>NC_134361.1:175752957-178152957 GCF_048569485.1 Anomaloglossus baeobatrachus
ACAGATGGGGAAAGAGACAGACCTGGAATGAGACAGGCAGGGAAAGAGACTGACAAACAGACACAGAGATAGAGAGAGACAGACATAGACATAGAGAGAGACAGACATAGAGAGAGACAGACAGACAGAGAGAGAAACAGACAGAGAGACCGACAGAGAGAGAGAAAGATAGAGATAGAGAGAAACAGACAACGAGATAGACGGACAGACAGAGAGATAGACACAGACAGACAGACATGGATAGAGACAGAGACACACATGGATAGAGACAGAGATACACATGGATAAACACAGACAGAGATAAACTCACAGAGACAGACATACAGAGACAGACATACAGAGACAGACATACAGAGACAGACACACAGAGACAGACACACAGAGACAGACACACAGAGACAGACACATAGAGAGACACACACAGAGACAGACAGACACAGAGACAAACTGACAGAGACAGACAGAGACAAACAGACATAGACAAACAGAGACAGACAGACAGAGACAAACAGACAGAGTCAGACAGAGACAGACAGACAGAGACTGGGAGAGAGACAGAGAGACAGTTACTATCCCGGGCAACGCCCCAGGTACTACAGCTAGTGTACCTATAAAGATGAACAGCATGTAGAGATGTAGCCAGAGATTTTCTCGCTATTTGCACTCGTTGAGAGCAAACCACAAACTTTTCTGTGGCAATTAACTTACCTTCAAGTACTGTGAACATTTTAATTGTGAGAATTACACCCACTCCCAGAAAAACAGTGAGAAAAGTGTAACTCACAGGATGACTAGATGACAGAAGCTAAAGCTAGGGTGACCTTCCAAGGTGTATTAAAATATATGGTAAATGTAATATTGTTGGAGGTGCAAACTCAATGTCCCCAACCAAACTAGACTGGGAGTCCCAAAACCCTCTGTGTCAACCGTCTGTCAGCATGAGACTGATAGAGATCCCCAAGTTGTCAGTCCTATGGAGGTCAGGCCTATGGCTAGGGTTTGGACACCGTGAATTGGCTGGCAGGTTCCTTGTAAGTGAATTCAACTCTGTTAATATTTTTATTTTAGGAAATGCTCCTACTGGTTTTCTACATAAATGTATAATTTCTCCCCTACAGGACTATACTATCACTATGTATTTCCAGCAGAGTTGGCGTGATAAGCGCTTGGCATATACTGCCCTCCCTCTCAACCTCACATTGGATAACCGAGTGGCTGACCAGCTCTGGCTTCCAGATACGTACTTTTTGAATGATAAAAAGTCCTTTCTGCATGGTGTAACAGTCAAGAACCGAATGATCCGACTGCATCCAGATGGCACTGTTCTCTATGGATTGAGGTAAGCTTTAATTTAATGGGATATACTTATTGAAATAAATTACTTTGTTTTACTCTTCAAAAGGCGAGTCACGCCATACATAGTGACATCACATCCAACAGCCACATGATTTACTCAAAGACCCTAACACTGTACCCTTACATAAGCAGGAGTTTATTATTAGTTATATGCTTGTCTTCGGATGTATAAATTTACAGAATATGAGATACCCCTTATTTTTATGATAATGTAAAACTTTTCTCAGTTTTAAAAAATGACAAATTAAAGAGAATGTAACAGGTGATTTTATAGCACAATACTAATGTTATCTTTAAATAGGGCTTAAGGAAATCTTTCAGGATCAGTAAGTTTTATTGCTCCACCTTATCCTGTTATCTTGTTGTAAGCTTCTAGAACTCAGTGTGTTGTGCACACTGGTCAAGTGTATGTAAATACAATTTGCATATTCCCTACCCCCCCCCGCCCACCTCCTAGTGCATTCATTATCACCACTGAGAAGCGGGAGGGAGTTTGGATGGGGGCAGCAGTGCAAATTCAGTACAGGTTTACTTTCATTGATGCTAGCACTGAGAGGTGGGACGGAGGAGCAGAGCATATGCAGTTTGTATTTACATATGCTTAACTGGTTACTACATCACATGGAATTGTATGGAGCTTACAACAAGATAACAGGATAATGTAGAGCAATAAAACTGATTCTGAAAGGTCTCCTTAAGCCCTATTTACAGATAACATTAGTATTGTACTAGAAACTTAAAGGGATTGCCAGCAGTGCATGTGGTTAACACCTTTATATACCTGTTAATTGTAAAGTCAAAAATGGTGCACATTAATCTGCTACCATCGCTAATGAGGTCACTGGTGCATCACAAAAACCGTGACTCAGCAGCGATCTCGCTATGTGAGAAGTACCCCTAAAACACATTTGCTTTTTAAAATATTTGACTCCACTCCAACAGACTTTGATTTTAGGAAAAAAGAAAGTGTTAAAATAAATTGTAGGCCCACTAGATATCATGGGTGTCATATGTCTGCTGAATATGGCGGCACTACGAATGACATGTGCGGCTCTACATATGACCAGAGATTTAAAGAGACTGTGTCATCAGCGAAGACCTATTGTGTAAAACAACTGTTTGATTTTTTACGATAAACATATACGGTATTTGTCACCAGGTTTTATGGTGCCCCATCTAAGAGCAGCATGATATATGTGCATAGAGCCCAATTCCAGCAATGTATCTGCTGCAGATCTACCAGTTCTCTCAATGCT
Source organism: Anomaloglossus baeobatrachus (assembly GCF_048569485.1). NCBI lineage: Eukaryota > Metazoa > Chordata > Amphibia > Anura > Aromobatidae > Anomaloglossus > Anomaloglossus baeobatrachus. Next base: position 175,755,570 of record NC_134361.1, read on the forward strand.
GAGCTCTGTATAACTTCGCCCACACCACAGATTGGCAGCTTCCTGTGTACACTGTTTATAGGAAGAAAGCTGCTAATCAGTGTTAGGGGGTGGGGTTATACAGAGCACATGAATATGAAGGACTACCTGGCAGCAGTACTCTAGTGATAATTTCCTGCTGATAAAACACTGGTTTTATATAAACTACAGCAATATGCCCAATAAATCATACCTCACTGTAATTACAGGTCTTTGCCTAAATTATGCAGCTCTCTGATTGTGCCACAAAATACTGGTGACAGATTCCCTTTTAAGAATTTCATGTCACTATCTATATTAAAAAACAGTAATGAAATCTTGCAGTTTTCACTAAGTCTTATAACAGGCTGACACTTCTTGTTCTGTAGAGATCAGGAAAATCCACATGTAAAATCCACTTCTAAAATCATTGATCTTTAGAGTGTAAAAGCATATACTGTATAATTTTATGTTTTTTTTGGATAGTTTTTTTTTTTTTTCATTTTAATAAGGAGTGTAACAATATTGTGTGGTTACTGACCCGTTTCTGCTGCAAAATGTTTTACAAAAAAGCACACAAAAAATGACCTTTTTCATGATTTATGCCCAAAAACACAGCAAATAATTGATACATCCCATTTTTGAAGGCCAAGTTTCCACCCATAAAGAATTTTTAGTGCTTTTTTTAAATTGCTGATTTTTTTAACATAATAGCTAAATTAGGTTACTTTGTTTTTTTCATTACATTTTTGAGTACTTTATTCTTTAGGTACATTTTTATTGCTTGTTTTCAGCTGCGGTTTTTGTCTTCTCTTGGTATGTCATGATACAGTATATATAAAGCTGCTTTGTTTTTGATACTTCCTGGTATTTGGCTTTGGTAAAACTTTATTGCTAAATTTATGTACTGTTTACATGCTTATTTAGAGTTTTTTCATTGAGGAAATGTAGTAAAAACACGTATGTTTTTATGCCTTTTGGATTTGCTTAAATTCATTGAAGTCTAAAAGAAGAATCAGCAAATAAAACATATACCGTATTTTTCATTTTATAAGACGCACTGGATTATAAGACGCACCCCAAAATTAGAGGAGGAAAATAGGAAAAAAATAGTTTTTAATTTTAAAATGAGGGTCCGTTTTATAATCCTAGTATACCTGTTAATGGCACACCTGGGGGGAGTGGCAGTGGTGGAGCCGCAAAGAAGGGACAGTGGACAAGGGGTCAGCGAAGCTGTGGGCTCATAGGAGGGGGTGTCGTGGCCAAGGAGGGTCAGTGGACGAAGGGTTGGCGATACTGTGGGCTCAGGGGTATTGCGGTAGCGGGCGCCATTGAACTACCAGCTGTTGAAGAAATGGACTTCAAAAATTTTTTTCATGAAGTCCATCACGTCAACAGCCAGCAGTTCAATGGGGCCTGCAACCTGTAGCACGCCGGCAGATCAGTGGTGTCCTCCGCCGCCGCAATACCCCCGAGCCTGCAGTGTCGCAGACCCTATGTCCTGTGACCCTCCTGAGCACTCCAGTGCAGTGACACCCCCTCCTCCGAGCCCTCACTATCGCAGACTCTGCCTCCTGTGACCCTACTCCACCACCGCCGCCCAAGTATGCCATATCCGGATTATAAGATGCACCCCCATTTCCCCCCAAGGCAAAAATGAACCAAATATTCATCGTGGGAATTAACCAGTTAAAAAACATGTGTTTAAAAACATGACACTAAGCGTTTTCTCGTTCAAATGACGGCGATGATTATTGTACACAGATTTTGAGTATTTTTTTCTGTGGATATAGGAGTGGAATTATAGTTGTATTTTGCAGAGCCTGAGTGGCGCAAAAGTGCATTGAGCTGATTGAAGCTGAGTTGGCATGTGACACTGATGAAAGGGATATGTATGTAGGGAAGAATCATGGGGCTTTCACGATAGGCATGAATAGTAGGTGGGTGCCATGCAACTTGAGAAAGCCTTTGATGTGTAGGTGAAGAACATGCCCAATAGTATGGTATGTCACCTTAGGCTATGTCACCAGGAGAGGAGATTGCCTCTGTGATTGTTCCGGGCATGGAGGAGAGACCAGTGTGCAGGATCTGGAGTTACTGGCATGAAAGTGCCATGAACGTGATATCAAGTGTTTCAGATTCTCTGAGACTAAAAGGCCTGAGGGGACAGAACACAATGCATACAATTATATTCCACTAAAGTGATAAAATACAATGTTATGTCAATAAAGACTGTATTAGGCTTAACTGGTGAGGTTGGTTCTCTAAACTATGGGTCAGGATGAGCAGCATGGAGTGGAAGAGATGGTCCAGGGTGAGGAAGACTTGATGGACAGCACAGGGATCATTGAAGACCAGGAAATAAGGTTGTTGAGTAGGTCAGACAGACAAGCGAAGAAAGAAACACTGGATGATGCTGAGTGTGCAGATACACACAGAGGTATAGACAATCTGGGACTTGCAGCGGACAAATGGTTAATGGCAAATATGTATGCAATCAGGATCTTGCAGCAGACATGTAGTTAATGGCGGACACAAATGCAATCAACAAGTAGCAAACTGATTACTTGTTTGCCAATTAAATTATACACAGGTTTAGTAAAAACAAATAGTAATCAAATGGCTGGTCTTGCAAAGACATTGATGTGAACCGCATCAGTGTTAGCTGAGATGAGTCCAGTCACAAGTGTCTGTAGCAGATTTGAAAGTGCAACAGCACCAGGATTCAAAGGACTGAGTTAGAAAATAGTTGCAGATTATTGAATAACAGGCAGGAATTTGTTGGTCAGATGATTAGACAGCTGAATGAAGTGGCTGATGAGGCAAGAACCTGTAGTAATGTGTTTCCCCGAAAATAAGATACTGTCTTATATATTTTTTTGCCCCCAAAAAAGTGCTAGATCTTTTTTTTGCAGAAGGGTTTATTCTCGGGGAAACATGGTTGGGGGAAAGTTTACCCCCACAAAAAATGCAGATCCCCCTTTCCAAGATCGTCATACTTATCAGTTGCTCCCAGGTCCTCCTGCGATCTCCAGTGGGCACTCCCAGCAGATATGCTCCACGCCGTCCTTGCCTCCTTCCAGCTGACACTCACAGATCAGATAGGACACACGCTCATACACAAGCTCATGAGATCGCACATACAATTGCGCGCGCACACACACTCGCCACATCCAGTGATACCACTTGCTTCCAGCCAGTAAGGGACTCTTTGCTTCCTTGTCTCTATGATGCATTCCACAGCTGGGTCCTCCATGCGTTTCACCTGCAGGTCCTGGCTCTCCACTGCACAGCATCCCAGGTCCTTATGCCTCCCAGAAGCAATCAATATCACTGGATGTGGTGACTGTGTGTGTGATCTCATGTGTGATTGTGTGTGCGATCTCATGTGTGTGCACAATCTGATAAGAGAGGGTGTGTGTTCCGCCGCAGGTCCTTGTTGCGTTCCACTGCTTCCGGTCGGTGTCTAGTGAGTATGATTGTGGGGTCTTCGCTCTTCTTTCCTTTGGGGGGGTTGTCTGCTTTCTATAATGAAGTTTCCAGCATTATTCTTTAACTTTTTTAGCTGCACGGACACTTCATTATTGAACCACGACTAGGTCTTATTTTTGGGGTAGGGTTTATATTTAAGCCTTGCTGAAAACTCCTGCTAGGTCGTATTTTTGGGGAAACACGGTATATGTGTTAGCTGAAAGCTATCCTTCCTGAATACTCACACAGCACATGGGTGCCTGAGCTGGCCCATAGCCTGTATGTGCAAGCTCATATCTTCTTTGCAAATTCATTCAATATATTACCGTAATCTGTTCTGATTAAGGCCTAAATGATTGGCTGAGACACCAATAATACATCCTGTGTCTTGCTTCTGTGAAATAAAGAAAACAGTCAAATCCAAGTGTGACAGGAACCCCAGGGGTTTCCTAACAACCAAAGACCCGTTAGAAGGCAACCGTCCGCACCGTGAGGGCATACAGCTACCGCCTAAGGCTAGAGACCCAAGGGCCAGCGCCTGCGGCCTGCCGACCCCTACCCACGGAGGGGGAAAACAACATCCCAGCTGCTCCCTACCATCGCTCCCGGGATCCCCGTCACCAGCAGCGGTGGTGCCCATCTTCACCACAACCCGTGGGTGACGTCACGGACTAAATCCCCAAACAAACCAACCACCCTTTTCACTCATGGGTGAGGAGCGCCGCTCGAGTCCCCGGATCCAGCCCACCGCTCGAGCCACTGAGCAGCAGCCGCAGCAGCGCTGGACCCGAGCGTTAGCGAGCACAGCGGCGTCCCCCCTCCGCCCGCGACAACTTGGCATCACGAACAGGATTGAACCCATCTACTTACCAGTGTAAGTGCGCCTTGTGGTCCCCGCCGGCGGCGTCCGGCCGAAAATTTTGAAGCGCCGCCATCTTTGGTGCGAAAATCTCCCGCTTGAGCGTCTTCCCCGAGCAGGGAAGGCGCGAACGCGAAGCCCCGCCCCCAACAAGCGGAAGTGCTGAAGAGAACCGAGGGGGGATGGGAAAAAGATGTCTGCGCCCGACGGAGTTGGAGGAGCGGGTAGGTGACCCACGCCCCTGTGTCCCCGAGGGACCGGTCGCTGCGGCTGAGGGGCCCGGTCTACTCCCCCTCACCCTGCTGCCTCCCACTGCTACCCGCTTCGGTTGCTGCTACCCCGCCACTAGGCCTGCTACCCCCACCACCGGTAGCGGAGTTCCGTCCGTCCGCCCTGGAGGACCAGCCTGAAAGTGATGTCCGCAGATGACCCGCACCGCTACCGTGGAAGATCCAGCGGGAGGTGCCCGTCCGCGAAGAGGAGCCGTTGCACCGGAAGTGGCCACATCCAAGACCGTCCCGGCTCCGGTAGTCCGTCCGGTCCAGAAGGAGGCGGAGGTCCAGCCGGTGAGGATCCCTGTTCCCAAACCCCAAACCTCGGCTGAGGCTGCGCCGGGTCTCCGCTGCGAGGCAGCACCCCAGGCCACGTCACCGCGGGACCTTCCAAAAAAGGGCGGCAGTTGTGGGCAGCGTGAAGGAAGTCCCGCGGGGCCCGGCCCGTGCGCGGGGGCAAGCAGACGCCCCTTACTGGGACAGGGAGCCGACCCCGCTGGGCCGGGAAATTGCGGAAAGAGAGCGACACCGAGCCGAAGTGGTGGCCCGCACCATTCGCAAGAAGGATAACCTCCACCATGCTACATTCTGGGTACGGGGCCCGGTGTATGAAGGACAGGTCCGAAGATTTGATCCCCACCAGGGGTATGGCTTTATTTATGAGCCGGGCCTGGAGGCCGAGGTGTTCGTTGCCCGCTGTGACGTGCATGCCCATTTGCCAACGGGCCACCCGGGCCGAGACCTGCTGCCAGGCGACCTCGTGTCCTATACCCGACACTGCGGAGAGAGGGGCTGGTTTGCCCTTGATGTAAAGGTGAGGGAAGGCCGCAGTTTCCAGGCAGAGTCCCAGTCCCCTCCCCCATCTTGCCAGCCAGATGTCGAGGTGGAGGAAGTCTACGAGGAGGTCGACCTGAAGTGAAGGCAGCGGTCCACCGTTGCATACCGTTGTCCCCCGTTGGGACCCCCAGCACCGTTAAATATGTGAGTGAATGACAATGAATCAAACTGAAAAATCACCTGATTACCATCCGAGAAGAGAACCGTCCCCGTTGGGACTGGAGTTGTCCTTGTTAAGTTCACCCCCATACCCACATGACAAACTGCTCATGGACATGGCCGAGAACTGGCAGGCCACCCGCGAACTGGTGGGTTTGTAAATAATATTGTGGGATGGAAACCATTGCCGCCTCCGGAGAGGCAGATTGGAGGAAGGGCACGCAGCAGAGCAGGCTGGGGCCTGGCCACCACCAGGACCGGTGGCCATCCTCCGGGGGTCAGGGGTCCCCCTGGACGTGGGGTCCCCTGAAGTGACAGTCGGGTGCGAATCACCGTACCCGTTCTCGCTCGGGCAGCCTGAACCTGGACTGGGGTCAAGGGGTGCTGCCCACTTCTTAGGGGCAGCATCAGGGCTAGGTTGCTTGGGTGGGAGAGCGGAAGATATCCGTCCATCCGTCATTATTAAAAATATTTTTATGTGTAACGTTCAAGTGACCTGACAAAAATGCCTATGTTTATATGTTCACATGTTAATTTATGTTTTTACAGTTTTGAAAAATAAAACCGGTGATGGACGGGCAGCCCGCGGACGGTCTGCATTTCACCAAGGGGGAATGTGTCGCCCTGGACTAGCCAGGTCGTCACAGGTAACACACACACACCCCCACCCCCATTAGACAGCAACATTAGCCAAACACAAAATCCTTGTTGCCTCCCTCCAGGGTCTGATGTCCACACCAGGTGGGGCGGAGCCAAGCAGTTGGCCCCACCCACCGAGGAGTTCACAGGCCTGGAGGCGGGAAAGAGCAGTAAGAGTAGTTTTAGAGTTGAGTGGAGGAGGTTGAAGTGAGAGGAGTACAGTGGAGAGTGTCTGGGTTTGTGGCCCAGGCACTGACAACAAGGTTGGCAGACGGTGGTGGCCGTCTGCAGGAGTGGTGGATCGACGCGGAACCGTAGGACTGGGGTCGGGCGGTGGCCCGCCGGTACCGACCAGGGAGCGAAGTGAAGCCAGCACACACAGGCAGGGCCATTGGACCCCGACTAGGCTTGGAGTCGCCGTCAACAGTCAAATCCAAGTGTGACAGGAACCCCAGGGGTTTCCTAACAACCAAAGACCTGTTAGAAGGCAACCGTACGCACCGTGAGGGTATACAGCTACCGCCTAAGGCTAGAGACCCAAGGGCCAGCGCCTGCGGGCAAACAAGCTCCTGCGGCATCCATACACCGGGGAGCGGACTACTGTTGGGGACCCATCGTAGTCAAAACAGTACACAAAGGTGCAGGGAAAGACAGCCGCCATCACCTGTCCGGGGAGACACACTGCAGTTGGCTGCGGGAACCGTCCATCCAGCCGTTTGGTTTACCGAGGACTTTGTGCATCTCTTGCTGAGTGAGTACACCCGTGCCATCCGGCACCGCTGCGCGCTGTCCCTGCAACCCTGCACCTCACCTACCCTGCCTCTCCGTCACACCACCGGGCCCCGGGACCACCGACCCCTACCCACGGAGGGGGAAAACAACATCCCAGCTGCTCCCTACCATCGCTCCCGGGATCCCCGTCACCAGCAGCGGTGGTGCCCATCTTCACCCCAACCCATGGGTGGCGTCACGGACTAAATCCCCAAACAAACCAACCACCCTTTTCACTCACGGGCGAGGAGCGCCGCTCGAGTCCCCGGATCCGGCCCACCGCTCGAGCCACCGAGCAGCAGCCGCAGCAGCGCCGGACCCGAGCGTTAGCGAGCGCAGCGGCGTCCCCCGTCCGCCCGCGACATATACATTGCATTTTTAGATTCATTTTTGAGTGTAGATTTGTCACAAGACCTGAAGGAAATCCTGATGCCAGCAAAGTTAAGGAGAATCCTGAAGAGTCATGTACACATTGCCTATTGGTGACTTGCAGATTTGGTGCAGAAAACACTCCACTTTTACGGACTGAAAATAAAACATAAAGAAACAAAGTTAAAATGGATTTTACAGTAAAAAAAAATGGTAGAAACATTGTTTCCTGTATAATGACTTGTATATAAGCTAAAATTAAAAATAGGAAAAGAAAACACCTCCCCCACCACTTAATAGCCAGGCCATCTCTCAGCATGTTTCTCTGTCGCCTATACCTGTTGTAGATGACATAGTAGAGGGGGGAGTAAAACTACACCCGCCATAGTCACCGGTAAATGTACAGTCATATGAAAAAGTTTGGACATCCCTATTAATGTTAACCTTTTTTCTTTATAAAAATTTGGGTTTTTGCAACAGCTATTTCAGTTTCATATATCTAATATGGACTGAGTAATATTTCTAGACTGAAATGAGGTTTATTGTACTAACAGAAAATGTGCAATCTGCATTTAAACTAAATTTGACAGGTGCATAAGTATGGGCACCCTTATCAATTTCTTGTTTTGAACACTCCTAACTACTTTTTACTGACTTACTGAAGCTCTAAATTGGTTTTGTAACATCATTGAGCTTTCAACTTCATAGGCAGGTGTATCCAATCATGAGAAAAGGTATTTAAGGTGGCCACTTGCAAGTAGTTCTCCTATGTGAATCTCCTATGAAGAGTGGCATCATGGGCTCCTCAAAACAACTCTCAAATGATCTGAAAACAAAGATTATTCAACATAGTTGTTCAGGGGAAGGATACAAAAAGTTGTCTCAGAGATTTAAACTGTCAGTTTCCACTGTGAGGAACATAGTAAGGAAATGGAAGAACACAGGTACAATTCTTGTTAAGCCCAGAAGTGGCAGGCCAAGAAAAATATCAGAAAGGTAGAGAAGAAGAATGGTGAGAACAGTCAAGGACAATCCACATACCACCTCCAAAGACCTGCAGCTTCATCTTGCTGCAGATGGTGTCACTGTGCATCGGTCAACAATACAGCGCACTTCGCACAAGGAGAAGCTGTATGGGAGAGTGATGCGAAAGCAGCCGTTTCTGCAAGCACGCCACAAACAGAGTTGCCTGAGTTATGCAAAAGCACATTTGGACAAGCCAGTTACATTTTGGAAGAAGATCCTGTCGACTGATGAAACAAAGATTGAGTCGTTTGGTCATACAAAAAGGCGTTATGCATGGAGGCAAAAAAACACGGCATTCCAAGAAAAGCACTTGCTACCCACAGTCAAATTTGGTGGAGGTTCCATCATGCTTTGGGGCTGTGTGGCCAATGCTGGCACCAGGAATCTTGTTAAAGTTGATGGTCGCATGGATTCAACTCAGTATCAGCAGATTCTTGACAATAATGTGCAAGAATCAGTGACGAAGTTGAAGTTACGCAGGGGATGGATATTTCAGCAAGACAATGATCCAAAACACCGCTCCAAATCCACTCAGGCATTCATGCAGAGGAACAATTACAATGTTCTGGAATGGCCATCCCAGTCCCCAGACCTGAATATCATTGAAAATCTGTGGGATGATTTGAAGCGTGCTGTCCATGCTCGGCGACCATCAAACTTAACTGAACTGGAATTGTTTTGTAAACAGGAATGGTCAAATATACCTTCATCCAGGATCCAGGAACTCATTAAAAGCTACAGGAAGCGACTAGAGGCTGTGATTTTTGCAAAAGGAGGATCTACAAAATATTAATGTCACTTTTATGTTGAGGTGCCCATACTTATGCACCTGTCAAATGTAGTTTAAATGCGGATTGCACATTTTCTGTTAGTACAATAAACCTCATTTCAATTCAGAAATATTACTCAGTCCATCAGTTATTAGATATATGAAAATGAAATAGCTGTTGCAAAAAACAAAATTGTTATAAAGAAAAAAGGTTAACATTAATAGGGGTGCCCAAACTTTTTCATATGACTGTAATTTTAACAGTTTACTACCTTATCTGATCATGTGGTGTGTGTGACATGGTCAGATGTATCCTGTTTAACTAATGAAGGTGGTATTCTGAAACTCACGCAGCTTATGCGGTCAATGCAAGAACTGACAAAAATTAGAAGGAAGAGGGACTCCGATACACCCTGTATTAGACATAAAGGATGGCCTCATTCACATTCTGTTAAAATTGTTAGGTAGTGGGGTTCCTAGACTCATAAAGCCTATGCACTAAGTGCAAAGGCTGCCAAATATTAAGAGGAACTGCAATATACATTGGAAGACTGTGCCTCTACCCCCCTTCACCATCTCCAGCAGCAGAGGATGAATAGGTTGCAGGAATCCCGGCTACCTTAGTTATGTGTCCCCGTTGGGACAGTTCTACAGTTCTTCAGTTTCAAACATGGACCAAGGCTGAGAACTGACAGGCCAACCCAAGAAACTTTGGGTTTTGTAAATAGACCCTAAAACCACCTTACTGTTAGCACCGACCCGGTCTTCGGAGAGGCAGATTGGAGGAAGGGCCTGCGATAAAGTAGGCCGAGGCCCAGTCATCATTGCAACTGGTGACTACCCTCCAGACCAGGGGTCCCCGTGAAACCCGTAACAAGGACTGCCGAGTAAGGAACGTTTTACCCGGCCCGTGTGGGTGTCACCCGGACCCGTTCCTGGACTTGGGCAAAGGGGTGCGCACCTGTTTTAGTGGCGGTGTGACGCCCTGGACTAGCCAGGTTGTCACAGGTAGTTCCATACACACACGCCCCCCCTTCCTTAGTAAGGTGAAAGCAGCCAAACTACAAAACCTTTGTCACCTCCCTCCGGGTTTGATGTTCACACCAGGGGGGCGGAGCCAGGTGGTTGGCTCCGCCCACTGAGGAGTTCACAGGCCCGGAGGCGGGAAAAACAGTAGTCGAGCAGAGTTGAGCTTTGACAGTGGAGTGGAGTGAAGTTCAAGGGCAGACCTGTGCATAGGTCTGCCATAGTCTACACCCGGTGTCTGGGTTGGCGCCCAGTCACCTCTGGCAAGGAGGCAGACGGTGGTGGCCGCCTGCAGGAGCTGGGATTACAGCCGGTGGATACGTAGGGACCGGGGACGGGCGGTGGCCCGCCGGTATCAAACCGGGGAACCGATTGGAAACCGGAGCACCAGGATGGGTACTCAGACCCAGTACAAGGCGCAGAAACAATCGGGCTGAGTCAAATCAACTGATTGAGGACTGGACTTAAGGACCTATCCCACCTAAGACACGACTGAAGACAACAGCCCAACCATTAGGGTAACGCCACCGCCAAGGCATAGAGACCCGAGGGGCCAGCGTCTGCGGGCAAAGAGGGCTCTCCCGGCACATACCAAGCCGGGGAGTGGACTACCGTTGCTCAGGCATAGGAGTCGATGTTTTCTACATAAGTAAGGTGCAGGAGAAAGGCGGAAACCACCAACCTGTTGGGGGAAAACTGCAGCCGGCTGTGGGCACCGTTCACCATCTTGTTTGGTTTACCAGAGACTCCAGCATGTTTGTAATAGTGAGTACAACAGTGCCTTCGGGCCGCGCACCGCACCGCACCGTCACGTCAGTACCATCCATTCCCCCGCCTCATCACTTCCCTCGGGCCCCCAGGACCATCATTCCCCTACCCATGGAGGGGGTCAACACCAAGCTGCGCAACACCGTCCCCGGGAGCCTAGTCAACGGCAGCGGTGGTGTCCATCCATTCACCACAACTCGTGGGTGGCGTCACAAACTCAAATCCCCTACAAACAACCGCGGCTCCGGCCGTGGACCTCCCCACCGAAGTCCCTACGCGTAGCGCCAGCCCCCTTTCAGAGCGACATGACCCCCGGGTCCGTGAGGAGCTCGAGCCACCCACCGATGAGCACGGATCCGAGCGGCTTGGCAGCCGGCCGAGCCCCGGGGCGGTACAGTGGCACCAGGGAACAAGTTGTTTTGGGTGGCGGGGGCTATAAGAAGATGGTCCGTTCCGTCCTGTTCCGGTTTTGCAACGTTTAAAAATGGTGTCTCCCGTAAGGGAAGAAATGTTTTATAATGTTATTATTCTTGTTATCCCTGTTTTACCCATTTTTTACAGTTCCTCAAAAAATAAACGTTGGTGGTTGGACAGCCCGCGGACAGTCTGTATTAAACCAAGGGTGAATGTGACGTCCTGGCACCGCCAGGTGGTCACACAAAATAGGCCCCCGCACAACACCTTCCCTCACAGGGTTAAACCTTGCCAACCAAATCCTAGTCACCCCCCAAGGTAGGAAAGGCACACCAGTGGGTGGGACCCGGCGGATGGAGAACGCCCACCTAGGGGTCTAGAGAACCCGGGGCGGGAAAAACAGTAGCCTAAGTGGTAGTTCAAGTGGAGCGGAGTAGTGAGGAGGTGAAGCTCAAGTTCAGCAAGGAGAGGCGCCGGGGTTGGAGCCTCGGTGTATTGGCTAGGTGGCAGACGGTGGTCCGTGTCTGCCAGGAGACAGGAAGACAGTAGCCGGAGATCCGAGGTGGACCGGGGCAGGGTTGGAGCCCGCTGGTACCGACACCGGAGACCCGACCCAGAAACCGTGCACAGAGGTGGTACTTGGACCCTGAAGCCAGGACCAGAACCAACGGCCTAGCTAATTAACCAATTGAGGGCAGGATTACTGGTCCTGTCCCAACCAAAGTCCCAAAAGCAGACAACCACCCACAGAGTGGGATAGGGCATCCGCCAGGGCCTGGTAGATCCCACAAGTCAGCGTCAGCGGGCACGGCTCCCAACAGAAGTACCAGGAGCGGACTCCCGTGTTCCGTGTTCCACACCGGGAAGTCCACCACACCACAACACAGTGCAGAGAAAAGTGACACAGACCATCAACCTGGTTGAGGTACCAGAGTACACCCGGCCGCGGCGGCCGGCCAGCCGCACCGTGGTTAACCATTGGACTTGCCTTATTTATTTAATCGTGAGTAAACTGAGACTCCCTGGTCTGATCAGGCGTGCCGGCCCCTGCCATCACCGTCCCCTGCACCGAGTCACCGGCCCCGGGGCAACCATCCCTACCCACAGAGGGCTTAATAACCAACTGCCATCCCGTCGCCCCCGGGTGCCCCACAACAGCAGCGGTGGTGCCACACTTCACCACACCGTGGGTGGCGTCACAGACTGACTACAGCAAACCCCATACAAATATGTCCCCTTTCATTTGGAGTGTCCACGTGACCCCCGGGTCTGGAGGATCCCTCGAGCCACACTGCGGATCCGGATCCAAGCAGCTTGGCTGCTACTGACGTGGGGGCGGCACATGTACACTTTAGGTTATTATTTATTATTGTCTGTGTTTTGGATGTTTTAAGAGATCTTAATAAAATGGATGTTTTTAAGGGTTAATATAATAGGCTAAGAGGGCAGACTAGTCAGGGGATATAACAACCTGGTGACTAGTCCCTGTGCTCATTAGCATAAGATAAAAGATATTTAGAAATACTATTTTTAAAGATCTCTTTATCTATGCTAGAATATACATGGACGGTTAGGCTGGGATTAGCAATATGCAGACAGAACTGCTTGTGGCAGATTCACTTTAATGTTTGGGCCTGTTGGTGGGTGACTGGGTATTTCCTTTTATGCTCCAAGGCCTGGAGTAGGGACAGCTGAGCTCTGCACTGGGACAAAGAATTGTACCTGCTGATGGTGCTTGCGAATGTGCAATGACAAGTGCAGAGCAGCAGGCATCCACACCTGCACCCTAGGCAGGGGACTGGCAAGCACGTAGCACAGGTTAAGAGGCAATGATTTCACCTGCAGACACTGATTGTGGATCCAGGCATTCGACTGACCTAGTGCGGTGCTTTGATGACATGTGTTTGAGCCTGCTGGCGGTGGTCAGGCTGGTAGTGGTCAGGTCCCTGCTGATCTTGGTTTGGCAAGGTTGCAAATGACCGTTTTTTTATCGTCTGCACTTTTTTTTAAAAAAAAAGCATCAGGTGGGGAGCACCTAACCCTTGGCCTGGAAGCTTGCTGTGTGTGCGTGCTATGGGGAACAGTATACTGTCTTCTCCCTCTGGCCACCCCACTGCCTTTTCGTTTCCTGCCTCTTGTGATTCTGCAGATCCTTCCCCCTCTGCGCTGCTGTCCTCTCTCTGCATTGCACCTTCTCAGGTTAGGTCATCGTCCACCAGCTCATCTTCCACTTCCACACTCTGGTCCTCCTGACTTGTTGACTTAACAACATCACTTGTTGGTAACTTTATCTCCTCATCATCTACCTCATGAGACTAATTGTCGTTCCCCACCGTCATCTTCTTCTAACCGTAGCTGCTCAAATATTTGGGCATCACTACACACTGTCTCCTCATGTTTCTCTTGAAACGTGCAGGGCAAAAGGCCAGAATCTATTAATAGAAATGTTAAGAGCTCCTCAGAGTGTCTGAGTATGAGATCACTTATCTCGTAGGATTCAACAAGGTGGGAAGAAAGTGGAACAAGGTAAGGATTATGTGGTCCAGACTTATAGCTAGTGAGATTGTATCGTGTGGAAGACAGGGTGGTGCTTGGAAACATACTGGAAGCATTATCTGCCATCCAACCTCTCACCTTTTTGCAGTATTTTGACTTCAAGCATGTTGTCCTTGCAAAGTGGAACAGGAAGGTAGGTGTCGTGGATGAGCGCGTTTGTTGTGCTCACACAGCAGGCAGTTTCACCTAGCCCATGACCTCGACCTGTACATGCGCCATCAGCAGCATGTCCACTTCCCCATCCCTTACCTCACGCCTTGCGTATTTTAAAGTAGGTACAAGCTATACATGCCTGCAAACCTTCCAATATTAATAGGGAAAATAAAATATGTAGCCTTGAAAAGGACTTTTGGTTTTAGGTTACAGCAACAGAATTAGTGTTGAAGGATTGTTTTGCAATAAATCCTGCATATATGCCTGCTCTGATCCCAATCTATCCCTCCTCCAACAGCTATCCCTAGTGAATACACGTATCAGCGGTTTTACTACAAGGACAGTATTTATCCCTGAAAATGACTTTTGGTTTTAGGTTTCAGTAGCAGTATAAGTATAGAAGGATTGTTTTGCAATAAACCTTGACGATATGCCTGCTCACCTCTCAGCTCTCCCAACCTTGATTGCCTCTTCCTGAACTGAAGTGTGCCGAGCATAGCACCTCCATGCTCGATATAAACCTGATGACGTTATGCGGCCGGCCAAAATACAGTAATGCCAGTAGCCAACATGGCTATAGCATTACTGTGTGTGGCAGGCATTCCCTGCATGTTGATTGGCTGTGAAAAGCCATGAAACATGTGGGGATTGCCACGATACTCGATAGCGTAACGAGGGTGCCTGAGCACCCTGATGCTCGATCGAGTATAGACAATTGGCAAACACGCTCATGTATCAGTTGTGTAGAGTAATACACTGTTCTTCCCCCTTATACACTGCAAGACACTATGCACTTTCCTGTAGAAGAATCCTTTGTGGCCCCTGGAGTGATTTATGCTCGACAGAAGTTGCTCAGATGAAGATAGCAATGCGTTATCACAGAATTCAGGACAACCTCTACACTCTAATAAGGATACACCTCATACACACAGTATCTACACTATATACACTCACCTCTACACCTCACACACAGCATCTACACTATATACACACACCTACATTTGTCTGGAACCTCCGCTCCCCTGTAGTTACTCCTTTGATGTCTTCCACAAAAATGTTTGTTATGACCTAAAATCTCTCACATGCTTTCCTTGATTTCCATATATTTCACCTATTTTGTACCAATTTCTGTTAGATATATGGACACAAAAAAAGGTTACGTTTCGTGTGGGCACCAGGGCTGACTCTGTCTGGAGCGTCCGCTCCCCTGTAGTTACCCCTTTGATGTCTTCCACAAAAAATGTTTATGACCTAAACTCTTTACCTTGATTTCCATATTTTTTCTTTTTTTTCTACCAATTTCTGTTAAATATATGGACACAAAAAAGGCGACGTTTCCGGTGCGAGATATGGAAGGACTGTAGGATTGTTTCTTTGTACTGTATTTCCGCTCATGTACACATCTATCTATAGCAGCGCCCACCACCCTACGCAGCGTAGAGATATATTTAGAACACGCAAAAAAAAAATGTTAGAGACAAGAGCAGCACAGAGGTGTCAAAGCTTTGCACAGACTTATCTCCTCTCTCCGTCAAATTTTCTATTTGTCCTTTTTTTCTCGGTCCCTCTGTTTCACAGCTTATCCTTTCCTCTCTCACCCCAACCTTCTGCATTTACTCCCCCCCGCCTTCCATGTGTATGTTCTCCCTCCTTGATCCTCTTTCTCCTTGTTTCCATAGAAACCACATCCACTTGGAATGAAACTGATCATTCATATTGTAAAGAGAAAGATATGAGAGAAACAAAAAAAAATGGCTATGTCTCCAAACATAGCCCGGGCTGCAGTTTTATCATAACAAAAAATCTGCTAGCTTTATAATGTAGGATGGCATGGATGCTGCTTTTCTCCTTCTTGTTGCAGGGATGATGCGTATAGTGTAGAATTAATAATTTACCTGCGATGCTAAATCCGTGAGTGTACGCTAATTGCACTGATTCAATTTAGCAAAAACGTGCGTCGTACAGTGTGGCTGTAAGTGAAAATTGAATATAGCAACCAAAATAAGCTGACAGGGTGGCTGTACAGTAGGGTGTATTCATACTAGGGGATTTTCTGGGACGAGAAAAAGAAGCAAAATGTAATTAAATTCCTAAATACCTTTCATTAGTGAATTGCATTGGACTAGGGAGGCAATCATTATACTGTAGTACAATGGGATAGCCACCACCTTGTTACACTGATCAGCACGGGTCCTAGAATGGTAATAGGACAGGTCCCTGCAGCAATCACCGGGGAACGGAGGCGAAAGGTATGGAGACTCCGAGACAAATGTCTGTGACGTTTATAAAGAAGAGAGAGCTTCTGCAGGGTCACACAATCCATGGAAATAAGCTGCCTAAAGAGGTAGGACCCTAGGCAGACCTCAAAGGAGCCACAGATACTGCGATACACAAAATGTCTATACTACATACTGTCACGCTCCCCGGGTCCCCTGCGCTGCTCCCCGGCTCACCTGTCACGCTCCCCGGCTCCCCTGCCTCGCTCCCCGGTTCTTCAGTCCGGTCTCCACCGCTCCCCGCTCTCCAGCATCCATTGCCGCCGCTTCCCAGGCGCCCAGGTCCCCGCTCCCGGCGCCCGTCGGCGTCTCAGCCCCAGCCCGGCTCTGCTGCTTCCTCCTCTCAGCTTCCTGCTCTGGCTTCTGGCACCCGGGCCGCGCGCATGCGCATTAGGGCGCGCGCGCGGTCATTGACCCTTTCTTAAAGGGTCAGCGTCCATTGACAGGAAATGAAGCACACAGGTTCAGGGTATAAAGGGGTTTAATGTCCAAGTGAGCGGGGCCTGATCTTCGTGTTTCCCAAGCTAGGAGTCAGGTCTCCTTGTGTCTCTCTGCCATACTTACGTATCTCTCTTCTAGAGCCGATCCTGCCTCGCCATCCAGTCCTGCCGCATCCCGCACCCCCGAACGCTGCTTATCTGCCATCCTGACAGTCCGTACCATCTCGGATCCCTGTGGTGACCCGTCATCTCGCTCCAACGGTTCCGGACTCCGCCTGACATCATCTCGGCTTCCGAACCTGAGCTCCGTCACCCGGACTACCATCAGAGACTCCGTGGTCCCAGGGACTTCTCCATTATACTCTTTGTGCACGGACTGCCCTGCTACCTGTAGTGCTCCAGCTACCGGACCCCTTACCATCATCAAGGAGTTCGGCCCAGTGGATCCACCTCCTGGGTCTGCCCTTCCACCTGGCCCTAACAGTAAGATCAGGCCATGGATCCCGCTGAAGCACTAGCGGCCTTGCAGGAGGAACTCCAACACCAGCGTGAGACCCAGACCCGCATGCTGAACTTCATGACTTCGGTGGACGCCCGCCTGAACACGCTACAAGCGTCAATTACATCTTCAGCGTCTCGGGCTTCCACTAGCCAATCCACGGCTCCAGCCCCCGTGGCAGCCTCTTCGGATGCTTCCAGACTTCGTTTGGCCTCACCACCCCGCTACGCCGGAGATCCCAAGACCTGCAGGGGTTTCATAAACCAATGCTCCCTCCATTTCACGCAGCTGCCACATTTGTTTGCCTCCGACCAAGTCAAGGTCGCCTTCATCATGTCTCATCTAGAGGGTGAGGCACTGGCGTGGATGAACCCCTTGTGGGAGAAGGAGGATCCTGTGACCACGAACATCCAGGAGTTCCTGCAGGCATTCCGTGGCACCTTTGATGAGCCCGGACGCGCCTCAGCGTCTGCTTCATCTCTTCTCCGGTTACGTCAGGGGACTCTAACGGTGGGTCAATACGCAATCCGTTTTCGCACCTTGGCTTCGGAACTCGGCTGGAACAACGAGTCCCTAACCGCCGCCTTCTGGGAAGGACTCTCGGGTCGAATTAAAGATGAGCTGGCTGGTCGTGACGTACCGTCCACCCTGGATGCCCTGATTATCCTAGCGACTCGAGTGGACATTCGCTTTCAGGAGCGATCCAAAGAGGTGTCCCGTGAGAGACGTCCGGTACGGCATTCCTCTCCTCCGCAGAAGCCCGCCGTACTACAGTCAACGGCATCTGGTGTCTCCGTCCACGAGCCCATGCAGATCGACCGTGTGCGGCAGTCTGAACAACGTCGAGCAGAGCGGCTCGCCAAGGGCCTCTGCTTCTACTGCGGAGAGAGCACACACCTGCTACGCTCCTGTCCAGAGAGGCCGGGAAACTCCAAAGCCTAGGGTTGGTAGGAGAGGCCACCCTAGGTGCTGGGACTCTCTCAGACCCGGTTACGTGGACTGTGCAAGTGACAACGGGAGAGACGCGGTTCACGGCTGAGGCGTACCTCGATTCTGGGGCAGCAGGCAACTTCATCCAGCAGGCCACGGTGGACAAGTACCAGGTGCCTGTTACTCCACTTGACAAACCCCTCGTGATTGCCTCTGTGGATGGGAGACCCCTCTCTGACACCATCTCCTGGATCACCAGGCCGGTCGAACTGCGTATCGGTGCCCTGCACACCGAGAACATCGCTCTCTACGTCCTCCCACACATGTCCAATCAAATCCTGCTGGGACTTCCCTGGTTACGGACACACGAACCATCAGTCAGCTGGGGCACTGGTGAAATCACCCGATGGGGCTCTTCGTGCCATGAGAACTGTCTGAAGGCCATACAACCCATCCGACGACCTCCGGTTCCAGAGAACCTACCGGGACTGCCCTCGGCCTATTGGTCCTTCGCGGACGTCTTTGATAAAAAGGAATCTGAGGTACTTCCGCCACATCGTCCGTACGATTGTGCCATCGACCTGCTCCCGGGAACAACACCACCTCGAGGACGGATATATCCATTGTCTCCAGCCGAAACAAGGGCCATGTCTACTTACATCACAGAGAGCCTGGCAAGGGGATTCATTCGGAGATCCTCCTCTCCTGCTGGAGCAGGCTTCTTCTTCGTGAAGAAGAAAGAAGGCGACTTACGCCCATGTATAGACTACCGGGGATTGAATCAAATCACCGTGAAAAACAAGTACCCTCTGCCGCTCATCCCCGAATTGTTTGACCGGCTTAGAGGAGCTCGTGTGTTCACCAAATTGGACCTTCGGGGTGCCTACAACCTGGTCCGCATCCGCTCTGGGGACGAATGGAAGACCGCGCTCAATACTCGCGATGGGCACTATGAATACTGCGTGATGCCCTTCGGTCTGTGTAACGCACCAGCAGTCTTTCAAGAATTGGTGAACGACGTTTTCCGGGACCTTCTTTACGTCTGTGTGGTGGTGTATCTGGATGATATCCTTGTCTTCTCTCCGGATCTCCAGACCCACAGAGAGAACGTGCAGCTGGTTCTACAAAGACTGAGAGAGAATCGTCTGTACGCCAAGTACGAGAAGTGTGTCTTTGAGCAGTCTTCTCTCCCCTTCCTGGGTTACATCATCTCCGATACCGGACTGCAGATGGATCCAAAGAAGGTCTCCTCCATTCTCAACTGGCCTCCTCCTTCTGGACTGAAGGCAATCCAACGCTTTCTGGGATTCGCCAACTACTACCGCCAGTTCATTCCTCACTTCTCTGCTCTGACCGCTCCTCTCTCCGCCTTGACCAAGAAGGAGGCTAATCCAAAGGACTGGTCACCTGCGGCTGACGCCGCATTTGGCTCTCTGAAGCGGGCATTTGCCTCCTCTCCTGTGCTCCACCGTCCGGAGTTAAACCGCCAGTTCACCTTGGAGGTGGATGCCTCCTCCTCGGGAGCCGGAGCAGTGCTCATGCAGAAGTCCTCCTCCGGGAAGATGGTGACTTGCGGTTTCTTCTCCAAGAGCTTCTCAGCGCCTGAACGCAACTACACCATCGGTGACCGAGAGCTATTGGCAGTAAAACTGGCTCTGGAGGAATGGCGCTACCTTCTGGAAGGAGCAGTGTACCCCGTAATCATTTACACGGACCACAAGAACCTGGAATACCTGCGGTCCGCTCAGCGACTGAACCCTCGGCAAGCCAGGTGGTCCTTGTTCTTTGCCAGGTTCGATTTCCAGCTCCATTTCCGACCCGCGGACAAGAATGTACGCGCTGATGCCTTGTCCAGGTCTTTCATGCCCATGGAGCAGGAGGAGGAGACATCCCAACCCATCATTTGTCCTAGTAAAATCATTCCGGTGGCCCCTGTCACCCTGGCCCAGATACCGCCCGGGAAGACCTATGTCTCTGAGACTGATAGGCAAAAAGTGTTACACTGGGGCCATGCCTCGAAAACAGCCGGTCATGCTGGTCAAAAGAGAACATGGAATGCGATTGTACGTCATTACTGGTGGCCATCCCTTCACACGGACGTCGCTGCTTTTGTCTCTGCCTGCTCCTCTTGCGCCAGGAACAAGACGCCCAAACACCTGCCATATGGCCGTCTTCTGCCTCTGCCTATACCCTCAGTTCCGTGGCAACACATTGCAATGGACTTTATTACGGACTTGCCATTGTCCTCCGGACACACAGTCATATGGGTCGTGGTGGACCGGTTCTCCAAAATGGCTCATTTCGTCCCTATGGCTGGACTGCCCTCTGCTCAGGAACTCGCGGACGCCTATATACATCACATCTTCCGCTTGCATGGCTTTCCATCACACATCGTGTCCGACAGAGGAACTCAGTTCACCTCCCGCTTCTGGAGGGCTCTCTGCAAACATCTGGGAGTGACTCTGGACTTTTCTTCTGCCTACCATCCTCAGTCTAATGGCCAAGTGGAAAGGGTCAATCAAATCTTGACCTCCTTCTTACAACACTACGTCAACGCCCATCACGACGACTGGTCCACGCTTCTTCCTTGGGCTGAATTCTCCCATAACCACCACGTCAGTGAGTCCTCCTCCAGCTCTCCCTTTCATGTCGTTTACGGACTTCAGCCCTCCGTCCCATTGCCTGTATCTCCTTCTTCGGATGTCCCTGCTGCTGATGCTGTAGCCCGTGACTTTGCAACCATTTGGGACTCTGTCAAGGCGTCCCTTGGGCGTGCTTCCCTGCGGATGAAGAGACATGCAGACAAGAGACGTCTGGACCCTCCGTGTTTCTCTCCTGGAGATCTAGTCTGGCTTGCTTCCAAGTACGTCCGATTGAAGATACCATCCTACAAGCTGGGTCCTCGCTACATCGGGCCGTTTAAAGTCCTCAGCAAGATCAATGAGGTCTCCTACAAGCTCCAGCTCCCGGCCACGATGAGGATACCCAACTCCTTCCACGTCTCCCTGCTCAAGCCGGTTGTCCTTGGTCCCTTCTCCACTGCTGCCAGTTCGGCTCCTCCTCCTATTGCCGATGACGACATCTATGCGGTAAGGGATATCGTGGCCATGAAGACCGTACGGGGTCGACAGTTCTTCCTGGTGGACTGGGCAGGGTATGGTCCTGAGGATAGGTCCTGGGAGCCCCGGGAGAATGTGGGTACTCCGCTGATCCGTGCCTTCCTGTCCCGGTTGCGGGGAGGGGGGCGTGGGGGGGGGTACTGTCACGCTCCCCGGGTCCCCTGCGCTGCTCCCCGGCTCACCTGTCACGCTCCCCGGCTCCCCTGCCTCGCTCCCCGGTTCTTCAGTCCGGTCTCCACCGCTCCCCGCTCTCCAGCATCCATTGCCGGCGCTTCCCAGGCGCCCAGGTCCCCGCTCCCGGCGCCCGTCGGCGTCTCAGCCCCAGCCCGGCTCTGCTGCTTCCTCCTCTCAGCTTCTTGCTCTGGCTTCTGGCACCCGGGCCGCGCGCATGCGCATTAGGGCGCGCGCGCGGTCATTGACCCTTTCTTAAAGGGCCAGCGTCCATTGACAGGAAATGAAGCACACAGGTTCAGGGTATAAAGGGGTTTAATGTCCAAGTGGGCGGGGCCTGATCTTCGTGTTTCCCAAGCTAGGAGTCAGGTCTCCTTGTGTCTCTCTGCCATACTTACGTATCTCTCTTCTAGAGCCGATCCTGCCTCGCCATCCGGTCCTGCCGCATCCCGCACCCCCGAACGCTGCTTATCTGCCATCCTGACAGTCCGTACCATCTCGGATCCCTGTGGTGACCCGTCATCTCGCTCCAACGGTTCCGGACTCCGCCTGACATCATCTCGGCTTCCGAACCTGAGCTCCGTCACCCGGACTACCATCAGAGACTCCGTGGTCCCAGGGACTTCTCCATTATACTCTTTGTGCACGGACTGCCCTGCTACCTGTAGTGCTCCAGCTACCGGACCCCTTACCATCATCAAGGAGTTCGGCCCAGTGGATCCACCTCCTGGGTCTGCCCTTCCACCTGGCCCTAACACATACACACAGTGTGTTCACTATACACACACCTACACCTCACACACACAGCGTTTACACTATATAAACACCTACACCGCATACACACAGTGTCTATACGATATACACACACCTACACCTCACACACAGTGTGTAAACTACATATGTGTTGTGACGTCCTGGCCTATCAGGTCGTCACAGGGTATTGTGCAACCTGCCCTTCAGCACAGTATCCACCCTCCCTGGTTACAGGTCCTGGTCCTTTGGTGTTGCTAACAGCTGAGCCAATCAAAACCCTACGAACACTTTACACTGTACCCACCAGACACACCATTGGGGGCCTGAAGGGAATAGGGCCGCCCACATGGGGGGTTGGTAGGGGAGAGTGGAAAAGTGAGAGGGGAAGTGAATGGTAGTGGAAGGAGAAGGAGGTGAAGTGACTCTTGTGAGGAGAGGTCACAGATGGAGCAGGGCTCCTGAGTACTAGGTGGCAGGCGTTGGTCTGGGCCTGGTAGGAGCTGGAACCCCAGTCGCAGAGGACAGTGTCAAGGGGTATGGACTGCCGAGGAGGGCGGCCGGCAGCCTTGAGCTATCACCGGGCAGGGGCCAGGGCATGACGGACCCTAGGCCGGGAAGTAGCTTCATGCGTCCTGGTAATTTACCCGACGGGGGTGAAGACTTCAAGTGTCATCACCAACCCGCTCCAAAATCGGGGTACTAGCGCACCGATGGGATAGGACTTTCCCAATACAGTCCAAAGAAATCCTACACGTGAACCCTGAGAGCAAGTTCACTCAGTTAGCTATACGGGTGAGCGGGACCTGAAGAGTTTCAGACTTGAGGGTCTAAAGAAGAAAACACAGATGCCAAGGAAAGGGTCACAGACTAGCTGCAACACCAAGGGCACGGACCCAAGTGTGCTCCCTCCCAGCTGCAGTGGTGCTCAGAACTCTGGTTTACAAGCTGTTGGTGTGGTTATTTCTGGACTGAGTGAGTACACTGAAAAACCCTTCTCCTACCCCCAACGGCACCCCTACACCACCATCACCGGGCTCCCGGGGCAAAAACTCCCTACCCACGAAGGGGTAAAAACACCTTGCTGCCATACCACCGCCACCAGGCGTCCCCCACAGCAGCGGTGGTACCCTATCTTACCACGCACCGTGGGTGGCGTCACAAATCTTCCTAATCCCGTGTATATACTCCCCCACTCCTTTTTAATTTGAGTGTCCGCGTGAACCCTCCGGGTCCGGAGACCCCTCGAGCCACCGCGGCTCTGGATCCGAGCTGCTTGGCTGCTGCTACGGGGGCGGTATATGTATCGCCCAGGATTATGAGGTACTCGGTCCCGGGCGGTGTATATCTGGGGAATGTGACTTTGGTGGCCGTTGCCCGGTCCATGCCCTGGGTCCTTTTTAAAAAAAGGATATTTACAGGGGATTAGAATAATGTTCACATGTGACGCCACTTGCAGTGTTGCGGCTATGGATGGAGCCGCTGCTGCACAATGTCCACTACTGGGGCTAGTATTAATGGCAGCCTGGATGGTAGGCCCTCCGCAACCAGGACTGGGCCCCAGAGGGTAGGTGATGTGACGGGTGTCAGAAGAAGGTAGTCCACACAAAGGGTTCAGTGCAACTGGTTCTTTACTCACTTTCTGGTGGTAAGTGGTCACCCTAGGCCGGCTGGTTTCACCTTCATGTCCCCTTAGTCCCAGTGCCAGTTTAGTAATCTGATGCCTTCTTCCCCTTCACCTGTCTCTGGTTGATGGGTCCCCGTTGCGTAGAGCAGCTGGGGGTCCCCACCTGGTGGTCTTCCACTGCAGTCTGTACGACGGAAGCGTGAACCCTGTTGGGTTGGAGTCTCTGGTCCTGTCCCCGGTTCTCCCTTTGCTACTGAGTCCCGGACTGCAAGGTTATTGAGGTCCTTGATGGTCCCCTGATTGTGCAGATGTTATCAGGCCTGCTTGGAGCTTCTGCCTGAGCTAGGGTCCTGTACCCCGTTGGTGCGTAGTTCCTGGAGTACTCCACCGTACTCCACCGGCAACTAACCTCCTGGGCACCAGGTTACTGTTTACTACTAGTCAGTCACTGCTAGACTCCTCACTCTCCACTGTCTCTGCCTAACTACTGTCTACTATCCGCAGTCTGCCCCTCCCACCTGGTCAACTAGTGGACTGGAGTGGTTCCACCTCTGGGCGGCCATCTATTGGTCCGACCCTAGCCTTGTACCATTCTACGGGGGGTTGTTGGGGAAAACTGGGATTTTCTGGAGTGTTTGGTGTTACCGGCACGGTTGGGATGCAGTACCTTGTAGCTCCCTGATGGCTTCAGGGGCGCTACACATATACGCCTCATACGCACAGTATCTACACTATATACACACACCTACAGTGCATACTCACAGCATCTATACTATATACACACACCTCGAGCCACCGCAATGACCCCGGATCCGAGCGTCTCGAGCAGCCCCCCTGACGCGGTCTGTCCCCCTGCCCGCAACATATACACGCACCTACACCTCACACACACAGCGTCTACACTATATACAGACATCTATGCCTAATACACACAGTGTCTACATTATATAAACACACCTACACCTCACACACACAGCGTCTACACTATATACACACACACCTATGCCTCATACAGTGCCTACACAATATACACACACATATGCCTCATACACACAGCATCTATGATGCGCCCACGGGGTCTCTGGGGTTACTCATGTTACTTGTTGGCCCTTTTGCCTTCACTCTGCGGTCCAGCTCACCCCAAACCATCTCAATTGGGTTCAGGTCTGGTGACTGTGGAGGCCAGGTCATCTGGCGTAGCATCCCATCACTCTCAATCTTAGTCAAATAGCCTTTACACAGCCTGGAGGTGTGTTTGGGGCCATTGTCCTGTTGAAAAATAAATGATGGTCCAACTAAAAACAAACCGGATGGAATAGCATTCCGCTGCAAGATGCTGTGGTAGCCATGCTGGTTCAGTATGCCTTCAATTTTGAATAAATACCCCAACAGTGTCACCAGCAAAGCACCCTCCACACATCATACCTCCTCCTCCATGCTTCATAGTGGTAACCAGGCATGTAGAGTCCATCTGTTCACCTTTTCTGTGTCGCACCAAGACACGGTGTTTGGATCCAAAGATCTCAAATTTGGACTCATCAGACCAAAGCACAGATTTCCACTGGTCTAATGTTTATTCCTTATGTTCTTTAGCTCAAACAAGTCTCTTCTGCTTGTTGCCTGTCCTTAGCAGTGGTTTCCTAGCAGCTATTTTACCATGAAGGCCTGCTGCACAAAGTCTCCTCTTAACAGTTGTTCTAGAGATGTGTCTGCTGCTAGAACTCTGTGTGGCATTGACCTGGTCTCTAATCTGAGCTGCTGTTAACCTGCGATTTCTGAGGCTGGTGACTTAGATAAACTTATCTTCCGCAGCAGAGGTGACTCTTGGTCTTCCTTTTTTCCTTTCCTGGGGTGGTCCTCATGTGAGCCAGTTTCTTTGTAGCGTTTGATGGTTTTTGCCACTGCACTTGGGGACACTTTCAAAGTTTTACCAATTTTTCGGACTGACTGACCTTCATTTCTTAAAGTAATGATAGACACTCGTTTTTCTTTACTTAGCTGCTTTTTTCTTGCCATAATACAAATTCTAACAGTCTATTGAGTAGGACTATCAGCTGTGTATCCACCAGACTTCTGCACAATACAACTGATGGTCCCAACCCCATTTATAAGGCAAGAAATCCCACTTATTAAACCTGACCGGGCACACCTGTGAAGTGAAAACCATTTCCGGTGACTTGAAGCTCATCAAGAGAATGCTAAGAGTGTGCAAAGCAGTAATCAAAGCAAAAGGTGGCTACTTTGAAGAACTTATATAATAATTATATAATATAAGACATATTTTCAGTTGTTTCACACTTTTTTGTTAAGTATTTCATTCCACATGTGTTAATTCGTAGTTTTGATGCCTTCAATGTAAATCTACAACTTTCAGAGTCATGAAAATATAGAAAACTCTTTGAATGAGAAGGTGTGTCCAAACTTTTGGTCTGAACTGTGTGTGTGTGTGTGTGTATATATATCTATATATATAATTGCCTTATTCTGTCTGTCTGTCTGTCTGTCTATCTGTCTGTCTGTCTGTCTGTCTGTCTGTCTGTCTGTCTTGCTCCAAAATTGTGTCCTTACGGTGACACATAGCTGATTGGCCGCTGGGCTCGCCATGGCCCCGCCCCCCCACACGGATTGGCCACTCGCCCAGGCTGCGCCCCCACACGGATTGGCCGGCCGCTCGCCCAGGCTCCGCCCCCCCCACAGATTGGCCTCTCGCCCCGGCACCCTGCAGGCATTGGCAACTCGGCCACGCCCCGCCCCCCTCACGCAATGCACGCTAGCTCTGGCCCCGCCCCCCCCACGCATTCCCCGAACCGACACGGTCACGGAGCCACGACTACCAGGTGAGTACTGTACCCCTGGGAGCCCACATCAGCGTACGCCGCCAACCCAGCCGACACATACCCTCGCATTGCTGGTGCTGGCTAGCGTATGCTGGTGTGGGCTCCCGTGCGAGCGGGGGATGGGATACGCTGGTAACCATGGTAGCATAGTTACCAGCGCATCAAGGTCCTGCAGCGGCGGAAAATACACACACGCACACACATAACAGCACACACACACACACACACACACACACATCAGATCACACTCACTCTCACACACACGCACACACATAACAGCACACACACACACACACACACACACATAACAACGCACGCACATAACAGCACACACACACATCAGATCACACTCACTCTCACACACACCTCACACACACACATCACATCGCATCCACACACTCACAACATCCTGGGATATCGCTTGCTTCTCGGCGGCGATACTGTGCTGTGACTTTCCAGGACCTGCCGGAGGATCACATGGCCAGAAGCATGTGGTATCTCCGGATGTTGTGAGTATGAGCGCGTATGTGCAATATCGTCAGTGTGTGTGTGCGTGAGTGTATGCGATCGGGTGTGTGTGAGTGTATGCGATCGGGTGTGTGTGAGTGTATGCGATCGGGTGTGTGTGAGTGTATGCGATCGGGTGTGTGTGTGTGAGTGTATGCGATCGGATCTGTAAGTGTCGGCAAAGGAGCACGGCGTGCTGGAGGAGGCTGGGAGGAGAGAGGCTGATCCTGGGGAAGGCTGGGATGGGGAGGCTGAGAGAAGAGAGGCTGATGGTGGGGGAGGCTGAGGTAGGCTGGGAGGAGAGAGGCTGATGCTGGGGACCGAAAAGGCTGATGCTGGGAGGAGAGAGGCTGATGCTGGGGGAGGCTGAGGCTGGGGTAGGCTGGGAGGAGAGAGGCTGATGCTGGGATGAGAGAGGCTGATGCTGGGGACAGAGAGGCTGATGCTGGGGACAGAGAGGCTGATGCTGGGGACAGAGAGGCTGATGCTGGGGACAGAGAGGCTGATGCTGGGAGGAGAGAGGCTGATGCTGGGATGAGAGAGGCTGATGCTGCGGGTAGAGAGGCTGATGCTGGGAGGAGAGAGGCTGATGCTGGGGACAGAGAGGCTGATGCTGGGGACAGAGAGGCTGATGCTGGGGACAGAGAGGCTGATGCTGGGGACAGAGAGGCTGATGCTGGGGACAGAGAGGCTGATGCTGGGAGGAGAGAGGCTGATTCTGGGATGAGAGAGGCTGATGCTGCGGGTAGAGAGGCTGATGCTGGGAGGAGAGAGGCTGATGCTGCGGGCAGAGAGACTGATGCTGCGGGTAGAGAGGCTGATGCTGGTGCAGCATGGGGGATGGAGCACGATGGGGGGTGCGCAGCATGGCGGATGGAGCACGTTTGGGAGTACGCAGCATGGCGGATGGAGCACGTTTGGGAGTGCGCAGCATGGCGGATGGAGCACGTTTGGGAGTGCGCAGCATGGCGGATGGAGCACGTTTGGGAGTGCGCAGCATGGCGGATGGAGCACGTTTGGGAGTGCGCAGCATGGCGGATGGAGCACGTTTGGGAATGCGCAGCATGGCGGATGGAGCATGTTTGGGAGTGTGCAGCATGGCGGATGGACCATGTTTGGGAGTGCGCAGCATGGCGGATGGAGCACGTTTGGGAGTGCACAGCATGGCGGATGGACCATGTTTGGGAGTGCGCAGCATGGCAGATGGAGCACGTTTGGGAGTGCGCAGCATGGCGGATGGAGCACGTTTGGGAGTGCGCAGCATGGGAGATGGAGCACGATGGGGAGTGCGCAGCATAGGGGATGGAGCACGTTTGGGAGTGCACAGCATGGCGGATGGAGCACGTTTGGGAGTGCGCAGCATGGCGGATGGAGCACGCTTGGGAGTGCGCAGCATGGCGGATGGACCACGTTTGGGAGTGCGCAGCATGGCGGATGGAGCACGTTTGGGAGTGCGCAGCATGGCGGATGGACCACGTTTGGGAGTGCGCAGCATGGCGGATGGAGCACGTTTGGGAGTGCGCAGCATGGCGGATGGAGCACGTTTGGGAGTGCGCAGCATGGGAGATGGAGCACGATGGGGGTGCGCAGCATAGGGGATGGAGCACGATGGGGAGTGCGCTGCATGGGGGATGGAGCACGATGGGGAGTGCGGGGTATGGCGGATGGAGCACGTTTGGGAGTGCGCAGCATGGCGGATGGAGCACGTTTGGGAGTGCACAGCATGGTGGATGGACCACGTTTGGGAGTGCGCAGCATGGTGGATGGAGCACGTTTGGGAGTGCGCAGCATGGCGGATGGAGCACGTTTGGGAGTGCGCAGCATGGGAGATGGAGCACGATGGGGGATGCGCAGCATAGGGGATGGAGCACGATGGGAAGTGCACACCTCCCCCCAACACACACACACACACGCGCGCGCACTGCACAACACACCACACACACACACTGGGAACCACAAACAACTGCCCTACACAGACACCCACACACACAGACAATGCTGCACACACAAATATACGCACATACCGCACAACACACACATTGCACAAAACATACCTCCCCCCAAAACACACCACACCCACACAAACCGCGCAACACACATACACACAACGCTACAGACACACAGCGCTCCACAAACAACGCAACACACGCAACACACATACAACACCGCTCTCACCCCCCGTCACACCCAGACAACACCCAGAACATGTACAGCACCTACACGAACACTTGGTAACTACACACAACAACATCTATATATATATAGCAAAAATCATACATGAACTACACAATACGTAAATTCTAGAATACCCGATGCGTTGAATCGGGCCACCTTCTAGTATATATATATATATATATATATATATATATATATATATATATACACAGTATAATCTGCCAAATACACACTGTCTATTCTATGCGCACCACACAAAGAAAGGGTATAAAGTGCTCACCAATCTCTCTCCTCCTGTTCAGTTCCTCCATACTCCCACAGGGTGAAAGACCTTTGGTGCCATGACCACAATGTCACGAAAGGTCCTTCTAATATCAGAAAATGCACTAATAATGTAGGATTGGCATTATCAATATAGTTTCTGGATTTTGAAGGCAGGCAGCCCCCTGAACCTAAAGCTATGTAGGGCAGACAGGCCTTTGGGGATAAGAGTCCTGGCAATTGCCAAGTTTTCCCCTGTAAGGTAAGCCCTGAGTTCCTGTGAGCATGTGCATGTGTTTTTCCAAATGATGAGCAGCTGCAGTGACATACAGATACCCTAAACTATTATTAAGCTATTATTATTATTTATTTTATTATTTATTTTTATATTATTTATATATTATTTATTTATATTATTATTATTATTATTATTATTATTATTATTATTAATAAACTACTATTAAGCTGGCCATTTTAATATGTTATAGTGTATACCTTCCTTAACAACACAAGTGATTTATTAATTAAAGGTGCTTAGAAATGTATTTTTAATGACACTTATTTTATAATTTATTTTTCTACTTCAGTAGATCACCTTTGATCTATTCATTCGTGGCACCAGGATCAGATTTCTTGTGGCTTAATTGATCATGATAACAACCAATGTCAAAATGGCATCAGTCGTCATGTGGGTTTATTACTAGTATGTAATACAAAACTGGGGAGCCGGATCAAAAATCACAACGTATCATTGTCTGATCCCGCTCATTGAAGGGTCCGACACAACAACTGATATGAAGGATGAGTGGCAATGATCCCATAGAAAACTATAGGATCAGTTTCTTCATTAGCACTCAGGATCAAAAAACAGCCAAATGGTCACATAGAGTGGGGGAAAAAAGTATTTACGCAGGCACCAATTGGACCTTCATATGCTTCTTATGAAGCCACTCCGTTGCCCTGGCGGTGTGCTTCGTATCATTATCATGCTGAAAGACCCAGCCACATTTCATCTTCAATGCCCTTGCTGATGGAAGGAGGTTGCACTCAAAATCTCACGATGCATGGCCCCATTCATTCTTTCATGTACACGGATCAGTCGTCCTGGTCCCATTGCAGAGAAACAGCCCCAAAGCATGATGTTGCCACCCTTCATGCTTCACAGTAGGTATGGTGTTCTTTGGATGCCACTCAGCATTCTGTCTCCTCCAAACACGACGAGTTGTGTTTTTACCAAACAGTTCTACTTTGGTTTCATCAGACCATATAACATTCTCCCAATAATCTTATGGATAATCCAAATGCTCTCTAGAAAACTTCAGACGGGCCCGGAAATGTACTGGCTTAAGCAGGGGAACATGTCTGGCACTGCAGGATCTGAGTGACTGGTGGCATAGTGTGTTACCGATGGTAGCCTTTGTTACGGTGGTCCCAGCTCTATGCAGGTCATTCACTTGGTCCCCCCATGTGGTTGTGGGATTTTTGCTCGCGGTTCTTGTGATCCTTTTGACGCCATGGAGTGAGATCTTGCGTGGAGCCCCAGATTGAGGGAGATTATCAGTGGTGTTGTATGTCTTCCATTTTCTTATTATTGCTCCGACAGTTGATTATATCACACCAAGCTGCTTGCCAATTACAGATGCAGTCTTCCCAGCCTGGTGCAGGGCTACAATTTTGTTTCTGGTGTCCTTCTACAGCTCTTTGGTCTTCACCATAGTGGAGCTTGGGGTGTGACTGTTTGAGGTTGTGGACAGGGGTCTTTTATACTTATAACAAGTTCAAACAGGTGCCATTACTACAGGTATTGAGTGGAGGACAGAGGAGCCTCTTAAAGTTACAGGTCTGTGAGGGCCAGAAATCTTGCATGTTTTTAGATGACTAAATACTTATTTTCCACCATAATTTGCAAAAATAATCTTGCCAAATCAGAGAAGGTGAATTTCTGGATGTGTTTTCTCATTTTGTCTCTCATAGCTGTGGTCTACCAGAGTTTTTTCACCAATAGAAAATATTGAAAAAGTGTAAAAATGCAAAAAACACTGTTTTTTACTGCTTTTTTGGTGAGTGAGTCCAGCTAAAGAATGAGTGAGTCCAAAAGAATTGAATCTCCGCCCATAGAACTGGACTGGCAGCTGCAGCTTCTATTGAGCAATGACAGATTTCAGCAGCAGCAGAGAGGTAGGATACTAAGGAGCTATGAAAAAAATTTTTTACAGCCATTCTTACATCCCAAAACTTAAAAACGGCTGTTTCGATTCAGATGTAAATGAGCCTAAAGTGCTCTTGGAGTGTTAGAGCACTTCCCAAGCCTCCAGCTCCCCAGCTCTATTCCTTGCTCAGGCAGACCTTCCTCTGCTTAACTGTCATGGTCATCTCCCTGCTGTTTAGAGACAAGTGACAGGTTTTGCACTGGAGCCTCTCTTTACCATCTTGACTCGTCATTTAAACGGAGTTTCTTTTCTTTTGCTGCCTCATGAAATAATGTCAATTTTGTTGCCAGGTCAGCTGTAGCTGCTTTGAGCCCACGCCCCTTTAGGTTTAAATAGTGGGGTTTTCCCAGCAGTCTTTGCTGTTGATAGAATTCATTCTATTCTGGCCATCCTGGTGGAAGGAGCTGCTGGAGATTTGTCATGTGCACATCTGAGTGGCGGTACTGAGTAGTTGTTAGTGAGTAGGGGGTGATGAATAGGAGTACTGAGTAGGGGTAATGAGTAGGTGATACTGAGAAGGGGGTAATTAGTAGGGGATAATAAGTAGAGGGTACTGAGTAGGGGTTAATGAGTAGGGGGCAATGAGTTGGGGGTTCTGAGTAGTGGGTGATGTGTAGGGGGTAATGTGGCGCCCCCACGCTAGCAGCCGGTGCTGCTCGGATCCGGATCCACGGTATGGCTCGAGGGGTTCTCTGGACCCGGGGGTTGCGCAGACATTCCAAATCAAAGGGGGACGTATTTGTACGGGATTGGTTATAAACTGTCTGTGCCACCACCCATGGTGTGTGGTGAGATGTAGCACCAATGCTGCTGGTATGGGACACCCGGGGGAGATGTGATGAAAGCTGGATGTTAACCCCTCCATGGGTAGGGATGGTTTCTCCGGCACCCGATGACTTGGTGCAGGGGACGGTGATGGCAGGGGCCGGCGTGCCTGGTCAGACCAGGGAGTCTCAGCTTACTCACGGTTAAGGAAATCAGACAAGTCCAGTGATTAACCAAGGTGCTGGTGGCCAGCCCCTGTGGCCGGCCGCCGTGGCCAGGTGTACTCTGGTCCCCCACCCGGGCTGGTGGTCTGTGTCACTTTCCTCTGCACTGTGTTGTGATGTGGTGGATTTCCCAGTGTGGAAAGCGGGAGTCTGCTCCCGGTACTATTGTTGGGAGCCGTGCCCGGCTGAGTACCCGTGGGATCTTCTAGGCTCTGGCGGATGCCCTATCCCTCTCTGTGGGTTGTTGTCTGCTTTTCGGAATTTGGTTGGGACAGGACCTATAATCCTGCCCTCAATTGGTTAATTAGCTAGGGCGTTGGTTCCGGTCCTTGCTTCAGGGTCCGAGTACCCCCTCTGTGCACGGTTTCCGGTCGGGTCTCCGGTGTCAGTACTGGTGGGCTCCTACCCTGTCCTGGTCCACCTTGGATCTGCCGAGCCGTCTTCCCGCCTCCTGCTAGACACGGACCACCGTCTGCCACCTAGCCAATGCACCAGGGCTCCAACCCGACGCCTGTCAGTTTGAGCCTCAGAGCTATGGCACAGGCCTGGACCCCACTCCAACTTAGACTTTACACTGACACTACTCAAACTTGTTCTCTGTTTTCCCGCCCCGGGTTCTCTAGACCCCTAGGTGGGCGTTCTCCATCCGCCTGGTCCCACCCACTGGTGTGCCTATCCTGCCCTGTGGGGAGGTGACTAGGGTTTCAGGTCGGCTGATTTAACCCTGTGAGGGAAGGTGTTATGCAGGGGCCTAATGTGTGTGACTACCTGGTTTTGCCAGGGCGTCACAGTAATGAGTAGGGGTTACTAAATGGTGGTAATGAGTAGTTGCCTATTGAATACAGGTACTGAGTACGGGACACTGAGTAGGGGGCACTGCGTAGGAGGTACTGAGTAGGAGGCACTGAGTAGAGGGTGCTAAGTAGGGGGTACTGAGTAGGAGGTAATGAATAGGGGGCACTGAGTAGAGGGTACTGAGTAGGCGGTACTGAGTAGGGGGTACTTAACATAGACACATAATAAACGCTGGTCTGTACTGTTTAGTGCTACAAACTGGCCTGCAAAGTAAACACTCTTATTTGTATATATATAAATTATATATATTGTTCCCTGTTTTATACTGAATACTAGAAACAATAACATGGAAATGAATTCTTAATTTAAACTTCCTAAGAATCAGTAATCCACATAAATAAAAATGATTGAAAGCCACAGTTTAACTAACCATAAGAGGTGAGCGAAGTGTGGTGGTGGGGTAGAGTCACCGAGGTCTGCAGAAAGCCACTGCTCGTTGTGATCTACAGGAATGTGTATAAAGAAACTGCGATATCTACAAATAGGGCAGATAAATTGTCAACAATCCACACTGGTAAAGTAACCAACTAACTATACGGTAATCCACACAGGAAAATAAAACTTGAATGTCCTCGAGGCATCTTCCCATCACATCTGGGCAGGGTTCGTAATAATTCACAAGGCTAAAGCTGACAAATCCCTTTGTAATCCACACAGATGAAGCAGATAGTCCCCTTTGTAATCCATGCAAGTTGGGCACATAAATCCCCTTTAATGCACACTGGTAAAATAACAAACTAATTCTATTGTAATCCGCACAGGAAAGGGGAAAGTGGCATGAACTCAAGACATCTTCAATTCACAAGAAAAATTAAAAGGAGAAATCTCATTTTACAGGCAGAACTAGTTCATTGACAAAACTAGACGAAAAGGCCTAATGTTCAGCTGAACCCTGTTTTTAGTTTGTACACACATTAGCCTGAGGGGAGTCAGCATCATATCACATTTACATATATACTGTATGTACTGTATATATATATATATATATATATATATATATATATATATATATACACACGTTATTCATACAGTGGTGATTGAACGTTTGGGTTCCTTAAGGAATTTTCTGTATTTCTGCATATATTTGACGTAAAAGTATATCAGGTGCCCACAAAAGTCCTGAAAATAGAAAAAATGAACCAAATAAATAACTGAGTCAAAAATAATTGACACTGATAGGAAGCCACTTAAAGGGAATTTGTCCCTAAGCCATCATAGGAAGCTAAATAAAATGACACCTTTATGGCTTACTACAAAGAAATGTACATTTCTCTTAAGCCCTTCATGACCGTTTTTCGTTTTCATTTTTTCCTCCCCTACTTCCGAGAGCAGTTTTTATTTTTCATCAATCTTGCCATATGTAAGGGCTTATTTTTTGCAGGACGAGTTGTACTTTTAAATGACACTATGTGTTTTACCCTATCGTGTACTGGAAAATGCAAAATAATTCCATGTGCAAAAAAATTGCAAAAAAAAAAAGTGTGATTGCACAACAGTTTTGGGGGTATTTTATTCACCGTGTCACTGTTCACTATATGCTAAAACCGATGTCTCAGTGTGATGCCTCAGGTCGGTACAAGTTTATAGATACCAAATATGTATAGATTTACTTTTATCTTAGGGGTTAAAAAATTCAGACGTTTGTCCAAATAAAGTGGCGCACTTTTTGCGCCATTTTCCGTTCTCATTTTTCAGTATCTATGGCTTGGTGACGGCTTATTTTTTGCATCTCGAGCTGTCGTTTTTAATGGTATAATTTTTGCGCAGATGCTACGTTTTGATCGCTTGTCATTGTATTTTGCGCAAAATTTCCGATGACCAAATAGCGTAATTTTGGCGTTTGGAATTTTTTTTACTGCTATGCCGTTTACCTATCAGGTGAATTGATTTTATATTATGATAGATCGGGCATTTCTGAACGCGGCAATAAAAATTGTGTATATTTTTTAAAAAAAATTTATTGTTTAATTTTCAATTGGGTTAATGGGGGGTGATTTGAACTTTTATTTTTTTTATTTTTTAAAATTTCTTAACTTTTCTTTTCCTTTTTTTTATTTTACTAGTCCCCCTAGGAGACTATGAGGATCAGCAGTCTGATCGCTGATTCATTTCTGATGATCAGAGCTACAGTGCACATGACCCATTTCTACTATGCCAACCATCAGCTCCCCGTGAATGCGTCACGGGGTCTCTTAAATCGCGCTGTCACATTTTGACAGCGCAGTCTAAGGGGTTAACAGGCACAGGTGGATCGCGGATCCACCCATGCCTGTTATCTGCACATGTCTGCTGTTCAAATCAGCAGGGATTACCCCCAGCCCACCGTAGCAGCCGGCGGTGATTACTCCAACATGATTTAGGACATGCTAGTCTTTGACGTTCCCCGAGTCACACGAGGTGGCTGTGAAAAATGTCATGATCGTAAATGCGATTGTGTGGATCCCTTTAGTGGACACACATACATACACACAGTGCTTTTTTTTGTAAAAAAAAATATTTGCCGTTACGCATCTCTGAGGTGAGGATCGGGGGGGGTGCTGTTAGGCGCCACCAGCCGAGATTGAGGAGTGGGGGGGGGAGTGGAGAGAGTGGACGATCATGTGAGCACAATTATGGGATTTGTATACTTCTGGCCACATTCTGATTTGATGTGTCCAGCCTCAGTCAATTCATTTTCATTGAGCATGTCTGTTCAGCATGTGACCACATCTATGTAAATCGCATACTTGCAGCTTCATAACCTCCCACTCTCACCGCCGGCACCAGAGAATCCTGACAGTGGGCAGTGTGCACACTGTGAGAATTCAGAAGGCTGCAGTCACAGAGTGACACATGGAGTGACTGCAGACTCATCACAAATTTGGACAACCCCTTTAATGCTCCTAACAACATAAATAAAAACATAGTAACCCTTAACTTGTCAGACAGCACAAGACTTTATTAAAGAGATTGTCCACTACTTTAACATTAATGACCTTTCCTTAGGATAGGTCACCAATGTCTGGCTGGTCGGGGTCCGGCACCTGGCAACCCCGCCAATTCCCTACTCTACGTGCCGGTGGTGGCAGGTGGCTGGAAGTGCTCATGACCCGCCCCAGGGCCGTGGGGTACTCGGTTCTGGGTGTTGGTTAATGGGATTATGTCACGGGGGCCTGTACCCGGTTCCGTGGCCCTGGTGGTCGCTGAAAGTCAATAAATAATAAAAATAAACATAAATAAATAAATAAATAAAAAAAATAATAAAGAAAAGAAAAAAAAAATAAATAAATAAAAGTATTTCGTGACGCCACCTACGGTTCCAGTATGGTTACTGGGGCTGCAGGTCAGACCTCTGGGGTAATGGTTAGGCAGCCAGTTATTTACGCTTCCCGTAGGTGAAGCGGGGTCCCCAGGGCAGTATAAGGCTACTTTCACATCTCCGGTTTTTGCAATGCGGCACACTCCGGCACTTTGCAGGAAAATCGCAACCGTTTTTTTTTGCTGCCGGTTGCGATTTTCCTGCATAGACTTTAATTAGTGCCGCATTGTGCCGCATGGGCTCCCGTTCGGTCCAGTTTTTGCCGCATGCGGCAGATTTAGCCGATGCGGCGGCCGGATGGAACGTTGCCTGGCACGTTTTTTCGTGTGGCAAAAAAAACCGCATCGCGCCGCATTCGGCCGATGCGGCGCATTTTTCAATGCATGCCTATGGCGGCCGGATTTGCCACTGCGCATGCTCAGTAGCATGCCGCAAGCGGCAAAAACCGGACTGGCCGCAAAGGAAAAACTTATGCAAAGGATGCGGTGTGTTCACCGCATCCGTTGCATAGCTTTCACAGCCGGATTGAGCCGCAGAGCTCAAGCCGGATGTGTGAAAGTAGCCTTAGTAGTACACAGATATGGCGGCCGTTTTTCTTCACAGCCTTTTCAACTGTCACTTTAGTGCAGCAGCCTATGGCTCCTCAGATGAAGAAATAAAGTGCGTCACACCAATTCATTAACTCTGACCAGATTGTACTTGCAGGTGTTATTAAAGGGGTTCAGTTTCTGATGTTACAGTTTTTTTAGGTAATCTGGGAACAGTTCAGGATCTCTGCACCAGGTCAGTTGTACTCACTGCGGTCCCTAAGCTCTGTGTAGCGGCTTTGCCTTCAGGTGCTGCTGCGGCCAGGAGATCTGCAGTGTCCCTGGCCCCCGGTCTTTATTGCTGGGCAGATTAGATCCCTCACAATCTCGGACGCCGGTGTCCGATAATCAGCGCTGTTCCTTGGGGATGAACCGGTCAGGCTCCACCTCCCCAGTCACTTCTCTTTTGCCTCACTCTTGATCCCTCAGGCGGTCACACAGTTACTTGTGCGGGCTAAGCACTGCCCTCTCCATTTTAATGTCTTCCCTCACTCTCTGCTCGCAAAGTCTCCTTTTCTCCAACTGTCAACTGTCTCTCTGACTCCGCCTCCAAACCTGGATTTAAAGGGGACCTCACCTGAACTCGACTTGTAGAGCCCCCCCCTCCAGGCTTGGAGTGGAAATGTTGTATGTGGGATTACCTAATGTGGAGATCCTTCCCTGCCCAGGTACAGGTATATTTGTGGCAACTGAACCCTGGGGTGCCACACTCAGTTCTGGATCTGCTCCGTCTTCTGATAGTGGCAGCAGTCTCATATTAAAATCAATGAGGTGGATGTGCAGTACCCGGCTGCGGACACCATCAGAGGACGGAGCAGATCCAGAAATAAACATTCCCGGCCACCTGCACCATAATCAGCTGATCAGTCGGGGTCCCATTGCGCTCACATCAGAAGCAATGCGCAAGTGGGACCAAGGCCTAATGATAAGACATTGTCAGTATCACAAATAAACATTTACATTCAGGTACCTTATAGATGATGTTGTCTCTGAGTCGTTTCTTTCTGTTCTTCATCTTGTCCTGACGCATTGATGACTTTTCACATTCACATCTCATCTCTATAGATTTCAAACTTCTCCGGTCTTCTGTAACACATCCATACATGATGCCCCTAAAAGTAGCAGAATGATTATAATACTTCTACTTAAAAAAAAATATATATGTCCCACACTGTCCCTCTTATGGTACATGCTCTCCATATTCCCTCTCTTTCCAAACTGAGCCTACTGTTTACAGTGTCCTTTACACTGTGTCCCCTTATACTTCCCAGTCTTTATACTGTGCCTTCATCACACTCCCCCTCCTTGCTATAACCTCACTGTTACGGGGGGCTGTCTGATAATAACCGAAAGGAGTATCAGACAGTCAGGGTCCACCGTGCAAAGACTTTGCTGCAGACTATGGCAGAGTGCAATACCTCTGTTAACTCACAGAAGGATATAATAAGTAAGTAAAGCAATTCCTCCCTTACTTGGAGGGTGTGTGGAATGATCTCTGTTACTAATCACAGAGACAAAGGCAATGTGTGCAAAATGGCACCTACCTAGGTCCGCTCTTCTAGTGGTGCAAAAGAGACGAACAGCAGCGTAAGCCGCACAAAGCTCCTACCTGCGTTCGCTCCACTAGTGTGCGAGGACACGAACCACTAGATATGGCACCTGCCTAGGTCCGCTCTTCTAGTGGTGCAAAAGAGACGAACAGCAGCGTAAGCCGCACAAAGCTCCTACCTCTGTTCGCTCCCCTAGTGTGCGAGGATACGAACAACTGCCAGACGCAGTATAAGGAACGTTACCCTAGCGGCAACGTCCACCTACGAGTAGAATCACAAGGCCCAGCCAGACCATGTGCCTCAGGCACCTGCCTATGTCCGCTCCCCTAAGAGGTAAGGATACGGACAGCAGCCGAAGCTGTAAGGTATAAGAACGCTACCCTGCCGGTAGCGCTCACCTAGCATAGACAGAGGAATGCCTAGAGGAACGCGCACAGAGCGTCTACTCATATGCATGAACCAAGAGGACTGAGCACCATGCGGCGTGTGTCAGGGTCTTATATAGACTCTGTGCCTCATCCAAGATGGAGGACACCAGAGCCAATCCGCTGCCAGAACGACAGGAGTGACGTCATGCTGGCCTATCACCGAGCAAGACGTCACAAGCACATGACCAGCGACCAATCGGCATAGAAGGTGTCAGAGACATGTGACCTCGTGTCAGCGATGATGTCACCCGCACATGTGCAATGGCTCCAAGATTGGACTTAGTCTCCGGCGCTCGCACATGTGCAGTAGCAAGAAATCTGGACTTAGTCTCCAGCGCTCGCACATGTGCAGTAGCAAGAAATCTGGACTTAGTCTCCAGCGCTCGCACATGTGCAGTAGCAAGAAATCTGGACATAGTCTCCAGTGCTCGCAGCAACCGTAACACTCACACAGTCCTCCCATTCTGCCCCCTCTCTATACCACCCCCCTCCACTACCCAGTCTTTATTCCGTGCCCCTTCCTATCTTCTCATTCCTTACTGTCTCCTCACTACCTCCCGTGTGTCCATATACTTTTCCACCTCACTCCCCATCCTGCCCACTTGCTCCTCATACCGTGTCACTCTTTATTCTGTGTCCTCAAAATTTCTTTCCAGTTTGCTCCACATCCTCTCTGTCCCCATGCATCACCCCTCATCCTCTCTGTCCCCATGCATCACCCCTCATCCTCTCTGTCCCCAAGCATCACCCCTCATCCTCTCTGTCCCCATGCATCACCCCTCATCCTCTCTGTCCCCATGCATCATCCCTCATCCTCTCTGTCCACATGCATCACCCCTCATCCTCTCTGTCCCCATGCATGAAACCTCATTCTCTCTCTTCCCATGCATGAAACCTCATGCTCTCTCTCCCCATACTTTGTTCAAAGATACTTCCCCCTCCCCATCCTCTCTTCCCACCATACTCTGTCCACAGATAGTTCCCTCCCCCACCCTCTCCCCCTCATACTGTGTATATAAATATTGCCGCATCCCCACCCTCTGTCCCCCATAGTGTGTCCACAGATAGTTCCCTCCCCCACCCCATACTGTGTATATAGATTTTGGCCCCTCCACCCCTGTCCCCCATAGTGTTTCCACAGATAGTTCCCTCCCCCCACCCTCTCTCCCCCATACTGTTTCATAAATACTCCCCTCTCACCCCATAATGTTCCTCCTCCATGTCTTCAGTGTTACGAACCGGCGCCGGCATAGCCGCAAGCAGCCTGCTGCGGTTCCTGTTGCGCCCAGGCGCCGGCTGCCACTCTTGGCCGTGCCTCGGGTCGTCCAGTTGGCTGTTCCTTCCACCACGTCTAAGTGTGGAGAGGCGGCTAGTGCGCATGCGTGCGCCGATTTACCCCAGCCAGAGTTTAAGCCCGGTGTTTTGCCTAGTGAGCATGCTCAGCCTGTTTGTGTTATGTCTGAGACTAAGTCCTCAGTTAAGGCTACTGAGCAGGCTCCCACAATTAACCCTAACAGCCTCTTTGCACAGGTACTTGGACTTCGTGCTGTGTCTAAGTTCTGGGATGTGCCTACTGAGCATGCTCAAACTGACAGTCTGCATTCTAAGCTTGTGGCTCAGGATACTGAGCATGCTCAGGCACTTAGTGCATCAGAGGCTAGGTCCGGTAAGGACCTCACTGAGCATGTCCATGAGGTGGCAGGCCCTGATAGGGCAGAGGGTGTCAGGTGTCCTGATGATGTGGCAACTCCGGACTGGCTCGCAGAGGCCCGCCCCTATGATCTGGCACCTCAGTATTGGTCGTCAGACGATGACTGGTGAAGTGTTTGGGGCGTGGCTGCCATGAGGTCATCAATGACGTGGCGGTTCCGGATAGGTCGCATGTGACGTCACGGATGACATGGCACTCTGCTATTGGATCTTGGTGGTTCCATCCTGGGTTTGGGGCGGACCCAGGTTATAAAAGGGGCTGGAGACAACATGGAGGTGCGCAGTCTTCACTTTTGCTCAGTCAGAGCACACCTCCATGTTAGAGCCTCATTGCGGTATAAGCCTATGTTGGGAAGCGGTAGGTAGGGTTAGGCGAACGGTGCCTGTCACGCCAAGATTCGTGGCTCGGCACATCAGGGTCAGGCGCCGTGCTTCCCTCCTGCCGTTCCAGTCTTGCTATAGCAGCCCAGTGGCGTTAACTGGGCTGCGGTTGCTGTGCTTCCTGTCCGATTGTGCCCCCTACGCACACGGACAACGCACCTGCTGCGCCACCTGTCCGATTGTGCCTCCTACGCACACGGACAACGCACCTGCTGCGCCACCTGTCCGATTGTGCCTCCTACGCACACGGACAACGCACCTGCTGCGCCACCTGTCCGGTTGTGCCCCCTACGCGCACGGGCAGCGTACCCCAGGACCCCTGTGGAGTTAACAGGGTGTTCCTTATCCTCCTCGGCTTCCCGATCAACACTACTGGTGTACCCATCTGGCCTGACGTGTCCTACACACACGTGGCCAGGCGAGAGGTGGCCAGAAACGCTAATCGGAGGACCGCTCGGCCTGACGTGTCCTACACACGTGGCCGACAGGGCGCTTTCGTGGCGGTCTTCCGGTCAACGCTACCTGGTTACCACCCGGCCTGACGTGTTTCCTGCACACGTGGTTGGTGTAGCGCTAGGTGCACCAAAACGCTAATCGGGTTGTCGTCCGGTCTGACGTGTCCCAACACACGTGACCGGTTCCCAGAGTTCCTGGGTTATCTCAGAGCCATCCAGCTCTATAGTCTCCGCCTAACCCTCAGGTGCCAGCAGCTCCTTTGTCATCTGGAGCACGGTGGGCCCCGACTGGCGATTAGGATATATACCCCCTGGTCCTAATCTGCCGGTCCCCCCGTAACAGTAAGACTGCGCCAGGGTCTGGCTGGCATGGCGGAGATGGAGCAGCTACGTCAGTTCATGCTGCAGCTTGATGCCAGAGTGAGGTCTCTGGAGAAGTCTGCTCTTGTTGCTGATATGGATGATGTGTTGGCTCAAGCGGCTGCAATGGTGTCCGTCACCAAGCCTACTCCAACCCACCCTCACCTCTCGCTGCCCAACAAGTTTACGGGGAACAGCAAGGCATGTAGGGGATTCGTGAACCAGTGCTGAGTCCATCTAGAGCTGTTGGCTGCACGGTTTCCTACAGAGAGGTCGAAGGTGGGGTTTATCATCTCCTTGCTCTCCGATAGAGCACTGGAGTGGGCTACACCATTGTGGGAGAGGAATGACCCTGTAGTACAGGACTCTAAGGAGTTTTTGGAGTCCTTACGACAAGTGTTCCTGGGGCCTCAGGTCACTCACGACTCGGCCCTACAGCTACTGACTTTGGAGCAGGGGCGTACCTCCTCAAGTCAATATGCTGTGAGTTTCCGGACACTTGCTGCAGAACTGGGGTGGTCAGAGAGGACTCTCATTCCACTGTTCTGGAGGGGATTAGCCTCGCACGTGAAGGACGCATTAGCGTCGCATGAGGTACCAACTACCCTTGAGGGCCTCATGACTCTGGCTACCCGCATTGACCTGCGGACCTCCGAACATCAGCTGGAGCGCAGGTCAGAGGGTCGTTCAGCCACTGTAGTGGTCTCTCCTACTGCACCTCCCTTAGAGGACATCTCTGTCCCTATGGACATCTCTAGGGTTGGTGTTGCTAGGTCTTCGAGTCGCAAGGGCATTTCCTGTTTCGCTTGTGGGCAGTATGGTCATTATGCCAACCGTTGCCCAAAGCGTCAGGATAAGCGACCACGATTGGTGACCATAGCTGGAGGTAGACTGGACTCTGCGTCATCCATTAGGGTGACGTTTCCCGCGTCCATTTCCTTTAAGGGGTCAACATGGTCCACAAGGGCAAGTGTGGACACAGGTGCTGGGGATAGTTTCATCTCCTCCTCTTATGCCCGGCGGCATGCCATCCCACTGGTGCAAATGCCAAGGCCAGTGAGAGTCCGTGTGGTGGATGAGTCCTTGTTGCCCAAGGTAATTCACCAGCGGACAGTGCCCATTACCCTTGCCATGTCATCTGGGCATAGGGAGACCATTTCATTTCTGGTTCTCCCTAAGGGTGCAGATGATATTCTGCTGGGTATTCCTTGGTTGAAGCGGCATTCCCCACAGATCG
Source organism: Anomaloglossus baeobatrachus (assembly GCF_048569485.1). NCBI lineage: Eukaryota > Metazoa > Chordata > Amphibia > Anura > Aromobatidae > Anomaloglossus > Anomaloglossus baeobatrachus. Next base: position 175,799,308 of record NC_134361.1, read on the forward strand.
ACTGGTCGTCTGGGGTGATTACGCGGTGGAGCGAGTCTTGTAGCTCCCACTGCATGTCTCCATCTTCCGCCCGTCGCTCAGTGGTATCTGTGGCGACTATAGACCATTCGAGTGGGAGGGCCGCTAGAGGGGGGGTACTGTTACGAACCGGCGCCGCCATAGCCGCAAGCAGCCTGCTGCGGTTCCTGTTGCGCCCAGGCGCCGGCTGCCGCTCTTGGCCGTGCCTCGGGTCGTCCAGTTGGCTGTTCCTTCCACCACGTCTAAGTGTGGAGAGGCGGCTAGTGCGCATGCGTGCGCCGATTTACCCCAGCCAGAGTTTAAGCCCGGTGTTTTGCCTAGTGAGCATGCTCAGCCTGTTTGTGTTATGTCTGAGACTAAGTCCTCAGTTAAGGCTACTGACAACCGATAACAGCCTCTTTGCACAGGTACTTGGACTTCGTGCTGTGTCTAAGTTCTGGGATGTGCCTACTGAGCATGCTCAAACTGATAGTCTGCATTCTAAGCTTGTGGCTCAGGCTACTGAGCATGCTCAGGCACTTAGTGCATCAGAGGCTAGGTCCGATAAGGACCTCACTGAGCATGTCCATGAGGTGGCAGGCCCTGATAGGGCAGAGGGTGTCAGGTGTCCTGATGATGTGGCAACTCCGGACTGGCTCGCAGAGGCCCGCCCCTATGATCTGGCACCTCAGTATTGGTCGTCAGACGATGACTGGTGAAGTGTTTGGGGCGTGGCTGCCATGAGGTCATCAATGATGTGGCGGTTCCGGATAGGTCGCATGTGACGTCACTGATGACATGGCACTCTGCTATTGGACCTTGGTGGTTCCATCCTGGGTTTGGGGCGGACCCAGGTTATAAAAGGGGCTGGAGACAACATGGAGGTGCGCAGTCTTCACTTTTGCTCAGTCAGAGCACACCTCCATGTTAGAGCCTCATTGCGGCATAAGCCTATGTTGGGAAGCGGTAGGTAGGGTTAGGCGAACGGTGCCTGTCACGCCAAGATTCGTGGCTCGGCACATCAGGGTCAGGCTCCGTGCTTCCCTCCTGCCGTTCCAGTCTTGCTATAGCAGCCCAGTGGCGTTAACTGGGCTGCGGTTGCTGTGCTTCCTGTCCGATTGTGCCCCCTACGCACACGGACAACGCACCTGCTGCGCCACCTGTCCGATTGTGCCTCCTACGCACACGGACAACGCACCTGCTGCGCCACCTGTCCGATTGTGCCTCCTACGCACACGGACAACGCACCTGCTGCGCCACCTGTCCGGTTGTGCCCCCTACGCGCACGGACAGCGTACCCCAGGACCCCTGTGGAGTTAACAGGGTGTTCCTTATCCTCCTCGGCTTCCCGATCAACGCTACTGGTGTACCCATCTGGCCTGACGTGTCCTACACACACGTGGCCAGGCGAGAGGTGGCCAGAAACGCTAATCGGAGGACCGCTCGGCCTGACGTGTCCTACACACGTGGCCGACAGGGCGCTTTCGTGGCGGTCTTCTGGTCAACGCTACCTGGTTACCACCCAGCCTGACGTGTTTCCTGGACACGTGGTTGGTGTAGCGCTAGGTGCACCAAAACGCTAATCGGGTTGTCGTCCGGTCTGACGTGTCCCAACACACGTGACCGGTTCCCAGAGTTCCTGGGTTATCTCAGAGCCATCCAGCTCTATAGTCTCCGCCTAACCCTCAGGTGCCAGCAGCTCCTTTGTCATCTGGAGCACGGTGGGCCCCGACTGGCGATTAGGATATATACCCCCTGGTCCTAATCTGCCGGTCCCCCCGTAACATTCAGCTTTACAGGGGAGCACTTATCAGTGTTTCTCTGCCACCTAAGCACTGCGGTGCTGGCCTCTCGGTCAGCAGTGTGATCAGCTGACCGATCACATAAAAGCCGTCACGCTGACCCGGAAGTCAGCGCCAGGGATCACCGCTTCAATTGTCCTTGCGTCTGACAGATACAAGGACAATTGAGCAGTGGGAGCCGCGCTCTGCACTTTCTATGAGTGACAGCCACGCTCAGAGAATAGCCGTCTCCCACCCCGACAGATTTCCACACCGCCGCATCAGGCAGCCCGACAGCACCCCGCCAGCTCCCCTCTAGAGACGCCTCTGGATTGTGCCTCCGCTTCACACATGGCTAATTTGTATAATTTACAAATTAGCCATGTTGACAGAGCCAGAGGTGCTCTTCAGATTTTCCGGTACGCCAACCCATTTGAAGCTTGCAAATGAACACCTGGATAATGTTAAGAGTGATTAAGAGAAGGTGCTGTGGTCTGATGAGACAAATATTGAGCTCTTTGGCCTTAACTCAACTCGCCATGGTTGGAGGAAGAGAATTGCTGCCTATAACCCAAAGAACACCATCCCCACTGTAAGCATAGGGTGGAAACATTATGTTTTGGGGTTGTTTCTCTGATAAGGGCACAGGACTACTTCACCGCATTAATGGGACAATGGATGGAGCCATGTACTGTAAAATTCTGAGGGACAACTCCTTCCGTCTGTCAGGACAGGACATTAAAAATGGATCATGGTTGGGTCTTCCAGCACGACAATGACCCAAAGCATACAGCCAAGGCAACAAAGGAGTGGCTCAAAAGAAGCACATTAAGGTCATGGACTGGGCTAGCCAGTCTCCAGACCTTAATCCCATAGAAAACATATGGAGGGAGCTCTGAGTTGCCAAGCGACAGCCTCAAAATCTTAATGATTTAGAGATGGTTTGCAATGAGTGGACCAAAATTCCTCCTGACATGTGCGCAAACCTCATCATCAACTACAAAAAATATCTGACTGCTGTGCTGCCAACAAGGGTTTTGCCACCGAGTATAAAGTCTTGTTTGCCAGAGGGATCAAATACTTATTTCTCTCTGCAAAATGCAAATAAATTTATATAATTTATACAATGTGATTTTCTGGATTTTATTGTGGATATTCTATCTCTCACTGTTAAAATTAACTTACCCTTAACCCCTTAGCGACCCATGACGTACTGGGTACGTCATGGATCGTGTCACTATGATCATGGCAACCCGCAGCGATCCGCACACATATCAACTAATTTCAACAGCTGTCATGTGTGCCTGCTAGTTGCGAGTGGAATTGCATTCCACCCGAGACTATTAACCCCTTACATCTTGCTGCCAAAATCTGGCAGCAAGATGTATATGCGCGCAGCCATAACGATAACTTACCATGCCCCCATCGAAAGTCATGTGCATGATAACGTGACTTCCGGTGGTTGCCGTGGTAGCACAGGGTCATGTGATGACGGCTATAGCTAACATGAGTCACTTTCTCTCAGTGTCGGCATAATGCCAACATTGAGAGTAAGGCTATGTGCGCACGTTGCGAACAGTTACTGCAGAAATTTCTGCAGCGATCTGAAGAGCACACGTGCGCTTTAAATTGCTGCAGAAATGTCCATAGTGAAAAAAAAAAGCCGATTCCATGTGCTCTGCCTGCAGCTCCTCCCATGGACAGAGCAGGAGCTGCCGGCAAAGCGCACGGAAGAAGTGACATGTCACTTCTTTTTACGCAGCGCTTCGGCAGCAGCCGAAGCGCTGCGCTCTAAGACGCCACGTGCGCACGGCCCCTGCACAATCTCCATAGACTGTGCAGGGGACGCAGGACGCATGCAGTTACGCTGCGCTACAAAGCGCAGTGTAACTGCATGTATTTACGCAACGTGCGCACATAGCTTAAAGCACCATATCTGCAGATCTCAGCTGTGTAGCTGTTATCTGAAGATATGGAAGAACGATCAGATTGCTGATCGTTATAGTACCCTAAAGGATCTAGTAAAATAAAAAAATAAAAGAAAAGTTTTAAAAAATGAAAAAACCTAAAAGTTCAAATCACCCTCCTTTCGCCCCATTGAAAATTAAAGGGTTAAAAAAATTAAAAAATATACACATATTTGGTTTCGCCGCGTTCAGAAATTCCCGATCTATCAAAATATAAAGTCAATTAATCTGATCGGTAAACGGCGTAGTGGCAAAAAAATTCCAAACGGCAAAATCAAGTTTTTTTGTCGCCGCAAATTTTGCGCAAAATGCAATAACAGACGATCAAAATGTAGCATCTGCGAAAAAATGGTACCATTAGAAACGTCAGCTCGAGACTCAAAAAATAAGCCATCACTGAGCCATAGATCCCGAAAAGTGAGAACACTACGGGTTTTGGAAAATGGCGCAAAACGTGCACCACTTTTTTGGACAAACTTGTGAATTTTTTTAACCCCTTAGATACAAGTAAACCTATTCATGTTTGGTGTCTCCAAACTCGCACCGACCTGAGGCATCACACCAACACATCAGTTTTATCATTTAGGGAACATGGTGAATAAAATATCCCAAAAACAATAGTGCGATTGTATCGCGGGTGGAGGGGCCACGCTCACTACGCTCGCGTCCGGGGCTGCTGCTGCTCGGTGGCTCTAGCGGTGGGCCGGACCCGGGGGACTCGAGCAGCGCTCCTCGCCCACGAATGAAAAGGGGGTGGTTTGTTTGGGGAGATAGTTCGTGATGCCACCCACGGGTCGTGGTGATAATGGGCACCACCGCTGCTGGTGACGGGGATCCCGGGAGCAATGGCAGGGAGCAGCTAGGATGTTGGTTCCCCCTCCGTGGGTAGGGGTTGGTGATCCCAGGGCCCAGTGGTGGTACGGGGAGGCAGGGTAGCTGGGGTGCAGGGTTGCAGAGGCAGCGCGGCGCGGTGCCGGATGGCACTGTTGTACTCACTCAGGCACAGATTCACAGAGTCTCTGGTAAACCAAATGGCTGGATGGACGGGTCCCGCAGCTGGCTGCAGTGTCTTCGCTCTCCCCAGACAGGTTGATGGTGGCTGTCTTTCCCTGCACCGCTGTAAGATGTATTGACTCCGATGGTTTCCCAACAGTAGTCCACTCCCCGGCGTGTATGTACCGAAGGAGCCCATTTTGCCCGCAGGCGCTGGCCCTTGGATCTCTAGCCTATGGCAGTGGCTTTCTATCCTCACTGTGTGGACAACCGGTTGCCTTCTGTCGGGTCTTGGGTGTGAGGGAACCCCTGAGGTCCCGGTCACTATCTGATTTGACCGTTGTCGGTGGCTCCTAGCCTGGTCGGGGTCTGATGGCCCTGCCTTTGTGCTTTGTGCTTGATCTCCTCCCCGGCTCGGTACCGGCGGGCCACCGCCCGTCCCCGGTCCTACGGTTCAGCTGACTTGCACCACCTCCTGCAGATGGCCACCACCGTCTGCCGACCTTGCTGACAGTGCCTGGGCTCCTACCCAGACACTCACAGTTTTTGTCCTGTCACTTTCAACTCCAACTCAAATCTATTGCTTTTTCCCGCCTCCAGGCCTGTGAACTCCTCGGTGGGTGGGGCCAACCGCCTGGCTCCGCCCCACCTGGTGTGGACATCAGACCATGGAGGAGGCAACAAGGATTTTGTTTGACTGTTGTTAACTATCCAGGGGAGGGGGTGTGTGTGATGTTATGTTTGTGACTGCCTGGCTAGTCCACGGCGTCACAATTGCACTTTTTTTGCAGTTTTCCACACTTGGAATTTTTTTGCTGTGTTCCAGTACACTGTTTGGTAAAACTTATGGTTTCATTTAAAACTACAACTTGTCCCGCAAAAAACAAGCTCTCGTATGGGAAGATTGACGGAAAAATAAAAACGTTACAGCTCTCGGAAGAAAGAGAGGGAAAAAACCCCCAGAAAAACGCAAAACCCCCGGGGGCTGAAGGGGTTAATATTATAGATTGTTCATGTCTTCGTCAGTAGGAAAACTTACAAAATCAGCAAGGGATCAAATAATTATTTCCCTCACTGTACATACACTCCGCTTTATATATTAGAGAATATACATAATTTATTGTAGTGTTACATTTAATAATTTTGTAATTATTGTAATATTGAAAACTACAAAGTTAAAGCGGTTGTCAACTACCTGGAAATCACTTTTCTTAAATTAAGTAGCAACAAATACACACATCCTTTACCGTCAACATTCCGGTGATATTAGCAGCGGTTCTCCCGGGACTCGCATATCATTTCTATGCCATGTGAGTCTTATAGTTATTACGGTATATTGGGCTGCTGCACTTTCACTTTTTTTAGATGAAGCTCAGACAGATGGAAGTTGTGAGAGTGCAACAACTGAGTTGTTGATGATTGGCTGCAGCAGTCACACGGCATAGCAGATCCAGTGCCGGCATGTCACACAGTGACTACCGGGGTTCTGATAGGTACACTGGAACCCCCTGCAATCACTGCAACACACAGGGTACACGTTACATTGGTGGGCCCTGGCGCTAGGGAAAGGGTAAAAGGGTCACATCCTAAACGCACCTGAGGCTGATCCCTGCACTCCTTTATGTCCCTATACGTGTTCTTTCACCCCATCGCCTATCTCGTGCCTATCCCTATCTTTCCCTGGACTCAGCCCTGAATAGTGCACAGGCAGAGGGGACACTAGTCCTGCTCTAGATTAAAGACACAAAGAACATTAGACAGACAAGGGTAAAAAAAAACGACAATCATACAAGGCACTCCAAACAACAAGAGGTAATAAAGAGGAATGGACCAGAGTGGAAAAACCAAAAGGACTAAAGAAGAAAAAAACTCAACACAGCTTTCACACAGAAAATGTTCTCAGAATGGCTTCCTGGTCCACAACTCACAGGTTCCTTCTAGAAGCAAGTATAGCAGAAACTATCACAAGCAGTTTACCTGGACTAGAAGGGAAGTCTTTATAGCAGAGCTAATTAGCAATAGAGAACAGCTGCCCAAACCTTTCACTCAGCGTTTCCGGAGACCAGAGGATCTACTTAACCCTAGCCGTGCTCGATAAAGGAAAATCTTCACAGCCAGCAGTAGTAACTTGAGCAAATGTGTATGAATTCCTGCGCTGTTATCTCCTGTTGCCAGAAATCGGAGGGACCACTATCTGTCGTGGTACCCTTGTGACACGACAATGCAAGAACGGTGTTGGTGCAAGAAATGAGAATCTGTTATTTTTAAACGACTTCATTACTTGGACAACCGATGAATAAAATGTCCAATAGTAATATTAAAGCTGGTGGAATTGTGCATTATGATGAGCTATTAAACTGCAAAGGGTCCATATACTGATATTAAACATGGACCTCTTCTGTCTGTGTCCACCACGTGATGGCCAGCATTTTACAATGGTTGTGTGAACTTGGCCTCATTATAACACACATGTATGTTGCTCATATGTTGAATGGTGAATTTAATATATTTTTTTCACATGTGAGAACTTAAGAATTTGGCAATAATCGAACCAAACTTTTCTTCTTCTTCCTCAGAATTACAACCACCGCTGCCTGCATGATGGATCTGCGCAGATATCCTCTGGACCAGCAGAATTGTACCCTAGAGATAGAAAGCTGTAAGTTATTTTTGCGTTGATGTCAGTTAATTCGTTTTTCATATGAATGATATTTAAGGTGAATCAAAGGTGGTAAAAATTAATTTTATAAAATGTGGTTGTAAAAATGTAACATTTTTCTATGCTCGGAATACTTGAGCAATTCCATCATGAATGACGTTGGTATGAGTACAATCAATTACTGAGCTTTGTGTTCCATTTTTGCCATATTTTTGTAGAAATTGTTAAAAAACTGCACTTAAACATGATTTTGCGAAAATTGCACCAAAAAATGCACTTTAACCATGACGTATGACAACAAGCTGATAGACCAGGGTAAAGAAATACAAAGGCATGCATGTTCTTCACATTTTTCAGTTTTTCTTCTATAGGACTCATACCTATGACTTTGCTCGTCCGGCACTGTCAACAGGTTACAGATATTGGAAATAGTACCTCTATTTTGTGATCAGGCAAAGAGAATTTTTAAGTGATGTCATAATGGCCATCGTGACAGTCTCTTCTCATATATAGAGAAATGGCGTTCACCTGTTGATGTTGGTGATAAAAAAGCAGCTGTAAGTTCACACTGTAAAAGTGTCACTGTGCGGACTGGGAGAGGTGCGGTGTGTGCCAAAACCCACAACAACAAAGGTTTCACCACGACAAACAAGGGGTACACCGGGGACACTTTAACAATGGAGGGCCCTAGGACTAGTGAGAGGGGAGATGGACACCTCTCTCACTTACTTGCCACTGTACCCTGCACTGCTAGCCAGTCCCTATACAGGTTCCTCACCTGTTGCCGACCAGGAACCTGAAGCCCTGAAAGACCCTACAATAGTCCCTGGCTAGGGAGTGGGCAGGTAAGAGATGCTAGCCTCACCGCTGCACTAGAACAACACACCAGGGAAGGAAGACAGACAGGAGGGAACTCAACAACAGACTGCTTCAGTCAGCACCAAGACTGCAGCCACCACAACAACTTCAAGAGAGGGTTTCAGCAGCTCCTTCCACCTCCTGGCCAAACATCCAAATGGCAAAGAGAATAACCGGACTGGGAGTGGTCCCAAACCTAAACACCTAAGATGGTAATGAGACTGCTTGCTGGCAAGGAATACTGCCCTGATTCTGAGATTATTTATTCGTGACATATTGTACTTCATGATAGTGGTAAATATAGGATGATATTTTTTGCCTTTATTTGTGAAAATATTGGAAATTTGATGAAAATTTTGCAATTTTCAAACTGAACTTTTATGCCTTGAAACTAGAGTTAGGTCACACAAAAAGTTAATAAATAACATTTCCCACATGTCTACTTTACATCAGTGCAAGTTTTGAAACATAATTTTTTGTTAGGAAGTTAGAAGGGGTCAAAGTTCATCAGCAATTTCTCATTTTTCCAACAAAATTTACAAAACCATTTTTAGGTACCATATTTCATTTGAAGTGACTTTCAGATTCCAAGGTGACATGAAATACCCAAAAGTGACACCATTCTAAAAACTGCACCTCAAACTGCTCAAAACCACATCCAAGAAGTTTATTAATGCGTCAAAAATCCACAATTTGTTGTGCAATTTCTCCTGAGTATACTGATACCCCATATGTGGTAGAAATCTACTGTTTGGGCGCACGGCAGGGCTCTGAAAAGAAGGAGCATCATTTGACTTTTGGAACACAAAATTGTCTGGAATCAATACCAGATGCCATGTTGCTTTTGCAGAGACCCTGAGGTGCCTTGTTTTTCGAAACTGGAAGCAATTAATAGATGCTCAAAGCCTGTAAATATGAGAAGTGGGTTGTTTTATGTAGAAATGCATATGGTCATACTTTTGAGCTTAGTTAGTGTTTATTTTAGTTGGGTTTCGAAGTGGAATTTGTCTGAAAAAGATATCATGGGCACATACTCATAGGCTGGGGTCAGACGGCCATGATTCTCATATCCATTTTTCTCTTCATAGGTTATTTGAATACATGAAAAATGTATTTAGAATAAAGCTACAATTAAAAGTGATAGATAAACACAAGATACAAAAGGCATATATGAGGCCCCTATGATATGGGGTCCGAACTTAATTTAAAGCACTACTGCACCTTTTTTTTAGCGTTGGAGTGGTGCTTTATATCTAAGTCCCCCTGACCCATTCTTATAGTCACCCTCCGGTGTTTTCATTGTTTTACGACGACGCTCTGGTCCTGCGGCACCATCTTGTGCCTTTAACATCTGACTGTCCTAAAGTCAGACGTTATGTCACAAGCTCTCAATGTAAGTCTATGGGAGCCAGGACGGGACTAGAAAGAGGATCTCATAGAGATGTATTGCTTTGGGATCTCCAGTGGCCTCCATGAAACACTGGAGATGCCGGCAGGTCACAAATTGCCCAAGACTGACCAGAGCGAAACTGAAAAAAGATGAAAACGCCAGAAGATGAGTATAAGACAGAGGGGCTGGAGACTCCTGGAAAAAGCACTACACAGCCTGAAACGTGCGTCGGAGAGGGTGCGGGACAGCCATTTATTCCTTGTTATACCCCGTAGGTATTTTGATTGTGACTCTGCTACTTTTGTTTTAGCTTTCTATCATTACAGCACACTTGTGTTTTCATATATCGCTATAGTTACATTCTTACTATTCTTTACACGGGTTGATAGTCATTTACTATGTGAAATTATGGTGTTCCCAACATTATATTAAGATCTATATTTTTTTACCCCTTCTGTGGGGCTTACTTTTCCTGAAACATCCTGTGTATATTTTTATATTTTATAACCAATAAAAAATAATTTTTTATATTGATTCCTTTTCTTGTTGGTGATTTATAATTTCATTGTGGTTTTTTCCTATATATTTAAAAAAAAAAATTTGTGTTACTATAGAGAACCATCTTACAAAAACTAATAATATCTGCAGGATTAGATTTGGTTACTTTTAGCAGAAACAAATAAGATTTTATAAAGCTTCTGTATAGCTGACATATACCAAGTCACATAACATATTGGCCAATTATGGATTATAATAGCTGTATTGATTTTCTTTTTCAGTTCCGTCCTTTACTTATATATAAACACCCTTATCAATCACAAAACTATTATTGTCAGCAAACCAGTCAGTATATGTTGTGATCACTATTTGCCCCTGAAATATTGTTCACAAATTTGTCTAAATCTGTGTTAGTGAGCACTTCTCCTTTGTCAAGATAATCCATCCTCCTCACAGGTGTGACATATCAAGATGCTGATTAGACTGTATGTGGCACGCTTGCTGAGTGTAGCAAACATGGCCAGATGTATTCAGACCTATGTGCGTCTGAAGCACAACAAAAACACACGAAAAGGGGGGCAGCAGGGATACAAAAACAACGGAAGGCCCTGGAACTAGGGAGAGGGATAGGTGGGCGCCTCCTAACCTCACCTGAGACTGTCCCTTCTCTCCTCACCATTCCCTGTACAGTCTCCGCAACTGTTGCTGAAGAGGAACCTGAGACACTCGGAAGAACCTATAGTAATCCTGACTAGTGAGGGGCAGGTGGGGTTTACTAGACCTCACCACTGCACTAATAACACACCAGGAAAGAAGACAAACAGGGGGAAAATTTACAAACAAAAGGATGTAGCCTGAGCACAGGAACTAGCCTTGCAGAACCTTCCTCAAAGGCAGCCAGGACACAAAAGATTTTGTATCTTCAGCAGGGAATGCTGGTATATACCACTATATAAACCTGAAGGGTGTCACTACTTAGTAAGTGTAGCTGATCACTTAGCAAGGAACTGCTTTGGAAAAGCTGCAATAGCAAAACTGACAGATAACCACTTTAGTGCCAAGAGAAATGAAACCCATTTAAATGACGAGAGTCAGATGAAAGGATCCAGTCCAAAGGCTGTCACTGGTCACAACATGCAGGGAGACAATTGTAACAGCATGATTATTGCACAGGTGTGCCTTAGGCTGGCTGCAATAAAAGGCCCCTCAAAAATTAGCAGTTTTACAGTATTGGGAGGTCCGCTGGAGGGGGGAGTCAGAAAACCAGTCAGTATCTGGTGTGAGCACCATTTGCCTCATGCAGTCCAACACATCTCCTTCACATAAGGCCACTTTACACACAGAGATAAATCTTTGGCAGATCTGTGGTTGCAGTGAAATTGTGGACAATCAGTGCCAGGTTTGTGGCTGTGTAGAAATGGAACAATATGTCCATGATTTCACTGCAACCACAGATCTGCCAAAGATTTATCTCTGTGTGTAAAGTGGCCTATAGATTTGACCAGATTCTTGATTGTGGCCTGTGGATTGTTGGTGTATGTTGGCAGAGAAGTGGAATATTATTATGATATTAAAGATCCTCATCCTGCAATGTAGCAGGAGCAGGGCCCCAACAGCTCTGCCAGTGACTTTTGCGGTTTTCCCCTGTAACTGGGGCTCTGATGGATGCCCATTGAAATAAATGTACAATGAAGAAAATGTTTTATAATCTGGTGGGGAATAACTAAAAAAAAATAGGTATCCACAAGCCTATAATACCTGAAAAATTCATTCAACAGGTTATGTAGTGTGAAGATATACTAGAGTTGGGCAAATGTATTCAAGTGGAATTGAAAGGTACTCAAACTTTACAAAAACTCATATTGTTCAGAATGTGGATATTTAGTAATTTACTCCTCACAAATCCTCTAAAACACAATTAGCTAGCTGCATTCTTGTTGAACCATACAGGGTCAGCTTCTACTATCCTACCTACATTTCACAGTTTCCCCTATACAGTCCCCAGCGCCTCTTCACTACACAAAAGTATTTAGCCCGAAAGAGACTTCTAATTCTAGCTTGTCGCAGCACTATAAGTATAGAACTGTTTTGCAATAAACCCTGCCTATATGCCTACCATAATCCCAAACTATCCCTCCTCCAGCAGCTATCTATACAGTGAATACAGGTAACAGTAATTTTATTAAAAAAAGGACAGTAATTAGCCCTGAAAAGGACTTTTGATTTTAAGTTTCAGCAGCAGTATAAGTATACGACTATTTTGCAATAAACCCTGCCTATACGCTTGCTCTAATGTAAGATTTCCCTCCTAGATCACCTCTCCCTAAACTGCTTCCAAAGGATAGTGTGTCGAGTATCACTCTCCCGGGTTTTACTGTATATAAGACCTGATGACGGGATGCAGCCAGCCAATCACAGTAATGCCAGTAGCTAACATGGCTATGGAATAACCGTGTATGGCAGGCAATCCCTGCATGTTGATTGGCTATGAAAAAGCCGCGATACATAAGGGGTGGGGACTCGAGCACCTGGAATACTTAGTTGAGTAATGAGTGTGCCCCAGTACCCCGATGCTCAATCGAGTATTGAGCAGTGGTCAGTGGTATCGGCCTTTTTATTTAGTTAGTAGTTTTATGGTCTTTACCAAGGGGACATTGCTCTAAGGAGTCTCTGGGACATGGATTTAGGCTGCTTTGCATTATTACCTTGCAAGCTACGCCCATTTGGCAAAGACCAGAAAAATTGGCACTAGATAAAAAGGATGACATCTATGAAATCGTATGGCGGATTAAAAAAAAAAAAACCCAGAATACTTGTACATTTTTCTAATCAACCTAATTTGCAATGAGGAGTTGAATAATTTCAATTGTAATTGTACTTTTGAATTTTAAAAAATTAAATTATTTAAATTAAACTAATTTATATGTACACCAAAACAGTGCAAAAAAACAATTTCTACAGCACAAAAGGTCAGTGAAAAAGTAAAGTTATAACTGGAAATGTAGAAAGTGGCTGCTCATTAAATGCTGCATAAACCAGAATGTTTTTTGTTATTGTTTATTTACTTCCTAACTGCAAAGGCAAGCAAGTTTCTCAATAATGGTGCACGTGTTTCTATTGTACTCTTCCTCTGGTTGTCCCACACCTAATTTTGTCTTTATATATATATATATTGATGTAAAAAATGCACCAAATACTGAACATGTGAACATGACTTAAGTGTTAAGGGGGCTTTACACGCTACGACATCGCTAATGCGGAGTCATTGGGGTCACGGAATTTGTGACGCACATCCGGCCGCATTAGCGTGTTGCGTGTGACACCGATGAGCGATTTTGCATCGTCGCAAAAACGTGCAAAATCGCTCATCGGTGACATGGGGGTCCATTCTCTAATATCGTTACTGCACAAGTAACGAAGTTGTTCCTCGTTCCTGCGGCAGCACACATCGCTCCGTGTGACACCGCAGGAATGAGGAAGCTCTCCTTACCTGCCTCCCGGCCGCTATGCGCAAGGAAGGAGGTGGGCGGGATGTTACGTCCCGCTCAACTCCGCCCCTCCGCTTCTATTGGGTGGCGGTTCAGTGACGCTACTGTGACGTCGCTGTGACGCTGAACGAACCGCCCCCTTAGAAAGGAGGCGGTTCGCCGGTCACAGCGACGTCGCTAGGAAGGTAAGTATGTGTGACGGGTCTGGGCGATGTTGTGCGCCACGGGCAGCGATTTGCCCGTGTCGCGGAACAGATGGGGGCCGGTACCCACGCTAGCGATATCGGTACCGATATTGCATTGTGTAAAGCCCGCTTTACGCTAAGTGTAAACAACCGTGTATTCTCTCATCGGAGATAATCAGGACAATTATGCAAATTATGATCTGATCAAACAGTGTGATCCAATTTTTTTAGGATGAAGAGAAGATGTAGAAAAATAAGTCTCCATATTCTCCATTCTGTCAGTGTATGAAAATTGAACTGCACTCTGATGTCATCGTAGTGGAGTCCAATGTTTTCCATGGATTCATTGACTTGCAATTGACGAGTGTGATCTGACAATCAGATCCAATTCGGACATGCTCTGATTTTTTTTTCCTCTGACCGTCTCGGTCTGAGGAATATATTGGACTTGAGTACGGCCCTATAGAATAACATTAGTGCAATCTGATGTTTTGTCGGATCGTAGATCGTATTCGGACTGAAAATATAGTCATCTGCACCTGCCTTTATACCAAGGGGATAGCACATAGATATGCAGTGGTAAAGAGAGAGAAAATACAAAGTTTATGTAAAGCAAGGAAAACAGGCAGTAAATAAAGAGAAACGGAAATAAGCAGAGTATTGAAGTTGTGCTTATGTATTAAGTCAAGTGAGGGCAGCAACCCCTTATGCACACAATGCGTACTCACAACCTATATTACTGTCACAATGTGACTGCATGACAGCTAGGGAAAGGAGCTCCTATCCTGACCCTCACGTTAGGGGTGCCAAGGCCAGCCCTAGCCTATGGGTTACTCCTAATGGTGGAGATGCCTGAGTCCCATGCCAGGCTAAGCTCCTGACCAGAACTGATCTTATTCACCCCCTCCCACCAGGGAAGGAAAAGGAAGGAGAGATGGAAACACAGATAAAGACAGACAGGGGAAAAAACAAAACTCTGACAAACTGCACACTCACCGGAACCAACAATGAGACACTCAGGAGAAAAGCAAGAGGTAGCAACATAAAAACAACAACCTCACACAACTGCAATACTACAACCACCAGTTAGTCTGGATCATAACACCTCACCAGACCAGCTAATATAAACTATAGCTGGCAATAGTGGAAGTGTCCAGCCAGCACATATGGGAGGGGAGCAGATGTCATTGGCTTCCCCAGAACATGTGATCAAAGATGACTCGTAAGCACCCCATCAGAGATTAACTTGCTAGTCTGCTTATGAACTACCAATCTGTTGGTCATCGCCTGAGTCAGCTTGTGCTGATTATAGACCTCAGAAGTTATCAGGCACAGTGTTAAGGCCCCGTTACACGCAACAATGTATCTAATGATATATCGCCGGGGTCACGGATTCCGTGACGCACATCCGGCATCGTTAGCGACGTCGTTGCGTGTGATACCAATGAGCGGCCATTAACGATGGAAAATACTCACCAAATCGTCTATTGTTGACACATCGTTCATTTTTAAAAAATCGTTGATTGTTGAGGACGCAGGTTGTTTGTCGTTCCCGTGGTAGCACACATCGCTGTGTGTGATACCTTGGGAACAACAAACAACACCTTACCTGCGACCGCCGGCAATGAGGAAGGAAGGAGGTGGACGGGATGTTACAGCTGCTCATCTCTGCCCCTCCGCTTCTATTGGGCGGTCGCTTAGTGACACCGCTGTGACGCCGCACAAACTGCCCCCTTAGAAAGGAGGCGGTTCGTCGGCCACAGCGACGTCGCTAGGCAGGTAAGTCCGTGTGACGGCTCCTAACAATATTGTGCGCCACGGGCAGCGATTTGCCCGTGACGCACAAACGACAGGGGCGGGTACGCTCGCTAGCGATATCGCTGCGTCTAAAGCCCCCTTTAGAATCAGTGGTCTGAACAGATCCCGACGCCACCATGTCAGTTGGCGAAGTTAGTAAAATCCTGTGACAATTATAGGGAGGGACACTCTTCTAACAGATAAATATGAAGTTTGGCTCAGGCTGCAAATTGCAGATCAGGGTTTTGAAAAACAATAATGGATTGCAGCCTGAAAGTTAGTGAAATGTTACAAATTAAACAAAACCACTAAGTATATTTAAAAATCATGTACTCCATGTCAAAGGTGTCCGGACCTTATAATGTCCTTTCAGGCCTGGGGGTTAATAAAAGTTTTAACTACTAATATAATTAAATAACCAACAAAATAAAATAGGTAACGTGCCTTGCCAGAAGAAAAAACAGTTAAACCTACTTAGAACAGCGACACAGAAAATAAACACCCATAAAATAAATATGAATAAGGAATGGTCCGGCATGCGCCTGAAAACATCCAGTGTCACCTTTTCTAACCAATTGGATATGGGCTTCCTCTAATTCATTTTTACTTCCATATGTGTATGTTTGGTCCTGTTGACTTCCAATTATTAACGATTCTAGCCTCTGTCTATTATATTTTGTCTCAGTAAGTTAGTCTCTTAACCCCTTGAAGAAGCTAACCGCGAAACACATGTTGGGGTTTGAATAGTGGTCCGGCTATTCGGCTATTATTATATTTCGGGGTATCATAACTCATGGGTATCATGGGTAATTTCAATCTTCACTATCCATTCATGATTTATTGATGCACTTGCACATTACTTCTGTGTTTAAATATATTCTTTCATTATATTACTGCCACTTGCTGACTGTGATTATATTGAACTATTATGTTTACTAATTCTATTCCATATGTACCGTACTTATTTAATCATTTATTTTTGCAATGAAAACCATTGTTTTTATTTTTAATTGATTTTAATCATGTCCAATTGTATTTTTGTTGTTATTATTATAAGATTTAATACTTCCTTAATATACTCCCTGTAAAACTGTAAAGGGGAAAAAAGCGCAATAGGGTCTTACCCGGTATGAGGGTGGACAAACAAGACAAAGAAGCACTCACCTGGTGAGGTTGTGCCAGTCACAACCCCTTATGATAGCCTGTGAGTGCCTGGTGGTTTAGCTGCAGCCCCGGGAGAGGAATTTTGTATCACACAGGTAGAAGAAAAGACCGGGTTTATGCCGCGCTGAAAACCACTGATGCGTGTAAATTAAAAGATTTCCTTTTTATTGGATAGTTCCTACGCGTTTCAGAGACATCCGTCTCCTTCCTCAGGAAAAGAAATCATATGTAAATAAAAGCTTATAACCTGACTTTAAATTCATCCATTGGTTTTATAACTTACTCTTTTGAAAGCTGAAAGCCTCCCAAATTTGGTTTAGGTTATGAAAATAAAGTTGCTGCAAAGCTGAAATATTGGTCATTTAATGAACACAGAAAGGTCAGATTTTGGCAAGACAAAAGTTTTGTCGCCCACAGAAAGTAATGTGAAATTCAAACAAATAATTAACTTCTAATACAAAGATATGTTGCATAACGTTGGTGAATGAAGTTCTGGTGCTATTAGAGCCATATTTAATATTTTGTGTGACTTCCATGAGCTTGAAGGACTGCATCAATGCGATTCAACAATGATTCATACAATTTATTGATGAAGTCATCAGGAATAGCAAATAATGCAGTCTTACATGCCTCCCAGAGTTCATCTAGATTGGTTTTGTCTTCCAAGCTTCCTCTTTCATCCTACCCCAAACATGCTCAATGATGTTCATATCTGGTGACTGGGCTGGCCAGTCCTTGAGGACCTTGATCTTCTTTGCCAGGAGGAACTTTGTTATATAGATGGATGTATGAGATGGAGCACCATCCTGCTGCAGAATTTTACCTCTTTTATGATTCAGAATGTAAGAGGTAGCTAATACTTCTTGATATTTTAGGCTATTGATATTGCCTTCCACCTTGCAAATGTTGTGCACACCCCCATACTGAATGTAACCCCAGACCATGATCTTTCCACCACCAAACTGAACTGTTTTCTGGGTGTATTTTGGAGCCATATGGGCTCCAGTAGGTCTCATGCAGTATTTTCGGCGACTGTGGTGTATGTAATTTAACTGAAGATTCATTAGAGAAATCCACCTTCTGCCACTTTTCCAGCAGCCATCTGTTTAGCAGGCTGTGGGACTTGGCAAATGCCACACGGTTTATTATTTGCCTTTT
This sequence comes from Anomaloglossus baeobatrachus, assembly GCF_048569485.1. Taxonomy (NCBI): domain Eukaryota; kingdom Metazoa; phylum Chordata; class Amphibia; order Anura; family Aromobatidae; genus Anomaloglossus; species Anomaloglossus baeobatrachus. The sequence goes on from NC_134361.1 coordinate 175,817,243, forward strand.
GTTTAGTGCTGGCTCCTGGGTACTGATTCGACCATGGAGCCATTTTGAGACAGAATCCTACAAACTGTTCTAGTTGATACAGGGACATGAGGTGACCAGGCCTTTTGGAGCTCTGCTGCAGTGGAAGAGGGGCTGGCTTTGGATTTTCTAACCAACAAATGTTCCTCCTGAGCAGTTGTCTTGTGGGGTCTGCCGGACCTGGGCTTGTCAAAAACATCTCTTCAAATCTTTTTTTAATTCTTTGTACTTGATGCTGAGACACATTAAAGGTGCCAGCCACCTCTGCAGTGCATCTGGTCTTCAGCCTCTTGATAATCAAGGATTTGGTCGCAGGGTGAATTTTTGGCATGTTGTCAGAGGTCAAGTTGCAGTTCAATTGAAGGTCTGTGGTACTGGGTTTCTTTTTATACACACCCACTAATTAACCGATCATTTAGTGAGCACAGGTGAGGACGTAAACTAGGATTGGGTGCATTATATGACAAGGCAACAAGACTTTTGTCTTGCCAAAATCTGACCTTTCTGTGTTCATTAAATGAACAATATTTCAGTTTTGCAGCAACTTTATTTTCATAACCTAAACCAAATTTGGGAGGGTTTCAGCTTTCAAAAGAGTAATTTATAAAACCAATGGATGAATTTAAAGTCAGGTTATAAGCTTTTATTTACATAACATGGATAAGCGACAGAACTTCTGTCAAGGAGTGTACAAATATTGCTCATATTTATTATTTTCTGTGGCGCTTTCCTGTCCTGGTTTAACTGGTCATTAAAGCATTCATTCCAAACTGGCACTTGCCAATCACTAAGACAGACACAATTATTTTATCCCAGGAGCCGCCGACTTTCAGTCATGGGCAGGTGCACGGAGTAGTTTTATTTACCGCTCACTATACTGTACTGTGTGAGGTGGCTGTAAACACAACACGGTACTTTCACTGATATCTTGCTCTGCACAGATGCGCTGCAGAACCTGATATCAATCAAGGTGTCAGGTCATGTGTACAGCAGCCTGACATAGTTTAGTGAGACGTACTGTGAAAGGTAATTAAAACTGATTCGTGCACACCCCCATGACTGAAAGCCAGTGGCTCAAGGAAGGAAATAAGTTCATTTCTCCTAGTAGTCACACTTTCAGAAATTCATTTTTTCTTACATGTTCTACCCATGTTTTTACGGATAGAACTGTAACTATTATAGTCTTTGAGGCTGTTCTCATATTTTTGCAGACTTTGACGTCAATCACATTTGAAAATCACCCATACAAATCTATGGGAATAAACATCTCTGACAGCACGTGGATGGCATCCATGTGAAATCCATGAGCTGTCTGAGATTAACCCCATTGCAGCTGCAATACATAAATTTACAGCCTGAGGGAGAAAAAAAATCAAAACAACAGAATTCCATTTTTGTTTTTTTGTCACCATATCTAATAAAAAATTGCAATAAAAAGAGATCAAAGCATCGTATCTACGCAGAAACAGTACAAATAAAAATTTCAGGATGCGTCACACAGAAAGCCCATACAAGTCTCCATAGACGTTAAAATCAAAACCTTTTTTTTACATAATTACAATATTTTTTAACATTTCTGTGAGGCCATTTTTACAGCACAATGAACACTTGATTCCACTGATGTATCACTTATTGGCTGTGTGTTGTTGTATCAATAAAATCGGTGTTTTATCAGCAGAAGATTATCACTACAGGCCTAGGTGTCTTGTGCCTCCTAGTATACTACTCTGTGTAACTCCACTCCCATCACTGATTAGCAGCTTTATGTCAATATACAGTATACACAGATTCCCTTTAACCTTCAATCCTCTTTATGATGCATCACCCTGTTGTTAGGGCAGTTTTTCCACAGACTGCATAATATATTGGGGGGATACTGAAGACATATGACTGAAACTAATTGTTACAATTAACATAGGTCATATCAAAATATATTTGGGTTTTTTGCTAATAAGCTGCTATTTTTTGCAGATGGATACACAACAGATGATATTGAGTTTTTCTGGCAAGGAGGGGAAGAGGCAGCTGTTACTGGGGTACCTGCTCTGGAATTGCCCCAGTTTAGTATCATTGAAACCAGACTGGTTACTAAGAAAGTTGTATTCACAACAGGTAAGACATTTTTCATGAACATATCATGGCTTTTACAAATCTGCACAATTTTAAGGAATACGCAGACATAGGAATTTCCAATTTTTTTGTTTTACAGTTCTTGTTTTCAAAGAAAAGAACAGTAACTAACAATAATTTATCATTTTTCCAAAAAAATCCTATAAGATCTTAATAATATGTGTGCTTTATAACTGCTTTCTATATAATTGTTAGATTTGAAGGGTTATCTCAACTTGTGTCTTAAGGAGCACACATCTTTCCAGTCTCTTCACTTCCTTGTTGCTGGAGGGGTGGGCACTCCTCTTTGAGTGACAGTACTGATACACTAGCTTCATCCTAGTTCTGCTTGATACTGTGACACATTAAGTGGCTTGTTCTGAAATCTATATTGTTAGCACTATATTTGCATATAAAGATAACAGGGTCTTTCAACAAGTACACCATTCAAGTAGATAAACTGTTTTGGAAACTGTTGATGCTGGTGGCTGGGGATTGTTATTTTGCAGAACTGATAGCAGCTCTTGATCAGGAGCTGACAGACAGAGGAAGATGAGCAGCTGTTATATAAAAATCAGTAGTCTGGAAAGAGGTGGCTAGTATCTCTGGAGTTAACTCCTCAGCCTGGATTGTAACTACTGCACATATTTAACCAGACTCTGGTGATTGGTCTTCTGGGCAGAAAGCTATACACTATGTAAGATAAAAACTCTCTAAGCAGGACATCAGAAAGAAAATGTAAGTTAATTGCAAACTTTCTTATTTTCATGCTGTATAGCTATACTAATTTCATAACATGAAAATAGCCCTTTAATGTAGATTCTTTTGCATAGTATCTGTCGTTTGGAGTGACTTTTCAGAATAATCTGTCATGTGTTTGTAAAAGAGTAATTTCAGTATTTCTGGCTATTATATGACATGTATCCTTTATTTTTATCAGTTACCACTGTTAAAACTCTCCCTTTAAGTTTCAGTAGCACCTGAGCTAGTGGGTGGAGGCTAACTGCTATACTGTCTACAATAGTCCATAGAGCAATGAGGGATTGCTGTCTCTTCTGCCTGTATGTAGCATACTATCAGAAGTAGAAGCAAAATTATACAGGAGTAGTGTAGCTGTGAATAAGCCTTGAAAGTAAAGGCCCCGTCACACTAAGCAACATCGCTAGCAACATCGCTGCTAACGAACAACTTTTGTGACGTTGCTAGCGATGTTGCTGTGTGTGACATGCAGCAACAACCTGGCCCCTGCTGTGAGGTCGTTGGTTGTTGCTGAATGTCCTGGGCCATTTTTTAGTTGTTGCTGTCCCGCTGTGAAGCACAGATCGCTGTGTGTGACAGCGAGACAGCAACAACTAAATGTGCAGGCAGCAGGAGCCGGCTTCTGCGGAGGCTGGTAACCAATGTAAACATCGGGTAACCAAGAAGCCCTGTCCTTGGTTACCCGATATTTACCTTTGTTACCAGCCTCCGCCGCTCTCACTGCCTGTGCTGCCGGCTCCTGCTCTGTGCACATGTAGCTGCAGCACACATCGGGTTAATTAACCCGATGTGTGCTGTAACTAGGAGATCAAGGAGCCAGCGCTAAGCATTGTGCGCTGCTCCCTGCTCTGTGCACATTTAGCTGCAGCACACATCGGGTAATTAACCCGATGTGTGCTGTAACTAGGAGAGCAGGGAGCCAGCGCTCAGTGTGCGCTGCTCCCTGCACGTGTAGCTCTGTGCGGTGGTAACCAAGGTTGGTTACCCGATATTTACCTTAGTTACCAAGCGCAGCATCTTCCACGTGGCGCTGGGGGCTGGTCACTGGTTGCTGGTGAGCTCACCAGCAACTTGTGTAGCGACGCTCCAGCGATCCCTGCCAGGTCAGGTTGCTGGTGGGATCGCTGGAGCGTCGCAGTGTGACATCTCATCAGCAACCTCCTAGCAACTTACCAGCGATCCCTATCGTTGTTGGGATCGCTGGTAAGTTGCTTAGTGTGACGGTACCTTAAGAACTTGCTCAAAAGTTTCAACTACTGTGTGTGTTTCTTTTCTTATCTCTATCACTCTGCTCATCCCTCCTCCTTATTCCCTTGTTCTCTTTATACACTTCATTAGACTTCAACAGACATCTCTAATTTAATCCTCTTGAGCCAGAGGATTTTTCCAGAGTGAATGATGAGTTAAAAATGCAAGAGAAAAAGAAGTGGCTTATACTCTAATGAGCAAAAGGGTAACAATGTTGTGAACTTTTGACTTTCAGGCTCCATATCTCACCATCCACTACATCTTAGAACATCAGACTACCTTCATTTTATAGACAATCATCTTGACTATCTCATCCATAAATTTGACTTGCAGCTATGTAGCATATGATTAGTTATACAGATTATTGTCATGTCACTGCATTGTTACTGTTTTACTCCTAAAAATCTAAATGTTAATTTTCATTAGTTTGCTAGTTTTTTGTAAATCCACCTTTGGCTTTCAACATTCCCTGAATCCTTCTGTGCTCTTGATCAGATTCAAGCCTGTCTTGACCGAAATCTGCTCCCAGGTCTCTTCTACTCGTTCTCAATGTTTATGTATACTGGTCGGCTCACTTGGGTATGTATACAGCTTTTTCTTCAACTCTACTCATAAGCGTTCCATAGGATTGAGGTCTGGGAACTGTGGGGCCAATTCAGCACCTCTACTCCATTTCTTTGCCAATCTTGGGTCGTTGTCCACCTAGAACACTATGTCGTCCTTTTAATACCTATAGTACTCGAGTGTACCAAGTAACTCATCTGTAGGATGCTAACAAATACAGCTTAGCATTGAGACCACTATCTATCCTGGTCAAGTATCAAACTCCTTTGGCTGTGAAATAACCCCATATCTTCTGACTTCCTGCACTGAACTTGACAGTTCCTTCAATTTCTCGATTCATTAGCCCCTTTTTCCCTTGTTTGTTCCAAACCCATTTGCACCCATCAGAGCTTAGTCTATTGAATTTTGCCTCATTGCTTCAAATCACCTGTTTTCAATCTTCTACTGTCCACTTTTCGTACTATTTTGCAAACTGAAGCCGACACTTCTACTGACAATATTGAAGCCATGGCTTCTCCACCTTTTTTTAGGCCACCCGTCGTGCCAGAACTGATAGACCTTGTGATGAGCCGACTTGTTGACTCCGATACTTTGCTTGGACTTCCACCTCTTGGCTTTTGAATGAATGGATGGATGGACTTCATTTCTTATTCTTCCAACTGTCATGGCCTCACATGATGCAGTTTGGTAATTATTTTGGCAGAGAGACCGCTATCGATGAGCTGAATGGTGCTGTGTCTCCTTTATTGGGAAATCTTCTTCATGGCTGCGCCTCGATTCGATCCAGTGACCTTTTGCTTCGGAATTAACCTAATAAAAAACTAAGTTATTAGTGAATGTGAAAACAGGTTGTTATTTTTAGTATACAGGAAGAAAAAGATTTTTCCACCAACAGGAGCAAAACAGTAACAATGCAGTGACATGACAAATATCTGCATAACTAATCATATGCTAAATAGTTGTCAGATTTATGTATGAGTTAGCCAAGATAATTGTCTATAAAATGATGGTCGTCTCACCCTCAATGCTGTAGTGGATGGTACAATATGGAGCCTGAAAGTCAAGAGTTCAAAACATTGTTACCCTTTTACTCATCAGTGTAGGTGGAGAAAAAAGCATATTTCTAGTTATTGTTGCATTTATCATACTCCTGCTTCTGTCACTAGGCGGCGGCCCCACGCTTGCGTTGCAGATGATGTAGAGTGATAAGGCAGCAAATCAGGTTAGCATTCTGGGACTTCTGGTCATGTCCAGTCAAGTAGTTTGTGTATTAATTCCGCAGATGGTTTTCTCGTTAACTCTCTGCTCTGAGCCTTGGGGGGGGGCTTCACACTCTCTAAAACCCTCTAGTTCCCTGCTTCCGGTGCTAGTCATAGGTTATATCCTACCCTGGTTTGGTCCCTGTACCAATCCTGCACTGATTCTGTGTGTATTCAGTGGCTGCCCTTGGATTGTTTTGACCATTATTTATTCATTTTACTTGCTTATATAGTGCCTTTAATTCCACAGCGCTTTTACATACATATATCACTGTCCCTCTTGGGATTAAAAATCTAAATTCCCTATCTGTAAGTCTTTGGAGTGTGGGAAGAAATGGAGAACCTGGAGGAAACCCACACAAATACAGTGAGAACATACAAACTTTTTGCAGATGTGTCCTTGGTAGGATTTCAACCCAAAACACCAGCGTTGCAAGACTAGCTACAGTGGTAACCACTGAGAATATTGTGTCTTAGGCCTTTTTCACACATCACATTTTTGCCATTAGTCGCAATCCATCGAATTGTGAAAAAAACGGATCCAGCTCTGGATCCGTTTTTTTCTCATTGACTTGTATTAGCGACGGATTGCGACAGATGGCCTCATGTTTCATCCATCGTGCAACGGATCTGTGACGCCCTGGACTATTCAGGTCGTCATAGGGTTCAGCACAATCTTTCCCTTCCCGTGCAGGGCTCAAACCCCCATGGTTCTGGGTCTCCATCCTGCAGTACTGCGTCCACCAGCATTCACAAATCCTAAATACACCTTGCACCACACCTGTCAGGCACACCAGTGGGCTGCTTAAGCAGGAATAGGGCTGCCCACCTAGGGATCAGGCAGGTAGGTGGGAGGTGTCAAGTTAGAAAAGAAGTGGCTCTCGAGTTGTGAGGAGCTCGGAGAGAGCTGGGAGTTGGAGCTCCCAGGGGAGAAGCAGACTAGGTCGCAGACAGTGGTCTAAACCTAGAGGAGTCGGACCTCCGATCGCAGGAGATTGAGGCTAGGTGCCTGGGACCCGTCTTGGAGGACAGTCAGCAGCCTGGTCCTATCACCGGTCTGGAAACGAAGGCACGGCGGGGTACACGGACCCTAGGTCAGGGAGAAGCTTCAGGCGACCCGGCAATTAACCTGCAGAGGACAGGGCAATTATGGACTGTTCCCACGAAGCTCAGAGATCGGGGGCAATAGTGCAACAAAGGGGATAGGGCTTTCCAAACAAGCGGCCCACTGAAATCCCTAGCGTGAGCTCCTGAGAGCAGGCTCCTTCACTTAGCCATAGTGGTGAGCGGGGCCCGGAAAGCTCCAAGCTGACAAGCCACAAAGGATACTCTAAATTTTGTTCCAGGAGGCAGGTCACGGACCACCGGCAGTACTGTAGGGGACGGGACCTGGATGAGCTCCCCCAAGAGGGCAGCGGCACCCAGAGACTTGGTTTACCTGGTTGTCAGTGTCTGCTTTATTGCTGAATGAGTACCCAGTTAACCCCTGCAACCAGCGAGCCTGCATTCCCCTGGCACTGCACCCCATATCACCATCCAGAGTCCCGGGACCCTTCCCTACCCGTGGAGGGCAACAACACCTTGCTGCCCCACTCCATCACCCCGGGTACTCCCAATTACCGAACACACGAGTGGCGTCACAAACTATATCTGCCCTGTAAATACCCCCTTCTTCATCTGAGTGTGGCCCCTAGCCCCCGGGTCCGGAGACCGTCGAGCCACGAGCAATCATCCCCGGATCCGAGCGGTTCGATCCGCTGCAGGGGCAGCACAGATCCATCGAAAAATGTTTGTCCGGCAGACGTCGCAGACGTCCAGAGGAGCGTTTTTGTGTGCGTCTAAAAAACGGACAGAGACGGATCCGTCACCGTCCATTGTTTGGTGTAATGGAAGCCTATGGGTGCAGGATCCCTCGTAATCCGTCAAATCACGAAATCCAGCAACGGATCCGTTTTTTGTAACCGAGCATGCTCAGATGATGTGTAACTTCATTTTTGGTCAGAAAAAAAGTCTCTCTCTCTGTCTCTTTCTCTCTCTGTGAGTTTAGGTGGATCCCAGGTCCCCCTCCCCCAGACTTAGGGACAAAAGCCCTGCAGGGGGTGATTAATGTACACACAAGGAATACACAGAATGGACAGAGCAACATGCCTAAAATACGAACCTACATAAAATCATACACAACCCCGCATATTCCACTACTACACATGGTACCAGACAAGGGTTAATATTTTTGCTTTAACTATTGATTTTTACAAAGATGCGAAAAAGATAGTGACCACTTAAAGAATGGTATACTTTCTAAGGTTTATTCTCAAAATTACATATTAGGTTCTTGTTGTTTCATCACATTCTGTACTTTTCTGGAGCTACTGTAGTGAAGTAACTTCCAAATATTAAGAGAACCGTACACATTAGAAATCTGATTCCATAATTAATAATTGTTCAATGTACGCAACCATGCTGTGTATTATTTTGTGTGTGGTGACAAATATTGCATTTTTTTTCAAAAAGAATTTACAGTATCTTAAAAAATATTCACACCCTGTGAACTTTTCCACATTTTTTACACTCATAAAGTTAAATGTATATTATTGCCATTTTATGTGATATACCATCATAAAGTAGAAAGTATTTGTGAAGTGTAAAGGAAATGATACATGGTTTTCAAAATGGTTACAAAATATAAATCTGAACGTTGTGATAGGCATTTGTATTCAGCCCCTCAAGTCAATACTTTGTAGGATCACCTTTTGCTGCAGTTACTGCTGCAAGTCTTTTGGGCAGTCTCCACCAGCTTTGCACCTCTAGAAGCTGAAATTTTTGCCCCTTCTTCTTTGCAAAATGGCTCTAGCTCAGTGAGATTTGATGGAGACATCTGTGAACAGCAATTTTCAAGTCTTTGCAAAAATTCTCAATGGAATTTCGGTCTGGACTGTGACTGGGCCGTTCACACATATGAATATACTTTCATCTAAACCCTCCAATGTAGCTCTGGCAGGATATTAGGGCCGTTGTCCTGCTGTAAGGTGAACCTACGACCCAGACTAATGTCTTTGGAAGCCGCTAACAGGTTTTCCTCCAGGATTGCCCTGTATTTATCTGTGAGCTTTGGCCCACAATCACCACAGCTCCTCATCATAGCTACTCAGCCCTCTTCCTCCAAATCCACCTTCTCCACCATGACAGAAAACAATCTTTCCACTCTACTCTCAAGATCACATCTAACCACCTGTGCACTGGACCCGCTCCCATCGCACCTCATCCCCAACATCACCGCAGTCCTCATCCCAGCCCTAACCCATCTCTTCAACCTATCACTAACAAGTGGTTTATTCCCCTCATGCTTTAAACATGCCTCCATTACACCCATCCTCAAAAATCCCTCCCTTGACCCATCCTCTGTGTCAAACTATCGCCCCATATCCCTTCTTCCCTATGCCTCAAAACTACTGGAACAGCATGTCCATCTTGAATTGTCCTCATACTTCTCCTCCTGCTCCCTCTTTGACCAGCTACAATCTGGCTTCCGACCACATCACTCTACTGAAACTGCCCTAACCAAAGTCACCAATGATCTACTAACCGCCAAAGCCAAGCGACACTACTCTATCCTCCTCCTCCTGGACCTGTCCTCTGCCTTCGACACAATAGACCATTCCCTCCTACTACAGATTCTCTCATCTCTGGGCATCACAGACTTGGCCCTATCTTGGTTTTCCTCATACCTAACCGACCGAACTTTCAGAACTTTCAGCGTCTCCCATTCTCACACCACTTCCTCATCTCGCCCCCTATCTGTTTGTGTCCCCCAAGGCTCAGTTCTTGGACCCCTGCTGTTCTCCATCTACACCTTCGGCCTGGGACAGCTCATAGAGTCCCACGGCTTTCAGTATCATCTCTATGCCGATGACACACATATGTACCTCTCTGGACCTGACATTATCTCTCTACTAACCAAAATTCCACAATGTCTGTCTGCTATTTCATCCGTCTTCTCTGCGCGATTCCTAAAGCTTAACATGGACAAAACAGAGTTCATTGTCTTTCCTCCTCCTCACTCATCTCCACCAATAAGCCTTTCCATCAAACTTGATGGTTGCTCACTCACCCCAGTCTCACAAGCTCGTTGCCGTGGAGTAACCCTCGACTCTGCTTTATCCTTCAAGCCACACATCCAGCAGACTACAACTTAAAAATATCTCCCGGATCCGTGCCTTCCTTAACCAAGAATCAGCAAAAACAGTAGTGCATGCCCTCATCATCTCCCGCCTCGACTACTGCAAACTCCTGCGCTCTGGCCTCCCTTCCAACACTCTTGCACCCCTCCAATCTATCCTAAACTCTGCTGCCCACTTAATCCACCTCTCCCCTCGCTATTCCCCAGCCTCACCACTCTGCCAATCCCTTCACTGGCTTCCCATCGCCCAACGACTCCAGTTCAAAACATTAACCATGACATACAAAGCCATCCACAACCTGTCTCCTCCTTACATCTGTGACCTAGTCTCCTACCTGCACGCAACCTCAGATCCTCACTAGATCTCCTTCTCTACTCCTCTCTTATCTCCTCTTACCACAATCGCGTACAAGATTTCTCCCGTGCCTCCCCCATACTCTGGAACGCTCTACCTCAGCATATCAGACTCTCCCCTACCATGGAAAATGTCAAGAGGAGCCTCAAGACCCATCTCTTCCAACAAGCCTACAACCTACAATAACCCTCAGTCCAGTACATCACTGCGCAACCAGCTCTGTCCTCACCTATTGTACCATCACCCATTCCCTGTACACTGTGAGCCCTCGTGGGCAGGGTCCTCTCTCCTCCTATGCCAGTCTGTTTTGTATTGTTTATGATTGTTGTACGTATACCCTCTTTCACTTGTAAAGCGCCATGGAATAAATGGCGCTATAATAATAAATAATAATAATAATATCCATCTTTCCATCAACTCCATCCAGCTTCCCTGTCCCTGCTGAAGAAAAGGCTCCATACAGCATGATGCTGCCACCACCATGTGTGACTGTGGGGATGGTGTTTTTAGGGTGATGTGTAGTGTTAGTTTTCCATCATACATAGCATTTTGCTTTTATGCCAAAAGAGGTCTACTCTGGTCTCATATGACTAAAGCACCTTCTTCCACATATCATGTAGAGAGCACAGCTAACATCTGTGCAAATCTGTGCAAACATGTTGGGTTTTCCTTGGTGGGGTTTTTTTCCTGAAGTTGATGTAGCACAATACATTATGGCAATCTGCTCTGATTGGATTTTATTTAACAATTTTTTTTATGAGTTTTCCAATTATTTTTTTTGTTTTAGATGCTGATTGACTCTCCATTTTTCATGTGTTTTTTTGTGGAGAAACACTGGGATTGTGCACTTACTCCCATTCATCTTGAACTGTTCAATGCAGTAGATTTTTTGCACAAAAACGCAGTGTAAAAAAATACTCTATTTGAGAACATGCCGTAACATTTTATACAAAATGGATGGGATTACTCATGTCTACTGTGTGTTTAAAGACGCTGAAGAACTGGGCTTCTTTTGGCTGCGTTGTTTCTCAATAGGCTTCCAAGGTAGTGTGAGCAAAATACACTCCTTCTATGCCTTTTGCACTTCAAATTAATAAGATTTGTTTTATGAGCGCTCAGGAAATCACTGCAGCACACACGATTTGTGGTAAACTGCTTTATTACATAATGTGACCAGTTTATATAGTACCTCAAACAAAGAAATAACTCCCCTGAACTATGCACCAATAAGAGCAGTAGGGGTGTGAACTGAAATGTGAAACTTCCCCGCCCATCAGTGTTAGCTGAACTTTGTGACATCATTAACTATAAGACGAGATGGACATGACTCCGGAATGTCTGACTAAAGGCCTTATCATTCACCCAACACCCCCTACCCACTAGGGTTCTTATCTAAAACAAACACAAACACTGCGTGACATTGGATATAAAGGCCACAGCAGCCCCATTTATTAGTAACAAAAACATAAGCAATATAACAATACAAATCTTCATTGAAGAACACCCGAAAAAGGAGGGGGGGGTACCTGAAGGTTGACCAAACTGTTCCTTGCAACATCGGCCCACCTCCTGACCCTTAGCCGCAACACACCGACTCGAGAACCCTTGCCAGATGTTGCCCACACCATGTCCCGCTGAGACTCAACCCAGCAAGGACCTGTTTCACCAAACATTTGCACCGCTAGAGGTAACCCGCTCCGGCACTGGGTTCCGTCCTCTCCTCTGTGCAAACCCCCACCTTCAGACACCCCCCTCCTTTCCGCCACTGCGACAAATCACAATCTTCCTCCTCTTCTTCGTTGATGTTGAATCTACCATCAGGGCGGGCGGGCGGGAACGATTCCAGTCACCGTCCAGGTAGGAATGCCCACCCACACCCTTGACCTGACCTATATACGACCCCTCAACAGCACCACCCCCTGACCAATCAAACTGACCCCTAGTCCTAACTGCCCCTTAGTTCCACCCCCAGATTCCCGCTCAAACTAAACTTTTTACATTAACCCCTTACTGACCCTATGGCCTGGCATCCCTCCTAGTCATGCTGCCCTCCTTTGAGCCCCTTTGGGGCAGCAGTCCGGGCTATTTCTTTATAGGAACAAAATGGATTCTGTTCTCTCATAGTAGCCTGAATATAATACATGAAAAAAAGCCATTGGGTTTTTAAGTGCAAAATCCCCACACTACAAAAAAAAAGCACATAACAATAAAGTGCATCAAATCTTCAACATAAATGCATAAGACTGTGTTCACACACAGCATAAATGCTGCATTTTTTTTGTTATGCTTTTTATCTGCATATTTTTTGCAGCTGTCCACACCAAAATACACAACTACAATCTTCTTTGATCATTCCGGGGGTTTTTTTCTGCTTCTTTTTTATACATTTTACTTTGGTTTTAGTAATTCAGGATGGGATGAGATGATATTATAATATGAATTTTAGTGCCAATTCCCTACGAAAAAGGGCTTTAGAAGTTCTTTTGACCCTGAGCTTGAGCTATATGCCAATCATTCCATGTGAATTGTGAATCAAGGCCTTGCTTTTTTTTTTTTTTGAAGAATAGATGAAAAGGAGCCGTTGCAGAAAGGAGAGTTACCCCCTTTTAGATGTTGAGACATTAAATAGAAGATAAAAGAGGAATTGGAAATATAAGAGTGGTACTTTCTGTTATATGTATAACATGGCAAATGTTTAAAAACTTTACAAAAAAAATCTTGTTTAAAGAAAAAAAAGATCTTTGAAATTTTATGAAAATGCAAATGAGAATCAAATACCAACAAATCGTTATCCATTAGAAGAGATGTCATTTATATGTATAAATACATGTGAGGTCAATAGAAATTACGGCACATGACTTATTTCTTCCAAAGACAATACTAAGGACCAGGGGGCACTCACTGCGAGTGGAAGAAAAGCGATTCCGGCAGCTAAATAGGAAAGGGTTCTTTACAGTTAGAGCAGTCAGACTGTGGAATGCCCTACCACAAGAGGTAGTGATGGCAGATACTATAACAGATTTTTAAAAAGGACTAGATGATTTCCTGAGTACTGTCATGAGGGTGTCTCTCTCTGGGGAGACCTCTGTTGGGTCTGGGATAAGATGGTCATTTATTGTTTGCAGGTCTACTACTTGTATTGAGTGAAACCTACATCCTTTTAGTGCTGTAGGGTGTCATGATTTACTCCTGGCTCAGCTGCAGCTGAGCCTTTTTTTTATTTTCACTTCTGATACAGGTCACGTTAGGGGTTAATCCTTCCTGCCTCGTTCTGGAGGTCAGGCTACTTTATTTATTTTATATGGCTCTGCTGTGCTCTGCTCGTGAGTGACATGTTGTCTGCCCTGCCCCCCGCCTGACCTCCGTGTTCACCTGACCTGTTGTTAATCTCCTCTGTTCTCTGTTTCCGTCTTGTCAGTGTCTCTCCCGCTGTCTCCCTTCAGCTCCCTGCTCGTTTGTCTCCCTGTTCGTTCCTTATCTGTTTACCTTGATTCTGTCTTGTCTTCCCATTCTCCCTCGCTTCTGAGTTCTGTTTTCCCGGCTACTGACTGTTTGCTTCCCTCTGACTACATTTAGACTTTGCCCCTGTGTATTTACAAGACCTCATGTTGTGATATGGCTTTTTGATGATTCTACTGCCATCTGGTGGGCTTGACTAGTATTACCTCTGCTAGGGAATTCTCTGCTCATACGTTTTCTCCACTCTAATGGTAAACCTAGTGGTTTACCACCTAACTACCTTCTCAGATAGTTTCAGGAATCCTCTCTGTCCCACATTACTGCGCTTTACTGCTATTGTACATCTTAGAGTATACCGTGACATAGGGGTTAAGGACTGGCTGTCCTTTGGCGCCTTAATCCCAGTTGCAGCTCTTTTGTGACCACTCCCCTTTGCTATCAAAAGTCATGAATCTTATCAACTGTTGCCGGTTATAGAGTCTTCATTCTTATGCTGACCACTTTTGATGGCGCTAGTCTCTGGAAGAAGCTGAGGAGTTGTGCTAGTTGTAACTGTAGTGTTTAGCTGCATTACAGTTAGAGCAGCTTGGAGTGTTTCCTTTTGTGTCCATTTTCCCCCTGTCTGTTTCTCTTACCTTGTGCTGTATTATTGCAATTTGTGAGACTAGTGCTCCCTCCAGCCTTCTCACTAGCCAGGGTGAATTCAAGGCAAGGGGAGTGGGTGACCCCACTCTCCTCTCCCTAGCGCCAGGGCTCACCGTTGTTCCATGTTCCCTGTGTACCCTCCGTGTTGTGGAGCCTGACGGGCGTTCCCTTATACCTGGTGGAACCCTGCTGGTAGTCATTGTGTAACAACATAAATGATTTAGTGATAAAAATGTAAAATTGGTGGCGGAAAATTGAACTACTTGGACCTAGGTCTTTTTTCAATCTGTGTAACTTTTCCCTCTATATGGGAATTGGACTAGTCAAACATAATGTGTATATGTGAGTGAGAACAGTATAAGTTCATTTTTGGAAATAGAAATAACAAGATGGTTCATGTAGGGGACTACTGTAGTGCTGATTATGGCTCTAAATCATTAGTGGGAGGCCTGAGGTCCTGACAGGTTCCCTTTAACTCTGAATGGGGCTTAATCACCCAAAAAAAGGCAAGTGGGGCATCTTGTTCCATTTTTAAGGGATCAGACTGACCACCGATTAGAAAAACCTGGTAGCGCAGAATATCAAGTAACTGTGGATTTCACTCTCCAGGTAATCCAAATTTGCTTAAAAAGTAACCATTATTTTAATTTTTATTTCTTAGATCAACAGTAAACATGAAAATAAAAAACTTTGTAATATATATTCTCAGAAAATCTTCTTCTTTCTCCTCCTGGACTAGTCATTCACTGTCAAAATAGTCAATTCACAGGTAAAATCTGTATTTAGTGAATGCAATCTTTTGGTGTTTAAAGGAAATCTGTCGCAGGTTTTGCCATGGAATCTGAGAGCTGCATGATATGGGGACAGAGATACTGATTCTTACTGGGCTGCTTGCTGTAGTTTTGACAGAATCCCTGTTTTCTCTGCTGTAGGCATAGCAGTGTTATAAGTGCTGAGCTCTATATAACCCCACCCACACCACTGATTGGCAACTTATTGTGCACATTGCCAGAAAGCTGCCAATCAGTGGTGGGGGCGGGGTTACACACATTAGCCTGACTGCTGTGCACACGACACATAGTTCTGTAGTGATAACCACCTGCTGATAAAATACTGTAATGAAACTACAGCAAGTTGCTGAGTAAGTGATGCATAGCTGGAATCAGACTCTCTGCGCCTATATGCTGTTCTTACATTAACCCCTTCACGACCGGCCGATTTTTCGCTTTCCGTTTTTTTTTTCGCCATTCTTTTTCTGAGAGACGTAACTTTTTTTATTTTTCAGTCAATATGGTCATGTGAGGGCTCATTTTTTGTGGAACGAGCTGTACTTTTAAATGAAACCAGTTTTACCATATAGTGTACTGGAAAACGGCAAAAAAAATTCCAAATGCAGAAAAATTGCAAAAAAAGTGCGATAGCACTATGGTTTTTGAGATATTTTATTCACTGTGTTCACTATATGGTAAAACTGATATGTGGGTGTGATGCCTCACGTCAGTGTGAGTTCGTAGACACCAAACATGTATAGCTTTACTTTTATATAAGGGGTTAAAAAAAATCGGAAGTTTGTTTGAAAAAAGTGGCGCACGTTTTACGCCATATTCCGTGACCCGTAGAGTTCTCATTTTTCGGGATCTATGGCTCAGTGATGGCTTATTTTTTGCGTCTCGAGCTGACGTTTTTAACGGTACCATTTTTGCGCAGATGCTACGTTTTGATCGCCTCTTATTGCATTTTGCGCAAAAGTTGTGGCGACAAAAAAAGACGTTTTGGCGTTTGGAATTTTTTTGCGGCTACGCCGTATACTGATCAGATTCATTGATTTTATATTTTGATAGATCGGGCGTTTCTGAACGCGGCGATACCAAATGTGTGTATATTTTTTATTTTTTTAACCCTTTAATTTTCAATGGGGTGAATGGGGGGTGATTTGAACTTTTAGGTTTTTTTGTTTTTTTTTAATTTTTTAAAACTTTTTTTTAACTTTTTTTTTTTTATTTTACTAGTCCCCCTAGGGGGCTATTGCGATCAGCATTCCGATCGCTCTGCAGTATCTGCTGATCACAGCTACAAGGCTGTAAACAGCAGATACGCTCTCTTTCTCTTTTGCTGTGCCCCGGGCACAGCGAAAGTGAAAGCAAGTCAGGTGTAGTACAGGAGTCATCACATGACCCTGTGCTACCATGACAACTATCGGAAGTCACGTGATCGCGTCACGTGACTTCCGGTATCGGGCGGTAAGTAAAACTTTACCGCGATCGCGCTTATAATGGCGCTGCCGCATATTGACAGCGCCATATAAGAGGTTAATCGGCACGAGCAGATAACGATTCTGCTCGTGCCTAGCAGGCACACATCTCAGCTGTGAAAATCAGCTGAGATGTGTGCCGATCGCAGCCTGCTGCCGCCGGAGCACCGCGGGCAGTAACATTATGACACTTAGGACGTAATTTTACTGCCCGCGGTCGTTAAGGGGTTAAATAACAAAAAACTTTCAAATTGATTCTCTTAAAGGTTCCCCCACAGAGCTAAAATTTTAAGAGTGCCACCACCGAGCCTGTACACTGGGTGCAGAATTATTAGACAAGTTGTATTTTAGCAGATTATATTTATTATTGATCCACAACTATGTTCTCAATCAACCCAAAAGACTCATAAATATCAAAGCCTAATATTTTTGGAAGTTGGAGTTGGGTTTTTTTAGATTTGGCTATCTTAGGAGGATATCTGTTTTTGCAGGTAACTATTACTGTGCAGAATTATTAGGCAACTTAATAAAAACCAGATATATTCCCATCTCACTTGTTTATTTTCACCAGGTAAACCAATATAACTGCACAAAATGTAGAAATAAACATTTCTGACATGCAAAAACAAAACCCCAAAAATTTGTGACTAATATAGCCACCTTTCTTTATGATGACACTCAGCAGCCTACCATCCATAGATTCTGTCAGTTGCTTGATCTGTTTACGATCAACATTGCGTGCAGCAGCCACCACAGCCTCCAGACACTGTTCCGAGAGGTGTACTGTTTTCCCTCCCTGTAGATCTCATATTTTATGAGGGACCACAGGTTCTCTATGGGGTTCAGATCAGGTGAACAAGGGGGCCATATCATTATTTTTTCATCTTTTAGACCTTTACTGGCCAGCCACGTTGTGGAGTAGTTGGATGCATGTGATGGAGCATTGTCCTGCATGAAAATCATGTTTTTCTTAAACGATACCGACTTCTTCCTGTACCACTGCTTGAAGAAGGTGTCTTCCAGAAACTGGCAGTAGGTCTGGGAGTTGAGCTTCACTCCATCCTCAACCCAAAAAGGTCCCACAAGTTCATCTTTGATGATACCAGCCCATACCAGTACCGCACCTCTACCTTGCTGGTGTCTGAGTCGGAGTGGAGCTCTCTGCCCTTTACTGATCCAGCCTCTGGCCCATCCATCTGGCCCATCAAGAGTCACTCTCATTTCATCAGTCTATAAAACCTTTGAAAAATCAGTCTTAAGATATTTCTTGGCCCAGTCTTGACGTTTTATCTTATGTTTCTTGTTCAAAGGTGGTCGTTTTTCAGCCTTCCTTACCTTGGCCATGTCCCTGAGTATGGCTCACCTTGTGCTTTTTGATACTCCAGTAACACTACAGCTCTGAAATATGGCCAAACTGGTGGCAAATGGCATCTTGGCAGCTTCACGCTTGATTTTCCTCAATTCATGAGCAGTTATCTTGCCCTTTTTTTGGTATTTGTCATGATACGCTTGATTGTTCGGTGATCACACTTCAAGAGTTTGGTAATTTCAAGACTGCTGCATCCCTCTGCAAAACATCTCACAATTTTGGACTTTTCAGAGCCCGTCAAATCTCTCTTCTGACCCATTTTGCCAAAGGAAAGGAAGTTGCCTAATAATTAAGCACACCTTATATAGGGTAATGATGTCATTACGCCACACTCCTCATTACAGAGATGCACATCCCCTGATTTACTAAATTAGCAGTTGGCTCTCAAGCCTATACATCTTGGAGTAGGACAACATGTATAAAAATTATCATATGATCAAAATACTAATTTGCCTACTAATTCTGCACAGTGTATACTGCAGTGTATTCAGAGTTCTCCCATAAAGACAACTGCTGGTGGAAGTGCTGTCATATCCTCTGTGAGGGGAGCCAGGTGGCCCTTTTTCTCTGGAGGGGTAGGAAGAGGCTAAGACCGCAGCAGAAGGGGTAGCAGGAGGATCCTCAGATGTTTCCTGGTTTATCAGGGGTGTACTCTACTGCCGATTGTGCTTTGCTTTCCGATGCCTTGTCATGCAGGTGGAGGTCAGGTTAAGAACATTTATGCCTCGGTTCAGTTTCTGACTGCACAGCGTGCAAACCACCTGTGTCTTGTAATAAGCACATTGCCTAAAGAAATGCCATGCCAGGAAGCTTTGAAATGCCTTTGGTATGGTCAGTCTGGCGACCCGGCAGGTGTGCTTTTAAAACCTGCACCCCCTCCTTCATGGTGCAGCTGGGGCAGCTTGACCGCCACCTCTTCTTCCGAACTGGGCACATCACTCGGATGTCCTTGATTCCATGTGGGGATTAGGACCTCATCATTCCCTGCATCATCTTCCACACACTCCTCACCCCTGCCCTCCTTGTCGGTCTGCACACTGCAGAAAGCCGCAACAGTTGGCTCCTGTGTTACATCATCGTCATCATCATCATCATCATCAGAGATGTGATGCCATGTTGACCATGTGCAGTAGCACTCCCATGTCTTCATCATCAAACTGAACAAGATGTTGGGCATCAGTGCACTCAATCTCTGCCACTTTTAGGGCAGGGCCAGGTGAATGTGCCACAGAACCCCAGTCAGCCGAGTCATCAAAAAGCAGAAGTGACAACTGCATGACTTTGGGCTCAGACTGCTTGCCTGACTTGCTAGGGAATGAGGTGTAAGACAGATGACCATGGGCTGCAGGTTCAAATTCTACGCTTTCAACAGGGGACCAGGTGGAAGATAATGCAATGAACTGGATACACTCTTAGCCATCCAATCTAAACCTGCCTCTACTAGTTCTGGCCTCATTATTTCTGCAGCGACACTTGGGCCTAAAAAATTATGTAGAACGTCCTGTTGTGTGTGTGCACCAGAGGAAGGTGTTTCTGTCACGGGCGGGGAGGACGCCGTCGCTGCTGCGCTCTCGCTAACGCTCGGGTCCGGCGCTGCTGCGGCTGCTGCTGCTGCTCAGTGGCTCGAGCGGTGGGCCGGATCTGGGGACTCGAGCGGCGCTCCTCGCCCGTGAGTGAAAGGGGTGGTTGGTTTGGCGGATTTAGTCCGTGACGCCACCCACGGGTCGTGGTGAAGATGGGCACCACCGCTGCTGGTGACGGGAATCCCGGGAGCGATGGTAGAGAGCAGCTGGGATGTTGTTTTCCCCCTCCGTGGGTAGGGGTCGGTGGTCCCGGGGCCCGGTGATGTTGTTGTGACGGGGAGGCAGGGTTGGTGGGGTGCAGGGACAGCGCGGCGCGGTGCCGGATGGCACGGGTATACTCACTCAGCAAGAAAGGTACAAAGTCCTTGGTAAACCAAACGGCTGGATGGACGGGTCCCGCAGCCGGCTGCAGTGCTTCTCCCCGGACAGGTGATGGCGGCTGTCTTTCCCTGCACCTTGATGTTCTTCTTTCTGACTACTATGGATTCCCAACGGTAGTCCGCTCCCCGGTGTATGGGTACCGGAGGAGCCCGTTTGCCCACAGACGCTGGCCATTGGGTCTCTAGCCTTAGGCGGTAGCTGTATACCCTCACGGTGTGGGCTGTTGCCTTCAATCGGGACTTTTGCTGTTGTGAAACCCCTGGGGTTCCAGTCACATTCGGATCTGACTATTGTCAGCGGCTCCAAGCCTGGTCGGGGTCCGATGGCCCTGCCTGTGTGTGCTGGCTTCACTTCGCTCCCCAGTCGGTACCGGCGGGCTGTCGCCCGTCCCCGGTCCTACAGTTCCACGTTGCTCCACCACTCCTGCAGACGGCCACCACCGTCTGCCAACCTTGCTGTCAGTGCCTGGGCCACAAACCCAGACACCCAAGTGCTTGCTCCTCTCACTTAAAACTCCTACACTGTTCAACACTCAACTACTTCACTTTTCCCGCCTCCAGGCCTGTGAACTCCTCGGTGGGTGGAGCCAACCGCTTGACTCCGCCCCACCTGGTGTGGACATCAGACACTGGAGGGAGGCAACAAGGATTTTTGTTTGGCTGGTGTCCCTGTCTAATGGGGGTGGGGGTGTTTGTATGTTATCTGTGACGACCTGGCTAGGCCAGGGCGCCACATTTCATTTGCGGGTGTAGCAGGCACAGATCGATCACGTCCTATCCTGGCAGCAGCTCCACCTCCACCACCAGCAGGAGCACCACAACCACATCCCTTATTTGATGTTCTCATTCTTTGCACCCCAAAAATATATAGAGTATTACATAGCTGGTATACAGAGAGAGAAAGCATAGCAGATTATTACATTGCCTGTATTCGCAGTTGCCACAAAGTGCCTTTTTAGGAGTGCCACCACAGAGCCTGGCGCAGAGTGGCCACACAGATCCTTTTTTATTAGTGCCCCCACAGAGCCTTTATTAAAATTTTCCCCACGGACCCTTTTTAAGAATACTCCCACAGAACCTGGTGCAGAGTGGTCACACGGAGCCTTTTTTGAATCAAATGAAATGCAGTGGCAGGAGACCCAAGAGGACCCCACTGCTGACACTACAGTTTTTAAAAATGTATGTGAGTAAACTAAAATCCTTCTGGGAAAGCATCTTGTGGAGAGATGAGACCAAGATAGAGCTTTTTGGTAAAGCACATCATTCTACTATTTACCTTAAACTTAATGAGGCTAACATTGCAAGGAACACAGTATCGGACAAAATTGTTGGCACCTTCAACATAATATTTAGCTGCACTTAACTTTGGAATAAATAACTGCAGTCAATCACTTTCTATAACCATCAACAAGCTTCTTACACCTCTCTACTGGAATTTTGGACTCTTCTTTTGCAAACTGCTCCAGGTCTCTCATATTTGAAGATGCCTTCTCCCAACAGCAATTTTAAGATCTCTCCACACAGGAGTCAATGGGATTTAGATCTAGACTCATTGCTGCCACTTCAGAACTCTCCAGCGCTTTGTTTCCATTCATTTATGATTGCTTCTTGAAGTATGTTTGGGGTCATTGTTCTGCTGGAAGACCCATGACCTAGGATAAAAATCCACCTCTCTGATACTGGGTACCACACTGCAACCCAAAATCCTTTGATAATCTTCATATTTCACGATACTTTGCAAACAGTCACAACACCCAGTGCCAGAGGCAGCAAAAAAAAAAAAAAACATCTTTGAACTTCCACCACATTTGACTGCAGGTACTGTGTTCTTTTCTTTGTCGGCCTCATTCCATTTTTTGGTAAACAGTGGAATGATGCACTTTACCAAATTTTTGGTTTCATCTGTTCACAAGACTTCCCCAGAAGGATTTTGGTCACTCACATACATTTTGGCAAATTGCAGTCTAGCTTTTAATGTCTCTGTGTCAGCAGTGGGGTCCTCCTGGGTCTCCAGCTTTAGTATTTCATTCAAATGTCGACAGATAGTTCTGCTCCCATGCCATCCTTCAGACATACCTGGAAGTCAATTTGCAGTAAATTACATATAATCTGGATGTACAGTTACATTTCTTTGATGAAGCAGTTAAAGAATTCATGTGAACTCGATTAATCTCAAAATCTGTTCTTAGTTAAAATTCCTGGGATGCATAAAAATTTAGTTTTTTCAGAGGAGAATAAATGTTCACTAAATGAAAAACATTTTTTTTAAGAACGCTACCATGCTCAATTTGTTGTTTCATGTGTTTTTTGAAGGCCGCAGTGTCATTAATTGCTATTAAAAGCTCACCTTTCCTTTTTGAGTGGATTAGAGTTCAAGAATGTAGAAGTAAATTCAGAACAAGAACAATTGAGGTGAAATATTTGTCTTTGGCAAACTAATGTCACAAAGTTTGTTTTATCGCTTTTTGCAAACAGATTCTTATTTGACATTGGAATTTTTATAAAGGAACATTGGCAAATATAAACATAAATGCCCATATAAATCTAGTTTATAACAGTAAATATATAAATAAAATGGCATTTCTCTGTGCACTATGTTCACATGAGGTGAAATTAATTCTAAGTAAATAAATGTAGGTACATACCGTGTTTCCCTGATAATAAGACTTACTGTCTGGGTTTCGCCTCCCCGTACACAAGGCTAGGGGGCAGAGCCTTCTCCCCGGCCTCACTTTTGGAGCTTGGATGCTTTAAATACTGTCATCTCTAGTGAACCAGCGCCGGCTATAAGCTTAGCGCTGCATTGCCTGTGAGTGCTGGTCCCTGTAAGTGTGATCCTGATCCGTCCCCTCTCTGTACCCTCGATCTCTGTCTGTGTTCCATCCCCTAGTTGTTCTGCCATTCCTCTGTCCCACCTCTTTCCTTCCCACAATAGTCCTGGTTGTTCCCCCCTCTCCTACCTCCCCACTCGGTTGCTTCTTCTGGTACTGACCTCGGCCTGACCTCGACCCTGTCTCTGCTCGTTCCTCCGGTCTTCCTTCTCCCCGTGCTGTGCATGACCCGGCCTGCCCGAACATCCCCCGCTTCTACTTTCCAGCTGATGCTCAGCACACTGGAAGTCCCCTCCTGGCTTATTCAGCATCATGTAGTGTATTTCCCTGCAGAACTCAAGCTCACCCTAGTGGCAGCCTGACACATACCTTGAAAATAAGCGCTACCATGATTTTACAGTATTTTTGGAGTATGTTTAAAATATAGGCGCTATTCCAAAACTAAGAGCCAGTTGCAGTCAGGGCCGGCATAAGGGGGAGTCAAATGGCACAATTTCTCATGGCCCAAATCTCTTTGGGACCCCAGCAGTTGTATTATGAGGTTAAGATTGTTTAAGGACCTTTGATGACTTCATAGTCATGTGACCACAGGTCTCTTATTTGCAGGATTCTCAAAAACTCAACAGGAGATAGGCTGGTATGCAGGACTGATGTTTAGTGATGGGCAAACCCGAACTGTAAAGTTCGGGGTCCGTACTGAACACATAGTGTTTGTGCACACAATCCTTAACACAAGCTTTCCTGGGAAGCTCGTGTTACCGTTCGGGTCCAGTTCGGGTCCAGGGGCTGTAAAAAGAAGCACATTATTAAAAAGCATTCTGATTATACTTACAGGTCCCACGATGCATCCTGTAGACTCTGTCTCCCGGCCGCATCTGCTTTCGCGTCCGATCATTGCTGTGCCCCCGGGTAACTACCAATGACTAAAGGACCTTCCATAACATCATAGCCATGTGACCAGTCTGGTGTGAATGTTGTACAGACATTGGCTTACAGACTGGTCACATGGCTATGACGTCATCGAAGGTCCTGTTAACTTCCGGTGGTATTCATTGCGCTGTTCATCACTCGGCAGTCTTTGGCTGTTTTCGGCTGCATCTTCATAGTTTTACACTGGAGCAAGTGCAATCTGATGTTTTACTTGTCCGTGTAAAATGAAAGTGGAGCCAAGGCCTTATGTAGCTTCACTATACAACATCTGGCATTTTTGTGTCTGTAAGGCCGTGTTCACATGTTGCATAATACTCTTTTCTTTGTTTTCTGCCGTTGTCCACACCAAACTACACAATAACAACCTTCTCTGATTATTGCATTTATGCGACATTTTTTATGTCTTTCCCCTTTTATTTCATACGTTTTTGGTGCAGATGTGAAGCCGGACGTGTTTTTAAGTGTTTTTTTTATAGTACAGTACTTTGATTTTGCACTTAGAAAAGCAACTGCAATTTTTTAAATCACAAAAAAAAGGCAACAAAACCACAGAGTTCAACGGCGTCTTTAAATGCACAGTGGGGGAAGTTTTCATGAAATCATACCCATTTTGCATTTAAACACCATGGAATTTCTGTGCAAAAAAACAGCAGAAAAACACAACATTTACACTACATGTGAACATGGACTAAGGGCTCATTCACATGACCGTTCCATTTTTGCGGTCCGCAAAACACGTTTCGTTTTTTTTCACGGATGCATCTGTGTGGCATCCTTGTGGCATCTGTTCCGTTCTGTATACGGGCCGTGTGTTATCTATGTGTCATCCGTGTGCCTTCCGTTTATTTTGCGGACCGCAAAACACGGAAGCAGATAGATAGATAGAGAGATAGAGAGACAGATAGATAGATAGAGGGATAGATAGATGGAGGGATAAATAGAGGAATGAATGAATGAATATATGGAGGTATCGATAGACGGATAGATAGATAATAGACGAAAAAGACATTTAATGTCCCACTCCCCAGCATTTTGTAATCTTGCACACTTTAGTGCCTTTCATGTGGCACTAAAGGGTGCTCAGCCTTTTGTTTAGCCAAAAAATAAATAAATAATTTAAAAAAACGACAAGGGGTCCCCCCCAAATTGGATCACCAGCCAAGGTAAAGCGGACAGCTGTGATCTGGTATTCTCAGACTAGGGAGGTCCGCGGTTCTTGGACCCTCCTCAGCCTAAGAATAGCAGGCCGCAGCCGCCCTAGAAGTGGCACATCCATTAGATGTGTCAATCCTGATGCTTTGCCACAACTCATCCTGTTGCCCTGGTGTGGTGGCAAACGTGGTAATATATGGGGTTGATACCAGATGTGTAATGTCACCTGGCATCAAGGCATGGGGTTTGGGATGGCACGTCATCTATCAGATACCCGACATCACCAACCCAGTCAGTAATTTAAAAAAAATAGACAACAAACAAATTTTTATTTGAAAAAACACTCCCCAAAACATTCCCTCTTTCAGCAATTTATTGAAAAGAAAAAACAAATCCGGGTCCGGCATAATCCAATAAAGGGGTCCCATGACAATCAATACTCACTGTACCAGTCAATGCAGAACAGAATGTTCCCCATTGGCTGGGAGAGCAGTGCAGTGACCTGAGCTAACATCATGAGGTCAGCCCAGGTCACTACAGGGCATGACCAGCACTGACTTCAGCAGGTTAGCGAGGTACATTACCTGCGGTGATCGAAGTCTCTGCACTCCTGACATCAGCGCTGGTGACTGAGTTCAATGACTGCCGCATTCTCAGATCACCTCTGGCGAGCGGTCCGTGACGTCACTGCTAATCACAGTCTCGGGCCGCCCGCAAGAGGAGATGTAAGAATGAGTGATGAGCGCTGACGTCAGGAGTGCAGGAGTTCATCACCGCAGGTAATAAACTTTACTAACCTCTTGACGGCAACACTCATCATCCCCGCGGCTCCTCGCACTGCAGTGCCGGTATATGCTGACATTGCAGCGTGGGCATATGCTGACACACTGCAGTGCGGGCAGCCGCGGGGCTGGCAGGGAGTGGGACACAGACTGCACGGGCACCTGACGGAAGTCACACGGAAGTGCTTCCGTGTGGCTTCCGGGAATTTTGCGGGCACATTGACTTGTATTGAGTCACTGTCCGTTATTACGGAACAGAATAGAACATGTTCTGTAATAACGGAATGGACATATGGCATCCGATGTGCTTTTTTGTAGGATCGGATGCACACGGGAGTGCTTCTGTGTGCAATCCAATCCTACACAAAAGACATTGAGAAGATGGTCCTGTCCGTGGGTCCGCAAAAAAACAGTAACTGAACAGGACAGACGGAACGGTCATGTGAATGAACCCTTAATGCCCAAGCAAAGTGGAAGTGACCCGCTGAGCGTCTAAAGACGCTACTGAACTGTGCGCTTTTGGTGTGGCTTCTATGTGGCCCTGAAAAAACGGAAGCAAAAAAAAATGGTGTATTTTTAAACACAAAATCAAAGCTTTTCTGTAGTATTACAATGCATTAAAAACATTTGGATTCACATCTGCACCAAATATTTATCAAATATCGGGAAAGACGCATAAAAAACGCAGCAAACACGAAATAATCAAACAGAATTGTTATTGTGTCGTGTGGTGCAGACCCCTGGAGAAAAACCACAGCATTTCCTCTATGTGTGAACACGACCTCAGCGTTACATTTGTATTACTTTTTTTTTTAGTTTAATAGAGAAAAGTAATCAATCAGCCATGTTTTTATGCATTTACCAATCACCATAAATAATCTGATCTCCGTTCTGTGCGTATTGTTATGATTACAGGGTCGCCAAATATGTCCATAATATTTTTTTTTTAAAAAAAGCGTGTTAAAAATGACATTATTCAAACTATGTTATTAATTTTAATAATTTTATTACAAGAAAAAAAATCTCTTTTATTCTTCCTCTAGAATACAAGACATAGAGATGCTGCTCTGTACAATGTACCGTATCTCTATGTCTAATGTAATCTGCCTGTGGAGTCAGAGGCCGCAGTGCAGCTTCAAGTAAAGAAAAATCTCCCTGTGTCATCACTAGAGTCCGTGGCACAAAGGCGAGGGCTACTGCTTAAATGTTTGAATGTTGTTGGTTTGAGTCCCAGGCAGGGGTGACATTTAAAAAAAAATCACCTTTTTGTAATTATTCCCCATTATTTTATAGTAGTTTTGCAGGAACAAAAAATCTGACATTTTCTTCTCCTCCAGAAACAGAGATATATTTACAATTTATCTCTATGTAGCTGAATAATTTGCATCTGAGTTCCCTGCTTGCAATACAGGTCAAGATTACCAAATTCTCCTCTATCTTACAGTCCATGCAGTGGCTCAATAGTGCAACTCCTGCTTTCACTCAATGAATTCTAGTCATGGTGAGCTTCACTGAGAAGGGGTGGATCTGGGACCTTGTCCTAAATGACACATCTGTAGGTTCCTTTCAGTTTCTAAATTGCAGACAGGGCTGTAATATTGTTATAATACTGCAGAGCTGTGAGAGCTGAAGCAAATGTGATTATGAGAACACATGTATTCTCTGACAAAAGAGGAGATGCTGGGATGAGGCTTGGCATCGCAACACCCGCCAATCAGATTCATGGAAGCAGCTGCATTTATTACCCCAAAAATGATGTTCAAATCCCTGATTGAAGCAACATAACATTTTTATGGTAAGGTGCAGGCCAATGATAAGACTCACCGATTTCATTGAAAGGAATCTGTCTGCAGGATTTCACCCCCAAGCTATTTATATGTGTGTGCCGCCCCTGCAGCGGATCGAACCGCTCGGATCCGGGGGGTGGCGATTACTCGTGGCTCGAGGGTGTCTGGACCCGGGGGCTAGGGGCCACACTCAAATGAAAAAGGGGACTATTTACAGGAGATAGATATAGATTGTGACGCCACCCGTGGTGTACTGTAATTGGGAGTACCGCCGCTGCCATTGGGAGTACCCGGGGTGGTGGAGTGGGGCAGCAAGATGACGTTACCCTCCACGGGTAGAGGTAGGCCCTGGGACTCTGGATGGTGATGCGGGGACGCAGTGCATGGGTCAGTCAGGTACTCACTCAGCAATGAAGCAGATGCTGACAACAGGGTAAACCAAGTCTCTGACTGTCTCCTGAGGGGAGCTCGTCCAGGTCCCGTCCCCTGCAGCACTGCCTGGTGGTCCGTAACCTGCCTCCTGGCACTAATTTAGATTGTCCGTTGTGGCCCGGTAGCCTGGAGCTTTCCGGGCCCCGCTCCCCACTGTGGCTAACTGAAGGAGCCTGCTCTCAGGAACTCATGTGATGCCCTGGACTATTCGA
Organism: Anomaloglossus baeobatrachus; assembly: GCF_048569485.1. Classification (NCBI taxonomy): domain Eukaryota; kingdom Metazoa; phylum Chordata; class Amphibia; order Anura; family Aromobatidae; genus Anomaloglossus; species Anomaloglossus baeobatrachus. The sequence goes on from NC_134361.1 coordinate 175,845,545, forward strand.
GTCATCACAGGGTTCTGCAGAATCTGCCCTCTCCATGCAGGACTCAAACCCCCATGGTTATGGGAAACTAACCTGCAGTACTATCTCCACCAGCATTCACAAATCCTAGATACACTTCCACCACACCTGTCAGGCACACCAGTGGGCTGCTTAAGCAGAAATAGGGCCGCCCACCTAAGGGTCAGGCAGGGAGGTGGGAGGTGTCAAGTCAGTTGAGTGGTAGCCCCGGAGCTGTGAGGAGCTCTGAGGAAGCTGGGAGTTGGAGCTCCCAGGGGAGAAGAAAACTAGGTCGCAGACGGTGGTCTGGACCTAGAGGAGTCAGACCCCCGGTCGCAGGGGATTGATGCTAGGTGCCTGAAACCCGTCAAGGAGGACGGTCAACAGCCTGGTCCTATCACCGGTCCGGGACTGAAGGCACGTCGAGGTACACAGACCCTAGGTCGGAGAGAAGCTTCAGGCGACCCGGCAATTAACTTGCGGAGGACAGGGCCTTTATGGACTATTCCCACCAAGCTCAGAGATCAGGGGCACTAGGGCAACGAGGAGGATAGGGCTTTCCTAGCAAATGTTTCACTTTTTGTATTGAATTAGTTAAATAAATTAACTTTTTGATGATATTCTAATTTTTTGAGATGCACTTGTAGATCTTCAGCCTAATTTGCATATCAGTGTAAAAGCTGATTTTTCAGTAATGGAGTAATGCGTTGGCCTTGTAATGGTGTTGCTGGACTTCAGGAGTAGGAGGATTAAATCCTGCTGACAGAATCCCTTTAAGTGCCATGACTCTCTTAATGAATTTGGTGCCTCTTATTCCTACATGCTCCTCAAAGTGACATATGAAATGCCAGTCTTAATTAGTTGGGGGCCTTGGATTTGTGGTGGATCAAGATGCTGTGGCATTACTTTAGGAAATGTTCAGTTTGTTGAGGAGTTCAAAAACCACAAGTTTTTCAAGCAGAGGGAGCTTTAGGAAATGCTCTATGTTTGGGTAGTTTTTTGAGGATTTTTTCTTTTACTGAAGCGCTTTAGAAGAGTTTTTGAAGAGTTTTTTTAGAGAAGTGTTCTTTCCATCCTTTTGATTTGAGAATACTTATTTTAGGAGGTGTTTCTTTTAGGATCTGCTTCAAAGATGTGACCTGCTCTTTCTTTTCTCCCCCAGGAGTTTTTCTAAACCTCTTCAGGGAAAAAAGCTAAAAAAAACTCCCCAAAACCCAAAATTGAATTTCCCATAAAAATAACAAATTAAAAGAGTTTTTCAAACAGATTTTTAAAGAAGATTTTGGATCTATTTAAAAGAATTCTTTAGAATCTTGGTGTGAACATAGCCATAGATGCCTTCTACTTGACAAGCCCAACATAATACATTTTTTATCATAACAAATTTCCAGAGTACCATACTGGTCATATACCCGGCGTCCCTGACTATCCAGGGATCACACAGGTGGCACAAACTCCTAATTAATTCCAAGACAGGAGAAACACGAGTTTTTGCAGTGCAAACAATACATAATTTATTTAGTGAATATGGTGACAAAGGCTTGAAAGAGTTAAAATGAACACTAAAAGCCGGATCTAAAAATTAGGTTTTACATGTACCGAATATAGTAGGTCCAATACATCCATAAGAAATGTCCCTCTGTTTACAACATAAAGGTATACAAAACCATATTCATATATAATCCAGAGGGAACATTAGTATACCCAAATCAGTAATGGCTGTATCAGGGCCAATGGCAGGCAAGAGGGCATAAGGTCAGATGGATGGGTCCAGTACACCCCCAGGAAATGTCCCTCTGTTCACAAGATATCGGTAAAAGTACACAAAAACATGTTCACATATAATACAGAGGGAACATTATTATACTCAAATAAAGAGTGGATGTACCGGAACCCATGACAATTGCAGGAGCATGCAGTTAGATCATTCAATCATTAGCATTCCTAGTAAGTCCAGGGTTTTGGCGAGCGCAATGCAGGAAATATCCAGCCACAACTCACACCCCTTATCTGCCAGGCCCACGTCCGATAACAAGTGTGGTAGTGAAGATTTGGATCCGGGAAAGAGGCCCCAAATAGCCCAACGTACGTTTCGATGAAGGTATTCAATCTTCTTCAGGGGATGGGATGCCATGAGGTACGTAGCGAAATGCTGGTTTTTAAATGGTGGCGGTGTCTTTCCGATCCCGGAAATCACGTAGTGGCGCATGCGCAGATCCGCCCGCGAAGTCTCGCGTGATGCACCGCCGTCACATCATCCCGCGCATGCGCGGGAGCGGGGACGCATCACCATAGCTCCCGCGCATGCGCCCGACACCAGACGGCGGTGACAATCACGGAGACACAGGCAGGGGGACCCGGACATGCGCGCATGAGGACCGGGAAAGGAAGGAGGGTACATACATCAAAACATTATATTACAGGCCACCGATGACAAAGTTTTCCAGAGGGGTCCATAATAACATCATTAGGTGGATAAGGTGCCTATATGGAAAAAAACAAATAAAACCAGCATTAAAAGATGGGACCATAAGAACAGTTAAAAAGGGGGTTAAAAGTCATATTAACAATGACAAGAATTGCAGTAAGGCAAAAGGTGGTCACTCGGAAAATATCAAAACCCACCAAAATAAGAGAATTTTACACCTAGTTTTTTATTTATAACGGTGTTATAGAAAGGAAGCGTAACTGATGGACTCATTAAGTCCCTGGGGGGCCATAGTATTAAGAGTAAGAATCCATTTCACTTCACATTGTGCCAAGCGCTTTTTAAGATCACCACCCCTGATCCCCCCATTTATCATATCAATACCTCTGACTTTCAACTGGGAAGGGTCACAGGAGTGGTGAGTCCTAAAATGCCTTGGCAAGGTTTTCAGAAGTGTATCATCAGTTACCGTCCTGGCTGCGGAAATGTCCCTCACATGTTCTCTAACCCTGATGCGGAGCTCACGTGAGGTGAGCCCCACATATATCAGGGGACAGGTGCAGGTTGCGAAATACACCACGTGTGTAGAACCACACGTGATGTATTGCCGGATATTATAATTTTTCCTGCCATCCGAAGAACAGAACTGTGTACTACGGAGGACATTGCCGCAGGCCAGGCAATGCCCACAGGGAAAACATCCTTGCAATGGACCCCGTGAACCGAAGATATTGGGTGTAGGGGGGACATAATGACTTCGTACCAAAAAATCTTTCAGATTTTTAGCACGTCTAGATGTCATTAATGGCCGATCAGTGAGGTTCTGGGCCAGCACCGGATCGGTTAGTAACACCGGCCAGTGTTTCCTCATGATGTCCCGCATAGTATAATAATAATTATAATAATAATAATAAGTATAGTATCCCATTTTTCATTATAAGTCCCTATGAACCTTACTGAAGGATCAAAGGAGTCCTGTTTCTTGGGGACGTGGGCAAGTAATTGTGCTCTAGGGGTCTTCTTGGCCCTGTTGTACCCAAATTTGATGTTCCTATTGCTGTAACCCCTATCAGAGAAACGGGCCCTGAGATCGGATGACTGAATTTCAAATTTACTGTCAGAAGAGCATATCCGCCTCATTCTCAGAAATTGTCCGGTGGGGATGGCACGAATAGTGGATGGATTATGGGCAGATGAAGCGTGTAGCAACGCGTTGACGGACGTCTTCTTGCGAAAAACGTCCGTCTGGATTGACCCCCTGTCGTCAACCGTTATTTCGACGTCCAGGAAGTCAATCACGCGAGTGCTACACTTATATGTAAGTTTGATGTTAAACTTATTTCTATTCAACTGCCCCATGAACCGATCAAGCTGCTCCGCCGGGCCCTGCCACACAAAAAGAATATCATCAATAAAACGATACCAGCACTGCACATGGGCCGATGCCCCCACGCCTCCGTCACCAAAAACCAACCTCTCCCAATATCCAAGGAAGAGGCAGGCGTACGAAGGCGCGCAGGCCGCACCCATGGCAGTGCCGCGTCGCTGTAAATAAAAATAATCTTTAAAAACAAAAAAGTTGTGTGTCAGGACGAAGCGGAGCAGCTCCAAAATCAGTTCACCCATTTCATCATCCCGACCAGACATCTCCAAGAAAAAGCGGACTGCTCTTAGCCCATCCTCGTGTGCAATACAGGTGTATAGACCTTCCACGTCTGCGGTGACGATGGTCATATCGTCATCTAAAAAGATACCGTCAATTCGCCTTAGGACGTCCGTCGTGTCACGGACATATGAGGGTAGTGTCTCAACCATTGGCTGAAGATAGTAATCAATGAATTTACATATAGGGTCACACATCCCCTCAATGCCTGACACGATCGGACGTCCAGGCGGATTGACAGCATCTTTGTGTATCTTAGGTAAGACGTAGAAGGTCGGTATTTTAGGGTATTTCCTGCACAGGCCATCGTGCATTTTTTTGTCAATCAACCCGATCTCAAGGGCCCTCTCTAGGATTACAGCAAGTTCACTGGTATATTTACCTAAGGGATTTGAAGGAAGCTTCACATATGTTCCCTTATCACGTAATTGCCGAGCCACCTCATGCTCGTATTTATCAGATGACATAACCACAATGTTTCCCCCCTTATCCGCGGGTTTTATAACAATATCGGGGTAACTCTGTAGTTCAGTGAGGGCCTTTCTCTGCGAGTGGGTTAAATTATCCCATTTACGCCGAGTGTCAATCTTCCTGAAGTCCTCACTGACCAACCTCACAAAGATATCTCCTGCAGGGCATAGTAGAAAGGGGGGAAACTTAGTGGATTTTGGGAGAAGGGACTGAGGGAACGCACCTGTTGGGGGAGCCTCCTGCTCCTGGAGTAACTCTTCCAGGTTTTGGATGGCTTCCCTTTCGGCTTGGCTGTCTGTCACGGTGTCCTTCTTGTGAAAAAGTTTTTTAAGGATTAATTTACGTGCAAACAAGTTAACATCTTTCAGGGCTGTAACAAGATGGAAAGAGTTAGATGGAACAAATGTTAAGCCACGGGAGAGGACCTCCACCTGAGCACCGGAAAGAACTCGTTCAGATAAATTGATTACCTGTAACTTGTTTCCAGATTTTTTATTTTTTCCAAGGGGCACGAGTTGTCGGTTCCGCTGTTTTACACGATCTCCCACAGTCTCTGCAGGTATATGAGAACTCTCCGACGTCCCGGAGGAGGAACCCTCACCAGAGGTCTGGGACACAGAGGATGCGGATCTAGTGCGCTGACCTCTACCAAAACGGTTAAAAGGGCGTCCCCTACCATTATCAATCTTCCACCTGTATGCCTTTTGAGTAGAATAGTCCAGTAGATCCCTATTGAATTTCTTGATTTTATACATTTTAATTTCCTTTTCCCATTTCTCCAGTTCCTTCTCCATCTCTGAATTAAATCTGGTTATGACTGTGACGTCACATTTTTCTGTGATAGTTTTATCCAGGGTTTCCAGCTCACTTTCAATCAAAGTCAGGGAGCTGGAGTTGTGGTCACACAAGAGGGTCAGAAACCCCTTTGAGCAGGTTTGTGCCAACGTTTCCCATTTACTACGGAACTCCTCGTCCTCAATTGCAAAGGACGGGAATACCTTAATTCTAAGGCCTCGTGGGACCATGTCCCTTTCGAGGTATTTAGTTAAGAAAGCACGGTTCCACTATAATTTCATTCTCTTTTTGGAAAGATCTTTATATTTGTTAATGAGGCCATCATCCGAGTGAGCACCAGTCGCCCCACCTGCAAAATCACCATCAATCTTCATAACGTCATCCAATAAGGAGAGCCAAGTGGTGTCCCTGGCTCGAAAGTTCATGTTGGATCTGGTAGCAACTGTGAAGAACACAGAAATAATCAATATCATAACAAATTTCCAGAGTACCATACTGGTCATATACCCGGCGTCCCTGACTATCCAGGGATCACACAGGTGGCACAAACTCCTAATTAATTCCAAGACAGGAGAAACACGAGTTTTTGCAGTGCAAACAATACATAATTTATTTAGTGAATATGGTGACAAAGGCTTGAAAGAGTTAAAATGAACACTAAAAGCCGGATCAAAAAATTAGGTTTTACATGTACCGAATATAGTAGGTCCAATACATCCATAAGAAATGTCCCTCTGTTTACAACATAAAGGTATACAAAACCATATTCATATATAATCCAGAGGGAACATTAGTATACCCAAATCAGTAATGGCTGTATCAGGGCCAATGGCAGGCAAGAGGGCATAAGGTCAGATGGATGGGTCCAGTACACCCCCAGGAAATGTCCCTCTGTTCACAAGATATCGGTAAAAGTACACAAAAACATGGGGGACAGGTGCAGGTTGCGAAATACACCACGTGTGTAGAACCACACGTGATGTATTGCCGGATATTATAATTTTTCCTGCCATCCGAAGAACAGAACTGTGTACTACGGAGGACATTGCCGCAGGCCAGGCAATGCCCACAGGGAAAACATCCTTGCAATGGACCCCGTGAACCGAAGATATTGGGTGTAGGAAGATTGAATACCTTCATCGAAACGTACGTTGGGCTATTTGGGGCCTCTTTCCCGGATCCAAATCTTCACTACCACACTTGTTATCGGACGTGGGCCTGGCAGATAAGGGGTGTGAGTTGTGGCTGGATATTTCCTGCATTGCGCTCGCCAAAACCCTGGACTTACTAGGAATGCTAATGATTGAATGATCTAACTGCATGCTCCTGCAATTGTCATGGGTTCCGGTACATCCACTCTTTATTTGAGTATAATAATGTTCCCTCTGTATTATATGTGAACATGTTTTTGTGTACTTTTACCGATATCTTGTGAACAGAGGGACATTTCCTGGGGGTGTACTGGACCCATCCATCTGACCTTATGCCCTCTTGCCTGCCATTGGCCCTGATACAGCCATTACTGATTTGGGTATACTAATGTTCCCTCTGGATTATATATGAATATGGTTTTGTATACCTTTATGTTGTAAACAGAGGGACATTTCTTATGGATGTATTGGACCTACTATATTCGGTACATGTAAAACCTAATTTTTTGATCCGGCTTTTAGTGTTCATTTTAACTCTTTCAAGCCTTTGTCACCATATTCACTAAATAAATTATGTATTGTTTGCACTGCATAATACATTTTTTAAAACATTTATCTGGGGGTTTTTTTATCTCTGTAATGTATTATTTAGAATTCTGTATCATAAGCTCTAGACTATGTTATTACATGTATTGCGTTGCAGATTGAGATAATGAGGGACCATAACTCAAATTCTCTTCCAATATTAGGCCACTAAAACATACATTTTCCAGGACATGTATTTGATCTATAAATAGGAAAGGAAAAAAAAAGCTAATTTCATGTCCGTTCTCCTACTCCACGATTGTGTGACTTCCATATGATATTGTAATTTCATCAGTTACCATGACGACCCAGTGTGTAAGCATAGTGGGTCAGACAGCTCCTAAGCTTTTTAATGGAATGAGACTGTCGCTCGTTTAAAGCCTTCAGCTTCCCCATACAAGTCGCTGATAGATATTTTGGAGATGCGGGTACATCCTGTTGCCTAATTCTAGCCGGACAAAGAACTATATAACAAAGGCTTAGAACAGATATCCCTATTAAAGAGGATCGGCCACCAGTTTTACATTACTCCGGGGGCTCATTTCTATTTTCCGTTTTTAGTTTTGTGGGGGTTTTTTGTTCTAAATAAGCCATACGATTCAAGAGACATGGACCTTTGTATTTAGTGTTAACCTTTATGGTCTTTACCAAGTGGGCATGGCTGGCATTATTTTTTTTAGAGGGTGTCTCTTTAGGTTGCTCTGAATTATTACCTGTGAGCCGCACCCCCTTGGTAAATAGGCTATGACTTCTTATAGATTTTACTTTGGAGCTCAGGAGCATCAAGTTACACTTTACTGCTCTGTTCACATTACAACAGAATGTAACGCTCACATTAGTGGACCCCCTGGACCATAGGGGTGACCCTGGCTTACCTTTTATTGGGAAGGGTTTAACTAAGCGCTCACCCCTAGGTGGATGTCAGGTACCACTTCCAGGGTAGTGACCAGAACTGTGGCAGCTGACCCAGGACAGGAGACAGACTCAGGTATAGACAGGTACAGGCGGGTAGACTGAGGTAGGCTGGAGAGGTGGGTACGGACAGGAATGGTGGGCACCACAGGGATAGACAGGTATGGAAAGGCAGACTCAGATACAAGAGACGGACATAGGGATAACAGAACAGGACCTCAGCACCTGACAACTAGCTAGGTAGCAGACTGGAGACTGACTGACTAACTAAAGCATTGCGCAGGCACCTCCCCTAATAGGAAGGTGCCTTAAATACACAGTGCCATAGGCTGATGCATTCCCTTGAAATAGCACATTGGTCTTTTAATAAAAGGGCCGGTGTGCATGCACTCATGGGAACCCTGAACTGCATGTACAGGGTCCGGGAGGGGAAGGAGGCAGCAGGAGACATGGATGACCAGGGGAGTGCAAGGGAGGACATGACCCAGCCGGGGCGGTAAGTCAGTGTCTCTGCAGAGATGTTAGCGCTACACAGAAATATCAAAAACTGACTGGCACATCTAAGAAAGAGACAAATGTAAACAGGTGCTTACTGAAGGAACTAGTCCATACAATTAAAGAAAATACAGCTGCACACTGAAATACTATACTTGGTAAATGTTGACTATTAGAAATTTGGAACCATATTACTGCAATAGAAACTAGGTTAAAATGAGATACTTGGCTACAATTTGGCCCATTGTTGGGACCCTATCCTTGAATGCCTCTACCTGGGCAATGAGAGCCTACAATTTAAAGAGCAGGTAGGATCCAGCTATAGTGATGGGTGGACCCGGACTGTAAAAGTCCGGATACGCACAGTTTCAAATGTACCCGAGTGTCAGGTAATGATCCGGATCTGGCACTCAGGAAATAAAAAAAAAACAGAGGAAAAATAAAGAAAACGAGGATGAAGCAAGCACGTCATACTTACCGAGTCTCCAGCGCTGCTGTACACTGCTCCCATGGCCTGCTTATTTTTTCAGGGGCACGCATTATTGCTCATCCATGTGTACTTTCCCCACCCACTGGCTGTCCTGGTGTCTGTGATTGGTTGCAGTCAGTCGCGCCCCCAGCCTATGTGACAGTGTCTGACTGCAACCAATGACAGACCTGGTCTACGGGTCACTATCGCAGTATAAAATAAATAAATAAATAAAACATTTGTTGTAGGGTCCCCTCATAATATGAGCACAGATAAAGCATACGGCTACATGATGCAGCCCCCAGCCGTGCACTTTTCTTGGCTGTGTATCAAAATAGGAGGAACTGCTTGTGTTTTTTTTTTTATTTTAATTATTTAAATAAATAATTTTAAAAGACAGCGTGGGGGTTTTGGTACCAAGACAAGATAAAAACTGACAGCTGGGGGCTGGTATTCTCAGGCTGGGGAGACCCATGCTTATTGGCCCACCCTCATATTAAAGATAGAAGCCTGCAGCCACCCAGAATTGTCACATCCTTAGATGCGACAGTCCCGGCGCTTTACCCGGCTCTTCCCGATTGCCCTGGCAATCGGGGTAATAAGGGGTTAATGTCAGCTCACAGCTGTTCCTAAGCCCTAGATCAGTAATGGGTAGGGTCTATGAGACCTCCCTCATTACTAATCTATATGGGAAAAGAAATAAACACAAACACCGAAAAATCCTTTGTTTGGAAGAAAATTCAAGAAAACACCCTCTTTCACCACTTTATTGACTCCCGAACACCCTTGCAGGTGCGACATAATCCACACAAGGTCCCACGACTATTCCAGCTCTGCTACATCTGAATTCATACCGAGCGGCCATCTAACATGACCACCCGCAGTGAGGTTCAGCAGAGACCTGTGGCAGTAATGCTGTTCCAAAATCCTTATATTCAATGTTTACCTGGTATAGTATTTCAGTGAGTAGCTGTACTTGCTTTAATCACATTATAATAGAGGCAGGAATGAAATTGTGGACATCAGTTTGTACAAAAAAAATTAGGCAGTAGGAGTATAAGCGCTATAGTCACTAATACGAATTTTCTTAAAGATGTTGTCCACTACATTTATGTATATATTCATACACACACATGACAGATGGAACTAAGGCAAGAGGAGTGGGGATACATACTGTTGCTGAGATTCTCACTCTGTAACCCACTGTATTGGTGTGACTGGGAACACGTTATTTCCAAAGTGATGATAAACTACTATAAAGCCCGCTTTACACGCTGCAATGTATCTTACAATGTGTCGGCGGGGTCACGTCGTAAGTGACGCACATCCGGCATCGTAAGGTACATTGCAGTGTGTGACAGGTACGTGCGATTGCGATTGAACGTTAAAACGTTAATCGCATACACATCGTACCTGTCTCTAGAATTGCACGTTAGATTGTTCATCGTACCCGAGGTAGCACACATCGCAGTGTGTGACACCCCGGGAACGATGAACAGATCTTTCCTATGTCCTGCGGCTCCCGGCCCACAATGCGGAAGGAAGGAGGTGGGTGGGATGTTTACGTCCCGCTTAGCTCCGCCCCTCCGCTTCTATTGGCCGGCTGCCGTGTGACGTCGCTGTGACGCCGAATGTCCCTCCCACTCCAGGAAGTGGACTTTCGCCGCCCACAGCGAGGTCGTATGGAAGGGTAAGTACGTGTGACGGGGATTACTCGTATGTGCGGCACGTTCAACAAATTGAACGTGCCACACATACGATGGGGGCGTTGCAAATCGCATACGAAATCGTATGCGAAATTGCAACGTGTAAAGCAGGCTTTAGTCTTGACGCTGGCTTCTGTAGTCTATAGATTAGACACATATTTGACTCAATTTATGCCCTAATTTTCTATTTCTATTTGATTAATATACAGTATTATACAGTGTTCAGTCCTCAACTGAAAAGTAAACTGAGCAGTATTTTTTAATTTTGGCATAAACCTCCGCCACTAATAGGGATGCCCCAGAAAAAAAAAACAAAAACAAAGTTTGAAAATCCCTGATCTAAGCAAATTACCATGCCATAATTAATGTAAAAGATTCCTGCAAATTCCTATGAAATATCTCGTAGTTCAAGGTTTTCTTCACTGAGGCGGGCTTTGCACACTACGACATCGCAGGTGCGATGTCGGTGGGGTCAAATTGAAAATGACGTACTTCCGGCATCGCATGCGACATCGTAGTGTGTAAAGGTTCGATGATACAATTAACGAGCGCAAAAGCGTTGTAATCGTATCATCGGTGCAGCGTCGGCGTAATCCATAATTACGCTGACGCGACGGTCCGATGTTGTTCCTCGCTACTGCGGCAGCACACATCGCTGTGTGAAGTCGCAGGAGCGAGGAACATCTCCTACCGGCGTCACCGCGGCTTCCGTAGGATATGCGGAAGGAAGGAGGTGGGCGGGATGTTTACATCCCGCTCATCTCCGCCCCTCCGCTCCTATTGGCTGCCTGCCGTGTCACGTCGCAGTGACGCCGTACGACCTGCCCCCTTAATAAGGAGGCGGGTCGCCGGCCAGAGCGACGTCCCAGGACAGGTGAGTCCATGTGAAGCTGCTGTAGCGATAATGTTCGCTACGGCAGCTATCACAAGGATATCGCAGCTGCGACGGGGGCGGAGACTATCGCGCTCGGCATCGCAGCATCGGCTTGCGATGTCGCGGCGTGCAAAGCCCGCCTAAGTTCTTTGGAATATTCTTGATTAATCACACTCGAACAAAATATAAAATGGATCAGAAAAAACAATTTATTATTTTTAGCTCGACAATGATGACTTCTATTTTCCTTAAAGAGAACTTGTCACCTCTATAAACTATATCTGCAGGTAAATAGCATTTAAACCATGTGTCACCGGCTTAGTGGAACAGCAGCTACAAGTAGAAAATTAAGTTATATTATCACTGTGTACCGCCCCGCGGCCTCGGCTGTGGCCGCCGAGCCGCTCGGATCCGTGCTCATGTTCTATGGGTGGTGGCTCGAGCCTCTCACGGACCCGGGGGTCACGTCGCTCTGCAAGGGGGTTGGGGTTACACACGGGGGATGCGGGTATTTGGTTTTTGGGATGATTGTTCGTGACGCCACCCACGGGTTGTGGTGATGGTGGACACAACCGCTGCGGTGAAGGTACGGGGACTCCAGGGACCGGTGTAGTGGCGCAGCTAGGTGGGTAGGGGATGTTGGTCCCGGGGCCCGGTCGGGCTGTGGGCAGGGGTGCAGGGTGCAGTGTTGCGGTGCAGCGCGGTGCGGTGCCTGATGGCACTGTTGTACTCATGATTAAACCATACAGAGTCACTGGTAAACCAAACGGAGGAATGAACGGGGCCCGCAGCCGGCTCCAGCTTCCTAGTCGGGTTGGCAATGTCCTCCTTCCTCCTGCACCTGTGCTTGTAGTGTGACCACTGTGCCTTGGCACTGGTAGTCCGCTCCCAAGCGTGTATGTGTCGTAGGAGCCCCTGTTGCCCACAGACGCTGGCCCTTGAATCTCTGGCCTCTGGCGGTGGCTACTATCCGGACGGGTTGGGCTGTTGCCTTCAAACGGGATTTTGGTGGGAATGAACCCCTGAGGTCCAGACTGCAATCAGTTATTCTGACTATGGTGGTGGCATATAGCGTAGTCGGGGTCTGAGTACCCTGCCTGGTGCTCCGGTATCCAGTTAGCTCCCCGGTTCGGTTCCGGCGGGCCACTACCCTGTCCCGATCCCTTACGGTTCTGCTGGTGGTATTCCCGGTCTCCTGCAGGCAGCCACTGCCGTCTGCCTGCCTGACTGTTTGAACCGTCTGTCTGCACTGACTGTCTGAACAAAACTCTTTGTGTTTCTCCTGCCTCAGGCCAGCAGACTCCTCGGGGGCGTGTCTTTCCACCTGATTCCGCCCACCTGGTGTGCCTGTCTAACACTGAGGGAGGCAATCAGGTCTTTGTGGTTGACTGGTGGTACCTTTCTAGTGTGGGGGTGTATGTGGTGAGTGTTGTGACCTGTGAGCCCTGGGGTCCAGGGCGTCACAACTGCAGCCACAGCCACTTGCTTCCAGTCATTGGGGCAGAGCAGGAGCAGTTACAGTTACTACTTACTATACAGTACAGTGAATGCATCATAATCTTGTCCTGTGACTACCGGAGTTCCCCCAGGTATATGGGAACCCCCGGTGAGTGACGCAACACATAGGGTACACAAGGAAAACGATTCAACAGTGACCCGTGGGGGGGAGGGGAGCGGGGTCACCTCCTGCAACTCACCTGAGGCTGATTTCTGCAATCCCTAATGTCCCTATATGGGTCCTTCCTCCCTATCGCTGATCACTTGCCTTGGCCCTTGCTTGCCCTGAACTTACCCTGGCTAGTGAGAAGGCTGAGAGCACTACTCTCACCACTGCAATAATACAACACAAGGGAAGGGAGACAGACAGAGGGAAAATAGACACAAAAAGAAACCATTCCAAGCTCCTCAAACATCACAGCTGCAACTGTCACGACTCCTCAGCTTCTGCCATAGACTAGCTCCTTCCACAGTGGTCAGCATAAGAATGAAAATTCTATCACCAGCGTCGGAGTGTAAGACATGTGACTTTTTATAGTGAAGGCAAGTAGTTACAAAAGAGCTGCACCTGTGATTAAGGCTACAGATAAGACAACCAGATAGAAAACAGTCGTTAACCCCTACAGCACTAAAAGCAGGTAGATTTCATTCAAATACAAGTAGTGGATCTGCGAGTGTGACACCCTGGCCGGGCCAGGTAGTCACAAATAGGCCCCTGCATTACACAAGTCTCTCATAGGTAACAGCAGCCAACCATTTAAACCCTAGTCACCCCCCTCAGGGCTAGACAGACACACCAGGGGGTGGAACCAGGAGGTTGGAAGATGCCCACCAAGGAGTCTAGACAGCCCGAGGCGGGAAAGTAATCAGTCTGTTAGTGGAGGTGAAGTAAGGAGGAGCAGGCCTGTGTGTCAGGCCTGAAGCAACTGACAGGTGCCAGGGGAGGAGCCCTGGTGCCTTTGGCTAGGAGGCAGATGGTGGTCTCCATCTGCAGGAGCCGGAAGAGAGCTCGGTGGAACCGAGGTGGACCGGGACAGGGTTGTAGCCCGCCGGTACCGACCCGGGGAACCAACCTGAAACCTGGAGCATAAGGGGGGGTACTCGGACCCTGAAGCTGGAACCAGAAGTGACTGGAATCAGCTAATTAACCGATTGAGGCCAGGACTAGAGGTCCTGTCCCACCCAAAGTCCCTAATAGAAGACAACAGCCCAACGAGGGGGATAAACAGGCCACCGCCAAGGCTCAGAGATCCCACGGGCCAGCGTCTGCGGGCAAGGGCTCCTTAGGCCACATCCAGCCGAGAGCGGACTCCTGGAGTTGCAAGCCCAGGTAGTCCACCATACTAAAAGGTGCAGGAGAAAGACAGAGACCATCAGCCGGGTGGGGGACCAGAACGCAGCCGACTGCGGGCACCGACCACCATCACTATGGTTTACCAGAGACTCGTGTGTTCTTCCATAGTGAGTACACCAGCACCAACTACCCAACAGGTCCCAGGCCACCATCCCTGCCCACGGAGGGGTTAACAACTTGCTGCACAACATCTCCCCCGGATGTCCCATCACAGCAGCGGTGGTGTCCAACCTCACCACTCACCGTGGGTGGCGTAACGAACTCTAATACGGCCCAGCCTTACATATACGTCCCCAAATCCACAAACCCCCCTTTTCATTTGGAGTGTCCGCAGAGACCCCCGGGTCCGGAGACCCTCGAGCCACCCACCGGAGAGCCGGACCCGAGCAGCGGCAGGCTGCTGAGCTTGGGGGCGGCACACGAGCAATAAGGTGTTGTGACATTCTGATCCAAGACTCGTCAGAGGTGTCCCCAGAGCGGGACACACTCATTACAAATCTCTGCCCTGCACGTCGATTGACACCATGCTTTGCAACTTGGAGAAAATCCTCTTTTGTCCCTGTAGCGGTGCTTCAAATAAGGCATGGTTTAAATGCTATTCACCCCTGCAGAAAACCACTACATATGCGGGGGAAAAGCAATTTTGGAGGCGACCAGTTCCCTTTAAAGGGCACAAATAACTGTAAATTAATTTTCCCCAATCGTTAACAATAGTGCAGCAGGGAGGCTGTTAGTCGGCCAAAAGTCTGCCCACCCTGATGGCCTATTGCAGCACAACTCTGTTTCTAATTGTTCGGCCATTGGTGTTCAGAAAGTGGAGCTTCATCTGCATGGATGGTCGAAACATGTGGCCTGTGTGCTGTCCGAGATTTTCAAAGACCCTTAGGGGCCCTTTGCACACTACGACATCGCAGGTGCCATGTCGGTGGGGTCAAATCGAAAGTGACGCACATCCGGCGTCGCTCTCGACATTGTAGTGTGTAAAGCATTTTTGATACAATTACCGAGCACAAAAGCGTCGTAATCGTATCATCGGTGTACCGTCGATCATTTCCATGAATTGGGAAATACCGATGTTACGATGTTGTTCCTCGTTCCTGCGGCAGCACATATTGCTGTGTGTGAAGCCGCAGGAGCGAGGAACATCTCCAACCTGCGTCCCGGCCGGCTATGCGGAAAGAAGAAGGTGGGCGGGATGTTTACGTCCCGCTCATCTCCGCCCCTCCGCTTCTATTGGCCGCCTGCTGTGTGACGTCGCTATGACTCCGCACGACCCGTCCCCTTAGGAAGGAGGCGGTTCGCCGGCCAGAGCGACGTCGCAGGGCAGGTGAGTGCATGTGAAGCTACCGTAGCGATAATGTTCGCTACGGCAGCTATCACCATGATATTGCTGCTGCGACGGGGGCGGGGACTATCGCGCTCAGCATCGCAGCATCGGCTTGCGATGCCGTAGTGTGCAAAGGGCCCCTTCGACTTATGCTGAGCCATGATTCAGATTAAAAAAAGTGCCATTAGAAAAGTGATGTTCTCCGGGCATTTGCCAATCCAAGGCTCATCCATCAGACTTCCAGATAGAGAAATGCGATCCATCACTCCACATAACCGGTTCCATTGCTCCACAGTTGTATTCTAACATGATTAAGCATTGTGCTTAGTTATATAAGGCTTGTATGGAGTTGCTCAGCCATGAACTGTATACTATGGAACTCCTAGTGGATCGTTTTTGTGCTGTTGTTGCTGCCAGAGGAGCTTGCTATTATTGCGTCAGCATAGTGGCAGTGTCTTTTCTGCATTATGCACCTCAGCACTCGCTGAAATAATGGAAGGTTACACAAATTTGGTTGAGCTTAGACAGGCATTGGGACAACTATTCCCTGCTGAGGGCAGGACAAAGTACTGTAATGCGCAGGTGCAAGGAAAGGTCAAAGACTGTCCGCGCATGTGCTCTACAATACTTTGATCTGCACTCAGCAGGGCAGATCAAAGTGCATGAGCGCAATGGAGGCTTATGGATGACGTAGGACAGGGCTGAGGAGGATGGCGTGACGGGGTGTACAGCAGAGCAAGGAGAGACAACAGGCCGAGGATGATCCAACAGGTTTACTAACAGGAATACAGGAACAGCACACGACAAGTCCAAATAAAACAGATTCGGGGGCACCTCCCGATAATCCAAAGTGCCAGATCACGACGTAATAGTCCTTTTCAGAGTCCCAGAAATCCCACACAATCCACTGGACGGCGAGATCTGTCCGCAGAATCAGATCTTGCTCCCTTCCTCTTCAAATCTCAGCTCCCAACTGCATTTAGAAACAGGAGTGAATTGTCTGAGCTCGTGGGCCCGCCCCTCAAGGGTAGGGTCTATGCAATGGTTGGGCCCACTAGAAGATTCTAGAAGGTTGGCTCTCAGATGTCTACAGGTTTGTGTAGTTGGCGTTATCCACTGCTTACGAAACAATGAGAAGTTCCCCTGGCTGTGTGGACAAGAGATAATTGCATTATGGGCCCAGAGACACAGGAGATGGGGGGGAAGGTATGGTTACTTACATCCCAAGACATAGTATTACAGCAAATACAGTGAGAAGGTAAAATACATCATGACAATTCCTTCCCCTCCCAACTTGTGTACGTACTAGAGACCTCTACAGGTCGCTGGTTAAGTACACGCAGGCATGGCTGACAGGACTCAAGGCTCCTCTTGCCTGGACAGTCCATCTGCATTTTGGTGTTGGCTGCCCCTTCTATATTGTATGGTAAAGTTATAGGGCTGCAGAGCCAGACTCCATCGCAGTAATCGTCCATTGTCCCCAGAGACTCTGTTCAGCCAGGTGAGGGGATTGTGATCAGTAACCACAGTGAATTCCCGTCCATACAGATACGGCCGTAGTTTCTTAAGGGCCCACACTACAGCCAGACATTCTTTTTCAACAGTTGCATAGGCCACTTCTCAGTCCAGCAGTTTCCTGCTTAGGTAGGCAATGGGGTGTTCGTCCCTAGCTGCATTCACCTGGCTGAGGACAGCTCCCAGTCCATAAGCAGAGGCGTCCGTTTGCACAATAAATCTCCGCTTGTAGTCTGGAGCAGCCAGGACAGGATCGCAGACCAGAGCGTCCTTCAGCCGGTTAAAAGCCTCATCACAGGCTGGAGTCCAGATCACCAGCCGGGGCATTGTTTTCTTGGTCAGGTCGGTAAGAGGCTTGGCCACAGTACTGAAATGAGAAACAAATTTTCGGTAATAACTGGCAATGCCCAGAAAAGCCATAACTTGTTTCTTAGTTTGGGGTACAGGCCAGTCTCTAATAGCCTGGATTTTGGCAGGCTCAGGACGGAGCTTCCCTCCTCCCACTCTATGCCCTAGGTACTGGACTTCCCCCATCCCCAATTGGCATTTATCGGGTCGAATAGTTAGGCCGGCTGCAAGAATCAGGTCCAAAATAATGGCTACTTGATTCAGATGTTCCTCCCATGTGTGGCTGAAGACGGCGATATCATCCAAGTAGGCACAAGCAAAGTCACCACATCCCCGGAGGATCTGATCCACCATTCTCTGGAAGGTGGCCGGGGTATTTTTCATTCCAAAAGGCATGCTTAGAAATTCATACAGACCAAAGGGGGTTATAAAAGCGGACCGTTCTCTCCCTTCATCCGTTAGAGGGATCTGCCAGTATCCCTTACTGAGATCCAAGGTAGTGACATATCGGGACCCAGCCAGTCGGTCTAGAAGTTCGTCAATACGAGGCATTGGGTAAGGATCGCTGACGGTATGGTCGTTTAGTCGCCGATAGTCCACACAAAATCGAGTACTCCCATCCTTCTTGGGTACTAACACCACAGGGGAGGTCCAAGGGCTATGGGAGGCCTGGATTACCCCAAGCTGTAACATATCCTCCAGTTCGTGCTGCATGGTGTTTCGAACTGATTCAGGTACCCGGTAAGGAGCCAGTTGTATGGGACGGATGCCCTGAGTGTCCACATGATGTTGGGTGACGGTGGTTCGACCTGGTTGGGATGAGAAAGCAGCCCGTCTCTGTTGAAGCACTTCCAGCATCTGGATTTTCTGTAAGGAGTCCAGGTAATCTCCCAGGGGAACCTGTTCCACAGTGGATGGGACTCTCGCTGCTTCCACGAGATCAGGTAGAGAGTCCTCATCCTCTTGATCATCTTCTGAAGCCAACCGACAGCTTGCTATCATTGGAATGTTCCGGTCATGGTACTCCTTAATCATATTCACATGGACAGTCTTTTGCCTTAGCCCCTGATCATCTAAAGCAAGAAGGTAATTGGTATCATTCAGTTTTCTGAGAACCCGGAAGGGACCCTCCCATGTGGTCTGCAGTTTATTCTGCCGATGGGGAACAATCATTAAGACTTGTTGTCCTTCTACAAACTCCCAATAGCGTGCTTTACGGTCATACCATGTCTTCTGTCTGGTTTGAGCCATACGCAAATGACTCTGGGCAAAACTAGCAAGTTGGGCCAGGGTTTCTCGCAGCTTTAGGACATAAGGGACAACAGGGGTTCCTGTATCTTCAACTTGCCCCTCCCAGTGTTCCTTGAGCAGGGTTAAGGGTCCTCGGACCTTTCTTCCATAGAGTAGTTCAAAGGGGGAGAACCCAGTGGACTCCTGGGGAACTTCCCGATAGGCAAACAAGAGATGGGGTAGGTACTTCTCCCAGTCTGAATCTCGGTCCGTGAAGGCCCTCAGCATATTCTTCAGAGTGCCGATGAATCTTTCAAAAAGTCCATTTGTTTGGGGATGATACGGGGTCATTCGGATCGCTCATACTCCACAGGTGCGCCACAGACACTGGACCAACTCTGACATAAACTGGGAGCCTTGGTCCGACAAGATCTCACTGGGGAATCCTACTCTGGTAAAAATAATAACCAAGGCCTCGGCCACCTTGGCTGCAGAGATACTTGACAAGGCCACGGCTTCTGGATATCGGGTGGCATAGTCCACAACAGTGAGAATGTACTGCTTTCCAGATTTACTTGGTTTAGCCAGAGGTCCAATGATATCAACAGCTACTCTTTGAAAGGGTTCTTCTATTATAGGGAGCGGTTGCAGGGGTGCCTTTGGGTGATCTCCGGGTCGCCCTCTACGCTGACATATGTCACAAGTTCGGCAGAAATGCGCCACTGCTTGGGAAATCTCCGGCCAATAAAAAGTTTGAGTCAATCGTCTCTCGGTGTGGGTTTTGCCTTGATGGCCAGCCGTAGGAATGTCATGAGCCAGGTGTAATAGGGGAATTCTGTACTTCTGAGGAACAATCAGCTGTTTGCTATAAGTCCAGGGCTTATCTAGGGAGTCGGCATTGGCAACCCGATACAGAAGTCCATTTTCTCTGATAATTCTTTCTCCGTTCTCCCCTAGGTGCCCTATTTCAGCTTGGGCTCTAAAACTAGCAAGGGTGGGGTCAGTCTCTACTTCTTGTCTAAACTGAACTTTATCCCAAGTAACATTCATATTATCCCCACAAGAAGAATCACTCACTGGCTGTAATGGCAGTTCTGGTGGCCTCATTTCCATGGATGGGTTGTACACGTCCACATGGGCTGCTCTCTTGGCTTGACTTCTGGTTACCGCACCGACAAAGTGGCAATGAAGATTCCCCACATCATTTCCTAGAAGAACGTCTGCAGGGAGGCCGCTCATCACACCGACCACACATTGTTTTGCCCCAAAGCCATAATCCAGGGTCACACTCGCTCTTGGAATATATCTCTGGGTACCTCCTGCCAGTTCAATGGCAATTCCTGGTCCCTTTTGAATTGCTTGTGGTTTAATTACTCGGGGATCGGCTATGGTGAGGAAAGCCCCAGTGTCACGGAAGCCAACAACTTTTTGGCCATCCAGCACGACCTCCTGTAGATGTTTGTCCTGAAGATCAGAAGAACAGGTGGCTGGAGCTCGCACCCCATAGACTCCGGGTAGGGGAGCCAGGATATCTGAGTCACTTGGCAAGTCATCAGGCACAGAATCCAGCTCTTCTCCTGGTGAAGGTGTCTGTAGATAATGAACAGGCAAAGGCGGTCTGTAGCTGTTCTGTCTCCGAACACCTGGACATTGGAATTGCATGTGCCCAGGCTGCCCACACCCATAACATCTGCGCTCTGGGATTCTTCCTCCACGTCGTATTCCCAAAGGTGGAGCATGAGTAATGCGAGGCACAGTCACACGAAGGTCCCCATGAGTTGACGGTCTAGGGTGATGGTGAACATTGGGGCCAGAAGGACCAGGGGCCGCCAGCGTTGGGGGGTTGGTGGTTTTCTTCTCACTGGGTAGTAGTTTTTTCCACTGAGGCTTGATGGTGAGAGCCTCATCAGCTAGAGCTGCAGCTTCCTCCACAGTGGCTGGTCTCCTTTCACGCACCCATTCCCGGATCTCAGCGGGGCACTTGAAGTAAAACTGCTCTTTTAGGAGGACCTGGAGGACGGTCTCCAAGGTTAAGGCCTCCTCTGCCTCCAACCACAGATGTTTGAGTTTGTGGGCATACATCTTGAAGGACACTTCCTCATCACATGCTAGAGTACGGAACTGAGTCCTGTAAGTGTCTGGCGTTACAGCATAATGTTCTAGAATAGTCTGTTTAATATCCGCATACTCACAGTTCCACCGAGGGTCCATAGCTCTATAGGCTGCAGCAGCTCCAACTTCTAAGAGCCCAACCAGATGCCGGACGCGCTCCCTTTCTGGGACTTCCATTAATTGACACTGATGCTCAAAGTCCTGGAAGAAGCCCTCAATGTCACCAGCAGCCTCATTAAACTGCTTGAAGTCTTTGCGGGACACCCTGGGAAGTTCCCTCATGATGGGTGCTGGGGTTACAGTCTGTCTGGAACCTCTCGCGGCTTCCACAGCGAGCTGCTTATCCAGCAATGCCATCTCCTCCATCCTGCGCTCCTTCTCTTTAGCTCCACGCATGACCTCCATCTTATATTCTATGGTGGTCTCCTCTCCCAGCAAGGCCATCTCCTCCTCGTACCACACAACCCATTGACTTTTTTGGGTATTTACCTCCGACTCCCGTCTTTGCTCCCCTTGCTGTGGAAATTGTTCCTCGGTGCCATCTTGCAGGCAAGCGTTTTCCAATGCCTCAATTAGTTGCTCCTTAGAGAGTCCTTTGTAGCCGACACCTAATTCACGGGCCTTTGTTTGTAGGCTCACCACAGTCCAGTTCCTGTATCCTGAGGTTCTGGTTTCAGATGTTGATTGGCCGTTGTCCTCCATTTCTTCTGCTCTGATCCCGCCGCTGCCACCAGTTTGTGACGGGGTGTACAGCAGAGCAAGTAGAGACAACAGGTCGAGGATGATCCAACAGGTTTACTAACAGGAATACAGGAACAGCACACGACAAGTCCAAATAAAACAGATTCGGGGGCACCTCCCGATAATCCAAAGTGCCAGATCACGACGTAATAGTCCTTTTCAGAGTCCCAGAAATCCCACACAATCCACTGGACGGCGAGATCTGTCCGCAGAATCAGATCTCGCTCCCTTCCTCTTCAAAACTCAGCTCCCAACTGCATTTAGAAACAGGAGTGAATTGTCTGAGCTCGTGGGCCCGCCCCTCAAGGGTAGGGTCTATGCAATGGTTGGGCCCACTAGAAGATTCTAGAAGGTTGGCTCCGAGATGTCTACAGGTTTGTGTAGTTGGCGTTATCCACTGCTTACGAAACAATGAGAAGTTCCCCTGGCTGTGTGGACAAGAGATAATTGCATTATGGGCCCAGAGACACAGGAGATGGGGGGGAAGGTATGGTTACTTACATCCCAAGACATAGTATTACAGCAAATACAGTGAGAAGGTAAAATACATCATGACAGATGGCAATTGCACAAGTTGCAGGAGGCGCCAGACCTTGAGCAGCGACACCCATTGGACCAGACCGCTCCCTAGGTGAGTATACTAAAGGTCTTTTTTTACATTCTACAAAGTGGCCTGCACTCTTATATACAGCATTTTAGAATACTATAACATAAGAGCTCACAGCTTATAAGGGAAAATCATGTTAACAGGTTCCCTTTAAGGAGGATATCTCCTGGACTTGATGTAATGCGAATGATGATGTATGGTGAATATCAAAATGAGAATTTGCATAATATCCTGGAAGTATTCAAATAATCTTTTGATAGAGGAAGTCTACCTGAAATCCTAATGGAGGCCTCAATTGTAGCAATAACAAAGGATAGAAAAGTCGTCAATGTAATCCAGTACAGCATAAGCCAATACCATTAGTCAGGGCTATGGGCCGGGCACTGATCTGCATGGGAATTGAAATAGAAGGGAGAATTACCAGTGTGATAGCCGCTCTCTGCTCTCCTGATTTCACTGCAGAGCTGTGTGTGATTAAAACTGACACATCTGCAGCTTCCATCTCACAGGCAGCCGGTGATGTAATATTGTAATATAATACAGCAGAGCTGTGAGAGCTGCAGCACATGTGTTTGTAAGAAGAGAAAGTTCAGTTCTACTGTTCTGTGTTAGTCACATGGCTCACACTGGTACCTCCACCTTTTATTAAAAATAATCTCTGGCAGCTGATTCTCAGGGAGATCTATGTCTGGCCCATAGATCTTAGCAGCTCATTTACATATAATAAAAATATGGATTTATCTGTTATATGACATAAGATCTCAGATACCAAGGAGTCATTTTATTCCGTTTCCTATGACCTACATGCCCATATAAATCCGTTAGGACAGTGGATGCTAATGACAGATTCACTTTAAGCTGCTAGCAAAGATTTCATCATCCAGAGTATCCAGGGTTATAACTAAAATATCAGATGATAGTCAAATGGGTTTCATGACAGGAAAGGTGGCCGCTGCTAATTAATATTAGGAGACTATGAGAATGTCCAAATGAAAGAAAACAAAGGCCCTGCTATCCCTCGATGCTGTGAAGACATTTGACACCTTTGAAAAGCAATTTTGGGCTACTCCCTGAAACACAGAATCTGTAGGATTTTTAAGGTGGGTTTAGATTCTTTTCGAACATCCAAGAGCGACATTAAAGGTTAATGTCCATAACTATGATTTACAAGGCAGAGGTGCCCGTTTTCTAGCTTAAGTTGCAGTAGAACCCCTGGTGGCTACGGTAAGACAGCAAGAGAAACTAGGTGGGCTTAGAATAGGATATCATGAGGGAAAAAATTACTCATTTGTCAATGATATTCTGCTGTTCCTGGAGGACTACTCCAAGACATCCCCTAAAGTAATTGAAGTCTTTTAGAAATTTGGGAATGTTCTTTCTAAGATTAACTAGACAAAATAAGCCCCTTTCTTTTTGGATGGTATGAATTGTTCCTGGAAAGGGTTTTTGGTGTTGTAGAAAGAAAACTGAGAAATCGGCAGAGCTGCTGAGCTCAGTGATTAGCAGCAGTGCTGTTGATGTGATGATGACTACTGCAGCCAATCAACAAAGACCGGGTCAGTAGTGGAGGCGTAGCGCTGGGCCCAAAAAGAGTAAATAAAGCTTAATTTGTTGTTTTACACATCACTGAGCCCATAGCCTAAACTAGTTGAAAAGGATCAGCCACCTTGATCCCTGCTAAGATTGTGTAGAAATATGTGTTCCACCTAATGATCTTGTTTTCATGAAAGTTTGTAAAAAACTGTCTAATTTTTGTTCTACTTTTCCAGGTTCCTATCCCCGTCTATCCCTGAGTTTCCGAATTAAGAGAAACATTGGATATTTTATACTTCAGACCTACATGCCATCTATATTGATCACTATCCTGTCTTGGGTTTCATTCTGGATCAACTATGATGCTTCTGCAGCAAGAGTGGCACTCGGTATGTATTGTCCAGTTGGCCAAAAGATGACCCCTACCCTTTTGGACTCTGCCGTAAACCTTTACACATAACCAAGGTTACCTATTTATTTTGCTATAGACCAAAAAAATTATTAGTTGACCAAAAATAATCAGTCTCCTTATTGTAACATTTTTAGGTCTGTTGGCATCACCATTCGCAAAAATATAATGACTATGTTTAACTTATGCATAGTAATAAGAATATAGTAGATTAAAGATGACAGATTAAAGTCCACACTTATATAGTAATAATAATGGTTATGTTTAAAAATAATTATATGAATTCTCATCTATCTCTAAAATTATAACACCCGAATTGTATGAAGTATTTGAGGCCTCCTTAAGTAGAGTCTCTTTACCGGATTCTATGCAGGAAGTCTTTATAGTTATCCTGTTAAAACCAGGGATGAATCCACCTATAACTTACAGATATCGTATTGTATTGCTCTTTCTTAAAACGTAATATTAATAAATACTAGATCATATTTTTATTCTGAGACTAAGTTATTTTTATGTTGGTCCACCCAGATCAAACTAGCGTTATAGCAGGAAAAGCAATGGATCAAGGGATATTAATAGTTAGTACTTGAATGTGGTTGCTATCAAGACCGCAGCATCTCCTGGCTTTATGCTTTAGATTGGTCATAATTGTGAGAATTTTTAGACTTATTTCATCCCGCAATTTGGTTACTTTTGAAAACAATACGTTTTATATTGTAAGCCCACCCCCAAAAAATGATCTGTTGAATAACTTATGCAAACAGATTAAATCAAGTAGTGTGTTGCATCCATTTGTTTGTTTTTTTATAGATCCATTTTTTAATGGGTAAAGTATCACATGAAGTTCTGACTTATTTTTATGGGAAAGAAAAATGGCTGCAAACAGGGTCGGACTAGCCCACCAGGGAACCGGAGGATTCTCTGGTGGGCCCAGGCACTGGCACCTGCTGTCAGGGCCGCCATCAGGAAATTACTGCCCATACTGATGGGGCCCAGTGAAGAGGGTGGCTCAGGCCCGGCCGGAGTAATTACTTTGCTTTATTAGGCCCCCCTCCACAGCCGCACTACCACAGATGACAATACAATTGAAAGCACGTTTTGCCACACAATTGGTGGTCTTATATTTATTTCTATGTACCTACATAGTAGACCCCTATGACACAATCAACAAAGCAAGAGATGAGTGACAATCCAAAGAACATTTATTCCAAGCAAATCAAACGGTCCATACAATAATCCACCACACAGAGGGTAAAATAGTCTAGAAACATGAATATAGTCCAGTAATAGGGTAAATGTCCCGGGGATCCGTCACAATCCTCCAGCAGTCCTTTTCCAGAGAAATTGGGATTTCTCAATGGCTCTCTGGGGTGCTGCCTGTACCTGCAGCTTCTCCCCCCAGAGGATCAATCTTGTTCCATGTCTCTTGAAGTTCTCTGACAGACTCCTTCTCTCTTCTCCTGCTCAGCCAGACTGAATAATCTCCAGGTAAAACAGAGAGTTTAGGTGGATCCCAGGCTCCCTGCAAACAGGACAATGTACACACAAGGAATTCAGAATGGACAGAACACCACGCCTAAAATACGAACCTAAAAATACGAACCTACACAAAATTATACACAATCCCCCATATTCCACCATCACAACCCCAAAAATGGTTTTCTCTAGTGGCCCAGGGTACTCCAGTCCGACGCTGGCTGCAAACATATGGCAATACTTTGGTATCTGTCTTATATTTACTGCAATTTTTTATTGTATTCTATTGCATTCTATGTAAATACCAACATAGTCATTTAAATATGTTTTTTACAGTAAAAAACAGATACATCAAGTACACTGCAAAAACGTGGTGTGAAACAGACCTTAGTAAGATTTATTATTCAGAATAAATACAACTCCTTTCTTAAGCTCCCAAAGCCAGGATTCACACAAATCTGTACATATCAGATCCCTTCTTTTTATTACGCCTTTCTATTTTACTCATTTGCATAAGGCTGTGAGACCAGTATAAACATTCAAAGATTTTAGACCCATCATTCTTGAAATATTCTGTCTATTGTTTATATAAAAGATGCTATCCTAGGTTTACCCAACCAAAAAAAACAGAACTTTTCATATTGATGAGATCTACCTCTTTTTGTATTTTCCATAAGCCTAAGGGGTACTTTGCACACTACGACATCGCAGGTGCGATGTCGGTGGGGTCAAATCGAAAGTGACGCACATCCGGCGTCGCTGTCGACATCAGAGTATGTGAATCCTTTTTACTACGATTAACAAGCGTAAAAGCGTCAAAATCATATGATCGGTGCAGCGTTGGTCATTTCCATAATTTCGGAAGGACCGATGTTACGATGTTGTTCCTCGTTCCTGCAGCTGCACACATCGCTGTGTGTGAAGCTGCAGGAGCGAGGAACATCGCCTTACCTGCGTCCCGGCTGCAATGAGGAAGGAAGGAGGTGGGTAGGATGTTTACGTCCCGCTCATCTCCGCGCCCCTGCTTCTATTAGCCGCCTGCCGTGTTACATCACTGTGACGCTCCCTTAGGAAGGAGGCAGTTTGCTGGCCAGAGCGACGTCGCAGGGCAGGTAAGTGCATGTGAAGCTGCCGTAGCGATAATTTTCGCTACGGCAGCTATCACAAGATATCGCAGCTGCGACGGGGGCGGGGACTATCGCGCTCGGCATCGCTACCATCGGTTTGCAGTGTCGTAGTGTGCAAAGTACCCCTAAAACTCTACGTGAAGGTAGATTCTCCAATGCTCTATGGAAAGCAAATCACCTGACTAGCGATATAGAACGATAACCAAATTTATCAGTATCAACAGTGTACAGATCCTCAGCATACCTCAAAATACAAACCAAAGGAGTCCTTGGGATTTTAATCTCCTTGGATCAAATTTAAAGGGAACCTGTCACCAGATTTGGTGACTATAAGCTGCGGCCACCACCAGTGGGCTCTTATATACAGCATTCTAACATGCTGTATATAAGAGCCCAGGCCGTTGTTTAGAATGTAAAAATCACTTTATAAGACATTCTACGCCATACACACTCGCCGGTCCCACGCAGGCGCATTGCAATACTTTGATCTGCCCTGGGCAGAACCTCAATGCCGGCGAGTGTCGATGATGTAGGACGCGTCATACACTCCAGCTTCAGAAAAAGGACAACAAAGATGGCCGAAAGAGAAGCCGCCGGCACCGGAGAACGGAGACTCCCATATGACCAAACTCCACCGCAGCGACCGTTTAGGTGAGTATTATAAAGTGATATTTAAGTTCTACACAGCGGCCTGGTGTTCTTATATACACTATGATAGAATGCTGTATATAAGAGCCGCAGCTTATAGGTGCCAAATCTGGTGACAGGTTCCCTTTAAGACGATTCCTAAAGATGGAGGACAATTCATGTACAAAATATTATTATTACTTATTATTACTTATTATTATAGTGCCATCAATTCCATGACGCTTTACATGTGAAAGGGGTATACATAATAGGGACAAGTAAAAGTAAATAATCATTAACAATACAAGGCACAGACTGGTATAGGAGGATAGAGGTCCCTGCCTGCGAGTGAGCCAATGTGTAAACCCATCTGACAAATATGTATTGTCCTAACTGACCTTTTAGATGCAAAGAATAATTATTGGATCAAGGATATAAATATGGTCCCACTAGCTATCTGCTGAAATGTCGACCAAAGGTATCACCACTATATACTATTAAAATGCTTAACGACATCAAATAATTGAACCCATTCTGACCCATAAAATCTAATCATACAATCTAGCCCATAAACGTAAAAGCCACGTCAAAATAATTACAGTGGATTTAATCAGTATTGTTGAATGTTGTGTGTGTGTGTGTGTGTGTGTGTGTGTGTGTGTGTGTGTGTGTGTGCGATCTGATGTGTGATTGTGTGTGCGATCTGATGTGTGTGTTCCACCGCAGGTCCTTGATGCGTTCCACTACAGCTCCTCCCATTTAGCGTCTCCTGAGTATGATTGCAGGTCTTCTCTCTTCTTTCTTCTCTCTTTTGAGGGTGTCTGCTTTCTATAATGAGTCTCCTGCAGTATTCTTTAACTTTTTTAGCTGAATGGACACTTCATTATTGAACCACAACTAGGGCTTATTTTCGGAGTAGGGCTTATATTTAAGCCTTAAGCCGAAAATGCTGAAAATTCCTGCTAGGGCTTATTTTTGGGGGAGGGCTTATTTTTGGAAAAACAGGGTACTAAGTACATAACGATTATTTTTGAAAGCATCTAGTCTAAATATGTCAGGTTTGGGGGCGACCAAAAACTTTCATCAGAACAGAAATATTCTACAGAGGTTACATATTGTATTTCTTTTTTGCTTTTTTTGTATTTCAGGAGTGACTACTGTGCTGACTATGACAACAATTAACACGCATTTAAGGGAGACGCTGCCTAAAATTCCATATGTTAAGGCTATTGATGTATATCTTATGGGATGCTTCGTGTTTGTGTTTCTGGCTCTTTTGGAATATGCATTTGTCAATTATGTATTCTTTGGTCGGGGCCCTCAACAGCAGAAAAAATTAAATGAGAGAACAAACAAATCAAATAATGAACGTCTTCGCTACGAGGAGAGAAGAGTGATAGAACAGGTAATTGTTAACAGCATATAGAATAAAACGTTTTACGATAACGTGTATAAACACTGCAAGAACAATGGCACAATAGATGTTTAAAATTGTACAAAAGACATCATAAAGGGTGAATATGTATATAGTAGACAAACAATATAAATACATATACTGTATTATAAAAAGTTACAAGGAATTTGTTTTTGAAGCAGAACTCATTAAAGGCGTATTCCAATTTTAGAATTGATAGGACATGCCATAAATTTGTGATCATCTTTGACTTTTCCTTGTACAATGGTGATCCCATCTACTCGCTGTATGAGTATTGCGACAAAGCTCCATTGATGTGAAGGAGGTGGAGGTCTCAGGGATCTTGATTTTTCAGATATGAAGAATAAACCTACAGTACAGACCAAATGTCTGGACACACCTTATCATTCAAAGAGTTTTCTTTATTTTCATGACTCTGAAAATTGTAGATTCACATTGACGGCATCAAAACTATGAATTAACACATATGGAATGAAATACTTAACAAAAAAGTGTGAAACAACTGAAAATATGTCTTATATTCTAGGTTCTTCAAAGTAGCCACCTTTTGCTTTGATTACTACTTTGCACACTCTTGGCATTCTCTTGATGAGCTTCAAGAGGTAGTCACCGGAAATGGTCTTCCAACAGTCTTGAAGGAGTCCCCAGAGATGCTTAGCACTTGTTGGCCCTTTTTGCCTTTACACTGCGGTCCAGCTCACCCGAGACCATCTCGATTTGGTTCAGGTCTGGTGACTGTGGAGGCCAAGTCATCTGGTGTAGCACCCCATCACTCTCCTTCTTAGTCAAATATCCCTTACACAGCCTGTAGGTGTGTTTGGGGTCATTGTCCTGTTGAAAAATAAACGATTATCCAACTAAACGCAAACCAGATGTAATAGCATGCCGCTGCAAGATGCTGTGGTAGCCATGCTGGTTCAGTATGCCTTTAATTTTGAATAAATCCCCAACAGTGTCACCAGCAAAGCACCCCCACACCATCACACCTCCTCCTCCATGCTTCACGGTGGGAACCGAGCATATAGAGTCCATCCGTT
This sequence comes from Anomaloglossus baeobatrachus, assembly GCF_048569485.1. Lineage (NCBI taxonomy): Eukaryota > Metazoa > Chordata > Amphibia > Anura > Aromobatidae > Anomaloglossus > Anomaloglossus baeobatrachus. The sequence continues at coordinate 175,875,466 of NC_134361.1, forward strand.
CACCTTTTCTGCGTCACACAAAGACACGGTGGTTGGATCCAAAGATCTCAAATTTAGACTCATCAGACCAAAGCACAGATTTCCACTTGTCTAATGTCCATTCCTTGTGTTCTTTAGCCCAAACAAGTCTCTTCTGCTTGTTGCCTGTCCTTAGCAGTGGTTTCCTAGCAGCTTTTTTATCATGAAGGCCTGCTGCACAAAGTCTCCTCTTAATAGTTGTTCTAGAGATGTGTCTGCTGCTAGAACTCTGTGTGACATTGACCTGGTCTATAATCTGAGCTGCTGTCAACCTGCGATTTCTGAGGCTGGTGACTCGGATAAACTTATCCTCCCTGGCAGAGGTGACTCTTGGTCTTCCTTTCCTGGGGCGGTCCTCATGTGATCCAGTTTCTTTGTAGCATTTGATGATTTTTGCCACTGCACTTGGGGACACTTTCAAAGTTTTCCCAATTTTTTGGACTGACAAACCTTCATTTCTTAAAGTAATGATGGCCACTCATTTTTCTTTACTTAGCTGATTTTTTCTTGCCATAGTACAAATTCTAACAGGTTATTCAGTAGGACTATCAGCTGTGTATCCACCAGACTTCTGCACAACACAACTGATGGTCCCAACCCCATTTATAAGGCAAGAAATCCCACGTATTATACCTGACAGGGCACATCTGTGAAGTGAAAACCATTTCCGGTGACTACCTCTTGAAGCTCATCAAGAGAATGCCAAGAGTGTGCAAAGCAGTAATCAAAGCAAAAGGTGGCTACTTTGAAGAACCTAAAATATAAGACATATTTTCACTTGTTTCACAATTTTTTAAGTATTTCATTCCACATGTGTTAATTCATAGTTTTGATGCCTTCAATGTGAATCTACAATTTTCAAAGTCATGAAAATAAAGAAATCTCTTTGAATGAGAAGGTGTGTCCAAACTTTTGGTCTGTACTGTATGTGCATAACACATATTCTGAGTAAATTGGCCAGTCACGGGTCACTCAAAGTGCCATCTTTGTGGTCAACAAGCCTCTGGAGCATTGTGTGGTTCAGACCTAGTCCAAGTGCATAAACAAAATGTTACAAGGGGGTTTTTGCAAGCAACTGTCAAGGTGGCATCAGAATCTGGGTAAACTTCAGATTCTTGCACCTGTTAACTTCTCTCATGTCTGTAATTAGCACAGGGTGACTCGGGCATCGACTCACATACCATAGGCAGGCTAGCAAGAGTTAATCTCTGCTGGACTCCTTTTTAATGTTCTTTAGTCACATGCTATGGGAGAAACAGTCATATTCACTCACCTCGTATATGTGCTGGCTGGACTCTTGCATTAGTGCCAGCTATAGCTTGTCTATACTGGTCTGGAGAGATGTATCTCTTTAATTTCTTACTGTTTATTCCTGAGAGTGTGCAGTGTGGCTACATTTCTATTATCCATGTCTGTTTTATCTGTGTTTCCATCACACTCTTGCCATTTCTTTTCCTGGGGGGAGGGGCAACAGATTAGCTGTACACAATAGTACAGTAAGGCATGGTACTCCAGTATCTCCACCTTCAGAGGTAATCCAGAGGACAAGGATAGCCTAGGATCCCCTAGGACCCCCTTGTCTTTCACTATCTCACAGTCATATTGTGTCACAGAATCAGTTTAGGATCTGTATGGCATTGACCGATAGTAAGGTATTAGTGAGGAATATGTGCCACTTTGATGCAGAAAAAAAGAAAAACCTAAAGTATTGAATTAGACTTACAATTTAAAAAAGGTACAGTTACAGATTTTATAGTTTGCTACCGGTAAATTTAAAAAAATCTAAATGATGTGAAAGCCACATAGAATTATATAATTGGTGGAGGAAGGTTGAACTAGATGAACCTTGGTCTTTTTTCAACCTATGTAACTATGTAACTAAGTTACAGAAAGTGAAAAAAATCACCAAAAACAGCCATTAACCATCAAACAGCAAATGCACTCACAGGATGCAGCAGACCCCCCATAATGGTGGGGATAACAGCCTACCATATCATGGAGTGGGTGGTTGCTGGTATTAAACATGCACACAGATGAGGTTTGCATAGGGCGCCAGTCACACAGGTACATGTGATGCACAGGGTCTGGTTCACAGCCTATTGAAGACGCCCTTCTATTAGATCAGGCAGGCTGCCCAGCACTATATAAGTGCACCTCACACTACAGACACCCCAAAAGGGCCTGGCTGCATTATACAGAAAATTGGGCAACAAATAAAAAGATATTTAATAAAGTGAGGTATTGGTCTATATTTTGGCCAAAATACGTAAGCTGGGTGTCTTGTATAGAATAAAATACATATATATAATATATATATACAGTACAGACCAAAGGTTTGGACACACCTTCTCATTCAAAGAGTTTTCTTTATTTTCATGACTCTACAAAATGGTAGATTCACATTGAAGGCATCAAAACTATGAATTAACACATGTGGAATGAAGTACTTAATAAATAAGTGTGAAACAACTGAAAATATGTCTTATATTCTAGGTTCTTCAAAGTAGCCACCTTTTGCTTTGATTACTGCTTTGCACACTCTTGGCATTCTCTTGATGAGCTTCAAGAGGTAGTCACCGGAAATGCTCTTCCCACAGTCTTGAAGGAGCTCCTAGAGATGCTTAGCACTTGTTGGCCCTTTTACCTTCACTCTGCAGTCCAGCTCACTCCAAACCATCTCGATTGGGTTCAGGTCTGGTGACTGTGGAGGCCAGGTCATCTGGTGTAGCACCCCATCACTCTCCTTCTTAGTCAAATAGCTCTTGCACAGCCTGGAGGTGTGTTTGGGGTCATTGTCCTGTTGAAAAATAAATGATGGTCTAACTAAACGGAAACCGGATGGAATAGCATGCCGCTGCAAGATGCTGTGGTAGACATGCTGATTCAGTATGCCTTAAATTTTGAATAAATCCCCAACAGTGTCACCAGTAAAGCACCCCCACAACATCACACCTCCTCCTCCATGCTTCAAGATGGGAACCAGGCATGTAGAATCCATCGTTCACCTTTTCTGCGTCACACGACACGGTGGTTGAATCCAAAGATCTCAAATTTGGACTCATCAGACCAAAGCACAGATTTCCACTTGTCTAATGTCCATTCCTTTTGTTCTTTACCCCCAAACAAGTCTCTTCTACTTGTTGCCTGTCCTTAGCAGTGGTTTCCTAGCAGCTATTTTACCATGAAGGCCTGCTGCACAAAGTCTCCTCTTAATAGTTGTTCTAGAGATGTGTCTGCTGCTAGAACTCTGTGTGGCATGGACCTGGTCTCTAATCTGAGCTGCTGTTAACCTGCGATTTCTGAGGCTGGTGACTCAGATAAACTTATCCTCTGCAGCAGAGGTGACTCTTGGTCTTCCTTTCCTGGGGCGGTCCTCTTGTGAGCCAGTTTCTTTGTAGCGTTTGATGGTTTTTGCCACTGCACTTGGGCACACTTTCAAACTTTTCCCAATTTTTCTGACTGACTGACCTTCATTTCTTAAAGTTATGATGGCCACTCGTTTTTCTTTACTTAGCTGCTTTTTTCTTGCCATTATACAAATTCTAACAGTCTATTCAGTAGGACTATCAGCTGTGTATCCACCAGACTTCTGCACAACACAACTGATGGTCCCAACTCCATTTATAAGGCAAGAAATCCCACGTATTAAACCTGACAGGACACAGCTGTGAAGTGAAAACCATTTTTGGTGACTACCTCTTGAAGCTCATCAAGAGAATGCCAAGAGTGTGCAAAGCAGTAATCAAAGCAAAAGGTGGCTACTTTGAAGAACCTAGAATATAAGACATATTTTCAGTTGTTTCACAATTTTGTTAAGTATTTCATTCCACATGTGGTTAATTCATAGTATTGATGCCTTCAATGTGAATCTACAATTTTCAGAGTCATGAAAATAAAGAAATCTCTTTGAATGAGAAGGTGTGTCCAAACATTTTGTCTGTACTGTATATACAGTATATATGTCATCTTCATAGATTTATATTGTAAGACAATGATTCTAAAAACAAGCACTTTTACTTGTTCTTCATGGAATCTACAGTTTATCTTGAGACATTAAATTTTGATATTTAATAAAGTGAGGTATTGGTCCATATTTTGGCCAAAATACGTAAGCTCATAACCCAGCTCCAAGGGTCCCCACATAAGAGTGACCTTTACATTTTATTTTTTGTCAACATTAATAATATATATTTCTCTATCTTAGGTTGATCCTTATGGAAACATTCTTCTCAGCACCCTTAACATGAGCAGTGAGTTGATGTCGGCCGAGATGGGAAGTAGCATCGGTGATTCCCGGAACTCCGTCCTGTCATATGACAACTCAGGGATCCAGTTCCGGAAACAGCTGACTTCAAGAGGGGACAGTTTTGGCCACACTCCCCTGGAGCGTCATGTTCCACTTACAGCCACTCGTGGACGTGCCAACTGCCGCCTTCGGCGACGTTCTTCTAAGTTAAAGCTTAAGATTCCAGACCTTACAGATGTCAGTACCATCGACAAATGGTCCAGAATCATTTTCCCCATCACTTTTGGATTTTTTAACTTGGTTTACTGGATGTACTATGTCAACTGAAGCATCTCCATTACCTTTTACCCTAAGCTGTGCACACCCTTCCTTCCACAGGACACAAGCTTCACCTAAGTCTCTCACCCCCTCTTGCTTCAAAGTTTGATGTTTGGCCCAGAGAAAGAAGCTGAAGCTAAAGCTTTCGAAGAGGGGGAAGGAGAATTGCACTTTTTGTCACACATTTTTTTCACTAAATTTCTTATTTTATTTTTTTTCTTTTGCCTGGAAATTGATTATGGCTGGGTACTGTGGGTCATTTTGGATGTTATAAATGAAGAAACCTTTTTTTCTTGAGACTTAGCTAATTAAGGTAACAATGAAACATTTCTACTGTAAGACATCTCCAACAAGGGGAATGTGAAGGTAGTACAGGGTTAGAATGAGAGTGCCAGTAATTGTTTTCTCTCTTATGCAGTTTTAACTTAATTTTTGCTATATATTGTGAGGCTATAAAGGCACAGAAAAGTTTGTACAATGCATGCAGACAACAACTCTGTAGAGCAGAATATCTCCAATTGCTAACTTGAGCTGCACCTAACTGCTCTTATTGAGCACTTTGGCTAAATACATATTTAGGAATGGTTTCGGGAAAAAAAAAGCCAAAACACATTTTTGTTTTTTTGTTAAAAAAAAAAGAAAAAAAGAAAAAAAAAAAGAATGGTAAATCTAAACAGTAAATGGTTCTGGACTATAGCACTGTCATAAAAAGGAATGATGAAGAAGAAGAAAAATACTAAAGTTAATATATTGCACATTTTAATTCACTGTTTACAGTTCATGAGTCAAGAAATTAGGAAGGTATCCAATTAAATGTGCAAGTCACTATTAAAAGAAATGATCAAAAAAACCTAAATGAACCCATACTACATCAGATTAAAGTCTTACTTTACATTAAGTTGTAATTGGACATCTATCAGATGGACCTGTGCGCCAACAATGATGGTTGGACATCTATCAGGTAGACCTGTGCGCCAACAGTGATGCTTGGACATCTATCAGATGGACCTGTGCGCCAACGATGATGCTCGGACATCTATCAGATGGACCTGTGCGCCAAAGATGATGCTCGGACATCTATCAGATGGACCTGTGCACCAACAATGATAGTTGGACATCTATCAGATGGACCTGTGCGCCAACAATGATGCTTGGACATCTATCAGATGAATCTCTGCGCCAACAATGATGCTTGGACATCTATCAGATGGACCTGTGCGCCAACCATGTTACTTGGACATCTATCAGATGGACCTGTGCGCCAACAATAATGCTCAGACATCTATCAGATGGACCGGGGCACCAAAGATGATGCTCAGACATCTATTAGATGAACCTGTGCGCCAATAATGATGTGTGGACATCTATCAGATATACCTGTGCGCCAACCATGATGCTCGGACATCTATCAGATGGACTTGTCCACCAACAATGATGCTTGCACATCTATCAGATGGACCCGTGCACCGACTATGATGCTCGGATATCTATCAGATGGACCTGTGCGCCAACGATGATGCCTAATTGTTAAGCGAGTTCTGGACATGTTGTGAAAACTCCCTGCCAAAAATATAAGTGTTGTATAGTGTTGTGTGAATTCTGAACAGTAAAATAATGACCATATTCATGTTTTAATGTGCACAGGAGACCATAGGCCCGCGACACACATGCCTGTTTCCCCAAAAAACAAAAATGGCTGTAACATGTACTAAGAATATTGGTTGGTTTCTATGCTAAACGACCCCTGATTTCTCTAGAATTCAATTACTAGTTAGGTATGTTTGAATATATACTAAAATACACACAAATGAAGTGCCAAGTGACAAATATACTGGGGGCCATTTATTAAATCTATGCCAGTAATGTGATGCAAAAAAACAAAAATGTTGGATAAAAGGTGCAACAGATTTGTTATTGTACATATGTTTATTCTCTATTTTGCAATTGATGCGCCTTTAAAAAGCTTCTCGTTGAAAAAGGGGGCATGGCTTCTCAGGACGCATGGCTTTGGAGCGTTTGTCAAAAAAATGGATGACTCACAGATGTCATCACCAATAGCTTGAAGGTTTTGTATTGGAACGTTTGAGATATGGGACATTTCTATACATGTTATGGCAGATAGAGGCCTCTTTCTGCTTCTGCATTGCCCAGTTTTAATAAATGACCCCCAGTGGCTCAGGGACATGAGCAGTGCCAAAACTACTGAGGAAATAGAACTTTTATAAATAGTATTAAAACTGTGAGGCTATCCCTCCACATAGCACTGTCTCAAGAAGTTACAATAAGGAGCCATGCCTAAAAAACTTGAATGTTAGTGGTATATTATACTAGAGTATTTCATATCGATCAGTTTTTCATAGGTAAGGATGGAAGATATGCTCACGAAGCTTTCAAAAATCACGTAGGGGGTCTTTGCATAAAGGTGAAACTAGGTCTATTGTGGGGGCAAAACTAATCGTGCTATATCAAAAAAACAGATTTTTTTGTGGAACTTATTTTTTTGTCACATGGAGCAAAGATTCTTTTTCGAATCACCTACGAGGGGCAAAAAGAAAATATTTTGTCACGAAACAAGTAAACTACAACTTATGTATTATTCCTACTCTCGTAGACTTTCTCTGCGGAAGCAGTTGTTTTACGTTTCCCACCGGTCGAATTCTGGTTTTAATATTTTCACAATTATTTTACATTGAAATACCCAGTGAAGTGAGACATAACGCCTCTAACGAGTCAGTTTTCTAGAAAAGCTGACAAAAGTATCACGGTGGTTCGGAAACATCCCCGAGAGGTGATACACATTTTTCTATCGAAGACTGTAGAAGATATTCTTCAAAGAGTACGATTATCTTGGTACTTCTACATGCTGCACTAAAACACAAACTAATTATATTAAACAGCTTCTCCCATGATGAGTTGGTTTTTGCTCCAAATGCATAATGTTTGCTTGCCCATTTTAGTAAATCTTGTTTATGTCTATGGCTTTGCACCCATTTTTGCATCAAGAGTGCTGCTTTTATTTTTCCTATCTAGCTAGCTATCCATCTATCTAACTATCCATCAATATAGCAATCCATCAATCTAGTTATCCAGCAATCAATCTAGCTATCCATCAATCTATCCATGAATCTATATAGCTATCCACCAATCTAGCTATCCCTCAATCTATCTATCTATCTATCTATCTATCTATCCATCAATCAATCAATCTAGCTATCCATCAATCTATCCATCAGTCTAGCTATCCACCAATCTAGCTATCCATCAATCTAGCTATCCATCAATCTATCCATCAATCTATCTAGCTATCCACCAATCTAGCTGTACATCAATCTACCTATCCATCTGTCTATCTAGCTATCCATCAATCTAGCTAGCCATCTGTCTATCTAGCTATCCATCAATCTATCCATCAGTCTAGCTATCCACCAATCTAGCTATCCATCAATCTAGCTATCCATCAATCTATCCATCAATCTATCTAGCTATCCACCAATCTAGCTGTACATCAATCTACCTATCCATCTGTCTATCTAGCTATCCATCAATCTACCTATCCATCTGTCAATCTAGCTATCCATCAATCTATCTAGCTATCCACCAATCTAGCTGTCCATCAATCTACCTATCTATCTATCCATCAGTCTATCTATCACCTATCTAGCTAGCTATCCATCAATCTACCTATCCATATGTCTGTCTAGCTACCCATCAGTCTAGTTATTCATCATTCTAGCTAGCTATCCATCAATCTATCTATCCATGAATCAATCTAGCTATCCATAAATCTAGCTATCCATCAATCTAGCTATCCATCAATCTATCCATCAATCTATCTAGCTATCAACCAATCTAGCTATCCATCAATCTACCTATCCATCTGTCTATCTAGCTATCCATCAATCTAGCTATCCATCTGTCAATCTAGCTATCCATCAATCTATCTAGCTATCCACCAATCTAGCTGTCCATCAATCTACCTATCCATCTATATAGCTAGCTATCCATCAATCTACCTATCCATCTGTCTATCTAGCTATCCATCAATCTAGTTATCCATCAATCAATCTAGCTATCCAGCAATCTACGTAGCTATCCATCAATCTATCTAGCTATCCACCAATCTAGCTATCCATCAATCTACCTATCCATCTGTCTATCTAGCTATCCATCAATCTAGCTATCCATCTGTCAATCTAGCTATCCATCAATCTATCTATCCATCTATCTAGCTATCAATCAATCTACCTATTCATCTGTCTATCTAGCTATCCATCAATCTAGTTATCCATCAATCAATCTAGCTATTCATCAATCTATCTATCCATGAATCTATCTAGCTATCCATCAATCTAGCTATCCAGCAATCAATCTAGCTATCCATCTGTCATTCTAGCTATCCACCAATCTAGGTATCCATCAATCTACCTATCCATCTGTCTATCTAGCTATCCATCAATCTAGCTATCCATCTGTCTATCTAGCTATCCATCAATCTAGCTATCCATCTGTCATTCTAGCTATCTATCAATCTATCTAGCTATCTACCAATCTAGCTGTCCATCAATCTAGCTATCCATCAATCTAGCTATCCATCGATCTATCCATGAATCTATCATGCTATCCACCAATCTAGCTATCCATCAGTCTCGCTATCCATCAATCTATCCATTAATCTATCTAGCTATACACCAATCTAGCTATCCATCTGTCAATCTAGCTATCCATCAATCTATCTATCCATCTATCTAGCTATCAATCAATCTACCTATCCATCTGTCTATCTAGCTATCCATCAATATAGCTATCAATCAATCTACCTATCCATCTGTCTATCTAGCTATCCACCAATCTAGCTATCAATCAATCTACCTATCCATCTGTCTATCTAACTATCCATCAATCTATCTATCCATCTATCTAGCTATCAATCAATCTACCTATTCATCTGTCTATCTAGCTATCCATCAATCTAGTTATCCATCAATCAATCTAGCTATTCATCAATCTATCTATCCATGAATCTATCTAGCTATCCATCAATCTAGCTATCCAGCAATCAATCTAGCTATCCATCTGTCATTCTAGCTATCCACCAATCTAGGTATCCATCAATCTACCTATCCATCTGTCTATCTAGCTATCCATCAATCTAGCTATCCATCAATCTAGCTATCCATCTGTCATTCTAGCTATCTATCAATCTATCTAGCTATCTACCAATCTAGCTATCCATCAATGTAGCTATCCATCAATCTATCCATGAATCTATCATGCTATCCACCAATCTAGCTATCCATCAGTCTAGCTATCCATCAATCTATCCATTAATCTATCTAGCTATACACCAATCTAGCTATCCATCAATGTACCTATCCATCTATTTATCTAGCTGTCTATCAATCTACCTATCAATCTGTTTATCTATCCATCCATCTATCTATCTATGTATCTATCTATCAATTTCGCTATCTAGAATAGGAAGGAAGAAAATTTGAGTTTGGAGTCATTGAAAATGTTTTATATCATCAAATGTTCTGCAAACGTTTGTATTTAATTATGACTTATTCAGTTACAATCTGGATCTGCATAGTGAACTCCCTACCTGGCTTTTTTATAGTTCTTTCCTTCACTCAGAGTACCCATACTTACCACTCTGCATTTGGAAAGAAACACCTAAATTCCTTGTGGTTTTTCTGAATTTCACTTATTTTCCTATGGTGCTGTAAGGCTGGGTTTCCATACATCAGTTGTGTCTGGTCGGTGGTTTTATGCTGGACACAACTGAAGTCTGATCCAAGGGACTAGTTCTGGTTTCTGTACCATATCGTAGGAAACAAAACAGGATGGCCTTATATACAGCATAGAAACAAGCTCTTACCTTAATTTAGTAGAAGTAAGGGAAGTTTGAGTTTTACATTCAGCATGTGGACAATTTAAACCTTTTCCAATCTCAAAAAGTATTAATTATTTAAATAATACATACATACATAAGGCAGCCCATCGGTAACATTATTCCATACATAGTGTATATGTGAACTCGCACATAAGATCATGAGAATTTGTTTTATTTATTTACTAGAGATGAGAGAATAAATTTGAATGAAAAGAATTGCACTCAAATTTTACAAATATTTAAATTAACCAAAATGTGGATTTTTTGTAATTTTTTTGTAATTTACTTCCATGTCACTGAACGCTATTTTTCTGAGCCATCATAAGCCATCTAAAATCCTTATACTCGCCTCACTGCTCACCTTTTTAGGCCCTCCACTACTCACTACCATCTGTTTGGTTCTCCGCGCATCTTCTCTCCCACTGTTCATGCCGGAATTTTTGAGCATCCTAAACTGTGCTTTTGGTTTTCATAAGGCAGGAAGCCTCTGCACATCTGCGCATGCGCAAAATCCTCCAGGCCTCATGGAAGGCGGGGAATCCAGTGAGAGCAGTAGATCAAAAGATGCAACGAGGATTGGAGGGGCGGCGGTGAGTAAATGAGGGTTCGCAGAGGTAAGCGGTAAGGTGAGCTTAAAGATTTTTTCATATTTTTTTACATATTTCATTTATTATCCTACGAGGCCTGGAGAAACCCCAGAACTTACCGTAATATTGGACATTAAATTTGAGAGGAATAACTTCCCTGTAATTCAAATTTCCCAGGAAAATTGATGTGAAAAGGCAAAATCGAATTTTGCCTGATCTACTCATCTCAGATATCTACTTATAAAAGAGTAAGAATTAGGCAACAAGAACATTAGGCACTACACAGTGTCATTTATATGTTTCAATGAAAAAACTTTTGTTTTTAAAGAAAAACATGGCACAATTACTTTCTTACGTTGGATTATCATAACTGAATTCTCTATGGCCATCAACGTGTACCAGCAGCAAAACAGTTTGTCCTGATGATAAAATGTTATTTACGCACATGAATATGACAAAAGTCAGATATAAGTAAAAAGGGGATATAGTGAATTGTGATTTTTAGTACAAGTTTAAAGAAGATGTCCACTACTTGGACAACTCCTACTCATTCCCTTTGTTTGCCCATAAAAATAAATAAGCCTATACTCACCTCAAATGCGGCTGCGGTTCCAGCGATGTCTGAAGTCGCTTTCCGGAGCCCACATGACATTGTTATGACATGTAAGGAGTACTTTGCACACTACGACATCACAAGCCGATGCTACGATGCCAAGTGCGATAGTCCCTGTCCCTGTCGCAGCATCTATATGTGGTGATAGCTGGTGTAGCGAAAATTATCGCTACGCCAGCTTCACATGCACTCATCATGCCCTGCGACGTCGCTCTGGCCGGTGACCCGCCTCCTTATTAAGGGGGCGAGCCGTGCGGCGTCATAGCGACGTCACAGGCAGGCGGCCAATAGAAGCGGAGGGGCGGAGATGAGCGGGACGTAAACATCCCGCCCACCTCCTTTCTTCCGCATAGCCCACAGGAGCCGCGGTGAAGCAGATAGGAGATGTTCCTCGTTCCTGCGACTTCACGCACAGCGATGTGTGCTGCCGCAGGAATGAGAAACAACATCGGACCGTCGCAGCAAGGTAATTATGGTTTTCGCCGACGCTACACCGATGATACGATTACGATGCTTTTGCGCTCGTTAATTGTATCATCTAGGCTTTAAACACTACGATGTCGAGAGCGACGCAGGAAGTGCGTCACTTTCGACATGACCCCACCGACATCACACCTGCGATGTCATAGTCTGCAAAGTACCCCTAAGCCCCATAACCAATCAGTGTCTTCCATCTGTCTACCCGCCTTCGGACATTTGAGCAGGAAGTCAGAGCAGTGCTCACATCCTGCTCAAATGTCCAAAGGTGGAGAGGAGGAAGCCGGCACTGATTGGTCAAGGGGCTCGAGTGTTCTAAATTAGATCCTTGTTGTGATTTGCTTTGTGTGAATTAGGCAAAAATGGGGGGCAGCCATCATTTTATTGATTTGGAAAAGGGTTAAAGAAATGATATTCACCTTACTACTCACTTGTCGCGCCACTGCAGCTTCCTATCCAGTCTTCCGCTCTTCTTTACTTCTGCATTGCACACAACATCCTTTTCCTACATCTTTACCCTATGCCAGGGTCTTCCGGCACCAAGCAGGCCTCTGATGTCACAATGTCATGATGTGCATTGCCTGAGGCCTAGTGAACATTTCTGGCCCAGTGTGAATAAACAAAAGGCTTGAGGAAGCTACATATCCAATCAGGCAGTGGGCTGCACCGGTGGCACAGGTGAGAGGTGAGTTGAGTATTATTTTATATGGTCTGCAGAGACCTCATATCATAATAAGGAACATTTGATATGCAATGAATAAATTCAATGTAAATTCAATTTCCTGGCCAAATTTCAGGGAACAGATAATTTCAATAGCTATGCCAGATCCATAATAACTAGTCAGTCAACACAGTTTACACACAAGTCTGATCAATACTGTCTTGTATCGAGCACTGGGCTGGAAGGCAAATCGATTGAGTGGCTACCTGACAATGGCCTAACAGGACCATGTTTAGTAAGTTATAAAAATTACTATTCAAGCTGATTTACTGATATGTTTTTTACCTGGCAGCCACCTTTCCTTTATTTTATGTACCCCTTTACAAGCGGAGTAACTTTTATTCATATACTGTTTCTGTCCACATCAATTCCTAGATGTCGTGGATCAAAACAATCAATGCTTATAAACAGGAGAAATACCCCACATGTTCATCTTTTACCAATATTTCTATAGCTTTGAAGACGTTTAAAGGGTTATTGCCAACATTGCATCACATGGTCACAGAGCGCTGAACTCCACTATCTCCGGTTGTCCCATAGACAGTGAATGCAGCAGTGGCATCAAAATCCTAGCAGTTTGGCCTCCAGTGATCCATGAGTTATCACCTATCCAGTGGATAGGTATTGCTTCTTGGAAATAGCCCTTAAAGCATGTACACACATGCATGTGGGAAGGCCTCTCTATCCCTTGTCATACCATGGAGTGAGAGCGTAAATATCCATATGTCATCTAAGAATTTTCTTATGACCTTTGTTAATGACAATAGGCCCCCCTTCTGTTTGTTTACTGTGCATTACATTTATATATTTTCAGCAAAAAAGATTAATTGACCAAATCCACGTTAGATGGCTGTCGATGAACGATGGTTTGATCGATGGTTCATCTGGCAGCTTTCTTGGCTTTCTCTCCTACATATACAGAGGCGTGATCACACAGCCGAGCCTTTCTGTGTTCTTTATGAAAGAGCCTGGTGGCTCACCTAAGGGACTAATAAAGGATCTGCAGTCCAAAATTGAACATGCCAGACCCTCATCGTCCCCATCAATGAATTGCCCGTGATTTCCATGCACAGTTTGTCGAACCTGTCAATACCGGTAATGTTGAGCCACCAATGTGCATGGGGGGGCTTAAACCAATTTCCACGAAACCATAAAATAAGAATGATGGAGAACTGTATTAACCAATCGCAAAGACTCTAAATACTACAAATTAATAGCACATTGAGGAAATTGTTACCTAGATTTTATGTGTCTTTTAAATAGCATTATATTAGTAAATTTCTATAGAAGCATCGAAATCTAAAATCTAATTAAATATATTAAACTCTTGTTTTCATATTGTCCCTTACACTAAAAAATGTCACATACTCAGAACAAAATGACATCTGCGGAATGCCCGGCCCACCATTGTACATGAGCACGGACTATAAACTAAGTAAAATTGCCACGCAATAGTCCTTTGAGACATCTCAGTCCCATGTTTTCACAACTGCATTTGTGCAGATCTTTGTGATGGCAGTATCCTAATGTGCTCAATAGTTTGCAGCACATACTGAGAAGGACAATGCACAGCTTTACAGCTACCTTCACTTTTTAACCACATTTAATTTTCCAGTCCAACATTCAGTACTAATTTATGTCATATTTATTTTATAAACCTGTCATGGCTAAAAAAAACCTAAAATCTTCTGCATTGGTCTAAAGTTAAAAGGAAACTGTACTTTCAACACACGTTGCAGGAATCAATAGTACAGCTGAATATAAGAAACATTTTTATATATCTTTTCAGAGAAATCTGCTTTTTTTTCCCCACTTATCAGCCAATTTTTCTATTCCTCCGTGCCTCCTGACATTGTCATCCACTTTGAAAAATCAGCTGAGCTCTATCTTGCTCAGAAAACAAGGACTGACTGATCACTGTGGTGTCATATAACACAGCCTATTATATGCTATGGATAGAGCAGGGAGAAGAAACAGGCAGCAGGAGAAGACACATAAAGATTATGCTGAGCATAATATTTCTTATGGAAAGAGTAGGGAGAAGAAGCAGGCAGCAGGAGACGGAAAAAATATACTGAGTGTTTTATATGCTATGGGAAAGAGTAGGGAGACGAAAGGGGCAGCAGGAGACACAAAAATATTATACTGAGCATTTTATTTGCTATGGAAAGATTTGGGAGGAGAAATTGGTAGCAGGAAACGCAGATTATGCTGAGCATTATATATGCTAATGAAAGAGTAGGGAGAAGAAACGGGCAGCAGGAGACACAGATAGATTATGCTGCGCATTGTATATGTTATGAGAAAGAGTAGAGAGAAGAAATGGGCAGCAGGAGACACAGGAAGAATATGCTGGGTGTTTTATATGCTATGGAAAGAGTAAGGAGAAGAAACGGGCAGCAGGAGTCACAGAAAGATTATGCTGCACATTTTATATGTTATGGGAAAGAGTAGAGAAAAGAAATGGGCAGCAGGAGACACAGAAATATGCTGAATGTTTTATATGCTATGGAAAGAGTAAGGAGAAGAAACAGGCAGCAGGAGACACAGAAATATTATCCTGAGCATTTTATTTGTTATTGAAAGAGTAGGAAAAAGAAACAGGTAGAAAAAATATACTGAGTATTTTATATGCTATGGGAAAGAGTAGGGAGAAGAAACGGGCAGCAGAAAACACAAAAAGATTATGCTGAGCATTTTATTTGCTCTGGAAAGAGTAGGGAGAAGAAATTGGTAGCAGGAAACACAGATTATGATGAGCGTTTTATATGCTATGGAAGAGTAGGGAGAAGAAATGGGCAGCAGGAGACACAGAAAGATTATGCTGTGCATTTTCTATGGTATGGGAAAATGTAGGGACAAGAAATGAGCAGCAGAAGACACAGAAAGTTTATGCTGAAAATTTTATATGTTATAGAAAGAGAAGAAATGTGCATTCTAACAAGTCTTTACTTGACCCCAGAGCTGATTCACATTCAGCTCAGGACTGTTGTGTAATGTCCTCCATGCTGCTGCTGCTTCTTTCTGTGTACTAAAAAAATGAAGCACAATAATGCCTTTTTGTCTGCTCAGTTGTGCATGGGAGAGATCACAGCAGCCAGTCTACACCCACCAGCTCAGAGTCAACTGCAAATTAAAAGATATAGGCTGCAGATTTAAAAACTGCTGAAAATGCAGGATGCAACTTATATAATGGTCAGAAATAGTGGTGTTTCCCATATTTACACAGGACAGCTTAATCTGTAATGTGACTTGAAAGTACAGTTACTCTTAAAAGGGGGTTTTCTAGCCAGAAGGTAATAAAATACCAAAATAAGACATAATCACCTTACCAATTCATCAATTTTGTCGTTTTACAACCTACTAAACAAACAGGGGAAGCCTTTGAGCTTACGGCATACTGTTTAATGCAGTTTCCCCATAAAAGACATATATGAGCTATCCACCGGACCACTGCACCACGCAGGATAGTGCAATCAGGCCCCTTTCACATAATCACTGGGGTTCAGGTGACCCCCCCCCAATCCTATCAGTTTGGCAATATCCAGAAATATTTGGACAGTGACACAATTTTCGCGAGTTGTGCTCTGCATGCCACCACATTGGATTTGAAATGAAACCTCTACAACAGAATTCAAGTGCAGATTGTATCGTTTAATTTGAATGTTTGAACAAAAATATCTGATAGAAATTGTAGGAATTGTACACATTTCTTTACAAACACTCCACATTTTAGGAGGTCAAAAGTAATTGGACAAATAAACCAAACCCAAACAAAATATTTTTATTTTCAATATTTTGTTGCGAATCCTTTGGAGGCAATCACTGCCTTAAGTCTGGAACCCATGGACATCACCAAACGCTGGGTTTCCTCCTTCTTAATGCTTTGCCAGGCCTTTACAGCCGCAGCCTTCAGGTCTTGCTTGTTTGTGGGTCTTTCTGTCTTAAGTCTGGATTTGAGCAAGTGAAATGCATGCTCAATTGGGTTAAGATCTGGTGATTGACTTGGCCATTGCAGAATGTTCCACTTTTTTGCACTCATGAACTCCTGGGTAGCTTTGGCTGTATGCTTGGGGTCATTGTCCATCTGTACTATGAAGCGCCGTCCGATCAACTTTGCGGCATTTGGCTGAATCTGGGCTGAAAGTATATCCCGGTACACTTCAGAATTCATCCGGCTACTGTTGTCTGCTGTTATGTCATCAATAAACACAAGTGACCCAGTGCCATTGAAAGCCATGCATGCCCATGCCATCACGTTGCCTCCACCATGTTTTACAGAGGATGTGGTGTGCCTTGGATCATGTGCCGTTCCCTTTCTTCTCCAAACTTTTTTCTTCCCATCATTCTGGTACAGGTTGATCTTTGTCTCATCTGTCCATAGAATACTTTTCCAGAACTGAGCTGGCTTCATGAGGTATTTTTCAGCAAATTTAACTCTGGCCTGTCTATTTTTGGAATTGATGAATGGTTTGCATCTAGATGTGAACCCTTTGTATTTACTTTCATGGAGTCTTCTCTTTACTGTTGACTTAGAGACAGATACACCTACTTCAATGAGAGTGTTCTGGACTTCAGTTGATGTTGTGAACGGGTTCTTCTTCACCAAAGAAAGTATGCGGCGATCATCCACCACTGTTGTCATCCGTGGACGCGCAGGCCTTTTTGAGTTCCCAAGCTCACCAGTCAATTCCTTTTTTCTCAGAATGTACCCGACTGTTGATTTTGCTACTCCAAGCATGTCTGCTATCTCTCTGATGGATTTTTTCTTTTTTTTCAGCCTCAGGATGTTCTGCTTCACCTCAATTGAGAGTTCCTTAGACCGCATGTTGTCTGGTCACAGCAACAGCTTCCAAATGCAAAACCACACACCTGTAATCAACCCCAGACCTTTTAACTACTTCATTGATTACAGGTTAACGAGGGAGACGCCTTCAGAGTTAATTGCAGCCCTTAGAGTCCCTTGTCCAATTACTTTTGGTCCCTTGAAAAAGAGGAGGCTATGCATTACAGAGCTATGATTCCTAAACCCTTTCTCCGATTTGGATGTGAAAACTCTCATATTGCAGCTGGGAGTGTGCACTTTCAGCCTATATTATATATATAATTGTATTTCTGAACATGTTTTTGTAAACAGCTAAAATAACAAAACTTGTGTCACTGTCCAAATATTTCTGGCCCTGACTGTATAATGAGATAGAGTGATGTAAATGTTGTTCCTTGTAAGAAAAGCACATATTTAAAAGCACATTAAATGGTAATAAGTTTTAAAGACCTAGCTTTTGATTATTTGGGCTGACGTGATGTCATCTGTGTGACACAAGGCAATGAAGACGTTGTAAGAGCACTAGCTAATCAAAAGCAGCATCGGGAATTCTGAAAAGTAAGAGATTCATGAGCTTCCCATCCAGCACCCAGAGACTAATGACCTGGCCAATGGACTGGAGTCCCACAAATCAATATGCCCATCTCTAGTGATTGGGAGAGTAGCTATAACTAGTGTCAAACTTTGGTGGCAAGGGCCCACTAGTATTATTGACTTTGAAGGCCAACTTTTTGGTCACTTCTACATCATAATAAATAGGTCAACTTGTTACATGAATTATAAGCTGCTTTTGTATTTACATAGTGAATCAGTTTATTCTGTCGACTACTGCTTGTGCAAATGGTCCCCCGGGAAATTCACCAGTTCTCCGGTGGACCTGTCCAAGCCTGGCCTTAACATTCTTACGTGCAGCTGCTCTTGGCATTGAAAGCTTTCCAATTCCTCCCTTCTTCGTCGAGTAATGGCTGTAGCATCCATTCAAGAGATTGATTTAATGCTATCCTTTTCTAGTTATTGCACGCTTTACCTTTGCTTTTTAAAAATCTGTCATTTTTTATTTGTTACTGAGGCTGTAAAAGCCACAAACAAATTGCCTATTTTTGGATTATAGTAGAATTTTTGAACCAAGGTCAGATATCCTGTAGCTTTTTACTTTTTGTCTTTTCCTTACTTGAGCCTGGCATTAGTTTTTCACAAGTTTATCGCAAGTATGCAAATATGGGTGTTCTCCATACTAATTCTGTTTTATTCAACGATGATGAAGGTTTTAGGCTAACAATTCATTTGTACTGCTGCATATATTCATTTGCTGTTAGTGTTTTTATACAACATTATGCAAAATAAGGTGATACACCAAACTCAACTTTTGGCAGATTCCAAGTGGCAGAAAGTTGTTGTGCCATGTACTAGTGCCTAATGTTTCAGGGTTCCTCTGGTATACATGTACAGGATTCAAGTTAAGCAATCCTTTAGGAGAATATTTTCACTCTTTTCCATTGACTGTGTGTGCTATTGTAGCTCACCTTTACTAAAGTGAACAACTGGGAGCTGCGATAACAACCCAACGCATGGACAAGACGGAAATAAGCAGACCCTGAATGACCCTGACAGTGCATTTCTGGTAGTGATCTCCTTCGTGCTCGTGTTGTTCCCTCTAGTGCCATAGCATACTGCTCAGGACATGAATATCTGTAGTGCAGGAACCACCGAGTGGACTGGAACACCAAGAAACTAATGGGTTTTAGAATAACCAATCAGTTGACTTGAACATTGAATAATACAATTCCAAGGTTTTGATTCAGTTTTCAGAGTCAAAGTCCCAAGTGGGTCAAAACAAAGGGAGTTTTAAAAAAGACTACTACATTTCCTCTTTTGTGCCCAATTCTGATTTTGGCACTAAAACTGTAGCAAGGTTTAGATGAAACCTTATCATGTTAGACATTAGAAGTTGTAATTGGAAATGTACCCAACCAGGGTTTATCGTTAAAGGAACCTGTCAGATAGTTCTTGCTGCCCAAACCGTGGACAACCAGAATCAAAATCAGGCTGCATGATTGCAGCCAGGTATTTTGTTCCTTTCAGAAAAATATAGTTTGAAGACCCAACCAGGAACCATTTGGAAAGACTAGACTAGTCCAGTGCTGTCCCCAGCTGGCTTCTCCCCGCTCCAGGAGATTGACAGGACTCTCTCACATGGGAGAGACCTGTCAGTCAACTACATTGTTACAAAAAGATTCTGGGCAGGGACCATATCAGACTTGCTCGGTCTCTCCAGATAGTCCATGGTGAGCTCTTCAAACTGTTTTCACTGAGAGGCTGGAGAGTTTTTAAAGAAAAACTTACCTGGCCAGCCAGACTCATGCGTGGTTTGGGCAACATCAGTCAAATGTCAGGTCCTCATTAACAATTTTCAGAATTGGAGATGTATATAGACATGAGAATCCCGAAATATGACTGGATTTTTAGATTAGAGACTTCTAAGACTACAGATTTGTATGAGGTAAACTAAATCTTGATAAAATTACAAATTTGTGTTCAATTTTTTACTTTTTCTGTTAAAATAGGCATGCTTGGAAACCATTGCGTCATTTCGTAATACCTATAGTTGCTTTCATCCGAATATAGTTTAATTTAACACACAAATTAATCTATAACTTCAGAAAAAAACTTGTTCTCTCCAAACCAAAACAAAATAGTCTCTAAAATGAACAGAAAATTTCAGTTTTCAGAAGAAAAACTTGTTTAGGTATAGTCATTCAAGTTTTTTTCATTAGGGAATACACTTTGATTGACTATCTTTTGGCCAACCCTGTTCGGGAAACTAAATGACCAGTAGAACGTGGAACGGCAGCACTTCAGTGGACAATACCGCCCTTGTAAATTTGGGCACAGTGGTCAGGACTTGTGGTGTCTTGTACTGCACATAAGCCCAATTAAAGTGAACAGGACTGAGCTTTAATAATAGGCCGTTCCTTATGTATGAATTTGCTGGTGTAAACATACGTTCTGTTGACCTGCGAGGTTCCCATGGATGGATTTCTCCCACTGATCATAATTTGATGAACTATTTAAAGGGTCACTGGACTTTTCTACTAAACATAGAATATATTGGGAAGTGATTCACATTCACATGTGGGCTGACTTTACAATCTCATCCTGAATGAGTAGGTCAATGTTTATTAAAGCATCAACTTACTATAAAGCACCAAGTAGGACTCTTCAATTTAGTGAAGGAATCCTGTTGGCCGTGCTGCGCTACTTTTCTGTCTTTTTTATGTCAATGACCTATACCACTGTAATATGTTTACATAATTAATTGTATTTGCTGGTCATGTCTACGACAATCCTTTTTGGCTATCTTCACATTTTAAAAAATATTGATTGTTCATTGATCGATCTTTAGAAAGTTCTAACTGTTATGCAAAAATCAAAAGTGCAGGAAAAAAAATAATTTTGAAGACCATGGGGGGGGGAGGGGTCGGTGTTTAACAGGTAAACTGATGGCATATATTACTTTCTATAGAATTCTGGAAAATCTCACTTATTGAGAGTTAGAAAAACATGGCTGCCAAATTCCGCTAACTACTCCCCACCTGTCTATTCTCTTCAATGAAGAACAGGCATGGCACCGCTACCGGAAGCAGGCAGCTGTGTGTTTGTAATCCTGGACAACACTTTTCAGGTCTATAAAATAATTTTTGGATTTGTATCTTTGTTTCCTAATTCAAGCACATGCCTACGTGATAATGAATTTACATTACTAACCTGTGAATATTTGTATTGCTTACATGGCTTATAATTGACTTTAGACTTTAGCCTCTATATATTCCCTTAGATATTTGTTTGTGGAGAGTACAAAAAAAATTAAATGGAATCATCCATAATGTTTACCACTGAGCATGTACCTCCTGTTATTTAGAAAATCAAATACAGTTTATAGACTGCACTATAATTGTTTTTTTTTAAATAACGTTTGCACCATTATAGTGCATTAAATCATTTAAAGGTACACTGTGAAGGATAGTGCTCTTAATCATGTTACAATTTAAAGGGAGCCTCTAAACCATGGAAAACGCTATTAACCTTCAGATAAATAGTGCTACAATGCTGACTGGCTCACCGGCTTACTGAACGTGCGGCTACTGTGGCAAAAATGAAGATATTTCCTCACAGGAGCCGCCGGCTTTCAGTCATCTGTCACAGCACAGTTCACTCTATTGTGAGTAGTGGCTACATGTCTAAAAACTTTGATTGACAGCTAACTCTGTGCAGATGCACTGCACCGTGAGCCAAAAGTCAAACCACTGAGGCATGTTTACAGATGTGAGCAGTGTTATGAGAAGCAACAGTAGCTGCTTTGTGAGCACCTCCATGACTGAAAGCCAGCGGCTCCTGGGAAGAATTAAGTCCAGTTTCTTCCTGAAGTCGCACTTTCAGTAATGCAGCCAGGCAGCATTGTAATACTGTTTACCTGCAAATGAACTCTATATCTCCAGGTAAATAGTATTTTCCAAGCTGACAGGTTTACTTTAATTAGAACTGTTTTCATTAAAGTAAATGCTAATCCTTGACCCCATTTTTTTATCTAAAAGGTGACAAATTTTAACTTTTGGGCAGTCAGAGATCTTTAAAGTGTGCCTCCAATTATCCTAAAAAACAAGTATATCACAGGACAGTGTTCAATATTCATTTCATCATTGACTTTGCTCCTAGTAGTAGCATGATCAGGCTGCAGTCCCGGAAGTCTTCTAGGTTTTGCCTCCGTTAGGTTAGCCAGCACTGTAAACTGTAATGTGGTTCTATAGCACTGGCTTCTCTACTAGAGACTGAAACCAAAAAGAGAGTGTGGACTTTGGCCATTTCATGTTACTATTCAGAGCAAAATTGGTAATATAAGTGATCGAAAGAAGGATTATTGTCTATAAACCTGCACTATAATTGTTTTTTCTATAATCGGTGGTATATTATAAATGATAGCATTTACCAGTAGGTTAAGAGCCACTAGCTGGAGCTTACACAATATAAATGAGCCCAATACATAAAAGATATTCCTTAAGCTCCTACGTGACCTCTCGAGGTGGCTACAGACAGTCATACCTTTACCGGTCAGACCAGTCCATTGGGGTGGGACCAGCTGACCATTTAATATGTATGGAGGCCTCCCAACTCTCCATTGACCAATGATGTTGAGCAGCTTTGCCAGCCAATTTTTTCTCTTTTTTGGACAACTTGTCTGAAAATTAGACAGACCAATTTTTATGGTCGACTTGGAAAACCAATGATAGAGGTTCTAAGTTTTTCTTGATTTACTGATACGGACACTTTATTATCATCTGAGGTTTAAAATTCTGATAACTACAATTACAATTCCCCGATGAAAAACCACCAAAAATTGGATGCATCTACTTTTTTCAAGGATAGTGGAAAAATTCCCCTATTTTACAGAATTTGTGGACGATTGACCACTCCGATGTCGGGAAGAAAGGGTCCAGGCGGTTTCAAATGCCTAATCCTTTGGGGTCTGCCAGCAGCTTACTCTACTCTCTACCCGCGGAGAACACAGAAATGCTCAGCCGAGCAATCGTGTATTCTGGGAATTTGGGAGAGACAACAAGGGGTTGCGCACTACTTGGACTACCCGTTCTTAAATGCCCTTGAGTAAAATAAGAAAACGTATACTCCCCTCTCGCACTGGCGCTCTTCTGGCAATGTTATTTCACGAGAACGCTCTGCAGTCAATCAGTGGCTGCTGATTGGCTGCAGCCTGTATTATTTTGTCAGAGTAAATATCCACAGCAGATGACTGACTGCTAACATAACACAAAAATATCATGTGACCACTGGCAGACCTGGCCCAGACATCGTACATAGGGCCCGATTCATTGTACATGCCATCCTCTACAAAGGGATGTGGTGTGATACAGTGTGCCGAATTCATCAAGAGATGCATGTCCCTTAATGAATTTGGTATATCTTCTCAATGGTGTACGCATAAGTTAGTCTAATAAAGTGGTATAACATAATGATATCAGTCCTCGTCCTGCCCATGCTGCACCCACTTTTGGCGGGACTGGCTTGAAATGCCAATAATTGCTAATATTTTCGTGATTTTCCAACGTGTTTTACACCACTAAACTGCCATAAATACTTTGATGAATCGGTCCCATAATGTTGGGTCTAAAGTAATATATATATAGTGGACATTAACTTTAAAAAAGGATCCTAAATATTACTCTTTTATTGACAAATACTTCTATCCTGATAATTGGAATGGTTAAGTCATATTTCTCACTTTGTGTACTCCTTACCCACATAGTTATTTATTATTAATAATAATAAAAATAATAATAGGGATTATTATTAGTATGTTTATATTATTATTATTATTATTTTTACTTTTAGAAAAACAGTATCTTTATCATCATTAATAAATACCAGTAGTCGTAGCATAATCATTAGTAAGTGTGATAGCTGAGTTAGATACCCACTGAAAACTATATGATCAGGTTGTGTTCTAATCTTAAGAGATGATACATGTCTCATTTATTATTTATTTTACTTATATAGCGCCATCATATTCCACAGCGCTGTACAGAGATTACCTTCCTTTTCTGCCTTATTACGTGCCAGATTTGGTCTGTCCGTCTAGCCAACTGTTGGGTGTTGAGCTCCAAACCTCGAAGCTAACCATGGGAAACCTTCCTAGGAACCTTTGTGAGCATATACTCTCAATCACTTCTATCCAAGATCATCTTCAGATTTCTCGTGGGCCACTGCATGTGCAAATAGAAAAATAAAATAGCACCTGATTCACTGTGTCTTCATAGGCTGCCAGCATCCTGTCTTCTATCACCTAACCCACGAATTCGCACTACTTACTTGTTAAGCTGTGTGTCATTTCTCTCACAAACTGTGAAGCTGCCCAGTTTTCTTTTTAGCTAAGGTGGCCATATTTTATACAAGGATATAGAGAATTCATGTAAACACAAAATGTACTATTTATCATGTTTCTGATGAATCGATAATTGATCTGTTTGATAAGGACCAACAATATCATTAATTGTTCTTTTTATTGGATGCAATAGAGATTGCAATAACTTCTGCAGAAATAAAAGTACACTTAACGGTAAATGTTAAGAGACGTACCGCAGTGATTTACAAAAATGATGATTGGCGATAGATATTATATAAATAAAAGTGGCTCCTTTATGATGCTAAATACCTGCAATAGGAGATCAACCTTTAGGCTCTTTGCACATGCAGCACTAATGCTGTACCGCGCAGCTGCGTTCTATGGACCATCTCTTAAAGAAGTTGTCCACTTCTTTTACATTGATGGCCTATCCTTAGGCGGGCTTTGCACACTACGACATCGCTGGTGCGATGTCGGTGGGGTCAAATTGAAAATGACGCACTTCCGGCATCGCATGCGACATCGTAGTGTGTAAAGGCTCGATGATACGATTAACGAGTGCAAAAGCGTCGTAATCGTATCATCGGTGCAGCGTCGGCGTAATCCATGATTACGCTGACGCGACAGTCCGATGTCGTGCCTCGCTCCTGCGGCAGCACACATCGCTGTGTGAAGCCGCAGGAGCGAGGAACATCTCCTAACGGCGTCACTGCGGCTTCCGTAGGATATGCGGAAGGAAGGAGATGGGCGGGATGTTTACATCCCACTCATCTCCGCCCCTCCGCTCCGATTGGCCGCCTGGCGTGTGACGTCGCTATGACGCCGCACGACCCGCCCCCTTCACAAGGAGGCGGGTCGCCGGCCAGAGCGACGGTCGCAGGACAGGTGAGTCCATGTGAAGCTGCCGTAGCGATAATGTTTGCTACGGCAGCTATCACAAGGAAATCGCTGCTGCGACGGGGGCGGGTACTATCGCGCTCGGCATCGCAGTGTCGGCCTGCGATGTCGCAGCGTGCAAAGTACCCCTTAGGATAGGTCATCAATGTCTGATCAACTGGGGTTTGACACCCAGCACTCCCGCTGATGAGCTGTTCTTGGTCCCAGCGGTGGCACCTGGCAGCCGGAAATGCTCAGTTATAGAGCTGCTATGTCTTAAAGGGAACCTGTCAGCAGATTTGGGGGCTATAAGCTGCGGCCAACACCAGTGAACTCTTATATACAGCATTCTAACATGCTGTATATAAGAGTGCAGGCCGCTGTGAGAACATAAAAAACTTTATAATACTCACCTAAACCGGTCGCTGCAGTGCTGGTAGGTCCGGTGGGCGGCGCTGTTCTCCAGGACCGGCGCCTCCTCTCTCGGCAATCTTGCTCCTCCATCTTCTGAAGCCTGCGTGCATGACGCGTCCACGTCATACACACTCGACGGCACTGAGGTCCTGCACAGGCGCACTTTGATCTGCCCTGCTCAGGGCAGATCAGTGCCGGCTGCGGCCACTATGAGAAGACAGGGCAGCTCCGGAACTAAGCATTTCCAGATGCCTGCTGCTGCCACCAGGACCGAGAACAGCTGATCGGCGGGGGTGCATAATGTCGGACCCTGGCCAATCAGACATTGATGACCAATTCTATAGGGCCCATCAATGTAAAAGTAGTGGACAACCCCATTAATCTTATAAGGAAACTGATGCTTCACCTGCAAGATGATCATAAAGACTACAGGTGAAACAGATGTCTTCCTTCCAAGATTAAGTGCAGGGAAAAGCTGCAACATGATCACTGCATGTGAACGCAGCTCTAGGGTATGTGCACATGGCGTCTATAAGATGGTTTTGAAGCAGTAGATGCTCCTAGAAAATATTTTTTGACGTCACTTTGGATGTCTTATTTTTTTTGTTACATTTTATATATAAAATAGTGGCGACTTCCAAGTGAAAACCGCCAGAAGAGCCGACCCGGTCACAGCTTTCAAAGAAGTGACAAAAGTCAGAACATGTGTTTGACATTGCAGTGCATTGCAGTTGATTTTTAGCGCTTTTTCAGGAGGTTTTACACCTGAAGAAGGACAATGTGCGTACATACCCTTTTTAGAGCTAAATACCTTTGCAGGTTTTCATATCCATAAAAGTAGGGACAAGAACGGCTTGGAAAGGGCCCAATCTATATGAGCCTCATGGTCTGCCTCTATGGTACACCGCCCTTTATATTATTATCTTTTGTTTTTTTGGATTGTCCATGCGGATATATATATAGAACTGTTTGTTACTATGTTTGTACACTTTTGGAAGACCCAAGAATCCAAATACAAATTAGTTTAATTTTATCAATGATTTACCGACATGGAATAATTTTGGTGAAATGCTACGCACCACCTCTTTTAATTCTACTAATCGTGTTCTTTAAAAAAAAAATCACACTTTTCTGTGTCAAAAAAAAATATCATCTTTGAAATGAAAATGTGCATGTAATATGCAAATAAATCCACTGTTTTATTTCTTCTAAATCCAAACTCTTACTTTCTAAGAGCCATCCCATATACCGCACTGCAATAATATTCATCAACTGCCTTTTGAAGAAGCATCCAGCAGTTACTCCCCGAAATAAAAAAAAATTAAAAAAAAAAAACAACAAAAACAAACTACAAAATACTGTTTTAACATAAAATGAACTTTAAAAATCACACTGGAGAAAAGCCGAAAAAAACCTTTAAAATAGTCTACAGTTTTGTACAAAATGTCTTAAATATGAAAAAAAAATCAATAAAAAAATTTTTAAAAGAAAACTTACAAAAAAAAAATAATTTTCATGCCAATGCCAACTTGTAGTTATTGGGGACACATTTTGTTTCTCACTGTGTTTTTCAGTTTTACTTCCTAAATGTCATGTTCATTTGAAGATGAAAGGCTGGGATTTGTAATTAAGGCATGGGTATGGGGTGGGGGGATTAAGCTGGTGTCTGTTTCCTTTTTCTTTTCTTTTTTTTTTATTTTTCATATTATTTTTCCGCTGTATGTTAGATATTAATGTATTTGCAAATTGTAAATTGGTTCTAAATGTTTTTAATTTACTTATTTTTTGGGAGGGAGGGGCTTTGAGGGTGATTTGTGTTATTTTCCCTAAACATTAAAATAAAAAAAAAAGAATTTAAGAAATAAAATACATGCATTTTGTTCTTTCTGACTTCTTAATTGCAAATAAAATGAGATTTTTTTTGTATTTATTAAAGCACCACTTCAGCACTTTTCTTTTATCGCACCGCTGGAGTGGTGCTTTAAATCTAAGTTCCCTTCCCCCTGTCTTCATCTGTTTTCCTGTTTTCCAGAGTCGCTCTGGTTGGTCTCTGGCAGTTTGTGAACTGCCGGCAGCTCTAATGTATCATGGAGCCCGCTGGAGGTCACAACTCAATACAACTCTATGAGAGCCTCGTTGTTGCCCTCATAGACTTATATTGAGCTCTTTGGATGTAACTTCTGACTTCTGGCCACTCAACAGTTATGAGGACAAGATGACGTAACAGGACCGGAGCGGCGTCAAGCTCTAGTGTTTCATGGAACAGACTAGAGGTCTCAACTCAATAGAACTCTATGAGAGCCTCGTTGTTGGCCTCATAGACTTATATTGAACTCTTCTGATGTAACTTCTGACTTCTGGCCACTCAAAAGTTATGGGGACAAGATGGCGCCACAGGACTAGACCGGTGTCGAGCTCTAGTGTTTCATGGAGCACATTTGAGGTCAGAACTCAACACATCTCTATGAAAGCCTCATTCTGGCTCTCATAGACTTATATTGAGCTCTTCTGATGTAACTTCTGACTTCTAAACAGTCAGAAGTTTTGGGGAAAAGATGGAACCACAGGACCGGATCGGCTTTGGTAAACGGTGAAGATGACTAACAGTGGTTAGGGGGCTTACAATTAAAGCACAACTTCAGCGTTTGTGCTCTATTTCACTGCTGGAGTGGTGTTTTAAATCTAAGTTCCCTGTCTGATACTTACCTGCCGCCATCTTCATATGTTACCAGAGTCTCTCTGGTCTGTCTCCACAGTAGACCTGCTGGCAGCTCCAGTGTTTCATGGAGCATGCTAGAGGTCACAACTCCATACAACTCTATGAGAGCCTCGTTGTGGCCCTCAAATATACTGATATTGAGCTCTTCTGATGTAACATCTGACTTCTAGACAGTCAGAAGTTACGGGGACAAGATGACGCCACAGGACCGAAGCAGCGTCAAGCTCTAGTGTTTCATAGAGTAAGCTGGAGGTCAGAACTCAATACAACTCTATGAGAGCCTCATTCTTGCTCTCATAGACTTATATTGAGCTCTTCTGATGTAACTTCTGACTTCTAGACAGTCAGAAGTTATGGTGACAAGATGACGCCACTGGACCAGAGCGGCGTCGAGCTCTAGTGCTTCATAGAGCACGCTGGAGGTCAAAACTCAATACAACTCTATGAGAGCCTAGTTCTGACTCTCATAGACTTATATTGAGCTCTAGTGATGTAACTTCTGACTTCTGGCTAGTTAAAAGTTATGGGGACAAGATGGAACCACAGGACTGGAGCAGCTTTGGTAAACGGTGAAGATGACTATCTAACAGTGGTTAGGGGGCTTAGGGGTACTTTGCACACTACAACATTGCAAGCCGATTGTAGCGATGCCGAGCGCGATAGTCCCCGCCCCCGTCGCACATGCGATATCTTGTGATAGCTGCCGTAGCAAACATTATCGCTACGGCAGCTTCACATGCACTTACCTGCCCTGCGACTTCGCTCTGGCCGGCGACCCGCCTCCTTCCTAAGGGGGCGGGTCGTGCGGCATCACAGCGACGTCACACGGCAGGCGGCCAATAGAAGCAGAGGGGCGGAGATGAGCGGGACGTAAACATCCCGCCCACCTCCTTCCTTCCTCATTGCAGGCGGGACGCAGGTAAGGTGATGTTCCTCGCTCCTGCGGCTTCATACACAGCGATGTGTGCTGCTGCAGGAACAAGGAACAACTTCGTATCTCCTATTGGTGCAACATTATGAAAATGTCCGACACTACACCGATCATACAATTTCGACACTTTTGCACTCGTTAATCGTAGTAAAAAGGATTCACATACTCCGATGTCGACAACGACGCTGGATGTGCGTCACTGTTGATTTGACCCCACCGTCATCGTAGTGTGCAAAGTACCCCTTACATTTAAAGCACTACTTCAGCATTTGTTTGCGTTTTATTGCACAGTTGGAGTGGTGTTTTAAATCTAAGTCCCCTGCCCCTGTCGTATACTCACCTGCCGCCATCTTCATATGTTACCAGAGTCTCTCTGGTCTGTCTCCGGCAGTAGACCTGCTGCCAGCTCCAGTGTTTCATGGAGCATGCTAGAGGTCACAACTCCATACAACTCTAGCAGAGCCTCATTGTGGCCCTCAAATATACTTCTATTGAGCTCTTCTGATGTAACTCCTGACTTCTAGACAGTCAGAAGTTATGGGGACAAGATGATGCCACGGGACCGAAGCGGCGTCGAGCTCTAGTGTTTCATAGAGCATGCTGGAGGTCAGAACTCAATACAACTTTATGAAAGCCTCATTCTTGCTCTCATAGACTTATATTGAGCTCTTCTGATGTAACTTCTGAATTCTAGACAGTCAGAAGTTATGGGGACAAGATGATGCCACGGGACCGAAGCGGCGTCGAGCTCTAGTATTTCATAGAGCATGCTGGAGGTCAGAACTTAATACAACTCTATGAAAGCCTCATTCTTGCTCTCATAGACTTATATTGAGCTCTTCTGATGTAACTACTGACTTCTAGACAGTCAGACGTTATGGGGACAAGATGACGCCACAGGACCAAAGCGGCATCGAGCTCTAGTGTTTCATAGAGCACGCTGGAGGTCAGAACTCAATACAACTCTATGAGAGCATCATTTTTGCTCTCATAGACTTATATTGAGCTCTTCTGATGTAACTTCTGACTTCTAGACAGTCAGAAGTTATGGGGACAAGATGACGCCACAGGACCAAAGCGGCATCGAGCTCTAGTGTTTCATAGAGCACGCTGGAGGTCAGAAATCAATACAACTTTATGAGAGCCTCATTCTGGCTCTCATAGACTTATATTGAGCTCTTCTGATGTAACTTCTGACTTCTAGACAGTCAGAAGTTATGGGGACAAGATGACGCCACAGGACCAAAGCGGCATCGAGCTCTAGTGTTTCATAGAGCACGCTGGAGGTCAGAAATCAATACAACTTTATGAGAGCCTCATTCTGGCCCTCATAGACTTATATTGAGCACTTGTGTTGTAACTTCAGACTTCTGGCCAGTCAAAAGTTAAGAGAACAAGATAAACCAGAGCGGCATTGGTAAATGGTGAAGATGAGTATCTGACAGGGCTTAAGGAGCTTACATTTAAAGTGCCACTCCAGTGCTGTAAAAAAATCCCGCTAGAGTGGTGCTTTCAAGATTGTCAAAATGTAATGAATAGAGTCATGAGCCAATTTTATGCATAATATGTGGATGAATTACATAGTTACCAAATTGTAAAAATTCACTTATCCTTTAGGAAACATTTTCTCTGAAGTTCCACACATATATTGCAATGGAAGAAGAAAAGACTAACCTCTGAAATTAACACTTACTGTCCCACTTGCACTTCTCACTCCCTGTCATGTTTACCAGCCTTACCGGTCACCTAATGGATCAATGTTACAGCTGGCGTGCATGGCCACATTACAGCTTTGTACGACCTGTAAGTTACATGAAGATATAAGGTCTCTATGGGAAATTAATGTCTCCATATATTTCTAATTTCAGAATCTGTTTACAATGATAATACCCTGAGAAGGAATATTATTGTTTTATAACTTCACCTCTTCCTATGCTGTTCACTAACACAGCACTTAAGGGCCATTTACACGCTGCAACATCGCTAACGATATATCGTCAGGGTCACGTCGTTAGTGACGCACATCCGGCGCCGTTAGCGACATCGCAGCGTGTGACACCAAGGAGCGACGATCAACGATCGCAAAAACGACAAAAATCGTTGATCGTTGACACTTCACTCCTTTCCATAATATCGTTGTTGCTGCAGGTACGATGTTGTTCGTCGTTCCTGCAGCAGCACACATCGCTATGTGTGACACCGCAGGAACGCCGAACATTTCCTTACCTGCATCCACCGGAAAAGAAGGAAGGAAGGAGGTGGGCGGGATCTTCCGCCCGCTCATCTCCGCCCCTCCGCTCCTATTGGACGGCTGCCGTGTGACGACGCTGTGACGCTGCACGAACCGCCCCTTTAGAAAGGAGGTGGTTCGCCGGCCAGAGCTAAGTCCGTGTGAGGGGTGTAAGCGATGTTGTGCGCCACGGGCAGCGATTTGCCCGTGTCGCACAACAGACGGGGGCGGGTACGCTCGCTAGCGATATTGATACCGATATCGCAGCGTGTAAAGTACCCTTAAGTCTTTTCACATCTCTTGTTTTCACAAATAAAAGACTGATGTAATATATATATATATATATATATATATATACAGTTAGGTCCAGAAATATTTGGACAGTGACACAATTTTCGCGAGTTGGGCTCTGCATGCCACCACATTGGATTTGAAATGAAACCTCTACAACAGAATTCAAGTGCAGATTGTAACGTTTAATTTGAAGGTTTGAACAAAAATATCTGATAGAAATTGTAGGAATTGTACACATTTCTTTACAAACACTCCACATTTTAGGAGGTCAAAAGTAATTGGACAAATAAACCAAACCCAAACAAAATATTTTTATTTTCAATATTTTGTTGCGAATCCTTTGGAGGCAATCACTGCCTTAAGTCTGGAACCCATGGACATCACCAAACGCTGGGTTTCCTCCTTTTTAATGCTTTGCCAGGCCTTTACAGCCGCAGCCTTCAGGTCTTGCTTGTTTGTGGGTCTTTCCGTCTTAAGTTTGGATTTGAGCAAGTGAAATGCATGCTCAATTGGGTTAAGATCTGGTGATTGACTTGGCCATTGCAGAATGTTCCACTTTTTTGCACTCATGAACTCCTGGGTAGCTTTGGCTGTATGCTTGGGGTCATTGTCCATCTGTACTATGAAGCGCCGTCCGATCAACTTTGCGGCATTTGGCTGAATCTGGGCTGAAAGTATATCCCGGTACACTTCAGAATTAATCCGGCTACTCTTGTCTGCTGTTATGTCATCAATAAACACAAGTGACCCAGTGCCATTGAAAGCCATGCACGCCCATGCCATCACGTTGCCTCCACCATGTTTTACAGAGGATGTGGTGTGCCTTGGATCATGTGCCGTTCCCTTTCTTCTCCAAACTTTTTTCTTCCCATCATTCTGGTACAGGTTGATCTTTGTCTCATCTGTCCATAGAATACTTTTCCAGAACTGAGCTGGCTTCATGAGGTGTTTTTCAGCAAATTTAACTCTGGCCTTTCTATTTTTGGAATTGATGAATGGTTTGCATCTAGATGTGAACCCTTTGTATTTACTTTCATGGAGTCTTCTCTTTACTGTTGACTTAGAGACAGATACACCTACTTCACTGAGAGTGTTCTGGACTTCAGTTGATGTTGTGAACGGGTTCTTCTTCACCAAAGCAAGTATGCGGCGATCATCCACCACTGTTGTCATCCGTGGACGCCCAGGCCTTTTTGAGTTCCCAAGCTCACCAGTCAATTCCTTTTTTCTCAGAATGTACCCGACTGTTGATTTTGCCACTCCAAGCATGTCTGCTATCTCTCTGATGGATTTTTTCTTTTTTTTCAGCCTCAGGATGTTCTGCTTCACCTCAATTGAGAGTTCCTTAGACCGCATGTTGTCTGGTCACAGCAACAGCTTCCAAATGCAAAACCACACACCTGTAATCAACCCCAGACCTTTTAACTACTTCATTGATTACAGGTTAACGAGGGAGACGCCTTCAGAGTTAATTGCAGCCCTTAGAGTCCCTTGTCCAATTACTTTTGGTCCCTTGAAAAAGAGGAGTCTATGCATTACAGAGCTATGATTCCTAAAACCTTTCTCCGATTTGGATGTGAAAACTCTCATATTGCAGCTGGGAGTGTGCACTTTCAGCCCATATTATATATATAATTGTATTTTTGAACATGTTTTTGTAAACAGCTAAAATAACAAAACTTGTGTCACTGTCCAAATATTTCTGGACCTAACTGTATATATATATATACAGTATATATATATATATATATATATATATATATATATATATATATATATATATATATATATATATATATGGTGTATATATATATACAGGGTGGTCCAAAAGTAGGTGGACAGTATGTCTAATATGGTTATGAAGGGGGAGATTTATCAAACATGATGAAAAGTGAAACTGACTCAGTTGCCCTTAGTAACCAATCAGATTCCACTTTTAATTCTTCACAGACTCTATGGAAAATGAAAGGTGGAATCTGATTGGCTGCTAAGGGCAACTGAGTAAGTTTCACAGATCCAGTTTTCACAGATAAACCTCCCCCAAATCTGTTTTCTTTTCAGATAATTCAGATAACCCACAATGACAAATAATTTAAATACAGATCAAAGAAAATGGATTTTAAAAGTGTATTGGAAATATCAAAATGCTGAAAACGGTAGAGCAAATTGGGTTGAAACATTTGGTCCTCAAGCCCAAAAGAGGCAAACCATTTACTGCATTTGTGACAAATTCGATCCTACTGGCTCAATCCTTAATGCTACAAAAACTGGTCGACCCAAAACAGCCTGTACAGAAAATAATAAACAACTTGTTGCTGAAACATTTGATCAGAGTCCAAAAAAGTCCCCAGAAGAGTCTCTGTAGAATTGGGAATTTCACGAGCTTCTATCGTGTGAATCCTGAAATCTATTGGGTGGAAAGCTTATCGTCTAAGTCTAAATCATGGTTTATTGGAGGATGATCCAGACAGGAGGCTGCAATTTAGTGAGATTATGCTTAACGAAATTGAAGAAAATCCAGTAATTTTAGATAACATTATGTGGAGTGATGAAGCTTCTTTCAAATTATCCGGCCATATTAACACATAATTGTATTTACTGGTATAACGAGAACATACATTTAACATTAGAGCAACAACTAAAGGAGCCTGGTGTCAATGTTTGGGCCGGTATTTCAAGTTTTGGAGTTTTAGGACGAATATTTTTTGATGGAACAGTCACAGGAGATAAGTATCTCAAAATTCTAATGAATCAAGTTGTTCCCCAGTTACGCAACAGCCTAATTCAAATGCCCTTTATTTCTAACAAGATGGGGCCCCTCCACATTATTCAAGAGTAGTCCGCGAGTATCTTGATGAAACATTTCCTAATAAATGGATTGGCCGAAGAGGCCCACTTGATTGGCCGGCACGTTCACCAGACTTGACCCCAATGGATTTTTTCTTTTGGGGAGTACTCAAGGACAAAGTTTATAGTCGAAAACCAAAAAGTGTCAGTGATTTGAAAAATTACATAAGAGATGCATTTCAAGAAATTAATACCCAAAGAAACTTGTGCAAAAATGTTTGTCGAAACAAAAGAGGCAGACTTCAAAGCTGTGCACATTGTAATGGAAAACAGTTTGAGCACCTGCACTAATAACATTTAAGGGATTTTGTATTATTGTTCAGAATAAAATGTAATTGTCAATGTTATGCTTGTGTTAGGAAATATAATTAACACATATGGAATGAAATAATTAAAACTGTGAAACAATTGAAAATATGTCTTATATTCTTGGTTCTTCAAAGTAGCCACCTTTTGCTTTGATTACTGCTTTGCACACTCTTGGCATTCTCTTGATGAGCTTCAAGAAGTAGTCACCAGAAATGGTCTTCCAACAGTCTTGAAGGAGTTTCCAGAGATGCTTAGCACTTGTTGGCCCTTTTGCCTTCACTCTGCGGTCCAGCTCACCCCAAACCATCTCGATTGGGTTCAGGTCTGGTGACTGTGGAGGTCAGGTCATCTGGCGTAGCACCCCATCACTCTCCTTCTTAGTCAAATAGCCCTTAAACAGCCTAGAGGTGTGTTTGGGGTCATTGTCCTGTTGAAAAGTAAATGATGGTCCAACTAAACGCAAATCGGTTGGAATAGCATGCCGCTGCAAGATGCTGTGGTAGCCATGCTGGTTCAGTATGCCTTCAATTTTGAATAAATCCCCAACAGTGTCACCAGCAAAGCACCCCCACACCATCACACCTCCTCCTCCATGCTTCACAGTAATAGAAGAAGCTGTGGAAAAATAAAGCGCAATAGGGTCTTACCCTTGTATGTAGGGGTATAGGATGGGGGAGCAATACTACTCACCAAATGTGGTTGTGAGAGTCACAACCACTGTAATCGCACGTAAAATTTGACCACGGCAGCAGCAACCCAAAGCGGCAGATAACAGAGAGAGGTAGAAACCGGGTTCTTCAAAGCCGCGCCAGTAATCACCAGCCAAAGGATCAGATCAATGAAGCTTTATTGTTGCATCGGTCTACGCGTTTCAGGAGCCTTGCTCCCTTCCTCAGGACCATCAGATACAAGCATACATCAAATCTCAATTTGATGTATGCTTGTATCTGATGGTCCTGAGGAAGGGAGCAGGGCTCCTGAAACGCGTAGACTGATGCAACAATAAAGCTTCATTGATCTGATCCTTTGGCTGGTGATCATTGGCGCGATTTTGAAGAACCTGGTTTCTACCTCTCTCTGTTATCCATGCTTCACAGTGGGAACCAGGCATGTAGAGTCCATCCGTTCACTTTTTCTGCGTCGCACAAAGACACAGTGGTTGGATCTAAAGATCTCAAATTTGGACTCATCAGACCAAAGCACAGATTTCCACTGGTCTAATGTCCATTCATTGTGTTCTTTAGCCCAAACAAGTCTCTTCTGCTTGTTGCCTGTCCTTAGCAGTTGTTTCCTAGCAGCTATTTTACCATGAAGGCCTGCTGCACAAAGTCTCCTCTTAATAGTTTTTGTAGAGATGTGTCTGCTGCTAGAACTCTGTGTGGCATTGACCTGGTCTCTAATCTGAGCTGCTGATAACCTACGATTTCTGAGGCTGGTGACTCTGATAAACTTATCCTCCACAGCAGAGGTGACTCTTGGTCTTCCTTTCCTGGGGCGGTCCTCATGTGAGCCAGTTTCTTTGTAGTATTTGATGGTTTTTGCCACTGCACTTGGGGACACTTTCAAAGTTTTCCAAATTTTTCGGACTGACTGACCTTCATTTCTTAAAGTTATAATGGCCACTCGTTTTTCTTAACTTAGCTGCTTTTTTCTTGCCATAATACAAATTCTAACAGTCTATTCAGTAGGACTATCAGTTGTGTATCCACCAGACTTCTGCACAACACAACTGATGGTCCAAAGCCCATTTATAAGGCAAGAAATCCCACTTATTAAACCTGACAGGGCACACCTGTGAAGCGAAAACCATTTCCGGTGACTACCTCTTGAAGCTCATCAAGAGAATGCGAAGAGTGTGCAAAGCAGTAATCAAAGCAAAAGGTGGCTACTTTGAAGAACCTAGAATATAAGACATATTTTCAGTTGTTTTACACTTTTTTGTTAAGTATTTCATTCCACATGTGTTAATTCATAGTTTTGATGCCTTTTGATGCAGAGTGGCCTTTTGACCCATATTGATACAGTACTCATGTCACTATGGATAATGGCACAATCTTACCTGCTTCAGCCAGCATCTTGACAAGGTATTTTGCTTTTGTTCTTGGGTTGATATTGACATGTCTGACCAAAGCACGTTCATCTCTGGTACACAGAATCCTTCTCCTTCCTGAGCGGTATGATGGCTGGACATTCCCATTTTGTTTGTACTTGCGTGTAATTGTTTGTACTGATGAACGAGGCACCTTTAGGTATCTGGATATTGCACCCAAGGATGAACCAAACTTGTACAAGTTCACAATTCTCTTCCTGAAAGCTTGGATGATTTCTTTTGACTTTGCCATGATGCTACACAAAAAAGTCGTGTGTATCAGGTGTGCATTAAAGTACATCCATAGGTGTGCCTCTAATTAAATCAGATGTTGCCAATAAACCTATCAGAAGCTTTCAAAGACATGACATCATCATATAGGCTGTCCCATATTCTTTAAAGGCATAGTACTCCGTGAGGATAAACTGTTGACTTGGCAAAAAAGTGATAAAAATGCCTTAAAACATTCTCTCTCTCTCATTATTCTGGCATTTGGCAAATATAAATAAATTTGGTTCCTAATTGACCTAAAATGGGAAAGGTTTCTTCTGATTTCATGTTAGATAGTGAGTAAAACATGCAGATGTGTCTTTTTAAATAGTATTTGTAAACTTCCGGTTTTAACTGTATATATAACCTCACTCACGAGCCGTACAAAATTATCAACTTGAAATTTAAGCTGCTACATTTGGTAAAACATTTAATGAACTCACCCCTAATGTGATGGCTGGAGCTGCTTCTCTTTTGTGATGCTGTGATGTTGTAAGGTAGTGATAATTTTGCTACTCGCCAATGCTCTTATAGGTCTGATTCAGTCTGCGGCACTGTAGACTCTTTACAGTAAGTGATCGCTGCAGTAAGTTCTTCCAAACACAGATGTACATTACACAGCATGTCTCCTCAAAATGGGAAATTGCTCATTGCTCACATAATGTTTATCAAACTGAGGTCTGCTACAGTCAGGGCCAGAAATATTTGGACAGTGACACAAGTTTTGTTATTTTAGCTGTTTACAAAAACATGTTCAGAAATACAATTATATATATATAATATGGGCTGAAATTGCACACTCCCAGCTGCAATATGAGAGTTGTCACATCCAAATCGGAGAAAGGGTTTAGGAATCATAGCTCTGTAATGCATAGCCTCCTCTTTTTCAAGGGACCAAAAGTAATTGGACAAGGGACTCTAAGGGCTGCAATTAACTCTGAAAGCGTCTCCCTCGTTAACCTGTAATCAATGAAGTAGTTAAAAGGTCTGGGGTTGATTACAGGTGTGTGGTTTTGCATTTGGAAGCTGTTGCTGTGACCAGACAACATGCGGTCTAAGGAACTTTCAATTGAGGTGAAGCAGAACATCCTGAGGCTGAAAAAAAAGAAAAAATCCATCAGAGAGATAGCAGACATGCTTGGAGTAGCAAAATCAACAGTCGGGTACATTCTGAGAAAAAAGAAATTGACTGGTGAGCTTGGGAACTCAAAAAGGGCTTGGCGTCCACGGATGCCAACAGTGGTGGATGATCGCCACATACTTTCTTTGGTGAAGAAGAACCCGTTCACAACATCAACTGAAGTCCAGAACACTCTCAGTGAAGTAGGTGTATCTGTCTCTAAGTCAACAGTAAAGAGAAGACTCCATGAAAGTAAATACAAAGGGTTCACATCTAGATGCAAACCATTCATCAATTCCAAAAATAGACAGGCCAGAGTTAAATTTGCTGAAAAACACCTCATGAAGCCAGCTCAGTTCTGGAAAAGTATTCTATGGACAGATGAGACAAAGATCAACCTGTACCAGAATGATGGGAAGAAAAAAGTTTGGAGAAGAAAGGGAACGGCACATGATCCAAGGCACACCACATCCTCTGTAAAACATGGTGGAGGCAACGTGATGGCATGGGCATGCATGGCTTTCAATGGCACTGCGTCACTTGTGTTTATTGATGACATAACAGCAGACAAGAGTAGCCGGATGAATTCTGAAGTGTACCGGGATATACTTTTAGCCCAGATTCAGTCAAATGCCGCAAAGTTGATCGGACGGTGCTTCATAGTACAGATGGACAATGACCCCAAGCATACAGCCAAAGCTACCCAGGAGTTCATGAGTGCAAAAAAGTGGAACATTCTGCAATGGCCAAGTCAATCACCAGATCTTAACCCAATTGAGCATGCATTTCACTTGCTGAAATCCAGACTTAAAGACGGAAAGATCCACAAACAAGCAAGACCTGAAGGCTGCAGCTGTAAAGGCCTGGCAAAGCATTAAGAAGGAGGAAACCCAGCGTTTGGTGATGTCCATGGGTTCCAGACTTAAGGCAGTGATTGCCTCCAAAGGATTCGCAACAAAATATTGAAAATAAAAATATTTTGTTTGGGTTTGGTTTATTTGTCCAATTACTTTTGACCTCCTAAATGTGGAGTGTTTGTAAAGAAATGTGGACAATTCCTACAATTTTTATCAGATATTTTTGTTCAAACCTTCAAATTAAACGTTACAATCTGCACTTGAATTCTGTTGTAGAGGTTTCATTTCAAATCCAATGTGGTGGCATGCAGAGCCCAACTCGCGAAAATTGTGTCACTGTCCAAATATTTCTGGACCTAACTGTATATACATCATATGGGAGACACAGAGACTGCTGTATATACATCACATAGGAGACACCAAGACTGCTGAATACATATCACATAGGAGATTCTGGGACTTTAGTATGTACATCACATAGAATAAACTGACACTTTGAGGAATATACATCACATAAACTACACTGAGGCTTATGCTACATCACATACGTGACACCAAGACTGTTGTAATGTACATACATTACAAAGGGATGGTCGTCTCTACGGAGATAGTCAGGGCATTTGCCCCTGTCTCAGCTGGCAGGGGAACTGTGTACTGGCAGCATGGGAGGACAGTGTGAAGGCAAACCAAGAATGGTACAGTATGCCAAGGAGGAGGAGTGTGACACTAGGCAGTATATGGGGGGACAGCTTGAGAGTACAGTGTGAATAAGGGGTCCATTTTGATAAGGATAAGATATTGTGGAGGGCATGTTCCATAAGAGGGCAGTATGTGGGTTATATTTTTGTGAGGGGCAATTATTCAGGGAACGCAGCATAGAGCAGATCTTTTTATTTAGGAGCATTACAATCATGCTGTTATTTTTAAAGGCACCGTGTTGGGATGCGCTGCATAAAACCGGAGAAGAGAAAAGTCTGCAGAAACAAGGTGTGGATGTGAAAAGTCATCATGGCTCCTGAACAAGATGGAGAAGAAAAGAAGCAGAATGACTTCAGTCAGAGAAGCGGTAAGGTACAGTACATGTAAGGTACATGGGTGTAAATGTACATTTGTGATACTGACTTCATGTTATCAGTACTGTGGTGTCTGTATTGTCCATAGTCTGATAATGACTGATAACAACTTCCAGCATCTCCTTAGGGTACCGTCATACTTTAGCGACACAGCAGCGATCCCACCAGCGATCTGACCTGGTCAGGATCGCTGCTGCATCGCTACATGGTCGCTGGTGAGCTGTCAAACAGGCAGATCTCACCAGCGACCAGTGACCAGCCCCCAGCCAGCAGCGACGTGCAAGCGACGCTGCGCTTGCACGGAGCCGGCGTCTGGAAGCTGCGGACACTGGTAACTAAGGTAAACATTGGGTATGGTTACCCGATGTTTACCTTAGTTACCAGCGCACACCGCTTAGCTTAGCGTGTGCAGGGAGCAGGAGCCGGCACTGGCAGCGTGAGAGCTGCGGAGGCTGGTAACGAAGGTAAATATCGGGTAACCACCTTGGTTACCCGATGTTTACCTTGGTTACAGCTTACCGCAGGCTGTCAGACGCCGGCTCCTGCTCTCTGCACATTCAGGATTGTTGCTCTCTCGCTGTCACACACAGCGATGTGTGCTTATCAGCGGGAGAGCAACAATAAAAAAATGAACCAGGGCTGTGTGTAACGAGCAGCGATCTCACAGCAGGGGCCAGATCGCTGCTCAGTGTCACACACAGCGAGAGCGCTAATGAGGTCACTGCTGCGTCACAAAAAACGTGACTCAGCAGTGATCTCAGCGATCTCACTGTGTGTGAAGTACCCCTTACCTTTGCTATGGACATTTTGGGAATTGTAGGGTCATGTGATACAAATGTATATGGGTTTGACCTGACAGAACAATTGATTGCTGTAGTAAGCTTGGTGTTATATTCCAGATAGTGAATGATGGTGGTTCTAGTGTATTCCTGTACTGAAGGTAGTTCTGGTGATGTATTCATATACTGATGGTGCTTCTGGTTATGTATATCTGTACTGATGGTGGTTGTGATGCTGTATTTGTGTACTGATGGTAATTCTAGAAGTGTATTTCTGTATTGATTGAGGGTCTAGACATTTATTTATGTAGTCATGGTGGTTCTGGTGATTGATTATTGTACTGGTGAGGGTTTTGGTGCTGTATTCCTGTAATGATGATGGTTCTGGTGATGTATTAATTTACTGATTTTGGTTCTGGTGATTTATTTCTGTACTGTTTATGGTTATGGTGATGCATTTGATGTGCCCACGGGGTCTGGGGGTTACTCATCACCAGGCCGGTGTAGGAGGTTAGGATGTCACAGCGTCCCGACCCGATTCCATGACCCCGTCGGAGACGGAGGGGTTATTTACAGGGGAGAATAGAGTTTGTATTTGTGACGCCACCTGTGGTTTGCGGCTAACATAGGAACCTCCGCTGTGCGAGGTATCCTCTGGGACAGATGGTAGTGCAGCTCGGTTTGTGCAGCGCTCCACAGGCAGAGCTCGGGCCCCAGGGATGTTGGGAGTGGTAGTTTCCTGCTGCCATGCAGCTATGGCGAGGATAGGGCGTGGGAAGGATTGGACCACACATGAGTTGCAGACAAAGTTCTTTACTCACTGAAGTATCACCGCCTCTGGAGTGCCGGACTCCGCTGTCATGGGCTCCAGCCAATTCCAGATAGTTCGGAGGTCAAAGCCGGTGCTTCTTTCTGTGCGTCCTTCCTACTTGCGCTGTGATGTAGAAAAAACCCAAGGAGAAAAATTGT
Organism: Anomaloglossus baeobatrachus; assembly: GCF_048569485.1. NCBI lineage: Eukaryota > Metazoa > Chordata > Amphibia > Anura > Aromobatidae > Anomaloglossus > Anomaloglossus baeobatrachus. The sequence goes on from NC_134361.1 coordinate 175,917,854, forward strand.
AGGAAAAATACCCTGACTATAAATAAATAAATTGCAAGTGCTTAATAACAGGGTACTTAGTATATACATTTTTGCAAAAAGGTAAGAAGCTGTCTCACCTCGTCACGGTGTACCCATCTGAGACAGTCCCTAACCTACTAAAGTTAAAAACATATTCTGTACCTGACTTGTGTCATGTCCAAACTTCAATATGAATGGTAAAGTGGTCAGCTGGGTCCCAGATTAAATACACAGCAAAAAGTGAGAAGCAGGTAATTGTTCAGCCTCAGTATCAGGAGGGCTGCACCCCCAACTTGCATTAAAGCAAGATAACAGACAAAAAAACACCAAAAGACTGAGCTGTAACAAATGTTCAATAAACATGCAACATTACAAGCATGTGAATAGCAGCCTCAAGACTAGAAAAAAACCAAGGAGAAAAATTGTAGGAAAAATACCCTGACTATAAATAAATAAATTGCAAGTGCTTAATAACAGGGTACTTAGTATATACATTTTTGCAAAAAGGTAAGAAGCTGTCTCACCTCGTCACGGTGTACCCATCTGAGACAGTCCCTAACCTACTAAAGTTAAAAACATATTCTGTACCTGACTTGTGTCATGTCCAAACTTCAATATGAATGGTAAAGTGGTCAGCTGGGTCCCAGATTAAATACACAGCAAAAAGTGAGAAGCAGGTAATTGTTCAGCCTCAGTATCAGGAGGGCTGCACCCCCAACTTGCATTAAAGCAAGATAACAGACAAAAAAACACCAAAAGACTGAGCTGTAACAAATGTTCAATAAACATGCAACATTACAAGCATGTGAATAGCAGCCTCAAGACTAGAAAAAAACCAAGGAGAAAAATTGTAGGAAAAATACCCTGACTATAAATAAATAAATTGCAAGTGCTTAATAACAGGGTACTTAGTATATACATTTTTGCAAAAAGGTAAGAAGCTGTCTCACCTCGTCACGGTGTACCCATCTGAGACAGTCCCTAACCTACTAAAGTTAAAAACATATTCTGTACCTGACTTGTGTCATGTCCAAACTTCAATATGAATGGTAAAGTGGTCAGCTGGGTCCCAGATTAAATACACAGCAAAAAGTGAGAAGCAGGTAATTGTTCAGCCTCAGTATCAGGAGGGCTGCACCCCCAACTTGCATTAAAGCAAGATAACAGACAAAAAAACACCAAAAGACTGAGCTGTAACAAATGTTCAATAAACATGCAACATTACAAGCATGTGAATAGCAGCCTCAAGACTAGAAAAAAACCAAGGAGAAAAATTGTAGGAAAAATACCCTGACTATAAATAAATAAATTGCAAGTGCTTAATAACAGGGTACTTAGTATATACATTTTTGCAAAAAGGTAAGAAGCTGTCTCACCTCGTCACGGTGTACCCATCTGAGACAGTCCCTAACCTACTAAAGTTAAAACAACTTCTCACTTTTTGCTGTGTATTTAATCTGGGACCCAGCTGACCACTTTACCATTCATATTGAAGTTTGGACATGACACAAGTCAGGTACAGAATATGTTTTTAACTTTAGTAGGTTAGGGACTGTCTCAGATGGGTACACCGTGACGAGGTGAGACAGCTTCTTACCTTTTTGCAAAAATGTATATACTAAGTACCCTGTTATTAAGCACTTGCAATTTATTTATTTATAGTCAGGGTATTTTTCCTACAATTTTTCTCCTTGGTTTTTTTCTAGTCTTGAGGCTGCTATTCACATGCTTGTAATGTTGCATGTTTATTGAACATTTGTTACAGCTCAGTCTTTTGGTGTTTTTTTGTCTGTTATCTTGCTTTAATGCAAGTTGGGGGTGCAGCCCTCCTGATACTGAGGCTGAACAATTACCTGCTTCTCACTTTTTGCTGTGTATTTAATCTGGGACCCAGCTGACCACTTTACCATTCATATTGAAGTTTGGACATGACACAAGTCAGGTACAGAATATGTTTTTAACTTTAGTAGGTTAGGGACTGTCTCAGATGGGTACACCGTGACGAGGTGAGACAGCTTCTTACCTTTTTGCAAAAATGTATATACTAAGTACCCTGTTATTAAGCACTTGCAATTTATTTATTTATAGTCAGGGTATTTTTCCTACAATTTTTCTCCTTGGTTTTTTTCTAGTCTTGAGGCTGCTATTCACATGCTTGTAATGTTGCATGTTTATTGAACATTTGTTACAGCTCAGTCTTTTGGTGTTTTTTTGTCTGTTATCTTGCTTTAATGCAAGTTGGGGGTGCAGCCCTCCTGATACTGAGGCTGAACAATTACCTGCTTCTCACTTTTTGCTGTGTATTTAATCTGGGACCCAGCTGACCACTTTACCATTCATATTGAAGTTTGGACATGACACAAGTCAGGTACAGAATATGTTTTTAACTTTAGTAGGTTAGGGACTGTCTCAGATGGGTACACCGTGACGAGGTGAGACAGCTTCTTACCTTTTTGCAAAAATGTATATACTAAGTACCCTGTTATTAAGCACTTGCAATTTATTTATTTATAGTCAGGGTATTTTTCCTACAATTTTTCTCCTTGGTTTTTTTCTAGTCTTGAGGCTGCTATTCACATGCTTGTAATGTTGCATGTTTATTGAACATTTGTTACAGCTCAGTCTTTTGGTGTTTTTTTGTCTGTTATCTTGCTTTAATGCAAGTTGGGGGTGCAGCCCTCCTGATACTGAGGCTGAACAATTACCTGCTTCTCACTTTTTGCTGTGTATTTAATCTGGGACCCAGCTGACCACTTTACCATTCATATTGAAGTTTGGACATGACACAAGTCAGGTACAGAATATGTTTTTAACTTTAGTAGGTTAGGGACTGTCTCAGATGGGTACACCGTGACGAGGTGAGACAGCTTCTTACCTTTTTGCAAAAATGTATATACTAAGTACCCTGTTATTAAGCACTTGCAATTTATTTATTTATAGTCAGGGTATTTTTCCTACAATTTTTCTCCTTGGTTTTTTTCTAGTCTTGAGGCTGCTATTCACATGCTTGTAATGTTGCATGTTTATTGAACATTTGTTACAGCTCAGTCTTTTGGTGTTTTTTTGTCTGTTATCTTGCTTTAATGCAAGTTGGGGGTGCAGCCCTCCTGATACTGAGGCTGAACAATTACCTGCTTCTCACTTTTTGCTGTGTATTTAATCTGGGACCCAGCTGACCACTTTACTATTCATATTGAAGTTTGGACATGACACAAGTCAGGTACAGAATATGTTTTTAACTTTAGTAGGTTAGGGACTGTCTCAGATGGGTACACCGTGACGAGGTGAGACAGCTTCTTACCTTTTTGCAAAAATGTATATACTAAGTACCCTGTTATTAAGCACTTGCAATTTATTTATTTATAGTCAGGGTATTTTTCCTACAATTTTTCTCCTTGGTTTTTTTCTAGTCTTGAGGCTGCTATTCACATGCTTGTAATGTTGCATGTTTATTGAACATTTGTTACAGCTCAGTCTTTTGGTGTTTTTTTGTCTGTTATCTTGCTTTAATGCAAGTTGGGGGTGCAGCCCTCCTGATACTGAGGCTGAACAATTACCTGCTTCTCACTTTTTGCTGTGTATTTAATCTGGGACCCAGCTGACCACTTTACCATTCATATTGAAGTTTGGACATGACACAAGTCAGGTACAGAATATGTTTTTAACTTTAGTAGGTTAGGGACTGTCTCAGATGGGTACACCGTGACGAGGTGAGACAGCTTCTTACCTTTTTGCAAAAATGTTTATACTAAGTACCCTGTTATTAAGCACTTGCAATTTATTTATTTATAGTCAGGGTATTTTTCCTACAATTTTTCTCCTTGGTTTTTTTCTAGTCTTGAGGCTGCTATTCACATGCTTGTAATGTTGCATGTTTATTGAACATTTGTTACAGCTCAGTCTTTTGGTGTTTTTTTGTCTGTTATCTTGCTTTAATGCAAGTTGGGGGTGCAGCCCTCCTGATACTGAGGCTGAACAATTACCTGCTTCTCACTTTTTGCTGTGTATTTAATCTGGGACCCAGCTGACCACTTTACCATTCATATTGAAGTTTCGACATGACACAAGTCAGGTACAGAATATGTTTTTAACTTTAGTAGGTTAGGGACTGTCTCAGATGGGTACACCGTGACGAGGTGAGACAGCTTCTTACCTTTTTGCAAAAATGTATATACTAAGTACCCTGTTATTAAGCACTTACAATTTATTTATTTATAGTCAGGGTATTTTTCCTACAATTTTTCTCCTTGGTTTTTTTCTAGTCTTGAGGCTGCTATTCACATGCTTGTAATGTTGCATGTTTATTGAACATTTGTTACAGCTCAGTCTTTTGGTGTTTTTTTGTCTGTTATCTTGCTTTAATGCAAGTTGGGGGTGCAGCCCTCCTGATACTGAGGCTGAACAATTACCTGCTTCTCACTTTTTGCTGTGTATTTAATCTGGGACCCAGCTGACCACTTTACCATTCATATTGAAGTTTGGACATGACACAAGTCAGGTACAGAATATGTTTTTAACTTTAGTAGGTTAGGGACTGTCTCAGATGGGTACACCGTGACGAGGTGAGACAGCTTCTTACCTTTTTGCAAAAATGTATATACTAAGTACCCTGTTATTAAGCACTTGCAATTTATTTATTTATAGTCAGGGTATTTTTCCTACAATTTTTCTCCTTGGTTTTTTTCTAGTCTTGAGGCTGCTATTCACATGCTTGTAATGTTGCATGTTTATTGAACATTTGTTACAGCTCAGTCTTTTGGTGTTTTTTTGTCTGTTATCTTGCTTTAATGCAAGTTGGGGGTGCAGCCCTCCTGATACTGAGGCTGAACAATTACCTGCTTCTCACTTTTTGCTGTGTATTTAATCTGGGACCCAGCTGACCACTTTACCATTCATATTGAAGTTTGGACATGACACAAGTCAGGTACAGAATATGTTTTTAACTTTAGTAGGTTAGGGACTGTCTCAGATGGGTACACCGTGACGAGGTGAGACAGCTTCTTACCTTTTTGCAAAAATGTATATACTAAGTACCCTGTTATTAAGCACTTGCAATTTATTTATTTATAGTCAGGGTATTTTTCCTACAATTTTTCTCCTTGGTTTTTTTCTAGTCTTGAGGCTGCTATTCACATGCTTGTAATGTTGCATGTTTATTGAACATTTGTTACAGCTCAGTCTTTTGGTGTTTTTTTGCGCTGTGATGTGTGAGTCCCTGCAGCTTGAAGCTACGCTGAGACCCTTGTCCTTGTATAGGTTCCTGTTCTGTCCCACATGGCAGGCAGCGTGAGTCCTTTACTGGTGCCGCTCTTTTGTCACAGCTCCTGGCTCTAGTATGCTGCTGTGCTCTGGGCACTTTGTGAGCCAGAAGACTTGCAATCTTCTGCCGTATGGATTCTGCTGGTGGGACTTGCAGTACCCATGCAGCCTAGGGCTCTGCACCCTGCTCTTTGTGCTTGGTCCTGGGGGAGCTATGGCGCAGCTCCCTCCCCAGCGACCATCTCCTCTCCATTCCTTACTTGTTCGCACTTCTGTCACTTCTGTGTGTGTGTGCCGCCTTACTCCCCTTTTATTATGCTCCACTCCCCGGGTTACTGTACTGATGGGTAGGAGGTCCCATATCTCATGATGGCCACCCCCAGCACCCTACCCTAACCCATTCCCAGTGGGAGGGAAACGGAACTGTGTGTTGTGTGGATTGTGGTTTTGGTGGCAATGACCTCCTCTGTACTCAAGATGAGTACCACACCTCAGCCGAGGTGCAGTACCCTATGGCGACTGAAGTATCAGGAGCACCACATATTCATGTAGTGATAGTTGTTCTGGTGATGTATTTCTGTACTGATGATGGTTCTGGTGATGTATTTCTGTACTGATGACAGTTACGATGCTGTATTTCTGCACTGGTGTGGCTTCTTAGGCTATGTTCGCACATGGCTTTTTTGGTGCATTTTTTTCTTGACCAAAACCTGATCTTGTGGCATGAAATCTCCTTTGAGTCATCTACGTTTTTGGTGCATTTTTGGTGCGTTTTTAGTGGCATTATTGGTGCATATTTTCTACAAAATGGATTGTATCAATGAAAAAAAATTCCAAAAATGCTGCAAAGAATTGACATGCTCATTCTTTGAAATCTGCAGTAAAAACGCAGGTATTTGACAAAACCGTCAGGAAAAAATCTGCAGGTGTTTGTGTCTGTGTGCATGAGATTTCAGAAAGTCATAGTTTAGGTTGAGGATTCGATCTGGTGACCTTCTGTTTCATGGTCGGTTCTTCATTCTATTGCTTTTTTTCCCCCTGTGCAAGTGCTGATGATTTCTATTGTCTTTCTTTACCCTTCTTGGTTTGCTCCTCACCAATTGTCACTCATTTTCCTGTGGTGATTTTCCCACAATCACATTCTGGATTGGGTTATATATGTTCACCTCTCCCCTCACTTCTTTACTGGCTATATCTCTATGTGGATTTATCTCTGGGAATTCCAGCCCTTCAGCTAAGGGGCTTTACCTTTGAGTAAACACTAGGTGAGTGCCTGCTGTTTGTTGGTTTTATTCTCCTTCCCATCTCCTCTTCCTTATACCTTATTTCAGTTTATCTCCCTCTGGGTTTGTGTTTGTTGTGTCGCGGGCGGGGAGGGCGCTGCGCTCACCCACTGCTCGGGTCCGGCCACTGCTGCTGCTCGTTCGGTTGGTGGCTCGAGCGGTGGGCCGGATACCGGGGACTCGAGCGGCGCTCCTCGCCCGTGAGTGAAAGGGGTGGTTTGGTTTAGGGATATTGTCCGTGACGCCACCCACGGTTTGTGGTGAGGTTGGGACACCACCGCTGCTCCGTACGGGGATCCCGGGAGCGTTGACAGGGAGCAGCTGAGATGTTTTCTCCCCTCCGTGGGTAGGGGGGGTTTGGTGGTCCCAGGGCCCGGTGGTGGAGGTCGGAAGGTGGGTTGCGGGGCTTGGCCAGGTGCAGGGTCGCGGGGCAGCGCAGTGCCAGATGGCACGGTGGTACTCACTCAGCCAGTAACGCACACGGAGTCTCTGGTGAAACAAACGGCTGGATGGACCAGTCCCACAGACGGCTGCGGCGGTCACTCCCGGTAGGTTGGCGGTAACTGTCTCTCCCTGCACCGGTGTTCTGTTCTCGGCCTCAATGGCTTCCCACTGATAGCCCGCTCCCCAGCAGTATGTTGGCTAAGAGAGCCCTTCCTTTGCCCGCAGGCTCTGGCCCTGGGAGCTATAGCTCTGGCGGGAGCTTTATCTCCCTCACGGTTTGGACGGTTGCCTTCAGTGGGGTCTTTACTGCGGGGAAACCCCGGAGGTTCCCGTCGCTGACGGATTTGACCGGTTTAACGGCGACTCCTAGCCTGGTCGGGGTCCGTAGGCCCTGCCGGATGGTGCTGGCTTCTCTTTGCTCCCCGATCCGGTAACGGTGGGCCACCGCCCATCCCCGGTCCTTACGGTTGTGCGTCAATCGGCCTCTCCTGCAGACGGTCACCACCGTCTGCCAACCTTGCTGTTTCTGTGCCCGGGCCATGTACCCGGACACGGCCAGTCAGTTCCTCTACTACCACCTTCCCGGACTCCACTCCAAAACTGATCTGCCTTCCTTTTCCTGCCTCCAGGACTGTGAACTCCTCAGTGGGTGGAGCCAACCACCTGGCTCCGCCCCACCTGGTGTGGACATCAGCCCCTGGAGGGAGGCAACAAGGATTTGTGTCTGACCTTGATGTTCCTAACCGGGGTGTAGGGTGTGTTGTTGCAGTACCTGTGACGTCCTGGCTTGTCCAGGGCGCCACATTTGCTGCACACCTTCCTCTTCCCTTGTTGGCAGTGTGTGGTGGCATCTTTTCAGGTCCTTTAAGAAGCACAAGAAACCCTTTGATGGCCTTTTAGGGAGCCAGGTCCGAACTGGTGCTTATAGTTGTGCATCTAGTGTCTTTTAGTCTGTATGGAGACCTGTCCAGTGCAGACATTCATGCCCCCTTTTCCACTACTCATGTGTGTGAATGTGTTAGGTGCACAACATTATAGCCAGCCTGCCACACAACTACAGACATTGTCCTTGGCAGTTTCGGATATCAAGCAACCACAATAACCTGCATGTTCAAATATTCCTACTGTTTTGGGTCAATCAGGTATCAAGCCTGAACCCAAGGCAATGTTGCCAGAGTGCTTTAACAGGATCTAAAGTAATTTTTCCATCTTTTCTGCATCTTGTAAATTATTTTTTTCAGATATTTCATGTCTCCTCTGGACCTGAGAATCAGCGAGAGGGTATTGCATTGTCTTTGTGTCGCGGGCGGGGAGGAGGGTGTCAGCACACTACGCTCACCCCTTCTGCTCGGGTCCGGCGGCCGCTGCTCAGTGGTGGCTCGAGCTGTAGGCCGGATCCCGGGGGTCTCTCGAGCGGCACTCCTCGCCCGTGAGTGAAAGGGGTTGGTTGGGTGTGGGGATTGTTTATAGTCCGTGACGCCACCCACGGTTGTGGTGATTTCACCACCGCTGCTCAATACAGGGGTCCCGGGGATGGTGATGCGGAGCAGCCAGGTGTTGTGTTGCCCCTCCGTGGGTAGGGGTCGGTGATCCCGGGGCCCGGTGACGGTTTGGGAGGTGCAGGGCCTGGTGGGCGCAGGGACGCGGGGGCAGCGCTGTGCCTTGCGGCACTGTGGTACTCACTCAGCCTGAGACGTTGACACAGTTTGTACGGTAAACCAAACGGCTGGTAAGACGGTCCCACGGACGGCTGCAATTGCTCTCCCAGTAGGTGACGGTGATGTCCCTCTTCCTTGCACCTTGTGTACTAGTTGGTTGCGATGGGTCCCCACCGGTAACCCGCTCCCCGGCTTCAAGCTGGACCGGGGGAGCTCTACTCTTTGCCCGCAGGCGCTGGCCCTCAGCAAACTGGTGCCCTGGCGATGGCGGTGTCTCTGTTGTACAGGTTGGGCTGTTGCCTTCACTCGGGTCTTGGTTGTTGGGGGAATCTACGTCCCCTTCACTGACGGATTCGGCAATTTACGGCGACTCCAAGCCTTGCCGGGGTCCGAGAGGCCCCTGCCCTGGTGCTGACTGTCCTTCGGAACACTGCTCCAGACCACCGGGCACACAGCCTATGGGGTCCTTCCAGGAACTTCCAAACGGTCCCCCTCCAGACAGTCACCGCCGTTGCTGACCTTGCTGACCTGCCCTGCACTTAGCTGGACTCCTCAGGCTTTACACACTCTTGCTTCTCTGTCAACACTCTTGCTTTCCTCCTTTACCACCTTACTCCGCTTCTACTTTCACTTCCTTAGCTCATCTTTGCGCTTTACTCCTTCACTCCCCTCACTGGACTCTACTCCAACCCAGACTGCACTGCCTGGTTTCTCCCGCCTCCAGAGCTGTGATCTCCTTGGTGGGCGGAGCCAACCGCCTGGCCCACCCCCTGGTGTGAATCATCAGCCTCTGGAGGAAGGCAACAAGGATTTTTGGTTCAGCTTAGATGTGCCTACCTGGGATGTAGGGTGTGGTGGTGTGTGACCTGTGTCCCCTGGCTTGCCCAGGGCGACACATTCCCCCTTAGCAAAATGCAGACCGTCCGCGGGCTGCCGTCCTACACCGATTTTATTTTTCTGCAAAAAGGGATAACAAGGTAAATAACACATAAATACATTTTCAATAACTCTTCCCAAAACGGGAGGCACATTTCTGTAAACGTTGCAACGGTTTACAGTTACGGTTTCCGCTCTCTCCCACCCAAGCAACCTGGCCCTGATGCTGCCCCTAAAGCCCAGGCAGCACCCCTTGACCCACAGTCCAGCACAAATTACCCGAGCGGGATCTGTCCTTCCCTCCAGAGGGTAGCCACCGGTTCCTTTGGTGGCTGGGCCACAGCCTGCTCTGCTGAGGGCCCTCCCTCCAACCTGCCTCTCCGGAGGCGGCATTGCGGAAACGGTAACTGTAAACAACATATTTACAAGCCACTTAACGTTTGTGGTTGCCCTGCAAGTTCACGGGCTTGTCCATGGATAGTTCCCATGCAATAAACTTTTAAACGGTCCCCACGGGGACAACGGTGCCGGCTCCGGCCGGTTCCAAATCACAAGCAAATCAGGTGAAACTTCTTCGGTAATTTCACTTATCATCTTTCAAACTTTCAACAAACAACAACTGTTGGTCCCAACGGGGACGGTGCTGCGGGCATCCGCTGCCCTACTCCGGTTGCGCAAGCTCTGATGCCACTGCCAGGGGAGGGAGGTCTGCGCTCGCTCGGGCCTCCGGGCCCCTCCTTAGTTTGGCGTCCAGCGCAAACCACCCCCGCTCCCCAAAGAACCGAGTGTACTGGACGATATCACCCGGCATCAGATTGCGGCCGGGATGCTCCTCAGGCAGGTGGGCATTCACATCCCGCCGGGCTACAAAAACTTCGGCCTCCAGGCCCGGCTCGTAGATGAACCCGTAGCCCCGGCGGACATCAAACCGCCTCACCTGCCCCACGTACAACGGTCCCCGGACACGGGAGGTTGCTTGCCGGAGATGCTCTTTCTCCCGGATCGCTCTGGCCACCAGTTCGGCCTTCTTTCGCTCCCTCTCGGTGATCTCCAGGCCCAGCGGTACCGGCTCCCTATCCCAATACGGCGCTGCTGCCAGCGCCGGCGCACGGGTCGGGCCCCGCGGGACATCCTGGACGTTGCCCACTGTCAGGAGTATGGGCGGCAGGTCCCGCGGTGTCTTGGCCTTGGGCGCTGCCTTGCAGCAACAACCCGGCGCTACCTCAGCCGAGGTGTGGGGGATGGGCATAGGGGCTTTCCGCTGCTGGGCCTTCGGCTCGGAGCGGGTCATCGGCTCCGGCTCGGGGGGTTTTTCAGGGGATGCCTCCGGTTGCACTTTCGGCGTCTTCCACGGTAACACCTCCGGTGTGCCGCGGGCTCCGGCTACAGGTCGGCCCGCTTGGGCGGGGACGCTGGGTACTGCTACCGGTTGCGGTAGTAGCAGGCCTAGTGGCGGGATCACGGCCTCCGGGACGGGTGGCGAGGGAGGCAACGGGGGGAGAGGGCTTGGACCGGGCCCCACAGCCGCGATGACCGGCCCTTCAAGGGCATCGGGACGTGGGTCACTCACCCTCCCTTTCTCCGCTTCCTCCTTGCGTCTCCGCACGGTGGCTACAACGTCCGCCATGTCGGCCTCCCACTCCTCCATGAGGAGCTGCATCCTGACCTGCAGCCTTTGGTAGAGCTGCGCGGTTCGGATCTCCACCCACGCCGCGGTTCCAGGCGCGGGGGCTACGGTGTCGCGGGACGGCATCCACATGATGGCTTCTTCTTTTGCTTCCAGGAACGGTATGTTTGCAGAGTCCTGGCGTCCCTGCTTTTATAGCCGCAGCTACATGCGGCCAGCCGCCATCGCGTCCCCCTTAGCTCTTTCCGGCCCCTCCTCTCTCGGGGCGGGGTTTTGGCCTTCGCGCCTCTACTGCTCGAGAAGACGCTTGAGCGGGAACTTTTCGCGCCAAAGATGGCGGCTTCTGAAATTTTTCTGCCGGATATCTCCGGCGGTAACAAGGCGCACCTCTACCAAACGGCAGAGCGGTAAGATCCTGTTCGTGACGCCAAGTTGTCGCGGGCGGGGAGGAGGGTGTCAGCACACTACGCTCACCCCTTCTGCTCGGGTCCGGCGGCCGCTGCTCAGTGGTGGCTCGAGCTGTAGGCCGGATCCCGGGGGTCTCTCGAGCGGCACTCCTCGCCCGTGAGTGAAAGGGGTTGGTTGGGTGTGGGGATTGTTTATAGTCCGTGACGCCACCCACGGTTGTGGTGATTTCACCACCGCTGCTCAATACGGGGGTCCCGGGGATGGTGATGCGGAGCAGCCAGGTGTTGTGTTGCCCCTCCGTGGGTAGGGGTCGGTGATCCCGGGGCCCGGTGACGGTTTGGGAGGTGCAGGGCCTGGTGGGCGCAGGGACGCGGGGGCAGCGCTGTGCCTTGCGGCACTGTGGTACTCACTCAGCCTGAGATGTTGACACAGTTTGTACGGTAAACCAAACGGCTGGTAAGACGGTCCCACGGACGGCTGCAATTGCTCTCCCAGTAGGTGACGGTGATGTCCCTCTTCCTTGCACCTTGTGTACTAGTTGGTTGCGATGGGTCCCCACCGGTAAACCGCTCCCCGGCTTCAAGCTGGACCGGGGGAGCTCTACTCTTTGCCCGCAGGCGCTGGCCCTCAGAAACTGGTGCCCTGGCGGTGGCGGTGTCTCTGTTGTACAGGTTGGGCTGTTGCCTTCACTCGGGTCTTGGTTGTTGGGGGAATCTACGTCCCCTTCACTGACGGATTCGGCAATTTACGGCGACTCCAAGCCTTGCCGGGGTCCGAGAGGCCCCTGCCCTGGTGCTGACTGTCCTTCGGAACACTGCTCCAGACCACCGGGCACACAGCCTACGGGGTCCTTCCAGGAACTTCCAAACGGTCCCCCTCCAGACAGTCACCGCCGTTGCTGACCTTGCTGACCTGCCCTGCACTTAGCTGGACTCCTCAGGCTTTACACACTCTTGCTTCTCTGTCAACACTCTTGCTTTCCTCCTTTACCACCTTACTCCGCTTCTACTTTCACTTCCTTAGCTCATCTTTGCGCTTTACTCCTTCACTCCCCTCACTGGACTCTACTCCAACCCAGACTACACTGCCTGGTTTCTCCCGCCTCCAGAGCTGTGATCTCCTTGGTGGGCGGAGCCAACCGCCTGGCCCACCCCCTGGTGTGAATCATCAGCCTCTGGAGGAAGGCAACAAGGATTTTTGGTTCAGCTTAGATGTGCCTACCTGGGATGTAGGGTGTGGTGGTGTGTGACCTGTGTCCCCTGGCTTGCCCAGGGCGACACATTTGCGTCGTAGGATTCACAAGTTTGGACATTTTGCTTGTCTGAGGTTTCTGCAGTGTTGTCCCCCGTTGAGACATTTTTCTTGGCTCAGCCTCATTTATGAAGAATTTGACAAACTTTCTATAACTTAATCCAAGATCTGGAAGTTTGTTTAAGTAGGTCATAAATCTGAGGACTACTGCTCAGAGTTCAGACACTGGTCAATAACGCTCTCTTGGAATGACGCAGCTCTTCGGAGTCAGTTCTGTCAGGGATTTTCAGATTAGATTAAGGCCATGTTCGCACGTACCTGCTGAATATTCTGCAGCGATTTGACAGCACATGTGCACTTCAAATCACTGCAGAAACACTGCATAATGAATCCAGTGTTTCAGAAAAAAAAGCTGATTTCATGCGCTATGGCTGCTGCGCCCACCATACACAAAGTGGGAGCTGCAACCAAAGCGCACGGAATAATTGACATGCTGCTTTTATGAACGCATGGATTTGGGTCAAAATTTTAGCACCCAAATCTCTGCGTTCAAAAAAGCAATGTGTGCACGTCTCATGCACAATCTACATAGATTGTGCAGGGAACGCAGGACGTATGCATTTATTCTGCAGTGCAATATGCAGCGTAAGGCTGGAAACACATCTATGCGAGTAAAATCGGTCCGACTGGGCTGAAAAATACTCGGCTGATTTTAGTTCACGTTAGGTGCGAGTGCAACGCAAGTGCGATGCTTTTTGCTCGCGTGTGTGTCGCGTTTGCAATGCTAGTTTCATGCAACATCTTAATTAGATAAAAGCTAATACACGTGTCATTTAATTAACCTATGGGAATGTGATGTCACATTCATCTGTTGAATATTTAATGAGCGAAGTTACTGCCACACTTGCAAATGTGAACGGTGGTGCGGGTGTGTGATGCTACTTTTAATCCCCTTCCATAGGAAATCATTGGGACAAATGGTGCGAGAAACTCGCAAAAAAGCAGCATGCTGCGATTTTTTTCTCGGTCCGATTTGGACTGAGAAAAAAATCGCAGATGAGAGCTGAATCATTCACTAACATGTGTCCGATTCCAATGCGAGATTTTCTCGCATTGCTCTACTGCGAGAAACTCGCAAGTGAGAAGCAGCCCTTAGGGTAAGTTCACACAGTGCGTTTTTTGCGGCGTTTATGCGCGTTTTTGCTCTGAAAACTGCATGAATTTGCTTCCCCAGCAAAGTCTATGAGTTTTCATTTTTGCTGTCCGCACACAGCGGTTTTTTTTAGCTGCGCTTTTGCGGTGCCCACAAAAATGCAGCATGTCAATTATTTTTGCGTTTTTCACTGCGTTTTGCACCCATTGAGTTCAATGAGATGTTCAAAAATGCAATGAAAACAGCAAATTGCAAATATAGCTGCGTTTTAGTGCGTTTCTATGACTAAAAACGCAGCTATAAACACAAGGGGTGGGCAGTAAAGTGACATGTACAGGAAGAGGATTCCTTCTGTTAGTAAACACAGAAGCGTGAATCCTCCCGGTACCGTCACCGCTGCTTCCACCTCCAGTCCTGTGCATGTCAGCTCCCGTGCGGCGCCATGTCTGAGCGGGAGGTGGAAGCAGCTGCGAAAACAAAAGTGAACAGTAGAAAAAAAAATGTCATACTCACCTGTCTGCAGACTCCCGGTGCCATGTCCGCTCCCAGTTCCTCTCCCGGTACTGCCGCTCCGGCTGTGTGCAGATGGCTAGGACACCTCCGATATCTGCAGGACCTGGCGCTGATCACCTGATGCGGTCACCTGACGCGTCAGCTGATCGTAAGTCTCGCGGTGACACCGGCGCCCGGCCGGCTTAACCTGTCAGCGGATGCCGTCAGGAGACTTCATCCCTGATTATTGGCAGCTCCTGCAGCGATCAAACTCCGCTCCAGAAGCTGCCGGTAATCAGCACATAAGTGAGTATTTTTTTTTTTTTTTTGCACTGATGCATCATCTGATTGTATAAACGGCTTTTATACAATCAGCTGCTGTGTCATGTAATTCACATCCTGGAACCTGACACATCATCTGATTGCTTTGCCTTCCAGCAAACCGATCAGATGATATTGGATCCGGATTGGACGGCGCGGGACCCTGACCCAGGATTACTGCGGAGGGGGGCTTCTTTATTTCAATAAAGATGGAGTCACTAATTGTGTTGTGTTTTATTTCTAATAAAAATATTTTTCTGTGTGTTGTGTTTTTTTTCTATCTTTACTAAAAATTCATGCTGGCCATGTCTAATATTGGCGTGACCCCATGAATTTCGGGCTTAGGGCCAGCTGATAATATACAGCTAGCCCTAACCCCATTATTACCCAGTGAGCCACCCATCACCAGGGCAGCTGGAAGAGTTGGATCAGCGCCAGAAGATGGCGCTTCTATGGAAGCGCCATTTTCTGGGGTGGCTGCAGACTGCAATTCGCAGCGGGGGTGCCCAGAAAGCATGGGCACCCTGCACTGTAGATTCCAATCCCCAGCTGCCTAGTTGTACCTGGCTGGACTCAAAAATTGGGCGAAGCCCACGTTATTTTTTTTAATTATTTCATGAAATTCATGAAATAAAAAAAAAAGTGCTTCCCTAATTTTTGGTTCCCAGCCGGGTACAAATAGGCAGCTGGGGGTTGGGGGCAGCCCGGCTAGCATACAAAAATATGGCGAAGCCCACGTCATTTTTTGGGGGGGGCAAAAAACTCCTGCATACAGTCCTGGATGGAGGATGCTGAGCCTTGTAGTTCTGCAGCTGCTGTCTGCTCTCCTGCATACACTATTGGATGGAGTATGCTGAGCCTTGTAGTTCTGCAGCTGTCTGCTCTCCTGCATACACTAGTGGAGAATGAAGAACATATTGAAGAAGGAAATGACATCAAACTTTTTTTTTTTTTTTTTTTCAACAATCTTTAATGGCATTGTTCACTGATAAAAAAACGCATAAAGACGCAGTGAGCAAAAACGCATAAAAAAACGCACCAAATTGCGTGCATTTTTTGCCGCGTTTTTTTGACGTGGGTGCGTTTTTGTGCGGTTTTTGCCACAAAAAACGCACAAAAACGCAGCGTCAAAAAAATGCAGTGTGTGAACCTAGCCTAATTATGCTTTTGAGTAATGAAGACATTGGTTGGTGGGGTCAAGACATAAGGTGACTGTCTTTACTGATCATTAGAACCTGTTGTTTATTAATGCTGCTAAGTGCTTAAATACTAGACAGGCTCGGTGGTCCCCCTTTTTTTTTTTGCTCAGTTTGACTTTGTGGTTACATATCTCCCTAGATCTAAGAATATTAAAGCTAACATTTTGTCACGTAGATTTTTTCCAGAGATGAAGGACGAAAATTCAGTCAAGATTCCTAGTTAAAGGGGTGGTGGTTAGTTCTCTGAGGGTAGATCTCAGGTTGCTCAGGACAGAGCGCCAAAAGGTTTACCTAAAAAAACCCTTTACGTGCTGCACTCTTTATGCGTAGATCTGCTTAATGAAGTGCATGATTTCGTTTTAGCTAGACATCTAGGTTCTTCTGGACATCTGGGTTCTTCTGCCACTTGGAGGTCTGTTTCTAGATCATTTTAGTACCAGAATGCTCATAGAAATATTGAAGAGTATGTCTATAGATGCAGTGTTTGTGCCAGCGCTAAAGTCTTTTGTCAAGCTGCAGCAGGTTACCTCTTGCCTAACAAGGTTCTATCGCAGTTCTTGACCCCTTTGGTCTATTGACTTTGTCATTAACCTATTCAGCTGTGGCATTAATAAAGTTGTGTGGGTAGTGGTGGATCATTTTAGCAAAATGGTTCAGTTGGTCCAACTTCAAAAGTTGCCAACTGGTAAGAGCTTAACAACTTTGTTCATTTCTCATATCTTTAAATTGTATCGTGTTCCCAAGAACATTATTTCTGATAGAGAGGCTCAATTTCTGATTAGCTTTTGCGTAGTTTCTTCTCCAGATTACTTATCAAGCTGTCTTTCCCCAGGTTATCATCCCGGGACTAAGGGGTGCTTCACACATAGCGAGATCGCTGCCGAGATCGCTGCTGAGTCACGCTTTTTGTGACGCAGCAGTGACCTCATTAGCGATCTCGCTGTGTGTGACACTGAGCAGCGATCTGGCCCCTGCTGTGAGATCGCTGCTCGTTACACACAGCCCTGGTTCGTTTTCTTCAAAGGCGCTCTCCCGCTGTGACACACAGATCGCTGTGTGTGACAGCGAGAGAGCGACAAATGAAGCGAGCAGGGAGCAGGAGCCGGCATCTGACAGCTGAGGTAAGCTTGTAACCAAGATACACATCGGGTAACCAAGGTGGTTACCCGATATTTACCTTAGTTACCAGCCTCCGCAGCTCTCACGCTGCCTGTGCTGCCGGCTCCGGCTCTCTGCACATTTAGCTGCATTACACATCGGGTTAATTAACCCGATGTGTACAGCAGCTAGGAGAGCAAGGAGCCAGCGCTCAGTGTGCGCGGCTCCCTGCTCCCTGCACACACAGCTAAGCGGTGTTCGCTGGTAACTAATGTAAACCATACCCGATGTTTACCTTAGTTACCAGTCTCCGCAGCTTCCAGACGGCGGCTCCGTGCAAGCGCAGCGTCGCTTGCACGTCGCTGCTGGCTGGGGGCTGTTCACTGGTCGCTGGTGAGATCTGCCTGTTTGACAGCTCACCAGCGACCATGTAGCGATGCAGCAGCGATCCTGACCAGGTCAGATCGCTGGTCGGATCGCTGCTGCATCGCTAAGTGTGAAGGTACCCTAATAGACAAACAGAAAGGGTGAATCAAGAGGTACAGCAGTATTTGAGATGCTTTGTTTCCTCTAATCAAGAAGATTGGGTGGAGTTTCTGCCTCTTGCCGAGTTTGTTCTAAATGGCTTCTGGGATCTCATCTATTTTTTGTTGCGAGGGTTTTCATCCAATTTTTGGGAACTTTTTAGGATTACAGTCTTCCTTGCTAGAGAAGAGAGATTTTCTTCACAATTAAGTTGGATCTCGAACGAGTTTGAAAGTGATCTTTTGGTAGCTGAACGGGTCAAAAGAGGTGCTAACGGCAGATGTAGGAAGGCTCCTGTTTTTAAGGTGGGGGATTTTGTATGGTTGTCCTCAAAGAATCTACATCTAAAGATCATGTCTAGGACGTTTGTACCTAAATTTGTAGGTGTTTATGAAATCATTAAAATTCTTATTCTTGTGACAGTTAAGTTGCAACTTCCTGTTGCTTGGAAAATCAATCTTTCCTTTCTTCCCTTTTAAAAAAATTTGAGGGGAAATTGGGTCATCAAGACATAATTGAGATGGATTTGGAAGAGGATTGTATGAGGTACAGCGAGTTTTTGGTTCCAGGTGGGTCAAATGCCATCTACAGTATCTTGTTAAATGGAAGGCTTATGTGCCTGAAAATATCTACTCAGTTTATTCAGAGGATCTTCATGCAGATTACTATATGAGAGAGATCTCTCGGCAATGTAAAACAGTAAGGGTTTGGTGGCCCCTCCTAGAAAGGTGGGTACTGTCATAGCTCGGTTTGGGGATTGGATCTCGTGGCCTTCTATTTTGTGGATTGTTCCTCTGTCTGCTGGGCTATAACCATTTTTCTCTGTCAAATTGCTGATGGTTTCTATTGTCTTTGTTTTTCCTTCTTGGTTTGCTCCTATCCAGGTGTCTCTTATTTCCCCGTTGTGGTTTTCCCTATCACATTCCAGATTGGGTTTTATACAGTGCCTTGCAAAAATATTCACCCCCCCCCCCCCCCATTGGCATTTTTTGTTTTCTGCTACATCTCAACCTGAAATTTCACAGTTTTTTGAGAGGGCTTACATCAGTTCATGTAAAGAACGTGACTACTACTGTGAACATTTGATTTAATTTTTATTGTGAAGCAAACAACCATTAAGACAAAAATACATGAAAACTTACATAACTATTCACCCAACCCCCCCCCCCCCCCCCACCCCCAAAGTCAGTACTTTGTATAGCATCCTTTTGCAACAATTACAGCTGGAAGTCACTTTGAGTAAGTCTCTATGAGCTTTCCATGTCATACCCCTTACATTTTTGCCCATTCCTCAAGGCAAAACTGCTCTTGCTCCCTCAGGTTAAGTGGTTTCCTCTGGTGAACAGTCTGACCACAGATTCTCAATTGCATTAAGGTCTGGGCTTTGACAAGGCCACTACAATACATTTACACATTTCTCATTAAACCATTCGAGTGTTGCTCTAGCAGTACGCTTTGGATCATTGTCTTTTTGGAAAGTGAACCTCTGTCCCAGCCTCAAATCACTGACATACTGAAACAGGTTTTGATCAAGAATATCCCTGTATTTCGCACTATTCATCTTCCCCTTGACTAGTAACATTTTCCCTGTCACTACTGCTGAAAAACATCCCCACAAGATGATGCTGCCACTACTATGTTTCACTGTGGGCATGGTGTTCTTGGGGTGATTAGTTGTGGTAGTTTGCCACTAGACATAGAGTTTACCTTGGTAGCCAAAAAGTTACATTTTAGTCCCATTTGACCAAAGCACCTTCTGCCATACCTTTGGGAAGTCTCCTACATATCTTATGGCAAACTTATGAAGGAGGGAAACAGGACAGCAATTGAAGGAAGAGAAGAGGCACCGGACTGAGACCAGAGACGCTCATTGGACCGGACCTCCTGCGGGTGAGTATAATAAGGGCCTTTTTTATGTTATACAGAGCGGCCTGGGCACTTATATACAGTATTCTAGAATACAGTATATAATGGCTTATAGGCGGTGGCCGCAGCTTATATCGAAAAAACCTGGAGACAGAGTCCCTTTAAGTGGATATTTTTTCTATTCAATCACTGTCTTAGGACAGTATGGAATAATCATATAAACACTAAACATTTTTGATTAATGACTACAGTATCCGGTCCTCAAGACATTGCAGGAGCGCTACTTTTGACCAGGAGTATACTTTTTCTCTGATGAAGACCCTTTCAGACTGTTTGGGACATCTGAAAGAATGATTGTCCGGAAAAGAAAATGTGAACACTACCGTGAGTCCTGTAAAATACCAAAAGTAAACCATCCTGAGAAGATTCAGGTATGGAGGCTTTTCACCCATGGTGGGGGCTTTTCATCCATGGAGGGGGTTTTCATCCATGCAATGTGCTCACCAACAATTTTGCCAAAGAACACTGTTGTGAATAACAAATGGGATCTAAGCATCTTCCAAGAGCAACGTCTCCCGACCATCCAGGAGCAATTCGGTGATGGACAATGCTTTTCCAACATGATGAAGACCATGAAGACTACTGCGACAGATAATCCTAAAATAAAGTGATACACGTGGCCATTTTTAATACATTTTTGACCCATTTTTAGCCAAAACAATAGATGGATACAAAAAGTTTGTTTTTCTCTTATACTTTTGCCTTCTTGAGAACAATCAAGCTGAAAACTTAAAACAAAAAAAATCTATAATCTATATTCACTTGGGGAATTTTGGTCTTCTGTTTAACTCTTCCCTGGTCCCCGACTGGGCTCTCTATACAAAGATCCTGCTGCGGTTGTGATCGCTCTTCTCAGCAACCTGTTGTGTAATGTATGAAAAAGGACGCAGCTGCAAAGAGAAAGGCTAAAATGGAATATTTCCTTTTCAAATCTGGAGAAAGCCACAGGGATATCCACATGATATATCTACACCATATCGATTTTCCTGAAGACAAAAACAGACAGGCATTTAAAATATTAAAAAACCTTCCATGTAACCCTACTCTGGCTCCTGTTGGTCTCCATATGCCAGGCCTCCAGGGGTGAAATGGCATCATATATGACTGATGCCGCCTGTGATTGGCAACATGTCGTCACTGAAGGCCAGGATAGAGAGACTGGATGGGGGGCCAGGGATATGTGTCACAATGTGACTCCAGGATAGCGAGGGACAGGAGGCTCCTATGCTGTCCCTTCTGCTAGGTTATCACTAACCTCAGAGAGTTACCACTAATGGTAGAGATGCCTGAGCCCGTGGCTGGCTATTCTCTTGACCAGATCTAATCTGTTATCTCCCCCCAGGTAAGGAAGTAGCAGGAGTGCGATGGTAACACAGATTAAGACAGAGGAAAACCAAAACTGAGACACACTGCAAACTCACAGGAACAAACAGTAAGAGACTAAGGAGAAAAGCAAGAGCAGGAAGGTAGCAACAAAAGAACAATAAGGGGTAACACCACAACCGCTCACAGCAATAATGTACAAGAACCACCAGTAAGTCTGGATCACAACACCTCACCAGACCAGTATAGGAAAACTATAGCTGGCATTAATGCAATAGTCCAGCCAGCATATATAGGAGGGGAGCTAACATGATTGGCTCCCCACAGCATGTGATCAAAGAGACTAACAAGCAGCCCAGCAGAGATTAACTATTGCTAGCCTGCTGAAGCCTGAATACAGAGCTCAGAGAAGTTAGCAGGTAGTGCCAGAATGTGGTTTCTACAGATCTTGATGACAGTTGGCGATGCCTGCTAAAATCTCCTTGTGACAACATGATGCAACAAGAGTCTGAACAAACAAATGATTTCCACTTACATTGTACAATCGATATTTTTTCCCCCTCGCTAAACAATTCCATCCACAATAGAAGAGGGTTTTTTGGACATATTGTTCAATTATTGTGTTTTATGAATAGAAAGGATTTAAATCTGAAAGATTATCAGTTTATATAAATGTGATTTAATATTGACACGTTATGGGTTTACAAATCCACATTAAAGCTCAATTTCGATACCGAAAATTTATACAGATTGTGGATTTCTAAAAATTGAATTTCCTTTTGCTGCTACTTTATTCTTTTGCTGATTTTCTCTCTGCAAATTAAATTGGAAGAAATGCAATATAGATATACCCAGGGGCGTATCTAGAGTCCTTGGCAACATTTTTGACCTGGGACACTCCACAACTACCAGTATGTGGCTTGTATGTATAGGGCTCTATGACTCAGCTAAGGTTAATAAAGATATATCTTCCCCTCATCCCATCCCTCATCTCTTCCCAATCATACAGATTGTAGATTTTACCACTAAACTAGTAACAAATACCACCATACTGTTAATGAACAAAACTGAGTGTATTAATACTGCAAACAAATCTACTATATAAGTGTACCGCCCCGGGGCTCGGCCAGCTGCCAAGCCGCTCGGATCCGTGCTCGTCGGTGGGTGCCCCGAGCTCCTCACGGACCCGGGGGTCACGTCGCTCTGAAAGGGGGTTGGCGCTACACGTAGGGACTTCAGTGGGGAGGTCCACGGCCGGAGCCGCGGTGGTTTGCAGGGGATTTAAGTTCATGACGCCACCCACGGGTTGTGGTGAGTGGTTGGACACCACCGCTGCCGTTGACTAGGCTCCGGGGGACGGTGTTGCGCAGCTTGGTGTTGACCCCTCCGTGGGTAGGGGGATGATGGTCCCGGGGGCCCAAGGGAGGTGCTGAGGCGAGGGGATGGGGTGTCAGTGCGGTGCGCAGCCCAAAGGCACTGGTGTACTCACTATGACAAACACGCTGGAGTCTCTGGTAAACCAAACAAGATGGTGAACGGTGCCCGCAGCTGGCTGCAGTTTTCCCCTTATCAGGTTGGTGGTTTCCGCCTTTCTCCTGTACCTCACTTATGTAGAAATCACGACTCCTATGCCTGAGCAACGGTAGTCCGCTCCCCGGTTTGATATGTGTCGGGAGAGCCCTCTTTGCCCGCAGACGCTGGCCCCTTGGGTCTCTAAGCCTGGGCGGTGGCGTTACCCTAAAGGTTGGGCTGTTGTCTTCAGTCGGGTCTTAGGTGGGATAGGTCCTAAAGTCCAGTCCTCAATCAGTTGATTTGACTCAGCCCGGTTGTTTCTGGGCCTCGTACTGGGTCTGAGTACCCCTCCTGGTGCTCCGGTTTCCAATCGCTTCCCCGGTTCGGTACCGGCGGGCCACCGCCCGTCCCCAGTCCCTACGGTTCCACCGGCTGTAATCCCAGCTCCTGCAGGCGGCCACCACCGTCTGCCTCCTTGCCAGAGGTGACTTGGCTCCAACCCAGACAACTGGTGTAGACTATGGCAGACCTAGGCACAGGTCTGCCCTTGAACTTCACTCCACTCCACTTCACTGTCAAGACTAGACTTCACTACTGTTTTTCCCGCCTCGGGGCCTGTGAACTCCTCAGTGAGTGGAGCCAACCGCCTGGCTCCGCCCCCCTGGTGTGAACATCAAACCCGGAGGGGGGTGACAAGGGTTTTGTAGTTTGGCTGCTGTCACCTTGCTAAGGAGGGTGTGTGTGTGTGTGTGGGACTACCTGTGACAACCTGGCTACTCCAGGGTGTCACATTCCCCCTTGGTTTAATGCAGACCGTCCGCGAGCTGCCCGTCCACCATCGGTTTATTTTGTGCTTTGTAACTGAAAAAGATTAAAACAGATTGACAAATATAACAACTTTTGTACAAACTTCAAGGATATTTTTAAATCTTCCCTTACGGGAGGCATTCTCTTAAACGTTGCAAAAGATAACATTTTTATTAACACGGGAACGGGACCGGGTCCTTCAGTCACCCACCCAAACAAACCTAGCCTTGATGCTGCCCCTAAGAAATGGGCAGCACCCCTTTTCCCCAGTCCAGGAACGGGCCCAGGTTTGCTTTATGGGACGGGTACAAGGTTTCACACCTGTTTGTCTCTCAAGGGCCCCACGTCCAGGGGACCCCCAGGCCCGGAGGATCACCACCGGTTGCAGTGGTGACGGGGCCTCGGCCATCACTTTCCCGCAGGCCCATCCTCCAGTCTGCCTCTCCGAAGGTCGTGAAACGGACAGGCCGGTCAAGAGATTATTTACAAACACAATAGTTTTTGGGGTGGCCTGCAAGTTCTCGGCCTTGTCTATTTTAAAACGGGGAAAAACAAAGTCCCAACGGGGACGGGCAGTTATGGTCCCAACGGGGACTGTGTTCAACTTGGCAGCCGGGATCCGCTGCCTTTACTCAGCATCTTCATATTCCTCCTCCACTGTAACTTCAGAGCTGTACGGTGGGGGAGGGGACTGGGAGCGCCTCGGGCCTTCTTGGTATGCCCTCCTCTGGACGCTAAGGGCAAACCAGCCCCTCTCCCCACAATGGTGGGTGTAACTAACCAGTTGTAGCGCCTGGTCCCACCAGACCCCGTGGGGGGCGCGCTCCCTCACATGTGCCCAGTCCCAGCATGGCTCCCACTAGCACTCCCAGTCATAGCCCCAGGCAGCGATGGCCTTCCTCTTACCGGTCCCATGGCTCTGCAGGCGCTGCTCCTGCTCCGGGTCCTGATGTACGTCCTGCTCCCAGGCATGCTGCAGCCTCTTCCTGTCTCCCTTCCTTACACAGAGCTGCAGTAAGTGACTCTAGGCTGCGCGCGAGGCCACGCCCCCTTTCTTAAAGCGGTATGCCCCGTTTTCTGGAAGTGACCTCAGAGGTCACCTGTTACCTAATGGGTATTTAGGTTCACCTCCCCCAGCAGCAGGCGCCCAAGCAACGCTTCCATTAGAGCCTTGCCAGTGTCCAGACCCCTTGTGCTGTTATCTGTTTTCTGTGCTTTGATACCTGGTTCTAATCCCTTGTCTCACCGTAGTGCCATCCGTACCATTCCGGCTGTGGACGTCACCGCTCATACCGGGACGTCACCGTGCCCTACCTGCCGTGGACATTATCCGTGCCGTACCTGCTGCGGACGTCACCTGCTGTGAACATCTCCGGTGCAGTTTCCGTGTCCTGCCGGCTGTGGACGTCACAACCTTGCTACACCTGGCCCTACAGAGACTCCTACTACCGGTTCCTGGCTGCCGTGCATTTAGGCCTTTGGGGAGGCGCCGCACAGTCCCTGTATAGGGGTTCGCTGCTGGTCGCCTTCTCAGGGGAGTCCGGTGCACGGTCCAGTGGGTCCACCTCCGGACGCTCGCCGCTCCTCGGTGAGCGTAACAGTTTGCTTGGGCCATGGACTCCGCCGGGATCAAGGTTAACCCGCTGACTGACCTGCAACAGGAGCTCTCCCGCCAACGCGAGACCCAAGCAAGTTTAGTGGCTCACATGAAGTCTGTGGAATCCCGTCTGGCATCCATGCAAAACTCCGGATCCTCAGACGGCTCCCAGTTAAGTGAACTACAGAAGGAACTGTCCCGCCAGCATGAGGCCCAGAGACGCATGGCCGAATATATGGCGTCCGTGGATCCCCGTCTATACGTCCTGCAGAATCCGGCCTCCTCAACAACCCCCGACTCTGCGGGATTATCGACATGCATGTCTCCTTCCCGCCTGGCCTCCCCACCCATGTATGGAGGGGATCCCCGTTTGTGTCGCGGTTTCTTAAACCAGTGCTCCCTGCACTTTTAGCTGTCGCTTCTGCAGCGAGCGACTGATCGCTCGAAAATCGCATTTATCATGTCTCATCTGACTGGTCAGGCTCTGGCTTGGATGAATCCGCTCTGGGAGAGGAATGACCCGACCGTTCAAGTCCTGTCCGTCTTTCTGACCACCTTCCGTAAGGTGTTCGATGAGCCAGGCCGTCTCTCGTCTACTGCCTCTTCGCTCATGAGAATCCACCAGGGGAATCTCACCGTGGGACAGTATGCAATCGAATTCCGCACTCTGTCCTCCGAACTCAAGTGGAACAATGACGCCTTGGTAGCTGCCTTCTGGGAAGGGTTATCCGGTAAAATCAAGGATGAACTGGCCAGCCGGGATGTACCTACCACCCTGGAAGAGCTGATCTCTCTGGCTACCCGTATTGATCTCCATTTCCAACAGCGTGCCAGAGAAGTCACCCGGGCGAGAAGAACCCCGCGCCTTGTGCCCACCTTCCAAAGGCCGATGTCACCTCCCTCCACCCGGCCTACTGCTCCGCACGAGCCCATGGAGGTCGATCGCGTCAGTGAGTCCAGACTGCGACAGAGGAATCGGAGAATGGCAGGAGAGTGCTTCTACTGCGGAAGTGACAAACATCTGATTCAGGACTGTCCAGTAAAGCCGGGAAACTACAGAGCCTAGGGTCCATCGGAGAGGCCACCCTAGGTCCTGCCAAGTCCTCTCCTTTTCTCCATGTACCTGTATCCCTGTCCTGTGGTTCCATTCGGTTGTCAGAGCATGCGTTCCTGGATTCAGGCTCTGCCGGGAACTTTATCCAACAATCCGTGGTGGACCTACACCAGATTCCCGTCCGATGTCTTGCTACCCCCATCAGTCTTTCTTCCGTGGATGGAAAACCGCTATCCGAACCCATCCGGTACATCACGGAGAACTGTACTATGCAAGTGGGGTTGATACACTCTGAAACCATCGCCTTCCACATACTCCCTGGCATGACGCATGCCCTACTACTGGGAATACCCTGGCTTCGGTCGCACAAGCCAGTACTGGACTGGGATTCTGGAGACATCCTGCAATGGGGTGCGTCTTGCCACAGCAACTGCCTGAAACCAGTGCATCCTCCGCACCGACCCGTTGAACCGGTCACCCTTCCCAGGTTACCCCCTGCCTATTGGGCCTATGCCGATGTCTTTGACAAGAAGGAGGCTGAGACGTTGCCGCCACACAGACCCTACGATTGTCCCATCGACCTGCTCCCCGGGGCAACCCCTCCGCGTGGGCGCATCTACCCTCTGTCCCGAGAAGAGACCCAAGCCATGTCTGATTACATAAAGGAAAATCTAGCACGAGGCTTCATCCAAAAATCCTCCTCTCCTGCCGGAGCGGGCTTCTTCTTTGTGGGGAAAAAGGACGGGGGTCTACGGCCTTGCATTGACTTCCGCGGATTGAATAAGATCACGGTGAAGAACAGATACTCGCTACCCCTGATTCCGGAACTGTTTGACCGCTTTCAAGGTGCCAAGATCTTCTCCAAATTAGATCTCCGGGGTGCGTACAATCTGGTCCGCATTCGGTCGGGAGACGAATGGAAGACTGCGTTCAACACTCGGGATGGGCACTATGAATATCGAGTGATGCCCTTTGGCTCAGTAACGCTCCAGCGGTCTTCCAGGAGTTCGTGAACGACGTCTTCCGTGACCTTCTATACACCTGTGTGGTTGTGTATTTAGACGACATCCTTATCTTCTCTCCGGACTTGCATACCCACCGAAGACATGTCCGTCTTGTCCTGCGGAGATTGAGAGAGAATCGCCTTTACGCCAAACTCGAGAAATGCCTGTTTGAGAAGACCTCGCTACCCTTCCTTGGCCACATAGTCTCTGATACTGGCCTGAAGATGGACCCCGATAAGGTATCAGCCGTACTGAATTGGTCCCGTCCGGAAGGGTTGAAGGCTATCCAGCGATTCCTGGGATTCGCCAACTATTACCGGCAATTCATTCCACACTTCTCGTCTCTGGTGCGTCCCATATCCTCTCTCACTCGCAAAGGGGAAAACCCAAAGAAATGGACCCTGGAAGCTGAAGAATCGTTCATGTCCCTTAAACGAGCTTTCGCTTCTGCTCCAGCCTTACACAGACCCGACACTAACAAGCCGTTTATCCTTGAGGTAGATGCCTCCTCATCCGGAGCCGGTGCGGTTCTTACACAGAAAATGTCAGAGGGTAAGACAGTAACCTGTGGTTTCTTTTCTAAAGCTTTCTCCCCAGCAGAACGAAACTACTCAATCGGAGACCGTGAGTTGCTGGCAATCAAGCTGGCCCTGGAAGAGTGGCGATACCTGCTGGAAGGGTCATTGCATCCAGTTACCATCTATACTGACCACAAGAATCTGGCATATCTCCAGACAGCCCACAGGCTAAACCCCCGACAGGCCCGATGGTCATTATTCTTCTCCCGCTTTGATTTTGTTCTGCATTTCCGTCCAGCCGAGAAGAACCTGAAGGCCGATGCGCTGTCTCGATCATTCCTGTTAGAGGATCAGGAAGATGAACCTCGGCACATCATTGAACCTTCCAAGCTAATGGCGGCACCAGTTGACATGCACCACCTTCCTCCCGGTAAGACATTTGTTGCTGAGGTCGATAGGGAACGTGTACTCCGGTGGGGACACTCTTCCCGAATAGCAGGTCATGTGGGTCAAAAGAAATCTCTGCAATTGATATCCCGATATTATTGGTGGCCAGGGCTACGTCAAGACGTCCAGGACTTTGTTTCATCCTGTTCCTCCTGTGCCAAGTGAACAAGGTCCCGAAGACTCTTCCGGCGGGCCCTTTGCTTCCTTTACCCGTACCATCCGCTCCATGGCAACATATCAGCATGGATTTTATCACGGACCTGCCAAAATCGTCTGGCTGCACAGTCATCTGGGTGGTGGTGGACCGGTTCTCCAAGATGGCCCACTTCACACCACTTTCCGGGCTACCGTCCACTCCGGTTCTTGCTGAATTATTCATTCAACATATCTTCCAGCTTCACGGCTTGCCTCTCCATATCGTGTCCGACAGAGGGGTCCAGTTCACCGCTCGGTTTTGGAGAGCAGTCTGCAAAATGATGGATGTTCAATTGGACTTTTCTTCTGCCTACCACCCTCAGTCCAATGGGCAAGTGGAGCGCATTAACCAAGTCTTGACTAACTATCTCCGCCACTTCGTGGACGAACACCACAGCAACTGGGTCAAACTGCTTCCATGGGCCGAGTTCTCCTATAACAACCATGAAAGTGAGTCCTCTGCTAAATCTCCGTTCCATGTGATTTATGGACAGCGACCTAAAGTGTCGTGTCCTGTGACATGTTCTTCAGGCAACCCTGCAGCTGATGACCTCGTGAGGTCCTTCTCCGCCATCTGGGCTGAGACCAAGTCGACTCTGGAACGTTCCTCCATCCGCATGAAGAAAGACGCCGACAAGAACCGTCTGGATGTTCCTTTCTTTCAACCCAGAGATAAAGTATGGCTCTCATCCAAGTATGTCCGCCTGAAGATGCCATCCTACAAGCTGGGTCCCCGCTTTATTGGTCCCTTTGAAGTGCTCCGACGGATCAATGAGGTGTCCTACAAGTTGAAGCTGCCGTCTACACTTCGCATCCCGAACTCCTTCCATGTGTCCCTCCTCAAGCCGGTGGTCCTGAGCCGTTTCCACAGTGATCCTGGCAATACGCCTCTTCCTGTTGGTGATGACGACGTCTATGAGGTAAAAGCCATGTTTGCGGCTAAGGAGGTCCGTGGTAGAACCTACTATCTGATAGACTGGAAGGGGTTCGGTCCTGAGGAGAGGACGTGGGTACCTGCAGAGGACGTGGATGCTCCTCGTCTCCTCCGGAGCTTCCTGAGGAGGGGAGGTCTTCAGGGGGGGGGTACTGTAGCGCCTGGTCCCACCAGACCCCGTGGGGGGCACGCTCCCTCACATGTGCCCAGTCCCAGCATGGCTCCCACTAGCACTCCCAGTCATAGCCCCAGGCAGCGACGGCCTTCCTCTTACCGGTCCCATGGCTCTGCAGGCGCTGCTCCTGCTCCGGGTCCTGATGTACGTCCTGCTCCTAGGCATGCTGCAGCCTCTTCCTGTCTCCTTTCCTTACACAGAGCTGCAGTAAGTGACTCTAGGCTGCGCGCGAGGCCACGCCCCCTTTCTTAAAGCGGTATGCCCCGTTTTCTGGAAGTGACCTCAGAGGTCACCTGTTACCTAATGGGTATTTAGGTTCACCTCCCCCAGCAGCAGGCGCCCGAGCAACGCTTCCATTAGAGCCTTGCCAGTGTCCAGACCCCTTGTGCTGTTATCTGTTTTCTGTGCTTTAATACCTGGTTCTAATCCCTTGTCTCACCGTAGTGCCATCCGTACCATTCCGGCTGTGGACGTCACCGCTCATACCGACAGTGGACGTCACCGTGCCCTACCTACCGTGGACATTATCTGTGCCGTACCTGCTGTGGACATCACCGCTCATACCGACAGTGGACGTCACCGTGCCCTACCTGCCGTGGACATTATCCGTGCCGTACCTGCTGCGGACGTCACCTGCTGTGAACATCTCCGGTGCAGTTTCCGTGTCCTGCCGGCTGTGGACGTCACAACCTTGCTACACCTGGCCCTACAGAGACTCCTACTACCGGTTCCTGGCTGTCATGCATTTAGGTCTTCTGGGGAAGCACCGCACAGTCCCTGTATAGGGGTTCGCTGCTGATCGCCTTCTCAGGGGAGTCCGGTGCACGGTCCAGTGGGTCCACCTCCGGACGCTCGCCGCTCCTCGGTGAGCGTAACACCAGTTTGCCGGGTGCCAGGTCACGGTCCGGGTGACACATAGGTATGTGCGAGTACACATCCCGACGGGAGACAAAAACTTCAGCCTGCAGGCTGGGCTCGTAGATTAATCCCCATCCACGCTCGGAGTCAAATCGCCGGACCTGGCCCTCGTACCTTGGCCCCGCACCCGGTAGGTGGCACTTCTTAAGTTTTCTTTTTCCCGGATGGTACGGGCTAAAATCTCTGCTCTCCGCTTCTCCCAGGCCTCGATTTCCCAGCCCAGCTGGTTTAGCAGCCGTTCCCAGTACGGGGTGTCTACCTGCCCAGGGTCTCTTTGTGCGGGGCACTGGCCCAGTCGGTGCTCCCCGGAGCCGGCAACGACCGACACCCTCCGTGGGGAACCCCGCTGTGTCACGGCCGGCTCTGCTGCTTGACAGCGGCCACCCCGTGGGACCTCAGCCGAGGTCTGAGACCCGGAGACGACCAGCCTCACCTACTGGGCCTTCTTCCGGGCAGCACCCTTCTCCTCCATGGCCGGGCGGACTGCAGGGGCAGGGACCTCCTCAAGCAGGACTCCTTCCGAGACCGGCGGGACTACATCGGGCACGAGCACCTTTCGGGAATTGGCCTTCCACGGGAGCGGGGGTAGTGCAGGCTGCACAGGTGGCTGTCCGCGTGCTGCAGCCGCAGGTGGCTCCTCGTAGGCGTCTGGGACGGATTCCGTCACCGGTGACGGGGGTGGGGATCCGAGCGAAGAGGTAGCGGCGACCATTACAGGCAGTGGGGGAGGCAGTATGGAGGGCGGGAGCAGACCGGGTCCTTCAGCCGCAGTGGCCAGTCCCTCCAAGACACAGGGGCATGGGTCGCGTACCCTTTCCTCCAACACTGTCTCCACTTCACGGGCCCGCACAGAGGTGGCTATCCCCTCCATCTCGGCTGCCCATCGCTCCATCAAAAAGTGCACCTGGGCTTGGAGACGGCAGCACATCATGGTCGTCCGGGCTTCCACCCATGCCGCTGTTCCGGGCGTGGGCTCGGGGAACTCTGGCTCTCCGGACGGGGCGGACATGTTGCACTGTCAGGGTCCAGGAACACAACGGGTGGCAGAGTCCTGGAGTCCCTGCCCTTTATCCACTCAGTTACATGAGGCCGGCTCTTCACACGCCCCCCCCCCCCCTTGGTCTTTTCGGGGCACTCCGCTTGCCTTCTGCACCGCTCTGAACTCAGGGGGCGGGGCTTTACTTTCGCGTCCTTTTGCTTGGAGAAGACGGCTTGGGCAGGAAACTTCGCGCCACAGGAAGGTGACAAGATGGCGGATTCTGCAATTTTTCAACGGGGACTTCGCTGACGATAACTTCAAGGCGCACTTCCACAGGTAAGTGGATGGGTTCAATCCTGTTTGTGACGCCAGAAGAGTCGATGTGTACCGCCCCGGGGCTCGGCCGGCTGCCGAGCAGCTCGGATCCGTGCTTGCCAGTGGGTGGCTCGAGCTCCTCATGGACCCAGGGGTCACGTCGCTCTGAAAGCGGGTTGGCGCTACACGTAGGGAATTCGGTGGGTAGGTCCACGGCCGGAGCCGCGGTGATTTGCAGGGGATTTAACTTCGTGACGCCACCCACGGGTTGTGGTGAATGGATGGACACCACCGCTGCCGTTGACTAGGCTCCCGGGGACGGTGTTGCGCAGCTTGGTGTTGACCCCCTCCGTGGGTAGGGGGATGATGGTCCCGGGGGCCCAAGGGAGGTGCTGAGGCTAGGGGATGGATGCGTGCTGTGGTGTCGGTGCGGTGCGGTGCGCGGCCCGAAGGCACTGGTGTACTCACTATGACAAACACGCTGGAGTCTCTGGTAAACCAAAAAAGATGGTGAATGGTGCCCGCAGCCGGCTGCAGTTTTCCCCTTATCAGGTTGGTGGTTTCCGCCTTTCTCCTGCACTTCACTTATGTAGAAATCATGACTCCTATGCCTGAGCAACGGTAGACGGCTCCCCGGTTTGATATGTGTCGGGAGAGCCCTCTTTGCCCGCAGACGCTGGCCCCTTGGGTCTCTAAGCCTGGGCGGTGGCATTACCCTAATGGTTGGGCTGTTGTCTTCAGTCAAGTCTTAGGTGGGATAGGTCCTAAAGTCCAGTCCTCAGTCAGTTGATTTGACTCAGCCCGGTTATTTCTGGGCCTCGTACAGGGTCTGAGTACCCCTCGTGGTGCTCCAGTTTCCAATCAGTTCCCCGGTTCGGTACCGGCGGGCCACCGCCCGTCCTCGGTCCCTACGATTCCACCGGCTGTAATCCCAGCTCCTGCAGGTGGCCACTACCGTCTGCCTCCTTGCCAGAGGTGACTGGGCTCCAACCCAGACACCTGGTGTAGACTATGGCAGACCTAGGCACAGGTCTGCCCTTGAACTTCACTCCACTCCACTTCACTGTCAAGACTAGACTTCACTACTGTTTTTCCCGCCTCGGGGCCTGTGAACTCCTCGGTGGGCGGAGCCAACCACCTGGCTCCGCCCCCCTGGTGTGAACACAAACCCGGAGGGGGGTGACAAGGGTTTTGCGCCCACATACAATAATAATGCCTTTTTTGGGCCCCATAAAAAAGTAATGCCCTTTTTCTGTCTCAATTAATGATGTTCCACATTCTACAAATTCCAATAAAACAAAAATCTTACCATGCTCTCTGCTCCCCGCAGCTTGGATCCGAACTTCCATTGTGCACTCTAGAACTCTAGTAGGCCGCAGGAATTAAGCAGTCTGTGACTTATTGGAGTACGTGGAGTAGGAGCCAGCGGCTCTCTGTTCCATCACATATTTTTACTGTATCCGCATCTTCAAAATGAAGATGTATTTAAAAACAGCGGCTGTCCAAGGATCAGTGAGCTCCTTCCCTGTGGTCACATGCCCTGTGACCAGGATCGTAATTATGTTACTGATTTCTGATACAGGCAGAAAGTTAACCAAACTGAGTTTACTGACAGGGTTGAAGGAGGGAATGTAAGATATAGAGCAGTACGCAGACTCTTCCCCCAGACTACCACAGTAATACTGTACAATGAGATTGCAGGGCACTGCGGCCGATGCCTCTGCCCCTGACTGCTGAGCCCCTCGCTACGTCCCCCATGGTCACCTCTCCCTCCTTCCCATTGTGCAATGCCCCCCGCTGACCCCCCTTCCCTGCTGGGACCTCCTCCAGGGCATATAAACAGCTGCCGGAGTCCCTCCTTCCTCTTACCACATCTGCCCTCAGGGTGAGCATCGCCGATGGACCCCCTGGAAGCAGCGGTAAGAGAAAGGAGCGGACGGGAGGGAGCCGAATGGCTTGCCTCCCTTGTGGGCACCAGCTCCCTCCTGCCGGTTCCCAGCAGCGGTGGGCGCAGGTCTTCCAGACCCTCCCGTCCACCGCAGCGTCTAAGCCCCACCACAGATTCCAGGCGCAGGGCGGCCCGGTCCAGAAGGTCCGGTCCGCTTTCACCTCCTGCTCCCGGCCCTAGCTCCCGGCCCTAGCCCCTGATCCCCCCCAACATCACGCCGGTCGCCATGGCCACCTCGCGCACCTCCCCCCGCCGCGATGACGCGGCCCCGTGTGACTCCCTGTGGCATACGGAGGTCGCGTCACATCCTGCTATCCATGTTCGCCGCGTCACTTCCTGTGATGCGGCGATCACATGATAACTCGTCACTTCCGGTTTCGGGTCCCGGACCGGAAGTGACGTCAGAATCCTGAAAAGCAACAGAATGCGGTGTTCGGCGCACATATCAGCTGTTTTTAACAGCTGACATGTGTGACTACAAGTTACGGGTGGAATCGCTTCCACCTGCAACTTGTAACCCCTTACATCTCGCTGCCAAAGTATGGCAGCGAGATGTATATGCGCGGGCATTACTATCACGTACCACCGCCCCCACCGAAAGTCACGTGCGTGATCACATGACTTTCGTTGGTTGCCATGGTAGCACAGGGTCATGTGATGACGCCTGTAGCTACCTTGAGTCACTTGCTCTCAGTGCCGGCATACTTCCGGCATTGAGGGTAAAGCAGTGTATCTGCAGATCTCAGCTGTGTAGCTGAGATCTGCAGATAGTGCAGAGCGATCGAATTGTTGATTCATACATCCCCCTAAAGGGACAAGTTTAAAAAAAAAAAATAAATAAATAAATAAATAAAATAAAATAATAAAATAAAAAAAAAAAAAATAAAATAAAATAAAATTAAAAAAAAAAATAAATAAATAAATAAATATGTATACATATATACACATATTTGGTATCGCCAAGTTCAGAAAAGCTTGATCTATCAAAATATAAAATCAATTAAAGAATAATAATGCTATAATGCTAATAATTTTATTCACTTGGGTAGCGCTGTCCACGGCGCTTTGTATGCATTGGCGACGCTGTCCCCATTAGAACTCACAATCTAGAGTCCCTAATCTGATTGTTAAATTTCGTAGCAGCAAAAAAAAAAAAAAAAAAAACACAAACACCCAAAATTACGCTTTTGGTCACCGCGTGTTTTGCGTAACATCCAATAACAGGCGATCAAAAGTAGCATCTGCGCAAAATGGTACCATTAAAAAATGTAAACTCGAGACGCAAAATAAGCAGTCATTGCGCCATAGATCCCAAAATGAGAGCGCTACGGGTTTCGGAAAATGGCGCAAAACGTACGCCACTTTTATTGGGCGATCTTGTTAACACCATCAGGAGTAGTTCTGGTTAACCCCGCGTTTGTACAACATCAGGATGTAACGCAGCAGCGCCCGACTTACACAGGGACGTGTTCTACTGCTGTGTATCACAGCTGGGAACTCACCTAACACCAGATACAGTTAAAATAAATAAATAAATAAAAAATTCGCGCAAACGAATACGTCGATATCTGTTCCCTAATATCAGTGGACCAAAAAACAGTCAACAAAGAAAAGAGTCAATTCGCAAAATACTGCAATACCATTTTCAACTCCTATAAAACCCATTGGGGTTCTGCGTGGTGGAAGTACGACGAAGAATTTAGAAGATGCTTGGCATTCCAACCGTTGGGAAGTTAAGGCCACCGATTCGTGGCTTATGATGGCGCAAAAGTCCCACCAGTCGTTTCCAGGCCCACCAAACTTTTCCTCTCACCACGCTACACCTGGAGCTGCAAATGTCCGTAGACCAGGTCGCTGTTGGCTTTTCAATGAAGGCCATCGCAGGTTTCAAGGACTCCGCAAATACAAGCACGAATGCTCATCGTGCGGAGGCAATCACACCTCCTCCAAATGCGATAAGCAACTAGACAGGCGTCACACTAAAAATGCACCACCAAGTCCCAAAGACTCCAGTGAACGTGCACGTGGTGGAGCCATTGCTAGAACGTTACCCCAATAAGGCTGCGGCCAACGCTATTAGGGACGGTTTCAACCACGGTTTCTTTATCCCCCTTTATGTTCTCCTCAGAACTAACCTTCGCCCCCAACCTCAAATCGGCCCGGAACCTCCCACAGGTCCTGGCGAACAAACTACTGAAGGAAGTGGCGTTAGGCCGACTAGCAGGCCCATTTATAGATTTACCATTCTTAAACCCTCGCGTTTCACCCCTAGGGATAGTGCCTAAGAAAGAAAAGGGTGAATTTCGCCTCATACACTACTTGTCCTTCCCGGCTGGGCGGTCAGTCAATGACGGCATCCCCACAGAGGACTCAGCAGTTTCCTACGCATTTTTGACAAAGCGGTCGCACTGGTGCGAAAAGCAGGGTAAGGAGCACTAATGGCAAAATCGGACATAGCATCTGCCTTTCGCCCGCTACTAGTGCACACCGATTGTCCCACCTGCTAGGGCGCTATTTCAACAAAAAATTCTGTTACCACATGTGAATTACCATGGGTTGCTCCATATCCTGCTCACACTTCGAGCTCTTCAGCTCTTTCCTGGAATGGGTGGTTAAGGACGTGGCAAAGAATAAATTGGTCACACATTATTTGGATGATTTCTTGTTCGTTTTCCCACACCAACTCTAAAGCATGCTCAACCGCGTTAAAATCTGTCCAGGTCATAGCGGACAAGTTTGGTTTCCGCTGTTGGCCGAAAAAACAGTTGGCCCTGTGACCTGCCTTTTCATTTGAGAATTGAAATAGACTCAATTATCATGATGTTTCGGCTACCACTCGAAAAGGTTGAAAAAACCACATCGCTCATTGACGGGTTCTGCGCGGTTCGTAAGGTAACCCTGGCGCAAATGCAATCTCTATTAGGCTTGCTCGCCTTCGCCTTTAGAGTCATGCCCATGGGAAGGGGCTTTTCCCTGAGGCTCTGCCTGGCCACTAGGAGCATAACTGCCTCCCATCAAAGGATTTGCATCACCAGCGCTCTACGTGAGGAGCTCGGTGTATGGAGGTCCTTCATAGGTACTTACAATGGGCGTTCATGTTTCCAGGAACAGGAAGTTTCCAGCGCTGATATATCTATTTTCGGATGCTGCCGGGTCCACCGGATTCGGCCTTTACCTTGGTCCCAATTGGTGCGCTAATCGCTGGCCCAACACATGGCACCTGTCTGGGTGGACAAAAAAAAAAAAAACAAAAAAAAAACAAAAAAACTTTACTCGAGCTGTTCCCTATAATAGTAGCTACAAGTCTTTGGGCAGAAAAGTTGGCGAACAATCGGACCCGCTTCAGGACTGACTACATAAGTGTCGTCCACGCCGTTAACCACCTCGCATCTTCCTCACCACCGGTGATCAGCTTGCTACGATACTTAGTTCTTAAGTGCCTTGAACATAATATCTGGGTCAGGGCCATCCACATACCGGGGATTGATAATACTATCGCTGATGCCTTATTGCATTTGATTTTCAGAAGTTTCGAGCATTGCACCCAGAATCTGACAACAATGGCCAAAAGTGTCCACAGTCCCTCTGGACGGTCCCTGTGGACAGTTGATTCCGCTGGTTAAGGCATCCCATCAACATGGCATTTGTATGGTAAGGCTGGGGACGAATGATTTCAATATAGTTCATCCGCTGCCTAGCCAGGTGTCCGCGGTTTTTCTTAGCAATTCCGTTGCTCGAGACATAACGCATCTACATACCAGTGGCTTGCCGGGCACAGTAGCGTAGTTGCGGGTTGCAGGAATAGCCTCTCACTTTCAGGTTCGTGGATGGACCGATGTCACCAAGGCCTTTCTGTTCAAACAGGCCGTTAAAGGCTGAAAGCGCTGGTGCAAGGAGAACAGGAAGGCCAATTCATTCGCCATCCTTTCCGGCATAATAAACCAGCTAGGTGACGTTTGCACCAATGACAGCGAGGTCCTCTTGTTCTCGGCCGCCTTCTCGCTAGCATTTTTCGGAGCTTTGATGGTCAGCGAATTAGTTAGCAGGTCCCTAGGTCGCACCGGTGGTCTGTTACGCGACAATGTTATAGTTTGCAATGGTGGAGTACGGGTTCGCATAAGGCGCTCCAAAACAGATCAGCTCGGTAGAGGAGTTTGGTTCCCTATTTTCCCGTTTTCAGGTATCCTATGTCCCATCCTTACCTTGCAGCGACACTTAGAGTCTTGGGTTCCCAACAAATTCTTCTTGGAGCACGCAGAGTGATCCCGCTCATGGCGACACAACTTTCGGCATTGCTCAAAATGTCTATTTCCTACCTGGACCTACAACCAGGAGATTATGGCATGCACTCCTTCCGCATCGACACGACAACCGAGGCAGCAAGGGCCAGCTTCATACCTATCCGTGCAGTCCTGTAGTTCCCTGCCACCAGTTGTCCACTGTTTGGCACGTTTATATATTACACAAAAAAAAAAAAAAAATTGTTAACCGAAATGATATACATATATTTATTTATCTAAGCACCTTCAAACCTAAAGAAACATTAATACAATGATGTTTACTGACACGATGATGGAAAATGTTTTGCATACAAGAGAAGTAACCGTTTTTCTTTTAGATCTGTCGAGACCTAGCATCTGGATCCTAGGTCACTCACACATATTCTGGGCAGCACGGCGGACTGAGTCGAGACCGGGTGGAAGCGTGCTGGGAGTTTGTGACCTCAAGTTTCACTGGAGAAGAGTTCGGGGCCTGGCCTGGGCCCAGGTCCTGCCCGTGGTAGTGAGCATATCCAGAGTAGCCACTGGCCTACTGGTGCTGGTCATTCACGGGTGGAAATGACCTAGTAAATGTGAGGATCCAGGATCTGCTTGCGGTCATGCAAGTGGTCCTAGATAAGTTCAGCAGCTTCTTTCCTAGATAAGTTCAGCAGCTTCTTTCCTAGATAAGTTCAGCAGCTTCTTTCCTAGATAAGTTCAGCAGCTTCTTTAGCAACGTAGTGGGGGTACGGTCCAGTATATTACCGAGATTGAGTTGTACAGGGGCAAGGAACATAGCAGCTGTGGAAAGGTCAAGGCAACAAGTTAATATTCAGATCGCCAAATTTATAGCGTCAGGAAGAGGGATAGTGCCTGGACACGAGATGC
The DNA here is from genome assembly GCF_048569485.1 of Anomaloglossus baeobatrachus. Taxonomy (NCBI): domain Eukaryota; kingdom Metazoa; phylum Chordata; class Amphibia; order Anura; family Aromobatidae; genus Anomaloglossus; species Anomaloglossus baeobatrachus. Next base: position 175,956,247 of record NC_134361.1, read on the forward strand.
TGGAATCAGAGGTCAGCCGTTTGGTGCTAGAGGATGGTTTTAGCCTTAATGATATAGGCCTAGACAATTTCCTGTCGGACAGTAAGGACGGGGTTGAGCGGGCCATAAGGGCCCTGTGTGGGGGGTCGCAGCTCAGGCTTGGGCCTTCGCCACTCCGTGGCCGGTGGAAGAGGGATTTGGTGAGAGCCAACCTGCCACGGACGGCCGTAGGCATCGGGCCTCCTCCCTCAGGTTTAAGGCGGATTTGTGCCTGTGGTTAAAGCTGTGGCCAAAATAACAAGCAACCCCCTTTTATATCAACATTGAATGGTGTTACGTGGATACCTTCAATAAAGTACAAAAGAAAGATATTCCATGTGTGGTCTCATTCATTGCGCGGTGGGGAGGGGGAACCGGTTGGTGGGTCTCGGCAGTCTGCAGGGCACTGCGGCCGATGCCTCTGCCCCTGACTGCTGAGCCCCTCGCTACGTCCCCCATGGTCACCTCTCCCTCCTTCCCATTGTGCAATGCCCCCCGCTGACCCCCCTTCCCTGCTGGGACCTCCTCCAGGGCATATAAACAGCTGCCGGAGTCCCTCCTTCCTCTTACCACATCTGCCCTCAGGGTGAGCATCGCCCGCCCTCCCTCCCTTAAGAAGGTTCTGTTACAAGTTCGGAAGTCAAAGCTGGTGGAAGAGGGATTTGGAGAACCTACCTGCCACGGACGGCCGTAGGCATCGGGCCTCCTCCCTCAGGTTTAAGGCGGTTTTGTGCCTACGGAAAAAGGTTATGGTTCAATTTCAAAGTCACAGCCGGTGGAAGAGGGATTTGGTGAGAGCCAACCTGCCACGGACGGCCGTAGGCATCGGGCCTCCTCCCTCAGGTTTAAGGCGGATTTGTGCCTGTGGTTAAAGCTGTGGCCAAAATAACAAGCAACCCCCTTTTATATCAACATTGAATGGTGTTACGTGGATACCTTCAATAAAGTACAAAAGAAAGATATTCCATGTGTGGTCTCATTCATTGCGCGGTGGGGAGGGGGAACCGGTTGGTGGGTCTCGGCAGTCATACTCATGTGTCGGTGTGTCAGCCACAGAGTTCCCCAATTTGTGTTTTACAGAAAAGCCCAGAATAAATATGCCTACAGTACTCAGGCTGAATAACTAGCACAGCAACAGGGGAGTGTAAATCATATGAGTGCGACTCCAGGGGGATCTCTGAGGCGTCTCACCAACTTACAACTTATCCGCTTTTATCTACAAACACAACACATAAATGTGACGCCCTGGACTAGCCAGGTAGTCACAGATAAACCCCCTGCACAAACACCAGTGCCTAATAAGGTGACAGCAGCTTTTAGGCTAAGAATAGGGAGTAATTACACATATAAAGTACAAAAATTATCTTTATTAAATCTCATATCAAGACAAACAAATACACATATATGTGAGTTAAAAGCACGTAAAAAGAACAAAGTATACAGTGTACAAAGCACATTTGTGGAGTGTAGACACCAATAATGATAGCACAGTCACTGGCTGACATGGCATATGTACTCTGAAAGCTATCTGAATTTTTTTGTGTGATTAATGAACAGTATAATATAAGTTTTAAGAAAAAGTCACAGTAAAATACTGAGTGCAAATCCTGAAATGTATCTGTATGGAAATCACAGTTTTGGTTCACAGTCCACACTAAATCGTGTCTAAACTGTTATATGAACACCAAATATTTAATGTTGCAAATCGATTATAGCTGGACCATTGTATAAACACATCTGAGTTTCCATAAACAGCAATCTTAAGTAATATTTAATACAGGGATTCAGAGCCTACATTGCTGGGTTGAAACCATGTAGGCTTCCACCCACTCTCACTTCAAACCCAGCGGGCCATATGTAAAGATCCTGTTCTAATGGCCAATTTGAGCCCAGTTATAGTCAGTATTACTAGTCAGCTCCCTGCTGATCTGACTGGCTCCACAAAGTAACCGCCTGGACGCCCCAAGTAAAAAAGTTCAGATAATACTCCTCAGCAGTCCGTGCTATGAAATCATACCCATGTTGGTTTTCAAATCAGGTGTCACCTCCTATGCCCCGATGCGCATTTCACATCGAGCTTCCTCAGGGGGCTGCCTGGGGGCTGCCTGGGGGCGTCCAGGCGGTTACTTTGTGGAGCCAGTCAGATCAGCAGGAAGCTGACTAGTAATACTGACTATAACTGGGCTCAAATTGGCCATTAGAACAGGATCTTTACATATGGCCCGCTGGGTTTGAAGTGAGAGTGGGTGGAAGCCTACATGGTTTCAACCCAGCAATGTAGGCTCTGAATCCCTGTATTAAATATTACTTAAGATTGCTGTTTATGGAAACTCAGATGTGTTTATACAATGGTCCAGCTATAATCGATTTGAAACATTAAATATTTGGTGTTCATATAACAGTTTAGACACAATTTAGTGTGGACTGTGAACCAAAACTGTGATTTCCATACAGATAAATTTCAGGATTTGCACTCAGTATTTTACTGTGACTTTTTCTTAAAACTTATATTATACTGTTCATTAATCACACAAAAAAATTCAGATAGCTTTCAGAGTATTTATGCCATGTCAGCCAGTGACTGTGCTATCATTATTGGTGTCTACACTCCACAAATGTTCTTTGTACACTGTATACTTTGTTCTTTTTACGTGCTTTTAACTCACATATATGTGTATTTGTTTGTCTTGATATGAGATTTAATAAAGATAATTTTTGTACTTTATATGTGTAATTACTCCCTATTCTTAGCCTAAAAGTGTATAATGGAGTTAGCATATTAATATTTATGGAAAATGAAAAACTGTTTTTTTTTGTGTTTAGTAAGGTGACAGCAGCCAATCTACAAAACCCTTGTCACCTCCCTCCGGGTTTGATGTTCACACCAGGGGACGGAGCCAGGTGGTTGGCCACGCCCACCGAGGAGGACACAGGCCCGGAGGCAGGAGAAACAGTGGTAGATGAGTTTGGACAGTGAAGTGGATTGGAGCTCAAGTGCAGACCTGTGTCCAGGTCTGCCACAATCTAACACCAGGTGTCTGGGTTGGAGCCCAGTCACCTCTGCCAAGGAGGCAGACGGTGGTTGCCACCTGCAGGAGCCGGGAAGACGGCTGGTAGAACCGTAAGGGACTGGGACAGGGTAGTGGCCCGCCGGAACCGAACCGGGGAGCCAACTGGAAACCAGAGCACCAGGAGGGGTACTCAGACCCAAAACGAGGTCCAGAAGCCACTGGACCACGTTGAATTCACTGATTTAGGTCTGGACCTTAGGTCTTTTCCCGTCCCAAGACCCGAAAGACAGAAACAGCCCACCGAGGGGGATAGAAAGCCACCGCCCAGGCAGAGAGATCCCACGGGCCAGCGCCTGCGGGCAAACGGGTTCCCCGACACACATCAAGTCGGGAAGCGGACTACCGTTGCTGAAGCATAGGCAGTCAAATTCTACTAAAGAGGTGCAGTAGAAAGGTGTGAACCACCAACCTGAGAAAGGGGCACAGCGCAGCCGGCTATGGGCACCAACCACCATCCTTTTTGGTTTACCAGAGACTCCGGTGTATCTGTCATAGTGAGTACACCAGTGCCCTCGGGCCGTGCACCGCACCACACCATCGTGCCCGCACCTCACAAACAATCGGGCCTCGGGACCATCACCCCCCTGCCCACGGAGGGGTCAGCACCAAGCTGCATAACGTCGTCCCCGGGAGCCTAGTTAACGGCAGCGGTGGTGTCCACATTCACCACAACCCATGGGTGGCGTCACAAACTTTAATCCCTAAAAACACCATGGCCCCGGCCATGAACCTCCCCACCGAAGTCCCTACATGTAGCGCCAAACCCCTTTCAGAGCGACGTGACCCCCGGGTCCGGAGCTGCTCGAGCCACCCACCAAACGAGCCCGGATCCGAGCGGCTTGGCTGCGGCCGAGCGCGGGGCAGTACACATCCAGAGACACAGTATATGCGCATATGTAGCACCCAGGAGGGCAGGGGTCATCAGGCACACAGTATCTCGTACCTGAATTACTCGTCATCGGGCTGGTGTGATGATCTGGGATGTCGCAGTAGCCTGCCCGACTTCGTGCCCCTAGGTGTACACCAATAATGAGGGATGATGATGGGGATAGTTGTAGGATGAATGTTTTGATGCCACCTGTGGTATGCGGCCAGGGAATAGCCACCGCTGTTGTTGCTGTCCTCCGGGGCGGATGGTAGTAGCAGCCAGAGATGGTACAGGTTGAGCGGGCACCGAGGAGGATGATGAGAGGAGTAGTGATGGGGTTTGGCACCGAGGCGCGGGACGGCAGTGCCTGTAATAAAGAGTCCGAGTCTGCTGCTGCAGTTCAAGGTGTCTTTACTCATAGTTCATGCTGCTCGCCCGGGTAATACCGGTCACTTGCTGTAATGGGCTCCGTCGACCCAGGATATGTTAGGAGAAACTAATGGTGTTGGAAAGAAGAAGAAAGTCCTTTCCTAAAGTAGTCCTTCCTGTTGTGAGGCACCTGGGCTGAGCTTTGCTCCAAGCCCCAGGCCCTGTGAAGAGAAGAAGGAGGTGGTGTCATGTCCCAGAACTGATGTCCTGGGTAGACTGACTAGTGATTGTGTGAGTTTTCTTCTTTTTTACCCCAAGTGGAACCTGCCCCCCAGGTGGTTGTCCTAGTGATCGGGGAATTCCCATGCTTCGTGAGGTCAAACCCCCTGCCTACGCTAGCACAGCTCCCAGAGAGTGGCTCCTAAGCTTTAGGTGAGGTGTGAATGTGGAACACCGGTGATTAACCCCCTCGCCCGACTGCCGACCGCAGCCGCTTCCGGGATCTTCAGCGCCAAACAACGGAATCCAATGTGCACACAAATCTGTCCTCTCTCCACTCCACAGCGTTCACAGGCCTTCAGCCATGCCACTCACAATTCTGTCAGCACAGGGATGATAGTCCCTGTCCGGGAGTCATCTTCTAAGGAAAAAGGCACACTGTTCTCCTCAGCAGGGGGAAGCTTCTTCTCACGCTACACGTCCCAGGGTAATGTCCTGGTCAGCAGCTGGCCTTCAACTCAGAAAGCACTGCAGCCCACAACCGTCTGAGCTCCTTACAGCAGGCCTGCATAGTCTCTTCTCCTGTTTCCTGCGTTTGTGTAAGCTTATCCCCTGCAGCCCGCTCCCTCTTAAGCAGGTCCCCACCTTTGTCAAGCAACAAACCTCTGGGTCTTAGTGCCCTCTCCACCACTGATAAGTCATACACAGAGAGAGGGAACTTGTTAGGATTTACATCACAGCTCGCAGTACTTTTAACACTGTTGCAATACAAGTCACATAATAACCAGAAATGGCGTTATTCCTTATGGACTTACACAGGACTGCTTATTCTGAAAAGATGAGTGAAAGCAGTTACCCTTTAAGAACTAGTGTGGAGCATTCTTGCAATTTTTTTCAGACTCTGCATCAAATTGAGTTCATACATTGTAACTGGAAGTAATTAGGACAGTGGGAGGGCATAGTCAAGTGCACCTACAAGTTCAGCAGCAGGAACAGTGATAAAGTAACACATATTGCTGTTCCTGCTGCAGCTACCAAGATTAGAGATGACTCTCACCCTGGCAGGTAACCCATTTAGTATCAAACATTGCCCCAGTTCTGTTTAAAGGGACTTTGTCAGCAGGCTTTTGCTATGTAATCTGACATCTGCATGATATAGTGGCCTAGACCCTGATTCCAGCAATGTGTCTCTTGCTGGTCTCACAGTCACAGTTTTCTCTACTGCAGATCTAGTAGTGCTGGGAATGCTGAGCCCTTCATAACCCCACTTACACTAATGATTAGCAGCTGTCTGTGTACACTGTGTATTAACAAAAAGCTGCTAATCAGTGGTAGGGTGGGGTTGCACAAAACAAGTTGACCAGGAGGCATGAGACACTTAGTCCTGTAATGATAATCTACTGCTGATAAAACCCTGATTTTATTCAAACAGTGATAGTCTAATAATGGACACATCCCTGGAATCAGGGTCTCTGCTCTAACATCATGCTGCCCTCAGCAAAACCTTTTGATAGATTCCCTTTAAGAGAGGAGATCCCTCTTATATTGATGATCTCTAGTCACCATAAGGCAAAGTTCTCTAAGTTTATTTCAATCTTTGAGTATTTATGTGTACCATCATTTTAATTTTTGTTTAATCAATAGTACACATGAAACTTTGCTTCTTTCTCCTCCTAGACTGATCTTTCAATTTTAATTCATGGGTAAAATCTGTGAAATCTGTATCAGTTAATACAGATTTTCCCATTACAGAGATAGGAGATGACAGTTGGTGCTGGTAAAGTTCTATGGAGAACATAGGAGGAGGTGGAGCTAGAGGCAGACACAGACATTCTGCTTCAAGTTCTCTTGAAACAACAGTTAAAGTTCTCCATAGAAGTTTATGAGCACCAACTGTCATCTCCTATCTCAGTAATGGGAAACTCTGTATTCACTGAAGGCAGAATATTGCCAATTTTGAGATTGAATGATCACTTCAGGAGAAAAAAGAAGCAGATTTATCAAATAAGATCTATTATAGTTTCTTTACCTCTTACCGACGTTGGATGTACTGGGTACGTCTTAGATAATGTCGGCGTAATCACTATTGCTGCTACGGTTAGCTGTCAGTGAGTCCCACATATGTCAGCTGATTTGACCAGCTGACATATACGGTTATCAGGCGCGGGTGGATCCACAATCCACTCATGCCTGCAACTTAGATCACACTGTCAAAATATGACAGCGAGATGTAAATAGTCGCGGCAGGGAACGCACCTTTCCCCGCTTCATCAGAAGCCCCATGACGTGATCATAGGGAGCCGATGGTTGTCATAGTAGCATAGGGTCATGTGATGAGTCCTGTCCCTTTTATGAAACTTCCTCTTACAAGCCGACAGAGTGCTGGCTGTAAGAGGAGAGCAGCATTTCTCCTGGTCTGAGCTGTGCAGCTATGATCAACAGAAATGAATAAGCAATCATACTGCTGATCCTTATAGCCCCCTAGGGGGACTAGTAAAATAAAAAAAGTTAAAAAAAAAAGCTTTAAAAAATTTAAAAATAAATCAAAAACCTAAAAGCTCAAATCACACTCCATTCGCCCCACTGAAAATTAAAGGGTTGAAAAATAAAAAATATACACATATTTGGTATCGCTGAGTTCAGATATGCCCGATCTATCAAAATATAAAATCTATTAACGTGATCGGTAAATGGAGTAGCGGCAAAAAAAATCCAAACACCAAAATTACGTTTCTTGGTTGCCGCAAATTATGTGCAAAATGCAATAACAGGAGATCAAAACATGACATCCGCGCAAAAATGGTACCAGTAAAAACGTCAGCTCGAGAGGCAAAAAATAAGCCGTCACTGAGCCATAGATCCTGAAAAATGAGAATGCTATGGTTTTTGGAAAATGGAGCAAAAAGTGTGCCACTTTTTTTGAACAAACTTCTGTATTTTTTTAACCCCTTATGTTGGGTGTCTACGAACTCGTACCGACCTGAGGCATCACCCCGACACATAAGTTTTACCATATAGCGAACACAGTGAATAAAATACCCAAAAAACAATCATGCAATCGCACTTATTTTTTTGGGCGATTTTTTTTTTTTGTATCTTCCTTTAGATCCCTTCCTTGTTACGGCCAATGCTACAAGGCTGCACCGTGCTGGACAAAACAAAAACATTTTCGTTACAGAAACACTTCTAGAAACTGTTTCTAGCGCTGCTTTCAAAATATTCAAAAGAAAAAAATGCAATTCATGTGAAATCACAGACTCCACATAGATGCTATAAATACCCCGCAATATATAGGGCATGATGCAGTCTGAACTCTCCTTCCTGGTTATGTAACTTCTAGATCTCCACAGTGAAAAATCATAAAACAGACAAATGATGCACAAAAACACACACCACATCTTTGGTATTCAATTTACGCACCAAATCGATTGTTACATTTAATTTGCATCATTTGAATTAAAATCTTAAAAAGGATCTGTCACCAAATTTCACAATACAAACTGCAAACATTGTTAAATATGTCTCCTAGATCCGATGAGACTGGTGTACTTACTTAGAAATTCCATGTCAGACTGGACGTGTCATTGATTTTGAAACTTTTCCTCTCCAATATTAAAATTACCATTCTATGAGTTCATCTGGATGGATATCAGCATCGGGATTACACAGTCATCCTTATGTGGCTTTTCTATGTAAGTACAACAGTCTTATCAGGTCCAAGAAATCTATTTATACTGTCTAATTACCCACTGACTTTAAGTTTCTGGGCAGTCTACATTCTACTCTACATCAATGTTTTAAAATGTCAGTGGATGGTAAAGCAGCTACATGAGATTGAGTAGCAGCAGAGGTTGGAATCCATCTCTGCTTTCTCTACCACTGCCATAGGAGGATTATAATGAAGGCAATCTGGGCTACCGCCCGGGGCCCTTAGCTTCAGGCGTCCCATGGCTAGATTGCCCTCATTACAATGTTTTGAGGGTTTCAGGGTGCTACAAGGCTCTGTATCCCCACAAGGATGCAGGGCTTACCCCCTTAGGGACCCAGAACCCCAGTGCCGGTATCAACAAAAACCTAGGTAATCCCATTTTTACCCAACAATCCCCCATACAATGGTACCCAGCTAGGGTGGGACCAATGGATGGCCGCCTAGAGGTGGAGCCACTCTAGTCCACTAGTTGACCAGGTTGGAGGGTCAGACTGTGGAGAGTAGTCGTGAAGACAAGAGAAGAACTGAAATGACTGTAGGAGTGTGAAGGTGGAAGCAAAGTGACATCCTGACTAGGGTTAAAGGAGTTGTCCGACATTAGCTTAACAAAAATGTTTGAGTTTATCTGTGCTGTATTGTCATATAAATCACCCCTACATTGTTATTTTTTGTTTTCTAACTTTTGTTCCTCTTGAATTCACCCTTTATTCTCTGCAGCTCTTGTTTACATTCGGCTCCAGCAAACATGACCACTTCCTGTGCAAAACCTCAGTCAGAGCTGTCACCGCCCGGCCTCAGTGTCCAGCCCCACCCCAGTGTCCAGCCTCGCCCCCTGCCCGCCCCCTGCACACATTCCGTCAGTATTCTTCCCCAGCACCTGACCAGGTATCACTACAGCATTGCAAATAACAGCCCCACATCGGGCTCTGCACAGCACACGCACACATATGGCTCTGCACCGCACACGCACACATATGGCTCTGTACCACACACGCACACATATGGCTCTGTACTGCACACGCACACATATGGCTCTGTACCGCACACGCACACATATGGCTCTGTACCGCACACGCACACATATGGCTCTGTACCGCACACGCACACATATGGCTCTGCACCGCACACATATGGCTCTGCACCGCACACATATGGCTCTGTACCGCACACGCACACATATGGCTCTGTACCGCACACGCACACATATGGCTCTGCACCGCACACGCACACATATGGCTCTGCACCACACACGCACACATATGGCCCTGTACCGCACACGCACACATATGGCTCTGTACCGCACACGCACACATATGGCTCTGCACTGCACACGCACACATATGGCTCTGCACCGCACACATATGGCTCTGTACCGCACACGCACACATATGGCTCTGCACCGCACACGCACACATATGGCTCTGCACCGCACACGCACACATATGGCTCTGTACCGCACACGCACACATATGGCTCTGTACCGCACACGCACACATATGGCTCTGCACCGCACACATATGGCTCTGTACCGCACAAGCACACATATGGCTCTGTACCGCACACGCACACATATGGTTCTGCACCGCACATGCACACATATGGCTCTGCACCGCACACATATGGCTCTGTACCGCACACACACACATATGGCTCTGCACCGCACACACACACATATGGCTCTGCACCGCACACGCACACATATGGCTCTGCACACGCACACACATGGCTCTGCACCGCACACGCACACATATGGCTCTGCACCGCACACATATGGCTCTGTACCGCACACGCACACATATGGCTCTGCACCGAACACGCACACATATGGCTCTGCACCGCACACGCACACATATGGCTCTGCACCGCACACGCACACATATGGCTCTGTACCGCACACGCACACATATGGCTCTGTACCGCACACGCACACATATGGCTCTGCACTGCACACGCACACATATGGCTCTGCACCGCACACATATGGCTCTGTACCGCACACGCACACATATGGCTCTGCACCGCACACGCACACATATGGCTCTGCACCGCACACGCACACATATGGCTCTATACCGCACACGCACACATATGGCTCTGTACCGCACACGCACACATATGGCTCTGTACCGCACACATATGGCTCTGTACCGCACACGCACACATATGGCTCTGTACCGCACACGCACACATATGGCTCTGCACCGCACACGCACACATATGGCTCTGCACCGCACACATATGGTTCTGTACCGCACACGCACACATATGGCTCTGTACCACACACGCACACATATGGCTCTGCACTGCACACGCACACATATAGCTCTGTACCGCACACACACACATATGGCTCTGTACCGCACACGCACACATATGGCTCTGTACCGCACACGCACACATATGGTTCTGCACCGCACACATATGGCTCTGCACCGCACACATATGGCTCTGTACCGCACACACACACATATGGCTCTGCACCGCACACACACACATATGGCTCTGCACCGCACACGCACACATATGGCTCTGCACACGCACACACATGGCTCTGCACCGCACACGCACACATATGGCTCTGCACCGCACACGCACACATATGGCTCTGCACCGCACACATATGGCTCTGTACCGCACACGCACACATATGGCTCTGCACCGCACACGCACACATATGGCTCTGCACCGCACACGCACACATATGGCTCTGCACACGCACACACATGGCTCTGCACCACACACGCACACATATGGCTCTGCACCGCACACACACACATATGGCTCTGCACTGCACACGCACACATATGGCTCTGCACACACACACATATGGCTCTGCACCGCACACGCACACATATGGCTCTGTACCGCACACGCACACATATGGCTCTGCACCGCACACGCACACATATGGCTCTGCACACGCACACACATGGCTCTGCACCGTACACGCACACACATGGCTCTGCACACGCACACATATGGCTCTGCACCTCACACGCACACATATGGCTCTGCACACGCATACATATGGCTCTGCAACTCCCCCCATCCCCATCCCCATCCCCATAGGGAACACATGTGGAGTACATACTCACCTGTCCTCGGTCCCCGCCGCTCCTGCACGTTCGTGCGCTGTCTGTGCTCTCTTCAGCACAGTAGTGATGTCACCACTGTGCTGAAGAGAGCACAGACAGCGGGAGGGACAGTGATGAGAAGCTGCGCTGCGCTGCTTCTCATCAGCACTTTCAAATGTACCGGCATCGGTGATCTGTGATGCCGGTACATTTGAATGTGTGATCCTGGGCAGGGGGCCCGGTGCTGGCGCTGACACCACGGCAGCTGCCGCCAGGCCCCGCCCCCAGGACCCCACAGCAGTGCAGGGGGAGGTTACTGGAGGTGCGGGGGAATGTGTGGGAGGGTGCAGGGAAGGGGGCGGTGACTCCTCGCACTGTAGACGCCCAGCAGGGAGGCGACATGCTGTTCCACATTTGCATGTCAACATGGCCCTGCCCATGTAGACATGAAATGACCGGAAGCAGCAAAATCGCGGCAGGAGAGGTCACATGACCACTCTGAGCCGGGGGAGAGGGGCTGACAGCAGGGCAGGTAAGTGGTCTCTATCTACTTACCTGCCCCAATGTAGCCCAATAGGGAAATAAAAAAAAAAATGTCAAAGAAGCCGCATAACCCCTTTAACGGTGACCTGGTACCCAGGAGAAGTGGTTGCCGGTGGAGTACTCCCGGAACTACGTACCGACGGGGTACAGCACTCCAGGACCGGAAAGCGCTTCAAGCCGACCTGTTAACTCCTGCACAGCAAAGGGGACCATCAAGGACCTCGCTGACCATAATGAATCTGAAGACTCAGTAGCAAAGGGAGAACCGGAGACAGGACCAGAGACTCCAACCCCACAGGGCTCACGCTACATTCAGGTGGACAGAGGTGGACAAACCACAGAACGGGGACCCCCAGTGTTCTATACTACGGGGACCCACTTACCAGAGACAGATGCAGGGAAAGAAGGTGTGACGCCCTGGGCAAGCCAGGGGTCACAGGTCATCACACCACCATACCCTACATCCCAGTTAGGAACACCAAGGCTACCAAAATCCTTGTTGCCTTCCTCCAGGGGCTGATGTTCACACCAGGGGGTGGGCCAGGCGGTTGGCTCCGCCCACCGAGGAGTACACAGCCCTGGAGGCGGGAGAAAACCAGGCAGTTCAGTTAGGGGAGTGAAGGAGTAAACAACAAAAGAAGAAAAGAGTAAAAGTGAGAGTAGAAAGGCCTGAAGTTGGTCCGGCTAAGTGCAGGACGGTCTCAGCAAGGTCAGCAACAGCGGTGATTGTCTGGAGGGGGACTGCTCGGAGGTTGCTGGAAGAACCGTGGACGGGTAGTGGCCCGGCGGTCTGGAGCAGTATACGAAGGACAGTCAGCACCAAGGCAGGGGCCTCTCGGACCCCGGCAAGGCTAGGAGTCGCCACAATTTGCCAAATCCGTCAGTGAAGGGGACGTCTGTCTCCAAACAACCAAGTCCCGATAGAAGGCAAAAGTCCAACCATTAAGGAGGAACACCGCCACCGCCAGGGCACCAGTTCCTCGGGGCCAGCGTCTGCGGGCAAAGTAGGGCTCCTCCGGCCCATATCCAAGCCGGGGAGCGGGTTACCGGTGGGAACCCATCGCTACCAACATAGAGTCAATAGGTGCAGGTCAAAGGGACATCACCGTTACCTACTGGGAGAGCAAGTGCAGCCGTCCGTGGGAACCGTCTTTCCAGCCGTGTGTTTTACCGAGAACTGTGTCACCATCTCAGGCTGAGTGAGTACCACAGTGCCGCAAGGCACAGCGCTGCCCCCGCGTCCCTGCGCCCACCATGCCCTGCATCTCCCACCTCCTCACTGGGCCCCGGGATCACCAACCCCTACCCACGGAGGGGCAACACAACAACTGGCTGCTCCACATCACCACTCCCGGGATCCCCATATCGAGCAGCGGTGGTGCTAACAAATCACCACAACCGTGGGTGGCGTCACGGACAATAGACTATATCCCAAAACCCAAACCCCTTTCACTCACGGGCGAGGAGCGCCACTCGAGAACCCCCGGGATCCGGCCCACCGCTCGAGCCACCACTGAGCAGCAGCAGCCGGACCCGAGCAGAGGGGTGAGCGCGGTGCCGTCACCCTCCTCCCCGCCCGCGACATCTTGGCATCACGAACAGGATCTTACCGCTCTGCCGTTGGGTAGAGGTGCGCCTTGTGACCGCCGGAGGTATCCGACTGAAAATTTCCAGAAGTCGCCATCTTTGGCGCGAAAAGTTCCCGCTCGAGCGTCTCCTCGAGTAGCAGAGGCGCGAAGGCCAAAACTCCGCCCCAATAAAGGAGGGGCCGAAAAGAAGCTAAGGGGGACGCGATGGCGGCTGGCTGCATGTGAGAGCAGCTATAAAAGCAGGGACGCCAGGACTCTGCAGTCACCCCGTTCCTGGAAGAAGTCACCATGTGGATGCCGTCCCGAAACACCGTGGCCCCCGCGCCGGGAAACGCAGCGTGGGTGGAAATCCGGACAGCGCAGCTCCACCTAAGGGTGCAGGTCAAGATGCAGCTCCTCTTGGAGGAGTGGGAGACTGATATGGTGGACGTTATAGCCACCGTGCGGAGACGCAAGGAGGAGGCGGAGAAAGGGAGGGTGAGTGACCCGCGCCCCTATGTCCCCGAGGGACCGGTCGCTGCGGCTGAGGGACCCGGTCCAAGCCCTCTCCCTCCGCTGCCTCCTTCGCCACCCGTCTCGGAGGCTGTGACCCCGCCACTAGGCCCGCTACCACCGCAACCGGTAGCGATACCCAGCCCGTCCGCCCCAGCGGACCGACCTGTAGCCGGAGCCCGTAGCAAGCCGGAGGTGTTGCCGTGGAAGGCCCCGAAGTCTGCACCGGAGGCAGCCCTTGAGAAGTTTCCCGAGCCGGAGCCGATGACCCGTTCCGAGCTAAAGGCCAAGCCGCGGAAAGCCCCTGTGCCCATCCCCCACACCTCGGCTGAGGTAGCGCCGGGTTGTAGCTGTAAGGCAGCGCCCAAGGCAAAGACACCGCGGGACCCGCCGCCCAGATTCCTGACAGTGGGCAACGTCCAGGATGTCCCGCGGGGCCTGATCCGTGCGCCGGAGCTCGCAGCAGCCCCGTATTGGGATAGGGAGCCGGCACCGCTGGGCCTGGAGATCGGTGAACGGGAGAGGAAAAAGGGCGAGCTGGTGGCCCGAGCTATAAGGGAGAAAGAAAACCTCCGCCAGGCCACGTTCCGTGTCCAGGGCCCGCTGTACGAGGGGCAGGTGAGGCGGTTTGATGTCCGCCGGGGCTACGGGTTTATCTATGAACCGGGCCTGGAGGCTGAAGTATTTGTAGCCCGGCGGGATGTAAATGCCTACCAGCCTGAGGAGCATCCCGGCCGCAACCTAATGCCGGGAGACATTGTTCAGTATACCCGGCACTGTGGAGAGAGGGGGTGGTTTGCCCTGGATGTGAAACTGCGGGGCAGCCAGGAGAGCAGAGTGAGTCCTGCACCCCCTCCCTCAGATGAGGCCGAAGAACAGGAGTAGGGCAGCGGATGCCCGCTGCAGCAGTCTCCGTTGGGACCACCTTTGTGTTTGTTGAAAAGTTGAAAATGATAAGTGAAATAATAACCGAAGTTTAACCTGATTTTCTGTGATTGAACCGGCCGGAGCCGGCACCGTTGTCCCCGTGGGGACCGTTTAAAAAGTTAGCATGGGAACTATCCATGTACAAGCCCGTGAACTTGCAGGGCAACCACAAACGTTAAGTGGCTTGTAAATAAGTTGGTTTACCATACCGTTTCCGGAATTGCCGCCTCCGGAGAGGCCGGTTGGAGGGAGGGCCCTCAGCAGAGCAGGCTTTGGCCCAGCCACCACAGGAACCGGTGGCTACCCTCTGGAGGGGAAGGACAGATCCCGCTCGGGTACCGTGTGCTGGACTGTGGGTCAAGGGGTGCTGCCTGGGCTTTAGGGGCAGCATCAGGGCCAGGTTGCTTGGGTGGGAGAGAGCGGAAACCGTACCCGTAAAACCGTTTAGTAATGTTTAAGAAATGAACCTCCGGCTGTGGGATGATGCCATGATTTATATATATGTTACCGTTTACTTTTATACATTTACAGAAAATAAAACCGGTGTTGGACGGGCAGCCCGCGGACGGTCTGCATTTTGCTAAGGGGGAATGTGACGCCCTGGGCAAGCCAGGGGTCACAGGTCATCACACCACCACACCCTACATCCCAGTTAGGAACACCAAGGCTACCAAAATCCTTGTTGCCTTCCTCCAGGGGCTGATGTTCACACCAGGGGGTGGGCCAGGCGGTTGGCTCCGCCCACCGAGGAGTACACAGCCCTGGAGGCGGGAGACAACCAGGCAGTTCAGTTAGGGGAGTGAAGGAGTAAACAACAAAAGAAGAAAAGAGTAAAAGTGAGAGTAGAAAGGCCTGAAGTTGGTCCGGCTAAGTGCAGGACGGTGTCAGCAAGGTCAGCAACAGCGGTGATTGTCTGGAGGGGGACTGCTCGGAGGTTGCTGGAAGGACCGCGGACGGGTAGTGGCCCGGCGGTCTGGAGCAGTATACGAAGGACAGTCAGCACCAAGGCAGGGGCCTCTCGGACCCCGGCAAGGCTAGGAGTCGCCATAATTTGCCAAATCAGTCAGTGAAGGGGACGTCTGTCTCCAAACAACCAAGTCCCGATTGAAGGCAAAAGTCCAACCATTAAGGAGGAACACCGCCACCGCCAGGGCACCAGTTCCTCGGGGCCAGCGTCTGCGGGCAAAGTAGGGCTCCTCCGGCCCATATCCAAGCCGGGGAGCGGGTTACCGGTGGGAACCCATCGCTACCAACATAGAGACAATAGGTGCAGGTCAAAGGGACATCACTGTTACCTACTGGGAGAGCAAGTGCAGCCGTCCGTGGGAACCGTCTTTCCAGCCGTGTGTTTTACCGAGAACTGTGTCACCGTCTCAGGCTGAGTGAGTACCACAGTGCCGCAAGGCACAGCGCTGCCCCCGTGTCCCTGCGCCCACCAGGCCCTGCATCTCCCACCTCCTCACTGGGCCCCGGGATCACCAACCCCTACCCACGGAGGGGCAACACAACAACTGGCTGCTCCACATCACCACTCCCGGGATCCCCATATCGAGCAGCGGTGGTGCTAACAAATCACCACAACCGTGGGTGGCGTCACGGACAATAGACTATATCCCAAAACCCAAACCCCTTTCACTCACGGGCGAGGAGCGCCGCTCGAGAACCCCCGGGATCCGGCCCACCGCTCGAGCCACCACTGAGCAGCAGCAGCCGGACCCGAGCAGAGGGGTGAGCGCGGTGCCGTCACCCTCCTCCCCGCCCGCAACAAAGGTACCAGTGAACCAGACTGGCACTGGGATGAAAGGCACCTGGAAGCGAAACCAGCCGGCTTCGGGCAACCAGTTAACATCTGCAGAAAGTGAGTAAACAAGTTGCACTGAACATCTGTGTGGACTCCTTCCGACGCTCACTGCACCATAAACCCTCTGGGGCAAAACCCTACTTGCGGAGGGACTACCATACTAGCTGCTCATACCATCACCCCCAGTAGAGACATTCTGCAGCGACGGCTCCCTACACTTAGCTGCAACACCGCAAGTGGCGTCACAAGTGAACATTATTCTATTTTCCCCTGTAAATACCCCCATTACAAAAAGGGCCCAGGGCACGGAACTGGGTGATGGCAACACCGTGTCATTCCCAATAGAGACTCTGCCCGGAACCGATTACCCCATATCCCTGGGTGCTACATATAGAAGGCTTTGTGTGTGCTCCTGCTGTATATAGGAGGCTATGCGGAGGCTCATGCTGTATATAGAAGGCTATGTGAGGGGCTCAAGCTGTATGTAGGAGGATATGTGGACGCTCACACTGTAGATGTTTAGCCCACCTGTAGAAGTCGTCCCAGGGACATCACTCCACCTTCTGGGACGCCACAGAGGCTCCAGTTGATTACCGTTGGCAACAGGTATGTCAGGTTTAATTACATGGGAGTCGTGACGCCACTCACGGTTTCCGGTCAGGGTTACGGGTGACCGCCACTGCAGGTTTAACGAGCGTCTTGGGCTGATGGAGTCTGCAGTTGGATGGTATGGCCTCCCGTGAGTGAGGCTGGCCCCAGGGGCCCGAGTGTGTAAAACAACAGGCCGCAGAATAACTCAGTCGCAGTCCAAGATGTCTTTCAACTTGTTTACTCACTTTCAGGTGTTTTTGTGAGGTAACCTGGGCGATGCTGAGATAAACCAGGTGGAACCAAGAACTCCTTCAGGGTGGTCTAAGGGTAACCGTTAACTCGCTTTCCTAGCACTTCTTGTTTCGGATAACCCCTGACTTGAAGTACCGTGGGATTCATCCAGGGAAGTCGCTACTGCCTTTTCTCCCCTTTTTGGCCCGTTTGCTGGCAGCCTGGACCAAGGAAGATGGCTGCAGGCTCGATCCTCCTTATGGGCCCCTCGTTACTGCTGATGTTCGGACTCTAGTTGGTTGGTGTGGGACTTGTGGTCCCCCCCACCGGCAGGTTTAGCAGATCAATAAATGGATGTCTACTCTAGGGACCTGTTCCCCGTGTGTGCCTAGCCACCAGATGTCTCCGTAAATGACCAGCCGACTTCCTCAGCGTCTTACTGTCCAACTTGCGGGTGACTGTTCTCCCCCGCTAACGGCTACTTCACGGGCAGGGTCTGACTAGCGTGTCCGCGCACCTGCTCACTCCCTCTTTTCTGTGCTCTCCGCTTCAGACTGGCTTTACTCCTACTTTCCTGACAGCCACTGCCACCTTAGCTTCCAGTCCCTCCCCTACACCCCTAGCTGAGATGTGGAGGAACGCCCCCTCTTGCGTCTGCCCAAGGGGCCCCTCTAGAGTGTGGGAGACCTGGTTGCTATGTGTCTGTACGTACACACCCTATTTCAGCCTTTTGGAATACCTGGAAGTACTGACCCAGCATTGGTTCAGTACTCAGTGGTGCCTGACCAGGTCAGGGGCGCCACATATATATGAGGCTATGTGGGGGCTCATGCTATAAATAGGAGACTACATGGGCGCTCATGCTGTATATAGGTATAACGCCAATACCAGCGTCCCCGCACTGTCCTTCCCCCCTCCCCTGGTGAGGACGTCGGTTACCTCCCCTGCCAGTGCATTCTACGGTGACTGCCCCCTCCCCGGTCCATGCTGCTGCCTCCCAGAGCCTGTGTGTACCTTACAAGCATCCTGGTTCTGCCAGGGTGTATGCGCGGCCACACTTTTTTCTTAAAGCATACCCTAACCCGGAAGTGCCTCTCAGGTCAACTGAGAGGTTGCAGGTACTTAAGGCACCTTTCCCCTAAGGGAGGTGCCTGTGTGGCGCCCCTGAGGCTTCAGTTGCCACAGAGGTACTGCACTTCAGCCAGAGATGTGGTATCCCATCTTGGGTAAGGAGGAGGTCAATGCCGGTTCATGTAAAAGCACATCCCACTCACTTAGCAACACATCACCAAACCTGGTAAAGGCGTGATTATACCCAAATCAGACCGGGGGGTGGAGTCAGCTGAGTGGAAGCAGAAGTGTCGTGTGAAGTTAGTGAGTCTAGTCGGAGGAGTAGGAGAGGAGAAAAGACCCACGGTCTGGAGCTGGTATCACTCGGCCCGGGCATAGACAGGTTCCAGAGCCCACAAGAATTCCTACACTTACTCGTGGACTTGTTTCACATATAATCAACGAGTGGAGGGACACGGTCGCAATTCGAGGACTGGTCCACAGACTAGAGGAGGTTACACCCACGGGCTCCCCAGTGAAACTCGTGGCTGAGGTGTCTCTAAGCACCAAAGCTACTACCGCACACGAATTTATTTGAAAGTGACGCCAGAAGGACCAAAGGGATCGAGCTTCACGCCGCCTAATAGGGTTAACGGGCACTGGACAGGTTCAGTGTGCGAGGGCGCAGGGCAGGAGGTCGAAGCCAGCGTAGAAGTCGACCAGGGAAAGAGAACATTAAAGCAAGGTGCACCGGACTCGACTTCCGAACTACCCAGGATCGTCTGGAGCCCATCACGGTTAATTCCGGTACTCCAAGGGTGGTCCACGGCTTGTGTGTAAGCGGCTACAGTGAGTAAACATCTATTGACTGCATCCCTGAGTTGCTCCATTATTTGCCAGCGCCAACCATAATAGGCTACTACTACTGTTGCGGGCGAGGGCGCAGACCACGGCAGGGGGGGCTACTCGACACAGGATCGTGGCTGTGGCTCGAGTGGCAGCCGGATCTGGGGCTCACGCAGTGGCCTGTCGCCCACAATTTAATAAAATGGGTATTTACAGGGGAAGAGTTTGTCAGTGACACCACCCGTGGGTTGCGGTGATAGTTGGTGACAACGCCGCTGCCTTGCTATGGGGCACCTGGGGCTGATGGAGCAGGGCAGCAAGATGGTATCCCCTCCACGGGTAGGGGAAGTGTTGTCCCGGGGCCCAAGTGTAAGTGGAGTACAGTGCAGGACCGGATGCCACCGGGGTACTCACTGTTTAAATAAAGTCACACAGAGTCCAAATAGTAAACCAAGTGCCGGATACCGGTAGCCTCCGGAGGGGTGTGCTCTGGTCCCGCACACCGGTGAACAGAACAGGGGCCCTTCCTCCTGCACTCTAGTTTGGTGTCTCGTGTGTTGACTAGTCCGCATGAAACGGGAAAAGTCCACTCCCAGTGTCTTTGCTGTGGGAGCTGTCTCCAGCGAGATCTGATCCTTGAGATTTTAGCAGGCACTTGCAGACGCCCTATCCCCCGCATTGGGCTTCCGTCTCACTCTATCTGGGCTGCTAGTGGGACAAGACTTGGAATCTTGTCCCCTGCTGGTTAATCGGAAAGGTGCTTGAAGCTGTCATCGCCCTGGGGTCCAGGTACCCCGACTGTGCACGGCCTCCGGACCGGATTCCCGCTGTCAGCACCGGAGGGCTACAACCCTGTCCACTTTAGGTCTCCCGCGACCGGATCTCCTTTGCCTGTGGCCCTGCTCTGCCGTCTGCCACCTAGTCAGCTCAGGTAGTCCGGGAGCTACAGTCCCCGACTACCACTTCACTCCTCTCACTTCCACTGTCCAGACTCTACTCTTCCTCTGTCTGACTCAGACTGACTTGTTCCCTCCCCTTACACCTCAAAGGCCCTAGGTGGGCGTCACCATCTGCCTGGCCCCGTCCACTGGTGTGTCCCTATTGTCCTTGGGGTGGTGACTAGGCTTTTGTGGCTGGTGTTTGTACCTGTGTGTGGGGTTGCATTGGAAGGACAAGGAGGAGAGAGTCCTGCATCTGGAAGATGGATGCAGTCTCCTGTGACAACTTCATTTTGTCATGGCGTCACACTACCACCCCCATCCACCCTGGGGTCCAGCTCTACCTGTGGAGAGCTACACCATCTAAGCTGCATCACCATCAGCCCCGAGGTCCCTGTGTCGCAGCGGTGGCACCAAACTTGCCGCACACCACAGTTGGCGTCATGAATAACTCCCATCATCCCCTACATGTTTATTAAACGACACTGCCGGGGTCACGGAACCGGGCCTGGCCACTGCGGCGTTCCAGAAGCAGAACCGCAGCCCGGTAACGAGTCTTTACAGGCCCCAGTGGGCGCATCACCTGGGCAACAAGTCAGATTACTTGCTAGTTCTCACATCCTTAGCCCTGCTGCTGCTGATTTATGTTTGTGTTTTAGGCTATGTGCGCACGATGCGTACAGTCACTGCAGAAATTTCTGCAGCGATCTGAAGAGCACATGTGCGCTTTAAATCGCTGCAGAAATGTCCGTAGTGAAAAAAAAAAAAGCCGATTCCATGCGCTCTGCCTGCAGCTCCTGCCATAGACAGAGCAGGAGCTGCCGGCAAAGCGCACGGAAGAAGTGACATGTCACTTCTTAGAACGCAGCGCTTCGGCAGAAGCCAAAGCGCTGCGCTCTAAAACGCCACGTGCGCACGGCCCCTGCACAATCTCCATAGACTGTGCAGGGGACGCAGGACACATGCAGTTATGCTGCGCTACAAAGCGCAGCGTAACTGCATGTATTTACGCAACGTGCGCACATAGCCTTAGGGGCACTTTGCACACTGCGACATCGCAGGTGCGATGTCGGTGGGGTCAAATTGAAAATGACGCACTTCCGGCATCGCATGCGACATCGCAGTGTGTAAAGGCTGGATGATACGATTAACGAGCGCAAAAGCGTCGTAATCGTATCATCGGTACAGCGTCGGCGTAATCCATAATTACGCTGACGCAATGGTCCGATGTTGTTCCTCGCTCCTGCGGCAGCACACATCGCTGTGTGTGAAGTCGCAGGAGCGAGGAACGTCTCCTACCGGCCTCACTGCGGCTTCCGTAGGATATGCGGAAGGAAGGAGGTGGGCAGGATGTTTACATCCTGCTCATCTCCGCCCCTCCGCTCTGATTGGCCGCCTGCCGTGTGACGTCGCAGTGACGCCGCACGACCCGCCCCCTTAACAAGGAGGCGGGTCGCCGGCCACAGGGACGTCGCACGGCAGGTGAGTGTGTGTGTGAAGCTGGCGTAGCGATAACTTTCGCTATGCCAGCTATCACCACATATCGCTGCTGCGACGGGGGCGGGCACTATCGCACTCGGCATCGCAGCATCGGCCTGCGATGTCGTAGTGTGCAAAGCCCGCCTTAGTGTTCTGCTGATACACTGCTGCTGTTATGCCAAATCTGCCGCTGCTGCTACAAGCTGCCTCTCAGGCCACCAACCATGATACCCGTTACCACAAAGTATCATCACTGGCTGCTGCTGCTTCCATCCATCTGTGCTGCCCCAGCAGCGGATCGAACCGCTCGGAGTCGGGGGTGGTGTTCGTTCGTGGCTCGAGGGTCTCCGGAGCAGGGGGCTTAGGGGCCACACTCAAAAATGTAAAAGGGAGTATTTACAAGGGATTTGGTATAGTTTGTGACGCCACCCATGGTGTGCGGTAATTGGGAGTACCGCCGCTGCCGTTGGGAATACTCGGGGTGATGGAGTTGGGCAGCTAGGTGACGTTGCCCTCCACGGGTAGGCTCCGGGACTCTGGATGGTGATGCGGGGACACAGTACAGGGGTCAGTCAGGTACTCACTCAGCAATGAAGCAGATGCTGACAACAGGGTAAACCAAGTCAATGAATGCCGCTGCCTCTCAAGGGGAGCTCATCTGGGTCCCGTCCCCTGCAGTGTTGCTGGTGGTCTGTAACCTGCCTCCTGGCACTTAATTTTAGTGTGTCCGTTGTAGTCCGGTGGCTTGGAGCTATCCGGGCCCCGCTCCCCACTGTGGCTAAGTGGAGGAGCCTGCTCTCAGGGCTCCCGCTTGGGATTTCAGTGGGCTGCTTGCTAGGAAAGCCCTATCCCCCTCGTTGCACTAGTGCCCCGATTGTGGAGCGGGTGAGAACAGTCCATAAAGGCCCCGTTCTCCTCAGGTTAATTGCCGGGTTGCCTGAAGCTTCTCCCCGAACTAGGGTCTGTGTACCCCATCGTGCATTCGGTCCCGGACCGGGGATAGGACCAGGCTGCTGACTGTCCTCTTTGACAGGTCCCAGGCACCTAGCCTCAATCCCCTCCCACTTCTCTGTCTGACCCCTAGGTGGGCAGCCCTATTCCTGCTTAAGCAGCCCACTGGTGTGCCTGACAGGTGTGGTGCAAAGTGTATCTAGGATTTGTGAATGCTGATGGAGGCAACACTGCAGGATAGAGACCCAGAACCATGGGGGGGTTGAATACTGCATGGGTAGAGCAGTTTTTGCAGTACCCTGTGACGACCTGAATAGTCCAGGGGCCTCACACATCCATCCATTCTGGTCGAAACATCGACACCTGCTGCCACTGTTACCAATCACCAGAGACTGTCGCTGCTGTACCCCTGTGGCCAGCCGTCGCAGCAGTCTTAAGTGGCACCTGGTCTCACACTTGCAATGCAACACCCTCACCATTAGAGGCTCTGGTGAAAACCAGGTGTGGTTCTGCAGTCAAGCCCCTCTGAATTTTCTGTGTGCTGTGGCCCAGTGGGTTCACTAAATCCACTGCTCACTCTGCAAGCATAACAATAGGAAGCTATGTGGGGGATCATGCAATATATAGGAGACTATGTGGGGAGCTCATGCTGTATATAGGAGGCTATGAACGAATTCCTGCTGTATATAGGAGGCTATGTGGGGGCTCAAGCTGTATATAGGAGCTATGTGGAGGATCACGCTGTATATAGGAGGCTAGGGGGGCTCATGCTGCATATAGGATGATATATGGGGGCTCATACTGTTTAGGAGGCTATGTGGTGGGCTCCTGCTGTAAATAGGAGGCTATGTGGGGGGGCTGATGCTCTATATATTCTATATATGAGGCGTTATGTGGGGGCTTATGCTGTATATAGTATGCTATGTGGGGGCTACTGCTTTATGTAGAAGGCTATGGAGGGCTTTTGCTGTATATAGAAGGTTATGTGTGTGCTCCTGCTTTATATAGAAAACTATGTGGGGGCTCATATTGTATATAGGAGGCTATGTGGGGAGCTCATGCTGTATATAGGAGGCTATGAAGAAATTCCTGCTCTACCTAGGAGGTTATGTGAGGCCCCTGCTGTATATAGGAGGCTATGTGGGGCTCCTGCTGTATATAGGAGGCTATGCGGGGCTCCTGCTGTATACAAGAGGCTATGTGGGGGCTCTTGGTATATTGCTATATATAGGAGGCTATGTTTTGGGCTCATACTGTATATAGGAGGCTGTATGGGGGCTCATGCTGTATATAGGAGACTATGTGGAGGCTTGTTCTTCTTACTGACTTTCCAGTTTATAAAACCTATTTTAGTAAACATTTTTAGGTAATTTTTAATTACCATAACGAGTTCTGTGTTCAGAATTAGAGATGAGTGAACCGGAACTTTAAAAGTTCAGTGTTCGTACAAAAAACACAGACTTTACAGAGAAATCAGAGTTTAAGTTCAGAGTTTGGGTGCTTTACGTATGCTGACCACTTGAGCGAGCATCGCTGTGATCGGGTACGCTCGGTGATCAGCCCAATGTGAGCCGCTTGCAGTGTTTTAATAGCTCGCACTGGGGGTAAAATCAGTGTTACTGGATGTAGTGTATACCAAAAAAATAAAAAATCCTGCCCTCCCTCCCCCGGAAGTGTTCAATTTATGACTGTATGCATGTGGGCGGAGAGCCGATCTGCCCAATCAGTGACTTCCAGTGAGGTTCAGGTCAAGTTCGGGTCCAGAACACAACCTTACCTAAAGTCCGTCTGAACCTGCAGAACCTGAACTTCCACGGTCCACTCATATCTATTCAGAATCGCTATCTATCAGACAGCCCAATGATGTGCATGGACGTGCGTCTATGTAAGGGTGGCCCAGGGCCGTTGGCACGGTCATGTGAGACCCTCCTGTAGTTTGCGCCTTGGCCATCCCCAAAGAGCAAGGGGTTTGTGTCTGCAGTGGTGTTCCAGAAGGGACGGAGCATTGCCCCCCCCCTCCCCCCGGGGCATTTGCGGAGGCCCTCATGACACTTGATTGGTGGGGAGGTCAAGGTGTCATGAGGGGAGGGGGAGAGCGAGCCCGTTTATAAAATAAAACAATGAGCAGGGGGAGGAGCGGCACATTTCCCGCTCTTGGGGACAGAAGTGACAGTCCCTGTACCCCTACCTCACCTGCTATGGCATCGGTGGATCAGCTCCTGGAGCAGCTCAGAGCGGCGGCCGGCGATCATCCCCCTGGCTGGCTGCAGGATACTGTGGCAGGGATCATCGGCGGGAGGCTGGAGGCGGCAGGGTCTTCCCCCCTGCAGGAGCGGCGCTCCCGTAGGTCTAAACCGCCACAGCGGTTTTCTCCTGACATGCCTCCCCGGGCCCAGCGTCGCTGCAGAAGCCCCTCCAGGGACCCTCCAGGCCGGGGACCGCGAGCAAAGAAGTCCAGTGTGCCCCTGCCTGGGAGGAATTCTACTGTGCGGCTGGGCCCAGCGGCGGTCAGCAGGCCTCTGCTGGAGCTGGAGGCGGGGTCTGCTACCGCCCGGTCAGCGAGGGATGTCGGCGCTGCGGCGGGGCGTGTGGGCGATGTGCCTGCCATGCGCCCTGAGTCCTGTCAGCAGGACAGAATGGAGGAGCAGGCGGGCCCCAGCAGAGGGGGCGGAGCGCGGATGCTGGGATCTGTGGTGCACCGGGCCTGGAGTGCAGGGCCTACAGCAGCAGAGGCCCGGATTGAAGATGGGGCCCCCTGGAGGAGCACTGGAGAGCTGCACTGGCAAGGTGTGGAGGAACGCAAGCAGCTCTCTGGGGCGGACAGCTGGCAGGACGGACGTCAGGCCCATATTACAGGGTCGGAGGGGTCTTCCGGCCTTGCGGCGGCAAGGGCTAACAGCGGGGAATCCGGTGGGAGGAGCCAAGAAGCTGCGGATCGTGTGGATGGACGTCAGGAATCAGGCGGTCCGGCTGGCGGGGCCTCTTCCCTAGTGCAGCCCGGTGAGTATGCTTCTGTGTCGTGTCTGTCTCCTCAGCTTAACTGGGATCGGAACGTAGGGGGAGGGGTAGATCAGACGGGGTTAAGTCCAGGGGTACCGTTCGGTGTTGGTGGGTATGCGTCGGGGGGTGGGGAGCTGGGAGAGCTGTTAGGTTGCGTGCGTTCGTTGCTGGAGCGAATTGGGGGTCCAAGGGAACCCCCGGCGCCGGTGGGGGCGTGGGTTAATCCGCCCATTCTGGGGGTTAGTGAGTCAGTGGTTGCGGGTATTTCTTCCCCGGTTTCGGTGTCGGTCCAGACGGAAAAGAATAAGGAGGACAGGATTCATTTAGATGATAGGGCGCGTGGGGAGGTTTATGTATGCTTTGAGGGCCCCTTAGGTTCGCACCTTAAGAAGGAGGTGAGGGAAAAGATCTGGAAGGACGAATATGTCGAGATCTTCTCCCTCCTTCCTTTGGCAAAATTTAACTTGGATAAAGGAAAAAAGGAGGATAGTAAGAAAGAGGATGAGGAAAAGCGGCGGTGGCGCTTGATCCCTCAGACGTTTACCAATTGGTTGCAAGCCTTCGCTATTTTGGCGAGTGTGATAGGCGCCAGAGAATTGTTCTAATCTATTTTGTTACATGGATTCGATAGGTGAGGCCTACAGGGTGTACGGGGGGCAGACGTGGCTTCGGTATGACGAACAATTTCGTCAGAGGAAGGCCGTACGCCCATCTATACGATGGGATCAAAAAGATATAGGGTTATGGTTGCGGGTCATGGCACCGGCTAGGTATGGCCAGCCCTTTCAAGGCGGGGCCGGGACTTCCGACCAGTCGGGAAATCAAGGGACCAGTGGTCAGCAGGGTCAGGCGGGATCGCAGAAGCCAGGTATATGCTGGCAATTCAACGACGGGCAGTGTAAGTTTGGGGCCACGTGCCGTTTTAAGCACCTATGCACCCATTGTAACGGGACATCCCACGGAGCGTCTAAATGCTTCAGGAAGGGGAAAACCCAAGCCCAAGGGTCTGACGCCAGTGAAGTTAGTCGCGATGCTTCCGTACCTAAATAGGTACCCAGATCGGGAAAAGGCGGAAGTTTTGCGGTTGGGTTTTGGGGAGGGTTTCAGGATTCCTGCCCCCGTTTTTGAGGTTCCGGGGGCAACCAGGAATCTCGTTTCTGCATACCAGCATGCCGCGGTTGTGGCGGAAAAATTAAGGAAGGAGGTGGCGTTGGGGAGAATGGCGGGCCCGTTCCGGGCCCTTCCTTTTCCCGACTTGGTGGTGTCGCCGTTGGGGGTGGTGCCGAAAAAGGAGCCAGGGAAATTCCGGCTTATTCACCATTTGTCTTACCCAAAAGGCAGGTCGGTGAATGATGGAATACCCGCTGAGCTGTGCTCAGTGGTATATACGTCATTTGATGAGGCTACAAAGTGGGTAAAGAGATGTGGGAGGGGGGCGCTGTTGGCTAAGACTGATATTGAATCGGCTTTTCGGCTATTGCCGGTGCATCCGGATTGTGTTAGGCTGCTGGGTTGTTGTTGGGAGGGTGGCTATTTTGTAGATCGTTATTTGCCCATGGGGTGTTCGATTTCGTGCGCATTTTTCGAGACTTTTAGTTCGTTTTTGGAATGGGTTGGTCATCAGTGGTACATTACCTGGATGATTTTTTGTGTGTAGGTCCGGCTGACTCGGCGCAGTGTGCCGGGATTTTAGCGGCAATGGAGTGGGTTTCGGCTTATTTTGGGGTGCCTTTAGCACCTGAGAAAACGACAGGGCCGACGACTTGCATAAGTTTTCTTGGTATTGTGCTTGATTCCGTGGCTTGGGAAGTTCGGCTTCCTGAGGAAAAGGTCAACGGGCTAAAAGACGAAGTGGCAAGGGCACGGCGTGTGAAAAAATTGCAATTAAGGGAGGTTCAGTCCTTATTGGGAAAGCTTAACTTTGTGTGTCGGGTAATGCCAATGGGGCGAATTTTTTCGCGCCGACTGGCTGGTGCCACGGCGGGGGTGCTTGCTCCGCACCATTACGTTCGTTTATCGGCGGAACACAGAGCGGACTTAGCAGTTTGGGGACAGTTTTTGGAGCATTACAACGGTCGTTCGCTGCTGATGGAGGACGTAAAGGACAATTTTGATTTGGAACTGTTTACTGATGCGGCGGGCAGCTCAGGTTTTGGGGCTTTCTTTCAGGGTCAGTGGTGTGCGGAACGGTGGCCTGATAGGTGGGTTGATGAAGGCTTGACGAGGAACGTGGCGCTTTTGGAAATTTTTCCGATATTGGTGGCGCTTCACCTGTGGAGGGAACATTTGGCGAACAAGAAGATTCGCTTTAATTGTGACAATATGGGGGTAGTGCTGGTCATTAACAAGTTTTCAGCATCATCCCCTCCAGTTATTCGGGTGTTACGGGAGCTGGTTCTGGTTTGCTTGCAAATCAATGCGTACGTTACGGCAGCTCATGTGCCAGGTGTTCAGAACCTAATAGCCGATTCCCTCTCTCGTTTTCAATGGGATCGGTTCCGGGTTTGCGCGCCAGAGGCAGAGGCCAGCGGCTTGGAGTGTCCGGTACAGCTTTGGAACGTGGTCTTCAGGCAGTAGGACCACTGATTCGGGCGTCCCTGTCGGGTACCACATGGACGGCGTATCAGGCGGCATGGAGTCTGTGGGAGCAGTGGTTGCAGGGTTGTGGGTCTGCTGAGGGAGATCAGTTGGGAGTACTGTTGGAAAGGTTGGGGGAGGCAGCGGTTACAGGATGGTCAGTTCCGAAGGTGAATCGCTTTATGGCGGGATTAGCATTTGGTTTTCGGTTGCGGGGTTTACAGGATTTGACTAAGAGTTTTTGGGTGGTTCAGGCTTTGAAGGGATTTCGGAAACGATGCAAGCCGCTGGATGGTAGACGGCCTGTATCATTTAGCTTATTGGAGCAGTTGGGTAGGGCATTGCGGGGGGTTTGTATATCACAGTTTGAGGTGAGTTTGTTCCGGTTAGCGTTTTCCTTGGCATTTTTTGGGGCGTTGCGGATTGGGGAATTGGTATCGCCCAGTAAGACTTCTCCCGGGGGCCTGGGTCGTGGTGATATTATCGCCGTGGAAGGCGGGATCGAATTCTGGATTCGGAGATCGAAGACAGATCAAAGAGGTGTGGGTAGGCGAGTTCGCTTGGGTGTGGTTATGGCATCGGAGATGTGCCCGCTCAAGTGTTTCAGGAACTTTGGAAGGATTCGCCCGCAGGTCAATGGCCCCTTGTTGTGTCATGAGGACGGGTCTTTTTTATCTAGATACTGTGAGGTAGCGTGGTCGGTTGCGCAGCAGAAGACACGGGATCCAGGCATTAAGGTTCACAGCACACGGTTTAATCCAAACAAAAGTCCACAACAATATACATGTGCCTCTCCAGCAGAGAACTCAGGGAGTTCTGTTCACTCCCTCACACCCGGCACACCTGCCCTTGTTCCTGTTTCCATTTAACCCTTCCTTCAGCCTGTAGGGAAACAGCATTAACCCTAGAGTGGATTTATTTTCTATCATGGAGTGAGCACAACCGGGGCGAGACATACCGGCCGTCATAGATAACCCCGGTCACAGTCTCACATACCCCCCCCCTCAGTTCAAGCGTGCGGGGTTGAACTCCCGCCATCAAACACGGGCCGCGGGACAAGGCATCGGCGTTGCCCTGCAACCTACCGGCCCTATGTTCAACCGTAAACCGGAAGTTCTGCAGAGAAAGGAACCACCGGGTAACCCGGGCATTCCGTTCCTTGGCGGACCTCATCCAGACCAGTGGAGAGTGATCCGTCACTAAGCGAAACTGCCGTCCCAGCAGGTAATAGCGTAGGGACTCCAAGGCCCACTTGATCGCCAGGCACTCCTTCTCCACTACGCTATAATTCCGCTCGGGAGGGGTGAGCTTCCTACTTAAGAAGGTGACGGGGTGTTACTCCCCCTGAACCACCTGAGACAACACTGCCCCCAGGCCGACCTCTGAGGCGTCAGTCTGTACTATGAACTCCTTCCGGAAATCAGGGTGTACGAGAACGGGCTGTCCGCACAGGACCCCCTTCAGGGCCCGGAAGGAGTCCTCGGCCTGCGGAGTCCAGCGCACCATGACGGACTTCTTGCCTTTGAGAAGGTCTGTCAAGGGGGCTGATAGTCCCGCAAAATCTTTTACAAACCTCCTGTAGTACCCCACGATACCCAGGAAGGCCCTAACCTGCTTCATGGTCAGGGGTCTAGGCCACTTCTGGATCGCCTCAACCTTGTTAATTTGGGGCTTAATCACTCCTTGGCCTATCACGTAGCCCAAGTAGCGGGCTTCCGTGAGTCCCAACGCACATTTCTTGGGATTGGCTGTCAATCCGGCTGTTCGAAGCGCGTCCACCACCGCTTGTACCTGTTCCAAGTGGGTCTGCCAATCGGAGCTGTAAATAATGATGTCATCAAGGTACGCTGATGCATACGCCTGGTGGGGTTCCAGCACTAAGTCCATCAACCTCTGGAACGTGGCCGGGGCGCCATGTAACCCAAAAGGCAAGACAACATAGTGGAAGAGACCTTCCGGCGTAACAAAAGCGGTTTTCTCCTTGGCGGACTCCGTCAGTGGCACCTGCCAGTACCCCTTGGTCAGGTCGAGCGTGGTAAAATATCGCGCCTGTCCCAGCCTATCAATCAGCTCATCCACCCGGGGCATGGGGTAGAGATCGAACTTGGATATTTCGTTCAATCTCCTAAAGTCATTGCAGAACCTTAAGGAGCCATCGGGTTTTGGTATTAGGACAATCGGACTAGCCCATTCACTCCGGGATTTTTCGATGACCCCCAGGCGTAGCATTGTCTTCACTTCCTCTGATATGGCTTGTCTTCGAGCCTCCGGTACGCGGTATGACTTCAGACGAACCTTCAGGTGGGGCTCGGTGACAATGTCATGTCGTATCAGACTGGTCCTACCCGGCAACTCGGAGAAGACATCGGGGTTCTGCTGAACCAGCCGTCTGGCCTCTCGCCTCTGTTGCTTGGTGAGGGCTTCTCCAATCCTTACTTCCGGTTCGTCCTCTCCGGAGGTTGCTGGAGCCGGGTTTGAACGACCCGAAGAGGAGGGAGATGGGGAAAAATCAACCATCAGGCTTTCCCGTTCCTGCCACGGTTTTAATAGGTTGACATGGTATATTTGTTCAGGTTTCCGCCTACCGGGCTGCAATACTTTATAGTTGACCACCCCGACTCTTTCCTTTATCTCGTAGGGGCCTTGCCACTGAGCCAGGAATTTACTCTCCGCCGTGGGGATCAATACCAACACCCGATCCCCGGGGTTAAAGGTCCGCACGGTGGCTTGTCTATTGTAGCGGCCGCTTTGCGCGGCCTGAGCCTCCTGTAAATGCTCCTTCACAATTGGCATGACCGCGCTTATGCGGTTCTGCATTCCTAAAATGTGTTCAATCACACTTTTATGGGGGGTGGGCTCTTGCTCCCATGTTTCCTTTGCCAGGTCCAACAATCCCCGGGGATGTCGCCCGTATAACAATTCAAAAGGCGAAAACCCCGTGGATGCCTGTGGCACCTCTCGTATGGCAAACATCAAATAGGGAAGCATCATATCCCAGTCTTTCCCGTCTTTGGAGATCACCCTTTTTAGCATGGTTTTCAGGGTTTTATTGAATCGTTCTACTAACCCATCCGTCTGAGGATGATACACAGACGTACGCAACTGCTTGATCTGGAGTAGCCGGCATAGTTCTTTGGTCACTTTAGACTTGAATGGGGTCCCCTGATCCGTAAGGATCTCCTTGGGCAACCCCACCCGGCAGAACACAGAAAACAACTCCCGAGCTATAAGCTTCGCCGCAGTATGTCTGAGAGGTATCGCCTCTGGATACCGGGTGGCATAGTCAACGATCACTAGGATGTGTTGGTGCCCTCGAGCAGACTTTACGAGGGGCCCCACCAGATCCATCCCTATCCATTCAAAAGGGACTTCT
Source organism: Anomaloglossus baeobatrachus (assembly GCF_048569485.1). Classification (NCBI taxonomy): domain Eukaryota; kingdom Metazoa; phylum Chordata; class Amphibia; order Anura; family Aromobatidae; genus Anomaloglossus; species Anomaloglossus baeobatrachus. The sequence goes on from NC_134361.1 coordinate 175,987,963, forward strand.
ATAATGGGTAACGGCACCAACGGACTGCGAAAGTGGGCCAGTGGTGCGGTAAGCTGACACTCCGGGCAGGTTTCGCAGAACCGTTTTACCTCCCCAAAGACCCCGGGCCAATAGAACCTTTGCAATATTCGCTCCTGCGTTTTCTTGACCCCTAGGTGGCCACTCATCAGGTGTTTATGAGCCAAGTCGAGGACCCGCCGGCGATACGGCTGGGGCACCACCAACTGCTCTACCCCCACGCCCCGTATTTCATCTACCCGGTAGAGTAAATCCTGCTTAAGAGCGAAATGGGGGTACCTTACCTGGGCACCGGGCAGCTGTGCCACCCCGTCAATTACCGTCACCCGATTCCGGGCATGTATTAATGTGGGGTCCTGGAGTTGGGCTGTCCCAAACGCATCCGGGGATGCCTCCAAGTCCGGGATGGGCTCGACCGTCTCAGCCTCTCCTGCCAATACCTCTAGGGGCGACCTATCGGGTTCACACTCTGTCCCTATCATGGGGACCCCTATAGCAGGCGTCCCGGATTCAGGATTGTAGGGCTCAGGTCCCGGACTGACCAATTTCTGAGGGGACTTAGGAGGTCCCTTCCATAAAGTCCAAAAATAGGGCAGATCCCTTCCTAGGATCACGTCATAGGGAAGAGAGTTAATAAGTCCCACCTCATGTTGCACCTGACCGCAAGGTGCTGTGATGGTGACAATCCCCGTGGGATAGTCTCGGCGGTCCCCATGTATGCAAACCACCCCCACGGTACGTCCTGTGGCCTTTACTTTAGCCCTTAGAGTTGATCGCACAAGGGTCACTAAGCTTCCGGAATCCAACAAGCCGGTAACCGGACATCCATTCACCTGTATTTGGCACAAGTGGGGCTCCGTCTCTGGGGAGACCAGGTCAGCGGTACACACCACCTGAGCATACATTGAACCCCGCCGGGTAACCCCACAATCCATGGGCTCCGTGGTGAGTGGACACTGGGCTTCCATATGTCCCACCCGCTGGCACCGCCAACATCTAATAGGGAAGGAAACCCCCTTGACGAGTTGTCGTTTGGGGTACATAACCTTCCGGACCTCAGGGACGGAGGGTACGGCCTCAGACGGGACGGTAGCGGATTCCCGCACCAGTGTCAGCGGTGGGTCCTTGACCCTAGGCTTGGAGGGGCCGGACCGACGGGCGGTACGCAAAGTCTCAGTGTCCCGTATCAAGTCCTGCGTAGCCACATGCCGCTCTACCAGGCCCACTAATTGATCCAGGGTACTTGGGTCGCCCTGTCCTACCCACCGTTGAATAGTGACGGGTAAGGTGCGCACAAAACGATCAACAACTACCCTTTCCACAATTTGCGCCGGGCTCAGAGTGTCAGGCTGCAACCACTTTTTTACGAGATGCAACAAGTCATAGGCCTGTGAGCGTACGGGTTTGGCTTCCTCATAGAACCACTGATTTACCCGCTGAGCCCGTACATAGGTATTCACCCCCAATCGAGCAAGTATTTCGGCTTTCAGGGTTGCATAGTCAATGGCGTCCTCGGTACAGAGGTCCAGGTACGCTTTTTGGGGTTCCCCCGTCAGATAGGGCGACAATACCTCAGCCCACTGGGGGGTCGGCAGCTTTTCCCGCTCGGCCACCCGCTCAAACACCGCCAGGAACGCTTCCACATCATCCCCCGGGGTCATCTTTTGCAACGCTTGTCTCACCGCTTTCCGGACATTGCCGTCGTCACCCGGTCCCGGGGTTGTTGCTGCCGGTCCGGCACGGATCGACTTGGCCAGGAGGACCATCTGTTCTTGGTGCCTCTGTTCCTGCAATTTCAAGGATTGCTGGTGCTGTTGCTGCTGATGATCCAACGTCCGGAGCAGGTGGGTATTCATCTGTTGTTGCTGTGCAGTAGCCTGAGCCAGCTGCTTTAGTATGTCCTCCATGGCGTTGCCGGGTTTGGGCTGTAGTATAGCCGCTTGAATCCAGGACATGTGCTACCGGGTCACCAGAAATGGAAGCTACACCTCACCGGGCTGGCATGCCCGCCGATTCTCCACCATATGTGAGGTAGCGTGGTCGGTTGCGCAGCAGAAGACACGGGATCCAGGCATTAAGGTTCACAGCACACGGTTTAATCCAAACAAAAGTCCACAACAATATACATGTGCCTCTCCAGCAGAGAACTCAGGGAGTTCTGTTCACTCCCTCACACCCGGCACACCTGCCCTTGTTCCTGTTTCCATTTAACCCTTCCTTCAGCCTGTAGGGAAACAGCATTAACCGTAGAGTGGATTTATTTTCTATCATGGAGTGAGCACAACCGGGGCGAGACATACCGGCCGTCATAGATAACCCCGGTCACAGTCTCACAATACCAATTTGTAAGTGTTTTTAGGGTATGTTTGAAGTCTTTGGGGTTAGATCCGAGGTTGTTTGCGTCACATTCTTTTCGCATTGGGGCAGCGACAGAGGCCGCTATGTGTGGTTTGCCGGAAGAGACTGTGAAGCGGATTGGTAGGTGGAAGTCGCAGCGTTTTAAGTTGTATGTCCGTCCACAGGCGGCCGTCGGCAATTGAGCGGGGGGTTATGCGGCTGCGAGGGGGGGGTGGACTGGGTGTTTTTCAAGTTGGGGAATAAGGAAACTGAATGGTTGTTTGTTTGTACATTTTGTATTACAGAAACACCCCCCCCATATCTGGTTTGGATCCTGGGCCATTCTTATGTATACTGGGGAGCCCAGCGAGCGGATGCAAGAAGAAACGGGAGACAACTAGGTTTTGAAAGGGATATGGCTCTTGTACGTTGGTTGGGGGTTAGGGGTTTGGGGTGGAACAGGGTATTGCAAGAGGTGAATAGGTATGCCCGTTTAGACAGGCCTCCCGACGTTTTGGTCTTACATGTCGGGGGAAATGATCTGGGGGGGCGTCCTTTTCGAGTTTTGATAAAAGACATCAAGCATGATTTATTGCGGTTATGGGTGTCATTTCCACGGCTAACTATAGTTTGGTCCGAGATGGTGGCGAGAAGGTGTTGGCGAAAAGCGCGGTCGGTCGATAGGTTGAACAAGGCGCGGGCAAAAGTGAATAGGGCGATTTTGAAGTTTGTTACTCGTAATGGGGGTGTAGCGATAAGGCACGTTGAGTTGGAAAGGACGGATGAGGAATTCTGGTTGGCAGACGGGGTGCACTTAAATGCGGTGGGGATTGATTTATGGGCCCTCGGCTTGCAAGGAGGTATCGAGAGGGCGCTGCGGTTGTGGGGGGTCTCAGGCACTTGAAGGTTATCAAGGTGCCCTCGTTGTGGCGGTTTTTATTGGTGGGTCCTTGAAGTTGGTTAAAAAATTGGTTCGGGGAATCCATCTGGGTATGGATCCCCTCATTGGCAGAATGGCTGGTCACCTGGTGATTTTGTGGGGATTCCCGACGGGGTATGTCGGGGTCCCTGGGGGTGGTTTGGGTTAACAGAGGATTAACCCTTACCGTTTGGTGCTCCTGAGCCAGTGTGGGTAACGGCTGGGGGCAAGTTGGTGTTTATGGTTCGGTTGGTAGGAATCACCAGGGTTTGTAGCTTCAAGGACCCTACCATATTGCAATGTTTTTATTTGTTATATATTTCTGTTTAATAAATGGCTGCTATGGCCAAAATTATCCAAAGAAAAATTGGTGTCTGTGCAGTCATTTTAGATAAGAATTGGGAAAGGAGGGGTGGAGTATGGAAAGACCGGAGTCAACAATTCCAGGGTCAAGAAGGGACGGAGCATTGCCCCCCCCCTCCCCCCGGGGCATTAGCGGAGGCCCTCATGACACTTGATTGGTGGGGAGGTCAAGGTGTCATGAGGGGAGGGGGAGAGCGAGCCCGTTTTTAAAATAAAACAATGAGCAGGGGGAGGAGCGGCACATTTCCCGCTCTTGGGGACAGAAGTGACAGTCCCACCCGCCCTCCCTCATATTTTGGGGTATGTTTGGTATGTTCAAGGGGTGGGGTGCAGGGTTGTTTACGAGTCGTAGTGGCTGGGTGGCAAGTTTTTATTGGTGGGTCCTTGAAGTTGGTTAAAAAATTGGTTCGGGGAATCCATCTGGGTATGGATCCCCTCATTGGCAGAATGGCTGGTCACCTGGTGATTTTGTGGGGATTCCCGACGGGGTATGTCGGGGTCCCTGGGGGTGGTTTGGGTTAACAGAGGATTAACCCTTACCGTTTGGTGCTCCTGAGCCAGTGTGGGTAACGGCTGGGGGCAAGTTGGTGTTTATGGTTCGGTTGGTAGGAATCACCAGGATTTGTAGCTTCAAGGACCCTACCATATTGCAATGTTTTTATTTGTTATATATTTCTGTTTAATAAATGGCTGCTATGGCCAAAATTATCCAAAGAAAAATTGGTGTCTGTGCAGTCATTTTAGATAAGAATTGGGAAAGGAGGGGTGGAGTATGGAAAGACCGGAGTCAACAATTCCAGGGTCATGGTGGGGTGTGTGGACTTTGTGTGTGCAAGTTATACCTGTGCTTAAAAGTCCTCGTGTAGACCAAGATTTTCCTGTCAGGGATTTGCAGACACAGATTTTTGTTTCTTTGTCAACAGTCTCACCAACAGCTATGCGTAGTATCTTGATTACATCATTACTGTGGGCACAACACTTGAATATTGTACAGTAGGTACAGTACAATCAACTTCAAAACAAGCTTTTACTGCTGACTGCTCCATAGTTCCTGGTACTACTGCTGATGTTTGCACATCGTCCTCTTCACTGTCTGACACCCTGGTTTTACTCAATAAGGTACTGTCACACATAACAAGATCGCTAGCGAGATCGCAGCTGAGTCACCGTTTGGTGACGCAGTATCGCTCCCGTTAGCGATCTCGTTATGTGTGACACCTACCAGCTATCAGGCCCCTGCTGTGAAATCGCTAGTCGTTGCTGAATGGTCCAGGTCATTTTCTTCAAAGGCGATGTCCTGCTGGGCAGGACACATCGCTGTGTTTGACACTGTGTGACAGGGTCACAGTGACTGCTGAGATCGTTATACAGGTCGCTACTGCGACCTGTATTGTTCCTGCATCGCTGGTAAGATCTGTCTGTGTGACATCTCACCTGCGACCTCCCAGCGACTTACCTGCAATCCCTATCAGGTCGCATCGTTTTTGGGATCGCTGGTAAGTCGTTGTGTGTGACTGGGCCTTTAGAGTCATGGAGTCCCGCATGACCATGATCTTCTCCCACCCACAGGGAACCGCTACTATTAATGTCGCGGGCGGAGGAGGGGACGCCGCGCTCTCCCTCTGCTCAGGTCCGGCTGCCGCGGCTGCTGCGGCCTGCTGCCGCTCGGTGGCTCGAGCGATGGGCCGGATCCCGGGGACTCGAGCGGCGCTCCTCGCCCGTGAGTGAAAGGGGATTGGGTGTTTTGGGATGGTTTATTGTCCGTGACGCCACCCACGGCTGTGGTGATTAAGTGGACACCACCGCTGCTCTTTCTGGGGAGCCCGGGAGTGATGGTACGGAGCAGCCAGTTGTTGATTTGCCCCTCCGTGGGTAGGGGTTGTGGTGCTACCGGGGCCCGGTGATGGGATGGGATTGTGGACAGGCGGGTATAGGCCTGTGGAGGTGCAGGGGCGCAGGGGCAGCGCTGGGCCGCACGGCACGGAGGTACTTACTCAGCCAGTAAACACGACACAGTTCTCGGTAAACAAACGGCTGGTTGGACGGGTCCCTCGGACGGATCACGGTGCTGATGTTCCCTGCAGTTAGCGGTGACGGTCTCTTCCCTGCACCTATGAAAGTCTCTTTGGTAGCGATGGGTCCCCACCGGTTACCCACTCCTCGGCTTCAAGCTGGGCCGAAGGAGCCCTACTTTGCCCGCAGGTGCTGGCCCTGGGAAACTGGTGCCCTGGCGGTGGCGGTGTCTCCCCTTCACGGTGGGACTGTTGCCTTCAATCGGGACTTGGTTGTTAGGAGACAGATGTCCCCTTCACTGACGGATTTGGCAAATTATGGCGACTCCTAGCCTTGCCGGGATCCGAAAGGCCCCTGCCCTGGTGCTGACTGTTCTTCGTATACTGCTCCAGTACCGCCGGGTCACCACCCGTCCGCGGTCCTTCCAGCAACCTCCAAACAGTCCCCCTGCAGACTATCACTGCCGTCTGCTGACCTTGCTGTCACAGTCCGGGGCACACACCCGGACCAACTTCAGGCTTTACTACTCTCACTTTTTCTGTCACTTCAGCTTTTTTCCTTAGCTCCACTACTACTTCACTTCCTTCTCTCAACTGATCTCTAACTGATCTGCTTGGTTCTCCCGCCTCCAGGGCTGTGAACTCCTCGGTGGGCGGAGCCAACCGCCTGGCCCACCCCCTGATGTGGACATCAGCCCCTGGAGGAAGGCAACAAGGATTTTTGGGTTAGCTTGATGTACCTGCAGGGAATGTGGGGTGCGTGTGGTGTTGTGACCTGTGACCCCTGGCTTGCCCAGGGCGTCACATTCCCCCTTAGCAAAACGCAGACCGTCCTCGGGCTGCCCGTCCAACACCGTTTTTTTTTTTCCTTTTGTTTTTCTTCTGAAAGATAAAAACGGTTACATATATACAGTTTATGGCATCATCCCACAGCGGGAGGTTCATTTCTTAAACGGTTTCAAACGGTGTACGGTTACGGTTTCCGCTCTCTCCCACCCAAGTAACCTGGCCCTGATGCTGCCCCTAAAACCCAGGCAGCACCCCTTGACCCCAGTCCAGCACAAGTTACCCGAGCGGGATCTGTCCTTCCCCTCCAGAGGGTAGCCACCGGTTCCTGTGGTGGCTGGGCCCCAGCCTGCTCTGCTGTGGGCCCTCCCTCCAACCTGCCTCTCCGGAGGCGGTAATTGCGGAAACGGTAACGGTAACACAACTTATTTACAAGCCACTTAACGATTTGGTTGCCCTGCAAGTTCACGGGCTTGTCCATGAGCAGTTCCTCATGCATTTTTTTTTTCCCCAAACGGTCCCCACGGGGACAACGGTGCTGGCTACAATCGGTTTCCAATCACGGTTGAATCAGGTGAACTTCACGGTTTCATTTTACTTATCATCATTTTTCAAACAAACTTTTAAACAAACACACTGGTGGTCCCAACGGGGACTGTGCAACGGTGCTCCGCTGCCTTACTCAGATTCTTCTGCTGAGGCGGACCCATCCTCTGCCACCAGCATATCAAACATGCACTGACATGCCTGCTGTGACAGTGGTACCCGGTACCCATTTCCACCGGTACGCGGGATATGGAAAACCACGGGGTCTCCTAGATAGCGGGAACGCTCACTTGCCTCTTCAAACTCAGCAGCGGACCCGGGGCTGGGGCCGGAGTCATCATCTCTTGTTCCTGCGCCAGGCGGGTTCCCGCCAGCTGCCGCAGCCTCCTGGCCTCCAGCATCCAGCACATCAGATCCCTCTGCAGCAGCACGGGGCAGCAGGTCAGGCGAGATTACACTGAGGCGCCCCAGAAGTAACGGCAAGGATGATGCATAGGTCGAGACTAGGCCGGGCCCCTCAGCCGCAGCGGTCGGTCCTGGTAGGACATAGGGACGTGGGTCACCAGTCGGTTCTGCTACATCCGTTCCCCCTCCGTACATCGGGGCAGTTGCAATCAGCATCTCCACCTCGTTGGTCCACTGCTCCATCATCCTGAAGATCTGATCCTGCTGACGTTGGTGGAATTGAATCACCCGGGCTTTCATCCATGCCACGGTCCCGGGCCCGGGGTCTGGCACAATCACTGCCGGGGCTTCTGGCACATTTTCATTACAGGGCCGCGGTTCCAGCGGTTCCCCCGGTTCCCCCGGGAACGATTCGGGAACGTCCTGAGTGTCTGCAGCCGGTTGGTCCGCCGGGGCGGATTGGCAGGGTATCGCTACCAGTTGGGCAGGTAGCGGGCCTAGTGGTGGGGCGGCAGCAGCTAACGCGGGTAGCGGGGCGAGAGGCAGGGTGAGCGGAGGCAGGCCGGGCCCCTCAGCTTCAATGGCCGATCCCTTGGGAATACAGGGGCGTGGGTCTCTTACCCGCTCCTCCAAATCCTCTTCCACCTCGCGTCTCCGCATAGCTGCCACCACGTCCGTCATGTCGGTCTCCCACTCCTCCAGGAGGAGTTGCATGTGGGCCTGCAGACGGTTACTCAGCGGGACGGTCCGGTCCCTACACAACGTTGCCGTGCCGGACGCGGGGGCTTCCTCATTGGGAGTTGGGTGGTACATCTTGGCAATCGTGCCTTCCAGGAACCCGGTATTGCTGCAGAGTCCTGGCGTCTCTGCTTTTATAGCTGCGTTCACATGCAGCCAGCCGCCATTGCGTCCCCCTTAGCCTCTTTCCGGCCCCTCCTCTCTCGGGGCGGGGTTTTGGCCTTCGAGCCTCTGCTACTCGAGAAGACGCTTGAGCGGGAACTTTTCGCGCCAAAGATGGCGACTTCTGAAATTTTCCGGCCGGATAACTCCGGTGGTCACAAGGCGCACCTCTACCCAACGGCAGAGCGGTAAGATCCTGTTCGTGACGCCAAGTTGTCGCGGGCGGAGGATGGGACGCCGCGCTCTCCCTCTGCTCGGGTCCGGCTGCCGCGGCTGCTGCGGTCTGCTGCCGCTCGGTGGCTCGAGCGATGGGCCGGATCCCGGGGACTCGAGCGGCGCTCCTCGCCCGTGAGTGAAAGGGGATTGGGTGTTTTGGGATGGTTTATTGTCCGTGACGCCACACACGGCTGTGGTGATTAAGTGGACACCACCGCTGCTCTTTCTGGGGAGCCCGGGAGTGATGGTACGGAGCAGCCAGTTGTTGATTTGCCCCTCCGTGGGTAGAGGTTGTGGTGCTCCCGGGGCCCGGTGATGGGATGGGATTGTGGACAGGTGGGTATGGGCCTGTGGAGGTGCAGGGGCACGGGGGCAGCGCTGGGCCGCACGGCACGGAGGTACTCACTCAGCCAGTAAACACGACACAGTTCTCGGTAAACAAACGGCTGGTTGGACGGGTCCCTCGGACGGATCACGGTGCTGATGTTCCCTGCAGTTAGCGGTGACGGTCTCTTCCCTGCACCTATGAAAGTCTCTTTGGTAGCGATGGGTCCCCACCGGTTACCCACTCCTCGGCTTCAAGCTGGGCCGAAGGAGCCCTACTTTGCCCGCAGGCGCTGGCCCTGGGAAACTGGTGCCCTGGCGGTAGCGGTGTCTCCCCTTCACGGTAGGACTGTTGCCTTCAATCGGGACTTGGTTGTTAGGAGACAGACGTCCCCTTCACTGACGGATTTGGCAAATTATGGCGACTCCTAGCCTTGCCGGGATCCGAAAGGCCCCTGCCCTGGTGCTGACTGTTCTTCGTATACTGCTCCAGTACCGCCGGGTCACCACCCGTCCGCGGTCCTTCCAGCAACCTCCAAACAGTCCCCCTGCAGACTATCACTGCCGTCTGCTGACCTTGCTGTCACAGTCCGGGGCACACACCCGGACCAACTTCAGGCTTTACTACTCTCACTTTTTCTGTCACTTCAGCTTTTTTCCTTAGCTCCACTACTACTTCACTTCCTTCTCTCAACTGATCTCTAACTGATCTGCTTGGTTCTCCCGCCTCCAGGGCTGTGAACTCCTCGGTGGGCGGAGCCAACCGCCTGGCCCACCCCCTGATGTGGACATCAGCCCCTGGAGGAAGGCAACAAGGATTTTTGGGTTAGCTTGATGTACCTGCAGGGAATGTGGGGTGCGTGTGGTGTTGTGACCTGTGACCCCTGGCTTGCCCAGGGCGTCACATTCCCCCTTAGCAAAACGCAGACCGTCCTCGGGCTGCCCGTCCAACACCGTTTTTTTTTTTCCTTTTGTTTTTCTTCTGAAAGATAAAAACGGTTACATATATACAGTTTATGGCATCATCCCACAGCGGGAGGTTCATTTCTTAAACGGTTTCAAACGGTGTACGGTTACGGTTTCCGCTCTCTCCCACCCAAGTAACCTGGCCCTGATGCTGCCCCTAAAACCCAGGCAGCACCCCTTGACCCCAGTCCAGCACAAGTTACCCGAGCGGGATCTGTCCTTCCCCTCCAGAGGGTAGCCACCGGTTCCTGTGGTGGCTGGGCCCCAGCCTGCTCTGCTGTGGGCCCTCCCTCCAACTTGCCTCTCCGGAGGCGGTAATTGCGGAAACGGTAACGGTAACACAACTTATTTACAAGCCACTTAACGTTTGTGGTTGCCCTGCAAGTTCACGGGCTTGTCCATGAGCAGTTCCTCATGCATTTTTTTTTTCCCCAAACGGTCCCCACGGGGACAACGGTGCCGGCTACAATCGGTTTCCAATCACGGTTGAATCAGGTGAACTTCACGGTTTCATTTTACTTATCATCATTTTTCAAACAAACTTTTAAACAAACACACTGGTGGTCCCAACGGGGACTGTGCAACGGTGCTCCGCTGCCTTACTCAGATTCTTCTGCTGAGGCGGACCCATCCTCTGCCACCAGCATATCAAACATGCACTGACATGCCTGCTGTGACAGTGGTACCCGGTACCCATTTCCACCGGTACGCGGGGTATGGAAAACCACGGGGTCTCCTAGATAGCGGGAACGCTCACTTGCCTCTTCAAACTCAGCAGCGGACCCGGGGCTGGGGCCGGAGTCATCATCTCTTGTTCCTGCGCCAGGCGGGTTCCCGCCAGCTGCCGCAGCCTCCTGGCCTCCAGCATCCAGCACATCAGATCCCTCTGCAGCAGCACGGGGCAGCAGGTCAGGCGAGATTACACTGAGGCGCCCCAGAAGTAACGGCAAGGATGATGCATAGGTCGAGACTAGGCCGGGCCCCTCAGCCGCAGCGGTCGGTCCTGGTAGGACATAGGGACGTGGGTCACCAGTCGGTTCTGCTACATCCGTTCCCCCTCCGTACATCGGGGCAGTTGCAATCAGCATCTCCACCTCGTTGGTCCACTGCTCCATCATCCTGAAGATCTGATCCTGCTGACGTTGGTGGAATTGAATCACCCGGGCTTTCATCCATGCCACGGTCCCGGGCCCGGGGTCTGGCACAATCACTGCCGGGGCTTCTGGCACATTTTCATTACAGGGCCGCGGTTCCAGCGGTTCCCCCGGTTCCCCCGGGAACGATTCGGGAACGTCCTGAGTGTCTGCAGCCGGTTGGTCCGCCGGGGCGGATTGGCAGGGTATCGCTACCAGTTGGGCAGGTAGCGGGCCTAGTGGTGGGGCGGCAGCAGCTAACGCGGGTAGCGGGGCGAGAGGCAGGGTGAGCGGAGGCAGGCCGGGCCCCTCAGCTTCAATGGCCGATCCCTTGGGAATACAGGGGCGTGGGTCTCTTACCCGCTCCTCCAAATCCTCTTCCACCTCGCGTCTCCGCATAGCTGCCACCACGTCCGTCATGTCGGTCTCCCACTCCTCCAGGAGGAGTTGCATGTGGGCCTGCAGACGGTTACTCAGCGGGACGGTCCGGTCCCTCAACCACGTTGCCGTGCCGGACGCGGGGGCTTCCTCATTGGGAGTTGGGTGGTACATCTTGGCAATCGTGCCTTCCAGGAACCCGGTATTGCTGCAGAGTCCTGGCGTCTCTGCTTTTATAGCTGCGTTCACATGCAGCCAGCCGCCATTGCGTCCCCCTTAGCCTCTTTCCGGCCCCTCCTCTCTCGGGGCGGGGTTTTGGCCTTCGCGCCTCTGCTACTCGAGAAGACGCTTGAGCGGGAACTTTTCGCGCCAAAGATGGCGACTTCTGAAATTTTCCGGCCGGATAACTCCGGTGGTCACAAGGCGCACCTCTACCCAACGGCAGAGCGGTAAGATCCTGTTCGTGACGCCAAGTTGTCGCGGGCGGAGGATGGGACGCCGCGCTCTCCCTCTGCTCGGGTCCGGCTGCCGCGGCTGCTGCGGTCTGCTGCCGCTCGGTGGCTCGAGCGATGGGCCGGATCCCGGGGACTCGAGCGGCGCTCCTCGCCCGTGAGTGAAAGGGGATTGGGTGTTTTGGGATGGTTTATTGTCCGTGACGCCACCCACGGCTGTGGTGATTAAGTGGACACCACCACTGCTCTTTCTGGGGAGCCCGGGAGTGATGGTACGGAGCAGCCAGTTGTTGATTTGCCCCTCCGTGGGTAGAGGTTGTGGTGCTCCCGGGGCCCGGTGATGGGATGGGATTGTGGACAGGTGGGTATGGGCCTGTGGAGGTGCAGGGGCGCAGGGGCAGCGCTGGGCCGCACGGCACGGAGGTACTCACTCAGCCAGTAAACACGACACAGTTCTCGGTAAACAAACGGCTGGTTGGACGGGTCCCTCGGACGGATCACGGTGCTGATGTTCCCTGCAGTTAGCGGTGACGGTCTCTTCCCTGCACCTATGAAAGTCTCTTTGGTAGCGATGGGTCCCCACCGGTTACCCACTCTTCGGCTTCAAGCTGGGCCGAAGGAGCCCTACTTTGCCCGCAGGCGCTGGCCCTGGGAAACTGGTGCCCTGGCGGTGGCGGTGTCTCCCCTTCACGGTCGGACTGTTGCCTTCAATCGGGACTTGGTTGTTAGGAGACAGACGTCCCCTTCACTGACGGATTTGGCAAATTATGGCGACTCCTAGCCTTGCCGGGATCCGAAAGGCCCCTGCCCTGGTGCTGACTGTTCTTCGTATACTGCTCCAGTACCGCCGGGTCACCACCCGTCCGCGGTCCTTCCAGCAACCTCCAAACAGTCCCCCTGCAGACTATCACCGCCGTCTGCTGACCTTGCTGTCACAGTCCGGGGCACTCACCCGGACCAACTTCAGGCTTTACTACTCTCACTTTTTCTGTCACTTCAGCTTTTCTCCTTAGCTCCACTACTACTTCACTTCCTTCTCTCAACTCATCTCTAACTGATCTGCTTGGTTCTCCCGCCTCCAGGGCTGTGAACTCCTCGGTGGGCGGAGCCAACCGCCTGGCCCACCCCCTGGTGTGGACATCAGCCCCTGGAGGAAGGCAACAAGGATTTTTGAGTTAGTTTGATGTACCTGCAGGGAATGCGGGGTGCGTGTGGTGTTGTGACCTGTGACCCCTGGCTTGCCCAGGGCGTCACATTAACGGTTTTGATGGCCGTGAGACAAAGCTCACCTACTAGTGATTCCGTGTTGACCTGTTCCCCCAAGTCTATGCCAAATCTCTGCTCTAGGACTAGTACCGCTGGAGTCAGTAACAACCCAGGGAATCAGCGTTCAGGCCTGGTAATCACTACTGTGGGATAAAGATGATCTATTTTCCCGTCTTAAACTGGAGCCTTCCTAGGTGTTCTGGATCTCATGGGGTGATCTTGAGGGTCTGGTCAAATAGACTTTGCCACAGACACCCACGTTCTTCAGTTCTTCGGCCCCAGGTATCTAACTGGCTTACACACTTCTCCTCCTTGCTATACCTCTCACATACAGCTTTCCCTACTCTCTATTTCTAACTCACTAATACTTGGATCGAGCACAGCTGCTCCCATTGTGAGCTTCACATAGCACTTAACTATTTACTACCTCACCTTCCCTGTCGCTAGACAGCACCTAACCTCTTTAACAGGGGGCAGTACCTAAACCGGCCACTAGAGGCCACATTTACACATTATGCATAGACACATTATATACATAAAACCCACCATTGTCTTCAGGTGGGGGGGCACACGGGCCTAACACCCTCTTACATCTGTCTGTCTCTGTATGTGGTGGAGCCTAGACTGTATGAACTTTTGGTGGTATATACTGTATATTTATCTGTGAAGACATATGTGCCGCCCCCGTGGCAGCAGCCGAGCTTCTCGGATCCGGGTTCTCAGTGGCTTGAGGGTCTCCGGACCCGGGGGTCGTGGTGCGGCCACTCAAATGAAGGAATGTATTTTCAAAGGATTATATAGAGTTCATGACGCCACCCGTGGTGTGTGGTAATTAGGAGTACCACCGCTGCAGTTGGGAGTACCCGGGGATGATGGAACAGGGCAGCAAGGTGTTAGAACCCTCCACGGGTAGGGGGAATGCCCCGGGACTCGGTGTGGGGATAAGGCCGTGGGATGTAGGGATCACTTTTTTACCATTAAGCCGACACTGACAAGTGGGTAAACTATGTCTCTGGACACCGCTGCCGCCGACGGGAGCTAGTTCAGGTCCCGTCCCCAATGGTGCTGCCTGGTGATCCGTGACCTGCCTTCTGGCACTAAGTTTACTTGTCTGGTGGTCCCGGTAGTGTGAAACTTGCCAGGTCCCGCTCCCCACTGTGGCTAAGTATGGGAGATTGCTCTCAGGGCTCACGCCTGGGATTTTCTGGACCGTTTTGATGGAAAGTCCTATCCCCCTCGTTGCGCTAATGCCCCGATTTTGGAGCGGTTGGGAACAAATCTTGAAGGCTCCGTTCTCCTTGGGTAAATTATCGGGTTGCATGCAGCTACTCCCCGACCTAGGGTCCACGTACCCCGTCGTACCTTGGTCCCAGCCCGGTGATGGTGCAGGGCCGCCGGTTGTCCTGCTCGACAGATCCATCTGGTTAGGGACCCATAACCAAAAGGGAGGTGGATACTGCACGGGAGGGTAGATTGTGAAATACCCTGTGATGACCTGATAGTTCAGGGTCATCACACATATACAGTATGTGTGTATATGTGCTCTGTATACATGTATGTGTGATTCACCCCAGGGCTTTGAGGTACTCAGTCCCAGGCCTTGTATTTACTGGGACATATCACGGGTGGCCTTGCCCAGTTCCGTGACCCTGGGGGGGTCGCTTAAAAAGGGGATTTTGTACGAGGGAAAAATAAAAATAAAGAGTTTGTCGTGATGCCACTTGCGGTATGTGGCTATATGGAAAAAGCCGCCGCTGAAAAGTCTCTCTCTGCTGGGGCTGATGGTATTGGGCAGCTTAGATAGTGTGTGGTTAGTGTGTTAGTGTTAGTGTGGTTCTCCGCAAGTAGAGCTAGGCCCCAGAGGAGGATGATGGTGGTTGTAGTGTGATGATGCAGACGGTTAGGAAGATTTTTAGACAACACAGTGGCTGCTATTTAACTTGTACTTTACTCACTGATTTGGAGTTACTGCAACCCGGCTGGTTCTGGTGTGACGCCCCTGGACTATCAGGTCGTCACAGGGTATTGCACAATCTGCTCTCCCGTGCAGTATCCACCTGCTTCTTGGTTATGGGTCCCCAACTATATGGTGTTGCCTACATCAGTTAATCAAATCCTAGGTACACTCTGCACCACACCCACCAAAGACACCAGTGGACGGCTTGAGTGGAATAGAGTCACCCACCTAGGGGTTGGAGAGTGGAGGTCAGGAGTGTCAGGAGAGGGAGTTGTGTGTTGTAAGTGAAAGAGAGAGGAGGTCAGGAGCAGGGCTCCTAGGAAGCTATCTAGGTGGCAGACGGTGGTCTGCGCCTAGAGGAGCTGGACCCCTGGTCGAAGGGGATAGGGGCAAGGGGCACGGAACTGTCGAGGAGGACAGCCGGCGGCCTTGCACCATCACCGGGCTGGGACCAGGGCACGACGGGGTACATGAACCCTAGGTCAGGGAGTAGATTCAGGCAACCTGACAATTTACCCGACGAGAACAGAGCCTTCAAGATCCGATCTCCACCCGCTCCAAAATCGGGGTACTAGCGCAACGAGGGGATAGGACTTTCCACTAAAAATGGTCCAGAAAATCCCAAGCTCCCACACTTAGCCATAGTGGGGAGTGGGACCCGGCAAGTTCCATACTACCGAGACCAACAGAGAATTAAACTTAGTGCCAGGAGGCAGGTCACGGATCACCAGGCAGCACCATTGGGGACGGGACCCAAACTAAGCTCCCCTCAGCGGCAGCGGTATCCAGAACTTTGGTTTATCCAGTTGTCGGTGTCAGCTTAATGGACTGAGTGACTACGCAAGTGACCCCTTTGCACCCAACGGCACTCCCCCTCACCATCACCGAGCCCCGGGGTATTATCCCCCTATCCGTGGAGGGTCACAACACCTGGCTGCCCCATTCCATCATCCCCGGGTTTTCCGAACTGCAGCGGTGGTACTCCTAATTACCACATACCACGGGTGGCGTCACAAACTCTAATACATCCCCCTGTAAATACCCCCTTCATTTAGTCCCCAGTCCCCGCACGATCCCCAGGTCCGGAGACCCCTCGAGCCACTTCGGATCCGGATCCAAGCAGATCGGCTGCTGGCACGGGGGTGGCACACTGGTCTTTACCAATCCGGTATTCCCTTTGTTCCAGTGCCGGTGTAGTAACCTGGTAAGCTTTACTATCTTGCACCCGGCTGTAGTTGGTGGGTCCCCGTGACCTGGAGCACTTGGGGGGTCCCCTCCTGTTGTCACAGTCCTGGCCTGTACGGCAGGCAGCTTAAACCTCTTTTGGGCCGGACCTCTGTCCCCATTACCAGGTTCCCTCTTTGCTGCTATGCCCCGGACACTAACGTCGGTAAGGTCCTTGATGGTCCCCTCATCAGGCAGATTGTTATTAGGTAAGCCTGAAGCGTTTTCCTGAAATAGGGCTCTGTACCCAACCGGTGCTCGGTCCAGTAAGTACTCCCCATACTCTCCCTAGCAACCATACTTTTACTCCATCAGTCACTTTACACTCTCCATCTGTGTACTGACTTCTGACTGAACATCTTACTGACTGTCTGGCTTACTGCCTGTCAAGATGTCCGTCTCCCATCACTCCACTGACTAGCCCCTCCTCCACCCAGGTTTCTGACTAGTGATTTGGATGAATCCTAACCAATAGGTGGCCATCCATCAGTTCCACCTCTAGCCTGTCACCCAGTCTGGGGAAAAGGGCGTGGATGTGTGTGTTTGTGGTGTTTTACCAGCACTGGTCTTCCAGGAATCTGGGGTTGGATGTAGTACCCTGTGGCACCTGACACTCAGGGGCGCCACATGTGTACTATATGTGTGTAACTTATGTGTGTCTGCGCTCGCTTGGTGTATACATGTATTTGTGCTATGTGTATGTATACAAATGTGTGTGTAACATCAAGTAATACTGTGTGTATATAGCATCCCGGCAGAGCAAACAAGTGTTCATAGGTGTAAATATGTCAGCAATCGCCCAATAAAAGTGCAAAGTGCTGCTCATTCATCAGGTGATTGGATGGTCTATGGTGGAGCATAAATGATTGTTCTCAACAGCATATTGCCCTGTACAAACTGCAGATGTGCTGCTGATAACATGAAAATGTATGGGGACAGACCTATCTTGTCCAGGGCTCACTTTGTGTAAAAGTGGCCATGCCTATCACATGATTGATTAAAAGGGATTGTGTGACATGTCACATGATACATCTGGCAGGGAAGAGGTGCTTACCTTCTAAACTGTCTGTACCCTAGCTACTCTTAAGGGTGCTTTACACGCTGCGACATCGCTAGTGCTGTCGTGCGCGCTAGCACCCGTCCACGTTGCTGTTTCGTCATGGGGGTGATCGCTGCCGTAGCGAATAATATCGCTACGGTAGCGTCACACGCACATACCTGCTTAGCGACGTCGCTGGAGACACCGAACAATCTCTCCTTTAAGGGGGAGGTTCGTTCGGCGTCACAGCGGTGTCACTAAGCGGCCGCCCAACAGCAGAGGAGGGGCGGAGATGAGCGGCCAGAACATGCCGCCCACCTCCTTCCTTCCTCATTGCCGGTGGACGCAGGTAAGGAGATGTTTGTCGTTCCTGCGGTGTCACACATAGCGATGTGTGACGCCGCAGGAACGACAAACAACCAGCGGCATGCACCACCAACGATATTATGAAAAGGAGCGAAGTGTCAACGATCAACCATTTTTGACGTTTTTGTGATCGTTGATCGTCGCTCCTTTTAGTCACACACAACGATATCGCTAACGGCGCCGGATGTGCGTTATGAACACCGTGACCCCGACGATATATTGTTAGCGATATCGTTGTGTGTAAAGTACCCTTTAATCTGCCCCTGATCACTATATACACAATGCTGAAAAAGCACTGTTTATATAGTAATAGTCAGCGCTGACAGTGCTTCCCCCTCCAGACCCCAGCGGTCATGTGAACCCTGAAAATAGGGAGGATCAAAAGTTAATGGGTCCAAGGAGACCCAGTCAGTTCTGCTGTGCAGTCAGTAGGCTGAATTTCCACTGTAACTGGGGCTAATATCCAGGTACAGGGGAAATCAGAATAAAAGAAAAGTATTTAAATGTTGAAGTACCACTTAAAGGTCTCTTCTGACTTTATGAGGGGCACAATATGTGAAATGAACAAAAAAAAAAAAAAAGAAAGAAAGAGTAGGTAAAAACTATAGAAAAAAAATAGAAAAGCTACTGCCAATCCAAATCATTGTTACTATCCCACACACCCCATTGGATATATAAAAACAATTATTACAAAAAGGAGAACACATTTTAAAAAGTACTTTAGCCGACCTTTGTGATTATAAAAGAAAAAAAAATGTGAAAAACACACATGTATTTTCTCTCTGGTATCACATATCAGCAGAAAAAAATAAAAATAAAAAAGAGGATGAAAATAAAGTAAAAATTAAGCCCCTGGGAACATGAAAAAAAAAATTTGAAAAATAAACATGCATTTTCTCTCTGGTATCACACAATATCAACAGAAAAAAATAAATAAAAAAGAGGATGAAAATAATGTAAAAATCAAGCCCCTGGGATCATGACAAAAATGTTAAAAAAAAATGTATTTTCTCTCTGGTATCACCCAATATCAGCAGAACAAAATAAATAAACATAAAAAAGAGGATGAAAATAATGTAAAAATCAAGCCCCTGGGATCATGAAAAAAATGGGAAAAAAAACCCATGTATTTTCTCTCTGGTAACACCCAATATCAGCAGAAAAAAATAAATAAACATAAAAAAGAGGATGAAAATAATGTAAAAATCAAGCACTTGTCATCATGAAAAAAAATGTGAAAAACAAACATTTATTTTCTTTTTTTTTACACCTATATCACCCAATTTCAGCAGAAAAAAAATAAAAACAAAAAATAGGATAGGATGAGAAGATAAAAATCAAGCCACTGCGATCATGCAAAAAAAATAAAATAAAAAATGTGAAAAACAAATATCCATTTTCTTTATTTTCCTACCGATATCACCAAATTTCATCAGAAAAAAAAGAGGATGAGAATAACATAAAAATCAAGCCCCTAAGACCATGAAAAGAAAAGAAAAAAATGTGAAAAACAAACATGTATTTTCATGAAAAAAATGTGAAAAACAAACATGTATTTTCTTTATTTTCCGATCGATATTACCCAATTTCAACAGAAAAAAATAAAAACAAAAAAAAGAGGATGAAAATAACATAAGAATCAAGCCCATGGGATCATGAAAAAAAATATTTGAATATCTGAACAAGAAAAATGTTTACAAGTCTGTCAACCCATGTACGGAGAAATATTAAATTGTGGCTGGTCAGGAATGGGGTATAAATGACCCGATTAGGGACTGTATGGTGTTTGTATTCTAAAATCTGGTGACAGATCAACTTTCCATAATGCTAGAGCGCCACCTTGTGGATATTTTTAGTGAGGCGGACAAGACATTATTTTGGTGCTTTAAGAATGATTCTATAGGGAGGGAGTTCTCCAATTATATTACTTAAGGGCTGATTCCTCCGGACTGGCGTTTTGTATGCTGCTCTAAATTCATGGTGCAAGATTTTTCCATTTGTGAGAAAGTAGCTGTTTCATAGGGTTTTTTTTAAAGGGAACCTGTCAGGTGATTTATGAATCACGGTAATGAGGTACCATGAATCAGAAACTGGCATCGTCATTACAAACATCTAATATTAAGAGAAAAAATAATTTGAACAGGGAGCCTGGAATAAGGTGACTGAGATGAATAGTCACAAGCGTAGACTCAGCTCTGTTTGATGGACAGGTCTTTAGTTTACGTACGTGTGTGTGTGTGTGTGTGTGTGTGTGTGTGTGTGTGTAAAAAAAATGAACATACTGCCACATTCCCCCTTGAAGACACAAGCATTATTATTATGTGTATTGTGAAATGTGTTATTAGTGATGGATTGTGTTTTGCCTGACAGTTGTCACGAGAATGATGAGTAACTGAGTACGTGAAAAAACCCCATAGCCAATATCGAGGGGTTGCCATGGTCGCACAGGCAGAGAAAAAGTTCAGTGAGGTTTAAGTTGGTAAAGAAAGAGTTAACTTATTAGATAAGGGTGAAGTGAGGTGATGTAACGCGGACAGCTGAGGAAACTGGTTTGATCCAGCTGTTGCGCGCCTTTTTTACTGTAATATGATTGGTGGTTAGTGTCTTTGTGCGGGAGATTTTTGGTATATATATGAGTGACTAATCGGTCAGCTGGCAGTCCAGCTGATGAAGATTGAAGAAATACCTCATGGAAGACCTCCTGCAGCAGCTGTTGAGAAGAGCCGGAGAACGAGGCGGCGAGGAATGGCTGAGATCCTGCCTGAAAGCCGTTGAGCCGTCGGCATCGTTGGAGCCAGCTGAAGCGGAGCGGCCGGCGGAGTCGCCGCCGGTCATGAATCCTGAGTCGGCAGCGGAGGAGTCGGCGGAGAAGACGCAGCGGAGGAAAAGGAGAAGAAAAGAAGCATACTCACCGCCGACAGCGTCATCGCGGAGGAGTGCCGTGGAGCGGAAGAAGACGTCGGGTGTCAAGTTTCGCGGGGCGTCATCGCGAGAACAGCAGCGTCATCAATCCGGGACCAGCGCGGCCACAACAGGAAGTCGCGGCGAGTCAGCTGACGCGGTCAACAGGAAGAAGATGGCGGCGCCCAGGGAACGGGGGCGCAGCAAAGGTCGGAGTGTTCAGCCGCTGCCCAAGCAAAAGAGCAGCTCTAGGGCAGCGGCGGCACTCGGGGCTTGGGTAGGCGGTACGCCTGCTCCAGCGGCGGGGCATGAAGAGGAGCCTGGTCGGTGTTGCCCTGAAGCGGATCGATCGGCTTCTGGGACTGGGTCCAGCGACGACGGGTCGGATGCAAGCCTTCAGGAACAGGACGGCAGGAGGGGTGAGATGCCTTCTACCCCTTTCCCTGTGCAGAACATTTTCCCTAATAATTTAAAGGATGTGGTGTTTAAAACACTAGTGGACATTTTAAAGGGTAATAGTCAGGAGTTATCTTTAGTGAACTCCTTGAATAGTTCTAGAACTCAGGGCATTCCTGACTCTTTCCTTAAGGAAGCAATCACATGTGATTTATCGCCGCTTGGCTTCCATTTGAGCGCTTCTGTTAAGGAAAAAATCTGGAATGGAGAGTTTATTGATTTGTTTACATTATTACCATTAGGTAGGGAACAGCAGCATAGGTCGAATAAGAGGGATGATAAACAGGAGGCTGATGACAAGAAAAAGCCTTTTAAATCATTTAACAACTGGATCCAGGCTTTTTCGATTTATGCTGCTGTTCTAGGGGAGAAAAGGTCTGAATGGTGTAGTGGTTTATTTCAACATGTGGACATCATACTGGAAGCCTACCGCAATTTTGGTGGCACAGCATGGTTGATCTATGACGAATCGTTCAGACAAAAGATGGCGGTTCATTCACACATTAAATGGGGGGTAAAGGATGTAGGCCTATGGTTGAATCTGATGCTCCCACAAAGAAATAATCCGGTTAGACATAATTCTCAGGGTTTGAAAAAAGGGGTGTGTTTCGCGTATAATGAGACGACATGTAAATGGTTAAACAATTGTCGATTTCGACATGAGTGCTCATTTTGCGGGGGAACACATCCCATGGCTAAGTGCTTTAAAAAGATTGCCCAAACCAGTGCCCAAGGAACTTCACTTAAAGAGCAACTTAGTAAAAGTGTTGACGCCAGTGAGGGTGGAAAAAATGCGTCCATGGCTCGACCTTTTCCCAGACAAGGTGAAGCGTGATTTGGTGCTGAATGGTTTCACGGAGGGATTTTTTGTACCAGAATTTAAGGGTTTAGGTTGTTGTATGTTCGAAAATTTGGCTTCGGTAAAGGAGCTTCCTCATATTGCAAAAGAAAAAATTGAAAAGGAAGTGGAGGCCGGCAGAGTTGCTGGGCCGTTTAGTGCTCCTCCGGTTGATAATTTTAGAGTCTCCCCATTAGGATTAGTGCCCAAAAAAGAAAAAGGGAGTTTTAGACTTATTCATCACCTGTCATACCCGGCGGGTGGGTCTTTAAACGACGAGATTGATACTGCTAGTACGTCTGTAAAATAAGCGTCTTTCGATATGGCGGTAGAATTGCTCAGACGTTTCGGTAGGAATGCATTATTGGCTAAAGCTGATATTAAAGCGGCATTTCGTTTGTTGCCAGTGAATCCTTCAGGTTTTAATTCTTTAGGTTTTTGTTTTGAAGGGAAGTTTTATTTTGATATGTGTTTACCGATGGGTTTTTCTTTATCTTGTTTGTATTTTGAAGCTTTTTCTTCGTTTTTGCAATGGGTGTTACAATATGAGATGTCAGTAGGGGGAGCTATTCATTATTTAGATGATTTTTTGTTCATTGGTTGTAGTCAGTCGTCAGGGTGTTTGGAGTTATTATTAAAGTTCATAGATATAGCTAAGTTGTTTGGTGTTCCACTTGCGGATGAGAAGACGGTGTTCCCGTGCCGCAGGTTGGAGTTTTTAGGTATCGTGATAGATTCTGAAAAAATGGAATGCAGGTTACCTGAAGAAAAGGTCACTAAGCTTAGAAGCTTGATTGGTGATATGTCAGTAAAAGAAAAGGTAGTGCTAAAAGAATTACAGTCATTGCTTGGGTCATTGAACTTTGCCTTAAGGATCATCCCGATGGGCAGGGTGTTTTCTCGGAGCCTTTATGACGCTACAAAAGGGGTGAAATCCCCAAGGGCTCACATTCGGCTTACTAGGAACATGAAAGAGGATTTGGCTATTTGGTTGGATTTTCTTCAGGATTTTAACGGTGTAGCTTGTTGGCAGGAACAGTTTCAGTCATCCGAAGCTTTGTCTTTTTTTGTTGGGGTCAATAGTTCTCTGGGTTATGGGATTGTTCTTCATAACCACTGGTCGGTTGGTTGCTGGCCCGAGTCATGGGTTCAGAACAAGGTGATTCAGAATGATACGGTGTTGGAGCTGTTTTCGATTCTTGTAGCAGTAGTGATCTGGGGTAAAATTTTAGCGAATAAAAGGATTATTTTTCTCTCCGATAACCAAGGGTTAGTTTTCTGTATCAACACATTATCGTCAAAATGTGGTTGGGCGTCAAAGATATTGAGGCATCTCGTTTTAATTTGCTTAAAGTTTAATATTTGGTTAAAAGCAGCATTTGATATGAAGATGAATAGGAATACTGTGGCTGATTGTCTCTCTCACCAGCAGTTGGCGAAGTTTCGGCATCTGGTTCCCGATGCCGATCAAGACGGCACTCCTTGCCCTTGTCATCTGTGGGACATTCTATGAGTGGGATTAGTGGGGCAATTATGAATTCAGTGGCTAGTAGAACATGGGCTGGTTATTCAGTCGCATGGAAAAAATGGTGTGATTTTTGTGTTCTAAAAAAGGTGAAGGTTGATGCAGTAAATATGGACGCAGCTTTATTATTCATAAGTGGTTTATTAAATGAGAATATTAGTTATGCTTCACTTGCAAGGGTTATTGCTGGTGTTTCATTTTTTCTAAAACTACATGGCAGCCCCCCACTGAATAGTTTCTTTGCAGTTAAGCAGGTTTTAAAGGGTTTGAAAAGAGCAGGGTGTCACCCCGATACAAGATGTCCAATTTCGTTTGATTTACTCGGGAAGTTATGGGAAGTACTACCATTTGTGTGTTTTGACTCGTTTGAAACATGTTTATTCAGAACGGCCTTCGTCCTGATGTTTTTTGCAGCGTTAAGAATCAGTGAGTTGGTAGCTCGTAGTAAGAATCGGTTATCTGGTTTACTATTGAGCGATGTAGTATTATCAAATGAACGATTATTGATCACTCTTCGGAGTTCAAAAACGGATCAATTGGGTAAGGGTCGTATCATTTCATTAAATAAAGTGCTGGCGGAGGTATGTCCGGTAAGTAATGTTCGTGACTGGTTCCACTTTCGTTCTATGGTGCCTGGCTCTTTTTTGGTTCATGCCAATGGGGAGCCAGCTACCATATTTCAGTTTAGATACATAGAGTCCAACATTACATTAGAGACACACAGCAGCTGCCCCTCAATTGGGACGCTGCATTGCGTGTCAGAGCTACTCAAAAGTAGGAATGAAAACAGGAGAAAAATGAGTAGAACTGCTTCACAATATATGTTTTTTTATTCTATATTATTATTTTACTTTATAAAAGTTGGTAGAAAAAAACACAACACACATATATGATGTAAATACAATAATGGAGAAAAAAGAGGCAAAGAGGAGGGATGTTAAAAAAGAGGCACAGACAAAGCCTTCATGAATAATTGTTAAAGTACTATCATGATACCATAATATTGTCACAGAGGTTATATCAGACAAATTGTTAACAAACCCCTTTCCTGTGTGCTATCATGTATGATTATCGCACCTATATGTAATTACAACAGTGCAGCAATCTCACACAGGAAAGGATAAACCAAAAAGGCATAAAAAATCTATCTATGCCAGTTATGTGTCCAATATAACCTCTAAAACGCCCAGAGCAAAAGACCGCACATATGTACATTTATTTCATCCAGCCTATAACCATACCATCAGCAGGCACCATTGGTAAATAGCCCATTTTACATATATAAGAAAAAGGGTGTGAAGGGGGTCTGCCAGGCTGGCTATATATCAATACGGCATTTATCATCTAATGTGAAAATCACATGTACGTGCAGTCAGCTTAATGGCATATAACAAATGACAATGAGGTGGTTATGAGTGGAGTCCCGCCAGTTCCAGCGTCCCCTACTACTAATCATGTGTCAATACACTGAGTCAGCATTAAAAGGAAGTTACCTCATACTACTGCAGTAGAGGAAGCACAGACATAGGCGGGAGCCCCATACATACCACACTGTGCAGTCAATAAGTGTAAGTCCAATCAGGAAGGCTTGTCAGGTGTGGAAGGGTTAAGTCCCCCAGAAACTCCGACGTACGTTTCACAGATAACCTAGCTAGTGCACGGTTGCTTCATCAGGGAGTGACTGATCATACTGAATCGGCTGATTTAAATAGCCGCTCAGTCCCTCAGAGCAGCTGTATCCTATCAAAGGATGTTGCCGGCGCATGCGCGTATGGCATCCCCGGGATCCGGAAACCTCCACACACCGTCATACCCCCAGCGCACGCGCGGGAGCGGGGACGCGTCTCCATGGCGCCCGCGCGTGCGCAGTGAGTCACCCAGAGACGGCCGGGAGGAAGGCGGACCCACGGCGCAACACGCGCGCGCGCACGTCCATGATAGGTAAGAGGCAAGTGTGCACAGACACGGGTATATACAGTAACATTGTGCGGTCGCATGGGAGATAAATGCAAGATAAAGCCACATAACAACTTATGACATAAATAGATATATAGTCACAGCGCCGCATATAACATCCAGTGTCTGTGTCCACAAGAGTAGAAAGATTCCTCGATGTCAGAATTTAGCTTGATAGTTCAAATTCATACAGGACCAAGGCTGTTATTTCAGAGGGACATATAAAAGGGAAAAGGAGGCACAGTAAGTAATTAAGAAGAAAAATAAAACATGCATAAAAACAAATCCCGCAGTCAAACAGAGGGAGATGGAACCCATACAGCGGGGTAATGTCAAAGAAAAGGGGCAAAACTTAGTGCCTCGTTAAGACCCGACGGAGTAATTGTGCCCAACAGCACCATCCATCGTGTCTCACGTTGGGCTAGCCTTTTCTTAATATTGCCACCCCTAATACCACCATGGACCACCTCAATCCCACGTATTAGTAGAGATTTCGGATCACATCCATGGTGGGCCTTGAAGTGGCGTGGGATAGTCTTGAGGGAGGCAAAGTCAGTCACAGTCCTTGCCGCAGCAATGTCCCTCACATGCTCGCGGACGCGAACGCGCAACTCGCGCGATGTTAACCCTATGTAAATCAATGGGCACCCACAAACAGCATAATATATGACGTTTGAGGTGCCACATGAAATGTAGTCCCTAATATGGAACTCACGCGTCCCGTCTGATGACGAGAATACCGAGCTGCGAGTGACATTGCTGCATGCAAGGCAATGACCACATGGGAAGCACCCAACCAGAGGGCTGGTGAGACCTAAGAAACCAGATGCTGGTGGAACATAATGACTCCTGACGAGCACGTCACGGAGATTAGCCGATCTCCTGGCCGTCATTAGGGGGTGGTCAGACAGGGAATCCTTCAAAGCGGGATCAGATGTTAAGATAGACCAGTGGCGATTCAGAATGGAACGAATATTGTGCCATTCATGATTAAAGGTAGTAATAAATCTCACCGCCTGATGTTCTGGTCTATCCTTTTTTCTTGTCAGAAGGAGTTGGGACCTTGGAGTGTTTTTCGCCCTAAGGTAGCCCCTCTTAATACTGCGGTTGCTATATCCCCTTTCTTGGAACCGAGACTTGAGGTCGGCAGCTTGCTCCTCAAATTTTTGGTCGGATGAGCAAATTCTCTTCATCCTCAGGAATTGTCCGGTGGGGACAGCGCGAATAGTGGATAAGTTATGGGCAGACGAGGCATGAAGTAACGCATTCACCGATGTGTTTTTCCGAAACACATCTGTTTGAATCAAATTATCATTATCAACTGTAATTAGAATGTCCAAAAAATCAATACATTTATTATGATATTTGTGTGTCAATTTAATATTGAATGGATTCATGCCAAGTCTGCCCACAAAAGTCTCAAGCTGCTCCGCCGTACCCTGCCACAAAATCAACAAGTCGTCTATATATCTAAGCCAGCACTGCACATGGGATACGGCCTGGTCGCCCTCGTCGCCAAAAATCGATCTCTCCCAGTACCCTAGGAAGAGATTGGCGTACGAGGGCGCACAGGCCGCACCCATCGCAGTGCCGCGTTGTTGTAGATAGAACGAATCTTTAAATGTGAAGAAGTTGTGGGTAAGGATAAAGCGGAGCAGCTGGAGAATCAAATCACACATCGCGCTGTCCCGACCGGAGGCCCCAAGGAAGAATTGAGTAGCTGCCAAACCATCGTCATGGCGGATGCAGGTATACAAAGATTCTACATCCGCCGTGACCAAAAGCATGTCTGGTTCCATATAGATGCCATTGACCCTATTGAGCACGTCCGTCGTGTCTTTTAGGTAGGAGGGAAGTGTTTCCACCAGAGGTTTTAAATAGAAGTCAATGAACTTACATACTGGGTCACACATTCCCTCCAGTCCAGACACGATCGGACGGCCCGGCGGGTCAAGGGCATCTTTATGAATTTTGGGGAGCAAGTATAAGGTGGGCACCTTGGGATATTTAACCAACAAGCCATCCACAACCTTCCTCGTGACAAGACCCAAATCCAGCGCCCGCTCAAGAATTATTGAGAGCTCTCTAGAGAAGGAGTTCACAGGGTTAAAGTCTAGTTTTTTATACGTCTCTCTATCTCTCAACTGACGAAAGGTCTCCCTTTCATATTTAGTAATAGGCCAAATTACTATGTTTCCCCCCTTGTCAGCGGGTTTTATTACCACGTCCTTCCAGCTCTCAAGTTGTTTTAATGCTGTTCTCTGTCGAGATGTAAGGTTATCATTATGCCGCCTAGATGGTAACTGAGCGAAATCGTTTAATACCAACCTTGTAAATATCTCGACAGAGGGACAAAGTGACAAGGGGGGAAATTTCGTGGATTTTGGTAAAATTGATGATGGGAACACACCTGTGCCATCAGGGGATTGTTGTTCCGATTGAAGTTCCTCCAAAATTGCCAAGGCCTCTCTCTCTTCCCGACTGTCCAAACCAAATGTTGGCGTGTTGCGATTATGTAACTTTTTCAATACCAGCTTTCTAGAAAAAAGATGGAGATCTTTCATAGCTGTAAAAAAGTTGAAAGCATTAGTTGGAGAGAAAGAGAGGCCCCTGGACAGAACCTCAGTTTGTGCCCCTGATAACACATGGGTGGATAGATTGATTACCTGGAGAGTACGGTTATCTTTTTTAGATGTTTTTGATGGAACTTGTTTGGTAGCTTTAAGTCGTGTTATTACCCCTGAAGTTGCAGGGTTCAATCCCAAATTCGTCCCATCCGTACTACCAGGAGCCGTTGTTTCGTCAGAAGAGAAACCAGATATGAGGGACGCAGATCGTGACCGTGATCCTGTTTTAGATCGAAATCTAGATCTAGATCTATATGATGGCTGTTGCCATCTATAGATAAGGTTGAGTTGTTGATCACGAAGATCACGTTGGAATTTTTTGATTTTAAACGCCTGTATCTCCTTCTCCATCTTACTGAGCTCAAGATCAATATCAGTATTAAATTTGGAGAGCGCTTCAGAGGATAATGAAGATTTTATCGTATGAAGCAGTTGTTCCATTTCTTTCTCCATATCTCCAATAGATGAGCTATTGAGCTCAATTAGGAGTTGTAAATATCCTCTGGAGCAAGTGCTGGATAATTCTTCCCATTTATTCCTGAATGACTCACTCTCCACTGGGAAAGATGGAAATATTTGTACCCGTAATCCACGGGGGATCAGATTTCTCTGCGCATACTTGTCGAGGAAAGCCCTGTTCCACCAGGTTTTGGTTCGCTTCCTCAGGAGATCCCTGTATCTTGTGACTGCCTCCTTGATAATGACATCACCACACACCTCCTCACCAGTGGTGCCGACCTCCTCAAGTGCCACATTTAATTGTGTGAGCCACGCATTGTCGCGGGCTCTGAAATCCATACTAGATAGAAAAAGGAAAGCTGTGGAAACCACAGAAAAAATTGTTAGATACATAGAGTCCAACATTACATTAGAGACACACAGCAGCTGCCCCTCAATTGGGACGCTGCATTGCGTGTCAGAGCTACTCAAAAGTAGGAATGAAAACAGGAGAAAAATGAGTAGAACTGCTTCACAATATATGTTTTTTTATTCTATATTATTATTTTACTTTATAAAAGTTGGTAGAAAAAAACACAACACACATATATGATGTAAATACAATAATGGAGAAAAAAGAGGCAAAGAGGAGGGATGTTAAAAAAGAGGCACAGACAAAGCCTTCATGAATAATTGTTAAAGTACTATCATGATACCATAATATTGTCACAGAGGTTATATCAGACAAATTGTTAACAAACCCCTTTCCTGTGTGCTATCATGTATGATTATCGCACCTATATGTAATTACAACAGTGCAGCAATCTCACACAGGAAAGGATAAACCAAAAAGGCATAAAAAATCTATCTATGCCAGTTATGTGTCCAATATAACCTCTAAAACGCCCAGAGCAAAAGACCGCACATATGTACATTTATTTCATCCAGCCTATAACCATACCATCAGCAGGCACCATTGGTAAATAGCCCATTTTACATATATAAGAAAAAGGGTGTGAAGGGGGTCTGCCAGGCTGGCTATATATCAATACGGCATTTATCATCTAATGTGAAAATCACATGTACGTGCAGTCAGCTTAATGGCATATAACAAATGACAATGAGGTGGTTATGAGTGGAGTCCCGCCAGTTCCAGCGTCCCCTACTACTAATCATGTGTCAATACACTGAGTCAGCATTAAAAGGAAGTTACCTCATACTACTGCAGTAGAGGAAGCACAGACATAGGCGGGAGCCCCATACATACCACACTGTGCAGTCAATAAGTGTAAGTCCAATCAGGAAGGCTTGTCAGGTGTGGAAGGGTTAAGTCCCCCAGAAACTCCGACGTACGTTTCACAGATAACCTAGCTAGTGCACGGTTGCTTCATCAGGGAGTGACTGATCATACTGAATCGGCTGATTTAAATAGCCGCTCAGTCCCTCAGAGCAGCTGTATCCTATCAAAGGATGTTGCCGGCGCATGCGCGTATGGCATCCCCGGGATCCGGAAACCTCCACACACCGTCATACCCCCAGCGCACGCGCGGGAGCGGGGACGCGTCTCCATGGCGCCCGCGCGTGCGCAGTGAGTCACCCAGAGACGGCCGGGAGGAAGGCGGACCCACGGCGCAACACGCGCGCGCGCACGTCCATGATAGGTAAGAGGCAAGTGTGCACAGACACGGGTATATACAGTAACATTGTGCGGTCGCATGGGAGATAAATGCAAGATAAAGCCACATAACAACTTATGACATAAATAGATATATAGTCACAGTGCCGCATATAACATCCAGTGTCTGTGTCCACAAGAGTAGAAAGATTCCTCGATGTCAGAATTTAGCTTGATAGTTCAAATTCATACAGGACCAAGGCTGTTATTTCAGAGGGACATATAAAAGGGAAAAGGACTCACTGCGCACGCGCGGGCGCCATGGAGACGCGTCCCCGCTCCCGCGCGTGCGCTGGGGGTATGACGGTGTGTGGAGGTTTCCGGATCCCGGGGATGCCATACGCGCATGCGCCGGCAACATCCTTTGATAGGATACAGCTGCTCTGAGGGACTGAGCGGCTATTTAAATCAGCCGATTCAGTATGATCAGTCACTCCCTGATGAAGCAACCGTGCACTAGCTAGGTTATCTGTGAAACGTACGTCGGAGTTTCTGGGGGACTTAACCCTTCCACACCTGACAAGCCTTCCTGATTGGACTTACACTTATTGACTGCACAGTGTGGTATGTATGGGGCTCCCGCCTATGTCTGTGCTTCCTCTACTGCAGTAGTATGAGGTAACTTCCTTTTAATGCTGACTCAGTGTATTGACACATGATTAGTAGTAGGGGACGCTGGAACTGGCGGGACTCCACTCATAACCACCTCATTGTCATTTGTTATATGCCATTAAGCTGACTGCACGTACATGTGATTTTCACATTAGATGATAAATGCCGTATTGATATATAGCCAGCCTGGCAGACCCCCTTCACACCCTTTTTCTTATATATGTAAAATGGGCTATTTACCAATGGTGCCTGCTGATGGTATGGTTATAGGCTGGATGAAATAAATGTACATATGTGCGGTCTTTTGCTCTGGGCGTTTTAGAGGTTATATTGGACACATAACTGGCATAGATAGATTTTTTATGCCTTTTTGGTTTATCCTTTCCTGTGTGAGATTGCTGCACTGTTGTAATTACATATAGGTGCGATAATCATACATGATAGCACACAGGAAAGGGGTTTGTTAACAATTTGTCTGATATAACCTCTGTGACAATATTATGGTATCATGATAGTACTTTAACAATTATTCATGAAGGCTTTGTCTGTGCCTCTTTTTTAACATCCCTCCTCTTTGCCTCTTTTTTCTCCATTATTGTATTTACATCATATATGTGTGTTGTGTTTTTTTCTACCAACTTTTATAAAGTAAAATAATAATATAGAATAAAAAAACATATATTGTGAAGCAGTTCTACTCATTTTTCTCCTGTTTTCATATTTCAGTTTAATAGCGTTCTAAAGAAATGTCTTGCTAAACTGCACATTGGCTCTCAAAAAATTTCCTCGCATTCGTTTAGGATAGGAGCTGCCACTGAAGCGGCAATGCTCGGGATAGGCGATGACACAATTAAGTGTATTGGCCGCTGGGAATCAAGGAGGTTTAAGGGGTACATTCGTCCTAATTTATTGTTTTAATCATTTTCAATTTTTTAGGACCTTTGACGGTATGGATTGTAGGACACTCTTACATTTTTTGGGCTCAGAAGAGAGCCAAGCACAGGACCTACACCGAAAATTTATCATTCCAGCAGGAATCTATTCAAATTTTTTGGTTTGGATACAGGGGCCTCCGGTGGTTAAACTTAGTTCATGTTTTGAATGATTTGATTTTGAAGGCCCCTCTTCCGGATTTAATCATTATTCATTTGGGAGGAAACGACATTGGAAAAATGAATACTCTTGAAATGTTATTTAGTATGCGTAGGGATTTAATGAGCATAAAAACTGTTTTTCCAGACACTACTTTGGTGTATTCGGAGATAATACCGCGGTTAGTGTGGAGTCAGGAAGGGTGTTCGTTCATGAATAAGATTAGAAAGAGGATTAATAGGGAGCTGGAAAAATTGTTTATTGTTTTGGGTGGTTTCTCTTATCGGCACATTGATTTAGAGGGCTTTACTCCAGGGTTATTTAGGCTTGATTGGGTTCATCTGTCCGAGATCGGTTTAGATATTTTTAATGTGGGTTTACAGTCTGTGGTTGAGAAGTGGCTGAGTGGTTTGGGGGGGCCACGACTGTTTAGTCGTGTCCTTGTGGAAAAATCACCCAGCTCGCCTGGGTGGATTTGCTTGGTAATGGTTTATTTTGGTGGCATGATGGTGTAACATCATGCAATTTTGTTTAAAAGATATTTATAGGTTTGTTGGTATCTTTAATGTTTATTTGATTGTATTGGTTACTCTTAATAAACCATCACGGCCACTTTTCATCCACATTCTGTCTGTGTCTATTTATTTATTTATATAGTTATTTAAGTTATCAATTTAAATGGTTATTTGAATATGCCTTGTGCTACCATGGCACCTAGACTGGCCCTCACACTGGGAAATCTGCACTGTTCCTTTTCTCAGAGATACACCCTGTGGTGGCGATGTACTGTCACGAGAATGATGAGTAACGGAGCCGGTGGCTCCTAGACTGGCCCTCAGACTGGGGACCCTGCGCTGTCCCTTATCTCAAAGGAACGCCCTGTGGTGGCAATGTAATGTCACGAGAATGATGAGTAATGGAGCCGGTGGCTCCTAGACTGGCCCTCACACTGGGAACCCTGCACTTTCCCTTATCTCAAAGGTACGCCCTGTGGTGGCGATGTAATGTCACGAGAAAGATGAGTAACTGAGTTGGCAGCACCTAGACTGCCTGTCACCAAGGTGACCCTGCGCTGTCCCTTATCTCAGAGGTACACCCTGTAGTGGCGATGTAATGTCACGAGAATGATGAGTAACTGAGCCGGCAGCACCTAGACTGGCCCACAAACTGGAGACCCTGCTCTTTCCCTTATCTCAGGGGTACGCCCTGTGGTGGCGAGGTCTGGAGCATCATCTTGACCCTAACTCTTGTCCATACCCTTGTCTAACACCCCCTCTCCCTCACCCCTGGGGAGGGCCGAGACCAAAGTAACAAACCCAACAAATAATGCAGATAGGGAAGAACCCAAACACATACACACTGCAATCAGACACGGGCGAGAAAATATGTGCACAGGAAGAAATAAGATAAAGGGAGGGAATAAACTGACCACAGTGATATTTCCACACCACACAAGATATCATACAACTGATCACCAAAAACTGAATCACATGCTAAAGTCCGGAATCCCTGGAGCTATAATGAGGAACCGGATCCACCACCTTATAAAGGGTAAAGGCGGCTGTGAGTGGTCATAAGCAACACGAGCTCCTAGGAGCAGTTCACAAGCCAGCAGGAAATACTTCCTGCTATACTGATGAGCTAGACTAAGAGAAACCAGATTGCCTGTCAGACTGCAGTGTGAACAGAGTCTGGCACCGCCATGATACCTAGCGGGTGCAGAGCAGAACACCGCATGACAACAATAGAGAGCATTAGAGTTAATGTTTGGGAGTAGCCCACAGTGGGAGTGGCTAAAGTGAAGGGACAGTGACCATTTACTGTCAGGACAGGAGAGAGGGCTCTGCATGCACTAGAAGCAGCCCTAAGATCTGACTAGTGAGCAGAGCCGCATGAAGTGGGTGTCCCTAACTTGATAAGAGACCAGGACAGTGGACAGCAAGATCGTGAGTACAGAGAATTGACCAAAGGACACAGTGACTGAGAGGAAACAGGTCCTGGGGTGGCCCCGAGATTATAACTCAGATAGGTAATGGGCCAGGACGTGAGCCAAAGAGTTCCAAAGCGTCAGAAGGAGAGAGGCTAAGTGTCGCGGGCGGAGGAGGGGACGCTGCGCTCTCCCACTGCTCGGGTCCGGCTGCCGCTGCTGCTGCGGCCTGCTGCTGCTCGGTGGCTCGAGCGATGGGCCGGATCCCGGGGACTCGAGCACCGCTCCTCGCCCGTGAGTGAAAGGGGTTTGGTTTTTGGGATAATTTATTGTCGGTGACGCCACCCACGGTTGTGGTGATTGTGTAGACACCACCGCTGCTCTGTCTGGGGATCCCGGGAGTGGTGGTATGGTTGTTGATTGGCCCCTCCGTGGGTAGGGGTTTTGGTGGTCCCGGGGCCCAGTGATGGGGTTGGGATGGTGGACAGGCGGGTTATGGGGCCTGTGGAGGTGCAGGGACGCAGGGGTAGCGCTGTGCCGCACGGCACGGGGGTACTCACTCAGCCCAAGGATGATGACACAGTTCACGGTAAACAAACGGCTGGTTGGACGGGTCCCTTGGACGGCTACGGTGCTGATGTTCCCTGCAGTTAGCGGTGACGGTCACTTCCCTGCACCTAAGTATGGTTCTTTGGTAGCGATGGATTCCCACCGGTAACCCGCTCCCCAGCTTGGATATGAGCCGGAGGAGCCCCTCTCTTGCCCGCAGGCGCTGGACCTGGGAAACTGGTGCCTTGGCGGTGGCGGTGTCTCCCCTTCACAGTCGGACTGTTGCCTTCAATCGGGACTTTGCTGCTGGGAGACCCGGAGGTCCCCTTCACTGACGGATTTGGCAAATTATGGCGACTCCTAGCCTTGCCGGGATCCGAAAGGCCCCTGCCACTGGTGCTGGCTTCTCTTCGTATACCGCTCCGGTGCCGCCGGACCACCACCCGTCCACGGTCCTTTCGGTAACCTCCAAGTAGCCTCTCCTGCAGACGGTCACCGCCGTCTGCCAACCTTGCTGTCTCAGTCCGGGGCACACACCCGGACTAACTTCAGGCTTTTCAACTGTCACTTTCTCTGTCACTACTCTCACTGTCCTCCTTCTCCTTCCTCTCTTGCTCCTCTACCACTTCACTCTTAACTCTCACTCTCCCTAAACTGATCTGCCTGGTTTTCCCGCCTCCAGGGCTGTGTACTCCTCGGTGGGCAGAGCCAACCGCCTGGCCCACCCCCTGGTGTGGACATCAGCCCCTGGAGGAAGGCAACAAGGATTTGTGTTCTGACCTTGGTGTTCCTGGAGGGAATGTGGGGTGCGTGTGGTGTTGTGACCTGTGACCCCTGGCTTGCCCAGGGCGTCACATTCCCCCTTAGCAAAACGCAGACCGTCCTCGGGCTGCCCGTCCAACACCGGTTTTATTTTCCTCTTTTTTTTTTTCTGAAAAGATAAAAAACGGTAACACTGTACAAGTAGAAAAACATCATCCCATATCGGGAGGCACGGTACTTGAACGTTACGGTAACAAACGGTTGCGGCTGCCGCTCTCTCCCACCCAAGTAACCTGGCCCTGATGCTGCCCCTAGGAAACAGGCAGCACCCCTTGACCCCAGTCCTGAACCAAGTTACCCGAACGGGATCTGTCCTTCCCCTCCAGAGGGTAGCCACCGGTTCCTGTGGTGGCTGGGCCCCAGCCTGCTCTACTGCGGGCCATCCCTCCAACCTGCCTCTCCGGAGACGGTAACGGTGCTGCAACGGAAACAAAGCATTTTTATTTACAAGCCACTTAACGTTTGTGGTTGCCCTGCAAGTTCACGGGCTTGTCCATAGAAAGTTCTCTATGCAACTTTTCAAGCGGTGCCCACGGGGACAACGGTGCCGGCAACGGCCGGTTTTCCAAATCACGGTAGACAATCAGGTTACTTTCCATCAATTGTTCATTTTCATCATTTTCAACTTTTCAAACTTTTTCAAACGTACACAGACTTTTTGGTCCCAACGGGGACGGTGCAACGGTGCTCCGCTGCCATCACTCGGAGTCCTCAGCATCACCTGAGGGAGGGGGCTCGGCGCTCACACGGGACTCTTGGCTGCCCCTTAACTTGGCATCCAGCGCGAACCACCCCCTCTCCCCACAGTGCCGGGTGTACTGGACCAAGTCGCCCGGCATCAAGTTCCGACCAGGGTGCTCCTCTGGCAGGTGAGCATTCACATCCCGCCGGGCTATAAACACTTCGGCCTCCAGGCCCGGTTCATAAATAAATCCATAGCCACGGCGGACATCAAACCGCCTCACCTGCCCTTCATACAACGGGCCCCGGACATGGAAAGTTGCCTGACGGAGGTTCTCCTTTTCCCGGATTGCACGGGCCACCAACTCCGCCTTCTTCCTTTCCCTCTCTTCAATCTCCAGGCCCAACGGTACCGGCTCCCTGTCCCAGTACGGCGCTGCTGCGAGCTCCGGCGCACGGGTCGGGCCCCGCGGGACATTTTGGACGCTGCCCACTGTTAGGGATCTGGGCGGCAGGTCCCGCAGCTTCTTGGCCTTAGACGCCGCCTTGCAGCGGCAACCCGGCGCAACCTCAGCCGAGGTGTGGGGGATGGGCACAGGGGCTTTCCACGGTTGGGCCTTCGGCACGGAACGGGTTATCAGCTCCGGCTCGGGGGACTTCTCAGGGGATGCCTCCGGTTCAGACTTCGGGGCCTTCCATGGCAGCACCTCCAGTTTGCTACGGGCTCCGGCTACAGGTCGGCCCGCCGGGGCGGGCATGCTGGGTATCGCTACCGGTTGCGGTGGCAGCGGGCCTAGTGGCGGGGTCACGGCTTCCGAGACGGGTGGCGAGGGAGGTAACAGGGCGAGAGGGTTTAGACCGGGTCCCGCAGCCGCGATGACCGGCCCTTCAAGGGCATCGGGGCGTGGGTCACTCACCCTCCCTTCCTCAGCTTCCTCCTCGCGTCTCCGCACGGTCGCTATGAAATCCGCCATGTCGGTCTCCCACTCCTCCATGAGGAGCTGCATCTTAACCTGCAGCCTTTTGTAGAGCTGCGCGGTCCGGATCTCCACCCACGCCGCGGTTCCCGGCGCGGGAGCTATGCTGCTTCGGGACGGCATCCACATGCTGCTGGCGGCTTCTTCCAGGAACAGGGTGGCTGCAGAGTCCTGGCGTCTCTGCTTTTATAGCCGCGGCTACATGCGTCCAGTCGCCATTTCGTCCCCCTTAGCCTCTTTCCGGCCCCTCCTCTATCGGGGCGGGGTTTTGGCCTTCGCGCCTCTGCTACTCGAGAAGAC
Organism: Anomaloglossus baeobatrachus; assembly: GCF_048569485.1. NCBI lineage: Eukaryota > Metazoa > Chordata > Amphibia > Anura > Aromobatidae > Anomaloglossus > Anomaloglossus baeobatrachus. The sequence goes on from NC_134361.1 coordinate 176,024,946, forward strand.
GCTCGAGCGGGAACTCTTCGCGCCAAAGATGGCGGCTTCTGAAATTTCCCGGCCGGACACCTCCGGCGGTCACAAGGCGCACCTCTACCCAACGGCAGAGCGGTAAGATCCTGTTCGTGACACCAAGTTGTCGCGGGCGGAGGAGGGGACGCTGCGCTCTCCCACTGCTCGGGTCCGGCTGCCGCTGCTGCGGCCTGCTGCTGCTCGGTGGCTCGAGCGATGGGCCGGATCCCGGGGACTCGAGCGGCGCTCCTTGCCTGTGAGTGAAAGGGGTTTGGTTTTTGGGATAATTTATTGTCCGTGACGCCACCCACGGTTGTGGTGATTGTGTAGACACCACCACTGCTCTGTCTGGGGATCCCGGGAGTGGTGGTATGGAGCAGCTAGTTGTTGATTGGCCCCTCCGTGGGTAGGGGTTTTGGTGGTCCCGGGGCCCAGTGATGGGGTTGGGATGGTGGACAGGCGGGTTATGGGGCCTGTGGAGGTGCAGGGACGCAGGGGTAGCGTTGTGCCGCACGGCACGGGGGTACTCACTCAGCCCAAGGATGATGACACAGTTCACGGTAAACAAACGGCTGGTTGGACGGGTCCCTCGGATGGCTACGGTGCTGATGTTCCCTGCAGTTAACGGTGACGGTCACTTCCCTGCACGTAAGTACGGTTCTTTGGTAGCGATGGATTCCCACCGGTAACCCGCTCCCCAGCTTGGATATGAGCTGGAGGAGCCCCTCTCTTGCCCGCAGGCGCTGGCCCTGGGAAACTGGTGCCTTGGCGGTGGCGGTGTCTCCCCTTCACGGTCGGACTGTTGCCTTCAATCGGGACTTTGCTGCTGGGAGACCCGGAGGTCCCCTTCACTGACGGATTTGGCAAATTATGGCGACTCCTAGCCTTGCCGGGATCCGAAAGGCCCCTGCCACTGGTGCTGGCTTCTCTTCGTATACCGCTCCGGTACCGCCGGGCCACCACCCGTCCACGGTCCTTTCGGCAACCTCCAAGTAGCCTCTCCTGCAGACGGTCACCGCCGTCTGCCAACCTTGCTGTCTCAGTCCGGGGCACACACCCGGACTAACTTCAGGCTTTTCAACTGTCACTTTCTCTGTCACTACTCTCACTGTCCTCCTTCTCCTTCCTCTCTTGCTCCTCTACCACTTCACTCTTAACTCTCACTCTCCCTAAACTGATCTGCCTGGTTTTCCCGCCTCCAGGGCTGTGTACTCCTCGGTGGGCAGAGCCAACCGCCTGGCCCACCCCCTGGTGTGGACATCAGCCCCTGGAGGAAGGCAACAAGGATTTGTGTTCTGACCTTGGTGTTCCTGCAGGGAATGTGGGGTGTGTGTGGTGTTGTGACCTGTGACCCCTGGCTTGCCCAGGGCATCACATTCCCCCTTAGCAAAACGCAGACCGTCCTCGGGCTGCCCGTCCAACACCGGTTTTATTTTCCTCTTTTTTTTTTTCTGAAAAGATAAAAAACGGTAACACTGTACAAGTAGAAAAACATCATCCCATATCGGGAGGCATGGTACTTGAACGTTACGGTAACAAACGGTTGCGGCTGCCGCTCTCTCCCACCCAAGTAACCTGGCCCTGATGCTGCCCCTAGGAAACAGGCAGCACCCCTTGACCCCAGTCCTAAACCAAGTTACCCGAGCGGGATCTGTCCTTCCCCTCCAGAGGGTAGCCACCGGTTCCTGTGGTGGCTGGGCCCCAGCCTGCTCTACTGCGGGCCCTCCCTCCAACCTGCCTTTCCGGAGACGGTAACGGTGCTGCAACGGAAACAAAGCCCCTGGAGGAAGGCAACAAGGATTTGTGTTCTGACCTTGGTGTTCCTGCAGGGAATGTGGGGTGCATGTGGTGTTGTGACCTGTGACCCCTGGCTTGCCCAGGGCATCACACTAAGTAATAGCCATAGTGATAAAGTTCCTTCTTCCAGCCATAGTTACTTTAAATGGAAGAAGATATGGAATTGCGGGTTGAGACTCTCACTAAATAGACTGTAGTACTGAGCTGGGTTGTGGTGAGTTGAGGAGAGAAAGAACTGAGATTCGTTGATGTAGTGACAATTTATGTATGAAAATGATCTGTGTTCTAAAGGAAACTTTTCTGAAGCTATGCACCCGCTATCTACTGTACATAATCTCAACCAAGTTATCATTCAGTAAAGAGTATATTTTTCAGTGGTGGTCTCTCTCATTGAGCTCTCCAACATCTGGTCCTGGCCAGCCGAAGTCACCAGCATCATGCAGCCTGCAAGGGCGTAACTTCCCCAGAGCACAAGGCCACACGCATAGCCAGGAGCCCCACCTTCATATGTAACGTGTCGGGGTGTAATAGATGGGTACCTCACATACGGCTACCACCCCATGTGTATAGGGGTTAATCTGTCAGTCATGCAGAGGTGGACAGTAAGAAGCAAGCTGGACGTGCCACCCACGAGTAGTCATCTTAGTAGCCATGATCTTGGCTCCCTGTAGCCACAGGGATCAGAGTAAAGCATAGATCTTTTTAATGATGGAGTCAGTCTCTGATGCATACCGCTTGTGGTTCGGACAGCATGAATCACCTGACAGGTTCTCTGCAATATCAAGATTTCTAGTAAATCTAGTGTGCAGTTCACTTTTGTGAAAAAAGTAGGGATTTTTCTACCACTGTGAGATGGTGAGGAATACATTTGCAGTGTTGCCCTCTGGCCCACGAGGTCTCTGTTGTTTCTTGCATAGATGGCATACCGTAAGACTCTATTGTAGACCTCATGGTGAACAGCAGAGATTCCAGTGACCAGAAAGGGGATGTGTGAGCGAGATCTGTCGCATGGTGTACTGCTCCAGTAAGCGAGGGAGAGCTCCGTTCAGGATGACTATGGTTGAAAGCACAGTCGTATTTCCCAAAAGAAACCTGCTGTGACTCTTGTGGAGGGCCTCCTGGTCGTGTGATGTTTGATCCACGCTACGTAAGACAAGTGATACCATTCCAGCTTGGAGATTTGCTAGACCCTTTGAAATGTAAGTCCTGAGCTCAGGCCCTGAGGCGGAAAACTCAGCGGGAGTGTGCACCCAGACTTAGAGTTGGGCAACACAGTCATTAGTTAGGCTTGAATCTTGTGAGAACAAAACTTTGTGACCAAGGGCAATGAACTCACAGTAAAGAGATTTTGTTCATTTTCTTAATCAAACCTCAATTTGAAGTGACTCCCTGGGAGGAAGAAAAAGGGTGGATAGCGACAAGATAAGTTTGTGAACCATTGTGCTGCACCACTGAAGGGTCAGATTGTGCACTCATTAATTTACACCATGCTTCACTGGCTGCTGCATTAGGCAGAAGCACCTGTTAGGTAAATGGCTGTCACCTCCTGGAACATTCTGGGTTCGTATCTAGTGATGAGCGAGCATGCTTGTCACTACTCGGTACTCGCACGAGTATCACTGTACTCGGGCTGCTCGGCGGGGACCGAGTAATCTCGCGATACTCGTGCTTTACTCGTGGTCTTCATTTCTGCATGTTGGCGCTCTTTTGAGAGCCAGCCCTCATGCAGGGATTGGCTGGCAGACCACTGCAATGCCACAGCCCTGTTAGTTGTGGAATTGCAGTGATTGGCCGGCCTGCACAGCGTCACCGAGCCTTTATATAGGCCGGCGCGCTGTGCTCTGCTCACAGCTATTCTGACAGTGAGTGTAGGGAGAGTGTCGCTGATTCAGGGAAAGCTTTGCGGCCCTTTATAGCTTTTTCAGTTGCAGGGCTGCAAACAGTGTGACCAAAAGTCCTTCTCAGGACTATTCTAGTTGTATACAGGCAGGCAGGGTATAGCCAGGTCGGCGTACAGTAGCAGAGTCCTTCTCAGGACTATTGTTGCTATATACAGGCAGGGTATAGCCAGGTCTGAATACAGGCTAGTGACCAAAAGAGTCCTTGTCAGGACTATTGTAGCAGTATACAGGCAGGCAGGCAGGCAGGGTAGTGGTGACCGTATACCAGCCTTCATATCTGGGGCTGGTGTACACAGTGTAAAACAGTCCAGATAGTGTCTGACTTGTCTGTACTGTAATTGTCGCTCCCCAAAAAAACCTGTTAGGTTATTATTGCGTCCGTGCTTGGTTTTTAAAACCGCACGTGTGTGCCTGTTGGTGGCAGCGTACAGGTGCACTGGTGTGCGTTTACCAAACTATTATATAACGCACAAGTGTAGTGTATAATACACGTCAGTCAGCAGTGGCTGATAGTGTCAGAGTTCTTAATTTTTGCTCCTAAAACCTGTGTTAGGTTATTATTGCGTCCGTGCTTGGTTTTTAAAACCGCACGTGTGTGCCTGTTGGTGGCAGCGTACAGGTGCACTGGTGTGCGTTTACCAAACTATTATATAACGCACAAGTGTAGTGTATAATACACGTCAGTCAGCAGTGGCTGATAGTGTCAGAGTTCTTAATTTTTGCTCCTAAAACCTGTGTTAGGTTATTATTGCGTCCGTGCTTGGTTTTTAAAACCGCACGTGTGTGCCTGTTGGTGGCAGCGTACAGGTGCACTGGTGTGCGTTTACCAAACTATTATATAACGCACAAGTGTAGTGTATAATACACGTCAGTCAGCAGTGGCTGATAGTGTCAGAGTTCTTAATTTTTGCTCCTAAAACCTGTGTTAGGTTATTATTGCGTCCGTGCTTGGTTTTTAAAACCGCACGTGTGTGCCTGTTGGTGGCAGCGTACAGGTGCACTGGTGTGCGTTTTTACCAAACTATTATATAACGCACAAGTGTAGTGTATAATACACGTCAGTCAGCAGTGGCTGATAGTGTCAGAGTTCTTAATTTTTGCTCCTAAAACCTGTGTTAGGTTATTATTGCGTCCGTGCTTGGTTTTTAAAACCGCACGTGTGTGCCTGTTGGTGGCAGCGTACAGGTGCACTGGTGTGCGTTTTTACCAAACTATTATATAACGCACAAGTGTAGTGTATAATACACGTCAGTCAGCAGTGGCTGATAGTGTCAGAGTTCTTAATTTTTGCTCCTTAAACCTGTGTTAGGTTCTTAGTGCGTCCGTGCTTGCATTTAAAAACCGCACGTGTGTGCCTGTCGGTGGCAGCGTACAGGTGCACTTGTGTGCAATTTCCAGAAACTTTGATATAACGCACAAGTAGTGAATATACACGTCAGCAGTGCACAGCATTGCAAAATGCGCAAGGGCATTGGCAAGGAACAAGGAAGTGGACGTGATGGTGGTGCAGGCAGAGGCCGAGGTCGTGGGCAAGCTCTAATTTCGCCACAACAAAGGGCCACATCTAGTCGCTCGCACGTCCTGTCCCAAATTCTTGGGGACCGCAGCAGTACACCGCTCTTGAACCAAGACCAGTGTCAACAGGTTGTTAGTTGGATAGCGGATAATGCTTCCAGTCAGATTGGCACCACCACAAACACTCTGTCTTCCACACGGTCAAGTGTCAGTAGCCGTGATACTGCACCGCACATTTCTGAACCTGATCCTCCTTCCTACCACCAGGCTGAGTACACGTCCTCCTCGGACATTAATGATCCCACACTTGGACACTCGGAAGAGCTGTTCACGTTTCCATTCACACATTCTGGCCTCTCGCCAGCTCATATTGAAGTGGGTCATGAGGAGATCGTCTGTACAGATGGCCAAATATTTGAGCAGCCACGTTCTCACGAAGTTGGCAACGTGTCTCAACAAGTGGTGGACGATGATGAGACACAATTGTCAGCAAGTCAGGAGGAGGAGCAGGGTGCGGAAGAGGAAGACGACGTGGTGGATGATCCAGTAACTGACCCAACCTGGCAGGAGGATATGCAGAGCGAGGACAGCAGTGCACAGGGGGAGGGAGGCGTAGCATCACAACAGGCAGTAAGAAGCAGGGTGGTGGCCCCAGGCAGAAGTCAGGCAACCGTTCCCCGGAACAACACGACGACACAAGGTGCCTGTACAAATGTTAGGTCTTCACGAGTCTGGCAGTTTTTTAAGTTGGATCCAGATGATTCAAAAAAGGCCATTTGCAACACCTGCCGTGCCAGCATCAGCAGGGGTACCAAAACTAGCAGCCTGACCACCACCAGCATGATCAGGCACATGTCAGCCAAGCACCCGACTTTGTGGGAAGTACAACAGAGTCGAGGAGCAGTGCTTGCTGATGTCACTGCTACGTCTTCGCTGGTTGTGCATGCGAGCCAATCCTCTGTCCATGCTGCCTGCGAACAAGCCTCCTCCACTCCTGCACCTGCAGTTGCCTACGCAGAAAGAACACCATCATCAAGCACGTCCTTGTCCCAGCGCAGCGTTCAGTTATCCATTCAGCAAACCTTTGAACGCAGGCGCAAATACACTGCCAACACCCCACATGCCACAGTTCTAAATGCTAACATTTCGCGACTGCTTGCGCTGGAAATGTTGCCTTTTAGGCTGGTGGAGACAGAAGCATTCCGTGACCTGATGGCGGCAGCTGTCCCACGTTACTCGGTCCCCAGCCGCCACTATTTCTCCCGGTGTGCCGTCCCCGCGTTGCATAACCACGTGTCACAAAACATCACACGTGCCCTGAACAACGCTGTTTCACCCAAGGTCCACCTAACCACAGACACGTGGACAAGTGCTTGTGGGCAAGGCCGCTACATCTCGTTGACGGCACACTGGGTTAATATTGTGGAAGCTGGGACCCAGTCTGAGCGAGGGACGGAACACGTCCTTCCCACACCAAGGTTTGCAGGCCCTACCTCAGTCAGTGTTTCACCCACACTCTACAGCTCCGGAATGTCATGCTCTTCAGCCTCCTCCTCCTCCTGCGCATCCTCATCCACTGTGCCCTCCACACCAGTCACAAGCTGGAAGCACTGCAGCACTGCCTCGGCGAAGCGGCAACAGGCTGTGCTGAAGCTAATCTGCATAGGTGACAAACCCCACAATGCAGAAGAGCTGTGGACAGCTCTGAAACAGCAGGCAGATCACTGGCTCACACCTCTGAACCTAAAGCCAGGAAAGGTCGTTTGTGACAATGGCCGGAACCTGGTGGCGGCTTTGAGGCGAGGCCAGCTGACACATGTTCCATGCGTGGCCCATGTGCTCAACCTCGTGGTTCAGCGGTTTATAAAGTCATACCCAGAGCTGTCTGATCTGCTGGTAAAAGTTCGCCGCCTGTCTGCACATTTTCGAAAGTCACCTACTGCTTCAGCCGGCCTTGCCGGCTTTCAGCGCAGTTTGCATCTTCCGGCTCACAGACTGGTGTGTGATGTCCCCACGCGTTGGAATTCAACTCTGCACATGTTGGTCAGGATATGTGAGCAGAAGAGGGCAGTTGTTGAGTACCTGCATCACCTAAGCCGTCGGGAAATGGGTCAAACTCCACACATAACACCTGAGGAGTGGAGATGGATGTCAGACCTATGTACCATCCTCCAAAACTTTGAGGACTCCACCAAGATGGTGAGTGGTGATGACGCCATTATTAGCGTCACCATACCGCTACTCTGCCTTCTAAAACGGTCCCTGCTGAAAAACAAACATGATGCATTGCAGGCGGAGCGCGATGAGTTGCAGCAAGAAACAGTAGTGGGTGTGGGTGATAACACACAGCCCAGCCTCGTCTCATCACAACGTGCAGTGGAGGACTATGACGAGGAGGAGGATGAAGACATGGAGCAACTCTCCGGCCAAATTGAGGATATGACATGCACACCAGTCATATCCTCGATTCAGCGTGGCTGGCCAGAGGACAGGGTAGATGAGGAGGAGGAGGAGGAGGAGGAGGAGGAGGAGGAGGAGGACAGCATGTTCAGTCATCTTGTTGGTCAGGCTACTGAAGTCCTGGCTGTTAAGAGTCTGGCGCACATGGCTGACTTTATGGTAAGCTGCCTGTCTCGTGACCCTCGCGTTAAGAACATCTTGGCCGACAATCATTACTGGTTGGTAACACTGTTAGACCCACGCTACAAGGAGAACTTTTTGTCTCTTATTCCCGTGGAGGAGAGGTCAACCAAAATGCAGCAGTTTCGGAAGGCCATACTCACGGAAGTAGGCAAAGCATTCCCCTCACAAAACGCTAGCGGCATAGGTCAGGAATCAGTGGACAACCGAGGCGTACAGCCGAGAGAGGCACAAGTCCAATCCGCCAGAGGTAGGGGAACAGTCTTTAAGATGTGGGACAGTTTTCTCAGCCCCTCACGTACCACAGCCCCTGAGGTGCGGGGTAGTGCCACAAGAAATCCTAAGTTTGCCCAGATGCTGAAGGAGTACCTTGCAGATCGAACAACTGTACTCCGACATTCCTCTGTGCCTTACAATTATTGGGTATCCAAGCTGGACACGTGGCATGAATTGGCTCTCTACGCCTTGGAAGTCCTGGCCTGCCCTGCTGCTAGCGTTTTGTCAGAGCGTGTTTTTAGTGCCGCAGGTGGAATCATTACAGATAAACGCACCCGCCTGTCAACTGAAAATGCTGACAGGCTGACTCTGATAAAGATGAACAAGGGTTGGATTGGGCCAGACTTCACCACACCACCAGCAAATGAGAGCGGAATTTAAAGTTTGCCATGTACCTCCACTCACCCATGGGTACACTTCTCGACTTTGGATAATCGCTGGACTGCTCCTCCTTCTCCTCATGCGCCATCATGATGACCGTTACAATAGTTAGGTCTTTGTTTCAGGTATACCCCCAGTGGTAAATTTTTTCGCCCATTCTTTGCAGAATGGACATTACAACGACAGGAGACCCGCTCCTTTGCAATGGGAACAATGTTTTGAGGCCCTCATGCACGTCTCTACCCAGGGACAACGTGGAGCCTCCCAATTTTTGGCTGCCCTGCCTAAGGGCTATACTGAAATACACCCACTTCCTTACAATGGGCACTTCAGGTTTACAGGCCATCATGCACGTCTCTATCCAGGGACAATGTGGAGCCTCCCAATTTTTGGCTGCCCTGGCAAAGGGCTATACTAAAATAGACCCACTTCCTTACAATGGGCACTTCAGGTTTACAGGCCATCATGCACGTCTCTATCCAGGGACAATGTGGAGCCTCCCAATTTTTGGCTGCCCTGGCAAAGGGCTATACTGAAATAGACCCACTTCCTTACAATGGGCACTTCAGGTTTACAGGCCATCATGCACGTCTCTATCCAGGGACAATGTGGAGCCTCCCAATTTTTGGCTGCCCTGGCAAAGGGCTATACTGAAATAGACCCACTTCCTTACAATGGGCACTTCAGGTTTACAGGCCATCATGCACGTCTCTATCCAGGGACAATGTGGAGCCTCCCAATTTTTGGCTGCCCTGGCAAAGGGCTATACTAAAATAGACCCACTTCCTTACAATGGGCACTTCAGGTTTACAGGCCATCATGCACGTCTCTATCCAGGGACAATGTGGAGCCTCCCAATTTTTGGCTGCCCTGGCAAAGGGCTATACTAAAATAGACCCACTTCCTTACAATGGGCACTTCAGGTTTACAGGCCATCATGCACGTCTCTATCCAGGGACAATGTGGAGCCTCCCAATTTTTGGCTGCCCTGGCAAAGGGCTATACTGAAATAGACCCACTTCCTTACAATGGGCACTTCAGGTTTACAGGCCATCATGCACGTCTCTATCCAGGGACAATGTGGAGCCTCCCAATTTTTGGCTGCCCTGGCAAAGGGCTATACTGAAATAGACCCACTTCCTTACAATGGGCACTTCAGGTTTACAGGCCATCATGCACGTCTCTATCCAGGGACAATGTGGAACCTCCCAATTTTTGGCTGCCCTGGCAAAGGGCTATACTGAAATAGACCCACTTCCTTACAATGGGCACTTCAGGTTTACAGGCCATCATGCACGTCTCTATCCAGGGACAATGTGGAGCCTCCCAATTTTTGGCTGCCCTGGCAAAGGGCTATACTAAAATAGACCCACTTCCTTACAATGGGCACTTCAGGTTTACAGGCCATCATGCACGTCTCTATCCAGGGACAATGTGGAGCCTCCCAATTTTTGGCTGCCCTGGCAAAGGGCTATACTGAAATAGACCCACTTCCTTACAATGGGCACTTCAGGTTTACAGGCCATCATGCACGTCTCTATCCAGGGACAATGTGGAGCCTCCCAATTTTTGGCTGCCCTGGCAAAGGGCTATACTAAAATAGACCCACTTCCTTACAATGGGCACTTCAGGTTTACAGGCCATCATGCACGTCTCTATCCAGGGACAATGTGGAGCCTCCCAATTTTTGGCTGCCCTGGCAAAGGGCTATACTGAAATAGACCCACTTCCTTACAATGGGCACTTCAGGTTTACAGGCCATCATGCACGTCTCTATCCAGGGACAATGTGGAGCCTCCCAATTTTTGGCTGCCCTGGCAAAGGGCTATACTGAAATAGACCCACTTCCTTACAATGGGCACTTCAGGTTTACAGGCCATCATGCACGTCTCTATCCAGGGACAATGTGGAGCCTCCCAATTTTTGGCTGCCCTGGCAAAGGGCTATACTGAAATAGACCCACTTCCTTACAATGGGCACTTCAGGTTTACAGGCCATCATGCACGTCTCTATCCAGGGACAATGTGGAGCCTCCCAATTTTTGGCTGCCCTGGCAAAGGGCTATACTAAAATAGACCCACTTCCTTACAATGGGCACTTCAGGTTTACAGGCCATCATGCACGTCTCTATCCAGGGACATTGGTGAACCTCACAATTTTGGACTGCCCTGGCAAAGGAAAATACTACAAAGACTCACTTCCTCAAAATGGGCACATTAGACTCAAGAGGCCTTCATGTACGTCTCTTCTCAGGGACATCGGAGTGCCACACAATGTTTTCACGTAAAATCTTTCATGTATTAATCTCAAAAAGTAACATACACCAGCTCTATCTCACTATTGGGTATGTGCCCTTAACATTTCTGCCATGAAAAATCATTTTGGGGTCATTTTGGAAGGTTTTCTGGTGAGTCCGTAAAAATGGCGTAAAACGCGGACAAAATTGTTCACAGCTGTGACTTTTGAGTGATAAATGCTTCAAGGGGTCTTCCCCATGCTGTTGCCATGTCATTTGAGCACTCTTCTGAGACTTTTGTGCCATTTTTAGGGTTTCTCCATGCTGCCGGGAGGTCATTTCACAAAAATACTCGGGTCTCCCATAGGATAACATTGGGCTCGTTGCTCGGGCCGAGTACACGAGTATCTTGGGAGGCTCGGCCCGAGCTTCGAGCACCCGAGCTTTTTAGTACTCGCTCATCACTATAATCGTATCGGTTGTGCAGCACAAGGGTCCTGGTCAATCCTGATCAGGTGTGTTTTATATTTTTATTGGGTGTTCACTTGTGTGACTCAAAGAAGTTCCCGCTAAAATCTTAGTAAAGTAAAGTTCTCCAACATGGTCTGATCTCCTTTTTCCATGGTCGATTGTGTCCTGGAGAGATCACCTCGGCACACGGTCTACACCACTCCTGAGACTTTTGCAATATGTTATAGCAGTGAAAAGCTTTTTAATTTTGCAAGTGGCAAATAACAACATTATCTAATTGAAAATTATCTTTTATAGTTTTATTAAATGATCCAATAGCACGATACGGCTCTGTGCACATGATGTCTGGATGCTTTTTTTCCCCAAACGTCTTTTGTGTAGTTTTTTGAGTCTCCATTATAGTTTCATAGTTTTTAAGGTTGAAGTTAGACATAAGTTCATCAAGTCCAACATATTGATCCAAAGGAGGGGAAATAACCCCATGGGGCAGACACCAATAGCTCCATATTAGAGAAAAATTCCCTCCCGACTAGGTCCCTGGATCAATGCCCCATCACAAAAGATGTCGCTCCCTCCTTTCTAATCAAATGTATCTGTATCTTTTAGGAGGACCGCCCGTCATTCCAGGCCCTGACGTGCAGCAGCGTGATGAGGTCCGTACTTTGCTGATATCACGCTGCTGACCCATTGGGCACCAGTAAGCGCTAGATGCTGGAGCCGAAGAATAAATGTTTTATCAATGTCATGAGTAGGGGAGCAGGTTAGGGCACATAATGGGGGAACAATTGTGAAAGGGGGCAGTTTTGTGAAAGGCAGGGAGGGGGTTCTTTATTCAGACTGGCAGTGTGAGGGGGGAGATATTTTGGCACTGGCCGGCGTTATTCTAGCCAGATATCTTTTACGCTGAAACGTTTTAGGGTAACCATGCTTTAAAGGAAACCTGTCACCAGATTTCTATAAACCATCAGAGGGTAGCATGATATAGGACAAGAGACCCTGATTGCAGCAATGTCATTTCCTTTACTGGATGCTGAAGTTTTGATTAAAAATTTTGACTCTGCAGCATATCTACCATTTCTCTGAATGCTGAGCTCTGTGTAACCCCACTGATAGCACTGATAGGCAGCTTTCTGTGTATACTGTGCGTAGGCAGAAAGCTGCCAATCAGTGGTGGGGGCGGGGTTGGACTACCTCTTAGCAGGCTTGTTAGTCTTCAAGTGATTATCTCCAATTGATACAACTGCAGAAAGTACCCCAGTAAGTGACACATGGCTTGAATCAGGATCTCTGCCCCTACATTATGCTGTTCTTAGATTGGTTAGCAAAAAATTGGTGCCAAATTCCCATAAAAAGTTGTTTAGTTACTATTTATCTTGGATGACTCTGTCAATGTGGAACCACTTGACTTCTCCATGCCCTGTTCCTCACAGCTGACAGATCTTTCCCTATGTGAACATGGAGAGAGACCCGTCAGTGAACTGGAGCGTGGGGAGAACTCAGCTGTGGACTGCATGGGACTAGTCAGCCGAGGCATATTGGCCCTGGCCGGATTTTCAAAGTATGTTTATTCTGAAGCTCTCTGCGTTTCAGAGTAAAGCATACCCAGGTGCAAGTGAACAGCCAGTGTCTAATGCACACAGTTCATGATTCGGCAGCATCAATCTGATGACAGGTTCATTTTAGGTCTCATTCACACATCAGTATTTGTGCTTTAGTGTTTGTATCTGATGTGATTTATTTGGACTTTGATACTGTACCACTTAATAGCCTTATACTAAAGCTCCAGACTTCAAAGTGGAGAGGGAGAAGGGGTTAAACCAGCGCAATCCGCCAGTAATCCAGAAGGAGATGTTGATAAATTAAACAATCTCTTATTCCATGGGTCTACGCGTTTCAAGGTCTAAGACCTCTTCTTCAGGACCAGTAAATCAACACTGCATGTACAGAGAGATGAACCCTTTTATACATATGGTATCTACAAAGTACCGCCTCCCGGCACTTTGAAAAAAGTCAGAAAAAAAAAAAAAGACCTCTGCATGCATGATGCAGCACTTTCTGCAGACATAACAAAACTCTGTTAAATGTTCATAGACTGGTCATCATAATAGTTTACATGAAAAATAAACAATAATTGGATGAAAAATCAAGAAAAAAGAAATAAGAAATGAGAGGAATAGTATGAAAAAATGTCAATTTTCGGGACAAGAACTCCAAAGTAGCAGTCCCTAATTATAAGGTAAAATTCGACTTTTAGTGGTGAACGCCACCAGTGATTTTTATATCTGTGTACCCATAAATATGTAACACAGGTCAATTATATTGACATCTAGGTGAAAGAAGAAAAAAATATATATAAATATATGTATGGCAAAACATATTTTATAGAAAAACTATAAAAAATAATAGATAATAAATAATGAAAAAATAAAATGCTGTGATATGTTGAATAAAAATTGTAAAGGAATTTTTTGCCCAGGAATAAAAATATAAATATAAAATTGTAAAAAAGTGATGTGAATCTTTATTATTTGTATTGTGGGTTAAAAAGCTTTTAAAATAGTCACTCCAAACAGTTAGGAGGAGGAGGACATATTTGTATTCATTATTCCTGGAGAGGCCCAAGCAAAAAAGGACTCTAGGTTATTATCAGGCATAAGCGTGGAAAAAGCATCTATACGCATGCTCCTGAACCTGCCATGAGGACACAGAGTAGCGGTACGGAGTAAATGCCAGAACTGAGACCGTGGGAACAAAACTAAAGCACCTGCGCCAGGGGTAAACCTGGTTCAAGGGGCCATGTGTAAGTTTCAGAAACAAGAAAAGAGAGATAATGACAGATCATACACAGATTAGTACAACAGTGTATAGAAATCATTAAAACCCTTTTGCCGCAAGAGCACCAGACCATGATAAAAATTGAAAACTAAAATTCTCACATACATAAAAAACTGATCACAATGTAATGATAGAATTAAATACACAGATCCTTAAAAACTATAAAAACATATAAAAGGGATAATAAGGATAAGATAAAAAGAGGCAGGATGACCATCTCAAAATTTTTTAATATAAAATCAGTAGAAGAGGTCTGTCACTTCATTAAGTCCTATCGGTTTTAGTGTATTTAATCTATAAATCCAGAATGTCTCTTTTTTATTTAGAGCCTCAATTCTGTTAGGAGTATTATTAGGGATTTGTTCAATTGGTGTTATAGTGATGTCTGCCTTTTTACCATGTATTAACGTGCAATGTCGGGACAGACCATGCAAAAGGAACCCTTTCTTGATATTGTGTCTGTGGGAATTTAATCTATTATGTAGGGGCTGTCTGGTTCTCCCTACATATTTTTTTCCACATACACAATCAATAAGATAGACAACAAAATCAGAGTGGCATGTGAGGTGTCCCTTAATAGTGTATTTTCTGGTTCTTCTGCTGGACCAAAGGTCTTTCTTTTATGCGCAATGGATGTGCAGCATAGACAGTTTTTACTAAAACACTTTGAGACCCCGATTGAGCATTCCCTTTTGTTACAATTGATAGGGAATCTCAGCCTACTGGGTGCCACAATATTCCTAATGGTGGGGGCTCTCCTGAAAGTAATGCCTGGAAAAGGTGGAAGGATGTTTTTAAGCACAGGGTCCCCCAAAAGGATCTCCCAGTGCTTAGTAAGGGTCTTTTTAATAACAGCGTTGTCATGGCTAAAAGTGGTGATAAAATTAGAGCTAAAATCAGAAGGACCACTATGCGGGAACATCTTTTTAGAGGTTAAAATCAGATCATCCTGTCTCATATGCTTGGTTTCTTTAAAAGCACGTGTTAAAAGTTTTTTGGGGTAAGTCTTTTCATTAAAACGGTCATATAAAACACCAGCTTGTATCTTAAAATCATCATCCAGTGTACAATTTTTTCGAATTCTTCGGTATTGGTTAATAGGAATATTCAAGAGCCACTTATTATAGTGGCCGCTATTAAAATGTATATAGCCGTTTGTATCCACTTTTTTAAAAAAGGTTTTTGTAATAATCTTGTTCTCCTTGTGTGATATTGTAAGGTCAAGAAAATCTATTGTATCCTTATTAATAACAGAGGAGAAGGACAAACCCCAATTATTCTCTTTTATATGCGAAATGAAATCCGATATATTATCATCCTTATTATCCCAAATTATAAATAAGTCATCAATGTATCTCTTGTAAAGTACAATGTTGCTCTGATATTCAGATTGTTCGATAAAAACAGATTCAAAGATGCCCATGAACAAATTAGCATAAGTTGGTGCGATTTTACTGCCCATCGCGGTCCCAAGGATCTGCTGGTACAGTTCTTGTACTTTACAAGAGATACATTGATGACATTTATAATTTGGGATAATAAGGATGATAATATATCGGATTTCATTTCGCATATAAAAGAGAATAATTGGGGTTTGTCCTTCTCCTCTGTTATTAATAAGGATACAATAGATTTTCTTGACCTTACAATATCACACAAGGAGAACAAGATTATTACAAAAACCTTTTTTAAAAAAGTGGATACAAACGGCTATATACATTTTAATAGCGGCCACTATAATAAGTGGCTCTTGAATATTCCTATTAACCAATACCGAAGAATTAGAAAAAATTGTACACTGGATGATGATTTTAAGATACAAGCTGGTGTTTTATATGACCGTTTTAATGAAAAGACTTACCCCAAAAAACTTTTAACACGTGCTTTTAAAGAAACCAAGCATATGAGACAGGATGATCTGATTTTAACCTCTAAAAAGATGTTCCCGCATAGTGGTCCTTCTGATTTTAGCTCTAATTTTATCACCACTTTTAGCCATGACAACGCTGTTATTAAAAAGACCCTTACTAAGCACTGGGAGATCCTTTTGGGGGACCCTGTGCTTAAAAACATCCTTCCACCTTTTCCAGGCATTACTTTCAGGAGAGCCCCCACCATTAGGAATATTGTGGCACCCAGTAGGCTGAGATTCCCTATCAATTGTAACAAAAGGGAATGCTCAATCGGGGTCTCAAAGTGTTTTAGTAAAAACTGTCTATGCTGCACATCCATTGCGCATAAAAGAAAGACCTTTGGTCCAGCAGAAGAACCAGAAAATACACTATTAAGGGACACCTCACATGCCACTCTGATTTTGTTGTCTATCTTATTGATTGTGTATGTGGAAAAAAATATGTAGGGAGAACCAGACAGCCCCTACATAATAGATTAAATTCCCACAGACACAATATCAAGAAAGGGTTCCTTTTGCATGGTCTGTCCCGACATTGCACGTTAATACATGGTAAAAAGGCAGACATCACTATAACACCAATTGAACAAATCCCTAATAATACTCCTAACAGAATTGAGGCGCTAAATAAAAAAGAGACATTCTGGATTTATAGATTAAATACACTAAAACCGATAGGACTTAATGAAGTGACAGACCTCTTCTACTGATTTTATATTAAAAAATTTTGAGATGGTCATCCTGCCTCTTTTTATCTTATCCTTATTATCCCTTTTATATGTTTTTATAGTTTTTATGGATCTGTGTATTTAATTCTATCATTACATTGTGATCAGTTTTTTATGTATGTGAGAATTTTAGTTTTCAATTTTTATCATGGTCTGGTGCTCTTGCGGCAAAAGGGTTTTAATGATTTCTATACACTGTTGTACTAATCTGTGTATGATCTGTCATTATCTCTCTTTTCTTGTTTCTGAAACTTACACATGGCCCCTTGAACCAGGTTTACCCCTGGCGCAGGTGCTTTAGTTTTGTTCCCATGGTCTCAGTTCTGGCATTTACTCCGTACCGCTACTCTGTGTCCTCATGGCAGGTTCAGGAGCATGCGTATAGATGCTTTTTCCACGCTTATGCCTGATAATAACCAAGAGTCCTTTTTTGCTTGGGCCTCTCCAGGAATAATGACTACAAATATGTCCTCCTCCTCCTAACTGTTTGGAGTGACTATTTTAAAAGCTTTTTAACCCACAATACAAATAATAAAGATTCACATCACTTTTTTACAATTTTATATTTATATTTTTATTCCTGGGCAAAAAATTCCTTTACAATTTTTATTCAACATATCACAGCATTTTATTTTTTCATTATTTATTATCTATTACTTTTTATAGTTTTTTTCTATAAAATATGTTTTGCCATACATATATTTATATATATTTTTTTCTTCTTTCACCTAGATGTCAATATAATTTACCTGTGTTACATATTTATGGGTACACAGATATAAAAATCACTGGTGGCGTTCACCACTAAAAGTCAAATTTTACCTTATAATTAGGGACTGCTACTTTGGAGTTCTTGTCCCGAAAATTGACATTTTTTCATACTATTCCTCTCATTTCTTATTTCTTTTTTCTTGATTTTTCATCCAATTATTGTTTATTTTTCATGTAAACTATTATGATGACCAGTCTATGAACATTTAACAGAGTTTTGTTATGTCTGCAGAAAGTGCTGCATCATGCATGCAGAGGTCTTTTTTTTTTTTTTTTTTTTTCTGACTTTTTTCAAAGTGCCGGGAGGCGGTACTTTGTAGATACCATATGTATAAAAGAATTCATCTCTCTGTACATGCAGTGTTGATTTACTGGTCCTGAAGAAGAGGTCTTAGACCTTGAAACGCGTAGACCCATGGAATAAAAGATTGTTTAATTTATCAACATCTCCTTCTGGATTACTAGCAGATTGCGCGGGTTTAACCCCTTCTCCCTCTCCACTTTGAAGTCTGAAACACGTGGGGCCGCTGCAGCTGCCATTATCTCATGCTATCTGTGGTGGTTGTGACCTCTCACAACCTCAATCGGTGAGTGCATTTACCATTTGCTAACCGTGTTTTATCTGGTAAAACCCTATCAGCGCTTCTCTTTTCTAGTTTATCTACTAAAGCTCCAGAAGCAGGGACTAAGGGAAACTATATGCAACTGGGTAAGGAATTGGCTAAAATATAGGAAACAAAAGGGGGCTTTACACGCAACGACATAGCTAACGAGATGTCGTTGAGGTCACGGAATTCGTGACGCACATTTGGCCTCGTTAGCGACGTCGTTGTGTGTGAAACGCACAAACGACCGTTAACGATCAAAATTACTCACCTAATCGTTGATCGTTGACACGTTATTCTAATCCCAATTATCGTTGCTGTTGCAGGACGCAGGTTGTACGTCGTTACTGCAGCAGCACACATCGCTACGTGTGACAGCGCAGGAACGAGGAACATCACCGTACCTGCGGCCGCCGGCAATGAGGAAGGAAAGAGGTGGGCAGGATATTTGGCCCGCTCTTCTCCGCCCCTCCGCTTCTATTGGGCGGCTGCTTAGTGACGCCGCTGTGATGCCGAACGAACCGCCCCTTAGAAAGGAGGCGGATCGCCGGCCACAGCGACATCGCTGAGCAGGTAAGTACGTGTGACGGGTTCTAGCGGTGTTGTGCTCCACGGGAGCGATTTGCCCGTGACGCACAACAGAGCGATGTCGCTGCGTGTAAAGCAGCCTAAAAGGTCCTCATAAATGGTACATTCTGAAATTGGGTTATAGTCAGCAGTAGGGTGTCAAAGGGATCTGCGCTAGGACCGTTTCTTTTTAATCTCTTTATTAATGACCTTGTGGATGGGATTGATAGTAAAGTGTCAGTCTTTGCTGATGACACCAAACTATGTAGGATATTAAAAACTGACCTTGATAGTACACTATTACAAAACGATCTGGATAAGATGTCAGAATGGGCAGATACTTGGCAAATGAGAATTAATGTTGATAAATGTAGATTAATGGCCCTTGGACTCCTATAACTACGTATACATTAAATGGAAGTAAACTCAGGACTACAGAACAGGAGAAGGACTTGGGTATTCTCATTACAAATAAGCTGAGCAGCAGCACTCAATGTCAGGCAGCAGCTGCTAAAGCAAACAAGAATTTAGGATGTATAAAAAGAGAGATTAGATCCCGTGAGCCCAACGTATTGTTACCCCTCTATAAATCATTTGTAAGGCCACATCTAGAATATGGGATCCAGTTTTGGGCTCCACATTTTAAAAAGGCCATTCAGAAGTTAAGGGTGCTTTACATGAGACGAGCTATCGTGCGATGCATCGTCGGGGTCACGGTTTTCGTGACGCCCATCCGGCATCGTTCACGACGTCGTCTCGTGTGACACCTCCGAGCGACGCAGTATCGCTCACAAATCGTGAGTGGTGTACTCGTCGCTCAGTGTTAAAAAATTGTTTAATTAAAATGGCGCCAGTTGTTCATCGTACCCGGGGTAGCACACATCGCTCCGTGTGACACCCCGGGAACGATGAACACAGCTTACCTGTGTCCCGTGGCTCCCGGCGGCTATGCAGAAGGAAGGAGGTGGGCGGGATGTTTACATCCTGCTCATCTCCGCCCCTCCGCTTCTATTGGCCGGCGGCTGTTTGACATCCCTCCCCCTTTAGAAAGAGGATGTTCGCCGCCCACAGCGAGGTCGCTCAGCAGTTAAGTACGTGTGACGGGGGTTTCACAACTTTGTGCGACACGGACATCGATTTGCCCGTGACACACAAATGGTGGGGGCGGGTACGATCGATTGTGAAATCGCACGATCGGTCGACTCGTGTAAAGCAGGCATTAGAGTCAGTTCAAAGGCAGCAACTAGATTATTACAAGGAATGGAAGGCCTCCCATATGATGAGAGGTTGAAAAAGTTGGATTTGCTTAGCTTAGAAAAAAGACGTCTCAAGGGAGATCTCAATTATATGTATAACTACATGTGTGGTCAATATAAAGGACTGGCACATAACTTATTCCTTCCAAAGACAATACTAAGGACCAGGGGGCACTCACTGCGAGTGGAAGAAAAGCAATTCCGACAGCTAAATAGGAAAGGGTTCTTTACAGTTAGAGCAGTCAGACAGTGGAATGCCCTACCACAAGAGGTAGTAATGGCAGATGACACGCCCACCAGGCCCGTGGGGCACTCGGAACCGGGCCGGTTCTGTTGGGAGGTCTTGGCAGCAGGGCCCGACTCTGTGACCCTGGCGGTGTCGTTTTAAATGAGTGGGGGATTTATTTACATGTGATGAGTCGTGACAGCACCCATGGTATGCGGCAAGATATAGGCCGCCGCTGCCATTCAGTTTCCCTGGGGGTAGTGATGATGCAGCAGAGGTGGTTCAGTTCTCCATGGGTAGAGCTTTACCCCAGGGCAGGTGATGGTGTAGGACACTCGGTGCAATGTTCGCGCTGATGTGGGGTTAATGGAGCAGGCAATGACTCCAGGACATAGCAGGGTGCAGTCACAAGGTGTTTACTCATGGTTGGCAATTTCCAGGTTATCACGGCCGGCCGATCAAACACCACCCTTGGAGTGCTGAGTTCTGCAGTAACGGGGTCCAGCTGATCCCCTGGCACTTTGGAGGCACAGAAACAATGTCCCTTTCTGTAATAGCTTTCCCAGGTCATCTTCCAGTGCTGGCCTCTAACGCCTGCACCATGCCTCACACACAGTGCCCTTAGCCTGTGCCCACAGACCCTTTGCTGGGCGGCTTCTTGCTGTTCCCTGGTCCTATCTGGTCACCTTCCAGCGGATTCGTGTGTGGTAGCAGCTTTGGCACATAAAGATACCTCAGCCTCTGGTTTGCAAGCTGAGCTTGGTTGTTCTCCACTAGTCTAGGGGCCGGATCCCCATTGCGGCCTAGTCCCTTCACACCGGTCCAGTGCTATGGATGCAAGCCCACGGGTGGATCTCTCACTTCCCGTGACTCTGGGACCACTTCTTCCTTTCTTTCTCCTTGTTCTAGGACAAGCTCCTCTGGCTCCAGTCCTCAGGACCTCTGTCTTCCTTACATCCTTTGCCTTCACTCTCCTTAGGCTGCTTTCACACATCAGTTTTTTGCCATCAGGCACAATCCGGCAAAAACATGAAAAAACGGATCCGGCGTCTGTTGCCGCCGATCCGTTTTTTCCCCTATAGACTTTCATTAGCGCCGGATGGCCTTGCGTTTCATCCGGTTTTTGCCTGATCCGGCAAAATGTACTTCTCTGGCGGCCAGATGAAACGTTGAAGTGAACGTTTTTGTGTCCGGAAAAAAAAGCGAATCGCGCCGGATCCGGCGCTGTACGGCGTTTTTTATAGTGGAAGCCTATGGACGCCTGATCTGGCGTAATTCGGCAAAAAACGGATCCGGCCGGCAGATCTGTTTTTTTGAACTGAGCATGCTCAGTATCACACCGGATCTGTAAAAAAACTGAAGGAACTGATGGAAAAAACAGATGCAACTGATCCATTTTTTTCACCGGATCCATCGCATCAGTTTTTTTGCCGGATCGTGCCTGATGCCAAAAAAACTGATGTGTGAAAGCAGCCTTAGGCTACTTTCACACATCAGGTTTTTTCCATCAGGCACAATCCGGAAAAAAAACGGGTAAAACGGATCCGGTACCGCATCCGTTTTATCCCCATAGATTTGCATTGTTACCGGATTGTGCCTGATGGCTTTGCATTGCTTCCGTTTTTTTCCGTATGCGGCAAAATTAATTAAAGCGGTGACCGGAGGCAACGTATCTTGCAACGTTTTTTTGTCCGGCAAAAAAAACACATCGCGCCGCATCCGGCCGCTGCGGCACATTTTTCAATGCATGCCTATGGACGCCGGATGCGGCAAAAACCGCATCCGGCCACCGCATGCGGTTTCTTCCACTGCGCATGCTCAGTAGCGTGCCGCAACCGGAAAAAAACGGATGGGCCGCATGTAAAAACTTATGCAAAGGATGCGGTGTTTTCGCTGCATCCGTTGCATAGGTTTCACAGCCGGATTGAGCCACAGTGCTCAAACCGGATGTGTGAAAGTAGCCTTACTTGATCTCTCAGTTTCACTTTCCTTCTGTTCTGATTTCCTTCTGTTCTCAACGCCTCCATATACCTAAACTCCTACTTCAGCCAGGCCTAGGGGCTGTTCCCTCCCTTAGGAGCAATGTTGCCCTGACCCTGACCCGAAGTGGTATGTGGACAACAGCCTGTGACCTCCTCGTTACCAGTGAATGGGATACCACACCTCTGGTTGAGGTGCAGTATCTCTGGCGACTGGACCCTCAGGGGCACTACACAGATATTATAACAGCTTTTAAAGAAGGGCTGGATGATGTTTTGTTTCAAGGTGCAGTGCGATTTCAGCAGTAACAACAGGATGATACATCCTTAGATTTTCCAGGGTAGTTGCTGAGATCTCCAAATCCCCCACAATTAAAGATTTGGTCGCCTCTTTCCTACTTATCCGCGTCATCTATACAGCTTTGTTACTTTTCCCCACTTAACCAGTTACAGTGGGATCAGCATTCTCCAAATTATCGCTTATTAAAAATTACTTGTGAAGCAGCATGTCACAACAAAGGCTCTTGCCTCTGCTCTTCTAAGCAATGAAAATGACATTGCAGATATTGTTGACAGATTTGCTGAGTCTAAGGAGAAACGGCGCGACTTCTAGAAATATGCAGAGTGTGGAGTGTGCTGTGCGCTGCGTACTAGAAACTGCATTAGCAAAAACATGATGCTAACTTGTTCAATTTGTTTTACTAAATAAGTACGGTAACTAATTTTTGGGGGTTTTTTACTGCCTCTTTTTGATATCTTATTTTCCTTTCATTGCGTATTAGCTCCTTCCTGCAAATGGACGTGTTATTCACCTCCAGTCCTCGTGTGTGTAGGGGACTCAGGAGATGTATATTATGTAGTCAGCTTCTGTCTTCTAGGCCCTGTGCACACGTTGAGTATTTAGTGAGGGTTTTTTTTTACCTCAATAGTAAGGCCACGTGCACACGTGGAGTATTTGGCAAGTTTTTTACCTCAGTATTAGGCTATGTGCGCACTTTGCGTTGAGTTAGTTGCAGTTCTAAACGCATCCTCTGGCAGAAATTGTCCGTCAAATTTGGTTTTGACCAAAAACGCTATAAATACGCTTGTGTTTATACCACGTTTTTACCGCGTTTTACACGCTTTTTCATTGCTTTAAGTCAGATGCATTTTGGATACAAATACACTGCTAAATAAAGTTTAAACATTCAAACACTATGTAAAAAAAGGAAAAAATTATAACAAATATCATGATTAAAATCATACACAAAATAGCTAATTTTATTAAAATGATAACTGTGTGCTAATATTTATGTATAAAATAACATTAAATTATTGTTTTTCAATAATTTGTCGGACTATGTATGTGTGTGTGTAAAGGGACATATCATGCCCTTAATACAGTGCTGGCCAAAAGTATTGGCACCCCTGCAATTCTGTCACATAATACTCAGTTTCTTCTTGAAAATGATTGCAATCACTAATTCTTTGGTATTATTATCTTAATTTATTTTGCTTGCAATGAAAAAACACAAAAAAGAATGAAAACAAAAATCAAATCATTGATCATTTCACACAAAACTCCAAAAATGGGCCAGGCAAAAGTATTGGCACCCTTAGCCATAAGGCCCCGTCACACACAGAGATACATCTTTGGCAGATCTGTGGTTGCAGTGAAATCATGGACATATTGTTCCATTTGTACACAGCCACAAACCTGGCACTGATTGTCCACAATTTCACTGCAACCACAGATCTGCCGCAGATTTATCTCTGTGTGTGACAGGGCCTTAATACTTGTTTGCACAACGTTTAGCCAAAATAACTGCGAACAACCGCTTCCGGTAACCATCATTGAGTATCTTACAATGCTCTGCTGGAATTTTAGACCATTCTTCTTTGGCAAACTGCTCCAGGTCCCTGAGATTTCAAGGGTGCCTTCTCCAAACTGCCATTTTGAGATCTCTACATTATGCTGCAAAATTTGTTGGTAGTCTTCAGACTTCATAATGCCATGCACACGGTCAAGCAGTCCAGTGCCAGAGGCAGCAAAGCAACCCCAAAACATCAGGGAACTTCCGCCATGTTTGACTGTAGGGACTGTGTTCTTTACTTTGAATACCTCTTTTTTTTCCTGTAAACTCTATGTTGATGGCTTTTCCCAAAAAAAATCTACTTTTGTCTCATCTGACCAGAGAACATTCTTCTAAAATGTTTTAGGCTTTCTCAGGTAGGTTTTGGCAAACTCCAGCTTGGCTTTTTTTTTATGTCTCGGGGTAAGAAGTGGGGTCTTCCTGGGTATCCTACCATACAGTCCCTTTTCATTCAGATGCCGACGGATAGTATGGGTTGACACTGTTGTACTCTCGGACTGCAGGGCAGCTTGAACTTGTTTGGATGTTAGTCGAGGTTCTTTATCCACCATCCGCACAATCTTGCGTTGAAATCTCTCGTCAATTTTTCTTTTCCTTCCACATCTAGGGAGGTTAGCCACAGTGCCATGGGCTTTAAACTTCTTGATGACACTGCGCACCGTAGACACAGGAACTTTCAGGTCTTTGAAGATGGATTTGTAGCCTTGAGATTGCTCATGCTTCCTCACAATTTGGATTCTCAAGTCCTCAGACAGTTCTTTGATGTTCTTTCTTTTCTCCATGCTCAATGTGGAACACACAAGGACACAGGACAGAGGTTGAGTCAACTTTAATCCATGTCAACTGGCTGCAAGTGTGATTTAGTTATTGCCAACACCTGTTAGGTGCCACAGGTAAGTTACAGGTGCTGTTAATTACACAAATTACAGAAGCATCACATGATTTTTCAAACAGTGCCAATACTTTTGTCCACCCCCTTTTTTATGTTTGGTGTGGAATTATATCCAATTTGGCTTTATGACAATTTTTTTTTTTCATTGAAGACAAATTAAATGAAGATAATAATACCAAAGAATTTGTGATTGCAATCATTTTCAAGAAGAAATTGAGTATTATCTGACAGAATTGCAGGGGTGCCAATACTTTTGGCCAGCACTGTATAGTGTCAAAAACGCATGCGTTTAATTTGTTAAAAAAGCATGCTTTCTGCATCAAAAAAAAGCATGTAAAACGCTAGGATCTTGATTAAAGATGCGTTTTGAAACTTCTCATTGACTCTAATGTTAGCAAAATGCTGCCAAAATGGCAAAAACAAATGACATGCTGCTTCTTTCAACGCAGAGATTTTGACACATTTTCTGCAATTGAATCGCAGCATTTTTAACAGCATTGTGCGCACAAAGCCCAATTTCCCATAGACTTTGCTTGAAAATCAAAACGCATGCATTTTGGCATTAAAACGCTGCAGTTCAAAACGCATTTAAAAAAGCAAGGCCACGTGCACACGTTGGGTATTTGGTGAGTTTTTTTACCTCAGTATTAAGGCCAGGTGCACACGTTGAGTATTTGGTGACGTTTTTACCTCAGGAGTAAAGCAACGTTCACATGGAGTATTTGGTGAGTTTTTACCTCAGTATTAGGCCTGTTTAACACGTCAGTGATTCTGGTACGTTTGTGCTTTTTTTTCTACGTACCAGAATCACTGACATACGCAGACCCATTATAATCAATGGGTCTGCTCACACATCAGTGATTTTTCACTGAACGTGTCTCCGTGCGGCGTACCCGCGTGTCCGTGATTGCCACACGAAGACATGTCCATTTTTTTCTGGCATAACTGATGTCCCACGGACCACGCAGTGGTGTGATCCGTGAAACACGTGCCAGAAAAAAAACGTGCATATAAAATAAAAATCATTTTTACTCACCCGCCTCCAGCGACGCTTTCTGCAGCCCGTTCTGCTTGCTGCTTCTGAGCCGGCTCATTACTGTCGTGCATATTCATGAATGCACGACACAGCCGACCCGGAAGCAGCTGCTGCGGAGGTCAGCGCCGGCCGGATGCTGCACCGCGGGAGCGTTCAGCACCATGGAGAGCACAGGTGAGTTAATCTCTATGTGCAATCACGGACCACGGAGAACGGAGCCCGGATTGCACTTAGACAACCCACGTGTTCCGTGAATCACGGCACACGGAGGGACAGGTGCGTGTTTTACACGTCAGTGAAGAACGTCTGTGTTTTTCACTGACGTGTGAAACGGGCCTTAAGGCTATGTGCACATGTGGAGTATTTGGTGAGTTTTTTACCTCAGCATTAAGGCCATGTGCACATGTGGAGTATTTGGTGAGTTTTTTACCTCAGCATTAAGGCCATGTGCACATGTGGAGTATTTGGTGAGTTTTTTACCTCAGTATTTGTAAGCTAAAACCAGGAGTGGGTGAAAAATACAAAAGTGGTGCCCGTGTTTCTATTAGGCCACAGTCACACTTACGAGTGACTCGCACGTAGCTAGCATGAGTCTCACATTGCGTCACCCGGCACGGCCTGCCGCTCTCCTGACAGAAGTGCGTCAGCTGCATGCATTTCTATGGAGCTGACCTGCTCCGGTCCGGCAAGCGGCAGTCCGTGCCGAGTGACGCGATGTGAGACTTGCACAAGTCACTCATAAGTGTGACTCCAGCCTTTTACTTTTCCTCTGATTGTTCCACTCCTGGTTTTGACTTACAAATACTGAGGTGAAAAACTCACCAAATACTCAACGTGTGCACGTGGCCTAATACTGAGATAAAAAAAGTCACCAAATACGCTGTTAACCATTTAAATGCCGTTATCATTCTCTCATGTAATTGGAACATGTTCCCGTTCCCATTCAGATTGGCTACCATCAGCCCAAGCTGGGGACCAATGGGTTACTGTAACAGCGGGGGGCTCTGCTGGTGACCCATGTTACTGTCCTCCAGTGAAGCTCTATAGGTGACTGTGAGTGTGGATTTTCACTATCTACTGCAAAAATGTGGCATTACTGTATGCAGTACAGGCGACCAAACCATCACAGGTTTAAGTCCGCTAAAAGGACTGAAAACTTATGTAAAAAATAAAGAAAAATGTTTTTAAAGAACATATAAAAGTTCACCTTCCCCCTTTTTTTCTGCTATTAAAAATAAAAATAAATACAAATAAGAAACATATATGGTATATACAAGTTCGTAATAAAGTCCAATCTATTAAAATATGGAATTAATTACCGTGATCAGTAAACTCCATAAGAATAATAAAAATCAGGATGACAGAATTGTGGGTTTTTTGTCATCTCCCTAAAAAAATAGTAATAAGCAATGGGTGGCACGGTGGCTCAGTGGTTAGCACTGTAGTCTTGCAGCGCTGGGGTCCTGGGTTCAAATCCCACCAAGGACGCCATCTGCAAAGAGTTTGTATGTTCTCCACGTGTTTGTGTGGGTTTCCTCCCACACTCCAAAGACATACAGATAGGGACTCTAGATTGTGAGCCCCAATGGGGACAGTGTTGCCAATGTATGTAAAGCGCTGCGGAAGTAATAGCGCTATATAAATGAATAAAATTATTATTATTATTATTATTATTAAAGCATGGTCTGTACACGAAAATGTTATCAATGAAAATGTCGGCTCACCACGCAACAATCTCTCACTTAGCCCCATCAACAGAAAATACAATTGTTACGAGTCACAGAAAATGGTGACACAAAGCAAAAACATTTTTTTACAATATTCAGAACTTTTTCATCCTTTAAATAGAAAGAGGTTTAAATAAAAAAAAAGGTAATACATCACTGCTCACCTCTTCAACCACGTCCGCTACTCACCGTAGAGTCGCCGCACATCTTCACGCTATGCCGCAACTTCTAGGCCTGATACGTACTTGCATGAGCGCATAGATTGTCCCGGGACAAATCATGGCCGGAAGCACCGGCCTAGAGTGTGCATCATAAGGTCACAGCGCACAACATGATCTCATGACCTTAGGCACTCTAGACCCAGGACATCTCTGCGCATGTGCGTTTTTTAATTTCAGAGATGTCAAGACATGTGCCACCACCTTACGTTGCGTGCTCCAGACCATGACTTCTGGCTGTGATCGTAGAGATGGTGTTGGTATGTAGAGGCATCGAGGACCCTACGGATGACAGCGAGTGGTGATCTTTTTCTGCACCTGGGGTCTTTACACATCATATAATTATGATGGGCAGCACGGTGGCTGAGTGGTTAGCGCTGCAGTCTGGGGTCCTCAGTTCAAATCCCACCAAGAACATCATCTGCAAGGAGTTTGTATGTTCTTCCCGTGTTTGCGTGGGTTTCCTCCCACTCTCCAAAGACATACTGCTAGGGAATTTAGATTGTGAGCCCCAATGGGGACAGTGTTGCTGATGTATGTAAAGCGCTGCGGAAGTAATAGCGCTATATAAAGATTATTATTATGTATCAAACAAGCAGCTAATATTCTTTCAATACGATCTCTCCATTTGTTGGCGAATCACTCACAATATAAATATAGCATCTAAAATTGTATTTTTCAATGAATGAAGCTGATAGAGATTATGTACATTAATAGGTAAAAATGGACCAATTTATGAAAGTTCTTAAAAAGGACCAGAATCAGTAAACAAAGCGTTGCTGCCACCTGGTGGCACAATATGATATAATACGTCATCAGATTCTCTCGGTTTTTTTTATTTTGTCATTCTGTGTTTTGGTTTTTTTTTAGTTGATGGAGGTGCAAGGAGCAAAAACAGCAATACTGGCATGTTATGTTATTAATGTTTTATGGTATTCCCTGTACAGGTTAAATGATGTGGTGACCTAATTGTTCAGTTCAGTATTTTTTCTGGCAATCATTCTAAGGGAATCCCAGCCGTTATGGCAGGAGCAGGGCTGTATTATTGCTGACCTTGAAGGTATACTGACAGCACCTGCCAGATCAGCGTGACAAAAATGTACTCAGGAATCTGGCTGCAACATACATTTTACACAGTGATCTAGAAATACTTAAAGGGGTTTTCCATATTCATAAAACCTCGCTGCAGTGTTACTGAGTCTCCTCTGCTACTCCTGTCCGAATTGACCGCACAAGCCAAAGAGCTCAGTGACCGACTGCAGCGCTGCCAACATGACGTCAGAGCAGCAGCAGAGACTTAGGGCTGGACACGGGGAAGATGCATAACGCCCAGTTTGTTTTTTAACCAAACTGCGGCCAAGGTTGGGGGGTTTCTGATATCCTGTAATAATGTTTTGTTGGGATCTGTTAACAGATCAAAAATTAGTAACAGGTCAATTTGCGCCTACAGTTGTATTCCAAAGTGTTGTTCTACCCATGCAAATTAGTTTTATTAGAAACATTTACAAACTCTTCTGTTTGTTAGTAGAATCAGGTTGGGTGCCTGGTTGTCAGATAGTTGCAGATCTTGCGGAGAAGACAGAAGTCGTTTATTACCGCTTCTGTCTTCTATTAATCAGGCTATATAGCACATTGATTGCTATGTAGTGTACAGAAGCATCGGCACCACCAATGTTTCATAGGACCTGGCAAACAAGTGATCACCAAGTCTGCTAATATTGCTGAATCCTAGTGGACGCAGCATAGCTCTGCCAGTGACTTAGGTCAGTCTAGTGTGTTGTTTTCCCCTGTAACACCTATGAATGCCCCAGTTAGGACACGTTCCCACGATCAGTGTTTGTTGAGCTTTTGAAGCTAATGAATTTCTGCACCAATGCCTCACCTTAGTTCACTGGAGGAATAAGCAGAATTCTCTGATAAAGAATATTACAAAGTTTCTTATATTGGATTCTTACTATTGACTTATGCAAAGGTTGTTGAAATGACAAAGAATTAAATTCTAATTGGTTAGACAGAATGGGGTCACCTCTGTCCCCCCGTGACCCAAGATGAAACTTCAAACTACCAGTGGGTTATCACAGCAGTTAGGACCTAATGAAGGCATGCGTGTTGGACATCTTTGTTCTGAAGTAGCATAGGTCATCAGTATTAGAGTAGTAGGGCTTCCACTTGGTTGCAGTTTTGTAACCACAGCTCCAGTTAAAGGGAACCTGTCAGCAGATTTGGGGCCTATAAGCTGCGGCCACCACCAGTGGGCTCTTATATACAGAATTCTAACATGCTGTATATAAGAGCCCTGGCTGCTGTGTAGAACATAAAAAGCACTTTATAATACTTACCTAAAACGGTCGCTGCGGCGGATGTGGGTCAGATGGACGTCTCCGTTGTCCGGTGCCGGAGCTTCCTCTTTCGGCTATCTTCGTCCTCCTTCAAAAGCCTGCATGTACGACGCGTCCTACATCATACACACTTGCGGGTCCCGAGCAGGCGCACTACAATACTTTGATCTGCCCTTCTGAAGGCACATCAAAGTGCACCTGCTCAGGACCTGAATGCCGGCGAGTGTGGATGACGTAGGACACATCATGCACCCCGGCTTCAGAAAGACAACAAAGATGGCCGAAAGAGGGAGGGGCCGGCACCGGAGAATGGAGACGCTCATCTGACCCAACTCCACCGCAGCGACCTGTTTAGGTGAGTATTATAAAGTGATTTTTACGTTCTATACAGCGGCCTGGGCTCTTATATACAGCATCCTAACATGCTGTACATAACAGCCCACTGGTGGTGGCCACAACTTTTCCTTTCTGGGCTATATTAGCTCAGCAACCATTCAACACTTCCAACGAGAGCGGAACTGCAGCAACTGAGCACATTGTGTAAGGAAACAATAAAAAAAAGGGGGCTTTCCATAGTGTGGACCAGTGAGATGAGAAATAAGATAAGGAGTGGATGGAGTCACTCACCTATTGAGATTATACACTGATCGGCACGACCTTCCTTTTCTGAATCTACCATCGAGGCGTCACTGCCGTTATGCTGAATGGCAACCGGCTTCACACAGTTATGTGGTGTGGAGCAGCTGTCACTCAGCACAACATCGACACTCACACCCTGTCAATAGAGCGGAGTGGAAGAGAAGTTGCTGCTCTGAAGATGTGACATCAGTAGATGCCGCTGAGTCGCCGGCAGGAGCGCGATCTGGGACTGATCAGTGTCGGCCGAGATCACTTCCAGGCAGGGTTTTCACCTTCATCTGTTTAATACTTACATTTCCAGGTAACATTACCACTTTAAACAATCTTTTCATGAAAAATGGGACATAAGATTTTTTTCTTTGTTAATTTATTACAAGAATAGTAAATGATGGGTCTCTTGGTTTCCACAACAGAAGTACAGAGTTAATTCCCAGACAATGGTATGTTTTCATGGAGATACTGTAGTGCCAAATCTGCCCACTTCATTTCCTGCTCTTTGACAGACTCCATTACTCCACCGTTATCCTGCTCGGGCTCTGGAAGTTCATTCTGTAAGGAGAGTAAAGCAGAGAGGACACTGTATTTCACATCTTTAGCCAGTTTTCCAGGTTAAAAACAATAAAATATTCAGTGCGACGTTAAAAGGTTGCTCATTTTCCTCAAAACTCCCTGTTTGATGCCAAAATCTCAGCTATTTTCTAATATACTTGCTATACAGTAGAACTGCTTTTCTATGTCTTTCACCTCCTGGCTGATGATGCTTCCTTTAAAAATTCCCAGTGCATGCTGGGATATGCAAACAAAGCGTCATCAGAGCAGGGGTCAGAGGCTGCCATTATTGCTGCAATCTCTCCTGCCTCCCTGAAATGACACGCCATCAGTGAGGCTGGTTTCAGGGGCTCTTCCCTGCTCAATCCCAGCATTCTGTGCACAGAATACGCTTTGGTTGTTGGCTTAGATGAATAACAATAAGCCAGTATAAGAGCGGTCATACCCGGCAGAGACCAGTGACATCACTAGTTTCCTGTATGGCGGGTTTGACCGCTCAGTTGCGGGTAGATGCTAGAATATATGGGCTCCTTTCAGGTATGACGTAATTTCTATAACGCGATAGCGGTGTGTTCGCAATGCAGCCTGACTTTCCAGTCACAATACACGTCTTTTATTGTAAGTCCACATGGTCATGGAGTTGTTTATAATAGAAGCAGGGGTCTGGGAGATAGTGATTATAATGGACAGCAGGAAATATCGACATGCCCACCAACCAAGCCAGCCACACCCACTAACCTGGAAGGAGCCCATACATTCTAGGCTCACCCCTCAGTTGACAGCTTATTACTATTAATCTGAACAGACAACATAGCGGGGGCTGTGCATAGCATGCAGGGACAGAGTAGGGACGAGCACCTGAAATGACCGTCATGGATGATGCTTCATTTTAGGTAGGGGCAGAGGCTGTAACCAAAGCCTCTACCACATACTCTGATGACGCTTTGTGTATATCCAAGCATGCACTGGGAATTCTCAAATGAAGCATCATCAGACTGAAAGTGAAAAAAAAAAATAGAAAAGCAGTTAGGCCTAAGACACACGGCATGAAAATCGAAGCGAGTGGAATGCGACAACGCATTGCATTCCACTCAGACCAATATTAGCCTATGTGTCAGCACCCATGAGCTATTATTTTCTCAGCCCTAATCGGACCGAGAAAACAATCACAGCATGCTGCGACTAATGCGTTCCTAGTTTCTCTAGCACCCATTCAAGTCTATGGGGTGAGGGAAAAAAAAAAAAAAAAAAAAAAAAAAAAAAATCGCACTGCACTCACAGAACACCGGTGTACCGCGCGTGCAGGGCGAGAATGGCAATAGCCGGCTACGAAGGAGAGAGGAAGATAAATCCCTCCCCGCCCCTCCTCAGCACCAGCCCGCCCCTCCTCAGCACCAGCCCGCCCCTCCTCAGCACCAGTCCGCCCCTCCTCAGCTGAGGTTCGATCGCACCTTAGTCGCAGTGACACTCGCATGACACTCTGCTCCCGCTGTGCTGCCAGCGTGAGCCGAGTGTCATGCGTGGATCGCATTAGTCCCCCGTGTGGCCCCGGCCTTAAGGGCCATTTACACGCTGCGACATCGCTAATGATATATCGTCGGGGTCATGGTGTTTGTGACGCACATCCGGTGCCGTTAGCGACATTGCAGCGTGTGACAGGCAGGAGAGACCTTAAACGATCGCAAAAGAGACAAAAATCGTTGGTATATGAGAGGTCGTTCATTTACCAAAAATCGTTGTCTCGTACGTAGCGAGGTTGTTCCTCGTTCCTGTGGCATCACACTCCTTACCTCCGTCCACCGGCAATGAGGAAGGAAGGAGGTGGGTGAAATGTTCCAGCCGCTCATCTCCGTTCCTCCTCTGCTATTGGACGGCCGTTTTGTGACGTTGCTGTGACGCCGAACGCACCTCTCCCTTGAAGGAGGGATTGTTCAGCAGTCACAGCGAAGTCACAGAACAGGTATGTGCGTGTGACACTGCCATAGCGATAAATGTTCGCTACGGTAGCGATCACCACATATCGCAGCAACGACGGGGGCGGGTGCTAACGCTCGCGACATCGCTAGCAATCGCTAGCGATGTCGCAGCGTGTAAAACCACCCTTTAGTGTAGTAAGGGAAGGATAGAGAATTTTTAAATCAAGTATATTGAAAAATAGCATCAAATAGATCGGGACTTTGGAGGAAAATGACACTGCCTTTGGTTCCCTAGATCTACAGCAGAGAAAACAGGGATTATATGAAAATTATAGCAAGCAGCTCAGTGAGTGACATCACTAGAAACAGAGAACCTGTCCCTGCATCATACTGCTCTAAAATTATATACAGGTGAATCTCAATAAATTAGAATATCATCAAAAAGTTAGTTTATTTCAATAATTCAATCCAAAAAGGGAAACATACAGTGCCTTGCGAAAGTATTCAGCCCCCTTGAACTTTTCACCCTTTTCCCACATTTCAGGCTTCAAACATAAAAGATAAAAATGTTAATGTTATGGTGAAGAATCAACAACAAGTGGGACACAATTGTGAAGTTGAACGAAATTTATTGCTTATTTTAAACTTTTTTAAAAAATAAATAACTGAAAATTGAGGCGTGCAATATTATTCATCCCCTTTACTTTCAGTGCAGCAAACTCACTCCATGAGTTCATTGAGGATCGCTGAATGATCCAATGTTGTCCTAAATGACTGATGATGATAAATATAAGACACCTGTGTGTAATCAAGTCTCCGTATAAATGCACCTGTTCTGTGATAGTCTCAGTGTTCTGTTTAAAGCACAGATAGCATCATGAAGACCAAGGAACACAACAGGCAGGTCCGTGATACTGTTGTGGAGAAGTTTAAAGCCGGATTTGGTTACAAATCCAGAAGCATTGTGGAAGCGATCATATTGAAATGGAAGGAGTATCATACCACTGCAAATCTACCAAGACCCGGCTGTCCCTCAAAAATGTCATTTCAAACAAGGAGAAGACTGATCAGAGATGCAGCCAAGAGGCCCATGATCACTCTGGATGAATTGCAGAGATCTACAGCTGAGGTTGGAGAGTCTGTCCATAGGACAACAATCAGTCGTTATCTGCACAAATCTGGCCTTTATGGAAGAGTGGCAAGAACAAAGCCATTTCTCAAAGATATCCATAAAAAGTGTTTAACATTTGCCACAAGCCACCTAAGAGACACACCAAACATGTGGAAGAAGGGGCTCTGGTCAGATGAAACTAAAAATCGAACTATTTGGGCACAATGCCAAACAATATGTTTGGCGTTAAAGCAACACAGCTCATCTCCCTGAAGACACCATCCCCACTGTCAAACATGGTGGTGGCAGCATCATGGTTTCGGCCTGCTTTTCTTCAGCAGGGACAGGGAAGATGGTTAAAATTGATGGGAAGATGGATGGAGCCAAATACAGGACCATTGTTGAAAAAAATCTGTTGGAGTCTGCAAAAGACCTGACACTGGGATGGAGATTTGTCTTCCAACAAGACAATGATCCCAACCATAAAGCAAAATCTACAATGGAAAGGTTCACAAATAAACATATCCAGGTGTTAGAATGGCCAAGTCAAAGTCCAGACCTGAATCCAATCGAGAATCTGTGGAAAGAGCTGAAAACTGCTGTTCACAAACGCCTCCATCCAAGCTCACTCAGCTCCAGCTGTTTGCAAAGGAAGAATGGGCAAGAATTTCAGTCTCTCGATGTGCAAAACTGATAGACACATACCCCAAGCGACTGCAGCTGTAATCGCAGCAAAAGATGGCGCTACAAAGTATTAACTTAAAGGGGATAAATAATATTGCATGCGCCACTTTGTTGTTTATTATTTTTTTAAAAAGTTTAAAATAAGCAAGAAATTTTGTTTAAACTCACAATTGTGTCCACTTGTTGTTGATTTTTCACCAGAACATTAACATTTTTATCTTTATGTTTGAAGCCTGAAATGTGGGAAAAGGCTGAAAAATTTAAGGGGGCCAAATACTTTCGCAAGGCACTTCATATTATATAGAATCATTACACACAGAGGGATCTATTTCAGGTGTTTAATGTTGATGATTATGGCTTAAAGCCAATGAAATCATTATCGCAGAAAATTAGAATATTATATAAGACCAACTGAAAACATGATTTTTAAACTCAGAAATGTTGGCGCCTACTGGAAATTCTGTACAGTAAATGCCTCAATACTTGGTCGGGGCTCCTTTTGCATGAATTACTGCATCAATGCAGCGTGGCATGGAGGCGATCAGCCTGTGGCACTGCTGAGGTGTTATGGAAGCCCAGGTTGCTTTGATAGCAGCCTTCAGCTCGTCTGCATTGTTAGGTCTGGTGTCTCTCATAGATTCTCTATGGGGTTTAGGTCAGGTGAGTTTGCTGGCCAATCAAGCACAGTGATACTGTAGTTAGTAAACCAGTTATTGGTACTTTTGGCAGACTCTGGGACCGCGATTTCCAAATGAAATGCAAAATTTACTATCATCTGAAAACACCACCTTGGACCACTGAGCAGCAGTCCAGATAAGACGCTTCTGGCATTGTCTATTGCTCATGAGTGGCTTGACACAAGGAATGCGACACTTGTAGCCCATGTCCTGGATATGTCTGTGTGTGGTGGCTCTTGAAGCACTGACTCCAGCAGCAGTCCACACCTTGTGAATCTCCCCCAAATTTTTGAATGGCCTTTTTTTAATCCTATCAAGGCTGCGGTTATCCCGGGTTGCTTGTGCATTTTTTCTACCACACTTTTTCCTTCCACTCAACTTTCCATTAATATGCTTGGATACATCACTCTGTGAACAGCCAACGTCTTTGGCAATGACCTTTTGTGGCTTACCCTCCTTGTGTAGTGTGTCAATAACTGCTTTCTAGACTTCTGTCAAGTCATCAGTCCTCCCCAAATTGTGTAGCCTACTGAACCAGATAAAGGGACCATTTTAATGGCTTAGTAAGCCTTTGCAGGTGTTTTGTGATGATTAGGGCTGAGCAGATACGGACTGTAAAATTCCGGATCCGCGCGGTTTTAAAGATCCCCGGGTGCTGGACCCGGGCCCAGGATTCCAGGTGCACGATCCGGATCCGGCACTGGGAAAATTAATTGAAAAATAAAGAAAACAAGGTTTAAGTGAGAGTGTCATACTTACGACACTCAGTGTCATGGCGGCACACTGCTTCTGGGTTGCGCATTCACTTCCTGTACCACGCAGCTTTCCATGCTTTCCCCGTCCGTCCTGTCGTCTGTGATTGGTTGCAGTCAGATGCGCCCCCAGCCTGTGACAGCGTCTGCCTGCAGTCATCGCTCATCGTGGCTCAGTCATAGGCTACACTCACAGCTAGCAGTCGTGCTCTATGGCCACTGGCTGTGAGATGTAGCAGAGCTGGATGAGTCGTCGTGGGACCTCATGTGGATTACGCCAGACCTGGAGGGTGTTGGGGATTAATAAAGTGGTGGGGGGTGTGTTTTTGAATTTTTTTTCAAATAAAGGCTTTTTCTCTGTGTTTGTATTTATTTACTGTCACTTATAGATTAGTGATGCAGGTATCTCATAGATGCCTGCCATCACTAACCTAGGGCTTAGTAGCATCTGTGCGTTGTTATTAACCCCTGCTATTACCCTGATTGCCAACGCTCCAGGGCAATTCGGGAAGAGCCAGTAATGCACCAGGATTGGCCCCCAGCTGGATTTATCTTGGCTGGGTTATCAAAATTAGGGGGGACCGCATGTCGTTTTTTTTTTTAATTATTATTTATTTAAATAAATTAAAAAAAAAAAAAAAAAGCCGCATGCGGTTTCTTAGATCGAAGTCGCACTTGCGAGGGATTCGCATGAGTCTGACATTGCATCACCACCACAGCCGCGCACACTTCTGGCAGGAGCGGACCACATGTGTTTCTGTCTACATGCAAGTGAAAAGGTTTTGGTACCGTGTTAGCCAGTTGAAAAACTATTGAATGTTCTCAGTGAGAGGAACAAAATTATAATCTTGTGATACCTTTTAATGGCTAACTAAAATAAAATAAAGTGATGTTACAAAGCAAGCTCTCGAGACATCTCAGGTCCCTTCATCAGGCATGGTATGACAAAATATCTGAAGAAACACAAATATATGCACAAACAGAGCAGAGGGATGGCATAATAAAAGACATTTAAATAAACAAACACTGAGCTTAGAAAGTGAATCCTTGATTAGTGGTGTGAGTTTTATTGTCCCAATATCCATGTAGGATCAGAGGTCTGGTGAGTCTCTGGAATGACTCCTCAGATTTTGTAATGGGCCATTTCAACTGGCTAACACGGTACCAAAACCTTTTCACTTGTAACTAAAAATGGAGGATACCAGAATGTACCGCACAACTTTGGAACTAAAAGATCTTCTGAATCTGTCAGGAGAATTCATGGCCCATTACAAAATCTAAGGAGTCATTCCAGAGACTCACCAGACCTCTGATCCTACATGGATATTGGGACAATAAAACTCACACCACTAATCAAGGATTCACTTTCTAAGCTCAGTGTTTGTTTATTAAATGTCTTTTATTATGCCATCCCTCTGCTCTGTTTGTGCATATATTTGTGTTTTTTCAGATATTTTGTCATACCATGCCTGATGAAGGGACCTGAGATGTCTCGAAAGCTTGCTTTGTAACATCACTTTATTTTATTTTAGTTAGCCATTAAAAGGGATCACAAGATTATAATTTTGTTCCTCTCACTGAGAACATTCAATAATGTCTACATGTACGCTCACCATACTGACCCGCAGACACTTGCACTGCTTTCCCCGCCCACCGGCCATCCTTGACTCATACGGGCACTGGATTCTGGAGCGGAACAGGTTTTGTTTTTTTTAATTGAGCAGTGATCCGCCGGTCCCGTATTTTTTGCCAGTCAGAGCAGCTCTAGTGATGATTATTCTAATTTTCTGAGATAATGATTTTTGGGTTTTCATTGGCTATAAGCCATGAACATCAATATTAACAAAAATAAACACTTGAAATAGATCCCTCTGTGTGTAATGACTATATAATATATAAGAATAGATCCCTCTGTGTATATTGACTATATAATATATAGGAATAGATCCCTCTGTGTGTAATGACTCTATATAATATATAGAAATAGATCCCTCTGTGTGTAATGACTATATAATATATAGAAATAGATCCCTCTGTGTATAATGACTTTATATAATATATAGGAATAGATCCCTCTGTGTGTAATGACTCTATATGATATATAGGAATAGATCCACCTGTATAATGACTCTATATGATATATAGGAATAGATCCCTCTGTGTGTAATGACTATATAATATATAGGAATAGATCCCTCTGTGTGTTATGACTCTATATGATATATAGGAATAGATCCCTCTGTGTGTAATGACTATATAATATATAGGAATAGATCCCTCTGTGTGTTATGACTCTATATGATATATAGGAATAGATCCCTCTGTGTGTAATGACTATATAATATATAGGAATAGATCCCTTTGTGTGTAATGACTCTATATAATATATAGAAATAGATCCCTCTGTGTGTTATGACTCTATATGATATATAGGAATAGATCCCTCTGTGTGTAATGACTCTATATAATATATAGGAATAGATCCCTTTGTGTGTAATGACTCTATATAATATATGTGCTTCCCTTTTTGTATTGAATTACTGAAATAAATTAACTTTTTGATGATATTCTAATTTATTGAGATGCACCTCTTAGCAAAATCTGATGATAGATTCCCTCGAAGTCTATAAGGAGTAAAGAAACCAGCTAAGTAAAGCTTGCGCTCAGTAGAGGCCGCTGCATAGAAGCAGTAAGAAGGAAGGTTTTACCTACCAGTGGAATGGTTACATCTTCATAGGGTAATTTATCTTCTTTCCAAGCATCATCGACCAAATCTAAAATGCGTCCATCTCTCTGAATCTCGCTATCCATTGGAGTGCTATAAAAAAAATATAAAATACATATATTTTACAGGAAGAATTATTTAACAGAAATAAAAAAGCGGTATTGTTCCGACAATGCCACGGTCCTGACTTTATTATTATTATTATTATTATTTATTATTATAGCGCCATTTATTCCATGGCGCTTTACAAGTGAAAGAGGGTATACGTACAACAATCATTAACAGTACAAGACAGACTGGTATAGGAGGAGAGAGGACCCTGCCCGCGAGGGCTCACAGTCTACAGGGAATGGGTGATGGTACAATAGGTGAGGACAGAGCTGGTTGCGCAGTGGTCTACTGGGCTGAGGGCTATTGTAGGTTGTAGGCTTGTTGGAAGAGGTGGGTCTTGAGGTTCCTCTTGAAGCTTTCCACGACTTTATTGCAATGTAAATATAGAAATAGTAAAAAGAAGTATAGTTGCTTCTGAATTCTCCAGCTCAATTTAACACAAAATCTCTTGAAACCTTGTCTGCCTTCTGTATACACGTCAGGGCTCATTTTCACACAGTTCTCACATTTTTAAAATAACTTCAATATAATTTTAAAGGGAACCTGTCACCACTTTTTTGGCGTATAAGCTGCGGCCACCACCACCGGGCTCTTATATACAGCATTCTAACATGCTGTCTTTTAAGAGCCCAGGCCAGGGGTATAACATAAGAATCACTTTATAATACTTACCCAACGGTCGCGCGGTGGGCCTTATGGGCGTCTCAGATGCCGGCGCCGCTTCTTTCGACGATCTTCGTCCTTGTTCTGAAGCCTGTGTGCATGATGCGTCTATGTCATACACACTCGCCGGTCCTGCGCAGGCGCACTACAATACTTTGATCTGCCCTGCTCAGTACCTGAATGCCGGCGAGTGTGGATGACGTTGAACCCGTCATGCACCGCGCTTAGAAAAAAAGGAGGACGAAGATGGCCAAAAGAGGCGGAGCCGACATCGGACAACGGAGACGCCCATAAGGCCCACCGCACGACCATTACATAAATATTATAAAGTGGTTTTTATGTTATACCCCCAGTCTGGGCTGTTATATACAGCATGTTAGAATGCTGTATATAAAAGAGCCTGGTGGTGGTGACCGCAGCTTATAGGCCGAAAAAAAGTGGTGATAGGTTCTCTTTAAACAAAAGTTTTTTGTTTTTTTTTACATAAGTTAGAAAAACTTTCTAGTATAATTACACTATTAGGCCCTAAAGGCACCATAACCCTAAGAGATCAATATACTGAATTACAAAGGAGTGCAGTGAATGTATAATCATTTAAAAGGGAACCTGTCAGGTGCAATATGCACTCAGAGCCACGAGCAGTTCTGGGTGCATATTGCTAATCCCTGCCTAACCGTTCCTGTAAACACTAGCAAAGATAAAGAGATCTATAGAAAAAGTATTTCTAAAGATATTTTATAGTATGCTAATGAGTGAGGGGACTAGTCCCAAGGGCGTTACTTCCCTTGCTAGTCGGCCGTATTAGGTTAGTACGCCCCTGTGGGTGTGCCAACATGCGAGTTAATGCGCAGCGTCAGAGGATGATCTTACTCACCTCTCCGCTGCCATCGTCACTCAACGCTCGATTTTCGCTCAGTGAACATGACCCCGGACTTTCAGTCAAACGCACTACTTCAGTTTGAAGCCAGGACGCGTACACCCGTCTTCATAGTGCGCATGATCCACGCTCCGGAGTCATGCGCACTGAGATGAAATTCAGGACTCAGATGCGATGGCGGCGGCAAGGTGAGCGCAACCATGCCTCTGATGCTGAGTATTCATTAGCATGTTAACACAGCAACAGAGGTGTACTAACATTCTAATGGGGCCAACTAGCAATAGAAGCAATGCCCTTTGGACTAGTCCCCGAGCTCATTAGCATACGATAAAAGATCTTTAGAAATACTTTTTCTAAAGATCTCTTTATTCTACCAAATACAGGGACAGTTAGGCAGGGATTAACAGTATGCACCCAGAACTGCTCATGGTCATATTGCACCTGACTAAAAAAAAAAAAAAAAAAATGTAAAAAATATTTAAAATCGAAAAAAAAACCATAACTTTTAAAGGGCCGTTAAGTAAAAGGTTTCCCACAGGCACCAATAATGCTTACACAGATGCTATAAACTCACGCTCTGTTCCAGTACTGGGTCCCTAGTAATCCCTGCTGGTATATTGATTACATTGGCCTGAATGCTGCAATCTGTGACTGGCTGCAGTGGTCACATACAGTGTTCTGGCTGTGATGTCCTGCAACCAATATAAACAATATACCAGCAAGGAACATCATGGCTGTAGCACTGGAATGGGGGGTGGGGGGGTAAATATTAAAGGGGTTGTGTTACACCTATAACTTCCTTTATAAATATCTGTCTTTAACCCATTAACGACAGGGCAATTTTTTTTCATTTTTGCACTTTCGTTTTTTCCTCCCCTTATTCCAAAGACCAGAACTTTTTTTCTTTTTTATTTTTCCGTCAATGTAGCCGTGTGAGGACTTGTTTTTTGCGGGATGAGCTGTACTTTTGATTGATACCATCTGTTTTATCATATGATGTAATGGTAAACGGAAAAAAAATAATCTAAGTACGGGGAAATAGCAACAATAAGAAAAATTCTGCAATTGCTTTTTATTTCCAGAATTCATTTTACCAGAAAAACGGAGCTGGCAGTTTGATTCTGCAGGCCGGTACGATTACATAGATACCAAACATATATAGATTATGTTTTAAGTGGTGAAAAAGAAATACATTTTGAAAGAAAAGAAATATCAAACGCAGCGATACCAAATGTGTATTTTTTTTATTTTTTAACGTAGTAAAAGGGGGATGATTTGAATTTTTCATATTTTTACAATTTTTTAGACTGTATTTAATAGACCCATTAGGTGAATTGAACCTGAAATTGTCTGATCACTTGTGCTATATACAGCAATGCATCAGCACTGCTGTATATAGAAGTCACAGTCTCCTATAATGATGAGTGAGGGGGATTAACACTGTTACTTGATTGAGCATCAGGTGCTCAGACACAAATCTAGTATCAGGTACAGTGGAAGTCAATGGGAAACTCGAGCATTTTTATACTGCGATGCTTGATTTAGTACAGAGCAGTGGTGAGCACGCTCGCTCATCACTAGTCTCCAATGAATGCTGGCCACAGTTTAGCTTTTATAGGAGTACTATGATGACAGACACAGGTAATCAGCTTACCCCTGGTTGTCATGACAACTCATCGGCATGCCGCATTCGCAGCCCCCTTCACAGTGCGCAGCCCTTCCCCAATAACTGCAAAGCCCTCCTCACCTTGCGCAGTCCCCTCACTGTATGCAGCCTACCATAACCTTGTGCAGCCTCCCCTAACTGTATGCAGCAGCCCCTAACCTTGCACAGTCCCCTCACTGTATGCAGCCCCCCCTCACTGTGCGCAGTCCCTCCCCTCACTGTGCACAGTCCTCCCCCCTCACTGTGCGCAGTCCCTCCCCTCACTGTGCGCAGTCCCTCCCCTCACTGTGCGCAGTCCCTCCCCTCACTGTGCGCAGTCCCTCCCCTCACTGTGCGCAGTCCCTCCCCTCACTGTGCGCAGTCCCTCCCCTCACTGTGCGCAGTTCCACCCCCTCACTGTGCGCAGTTCCCCACCTCAATGTGCGCAGTTCCCCCCTCACTGTGCACAGTCCCCCCCCCCCACTGTGCGTAGCCCCCCAACCTTGTGCAGCCTCTCCTCATTATATGCAGCCCCCCTCACCTTGTGCAGCCTCCCTTCACTGTGCGCAGCCCCCCGCAGTGTACAGCCCTCCACTTCTCACTGTGCACAAGACCTCCCCTCTCCCCTGTTCACAGCCCTACTCCACTCAC
Organism: Anomaloglossus baeobatrachus; assembly: GCF_048569485.1. Taxonomy (NCBI): domain Eukaryota; kingdom Metazoa; phylum Chordata; class Amphibia; order Anura; family Aromobatidae; genus Anomaloglossus; species Anomaloglossus baeobatrachus. The sequence continues at coordinate 176,068,110 of NC_134361.1, forward strand.
TGAGCCCCCCTTGCTGTGTGAAATACCTCAGTACTCACCATGTGAGGCGCTCGCAGTCCGTTCACGGATATATCGCTCGCGTAATAACGGATGAAAGCGCTCGAGAACGTCACGTGACCAGAGTCACCTGACTGCCGGAGCGGCGCGCTCTATTACGTAACATGTAGCTTGGACGTCATCGGCGTGCGCCATCTACAGCTCAGCATCCCCCTGTACAGTACATGGGAAGTTCCCCAGCCGCTGGAGAGAGCCCCGCAGTTCTAGGAATGTACCACTCCTCATCCGAAAAGAAGGGGTGTAGTGGAAAATTCACGTCATAGCTTTCTAGTTGTTATAGGACAGAATTTGCAACAACTAATTTGATTACAGCTTCATTTTTAGAAGCCAGACTGGGGAAAACAGTGCGGATGGTTCTATGCTCTGCAGGTTATGTTCCCTTAAAGGGATTGTCCATTAAATATAAGTCATCACCTCTACATGCTATAGACAATAACTTATTGATTCTGGGGGGCAGATTCCAATGGGCTGAACAGGAGAATTATTATTTCCATTAGACTGGAGTGGCAAAGTGCACGAGGCATCCCTATGTGGTACCTGAATGCTTCTCTCAATACAGAATCATGTATAGGTCAGAGGTCGGCGCTATTCTGTAGCAGGGAGAAAAGTTGCTCTGTTTTGCCAGTTGTGTCCCAGCAGCTGGACCCTGACGGAAGTGCAGTGACCTGATCATGCTCTCTGACCCTAAACCCGGCGTCTGAGGCAGTGACAATGGACACAGGTACGCGCGTCACTGCTGATGACGCTTAGCAATGGGCACTGAATAGCATGTTAGTACGCCCCTGTGGGTGTGCCAACATGCTAAGAGGGCGGACTAGTCAGGGGATATAACGCCTTTGGGACTAGTCCCTGCGCTCATCAGCATATCATAAAGGATATTTAGAAACACTTTTTCTAAAGATCCCTTTATCTATGCTAGTGTATACAGGGACGGTTAGGCAGAGATTAGCAATAAGCACCCAGAACTGCTTGTGGTTCCCTTTAAGTAAATTAGGTTGCTTGCATTCTTTTATTGCAGTTTGATTGCAATTGTTTTGTCTCTTTTTAGTATGTCAAGTTGGTATATAAATATAGCTGCTTTGTTTTTGTTACCTCCTGATAGCTGACTTCAACAAAACTTTTTTTTGATAATCATGTGCAGATCACAGGTGTTTTTGCTACTTGTGCATTTTGTACCTGTGGATTTTCTGCATCTAATCTAAGGGCGGCTTTGCACGTTGCAACATCGCACGTGCGATGTCGGTGGGGTCAAATCGAAAGTGACGCACATCCGGCGTCACTTTCGACATCGTAGTGTGTAAATCCTAGATGATACAATTAATGAGCGCAAAAGCGTCGTTATCGTATCATCTGTGTAAGCTCCGACTTTTTCATAATTACGCTGCCGCGACAGGTACGATGTTGTTCCTCGTTCCTGCGGCAGCACACATCGCTGTGTATGAAGCCGCAGGAGCGAGGAACATCACCTTACCTGCCGCCGACGGCTATACGGAAGGAAGGAGGTGAGCGGGATGTTTACATCGTGCTCATCTCCGCCGCTCCGCTTTGATTGGCCGCCTGCCGTGTGACGTCGCTGTGACGTTGTACGACCCGCCCCCTTAGGAAGGAGGCGGGTCGCCGGCCAGAGCGACGTCGCAGGACGGGTGAGTGCATGTGAAGCTGGCGTAGCGATAATGTTCGCTACACCAGGAATCACAAGATATCACTGCTGCGACGGGGGCTGGGACTATCGCGTGCGACATCGCAGCATCGGCTTGCGATGTCGCAACGTGCAAAGCCCACCTAAGTCTGTAGGACAAATCTGCACATAAAACAGGGTACCCGGAAAAGAAATTGAAATTTTGCAGAATTGAAACAAATACCACAGGTCAATTTACACTGAGTAAAAAAGAAGCGCAGTCAACAGAGATTTCTATAAATCCCATCCATTTTGCAGGAACTGTAAGGGGTACTTTGCACACTACGACATCGCAAGCCGATGCTGCGATGCCGAGCGCGATAGTCCCCGCCCCCGTCGCAGTAGCGATATCTTGTGATTGCTGCCGCAGCGAACATTATCGCTACGGCAGCTTCACATGCACTTACCTGCCCTGCGACGTCGCTCTGGCCGGCAAACCACCTCCTTCCTAAGGGGGCGGGTCGTGCGGCGTCACAGCGACGTCACACGGCAGGCGGCCAATAGCAGAGGCGGGGCGGAGATGAACGGGACGTAAACATCCTGTCCACCTCCTTCCTTCCGCATTGCAGCCGGGAAGCAGGTAGGAGATGTTCCTCGCTGCTGTGGCTTCACACACAGCGATGTGTGCTGCCGCAGGAACGAGGAACAACATCGTACCGTCGCTGCTGCAAAATTATGGAAATGTCGGACACTACACAGATCAGACGATAACGACGCTTTTGCGCTCGTTAATCGTATGTAAAAGGATTCACATACTGCGATGTCGACAGCGACGCCGGATGTGCGTCACTTTCGATTTGACCCCACCTACATCGCACCTGCGATGTCGTAGTGTGCAAAGTACCCCTAAAGCGGGCTTTACACGCTGCGATATCAGTATCGATATCGCTAGCGTGGGTACCCGCCCCCATCTGTCGTGCGACACGGGCAAATCGCTGCCTTTGACGCACAACATTGCCCAGACCTGTCACACGTACTTACCTGCCAGGCGACGTCGCTGTGACCGGCTAACCGCCTCCTTTCTAAGGGGGCGGTTCGTTCAGCGTCACAGCGACATCACAGCAGCGTCACTGAACCGCCGCCCAATAGAAGCGGAGGGGTGGAGATGAGCGGGATGAACATCGCGCCCACCTCCTTCCTTCCGCATTGTGGCCGGGAGGCAGGTAAGGAGAGCTTCCTCGTTCCTGCGGTGTCACACGGAGCGATGTGTGCTGCCGCAGGAATGAGGAACAACCTCGTTACTGCTGCAGTAACGATATTTGAGAATGGACCCCCATGTCACCGATGAGTGATTTTGTACGTTTTTGCGACGATGCAAAATCGCTCATAGGTGTCACACGCAACGGCATCGCTACAGCGGCCGGATGTGCGTCACCAATTCCGTGACCCCAACGACTTCGCATTAGCGATATCGTAGCGTGTAAAGCCCCCTTAAGACCACGTGCCCACGTTGAGTATTTGGTGAGTTTTTACCCCAGTATTTGTAGCCAAAACCAGGAGAGTGATAAATACAGAAGTGGTGCCCGTGTTTCTATTATACTTTTCCTCTGATTGTTACTCTTGTGTCTGGAGGTACTTGGCCCGTCTGTACATTGTGGTCCCACATTGGAGTGACTTGCACAGATGTGTGGAAGGAGTCACTGAAGACCAGCGACATGGGGCTCCGTAGGAGTTTGCTGCTACAGATTAAATTTTCCACAAGTAGTAATAAGGACGTTGTAATTGAAAGTCATTTGTGGACTATAAATGGTTGGGAAGCTCTATTTTAGTACCCACATAGTCATATTTAGTGATGAGTGAGCACTACTATGTTCGGGTGCTCGTCAGCCATAACGAATAGTTGGACGCTCAGATGGGCATGACTCTACTACCTGAGAATAATGGAAATCAATGGGGAACTCGAGAATTTTTCCCATAGATCTTCCGGAAAAATGCTTGAGTTTCCTAGCTACTTTTGTTGAGGAGCGCCATTGGATTAAATACTTAATTAACCCCTTGACATGGGATTGTGGGAAATGTGTCAAGTATGCCCACTGTGGGGCTGACCATGCCCCCTTTTTATAAAGGCATGTTCTTGAATTAATCTCGCAGTTTCTGGGCCAACCTTGGTCGAGGAAAGATAAACATCCAACTGTGTGTCTGATCTCATTTTTCAAGCATGCACTCGATGCACAGCAATTACAACCAGGCAGTAGGCAACTTGTGGAACTTTGTAAGAGTTCACCCTAACACTTTCATTATACTCGGTTAGTCGAGTCACACCCATCACAGCGTGCAACTGACTTCAGCATGGTAGTGCTCAGTCATCACTAGTTATGAGTACCGTTCATGGTAGTGCTCGCTCATCACTAGTTACTCTTACCGAACACCCGAGTATGGTAGTGCCCACTCATCACTAGTTACTCTTACCGAACACCCGAGTATGGTAGTGCCCACTCATCACTAGTTACTCTTACCGAACACCCGAGTATGGTAGTGCCCACTCATCACTAGATACGAGTACTGAGCACCTGAGCATGGTAGTGCTCGCTCATCACTAGTTACGAGTACTGAGCACCCGAGCATGGTAGTGCCCGCTCATCACTAGTTACTCTTACCGAACACCCGAGCATGGTAGTGCCCGCTCATCACTAGTTACTCTTACCGAACACCCGAGTATGGTAGTGCCCACTTATCACTAGTTACGAGTACTGAGCACCTGAGCATGGTAGTGCTCGCTCATCACTAGTTACGAGTACTGAGCACCCGAGCATGGTAGTGCCCGCACATCACTAGTTACTCTTACCGAACACCCGAGCATGGTAGTGCCCGCTCATCACTAGTTACCAGTACCGAGCATGGTAGTGTCCGCTCATCACTAGTTACGAGTACTGAGCACCCGAGCATGGTAGTGCTCGCTCATCACTAGTTACGAGTACTGAGCACCTGAGCATGGTAGTGCTCGCTCATCACTAGTTACGAGTACTGAGCACCCGAGCATGGTAGTGCTCGCTCATCACTAGTTACGAGTACTGAGCACCTGAGCATGGTAGTGCTCGCTCATCACTAGTTACGAGTACTGAGCACCCGAGCATGGTAGTGCCCGCTCATCACTAGTTACTCTTACCGAACACCCGAGCATGGTAGTGCCCGCTCATCACTAGTTACTCTTACCGAACACCCGAGTATGGTAGTGCCCACTCATCACTAGTTACGAGTACTGAGCACCTGAGCATGGTAGTGCTCGCTCATCACTAGTTACGAGTACTGAGCACCCGAGCATGGTAGTGCCCGCTCATCACTAGTTACTCTTACCGAACACCCGAGCATGGTAGTGCCCGCTCATCACTAGTTACTCTTACCGAACACCCGAGTATGGTAGTGCCCACTCATCACTAGTTACAAGTACTGAGCACCTGAGCATGGTAGTGTCCGCTCATCACTAGTTACGAGTACTGAGCACCCGAGCATGGTAGTGCCCGCTCATCACTAGTTACTCTTACCGAACACCCGAGCATGGTAGTGCCCGCTCATCACTAGTTACTCTTACCGAACACCCGAGTATGGTAGTGCCCACTCATCACTAGTTACGAGTACTGAGCACCTGAGCATCGCAGTGCTCGCTCATCCCTCCTCATATTATTAAGATAGTTTTTGGGTGGTACTTATTTATCTTTATGCGTTTTATTCACTGTATTAATGACGTGCCTGTGTGTTTGTGCAGGCACCAGTCACATGTGCTGTCACATTATGTCTCTCTGAGCTGTACTGAAAAATATCTTATGAGCAGTCGCGCTGTTGCAGGATCATGCATGTGAGATCCTGACTCCAGCCTCCTGCACCTACTGGGGCACAGCATGGAAAGAGTTGTAGCAGGGAGCGACTACAAACAGTTCACTGGTCACAAACCCTGCAGGTGGACTAAAGCACTAAGGAACACAAAGTGTAAAAGTTATCAAGCTAAATGCATTCTGGTATATTTGGTATGAAAATTTTTCTTTGATGACTTGCACCATATTTATGTGTTTTAGACACTTTCTGCAGCTTAGCTGATAAGGAGACATGGTTTCAATAAAAGAGTGCATACCATAATATGCAACGCTGTGACAGAAATGTGCGAAATGCCAGCTAAGACCTCGTTTAAATGGTCTGTTTTCACATACTGTACATGTTCAATTTCTGTTTTTTTTACAGATAGAACAAGTGCCCCTTATAGGCTCTTCACATATCCGTATTTTTCCATGGACCGTGTGTCTGTGGAAATCATGTCCGTTTTTGATCCAAATCATGGGTCAAAATCACCCATAAATGTCTGAGTCACTGAAAATCACCAACAGCACAGGGATGACATCAGAGTGCAATCACTGACAGCACAGGGAGGACATCCGAGTGCAATCACTGACAGCACAGGGAGGACATCAGAGTGCAATCACTGACAGCACAGGGAGGACATCAGAGTGCAATCACTGACAGCACAGGGAGGACATCAGAGTGCAGTCACTGACAGCACAGGGATGACATCAGAGTGCAATCACTGACAGCACAGGGATGACATCAGAGTGCAATCACTGACAGCAAAGGGAGGACATCAGAGTGCAATCACTGACAGCACAGGGAGGACATCAGAGTGCAATCACTGACAGCACAGGGAGGACATCAGAGTGCAATCACTAACAGCACAGGGAGGACATCAGAGTGCAATCACTGACAGCACAGGGATGACATCAGAGTGCAATCACTGACAGCACAGGGATGACATCAGAGTGCAATCACTGACAGCACAGGGATGACAACAGAGTGCAATCACTGACAGCACAGGGAGGACATCCGAGTGCAATCACTGACAGCACAGGGATGACATCCGAGTGCAATCACTGACAGCACAGGGATGACATCAGAGTGCAATCACTGACAGCACAGGGAGGACATCCGAGTGCAATCACTGACAGCACAGGGAGGACATCAGAGTGCAATCACTGACAGCACAGGGAGGACATCAGAGTGCAATCACTGACAGCACAGGGATGACATCCGAGTGCAATCACTGACAGCACAGGGATGACATCCGAGTGCAATCACTGACATCACAGGGATGACATCCGAGTGCAATCACTGACAGCACAGGGATGACATCAGAGTGCAATCACTGACAGCACAGGGAGGACATCCGAGTGCAATCACTGACAGCACAGGGAGGACATCAGAGTACAATCACTGACAGCACAGGGAGGACATCAGAGTGCAATCACTGACAGCACAGGGATGACATCCGAGTGCAATCACTGACAGCACAGGGATGACATCCGAGTGCAATCACTGACAGCACAGGGATGACATCAGAGTGCAATCACTGACAGCACAGGGATGACATCAGAGTGCAATCACTGACAGCACAGGGAGGACATCAGAGTGCAATCACTGACAGCACAGGAAGGACATCAGAGTGCAATCACTGACAGCACAGGGAGGACATCAGAGTACAATCACTGACAGCACAGGGAGGACATCAGAGTGCAATCACTAACAGCACAGGGAGGACATGAGAGTGCAATCACTAACAGCACAGGGAGGACATGAGAGTGCAATCACTAACAGCACAGGGATGACATCAGAGTGCAATCACTGACAGCACAGGGATGACATCAGAGTGCAATCACTGACAGCACAGGGATGACATCAGAGTGCAATCACTGACAGCACAGGGAGGACATCAGAGTGCAATCACTGACAGCACAGGGAGGACATCAGAGTGCAATCACTGACAGCACAGGGAGGACATCAGAGTGCAATCACTGACAGCAAAGGGAGGACATCAGAGTGCAATCACTGACAGCACAGGGAGGACATCAGAGTGCAATCACTGACAGCACAGGGAGGACATCAGAGTGCAATCACTAACAGCACAGGGAGGACATCAGAGTGCAATCACTGACAGCACAGGGATGACATCAGAGTGCAATCACTGACAGCACAGGGCTGATATCAGAGTGCAATCACTGACAGCACAGGGAGGACATCAGAGTGTAATCACTGACAGCACAGGGATGACATCAGAGTGCAATCACTGGCAGCACAGGGCTGATATCAGAGTGCAATCACTAACAGCACAGGGAGGACATCAGAGTGCAATCACTAACAGCACAGGGAGGACATCAGAGTGCAATCACTGACAGCACAGGGATGACATCAGAGTGCAATCACTGGCAGCACAGGGCTGATATCAGAGTGCAATCACTGACAGCACAGGGAGGACATCAGAGTGTAATCACTGACAGCACAGGGATGACATCAGAGTGCAATCACTGACAGCACAGGGATGACATCAGAGTGCAATCACTAACAGCACAGGGAGGACATCAGAGTGCAATCACTGACAGCACAGGGATGACATCAGAGTGCAATCACTGACAGCACAGGGATGACATCAGAGTGCTATCACTGACCATACAGGATGACATCAGAGTGCAATCACTGGCAGCACAGGGCTGATATCAGAGTGCAATCACTGACAGCACAGGGAGGACATCAGATTGCAGTCACTGATAGCACAGGGATGATATCAGAGTGCAATCACTGACAGCACAGGGCTGACATCAGAGTGCAATCACTGACAGCACAGGGCTGACATCAGAGTGCAATCACTGACAGCACAGGGCTGACATCAGAGTGCAATCACTGACAGCACAGGGCTGACATCAGAGTGCAATCACTGACAGCACAGGGATGACATCAGAGTGCAGTCACTGACAGCACAGGGATGACATCAGAGTGCAATCACTGACAGCACAGGGATGACATCAGAGTGCAATCACTGACAGCACAGGGATGACATCAGAGTGCAATCACTGACAGCACAGGGGTGACATCAGAGTGCAATCACTGACAGCACAGGGATGACATCAGAGTGCAATCACTGACAGCACAGGGATGACATCAGAGTGCAGTCACTGACAGCACAGGGATGACATCAGAGTGCAGACACTGACAGCACAGGGATGACATCAGAGTGCAGACACTGACAGCACAGGGATGACATCAGAGTGCAATCACTGACAGCACAGGGATGACATCAGAGTGCAATCACTGACAGCACAGGGATGACATCAGAGTGCAATCACTGACAGCACAGGGATGGCATCAGAGTGCAATCACTGACAGCACAGAGATGACATCAGAGTGCAATCACTGACAGCACAGGATGACATCAGAGTGCAATCACTGACAGCACAGGGATGACATCAGAGTGCAATCACTGACAGCACAGGGATGACATCAGAGTGCAGTCACTGACAGCACAGGGAGGACATCAGAGTGCAGTCACTGACAGCACAGGGATGACATCAGAGTGCAGTCACTGACAGCACAGGGATGACATCAGAGTGCAGACACTGACAGCACAGAGATGACATCAGAGTGCAATCACTGACAGCACAGGGATGACATCAGAGTGCAATCACTGACAGCACAGGGATGACATCAGAGTGCAATCACTGACAGCACAGGGATGACATCAGAGTGCAATCACTGACAGCACAGGGATGACATCAGAGTGCAGACACTGACAGCACAGGGATGACGTCAGAGTGTAATCACTGACATCACAGGGCTGACATCAGAGTGCAGTCACTGACAGCACAGGGATGACATCATAATGCAGTCACTGACAGCACAGGGATGACATCAGAGTGCAATCACTGACAGCACAGGGAGGACATCCGAGTGCAATCACTGACAGCACAGGGAGGACATCAGAGTGCAATCACTGACAGCACAGGGAGGACATCAGAGTGCAATCACTGACAGCACAGGGAGGACATCAGAGTGCAGTCACTGACAGCACAGGGATGACATCAGAGTGCAATCACTGACAGCACAGGGATGACATCAGAGTGCAATCACTGACAGCAAAGGGAGGACATCAGAGTGCAATCACTGACAGCACAGGGAGGACATCAGAGTGCAATCACTGACAGCACAGGGAGGACATCAGAGTGCAATCACTAACAGCACAGGGAGGACATCAGAGTGCAATCACTGACAGCACAGGGATGACATCAGAGTGCAATCACTGACAGCACAGGGATGACATCAGAGTGCAATCTCTAACAGCACAGGGAGGACATCAGAGTGCAATCACTGACAGCACAGGGATGACATCCGAGTGCAATCACTGACATCACAGGGATGACATCCGAGTGCAATCACTGACATCACAGGGATGACATCCGAGTGCAATCACTGACAGCACAGGGAGGACATCAGAGTGCAATCACTGACAGCACAGGGAGGACATCAGAGTGCAATCACTGACAGCACAGGGATGACATCCGAGTGCAATCACTGACAGCACAGGGATGACATCAGAGTGCAATCACTGACAGCACAGGGAGGACATCCGAGTGCAATCACTGACAGCACAGGGAGGACATCAGAGTGCAATCACTGACAGCACAGGGAGGACATCAGAGTGCAATCACTGACAGCACAGGGATGACATCCGAGTGCAATCACTGACAGCACAGGGATGACATCCGAGTGCAATCACTGACATCACAGGGATGACATCCGAGTGCAATCACTGACAGCACAGGGATGACATCAGAGTGCAATCACTGACAGCACAGGGAGGACATCCGAGTGCAATCACTGACAGCACAGGGAGGACATCAGAGTACAATCACTGACAGCACAGGGAGGACATCAGAGTGCAATCACTGACAGCACAGGGATGACATCCGAGTGCAATCACTGACAGCACAGGGATGACATCCGAGTGCAATCACTGACAGCACAGGGATGACATCAGAGTGCAATCACTGACAGCACAGGGATGACATCAGAGTGCAATCACTGACAGCACAGGGAGGACATCAGAGTGCAATCACTGACAGCACAGGAAGGACATCAGAGTGCAATCACTGACAGCACAGGGAGGACATCAGAGTACAATCACTGACAGCACAGGGAGGACATCAGAGTGCAATCACTAACAGCACAGGGAGGACATGAGAGTGCAATCACTAACAGCACAGGGAGGACATGAGAGTGCAATCACTAACAGCACAGGGATGACATCAGAGTGCAATCACTGACAGCACAGGGATGACATCAGAGTGCAATCACTGACAGCACAGGGATGACATCAGAGTGCAATCACTGACAGCACAGGGAGGACATCAGAGTGCAATCACTGACAGCACAGGGAGGACATCAGAGTGCAATCACTGACAGCACAGGGAGGACATCAGAGTGCAATCACTGACAGCAAAGGGAGGACATCAGAGTGCAATCACTGACAGCACAGGGAGGACATCAGAGTGCAATCACTGACAGCACAGGGAGGACATCAGAGTGCAATCACTAACAGCACAGGGAGGACATCAGAGTGCAATCACTGACAGCACAGGGATGACATCAGAGTGCAATCACTGACAGCACAGGGCTGATATCAGAGTGCAATCACTGACAGCACAGGGAGGACATCAGAGTGTAATCACTGACAGCACAGGGATGACATCAGAGTGCAATCACTGGCAGCACAGGGCTGATATCAGAGTGCAATCACTAACAGCACAGGGAGGACATCAGAGTGCAATCACTAACAGCACAGGGAGGACATCAGAGTGCAATCACTGACAGCACAGGGATGACATCAGAGTGCAATCACTGGCAGCACAGGGCTGATATCAGAGTGCAATCACTGACAGCACAGGGAGGACATCAGAGTGTAATCACTGACAGCACAGGGATGACATCAGAGTGCAATCACTGACAGCACAGGGATGACATCAGAGTGCAATCACTAACAGCACAGGGAGGACATCAGAGTGCAATCACTGACAGCACAGGGATGACATCAGAGTGCAATCACTGACAGCACAGGGATGACATCAGAGTGCTATCACTGACCATACAGGATGACATCAGAGTGCAATCACTGGCAGCACAGGGCTGATATCAGAGTGCAATCACTGACAGCACAGGGAGGACATCAGATTGCAGTCACTGATAGCACAGGGATGATATCAGAGTGCAATCACTGACAGCACAGGGCTGACATCAGAGTGCAATCACTGACAGCACAGGGCTGACATCAGAGTGCAATCACTGACAGCACAGGGCTGACATCAGAGTGCAATCACTGACAGCACAGGGCTGACATCAGAGTGCAATCACTGACAGCACAGGGATGACATCCGAGTGCAATCACTGACAGCACAGGGATGACATCAGAGTGCAATCACTGACAGCACAGGGATGACATCAGAGTGCAATCACTCCAGCACAGGGATGACATCAGAGTGCAATCACTGACAGCACAGGGGTGACATCAGAGTGCAATCACTGACAGCACAGGGATGACATCAGAGTGCAATCACTGACAGCACAGGGATGACATCAGAGTGCAGTCACTGACAGCACAGGGATGACATCAGAGTGCAGACACTGACAGCACAGGGATGACATCAGAGTGCAGACACTGACAGCACAGGGATGACATCAGAGTGCAATCACTGACAGCACAGGGATGACATCAGAGTGCAATCACTGACAGCACAGGGATGACATCAGAGTGCAATCACTGACAGCACAGGGATGGCATCAGAGTGCAATCACTGACAGCACAGAGATGACATCAGAGTGCAATCACTGACAGCACAGGATGACATCAGAGTGCAATCACTGACAGCACAGGGATGACATCAGAGTGCAATCACTGACAGCACAGGGATGACATCAGAGTGCAGTCACTGACAGCACAGGGAGGACATCAGAGTGCAGTCACTGACAGCACAGGGATGACATCAGAGTGCAGTCACTGACAGCACAGGGATGACATCAGAGTGCAGACACTGACAGCACAGAGATGACATCAGAGTGCAATCACTGACAGCACAGGGATGACATCAGAGTGCAATCACTGACAGCACAGGGATGACATCAGAGTGCAATCACTGACAGCACAGGGATGACATCAGAGTGCAATCACTGACAGCACAGGGATGACATCAGAGTGCAGACACTGACAGCACAGGGATGACGTCAGAGTGTAATCACTGACATCACAGGGCTGACATCAGAGTGCAGTCACTGACAGCACAGGGATGACATCATAATGCAGTCACTGACAGCACAGGGATGACATCAGAGTGCAGACACTGACATCACAGGGATGACATCATAGTGCAGTCACTGACAGCACAGGGATGACATCAGAGTGCAATCACTGACAGCACAGGGATGACATCAGAGTGCAATCACTGACAGCACAAGGATGACATCAGAGTGCAATCACTGACAGCACGTGCAGTCACTGACAGCACAGGGATGACATCAGAGTGCAATCACTGACAGCACAGGGATGACATCAGAGTGCAATCACTGACAGCACAGGGATGACATCAGAGTGCAATCACTGACAGCACAGGGATGACATCAGAGTGTAATCACTGACAGCACAGGGATGACATCAGAGTGCAATCACTGACAGCACAAGGAGGACATCAGAGTGCAATCACTAACAGCACAGGGAGGACATCAGAGTGCAATCACTGACAGCACAGGGATGACATCAGAGTGTAATCACTGACAGCACAGGGATGACATCAGAGTGCAATCACTGACAGCACAGGGAGGACATCAGAGTGCAATCACTAACAGCACAGGGAGGACATCAGAGTGCAATCACTGACAGCACAGGGATGACATCAGAGTGTAATCACTGACAGCACAGGGATGACATCAGAGTGCAATCCGTTTGCTGTCTGTTTTTAACATTGCAATGTATTGGAGAAACTTTGCAATTATTTTTCAGATAAGAAAATCTCTGATGAAACTGTGATGGCAAAAACCGAAATATTGACCAAACACTGATGAAACTCCAATCCAAAATGTTCATGAAAATTTGATTATTTTTTTTTGCTTATAGGAAAAATCTCTGAAGTCTGAATACAACAGTTAAACAACAGGATAAAGAGTTGCACACCAGTCACAATGTACAGGGGAATAATGAAAAGCAGAACTGCTATGGGAATACTAGACTGAAAAATACAATGGACTATCTGAAAAAAGTGAAAAACATGAAAATGGAATGTGCATAACTGCTATGAATAATAGGAATGAGAGATGTTTAGTCATTGTATTGATCAATGCAAAAGAGCCCCAAAACCAAACACCAAGGTAATCTCTATTTTTGGGGTCCCTAATCTATTTTTTAATTTGAATACAACAGTTGTCCTAAATAGTGTAAAAATGTACACCTCCTCATTCATTGATAGACGTTCGCCTCCAATTCATCTGGCGCTTATTACTTCAGCTAACCTGTTTCTTACCTTATGAAAACAAAGCCAGAAAACCTTCCTAATAGCCAATTGTTGTTGTCTAATGTAGTGACCACATGTTCCATGTACTGTATAATTCTCAGTTGTGTTTATAGCACTTGGATTTTTTCTTTAATTCCACATAATATATTTCAATAACACTTGTCTTCTGCGAATCTTGTGTGTGTGTATCCTAAGAAAGGCATTTTTCACCTGAAAAGTATATCACGTGTCTGACATGTCAGAGCTTGTGCCTGTTAGCATTTGAGATATTTCTTCTAAATCATGAGATTCGTTTTTGTAAGAAATATGTGTATTTGTTCAGATTCATGAGCTTCTTGTTACGGAACATGTGTAACATCATAGATAAATGTTGTCCACAGACAACAATGAAAAATTGTATACAGTGTCAGTATACACCTATGGCTATAGAGACCATATGGACAACGCCATGTGAGGTCTTGACGTGAGATCGTCACACCGTCCTAGTCCTTGGATTATGGTGTGGGTGGCATAATGTACAGTAACCGAACTCCTCTAGTCTTCATCCCAGCTACACTAACAGCTCGGCGTTACATTATTTTGGTTTTGGAACCAGTAGTATGGCCATTTCGCCAAGTGTTCAAGGAGACGTTTTTCAATATGACAACACCAGACCGGATGTTGGTTGTGCTACTATGACCATCCCCTATGATCTACACATGCTACCATGGCCTGCAGCGTCTCCAAACTTTTCTCCGGGCACATCTTGGACATCATTGGTTGGCAATTGCACAGGAACTGCCAGCAGCGGATCTTGATGATTTGCCAAAATGCATTCAGCATGGTAGAACATGCCTCAAATAACCGCAGTGCAAAGGTTCCTGTTTCTGAGCTAAGAGATACCATTGTGTGGAGGAGGCCTGAGAGAGCGTAGTATCTAAATATCTAAACAACACAAGAGAGCCTCTACTTCATACTGAACATAGTTATATACAGTGGGGAAAATAAGTATGTGATACACTGCCAATTTTACAAGTTTTCCCACCTACAAAGAATGTAGAGGTCTGTAATTTTTAATGTAGGTACACTTCAACTGTGACAGACAGAATTAAAAAAAATCCAGAAAATCACATTGTATGATCTTTAAATAATTAATTTGTATTTTATTGCATGAAATAAGTATTTGATACAATAGAAAAACAGAACCTAATATTTGGTAGAAACCTTTGTCAGACATTTCCTATAGTTCATCACCAGGTTTGCACACACTGTAGCAGAGGTTTTGGCAACGCCTCCATACAGATCTTCTCCAGGTCTTTCAGGTTTCGGGGCTGTCATTGGGCAACATTGAGTTACAGCTCCCTCCAATGATTTTCTATTGGGTTCAGGTCTGGAGACTGGCTAGGCCACTCCAGGACCTTGAAATGCTTCTTACAAAGCCGCTCCTTAATTGCCCTGGCTGTGTGTTTCAGGTCATTGTCATGCTGGAAGACCCAGCCACGACCCATCTTCAGTGCTCTTACTGAGGGAAGGAGGTCGTTGGCCAAAATCTTACGATACAGAACCCCATCCATCCTCCCATCAATACAGAGCAGTCGTCCTGTCCCTTTTGAAGAAAGGCACCCCAAAGTATGATGTTTGCACCTCCATGCTTCACAGTTGGGGCAGTGTTCTTGAGGTTGTACTCATCCTTCTTCTTCCTCCAAACTTGGCAAATGGAGTTGATGCCAAAAAGTCCTATTTTGGTCTCATCTGACCACATAACCTTCTCCAATGCCTCCTCTGGAACATCTAGATCAGTGGTTCCCAGACTCCATTCCTCACAACCCCCAACAGGTCATGTTTTCAGGATTTCCTTAATATAGCACAGGTGATGACTTGATAATGATTCCATCACCTGTTCAATAGTAAGGAAATCCTGAAAACATGACTTGTTGGGGGCCATGAGGACTGGAGTTTGGGAAACACTGATCTAGATGGTCATGGCGAACTTCAAGTGGGCCTGGACATGTGATGGCGTGAGCAGAAGGACCTTTCGTTCCCTGAATGATTTTAATGCATGACGGTGTAGTGTTTTGCTAATTGTAATCTGGTCCCAGCTCTCTTCAGGTCATTGATCAGGTCCTCCCGTGTAGTTCTGGGCTGATTCCTGACCTTTCTCAGAATCATCCTTATGTTGCGAGGCAAAATCTTGCATGGAGCCCAAGACCGAATAAGATTGACAGTCATCTTGTGTCTCTTGTATTTTCTAATAATTGTGCCAACAGTTGTTGCCTTCTCACCAAGCTGCTTGCCTATTGTCCTGTAGTCCATCCCAGCCTTGTGCAGGTCTACAATTGTGTCCCTGGTGTCCATAGACATCTCTTTGGTCTTGGCCATGGTAGAGAGGTTGTAATGTGATTGATTGAGTGTGTGGACAGGTGCCTTTCATACAGGTAACAAATTCAAGCAGGTGCAATTAATACAGGTGAGTGCACAGTAGGAGCGTCTGAAAGAAAAATAACAGGTCTATGAGAGACAGAATTCTTGCTGGTTGGTAGGTGATCAAATACTTATTTCATGCAATAAAATGCAAACTAATTATTTAAAAATCATACAAGGTGATTTCTGAATTTTCTGGGAGGATTCTGTCTTCCGTTGAAGTGTATCTATGATAGAAAATTACAGACCACTCCATTCTTTGTAGGTGGGAAAACTTGCAAAATCAGCAGTGTATCAAATACTTATTTCCCCCACTATATGTGGCAAAATCAGAATGAGCCCTGTATATAAGGGAGCAGTAGTCCATCAGTTATACAGCCTTCTCTGGGCAGTTTGGCTGCTGCTGTTTCTGTGAAGTATGCAGTAAGAGACTCAGATTACAAGCAGCAGTGTCCTCCCATTAGATTAACTTTTATAAACAGCTATGTCCTCCTCCCTTTACTTCTGACCACATATTGAGCTCATTGTGGAAAAATGAAACTAAAACTACTTTACCTTCTATATAACTATATGAGAGCTTGTTTTTTTGCTGCACAAGTTGTGTATGGAATGACACCATCCACTTTTTCATGTTATGTGCTGTAAAATGGGGAAAACAATTCCACAAACAGTGGAATTACAAGAAAAAAACACAATTTCTTTATAACCTTTGGTGGGGGGGGTATTTTTTCTACCAATGGCCAATAAAAATAACCTGGAATTATGATTCTTCAGGTCAGTGCGATTACGGTGACACCAAACTTGGATAGTTTTTAATTTAAGTGGTGAAAGGAAAATTGTACATTTAAAAAATAAAAAAAAACAAAACTAAAATTTCGCTTGTGTCGCCTTTTTCCGATTTTTTTCGAGACCTGTAATTTTTTAACTTTTTGGTCAATGGAGATTATGAGATTTTATGGATAGGAGAGGAAGAGGAGGGAGGAATTAGGTCATGTTCACACATTGTGTTTTTGCTGTGTTTTTTTTTTTCCATTGGTTTTATGCAAATAAAAAGCTACTTTTTATAGTAACAGCAAAACCTATGAGATTCCAGAACTCTCATGTACACACATATGTACATGACGCGCCCCACGGGGTCTTGGGGATTACTCGTCACCGGACTGGTGTAGGGTTTGGGATGTCACAGGGGCCGGGCCCGGTTTCGTGACCCCGGCGGTGTCAATAAGAATGGCGTTGATCTTTGGGGATAGTCTTTCGTGACGCTACCTGTGGTATGCCGCCAGAGAATTAGCCGCTGCTACGGGAAGTCTCTCTCCCGGGGCTGATGGTGTGACGCAGCAGAGTTCGTTCAGCTCTCCACAGGTAGAGCTAGGCCACGGGATGTTGGGAGTGATAGTCTCGCCTATGGCGGTGAGGTATGATGCGGTCGGCGCCGGTAATAAGGGATGACACAAGGGGTGCAGTTCAAGTTCTCATTTACTCACTTTTTACTGCCTCCCTTGGAATGCCAGCCCCGCTGTCATGGGCTCCAGGCGATCCCGGATATTCAGAGGTCAAAGCCGGTGCCGTGGAATGTGAGCTCTCTCCCCCTTGTGCTGTGCGTTGAATCCCTGTGACATAAAGCTCCTCAGGGACTCCTGTTCTGTGTTTAAGTGCTGGCCCGTCTGGCAGGCAACGCGAGTCCTTATTGGGCCTGACCGTGGTCCCAGCTCCTGGCTCTCTTTGTTGCTGTGCCCCGGGCACTTGAGATGGGTGAAGGAAACCTGGAATCTCCTCACCCGGCAGATTTGTTAAAAGGCCATAAAGTCCCCTCTAACCTGGGGCTCTGCACCCAGTCAGCACCGGTCCCGAGGGAGCTTCTAATTCACACCTCAGCGACCATGTACTCTTGCGTCTCTTTATGTTCCTGTCTGTGAATCTTCTCTTTCCCTGAGGGTTATTTGAAGCACTCCCCTCAGCGCCGGTCCTGAGGAAGCTCTGAAGCATTCCCCTCAGTGATTGCGTTTTCTCCTGTCCCAGACTGTTCTGAGTCTGTAACTGTTCTGAGGTAAATGTCTGTGTGTTATCTTACTTCACCAGTGCTTCCTCCGCCTCCCAGCCTGTTGTCCTAGCAACCAGAAAGTCCCAGTGGGAAAACACCTAAACTGTGTGTGTTGTGTGATTGTGATAAACACCTGTGAATAACCTCCTCCTTACCCGGGATGAGTACTGAACCTTAAGTGAGATGCAGTACCCTGTGGCGACTGAAGCCTCAGGGGCGCCACATACACACAGGAAGAGAGGGGTGCCGGACCAAACCTGCGACACCCATTGGACCTGACCGTTCTTCTATGGAGCGGCCTGGACTCCTATATACAGCATTCTAGAACGCTGTATATTGTATATAAGGACTCACTGGTGATGGTGGCATTTTATAGGGGACAAATCTGGTGACAGATTCCCTTTAAAGAAGAAGAAAAAAAACTTCCTATTGACTTGATTGTGGAAAATGAAAGGTTGAAAATAATGAGAAAACCTGCGTGCTCTTCTCAGATTAGCTCATACATTGTTTCACAACTCGGTGACTAATAACCACATTCTTTCACTGTCAGTTGTTGGGCAGGATGTTACTAAACAGAAGGGAACAACAAAAACCGGCTTCCTGATAGGTGCTGCACGGGGAGGGGAGAGGTGCAAGGTCTAATGAAACTGTTAGGGCGAATTCACATCCATCTGAATATAGATTGTCCAAACCACAATCCTGCAGCAGAAACAACCCCAGTTACATTAATTGAATCTTAATAGAAATATATGCAAAAAATCTGCAGTGTGCAGTTTCTCCTATTAGTCTCATCTCCTGTTTGGCATGGGGGATGGATGTGTTCCTGATGACTGACAGCTCTGATGAGCCCCCCCCCGGCTTGAACTGTGCACTCAGGTTTGCCTCTGCAGCATCACAAGGCTTACCAATGCTGATCGGATTCAGCCATATGGTAAACTTCAGCAGTGCTTACAAGCTCTATAGGAAAGAGCTTGAAAGATCAATTACAATTGGATGATAACTGGACATGTGAATAGGGCCTACTGTTTATAAACCCCAATATGATTTGGCAATTTTGTTATAAATTCTGATATGAAATTTGCCGTTACTAGCTCGGGTAGAGGGCCATTTCACAGTTGGTCAGCTCTAGGTGTAAAGAATCCTTTCCTATTCAGATGTCTAAATTGCCTTGCCTTTCCTAGTCCTTTGTATTGACCACACATGTACATGAGATTGGATCTGAAAAGCCTTCTTTAAAAATCAAGAACTCTCTACTTCCGATGATATCCTTTTTAGAATATATCGGCCAAAACCGGATCCCATATTCTAGATTTGATATAAAAGGAATTTATAAAGGGGTAATAATAATGCATTTTTCTTTTTATGCCTTCTAAAATCTGTATGCTTTTGTAGCTGCAGCTTGACATTGAGTACTGCTGCCAACTTAGCTCAAAGCCCCCATATACATAAGAAGGCTGTCAGCTGAATAATGCTTGGCTGACAGCCATCTTGGCCGACTGTCCCATACACAGGAGTGCTCGTTCCGCTAAGCGCTACTGTATCCTCTATGAAAAGGGCATCGGCTGACATGTCGATCGACGGCTTATCTTCAGGAAAACAATATAATCGGCAGACTGAAATTGGACATGTCTGATAGAGTTCTCCCAACAATCAGTATTTGCTTTGTACCCAATTTATCAATTTTGTTGTCATTCTTATACAAAATGTTGTTTCAACTTTTAAAGCAACCCATATCATCCATCTCCACACTATCACTGTGTTTAGTCAAAGAAATTCTGACTTTTTCCTCTGGATCTTAGACTATATGTCCAGAAAGCCTAAAATGTTGTCCTAGCCCTGGTGAGTGGATCACACAGCCCACATACCACTGACATTTGGGAATTACCCAACACCTCTCAGATATTTACACATCATTGAAATCTAAAATATAAAGCTGAGTCTGTGTGTGTGTGTGTGTGTGTGTGTGTGTGTGTATGTGTGTGTGTATGTGTGTATGTGTATGTGTGTACGTCCACTAAAGGAATCCGCACCATCGCATTTACAATCACAAAATTTTGCACAAACACCCCATGTGACTCAAGGAAAGTCATAGAATATGTTTTGAGGGGAAAATTTAACCCCGCGCTTTACAGTTACTCTTCAAATAAAACTGCTTACACTAAAGTCAATGGAGCGGGGAGCTACAGGTCAGTAATAGGAGCTGTGATTGGTTGCTATAGGCAACAAAGGACATATTTAGTATAAGAAGCTTATGTATGATGTAATATGATTTCTGTGGAGAGATGGATAGAGAGAAAGAGACAGAGAAATACAGACAGAGAGACACACAGAGAGCTACAGTCAGACAGAGAGAGACAGACACAGAAAGAGGCAGACTGGGAATGAGACAGACTGGGAAAGAGACAGACAGACACAGATAGACAGGGAAAGAGACAGACACAGACAGGGAAAGAGACAGAGCCAGACAGACAGAGACAGACAGACACAGATAGACAGGGAAACAAACAGAAAGGGAAAGAGACAGACACAGACAGAAAGACAGGGAAAGAAACAGACAGGGAAAGTGACAGACAGGGAAAGAGATACAGAGACCGCGACAGACAGGGAAAGAGATAGAGACACAGACAGTGAAACAAACAGACAGACAGGGAAAGAGAAAGACAGAAACAGACAGAGTGAGAAACAGAGATAGAAAGATACAGACAAAGAGATAGAGAGAGACAGAGACAGACAGAGACTGGGAGAGAGAGAGACAGGAACGCCGGCTACTATAGCTAGTAATTTACTATAACCTTCCCTCTGGGCTTAGCTCCCTTCAGATATACTATCTTAATTAGTTTATTGATTTATCCAATCTCACGTTCCCTCTTTTTGCCGAGTTCTACTGTGACCAAATCTATCCAACAGAATTAAACACATTATTGAAGTCTGGCCCGTTTTTGGAGCTTTGTGTCTATGTTTTCTCTGTTTTTTTTTTGTGTTGTTCCAATACATACAAAGGAAATAAACTCGTGTATAACAAAAAAACGTAGGTAATTGCAATAATTTCCTGGGAGACATACTTAAATTTTTGGAACAATTTCAAAGGGGCCAACACTTTCGGCCATGACTGTATATTGGATGCAAACCTAATACTCATGAAAAAGAATATGCAATAAAATGACAGTATAAGATAAGACAGTGTCATGCTAGATACAGGGAAGTACCCAGCATACAGCGAAAGGTAAGGGAAACCCTGTGTCTAGGGAGGGGGGAGATGGTGACTCCTGACCAAACCTACCGCTAGTCCCTGGGTTCCCTCACCGTCCTAGATAGCTTCCTCACCTATGCGCCAAGCAGGATACCTGACCTTAGGCTGACCCTATATCTGGGCTCTAGGTAGGGAGGGGAAGGGATGAGTGCTTAGTCAACCCCACTGAACGCTAAAGGACACACGAGGCTATTAGTACAAGTGAAGGAAACAACAACTTATCTTCAGATTCCTCAGGAAAAGGAACTGCAAACAACCAGGTGACACCAGAAGAATGCAAGCAGACTGTTTGCACTAATGACTTGTAAAGGGTATCACCAGCACTTAGTATGGGAAAATGAGGGTGGAAGGAAGTACTGATGAAAAACAGTTGAAAAGGTGAGGAACTGTGTACGGTCCTAAAGGGAAAGAGATAAAAATAAAGCAGAGGAGATACATAGGATACTAAATACATATGATAGGCCAGAGAGCATTTTGTGCAGCCAAACACTTTGACCTTCTATTACCAGACACCACATAACTGTCTGTCACTCATGACAGTCAGTGCATAGTTAATGGTGAACAGATAAAATGTATATGACCACCACCATAATGAGTTATGACAATCCAAGACACACACTCCTCAACATTGTAACTGCAACACCAAGAAGCAAAAGTTGTGTAATTATGGAAATCACAGGATGAATAGATTTTACTGTTCTGCAAATAAGAAAAAGGGAAACAAAATTTTCAAAACATCTCGTTTCATTATTAAAACTGCAGAAATCCCGGCACTTACACTCCTTGGGTGCTATCAATGAGGTTATTAATGGTTGTCTTGGGGATGTACTGCCACGCAGAAAGCACTTGGGCAAATCATCAAGATCCGCTACTGGCAGCTCTTTTTGAAATTGTCGACCAATAATGTCCCAGATGTGCTCGAGGAGAGACAAGTCCAGACATCCTGCAGGTCGTGGTAGCACATTTAGACCATATAGGCTGCTCACAGTAGTACGAGCAACATGCGCCATTTTGGACTCCTTGGACACTTTGGATAAATGGCCGTACTACTGGTTCTATGACCAAATAAACGTAACCTTGAGCTGTTAGTGTACCTGAGTGAAGACTAGAAGGGGTATGGCTACCCTACATTCTGCCACCTCACACCATAATCCTGGGAGTAGGATTCTTCTGACGTTCCCTCATGAAGTCCTCTTCATGCCATTGCCATATGGTCTTGTGAGATTCAAAGAATGGCGCTTAGTGATCCATTCTGTACTGCAAGTGAAAATGGACGTCACATACCAAGATTAAGGCATCAAACCACATCTACACAAACCATCAGGAGGCGATTACACAATAGGCTACGAGCCAGGCGTCTAGCTACAGGTGATCCAGTGACCACATGCCACCGATCTCGAAGTTTATCATGGTCCAGTGCAAGAGGCTACAATGTGGTCTTTCCATTTCACCGATGAGTCCCGCTTTTATCTTGTATGCATTTTTTCTGGTGTTTTAACAATATGTGAGTTCTGCGCCATTGCCACATGACATCTCCAATTCCGGTATATCAGGAATTTCCTCTTTGTCTTCAGTATCACCAGCTACTACATCTAAGAGAAAAATGTCAAGTTTCATGAATGGCCTCCCCCACAGCTAGTATCTCAGCATCTGGGTGAAATGGCTCATGGCTAGCCAAGGGGCATACATTACACTGGGGAACGCAATTTTTTAGGAGTTAGGTCAGACAACTGTTCTTAATTAATTTTTGGATGCTGAATCCAGAAATGATCTCAGTTTTTCTCTATCACGTCAAGTTTTTGAACTATAGGATTTTTGTCTTCTCAAAAATATGTAAACTACTGTACCTAAAAAGTGTTTTACTTTTTTTAAATAGTACAAATATGAAAAAAAATGAAATATATAAGAAATAGGCATGACAAATATGTTTTTTAACACTATCATGTTTTTTACAAAGGATATATATATGCAAGTATTTAAGGTAAAAATGTACATTTATAGCTTTTTCTGGAGTGTTTAACTTGAGGACAATCACGTTTGATGCTCCAGCAATAGTCAGCCATCATATGTACATCCCATCTACCCTGGTAACGGTCTTCCATAACCTTCAAATCTTAGTGAAATCGTTAACCTTGCTCATCGCTAACCGCACCAAGATTTTCCGGAAAGTTGGCAAGATGGCAATGCAGAAAATGTAGTTTAATACTCATGTTGCAACCAAGCGCTTTGTAGCTCTCCAATAGTTTCTGAACAATTTCTTTGCAATTACTTGCACGTGTATTTCCAAGAAAGTTCTTGACGACGTCTTTGAATGATAACCAAGGATTCTTTTCGAGATCTGACATAGTCCCGGTGAAATGTTCATCTTTGATGAGCTGTCGAATTTGTGGACCATCAAACACACCAGCCTTGATTTTTTCAATGGACAGTCCAGGAAGTGTCAACATGATGTACTTAAAACAGTCGCCGTCAGTTGGCAATGCTTTTACAAATTGCTTCATGAGACCTAGTTTTATGTGCAGAGGTGGCAATAGTATATTCTTCCTGTCAACAAGTGGCTGATGTAGAATGTTAGGATCTCCAGGTTTAAGACCAGATCTTGGAGGCCAATTCGACTCAACCCAATGCTTTTCTCGAGCTCTGCTATCCCACATACAGAGAAAGCAGGGATACTTTGTGTACCCACGTTGCTGACCAAGAAGGAAGCAAACCATTTTAAGGTCAACACAGATGATCCAATTGTGTGTGTCATATTTCAATAACTCTCTTTACATCTCCATGTTCTTCACGAACAGAGACAGAATGCCCAATAGGGACTGCACCAAATAAATTGCCATTGTGTAGAAGGACACACTTAAGACTCCGCTTTGAGCTATCAATAAACAGTCGCCATTCATTGGGATTGTACATTGAAAGCCCTAATTATTGTAGTAAACCAGGAACATTATGGCAAAACACAAAACCGCTGTCACACCGAAAGTACTGCAAAAATGTACTTTCTCTAGTACGAAAGTATGATACCTTCGCTCCTTGTTCAAGTAACTGTTTCTCATTCAGCCTTGATGCTAGTAATTCTGAAGCTTTTTTTGATAAGCCCAATTCACATGCTAAATCATTTAACTCGTGCTGATCAAATCCCTTATGAACTGAATCCTTGTGGATTTCAAATTCTGCATCATTGCTGTCACTGTGTTCGTCAACATCACTCAGAACTTCTAGAGATGGTAGCTTTTCGAAAACTGGCACTGAAATTTCAGCTGAATGAGGCATTGGTCTGATAGCTGACGGTAGATTTGGATATTCTATTTTACTTTTATTTTTCCTGTTAAATCCTGATGTTTTCACTAAACAGAAGTAACAGTCTGTGGAATGACTTTTTTGCTCTCTCCACACCATGAGGATACCAAATCCCAACTTTTCACGTGTTCCTTTGGTCCACATCCGTAAACTCTCGACACACTGCTTGCACACTATGTGAGGGGCCCATGGCTTATCTTGATCACCGAGTTTTACTTTAAAATATGCAAAATATGCTTGTTTGACAAATGCACTGATGTTTGCCCTTTGAACTGGAATGGTGAAAACACCACAAATATAGCAGAAGGAGTCAGGGTTGTTTAGGCATTTACAACGAGAGGAAGAAGGAGCAGACATGATCTGAAACAAAGGAAATCTGTACATAAGTAAATAAAACACTGAGATGGAAAGTTACAAGCTTTGAAAACTAACAAAGAAAAAAATCATAAAAGATATATAAATTACAACTAAGCGCCCAATGTAAAGAGAAAAGCTATCACAAATCCTACTTATTCCTACTATGATACATTTTTTGTGTAAAGATATTGATAATTATGACGTATTGGGA
Organism: Anomaloglossus baeobatrachus; assembly: GCF_048569485.1. NCBI lineage: Eukaryota > Metazoa > Chordata > Amphibia > Anura > Aromobatidae > Anomaloglossus > Anomaloglossus baeobatrachus. The sequence continues at coordinate 176,093,703 of NC_134361.1, forward strand.
GCTGCACACACCTCTCACCACACTGTCTCAGTTGTGACTACTCTTACAAGTTGCCACGTAGCTCTATATGAGTCGAATTGTACTCAGATAACAAGTCTTATGACAGAAATCAGTGCAATTGTGCTTCTATGGCAGGTAAGTTGAGGAGGAAAAACTTGACGTGATAGAAAAAAACTGACTGCATTTTTGGAATCAGCATGCCAATTTTAGTATAATCTGCTCAAAAACCTAACTCAACAGAAATTTTTTTTTTTCAAATTGTTCCCCAGTGTTATCATTAGTAACATTTTCAGTATAGGTTACATTTCTTACCTAGCATAATCTCCAAAATAGTGGGAAGTCTCTTCCCAGTATCACATATAAGTGACTTTAAGAGTTATTCTCTACTTCCCGATCTCTGGCGTCCCATTTATATGGAGCCTGGGGCTCTACCCCCTTGTGAATTGAACACTAGTAGACCACGTGAATTTATTCTGGTGGGAGAGAAAAATAAACAACCAAGCGTATGCTAGGCCATCTCTGGCGGTCCTATTAACAATGAATGGAGCAACATTGGACATTGATCAACCAGTGCTCCAATCACACAGAGCTGCTCAGAGCCCTGATTCTTGGGGTGGTTGGGGCTCACAGCAGTCAGACCCACAATGATCGGAAGTTATTCCTTATCTTGTGGATAGGGGATAACTTCCAAGTTTGAAAAAGCCTTTTAACTTTGACTACTTGGTGACATGCTACGTCACAGAGTCTGCTGTGACCTAGGTGATAGGGTATTCTTGGGTTTCTGTGTATGGATGGTACCCCAACAATATGTCCACTGCATGACCCAGGGTCTACCAGAGAGTACTTGGATCACCAAAGTCCAGGATGGTAATTTGAGCGAAATACACTCCTTCTATACCAATGGAACTCCAAATTAATAAGATTTGTTTAACAAGCGCTTGGGAAATCATTGCAGCACAAACGTTCTGTGGTGAACTGAACATTTCTGCTTTATTACATCATGTGACCAGTTTATATAGTACCCCAAACAAAGAAATAACCTGTAAGAACTATGCACCAATAAGAGCTGCAGGGGTGTGTATAGAAATGTGAAACTTCCCCACCCATCAGTGTTAGATGAGCCCTATGACATCATTCAGTTATAAGACAAGATGGTTTCTATAAGAACAAAACGGATTGTATTCTCACAGTGATGACTGCAGAACCACCTATTGCCGCCGCACACAATTGAGGTTTAGAACTAAAAAAAATTTACATTCCCAAGTATCTAAAGGAGGACTCTCCCATAATCATACCAATCTAGATCACTTATGAAATCTCCCATTCATATTAGACTAATGTCCGCAGAACCTGTCAATCGCGACACCTTTGACCGACACTCTGTGTACGGGGGTTGTGGCCAACCAATTGCCGAGAAGATGTCAATTGGATATTTTCTTTTTTCAGAGATAAGACGTAGCCAGTAGTGTTGAGCGAGTAGTTGACTATTCGTAATCGTTATGCTGTTAGCGAGTACTGTCCGCTACTTGCATATTCGTTACGAGTAGTGGGCGCAATGTAAGTCAATAGGAAATACTCACTAAGTAGCGAGTAACCTGAAGGCCATACTTTTCGTGCAAGTAACTAGTAGTACGACTTTTGTGTTACTCGCTACTTAGCGAGTATTTCCCATTGACTTATATTGCACCCGCTACTCGTAACAAATATGGGAGTAGCGGACAGTACTCGCTAACAGCATAGTGTCACGCTCCCCGGGTCCCCTGCCTCGCTTCCCGGCTAACCTGCCACGCTTCCCGGCTCATCTGCCATGCTCCCCGGCTTCCCTGCCTCGCTCCCCGGCTCCTCTGTCAGGCGTCCGTCGCTCCACAGCCTCCAGCCCCCATCACCTGCACTCCCCAGGCGGCCCGGTCCCCGCTCCCGTCGCCCGTCGGCAGCTTTACTCCAGGCCGGCTCCCCTGCCTCCTGTTCACCGCTCCCTGCCCTGGCTTCTGGCACCCGGGCCTCGCGCATGCGCATTAGGGCGCGTGCGCGGTCATTTACCCTCTCTTAAAGGGCCAGCATCCACTGACAGGATATTGAACACACAGGTGCAGGGTATAAAGGGGGTTAATGTCCAAGTGGGCGGGGCCTGTTCTTCGTGTTTCCTAAGCTAGGAGTCAGGTCTCCTTGTGTCTGTGATATACTCACATATCTCTCTCCTAGAGCCGATCCTGTCTCGCCAACCGGTCCTGACGATTCCTGAACCCCGAACGCTGACAGCCTGCCATCCGGTCAGCTCCTGCCATCTGCGATCCCTGTGGTGACCCGTCTTCTCGCTCCATTGGTTCCGGACTCTGCCTGACGACATCTCGGCCTCCGAACCAGAGCTCCGTCACCCGGACTACCATCAGAGACCCCGTGGTCCCAGGGATTTCTTTACTCCACTCCTCTAAACGGACTGTCCTGCTAGTGTTCCGGCTACCGAGCACCTTGCCCTCGGTGAGGTGTTCAGCCCAGTGGATCCACCTCCTGGGTCTGCCCGTCCACCTGGCCCTAACACATAGCGAGTACGACTAGTCAACTACTCGCTCAACACTAGTAGCTAGACTTCTCTGTCGGCAGCTTTCTCATGAAGAACATAGGAGTGCTTGACCTAACAAGTGCTCCTGCGTATGGGAGAGTCGGACGAGATGGGTGTCAGATGACCGATCAGCACAAGCCATCATTTAGCAGACAGACATCTAATGTGTATGGTAGAGTTTAGGAACCTGTATGTTGTCATCAAATGGCATGCAAAAAAATTTTTCCCAGTTAAAGGGACTGTTAGCACAGAATGACTGTCAAACCAAGTACAGGCGTTTGGTGCATTATGGCAGGGCCAAACCTGCTGGTTTTCCCTGTCTCTACCCTTCTGTCTTTATAAAGCCCAAAGCTGTCAAAGAAGAGTGGGAGTGAAGATGGAGGGAAAACAAGCAGGTGGGAAGGTGCTCTTTAAAGGGAACCTGTCACCAGATTTGGGGCCTATAAGCTGTGGCCACCACCAGTGGGCTCTTATAAACAACATTCTGGAATGCAGTATATAAGAGCCCAGGCCGCTGTGTAGAATGTAAAAATCACCTTTATAATGCTCACCTAGGGGGTGGACCGGTCTGAGGGGTGTTGCTGCTCTCCAGTCCGGCATCACTTCTCTGCTGTGATTGCCGTCTTCCTTCTACCTAGCCCAGTATGGATGACGTGTAAATTAAAGTAGTGTAGTGCGCATGCGCAGGAAGTCTTTGACCTTTCCTCGCGTCTGCACATCACAGTACTTGGATCTGCTCTCATCAAGACAGATCAAAGTGCGCCTGTGCAGGACCTCAATGCTGGCCTGTGTGGATGACGTAGGACACATCATCCATCTGGGCTAGGTAGAAAGTGGACAGAGATCGCAGCAGAGAGAAGGCGCCGGACTGTAGAGAGGTGGTGCCAGACCAGAGAGCAGTGACACCCATCGGACCGGACCTCCCCCGTAGGTATTCTAAAAGTGATTTTTAGGTTCTACAGAGCGGCGTAGGCTCTTATATACAGTATTCTGTATATAAGGGCTCACTGGTGCTGGCCGCAGCTTATAGTCGTCAAATCTGATGACAGGTTCCCTTTAATTGTTTGGCCATGCCATGATGCACCGAGCGCCTGTACTTGAGCAGTCATTCTATACTGTTATACAAGCTGCACACTGACTACTCTACATTGTATAAAAAAGTGTCATTGTTGTCCCATGAAAATATATAATAAAATATTCACAAAAATGAGGGGTGTACTCACTTTTGTGACATACTCTACATATACACACATTTGCATTCCTCCTCACTGTCTGCAATACTTTTTTTCCATCAGCTAAAAGCATTAAAGCATTTTCATTAATATATACACACGCATACATACACACCGTATTTTCCAGCGTATAAGACGACCCCCAAATTTAGAGATGAAAAAAAAGGTAAAAAATAAATAAATAAATAAAAAAATGGGGTCCATCTTATACTCTGGTGTTGTCTTGCCGTGGGGGGAAAGCAGCGATGAAGCGGGGTCACAGGAGGCAGGGGAGGTGCCGGTGGGGTCTGTGCCTGACAGTGGTGGTGGAGCGGGGTCACAGGAGACAGGGGAGGTGCTGGTGGGGTCTGTGCCTGGCAGTGGTGGTGGAGCGGGGTCACAGGAGACAGGGGAGGTGCTGGTGGGGTCTGTGCCTGGCAGCGGTGGTGGAGCGGGGTCACAGGAGGCAGGGGCGGTGCTGGTGGGGTCTGTGCCTGGCAGCGGTGGTGGAGCAGGGTCACAGGAGGCAGGGGCGGAGCTGGTGGGGTCTGTGCCTGGCAGCGGTGGTGGAGCGGGGTCACAGGAGGCAGGGGCGGTGCTGGTGGGGTCTGTGCCTGGCAGCGGTGGTGGAGCGGGGTCACAGGAGGCAGGGGCGGTGCTGGTGGGGTCTGTGCCTGGCATCGGTGGTGGAGCGGGGTCACAGGAGGCAGGGGCGGTGCTGGTGGGGTCTGTACCTGGCAGCGGTGGTGGAGCGGGGTCACAGGAGGCAGGGGCGGTGCTGGTGGGGTCTGTGCCTGGCAGCGGTGGTGGAGCGGGGTCACAGGAGGCAGGGGCGGTGCTGGTGGGGTCTGTGCCTGGCAGCGTTGGTGGAGCGGGGTCACAGGAGGCAGGGGTGGTGCTGGTGGGGTCTGTGCCTGGCAGCGGTGGTGGAGCGGGGTCACGGGAGGCAGGGGCGGTGCTGGTGGGGTCTGTGCCTGGCAGCGGTGGTGGAGCGGGGTCACAGGAGGCAGGGGCGGTGCTGGTGGGGTCTGTGCCTGGCAGCGGTGGGTCTGTGCTGGCAGCAGAAGCTGTGCTTGCTGTGTGGTGTCCCAGATGCTCTGTTGGTGGTCCAGGCTTCAAAGAAATAGTGCCCGGAACTGTGTGTGCGCAGATGGAGCTCTCAGCTGAGACCTCCATCTGCGCACACACTGACTCCGGCACCATGATTTGAAGCCAGAGCATCTGGGACACCCGCTGCACAGCCACCGCAGCTTCTGCTACCAGCACAGCTAGCCACCCGGTCGACCGCACGGCGATGCAGCCAGCCGTACAGAGAGCCACCCGCACAGACAGCCGCCAGACACTTATAATCCAAAAAATATGGAATGGTACCTAATAATTTCCCCCCTAAAGACGATACCTAGAGTATATGACAACCCCTGACTTTTGAGATTTTCAGAGGTTAAAAAGTCGTCATATACGCCGGAAAATACGGTATATATATATTTTATAATAAAAAAATCTCTATTCAGAACAAGGTTTCTGCCTTTATCGGCTGATTGTTCTTGTGCTTTTTCTCCTATTACCCCTGGCGAGGATGTAACATCACGTAATTTATGGACATCTATGGTTTGATTTCCTTGCCTGTGTGGATTGGATTGGTTGTTACCGACATCTTGTGGGAAATTCATATCAATAGCACCTTTAGAAATACATTTACTTAGAAAATTGGTGACGTGTTCAATAATTGTCACCCGCTGTATATTACAGTATATAGGTGTAGTCTCCCTTCCACCCCCAAATTAAAATAATTTTAAAAGGTGTAGAACAATTACTGCAAAACATAAAGTTTCTGAGAGTCCTTAAAAAAAAAAAAAAAAAAAAATATATTATATAAATAATACGTGTATATATATTATACACACACATACATGCACGCACACACACATATATATACATACATCTATATATGTGTATGTGCGTATATGAAGGGAATTTTGTTTACTTACCGTAAATTCCTTTTCTTCTAGCTCCTATTGGGAGACCCAGACAATTGGGTGTATAGCTTCTGCCTCCGGAGGCCACACAAAGTATTACACTTAAAAGTGTAAACCCCTCCCCTCTGCCTATACACCCCCCCGTGCATCACGGGCTCCTCAGTTTTGGTGCAAAAGCAGGAAGGAGGAAACTTATAAATTGGTCTAAGGTAATTTCAATCCGAAGGATGTTCGGAGAACTGAAACCATGAACCCAGAACAATTCAACATGAACAACATGTGTACACAAAAGAACAACAGCCCGAAGGGAACAGGGGCGGGTGCTGGGTCTCCCAATAGGAGCTAGAAGAAAAGGAATTTACGGTAAGTAAACAAAATTCCCTTCTTCTTTGTCGCTCCATTGGGAGACCCAGACAATTGGGACGTCCAAAAGCAGTCCCTGGGTGGGTAAAAGAATACCTCGGTAATAGAGCCGTAAAACGGCCCCTTCCTACAGGTGGGCAACCGCCGCCTGAAGGACTCGCCTACCTAGGCTGGCATCTGCCGAAGCGTAGGTATGCACCTGATAGTGTTTCGTGAAAGTGTGCAGACTCGACCAGGTAGCCGCCTGACACACCTGCTGAGCCGTAGCCTGGTGCCGCAATGCCCAGGACGCACCCACGGCTCTGGTAGAATGGGCTTTCAGCCCTGAAGGAACCTGAAGCCCAGAAGAACGGTAGGCTTCAAGAATTGGTTCCTTGATCCACCGAGCCAAGGTTGACTTGGAAGCCTGCGACCCTTTACGCTGGCCAGCGACAAGGACAAAGAGCGCATCCGAGCGGCGCAGGGGCGCCGTACGAGAAATGTAGAGTCTAAGTGCTCTCACAAGATCTAACAAGTGCAAATCCTTTTCACATTGGTGAACTGGATGAGGGCAAAAAGAAGGTAAGGAGATATCCTGATTGAGATGAAAAGGGGATACCACCTTAGGGAGAAATTCCGGAACCGGACGCAGAACCACCTTGTCCTGGTGAAACACCAGGAAGGGGGCTTTGCATGACAATGCAGCTAGCTCAGACACTCTCCGAAGTGATGTGACTGCCACTAGGAAGACCACCTTCTGCGAAAGGCGTGAAAGAGAAATATCTCTCATTGGCTCGAAAGGTGGTTTCTGAAGAGCCGTTAGCACCCTGTTCAGATCCCAGGGTTCTAGCGGACGCTTGTAAGGAGGGACTATGTGGCAAACTCCCTGCAGGAACGTGCGGACCTGCGGAAGCCTGGCTAGACGCTTTTGAAAAAACACAGAGAGCGCCGAGACTTGTCCCTTAATAGAACCGAGAGACAAACCCTTTTCCATTCCGGATTGAAGGAAGGACAGAAAAGTGGGCAATGCAAATGGCCAGGGAGTAAAACCCTGATCAGAGCACCAGGATAAGAAGATCCTCCACGTCCTGTGGTAGATCTTGGCGGACTTGGTTTCCTGGCCTGTCTCATAGTGGCAATGACCTCTTGAGATAACCCTGAAGACGCTAGGATCCAGGACTCAATGGCCACACAGTCAGGTTGAGGGCCGCAGAATTCAGATGGAAAAATGGCCCTTGAGACAGTAAGTCTGGACGGTCTGGTAGTGCCCACGGTTGACCCACCGTGAGATGCCACAGATCCGGATACCACGACCTCCTTGGCCAGTCTGGGGCGATGAGGATGGCGCGGCGGCAGTCGGACCTGATCTTGCGTAATACTCTGGGCAGTAGTGCCAGAGGAGGGAATACATACGGCAGCCGAAACTGCGACCAATCCTGAACTAATGCGTCTGCCGCCAGCGCTCTGTGATCTTGAGACCGTGCCATGAATGCCGGGACCTTGTTGTTGTGCCGGGACGCCATTAGGTCGACGTCCGGCTTCCCCAAGCGGCAACAGATCTCTTGAAACACGTCCGGGTGAAGAGACCATTCCCCTGCGTCCATGCCCTGGCGACTGAGAAAGTCTGCTTCCCAGTTTTCTACGCCCGGGATGTGAACTGCGGAGATGGTGGAGGCTGTGGCTTCCACCCACAGCAGAATCCGCCGAACTTCCTGGAAGGCTTGCCGACTGCGTGTGCCGCCTTGGTGGTTGATGTATGCCACCGCCGTGGCGTTGTCCGACTGAATTCGGATCTGCCTGCCTTCCAGCCACGGCTGGAACGCCTTTAGGGCTAGATACACTGCCCTTATCTCCAGAACATTGATCTGAAGGGAGGACTCTGGCTGAGTCCAGGTACCCTGAGCCCTGTGGTGGAGGAAGACCGCTCCCCACCCTGACAGACTCGCGTCCGTCGTGACCACAGCCCAGGATGGGGGTAGGAATGATTTCCCCTTCGACAAAGAAGTGGGAAGAAGCCACCACTGAAGGGAGGCCTTGGCTGCCCGAGAAAGGGAGACGTTCCTGTCGAGGCACGTCGACTTCCTGTCCCATTTGCGGAGAATGTCCCATTGAAGTGGACGCAGATGAAACTGCGCAAATGGAACTGCCTCCATTGCTGCCACCATCTTCCCTAGGAAGTGCATGAGGCGCCTCAAGGGGTGCGACTGGGCTCGAAGGAGAGATTGCACCCCTGTCCGTAGTGAACGCTGTTTGTCCAGCGGAAGTTTCACGATCGCTGAGAGAGTATGAAACTCCATCCCGAGATATGTCAGCGATTGGGTCGGTGTCAATTTTGACTTTGGGAAATTGATGATCCACCCGAATCTCTGGAGAGTCTCCAGAGCAATGTTCAGGCTGTGTTGGCATGCCACCCGAGAGGGGGCCTTGACAAGGAGATCGTCTAAGTAAGGGATCACCGAGTGTCCCTGAGAGTGTAGGACTGCTACCACTGTTGCCATGACCTTGGTGAAGACCCGTGGGGCTGTCGCCAGGCCGAAAGGCAGCGCCACGAACTGAAGGTGTTCGTCCCCGATGGCGAAACGCAGGAAGCGCTGATGCTCTGCTGCAATCGGTACGTGGAGATAAGCATCCCTGATGTCGATTGATGCTAGGAAGTCTCCTTGGGACATCGAGGCGATGACGGAGCGGAGAGATTCCATCCGGAACCGCCTGGTTTTCACGTGTTTGTTGAGCAGTTTGAGGTCGAGAACGGGACGGAAAGATCCGTCCTTTTTCGGCACCACAAACAAGTTGGAGTAAAAACCGTGACCCAATTGCTGAAGGGGAACAGGGATCACCACTCCTTCTGCCTTCAGAGTGCTCACCGCCTGAAGAAGAGCGTCGGCTCGCTCGGGGGGCGGAGATGTTCTGAAGAAACGAGTCGGAGGACGAGAGCGGAACTCTATCCTGTAACCGTGAGACAGAATGTCTCTCACCCATCGGTCTTGGACATGTGGCAACCAGGCGTCGCAAAAGCGGGAGAGCCTGCCACCGACCGAGGATGCGGTTTGGGGAGGCCGAAAGTCATGAGGAGGCCGCTTTGGGAGCGGTTCCTCCGGCGGTCTTTTTAGGACGTGACTTAGACCGCCATGAATCAGAGTTCCTCTGACCCTTCTGTGGCCTGTTGGACGAGGAGAATTGAGACCTGGCTGAGGGCCGAAAGGACCGAAATCTCGATTGTACCTTCAGTTGTTGAGGTCTGTTTGGTTTGGACTGGGGTAAGGACGAGTCCTTTCCCTAGGATTGTTTAATTATTTCATCCAATTGCTCGCCAAATAGGCGTTCGCCAGAAAATGGCAAACCGGTTAAGAACTTTTTGGAAGCAGAGTCTGCCTTCCATTCATGTAGCCACATGGCCCTGCGGACTGCCACCGAATTGGCGGATGCTACCGCCGTACGGCTCGCAGAGTCCAGGACAGCATTCATGGCGTAGGACGCAAACGCCGACGCCTGAGAGGTTAAGGACACAACCTGCGGAGTAGAGGCACGTGTGACTGCATTAATCTCAGACTGACAAGCTGAGATAGCTTGGAGTGCCCATACGGCTGCGAATGCCGGAGCAAAGGACGCGCCGATAGCTTCATAGATGGATTTCATCAGGAGCTCTATCTGCCTGTCAGTGGCATCCTTGAGTGATGCACCGTCTGCCACTGCAACTATGGATCTAGCCGCCAGTCTAGAGACTGGAGGATCCACCTTGGGACACTGAGTCCAACCCTTGACAACGTCAGGGGGGAAGGGATAACGTGTGTCATTAAGGCGCTTAGTAAAGCGCTTATCTGGAAAAGCTCGGTGTTTCTGGACTGTATCTCTGAAGTCGGAGTGATCAAGAAACGCACTCCGTGTACGTTTGGGAAACCTAAAATGGAATTTCTCCTGCTGAGAAGCTGACTCCTCAATCTGAGGAGTTGGGGGAGAAAGATCCAACACCTGATTGATGGACGCTATAAGGTCGTTTACTATGGCGTCCCCTTCAGGTGTATCAAGGTTGAGAGCGGCGTCAGAATCAGAGCCCTGAGCTGCGACGTCCGCCTCGTCCTCCAGAGAGTCCTCATGCTGAGACCCTGAACACTGTGATGAAGTCGAGGGAAGCTCCCGGCGAGCCCGCTTAGCCGGTCTGGGACTGCGGTCTGTGTCAGAGTCCTCACCGTGGGACCTATGAGTCGCCCCAGGAGCACTTTGCTGCGCCGACCGAGGGGGGACTGAGGGCAATGATTCAACAGTGCCCGGGGCCTGTGTTACAGGTCTGGACTGCAAAGCTTCTAGTATCTTAGCAGACCATCTATCCATAGACTCAGAAAGTTTGTCAGCGAATACTGCAAACTCTGTCCCTGTCACCTGGACAGTGGCAGCAGGTGGTTCCATCTGGGCCGAGGGTCCCACCAGTGGCAGAGGCTCCGGCTGAGTGAGTGTCACAGGGGCCGAGCATTGCACACAATGAGGGTAGGTGGAACCTGCAGGTAGCATAGCCGCACATGAGGTACAGGTTGCAAAGTAAGCCTGTGCCTTGGCACCCTTGCTTTTTGCGGACGACATGCTGTTGTCTCCTCTTAGAGCAATCAGAGAGGGTATATAGCCAAAGCACTAGTGCGGCCGTACAGAGTAAATGTATACAATATAAGCATATAAATATACACTTCGGCACCCAGTGGGGCAAGCACCTAGTAACAGGTGCTGCTTACCGACCGCCCTCAGCGTTTGTGTGACCACCAGATTCCCTGCCTGTGCCTCCCAGAGCTGTGGAGCTCGTCTCTGAAGTTCTCCAGCGTCAGAAGTGCTGATAGGAATGGCTGCCAGCGTTCTGAGAGGAGGAGGGAGTCGTGGGCGTGCCTTAGAAAGTGCGGGAATCTGGTGCCCCACGGTGCTCAGTGAGGGGGGAGGAGGATACAAAGTATGCTCCAGCCCTCAGCGCTGACGTCCAGTGCAGCGTCCCGCCCTTACCACTGACTGGCAGGCCCGGGGGCGGGAATATGCGGTACTAGGCCGCAAAAGCCGGGGACTAAAGTTATAAGCGCGGCCGGCAAACAAGCGCGGTCAGCGCGGTAGTCCCGGCGCACCAACACAACCAGCAGCTGCTGCAGCGTCCATTAGACAGGCGCTGTATGCGCCGTCCCCAAGGGGACACAGAGTACCTCAGAGGAGTAGGGCCTGTCCCTGACGATACCCGGTCTCCTGTCCAGCAGATTCCCCCAGGGGCTGCGGAGGGAGCACGGTCCCAGTGCCTGGTGACCGATTAGGATCCCACTTCACCCAGAGCCCCTAAGGGATGGGGAAGGAAAACAGCATGTGGCTCCAGCCTTTGTACCCGCAATGGGTACCTCAACCTTAACAACACCGCCGACCAGAGTGGGGTGAGAAGGGAGCATGCCGGGGGCCCTGTTATGGGCCCTCTTTTCTTCCATCCGATATAGTCAGCAGCTGCTGCTGACCAAATTGTGGAGCTTGCGTGCATGTGTGCCTCCTTCAACACAAAGCATAAAAACTGAGGAGCCCGTGATGCACGGGGGGGTGTATAGGCAGAGGGTAGGGGTTTACACTTTTAAGTGTAATACTTCGTGTGGCCTCCGGAGGCAGAAGCTATACACCCAATTGTCTGGGTCTCCCAATGGAGCGACAAAGAAATATTACATATTTATTTATATATATATATATATATATATATATATATATATATATATATATATATATATATATATATATATATATATATATATATATATATATATATATATATATATATATATATATGTATGTATGTATGTGTGCGTGTATAATATATTTTATATTATATATATATATATATATATATATATATATATATATATATATATATATATATATATATATATATATATATATATATATATATATATATATATATATATATACATACATATATATATACCGTAATAGGAAATAGCGATGCCAATGTAGAAACCTGGTAAGAGAATTCTTGGTCATATTACGTAAAATAATTATCAGTTTTAAGTCAGAAAAAAAGTTTGAGAGCTCAAAATGTTTCCAAATTTTATGTAAATTTGATTTATTTAATAAATAAACACAAAACATGACCTAAATTTGCTATTTATAGAAAGTACAATGCGTCATGAGATAATTGGAAATCACTTGGGTAAGTAGAAGCATTCCAAAGGTATTACAACAGAAAGTGACACGTCAGATTTCAGATATATATTAGGCTGAGTCTAAAGGTCAAGATTGGTTATGTCCAGACAGGGAATCTGTCACCAGGTTTTTGAGACCCAATCTGAGAGCAGAGACCCTGATTCCAGCGATGTGTCACTTACTTGCTGCAGATCAACCAGTTCTCTGAATGCGGACTTCTGTATAACCCGGCCCACACCACTGATAGGCAGAAATCTAAATGTACAGTGTGACATAAAGCCGCCAATCAGTGGTGGGGGCAGGGTTGAACTACATGGCAGCAGATTTACTAGTCCTCTATTGATAAAATCACTTTTATAAAGGAACAGATTATCAAATTAATAGCAAGCAGCCAAGTAAGTGACATCACTGGAATCAGGGTCTCTGTCCCTGCATCATGCAGCTCTCAAATTATCTGGCAAAAATCTGGTGACAGATTCCCTTTAAAGGGTTTAGGTGGCAATATCCACAACTGCTCACTTATGCAGCAATAGTGACTGACGCCGCTGTTATGACCTGCATACCTGCCAAGGCACGTGCACAATAAGCAGGTATGTCCTGTTCCTTATGAGACGCAGGTACATGTCTTTGTAGATATGCAAATCATAATGTCATTGGTAGTGATGAGCGAGCACTAAGATGCTCGGCACTCAAACTGAGCAAATCAGATGGGCTCAACCAGTGTAGAGTATAATGGGAGTCAATGGAAAATGCAAAAAATTTTACGCAAGATTGCATTTCCCATTGACTTCCATTAAACTCAGTACTCAAGCTGATCCCGTCCAACCAGCTCATTTCGAGTACCACGCACCCTAGTGCGCGCTCATCACTAGTCATCGGCAAAGCTCACTACTTCCTATGTGGAGGTGAGTGGCTCTGGACGTTGCCTTAAAGGGAATCTGTCAGCAGGTTTTTGCTATGTAAGCTGAAGCCAGCATGCTGTAGGGGTTGAAAACCAAAAATCAACTATGCCTTTCTTATCAGGCTGTGTGCTGTTGCTTACTTAAATTAAAGGCTTTATCACTTGGTGATTATCATTGCTAAGGCTAGCTGCTGTGATTGTCCATTGACATTGAGGGGGCAGGAAAGCTCCCTGGGCTCAGCTACATGACTAAACCTAATAATTCTGTGTCAGAACAGCTGCAGCCAGTAATCTAAGTGATGCATCATTGGATTCAGAATTTCTATGTCTACAGATGAGATAGCAAAAACCTGCTGACTGATTCCCTTTAAAGGATTAGAAGGAAGAAATTAGTATGGAATTTGCATACGACATTATAGTTGTCCATTTTCCGAGAATTTAAAAGGAATCCTTTAGGCTGCAACACAATGCTATGTCCGATGCAGGGCCCGAGGAGACAAGACATGACTGTTCTCAATTTGCTTTTTGAAACCTTGAGTCCCGCGCAACCCTTCGTTCCCTACAACGGACAGAACAATGGATCGTTCCTTCCACAAAATCGCCTCCTTCTGGGATGCATTCCCATTTAGATAATTAACCCTAACAATTAAACCTTCCTTAACCCCTTTCCACCGAACCATTAGTTATTTTTCCACTTTTTATTTTTCCGAAAAAAAAGTTGTATTTGTTGGTGACCGCATTTTGCGGCACCTATAACTTATTAACCCTTTTTGGGCAGGAATGTAAGCAACACAGCAATTCTGGAATTTTTTTTTTCCCTTTTTTTGGAGGTATAAATTTTACATCGTTCGCTGTGCTGCGCAAATAAAAGTTTTACTTTTGTACAATAAATACAGTTACCAAAAATATATATTTAACAAAAAAAAAATAATAATTTACTCATGTCACTATATCCTGACAGCCAGAAGTTTCCGATTTTCCATCGATGGAGCGGTGTGACGGCTTATTCTTGTGTAGTTGTCATTGGTACCTTTTTGTAACATATGCATTTGGTTTTTTTTTTATGCAAAAGAACATTTTTTTTTTCCTAGTTTTGAGAGCTATAAAACTTTTTCATTTTTCTGTATGACAGCTGGTGTATTTGTAACAACCTGTAGTTTTTTATTGGCACTATTTTTGGATACGACTTTTTTTTTTTTTTTTGTAGGATGAGATAAAAAGAAAACCCGACAGTTTTAGTTAACATATGGGATAATTAATAGTTTTACAGTACAAATGCAACGTTAAAAAAAAAAAAAAAAAAAAAAGTATAATTTTTTTTCTCAAATAAAACTTTACTACTAAAACTGGGGGATTTTTTAAATATTTTTTTTCTATTTTTCTACATTTTTTTCCAATACTTATTAGTCCCACAAGGGAGCTAGAGCATTAGATGTGTCACTGTGATTTCCATGTCACGTAACTGTATCCTTGGACAGGTAGCCCTAGACCCCGAATCGAATGGATCTGCCATATATTACAGGCTATTATTAGGCTTCTGGTTGCCAGAGCAACCTGTCAGCACCGTGTGACCGCATTGCAGGGGTGCAGAGGAATTTACAGAAGGAGAGCTCTCCCTCTGTCAAACTCCTCACATGCCCGCTGTCACTAAAGACAATGGCATTTAAGGGGGTTAATGTGCGGAGATCGAAGCCAGCTCCAGTCTCAGCACAACCTGATCCTGCCAAAATTGTGGCCCATTAGACCTCAGATCTGAGGGGCCTGCCATATATCACAGCCTATTTTTATGCTTCTGGTTGCCAGAGCAACCCATCATGACCATGTGACTACATTGCAGGGGTGCAGATAGACGTATAGAGGGAGCGTTCTCCGTCAAAATCCTCACATGCCAATGACACTAACAATGGCATCTAAGGGGGTAATGTGTACAGATCACAGCCAGCTCCAGTCACAGCACACACAGGATCTGCTCAGGACAACCTAATCCTGCCAAAATTGTGGCCCATTGGACCCTAGATCTGATAGGTGTGCCATATATTACAACCTATTTTTATGCTTCTGGCTGCCAGAGCAACCCATCAGCACCATGTGACCACATTGCGGGGGTGCAGATGGACTTACAAGGAGTGCTCTCCCTCTGTCAAACGCCTCACATTCCGCTGTCATTAAGGACAGTGGCATCTAAGGGAGTTAATGTGCAGAGATCAAAGCAACTCCAGACCCAGCACACACAGGATCTGCGCAGCACAACTTGATCCTGCTAATATTGTGGCCCATTAGTCCTCAGATCTGATGGGTCTGCAATATATTATAGCCTATTTTTATACTTCTGGTTGCCAGAGCAACCCATCAGCGCCGTGATATTACACTGCTGGGGTGCAGATGGACTTACAGAAGGAGCATTCTCCCTCTGTCAAACTCCTCACATGCCGCTGTCACTAATAACAGTGGCATCTAAGGGGGTTAATGTGCAGCTATTGAAACCAGCTCTAGTCCCAACCAAAATTGTGATCTTGCTGTCACTGAAACATAACCACTGCTGTACGTAACACCAAATTCAGCATGTACTCTCGCTTCTAAAATCAGAAAAGGGTTAATAATTTTCTATATGGACAATTGTTGGGTTACTTCTAGTCTTGAAAGATGGTTTTCCTGAAAATAAGGGTGGAAGACAGTATAGAACATGGAATGGACAA
Organism: Anomaloglossus baeobatrachus; assembly: GCF_048569485.1. Lineage (NCBI taxonomy): Eukaryota > Metazoa > Chordata > Amphibia > Anura > Aromobatidae > Anomaloglossus > Anomaloglossus baeobatrachus. The sequence continues at coordinate 176,109,551 of NC_134361.1, forward strand.
AAAATGAAAAAAAAACCCATTAATTAATCCTAAGCCAAAAGAACACCATTTGGCTTAATCTTTTCCCTTAAATGAAATCCAAGCCTTGGTTTTATTAAGGGAAAAATCCAAAATGCCACGTCCAATATTGAACATTGAGTTAGTTGCTAAATTCATACAGTTCTTGAAGATATTAAATTGAAATCCTCAAGTCGTGTTGACCTAGCGATACCAGGTATACAAGGTTGTGTTTAGGGTTTATAGCTGTGTAAAGGGGCAGACAATGCGAGTTGGCCGTTTGGAGCGATTTCGTTGGCGTTATCTTCCAGGAGACCAGAGATATCCGCGTTGGGAATGCTATCGTGGTAACTGCTAAAACTGATGTTGTCCTCCTTCAGTTCGATGGTCCAAAAAGGAGCGTTCAGCTTCCGGCTCTGATATTCTCTATACGTATACACGGCCCCCACAAATCCCATTAAAAGAACCACTACGATTATAATGACTGTCAGGATGATGATATTGAATTGGGTCCATGACATATCCGCTACGGCGGACGTACTGTTATCGGGGGAACTTGTGATATAAAAGGTTTGTAAGGTTGTAGTTAGGAAAGTTTTGCTTGATAGAAGGACTTCCGCTGTTGTCGTTGAGGCTGGTGTGCTTGGACTGGTGGGGACATGTCTCGTACTCGTGGGGACATGTCTCGTACTGGTGGGGACATGGCCATCCAACGTCGGTGTCGGCCTTGCAGGACTCTCGGTAACTAGATCTAAAGAGACAAAAACAATAATGGAAATGTGTAAATCACCACAATTCTTGCATCTTGACTGTATCACAAAAGGTTAACAAATTTGCCCAAGACAACCCTAGAAAAACGTATTCCTGGGCTCCTCTTAACTAAAAACTCACATCCATACCTCAACCTTGGTACCAGAAAAGTTATCACATAGATATTGCCTATACTTAGATATCAGATCGACCATTAAAAGGGGTTGTCCACAAGTCTGCAGTCACCTTGCCAATGTCAGATCTGTCAATGTCACAAGCATGTGATATCTATACTCCCAGCCAGAAGCCGACTGATAGGCGCAGTCTTGCACAATACAGGCCGCACCCTGCTAGTTGGAATGTGGCCAGGAGTCTGTATATCGCACGCTTGTGGTCACGTGACCGCTGCTTCCGGCTTCAAAAATGGCAATTCCTCACAGCAGACAGTGAAGACTCGCACATGGAGATGAATGAACCTGAAAAGTGAAGTTCGGTAATATATACCAAACACAGACTTTACAAAAAAAACAGTGTTTGAATGATTGACGTATGCGGACCACTCGAGCGAGCATCATAGTACCTGGAAATGCTCCATTTATGGCTGGCTATATGTGGGCAGAGGGCCGAACCACCAAGTCAGTGACTTGCATTGGGGTTTAGGTCAAGTCTGGTTCCAGAACCGAGCCTTTTGTAAAGTCCGTCTGAACCTGCAGAACTGAATTTCAATGGGCCCACTTATCTAGTGTGACTGCAGGCTTGTGGAATTAGACCAGACTACCCCTTTAAAATTGCAAAGTGCTCCCACTATTGTCTCCAATGATCTACTAACCGCTAAATCTAATGGTCACTACTCCCTGCTGATCCTCCTGGATCTCTCTGCTGCATTTGATACTGTGGATCACCAGCGCCCCCTCTATGCTCGGCTCTATTGTGCTCAAGGACACCACTCTCTCCTGGTTCTCCTCCTACCTCTCTGACTGCTCCTTCACTATTTTTTGCCGGCTCCTCTTCCCATTACTGTCTGGGTTCCCCAGGGTTCAGTCCTAGGCCCCCTCCTTTTCTCTATACACTGCTCCTATTGGACAAAATCAGCAGATTTGGTTTCCAGATCCATCTGTATTCTGATGACACCCGATTATACACATCATCTCCAGACATGACCCCTGTATTACTACAAAATGATTGTCTATCCACTGTCTCCAACATCATATATTCCCTCTATGTAAAACTGAACATGTCAAAAACTGAACATCTCATGTTTCCTCCCTCTCCCAACCTTCCCAAACCCAATATTACCATTTCTGTGTGTGTGGTCCTTCCATTACTCCCAGCAGCACGCCCGCTGTCTTGGGGTTATATTTGACTCCGATCTCTCCCCTACATCCGATCATTCGCATCTCATGTCATCTCCACCTCAAAAACCTCTCTAAAATTCAACCTTTTCTTACCATTGACTGTGGAAATGCTCTTACCGTCACTCGGATTCATGCTCGACTGGATTACTGCAATTCTCTACTAATCGCTCTCCCTCTCCAATCCATCCCGGATCATTTTCCTCTCCAACCACTACACTGCTGTATCCATCCTGTACCAGTCATTGCACTGGTTGCCCATCAACTACAGAGTCCTATATAAACTCATCACCACAAAGTGCTTCAGAGTTCCGCACCGCCCTACATCTCCTCCCTCATCCCTATCACCCTACTGATGCCCTCTGCTCCAGTAATGACCTAAGATTGACATCCTCAGTAATTAGAACCTCCCACTCCCGTCTCCAAGACTTCTTGTGAGCTGCGCCAATAGTCTGAAACGTTCTAGCAAGAAGAATTTGAGTAATTCCCAACATCCACACTTACAAGCGGGCCCTAAAACCGCATTTCTTTAGACTAGCCTATCACCTCACTTATCTAACTAGTCCCATTCTGCTCTCTACAAAAATTTTCTTCCAACTCTGTAAGAAAGTACATGGAGGATATGCCACCAATGATACAGGGGACCACTCTGTATCTGTACTTGTACATATTCTGGATGGCGACCAGTTCATGCAGATGTATTTGAATCCCCAATTATATCGGTGGCTGGACCATATATGACAGGCATTTTTTTTTTTTTTTACCATTTACCTTTTGTGCCTCCCTTATTTCCTCCTAGATTGTAAGATTTCGTGCAGGGCCCTTACTCCTCTTGGTATCTGCTGAATTATGTTACTCTGTACAGAAGATGGACCTCTAAGCTGAGACACAAACTAGGGACCCTAAGCTGTCCCTTATCCCAGAGGTAAGCTGGATGGTAACTAGGTCTGGGCCCTCAGCATGTCCCTAACTCCTGTTTGATCCCTGATCTTACACCCCATCTCCCCCACCCCAGGAGAGAGCTGGGACTGGAGAAGGAAACCCCACAAATAGCACAGACAGGGAGAAGAACCAAGACTCATGCACACTGCAACCAGACACAAGGGAGAGACAATACAAACCCAACAATACAACCCCGACAATACAAACAGGGATATTTCCACAGCACACAATATGCCACCAAGCTCTAGATCACAGCAATAAGGACAGATACATAGGAGCAATGCTGAAGCTATATCTGGCGCCCAGCAACAGGATCCAGAACCTTATAAAGTGTGAAGGCGGCTGTGAATGGTCATTAGTACCCTGAGCTCCTGGCAACCATTCACAAGCCAGCAGGAATTAACTCCTGCTGTACTGGAGAGCAGTGAAGCCAAACACCGCCGATGCCTGTGACAGGGTGAACAACTAATAGATCTCAGGTTGATTGTCAGACTCTGTGGTGTGAACAGAGTCAGATGCCGCCATGACACATGCCTCTTAAACTTGTCATTTAGACTGATAAAATAGCTTAAATCCACCTTGTTTGGATAAAACTGACTGCAGGCTCATTGTGGAGTCATTTGATATAACCATTTAACTCTTATGGTCGGAGGATTGTGAAGGGACAGAGGAGCAGAGGGAGGAACAGGCAAAGGATGACAGAAGTAGCGTGCGGAGCTTTCTACCAAGTCATTTACCTCACTCCAGCGCTCAGTACTGCTGTATATTGTCCTACCTGCTGCTCGTGTCTGGGCAAAAAAATGGATTGATGAGCAGGAATGGCTGTCTGATGCACTAAACAATGCAGCACACCCTGCCATTCCCTAAATGCAGGTTACATGCAGACACCAAAAGCTTTCCAGAATTTGGCGGCCAACAATGCGAGATTAAAGGGAACCTGTCACCAGATTTGGAGACTACAAACTACAGCCACCACCAGTGATCTCTTATATACAATATTCTGGAATTCTGTATATAAGAGCCCAGGCCGCTCTGTATAATATAAAAAAACACCTTTATTATACCTCACCTAAGGGCGGTCCGATGGGTGTTGCTGCTCTCCGGTCCGGCGCCTCCTCTCTGCAGTGATCGTCATCCTCCTTCTACCCAGCCCAGTATGGATGACGGTCACTCCCAGTGACAAAGGCTTCACAGCAGAAACTGACGTTGGGGTGGACGCCATTCCGGCAAGCACCTTCTTCACCCTGACTCTGTATAGGGGAGTGTTCACAGGCTGGTTTCTTCTGTCTCCATATGTGTGATCACTAGTGATCTATTGGTAGTCTGACACTCATATATATTTCCTTGTGTTGCTCTCTTCTATGCATAGCTATCCATTATAGGGTCCAATCTATCTACATAGGAGAGCTTCATATGTTTTTTCCATCTAGCCCTAGTTGTATCTTTAAAGGGAACCTGTCACCGTTTTTTCGGCCTATAAGCTGTGGCCACCACCAGTGTGCTCTTATATACAACATTCTAACATGCTGTATATAAGAGCCCAGGCCACTGTCAGAACATAATAATCACTATATAATGCTCACCTAAACTGGTTGCTGCAGTGATGTGGCTCAGATGGGCGTCTTCATCCTCCGGTGCCGTCGCCTCCTCTTTCGGCTATCTTCGTTATCCTTCTGAAGCCTGTGTGCATAACGCGTCCTACGTCATACACACTCACCGGTCCCGCGCAGGCGCACTACAATACTTTGATCAGCCCTGCTCAAGAAAGATCAAAGTGCGCCTGCTCAGGACCGGAATGCCGGTGAGTGTGGTGACGTCGGACGCATCATGCACCGCAACTTCAAAAGGACAACAGAAGTGGCGACAAAGATGGCCGAAAGAGGCGGCGCCGACACCGGAGGACAAAGACACCCATCTGAGCCACATCCACCACAGCGACTGGTTTAGGTGAGTATTATAAAAAGTGTTTTTTTATGGTCTACACAGCGGCCTGGACTCTTATATACACCATGTTAGAATGCTGTATATAAGAGCCCACTGGTGGTGGTGTGGCGCCCCAGGACCTGGTCGCCACAACAGCATTGCCCTTCCAAAGGGTTAATGCTGAGCCTGGAGGTAATTGGGAGATCCATTGGCCAGCAAGTTTAACACCCAACGCAATTCTCCCTCCGGCCAGCAGGGGGAGCTCTGAACCTGGGATTCCAGGGAGGATCCCCTTAAGCCTGGTCTGAGAGAGGAAGTAGTGTTCAGTCTGGAGGGAGCAGTAGAAGTGAACAGACGCAGAGTGAGCTGTCTTGTGGATCTGGGGCCTAGAGCTGGAGCAGCTTGGCCCAGAGAAGCAGGAGTAGCTGAGAGGCAGCGTAGAGACTCGGACATCAGAGTCTGTGGCCACCAGGGTATAAAATCCGCCCCTGGTAGCCGAATCCGAAGGGCAGGAGAGCTGCAAGCCCCTGGCCCATAAACATCCCAAAGGTACAGCTGCAGCAGCAGGGCCCGGTGTGGGCTCCAGCAGAGAAGCACCAGAGAGAGGGCCTGCGCAGCAACCTACAGAGGGAAGGGACGTACCATCGGTCCCAGCAGCAAAGAGGGCCCTTGCTGGATTTAGAGAAGCAGGGTCCTATCAGAACAAAGCAAAGCACAGGAGTAGGCCTCATACTCAGCTGGCCAGAAAGATCACCCCAAGTACTTCCAGGCCGACCGGATTCCCATCACCACCTGTAACGGTCTCCCAGGACTGGACTGTTCCCAGAGTAAAAGAGGAAAAGGTAAAGAGACTGTTGTTTGTGCCTGGTTCTTTCCCCGCCTGTCGGCCTTGCACCGTGTTAGCCACACAACACCATAGACTTTCACGAGCACCAACAGTGTCCCCGGGGCTCCGCTCCACCTGTGGGGAGCAGTACCAACATTGCTGCCATAACATCACCCCGGAGGCCTTACACAGCAGCGGCGGCTTAATAGCCGCATACCACAGGTGGCGTCACGAACACAAAGACTTTAATATCAGCCACATATTCAACTGACACCCACCAGGGCCACGGAGCCGGGCCCAGCCACCACTGACTACCACCGGACTAGTCCGGCCCGGCACCGGGTGTCCTATAGCCCTGGGGTGGGCGAGTCAACTTTTGGCGCTGTGAACAGGATTTCGTGCCCGGTCCCACCGGGTACTGTGCGCCTGCAGGAATTGTGCTTAAAAGACTGTGTACTGGTTGTAAATTGCCGCCGCCATTAGCCGCGCCGAGCGCAGGAAGAAGGGGGGCGTGCCTGACAAAGAGCGCGAAGGGAGCGCGCCATCAGAGCAGAGCGCTGTTAACCCCGCGCGACCCAGAAGAAAATTTGAAAAGTGAACGGAGCCTGGTAAGGTTCACTAAGGGGGAGGAAGATGTCCGACTCAGAGGGAGAGCAGGTGGCTGCCATAGCCCGAGACGCCGCAGCACCAGCCGAAGCAGTCCCGGCCCCCGCTGCAGCGCCGGTAATGCCAATCACAATGCCGTACATACCGGGAGCAGAATGGCTACCGCAGTACTCCGGGGAGTCCCATACCTTGAGTGACTTCAGAGAAAGCCTGCACAGCTTATTCCGGGTGTATCCGCTGACTGAGAGCCAGAAGGTGGGCATAGTAATGGGACAGCTAGCCGGCGCAGCCCAGCGTGAAGCGAAGTCCTGGCCTGATACAGATAAAGGGACAGCAGCCCAGATACTGGCCAAGCTAAAGAGTACTTTTGACACCCGCACCGCAGCAGAGATAAAGATGAGATTCTTTGGGTGCAAGCAGCGGGCCACAGACAGCCTAAGGGACTATGCCTTAAACCTGCAAGAGGCCCTGAAAGCAGTTAAGCAGGTGGACCCAGAGAGTGTACGTGAAGAAGACAAACTCCTAACTGAGCAGTTCATAGAGGGGCTCCTGTCAGATGCCCACAGGACCCAGCTGCGTATCCTGGTCCTGCAGAACCCTGCTCTGGACTTTGCAAAGTTTAAGGACCAGGCCATCAGGGTACTGAGAGAATCTACACCGAATGACCCAGTACCCCTCCGGCCTCTTGCTATCATGTACCCCGGGGTGGTGCCTGCAACACGAGCCACTGCAGGGGCTGAGGCGCAGTCCCTGGATAAAGATCCCACTGCAGAGCTCAGACAGCAGGTCCGGGAGCTGACCAAGACTGTAGCTGCCCTTGCCAAGACCGTGCAGTCTCTACAAATGACCCCCTCGCCTGCAAAAATCGAGTTGGCCTCCAGCCCAGATGACGTCCCATGGATGCGACAGAGGAGGATTCCGCCGACCCGAGGCAGAGACACAGACCGGTATGATTCAACAGGACAACCGATCTGCCGCCGCTGCAGCCAGGCGGGCCACATTGCACGACGCTGTCCTTTAAATGGGCTGAGCCTGGGGCCAGGAGCCAACCCCCAGGTGTAAGGAAGCCCGGCTCAAACCCCAGCCGTAGCAAGTATGTGGGAGGACGACCGGTCCTTCCCATTGTGCTGGATGGGATCCCTTTGAATGCCCTCCTGGATACGGGGTCACAGGTAACAACCATCCCCCACAAACTGTACAAAAGATATTGGGCTGATTCAGACATTGACCATGGCCCAGATGATGATTTAACAATTGTGGCCAGTAATGGTCAGCCCTTACCTCAAATTGGGTACAAAGAAGTAACCATTAAAGTGGGGCGGGTAGAATTGCCATGTCAGGGGATGATAATTGTAGATATTGATCGCAAAGAATCTGACCCACTGCTAACCATTGGTACAAATGTGATAGAAAATTGTATTGCCGAAGTGATAATTTTGTTGCAACAGGCGTCTGAAACTGCCAGCTCCGGGCAGCAGCGTGCCCTACAGAGGGAGATCAGAGCCCTGATGAGGAGGCAGCAGGTAGAGCTGGCCGGAGGAGAAATTGGCAGTGTGAGGGTAAGTGACCCCCTCCCCATTGCAATACCCCCAAGAAGTGAAATGTTGATATGGTGTCGGGCAGCAATAGGCCTCAAGGGTCAGGATTACCATGCCTTGGTAGAACCGGTGTATTCAGACAGTAGGCCTGGAGTCCTGATAGCCAGAGGGGTAGCGGATGTCCGCAAGGGGAGAGTGCCCGTCCGTGTCTTGAATTGTGGGGAGGAGGAGGCCAAATTGCCCCGGTACGCCACTGTAGCAAAACTGTACACTGTCAGCAACAATACCATTAAAGCAGTGGAACCCTTGATCCCGTCCGACCAGGCGGAAGACAATGGCTCCAAGGGGCAGCTGGAAGACTGGTGCCAAAAATTACATGTAGGCACCGACTCCACCCCCTCGCACCAGAAGCGTGGGGTTTACCGGGTGGTACAGGAGTATGAGCGGGTCTTCAGCAAACACCCCCTAGATTTTGGGCAGGTGAAAGGGGTTAAACATCAAATCCCCACGGGTGATCATCATCCCATTAAAGAGAGATACCGCCCTGTACCCCCCGCACAGTATCAGTGTGCCAAGGAAATGTTACGAGAAATGAAGGAGGCTGGGGTTATCAGAGATAGTTGTAGCCCCTGGGCAGCTCCACTAGTGCTCGTAAAGAAAAAAGATGGTACAATTAGAATGTGTGTAGATTACAGGCAAATTAACCGCATTACACATAAAGATGCTTATCCACTGCCCAGAATAGAGGAGTCACTAACAGCCTTAAAGTCAGCTAACTATTTCTCCACCTTGGATCTCACCAGTGGGTATTGGCAGGTTCCCGTGGCAGAGGCGGACAAAGAGAAGACTGCATTCACGACACCAATGGGCCTCTGTGAGTTCAATTGTATGCCATTCGGGCTCTGCAACGCCCCAGGGACATTCCAAAGGTTGATGGAGTGCTGCTTGGGCCACCACAACTTTGAAACCGTGCTGTTGTACCTGGATGACGTCATAGTCTACTCCAAGACTTATGAGGACCACCTGAAGCACTTAGCAGAAGTGTTTGAGTCCTTGTCGGAATATGGCCTGAAGATCAAGCCGTCCAAATGTCACCTCTTGAAGCCAAAGGTACAGTACCTGGGTCATGTGGTCAGCGCAGAAGGTGTGGCACCTGATCCGGAGAAAGTCACTGTAATCAAGGACTGGCCAAGACCCACCACAGTGAAGGAGGTGCGGCAGTTCCTTGGACTGGTGGGCTACTACCGAAGGTTCATTGATGGTTTCACCAAGATAGCAGCGCCCCTTCAAGATCTCCTGGTGGGCCAGCCAAAGCAGGCTAAGAAGCAGAGCCCTCCATTTGAATGGAGCAGCCAACTAGAAACATCCTTTGTCCGGCTGAAAGGGGCTCTCACGGGAGAAGAAATTCTGGCCTACCCTGACTACAGCCAACCGTTTGTACTGTATACAGACGCCAGCAACGTGGGACTGGGAGCAGTTCTGTCCCAGGTACAGGGAGGCAGAGAGAGGGTGATAGCGTACGCCAGTAGGAAGCTTCGGCCCACAGAAAGGAATCCAGAAAACTACAGTTCCTTCAAGCTGGAGTTCCTCGCTATTGTTTGGGCAGTGACTGAACGCTTCAAGCACTATCTGGCATCGGCCAAGTTCACCATCTTCACGGACAACAATCCGTTGACACACCTGGCAACAGCCAAGTTAGGTGCGATGGAACAGCGATGGATGGCCCGGCTGTCTAACTTTGACTTTACCATCAAGTATCGGGCTGGCAAGAAGAATAACAATGCTGATGCGCTGTCCAGAATGCCTCACTTACCCGAGTCTGGAGAAGACCTGGATGAACTCGAAGAGATAGAGTTACCGGCTTTCCATCACCAAGGTGTTTCCCAGTGTGAGCATGCTGTGGGAGTGAAGCGCTCAAGCCAGCACGAGGTCTCGGTCAACCCATTACTCCACCATAATTGGGAAGAGACACAGAACGGTGACCCGGCCGTGCGATTGGTCAAAGAGAAGCTAGCGCAAGCTGAGACCCATCTTGGCCCAGACGCTCCAGAGGAAGCCCAGCAGCTGTGGAAGGAGAGGGGACGACTGTTCACCTACCAAGGCAAGCTCTGCAAGAGATATGTCAACTGGCGAACAAATGAACTTGTCTGGCAGATAGTGGTTCCGCAGAGGGATGCTCCAATGGTCCTAGCAGCGTATCATGATAACGCAGGACACTTCGGGTGGAAGAAGTTGGAGGCCCTACTCCGTGATCGGTTCTATTGGGTGCACATGAGAAAGATAATCGAGAAGTGGTGCCGAGACTGTGGCCCGTGTAACCTGAGGCGGAAGGATGATGCCAGCCAAAGGTCTCCCCTACAGCCAATTGTCACGAAGCAGCCCCTGGAGTTGGTGGCCCTGGACCACGTGAAGTTAACACCAAGCCGGTCAGGCTATGTGTACGCCCTCACCATTGTGGACCATTACTCTCGTTTCCTGGTAGTAGTGCCTGTGAAGGACCAGACAGCCAGAACAGCAGCTAGAGCGTTCCAGGCATCCTTTTGTCGACCTCACGGCTATCCGGAAAGGGTACTGACTGATCAAGGTCCTGCATTCGAGGCCGAAGTGTTCCAAGAGTTCTGTAACATGTACGGCTGTAAGAAAATCCGAACCACACCGTACCACCCCCAAACCAATGGACTGTGCGAGAAAATGAACCATGTGGTTATTGATATGCTGAAGACCCTACCGCTGGAAGAAAGGAACCAATGGCCAGAGAAGTTGCCAGATCTGGTAGACCTGTACAACCATATCCCAGTAAATTCGACCAACTGCAGCCCCGCTTACCTGATGCGAGCCAGACCTGGCAAGTTGCCTGTAGACTTTGAGATGGGGACTGTGTCGCCTGAGGCGGTTCAAGAAATAGAGGATTGGGATACAGAACGGCAGCAGCGGTACCGTAAGGTCCAGGAGTACGTAGAGAGGAGCCTGTCTCAAGCAAGAACGAGACAAGAGCAGCATTACAATCAAACAGCCCCAGCAACTCCCTTAGCACCTGGAGAACAAGTCCTCAAGAAGAAGCGGAGGACGCATAAATTGGATGATCAGTGGGAAAACGAGCCCTACACCATTATCCCCTCCAACTTTGACAATAGTAAGGTATGCCTCATAAGCAAGGATGAAGGCAAGACCTATCAAGCAATTTCTCGAGACCGCCTGAAAGCGTGCCCTGAACGGTGCAGAATCCAAAGAGAAATGGAAGAAGTACAAGGAAGTCCCCAAAGTCAAGAGAAAGAAGGGGAGATGATTCAAACCATCCTTGGAAAATTCCCCAAAACTTGGACCCAAATAAACAATGCCATAGTGGTACCAGTTTTGACGTTTCCGCAGTTGGTCGAGCCAGAAACAGAAAAGGTTCCGGATCCACCTAAAGAACCGTCCGCTCCAACACGAGATGACACGCCAGCAGTGGAACAGGAGGATCAACCCCCTGTCAGTGGTGAACCTGTCATAACCTTGGCGACTCTTAGACCACATAGGCAACCATCACGCTTACCTACCGGGGTTAGGCCCACCTGTAGTGCTGAGGTAGAAGACGCACCACGTAGTCAGGGGCAAACACCAGAGCTACGCAGGTCCCAACGCAGCACTCGGGGACAACCCCCTCCAAGGTATAGAGAGTCAACTGTATAAGGGAAAAAGAAGGAGTATTTATTAGAATGTACATAGTTATGCAAAATGTCTGTAAGGTTGTGTACAAAATGTTTTTCTTTTTCTTTGATTGCGAAAATGGACAATTGGGCCACTGGACTATGGGTGGCCAACACCTAAATTGTTCATAGTTAGCACCCGTGTGCTCAACACCCCTGAAGAAAAACCCGTCCGGCGTGCATAGAGTGGGGTCATCAATGCTCTGACGCACGCCCAGAGCCTACGTTGGGGGTTTGATCGCGGCGGGTCCCCCATGGAGCAGTGTAATGGACACCCGGCAGGGAGCCACACTGGACTCTTATAGTAATGTTTAAGTTTGTAACGTTAAAGTATTTGCGCCTCCCATAATGGGATGAAATGTTGTAACATGTTATGTTTGTTTCCACAGTCCGGGAGTACTGAATTTAACTAAGGGGGAGTGTGGCGCCCCAGGACCTGGTCGCCACAACAGCATTGCCCTTCCAAAGGGTTAATGCTGAGCCTGGAGGTAATTGGGAGATCCATTGGCCAGCAAGTTTAACACCCAACGCAATTCTCCCTCCGGCCAGCAGGGGGAGCTCTGAACCTGGGATTCCAGGGAGGATCCCCTTAAGCCTGGTCTGAGAGAGGAAGTAGTGTTCAGTCTGGAGGGAGCAGTAGAAGTGAACAGACGCAGAGTGAGCTGTCTTGTGGATCTGGGGCCTAGAGCTGGAGCAGCTTGGCCCAGAGAAGCAGGAGTAGCTGAGAGGCAGCGTAGAGACTCGGACATCAGAGTCTGTGGCCACCAGGGTATAAAATCCGCCCCTGGTAGCCGAATCCGAAGGGCAGGAGAGCTGCAAGCCCCTGGCCCATAAACATCCCAAAGGTACAGCTGCAGCAGCAGGGCCCGGTGTGGGCTCCAGCAGAGAAGCACCAGAGAGAGGGCCTGCGCAGCAACCTACAGAGGGAAGGGACGTACCATCGGTCCCAGCAGCAAAGAGGGCCCTTGCTGGATTTAGAGAAGCAGGGTCCTATCAGAACAAAGCAAAGCACAGGAGTAGGCCTCATACTCAGCTGGCCAGAAAGATCACCCCAAGTACTTCCAGGCCGACCGGATTCCCATCACCACCTGTAACGGTCTCCCAGGACTGGACTGTTCCCAGAGTAAAAGAGGAAAAGGTAAAGAGACTGTTGTTTGTGCCTGGTTCTTTCCCCGCCTGTCGGCCTTGCACCGTGTTAGCCACACAACACCATAGACTTTCACGAGCACCAACAGTGTCCCCGGGGCTCCGCTCCACCTGTGGGGAGCAGTACCAACATTGCTGCCATAACATCACCCCGGAGGCCTTACACAGCAGCGGCGGCTTAATAGCCGCATACCACAGGTGGCGTCACGAACACAAAGACTTTAATATCAGCCACATATTCAACTGACACCCACCAGGGCCACGGAGCCGGGCCCAGCCACCACTGACTACCACCGGACTAGTCCGGCCCGGCACCGGGTGTCCTATAGCCCTGGGGTGGGCGAGTCAGTGGCTGCAGCTTATAGTCACCAAATCCGGTGACAGGTTCCCTTTAAACACATCGGCGCCACTAACAGACAGAAACAGCCTAGGATGAAACCAATGCTTAGATACCCTTAGCAGGTGTGTGTGTGTGTGTGTGTGTGTGCGTGTGTGTGCGTGTGTGTGCGTGTGTGTGCGTGTGTGTGCGTGTGCGTGCGTGCGTGTGCGTGCGTGCGCGTGCGTGTGCAGCAGGGCTAGCGGCTCATTACGGCACAGCCACAATGCATCGGACTTGTACACAGACGTGACCCATCGCTTTCCGTCACAGGACATAATGCCGCTTTGTAACTACGGTCATCTCCTGTTTCCATGTTGCTGCAGCAGAGCCGGATTTACGGATATCATGACCAGATGTCACCAACGTCCACAGCCAAATATAACAAGCTCTGTATACAAAGCATCCTGGTCGGATCCGTAATCTGGATATGGGGTAATTACAAGAAAAATGTCTACAAATATCATTAACCCTTCATTACCAGGCCTGAATGGGCCTTAAAGGGGTTTTCCACAAAAGAACAAACTTGATTTTAATCAATAGATCTTGGTATAATAATATTTTTTACAATTGGATGTAATATAAAAATGTTCCTGTGCTGAGATAATCTTATATATGTGTATCTGCTATGTACTGTGTAATGGCTGTGTCTGACCGTACAGGGTCATTCCACATCTCCTGGGCTGCGAAGGATTCAAAAGAATATAAAGACATTACAGCACAGGATCGCAAATAATACTTACTTTGAGGTAAACCATTTTTTAAAACCAGAAGGAAAAATGTTTTACCTCACAGAAAGAATCAGTTATGATCCCGAGCTGTAATGTCTGCATATTCTCTTTTGCATCCTCCCCTGCGCAGGAGATGTGGTATGATCAGACCATGCCTCGTAAATGTACTAGGCCTGGTCGTCCATAGCAACCAGAGAGCAGCTTTCATTTTACCTCAGCAGGTTAAGAAGTAAAAGTTGAACTGAAAATGGTTACCATGGTTACCATGGGAAACAAAGACTGGTTTTCTTCTAGGCACTTACTGTACAAATCAAGCACGCTGATCAGGCCTCAAGTGGAAGGATACTTATAATGCATTCATGGGCCCTAAAAATGGCGATGTCATCAGTGGGTGTCACTGCCAGAGTAAAATTTAAAGGAGCTGTCCATTTCTGCACCTACCCTCTATAAATTCTAAAAAGCCACAGGAGAAAAAAAAAAAAACAAAAAAAACCTCCACATACTCATGACAGATTGTGTTCCAGGGATGTCGGAGCGGTGTCTCCCAGGGATAATGTGATATTGTTCAGCTGCAGCCTTTAGACAGAACTGTTCTTTTCCGTCTGTTCAGTTACAACTGCGGCCAATCAGTGGCCAACTAAGAGCCAGCCGAGGCCAACTAAGAGCCAGCCGAGGCCAACTAAGAGCCAGCCGAGGCCAACTAAGAGCCAGCCGAGGCCAACTAAAGGCTGCTTTACATGCAGCGACATCGCTAGTGATGTCGCTGGTGAAAGCACCCGCCACTGTCAGTTGTGCGTCACGGGACCAGTCACACGGACTTACCTTCCTAGCGACAGCGCTGTGGCCAGCGAACCGCCTCCTTTCTAAGGGGGCGGTTCGTGCGGCGTCACTAAGCAGCCGCCCAATAGAAGCAGAGGGGCGGAGATGAGCGGCCGTAACATCCCGCCCACCTCCTTCCTTATTGCGGGCGGCCGCAGGTACGATGTTGTTCGTCGTTCCTGCGGTGTCACACATAGCGATGTGTGCTGCCGCAGGAACGACGAACAACCTGCGTCCTGCAACAGCAATGATATTTGAGATTAGAACGTGTCAACGATCAGGTGAGTAATTTTGATCGTTAACGGTCGTTCCTGCGTTTCATACGCAACGACGTCGCTAACGAGGCCGGATGTGCGTCACAAATTCCGTGACCCCAACCACATCTCGTTAGCGATGTCGTTGCGTTTAAAGCCCCCTTAAGAGCCAGCTAGAGCCAACTAAGAGCCAGCTAGAGCCAACTAAGAGCCAGCTAGAGCCAACTAAGAGCCAGCTAGAGCCAACTAAGAGCCAGCTAGAGCCAACTAAGAGCCAGCTAGAGCCAACTAAGAGCCAGCTAGAGCCAACTAAGAGCCAGCTAGAGCCAACTAAGAGCCAGCTAGAGCCAACTAAGAGCCAGCTAGAGCCAGCTAAGAGCCAGCTAGAGCCAACTAAGAGCCAGCTAGAGCCAACTAAGAGCCAGCTAGAGCCAACTAAGAGCCATCAGTGGCCACTAAGAGATAATACGCATTTCTTTAGCATTTAAGAAAGGGTTAGCTGACCACCCCTCTAAGCCTGGCACAATATTTAGCACAGATAAAATGCACTAGCTGCTTCTCACACCAATGTACAGCAAAGAATAAAGCGGTAAAGTGTTACGTAGAAAAAAAACAAACTATTTGATGTGAGTTTGATGTCAAAAGAAGACAAAACCTCTCTTTTTTGCCATCCAGCAAATCCTGCCAACAAGTATTTGCAAGCTTTTGTAGCACCACGGGCGAACAAATAGAATGTGACAGGTATAAATTTGGAGGGTTAGTCATCTTCTACCCCAATAATTCCTTGGCAGATCATGTTAGTCATGAATGCTCACACTGACAGCCACATGCTCTCATGATGCCAGGGGGCTAAATGGGATAGTTACCGCTTCTGGAGGCTCCCCTGGAAATCAATGCCAGGCGCACAGATCGCTGCCCGAGATGCCCTCCAGAAGTCCAGACGTCAGTCGGCCAACATAACACTATGTGATGGCCCCAAAAATTACTTATATGGGAATGTATTAACCTAAAGGGGAATCTGTGAGCATTATAATGTAGAGATAGAGACCCTGATTCCAGTGATGTGTCACTTACTGGGCTGCCTGCTGCAGTTTTAATAAAATCCCTGTTATATCTGCTGCAGATCTGTCACTTTTCTGAATGCCGGGCTCTGTATAACCCAACCCACACTACTGATTGGCAGCTTTCAGTATACACTGTGCATAGGCAGAAAGATGACAATCAGGAATATGAAGGATTGAATTGCAGCAGGTTTACTAGTGCTTTAGTGATAATCTGCTAAGTCAGTGATTTTTTATCAAAACTACAGCAAGCAGCCCAGTAAGAAAGTTATGCTGTAGATACTCGACACGATTTGTGCAATGTGATCTGCAACCAAAAAAAAAAAAAAAAAAGGCGCCAGTTTGTGGTGGATTTTGCAGCAGTCCCTATCGCTGGAGCCTTAAATACTGGGAATAGTTTCCATCTTGTGTTTGTCAGACGGTGCAGAAGTGACAGATCCCAGGACAAGGAGCGATCTGACAACATTGCATTCCACGGGCTGACGCCGGCCTTTGGCTTCCAGATGACTAAGACCTGAGGCCTCTGAAACATGTGGATATTTCACAACTAAGGAGCAGTGCTCCCTCCGGCAGGCACGCGGCTCACGCTGCAGACGTCACCATATCAGATGGTGGCAGCGCCCATTTCTTCCTCCGCTCATCAGTACAAACATTGGCCATGGGAGTATCCAGGATCAGACAGCCCAGGGTGCAGCATATTTCACCCTACCCTGCAGGCTCGCGGAGGCTTGCCATGAAGAAGACTTATTAGGGTATGTGCGCACGCTGCGTTCTGACAAGTGCAGAAAAAAATGCACCCTCTGGCAGACTGGACAACTGTAAACACTGCGTTTGACAAAACAAAAAAAAAAAAAAATGCATTTGACAGTGCAGTCCCACTCGGCTCTGCTACATCCGCATAGAGCATGGCTGTCTGCGAGATAGAGCCGCGCGATCAGGATGAACTTCACCCGACTTTATTATCATCGCGCAGCTCTGTGCGTATGCCACGGCCTGATTTGCGATCACCGGTGACCGCAAGTCCTCTGAGTGACTGAAGTGAGCCGCGTAATCAGCGGTGCAGTCACTCAGGTTACCCGCAGCCCTCCACCTGAGACCGCAAATCACCTGAGTGACGTCACCGCTGATTGCGCGGCTCACTTCAGTTGCTGCGGAGTTCACAGGAGCGGCGGTGTTCTACGGCCGCTCCTGTCATCTTCCGATGTAGCAGAGCTGAAAGCGTCGCGTGACCTCGTGTGGATTACACCAAACCTGGAGGGGTGTTTGGGGATTTTAATAACGTGGTGAAAGAGGGTGGTTTTTTTTATCTTTTATTCTAAATAAAGGATTTTTCGGTGTTTGTGTTTATTTACTTTCACTTACAGGTTAATCATTGGGGGTGTCTCATAGACGCCTGCCATGATTAACCTAGGACTTAGTGGCAGCTATGGGCTGCCACTAACTACTTAATACCCCAATTGCCACCGCACCAGGCTGGATAGAGTCCTGGGACTGTTGCATCTAATGGACGCGGCAATTCTGGGCAACTGCTGGCTGATATTTTTAGGCTGGGGGGCTCCCCCATCCTGAGAATAACAGCCTTCAGCCGTGTGGCTTTACTTTGGCTGGTATTAAAATTGGAGGGGACCGCATGCCGCTTTTTTTTTAATTTATTTATCTGCATGATATAGACTCGCCCACCGGCGGCTGTGAGACAGCTGTCACTCAGCGTGGGGGCATGTCTGCCTGCAACCAATCATAGGCACTGGTGGGCGGGGAAAGCAGGGAATACGAGATGGAATAATGAGCGGCCGGCATCTTCAAAAGAGGAAAAGCCGCCGGAGCAGTGTGACAGCCGTGCAGCGCCGCGCGGGTGATCGGTGAGTATGAGAGGGGGGGGGGGGGGAAGGGGGAGAGACCGACCTGCGTTTTGTTTGTCAAAAAAAGCATGCAGAACGGAACAAAAATGCAGTCCAAGTGCACAGCTAAACATTTTGGTTGCGTTCTGACACCTCATTCATTTGAATGGGTGGAAAATGCAACCAAAACGCGAAGTAGTAACATTCTGCTTTTGTAAACGTATCCATTTTGGCAAATATTTGGCATCTAAAACGCTGCCTAAAAAAGCAACGTGCGCATGGAATTTGCTGACTTCTCAGACTTTGCTGGGGAAGCAGATCGTATGCATTTTGACCATGACACGCTGCAGTTTGAAACGCAGCCAAAACGCGGGGAAAAAACAGCAACGTGCGCACACAGCCCTAGTGGGACCATTAAACATCTGAACCAGTAGAGGACATCTCCAAAATCTGTAGAAGGTTCAGGCCAGTTAAAAATTAGATGAAATCAGTCAGCAGGTTTTTGCTAAAATCAGAGAGCAGCATAATGTGGGGAAAGAGACCCTGATTCCAGGGATGTGGTACTTATTAGGCTGTGTGCTGTAGGATCAATAAATCATTGTTTTATCAGGTTCTCAAGACTAGTTGTCATGCCTTCCTAGACCTACTGCTTTGTATAACTCCGCACCCATCACTGATTAGCAGCTTTCTGCCTATGCACAGTGTAAGGTCAAAGCTGCCAATCAATAGTGAAATGGTGCTATACAAGGCTCAGATCTAAAAAGAATCAATTATATCAAAACTGCAGCATCCAGAAAACTAAGTGACACACGGCTGCAGTGAGGGTCTCTGCCCCTATATCATGCTGCTTGATCTCAGATGGGGAGGGAGCAAAAAAACAGGCGATAGACTATTAAAGGGAATCTCCTTCCCCTGCAGCCACATTTCTGACACTTGGGGCTTGTGTGCGTATAACAGGCACAAGTGCAGCGTGAGCCCATTATAGGCAATATACAGAGCCAATGCACTGCACGAGGGGGTGTAAGAGGCAGCAAGCACTGAATGAGACAGATCCTACACCTGTCCTCACAGCAGACAGCACACAGACACTGCAATAGAGGGTATAAGACAGTGTTTACTGAATGATACAGATCCTACACCTGTCCTCACAGCGGACAGCACACGGACACTGCACGAGGGGTATAAGATGCAGCGTGCACTGAATGAGACAGATCCTACACCTGTCCTCACAGCAGACAGCACACAGACACTGCAATAGAGGGTATAAGACAGTGTTTACTGAATGATACAGATCCTACACCTGTCCTCACAGCAGACAGCACACAGACACTGCAATAGAGGGTATAAGATGCAGCGTGCACTGAATGATACAGATCCTACACCTGTCCTCACACCGGACGGCACACGGACACTGCATGAGGGGTATAAGATGCAGCGTGCACTGAATGATACAGCTCTCACACCTGTCCTCACACCGGACGGCACACGGACACTGCACGAGGGGTATAAGATGCAGCGTGCACTGAATGATACAGCTCTCACACCTGTCCTCACAGCGGACAGCGCACGGACACTGCAATAGAGGGTATAAGACAGTGTTTACCGAATGATACAGATCCTACACCTGTCCTCACAGCGGACAGTACACGGACACTGCACGAGGGGTATAAGACGCAGCGTGCAATGAATGATACAGATATCACACCTGTGCACACAGCGGACAGCGCACGGACACTGCACGAGGGGTATAAGATGCAGCGTGCAATGAATGATACAGATCCCACACCTGTGCACACAGCGGACAGCGCACGGACACTGCACGAGGGGTATAAGACGCAGCGTGCAATGAATGATACAGATATCACACCTGTGCACACAGCGGACAGCGCACGGACACTGCACAAGGGGTATAAGACGCAGCGTGCAATGAATGATACAGATATCACACCTGTGCACACAGCGGACAGCGCACGGACACTGCACGAGGAGGTATAAGACGCAGTGTATAATGAATGATACAGATCCCACACCTGTGCACACAGCGGTCAGCTCCGCAGTGTGACTGGCCCGGTTTCCCAGTATGGCCCAGGCCTGGTCTGCTCCTGACACACAGGACTGGCCACTGGGCTAATACTGTCCGGAGAGGAGCAGGAAGCAGAGCCGAGGCCTGGACCCCCATTCCCTGCACCACTGCCCCCATTATACGGGCTGGGGACACCTCCAGCTCCAGGTGCGGCGGCCTGCACACTGACAACAGGCATTGTGACGTCACCGGAACAAAGCGCAGAGGCACGGACAGGGGAGGGCTCATATATCGCGATAGTCACCTTCAGTCGTGCTGCTGCCGGGGCCTCCGGTGCTGGGTCGGGCCGCTCCCGGGGTCTCGGTGGGGCCGGTGCTCGGGAGGACGGGTTCTCCGTGGCTGTGCACCGTCCCAGGGTCCCGTGCTAATTCCTCGGGCACGGTGCTGGGGGCTTCTGTGGGCGCCACCGGTCCCTGCTCTGTCGTTGCGACCGGCTCTCTAGGCGCCTCTGGTCCCGGCTGTGTCGTGCTGGGGGCTTCTGCCGGTGCCAGTCCCGGCTCTGTGGTTGTGGCCGCTTCTGTCGGTGCCAGTCTCGGCAGTACCGGTCCCGGTTTTGTCGTGCTGGGAGCTTCTGTCGGCTCCAGTCCCGGCTGTATCGTGCTGGCCTCCTCTATCGGCGGCGCCACCAGTCCCGGCTGTATCGTGCTGGCCTCCTCTATCGGCGGCGCCTCCAGTCCCGGCTGTATCGTGCTGGCCTTCTCTATCGGCGGCGCCTCCAGTCCCGGCTGTATCGTGCTGGCCTCCTCTATCGGCGGCTGTATCGTGCTGGCCTCCTCTATCGGCGGCGCCACCAGTCCCGGCTGTATCGTGCTGGCCTTCTCTATCGGCGGCTGTATCGTGCTGGCCTCCTCTATCGGCGGCGCCACCAGTCCCGGCTGTATCGTGCTGGCCTTCTCTATCGGCGGCTGTATCGTGCTGGCCTCCTCTATCGGCGGCGCCTCCGGTCCAGGCTGTGTCGCACTCGCCGATGTCGCTCGGATGTCGCCACTCGTCCTGGGCTCGTACGCCGGTGCCGTGGCGATCACATTCAGATCTTCCGGGTAGACGCTCGTCTGGTTCTGGTCCAGGCTCGTACAGCTACGTATCAGCACAAAGGCGGCCGCCAGACACAACGCCGTCCCTGCTCGTACAGCCATCTCCCATTTTCCTGCCCGGCCGCCTAATGGACCGCGGCGACGTCCGAGCCCAGATCACCCGGAGCGCAGGATCGGTACCTACTGCTCATCGCCTACAATGCGGCTAACACCTGTATGTGATGGGCAGCGACTGCATCCAATCAGAAGCCGAGACCTACAACCCGTGGGCAAGACTAACCAATCGGCAGCGTTCTATGCGCAGTGACGTAAATGCCAGAGCCAATTGCGATGCCTGGTTCCCCAGCAGGTAACCTGTATGGGGCGATCCCTGATAACATAGGTGTGATTGGTTGTAGCCGGTGGAGGTGACCAGTGCTCACCGGGCGGGGTGACGTCAGTACCGATTACACGTCACCGATACGTCATCATGCCTATTGTCAGTATAGGCATCTTTGTCCTCCGGGCTCCTGAGATGGGCGGACCCGGACTATACAAGTCCGGATCCGTGAGATTTCAAAGGTATCCGAATGGCGGACCCGGGATTCTGATATTGATCCGGATCAGGAATCTAAAAAAAATAAAGAAAATCAGAATGAAGCAAACTCTTCATACTTACCCGGCCTCTGAGCTGCTGTAACTGCCTGCAGCCTCTCCTTCCGGGGCCACTCATTATTGCTCATGCATATGCACTGTTTTCCCCGCCCACTGGCAGTTCCAGCATCTGTGACTGGTTGCAGTCAGCTTGTGTGACAAGGTCTGACTGTAACCACTCACAGGTGCTGTCTCCGGGTCAGTATTGTCATGGTATAAAAATAAATAATACAATTATGATACTCAGCACAGATAAAACCTAAGGCTGCAGCCCCCAACCGTGCTCTTATCTTGGCTGTGTATCAAAATAAAAGGAACCATATGTGGCTTTTTTAATTATTTAAATTTAAAAAAACGGCATGTGCCCCCCCCCCAATTTTGATACCTAGCCATGATAAAGCCCAAACAATGGGGCTGGTATTCTCAGCCTGGGAATGTCCATCCTTATTGGGCCTCCCCAGCCTAAAAATAGCAGACTGCAGCCACCCAAGATTGTTGCATCCATTAGATGCGCTTTACCCAGCTTTTACCAATTGCCCTGCGGATGGCGACGCCCACCTAGGGGTCCTGAGGTGTTCTGGGAGGGAACAAGACAGTTGAAGTTGAAAACAGAGTTGAGTACTGGTGGAGAAAGTGAGAGGGGAGTGGAGGCCCTGGACTTCCGGACTACTGACTAGGTGGCAGTCGGCAGACAGGGCCACAGGCGATGGAGATCCAGTCACGGGAGACCTTAAGTCAGGGTTCCCCAACTCCAGTCCTCGAGGGCCGCCAACAGTGCATGTTTTCAGGATTTCCTTAGCATTGCATGGGTGTTGGAATCATCAACTGTGCAGGTGATTAAATTATCACATGTGCAATACTAAGGAAATCCTGAAAACCTGCACTGTTGGCGGCCCTTGAGGACTGGAATTGGGGACCCATGGCTTAAGTGGACCGAGGCAGGGTTGTAGCTCGCCGGTGCCGACAGCGGGAATACGGTCCAGAGGCCGTGCACAGTCTGGGTGCCTGGACCCTAGGGCAAGGACTGCTTTAAGCCCCTTGTCAATTAGCCAGCAGCGGACAAGATTCCACGTCTTGTCCCACCAGCAAGCCCAGAGAGTGAAACTGAAGCCCAACGAGGGGGATAGGGCTCCGCAATTGCCTGCTAAGATGCTAAGATCCCACGGATCAGTTCTCGCGGGCACAAAAGGCATTTCTGATCTGACAGATCCATCTACATGGGGAATGAAAGATGAAGGGTCATTTGACACCCTTGAAATGCAAATCTTTTTGTCATCAATTTCATTCTCCATCACTAAAAAATAAATAATATATGCATTAAAGAAGTTGTCCAGTTACCAAAACTGATTTTTTTTTTTTCTGATAAATCTTGCTAATATGTGCCCCTCAACACATCTATTATGTTTTTTCAGCAAAATTACCTTTTATTGTGCACTAGCAGCACACGGTCATTGCTGGCTCCAGCTCTGATGGGGTTAATCTCTCTTCTGACTTCCTGTGTTCAGTTCCTACAAGTCCCAGAATTCTTTGTGGCTCTAGGGCGGTGTCTAGCTTATCTAACACACCCACTGTGTCTAATACACCCACTCTGCTCCCACCCAAACCCTCCTCCCTGCCTCTTCCCAGTGGATGCACTGAGATCAATCACACAGAGACAGCAGCAGCTCTACACAGCCAGGGGAAGAAAGTGTGTGTGCGCGTATATACAGTGTATGTGTGCGCGTATATGCAGTGTGTGCGCGTATATGCAGTGTGTGCGCGTATATACAGTGTGTGTGCGTATATACAGTGTGTGTGTGTGCGCGTATATACAGTGTGTGTGCGTATATACAGTGTGTGTGTATATACAGTTTGTGTGTATATACAGTGTATGTGTGTATATACAGTGTGTGTGCGTATATACAGTGTGTGTGTGAGTGTGTGTGTATATCATACTCACCTGTCTGCAGGGTCCGGGTGCCATGCCTGCTTCCAGCCCCTGTCTCGGTCCCGCCGCTTCGGCTGTGTGCAGTCTCCCCGGGGCACGTACGAAGCTTGCAGGACCTGGCAGTGGATCACCTGATGCAGTCACCTGACGCATCAGCTGATCGATTCTCGTGGTGTCGCCGGCTTTTTCACGCCCGGCCGGCTATCAGCTGATCCTGCCGTCAGGGGACTTCATTAGCTGATTACCGGCAGCTCCTGCAGTGATGGGCCAGGATCAGACTCCGCTGCAGGAGCTGCCGTTAATCAGCACAGACGTGAGTATTTATTTATTTATTTTTTTTTCTACTGATGCATCAGCTGATTGTATAATCGGCTTTTATACAATCAGCTGATGTATGATGTGATTCACGTAGTTTAACCTGACACATCATCTGATCGCTTTGCCTTCCAGCAAAACCGATCAGATGATATTGGATCCGGATTGGACGGCGCGGGACCCTAACCCAGGATTACTGCGGAGGGGGGTTTATTTCAATAAAGATGGAGTCACTAATTGTGTTGTGTTTTATTTCTAATAAAAATATTTTTCTGTGTGTTGTGGTTTTTTTTTTTATCATTACTAGAAATTCATAGTGGCCATGTCTAATATTGGCGTGACACCATGAATTTCGGGCTTAGGGCTAGCTGATAATATACAGCTAGCCCTAACTCCATTATTACCCAAGCTAGCCACCCGGCATCAGGGCAGCTGGAAGAGTTGGATACAGCGCCAGAAGATGGCGCTTCTATGAAAGCGCCATTTTCTGGGGTGGCTGCGGATTGCAATTCGCAGTGGGGGTGCCCAGAAAGCTTGGGCACCCTTCACTGTGGATTCCAATCCCCAGCTGCCTAGTTGTACCCGGCTGGACACTAAAATTAGGCGAAGCTTACGTCATTTTTTTTTTAAAATTATTTCATGAAATTCATGAAATAATTAAAAAAAAAAAGGGCTTCTCTATATTTTTGGTTCCCAGCCGGGTACAAATAGGCAGCTGGGGTTTGGGGGCAGCCCGTACCTGCCTGCTGTACCCGGCTAGCATACAAAAATATGGCGAAGCCCATGTCATTTTTTTTTTCTTTTTGGGTAAAAAACTGCATACAGTCCTGGATGGAGGATGCTGAGACTTGTAGTTCTGCAGCTGCTGTCTGCTCTCCTGCATACAATGAACATTTTGAATAAGGAAATGACATCAGACCTTTTTTTTTTTTCATCAACAATCTTTAATGGCATTGTGCACTGATTAAAAACGCAGTGAGCAAAAACGCAGCAAAAAAGGCACCAAATCGCGGCAAAAACATGACATGCAGCATCGCAGGTGACAGAGCAGAGCAAGTTGGTGACATGTTCTGCTCTGACACATAGTGTGCTGCATGTCACTGTATCCACTCTGGGACTTGTTGTGCAGGTGACCGGATGATACATGTCACTAACTTGCTCCACTCTGTGACTTCTGCTGCATTGTTCCAACTGTATACACTCTCACCTGAACAAGTCTCAGAGTGGGGCAGTTAGTGACATGTATCATCCGGTCACCTGCACAACAAGTCCCAGAGTGGTGAAAGATAGTGACATGCAGCACACTATGTGTCAGAGCAGAGCATGTCACTGTCTCCACTCTGGGACTTGTTGTGCAGGTGACCTAATGATACATGTCACTAACTGCCCCACTCTGTGATTTCTGCTGCATAGTACCAACTGTATACACTCTCACCTGAACAAGTCTCAGAGTGGAGACAGTTAGGCTACTTTCACACATCCGGTTTGAGCACTGCGGCTCAATCCGGCTGTGAAAACTATGCAACGGATGCGGCGAAAACACCGCATCCTTTGCATAAGTTTTTACATGCGGCCCGTCCGTTTTTTTCCAGTTGCGTCATGCTACTGAGCATGCGCAGTGGGAAAAACCGCATGCGGCGAGCGGATGCGGTTTTTTCCGCATCGCGCCGCATCCGGCCTCCATAGGTATGCATTGAAAAATGCGCCGCAGCGGCCGGATGCGGCGCGATGCGGTGTTTTTTGCCGGAGCAAAAAACGTTGCAGGGAACGTTCGATCCGGCCGCGGCATCGGCTAAATCTGCCGCATGCGGCCAAAACCGAACCGAACGCAAGCCCCTGCGGCACAATACGGCAATAATGTAAGTCTATGCAAAAAAAAAACGCAACCGGCGTTACAAAAGCCGGTTGCGGTTTTTCTGCAGAACGCCGTATTGTGCCGCAGAGCAAAAATCCGGATGTGTGAAAGTAGCCTAAGTGACATGTAGCATCCGGTCACCTGCACAACAAGTGCCAGAGTGGAGAAAGATAGTGACATGCAGCACACTATGTGTCAGAGCAGAGCATGTCACTGTCTCCACTCCGCTGACCTCACAGCCCGTACACGCTGCGATGGATGCAGGGGGACACAGAACAAGTAATCGACCGACACTGGAGTCATCTGATTACTTGGGATGAATTGAGCAGTAAAATGCTCTGGTGCTCGATGGGCGAAGCCCATGCCGATTGTTTTTTAAAAAAAATTCATTAAAAATAAAAAAAAAAAAAAATCACATTTTTTGTGGGCTCCCGCTGCATTTTCTATTGCTAAGGGTAACCAAAGCAGCTACTGGCTGCTAGCCCCCGCTGCTTGGTGTTACTTTCACTGGCAATAGAAATGCAGGGAAGCATTTTTTTTTTTATAAAGGTTTTTCCCTGAAAACGTTTTTAAGAAAATGACGTGGGCTTCGCCATATTTTTGTATGCTAGCCAGGTACAGCAGGCAGCTACGGGCTGCCCCCAACCCCCAGCTGCCTAGTTGTACCCGGCTGGGAACCAAAAATATAGAGAAGCCCTTTTTTTTTCATGAATTTCATGAAATAATTAAAAAAAAAAAATGATGTGGGCTTCACCAAATTTTTGAGTCCAGCCAGGTACAACTAGGCAGCTGGGGATTGGAATCCACAGTGCAGGGTGCCCAAACTTTCTGGGCCCCCCACTGCGAATTGCAGTCCACAGCTGCCCCAGAAAATGGCGCTTTCATAGAAGCGCCATCTTCAGGCGCTGTATCCAACTCCTCCAGTGGTCCTGGTGGCAGGTGGCACGCTGGGTAATAAGGGGTTAATACCAGCTATGTTTTAACAGCTGGTATAAAGCCCGAGATTCTTAATGTCAGGCCAAGTTTAACCTGGCCATTAAGAATCTCCAACAAAGGGTTTAAAAAAAAAAAAAAGACATCACACAGAGAAAAATACTTTATTAGAAATAAATACACAGACACAGTAGGGACTCCATGTTTATTACTCCCTCTCACCCCTCCACGATGGAGAGATTTCTGTACTGACCATGCCAGGAGAGAGCGAGGAAAAGAGAGCGAGCGGGGGGGGAGAAGAGAGCGAGCGGGGGGGAAGAGAGCGAGGGGGGGAGAGAAGAGAAAGGGGGGGGGGAGAAGAGAGAGAGGGGGGGAGAAGAGAGAGAGGAGGGGGAGAAGAGAGAGAGGGGGGAGAAGAGAGAGGGGGGGAAGAGAGAGAGGGAGGGGAGAAGAGAGCGAGGGGGGGAGAAGAGAGAGGGGGGGGAGAAGAGAGAGAGAGGGGGAGAGGAGAGAGAGGGGAGAGAGAAGAGAGAGAGGGGGGAGAGAAGAGAGAGAGGGGGGAGAGAAGAGAGAGAGGGGGGGAGAAGAGAGAGAGGGGGGGAGAAGAGAAAGAGGGGGGGAGAAGAGAAAGAGGGGGGGGAGAGAAGAGAGAGAGGGGGGAGAAGAGAGAGGGGGGGAGAAGAGAGAGAGGGGGGGGAAAAGAGAGAGAGGGGGGGAAGAGAGAGAGGGGGGGGAGAAGAGAGCGAGGGGGGGGAGAAGAGAGAGGAGGGGGAGACGAGAGAGAGAGGGGGAGAGGAGAGAGAGGCGGGGAGAAGAGAGAGAGGGGGGAGAAGAGAGAGAGGGGGGGAGAAGAGAGAGAGGGGGGGAGAAGAGAGAGAGGGGGGGAGAAGAGAGAGGGGGGGGAGAAGAGAGCGAGGGGGGGAGAAGAGAGAGAGAGGGGGAGAGGAGAGAGAGAGGGGGAGAAGAGAGAGAGGGGGGAGAAGAGAGAGGGGGGGAGAAGAGAGAGAGGGGGGGGAGAAGAGAGAGAGGGGGGGAGAAGAGAGAGGGGGGGGAGAAGAGAGCGAGGGGGGGAGAAGAGAGAGAGAGGGGGAGAGGAGAGAGAGAGGGGGGGAGAAGAGAGAGAGGGGGGAGAAGAGAGAGGGGGGGGAGAAGAGAGAGAGGGGGGGAGAAGAGAGAGAGGGGGGGAGAAGAGAGAGAGGGGGAGAAGAGAGAGAGGGGGGGGAGAAGAGAGAGAGGGGGGAGAAGAGAGAGAGGGGGGGAGAAGAGAGAGAGGGGGGGAGAATAGAGAGAGGGGTGGAGAAGAGAGAGAGGGGGGGAGAAGAGAGAGGGGGGGGAGAAGAGAGAGAGGGGGGGAGAAGAGAGAGAGGGGGGAGAAGAGAGAGAGGGGGGAGAAGAGAGAGAGGGGGGGAGAAGAGAGAGAGGGGGGAGAAGAGAGGGGGGGAGAAGAGAGGGGGGGGAGAAGAGAGGGAGAGGGGAGAGAGGGAGGGGGGAGAGAGGGAGGGGGGGAGAAGAGAGAGGGGGGAGAAGAGAGAGAGGGGGGGAGAGAGAGGGAGGGGGGGAGAGAGAGGGAGGGGGGGGAGAGAGGGAGGGGGGTAGAGAGAGGGAGGGGGGGAGAGAGGGAGGGGGGGGAGAAGAGAGAGAGGGGGGGAGAAGAGAGGGAGGG
Source organism: Anomaloglossus baeobatrachus (assembly GCF_048569485.1). Taxonomy (NCBI): domain Eukaryota; kingdom Metazoa; phylum Chordata; class Amphibia; order Anura; family Aromobatidae; genus Anomaloglossus; species Anomaloglossus baeobatrachus. The sequence goes on from NC_134361.1 coordinate 176,137,842, forward strand.
GGGAGAAGAGAGAGAGGGGGGGAGAAGAGAGAGAGGGGGGGAGAGAGAGGGAGGGGAGGAGAGAGAGGGAGGGGGAGAGAGAGAGGGAGGGGGGGGAGAAGAGAGAGGGGGGGAGAAGAGAGAGAGGGGGGGGAGAAGAGAGAGGGGGGGAGAAGAGAGGGAGAGGGAGGGGGGGGGAGAGAGAGGGAGGGGGGGAGAGAGAGGGAGGGGGAGAGAGAGGGAGGGGGGGAGAAGAGAGAGAGGGGGGGGAGAAGAGAGGGAGGGGGGAGAAGAGAGAGGGGGGGGAGAAGAGAGGGAGGGGGGGAGAAGAGAGGGAGGGGGGAGAGAGGGAGGGGGGAGAAGAGAGAGGGGGGGGAGAAGAGAGGGAGGGGGGGAGAGAGAGGGAGGGGGAGAGAGAGGGAGGGGGGAGAAGAGAGAGAGGGGGGGAGAAGAGAGGGAGGGGGGAGAAGAGAGAGAGGGGGGGAGAAGAGAGGGAGGGGGGGAGAGAGAGGGAGGGGGGAGAGAGGGAGGGATGGAGAGAGGGAGGGGGGGAGAAGAGAGGGAGGGGGGGGAGAAGAGAGGGAGGGGGGAGAGAGAAGGAGGGGGGAGAGAGGGAGGGGGGGGAGAAGAGAGAGAGGAGTGGGGAAAGAAGAGGGGGGGGGGCAGAGGTGCTCTGTCACCAACTGTCTCCACTCTGTGACTTGTGGTGCAGGTGACAGAGTGCAGACAGTTGGTCCCATGCAGCAGGACAGATGGCAGAGCACAGCGGTGACATGCCTGACAGTGTCTTGATGCTGGGAGGAGCAGATGATCACACTGCCCGACACCGGCCGCTCTCCTGACATCGCAGCAGAGCGGGCGGGTGGACAGTGTGATCACATACTTACGTGCAGGGGGGGATTCAGCTGAAGACCCCCCCCCCTGCACTGCACACTGGCGCCCCGTGTCTCACCATCTGCAGGACGCTTTGCCGGCTCCACACTGACGTCCTCCGGATCCTCCCCTCGATGCTGAGCTGTGACGTGCGGTAGTCACCGCCCACAGCCCTGTCACTCAATCTGAGTGGCGCCGGCATCCTGTGACGTACCCGTCTTGTTTGAGAGCCCGGAAATGCCGGGACGTCAGAGGATGCCGGCGGCCACAGCTCCAGGGGGTCATGTGACAGGCACTGAGCGTGCAGCATAGCGCCGCTCAGTGCCAGAAATGGAAACACAAGCCAATGGAGAAAATACCTAGAATTGTAAGTAGAACTTCGACAGAAAATAAAAAAAATGGGTGAACCACCCCTTTAAAATGTAACAATAGTCAATAGGTTTATAGGTTTTTGATTATAATAGACATTGCTAGCAACAATACAACTCTGTAACATGTGATAAGAATCTGAAAATCAAACACAAAATCAATGCATTACGTGCATACATAGCACCATGTTCAGTGGCATTTTTCTTTTCTTAAATGGAGAGACTCCAAAAAAAACCCCAATGATTCTTGTAGAGAAAAATGTGCTCTTTCAAATGATAACAGAATTAATATATTTTAGGGGTACCCTTTTTGGGAAATTTGACCTAAAAATAGGTAAAATTCGTTTTTTTTAAGTTTGTCATCATATGTGGGTGTGAATATTTCCACAAATACATATGCTTTGACCGTGATATTGCAGCAATGCAAAGTCATGAAGATGTTTGTTGTACAGGGTAAAGCACCAGTTCCTATTGGTTTTTGGTCTTGAGTTATATATGGGCAAAGTTTGGCATAAATTTTATGCGAGGCGTTTTGCAAGCTACTTTGACACAAAATTGCGGCCGAAATATTGTTTTGTCATAGCCGGTAATAATGTTATCGCGTTTAGCAGCAAAAGTTGAGCTCTGCTCCCAAGCTACAGTGAGTGCAGACCAGGAAATGGTCTGCAGTGATGCCCAGAACCTTTGTGACTCAGATTCAGGCCGTGATGACCAAGTTCATGAGCATAATGTTGACCCTTATTCACAAACTGAAACACCTGTTGTAATAGACAATGAGGAACATACTGATGATGATGAGACGCAGATACCAGATTGGGATGACAACTTAAATATTTGTTCAGGGCAGGAAGAGGCTCGGTCTGAGGGTGAGGGGAGTGCAAACACAACGCTTGATGAGGAACTTCTAGATCCCACCTACTGTCAACCCACAGTCAGGCACTCGAGGAGGTCAACAGAGGCGGTGGAGGAGGATGCTACTGACGACGAAGTTACCTTGCGCCTTCCTAGACAGAGTCGGAGTACTGGTAGCACGTCTACAACTGCATCCTCAGCCACCACTCTGCCTCTGAGCACTAGTCGGGGGGGCTCAGCAGGTCGAATGCCCTCTAAGCTTTGCCTAGCCTGGTCCTTTTTTGACATAGCAAAAGATCGCCCAAATCATGTGATATGTAAAATTTGTCGTGATTCTGTTAGTAGAGGGCAAAACCTCAGCAGTTTGACAACTTCTTCCATGAATCGTCACATGAATAAATATCATATGTCCCAGTGGAAGCTCACCATGCTGCAATGCGGCCTAGCGGAGCGGACCATCCACCGCCTGCCCCTTCCAGTGCATCTGCGCGCTCTTCCTCTTCTAGGACTGTGGGGACAGCTGTAACACCTGGTTTTCCACGCACAACTTCCACCAGTGTAACCGCAACAGGCAGTTTGCTTGGTAGGTCGTCAGTTGGTTTGGAAGGGGAAACAAGTGCGTGTGTACAGCTTTCTCAGACATCGATAGCATCAACGTTGGATGAAGGTAACATCATGTCTACGCCTGCACTTTCCTCACAAACCTGCATTTTTTCAGGGACACCCTACTCATCACAGTCTACACACAGCAGCCAGATCTCTGTCCCTCAGATGTGGACAAATAAAAGGCCATTTCCTGCGACCCCTGACAAAGCTAAGAGGTTGACTTTATCCCTCTGTAAGCTCTTGGCTACTGAAATACTGCCTTTCCGCCTGGTGGACACACAGGATTTTAGAGACCTTATGTGTTGTGAATGTTAGTTATGTTTTGGCTGCTGGGAGGCTCCCTCTGGTGGCCAGGAATGGTTTGGACTTGGACCAGGTGTGTTGTGCAGTGGGTGTTTCCTTTGCTAACTCTCTGCTTATTTAAGTCGTGGTCTGATTGCAGGCTGTTGCCGGATGTCAGTTGTTCTTTGTATCTCCAGCCTGCTTAATCCTGCTTTACACCACATCTACTCCAGATAAGTGCTTGCTCTTTATTTTTTGTCTGGTTCTTTTGCTTATCTGGGTTTGTCATTTGTTGTGGTTGGTTTCAGTTTATTTCCTTCCAGGGATTTTCCCCCTCAGTGGATTGTTGAGGAACTCCCTGCAGTTCTGTGTGGAGTATAGCTCCTTTGGGTCCATGTGTTTGTGGCTTGTTGAATTTGTTATGATTCTTGTTTTCTGTTCATTGGTATGACAAGGGCACCTGGTATAGGACGGAGTTCAGATCGAGCGATCTGAGGGCCTTTTTGTACTATCAGGAAATTGGTATTTTGCAGGGTTTTTCTCTGGTCACCATCAGTCCCCTTTCCTGTCCTTTCCTATTTTAGTCAGCGGGGGGCCTCACCTTTTGCTATTCCTGTCATCTACCTGTGTATTGTGTTTTTCCTATATCACCGCAGTCTTTGAATGTGGGGGGCTTGCTATTCTTGTCTATTTTCTGAGGCAGATAGTTATTCATCTTTCCTACATTTAGGATAGTTAGTTCTCCGGCTGGGATCGCGGTGCACAGGATGTTAGTTCACCCCTCGGCTACTTCTAGTTGTGATGGTTAGTAAGGGGATGGCGGCCAGATTAGTTGCCAATGCTCTTGTCACCTTTTGCCAATGATTTGTGGTGGTCTTCCATGGTTCCGGATCATAACACTTATGTCTGTCGCTGTGCCCCAGTACCAGATGCCCAGTCGCCACTACTTCTCTAAGAAAGGTGTGCCTGCGCTACACCAGCATATCGCACACAACATCACCGCTTCCTTGAGAAACTCTGTGTGTGAACGGGTGCATTTCACCACCGATACTTGGACCAGTAAGCATGGACAGGGACGTTACATGTCGCTGACTGGGCACTGGGTAACTATGGTGATAGATGGTGAAGGGTCTGCTGCACACGTCTTGCCGTCCCCACGACTTGTGTGTCAATCCTCTGTCTGTCCAAGTTCCTCCACTGCTTCTGCCTCCTCCACCTCGTCTGGGTCCTCCACCTCCGCCCCAAGCCTGCCTGGTCAGGCCACCAGCGTTCTAACTGCACAGAAGGAATCACGCACCCCTCATTACTATGGTGGCAGCAGAGCGCAACGGCATCAGGCGGTTTTTAGCTTGAAATGTCTTGGAAATAAGAGTCACACAGCGGCTGAGTTGTGGGCAGCTCTGGAGACTGAGTTTGGTAAATGGTTGTCTCCACTCAACCTGCAGCCTGGTAAGGCCGTGTGCGACAATGCTGCAAACCTGGGTGCGGCCCTTCGCCTGGGCAAGGTGACACACGTGGCTTGTATGGCTCACGTGTTGAACCTTGTTGTCCAGCCATTTTTAACACACTATCCCGGCCTAGATGGCCTTCTGAACAGGGCAAGAAAACTGTCTGCTCACTTCCGCCGTTCAACCACCGCAGCTGAGCGACTTGCATCGCTTCAGAAGTCTTTCGGCCTGCCGGTTCATCGCCTGAAATGCGATGTGCTGACACGCTGGAATTCGACTCTCCACATGTTACAGCGCCTGTGGCAGCACCGTCGAGCCCTGGTGCAATACATCATGATGTATCGCCTGGGCCAACAAGATGCAGAGGTGGGGCAGATCACCCTGATGGAGTGGTCTCAGATCAAGGACCTATGCACCCTTCTGCACAGTTTCGACATGGCGACGAATATGTTTAGCGCTGACAATGCCATTATCAGCATGACAATTCCAGTCATTTGCATGCTGGAGCACACGCTAAACACTATTCGGAGTCAGGGGGTGGGACAACAGGAAGGGGAGGAACTACAGGAGGATTCATATGCGCAAGAGACAACAACATCACCAAGGTCCAGACGTTCATCATCATCAACGCGGCAGGCATGAGACCATGGGGGACAGGGATCAACAAGGGCGCATGGTAGCAGGCGAAATGTTGAGGAAGGTGCAGGAAAACATGAAGAAATGGAGGACGAACTGTCCATGGACATGGAAGACTCAGCGGATGGGGAGACCTTGGTCAAATTTCTGTTGAAAGAGGTTGGGGGAAGATGTCAGAGGAAGAAAGAACGGTTAGCACCTCTATGCCACAAACACAGCGTGGACTTGGTCCGCATGGCTGCGCAAGACACATGAGCGCCTTCTTGCTGCACTACCTCCAACATTACCCTCGTATTGTCAAAATTAGAAGTGATGATGAGTACTGGCTTTCCACACTATTAGATCCCCAGTACAAGTCCAAATTTTGTGACATAATTCTAGCCATAGAAAGGGACGCACGTATGCAGGAGTATCAGCAGAAGCTGTTACTCGATCTTAGATCCGCTTTTCCACCAAACAACCGTGCAGGTGCAGGGAGTGAATCTCCCAGTTGTAACTTGACAAACATGGGACGGTCTCGTCCTCTTCAACAGTCTACCCGTACCAGTAGGACCGTATCTGGTGACTTTGCAAATGGAGCCTTGCTCATTTTGGGCTTCAAATCTTGAAAAATGGCCAGAGCTTTCCACTTACGCCTTGGAGATTTTGTCGTGTCCAGCTGCCAGCGTTGTCTCTGAACGTGTATTCAGTGCTGCTGGGCGTGTGCTGACAGATAAGCGCACGCGTCTGTCCAGTGACAATGTGGACAGACTAACGTTCATCAAAATGAACAAGTCATGGATCCACAAGGAATTTACTACCCCTGTGTCATTCTGGGGAGAGTAAATGCTTGTGGATTTGGAATGTGCTTGATGCAAATCAAAACATCATGTTTGCAACTAGGGCACAAGTGCTGCCACTGATGGGGTGTCTGTGTGGCCCAATTTTTGGAAAAAAAGGGAGACTCCGCTTGGAGTAACCCTTGCTTGCTGTGTTTTTTAAAAGGAGCCAAGATGAACAATTCATGGTTCAGCAAAGACTTTGCTACCTACCCTGGTGTCATCCTGGGGACGGTTAAGGATGGCGTAATTTTGAATGTGCTTGATGTAAATCTACCTGTGAAGTGTACAACTGGGGCACAAGTGCTGCCACTGAAGGGGTGGGTGTCTGTGTGGCCCAATTTTTGGAAAAAAGGGAGACTCCGCTTGGAGTAACCCTTGCTTACAGTGTTTTTAAAAATGATCCAAGATGATCAGAGCTGGGATCAGGAAAGACTTTGCTACCTACCCCGGGGTCATCCTGGGGACGGTTAAGGATGGCGTAATTTTGAATGTGCTTGATGCAAATCTAGCTGTGAAGTGTACAACTGGGGCACAACTGCTGCCACTGATGGGGTGTCTGTGTGGCCCAATTTTTGGAAAAAAGGGAGACTCCGCTTGGAGTCACCTTGCGGTGTTTTACATGATTTTAGAAGGGCATGCCATGCCTATATCTGTGTCTCATCCTCTTTTCCTTGTAACGCTGTTTTGTTTAAGCATGAGAATTTGTTTTTGTCACTTTTCCATGTGTTTGTTTTGTGTTGTGAGTGGTTTGTCACCTTTTGGACATCTTTGAGGGTGTTTTCTAGGTGTTGTTATGTGTTTGTGATTGCCTCCCGTTGTTTCCTATGCGGTTCGAGCGGTTCGCCGAACCGAACTCGAACGAGACCTCCATTCGGCGAACCGAACTCGAGCCGATCCACGACCGGTTCGCTCATCTCTAGTCATTACACACAGAGGGATCTATTTCAAGTGAAGTGTTTATTTCTATTAATGTTGATGATTATGGCTTAAAGCCAATGAAAACCCAAAAGTGATTTTCTCAGAAAATTAGAATAATTACCACAAAATACTTGCAAAGCCTTCCTAAGCATTTAAAATGGTCCCTTAGTATGGTTCAGTGGGCTACACAATCATGGGAAGACTGCTGACTTGGCAGATGTCCAGAAGGCAGTCATTGACACACTCCACAAGGAGGGTAAGCCCCAAAAAGGTCATTGCTAAAGAAGCTGGCTGTTCATAGAGTACTGTATCCAAGCATATTAATGGAAAGTTGAGTGGAAGGAAAAAGTGTGGTAGAAAAAGGTGCACAAGCAACCGGGATAACCGCAGCCTTGATAGGATTGTTAAGAAAAGGCCATTCAATAATGTGGGGGAGATTCACAAGGAGTGGACTGCTGCTGGAGTCAGTGCTTTAAGAGCCACCACACATGGACGTATCCAGGACATGGGCTACAACTGTCACATTCCTTATGTTAGGCCACTCATGACCAATAGACAATGCCCGAAGCGTCTTACCTGTGCCGAGGAGAGAAAGATCTGGACTATTGCTCAGTGGTCCAAGGTGTTGTTTTCAGATGAAAGTAAATTTTGCACTTCATTTGGAAATCGCGGTCCCAGAGTCTGGAGGAAAAGTGGAGAGGCCACAATCCAAGCTGTGTGAGGTCTAGTGTGAAGTCTCCACAATCAGTGATGGTTTGGGGAGTCATGTCATCTGCTGGTGTAGGTCCACTGTGTTTTATCAAGACCAAAGTCAGTGCAGCCGTCTACCAGGAAATTTTAGAGCACTTCATGCTTCCCTCTGCCTACAAGCTTTATGGAGATGGAAATTTCATTTTCCAGCAGGACTTGGCACCTGTCCACACTGCCAAAAGTACCAATACCTGGTTTACTAACCACAGTATCACTGTGCTTGATTGGCCAGCAAACTCGCCTGACCTAAACCCCATAGAGAATCTATGAGAGACACCAGACCTAACAATGCAGACGAGCTGAAGGCTGCTATCAAAGCAACCTGGGCTTCCATAACACCTCAGCAGTGCCACAGGCTGATCGCCTCCATACATTGATGCAGTAATTCATGCAAAAGGAGCCACGACCAAGTATTGAGGCATTTACTGTACAGACTTTTCAGTAGGCGCCAACATTTCAAGTTTAAAAATAATTTTTTCTGTTGGTCTTATATAATATTCTAATTTTCTGAGGTAATGAATAGGGATGATCGAATACCAAAATATCCGACGAATTAGTCGCCGCTATTCGACTATTCGTGAATATTCGATGCGCAATGTAAGTCTATAGGAAACTTGATTAACTTCACGTCGGACCTGTCGGTGACCTGTGGTGACTGAGGAAAAGGCTGAAATGGATGGGAAAAGGCAGAAACAGTATGGGCACAGCCTGTAGAAGGTGCCTGACTGCATTTCTGGTGTCTTGGAATAACGTGCTCAGAGCAGCACGCAGCGTTTATGTAGTCACCAGAACAGCTCTCAAACCAAAGTAAAAGAGGGGAAATTGATAAGTAACAGTTTGTAGCGCCCAATAACTGTAATAATACGTCAAATCAAGCCCCGACCTAAAAAAAATCACTTTAGCATATGTTCACACGTTTCGTTTTTTACATTTTTCTCCCTTTTTCGATTAGAAAGGGCTGTAACTTATACATTATACTGGTGTCTGTCTCACACCTCCTTTTTTAGGATATATTTGACAGCACTTTAAAAGGTCAGCTACAATGTGCCCGTTGGGATGTGGCCTTGCCCTCCTCCTACTCCTCCACCAGCACCACCGGCTCCAGTGGCCCTCTATTCAAATGTAGAAAGGGCCACTGGCTGTCCTCAAATCTCAGACTTCTTAGGGCTCTCAGGTGGGCCCTGTAACATACATTGGGGAGGGATGGCAGTCATTTGTAGTTTTCTGCGTCCCCAATGTCATGAGTGTGAAAGTCGGAATACGTACTCCGTAATACTTTAGTGCTAAATGTGGCCATTTGGGTGTTGGCCTTGCCCTCCTCCTCCACCAACACCACCGGCTCCAGTGGCCCTCTATTCAAATTCAATTCAAATTATTCAGTAATGTATGTTTTATGGACTAATGAACGCCACGCTGGGATATCGAAGCTGATGTCGTTGATGATGATTGCATCTGGCCAAAAGCAGGTTGGGAGCAGGAGGCATCATCACCTGCTTCCTAGACCGTAGTTTGTGAAGTGGCAGTTGTTTCACTCTGTAACTCAGGCTTTATTCCACAAGCTAACACCGAGGATTTTAAAAAAAATGCAGTGTCCCCAGGTGGGAATGGTTCAAACACTATGGAGCACAGCATCAGAAGGTACTCCCAACTTCTTTTTAAAAAAAAAATGGTAGGATTTACAACAGTCCTTAACATGCCAATGAGTTAAAAAAATCAGTTTCCCCAGGGGGGAATGGTTCAGACATCATGGAGCACAGCATCAATAAAGAACACAATTAGAGACTGCCTGACCAATTGTTCTAGACAGTGTAGCCTCGACAGTGCTTGTGCCACTGCATGATGTACAAAGGCTTGAAAAATATTGCCCTGGATGATTGCGCCGAACAATTAAATCGCAGCAGCATAATAAGTTAGATGATAGAAGACAAAATAGTCTTGAATAAGAAACAATGGAACTTATGAAATCCAAATTTTGGGCCAACAGTTATTAATGGGTCTTGTTAACAGGCGGCCTGAGATACTCTGGGGCAATCCATCTATGGTTCATTTTAATCATCGACAAACTGTCTGCACTTTGCGTGGATAGTCGTGTGCGACTATCTGTTATTATTGACCCCGCTGAGCTGAAAACATGCTCAAACAACACACTTGCAGCAGGGCATGCTAGCACTTCCAAAGCGTATAAGGCGAGGTCTGGCCAAGTGTTGAGCTTGGAAACCCAATAGTTAAAGGGAACTGTAGACTCCGAAAGCATGCTGATATGGTCACCTATATAGTCCCTCACCATCTTACTTAAGTGTTCTCTCCTTGTCATAGTTGCCTCAACCGGTATCTGACTCGAAGTTGACAGTTTATGGAAAATGGACGAGTTTTGGCACATTAGTCCCCCACCTGTGTTGCTCTTACTATGCGTAGCCCTCTCTTGTAATCCTGTTGCGTGAGATGACACGCTACCTCTGACGCCAGCATGATCTGAGGGTAATCGTTTCATCAACTGCTCCACTACAGCCCTCTTGAATGTTTCCATAGTACAATACTTATTTGCCTTATTTACTTCCACCTTTACTCCTCGCCTGTCAAACACTATCTGCTGACTTCCTGTGTTCCCAACTACTCTCCACAGTCTGCCCCTCCCACCTGGTCAACTAGGGGACTGGAGTGGCTCCACCTCTAGGCGGCCATCCATGGTCCCACCCTAGCTGGGTACCATTGGATTGTTGAGGAAAACTGGGATTACCTGGGTTTTTGGTGGTACTGGCACTGGGGTTCTGGATACCTAAGGGGGTAGGCTCTGCATCCTGGTGGGGATGCAGAACCTTGTAGCACCCTAATGGTCTCAGGGGCGCTACATGTGTAGTTATGGTTTGTGCCCTTGGGTGCGTAACGGGGTATTTTTGCTTCTTTTCGAAGGTCTGTGGTATGGACAACTGAACGGAACACTGGGACACCGAAGCGGATGTGGTCGATGATGATTGAGTGTGGCTAACATCAGGTTGGGAGAAGGAGGCATCAGTGCCACCTTCTTGCATACGAGGTTGGGAAGCAGGCAGCCCAGGGTAAGTGGCATTGTTTTGAGTCTGGAAATTGTGTTATTTACCTAGAGCTGTCAACCACCTAATGGTGTGCTTGGCTTAACATATGGTTTCTCATGCTGGAGGTGCCTAAGCTGGAAGTATTTTTGCCTCTGCTAAGCTTGGTCTGAGAGATTTGGCAAATGCAACCGTTTGATCCAAAGGACTCTTGGAAAAAAACTCCCACACAATCGCAGCACGGACCCTTGGACTCTGAGATGACACAGGTGGTGGTGTCATGTGCACAGTTGGTTGACCTCTGGTAGTGGTCGAAACCCTATCTCTTACAGCCTTTTTGCAGACTATGGGTACATGCTCCTCTCCGATGCTGCTCTCGCAATCCATGCTACCCGTCCATGTTGGATTAGTCACCTTATCATCAACCAGGTCGTCTTCACATTCCTGAAGGTCAACATCTTCGGTAATGGAGGTTTCAGGCTGACCTGAGGGCAACTGTCTCTTATCATCTTCAAACACTTCCACCTGTTTGCCCAGCATATCATGGCCAACAACATGGCTTTCATCTGGCCTTGGGTGCTCAAAGATCTGTGCATCACTGCACACCACGGCCTCACGTGTGTTGGTGGTGTTGCGCGGTGAGGGGCAAGAAACATCAAAGGGTCCAGTAAACAGTTCCTCAGAGTAACCTGCTTTAGGGTCATATGTTTCTTTAGAATACTGATGTTGTGAGGAAGGAGGACCAGGCTGAGGATTTGATGGCCCAGACTCTAGGTTACTCAAGTCTGTCTGTGTGGACCCTTGGGATTTGCTACTCGACAAGTAACTGGAGGCATTTTCTGCTAGCCAACTCGTTACCTGTTCGCACTGTTCAGGGCGCAAGAGTGGTTTCCCACGTGGAACAAATAATTGGGATAGGAATGCATAGGTAGATAAAGCAGGAACATTTTCCTTTAGCTTGGTCACACTGCTTAGGCGACCAACACTGTCACTACCACCTCGTCTACGGCCCTTACCACCTCTTTTTTTCCATTTTTTGGGTTTTATTATTTGAAGGTGAACGCTGTAACGTGACCTTTTGTACAGGCAGTGGAACAACACTGATGCCAGGTTGTTAAACGTGTGTTAATAGTTTCCCACGATAGCTGTTTCTGTAAGTCTAAAAAATGCAAAGTACCTTTATTGGACAAACTACCACTTGGAGGAGTCGACAAAGATGTTGTGAATATCTTTCAGCCCCAAAAGAAAACAGGGTTTGACACCACTTTTATTTTAGTATTGGTTTTTGGCACTCAGACTGTGTTTTAGTAGCAGCAGGGCACTATCTAGGTTCTGTACGATATGAATGTAACACCAGAATGCTAGGTTGCTGCTATGACGGTATTTGGCTTCAGGCAGCAGAAGAGCCACTGACACTGAGTATTAATTAAACATTTGTAACACTGACACTGTGTTTTAGTACCAGGAGGCCACTAGCTAGGTTCTGTAAGATATGAAGCAAACACCAGGATTCTAGGTTGGTGCTATGACGGTATTTGGCTTCAGGCAGAAGTAGAGCCACTGACACCAAGTATTAATTAAAATTTTGTAACACTGACACTGGGTTTCAGTAGCAGCAGGCCACTATCTAGGTTCTGTAAGATATGAATGAAACACCAGGATGCTAGGTTGGTGCTATGACGGTATTTGGCTTCAGGCAGACTACTGGCCGTGACAGGAATTTTTATTTTTTTTTTACACTTACACTAGGTTTTTTAGCAGTAGGGTACTATGGAGTTTATGTATGCTATGAAGCCAACACAAGGACACAACTGTTCTGGTATGAATTGAGATGGTGGCTGACAGGCACTACACTAGACCTGAACCCGTTGTTTTGGAAATTTTGGGACCTTTTTTAGGAATTTGCAATACCTATTCCTAGTAGAAGAGACACAAGGGATGTAGCAGTGCTGGGATTGTTGATTAATTGGTAGCAGATGTCAGGACAGCTTTAAATCTCTCCCTGCCTGTGAATAAGCTCTCCCTATATCAGACACTGCACTAACATACTGTATGCAGCACTAATAAGAGAATTTTTTTTGTGTGTGGGGGGGGGGGGGGGTTAAAGATGGATTGCTCTCACCTACAAGGCACTGCACTGTCACTGGCCCTGTGGCTGGTTCTGCATTCACTGTTTTGCAGCCTGGAGATATATGGAGCTGCTAGCAGCTACTGGACCCTGTGTTCAGCCCTTAGAAGGACTATTTATTAGCTGGATCTACGAACGCTCTCCCGCACACAGTACAGTCTATCACCACCGCCAGCTCTCTATGACTGCGTGTTCACAAAATGGCCGCTGGCTTATATAGCCCCTATGACGCTGTCCGGCCAAGCTAATCACAGTAACACCACAATAAAGATGGGTGCGGCGTTACTGTGAGGGCAAGCAACATCAGATGTGTTCATTGGCTGGAAAACAGGCGCCAGGAAGTCAGAAATCAAAATGAAAGTATCAGAGCAGATGTTGTTTTATCTGTCGGATAGCGAATAGTGCGAATAGCGTGTTATCCATCGGATAATGAATAGTGGCGAATACATTCGTTCATCCCTAATAATGACTTTTGGGTTTTCTTTGGCTGTAAACCATAATCATCAACATTAACAGAAATAAACACTTGCAATAGACTTTTTGATGATATTCTAATTTATTGAGATGCACCTTTACTATTTACTGATTTACTTTATTATAGGGTATATTCTCAATTTGTGTTTTTCTCTTAGATTTGATCTGTGAAATGGTCACAGTATGAATATGCTCCTATTGTTACCATCTAATACTTCGGCTCATTTGTTTGGTTTTTCATTCTCCCCATAGGTTTTTCTCACACTACTAAAACTTCCATACTTAGGCGGGCTTTGCATGTTGCGACATCGCAAGCCGATGCTGCGATGTCGCACGCGATAGTCCCCGCCCCTGTCGCAGGTACGATATCTTGTGATAGCTGGCGTAGCGAAAATAATCGCTACGCCAGCTTCACACGCACTCACCCGCCCTGTGACCGTCGCTCTGGCCGGCGACCCGCCTCCTTCCTAAGGGGGCGGGTCGTGCAGCGTCATAGCGACGTCACACGGCAGGCGGCCAATAGCGGCGGAGGGGCGGAGATGAGCAGGATGTAAACATCCCGCCCACCTCCTTCCTTCCGTAGAGCCGCCGGCGGCAGGTAAGGTGAAGTTCCTCGCTCCTGCGGTGTAACACACACAGCGATGTGTGCTGCTGCAGGAACGAGGAACAGCATCGTACCATCGCTGCAGCAAAATTATGGAAAAGTCGGAGCTTGCAACGATGATACGATAATGACGCTTTTGCGCTCGTTTATCATATCATCTAGAATTTACACACAACGATGTCGAAAGTGACGCCGGATGTGCGTCACTTTCGATTTGACCCCACGACATCGCACGTGCGATGTTGCAACGTGCAAAGCCGCCCTTAGACCACAGTTCATGGCAATATTCTGGGTAGTATTTATATGTGAATGTGAATATGTGAATGAAAAACAAGAAAAGAATATAAACAGAGGGAAACTATACTGGAATTATTTGATCCTCCTACATCTTTGGATTGACTTCTAGTTTTGGCTCCTATTTATTGATGTAAAATAGTGACCTAAATTCTGTTGTGCGAAAGTGGCCTCAGGCTCTGGTTGGCATCAATTGAGCCTACACATTAGAGCCTGAAGCTTCTTGGTCAAGCTACACAAATTCCTTGTACACTGCATTCGGTGCTTTACACGCAATCTGTGTGGAGGGGGCTGACGGAAGAGAAATGTGTATTGTCCTACCCCAAGCTATCAAACGTTACACACACAGCCTCACATTCTGCAGCCCTCGGCTTTCATGTCTCTTGTCCTTTTGCACCAAGCTCTCAAACTCGTTAGGAGTTGAACTGGAGGTCATTACAATCAATTGCATCATATTTAGTGGAGAAATAGGACTCTGGCCAAAGTGACAAGGAATCAGCCTAATGCAAGTGTGAACAGAGCCTAGAGCTGGGTTTAGACGATTAGAAAGAGATGGGGTGTACGCTCACCATTAGGGATGTCGTAACAATGGCACAAATGATGAACAAGGTGTTTTTTGCCATTTACAGTACACAATTATCAGGTATGATGGGTCATGAGTAGAGTTGGTGCAAAATGATTTGCAGGATCTCCTCCATCAACTGCTAGGCAGGAGCCTTGAGAACCACCTCCTACCTCCTGGCATATTTTGATTAGTCGCCTGGCATGACACACATGTGACACCAGGCCAGCTAATCAAACTAGGTGACGTGGATGCCATCAGGTAGGAGGTGGTACAGCCGAGTCCTGCAATTGATTTGCACCAACGTTAGTTGTAACCATTGAAATCTTTACGATCATCTCTCCAAAAATCAGCTTTAGATAGATACCTCTTTTTGTTCTCTATGCGAGAGAGTCATCTAGCAATGGCTTTTCTGTCGGAAGAAGAAAAAGAATTGAGCAGTTTAATTCCAGCCACCAAATCCTTATGTCCCGCGATATAATCTGTCTGGGGATAGCAGGTGTGACGCCCTGGACACCCCAGGGGTCACAGGTCATTACACTCACCACATACAACCCCACCCCAGTAAGGTACCACCAGTCAACCAAAAGACCTGATTGCCTACCTCAGGGTCAGACAGGCACACCAGGTGGGCGGAGTCAGGCGGATAGACACGCCCTCCGAGGAGTCTGCTGGCCTGAGGCAGGAAAACACAAGAGATCAAGTTTAAGTTTGGAAGAGAGAGGAGCTCAGTTCTGTGTGGGGCCTGGGTTGGAGCCTAGGACCCCAGGTCAGTCAGGCAGGCAGACGGTAGTGGCCGCCTGCAGGAGACCGGGAATACGATCGGTGGAACCGTAAGGGACCGGGACAGGGTAGTGGCCCGCCAGAACCGAACCGGGGAGCTAACTGGATACCGGAGATCCAGGCAGGGTACTCAGACCCCGAACTAGGCTATAAGCCACCACCATAGTCAAATTAACTGATTGCGGTCTGGACCTCAGGGGTTCATTCCCACCTAAGTCCCGATTGAAGGCAACAGCCCAACCCGTCCGGATAGGAGCCACCGCCAGAGGCCAGAGATCCAAGGGGCCAGCGTCTGCTGGCAAACGGGCTCCTATGACACATATACGCCGGGGAACGGGCTACTAGTGCCCAGGCACAGTAGCCAAGATCACATACAGGTGCAGGAGAAAGGCGGACCTACGGGGGAGGACCCAGTTACTGGGCCCTCAGGCCTTACCGTCACCATCCCTCCAGCACCGCCGACGACATCCCATCCGGCCCCGAGCATGACCACAACGGAGGCGACCCTCACCCAGAGGTCCAGACACCCGGCCTCGGCTGAAGCACGGCGGGGACGCAGCTACCAAGAGGCAGAGCAGGCCACGTCACAGCGGGGTCCCTCATTACTGAAGGTGCCGGTCATAGCCGGCACGGAGGGACTCCAGCTGGGCCCGTCCCCCACACAGGCTGAACCAGAGCAGGCCACTGATCGGTGGGGCCCACGGCAGTATGAGAGGCCGGTCGTAGCCGGCGCTGTGGGCACCCAAGTGGTCCTGGCTCCTGGGCAGGAGAGCAGATGTGCATGCCCGCATTTATTCTGAAGAGAGTTGAATCGGTAGCGGTTCCCGGCTACCTTGCTGTCGGTCCCCGTTGGGACCCTGTTGATGTTCCAGTTGGCCCTCAAGATTAAAGAGTCCGGTCGGAGTAGCAGTCGTACCCGCACCGCCGGCAGCTGAAAATGGAGTCCTGTGGGACAGTGTCGCCCGTGAGTGAGGGTGGCATTGGGAGCTCGTGCTGTCCGATGGTGGACTGTGGGAAAGCTGCAGGAGGAAGCTGTACCGGAGTCAAGTGTTGTGGATAGCCCCTGGGACCCAACTGACGGTCCCCGTTGGGAACCTACAGCAAGTCCCCATTGGGACCAACAGTGTTGTTGTGGTAGCCCGTTGGCTACTGAAGTGCCCGTCCCGGTTGGGACTGATGTTGTCCCCTTTTTCCCTTAAGACAAGGCTGAGAACTAGCAAGCCACCCAACAACTATTGGGCTTGTAAATATTGCCCAACTGCCCTTCCCGCAACTGCCAGTCTCCGGAAAGGCTGGTTGAAGGAGGGACCCACAGCAGAGCAGGCTGGGGTCCAGTCACTATCAGAACTGGTGACCATCCTCCGGGTCAGGGGTCCCCTTGGACGTGGGGCCTCTGAATGACTGCCGGGTGCGAAATACTGTACCCGTTCCCACTTGGGTAGCCTGGCCAGGTTCCTGTTTCTGGACTGGGGAAAAAGGGTGCTGCCCATTTCTTAGGGGCAGCATCAAGGTCTAGGTTGCTTGGGTGGGAAGGCGGGAGGACATGGACCCGTTCCCCATATGTTTAATAAACATGTTCCGTTTGCAACAGTTCAAGTAATGTGCCTCCCGTAAGGGAAGAAATGAAAAAAATACTTTTTGAATGTTTTCAATTGTTTATATCTTTAAAGAAAATAAAGCCGGTGATGGACGGGCAGCCCACTGATGGTCTGCATTAAACCAAGGGGGAATGTGACACCCTGGACACCCCAGGGGTCACAGGTCATTACACTCACCACATACACCCCCACCCCAGTAAGTGTTAGGGCCAGATGGACGGGCAGACCCAGGAGGTGGATCCACTGGGCCGAACACCTTCCTGAAGGCAAGGGGTCCGGTAGCCGGAGCACTACAGGTAGCAGGACAGTCCGTGCAACAGAGTAGAATGGTGAAGTCCCTGGGACCACGAAGTCACTGATGGTAGTCCGGGTGACGGAGCTCAGGTCCGGAGGCCGAGGTGTTGTCAGGCAGAGTCCGGAACCGATGGAGCGAGAGGACGGGTCACCACAGGGATCAGTGATGGTACGGACTGACGGGATGGCAGATTAGTCAGCGTTCGGGGTTCGGGAGTCGGCAGGACCGGATGGCGAGGCAGGAGCGGCTCTAGGAGAGAGAGAGGTAAGTATATCACAGAGACACAAGGAGACCTGACTCCTAGCTTAGGAAACACGAAGAACAGGCCCCGCCCACTTGGACACTAAACCCCTTTATACCCTGTACCTGTGTGTTCAATTTCCGGTCAGTGGACGCTGGCCCTTTAAGAGAGGGTCAATGACCGCGCGCGCGCCCTAATGCGCATGCGCGAGGCCCGGGTGCCAGAAGCCAGGGCAGGGAGCGGTGAGCAGGAAGCAGGAGAGCCGGGCTGGGGCTGAGTAGCCGACGGGCGCCGGGAGCCAGGACCAGGACGCTTGGGGACCGCAGGCAATGGAGGCTGGAGACCGGGGAGCGGCGGACGCCGGACAGAGAAACCGGGGAGCGACGCAGGGAAGCCGGGGAGCGTGGCAGGTGAGCCGGGGAGCAGAGCAGGGGACCCGGGGAGCGTGACAGTACCCCCCCCACGCCCCCCTCCCCGCAACCGGGACAGGAAGGCACGGATCAGAGGAGTACCCACATTCTCCCGGGGTTCCCAGGACCTATCCTCAGGACCATACCCTGCCCAGTCCACCAGGAAGAACTGTCGGCCCCGTACGGTTTTCATGGCCACTACATCCCTTACCGCATAGATGTCATCATCAGCAATAGGAGGAGGAGCCGAACTGGCAGCAGCGGAGAAGGGACCAAGGACAACCGGCTTGAGCAGGGAGACGTGGAAGGAGTTGGGTATCCTCATCGTGGCCGGGAGCTGCAGCTTGTAGGAGACCTCATTGATCTTGCTGAGGACTTTAAACGGCCCGATGTAGCGAGGACCCAGCTTGTAGGATGGCAGCTTCAATCGGACGTACTTGGAAGCAAGCCAGACCAGATCTCCTGGAGAGAAACACGGAGGATCCAGACGCCTCTTGTCTGCGTGTCTCTTCATCCGCAGGGAAGCACGTCCAAGGGACGCCTTGACAGAGTCCCAAATTGTTGCAAAGTCACGGGCTACAGCATCAGCAGCAGGAACATCCGAGGAAGAGGATACAGGTAATGGGACGGAAGGCTGAAGTCCGTAAACGACATGGAAGGGAGAGCTGGAGGAGGACTCACTGACGTGGTGGTTATGGGAGAATTCAGCCCAAGGAAGAAGCGTGGACCAGTCGTCATGATGGGCGTTGACGTAGTGACGTAAGAAGGAGGTCAAGATCTGATTGACCCGTTCCACTTGGCCATTCGACTGAGGATGGTAGGCTGAAGAAAAGTCCAGAGTCACTCCCAGATGTTTGCAGAGAGCCCTCCAGAAGCGGGAGGTGAACTGAGTTCCTCTGTCGGACACAATGTGGGATGGAAAGCCATGCAAGCGGAAGATGTGTTGTATATAGGCGTCAGCGAGTTCCTGGGCAGAGGGCAGTCCAGCCATAGGGACGAAATGAGCCATTTTGGAGAACCGATCCACCACGACCCATATGACTGTGTGTCCGGAGGACAATGGCAAGTCCGTAATAAAGTCCATCGCAATGTGTTGCCACGGAACTGAGGGTATAGGCAGAGGCAGAAGACGGCCATAAGGCAGATGTTTGGGCGTCTTGTTCCTGGCACAAGAGGAGCAGGCTGAGACAAAAGAAGCGACATCCGTCCGAAGGGATGGCCACCAGTAATGACGTACAGTCGTACTCCATGTTCTCTTCTGACCAGCATGACCGGCTATTTTCGAGGCATGGCCCCAGTGTAACACTTTTTGCCTGTCAGTCTCAGAGACATAGGTCTTCCCGGGCGGTATCTGGGCCAGGGTGACAGGAGCCACCGGAATGATTTTACTAGGGCATATGATGGGCTGGGAAGTCTCCTCCTCCTGCTCCATGGGCATGAATGACCTGGACAAGGCATCTGCGCGTACATTCTTGTCCGCGGGTCGCAAATGGAGCTGGAAATCGAATCTGGCAAAGAACAAGGACCACCTGGCTTGCCGTGGGTTCAGTCGCTGAGCAGACCGCAGGTATTCCAGGTTCTTGTGGTCCGTGTAAATAATAACGGGGTATACTGCTCCTTCCAGAAGGTAGCGCCATTCCTCCAGGGCCAGTTTGACTGCCAATAGCTCTCGGTCACCGATGGTGTAGTTGCGTTCAGGCGCTGAGAAGCTCTTGGAGAAGAAACCGCAAGTCACCATCTTCCCGGAGGAGGACTTTTGCATGAGCACTGCTCCGGCTCCCGAGGAGGAGGCATCCACCTCCAAGGTGAACTGTCGGTTTAACTCCGGACGGTGGAGCACAGGGGAGGAGGCAAATACCCGCTTCAGAGAGCCAAACGCGGCATCGGCCGCAGGTGACCAGTCCTTTGGATTAGCTCCCTTCTTGGTCAAGGCGGAGAGAGGAGCAGTCAGGGCCGAGAAGTGAGGGATGAACTGGCGGTAATAGTTTGCGAATCCCAGAAAGCGTTGGATTGCCTTCAGTCCAGAAGGAGGGGGCCAGTTGAGAATGGAAGAGACCTTCTGCGGATCCATCTGCAATCCGGTATCGGAGATTACGTAACCCAGGAAGGGCAGAGAAGACTGCTCGAAGACACACTTCTCGTACTTGGCGTACAGACGATTTTCCCTCAGTCGTTGTAGTACCAGCTGCACGTTCTCTCTGTGGGTTTGGAGGTCCGGAGAAAAGACCAGGATGTCATCAAGATACACCACCACACAGATGTAGAGAAGGTCTCGGAACACGTCGTTCACCAATTCTTGAAAGACTGCTGGTGCGTTACACAGGCCGAAGGGCATCACACAGTATTCATAGTGCCCATCGCGAGTATTGAACGCGGTCTTCCATTCGTCCCCTGAGCGGATGCGGACCAGGTTGTAGGCACCCCGAAGATCCAACTTGGTGAACAC
The DNA here is from genome assembly GCF_048569485.1 of Anomaloglossus baeobatrachus. NCBI lineage: Eukaryota > Metazoa > Chordata > Amphibia > Anura > Aromobatidae > Anomaloglossus > Anomaloglossus baeobatrachus. The sequence goes on from NC_134361.1 coordinate 176,158,239, forward strand.
ACGAGCTCCTCTAAGCCGGTCAAACAATTCGGGAATGAGCGGCAGGGGGTACTTATTTTTCACGGTGATTTGGTTCAATCCCCGGTAGTCTATGCATGGCCGTAGGTCGCCCTCTTTCTTCTTGACGAAGAAGAAGCCTGCTCCAGCAGGAGAGGAGGATCTCCGAATGAATCCCCTTGCCAGGTTCTCTGTGATGTAGGTAGACATGGCCCTTGTTTCGGCAGGAGACAGCGGATATATCCGTCCTCGAGGTGGTGTAGTTCCCGGGAGCAGGTCGATGGCACAATCGTAAGGACGATGTGGCGGAAGTACCTCTGATTCCTTTTTGTCAAAGACGTCCGCGAAGGACCAATAGGCCGAGGGCAGTCCCGGTAGGGACTCTGGAACCGGAGGTCGTCGGATGGGTTGTATGGTCTTCAGACAGTTCTCGTGGCAAGAGGAGCCCCATCGGGTGATTTCACCAGTGCCCCAGCTGACGGACGGTTCGTGTGTCCGTAGCCAGGGGAGTCCCAGCAGGATTTGATGGGACATGTGTGGGAGGACGTAGAGAGCGATGTTCTCGGTGTGCAGGGCACCGATACGCAGTTCCACCGGCTTGGTGATCCACGAGATGGTGTCAGAGAGGGGTCTCCCATCCACAGAGGCAATCACGAGAGGTTTGTCGAGTGGAGTAACAGGCACCTGGTACTTGTCCACCGTGGCCTGCTGGATGAAATTGCCTGCTGCCCCGGAATCGAGGTACGCCTCAGCCGTGAACCACGTCTCTCCCGTTGTCACTTGAACAGTCCACGTAACCGGGTCTGAGAGAGTCCCAGCACCTAGGGTGGCCTCTCCTACCAACCCTAGGCTTTGGAGTTTCCCGGCCTCTTTGGACAGGAGCGTAGAAGGTGTGTGCCCTCTCCGCAGTAGAAGCAGAGGCCCTTAGCGAGCCGTTCTGCTCGGCGTTGTTCAGACTGCCTCAAACGGTCGATCTGCATGGGCTCGTGGATGGAGACACCAGATGCCGTTGACTGAAGAACGGCGGGCTTCTGCGGAGGAAAGGAATGCCGTATCGGACGTCTCTCACGGGACACTTCCTTGGATCGTTCCTGAAAGCGAATGTCCACTCGAGTTGCTAGGGCAATCAGGGCATCCAAGGTGGACGGCACGTCACGACCAGCCAGCTCATCTTTGATATGACCCGAGAGACCTTCCCAGAAGGCGGCGGTTAGAGCCTCATTGTTCCACCCAAGTTCCGAAGCCAAGGTGCGAAAACGGATGGCATATTGACCCACCGTCAGAGTCCCCTGACGTAACCGGAGGAGAGATGAGGCAGACGCGGCGGCGCGTCCGGGCTCGTCAAAGGTGCCACGAAATGCCTGCAGGAACTCCTGGATGTTAGTGGTCACAGGGTCCTCCTTCTCCCACAAGGGGTTCATCCACGCCAGTGCCTCACCCTCTAGATGGGACATCATGAACGCGACCTTGGCTTGGTCGGAGGAAAACAAATGCGGCAGTTGCGTGAAATGGAGGGAGCATTGGTTTATGAATCCCCTGCAGGTCTTGGGATCTCCTGCGTACCAGTGTGGTGAGGCCAAACGAAGCCTGGAAGCATCCGAGGAGGCTGCCACGGGAGCTGGGGCCGTGGATTGTCCAGTGGAAGCTCGAGATGCCGAAGATGTAACCGACGCTTGTAGCGTGTTCAGGCGGGCGTCCACAGAAGACATAAATTTCAGCATGCGGGTCTGGGTCTCACGCTGGCGTGTGAGTTCCTCCTGCAAGGCCGCTAGTGCTTCGGCGGGATCCATGGCCTGTTCTTACTGTTAGGGCCAGATGGACGGGCAGACCCAGGAGGTGGATCCACTGGGCCGAACACCTTCCTGAAGGCAAGGGGTCCGGTAGCCGGAGCACTACAGGTAGCAGGACAGTCCGTGCAACAGAGTAGAATGGTGAAGTCCCTGGGACCACGGAGTCACTGATGGTAGTCCGGGTGACGGAGCTCAGGTCCGGAGGCCGAGGTGTTGTCAGGCAGAGTCCGGAACCGATGGAGCGAGAGGACGGGTCACCACAGGGATCAGAGATGGTACGGACTGACGGGATGGCAGATTAGTCAGCGTTCGGGGTTCGGGAGTCGGCAGGACCGGATGGCGAGGCAGGAGCGGCTCTAGGAGAGAAAGAGGTAAGTATATCACAGAGACACAAGGAGACCTGACTCCTAGCTTAGGAAACACGAAGAACAGGCCCCGCCCACTTGGACACTAAACCCCTTTATACCCTGTACCTGTGTGTTCAATTTCCTGTCAGTGGACGCTGGCCCTTTAAGAGAGGGTCAATGACCGCGCGCGCGCCCTAATGCGCATGCGCGAGGCCCGGGTGCCAGAAGCCAGGGCAGGGAGCGGTGAGCAGGAAGCAGGAGAGCCGGGCTGGGGCTGAGTAGCCGACGGGCGCCGGGAGCGGGGACCAGGACGCCTGGGGACCGCAGGCAATGGAGGCTGGAGACCGGGGAGTGGCGGACGCCGGACAGAGGAACTGGGGAGCGACGCAGGAAAGCCGGGGAGCGTGGCAGGTGAGCCGGGGAGCAGAGCAGGGGACCCGGGGAGCGTGACAGTAAGGTACCACCAGTCAACCAAAAGACCTGATTGCCTCCCTCAGGGTCAGACAGGCACACCAGGTGGGTGGAGTCAGGCGGATAGACACGCCCTCCAAGGAGTCTGCTGGCCTGAGGCAGGAAAACACAAGAGATCAAGTTTAAGTTTGGAAGAGAGAGGAGCTCAGTTCTGTGTGGGGCCTGGGTTGGAGCCTAGGACCCCAGGTCAGTCAGGCAGGCAGACGGTAGTGGCCGCCTGCAGGAGACCGGGAATACGATCGGCGGAACCGTAAGGGACCGGGACAGGGTAGTGGCCCGCCAGAACCGAACCGGGGAGCTAACTGGATACCGGAGATCCAGGCAGAGTACTCAGATCCTGAACTAGGTTATAAGCCACCACCATAGTCAAATTAAATGATTGCGGTCTGGACCTCAGGGGTTCATTCCCACCTAAGTCCCGATTTAAGGCAACAGCCCAACCCGTCAGGATAGGAGCCACCGCCAGAGGCCTGAGATCCAAGGGGCCAGCGTCTGCGGGCAAACGGGCTCCTATGACACATATACGCCGGGGAACGGGCTACTAGTGCCCAGGCACAGTAGCCAAGATCACATACAGGTGCAGGAGAAAGGCGGACCTACAGGGGAGGACCTAGTTACTGGGCCCTCAGGCCTTACCGTCACCATCCCTCCAGCACCGCCGACGACATCCCATTCGGCCCCGAGCATGACCACAACGGAGGCGACCCTCACCCAGGAGTCCAGACACCCGGCCTCGGCTAAAGCACGGCGGGGACGCAGCTACCAAGAGGCAGAGCAGGCCACGTCACAGCGGGGTCCCTCATTACTGAAGGTGCCGGTCGTAGCCGGCACGGAGGGACTCCAGCTGGGCCCGTCCCCCACACAGGCTGATCCAGAGCAGGCCACTGATCGGTGGGGCCCATGGCAGTATGAGAGGCTAGTCGTAGCCGGCGCTGTGGGCACCCAAGTGGTCCTGGCTCCTGGGCAGGAGAGCGGATGTGCATGCCCGCGTTTATTCTGAAGAGAGTTGAATCAGTAGCGGTTCCCTGCTACCTTGCTGTCGGTCCCCGTTGGGACCCTGTTGATGTTCCAGTTGGCCCTCAAGATTAAAGAGTCCGGTCGGAGTAGCAGTCGTACCCGCACCGCCGGCAGCTGAAAATGGAGTCCTGTGGGACAGTGTCGCCCGTGAGTGAGGGTGGCATTGGGAGCTCGTGCTGTCCGATGGTGGACTGTGGGAAAGCTGCAGGAGGAAGCTGTACCGGAGTCAAGTGTTATGGATAGCCCCTGGGACCCAACTGACGGTCCCCGTTGGGAACCTACAGCAAGTCCCCATTGGGACCAACAGTGTTGTTGTGGTAGCCCGTTGGCTACTGAAGTGCCCGTCCCGGTTGGGACTGATGTTGTCCCCTTTTTCCCTTAAGACAAGGCTGAGAACTAGCAAGCCACCCAACAACTATTGGGCTTGTAAATATTGCCCAACTGCCCTTCCCGCAACTGCCAGTCTCCGGAAAGGCTGGTTGAAGGAGGGACCCACAGCAGAGCAGGCTGGGGTCCAGTCACCATCAGAACTGGTGACCATCCTCCGGGTCAGGGGTCCCCTTGGACGTGGGGCCTCTGAATGACTGCCGGGTGCGAAATACTGTACCCGTTCCCACTTGGGTAGCCTGGCCAGGTTCCTGTTTCCGGACTGGGGAAAAAGGGTGCTGCCCATTTCTTAGGGGCAGCATCAAGGTCTAGGTTGCTTGGGTGGGAAGGCGGGAGGACATGGACCCGTTCCCCGTATGTTTAATAAACATGTTCCGTTTGCAACAGTTCAAGTAATGTGCCTCCCGTAAGGGAAGAAATGAAAAAAATACTTTTTGAATGTTTTCAATTGTTTATATCTTTAAAGAAAATAAAGCCGGTGATGGACGGGCAGCCCACTGATGGTCTGCATTAAACCAAGGGGGAATGTGACACCCTGGACATCCCAGTGGTCACAGGTCATTACACTCACCACATACACCCCCACCCCAGTAAGGTACCACCAGTCAACCAAAAGACCTGATTGCCTCCCTCAGGGTCAGACAGGCACACCAGGTGGGCGGAGTCAGGCGGATAGACACGCCCTCCGATGAGTCTGCTGGCCTGAGGCAGGAAAACACAAGAGATCAAGTTTAAGTTTGGAAGAGAGAGGAGCTCAGTTCTGTGTGGGGCCTGGGTTGGAGCCTAGGACCCCAGGTCAGTCAGGCAGGCAAACTGTAGTGGCCGCCTGCAGGAGACCGGGAATACGATCGGCGGAACCGTAAGGGACCGGGACAGGGTAGTGGCCCGACGGAACCGAACCGGGGAGCTAACTGGATACCGGAGATCCAGGCAGGGTACTCAGACCCCGAACTAGGCTATAAGCCATCACCGTAGTCAAATCAACTGATTGCGGTCTGGACCTCAGGGGTTCATTCCCACCTAAGTCTCGATTGAAGGCAACAGCCCAACCCGTCCAGATAGGAGACACCGCCAGAAGCCAGAGATCCAAGGGGCCAGCGTTTGCGGGCAAACGGGCTCCTACGACACATATACGCCGGGGAGCGGGCTACTAGTGCCCAGGCACAGTAGCCAAGATCACATACAGGTGCAGGAGAAAGGCGGACATTACCAACCTATCTGGAGAAACTGCAGCCGGCTGCGGGCCCCGTTCGTCACCCCGTTTGGTTTACGAGTGACCCTGCGCCCTGCAACCTCACTACCAGGCCCTGGGACCCACCGCGCCTACCCACGGAGGGGTTAACACCAAGCTGCGCCTCTACACCGCTCCCGGGAGCCCCCGTACCTTCACCGCAGCGGTGGTGTCCATCATCACCACAACCCATAGATGGCGTCACGAACTGTACAACACAACCACCCCACAACCTCTGCGTGCACCGCCACTACACCCCTTCCAGAGCGACGTGACCCACGGGTCCGGAGGCGCTTGAGCCACCGACACACACGAGCCCGAACCCGAGCGGCGGGGCGGTACACAGGCAGATCCCAATACACATTAGATGCTGATTCCACCGAAATAAGGAGGTTCGGATGAATATTATCTGTTGTGCTCGGGGGACTTAAGACTGGCAACTGTATGTGCTGTATTATTTGACAATGTGTAGATTCCTGGTCTATGTATCAATGTCCTTATATTTCATATGGTTTATGGTGCTACAAAATCTACAAAAGAATATGAAATGGAAGCAAGGTAGGTATATCAGGCAATGGACTTGAGGTGTCTTAACTTTTTTTTTTATCTTTAATACTTTTACATCGATGGGGGCGGGTGCTATCGATGTCGCAGCGTGTAAAGCCCACCTAAGAGATTAACCAACCATTAAATAACCATGTGGATAGGAGAGTTAATCAGCCAGAAAAGACATTCAAATCAGGGTTAATTCCTCAGAAATGCGTTGTGATTAGTGTGTTAAAGACGTTTTCCCCTACTTTTAAATTGTTGGCCTATCCATAGGATAGGTCATCAATGTCTGATTGGCTAGGGTCTGACACCCTGGACCTCCACTGATCAGCTGTTCTCAGCCCCGGCGGCGGCAGCAGGCAGCCGGAAATGCTCATTTCCAGAGCTGCTTCATCTTCTGTACTGCACATCCGCCTCCTGTTTGTTAGAATAGGAGGGGTATGTGCAGTACCCGGCCACGGTCACTATCAGAAGACGGAACAGCTCCGGAACTGAGCATTTTCGGCTGCCTGCTGCCACCGCCGGGGCTGAGAACAGCTGATCGGTGGAGGTGCAGGGTGTCGGACCCCGTCCGATCAGAAATTGATGACCTATCCTATGGATAGGCCAACAATTTAAAAGTAGGGGAAAACGTCTTTAACACACTAATCACAACGCATTTCTGAGGAATTAACCCTGATTTGAATGTCTTTTCTGGCTGATTAACTCTCCTATCCACATGGTTATTTAATGGTTGGTTAATCTCTTAGGCAGGCTTTACACGCTGCGACATCGATAGCACCCGCCCCCATCGTACATGCGATATCTGGTGCTTGCTGCCGTAGCGAACATTATCGCTATGGCAGCTTCACATGCACTTACCTGGTCGGCGACGTCGCAGTGACCACCGGACAATCCCTCCTTCAAAGGGGAGGTGCGTTCGGCGTCATAGCGATGTCACTGCAGCGTCACTAAGCGGTCGGCCAATAGAAGTGGAGGGGCGGAGATGAGCGGGGCGTAATATCCCGCCCACCTCCTTACTTCCTCATTGCCGGTGGACGCAGGTAAGGAGATGTTTGTCGTTCCTGCGGTTTCACACACAGCGATGTTTGGTGCTGCAGGAATGACAAACAACATTGTATCTGCCCCAGGAGCGATATTATGGAAATGACTGACGTGACACAGATCAGCGATTTTTTACGCTTTTGCGCTCGTTTATCGTCGCACCTAGGATTTACACATTGCGATGTCGCTACCGGCGCCAGATGTGCGTCACTAACGATGTGACCCCGACGATATATCGGTAGCGATGTCGCAACGTGTAAAGCCCACCTTAGTAGAACAAAAAGATCAGGCATTGAAATTCAACATGCCCAGTCATTCTCTCCTTCAACAGAAGCGTTTGGAGCAGAGATGGGAGGCCTTAATCTGTGCGTTTAACAATATTTCAGTAATGCGTTATGTGACCCCCTGTCCTTTACCTTTAAATAAATCTGTCAGAAGGGTTTTTGCTATGTACTCTGAGAGCTGCCCTGATGTAGGGGCATAAACCCTGATGCCAATGATTTGTCACTTACTGGGCTGCTTTGTTCAATTTTGATAGAATTTCTGTTTTATCTGCTGTAGATGTAGTATCATGATGTGACTGCATGATAGCAAGAGACTATGGGCTCTTACTCTGTCTCCCAAGCTATAGGAACTCTAGGTAATCCCTGTCCTCAGGATTACCCCTAATGGTGGATACGCCTGGGTCTTGTACCTTGCTCTGCATCTGAACAATACTAATCTGATTCACACCTACCCACACCAAGGGAAGAAACGGGCAGAAATGTAAGTGAAAACACATACAAGACTTACAGGGTAAAACTGAGGCACAATATTACCAAACTAAGGCAGGAATAACCATAGGGAAAAAAGGTGAAAAAACAGTAAGGCAAAGAGACCACACCACGCAGCAATAAGGAAGAAAAGGAATACACCAAACCAATATCATCCAAGTAAATAACTACAAAATTCCCTAAAGCTGAGCAAAGACGTCATTAACAAAGTGTTGATATACCGCTACTGCATTTGTAAGGTGACAGAGGGCGATAGTCGTGGGTGAAGCACCCTGGCGCCTTGGCACCTCACCTCCTTTTCTCAGCACTACCTCCTCCAGCCAAGAGCTAATCCCAACTGCCAACTGTCACTTGCCCTGCATTCGGTTGCCAGGCAACCTATCTTATACCATATCCCAATACACATATATTATCTTATGCATTATACCATATCACTATACATTACTATACATGAGCATATTACACTTTACATCACATCACATTACACATTGTATCAACATTGTGAACCACAGGGATTTTACCACCTCTTACACATTGGTGAGTCCAAAAGGCATAAATAGGTTTTCTTCACTCATCCCCCTGTTTGACTCAGATAAGATTATAGGCCCCCCTAAGATCCAGTTTAGAGAACCAATTAGCACCAAAAAGCTGATTAAAAAGGTCTGGGATGAGTGGAAGAGGATCAGGATTACCTACCGGTATTCGGTTAAGCTCCCGAAGATCCAGGCATGGCCGTAATACTTCTTGATGAAGAAGAATCCTGCTGCTACAGGTGACATAGACGGCCCAATGTGACCTTTAGCTAAACTCTAAGTTTTATACTCCTTGTGAGCTGACCTCTCTGGACCTGACAGGTTATAGAGCCTGCACTTGGGTAATTTTGCCCCACAAATTAACCTTATGGCGCCATCAAAAGGCCTATGGGGGGAGCAACTTCTGAAACCCCTTCTCCGAAAACACAGGATCAGGGAGATTTGTAGTAACCACAGAGATACAGGTCCCTAAACAGTGGTCTTCACAGTATACGTGTGGCGCCCTGGACAAGCCAGGGGCCACAGAGAACAACACCCACCCACCCCACACTCCCGGTCAGGCACACCGAAGTCAGACACAAACCCTTGTTGCCTCCCTCCAGTGGCTGATGTCCACACCAGGGGGCGGGCCAGGCAGTTGGCCCCGCCCACCGAGGAGTTCACAGTCCTGGAAGCGGGAAAAGTAGGGCAGATGAGATGAGATGAGATTAGAGTTGGAAGTGAAAGTGAGAGAGGAGTGAAGTGGCAGTAGAGAAGCCTGAAGTTGGTCCGGGTGTGTAGCCCAGACGGATCAGCAAGGTTGGCAGACGGTGGTGACCGTCTGCAGGAGTCGCCTATCGGAGTCTACCGTAAGGACCGTGGACGGGCGGTGGCCCGGCGGTACCGGACCGGTACACAAAGAGAAGTCAGCACCATCTGGCAGGGGCTTACGGACCCCGGCAAGGCTAGGAGTCGCCGTGAATTTGCCAAATCCGTCAGCGAAGGGAACCTCCTGGGTTTCCCAGCAGCCAAGTCCCGACAGAAGGCAACAGTCCAACCGTGAGAGGGAAACACAGCCACCGCCAAGGCAACCGTTCCCAGGGCCAGAGCCTGCGGGCAAAAGGGGCTCCTTCAGCTCCCATCCAAGCTGGGGAGCGGGTTACCGGTGGGAACTCTTGGAACCATTTACAGTACATAGGTGCAGGGAAAGGCAGTCACCATCAACCTGCCGGGAGAAACAACACCGCAGCCGTCTGTGGGACCTGTCCATCCAGCCGTGTGTTTTACCGAGAACTGTGTCCTTATCATTGGCTGAGTGAGTACCACTGTGCCGTGCGGCACAGCGCTGCCCCCGCGACCCTGCACCTCACCAGGCCCCGTAACCCGCCTGCCATCCATCCCTACCCCATCACCGGGCCCCGGGACAACCAACCCCCTACCCACGGAGGGGAGAACTAACATCAAAGCTGCTCCCTGTCACCGCTCCCGGGATCCCCGTCCAGAGCAGCGGTGGTGTCACTAACTTCACCACAACTGTGGGTGGCGTCACGGACAATCACCAAATCCCCACCATCCAATCAAATCCCCTTTTCACTCACGGGCGAGGAACGCCGCTCGAGCCACCACCGAGCAGCGGCAGCAGCAGCCGGACCCAAGCAGTGGGAGAGCGCAGCGTCCCCTCCTCCGCCCGCGACATACGCTCCACTTTCCTGAGTTTGCTAATCATTTGCAGGGTTATGTAATGCTAATGTTGCGGGCGAGGGACAGACCACGGCAGGGGAGCTGCTCGAGATGCTCGGATCCGGGCGGTTGCTGTGGCTCGAGTGGCAGCCGGACCCGGGCTCGCACAGCCGTCCTTTGCCCTAAGTGAAAAAAGGGGTTATTTACAGGGGAGAGTTTATCAGTGACGCCACCCGTGGGTTGCGGTGATTGTTGGTGACACCGCCGCTGCCTTGGTATGGGGTGCCCAGGGCTGATGTAGCGGGGCAGCAGGATGGTATCCCCACTACGCGTAGGAGAAGTGTTGTCCCAGGGCCCAGGTGTCAGTGAGATAAAGTGATCGGGCACAGTCTGCGGGGATGGACCAGATGATACCGGTGTACTCACTGTTTTGAATAAAGTCACACAGAGTCCAGATAGTAAACCAACTGCCGGTAACCGGTAGCCTCCGGAGAGGTGTGCTCGGGTCCCGCACACTGGTGAGGACAGGGGCCCTTCCTCCTGCACTTAAATTGGTGTCTCGTGTGTTGACTAGGCCGCATGAAACGAGGTAAGTCCGCTCCCGGTGACTTTTCCGTGGGAGCTGTGGCCCGCGAGAGCTGACCCTTGGGATTTTTGAAGGCACTTGCAGACGCCCTATCCCCAACGTTGGGCTTCCGTCTTGCTTTCTCTGGGCTGGTAGTGGGACAAGACTTGGAATCTTGTCCCCTGCTGGTTAATTGGAGAGGGGCTTGCAGCTGTCCTCGCCCTAGCGTCCAGGTACCCCGACTGTGCACGGCCTCCGGACCGGATTCCCGCTGTCGGCACCGGCAGGCTACAGCCCTGCCCCAGTCCACTTAAGGTCTCCCGCGACCGGATCTCCGTCGCCTGTGGCCCTGCTCTGCCGTCTGCCACCTAGTCAGCTCAGGTAGTCCGGTAGTCCGGGAGCTGCAACCCCCGACTTCACGTCAATCCTCTCACTTCCACTGTCTCCTCTCAACTCTTCAACTCAACTCTTTGTTCCCTCCCCTTGACAGCTCAGGACCCCTAGGTGGGCGTCACTATCTGCCTGGTCCCACCCACTGGTGTGTCCCTAGTGTCCTGGGGGGTGAATAGGCTTTTGTGGCTGGTGTATGTACCTGTGTGGGGTTGTAATGGAGGGCCAAGGAGGAGGGAATCCTGCATCTGGAAGATGGATGCAGTCATCTGTGACACGCTGATTTTGTCAGGACATCACACTAACCAGGGAAATCCCAGTACTATTTGTGCAGTAAAGATCCCTGAGAACATAACACGATATCCACTCAGAAAGTAGTACCGCTATCCGGAGCTGCAGCCCCTGTATCCACTCAAAAAAGACCCCTTAAGAAAGAGGTGACAATAATAAAATCCTCATAGGGGTTTGTTATAAGCCACCAAATGAGGTGATTATTATGGGGGACTTCAACTACCCCGATATAGACTGGGAAACTGAGATCTGCGTATCTCAGAAAGGAAACCGGTTTCTGTCAGTAACTAAGGATAATTATCTGTCCCAAACTTGTGCCGGGCCCAACTAGAGGGGAAGCCCTTCTCGACTTAATTTTAAGCAACAGGCCAGATAGAATAACAGACGTACGAGTGGATGGGCACCTAGGGAATAGTGACCACAATATAATACAATTCCACTTGTCCTTCAGTAAGGTGCCTTGGAGGGGGGTTACAAAAACTCTGAATTTCAGGAAAGCAAAGTTTGATCAGCTTAGAGAAGACCTTCGCCAAATTGATTGGGACAATGTCCTCAAAAATGGGAGCACAGAAAATAAGTCGGACATTTTTATATCGGTATTAAACACCCACTGTGAGCGAGCCATACCATACGGAAATAAGAGGGCTAGGAACAGGAGAAAACCAATGTGGCTAAATAAGGATGTAAAAGGGGCAATGAATAATAAGAAAAAGGCATTTAAAAAGCTAAAACAAGAAGGCAGCGAAGAAGCATTAAAAATATATAGAGAAAAAAATAAAATGCTTAAAAACAAATACATTTAGCAAAAGTAGAAACTGAGAGACTCATTGCTAAGGAAAGCAAAACAAATCCCAAACTATTCTTTAATTATATAAACAGAAAAAAGATTAAAATTGATGGTGTTGGCCCTTTAAAGAACAATGAGGGTAAAATCATAGAAAGCGATGTGGGAAAAGCAAATATTTTAAATGCTTTTTTCTCAACTGTGTTCACACACGAAAAGCATATGCCACGGGAAATGTAGAGTGATCATGTAAACGCTTCATTAAGTATGACCTGCCTAACCCAGGAAGAAGAGCAGACCCGACTTAGTAATATTAAAATTGACAAATCACCAGGCCCTGATGGCATTCACCCTCAGGTATTAAGGGAGTTAAGTAATGTGATAGACAGGCCTCTATTCCTTATATTTAAAGACTCTATAGAAACTGGGTCTGTTCCACTGGATTGGCGGCTAGCAAATGTGGTACCAATATTCAATAAAGGGTGTAAAAGGGAACCTGGAAACTATAGGTCGGTAAGCTTAACATCTGTTGTGGGTAAAATGTTTGAAGGGTTTTTAAGGGATACTATTATGGAATGTCTCAATGTTAATAATTGTTTAACTCCATATCAACATGGATTTATGAAGGATCGCTCCTGTCAAACTAACCTGATCAGCTTCTATGAGGATGTAAGCTCTCCCATGGACCGAGGAGAATCATTGGATGTCATTTATCTCGACTTCGGTAAAGCATTTGACACTGTCCCACATAAAAGATTGATAAGTAAAATGAGAAAGCTTAGGCTCGGGGAAAATGTGTGTTGATGAGTAGGTAGCTGGCTTAGTGATAGAAAACAAAGAGTGGTTATTAATGGCGCATACTCAGATTGGGCCAGGGTTATTAGTGGGGTGCCACAGGGGTCTGTATTGGGCCCCCTACTATTTAATATATTTATTAATGATCTGGTGGATGGTTTACAGAGTAAAATATCAGTATTTGCAGATGATACAAAACTATGTAAGGTAGTTAACACAAAGGAGGACAGTTTGCAACTACAGATGGATTTGAGTAAATTGGAGAATTGGGCTGAAAAATGGCAAATGAGGTTTAACACAGATAAGTGTAAGGTTATGCACATGGGAAGGAGAAACAGATGCTACGATTACTTACTAAATGGGAAACTGCTGGGGAAATCAGACATGGAAAAAGACTTAGGCATCTTAGTCAATAAGAATCTAAATTGGAGTGCCCAGTGTCAGGCAGCAGCCACCAAAGCAAATAGGGTGATGGGATGCATTAGAAGAGGTCTGGGGGCACGAGATGAAAACATCATTCTCCCTCTGTACAAATCATTCGTCAGACCACACTTGGAATAGTGTGTGCAATTTTGGGCGCCAGTGCTCAAGAAAGACATTACTGAACTTGAAAGGGTTCAGAGGCGGGCTACTAAAATAATAAATGGAGTGGGTGCATTACAATACATGGAAAAGTTATCAAAATTAGGTCTATTTACTCTAGAAAAGAGAAGACTTAGGGGAGACCTAATAAATATGTACAAGTATATCAGAGGGCCATATAGAGATCTCTCCCATGATCTGTTTGTACTAAGGACTATGACAAGAACAAGGGGGCATTCTCTACGATTGGAGGAAAGAAAATTCCTACATCAGCATAGAAGAGGGTTCTTCACGGTAAGAGCAGTGAGGCTCTGGAACTCTCTTCCTGAGGAAGTGGTGATGGCCAACTCACTGAATGAATTTAAGAGAGGAATGGATGCTTTTCTTGATAGCAAAAGTATAGAAGGTTATAAATAGCATAATCTTACAGGTAGATAGAAGAGCGACCAAGATTATTAGAGGAATGGGTGGGCTGCAACACCAAGACAGGTTATTAAACTTGGGGGTTATTTAGTTTGGAAAAACAAAGGCTTAGGGGGGATCTAATCACAATGTATAAACATATGACGGGACAGTACAGAGACCTTTCCAAAGATCTTTTTACACCTAGGCCTGCGACTGGAACACGGGGGCATCCGCTACGTCTTGAGGAAAGAAGGTTTAATCATAATCACAGACGAGGATTCTTTACTGTACGAGCAGTGAGACTATGGAACTCTCTGCCACATGATGTTGTAATGAGTGATTCCCTACTAACATTTAAGCAGAGCCTGGACGCCTTTCTTGAAAAATGTAATATTACCAGTTATGTATATTAGATTTTATGACAGAGTTTTGATCCAGGGAACTAGTCTGATTGCCGTATGTGGAGTCAGGAAGGAATTTTTTTCCCCATTGGAGCTTGTTTGACACATTGGGTTTTTTTTGCCTTCCTCTGGATCAATATGTTAGGCTACGGGTTGAACTAGATGGACTTAGAGTCTCCCTTCAACCTTAAAAACTATGAAACTATGAAATCAATGGCAAAAATCTGAACAGGATTTGAAAATTCTTTCAAATCCAACCCTGAGGAGTGGACAAACGGCTCATCAATCATATTTGCCCCTGAATCACTATCAAGAAAAACAGAAATAGATACCGCTTGACTCAATTTTGACCTTGGCAGGTATCAACCCTTGAGACAACGTAGTGGAGGATGTATGTAGACCCGGGTTGGGATCCCCCAAACAACCTCAGTCTAGGAGTTCTTCGGATGCCGTCTCTCCCTGGGCACTGAGTGACAAGTACTGATAAAAGCTCCCTTCTTACCACGGAAAAAAACAGACCCTGCCCCTGTTGAGGGGAATAGAGGTTTTCCCTCAACGGGACATCCCTCCGAGCTGCATTGCCTCAGATGAGGTCTCAGAAGGTGATGCAGGTACAGAAGCACCTCCCCAGGATGTTTTAGATTCATAACTCCTCTGCCAAAACCGCCTGTCAATACGTATTATGAAAGACATGGCATACTCCAAAGAGGCAGAGGTCCCATACATAACCAGTACTTCTTTTACCCTTTTAGATAAACCCTGGAAAAACATTTTTTTCAGGGTGGGATCAAGCCACTGAGTATATGTGGACCAGTGATGAATTTCATCACAGTAATCTTTTGCACACCGATCGCCCCTTTTTAAGAGAACGGATTTTGGACTCAATGATGTCCTATCTGGATCATCATAGATGAGCCTGAGGGCTGAGAAAATCCAGTCTAATGTAAAAAAAAAAACAACTAGTGAATCTGGGGGCAAGAAGAAAGCCCAACTCAAGAGAAAGAGAATTTTCTCAAGCCGCTGTTGCTCCACCCCAGGAACGGGGTCGTAAGCAAAAATATAATTTACACACCACTCTAAAGGTCAAGAACCAACTGCCTTCCGCCTGAAAATCTTTCCGGAAGGGGAAATTTGGCTCTGATTACTCAAATTGCTTCGGTGTGGCAGACTGAGCCTACTGCTGATTTTCCCCCTTTAATTCTCCAACCTGAAGAGACAAGGTCTGCATTTGTCTCATCAGTGCAGCAAATGGATCCATGCTGAAGTGTAGTGAAGGTAACGGCCAGCTGTCACAAAGTGACTGCAGGATATCAAGAGACTATGGGCTCCTACTTTGTCCCTCAAGCTATAGGGGCCCTAGGTTATCTCTTTCCCCAGGATGACCCCTGATGGTGGGGACATCTGTGTCTCGTACCTTGCTATGCATCTGAACAATACTAATCTGATTCTCCCCATGTCCACCTGGGAAGAAAGTGGCAGAAATGCGAGTGAAAACACAGACAAGACTTACAGGGGAAAACAGAAGCACAGTCACACCAAACTAATGCAAGGATAACACTAGAGAACAAAAGGTGATAAGCCAGTCAGGCAAAGAGACAAAGAGACTACTACACCGAGCATCAATGAGGAAGGAACGGATTACAACAAACCATTCACAGCAACCCCAGAAGCAACCACCAGTTACATCTGAATAACTCCTCCTCTTTAAACCAGGATAGACAAGCTATAGCTGGCACTGCCTGAATAGTCCAGCCAGTATATATAGAAGGAGAGCAGAAATCATTGGTTCTCCCACACCATATGACTAAAGACGTTTAACATCCTAGACCAGCAGAGAATTAACTCTTGCTAACCCCCCGGAGAGCAACTAGTCTTTGCATCTCCTTGTGCTGATCACAACCATCAGTGAAGTTAACTGGAAGCGTGCAGAAATCTGAGGATTCCTCAGACTTCGACACCGCCATGACAGTTGTCAACCCAGCCCACACCAGCTTACTGTATACATTATCAGCAACCTGCCAATCAGTGGTGGGGGTGGGGTTATACAGATTAGCCTGATTAGCCTGATTAAACTGCACATGAGTGATAATCTCCTGCTGATAAAACACTGTATTTGCCAGGGCCAGGGAGGACTGGTAGGCCCAGGAGGTGGATCCACTGGACCGAGCACCCTACCTGGAGGGCAGGGTACACGGTAGCTGGAGCACTAACGTGGCAGGAACGGGTGCAGGTATCAGGAAGCAAAGACAGGACCAGGTCACTAAGGTCACAGCGTACTTTAAGGCAGTAATAGGAAACAGGAACAAAGACCTGAGCACATAGCTCACAAGACAAGGCATAGAAACACAAGCGATTATCAGGCCCCGCCCTCATGGAGAGGCCAGTCTTATATACTCAGCACAGCCTCAAGTCATTTCCTGTTGCAGCAGTGCTGGGGCTATAAGACCAGGTGAGTGGGCGCGGCCCGGTCCTATACAGAACATTAGTCAGAATCAGACTCCTGAGACCAGGAACAGGACTCTGGGGAGCATGAGCGGGAATGGCAGGCGTGACCGGTGGACGCATGGACTGGACCAGTGAGGAAGGAGCGGTGGTACGCTGGCGAGGCTGGATCAGTGGGTACAGAGCGGTGGCGTGACGCAGGTGTGACTGGCTCAGTGGTTACGGAGCGGTGCCTGGATGGTGAGACCGGCTTAGTAGGTAAGGAGCGCTGCTGGGACACCGGGAGCGTGACAGTATTGAACCTACAGCACACAGCCTAATAAGTGAATCATCGCTAGAATCAGGCTCTCTGCCTTATATCGTTTTCAGAATAAATAGCAAAAACCTGCAGAACAGATTTCCGTTATACACTTTCAAGGAAGACAATCTCCAAGGTCGCCCACACCAAATAAAAAGTCTTTCAAAATCTTGTTAAAGCTTAAATTTATTTAAAAAAACAAACAAACTACAAATAGTGTCAAATGAACTAACAATAAGGAAATACAGTATGAAAATTGACAAGTGCTAGTGAGTATTGCTACACTGCTGACATACATGCAAACTATATATATATATATATATATATATATATAGTCATCCTAAACCATAAAGTTATTAATGCCACATTGCTGCATTTCAACATTTTTTGTTACTAGCTTTTTTCCATTTTTTCTTGCATCTACGAGACTACTTTGTTTTATCTTTTCTAAACAATTTCCATAGGAAAGATCTAAAGTCTCAAGTAACTAATCGATATGCAATGGCCCCAGATCCATCATTGGTGATTTCTTAACTTGTCTTTTTATTGTTTGTCTTGTAGTAGTCGTTGACATCTAAAATAACAAATGCTCTTTATTTTTGTCTAATTTTATTTTTCTGCAACTTTTTAGTGCCGAAAATTGCAAATCCTTTAAAAAGTTTCACAAGTGTCTAAAAAGTAGCCAAACTGAAAACTCCACCAGAAAACTTATTCCATGCCGGGACTGGAATAAGATGCGCTCAATGTGAGATTTGGTAAAAGTCATGTTTTATGAATCTGTCAAACATCTGGATAAGCAAAGTTGATGTAAAAAAAAAAACAAAAAAAAAACAAAAATGGCTAAAAGAATGTTACATGTTAAAATGTGTTGCAAAATGTATAAAAATATAAGACGCAAATACTAAAAACACACAAAAAAAGACAAATTATTGCTGAAAACCAGAGAAAAAGCAATGATGAACCGGGAACAATGACTTCTTGTAATTTGACTCTTCCACATCTACCTAATCCCAAAAAATTGCATGTAAAATCACAATGCAATGCCTGTCCCACCTGCACAATAAACCTCACAGATCAAGCATAGGAACTGTTTTTGCACTTTTAACTCACCTACAATTAAATGCTTTAAGTAAAATAAATATTTTATAGAAAGCGAGCACAATACAGCAATAATGGAGACCGGTCTCACGTTTTATAAGAATATATACTCAAAAATTATATATTGCATCCTATAACTTCCATCCGCAGAGCAATTGCCCCCTTCCATTTATCAGGATGCACTTTTATAAAACGAGTTATAATTGAAGTGTCAAAGGTGATCCACACTGGTGTATCCGAACTTGTACTCGCCTGAAATACCTGAAAAAGAACAAAAATAAATTATTTTATTAAAGGTTTTGTAATCATTTTAGTTTACTACATATATGCTCTACTAGCTGTAGTACCCGGCATTGCCTGGGAGAGTAACTAAGTCTCTCCCACTCTCCCTTCCTCCCATTCTCCCTTCTTCCCATTCTCCCTTCTTCCCACTTTCCCCTCCTCACACTTTCACTCTCTGCCATTCTCCCTCTCCCATTCTCACTCTCCCCCACTTTCGTTCTGTGCCGCCCCTGAGGCTTCCGTCGCCACAGAGATATTGCACCTCAGCCAGAGGTGTGATGTCCCATCCTGGGTAAGAATGAGGTCATATGCCGGTCCACAGACTAAACTTGCACACACCAATTGGTAGGCATACACTGGGTCAGGGATAGTGGTAGCAACCCCCATAGATGTATTCATGGGGCCATAAGTCCCATTTCTGGTCCCAATAGTGTTGGTGGAGCCTAGTCAGTGGGTGTGCAGGAGGAGTCAGCAAGTGAGAGTAGACAAGGAAACCAGGAAGTTCAAGGGGAGTTAGTCTGTGAGGAGGACGAGAGGAGTTGAGGAGAGTGTGAGAGGGAGGTAATTACCTCAGGAAAGTGACAGAAGGAAGTTCCTGGTGGAGATCCTGGGGTCTAGTTAGGCCCAGGTGACACCTAAAGAAAGAAAGGATCCCAGGGCCACGGAAGGGCATATTGGCTCGTGGCCTGTTCCACTGGAAGATCGGGCGGAGGAATCTGGCTGCATTCGGGGACGGTCCCCAGACAGAGGAAAGAAAGACAATTCCTCAAAAGGAACACCGAAGGCCTAGGGTGGTTGCAAGCGCCCAGGGCCACAACCTGCCACAGATCCCCTGTGAAGTGGGCAAGATATAACTGCGGTTAGCCCCCTTTGTTCAGGCCCTGTGGTGGAGGCCAAGACCAGCTCAAATACAACGGTCAAGGCTAGGAAGTCAGTCAGGAAAGAGACACAGGAGGGGTGCACCGGTATTGACCTCTGAACTACCCAGGATCAGCGGAGGCACCTGACAGTGGATCCCAGCATACTGTGGGCAACCGGACAGCTGCCAAATTGAGACTAAACTGTGAGTAAAGATCTTAACTGCAAGTCCTGTGTCGTCTGCTTTATCCTGCACTGCGTCCACAAACACCATAGACTTTACCAAGCACCAAAAGTTGCCCTGGGGTACCCGCTCTACCTGTGGAGAGCAAGAAACACCTTAGCTGCCATAACATCAGCCCCGGAGGTCCCGTCCAGCAGCTGTGGCTCCATAGCTGCAAATTACCACAGGTGGCGTCACGAATCTTATATAAACTTTAACCCCTTCAGCCCCGGGGCACTTTCCGTTTTTGCGTTTTTGTTTTTTGCTCCCCTTCTTCCGAGAGCCGTAACTTTTTTATTTTTCCATCAATCTTGCCATATGAGGGCTTGTTTTTTGTGGGACAAGTTGTACTTTTAAATGAAGCCATAAGTTTTACCATATGGTGTACTGGAAAGCAGTAAAAAAATTACAAGTGTGGAAAAATTGCAAAAAAAGTGTGATGGCACAATAGTTTTTGGGATGTTTTATTCACAGTGTTCACTATATGGTAAAACTGATGTGTAGGTATGATGCCTGAGGTCGGTGCGAGTTTGTAGACACCAAACATGTATAGATTTACTTGTATCTAAGGGGTTAAAAAAAATTCACAAGTTTGTCCAATAAAAGTGGCGCACGTTTTGCGCCATATTCCAAAACATGTAGCGTTCTTATTTTTTGGGATCTATGGCTCAGTGATGGCTTATTTTTTGTGTCTCGAGCTGATGTTTCTAATGGTAGCATTTTTGCGCAGATGCTACGTTTTGATCGCCTGTTATTGCATTTTGTGTAAAACTTGCGGCAACCAAAAAACGTAATTTTGGCGTTTGGAATTTTTTTGCCACTACGCCGTTTACCAATCAGATTAATTGATTTTATATTTTGATAGATCGGGCATTTCTGAACGCGGCGATACCAAATATGTGTATATTTATTTATTTTTTAACCCTTTAATTTTCAATGGGGGGAAAGGGGGTGATTTGAACTTTTAGGTTTTTTGTTTTTTTTTTTAATTTTTTAAAACTTTTTTTTACTTTTTTTTATTTTATTTTACTAGTCCCCCTAGGGGGCTATAGCGATCAGCAATCCGATTGCTGATCGCTATCTGCTGATCACAGCTATACCGCTGTAAACAGCAGAAATAGTCACTTTCTTTTTTCCTCTGCTCCATGCCGAGGAAGAATGAAAGTGAAACTTCATAGCATCAGGCGTCATCACATGACCCTGTGCTACGATGGCAACCACCGAACGTCACGTGATCACTCACGTGACGTCCGGAGGGGGCGGCGGTAAGTAAAAAACATGGCCGCGCGCATATAGATCTCGCTGCCAGACTTTGGCAGCGAGCTCTAAGGGGTTAATGTTCCGGGTGGAATGCGATTCCACTCGGAACATGTAGGCACACATGTCAGCTGTTGAAAACAGCTGATATGTGTGCCGATCCACGCCACCTGCCCGCGGCAGGGGGCGGGGCTTACCGGGACACGATCCATGACGGAAAGATCCGTCCATGGTCGTGAAGGGGTTAACACTATCATCACCCCCAATATCGCCACATCATTAACTGACTGCACCAGGGTCACGGAATCGGGCCCCGTCACCGCTGACTACCGCAGACCAGTCTGGCCCGACACCGAGTCACCTAAGGCCCTGGGGTGGGCGAGTCATATCCATCTCTCTCTCTCCCACTCTTCCTCACTCCCTCTCAGCAATGAAATCATATTAACAGACACATAATCTGTCTTATACTGAGAATGTCCTACATTGCCTATAACAACCAATCAGAGCTCCTATTAATGAACTGTAGCAAAATAGAATCAGAGCTGTATTGGTTGCTATAGGCCACCTGATAAATATCCAGGGTAAGGCCGGGGCCACATGGGGCACTAGTGCGATCGTCACATGACACTCAGCTCACGCTGGCATTACAGCAGAGCCAAGTGTCATGCGAATATCCCTGCGACTGAGGTCCGACTGTGCGAGTGGACTTCACCTGCAGGGGGCAGGCTGGCACTGAGGAGGGGGCGGGCCGGCGCTGTGGAGGGGAGGGATTTCTCTCCCTCTCTCCTCCATAGCCGGCTATTGCGATTCTCACTCTGCACTTGCGGTACACCGGAGTAGCACGAGTGCAGTGCGATTTTTCTCTCGCCCCATAGACTTGAATGGGTGCGAGAGAATCTAGGATCGCATTACAGTCGCAGCAAGCTGCGATTGTTTTCTCGGTCCGATTAGGGCTGAGAAAATAATCGCTCATGTGTGCTGACACACAGGCTAGAATTGGTCCGAGTGGAATGCAATGTTTTATCGCACTCCACTCGCACCGTTTTTCTTACCGTGTGGCTTAGGCCTAACTGTCAAAACAGCCAATATATTACCTCACACATCCAAACAGTAAGTAAGCATTTTTGGGGGCAAATAACTGTAAAGTGTGGGGTTGAAATTTTCCCTCAAAACATAGTCTATGACATTCCCTGAGTCAAAGAAGGTGTTTGTGCAAAATTTTGTGATTGTAAATGCGGCGGTGTGGATTCCTTTAGCGGACATACATACATACACATACTCAGCTTTATATATTAGATACAGTATATCACAAGTTAGGCTGCTTTCACACATCCGGCTTGAGCTCTGCGGCTCAATCCGGCTGTGCAAGCTATGCAACGGATGCGGTGAACACACCGCATCCTTTGCATATGTTTTTCCTTTGCGGCCAATCCGGTGTTTGCCGCTTGCGGCATGCTACTGAGCATCCGCTACGTCTTGAGGAAAGAAGGTTTAATCATAATCACAGACGAGGATTCTTTACTGTACGAGCAGTGAGACTATGGAACTCTCTGCTGCATGATGTTGTAATGAGTGATTCCCTACTAACATTTAAGCAGAGCCTGGACGCCTTTCTTGAAAAATGTAATATTACCAGTTATGTATAATCAGATTTTATGACAGGGTGTTGATCCAGGGAAATAGTCTGATTGCCGGATGTGGAGTCAGGAAGGAATTTTTTTCCCCATTGGAGCTTGTTTGCCACATTGGTTTTTTTTTGCCTTCCTCTGGATCAACATGTTAGGCTACGGGTTGAACTAGATGGACTTAGGGGCACTTTGCACACTGCGACATCGCAGGTGCGATGTCGGTGGGGTCAAATTGAAAATGACGCACTTCCGGCATCGCATGCGACATCGCAGTGTGTAAAGGCTGGATGATACGATTAACGAGCGCAAAAGCGTCGTAATCGTATCATCGGTACAGCGTCGGCGTAATCCATAATTACGCTGACGCAATGGTCCGATGTTGTTCCTCGCTCCTGCGGCAGCACACATCGCTGTGTGTGAAGTCGCAGGAGCGAGGAACGTCTCCTACCGGCCTCACTGCGGCTTCCGTAGGATATGCGGAAGGAAGGAGGTGGGCAGGATGTTTACATCCTGCTCATCTCCGCCCCTCCGCTCTGATTGGCCGCCTGCCGTGTGACGTCGCAGTGACGCCGCACGACCCGCCCCCTTAACAAGGAGGCGGGTCGCCGGCCACAGGGACGTCGCACGGCAGGTGAGTGTGTGTGTGAAGCTGGCGTAGCGATAACTTTCGCTACGCCAGCTATCACCACATATCGCTGCTGCGACGGGGGCGGGCACTATCGCACTCGGCATCGCAGCATCGGCCTGCGATGTCGTAGTGTGCAAAGCCCGCCTTAGAGTCTCCCTTCAACCTTAAAAACTATGAAACTATGAAATCAATGGCAAAAATCTGAACAGGATTTGAAAATTCTTTCAAATCCAACCCTGAGGAGTGGACAAACGGCTCATCAATCATGTTTGCCCCTGAATCACTATCAAGAAAAACAGAAATAGATACCGCTTGACCCAATTTTGACCTTGGCAGGTATCAACCCTTGAGACAACGTAGTGGAGGATGTATGTAGACCCGGGTTGGGATCCCCCAAACAACCTCAGTCTAGGAGTTCTTCGGATGCCGTCTCTCCCTGGGCACTGAGTGACAAGTACTGATAAAAGCTCCCTTCTTACCACGGAAAAAAACAGACCCTGCCCCTGTTGAGGGGAATAGAGGTTTTCCCTCAACGGGACATCCCTCCGAGCTGCATTGCCTCAGATGAGGTCTCAGAAGGTGATGCAGGTACAGAAGCACCTCCCCAGGATGTTTTAGATTCATAACTCCTCTGCCGAAACCGCCTGTCAATACGTATTATCAAAGACATGGCATACTCCAAAGAGGCAGAGGTCACATACATAACCAGTACTTCTTTTACCCTTTTAGATAAACCTTGGAAAAACATTTTTTTCAGGGTGGGATCAAGCCACTGAGTATATGTGGACCAGTGATGAATTTCATCACAGTAATCTTTTGCACACCGATCGCCCCTTTTTAAGAGAACGGATTTTGGACTCAATGATGTCCTATATGGATCATCATAGATGAGCCTGAGGGCTGAGAAAATCCAGTCTAATGTAAAAAAAAAAACAACTAGTGAATCTGGGGCCAAGAAGAAAGCCCAACTCAAGAGAAAGAGAATTTTCTCAAGCCGCTGTTGCTCCACCCCAGGAACGGGGTCGTAAGCAGAAATATAATTTACACGCCACTCTAAAGGTCAAGAACCAACTGCCTTCCCCCTGAAAATCTTTCCGGAAGGGGAAATTTGGCTCTGATTACTCAAATTGCTTCGGTGTGGCAGACTGAGCCTTCTGCTGATCTTCCCCCTTTAATTCTCCAACCTGAAGAGACAAGGTCTGCATTTGTCTCACCAGTGCAGCAACTGGATCCATGCTGAAGTGCAGTAAAGGTAACGGCCAGCTGTCACAAAGTGACTGCAGGATATCAAGAGACTATGGGCTCCTACTTTGTCCCTCAAGCTATAGGGACCCTAGGTTATCTCTTTCCCCAGGATGACCCCTGATGGTGGGGACATCTGTGTCTCGTACCTTGCTATGCATCTGAACAATACTAATCTGATTCTCCCCATGTCCACCTGGGAAGAAAGTGGCAGAAATGCGAGTGAAAACACAGACAAGACTTACAGGGGAAAACAGAAGCACAGTCACACCAAACTAATGCAAGGATAACACTAGGGAACAAAAGGTGATAAGCCAGTCAGGCAAAGAGACAAAGAGACTACTACACAGAGCATCAATGAGGAAGAAACGGATAACAACAAACCATTCACAGCAACCCCAGAAGCAACCACCAGTTACATCTGAATGACTCCTCCTCTTTAAACCAGGATAGACAAGCTATAGCTGGCACTGCCTGAATAGTCCAACCAGTTTATATAGAAGGAGAGCAGAAATCATTGGTTCTCCCACACCATATGACTAAAGGCGTTTAACATCCTAGACCAGTAGAGAATTAACTCTTCCTAACCCCCCGGAGAGCAACTAGTCTTTGCATCTCCTTGTGCTGATCACAACCATTAGTGAAGTTAACTGGAAGCGTGCAGAAATCTGAGGATTCCTCAGACTCCGACACCGCCATGACAGTTGGCAACCCAGCCCACACCAGCTTACTGTATACATTATCAGCAACCTGCCAATCAGTGGTGGGGGTGGGGTTATACAGATTAGCCTGATTTAGCCTGATTAAACTGCACATGAGTGATAATCTCCTGCTGATAAAACACTGTATTGAACCTACAGCACACAGCCTAATAAGTGAATCATCGCTAGAATCAGGCTCCCTGCCTTATATCGTTTTCAGAATAAATAGCAAAAACCTGCAGAACAGATTTCCGTTATACACTTTCAAGGAAGACAATCTCCCAGGTCGCCCACACCAAATAAAAAATAAAAAGTCTTTCAAAATCTTGTTAAAGCTTAAATTTATTTAAAAAAACAAACAAACTACAAATAGTGTCAAATGAACCAACAATAAGGAAATACAGTATGAAAATTGACAAGTGCTAGTGAGTATTGCTACACTGCTGACATACATGCAAACTATATATATATATATATATATATATATATATATATATATATATATATATATATATATATATATATATATGTATATATATATATATATATATATATATGTATATATATATATATATATATATATATATATATATATATATATATATATATATATATATAATCATCCTAAACCATAAAGTCATTAATGTCACATTGCTGCCATTTCAACATTTTTTGTTACTAGCTTTTTTCCATTTTTTCTTGCATCTACGAGACTACTTTGTTTTTTCTTTTCTAAACAATTTCCATAGGAAAGATCTAAAGTCTCAAGTAACTAATCGATATACAATGGCCCCAGATCCATCATTGGTGATTTCTTAACTTGTCTTTTTATTGTTTGTCTTGTAGTAGTCGTTGACATCGAAAATAACAAATGCTCTTTATTTTTGTTTAATTTTATTTTTCTGCAACTTTTTAGTGCCGAAAATTGCAAATCCTTTAAAAAGTTTCACAAGTGTCTAAAAAGTAGCCAAACTGAAAACTCCACCAGAAAACTTATTCCATGCCGGGACTGGAATAAGATGCGCTCAAAAAATGTGAGATTTGGTAAAAGTCATGTTTTATGAATCTGTCAAACATCTGGATAAGCAAAGTTGATGTAAAAAAAACCCAAAAATGGCTAAAAGAATGTTACATGTTAAAATGTGTTGCAAAATGTATAAAAATATAAGACGCAAATACTAAAAACACACAAAAAAAGGCAAATTATTGCTGAAAACCAGAGAAAAAGCAATGATGAACCGGGAACAATGACTTCTTGTAATTTGACTCTTCCACATCTACCTAATCCCAAAAAATTGCATGTAAAATCACAATGCAATGCCTGTCCCACCTGTACAATAAACCTCACAGATCAAGCATAGGAACTGTTTTTGCACTTTTAACTCACCTACAATTAAATGCTTTAAGTAAAATAAATATTTTATAGAAAGCGAGCACAATACAGCAATAATGGAGACCGGTCTCACGTTTTATAAGAATATATCCTCAAAAATTATATATTGCATCCTATAACTTCCATCCGCAGAGCAATTGCCCCCTTCCATTTATCAGGATGCACTTTTATAAAACGAGTTATAATTGAAGTGTCAAAGGTGAGCCACACTGGTGTATCCGAACTTGTACTCGCCTGAAATACCTGAAAAAGAACAAAAATAAATTATTTTATTAAAGGTTTTGTAATCATTTTAGTTTACTACATATATGCTCTACTAGCTGCAGTACCCGGCATTGCCTGGGAGAGTAACTAAGTCTCTCCCACTCTCCCTTCCTCCCATTCTCCCTTCTTCCCATTCTCCCTTCTTCCCACTTTCCCCTCCTCACACTTTCACTCTCTGCCATTCTCCCTCTCACATTCTCACTCTCTCCCACTTTCGTTCTGTGCCGCCCCTGAGGCTTCCGTCGCCACAGAGATATTGCACCTCAGCCAGAGGTGTGATGTCCCATCCTGGGTAAGAATGAGGTCATATGCCGGTCCACAGACTAAACTTGCACACACCAATTGGTAGGCATACACTGGGTCAGGGATAGTGTTAGCAACCCCCATAGATGTATTCATGGGGCCATAAGTCCCATTTTCTGCTCCCAATAGTGTTGGTGGAGCCTAGTCAGTGGGTGTGCGTGAGGAGTCAGCAAGTGAGAGTAGACAAGGAAACCAGGAAGTTCAAGGGGAGTTAGTCTGTGAGGAGGACGAGAGGAGTTGAGGAGAGTGTGAGAGGGAGGTAATTACCTCAGGAAAGTGACAGAAGGAAGTTCCTGGTGGAGATCCTGGGGTCTAGTTAGGCCCAGGTGACACCTAAAGAAAGAAAGGATCCCAGGGCCACGGAAGGGCATATTGGCTCGTGGCCTGTTCCACTGGAAGATCGGGCGGAGGAATCTGGCTGCATTCGGGGACGGTCCCCAGACAGAGGAAAGAAAGACAATTCCTCAAAAGGAACACCGAAGGCCTAGGGTGGTTGCAAGCGCCCAGGGCCACAACCTGCCACAGATCCCCTGTGAAGTGGGCAAGATATAACTGCGGTTAGCCCCCTTTGTTCAGGCCCTGTGGTGGAGGCCAAGACCAGCTCAAATACAACGGTCAAGGCTAGGAAGTCAGTCAGGAAAGAGACACAGGAGGGGTGCACCGGTATTGACCTCTGAACTACCCAGGATCAGCGGAGGCACCTGACAGTGGATCCCAGCATACTGTGGGCAACCGGACAGCTGCCAAATTGAGACTAAACTGTGAGTAAAGATCTTAACTGCAAGTCCTGTGTCGTCTGCTTTATCCTGCACTGCGTCCACAAACACCATAGACTTTACCAAGCACCAAAAGTTGCCCTGGGGTACCCGCTCTACCTGTGGAGAGCAAGAAACACCTTAGCTGCCATAACATCAGCCCCGGAGGTCCCGTCCAGCAGCTGTGGCTCCATAGCTGCAAATTACCACAGGTGGCGTCACGAATCTTATATAAACTTTAACCCCTTCAGCCCCGGGGCACTTTCCGTTTTTGCGTTTTTGTTTTTTGCTCCCCTTCTTCCGAGAGCCGTAACTTTTTTATTTTTCCATCAATCTTGCCATATGAGGGCTTGTTTTTTGTGGGACAAGTTGTACTTTTAAATGAAGCCATAAGTTTTACCATATGGTGTACTGGAAAGCAGTAAAAAAATTACAAGTGTGGAAAAATTGCAAAAAAAGTGTGATGGCACAATAGTTTTTGGGATGTTTTATTCACAGTGTTCACTATATGGTAAAACTGATGTGTAGGTATGATGCCTGAGGTCGGTGCGAGTTTGTAGACACCAAACATGTATAGATTTACTTGTATCTAAGGGGTTAAAAAAAATTCACAAGTTTGTCCAATAAAAGTGGCGCACGTTTTGCGCCATATTCCAAAACATGTAGCGTTCTTATTTTTTGGGATCTATGGCTCAGTGATGGCTTATTTTTTGTGTCTCGAGCTGATGTTTCTAATGGTAGCATTTTTGCGCAGATGCTACGTTTTGATCGCCTGTTATTGCATTTTGTGTAAAACTTGCGGCAACCAAAAAACGTAATTTTGGCGTTTGGAATTTTTTTGCCACTACGCCGTTTACCAATCAGATTAATTGATTTTATATTTTGATAGATCGGGCATTTCTGAACGCGGCGATACCAAATATGTGTATATTTATTTATTTTTTAACCCTTTAATTTTCAATGGGGGGAAAGGGGGTGATTTGAACTTTTAGGTTTTTTGTTTTTTTTTTTAATTTTTTAAAACTTTTTTTTACTTTTTTTTATTTTATTTTACTAGTCCCCCTAGGGGGCTATAGCGATCAGCAATCCGATTGCTGATCGCTATCTGCTGATCACAGCTATACCGCTGTAAACAGCAGAAATAGTCACTTTCTTTTTTCCTCTGCTCCATGCCGAGGAAGAATGAAAGTGAAACTTCATAGCATCAGGCGTCATCACATGACCCTGTGCTACGATGGCAACCACCGAACGTCACGTGATCACTCACGTGACGTCCGGAGGGGGCGGCGGTAAGTAAAAAACATGGCCGCGCGCATATAGATCTCGCTGCCAGACTTTGGCAGCGAGCTCTAAGGGGTTAATGTTCCGGGTGGAATGCGATTCCACTCGGAACATGTAGGCACACATGTCAGCTGTTGAAAACAGCTGATATGTGTGCCGATCCACGCCACCTGCCCGCGGCAGGGGGCGGGGCTTACCGGGACACGATCCATGACGGAAAGATCCGTCCATGGTCGTGAAGGGGTTAACACTATCATCACCCCCAATATCGCCACATCATTAACTGACTGCACCAGGGTCACGGAATCGGGCCCCGTCACCGCTGACTACCGCAGACCAGTCTGGCCCGACACCGAGTCACCTAAGGCCCTGGGGTGGGCGAGTCATATCCATCTCTCTCTCTCCCACTCTTCCTCACTCCCTCTCAGCAATGAAATCATATTAACAGACACATAATCTGTCTTATACTGAGAATGTCCTACATTGCCTATAACAACCAATCAGAGCTCCTATTAATGAACTGTAGCAAAATAGAATCAGAGCTGTATTGGTTGCTATAGGCCACCTGATAAATATCCAGGGTAAGGCCGGGGCCACATGGGGCACTAGTGCGATCGTCACATGACACTCAGCTCACGCTGGCATTACAGCAGAGCCAAGTGTCATGCGAATATCCCTGCGACTGAGGTCCGACTGTGCGAGTGGACTTCACCTGCAGGGGGCAGGCTGGCACTGAGGAGGGGGCGGGCCGGCGCTGTGGAGGGGAGGGATTTCTCTCCCTCTCTCCTCCATAGCCGGCTATTGCGATTCTCACTCTGCACTTGCGGTACACCGGAGTAGCACGAGTGCAGTGCGATTTTTCTCTCGCCCCATAGACTTGAATGGGTGCGAGAGAATCTAGGATCGCATTACAGTCGCAGCAAGCTGCGATTGTTTTCTCGGTCCGATTAGGGCTGAGAAAATAATCGCTCATGTGTGCTGACACACAGGCTAGAATTGGTCCGAGTGGAATGCAATGTTTTATCGCACTCCACTCGCACCGTTTTTCTTACCGTGTGGCTTAGGCCTAACTGTCAAAACAGCCAATATATTACCTCACACATCCAAACAGTAAGTAAGCATTTTTGGGGGCAAATAACTGTAAAGTGTGGGGTTGAAATTTTCCCTCAAAACATAGTCTATGACATTCCCTGAGTCAAAGAAGGTGTTTGTGCAAAATTTTGTGATTGTAAATGCGGCGGTGTGGATTCCTTTAGCGGACATACATACATACACATACTCAGCTTTATATATTAGATACAGTATATCACAAGTTAGGCTGCTTTCACACATCCGGCTTGAGCTCTGCGGCTCAATCCGGCTGTGCAAGCTATGCAACGGATGCGGTGAACACACCGCATCCTTTGCATATGTTTTTCCTTTGCGGCCAATCCGGTGTTTGCCGCTTGCGGCATGCTACTGAGCATCCGCTACGTCTTGAGGAAAGAAGGTTTAATCATAATCACAGACGAGGATTCTTTACTGTACGAGCAGTGAGACTATGGAACTCTCTGCTGCATGATGTTGTAATGAGTGATTCCCTACTAACATTTAAGCAGAGCCTGGACGCCTTTCTTGAAAAATGTAATATTACCAGTTATGTATAATCAGATTTTATGACAGGGTGTTGATCCAGGGAAATAGTCTGATTGCCGGATGTGGAGTCAGGAAGGAATTTTTTTCCCCATTGGAGCTTGTTTGCCACATTGGTTTTTTTTTGCCTTCCTCTGGATCAACATGTTAGGCTACGGGTTGAACTAGATGGACTTAGGGGCACTTTGCACACTGCGACATCGCAGGTGCGATGTCGGTGGGGTCAAATTGAAAATGACGCACTTCCGGCATCGCATGCGACATCGCAGTGTGTAAAGGCTGGATGATACGATTAACGAGCGCAAAAGCGTCGTAATCGTATCATCGGTACAGCGTCGGCGTAATCCATAATTACGCTGACGCAATGGTCCGATGTTGTTCCTCGCTCCTGCGGCAGCACACATCGCTGTGTGTGAAGTCGCAGGAGCGAGGAACGTCTCCTACCGGCCTCACTGCGGCTTCCGTAGGATATGCGGAAGGAAGGAGGTGGGCAGGATGTTTACATCCTGCTCATCTCCGCCCCTCCGCTCTGATTGGCCGCCTGCCGTGTGACGTCGCAGTGACGCCGCACGACCCGCCCCCTTAACAAGGAGGCGGGTCGCCGGCCACAGGGACGTCGCACGGCAGGTGAGTGTGTGTGTGAAGCTGGCGTAGCGATAACTTTCGCTACGCCAGCTATCACCACATATCGCTGCTGCGACGGGGGCGGGCACTATCGCACTCGGCATCGCAGCATCGGCCTGCGATGTCGTAGTGTGCAAAGCCCGCCTTAGAGTCTCCCTTCAACCTTAAAAACTATGAAACTATGAAATCAATGGCAAAAATCTGAACAGGATTTGAAAATTCTTTCAAATCCAACCCTGAGGAGTGGACAAACGGCTCATCAATCATGTTTGCCCCTGAATCACTATCAAGAAAAACAGAAATAGATACCGCTTGACCCAATTTTGACCTTGGCAGGTATCAACCCTTGAGACAACGTAGTGGAGGATGTATGTAGACCCGGGTTGGGATCCCCCAAACAACCTCAGTCTAGGAGTTCTTCGGATGCCGTCTCTCCCTGGGCACTGAGTGACAAGTACTGATAAAAGCTCCCTTCTTACCACGGAAAAAAACAGACCCTGCCCCTGTTGAGGGGAATAGAGGTTTTCCCTCAACGGGACATCCCTCCGAGCTGCATTGCCTCAGATGAGGTCTCAGAAGGTGATGCAGGTACAGAAGCACCTCCCCAGGATGTTTTAGATTCATAACTCCTCTGCCGAAACCGCCTGTCAATACGTATTATCAAAGACATGGCATACTCCAAAGAGGCAGAGGTCACATACATAACCAGTACTTCTTTTACCCTTTTAGATAAACCTTGGAAAAACATTTTTTTCAGGGTGGGATCAAGCCACTGAGTATATGTGGACCAGTGATGAATTTCATCACAGTAATCTTTTGCACACCGATCGCCCCTTTTTAAGAGAACGGATTTTGGACTCAATGATGTCCTATATGGATCATCATAGATGAGCCTGAGGGCTGAGAAAATCCAGTCTAATGTAAAAAAAAAAACAACTAGTGAATCTGGGGCCAAGAAGAAAGCCCAACTCAAGAGAAAGAGAATTTTCTCAAGCCGCTGTTGCTCCACCCCAGGAACGGGGTCGTAAGCAGAAATATAATTTACACGCCACTCTAAAGGTCAAGAACCAACTGCCTTCCCCCTGAAAATCTTTCCGGAAGGGGAAATTTGGCTCTGATTACTCAAATTGCTTCGGTGTGGCAGACTGAGCCTTCTGCTGATCTTCCCCCTTTAATTCTCCAACCTGAAGAGACAAGGTCTGCATTTGTCTCACCAGTGCAGCAACTGGATCCATGCTGAAGTGCAGTAAAGGTAACGGCCAGCTGTCACAAAGTGACTGCAGGATATCAAGAGACTATGGGCTCCTACTTTGTCCCTCAAGCTATAGGGACCCTAGGTTATCTCTTTCCCCAGGATGACCCCTGATGGTGGGGACATCTGTGTCTCGTACCTTGCTATGCATCTGAACAATACTAATCTGATTCTCCCCATGTCCACCTGGGAAGAAAGTGGCAGAAATGCGAGTGAAAACACAGACAAGACTTACAGGGGAAAACAGAAGCACAGTCACACCAAACTAATGCAAGGATAACACTAGGGAACAAAAGGTGATAAGCCAGTCAGGCAAAGAGACAAAGAGACTACTACACAGAGCATCAATGAGGAAGAAACGGATAACAACAAACCATTCACAGCAACCCCAGAAGCAACCACCAGTTACATCTGAATGACTCCTCCTCTTTAAACCAGGATAGACAAGCTATAGCTGGCACTGCCTGAATAGTCCAACCAGTTTATATAGAAGGAGAGCAGAAATCATTGGTTCTCCCACACCATATGACTAAAGGCGTTTAACATCCTAGACCAGTAGAGAATTAACTCTTCCTAACCCCCCGGAGAGCAACTAGTCTTTGCATCTCCTTGTGCTGATCACAACCATTAGTGAAGTTAACTGGAAGCGTGCAGAAATCTGAGGATTCCTCAGACTCCGACACCGCCATGACAGTTGGCAACCCAGCCCACACCAGCTTACTGTATACATTATCAGCAACCTGCCAATCAGTGGTGGGGGTGGGGTTATACAGATTAGCCTGATTTAGCCTGATTAAACTGCACATGAGTGATAATCTCCTGCTGATAAAACACTGTATTGAACCTACAGCACACAGCCTAATAAGTGAATCATCGCTAGAATCAGGCTCCCTGCCTTATATCGTTTTCAGAATAAATAGCAAAAACCTGCAGAACAGATTTCCGTTATACACTTTCAAGGAAGACAATCTCCCAGGTCGCCCACACCAAATAAAAAATAAAAAGTCTTTCAAAATCTTGTTAAAGCTTAAATTTATTTAAAAAAACAAACAAACTACAAATAGTGTCAAATGAACCAACAATAAGGAAATACAGTATGAAAATTGACAAGTGCTAGTGAGTATTGCTACACTGCTGACATACATGCAAACTATATATATATATATATATATATATATATATATATATATATATGTATATATATATATATATATATATATGTATATATATATATATATATATATATATATATATATATATATATATATATAATCATCCTAAACCATAAAGTCATTAATGTCACATTGCTGCCATTTCAACATTTTTTGTTACTAGCTTTTTTCCATTTTTTCTTGCATCTACGAGACTACTTTGTTTTTTCTTTTCTAAACAATTTCCATAGGAAAGATCTAAAGTCTCAAGTAACTAATCGATATACAATGGCCCCAGATCCATCATTGGTGATTTCTTAACTTGTCTTTTTATTGTTTGTCTTGTAGTAGTCGTTGACATCGAAAATAACAAATGCTCTTTATTTTTGTTTAATTTTATTTTTCTGCAACTTTTTAGTGCCGAAAATTGCAAATCCTTTAAAAAGTTTCACAAGTGTCTAAAAAGTAGCCAAACTGAAAACTCCACCAGAAAACTTATTCCATGCCGGGACTGGAATAAGATGCGCTCAAAAAATGTGAGATTTGGTAAAAGTCATGTTTTATGAATCTGTCAAACATCTGGATAAGCAAAGTTGATGTAAAAAAAACCCAAAAATGGCTAAAAGAATGTTACATGTTAAAATGTGTTGCAAAATGTATAAAAATATAAGACGCAAATACTAAAAACACACAAAAAAAGGCAAATTATTGCTGAAAACCAGAGAAAAAGCAATGATGAACCGGGAACAATGACTTCTTGTAATTTGACTCTTCCACATCTACCTAATCCCAAAAAATTGCATGTAAAATCACAATGCAATGCCTGTCCCACCTGTACAATAAACCTCACAGATCAAGCATAGGAACTGTTTTTGCACTTTTAACTCACCTACAATTAAATGCTTTAAGTAAAATAAATATTTTATAGAAAGCGAGGACAATACAGCAATAATGGAGACCGGTCTCACGTTTTATAAGAATATATCCTCAAAAATTATATATTGCATCCTATAACTTCCATCCGCAGAGCAATTGCCCCCTTCCATTTATCAGGATGCACTTTTATAAAACGAGTTATAATTGAAGTGTCGAAGGTGATCCACACTGGTGTATCCGAACTTGTACTCGCCTGAAATACCTGAAAAAGAACAAAAATAAATTATTTTATTAAAGGTTTTGTAATCATTTTAGTTTACTACATATATGCTCTACTAGCTGTAGTACCCGGCATTGCCTGGGAGAGTAACTAAGTCTCTCCCACTCTCCCTTCCTCCCATTCTCCCTTTTTCCCATTCTCCCTTCTTCCCACTTTCCCCTCCTCACACTTTCACTCTCTGCCATTCTCCCTCTCCCATTCTCCCTCTCTCCCACTCTCTCTCCCACTTTTGGTCTGTGGCGCCCCTGACGCTTCCGTCGCCACAGAGATATTGCACCTCAGCCAGAGGTGTGATGTCCCATCCTGGGTAAGAATGAGGTCATATGCCGGTCCACAGACTAAACTTGCACACACCAATTGGTAGGCATACACTGGGTCAGGGATAGTGGTAGCAACCCCCATAGATGTATTCATGGGGCTAGAAGTCCCATTTCTGGTCCCAATAGTGTTGGTGGCGCCTAGTCAGTGGGTGTGCAGGAGGAGTCAGCAAGTGAGAGTAGACAAGGAAACCAGGAAGTTCAAGGGGAGTTAGTCTGTGAGGAGGAGGAGAGGAGTTGAGGAGAGTGTGAGAGGGAGGTAGTTACCTCAGGAAAATGACAGAAGGAAGTTCCTGGTGGAGATCCTGGGGTCTAGTTAGGCCCAGGTGACACCTAAAGAAAGAAAGGATCCCAGGGCCACGGAAGGGCATATTGGCTCGTGGCCTGTTCCACTGGAAGATCGGGCGGAGGAATCTGGCTGCATTCGGGGACGGTCCCCAGACAGAGGAAAGAAAGACAATTCCTCAAAAGGAACACCGAAGGCCTAGGGTGGTTGCAAGCGCCCAGGGCCACAACCTGCCACAGATCCCCTGTGAAGTGGGCAAGATACAACTGCGGTTAGCCCCCTTTGTTCAGGCCCTGTGGTGGAGGCCAAGACCAGCTCAAATACAACGGTCAAGGCTAGGAAGTCAGTCAGGAAAGAGACACAGGAGGGGTGCACCGGTATTGACCTCTGAACTACCCGGGATCGGCGGAGGCACCTGACAGTGGATCCCAGCATACTGTGGGCAACCGGACAGCTGCCAAATTGAGACTAAACTGTGAGTAAAGATCTTAACTGCAAGTCCTGTGTCGTCTGCTTTATCCTGCACTGCGTCCACAAACACCATAGACTATACCAAGCACCAAAAGTTGCTCTGGGGTACCTGCTCTACCTGTGGAGAGCAAGAAACACCTTAGCTGCCATAACATCAGCCCCGGAGGTCCCGTCCAGCAGCTGTGGCTCCATAGCTGCAAATTACCACAGGTGGCGTCACGAATCTTACATAAACTTTAACACGATCATCACCCCCAATATCGCCACATCATTAACTGACTCCACCAGGGTCACGGAATCGGGCCCCGCCAGCGCTGACTACCCCGGACCAGTCTGGCCCGACACCGAGTCACCTAAGGCCCTGGGGTGGGCGAGTCATATCCATCTCTCTCTTTCCCACTCTTCCTCACTCCCTCTCAGCAATGAAATCATATTAACAGACACATAATCTGTCTTATACTGAGAATGTCCTACATTGCCTATAACAACCAATCAGAGCTCCTATTAATGAACGTAGCAAAATAGAATCAGAGCTGTATTGGTTGCTATAGGCCACCTGATTAATATCCAGGGTAAGGCCGGGGCCACACGGGGCACTAGTGCGATCCTCACATGACACTCAGCTCACGCTGGCATTACAGCAGAGCCAAGTGTCATGCGAATATCCCTGCGACTGAGGTCCGACTGTGCGAGTGGACTTCAGCTGCAGGGGGCAGGCTGGCACTGAGGAGGGGGCGGGCCGGCGCTGTGGAGGGGGGGGATTTCTCTCCCTCTCTCCTCCGTAGCCGGCTATTGCGATTCTCACTCTGCACTTGCGGTACACCGGAGTAGCACGAGTGCAGTGCAATTTTTCTCTCGCCCCATAGACTTGAATGGGTGCGAGAAAATCTAGGATCGCATTACAGTCGCAGCAAGCTGCGATTGTTTTCTCGGTCCAATTAGGGCTGAGAAAATAATCGCTCATGTGCGCTGACACACAGGCTAGAATTGGTCCGAGTGGAATGCAATGTTTTATCGCACTCCACTCGCACCGTTTTTCTTACCGTGTGGCTTAGGCCTAACTGTCAAAACAGCCAATATATTACCTCACACATCCAAACAGTAAGTAAGCATTTTTGGGGGCAAATAACTGTAAAGTGTGGGGTTGAAATTTTCCCTCAAAACATAGTCTATGACATTCCCTGAGTCAAAGAAGGTGTTTGTGCAAAATTTTGTGATTGTAAATGCGGCGGTGTGGATTCCTTTAGCGGACATACATACATACACATACTCAGCTTTATATATTAGATACAGTATCTCACAAGTTATATGTTTTTGTTCTGTTGATATTAGATACCATAGTGGTCTAGATGTGGAGTACATTCAAGCTACAGTTTAAGAACGTGTTCATACAACCCTATAGTTGTCATATTTTTTTTAATCCATATTACGACCAAAGAGCAGCTGCAAATAAAGGTGGACTTGTTGTGACCGAGTATTATTTGTTTTGATTGAGTTTTTTTTTTTTACGCAGATCCCCCTCCAAAATCCTCAAAAGTTCATGGAAAAACTCTATTTCTAGGAGAAATCTACTTTGTCGCTCATATGAGGAGTTTTTTTTATTTTCTGTTTTTTTCCTGAGCATGTTTTTAAAAACGTTTGGTAGAAAATATAAAATGTGTCACTTATTTGAAGGGGATCCTGAAGGAAACCTCTCCAAACATGGTACTGTCAAATCTAAAGGCCACTAAGAATGCTTCAGGGAATAAAGGGGGCTTTACACGTTAGCGATATCGCTAGCAATTTCTAGCGATAGCGAGCGTGTAAGTACCCGCCCCCGTCGCGCATGCGATTGTTTGTGATCGCTGCCGTAGCGAACATTATCGCTAC
Organism: Anomaloglossus baeobatrachus; assembly: GCF_048569485.1. Taxonomy (NCBI): domain Eukaryota; kingdom Metazoa; phylum Chordata; class Amphibia; order Anura; family Aromobatidae; genus Anomaloglossus; species Anomaloglossus baeobatrachus. Next base: position 176,195,661 of record NC_134361.1, read on the forward strand.
GCAGCGTCACACATACTTACCTGGTCGTCGTCGTCGCTGTGACTGCCGAACAATCCCTCCTTCAAGGGGGAGGGACGTTCGGCATCACAGCGACGTCACCGCAACGTCACACAGCGGCCGGCCAATCAAAGCAGAGGGGCGGAGATGAGCAGGACGTAACATCCCGCCCACCTCCTTCCTTCCTCATTGAGGCCGGCGGCAGGTAAGGAGACATTCCTCGCTCATGCGGTGTGTGCTGCCGCATGAGCGATGAACCACAACGCTAAACAACCCTTACCGATTTTTGACTTTGGGACGACCTCTCCATGGTGAACGATTTTCATCATTTTTGAGGTCGCCTAAGGTCGCTGGTAAGTATTACACGCTGCGATATCGTTAATGACGCCGGATGTGCGTCACTAACATCTTGACCCCGGCGACCAAATATTAACGATATCGTAGCGTGTAAAGCCCCCTTGACACTCTTGAAATTTCTTGAAAACCTCTTCAGAAAAAAAAAAACTACCCAAAAAAGGTGCATCTCCAGAAGTAAGGGAAAAGTGAAAATCAGTGTGGACATATCTTATGGCCATGTGCACACATTGAGTATTTGGTGAGTTTTTTACCTCAGTATTAAGGCGACGTGCACACGTCCAGTATTTGGTGATGTTTTTAAGGCCGTATTGGGCCATGTGCACACGTACAGTATTTGGTGAGGTTTTTTACCTCAGTATTAAGGCCACATGCACACGTTGAGTATTTGGTGAGTTTTTTTTTCTCAGTATTTCTAAATCAAAACTAGGAGTGGGTAAAAAATACAGAAGTGGTGCCCGTGTTTCTATTATACTTTTCCTCTGATCGTCCATTTCTGGTAACAAATACTGAGGTAAAAACTCACCAAATATTCAACGTGTGCCCGTGGCCTTAATACTGAGGTAAAAACTCACCAAATACTCAACGTGTGCCTGTGGCCTTGCTACTGAGGTAAAAAAAAACTTCATCAAATACTCAGCGTGTTCACAAGGCCTTAATATTGTGGTAGAACACTCTCCAAATGCTGTTCTGACACAATGAAAGAGTTTAGATTTTGTATGTAGCAGAGCTTTAGGAGCTGCCCCCGCCCAACCAAGCTCTCAGTTTACATTTCCATAGACAGAATCTGCTAATCACAGAAGGGGGCGGAGTCATTCTACAACTCATGTGCTGCTGAGACCCACTAATGATAAAGATAAGAGGTTTATACTAATATTGCAGGGAAACAAAAACAGACTGGGAGATAAGACACTCAGGGCTGAATTCTCTGTTTTAACTCTTTCAGCATGCTGTCTTCACATTATATTGCAGAAACCTGCTGACAGAGTCCCTTTAATAATCTCGAGCTTTCAAACAGAAACTGCCTCATGAAACTCCTTTTTTTTAAGGGTGGGGGGTGCAAGGAGCAGGAGAGGTGGTGAGATGTTTTTCTTTTTCTCATGCATTTCCTGAACTGTTTAAGGAGTTTTGGAAGAGGTTTTTTTTGCAGCTTTTTGATTGGCTAATGCCTAGTTTCGAGAGGTTTTCTTCAGGATCTACTTCAAAGAGGTGACATGCAATTTTTTTTTCCTAAACCTCTCCAGGAGAAAAAAAAAAGCCAGAAATTGAATGTAGAAAGAGATTAACCCTTTTAAGCTTTATGGTTAAAGCCTTGTTAGAAAACTGCAGTTATAATGTGAAAAACAATCCCCATATTGCTTGTACATTTCCTCTTAATTGTTCATTATAATGAGCATTCCCAGTTTTTCGTGGCAGCGGATAGCTGCTGTCTGTTCCGTAATGATCAGGAAATGTGTCAGCCGTATCTAATGTAATTATTTTTTTCCTCAACATTGCTGCAGCCATTAAGGTCACATATTAGTGCTGAAGCTAAACATCTCTCAAAGAACTTAAAAATGAGGGTTTTGTACTTTTTATCCAAAAACTGTCATCACTGGTACTCTAGTCCAGTGTGTAATGAGTGGCGTCATTCTGTGCAGAATGCTGCTATGCTATTGTCTTTTTCTTTTGCTGAAACCAGACATGACTTGAAATTACTTGCAGTAAATAACTTGTGATCAGCGGTTCTTTTTCTGTCCTCCCACTCATTTCAGTGCTCCTTTAGAAACATACAAACATATGCATTTAAAGGGAACCTGACAGCAGATAAATGCTGCCCGATCCATTCTACATTGTTTTGAAGAAAACCATACTTTAAAAGCCGTCAGGGACCGAGCGTCACAGGACCCTAGTCGAAAAGGCGGGTCCGCAGTGGCATCTCCCTGCCCGCTGCCCTGGAGTGACAGCTCTCTAGTTATATGCACAAGCAGGGAGAGACCTGCCCGTCACTGACAGTGAGGGTAGAAGACGTTGGGCATCCACCTTTACAACTAGGCTCCTGTGATGCTCGGTCAATGCCAGAATTTAAAAGGGTTGTCCACTACCAATACGACTCCTTTTGATTTCACGTTTCCTCCAGGTAAAATAATACTCACCTCATGTAGCGGTGCCTTTCCAGCAGTGCCGGGGCTTCTCCCCGTCTTCGGACCAAATGAACAATCAACAGGAAGTGAGTGCAGCACTCACTTCTTGTTGATTAACTCATTTGGTCCGAAGTTGATCCAGAATCCCACAATGTCTGTCTTCTATTTCATCTTTTTTCCCTGCTCGACTTCTAAAACTTAACATGGACAAAACAGAATTCATTATCTTTCCTCCTCCTCACTCAACCTCCCAACATACCTATCTATCAAAGTCGATGGCTGTTCACTCTTCCCAGTCTCACATGCCCGCTGCCTTGGGGTAACTATTGACTCTGCTCTCTCTTTCAAGCCACATATCCAAGCCCTCTTCACCTCCTACCGACCTCCTGCAAAAACACTAGTGCATGCCCTCATCATCTCCTGCCTGGACTTTTGCAACCCCCTTTTCTGTGGCTTCCTTTCTAACACTCTCACACCCCTAAAATCTATTCTAAACTATACTGCCTGACTAACCCACCTATCCCCCGGTTACTCCCCGACCTCTCCAGTCTGCCAATTCCTTCACTGGCTTCCCATCGTCCAATAACTCCAGTTTAAATCCTTAGCCATGACATACAAAGCAATTCACAACCTGTCTCATCCGTACATCTGTGACCTCTTCTCCCGGTACTCACCTGCACGTAACCTCCGATCCTCCCAAGATCTCCTTCTCTACTCCCCTCATATCTGCTCTTCCCACAATCGCATCCAAGATTTCTCCTGTGCATCCTCCATACTCTGGAACTCTCTGCCCCAACACATCAGACTCTCGCCTACCTTGGAAGGCTTCAAAAGGAACCCACCTCCTCCGACAAGCCTACAACCTGCAGTAACCCTCAGTCCACAATAGCGCCCACAACCATCTCCACCATTGCCTACTGTTACCTCATCCATCCCATGTAGACTGTGAGCCCTCGCGGGCAGGATCCTCTCTCCTCCTGTACCAGCCTGTGCCTTGTATTGTTTATGATTATTGTACTTGTTTATGTATGCCCCTTTTCACATGTAAAGTGCCATGGAATAAATGGCACTATAGCAATAATAATAATTTTACCAGAATTCTGTCCTAAATTGCTTTGAAAATTCACAAATTTTTAGCTCAATTCAGAGTTGCCCCCAAAACATTTGCAACTTTTGGTGTTTTCACACCAGTTTTTCCCAGCTTCGCCAAAATGAGCAGATGTGGGGTGTGGCATCATGGCTCGTCTAATTCATTACAAGTAGTGGCATTACTTACATCAGATATCACACACCATTCAGAGGCTGGTGTAAGATTCCTGGCATGGTGCACACAAGCGCACACCACTTGTTGGACACTTCTGATTCATGAAGAGGTGTGTACCACTACACCCCCCAACAAAATATTCAAGCAAGAAAATTGCCAGTCTTGATGATTCGGTGCCAATGTGTCTATTTTTAATGAAACCCAGCTGCTAAAATGCTTTTTAGTAACCCATTATTTAAGTAAAAATCAAATGCTCCCTAGGGTGTCCATATCGTGTAATGCTAATAATTAGAGATGAGCGGACCTGTTGAAGTTCAGTTTCACTGTCTTCTGCAGGACTTGAACAATGGAAAAACACAGCCCATCCTCCCGTGGAAGTGATCTGTTTATGGCTGGCTACATGTAGGTGAAGACCCGAACTGTCAATTAGTGACTTCCATTGGGGTTCAGGTGAAATCCGGGTCCCAAACCGGATTTTACCTAAAGTCCATCTGAATTTCCGGAACCGAATTTTCACTTGTCCACTCATCTCTAATTAATTATGTTTATGGATAAAACATTGCTTATAGTTGTTTTAATATTGAATTGTAAAAAAACAAAATGCATTTATGCAAAAAGTAAGATATCTAATATATAAATCTGAGTGTATTGTATGTATGTATGTATGTATGTAGGTGTGTGTGTATGTGTGTGTGTATGTCCGAAAATGAAATCCGCACTGTCACATTTACAATCATAAAATTTTGCACAGACACCACATGTGACTCAGGGAACGTCATAGACTATGTTTGGATGGGACAATTTAACCCTGCGCTTTACAGTAACTCAACAAAAAACCTGCCTCCAATAAAGTCAATGGAGCTGCGAGCCATTAGGTTATTAATAGGAGCTGTGATTGGTTGCTATAGGAACAAAATTAATTGTTAGTATAAGAAGCTTATGTGTGAGGTAATATGATGTCGGTGGGGAGACGGATAGAGAGAGAAAGAAAGAGACAAAGAGAGAGACAGACAGTCAAAGAGACAAACAGATGCAGGCAGACAGACAGGGAAAGAGACAGACAGAGAAACAGACAGAGACACACAGGGAAAGAGACAGGCAGACAGGGAAACAGACAGAGACAAGGAAAGAGACAGGGAAAGAGACAGACAAGTAAAGAGACAGGGAAAGAGACAGAGACAGACGGAGAAAGAGACAGACTGGGAAAGAGACAGAAACAAGGGAAGAGACAAGGAAAGAGACAGAGACAAGAAACTAGACAGGGAAAGAGACAGAGACAAGTAAAGAGACAGACAAGTAAAGAGACAGGGAAAGAGACAGACAAGGAAAGAGACAGAGACAAGTAAAGAGACAGGGATAGAGACAGAGACAAGTAAAGAGACAGGGAAACAGACAGAGACAAGTAAAGAGACAGGGAAAGAGACAGAGACAGATGGGAAAAGAGACAAATGGGGAAAGAGACAGACCTGGAATGAGACAGACCTGGAAAGAGACAGACCTGGAAAGAGACAAACGGGGAACGAGAAATAAGAGGAAATAGACAGACGTGGAACGAAACAGACGGGGAACGAGACAGACGGGGAAAGAGACAGACCTAAAACGAGACCGACCTGGAAAGAGTCAGATGTGGAAAGAGACAGAGGGGTAAAGAGACAGACCGGGAAAGAGACAGACTTGGAATGAGACAGACCCGAAACGAGACAGTTCCAGAACGAGACTGATGGGGAACAAGACAGACGGGGAAAGAGACAGACCCAGAACGAGACAGACAGGGAATGAGACAGACAGGGTAAGAGACAGACGGGAAATGAGACAAACAGGGAAAGAGACAGATGGGAAACGAGACAGACAGAGAAAGAGACAGACGGGGAAAGAGACAGATGGGGAAAGAGACAGACCTGGAACAAGACAGACCTGGAACGAGACAGACGGGGAACGAGACAGACGGGGAATGAGACAGACATGGAAAGAGACAGACAGGGAAAAAGACAGATGGGGAAAGAGACAGATGGGGAAAGAGACAGACGGTGAAAGAGACAGACCTGCAACGAGACAGACGGGACACGAGACAGACAGGGAAAGAGACAGACGGGAAATGACACAGACGGGGAAAGAGACAGACGGGGAAAGAGACAGACGGGGAAAGAGACAGACGGGGAAAGAGACAGACAGGGAAAGAGACAGACGGGGAAAGAGACAGACGGGGAAAGAGACAGACGGGGAAAGAGACAGACAGGGAAAAAGACAGACCTAGAATGAGACAGACCCAGAACGAGACAGACGGGGAACGAGACAGACGGGGAACGAAACAGACGGGGAACGAGACAGACGGGGAACGAGACAGACGGGGAAAGAGACAGACCTGGAACGAGACAGATCGGAACGAGACAGACCCGGAACGAGACAGATGGGGAAAGAGACAGATGGGGAAAGAGACAGACGGGGAAAGAGACAGACCTAGAACGAGAAAGACGGGGAATGAGACATACAGGGAAAGAGACAGACGGGAAACGAGACAGACGGGAAAGAGACAGACAGGGAAAGAGACAGATGGGAAACGAGACAGACAGGGAAAAAGACAGACCTAGAATGAGACAGACCCAGAACGAGACAGACGGGGAACGAGACAGACGGGGAACGAGACAGACGGGGAACGAGACAGACGGGGAACGAGACAGACGTGGAACGAGACAGACGGGGAAAGAGACAGACGGGGAAAGAGACAGACCTGGAACGAGACAGATCGGAACGAGACAGACCCGGAACGAGACAGACGGGGAAAGAGACAGATGGGGAAAGAGACAGACGGGGAAAGAGACAGACCTAGAATGAGAAAGACGGGGAATGAGACATACAGGGAAAGAGACAGACGGGAAACGAGACAGACGGGAAAGAGACAGACAGGGAAAGAGACATACAGGAATCGAGACAGACAGGGAAAGAGACAGATGGGAAACGAGACAGACAGGGAAAGAAACAGACCTGGAGCGAGACAGACCTGGAACGAGACAGACCAGGAACGAGACAGACCTGGAACGAGACAGACCTGGAATGAGACAGACCTGGAATGAGACAGACCTGGAATGAGACAGACGGGGAAAGAGACAGACCTGGAATGAGACAGACCTGGAATGAGACAGACCTGGAATGAGACAGACCTGGAATGAGACAGACCTGGAATGAGACAGACCTGGAATGAGACAGACCTATAATGAGACAGACCTGGAATGAGACAGACCAGGAATGAGACAGACGGGGAAAGAGACAGACAGATAGAGAGAGACAGACACAGACAGACACAGAGATAGAGAGAGACAGACACAGAGATAGAGAGAGAGACACAGAGATAGAGACAGACAGAGAGACTGATACAGAGACAGACAGAGACTGACTCAGACACACAGAGACAGACAGAGACAGACAGACAAACAGAACTCAGAGACAGACACAGTTACTATCCCGGGCAACGCCCGGTTACTACAGTTAGTCTATTAAAATACAGTAACATACCTTTTTTTGATCATTTAGATCACGTACAAATTCCCAACTTTTCCCGTCATTACTGAAGCTCACGAAGAGGTGAGTGATGTACATAGAAGTAAACGACGAGCGAGCCCCCTGAATTACTAATCCCGTCACCTTCATCTCCTGAGCCAGATCTACTTGAAGCCATTCACCACGTGCATCTGCCTGTATTTGGACATAAAATACATGGTATTTATCAATTACAATAAATATTACTATAAGAATTATTTTTATATACATAAGTTTAGAGATGAATATCCAATATTTCAAAGTTGTTGTGAGTGGTTAAGAGGTTAAGAATAAAATATCTGGTGCCCCGCTATGACTCCTGACAGCTGTAGTTACACCCATCTTTTCATTCTGCAACCCTTTATTTTCCGAGAGCAGATACGATAGCACATGGGAGGATCTCAGCTTATTTGTGCAACAACTAAAACCGATCAAGAAAGACCGGAAACATTAGAACAGTAAACTGGAGAAATGGCTCAGCTGGTGGCAGAAATAGACTTGTTGGAGTATGAGATGACGTAAACCCAACATTAAATGTCACTTGCCTAACTGCGAGAATGCAGACCTGCCTTAAAAAAACTAAAATAGACAAGTCACCTGGGAGAATAAGAGAATATGAAAGGTGGTGTGAGTACAGAATGGTGACGTAAAGTATAATTTACAAGTAAAAGGATCTTTTAACCCCTTCCCCATTTTTCGTTTTTGTCTTTTCCTCCCCTTCTTCCAAGAGCTATAACTTAATTACTTTTCTATCAACATAACCATACAAGGGCTTGTTTTTTGCAGGACGAGTTGTATTTTTGAATGACTCCTTTCATTGTACCACATAGTGTACTGCGAAATGGGAAAAATTTCCAAGTGCGTTGAAGTCGTGACATTTTTTTAAATTTTTTGGGGGGGATTTATGGCTTATTTTTTGCCATATGAAGTGACATTTTTACCAATACCATTTTGGGGTAGATACAATTTTTTTTTATCACCTCCTTTTATTGCATTTTACTGCAATGTTGCTGCAACCATCCAATGGATGTGACAATCCTGGGCAGCTGTAGGCTGCTATTTTTAGGCTGGGGGGCTCAATAAGCATGGGTCTCCTGAGCCTGACAATACGAGCCTTCAACTGCTGGGTTTTATGATGGCTGGGTATCAAAATTTGGGAGGACAGCACACAGTTTTTAAAAATTATCTATTTAAATATTTAAAAAAAAGCCACATCCAGTTCCTCTTATTTTGATACACAGCCAAAATAAGCGCACGGCTGGTGTCTGTAGCCTGTAGCCTTATGCTTTATCTGTGCTGGGTATCATATTATGGGGGGACCCTACGCTAATTTTTTTTATTATTTATTGTTACACCACAATAAGGACACACACAGCGCCTCTGTTTGCAAGCAGTCAGATACGCTGTCACACAGGCTGGGGGCGTGTCTGACTGCAACTAATCACAGATGCTAGGACTGTCGGTGGGTGGGAGAAGCAGTGAATATGGATAAGTGATAATGAGCGGCCCCAGAAGTAGAAGAAGTAGCCTGGAAGCAGTTATAGCTGCTCCGGAGACTCGGTAAGTATAAAGCACTTGCTTTATTCTTATTTCATTTTTTTTTTCCTTTCTTTTTTTTTATTTCCCGAGTTGCCGGATCATTGCCTGAAGTTCCCTGAGAACTCAGGCCCGGCACTTAAGTATTTTTGGAACCACGGGGATCCAGACTTTTACAGTCTGGGTCTGCCCATCACTACTTATAAGACTTTAGTCATGGTAGACATGAGTCCTTAGCTCTTAGTATACCATGACTAAGTTAGAAACATGTTTGGATCTGTGGGGTTTTAAATTACATCCCATGCACCTCATGAAGATTTTATGCTAACTTAAATAAAATTTAGAATTTTACTTCTATCCACCTATGAAGCTAGATTTGTACTATTGGTATATGTGTGTTTAATATATGTATGCACGTGCAAGTAATGTGTATGTAGGGGTATATGATGTTTGCATCACATAGCAGTACTATAACGGTGTGTAGTAGGTAAGGGGTTTTTTACTTTACTTTACCTCTTGCACTGAAGACTGGGTGCCCCTGCGATATATATTCATATTTCCGATCTTACTACCACACCTTTTGCGGGTGCTGTGGTCTCTTGTGAACATTCACAGGATTTCCTTTGATTGCTGCTGCTTCTCCGGTTACCCGGGAGGTTGCGCATGCGCAGTTCCCTGCCGATGACGCGCTCCTATCTTTGACTTTCCGCGCATGCGCGGAACTTTCAAGATGGCGGCGCGCATCTTCATGCATTACAGCCGCTGTAATACGCGCTCCCACATGGCCATGTTTAGATGTCTCTGCCAGCCTCCATACAGGTGATCGTTATGTATTTTAAATGAATAGGCTTATATACCCTCCTTGTTGTGGGCTGTGATGTACACACTTGCCCTGAGGAAGCTGCTTTGCGGCGATACGCGTGGGTTCCCCACGGTATTTTCTGACCCCTGTGTACCACCCCTGGCTTTCCTATTTGCATATGGTATAATTCCTTGCAAATCTTTGGCTGCCACATTCCATATAATTCCTGCCTGTGTATGTATAATTGCTTGCCATTACATGTTCTAGGAGGTATTATTGATCCTCTGATATATATTGGTATTGCTTGTTGCCTGTACAACATATCTCTCTCAGGATGTGATTGTTTATTATGGCCATTTGGCATTTCTACTATATGTTTATATACATTTCTTATAGCAGGTCTTTCTGATTGTGAACAAGCCAGTTGGTATTTTGCATTTATGTGAGATATTTCACCAGCCTTTTTACACTTTTGCATGATTCATATTGTACATGTATGACGTCCTTACTATTGAATATTATTGTCCATGCTGTGTATATGACGGTGGTCATAAGGGGTATCAGGCCGTGTTATTTGGTGTGTTACACATTTTTAAGTGTTTTTATTCTTGCTGTCACAATAAAGATTTGCCTTTTATATACATTATTGTAGGTGTGCTCCCTGTCATATGTAGCTCTTTTCTTCATATATTGTTTAGTAGGTAAGGGGTGTGCTAGATGATGTGGTGTTCCACTTCAAATAATATGGGCGCACCGGACCTCATTGAATAGAGTAGTTTTCACACTCAGAGGTGGTTAAAGTAATGTAGATAGAAACCAGCAACAGTTAAAGTGGATTTCATTCACTTGAAGACAACAAACTTGATGGCTACCAAACCTACTTAAGAGATAATAGGCTTGAACAGAACGTCTTTAATATAGCAATTTGTTAACACTGGCAGCACTTTACTTGTAGTTGCTACAGTCTGCTGACAAACACCTCAGCAGCACTTCCTTCATACAAGTATAATTTCTTGTTCAGCGCAGCAGATATCTACAGTGCCAATAACAGCTCCTTCTCATAGTCAACTCTATTGGCCTCAATATCCTAGAGTAGCTTTTGTTAGGCACCATGGTCACTCTTGTGGTTTACTCAGTTACCATGGCACGGTTCATCACACACAGGCACTAGTTTCTTGAGGTCTCCATCATGGTGACTCTATTCACACTATGACTTCACCAATCACATACATTTTTTGGCAATCCTCGTCATAATAATCCCCTTAACTTCCCTCTAATCTTCACTCTATGGAATGGCCTTCATGTCACACTGGTCCTATAAGAATTATTTTCTGTAGGCAAGTGGATTGGTACGCTTACTAGACACTCTGCCTGCTCAGTTGGCCAAGTAGCCTTCATGAGATTTCATCGCAACGGATAGAGTAATTGTTTTCTTAAGCCTTTCCCAATGCTCCTGACTATTTTGCTTTAGCAAACTTTAAGGAGCAACGCGCCAACATCAAATTTTGTTTTCTGTTAAAGAAAACGGTGGCAGAGGGAGAACCGTTTGAGAGAGTGTCAGTAATTGAGAGAACAGGCCTAAACTGACCCTGATTCTTTGTCAAAAGTCATCATCCATCCAGTGGAAGATAGCTTCATTGCCCACACCAAAAAAAATCAAATCTGATGTCCATGAAGACTTCTTTTGTAAAACATCAAAGAGTCATTCATGCTGAATTTGTTCCACCCAGCAGCACAGTGAACCACCATTACTATATGTAACTGCTAGCGCGACTGAGAAAAAAAGGACCCCAATTGTAATAATGAGGACTGGTGGCTTCATCATGACCACATGCCTGCGTTGAAAATCAACCAGTTTTTGGCGAAAAATAGCACGATAATGTTTTCTCACCCCCCGTACTAGCCCAACCTAGATCCCTGCAACTTCCTCTTATTCCCAAGAATGAAGAAAAACCTAAAGGGAAAGCATTTTCAGGACATAGTAGAGGTTAAGAAAAAATGGTTGGAGGCACTTAGCGGCATTACTTCAGAAGAATATAAAAAACAGTGGAAAAAATGCTAGGACATGTGCAAATCATCTTATGGACAGCATTTTGAACGGGATTAATGTCTCAAGATGTTATTTTGAATAAAATAAATTTAAATAAGTAATTTTCTTTTTTGGAGGGGTAACCCCTCGTATTATGGTGTGGGGTAGTATAATGTACAGTTACAGACCCCTCTGAGCACTGTGCACATTGAACTTAATAAAAAAAATTAAAGGAAAAGTAAAGAAAAAAATAATAAAGCGAGCGCGCCATACTTAACGAGTCTCCAGCGCGGCTGTAACTTCTCCCTCAGCCTCTCATTCACATCTGTGGCCACTCATTAGCCTCATACATATTCACTGGTTCCAAGAGGGCTGCAGCCTGTAGCCGTATGCCTTATCTGTGCTAGGTATCATAATATGGGGGGACCCTACGTTAATTTTATTTATTTATTTTACTATACGATATAGACCCGCCCACCGGTATCTGTGATTGGACGCGTCAGACATGCTGTCACTCAGCATGGGAGCGCATCTGACTGTAACCAATCACAGACACTGGTGGGTGGGGAAAGCAGTGCATATTCATTGGAGGTAATGAGAGGCCCGGGAAGTGAATGAGCAGCTGCGGGGGTAGGGGGTAGTGTGACAGCCACTCCGGTGACTCAGTAAGTATGAAGCGCTTGCTCCTACCCCTTTACGCTGGATCCTGGTCCCCACAGACTTTATATAGGGACCAGAAGCCAGCCAGATACCAGGAATCAATAACCCGTCAACCCCGAGTCGACAGGGGTTTAATCTGCGTATCCTCCAATCACCATTGAGAACCGCAGGAACAAAACACAAAAAGAATTGACATGCTGCATCTTTGTGGTCATCACAAAGAAACAGCCAAAAAAAGACTTTGCGGGGCAGGAAATGCATGCAGTTTTGTGCCACAAACTGCACCTGAAAAACGCATCAAAAATGCCGCAAAACAAACGCAGCATGCGCATGAAGCCTTATAAATCTGGACTCATTGATAAAGGGTGTTGGATCCTTAGGCCACACACTTGTCATTACACAAATACACATCACCTGATCTACTTTATCCAATAAGCATTCACATTTATAAGCTTGAAAATCTGCATAAAAATGATGATATGGTCAAAATACTCACTTGCCTAATAATTTTACACACAGTTTATAATGTGAGCTAGTGACAAGACAAGTGTTCAGGGATTGCTATATCTCACCAAGATTCCTCTCACATACATACTAGGCTCAAGGAAGCATACACCACATCTAGGAAAAGCTTGGTTAATTACAAGGAATACAGGAAAATGGAGTTATCCCTAACAAACTATAGTTTTATAGGTTCTTTGGTAATCCCTGGATTTTTATACAATGACAGACAAGTTTGGTGGTGTGGCATTGTCATGAACTTGGGCATGTAGCTAGCAACGGTCCCCTTATAATTGGGTCAATGGAGTGGAACACCTCCAGACGAGCTCCCTGTTTGCCCGATCAGTTTATGCTGCAGGTACCTTTATCTTTAACGTACAAAACCTCAAATATGTGCTGTAGCAATAGGTGGTTCGACAGTCATCACCATGCTGGATTCTGGCAGATGGTGACCCTAAGGGTGGCTTTACACGCTGCGACATCGCTAGCAGATGCTAGCGATGGCGAGTGTGATAGCACCGCCCCTATCGTTATGCCGATATGTGAAGAACATCCCGCCCACCTTCTTCCTTCCTCATTACTGGCGTGTGGCAGGTAAGGAGAGGTTGCTCGTTCCTGCGGCGTCACACGTAGCGATATGTGCTGCAGCAGGGACGAGGATCAACTTCGCCCAAGAGACAACAGCGATAATTGGGAGAGGACCCCCATGTCAACGAGGAGCGATTTTGGACGTTTTTGCAATGATCCAAAATCGCTCCTAGTAGTCACACACAACGAGAAGGCTATAGCGGCCGGATGTTCGTCACAAAGTCCGAGACCCCAACGAGATCGCTGTAGCGATCTCGTAGTGTGTAAAGCCCGCTTAAGGTTATATAGCAAGCATATTGTTGGGGAATGTGCATAATGTGTCCCGATACTTTTCTTTATATAGTGTATGAAATAATTATGTTCATGTGGTTGCTTAGCTTATCATCCAGATGATTTTGTAAAATAATAACACTTAAGGCCCCGTTACATGCAGCGACGATATATCGCCGGAGCCACAGATTCCGTGACGCACATCCAGCATCGCTAGCGATGTCATTGCACGTGACACATACGAGCGACCGCTAACGATGGAAAATACTCACCAAATTGTCCATCGTTGACACATCGTTCATTTTCTAAAAATTGTTGATTGTTGAGGACGCAGGTTGTTCGTCGTTCCCGAGGCAGCACACATCGCTATGTGTGACACCTCGGGAACGACGAACTACAGCTTACCTGCGGCCGCCGGCAATGAGGAAGGAAGGAGGTGGGCGGGATGTTACGGACGCTCATCTCTGCCCCTCCGCTTTTATTGGGTGGCCGCTTAGTGACGCCGCAAAAACCGCCCCCTTAGAAAGGAGGCGGTTCGCTGGCGACAGCGATGTCCCTAGGCAGGTAAGTCCGTGTGATGGCTCCTAACGATATTGTGCGCCACGGGCAGCGATTTGCCCATGACGCACAAACGACGGGGTCAGGTGCTTTCACCAGTGACATCGCTAGTGATGTTGCTGAGTGTAAGCCCCCTTTATAGTCATCACCGGTGCTGATGCCATTTTTGTATTGTCACTGTAAAAAAATATATAGCGCATATGACAAGTACCCGATGGTCTAGGGTTAGTTTAAGGAGAGTTTGAATTTGCTCACCTGGTGAGGTTGTGCGCCCTCGCACAACCTCGGTGTTGGCTTATTAGATCCTCTGGATGGATGGGGGTTTGGATCCTTGATATCAATGCTGTTAGGTTGTAGTCTTTAGTGGAGACGTCCGGACTCAGGACCGCTGGTTCCTCCTAGTATCCCCGGCACTATGGGTCTTGGAGTCTGCAACGATCCTCCGCTCTCCAGCTGAAAGTTCCGCTTTGGAGTGGGTAACCTGTGTCTTTCTGCAGCTCTGACCGATTCCCTCTAGGGGATTGAGCTTATGGTGAAAAGGTGGAATATCGGTCTTACGAGCGCTGATAATGCACTGGTTCCATTGAAGGTTAGATTGTTTTATTGTTAAAATATTTTTTATATATAAAATATACAATTCTCCTGTTGGTTAAATCAATACAACGCGTTTCAGCATTACATCAATGCTTTCCTCAGGTATCTACCTGAGGAAAGCATTGATGTAATGCTGAAACGCGTTGTATTGATTTAACCAACAGGAGAATTGTATATTTTATATATAAAAAATATTTTACCAATAAAACAATCTAACCTTCAATGGAACCAGTGCATTATCAGCGCTCGTAAGACCGATATTCCACCTTTTCACCATTTTTGTATTGTCGGCACTCACTCTCTCGAGTTGTTACGTCACACAAGCCCTGTGCCCAATCAGCGCCGGATTCACTCACCCCACCTTTGGATGACTCAAACATCATGGTGAAGTCATGTCTGAGGCTGGCTACTCATGCCCTCTCGATTTTTGATATGTCCAAAGGAGGGGAACGTGAAGTCAACCCTGATGAGTGCAAGGCTCGCGTGACATACCAACCTCATGTGAGCCACTAGAGCGAGTGCCGACACCACTGGAATGGCGATAGCACCGGTGGTGAGTATAAGGGTATGATTCCACTTGTGCATAGCTTCTGATGCAAGAGCATCGGAAGTGATATGCTAATGACCCTCTGCTGCGAGCGTCAGCTGAGGGTCATGCGACTGTGATGCGATCTTGTGATCGGATCACAGCTGCAGAGGAGAGGGGGAGGGAGCACTTTCTCCATCTCCTCCCCGGCCTGTCTCTGCGTACATCACACTGCAGTCGGATGACATGCGAGTGCATTGCAATGTTTAACACGCTCCCATAGACTTGTATGGGAGTGAGTGAGCTGAGAATTGCTGCCAAACGCAGCATGCTGCGATTAATTTCTCAGACCGATATGGCATGAGAAATCAATCGCAGATAGACACTTCCCCATACTTTTGCACTGTTGCGAAGACATCTCACAATTTTGGACTTTTCAGAGCCCGTCAAATCTCTCTTCTGTCCCATTTTGCCAAAGGAAAGGAAGTTGCCTAATAATTAAGCACACCTTATATAGGGTGTTGATGTCATTACACCGCACCCCTCCTCATTACAGAGATGCACATCACCTGATTTACTTAATTGGTAGTTGGCTCTCAGCCTATACAGCTTGGAGAAGGACAACACGTATAAAAAGTATCATGTGATCAAAATACTCATTTTCCTAATAATTCTGCACACAGTATACAGTCAGTTTCATATTCAGTCCTGGCCAAGATTACTGCTTAACACTTGTCATAAACTCAGTTATCTCCATCAGTCATTTAAAGCCTCATTTCAAACAATGTGGCCATTCTTCTTTCTACAAGCGTCCAGTGAGTAATGTGGGAGATGTGGCATTTTTAAGACAGATCATTTGAATTTCTCCAGCCTTCACTTTATCTGTAGTATGGCACAGCAGCCGCTTTGTCTTCTATAATTTCTGCTTCTAATGACTCAAAAAAGGCGTTGTATTAAAGAACGGGCCAGCTATCTCCACTCCTGCAGATTATGCTATGTTGTTTGGGAAAAGTCAAAACAATGAGCTCAAACTTTCCACCGTACATAAGACCTGCCATGTTTGATTATTTGTACATTTATCTTCTCTACTTTGTTCCCACCCATCCTGGAAAAATACTTTTTCCATTTTGGAGTCTCTCATTAGTAACTTTTTTTTTATCCAAGGGTCTTGCAAGAACTTTTAGGCTATGTGCGCACTGGAAAATGGAATTTTCTCAAGAAAATTCCGCAGGCACTGAAAGATTACCGCACCCGCGGTAAAAAAAACCGCGGCAAACCACACCAGAAAACCGCATGCGGTTTGCTGCGGTTTTTCTGCGGTATTGTTCGCGGTATTGCCGCGGTTTTGCCGCATGCGGGTTGGTACATGTGCTTTATTGCATTCAATACAATAAAGCTCATTGAAAAAAAAAAATAATTTCCTTCTGAGATAGATAGTAGATAGATAGATAGATAAAGAGACAGATAGAAGAATAGATAGAGGGATAGATAGATAGATAGATAGATAGAGGGATAGATAGATAAATAGATAGATAGATAGATAGATAGATAGATAGATAGATAGATAGATAGATAGATAGATAGATAGATAGAGGACAGATCGCTGCATTTCTCACAGTCGGTAGTGAGTTCACATTACCGGCCGTGGGAAATGCCCTGGAGTTACCTCTGCTGTCTCGCTGCGAGGCCGCATTCATTCAGCGCTGTGTGTCAGTCGCGGCTGGATGTAAGCAGCGCAGGACCTGTGCATTACGCCGGAGCTGGGGATTACGTCGGAGCTTTGTTTCGGGAGGGGTTAATAAAAGGGTGAACGAGGCTTATTTGTGTTTTATTTAAAATAAAGGATTTTTCGGTGTGTGTGTTTTTTCACTTTACTTACGGGTTGATCATGTCAGCTGTCACATAGACGCTGCAATGATCAAGCCTGGAGTTAATGGCGGTGATCTGCCACCATTAACTCCTTGTATTACCCTGACTGCCACTGCATCATGGCAGCAGGAAGAGCCAGGGACACTCCGGTACTGCCGCATAATGCATGCGACAGTCCCGGGGCAGCTGCGGCTGATATTCTTGCCTGCGGGAGGTGGGAGGGAGGCGGGGGACATTAACCCTGCCCCTCTCCCTCCCCAGCCTGAGAATACCGGGCCGCCGCTGTGTGCTTACCTCGGCTGGACGGTAAATATACAGCGGAGCCCACGTGTTTTGTTTTCTATATTTCCGTTTGACTTCTATGTGTGTTCTATGTGTCTGTGTTCTATGTCTGTGATGTCTGTGTGTGTGTCTGTGATCTGTGTATGTTTACTCTCTGCTCCGCTTCCTCTTCCTGGCATAATGACATCACTTCCCTGCAAAACCGCAGGCAAGCGATGTACATTATCGCAGGTAAACCGCTAAATACCGCAGGGAATAACGTAGGAAAACGCAGTGAACCGCACAGAATTTGCTGCCTGCGTTATTCCCTGCGGGATTTCACGATTACATGGCAGTCAATGGAGTGAAATCCCGCAGCGACGTGCGGAAAAGAAGTGACATCCAATTGTTTTTGCTGCGGGAATCCCGCAGCAAAACATGCAGCTGTCAAATTCCGCCTAGTGCGCACAGGATTTTTTTTTCCCATAGGATTTGCTGGTGATTCACTGCAGAGATGTTATGAACATTTTCTGCAGCGAAACATGCAGCAAATCTGCAGAAAATCCGCGACAAAATCCGGTAAGTGCGCACAGGGCCTTAAGCAGTTTTTTAACCCCTTTTACCCCCAGCAATTTTCCATTTTTAAGTTTTTCACGTCCTTCTCCCAAGAGCCATAGCTTTTTTATTTTTCCGTCAATATAGCCATATGAAGGCTTATCAGTACAAGTTCGTAGATACAAAATATATACATAGTTTTACTTTTATCTAAGGCTACATGCGCACGCTGCGTTTTTTGCTGCGTTTTTGGCTGCAGTTTTGTTGTCAGAACTTTCTGACATTTGACTTCCCAGCAAAGTCTATGAGAAGTCAGATTTGCTGTGCGCACGTTGCAGTTTATTTGTCAGCGTTTTATTTGTCAAACGTTTGTAACAAAAAAAATGCAGCATGTTCATTCTTCCTGCGTTTTTGTCAACATTTGTCACAAAAACGCAGCAAAAACGCACTGAAAACGCAGCAAAAACGCACCTACAATTACAAGCTTTTTTGTGACATTTCCAGGCTCTCTCTGACAAGGTGCAGTTTTGGCTGCAGTTTGTGAACACAAAAAGATGCGGCGTGCGCATGTAGCGTAAGTGGTGAAAAACAATTCAGAAGTTTGTTAAAAAAAAAAAAAGCATTGTGCTTTGTCGTCATTTTCCGAGATCCATAGCGTTCTCAATTTTCGGGATCTGGGGATAACTGATGGCTTATTTTTTGCGTCTTGCGCCGGAATTTTTAATTATTCCATTTTTGGGTAGATGCAATGTTTTGATCACCTGTTATTGCATTTTAATTCAATGTTGTGGTGACCCAAAAAACTTACCGTAATTTTGTTGTTTGGAATTTTTTACTCACTAAACCATGTACCAATCAGATTAATTGATTTTATGTTTTGATAGATCTGGCATTTCTGAACGTGGCGCCACCAAATAGGGGGGGTATTTTTTATAGTTTTATTTTCAATAGGGAAAAAGGGGGTGATTTGGACTTTTAGGTTTCTTTTATACATATGTTTTTTTAAAAAAACTCTTTAACATTTTTTATCGATTTTACTAGTCCCCCTAGGGGACTTTATAACTGCACAGTATGATCGCTTCTGCTGATCAGAGCCATGCTTCAGCATGGCTCTGATCAGCAGAAATGCTCTATTCCTGTTAGTATTGGTGCTCTGACGGCATTCATAGGAAACATGTTATAGCAGTGACAGGAGTCATCATCTGACCCATGCTGCCATGATGTCATGAGGCTGCCAATGGTGACAGGGAATAGCACGATCCCCGATGGAGCGCGTTAGATCGCGCAGTCAGATTTTGACAGCTCGACATAACGGGTTAACAGGCATGGGTGGATCTCTCATCCACCCGCATCTGTTAGCTGCACATGTCTGCTGATTGGATCAGCAGTCATGTGTGGGGATGACTATGGGCTCGATACACGAGCCCGCAATAACAGGAGGGAGGCGAGCTAGGACATATATATACGTCCTAGGTCGTGGAGGGGTTAATCAAGATCCAAGTTATTATGCTATGACTGATATATCAGTCAATTTGTTCTCCAAGATGGATATATATATATATATATATATATATATATATATACATATATATATATATATATATATATATGATGCTAATTGCACAGCCCTGCTTTTGTACTGGTGATTAGTAGCAGGAGCCCCGACTGATGAACACAGCCCGGCTCCTGCTGTAAAGGGGGCTTTACACAGTAGCGATATCGCTAGCAATTTCTAGCGATAGCGACCGTGTAAGTACCCGCCCCCGTCGCGCATGCGATTGGTTGTGATCGCTGCCGAAGCGAACATTATCGCTACGGCAGCGTCACACATACTTACCTGGTCGGCGGCGTCGCTGTGACTGCCGAATAATCCCTCCTTCAAGGGGGAGGGATGTTCGGCATCATAGCGACGTCACCGCAACGTCACTAAGCGGCCGGCCAATCAAAGCAGGGGGGCGGAGATGAGCAGGACGTAACATCCCGCCTACCTCCTTCCTTCCTCATTGGGGCCGGCGGCAGGTAAGGAGACGTTCCTCGCTCATGCGGTGTCACACATAGCGATGTGTGCTGCCGCATGAGCGATGAACCACAACGCTAAACAACCCTTACCGATTTTTGACTTTGGGACGACCTCTCCATAGTGAACGATTTTCACCATTTTTGAGGTCGCCTAAGGTCGCTGGTAAGTATTACACGCTGCGATATCGTTAATGACGCCGGATGTGCGTCACTAACAACTTGACCCCGGCGACCAAACATTAACGATATCGTAGCGTGTAAAGCCCCCTTTACTGCAGGGATCAGTCTTCCAACTCACCCCACAAGTATGACCACTCATATGCATCTGTTAAAGAAAAAGTTTTCCATTTCAGAATATGATGCAAAAGTAAAACAGGAAAACATAAAAAAATATATAAATTGAGTATAATTGTAATATTATTATTATTATTATTATAGAAAAAAATAACAAATATGCAGCAAAAGGGGAGGCCCATAAAATGTAAAGGTTTCATTTCAAATCCATAAATCCATTAACATCCAATAGCGAATGTTGAACCGCAAATGCGTTTCAGACCAAGTTTTAATTCACTGCATTCAATTAATAATGAAAACCAAAAAGGTAGTGTTACAATTTATAGAATTAGTCATTTTGTATTGTCATTGAGTAACTAATGAAGAAAAAGTGTTAGATTTGGCAACAAGTGCAGCGTGAGTGGCCGCCTTTATAAAAATGAGCCAGGTTCGCCAACTTGTGTTTTCTGACAAGTATAATGATGGTGATAAAACATTCTCTAAAGTAGGAGCTTTTCTAGCAACATAATTAGGAGTTTTTTAAAACCCTATTTAACTTTTTACCTGCAGAAATTTCAGAAAATTTTGTAGAAAAAGTTAGTTTAAATCCCTAATTATTTGATTTATTTTTAAAATGTTATTTTGATCAATATTTTGGGTTATCCTCTCAGCTCTATGGATGACCGAGTTTGGATATTGTCTGTTGTGTAATTTATGTTGTAATTTGTGGAATTCCTCTGCTCATTTGACATTTGAGTCCATGGTATGTTAGATTAGTTCTAATACAGTTAGGTCCAGAAATATTTGGACAGTGACACAAGTTTTGTTATTTTAGCTGTTTACAAAAACATGTTCAGAAATACAATTATATATATAATATGGGCTGAAAGTGCACACTCCCAGCTGCAATATGAGAGTTTTCACATCCAAATCGGAGAAAGGGTTTAGGAATCATAGCTCTGTAATGCATAGCCTCCTCTTTTTCAAGGGACCAAAAGTAATTGGACAAGGGACTCTAAGGGCTGCAATTAACTCTGAAGGCGTCTCCCTCGTTTAACCTGTAATCAATGAAGTAGTTAAAAGGTCTGGGGTTGATTACAGGTGTGTGGTTTTGCATTTGGAAGCTGTTGCTGTGACCAGACAACATGCGGTCTAAGGAACTCTCAATTGAGGTGAAGCAGAACATCCTGAGGCTGAAAAAAAAGAAAAAATCCATCAGAGAGATAGCAGACATGCTTGGAGTAGCAAAATCAACAGTCGGGTACATTCTGAGAAAAAAGGAATTGACTGGTGAGCTTGGGAACTCAAAAAGGCCTGGGCGTCCACGGATGACAACAGTGGTGGATGATCGCCGCATACTTTCTTTGGTGAAGAAGAACCCGTTCACAACATCAACTGAAGTCCAGAACACTCTCAGTGAAGTAGGTGTATCTGTCTCTAAGTCAACAGTAAAGAGAAGACTCCATGAAACACATACACAGGGTTCACATCTAGATGCAAACCATTCATCAATTCCAAAAATAGACAGGCCAGAGTTAAATTTGCTGAAAAACACCTCATGAAGCCAGCTCAGTTCTGGAAAAGTATTCTATGGACAGATGAGACAAAGATCAACCTGTACCAGAATGATGGGAAGAAAAAAGTTTGGAGAAGAAAGGGAACGGCACATGATCCAAGGCACACCACATCCTTTGTAAAACATGGTGGAGGCAACGTGATGGCATGGGCATGCATGGCTTTCAATGGCACTGGGTCACTTGTGTTTATTAATGACATAACAGCAGACAAGAGTAGCCGGATGAATTCTGAAGTGTACCGGGATATACTTTCAGCCCAGATTCAGCCAAATGCCGCAAAGTTGATCGGACGGCGCTTCATAGTACAGATGGACAATGACCCCAAGCATACAGCCAAAGCTACCCAGGAGTTCATGAGTGCAAAAAAGTGGAACATTCTGCAATGGCCAAGTCAATCACCAGATCTTAACCCAATTGAGCATGCATTTCACTTGCTCAAATCCAGACTTAAGACAGAAAGACCCACAAACAAGCAAGACCTGAAGGCTGCGGCTGTAAAGGCCTGGCAAAGCATTAAGAAGGAGGAAACCCAGCGTTTGGTGATGTCCATGGGTTCCAGACTTAAGGCAGTGATTGCCTCCAAAGGATTCGCAACAAAATATTGAAAATAAAAATATTTTGTTTGGGTTTGGTTTATTTGTCCAATTACTTTTGACCTCCTAAAATGTGGAGTGTTTGTAAAGAAATGTGTACAATTCCTACAATTTCTATCAGATATTTTTGTTCAAACCTTCAAATTAAACGTTACAATCTGCACTTGAATTCTGTTGTAGAGGTTTCATTTCAAATCCAATGTGGTGGCATGCAGAGCCCAACTCGCGAAAATTGTGTCACTGTCCAAATATTTCTGGACCTAACTGTATATTCTCCTACATAGGTAGACAAGATTGTGGCTAATAGAACAGAATAGTCACATTTAGTCACACATGGGCCCTCGCATGACACCTTCCCTCACCTAGGTGACATTCAGCCGACCTGAAACCCTAGTCACCCCCCCCTTAGGGCAAGATAGGCACACCAGTGAGCGGGACCAGGCGGTTAGGGAACACCCACCTAGGGGTCTAGACAGCCCGGGGCGGGAAAGCAAGTAGTCTAGTCTGTAGTTCAAGTTGAGAGGAGTGTGGGCTGGAGCTAGGTGTAGCTCCAGCAGAGGAGAAGTTCAAGTTGAACGGTGCCAGGGGCGGAGCCCTGGTGCCTTGGCTAGGTGGCAGACGGTGGTCTCCATCAGCAGGAGATGGGAAGACGGCTCGGCAGATCTGAGGAGGACCGGAGAAGGGTTGGAGCCCACCAGTACCGACACCGGAGACCCGACCGTAAACTGTGCACAGAGGGGGTACTTGGACCCTGAAGCCAGGACCAAAACCAGCGGCCTAGCTAATTAACTGATTGAGGGCAGGATTATAGGTCCTGTCCCAACCAAAGTCCCAAAAACAGACAACCACCCACAGAGAGGAATAGGGCAACCGCCAGGGCCCATAGATCCCACGAGTCAGCGTCAGCGGGCACGGCTTCTTAGGCACACAGAAAGTCGGGAGGTGACTCCTGAGTTCCAAACCAGGCAGCCCACAATACACAAAAACAGTGCAGAGGAAAGGACAGCGACCACCAGCCCGGGTGGGCGGACCAGAGTACAACCGGCCGCGACGGCCGGCCACCAGCACCTTGGTTTACCAAAAGACTCGTGTGGTTCATTCAATAGTGAGTAACCAACTATCCCCTGGTCCATCTGGGCGTGCAAGCCCCTGCCATCGCTATACCCTGCACAGAGACACTGGGCCCCAGGGCAACCATCCCTACCTACGGAGGGGTTAACATCCGGCTGCCATTACATCTCCCCCGGGTACCCCACAACCGCAGCGGTGGTGTCCTTCTTCACCACACACCGTGGGTGGCGCCACAGACATTCTACAATCAATCCCGTACAAATACACCCCCCTTTTATTTGGAGTGTCCGTGTGACCCCCGGGTCCGGGGAGCCCCTCGAGCCGCACCGTAGGCCCCGGATACTTATCCGGATTAGCCCAGTGTATTTGTATAAATCCACATCCCTATGCAGTGGTTAATTGGTGAACAGACCTAGTAATTGAAATAGCCAGTACAAAGCCTGTCCATTTTAGAGCTGCGAGGCAACCGCTAACCGCCACAAAAACTACATTGTTAGCATACATTTATTCCTTGACTCTAATTCCAAATTTTTTAAAAAAAAGTAACACATACCCGTGGTCTCCATGCATTAATACGCCCTTGCTGGTTAAGTCTTGCCAAATTGGGAGCCCAAGAAGAAAATACAGAATGAAAATAAGTGGAAGCAGATATATGATAAGAAGAGATTGCACCTGACTGCATACCAAGGGGCAAGGAGCAACCTGTGAAATAAAGGGATGTATTAAAAATATTGAACTATATAGGGATGGTAAATGTTGGTATATACGGTATTTGCACCAGAATAAAAGTAAAGTAATATTCTTAAATTTTATACAATTCAAATTTAAATTTTTACATTTTCAAATAAAAAATATAGCCCAAATTTACACTTACATGTGTGAAAAATAATTTAGAAATATTATTACAAATAGAAAGTATCTTACTATTAAGGTCACAACCGAAAACTTCCATTCGCAGTCCAGATCTTGCTCCTGTATGTGTTGGGTGGACTCGTAAAAAACGAGCAATAATTGGAGGATCAAAGTGGTTCTCTCGGACAGTGGATCCATCTACGTTCCCAAAAAATACCTAAAAGTGTCAGAGCAACAAGGTTAAAAGTCAAAAGTTGCAATAATAAAGATAGAACAGCTTTTCATGTTTATTCATTTCGCCGCTAAATGCAAGATTTTGGATGACAATATTCGGGGGCAGAATATTTTAGAAATATGTCTACTGGCATATTACACAAATGGCATAAACATGTACATGATATGGTTAATAGCTGCCTGTCTAAAATATTGCATATTCATAGTTATGAGTAAATTAAAGAGGTTGCCCACTACTTTTACATTGATTTGCTATCCTTAGGATAGGTCATCAATGCCCCTCACCTCCACTGATCACCCGTTCTCGGTGCCGCCGGCAGCAGCCAGAAATGCTCAGTTCCAGAGCTGATAGTGGCCACGGCCGGGTACTGCACATCCACTTTCTATTTAAATTAATAGGAGGTGGATGTGTAATAACCGGCAGTGGCCTCTATCAGAAAATGCGGCAGCTCCAGTACTGAGCATTTCCAGCTGCCTTCTACCACCGCCAGCATCAAGAACAGCTGATCAGCAGAGGTGCTAGGTGTCAGTGAGCCGCCTCCACGTCAGTAGCAGCCGGGCTGCTCGGGTCCGGATCCGCAGTGGCTCGAGGGGTCTCCGGACCCGGGGGTCGCGCGGACACTCAAATTAAAAGGGGACTTATATGTACGGGGATTGCTGTGAACTCTTCCTCACGCCACCCCCGGTGTGTGGTAAGATGTAGCACCACCACTGCTGTTAGGGAGCACCCGGGGGTGATGTGATGGCAGATGGATGGTGACCCCTCCGTGGGTAGGGGTGGATGCCCTGGGGCTCAGTGTCCAAAACACAGGCAGATGGTGCAGGCTGGGGGGTAGCGCGCCGGGCCGGACCGGGGGATGTTGATGTACTCACTGTTGAATGATTGCACAAGAGTCTGTTGGTAAACCAAGGGGTCAGTAACCGGCTGCTGCGTCCGTGTCAGAGTTCCGGGATTTCCAGTTTTCTTCTGAAGGATCTTGCCCTTTGTTAACATGGAGTTTTCTGTTCTGTTGCCCTACTTCCTGTTCATCTGTTTAAAAACCCGCCCCTAAGCTTAGTCTAGTTGCCTGAGTATACTGCTTCCTGTCTACTCCTGCCCTGCTGCTCTTGGTTCCTGATTGCTATTTGGATCATGTTGAAACACCCGACACCGGCTCTGGACTTCACCTGGTCTCATCAAGCTGTGCCCGGACTCCGTCTGCCGTCTCTGGTCGGCACTTCTGCCCGGTTCCTTCCATTTCATATCCACCCTAGGACTCACATCACGTACGGACATTTTTGGACTATACCTGTTGCCCTTTCGTGTCCCGGCTGCTGCGCATTTAGGCCTTCTGGGGTGATCGCCAGACAGCCCCTGTATAGGGGTTCGCTCCTGGTGGTCTCCCTGGGGGAGTCTGGTGCGCGGTCCCGGGAATTCCCCTTTGCTCCGAACCTGGCAGGTATTTACTGTGTTTATGTTCTACTGTGTTTATGTTCTGTGTACATATTGTTGGTTGCATATTACAAACGTCTTTGCACCAAGAACCCGTCTCTGGTTGTCATTGCCCTAACGCAATCGAAATCCTCAGTTCATACAATAGTATTACAGTCCGGGTGTACTCGGGTCAAACACCCGGCTGGTGTACCGATGTCCCTTCCTCCGGCACTCTGTCACTTTCTCAATTCTGGACAACCCCGCCTGAAACGGAGAAATCCGCTCCCGGTATGTTTTGGTTGGGAGACGTGCCCACGAAAACTGACCCTTGGGATCTCAGTGGGTGTTTGCGGATACCCTATCCCCCGCGGTGGGCTGCCGTTTCGCTCTATCTGGGCTAACATTTTAGAGCAATATCTGGAACCTTGCTCCCTGCCTGGTGAATTAAAGAAGGGGCTTGCAACCGTCTTCTAACTAGGGTCCAGGTAACCCGCCTGTGCACAGTTTTCGGACCGGATCTCCGCGGCCGGTACCAGCGGGCTCCAACCCTGTCCCGGTCCACTCTGGATCTCCCGCGACCGGACTCCCGTCGCCTTTGGACACGGTCCACTACTTGCCACCTAGCCAGTAGACCAGGGCCACTACCCTGACTACTCTGCCCTAGGCGCAGACTTGGCTTTGCACTGTCCCTTGGACTTGAGCTACACTTCAACTTGACCCTCACTACTCGAGTTCTCCGACTGATCTACACTGTTCCCGCCCCCGGATCCTCGAGACCCCTAGGTGGGCGCTACCAATCTTCCTGGTCCTGCCCACTGGTGTGTCCTTTCTACCCTGAGGGGGGTGGCTAGGATTTTGTGGCTGATGGTACCTAGTGTGGGATGGTGTTATGTCGGGTGGATTATTCTTCTGTGACCACCTGGTGGCGTCAGGGCGTCACATCAGACCCTGGCCAATCAGACATGGATGTCTTAGGATAGCCCATCAATGTAAAAGTAGATGACAACCCCTTTAAAGGGAACCTGTCACCAAATCTGTTCGCTAAAAACTGTGGCCACAATCAGTAAGGGGCACTTTGCACACTACGACATCACAAGCCGATGGTAGCGATGCCGAGCGCGATAGTCCCCGCCCCTGTCGCAGCTGCGATATCATGGTGATAGCTGCCGTAGCGAAAATAATCCCTATGGCAGCTTCACATGCACTCACCTGCCCTGCGACGTCGCTCTGGCCAGCAAACCGCCTCCTTCCTAAGGGGGCGGGTTGTGCGGCATCATAGCGATGTCACACGGCAGGCGGCCAATAGAAGCGGAGGGGCGGAGATGAGTGGGACGTAAACATCCCGTCCACCTCCTTCCTTCCTCATTGCAGCTGGGACGCAGGTAGGAGATGTTCCTCGCTCCTGCAGCTTCACACACAGCGATGTGTGCTGCCGCAGGAACGAGGAACAACATTGTAACATCGGTCTTTCCCAATTCATGGAAATGACCGACGCTACACCGATGATACGATTACGACGCTTTTGCGGTCGTTAATCGTATCAAAAATGCTTTACACACTACGATGTCGAGAGCGACGCCAGAAGTGCATCATTTTTCGATTTGACCCCACCGACATCGCACCTGCGATGTCGTAGTGTGCAAAGTGCCCCTTAAGCTCTTATATTTAGCATTCTAGAATACTGTATATGGCTATATGCACATGCTGCATTTTTATTACTCACCTGTGGGGCGATCCGGTACGATGGGCAATTCTTGTTTCGGTCAGGAGCCTCCCCTATCCTTGAGATCGCCGTCCTGTTTCCCTGCTCCGTTGGATGATGCCTGCTACGTCATCCACAGTGTCCTCCAATGCGCTCCTTGGACCTTTTCCCGCACCTGCGCATTACAATACTTTGCTCTGCTCACAAAGTGGTAACTTCATCGGTGGACTAGCCACGAAGGAGATAGCAGGGAACTATGTGTATCTGCTATGTTTACCTTCTTTATGGCTAAAGTTACATCCACACTGAAGGATAATCCCTTGAGAACACTGATTTCATTATAATCTTTTAGGAGGCCGATCACGAATCAATGAGCAAAATGCTTGTTTATAGAGTGAAATTATGTTTTTTGAAGAGCGAAAAATCATTGTTCTCGTCCTGTTTAAACAAGACTTGCACCACGGAGAACCATGGCCGCCTATGTATGTAGCGCCCCACGGGGCAGGCGGTCAGCCTACTCGTCACCAGGCTATTTCAGGTTGGGTCAGGCATTGTCACTGGGTGGCCTTGTCCGATTCCGTTGCCCCAAGGTGTACAGTTAAATGGTGGGGGAAAGCAGGGTAATGGGGAAAGTTTGTCGTGATGCCACCTGTGGTACGCGGCTAGTAGTAGCCGCTGCTGCAGAAATATGGCGGCTACTATTAGGTGTTATGGCAGCAGGGATGGTGTCGCTCCCCACAGCTCCCCAGTGGTCCCCGGGTGGATGATGAGGGAAGTAATGGTTGTTAGCGCCTAAGCACTGGGCGCCGGCGCCGGTAAGGATGAGCCAACACATCTCTGCGGGTTCAGAGTGTAATTTATTCACAACTTCAGCTGCCAGCCCGGTCACACTGGTCACTGCCATGATAGGCTCAGGTCAATCCGAAATCCAGTCAGGGGTCACCACAGGCGTTGTAAAAAGAGGAGAGAGAGTGTCCTATTTCTAGGGTGTCCCCTTCTGCAGTTGGGTACCCTGGCTGAGTTCCCACTCCAATCCACCGGGCACAGTAAAGTCCAAGATTTCTTGCCAGAACTATGGTCCTGACTTAACTAACTGTGTGAGAGTGTTGCGCCTTCCTCTACCCCCAAGTGGAACCCACCTCCCAGGTGGCTGGCTTCAGTGACCGTAAAGTCTCATGACAGTATGACCATCCCCCTGCCTACCCTGAGCCAACCCACTCTGTGTGAAAGTTCCTAAGCTGAATGTAGTGTGTGAATGTGGAACACGTGATTAACCCCCTCCTTAGCTGAGATAGATACACACCTTAATTGAGGCAACCTGAACC
Source organism: Anomaloglossus baeobatrachus (assembly GCF_048569485.1). Classification (NCBI taxonomy): domain Eukaryota; kingdom Metazoa; phylum Chordata; class Amphibia; order Anura; family Aromobatidae; genus Anomaloglossus; species Anomaloglossus baeobatrachus. The sequence continues at coordinate 176,224,742 of NC_134361.1, forward strand.
TCAGGGGTGCCACATGTGCACTGCGCGGCACTTCCGTCTCATCCTGGACTGATCAGTCACTCTCATATCAGGAGTAAAATATGTCTTCGGTCAATAGAGATTTTTCCATTACTGAAATTGGAAATGACAATTGGTGCTCATAACGTTCTATGGAGAACTGTCACATATCAAAATGTCTGTGTCTGACGCTATCTCCTCCATCGTTCTTCCTTCTTGCCTCACTATAGAATATTAAAAGCACCAACTATTATGTTCTTTCTCAGTAATACAGATTTTACAACTTTTATCCATGAATTGAGAATGAATCATCAGTCCAGGAGGCTGAAAGAAGCAATATTTGTCCCTTAGTCTCTTCAGATAAACAATGGGCGACTGACGCCATTACAGCTGGAATTTGTTATGTACCATTATAGCACTGTTCACATACCATTTGGTTATTGCTGGTGTTTCCCTGATACGGGCTCCATTCCTTTCCATTCAAGCTGTAGGATACCAAGAATTGGGATATATATATAGGAAGGAGTCGTTGGCGAGCGCCTTGTGTTTGTATGCTGTGGACCAGCATGGGTGTTAAAAAGTCCACCTGGAAAACAGTGATATATCATTGAATAGGTGAGGACAAAATATGAATATTATTTATAATATTACATTGAATCTGTCAGCAGAATTTTGATAATCGGTTTGCATAACCTGCTCTAGGAGGCAGCACGGAGAGCACTAGGAGGCAGCATGGAGAGCACTAGGAGGCAGCATGGAGAGCACTAGGAGGCAGCATGGAGAGCACTAGGAGGCAGCATGGAGAGCACTAGGAGGCAGCACGGAGAGCACTAGGAGGCAGCACGGAGAGCACTAGGAGGCAGCATGGAGAGCACTAGGAGGCAGCACGGAGAGCACTAGGAGGCAGCACGGAGAGCACTAGGAGGCAGCACGGAGAGCACTAGGAGGCATCACGGAGAGCACTAGGAGGCATCACGGAGAGCACTAGGAGGCAGCACGGAGAGAACTAGGAGACAGCATGGAGAGCACTAGGAGGCAGCATGGAGAGCACTAGGAGGCAGCACGGAGAGCACTAGGAGGCAGCATGGAGAGCACTAGGAGGCAGCACGGAGAGCACTAGGAGGCAGCACGGAGAGCACTAGGAGGCAGCATGGAGATCACTAGGAGGCAGCATGGAGAGCACTAAGAGGCAGCACGGAGAGCACTAGGAGGCATGACGGAGAGCACTAGGAGGCAGCACGGAGAGAACTAGGAGACAGCATGGAGAGCACTAGGAGGCAGAACGGAGAGCACTAGGAGGCAGCACAGGGAGCACTGGGTGGCTGCATGGAGAGAACTATGAGACAGCACGGAGAGAACTAGGAGACAGCATGGAGAGCACTAGGAGGCAGAACGGAGAGCACTAGGAGGCAGCACAGGGAGCACTGGGTGGCTGCATGGAGAGAACTATGAGACAGCATGGAGAGCACTACGTGGCAGCACTGACAGCACAAGGAGGCAGCCCGGGTTGAGGGGGTACACAGCATTTGGGAGTACACACAATACTAGGGGGTACACAGCACTGGACGGGGGGGTAGCGATGGGTTGCAGACTCACAGTACTGGGGGCGAGCAGGAGTCACACAGCACAGGTCCAAGAGGCATGTACAGCAGGGAGGCCGGAAATCTGCTGCACCTCTTCTTCTGTGACTGGAGCCAGCGCACTGCTTACGCCGCCCACAAGGTAAGCCCTGAGCACGCTAGCAAAGGCCAAGGTTGAGCCTAGAATGTACGGGCTGCAGTCAGGTCCCAGAAGCATCCCATAAATTCTAGCGTCTTCGGTAGTAAGTCTGTAACAATGTACGGGCTGTAATCAGGATCTAGAAGAAGCCTGTGTGGCGCCCCTGACCTGGTCAGGCACCACTGAGTACTGCACCCATGCTGGGGATAGTACAATACAGGTAATCCAGAAGGCTGACCGAGGTGTGACTACACAGGCGCATAGTGATCAGGTCTCACACATGTACCTATGAGAGGACCCCTGGGGATCCCAGGAGGGGGAAAAGCCTTCACCTTCACTGGAATAGTGGAGGGGGCCAAAAGCCTCCATCTCCTCTCAAGGGGTGTGGTAAGAGAGCCTGGTTGCTAGGTGGCGTAGGCAAGAACAGGAGAGGAGGAGCAGTGAGCCAGTTCAGTGCAGAGTCCAGGGAGCTCCGAGAGGAGCTGACCCCTTCCCCTGGGGCTGTTGCAGTCTGACAGCGCCCGCGCAGTGGCTACCGACGGGGGAGAACGGTCACCTAGGAGTGCTACCCGAAACCCGTCTCCAGCTAAAGAGAGAGCACAGAGTGGGAAGTAAGGAGACTGCTAGGGAGTACCAGGCCCAAACGGGCGGCAGATCCCGGAGCGGGGATAGATCCACCTTTCCTTGCTAAACCTGCCGGTGTGGGGCCCTCAAAGCCCACACCACAACACCCAAAAGCCGCAGCCACGTAGCCACAGTTAGGGCCCATAGTTCACAGGAGGCAAGCAGCTGGAGTGATCTGGTCCAGGCGACAAGCAAACGGCAACTGAAGGGGAGAGAGGCTTCAGCAACTTCCCTGGGTGACCCCCATAGGGACTAAAAGTCGGGGTTACCCCAAACCACTAAGGGCTAAGGAAGGCGAGTCGGTAGTCACCATCATAAGTCAGCCTGAAGGATACCTGGTTCCAGCCTGGTTCATCCCAGCTACGCCCGGGTTACTCACCCTGCCATCAACTGTGAGTAAAACCCCTGAAAGACATCCTGCTTGTGTGGAGTTATTCTGCGCCTTGTGGTTCTACACACCTACACAGGGCCCTGGGGCTTGCCTCACTCTCAGGAGGCTATTACAACTAACTGCACCCACCATCAGCTCCAGGCATCCCTTAACCTGCAGTGGCGGTCCCCACTGACCGCAATTCTGAGAGTGGCGTCACGACAATCCTAAAAGAAGGTTCCCTACCTGTGACAAAGACCAGACTGTTCCATCCAAGTGGAGTCCCTGAAGGTAATGCACCGACACTGCACATGCGGGGCTTCACATCTGGCGTCACGAACAGGATAAGGACTAGACCTGTCTAGACAGGTGACCATGTGCCTGGGCGGTCCGCTTGAAAAATTGGAAGCGCCGCCATATTGCCACCATGAAAAGCGCGCTGAAAAACAACAGCAGCCCGCGCTGGGAGAAGTTACCGCCCACGAAGAGGTGTGGCTACCCAGAGATCCCCTGCAGAGTTCTGACCTCGCTTGTGAAGAGAGCGGAAGCGTCCAGAGACGGCGGAACGGAAAAGAAGCCAGCAGCTTGTTGCTAGAGAAAATGGCGTCTGAATGCAGAGACCCAGAGCCAGGCTCCGCTGCCTGGTGGTGTCGGGAGCTCGCCGAGTTCTGCGATCAACTGGAGGCCAGGGTCGGAAGGCTGATCAGAGAGGGACGTGCGGAGTTCCTGGGAATGACCGCGGCGGTTCAGGCCTATGAAGAGAGAGCCGCGCGCCGAGTGCCAGACCGGGCGGTGACGACTCAGACCCCGATGCTGCCACCGATGGGTGAGTCCAGTGATGCCCCTGCCAGCGCGAGTGCCCCGACCCCTGCTGCCACGTCCGCGGTCCCTGAAGAGGCGTCCGGCGCGGCGACGCTGAAGCAGGCCGCAGCCACGTCAGGTGCGGCCCGCCAAGCCCAGATCGCTGCAGCGACGCCCAGCCCAGCCTGCAAAGACCCCATCGCAGCTGCGACGCCGATCCAAGCTGCGCCAGAAACGCCCATCCAGGCCGCCGCCATGCCAGGCGCGGCCCGCCAAGACCAGGCCGCCGCCATGTCAGGCGCGGCCCGCCAAGATAAGATTGCATCACCATTTACCCCGGCCTGCAAGGCCAGAGCAGACACCGCTCCCCAGTCCAAGGAAGTCCCTGCTAGGAAGTCCCTGGTAGGTGAGGACCCCGCATACTGGCAGCTGAAGGCTGACCTGGAGGCCAAGTTCCCACAGGAGATGGTGGACCGGTACATGCTCCCTCCGCATACCCCCAAGACGACTCCTGCAGCAACCATGCCGAAGAGATCCCCGCCTGGGCCGGCTGAGGAGCACCCATCCCCAGCACTGCCACCACCGGAGTGCTCAGAAGAACTAAGGGGGAGGGGAGGCCAGGAAGCTGAGGAGCTGACTCAGGAGCCACCAGCAGTGGATCCATGCCCAGAGCCGGAGATGTTGCCATATTCCCGCTGGGATGAGGAAGACCTAACACCGTCTGCTGAAGAAGATTTGTCCAGCAACCTCACCTGGGAGCCTGCCAGCAGTGAAGCAGCCACCCAGCAGAACCCAGCCCGTAGGACACGGCGCCGCAGTAGAACCCAGTCTTTCCCTGCACCGCAATCTCCAGAGCAGAGAGATGACATAACGGCCAGAGACCTAGAGGAGAAACGGTTCCTGAGAAGAGCCAAAGCCCAGGTCAGAGGACCCCTTTGTAGAGGAATTGTGGAAGACTTTAGCCTAAAATCAGGATACGGCTTCATCGTAGCACCTGGTATGAAAGAAGGCATTTTTGTCAACAGAAGAGACGTTAGAGCTCATTTGCCCAGAGGACATCCTGGAAGAAACCTAAGGATGGGAGACACAGTGCAGTTTACCATGCATCAAGGCGAAAGAGGCTGGTATGCGCTAGATGTAACACCATGTCCTAAAGATAAAGAAACAGATGAAGACAGAGAAAGAAAAGACAAGGAACCTACTGATGAGACTACCACTGATGACGAAAGAGAGCGAGAAACCAACAGGTGCCGCAGCCCTACAGGCCCAAGCCCTGGTGAGGAGGAATCCATGTAAATAACATAAGAAATACAGCAAGTTACCAGTTTTGAAGTTTTTGCAACGTTTTAAAGTTTAAGTATGTGCCCACATAAACTAATGTGAGAAATGAACCTTAAGGCTATGAACTGGCTATAGCCACAAACTCTCGCAGTGTAAATAGTTACACCAGAGGGCACCACCACCACCAGAGTCAGCCTGTTTAGGGGCTTGGCTCGTCTGCAACCAGGGAGCACGTCCGTATATAGGGCCTTGGCTCACCTGCAACCAGAGAGCATGCCTGTTTATGGGGCCTGGCTCTCCACCACAAAGAGGGCACCTGGTCAGCACCAACTGTGGAGGCCGCCTCTGCATCCTGCCAGAAGAGGCTGAAGGCGCGGATCCACCAGGCCAGGTATGCCCTGAAGACCACCAGCCCATGAAAGCCGCCTCTACATCCTGCCAGAAGTGGCTGAAGGCGCGGCCAACGTGAAAGGGTTTAGGGTGGGTTAACGGACTTGTGGGTGGAGGGTGGTGATGTATGGTACCTGGTGGTTTTAAATGTTTTACCATGTTTTACTGTTTTATGCATTTTAAAATGTTGTCTTGCAGCCCGAGGACGTGCTGGTGATAACTAAGGGGGAATGTGGCGCCCCTGACCTGGTCAGGCACCACTGAGTACTGCACCCATGCTGGGGATAGTACAATACAGGTAATCCAGAAGGCTGACCGAGGTGTGACTACACAGGCGCATAGTGATCAGGTCTCACACATGTACCTATGAGAGGACCCCTGGGGATCCCAGGAGGGGGAAAAGCCTTCACCTTCACTGGAATAGTGGAGGGGGCCAAAAGCCTCCATCTCCTCTCAAGGGGTGTGGTAAGAGAGCCTGGTTGCTAGGTGGCGTAGGCAAGAACAGGAGAGGAGGAGCAGTGAGCCAGTTCAGTGCAGAGTCCAGGGAGCTCCGAGAGGAGCTGACCCCTTCCCCTGGGGCTGTTGCAGTCTGACAGCGCCCGCGCAGTGGCTACCGACGGGGGAGAACGGTCACCTAGGAGTGCTACCCGAAACCCGTCTCCAGCTAAAGAGAGAGCACAGAGTGGGAAGTAAGGAGACTGCTAGGGAGTACCAGGCCCAAACGGGCGGCAGATCCCGGAGCGGGGATAGATCCACCTTTCCTTGCTAAACCTGCCGGTGTGGGGCCCTCAAAGCCCACACCACAACACCCAAAAGCCGCAGCCACGTAGCCACAGTTAGGGCCCATAGTTCACAGGAGGCAAGCAGCTGGAGTGATCTGGTCCAGGCGACAAGCAAACGGCAACTGAAGGGGAGAGAGGCTTCAGCAACTTCCCTGGGTGACCCCCATAGGGACTAAAAGTCGGGGTTACCCCAAACCACTAAGGGCTAAGGAAGGCGAGTCGGTAGTCACCATCATAAGTCAGCCTGAAGGATACCTGGTTCCAGCCTGGTTCATCCCAGCTACGCCCGGGTTACTCACCCTGCCATCAACTGTGAGTAAAACCCCCGAAAGACATCCTGCTTGTGTGGAGTTATTCTGCGCCTTGTGGTTCTACACACCTACACAGGGCCCTGGGGCTTGCCTCACTCTCAGGAGGCTATTACAACTAACTGCACCCACCATCAGCTCCAGGCATCCCTTAACCTGCAGTGGCGGTCCCCACTGACCGCAATTCTGAGAGTGGCGTCACGACAATCCTAAAAGAAGGTTCCCTACCTGTGACAAAGACCAGACTGTTCCATCCAAGTGGAGTCCCTGAAGGTAATGCACCGACACTGCACATGCGGGGCTTCACACCTGTACATTCTAGCGTGTCGCCCTGGACAAGCCAGGGGCCACAGAGCACAACACCTACACACCCCACACTCCCTGCAGGCACATCAAGGTCAGACACAAAACCCTTGTTGCCTTCCTCCAGGGGCTGATGTCCACACCAGGGGGTGGAGCCAGGCGGTTGGTCTCCGCCCACCGAGGAGTTCACAGTCCTGGAGGCAGGAAAGACAGGCAGTCTAGTTTTGGAGGAGAAAGTGGAAGGAGGGAAAGTGAGCAGTAGTGAAGTGGCAAGAGAGCAGACTGAAGTGAGTCCGGGTGTGTGGCCCGGACGGAGCAGCAAGGTTGGCAGACGGTGGTGACCGTCTGCAGGAGTGACCGATTGGAGTCTACCGTAAGGACCGTGGACGGGTGGTGGCCCGGCGGTACCGGACCGGTACACAAAGAGAAGCCAGCACCAGTGGCAGGGGCCTTTCGGACCCCGGCAAGGCTAGGAGTCGCCGTGAAGTTGCCGAATACGTTAGTGAAGGGGACCTCCGGGTTTCCAAACAGTCAAGTCCCGACAGAAGGCAACCGTCCAACCATGAAGGGGAGACACCGCCACCGCCAAGGGCAACCGTTTCGCAGGGCCAGCGCCTGCGGGCAAAAGGGGCTCCTCCGGCCCACATCCAGGTCGGTGAGCGGGTTACCGGTGGCAACCCATTGGAATCAACATGGAACATAGGTGCAGGGAGAGACAGTCATCACTAACCTGCAGGGAACAACAACACCGCAGCCGTCCGAGGGACCCGTCCATCCAGCCGCTTGTTTTACCGTGAACTGTGTCATCATCATTGGGCTGAGTGAGTACCTCCGTGCCGTGCGGCACAGCGCTGCCCCTGCGACCCTGCACCTCACCAGGCCCCGCAAGCCGCCTGCCATCCACTCCTACCCCATCACCGGGCCCCGGGACAACCAACCCCCTACCCACGGAGGGGAGAACTAACATCAAAGCTGCTCCCTGTCACCGCTCCCGGGATCCCCATCCAGAGCAGCGGTGGTGTCCACACAATCACCACAACCGTGGGTGGCGTCACGGACAATATCCCCAAAACCAAACCACCCCTTTTCACTCACGGGCGAGGAGTGCCGCTCGAGTCCCCGGGATCCGGCCCATCGCTCGAGCCACCGAGCAGCAGCAGCCGCAGAGCAGCGGCAGCCGGACCCGAGCAGTGGGAGAGCGCAGCGTCCCCTCCTCTGCCCGCGACAACTTGGCGTCACGAACAGGATCTTACCGCTCTGCCGTCTGGTAGAGGTGCGCCTTGTTACCGCCGGAGGTGTCCGGCCGAAAAATTTCAGAAGCCGCCATCTTTGGCGCGAAAAGTTCCCGCTCGAGTGTCTCCTCGAGTAGTGGAGGCACGAAGGCCAAAACCCCGCCCCTGTAGATGAGGAGACGGAAACAGGCTAAGGGGGACGAAATGGCGGCTGGTCGCATGTGAGTGCGGCTATAGAAGCAGGGACGCCAGGACCCTGCGGCCATTGACTGGTTCCTGGAAGAGGCCGCTGCTAAAGATGCTGAGTCCGACCGACAACACCGTGGTCCCCGCGCCTGGCCCCGCAGCGTGGGTGGAAGTCCGGACCGTCCAGCTAAGCAGCCGTCTGCAGGTCTGCATGCAGCTCCTCCTGGAGGAGTGGGAGGCCGACATGGCGGAAGTGGTGGCGGCCATACGGAGACGCGAGGTGAAGGGAGTCTTGGAAAGGAGGGTAAGTGACCCACGCCCCTAAACCCCTAGTGGGTCGGTCATCGCGGCCGAGGGACCCGGTCCATACCCGTTCGCCCTGCTACCTCCCCCGCTACCCGTGTTGGCTGCTGCTGCCCCGCCACTAGGCCCGCTACCACCACCACCGGTAGCAGTACCCTGCCAATCCGCCCTGGCGGACCGACCTGCAGCAGAAGCCCGTGACCGCCCTGAACCGATTCCATGGAAGAAGCCGAGGGCTGAGGCCGTCAGCAAAGATGCACCGGAGGCACGGCGGGGATGCAGCTGCCAGGAGGCAGAGCAGGTCATGTCACAGCGGGGTCCCTCATTACTGAAGATGCCGGTCGTAGCCGACACGGAGGGACTCTGGCTGGGTCCGTCCCCCGCACACGCTGAACCGGAGCAAGCAGAAAGTGCTCCAGACTGGGAGTGGCGGCAACGGCAGCTGCGCAGAGAGATCGATGCCCGAGAGGGGTGTAGAGCGGATGTGCATGCCCGCAAGTATATGGAGGAAGATCGCCTGCAGCGAGCTACCATCGGGGTCCCGAGCGGTGCACCATGTGAAGGTGGCACTAGAGCCCCACGAGTGGGAATGGACTGTTGAGCCGCAAAAGGCAGCGGTCCACCGCTGCAAATTGTCCCCGTTGGGACCACCAGCTGTGTGTGTTAAAAAATGCAGTTTGAAAAGTTTTGCAAAAATGATAAGGATAATCTACCGATGAAGTCACCTGATTGCCATCTGATTTACTGCTCATTGAAACCGGTTGTTGCCGGCACCGTTGTCCCCGTGGGGACCATTCAAAAAGTTGCATAAAGAACTCTTTATGAACAGGCCCGAGAACTTGCAGGGCAACCACAAACTTAGTGGCATGTAAATAAAAATGTTTGTTGCAGCTTTCACCGTTACCGCCTCCGGAGAGGCAGATTGGAGGAAGGGCCCGCAGTGGAGCAGGCTGGGGCCCAGCCACCACCGGAACCGGTGGCATTCCTCTGGGGGTTTCAGGGGTTCCCCATGGACGTGGGTCCCCTGAAAAAAGACAGAACCCGCTCAGGCAATTTGTGCAGGACTGGGGTCAAGGGGTGCTGCCTGTTTGCTAGGGGCAGCATCAGGGCCAGGTTGCTTGGGTGGGAGAGAGCGGAAGCCGTAACCGTTTGAAACCATTTAAGTAAGAGTACCTCCCGATGTGGGAAGATGTTATTTTAATTGTATGTCTGTCACCGTTTTACATTTTTATATTTTTACAGTTAAAAATAAAAATAAAACCGGTGTTGGACGGGCAGCCCGAGGACGGTCTGCATTTTGCTAAGGGGGAATGTGTCGCCCTGGACAAGCCAGGGGCCACAGAACACAACACCTACACACCCCACACTCCCTGCAGGCACATCAAGGTCAGACACAAAACCCTTGTTGCCTTCCTCCAGGGGCTGATGTCCACACCAGGGGGTGGAGCCAGGCGGTTGGTCTCCGCCCACCGAGGAGTTCACAGTCCTGGAGGCAGGAAAGACAGGCAGTCTAGTTTTGGAGGAGAAAGTGGAAGGAGGGAAAGTGAGCAGTAGTGAAGTGGCAAGAGAGCAGACTGAAGTGAGTCCGGGTGTGTGGCCCGGACGGAGCAGCAAGGTTGGCAGACGGTGGTGACCGTCTGCAGGAGTGGCCGATTGGAGTCTACCGTAAGGACCGTGGATGGGTGGTGGCCCGGCGGTACCGGACCGGTACACAAAGAGAAGCCAGCACCAGTGGCAGGGGCCTTTCGGACCCCGGCAAGGCTAGGAGTCGCCGTGAAGTTGCCGAATCTGTTAGTGAAGGGGACCTCCGGGTTTCCAAACAGTCAAGTCCCGACAGAAGGCAACCGTCCAACCGTGAAGGGGAGACACCGCCACCACCAAGGGCAACCGTTTCCCAGGGCCAGCGCCTGCGGGCAAAAGGGGCTCCTCCGGCCCACATCCAGGTCGGGGAGCGGGTACCGGTGGGAACCAATCGGAATCAACATAGAACATAGGTGCAAGGAGAGACAGTCATCACTAACCTGCAGGGAACAACAACACCGCAGCCGTCCGAGGGACCCGTCCATCCAGCCGCTTGTTTTACCGTGAACTGTGTCATCATCATTGGGCTGAGTGAGTACCTCCGTGCCGTGCGGCACAGCGCTGCCCCTGCGACCCTGCACCTCACCAGGCCCCGCAAGCCGCCTGCCATCCACTCCTACCCCATCACCGGGCCCCGGGACAACCAACCCCCTACCCACGGAGGGGAGAACTAACATCAAAGCTGCTCCCTGTCACCGCTCCCGGGATCCCCAACCAGAGCAGCGGTGGTGTCCACACAATCACCATAACCATGGGTGGCATCACGGACAATATCCCCAAAACCAAACCACCCCTTTTCACTCACGGGCGAGGAGCGCCGCTCGAGTCCCCGGGATCCGGCCCATCGCTCGAGCCACCGAGCAGCAGCAGCCGCAGAGCAGCGGCAGCCGGACCCGAGCAGTGGGAGAGCGCAGCGTCCCCTCCTCCGCCCGCGACACTAGCATCTACCCAGAGTGTGTGCGCTTCCTCACATCACGCACTAAGATTTAAAGGGCCAGCGGCCGGTTAAAGCGCGGCTGCCGCTTGAGCACTGCGGTTCCGGGAATGTGCCCGGGGCCGTAGAAAAAGTCATCGCGGGCCACAAATGGCCTGCGGGCTGGAGGCTCCCCACCCCTGGGTTAGAGTATGGGCAGGCAGATGTTATAGACATCGAACACAGGTGCATTTTATTGATAACATTTTGATTGCACAGAGTTAGGCGGGCTTTGCACACTACGACATCGCAGGTGCGATGTCGGTGGGATCAAATTGAAAATGACATACTTCCGGCATCGCATGCGACATCGTAGTGTGTAAAGGCTCGATGATACGATTAACGAGCGCAAAAGCGTCGTAATCGTATCATCGGTGCAGCGTCGGCGTAATCCATGATTACGCTGACGCGACGGTCCGATGTTGTTCCTCGTTCCTGCGGCAGCACACATCACTGTGTGTGAAGCCGCAGGAGCGAGGAACATCTCCTACCGGCGTCACTGCGGCTTCCGTAGGATATGTGGAAGGAAGGAGGTGGGCGGGATGTTTACATCCCGCTCATCTCCACCCCTCCGCTCCTTTTGGCCGCCTGCCGTGTGATGTCGCAGTGACGCCATACGACCCGCCCCCTTAATAAGGAGGCGGGTCGCCGGCCAGAGCAACGGTCGCAGGACAGGTGAGTTCATGTGAAGCTGCCGTAGCGATAATGTTCACTACGGCAGTTATCACAAGGATATCGCAGCTGCGACGGGGGCGGGGACTATCGCGCTCGGCATCGCAGCATCGGCCTGCGATGTCGCAGCGTGCAAAGTGCCCCTTACTGTGATGAGTTCCTGTGGCAATTGTTGTGCCTCATCCATGACCATCACCTCATGTTGCAGGGATCTGTACACAATTCCTGGAAGGTGAAAACATACAAACATACCTACATGGTAGCATACTCACTGGAGATGTCACCCATTGAGCATGTTTGGGATGCTCTGGATTGGCGTATACGACAGCGTGTTCAAGTTCCCACCAATATCCAGCAACTTCACAGCCATTGAATATGAGTGGACCAACATCCCACAGACCACAATCACCAACCTGACCAACTCAAAGGAGATGTGTTGCATTGCGTGAAGCAAATTGTGGTCACACCAGATACTGACTGGTTTTATAACCTCCTTGGAACCTTCCAACACTGGAAAACTGCACACTTTAGAGTGGTCGTTAATTGTGGCCAGCCTAAAGCCTGCTTTACACGTTGCAATTTTGCATACGATATCGTATGCGATTTGCAACGCCCCCATCGTATGTGTGGCACGTTCAATTTGTTGAACGTGCCGCACAAACGATTAACCCCTGTCACACGTACTTACCCGTCCATAGGACCTTGATGTGGGCGGCGAACGTCCACTTCCTGGAGTGGAAGGGACGTTCGGTGTCACATCGACGTCACGCGGCAGCCGGCCAATAGAAGCGGAGGGGCGGAGCTGAGCGGGACAGAAACATCCCGCCCACCTCCTTCCTTCTGCATTGTGGGCCGGGAGCCGCAGGACGCAGGTAAGATCTGTTCATCGTTCCCGGGGTGTCACACACTGCAATGTGTGCTACCCCGGGTACGATGAACAATCTGACGTGCAATTCTAGAGAAAGGTATGATGTGTATGCGATGAACGTTTTACCGTTCAATCGCAATCGCACATAGCTGTTACACACTACAATGTACCTTACGATGCCGGATGTGCGTCACTTATGACGCGACCCCGCTGACACATTGTAAGATACATTGCAGCGTGTAAAACAGGCTTGAGGCACACCTGTGCAATAATCATACTGTCTAATCAGCATCTTGATTTGCCACACCTGTGAGATGGATTGTCTCGGCAAAGGAAAAACGCTCACCAACACAAACACAGATTTAGACAAATTTGTGAACAATATTTGAGAGAAAAAGACCTTTTGTGCACATAGAAAAAGTCTTAGATCTTTGAGTTCAGCTCATGAAAAATGGAGCAAAAACAAAAGTCTTGTGTTTATATTTCTGTTCAATGTACATAGCGCGATCATAATGCATAGTGCTTTACAAACATTATTATCTCTGTTCCCATTAGGACTCACAATCTAAATTCCAAATCAGTATTCCTTTGATTTGGTACATAGAATGAAAATTGTGCAATATCCGATATGTCGGGTGTACAATTAGAAAACCACAAAAGTGCGTTACTGAGCACCTATCCAATATCAGTAAAAAAATAAATCTTCTTCAGGGCTCAGGTAAACATTTGGTAGAAATGCACAATAAGAGGGTAATTGGTTTAGTTTTCTATGGTGTAGAGAGGGTTACTTATCCAATTAGGGGAGGTGTTTGGCAGAGAAAGCTTGTGGTAAGGGGCACCTTTTGGATAATGAGATTAAGGGTGGAAACACATCTATGCGAGTAAAATCGGTCCGACTGGGCTGAAAAATACTCGGCTGATTTTAGTTCACGTTAGGTGCGAGTGCAACGCAAGTGCGATGCTATTTCTGAGATTTTACTAGCGTGTGTAATGCGTGTGTAATGCGTATTTTTTACTATGTCATCTGCCATTCAGCGCTGCTACATGGCCGCTGACAGCAGACACAGACAGCCATGTAGCAGAGCTGAACGGCAGATGACAGCAGCCACAGACAGAGCCGCACTGTCAGAATGAACTCGGGTGAACTTAACCCGATTTCATTGTCATGCTGCGGCTCTGTCTGTGCCGCGTCCTGATTAGCGGTCACCAGTGAAGGGCTCACCGGTGACCGCTAATCCCCTGAGTGACTGAAGTTAGCAGCCCTCTCTCATACTCACCGATCCCCGGCGCCGCGCTGCACGGCTTTCTCACTGCTCCGGCGGCTTTTACTATTTTGAAAAAGCCGGCCGCTCATTAAACAATCTCATATTCCCTGCTTTCCCCGCCCACAGGCGCCTATGATTGGTTGCAGTGAGACACGCCCCCACGCTGAGTGACAGGTGTCACACTGCACCCAATCACAGCAGCCGGTGGGCGGGTCTATACTGTGCAGTGAAATAAATAAATAAATAATTAAAAAAAATGGCGTGCGGTCCCCCCCAATTTTAATACCAGCCAGATAAAGCCATACGGCTGAAGGCTGGTATTCTCAGGATGGGGAGCTCCACGTTATGGGGAGCCCCCCAGCCTAACAATATCAGCCAACAGCCGCCTAGAATTGCCGCATACATTATATGCGACAGTTCTGGGACTGTACCCGGCTCTTCCCGATTTGCCCTGGTGCGTTGGCAAATCGGGGTAATAAGGAGTTAATGGCAGCCCATAGCTGCCACTAAATCCTAGATTAATCATGTCAGGCGTCTATGAGACACCCTCCATGATTAATCTGTAAGTTACAGTAAATAAACACACACACATGAAAAAATCCTTTATTAGAAATAAAAAACACAAACACATTCCCTCATTACCAATTTAATAAGCCCCAAAAAGCCCTCCATGTCCGGCGTAGTCCACGGACCTCCAGCGTCGCTTCCAGCATGAAGGTGACAGGAGCTGCAGAAGACACCGCCGCTCCGGTCACCTCCAAGCAGCAACTGAGGTGAGTAGCGCGATCAGCTGAGCTGTCACTGAGGTTACCCGCTGTCACTGGATACAGCGGTGACAGCGATTAACCTCAGTGACACCTCAGCAGATCGTGCTACTCACCTCAGTTGCTGCTTGGAGGTGACCGGAGCGGCGGTGTCTTCTGCAGCTCCTGTCACCTTCATGCTGTAAGCGACGCTGGAGGTCCGTGGACTACGCCGGACATGGAGGCCTTTTTGGGGCTTATTAAATTGGTAATGAGGGAATGTGTTTGTGTTTTTTATTTCTAATAAAGGATTTTTTCATGTGTGTGTGTTTATTTACTGTAACTTACAGATTAATCATGGAGGGTGTCTCATAGACGCCTGACATGATTAATCTAGGATTTAGTGGCAGCTATGGGCTGCCAATAACTCCTTATTACCCCGATTTGCCAACGCACCAGGGCAAATCGGGAAGAGCCGGGTACAGTCCCAGAACTGTCGCATATAATGTATGCGGCAATTCTGGGCGGCTGTTGGCTGATATTGTTAGGCTGGGGGGCTCCCCATAACGTGGAGCTCCCCATCCTGAGAATACCAGCCTTCAGCCGTATGGCTTTATCTGGCTGGTATTAAAATTGGGGGGGACCGCACGCCATTTTTTTAAATTATTTATTTATTTATTTCACTGCACAGTATAGACCCGCCCACCGGCTGCTGTGATTGGGTGCAGTGAGACACCTGTCACTCAGCGTGGGGGCGTGTCTCACTGCAACCAATCATAGGCGCCTGTGGGCGGGGAAAGCAGGGAATACGAGATTGTTTAATGAGCGGCCGGCTTTTTCAAAATAGTAAAAGCCGCCGCAGCAGTGTGACAGCCGTGCAGCGCCGCGCCGGAGATCGGGGAACGGTAAGTATGAGAGAGGGGGGGAAACTCACCGACAGACTGTGAGAGAGGGACAGAGATAGTGACGGACCGACAGAGAGAGAATAAAGACCGAGAGGGAGAGACCGACTGACAGAGAATAGTGATTGACAGACATTGGGAGACATCGCTCGTTTCCAGTGTTTTAGGAAACATGCGAGAAATGTATTTAGAAAATCGGATGTCACTAGGATGGTGTGAGTGCCGTCCCGTGACATCCGATTTTTTACACGCTCCCATAGACTTGCATTGGAGAAACTCGCAGTAGAAACTCGCAAAAAAGCAGCATGCTGCGATTTTTTTCTCAGTCCGATTTGGACTGAGAAAAAAAATCGCAGATGAGAGCTGAATCATTCACTAACATGTGTCCGATTCCAATGCGAGATTTTCTCACATTGCTCTACTGCGAGAAACTCGCAAGTGAGAAGCAGCCCTTAATGCTTAACACGCTAACAGTAGGAATTTCAGTAATGATGCATTATTTCAATACAGTCAGGGCCAGAAATATTGGGACAGTGACACAAGTTTTGTTATTTTAGCTGTTTTCAAAAACATGTTCAGAAATACAATTATATATATAATATGGGCTGAAAGTGCACACTCCCAGCTGCAATATGAGAGTTTTCACATCCAAATCGGAGAAAGGGTTTAGGAATCATAGCTCTGTAATGCATAGCCTCCTCTTTTTCAAGGGACCAAAAGTAATTGGACAAGGGACTCTAAGGGCTGCAATTAACTCTGAAGGCGTCTCCCTCGTTAACCTGTAATCAATGAAGTAGTTAAAAGGTCTGGGATTAATTACAGGTGTGTGGTTTTGCATTTGGAAGCTGTTGCTGTGACCAGACAACATGCGTTCTAAGGAACTCTCAATTGAGGTGAAGCAGAACATCCTGAGGCTAAAAAAAAAGAAAAAATCCATCAGAGAGATAGCAGACATGCTTGGAGTAGCAAAATCAACAGTCGGGTACATTCTGAGAAAAAAGGAATTGACTGGTGAGCTTGGGAACTCAAAAAGGCCTGGGCGTCCACGGATGACAACAGTGGTGGATGATCGCCGCATACTTTCTTTGGTGAAGAAGAACCCGTTCACAACATCAACTGAAGTCCAGAACACTCTCAGTGAAGTAGGTGTATCTGTCTCTAAGTCAACAGTAAAGAGAAGACTCCATGAAAGTAAATACAAAGGGTTCACATCTAGATGCAAACCATTCACCAATTCCAAAAATAGACAGGCCAGAGTTAAATTTGCTGAAAAACACCTCATGAAGCCAGCTCAGTTCTGGAAAAGTATTCTATGGACAGATGAGACAAAGATCAACCTGTACCAGAATGATGGGAAGAAAAAAGTTTGGAGAAGAAAGGGAACGGCACATGATCCAAGGCACACCACATCCTCTGTAAAACATGGTGGAGGCAACGTGATGGCATGGGCATGCATGGCTTTCAATGGCACTGGGTCACTTGTGTTTATTGATGACATAACAGCAGACAAGAGTAGCCGGATGAATTCTGAAGTGTACCGGGATATACTTTCAGCCCAGATTCAGCCAAATGCCGCAAAGTTGATCGGACGGCGCTTCATAGCACAGATGAACAATGACCCCAAGCATACAGCCAAAGCTACCCAGGAGTTCATGAGTGCAAAAAAGTGGAACATTCTGCAATGGCCAAGTCAATCACCAGCTCTTAACACAATTGAGCATGCATTTCACTTGCTCAAATCCAGACTTAAGACGGAAAGACCCACAAACAAGCAAGACCTGAAGGCTGCGGCTGTAAAGGCCTGGCAAAGCATTAAGAAGGAGGAAGCCCAGCGCTTGGTGATGTCCATGGGTTCCAGACTTAAGGCAGTGATTGCCTCCAAAGGATTCGCAACAAAATATTGAAAATAAAAATATTTTGTTTGGGTTTGGTTTATTTGTCCAATTACTTTTGACCTCCTAAAATGTGGAGTGTTTGTAAAGAAATGTGTACAATTCCTACAATTTCTATCAGATATTTTTGTTCAAACCTTCAAATTAAACGTTACAATCTGCACTTGAATTCTGTTGTAGAGATTTCATTTCAAATCCAATGTGGTGGCATGCAGAGCCCAACTCGCGAAAATTGTGTCACTGTCCAAATATTTCTGGACCTAACTGTACTGATCGGTAATAATGTGCATTCAGATTGAATCATATTGATGGTATTTTACATTATATTTATATGTTGTGTGTCGTGGGCGGAGGGGACACGCTCGCCACACTCGGGTTCGGGGCTTCTGCTGCTGCTGCTCGGTGGCTCGAGCGGTGGACCGGACCCAAGGACTCGAACAGCGCTCCTCACCCGTGAGTGAAAAGGGGGTGGTTTGGTTAGGGAGATTGTTCATGATGCCACCCACGGGTCATGGTGATAATGGCACCACCGCTACTGGTAACGGGGATCCCAGGAGAGATGGTAGGGTGCAGCTGAGATGTTGTCCCCTCCGTGGGCAGGGGTTGGTGATCCCGGGGCCCGATGGTGTAACGGGGAGGCCGGATGGCTGGGGTGCAGGGACTGCGCGGCGCGGTGCCGAACGGCACTGGTGTACTCACTCAGACAATCACTGACAGAGTCTCTGGTAAACCAAAACGGCCGGATGGACGGGTCACGCAGCCGGCTGCAGTGTCGTTGTTGTGCTCTCCCCGGATGGCTGATGGTGACTGTCTTTCCCTGCACCTTTAAGAATGTTCTTGACTCCTGTGATTGCCCACCGGTAGTCCGCTCCCCGGTGTATAGGTGCCGTAGGAGCCCGTTTTGCCCGCAGGCGCTGGCCCTTGGATCTCTAGCCTGTGGCGGTAGCTGTATATTCCTCTCTGGATGGACGGTTGCCTTTAATCGGGACTTTAGTAGTTGATAAACCCCAGGGGTTCCTGTCACATTCGGATTTGACTATTGACGGCGGCTCCAAGCCTGGTCGGGGTCCGATGGCCCTGCCTGTGTGCTTAGCTTCACTCCGTTCCCCGGTCCAGTACCGGCGGCCCGACACCCGACCCCGGTCCTTACGGCTCTGCGGAGTTCCACTAACTCCTGCAGACTGCCACCACTGTCTGCCAACCTTGCTGTTAGTGTCTGGGCTCCAACCCAGACACCCAAGTGTTCACTCCTCTCACTCTCACCTCCAAACTCTAACTGACACTTTTCCCGCCTCCAGGCCTGTGAACTCCTCGGTGGGTGGGGCCAACCGCCTGGCTCCGCCCCACCTGGTGTGGACATCAGACTCTGGAGGGAGGCAACAAGGGTTTTGTGTTTGGCTGCTGTAACTGCCTAGGGTGGGGGTGTGTGTTTTGGTATGTCTGTGACTACCTGGCTAATCCAGGGCGTCACATGTGTAATGCTCACCGCCAGTGTTGCTGAGTCGGCAGTATAGAACCCACTGGACTACAGGGGGGACCCGGGCTTACCCTTAGTGGAAGAGCCTTAACTAAGCATCTGCCACGAGGTGGATGCCGGGTACCATTCCCAGGGCAGTGACCGAGACTGTGGCAGCTGACCCCCAAGACAGGAGACAGACTCAGGTATAGACATAGGTGAAGGCAGGTACAGAAGGAATGCCTGAAGGAGACAGACAGATGGGTACAAACAGGTGTAGTGGGCACAACAGGATAGATAGGTACAGCATGGGAAGCAGGTACAGGTAATGGCGCAGGGACTACAGGACCTGACAACTAGCTAGCAGACTGGAAGACTAACTAACTAGGAGCGATGTGCAGGCACCTCCCCTAATAGGAGGGTGCCTTAAATACTTAGTGCCTCTCAGCCAAAGGCTGAGAGGCATTTCCAGTAAATGGCGCATCGGCCCTTTAAGAGGAGAACAGGTGTGTGCGCGCGTACCCTAAGCACACGCCTGGGAAACCTGAGTTGCGTGCACAAGCCCTGCAAGTGGGAGAGAGCAGGAGCACATATGGACGGCCGCAGGGCAGTGTGGGAGGAAGCAACCCGGCCAAGGTGGTAAGTCTGTGTCTCTGCAAGGATGCCGGCACTACAATGTGAGTGGATGTTCACAGTGTTAAAAGGTTTTTCTTAGGATTTTATAAACTATTAAGGGGTCTGTGTATATTAGAAACATGTTATCCTTTACCCCATGTGGAATACTCCTTTTTAAACTGAATTTTAAATGATTTGCTGAATGAAAGTTTAAAAGACACAGTCGAAGTGTCATGATTCCCCTCCTGTAATTTTGTATTCCCTATTCTACTGGTCCTTTAGGTTTCCACGCATATGACTCTGATGGATCTAGTTCTTCCAGCTCTATTGATCCATGTGCTGTCCTGCGTATTTAGTCCAACTGGTCCTTGCTATTCCACGTGAAGAAAGGCATGTACAACTATAAGCGCCATGCTCCTTCGCTAGGATGTGACTTTGGGTGGGGTGCATGACACTTCTTCAGACTGGTGTCCATCACACTCTGATAGTTTTCGTCATACATTAAATAGTAACACGCAACACCAGAGTTCACTTGGCAATCAGACTTGTTTAATTTACTCTTCACACTGTTATGACAGACATGGCCTCACTCCTCATGGTTCTTCTTCTACTGTTTCTGGGGTACTCCTTCTCGACCTGTCCTCCACTATTTTGGAGCTTGTCCTTAAGCTGCCGGCTCTGTACCTCCATTTCCCCTCTTTATCACTTATTTATCTGCTTCTGGGAATCGAAGGCTCTTTAGTCTCACGACTTTCTAAGCCCGCCGGGGTAAGTCATAGGCTCC
Source organism: Anomaloglossus baeobatrachus (assembly GCF_048569485.1). Taxonomy (NCBI): domain Eukaryota; kingdom Metazoa; phylum Chordata; class Amphibia; order Anura; family Aromobatidae; genus Anomaloglossus; species Anomaloglossus baeobatrachus. The sequence goes on from NC_134361.1 coordinate 176,244,789, forward strand.
GGACTTCATGAGGTTACCTTAGGTTTCCCTGACAGGCCCACATCTTCTCACATTCAAACCATATTCAAGACTTGCACCCCTCGAAGCCCATCTCGCTAATCATCTCTCCTGCTAACTGTCTCTCCTCCCTTCCATTGACTCAACCCTATCTAACATCTAATCTAGCACTGCTCCAGGCCACCCGCTAGGTGGCGCCTGCTGGTACACAGCCTTGGCTCTGCTACATTGGGAACCTACAGTCAGCTAGCAGAATTTTCATGTTAACACACATTTAGACTTTTTGCATTATAAGTAGACGGCATATAGTATAAAACAGTGTAGGGACATGAGCACCTCTTGCATACGTGATGTCCTGCAAGTACAGCTCTACTGCATCCACACGTTCAGTCCGTGCTGCTCACCCTAACCTATTGTTTTGGAATCCACCTTGTGACGCCCCTGGACTATCAGGTCGCCACAGGGTATTGCACAATCTACCCTTTCGTGCAGTATCCACCTCCCTCTTGGTGTTGGGTCCCTAACCAAATGGTGTTGCCTACATCAGCTAATCAAATCCTAGATACACCCTGCACCACACCCACCAAACACACCAGTGGGCAGCTTAAGTGGAATAGAGTCGCCCCCCGGGGGGGGTCAGGCAGAGGAGGCGAGGAGTGTAGTCAGTCTGAAGTGGAGTGAAGTAGTGAGTGGTGGTGAGAGAGTATCCCTCGAGCTGCGAGGAGCTCTGAGGAGGTCGGGAGCGGGGACTCCCATAGAGAAGCTGTCTAGGTGGCAGACGGTGGGCTGGGCCTAGAGGAGTTGGACCTCCGGTCGCAGGGGATCGTGGCAAGGGTCTCGGATCTGTCGAGCAGGACAGCCGGCGGCCTTGCACCATCACCGGGCTAGGACCAAGACACGATGGGGTACGCGGACCCTAGGTCGGGGAATAGCTGCATGCAACCCAATAATTTACCTGTGGAGAACGGAGCCTTCAAGATTCATTCCCAACGGCTCCAAAATCGGGGCACTAGCGCAACGAGAAGAATAGGTCTTTCCATTTAAAACGGTCCAGAAAATCTCAAACGTGAGCCCTGAGAGCAAGCTCCCATACGTAGTCACAGTGGGGAGCGGGACCCGGCAAGTTTCACACTACTGGGACCACCTAAGAAGTAAACTTAGTGCCAGGAGGCAGGTCACAGAGCACCAGGCAGCACCATTGGGGACGGGACACGAACTAGCTCCCCTCAGCGGCAGCGGTGTCCAGAGACTTGGTTTACCCTGTTGTCGGTGTCTGCTTAATGGACTGAGTGAGTTCAAGAGTGATCGCTGCATCCCACGGCCTTATCCCCACACTGAGTCCCGGGGCATCCCCCCTACCCGTGGAGGGTTCTAACACGTTGCTGCCCTGTTCCATCATCCCCAGGTACTCTCAACTGCAGCGGTGGTACTCCTAATTACCACACACCACGGGTGGCGTCACAAACTCTATAATCCCTTGTAAATACCCCCTTCATTTGAGTGGCCGCACGACCCCCAGGTCCGGAGACCCTCGAGCCACTGAGAACCCGGATCCAAGCAGCTCGGCTGCTTCCACGGGGGCGGCACACACCTCAGATGGCGATCCCATAACACAACCCCTGACTGAAGATCTCATGAACAGATAATACATCATATAATGTACAGATTATATAGTTTATTTTAATTTGATTTAAACATTATAAAGTTTTGCACAAAATATAGAGAAAAGATTATGCAGTGAAACCAATGAGTACTGTGAAAAGTTGTGATTCCTACCTGTATCCAGGAATTCACACTGTCTGAACTCCATGCATTTATTGATCCAGTATTTTGTAATCTGGCTAGTGATGGTACCCAGGAACCTGGGTAAATGAAAAATGATTTATATTTTAGGTAAATAATGGAAATTATGTTTATTGAATGTCAAGAAGTAACTCTCAAAACCTGTCACTTTCATCCCTTCAAGCTGGTAAACTACATTCAATCAGCTTCATCTAAGACCCGCAACACACATCCGTTTAATTTGTACGTGTGCGGTACGTATTTGCACGTACCAGAGACACGTACACACGGAGACCCATGTTATTCAATGGTAGATGGCACACACACGTAAAATCACACGGAACGTGTGTCCGTGTGGTAAGTACGTGTGTGCGCTTTTCTACACGGACTACATGTCCATTTTTGGCCGGCAGCACGCAGGCACGGACCCGCTTTAGTCTATGGGTCCGTGGCTGCACGTACCGCACACAGAGTATGTCCGTGTTCAGCACGTTTCGTGCGTGTGTGTTTTTACACTAGCGATCTTATTTTTTGGTTTTTTTAAATTAAAGTCAGTATACTTACCTTTTTTTCTGCTGTTCTCAGTCATACTTACATTGGCGCTTGGTTTTTTTCTTCCCCCGGCTCATACCGCTCCCCGATCACCAGCGCGCCGAGGAACAGCTGTGCAGAGAATACGCGGCAACAATTACTTTGAATATGCCGGCCGCTCATTAATCAATCTCGTATTCCCTGCTTTCCCCACCCACAGACGCCTGTGATTGGTTGCAGTCAGACACGCCCCCCACGCTGAGTGACAGCTGTCTCACTGCACCCAATCACAGCAGCCAGTGGGCAAGTCTATACTGTGCAGGAAAATAAATAAATAAATAATTTAAAAAAACGGCGTGCGGTCCCCCCCAATTTTAATACTAGCCAGATAAAGCCATACGGCTGAAGGCTGGTATTCTCAGGATGGGGAGCCCCACGTTATGGGGAGCCCCCCAGCCTAACAATATCAGTCAGCAGCCGCCCAGAATTGCCGCATACATTATATGCGACAGTTCTGGGACTGTACCCGGCTCTTCCCGATTTGCCCTGGTGCGTTGGCAAATCGGGGTAATAAGGAGTTATTGGCAGCCCATAGCTGCCAATAAGTCCTAGATTAATCATGTCAGGCGTCTCCCCGAGATACCTTCCATGATTAATCTGTAAATTACAGTAAATAAACACACCCCCCCGAACAATCCTTTATTAGAAAAAAAAACACTAACAAATTGCCTTGTTCACCAATTTAATAAGCCCGAAAAAGCCCTCCATGTCCGGCGTACTCCAGGATGGTCCAGCGTCGCTTCCAGCTGTGCTGCATGCAGGTGACAGGAGCAGCAGAAGACACCGCCGCTCCTGTCAGCTCCACGCAGCTAATGAAGGGAATAGCGCGATCAGCTGTATTCAGCGTTGGCCGCGAGTAACCTCAGTGACAGCTCAGCTGATCGCGCGGCTGTCTTCATTAGCTGCGTGGAGATGACAGGAGCGGATGTGTCTTCTGCAGCTCCGGTCACCTTCATGCAGCACAGCTGGAAGCGACGCTGGACCATCCTGGAGTACGCCGGACATGGAGGGCTTTTTCGGGCTTATTAAATTGGTGAACAAGGCAATTTGTTAGTGGTTTTTTTTTCTAATAAAGGATTGTTCGGGTGTGTGTGTTTATTTACTGTAATTTACAGATTAATCATGGAAGGTATCTCGGGGAGACGCCTGACATGATTAATCTAGGACTTATTGGCAGCAATGGGCTGCCAATAACTCCTTATTACCCCGATTTGCCAACGCACCAGGGCAAATCGGGAAGAGCCGGGTACAGTCCCAGAACTGTCGCATATAATGTATGCGGCAATTCTGGGCGGCTGCTGACTGATATTGTTAGGCTGGGGGGCTCCCCATAACGTGGGGCTCCCCATCCTGAAAATACCAGCCTTCAGCCGTATGGCTTTATCTGGCTGGTATTAAAATTGGGGGGGACCGCACGCGGTGTTTTTTAATTATTTATTTATTTTCCTGCACAGTATAGACTTGCCCACCGGCTGCTGTGATTGGGTGCAGTGAGACAGCTGTCACTCAGCGTGGGGGGTGTGTCTGACTGCAACCAATCACAGGCGTCTGTGGGTGGGGAAAGCAAGGAATACGAGATTGATTAATGAGCGGCCGGCATATTCAAAGTAATTGTTGCCGCGTATTCTCTGCACAGCTGTTCCTCGCCGCGCTGGTGATCGGGGAGCGGTAAGTATGAGAGAGGGCCGCTCACTTCTGTCACTCGGGGGATTAGCGGTCACTGGTGAATCCTTCACAGGTGACCGCTAATCAGTACGCGGCACACAGACAGAGCCGCGGCATGACAATGAAGTCGGGTGAAGTTCACCCGAGTTCATTCTCATCGCGCAACTCTGTCTGCTGTCAGCCGACATGTATCAACGACATTGTGCAACACACAAACGGACATTCCACACGGACATTCCACACGGACATTCCACGTACACATACACGGGCATTTTACACACAAACACGGACATTTTACACGTACACACGGCTCGCATACGCCATCACACGGATGCCATACGTACCGGAGAAACGCCCCAAAAAAACGGAACATGGACCCGAAAAACGGACCGTGTCACACGGACGTTTTTTTTGCGGAAGTGTGTTTTAGGCCTAAAATAGTATTTTGCTTTGGGAAGGCACGAATATGCTTAGGTTTAAAGAGGTGGTCCACTGCAAAGCATAGTGGCCACATTGATGTAATACTGAGACAGAAGGCTTTTTCTAAATACCTTCTGTTGTCCATTCTGCCTCTGAGCGGCGCTATCGCTGTCCACTCATCCCCCATCACATGAGCCATGCTGCAGTGACCTCTGATGTCCAGTGATTTCCCGCTCATCCCCATTACATGACCTGGGCTGCAGTGACTTCTGATGTCCAGTGATGTCACGTCAACTTCCGGAATTGGAAGTTGACCCGGCATCACTGAGGCGGGACCCAGTCTCCATGAGTGACTGGGCTATGGGTGGAGTTTCACCACACATCACTCATAGTTCATTGGTAGAGCTGCTGCCTATGGACAAGGCTTTTATAATTTTGAGTCTTGATGAGACCAGATAATAGAATTGCTTTTAATTTCTGTATGTGCAGAGAGATGGCAGCGCCACCCTCGAAGAGGGTAGCTATGGACCCTGTGAAAGGATGTGGGTGCAAAGGCCCTGACTGCTGGAATAGCGGGACTGAGCCCTCAAATCGGGACAGTTGCGCTTAATCCGGGATGGTTGGGAGCTATGGATAAAGGACAAAATATGATCAGAATCTCTTACCATAGTGTCCTGATGCAGAAATTTGAGAGTCTTGAATTTTTCCAGTGGATAAACCAAGTGGTTGATGACACCCTGTGGAGAAAGTAGTCATTCCAATATACAGTAAACTAAAACATTTCTACTCAGCATTACTTATTAGAGCAAACTTAAGGTAAAGTATATTAGGTATGTTCACACTATGTTTTTGTCTGGAATTTGTTAAGTGGGTCCGCTCTAAAAAAGACGCATGAAAAAGTGCTCAAAAATAATTGTAAAACTCTTTCTACTGAAAAATGACTTGCTGTTCATCCAATCAGGCTTTTGAGTATTTTTTAACTGTTTCAGGTTTCCAAAATGTCAAGCTGTTAAAAAACTGAGCTGACCATTCTTCTACCATTTTCAGGTATGAAGCTATCAAAATAGCATTGCTGTGCACATGTTCCTTCTTTTAAACCCTGAATCGGTTAAAACAAGTAACATGTTCATTATTCAGGCAGCTTCTGCTGGTGACCTGCCTGCGCTCTACATTGAAGAACATCAGGCAGCTTCTGCTGGTGACCTGCTTGCACTCTACACTGAAGAACATCATGCACCTTCTGCTGGTGACCTGCCCACGCTCTACACTGAAGAACATCAGGCATCTTCTGCTGGTGACCTGCCCACGCTCTACACTGAAGAACATCAGGCATCTTCTGCTGGTGACCTGCCCACGCTCTACACTGAAGAACATCAGGCAGCTTCTGCTGGTGACCTGCCCGTGCTCTACACTGAAGAACATCAGGCATCTTCTGCTGTTGACCTGCCCGCGCTCTACACTGAAGAACATCAGGCAGCTTCTGCTGGTGACCTGCCTGCGCTCTACATTAAAGAACATCAGGCATCTTCTGCTGGTGACCTGCCTGCGCTCTACACTGAAGAACATCAGGCATCTTCTGCTGGTGACCTGCCCACGCTCTACACTGAAGAACATCATGCACCTTCTGCTGGTGACCTGCCCACGCTCTGCACTGAAGAACATCAGGCATCTTCTGCTGGTGACCTGCCCACGCTCTACACTGAAGAACATCAGGCATCTTCTGCTGGTGACCTGCCCACGCTCTACACTGAAGAACATCAGGCAGCTTCTGCTGGTGACCTGCCCGTGCTCTACACTGAAGAACATCAGGCATCTTCTGCTGTTGACCTGCCCGCGCTCTACACTGAAGAACATCAGGCATCTTCTGCTGGTGACCTGCCTGCGCTCTACACTGAAGAACATCAGGCAGCTTCTGCTGGTGACCTGCTTGCACTCTACACTGAAGAACATCAGGCAGCTTCTGCTGGTGACCTGCTTGCACTCTACTCTGAAGAACATCATGCACCTTCTGCTGGTGACCTGCCCACGCTCTACACTGAAGAACATCAGGCATCTTCTTCTGGTGGCCTGCCCACACTCTACACTGAAGAACATCTGGCATCTTCTGCTGGTGACCTGCCCGCGCTCTACACTGAAGAACATCAGGCAGCTTCTGCTGGTGACCTGCCCGTGTTCTACACTGAAGAACATCAGGCACCTTCTGCTGGTGACCTGCCCACGCTCTACTCTGAAGAACATCAGGCACCTTCTGCTGGTGACCTGCCCACGCTCTACACTGAAGAACATAAGGCACCTTTTGCTGGTGACCTGCCCACGCTTTACCCTGAAGAATATCAGGCACCTTCCGCTGGTTACCTGCCCATGCTCCACACTTAAGAACATCTGGCACCTTCTGTTGATACCTGCCCATCCTCTACCCTGAAGAACATCAGGCACCTTCTGTTGATGACCTCCCCACGCTCTACCCTGAAGAACATCAGGCACCTTCAGCTGGTGAGCTGCCCACGCTTTACATTGAAGAGCATCAGGCAGCTTCGGCTGGTGACCTGCCCGCTCTCTACACCGAAGAGCATAGAGCGAAAGATGCCATAAGTACGATGGTAAAGCCACCTTAGGAAGACAATCTCCTGCGTTTTCCTCAAGCAATTGTGTGGGCAAAATCTTTGAAACTGCGCAAGCATGTAAAAGATGCCATATTCACATACCGCAAATCCTGATCCAAAAATCGAAATGCCTCAAAAACTTGGAGTTTTCACTCAGTTTCTGCAACAAAAACTCAACAAAAAGATCATGTGAACACACCCTAAGGGTATGTACAGAATGTGTTCATGGCGTCTACTACAGTTTTTCCAGACAAAGCTATGTTAGGCTCAGTTCACACTGTCGTTGTTTTGCATCAGTCACAATCAGTTGTGTGACGGATGCAATGGATGCATTGCAGATAGTGGCACAACTGATGTGACTGATGCTGCAAAAAAAGATCAGTAGATGGCTGCCGGGTGATCAGCTGATCGTTCACAATAGTCGGCTGCCGGGTGATCAGCTGATTGTTCACAAAAGCCGGCCACCAGGCGATCAGCTGATCGTTCACAATAGTCGGCCCCGGCCGATCAGCTGATCATTCCGGCCGCTGGAACTGGAACTGAATGTACAGTCGATCATGGTTTTTTACTGTGCGCATGCTCACACTAAAAAAACGATCCGCCGCACACAAAAAACGTTACATTCAGCGTTGCTCCCACCTGACGGTCAGTCAGTAAACTACTGAACGCGGCGGATGCAGTGTAGGACCATCAGTCACAATCCGTCACTAATATAAGTCTATTTTGAAAAAATGGATTCCTGCAAAATATTTTGCAGGATACCGTAGTTCCTCAATGCAACGTATTGCTACTGATGCAAAACAACAGAAGTGTGAACTTAGCCTTAGGCCCCCTTCACACGTACTTGTCTCCGGTACAAGCTAGGTCCGTGCCCGCATGTACCAGAGACACAGGCACACGTAAACCCATTAAAATCAATGGGTTTATGTGCACGCAAGTGTGCAGCCATTGGCCCGTGCCTCCGTGTGGAGCAGACGTGAGCCCGTGTGCTCCACACGGATGCATGTCCATTTTTCTCCGGCAGCACGGGTGCCACGTGGCCCGCACACGAACCACACGGATGTAGTGTGGATGCGGTCCCGTGTGACACGCACCAGAGAAAACTCACGTGTCAGAGAAAAAAATAAAAAACCTTTACTCACTTTCTCCAGCCCTCCTGTCTCTGCCGCTGCTGTCACTTGCTGCCGACCCCCGCTCATTTAATATTCACTTCACTGCGTCGGAAGCGGCAGCAGCAGGGAGTCTACAGGGCTAGAGACCGAAGATCAGCACCATGTACAGCGACGCCAGGGACAGGTGAGCAGAAAGTTCTCGTTCTCCGTGTGTTATCACGGATAATACACGGAGAACACACGTAGTGCCATAAACACGGCACACGGAGGGGAAAACGCACCTTTGACACGTCCGTGAAACACGTGCGTGATTTTCACGCACGTGTGAAGGAGGCCTTAGGAAAACTCCGGCGTTCATTTTCTTGAAGTGGCTTTGCTAGCGTATTTGCGGTGGTTCCGCCACCAGTAGCTTCCGTCTTCTATGCTCTCAGTATAGAGCACAGGCTGCTTCCTAAAGAATGAACGTTACTTCTTAAGACGACACGTGCAAATAGTTTAAGGGTTTTTAGAGATGGAACTGACCAGAACATCCAAGTTTTTGATTAGTTTTGAGTTTTTGAGAAGGATTTGGAGACTTTTTATATTTTATTGTATACTTCTAAACATTATTATTATCTTATTATTATTTTGTTTTAGTGTTTTTACAATATCCATTAGTTCTACAATTGCATTTTAACATACAATCAATTTATTAATTTACTTATTTATTGTACCTTGCCTGTTTATAAGTATTCTCCATTTTTCCCTTTCTTTCTTACTTTTTTTTATATTTCTAAACTTTTTTTTATTTTAGTATTTACGTGTAATTATTCAAAATTTTAATATCTTTTGTTTTATTTTTTTTAATAGACTTTTAAACATCTTTTGCTATTGTTATTTTTTTTTAATATTTATTATTTCTTCGTAGGCCCCTGAACCTACAAATCACTTACTTATGTATAGCAACTTACCAAGTATCCTCCACCAGAACCTAAAGCTCCTGTAAGTATCTTTGTGATTTTTTTTTTTGTTTCTTTGGTAATGAATGTTATGTTATGTGTCTAATATATGTTTTCAAAATTTTGTGATTGTTGCTTATGGCAACAGTGTTCTACGGACAAAATGGCGGAGTCTAATGCGATATTCACAGCAACTGAGAGCAGAGGAGTGATAAAATTCTTGTTTCTGCAAGGAATCTCAGCGAAGGATATTCATGGTGATATGTCGCAGACATTGGGGGATCAATGCCCTTCATATTCCACAGTTAAGAACTGGGTTGCCAAATTAAAACGGGCCACTTCAGCACCAATGATGAGGAACGTCCTAGATGACCGAGAGTGGTTGTTGTTCCGGAGATTGCCGATGCTGTGCACAACCTCATACTGGAGAATTGAAGAATTTCAGCGAAAGCAATAGCAGACATCATGAGGATTTCCCGTGAACGTGTTTGTGTCATTATTTATGAACATTTGGACATGAGGAAGCTATCTGCAAAGTGGGTCCCCAAATGTTTCACAACAGATCAGAGAAGCATGCGAGTGAAAACTTCCCGCTCCATTTGTCAGTGTTTCCCGACTGGACTGATAAGAACTTCCTGGATCGACTGGTCACTATGGATGAGACCTGGATTTATTTGTATGACCTTGAAAACAAGAAGTCAAAAGAGTGGAGGCACAGTGGTTCTCCTCGTCCAAAGAAGTTCAGGGTGCAAAAATCAGCCACTAAGGTGATGGTGTCTATGTTCTGAGATAAGGAGGGTTTACTGCTAGTGGACTACCTTCAAAAGGGTTCCACCATCAATGCAAGGTATTACATTGACGTTTTGGACCAAGGCAGCTCTGAAGGCCAAAAGGTGCAGCAAGCTGTCCAAAGGAATCTTGTTGCTGTAAGACAACGCTTCTGCTCCCACTGGACAAGCGACCACGGCAAAACTGGCAGAGCTGGGCTTCTAACTGGTTGACCACCCACCTTATTCCCCAGATCTAGCTCCCTCCAACTATTATCTGTTTCCAAACCTGAAGAAACACCTCAAGGGTACCAAATCTCACACTATTTATGATGCCATGGCTGCTACAGATGCCTGGTTTAAGGCACAACCAATATCCTTTTTTTGCTAGGCTTACAGAACTTGGAATACTGATGTAAGAAGTGTCATCAGTGGAGAGTATGTGGAATAACTGTAAAGTTTCATCATCTGATCTTGTTTCTTTCTGGGTAAAACCAAAGACTTATCAGCAGCTCCTCGTAGAATAACTTTTTTAAAGTATGTTATCATACTCTGAGGTTTAAAGAAACCCCAGAACATAATACAACTAATATATAAAAAATTTTAAAAAATCCTGACACTCACCGCTCATTTCTCTGGCCTCTCCACTGCTCACCATCACCCATCTTGTCCTTGTCACATTTTTAATTCCCACGGTGAGCACAGAAGTTCCCAGGTCTCTCACAGTAAGTCGGGACTTCATGATGTCACGACATGTGCCATAATATTCACGTGCTTGGACAACACCGTGCCAGGTCTCATTAGAGCCGGAACTTGTGGCTCAGTGTGAGAGGCCCAGGGATTTCTGCACTCGGGGTGAAGATTAGAAAATACAATCAAGTCCAATCTGGTAATGGTGAGGAGTGGAGGGGCCTCCATGGATGCTGTGTGCACTATTGACCCTAGCATGTAAGAGGTTAATTCAATCACGAAATATGACATATATTTATTTCATATGTTGTGTCTATGATTTTGAGGGGGGCTCGCACACCAAGCCCACATCTTTCCTGGCAGGTGAATGTGGCAAGATCGTGGGATTCTGATGTGTTGCTATACTGGCTAGAGGTCTGCTGAAGACCTCTATGCTTGTCATGATGGTTCTCCTGTGAAAGCCAGCATTTAGCTGACGTTCATAGGAGATCATGATTTTTGCTATACATAGCAGTGCTGATGCTCTGCTATGTATAATTAATCAATATCCTGTTGCTATAATAGACTCACTTGGATCATATACAAGGTAAAGTGCTTCCATTTTATTGTTTTCATATACTGCTTCTGATTCTATGTGCCACAGACCAGTTGCCTGAGCCTTCATTTCCAGGGTGACACCAACACCTGCAATAAAAATAGATTTATTCATTCAATAATTAGATTGTTATATAAATACAATAAGTCTACTAATGACCTTTAACCTTACATAGATTAGGGACTAGTCCTTTACCAGGTGTTAAGGGCCATTTACACGCTGCGACATCGCTAACGATATATCGTCGGGGTCACGGTGTTTGTGACGCGCATCCGACGCCGTTAGCGACGTCGCAGCGTGTAACACGTATGAGCAACCTTAAACGATCGCAAAAGAGGCAAAAATCGTTGGTATGTGAGACGGGGTTCACTTACCAAAAATCGTTGCCTATTCAGTAGTGAGGTTGTTTGTCGTACCTGCGGCCGGCCGCAATGAGGAAGGAAGGAGGTGGGCGGGATGTTCGTCCCACTCATTTACGCCCCTCAGCTTCTATTGGACGGCTGCCTTGTGAAGTCGCTGTGACGCCGTACGTACCGCCCCCTTAGAAAGGAGGCGGTTCGCCGGCCACAGCGACGTCGCAGGGAAGGTAAGTCCGTGTGACGGGTGTAAGTGAGGTTGTGCGCCACGGGCAGCGATTTTCCCGTGACGCACAACCGACGGGGGCGGGTACGCTCGCTAGCAATATCGATAGCGATATCGCAGCGTGTAAAGTACCCTTTAGTCCCACTTTAATTCACTGACTTTTGAAAAATAATGCTTCTTCTGCTAAACTTATAATAATACCCTTGATATTAATAAATACTATCACAAAGTGATCTGTCACCATGCTTATGCTACCTAATCTGAGAACCACATAATGTAGAGACAGAGACTCTGAATCCAGCGGCGATGTGTCACTTACTGGGCTCCTTGCTGTGGTTTTTATAAAATCATCGTTTCATCAGCAGGAGATTATCCTTAGAGGACTAGTAAACCTGCTGCTATGTAGTCCAACTACACCCCGACCTCTAATTGGCAGTTTTCTGCCTGCACACAGTGTACACAAAAAATTAAGAATTAGTGGTATGGGTGGTGTTTTAAGCGGGCTTTACACGCTACGATTTCGCTACAGCGATCTCGTTGGGGTCACAGATTTTGTGACGCACATCCGGCTGCTGTAGCGATGTCGTAGCGTGTGACTCCTAGGAGCGATTTTGGATCGTTGCAAAAACGTCCAAAATCGCTTCTTGTTGACATGGGGGTCCGCTGCCAGTTATCGCTTCTGTCGCAGGGGCGAAGTTGTTCCTCGTTCCTGCGGCAGTGCACATCGCTACATGTGACGCCGCAGGAACGAGGAAGCTCTCCTTACCTGCCTCCGGCCACAATGCGGAAAGAAGGAGATGGGCAGGATGTTACGTCCCGCTCATCTCGCCCCTCCGCTTTCATTGGGCGGCCGCTTAGTGACGTCACTGTGATGCCAAACGGACCGCTCCCTTAGAAAGGAGGCGGTTCGCCGGTCACAGCGACGTCGAAGGACAGGTAAGTATGTGTGACGGGGGTGCGCAATTTTGTGCGCGACAGGCAGCGATATGCCCATCGCGCACAAACGATGGGGGCGGGTGTCATGCTAGCGATATCGGGCCGGATATCGCAGCATGTAAAGCCACCCTTACAGAGCTCAGCATTTAGAGAACTGGTAGTTCTGCAGCAGATCAAACTGTTTTTAATCAAAACTGCAGCAGGCAGCCCAGTAAGTGACATATGACTGGAATCAGGGTCTCTGCCCCTACATCATACTTCTCTAAGATTAGGTACCAAAAACCTGCTGACAGTTTCCCTTTAAGGGATTTCCCAGCTTTATGCTATAATCTTCCCTACAGAAAAATAATCTGCAAAATGTAAATCTATTCATCTAGAAGTGATGTATGTTCAATTTTGTCACAATTTAGCCCAAAGACTATAGGCCTGTATTGTGTGTAAAACATCTGAAGATTTTATAAGATATGGAATTTATGTTTTGTATTGAAAATGAAATGCAAGATGTCTCCGTACTTACCAGGGTACAGATTTACAATATTGATAGGATGATCTTTGTGGCTCCTTTGTGTAAGGATATTCCCATGAAACTGAATGGAAATAATTTCCTTTCTTCCGATGCTCAGTAGATGCCATCGAACTTTCCGATCCAAAGCCAGAACTAGACCAGGCATTGAGTCACCAACAAATCCATTGATAGCTATAATATGAACATGCCATAAAGAAATACAATCATTTCATTTTTCCATTTTAGCAGCATCAATAAAGAAAAAAAACACAGGAAATCACAAAAATCACAAGTTCAAATATTAGGTTTTCAGTTTTTAGACAGTTTTCTGGCTGAATTTTTTCCAGGACATACATTTGCACATTGGTTCTAAACTAGTGAATCATTCATAAGATAAGGAATGTTACAAAAATCTGTACATGACAGATCATGCTGCAGAGTGTCGCAAGGCATTAGTCGTGGGTGAGGGATTGACAACCCTCTACATAGAATATCTTCAAAATTGGGCTGTCCCACTAACCCCTCGGTTGCCAGTTGTACAGCTCCACCTTAGACAGGGTGGTGTCTCTTCTAGGTAGCCTTCCCATTTTTGCCAGGTCTCTGCCCATTCTGTGCTGTCACTCTACAATGGGCGGACCTTCTCTTTCCACTTTGTTTGACGGGAGTGGACACTCGTCGTCATATGCTGGCATCTCCAATCGTGGCACATCTTTCGATAGGTGTAGCTTCTCGAGAACTGGTGCCTTTCCACTTCTCAAATGCTCAAGATGGGCTGAGCTCTCTTTCGGAGTTGCACCACCATCTGCCATCTTAGATCCAATGCTAAGCACCATCTTTGACTACACCACAGTTGCCATCTTCGATGCTTTGTGTGCCTTCTCCATAACACTTGGATTTTCCAACGGCAAGACTTGATCCTGCTGACTATGCCATATGTAGAGTGGCATGGGGTGGTAGTCGTGGTCGAGGGATTGACTTTGGACACCACTACACGCTACATCGAATGACTGGTCCTGGCTGGGTGTGTAGACTTCTGCCGTGCAGGCTGGGAATCTAAGCAGGCCACATACTGCCACTGATGTCAGCTGGCCATGACCAGATAACAACTCATACTCAAGAGGAGACCAACAAATTAATTTCAAACAACAGCAACTCTGCATTATGGTTCATTTTCTGTCAAAAATTCACACTCCAGATAGACACATATCTCCCAGCACACTACAGTTTTGCAGGGCATGTTCATGGTAAAATTTACCGCTGGGTTTGTTCAGATCTTACTGGTTCTGTGAGTTCCAGTGCAGCTAAGCCCAGCGTCCCAGTTTGTGATGGTCACCATCCATTCCTGCAGTCCCACATCCAGTCTCCATAAGGGTCCCATCATGACCAGAGTAAAGTTTTGCACTCCATAACACGTAGGGATAAACCGCTCAGATAGTCAACTATGTTCACATACCAGTTAAGATTAATCCATTACCTTGACGGTTAAAAAGTCTAGCTATTAAACTTCTGTACATGGGCTCCTATTGTCTGGGGCTACTCCATTCAAGGATCAGCCCCTTGTGTCAACGCTGTTCACACTTCGTGTCTCTGTCAGCACTTGAAGTTCATGCTATCCCATCTTCCATCTCCTCTCTTTCACCTTGTCTTTCTGCTGCAACAATCACCCACTGTATGTGACCTTTACAACCAACCGCCTATACGTCCAACACTTTCATTAACTAGATCTTCACTGACTCCTCCAGAATGAACCATCACTTTCCCTTTCCTTTGACCCCTCCCATGGTGGGCTAGTCCCAATGTGACGCCCTGGGCAAGCCAGGGGTCACAGGTCACAACATCACATGCACCCCCACATTCCCTGCAGGTACACCTAGCTAACCTAAAATCCTTGTTGCCTTCCTCCAGGGGCTGATGTCCACACCAGGGGGTGGGCCAGGCGGTTGGCTCCGCCCACCGAGGAGTTCACAGCCCTGGAGGCGGGAGAACCAGGCAGATAAGTTTAGGAGGAGGAAGTAGAAGGAAGTGGTAGAGGAGCTTGAGAGAGGAGTTAAAGTGTAAGACTAAGTGGAAGTAGTGACAGAAAAGGAACAGTTGAGCAAGCCTGAAGTGGGTCCGGGTGTGTGCCCCGGACTGTGACAGCAAGGTCAGCAGACGGCGGTGATAGTCTGCAGGGGGACTGTTTGGAGGTTGCTGGAAGGACCGCGGACGGGTAGTGACCCGGCGGTACCGGAGCAGTATACGAAGAACAGTCAGCACCAGGGCAGGGGCCTTTCGGATTCTGGCAAGGCTAGGAGTCGCCATAATTTGCCAAATCCGTCAGTGAAGAGGACCTCTGTCTCCTAACAACCCAGTCCCGATTGAAGGCAACAGTCTGACCGTTAAGGGAGACACCGCCACCGCCAAGGCACCAGTTTCCCAGGGCCAGCGCCTGCGGGCAAGAGAGAGGCTCCTCCGGCACATGTCCAAGCCGGGGAGTGGGTAACCGGTGGGGACCCATCGCTACCAAAGAGACTTTACATAGGTGCAGGGAAGAGACCGTCACCGCTAACTGCAGGGAACCGCAGCACCGTAACCGTACGAGGGACCCGTCCAACCAGCCGTTTGTTTACCGAGAACTGTGTCGTGTTTACTGGCTGAGTGAGTACCTCCGTGCCGTGCGGCACAGCGCTGCCCCTGCACCTCCATGGGCCCCTGACCCGCCTGTCCACCATTCCAATCCCATCACTGGGCCCCGGGAGCACCACAACCCCTACCCACGGAGGGGCACATCAACAACTGGCTGCTCCATACCATCACTCCCGGGCTCCCCATACAGAGCAGCGGTGGTGTTAACAAATCACCACAACCGTGGGTGGCGTCACGGACAATAAACTATCCCAAAACCCAATCCCCTTTCACTCACGGGCGAGGAGCGCCGCTCGAGTCCCCGGGATCCGGCCCATCGCTCGAGCCACCGAGCAGCAGAGGCCGCAGCAGCAGCGGCAGCCGGACCCGAGCAGTGGGGAGAGCGCAGCGTCCCCTCCTCCGCCCGCGACACCAACACTTAACTTTACTGATCTTACAGTCCGACAACTTCCTAAACAAGTACATTACCACATAAAATACTTGCTATACCCTATTCCTTACATTATACATCACATTATCAATGTTACATATCACAGGCATGGCCGGCTTTAGGCATGTGCGACTTGTGCGGTCGCACCGAGCAGCAGAGGCCGCAGCAGCAGCGGCAGCCGGACCTGAGCAGTAGGGAGAGCGCGGCGTCCCCTCCTCCGCCCGCGACAACTTGGCGTCACGAACAGGATCTTACCGCTCTGCCGTTGGGTAGAGGTGCGCCTTGTGACCGCCGGAGGTATCCGGCCGGAAAATTTCAGAAGTCGCCATCTTTGGCGCGAAAAGTTCCCGCTCCAGCGTCTTCTCGAGTAGCAGAGGCGCGAAGGCTAAAACCCCGCCCCGATAGAGGAGGGGCCGGAAAGAGGCTAAGGGGGACGCGAATGGAGAAATGGCGGCGTCCTCGAATTGGAGCACGGGAGTACCCGCTACCGGGGCATCCAAGCTCTGGGGAAAAAGAGGAGGAGTAGCTTTTGAAGACTGCGGCCCGGGTGAGCTCCCCGCCGGGACCGCTGAGTGGCTGGAGCGGGAGTTGGGTCGGTTCTGCTTGAAGGTGAGGGCGCAGAGCCTGCAGCAGTTGATGGACTGGAAGGCAGAGATGCGCAGGATGGTTGCCGTAGTGGGGGCCCGTGAGCAAGGGGCCGCTGCGGCCGTGCCGCGTCGCGACCAGTCCACCCAAACCCCAGAACCAGCCCTGATTGAGTGGGAGACGGTCATCAGCGCCGCGGCCGGGGAGGCAGAGAGAATGCCGTTGATGGAAGAAGAGGTCCCACGTATGCTGCCTCCGCCGCCTTACCTAACGGCTGTCAGTGGGTCGGGGTTGAACTGCCGATGGAAGGAGAACCCCATGTACCGTTCGGTCCCTGAGTGGGCTGACCCCCTGCGGTGGTAGCCGCCTTAAGGTCAGCGGAGTACTGCTGCACCATCCCCATTGGGACCACCAGTCAGCATGTTTACGAGTTTTGAAAGTTCTGCTGATAATGATAAGTAAAATGAAACCGTGAAGTACACCTGATTAACATGTGATGGAAACCGGCTGTTGCCGGCACCGTTGTCCCCGTGGGGACCGTTTGAAAGTTTGCATAGAGAACTTTCTATGGACAAGCCCGTGAACTTGCAGGGCAACCACAAACGTTAAGTGGCTTGTAAATAAGTTGTGTTACCGGTACCGTTTCCGCAATTACCGCCTCTGGAGAGGCAGGATGGAGGGGAAGGACAGATCCCGCTCGGGTAACTTGGCTGGACTGGGGTCAAGGGGTGCTGCCTGGGTTTTAGGGGCAGCATCAGGGCCAGGTTACTTGGGTGGGAGAGAGCGGAGACCGTAACCGTTTTAATATTTGCAACGTTTAAGAACTGAACCTCCCAATGTGGGATGATGCCATAATTTGTATATATGTTACCGTTTTATCTTTTTTCAGAAAAACAATAGGAAAATAAAACCGGTGTTGGACGGGCAGCCCGAGGACGGTCTGCGTTTTGCTAAGGGGGAATGTGACGCCCTGGGCAAGCCAGGGGTCACAGGTCACAACATCACATGCACCCCCACATTCCCTGCAGGTACACCTAGCTAACCTAAAATCCTTGTTGCCTTCCTCCAGGGGCTGATGTCCACACCAGGGGGTGGGCCAGGCGGTTGGCTCCGCCCACCGAGGAGTTCACAGCCCTGGAGGCGGGAGAACCAGGCAGATAAGTTTAGGAGGAGGAAGTAGAAGGAAGTGGTAGAGGAGCTTGAGAGAGGAGTTAAAGTGTAAGACTAAGTGGAAGTAGTGACAGAAAAGGAACAGTTGAGCAAGCCTGAAGTGGGTCCGGGTGTGTGCCCCGGACTGTGACAGCAAGGTCAGCAGACGGCGGTGATAGTCTGCAGGGGGACTGTTTGGAGGTTGCTGGAAGGACCGCGGACGGGTGGTGACTCGGCGGTACCGGAGCAGTATACGAAGAACAGTCAGCACCAGGGCTTTCGGATCCCGGCAAGGCTAGGAGTCGCCATAATTTGCCAAATCCGTCAGTGAAGGGGACCTCTGTCTCCTAACAACCAAGTCCCAATTGAAGGCAACAGTCCGACCATTAAGGGAGACACCGCCACCGCCAAGGCACCAGTTTCCCAGGGCCAGCGCCTGCGGGCAAGAGAGAGGCTCCTCCGGCACATGTCCAAGCCGGGGAGTGGGTAACCGGTGGGGACCCATCGCTACCAAAGAGACTTTACATAGGTGCAGGGAAGAGACCGTCACCGCTAACTGCAGGGAACCGCAGCACCATAACCGTCCGAGGGACCCGTCCAACCAGCCGTTTGTTTACCGAGAACTGTGTCGTGTTTACTGGCTGAGTGAGTACCTCCGTGCCGTGCGGCACAGCGCTGCCCCTGCGCCCCTGCACCTCCACGGGCCCCAGACCCGCCTGTCCACCATTCCAATCCCATCACTGGGCCCCGGGAGCACCACAACCCCTACCCACGGAGGGGCACATCAACAACTGGCTGCTCCAAACCATCACTCCCGGGCTCCCCATACAGAGCAGCGGTGGTGTTAACAAATCACCACAACCGTGGGTGGCGTCACGGACAATAAACTATCCCAAAACCCAATCCCCTTTCACTCACGGGCGAGGAGCGCCGCTCGAGTCCCCGGGATCCGGCCCATCGCTCGAGCCACCGAGCAGCAGAGGCCGCAGCAGCAGCGGCAGCCGGACCCGAGCAGTAGGGAGAGCGCGGCGTCCCCTCCTCCGCTCGCGACACCAACACTTAACTTTACTGATCTTACAGTCCGACAACTTCCTAAACAAGTACATTACCACATAAAATACTTGCTATACCCTATTCCTTACATTATACATCACATTATCAATGTTACATATCACAGGCATGGCCGGCTTTAAGCATGTGCGACTTGTGCGGTCGCACAGGGCGCCGACGGCCATGCTTCGGGGGGGGCGCCGCAGAGAGGTAAGAAGTACATTTCCTGCCTCCTCTGGCCCCAGCACTGCGTTTTTACTGTAACTGCCGCCGCGCGGGCAGCAGGCTTTGTTGAGAGGAGCCGCAGGCAGACCCTATGTTTCAAGCTAAACGTACTGTCTCTAGCGTCGCCTCTCCATCCCGTTCTTGAAGTTTGGCAACCGGGCGCCAGCTGCCTCTCTGTGCGGCGGCCCGCCGCTTCTCTGTGCCGGCGGCCGGCCGCCTGTCTGTGCGGGTGGCCCGCCGCCTCTCTGTGCGGGCGGACGGCCGCCTCTCTGTGCGGGCGGACGGCCGCCTCTCTGTGCGGGCGGACGGCCGCCTCTCTGTGCGGGCAGACGGCCGCCTCTCTGTGCGGGCGGACGGCCGTCTCACTGTGGCTGCCTGCCTCTCCGTGCTGGAGGCCCACCGGCTGCCTGCGTCTCCGTGCTGGAGGCCCGCCGGCTGCCTTCGTCTCCGTGCTTGGGGCCCGTCGGCTGCCTGCCTCTCCGTACTGGAGGCCCGCCGGCTGCCTGCCTCTCCATGCTGGAGACCCGCCGGCTGCCTGCGTCTCCATGCTGGAGGCCCGCCGACTGCCTGCCTCTCCGTGCTGGATGCCCGCCGGCTGCCTGCCTCTCTGTGCTGGAGGCCCGCCGGCTGCCTGCCTCTCCGTGCTGGAGGCCCGCCGGCTGCCTGTCTCTCTGTGCTGGAGGCCCCCAGGCTGCCTGCCTCTCCATACTGGAGGCCCCCAGGCTGCCTGCCTCTCCGTGCCTGCCGGCTGGATATCTGTCTGTGTGGGGGCTCCTGCTGCATGTAGGAGGCTGTTTGGAGGCTCCCCTGCTGCGTGTAGGAGGCTGTGTGGGGGCTCCTGCTGCATGTAGGAGGCTGTGTGGGGGCTTCTGCAGGTATTTGCATATAGTTGTAGTGTGGCCTCTAGATATAACTCCTGTGGACCCCAGACACCCCAGTCCGGCCCTGCATTCATCTATCTTTTATATAGTATCTACTGTATGTGTGCCATGTATATGGTGTAATTTATGCAGTGGCTAAATGACGGGGCCTGTGGGTGATGGGGGCCATTGCTATTTCCTTGGATGCATGGTTGAACACCATTGAGGAGCAGATGGCCACTGGCTCCCTGTATCGCCCTTGCTCTGCAGCTGTGGGTCCCAGATAGGTGTAATGACATCAGGGGGAGCCTGTGATGTGATGTCAGTGGGCCCTGCAGCTGCGGCCAGAGTGGGTGCAGAGCATATGTAGGGGTTAATACATATATTTATTTATTATACACCCTACATATGCTCTGTACCTGCCATATCCTAAAGGTATGTAATATGTGCTCTGTTAGGATTTCACTTGCTGATTCGAGTGGTAGTTATCTGATCGCTCACATGTGATTTGCTACGGGTGGTTGTCGTGGGCGGGGAGGGCGCTGCGCTCACCCACGGGGTGGTTTGGTTTAGGGATATTGTCCGTGACGCCACCCACGGTTTGTGGTGAGGTTGGGACACCACCGCTGCTCTGTACGGGGATCCCGGGAGCATTGACAGGGAGCAGCTGAGATGTTTTCTCCCCTCCATGGGTAGGGGGGTTTTGGTGGTCCCGGGGCCCGGTGGTGGAGGTCGGAAGGTGGGATGCGGGACCTGGCCGGGTGCAGGGTTGTGGGGCAGCGCAGTGCCAGACGGCACGGTGGTACTTACTCAGCCAGTAACGCACACGGAGTCTCTGGTAAAACAAACGGCTGGATGGACAAGTCCCACAGACGGCTGCGGCGGTCACTCCCGGTAGGTTGGCGGTAACTGTCTCTCCCTGCACCGGTGTTCTGTTCTCGGCCCCAATGGCTTCCCACTGATAGCCAACATACCGCTGGGGAGAGGGCTAAGGGAGCCCTTCCTTTGCCCGCAGGCTCTGGCCCTGGGAGCTCTAGCTCTGGCGGTAGCTTTATCTCCCTCACGATTTGGACGGTTGCCTTCAGTCGAGTCTTTACTGCTGGGAAACCCCGGAATTTCCTGTCGCTGACGGATTTGACTGGTTTTACGGCGACTCCTAGCCTGGTCGGGGTCCGTAGGCCCTGCCGGATGGTGCTGGCTTCTCTTCGCTCCCCGGTTCGGTACCGGCGGGCCACCGCCCGTCCCCGGTCCTTACGGTTGCGCGTCAATCGGCCTCTCCTGCAGACGGTTACCACTGTCTGCCAACCTTGCTGTCAGGTGCCCGGGCCACGTACCCGGACACGGTCAGTCTGCTCCTCTACTACTATTTCCCTTGACTCTCTCTCTCTACTCCTCGTCACTATCTCTCTGACCTTCTTTCCCGCCTCCAGGACTGTGAACTCCTCGGTGGGAGGAGCCAACTGCCTGGCTCCGCCCCACCTGGTGAGGACATCAGCCCCTGGAGGGAGGCAACAAGGGTTTATGTTTGACTTCGGTGTTCCTAACCGGGGTGTAGGGTGTGTTGTTGCAGTACCTGTGACGTCCTAGCTTGTCCAGGGCGCCACATGGTCATCTGCCAAATGACGTCTCCTCCTGTTTTTCTCAAATTGAAAATGATAACAATGAGAGAAGCAGGAGGAGACGTCATTCAGCAGATGCAAATTCATGCAAATCACTGGTGAGCAATCACATGACCACTCAGATTGGCAAGTGAAATCCTAGCCGTATATTATATACTTTGGGGATTCGGCTAATCTGCAGAATGTCACACAGGGGAGACACTGGTCAGTCCAGGGCAGCAGAGCAGGGAGAAGCCTCCGGGGACCGGCCTCCTGGGCTCCTCATTCTGGTTGCATCGTCCCTGGACAGATATTATATGTGTTTTATTTGAAATGCGGCAGCATCAGAGTAAAATATACACAACTGCAATAATGGAGCCGGTGTCTGATTCCTTCCACCCGGAGGTCGTGCAGGAGGAATCAGCGGTCAGAGAACTTATGTTGTAACAAAATAACATTGGAGTCTCATACGTGACATGGCGTCACTGCCGTCTGCACATCACATGGAATGGTGTAGTGTAGGTATGAAGGTCTGTCAATGTAATGCATCGCTAGCAGCTGAGGTGTATTATGAGGAGCTGCAGCAGCTGAGATGTGTATTATGGGGTTCTGCAGCAGCTGAGGTGTATTATGAGGAGCTGCAGCAGCTGAGATGTGTAATATGGGGTTCTGCAGCAGCTAGGATATGTATTATGGGGTTCTGCAGCAGCTGAGGTGTATTATGAGGAGCTGCAGCAGCTGAGATGTGTATTAGGCTATGTGCACACGTAGCGTTCTGCCCTGCAGAAATTTCTGCAGCGATTTGAACAGCACACGTGTGCTTCAAATCGCTGCAGAAAGAGTCCGTAAAAAAAAATGCCGATTCCATGCGCTCTGACTGCAGCCCCTCCCATAGACAGAGCAGGAGCTGCATGCAGAGCACAGGAAAGAAGTGACATGCCGAAGCGCTGCGCTCTAATACGCCACGTGCGCACGTCTCCTGCATAATCTTCATAGATTATGCTGGGGACGCAGGACACATGCAGTTACGCTGCGGTGCAGATCGCAGAGTAACTGCATGCAAATACGCAACGTGCGCACATAGCCTTATGGGGTTCTGCAGCAGCTGAGGTGTGTATTATGGGGTTCTGCAGCAGCTGAGGTGTATTATGAGATTCTGCAGCAGCTGAAATGTGTATAATGAGGTTCTACAGCATAGAAGGTGTGTATGATGAGGTTCTGCAGCATAGAAGGTGTGTATAATGAGGTTCTGCAGCATAGAAGGTGTGTATGATGAGGTTCTGCAGCATAGAAGGTGTGTATAATGAGGTTCTGCAGCATAGAAGGTGTGTATAATGAGGTTCTGCAGCATAGAAGGTGTGTATAATGAGGTTCTGCAACATAGAAGGTGTGTATGATGAAGTTCTGCCGCAATTGAGATGTGTATGATGATGTTCTGCAGCAGCTCAGGTGTGTATTATGAAAGTCTGCAGAATATCAAGAATTTATCTTACAAATTTTCCAACAAAATTATTTGCAGCATTGCCAGCAGGTGTGAGCCCAAACTGGTTAATAAATGGATTACAGTATATATGCCATAGTTCTTCCATACACAGGGCCCCTCCCTCATGGTGTGTATGTGGTACTGCAGCTTAGTCTATTCAGGTCAGTAGAGCTGAGAGGCAGTGACACATACACAGTGCCCCCCGTCCTCATGGTGTGTATGTGGTACTGCAGCTCAGTCTATTCAGGTCAGTAGAGCTGAGAGGCAGTGACACATACACAGTGCCCCCCGTCCTCATGGTGTGTATGTGGTACTGCAGCTCAGTCTATTCAGGTCAGTAGAGCTGAGAGGCAGTGACACATACACAGTGCCCCCCGTCCTCATGGCCCCATGGTGTGTATGTGGTACTGCAGCTTAGTCTATTCAGGTCAGTAGAGCTGAGAGGCAGTGACACATACGCAGCACTCCTCGTCCTCAAGGTGTATATGTGGTGCTGCACCTACGTCTGTTCAGGTCAGTGGAGCTAAGAGGCAGTGACACTTATAACCGGAGAACTCTTTATTACATAGAAAGCAGAGATTTTTTTTCTAATTTCGTACATTCTCCTTTAACATTTGTATTTTGGACTTTTTGTTCCAGAGTACACGCAGCATCAGCCGCCGGCTCCATCGTGCATTATCTGGCATCATCCTGTACTTTTATCCTCAGGATTTGTATAGTAGATGCTGATCCCACCAATGGGACCACGACCTGCGCCGCTCTAAGTGTATAGAAATATATATCATCTCTCTATGAAGAGTGGCAGCGCCTCATTCTCCAGATACATGTGCGCCCCATTGGGGGGATCCGCATGTTCCATCCATGATTTAATATCCAGGGATATGGCATAAATGGTTGAAATTGGAAGACCTCTAAAAGAACGAGATCAAACATGGTGGATTTGAGGTGCAGATTCTCCAGCACAAATTTGGAGAATTTTGTACATTTGAAGAGCTGAATTTTATTAGGATATAAAAAAAATTGTCTCCTGTCGTCATTTGTTTCCTGGGAAACTGGGCAAAAAAATCAGTAGGGGGGGGCACCAAAGGGCAGTTTTGCACAGGGCGCCATTCAGGCTAAGGCCTGCCCTGATCACAGGTGACACAATACAATACATTACAATTCCCATGACACAAAATTCACAAAAGACACAGGACATGATTCCCATTACACTATACAACAATACAATGATGCAATCGGTGTCTTCAGGGGCAGGATTGTGACAGCAATAATCCACCACTCTTACAGGACCATTACATACAGTTAGGTGCAGAAATATTTGGATAGTGACATAAATTTTGGCATTTTACCTGTTTACCAAAACATTTTCCATATACAGTTAAGGCCCCGTTACACGCTACGATATATCTGACGATTTGTCGTCGGGGTCATGGTTTTCGTGACGCACTTCTGCCATCGTTAGCGACGTTGTTGCGTGTGACACCTACGAGCGACTCCGAATGATCGTAAGACTAGCGAAAATCGTTGATCACTGACACGTCGTTCATTTTCAAAATATTGTTCGTCGTTTCGAACGCAGCAGACATATTGCTACGTTTGACACCCTGCCAACGACGAACAACATCGTTAGTGCGTCCGTCATCAGCGACACGGGCGTGTCGTTATGAGCAATGCTCCACGCCTCCTCTGCTCTGATTGGTGTCACTCCAGGGTGTATGCTACGGACAATTATATGCCTCTATCGTTGCCGGAATCGTTGGGAGAAATGCTGTGTGACGGTGTCCACATGACCGCCTTGGTCAAACAATATATCGCTGAACGATGTAGCATCGTTTGTGAGATGGGTACGTGTGACCGCTACAAAACGACCTATGAGCGATCTCGGCAAATCGTAGCAATGATCTGGGCGTGTCACATCGCTAACAAGATCGCTAGCGATATCGTTGTGTGTAAAGCGTCCTTTATGTAATCAATATGTGATTTTTTAGTGCATATTCTTGGGTTTAATTTAAGGATATTTACATCCTAATTGGAGTAAGGTTTTAGGAATTACAGCTCTATAACATGTAGCTGCCTCTTTTTAAAGGGTCCAAAAGTAATTGGACAATTATGTCAAAAGCTCTTAAATGGGCTGCATAGGCTATTCCCTCATTAATCCATCATCAATTAAGCAGGTAAAAGGTCTGGAGCTGATTCCAGATGTGCCATTTGCATTTGGAAGCTGTTGTTGTATATCCACAACCTGCAGTTAAAAGAGTTCTCATTGGAGGAGAGAAAGAACATAATTGGGCTTAAAACAAGAAGAAATCTATAAGAGAGATATAAGAGAAATGTTAGGAGTGGCCAAATCAGCAGTTTGGTATATTCTGAAAAAAAATGAGCACACTGGAGCGCATGGGAACTCAGAGAGGTCTTGATGTCCAAGGAAGACAATAGTGGTGGATGATCACAGAATAGCAAAGGAAAAATCCTTCATAGCATCCACCCAAATGAAAAACAATCTCAAGAAAGTACGTGTTCCTGTATCGAAGTCTACCATAAAGACAAGACTTCATGAGAGCAAATACAGAGGGTTCACCACAATGTGCAAACCATTAAGCAGTGTTTAAAACAAAAAGGGCAGATTAGACTTTGTCAAAAAGTACCTGAAGAAGCCGCCGAGTTCTGGAAAAGCATTGTATGGACAGATGAAACTAGAGCAAACCCGTACCCAAATGATGGGAAGAAAGTATGGAGAAGGCTTGGAGCTGCTCAAGATCCAGAGCACAGCACATCCTCTGTAAAACATGGTGGAGGTGGTGTAATGGTCGGGCGGGCATGCATGGCTTCCAATGGCACTGGGTCACTAGTGTTTACTGATGATGTGACAGAAGACAGAAGAAGCTGGATGAATTGTGAAGTGTACAGAGCGATACTTTCTGCACAGATTCAACCAAATGCAGCCTGATTGAGTGGACGGCGCTTCACAGACATATGGACAATGACCCAAAACATACTGGGAAAGCCACCCAGGAGTTTTTTAAGGCAAAGAAGTGGAATATTCTCCAATGGCCCAGTATATCACCAGATATCAACCCCATTGAGCTGCATTTCACATGCGTTAGACAAAACGTAAGGCAGAAAGACCCACAAACAAGCAACAACTTAAGTCAGCTGCACTAAGGGGTACTTTGCACACTACGACATCGCAAGCCGATGCTGCGATGCCGAGCGCGATAGTCCCCGCCCCCGTCGCAGCTGCGATATCATTGTGATAGCTGCCGTAGCGAATATTATCGCTACGCCAGCTTCACATACACTCACCTGCCGTGCGACGTCACTGTGGCCGGCGACCCGCCTCCTTATTAAGGAGGCGGGTCGTGCGGCGTCACTGCGACGTCACACGGCAGGCGGCCAATAGGAGCGGAGGGGCGGAGATGAGCGGGATGTAAACATCCCGCCCACCTCCTTCCTTCCGCATATCCTACGGAAGCCGTGGTGACGCCGGTAGGAGATGTTCCTCGCTCCTGCGACTTCACACACAGCGATGTGTGCTGCCGCAGGAGCGAGGAACAACATCGGACCATCGCGTCAGCGTAATTATGAAATTCGTATCATCTAGGATTTACACACTACGATGTCGAGAGCGACGCATTAAATGCGTCACTTTCGACATGACCCCACCGACATCGCACCTGCGATGTCATACTGTGCAAAGTACCCCTAAGGGTCGGAAAAGCATCACAAAGGAGGAAACCCAACGTTTAATGACGTCCATGGCATCCAGACTTCAGGCAGTCATTGCCTCTAAAAGATTCTCTATGAAGAATTAAAAATTAACAGCTTATTTATGGTAAAGTAAATTTGTCCAATTACTTTTGTTGTCCTGAAATGAGAATACTTTGTAGAAAAATGGTTGCAATTACTAAACGTTTCACAGGATATTTTTGTTCAACCCCTTCAATTAAAGCTGAAAGTCTACACTTCAATTGCAACCAAAAATAGCGGCATGCAGAGGCCAAATCACGAAGATTCAGTCACTGTCAAATATTTCTGGACCAAGCTGTATATTTGATAACCACTCATTTTGTTACGCATAGCTTAAACTGGATATATGATAGTTTATAATTTATATGTAGAATTGTTTATTTACTACTGAATTACATACCATGAAAGTTGTGTTCTGGACTGAAATCCTTAGAAGCATTTTCCATGCTACATGCAACAGGGCAGGAAGCCGTTATTTTAGAAGTACATATCGAAGAGCAATGTTGCTGCCAATTATCTTGGAAATACCAGCTCTCAGTTTCATAAATGTCCATAAACACAAGTGAGAAGTCCTGCATCAATAGCTGAAGAACATTGGATTTCTTTAAGACTTTTGGTCGACAGATAAGTAGAGGTCCGAAGAGCCCAGAATGGAAATCTTTGTACTTTGTAAGAAGGGAAAACAATTAACTGGTTAATAAAACTTAATTGATTTGCTTTAGTTTTATTGGTATGTCATATACAATGTCATGTAAAACTCTTGAAGGGTCCTTACCCCCCCTCCCCACCATCAGCCACAGATCGTCATGACGATTATCTGATGGCCTGAAAGTTTACGACTCGGGTGATGGTAGAGCTACAGCCAAAAAGATGCACAGAAAAGAAATCCCTTTGTTCTCTTGGAGGGAAAACGTCTAATACAGTTTTTTACGTGGCCCGTTAATGCTAGAAAAATGAAAAGCATATTGCCGGAATCCCTGTGGAGTGCTGAACCCAGCGCACCATTTAGCTTTACTAAGAGATCGCTGGTATCACGACAAATTAGTATTGGCCAGTAAAATCATGCTAGATGCGTTGTGCTTGGTATCTATGTAAATGTAAAAATTGAGATATAAGATATGACGATAATATCTTACACCTGTGTGGCCCAGGGGCAAAGATATGTGAAAAGCTAGAATTAAAGAACTTTGTGACAATCATGGCACAGACCACAAGAGACCGTAAAATGAGGTCACAGAGAGGGGGGTTACCTGAGGGCATAAGAGCGATTAGCTGATTGCTAGGGGGAGTCAGTATTGGAAGGCACTGTTAAGGGCTGATGCTGGCCATTTTTCTGCCATCTTCTTGTCTTGGAGACCTTCCCTCCCTAAATTTGGACGTCACATCTATGGCATGAGTTTAGTAAGTTTCTAGTTTATACCTTTTATTTTTATGTAACTGTCTATACTGTATTTGTATTGTTCCCTTTTGTAAATTCTTGTATATTTTTTAAATTGTCTCTCCAGGACTGGAGACAAACTCTAGCGCAGCGCCACCTATTGCTATTGGAAGTAGCGATCCTAAAAGTTAAATGTGTATTTTTAACAACCCTTTACATATAACTTAGGATATATATGTCAGATCAGAATCCCAATTTGCAGACACGGTGTTTCGGGGTGCTTGCCCCTCGTCAGTGCAAAGTATGGGGTGTCTGATCTGGCTCATGAGAAAGCTATGTGGGGATCACGGGGGAATGTAGACATTTTTGCAAATTTATTAAACAAGAAAAACTGAAATATCACATGGTCATAAGTATTCAGACCCTTTCCTCAGACACTAATGTTTAAGTCACATGCTGTCCATTTCCTTGTGATCTTCCTTGAGATGGTTCTATTCCTTCATTGGAGTCCAGCTGTGTTTAATTAAACTGATAGGACTTGATTTGGAAAGGCACACACCTGTCTATATAAGACCTCACAGCTCACAGTGCATATCAGACCAAATGAGAATCATGAGGTCAAAAGAACTGGCCAAGGAGCTCAGAGACAGAATTGTGGCAAGGCACAGATCTGGTCCAGGTTACAAAAGAATTTCTGTAGCACTCAAGGTTTGTAAGAGCACAGTGACCTCCATAATCCTTAAGTGGAAGAAGTTTGGGACCACCAGAACTCTTCCTAGACCTGGCCGTCCAGCCAAACTGAGCAATCGTGGAATAAGAGCCTTGGTGAGAGAGGTAAAAAAGAACCCCAAGATCACTGTGGCTAAGCTCAAGAGATGCAGTAGGGAGATGGAAGAAAGTTCCACAAAGTCAACTATCACTGCAGCCCTCCACTAGTCAGGCCTTTATGGCAGAGTGGCCCGACAGAAGCCTCTCCTCAGTGCAAGACATATGAAAGCCCATAGAGTTTGCAAACAAAACACATGAAGGACTCCCAGACTATGAGAAATAAAATTCTCTGGTCTGATAAGACAAAGATAGAACTTTTTGGTGATAATTCTAAGTGGTATGTGTGGAGAAAACCAGGCACTGCTCATTACCTGCCCAATACAATCCCAACAGGGAAACATGGTGGTGGCGGCAGCATCATGCTATGAGGCTATTTTTCAGGGACATGACGACTGGTTGCAAATGAAGGAAAGATCAATGCGGACAAGTACAGAGATATCCTGGAAGAAAACCTCTTCCAGAGTACTCTGGACCTCAGACTTGGCCAAAGCTTCACCTTCTAACAAGACAATGACTCTAAATGGTGCTTTACACGTTGCAACATCGCTAACGATATATCGTCGGGGTCACATCCTTAGTGGCGCACATCCGGCGCCGTTAGCGACATCGCAGCATGTGACACCAAGAAGCGACGATCAACGAGCGCAAAAACGTGAAAAATCGTTGCTCGTTGACACGTCGCTCCTTTTCCAAATATCGCTACTGCTGCAGGTACAATGTTGTTCATCGTTCCTGCGGCAGCACACATCTCTATGTGTGACACTGCAGGAATGACGAACATCTCCTTACCTGCGTCCACCGGCAATGAGGAAGGAAGGAGGTCGGCGGCATGTTCCGGCCACTCATCTCCGCCCCTCCTCTGCTATTGGACGGCTGCCGTGTGACGTCGCTGTGACGCCGCACGAACCGCCCCCTTAGGAAGGAGGCGGATCGCCAGTCAAAGCGACGTTGCAGGGAAGGTAAGTCCGTGTGACAATGTTGTGCGCCACGGGCAGCGATTTGCCCATGACGCACAACTGACGGGGGCGGGTACACTCGCTAGCGATATCGGTACCGATATTGCAGTGTGTAAAGTACCCTTAAGCACAAAGATAAAATAACAAAGGGTTAAATATCCAAAGTACAATGGTTAGCGCTCAAACCCAATATCCGTATAATTCTGCAGCTAGATTTACTAGGCAAAATTGGGGGGGGTTTGCCTAAAATAACAAAGGAGTGGCTTCAGAACAACTCCGTGACCATTCTTGACTGGCCCAGCCAGAGTCCTGACCTAAATCCAATTGAACATCTCTGGAGAGACCTGAAAATGGCTGTCCACCAACGTTCACCATTCAACCTGACGGAACTGGAGAGGATCTGCAAAGAAGAATGGCAGAGGATCCCCAAATCCAGGGGTGAATAACTTGTTGCATCATTCCCAAGAAGACTGTACTAGCTCAAAAGGTGCTTCTTCTCAATACTGAGCAAAGTGTCTGAATACTTATGACCATGTGATATTTCAGTTTTTCTTGTTTAAAAGATTTGCAAAAATTTCTACATTTCTGTTTTTTTGTGTCAAGATGGGGTGCAGAGTGTACATTAATGAGAAAAAAATGAACTTTTTTGAATTTACCAAATGGCTGCAATGAAACAAAGAGTGAAAAATTTAAAGGGGTCTGAATACTTTCCGCACCCACTGTATATCTCTACTTGTATGTTGAGTTTATTTCAACTAGACAATACTGCAATAAGTGTTAATAGCAGTTAGAGCTTAATTTTTCAGATATACAATTTAGAGGCAAGCTGAGGATTATGAACTAAAAGTTGGGACGTCAGCTTACCCCACCAGTGTAGTAGTCCACATGTTTAGTCCTAAAGATCATTAGTTCCTCTTCGTGATGAGGATTTGATATCTCAAACTAATGGCATCTATGTGCAGGCACTATCATGCTAATTTAATTCATACCCTTACTTTAGAAATCTGTTTTGCAGTTTTGGAGAAATTCAGGGTCGAAAATGTATGAGATTGAGCTGCAAGTGCTTCTTGATAGGACATTGCACTTGCAGCTCTCCTTCCCTCCCTACCTATTCACCACCCAACGATAAACTGTTGTGAGGGAGAAATTTTACCCAAATTGAATCTTACAGGAAACAAATTAGGGATGAGGATTTCATATCTCTTTTTCTTAACTCTTTCCCCAAAGTTTAACTTATAACATTATATATACTTGTTAATAATGTCCCCCCCCACCCCCCCGAGACATAAAGTCATTTAATTATTTTAATCTTTCCCTTATAACTAAGATCTTCCTTATTAGTTTTGTGGCTCTCCTTTGTACCTTTTTTTAACTGATCCGTTCTATGAACTATTGTACAGCATTAGTAGCAGTATGACATCCCTGTCCTAAGAGCTTTGTCTTTTTTAACCCCATCCGTTCTCAGTGTTTACCTTCCTGCAGAGGCCAAAATTTTTAATTCTGACATGTGCGACTTTATTTGGAAATGACTCTTGAATGTTCCTATGTACAGTTCTGTGAGCGAGTTACACTCCTTCTACACCTTTTGAACTCCAAATTAATAAGATTTGCTTTACAAGTGCTCAGGAAATCAATACAGCACACACTTCGTTTGGTGTACTCTAAAAATTCTCCTTTATTAGTATATGTGACCAGATTATATACAGTCCAATGCTCTATTCTAGGGTTTCTGCCTAAATCTAAGATTCAATTTGCATATTTAATCTCCCAGAGGAGCATTGCATGGCTAATAACCCTCCTTACATAGGCATGCTAGATATGTCACTCTCCATAAGGAGAAACGCGATTCCTTAGATTCCGGTCTAAATCTCCAAAATATATGATTTATACGGAACCCCTTACAGAACTATAATCAGATAGTCTACCACTATTCAGGTAGTGCCCATGCTTTTGTGCACCTCTAAAAAGATGGTCAGCTGCGCTTGTTTGCATGCCTAAAAAGATGGGGCACCAATGTGAAAAAGCTGGATGGAGTCTAAAGTGACTGGATCTATCCCATTCTAGTCAATGGTTCCTTTGGGGATTTTATGTGAATGAGGTTTTTGGAGATTTAGACAGGACCACCCCTCATAAAAGCTCAGAATAGTGCACAGGGTCAATTTGAACTGAGTCTTACTCCAATGTTAGGGAGGCAGAGTGAACAAATCAACGACAGATTAGGAATTGGTTTTTTTTCTTCCTCTTTTTATATTTTTCATCGTGCAGTAATAATGATCAGACAATTTCATTTTGGGGGTCAATACTATTATGGTGATACCAGATTTATATACTTTTGCAACTTTTACACACTTAAAAATGCATTTTTGACTTCCTGTTCCTGTCCTGGCTGAGGTGGAAGCTTAGAGGAGAATCTCCTGCCACCCCTCACAGAAACCGACTAAAAACAGACCCCCCGGACGAGCCACCAAACAGAGAGCAGCACAGGAGGTTACCTAAAGCAGCCAGCTATGGAACGGTACCTCCTGAGAAGCTCTGGGAGCGGTGAGTCAGCCTGGAGAAGCTTTGATATGGACAGAGGAGAAGATAAGATAATGGCCCCGAGCCTGATGGGGGAGGAGCCTGAACGCATGGTGAGAGACACAGAAAAGCAAACACAGAGCTGGAAGGGGAGAGATAAGGGAGATATGAGCGAGGAGACAGGAGATAAGGAAGATATGAGCAAGGAGTCACAGGAGGACACAGCAGGAGAGAGGTGGATGCAGGGGACTGATGACGGTGGATCCCAATGGGAGGATGAAGGAGATATGGAGGCAGAGGGAAGAGAAGATGCAGGCAAAGCAGGCCAGCTCAGAGACACAGCAGTGTTGGAGGATGAAACTGACAAACAGCACAGGGAGATTAATCCCACTCAGACTCACAGGAAGTCAAATGCAAGAATCCATAGTACCCCTTCCAAAGGAAACAAAAAGCAGCTTCCTACACCAACATCACAAGCCTGCAAGCTATTGGGGGATGGAGGTGGTGGCCCAGTCCAGACAAAGAGAACTAAGAAAACAGCACCACCTGCAGGCCAAGACAAGTACACACAAAAGCTTAATGTGGACTATAAAAAACTGGCTGAAGAAGTGACATCACACTTGTCAAAAGAGGTTAAAGTGGCTATTGAGGCAGCCATACAAACATCATTAGCTAATATGCAAAAACAGATAAATGCCCATGCCTCTAGACTGGCAGAATCAGAGCAGAGAATATCTGACTCCGAGGAGACAATACTGGCTATGCAAGCACAAATAGCAGCTCTAGCAAAATCTAATGAATACTTGAAGGATAAAGCGGACGATTTGGAAAACAGATCGAGACGAAACAACTTACGTATAGTCGGGTTGCCAGAGTCTGTGTCGATTGGACAGTTGGATAATATATGCGAGTTGGAGCTACCGCAGGCCTTGGGCATAAAGGCGAAATTCAGAGTTG
Organism: Anomaloglossus baeobatrachus; assembly: GCF_048569485.1. Lineage (NCBI taxonomy): Eukaryota > Metazoa > Chordata > Amphibia > Anura > Aromobatidae > Anomaloglossus > Anomaloglossus baeobatrachus. The sequence goes on from NC_134361.1 coordinate 176,278,360, forward strand.
AAAGAGCCCACAGAGTGGGTCCACTGAGACACCAGGAGGCGAATAAGGGAGAGGGACAAAACTCAAACAAGAATACCCCGATAAGAGCCAGGCAGGTGATTGTCAAATACCTTGATTATAAGCATAAGGAGGAAATATTGAGGGCCTTTAGAGAACGAAAGCGTCCACTACAATATCAAGGCAACAGACTGCTAATTTTTGGGGATTATTCAGCGGAAGTATCCAGAAGGAGAAAAGAATTTACCAAAATTTGCTCATTTCTGTACAACAAAAAAGTAAAGTGCCAGCTATTATACCCTGCTACACTGAAAGTTAGAAACCCCAATGGCTCGTTTGTATACTACAAGGACTACAAAGAAGCAGAAAACATTCTCATGGCAGAGCTCGACAAGACTAGGTCAGAAAGGCAAGAAAAAGGAGCTAGTGGAGAAGGGAATAATAGAAGAAGATCCCCCACAAGCTCAGGAAGAGATGTGGGACGTCTTGGGGGACAAAAGCAAGTCGAGACCAGGGAGGAAAGGAGGCCAAGCCCGGGTCGACAGCATAATTCTCGCCTGGAACACAGGAACCAACCCTTGGAGAGAAACCATGATACCTGAACTGGAACTCGCTCATTGTTTTTCCTTTTTTTGCCTGTTTTTTTTTTTTTTTCTCTCTTCCCAAACAGGGAGAGGCGTTGAGGAGGATGCATTACGGAGAGAGGGTTGGGGAGGTGAGAGGAGGAGGGGGAAGGGAGAAAAGAGAGGAAAACATCCCAAAGTCTGGGTCCTCTTCCCCCCCCCCCCTCTCTTTTTTTTTTTTTTTTTTTTTTTTTTTTTTTTTTTTTTTGTTCTTTTTTTTTGTTCTTCTCCTTTCTTTCTCCATCTTCTCTCCCCTTGGTCTTTTTTTTTTTCTTTTTCTCCTTTGTCCAGGAACATCATCCAAATTCAAATGAAGTGGGCCTGTTCTGGGCGGACTGATGGCTACCTGGAGTCAGAGATAAGTAGGGCTGGAGAATCTTGCTGAGGTTTTGACATACTGTGCTAATTCTTGCATAATTTTCAAAGGCTTATTCAAGTTAGTCCGGGGATAGAACATATATTTTTTGGGGGGTGATTAGGGAGCTACATATTTTGGCTAGGAATAGGGGAGCTCACCAACGTGGCGGGAAACGCCGTGGATTTCTCGGAAGGGAAAATATGTTTTACAGTTACATGCTTTTTGTTGTATTTGTTATATTTGCAAGGTGGGGAAAGGGAGTGTCGATTTTGTGGTACCAACTGTGATTCTAGTGTCGAACATCTCGTCTTCCTTGATGCAGGGGCCCATAGGGGAGGGAGTAGTAAAAGCAGAATACACAGGTTAACATGATACAGATAACTACGTGGAATGTTAAAGGGCTGAGATCACCTAACAAACGAGCAATGATATTGAGACATCTGAAAAGACTAAAGACAGACATTGCCTTATTACAGGAAACCCACTTGGGGGGGGAGGACTTTTTCCGCATGAAGAAACATTGGGTGGGCACCGTTTACGGGGCAGCGGCACAAGGTAGAAAAGCGGGCACTATGATTCTAATAAATAAACAATTCAGTCATGAGGTAGTGGCACATGAGGCAGACGACCATGGAAGGTGGCAGCACTTAACAATCGTTAGTCCAGCGGGTAAACTCAGTATTTATAATGTCTATGGCCCAAATTCACAACAAATCACATTTCATGATGACATAAAGGCCACCATATTAGCAGATGGGGAGGCTAACATTATAGTGGGAGGCGATTTTAACACTGTCCCAGACTCAGCTGAAGATAGGAGGAGGGGCGAGGAGGGGACAGCTAATGTGGGCAGGAGTTTAGACAATAGGGATGTAACATTAGAAGACGTAGGACTGAAAGACATCTGGAGACTAACTCACCCACATGACAGAGAGTATACACACTTCTCTCACCCTCATGATAGCTGGTCACGTATTGATCAGTTCTGGATCTCGCAAGACTTACTGAGTGGAACGCAAGATTGTGTGATAGAGAATATGGTGATCTCTGATCATAGTCCGGTGAGATTGGGCATTAGAGAGAAATTCAGGAGAGGTACCGATATCATATGGAGATTCCCATCGTTCCTTCTCAGGCAAGATAATTTCCATAAGGTGCTACAGGAGTGGTGGGGAGAATTCGCAGAGGACAATAAGGAACATAGAGAGTCCCCAGTGATATTTTGGGAAACGGCAAAAGCGGTCCTAAGGGGCCGTCTGGTGGGGTACGCAGCCATGATCAAACGGAAAACCAATGAGAATTATAATTTCCATAGTGAAGCAGTACGGGTAGCATATACAAATTATGTGACAAATAGATCTCCCATGACAAAAGGCAGATGGTTGGAGGCAAAAGAGGGATTTGACGAATGGGCCAAAAAAAAGGAACAACTATTCTGGTCGCACAAGGAGGTTGACTTACATAGGTTTGGCAACAAGGCGGGAAGGATGTTGGCCAATCTGGCAAGGGGCAGCAGAAAGATGACAGTGATCTCTAAACTGAAAACAAAGGGGGGAGAGGTGACTACGGATCCTAAGGACATTAATAAACTGTTGGGAGATTACTATAGAAAACTATATGGGTCAGGGAATAACGACATGACTGATGAGGCAGAGTGGCTAAGACAAGCCCAAATGCCTAGCTTGACGGAGGAAGATTTGAGTGCCTTAAACGCAGATATCACAGTAGAGGAGGTGATGAGAACAATTGGGGAGCTTAACACCAACAAGGCACCGGGACCTGACGGTTTCAATAGTGAATTCTATAAGGCTCTGAAGGATCTGATCTCGCCGGATCTAACCTCAGTCTTTAATGCTTTCCTGGGAGGGGCGGAAATACCCAAAAATTCCAACATAGCATATATTAAATTACTCCCCAAGGGAACCAAGGACCTGGATGATCCCTCTAGTTATAGACCTATATCGCTCATAAATCAGGATTTAAAAATTATGTCCAAGATCATGGCTAATAGACTGGCCGAGATCTTACCTAGGATCATTACGAATCACCAGGTGGGGTTTATCAAGGGGAGAAATGCCGTTACCAATATCCGAAAGACAATTCTAGTGGTAGACGCGGTTAGACTGGGTCTCACTGAGGGAGGGGCTAGACCTGCCCTAGTTACACTTGACGCAGAAAAAGCGTTTGATAATGTAAATTGGGGGTGGTTAGACAGGGTAATGGAGGCCATAGGGATTGTAGGCAAGATGAGACTTTACATTAGAAACCTTTATGCCAACTCGGGAGCTAGGGTACACACTCCGGGCTTTCTATCAGACGTGTTCCCTTTGATGAAGGGAACAAGACAGGGCTGCCCATTATCTCCTCTTTTATTCAACCTGGCAATCGAGCCATTGTCAAGAATACTACAGGGACAAAATAGCTTTAAAGGAATCAAGATAAGGGGTTCAGAAGTAAAGACAGCGCTTTTTGCTGATGACATCATACTTTATATGGGGGACCCCGGTGCGGATTTGCCACAGACTCTTGCCTTGATTGAAAAATTTGGCTCATTCTCCGGTTTCAAACTGAACAAAAAAAAATGCGAGATCATGTTCCTAAAGGGGCATCATGGGACAATGGGGGGACAAATAAGGGATGGCTGTCTATGTGGAATTCCTATAGCACAATCTTCAATTAAATACCTGGGAGTGCATATAGGAAGATCGGTGGAAACAATCTATAACTTGAATTATGGACCGCTAATCAGGAAAATTATAGTTCAATTAAAGGGATGGAAAGGTCTGCCACTTCCATTACTGGCAAGATGCCACCTGATAAAAATGATGAGCTTTCCTAGGCTGCTGTATCCCTTCCAGACAATCCCGCTATTGCTAAAACTAAAGGATGTGAATAAGCTCAACTCCGCGTATACAGAATTTCTGTGGAGGGGAAGGAAACCCAGAATAAAGCTGCGTACGCTGATGAAGTCAGCAGAGGAGGGAGGTCTAAACTTTCCAGATGTCCAAGGGTATAATCTTGTATGTATCATGAGGCATGTAATTGATTGGGTGAGAGGAACGAGTAGGCACTCAGATCATGCGATGGAAACTAAATATGCGTCACCGTGGGATCTGACGTCCATTCTGCACTCCCCACTATCCAGGGTTGAAGGGCACATAAGGAACTCAATTATATTCCGAGACACCATGCTAACATGGAAGTCGGTAAGGAAAAAACTGGGGCTCTCATGGAAAGTGTCCAAGTACTTGAACCCCTGGGCATTCCCAAATTTTCCCCTGGGACGAGAAAACAAGCTATTTACTAGATGGAAAGAGAGGGGAGTCAGGAGAATGATAGATGTTATGAATGTGGAGGACAGGAGGTGGATGACAGGTCGGGAAGTGTTGGATAAGTACAACCTTAATAGCTCACATGTCATCCAGTATGAACAATTGAAACATGGAATAATAGGAGACCTGGGTGTGGTTGGAAGAGAGCTGAACAGAAGTTCGATTGATGAGTTACTGGAATGTGATGTAACAAGTATAAATGTCTCTAAAATTTATCGATCGCTAAGGGGGGTGCTTATCTCACGGGAGGATAGTCGGACTTTAAAAGCGTGGGGGAAACAATTGGGAAGGGAAGAAGTGGTGGATGATATACTGAGAGGATGGGTACAAGTGCGGAAACATATTACCAATGAGAGATGGAGAGACACTCAATTCAGAATTCTACATAGGGCCATTATAGGTTTCAACATACCAGGTAGGGATAGGTGGTGTCCTAAGTGTCAAAAAGAAAAAACGGATATGCTGCATGGGCTATGGGAATGTGAGACAATCGCTAGGTTCTGGAACCAAGTCAGACTATTTGCCCAGTCAACATGGGGAATTTTCAGCAAACTAGACTTAATGGTGTGGATTTTCCACTCCTTTGAGGGAGGAGTAGGAGGAGGACCGAGCACGCAGGAAAAGAGGAAATACGCAATAATGCATGACATAGCCATGATAGCTAAGCGTTGCATCTTAAAACACTGGATTCAAAGGGAGGGCCCATCCATAAAGGAGGTTGTGGGCGAACTACACAACCTTCTGAAGTGGGAAAAACTAGAAGCGGAGAGGGATAAAGATGGGTTGACAGCCAAGTTTTTTGTGAGATGGAGACATTTTATTGAAAGCCAATTCACACAGGGAGAAATAATTAACCTGATGGCACCTTTTGTTCACTCGGAGTGGTATATCCTGAGCGATATTCAGGACAGCCTGGGTAAACTGAGAATCACCTAGGAGGGGGCTCTGGCGGGAGGGGGAGACGAGACGGTTGGGAATACCAAGACACGCTAGCAAAATTGAAATCATTCAGGGACGACACAGAGATTTAACGAATTGTATTGCATATGTTATATTATATTTCATTACCTATGTTTTGGTTTAATGTTACTGTATACTATCTTAAATCGAACAGCAACATGGAACTCCAAATTGGGGTATCACCCACCTCTATGTCACATTTTGTCAGACGAATGTTCTTCTTTTGCAATGATACTTGTCATGTTTTTACAAATTTGAAAAATCAATAAAAAACGTTTTGGAAAAAAAAAAAAATGCATTTTTGAAATTCTTTGCATTGCCATATTCTGAGATCTATAACATTCTCATTTTTCTGCTGATAGAGCTGTATGAGGGTTTGTTTTTTGCAGGATGAATTGAAGCTTTTACTTGTACTAGGGCTTCAGAAACTTGAGGGCTGAAGCTTTGTCACGCAACCTTTATTCTATTTTTCCTCAAGAACCTCAATCCTCCATTCTTCCTCATGGTGGTGGGTATGGTGTCCTCAGCATTGGAAGCAGAAGTCTAGGACGATAGCTCCTTCCGCTACTCCAAGGTCCAAATTATTTGTGTCTGTGTCCCTTTGAACATCGTGTCTAATAGGGGGTGCAATTTGTTTCCAAATTCTGGAGAACGTTTTATAAGAAATTGGAGTTTGATTTGTCATTTTTCTCTGCCTGACACCTGGAAACCAAAAGTCAGACTGAAAGACTGAACCGATCATTGGCACAACTTTTCCCTCTTGGTGAGTTCGCCTTTAACAGTCTGGGTCAATTAGTCCACCGAAACCTCACCTTTCTTTTATGCTTACAGTTTTCATCCCCGTTATGGTGAATTCTCTAGGATGAGTTCTGGGTGTCCTGGAGTAGAGGTTGCCATAATAAAACTTGGGGATGTCTAGAGGGAGGTTCACAAAAAGATTGTGGGGGCTCAACTTCGTCAGAAAAAGAAGGTCAATAGGAAACATTAGTTGGTTCCCTTAGTTAAAATAGGGGATAAGGATTGGTTATAATCCAAGAATATTAAGTTGAAAGTGCTATCAGTGAAGTTGGGTCTAAGTTTATTGGCATGTAGGAGATTATGGAGAGTTAATCCAGCTGCCTTTTGACGTCCTCCATCTTTTTGCATCCCGAAAGTGTTCCATATATCACTGCTAAAAGAGTTTGTCCGTTTGGTTTTGTGTCAACCATCCCCACCTCCTTTGGTTTCTGTTAATAACAGTTTAGATGTACGGGGTACAAAAAAAGTCTGTAACTCCCTTCCAGTATGTCATATATTGGAAGGGATATAGACTGGAAGAGAGATACTGGGTTCCTCCTCGAGATGTAAAGGTTGATCATCTGATCTAAGTCTTAATCAGATATAGCAACATGTGATAATAAAACGTAACCTTTAATTGGGTTATTTAAAATAAAGGTTGATCATCTGATCTAAGTCTTCCATCGTAGGTTTCCTGGGAAGCCTGGAGGTTCAGAAGCCCCCTAGAAGAGGGGGGTACTGTCATGATTCCACCACTTATGGTGTCTGATGGACAATGTGAATGACAGCTCTGCCAACCAATCTGAGGCAGATGTATGAGCATTGTAAATGACAGCTCACCCGTCCTATCTCTTCCTGGTATCTTTCGTTTTGGGTGATTACATGGCTATTTAGTACTATGCCAATGGTCTGACCATTGCCATTTGTAGCTAGGCTCAAGTGGTGTGTGTTTGCTCTGTGATCCAAGTTTTATTTTGATCTCCGTTGCTGACCTTGGATTTTCCTTTGACCACCCATTTGACTCAGCCCTTTGTCTTGATCCATTATCTTCCTGATACTTTGACCTTGAACCTTGACCTGACTACGCTATTGTCTTTTCCCTTCATCTATTACGAGCCCTCTTAGTACTGACCTCAGAAGTCCTTCCCCACAGCAATTCCATTAGTAGTGACTAGCTTCACAAGTGCTGCTGATAAATACAATTCATACCCAGTGAAAAAAACAATCCCTTTAAAAATTTCTTATTTTATTAAATATGTCTTAAAAATTTCCCAAGTGATTCACCTATCTAGAAATTATCAAGGGTAGTATAAATATACACCAGAGATGCCACCCCTATTCAGAGGAAATACAATCAAAAGCAGAAAAACGGGAGTATGGGATCCCAAATGGGATTAATCTGGCCCTATTATGGACCTACCACCTCACACCTTCCTACCGACGGAGGTAATACCACCTTAACGTAACTGGGCGCCCCCGTTCCTCGGTGGCTATCCCTCACTTACCCTAATAAATTCCCTACCATATGAGGAGAAATGAGAGTGCCTAAGCAAGTTACCACTAATTATTGGTTGGACTCTTTACCCCTCGATGGATCTTAAAGAGAGGGCAAATGTAGCTACACCCTGTTACTCATATCCATTTAAGTATGCTCTAAGTCAGCTGGTCATTTATTTATATACAGAGATAAATCCCTAAACCAAACCGACTCAAGCAAATATGTTCGACTGTATATTCAGCAGTAGTGGGACACTATGATACCCTGTTTAATATGCTCAAATTCAACTGGTCATTAATTCATATACAGGGATAACAGATACCATAATACCCTGTTAGCCATGTCCAGTTAATATGCTCCAATTCAACCGGTCATTAGTTCATATATTGAGATAACAAATACCACAGTACCCTGTTATTTATGTCCAGTCAATATGCTCCAATTCAACCGGTCATCAATTCATATACAGGGATAACAAATAACACAATACCCTGTTATCTATATCCAGTTGATATGCTCCAATTCAACTGGTCATCCGTTCATAAACAGGGACAACAGGTACCACAGCACCCCACTATCTAGATCAGGTTGATATGCTCCAATTCAACCTGTAATTAGTTCATATACAGGGGCAAAAAGTCCAAATACCAAATTATCCTGATAAAAAGATATATTTAACTTGCATTCAGCAAATCCTAAACTCTGGAACAATGCCAGTATATACACTCATTATGAATGAATAGATATCATTTTAAAAGTTGATAAATTAACTTCCCTTTATCAAGTGCATCCGCACTGCCTCGACGCGTTTCTCCGCCCTCTAATCCGGTTCATCAGGAGGCCCAGGGAGACAGGGAACTATTCAATAGTGATGCATGTCTTCATATGGCAGCAGCTGCCGCCATTATGCCGGCAGTTTAAATAGACTATATCAAACAAATGAGAGCAACAATGTCCCAGGTATAAGCCAGCGGGCTTCTGTCTCATCTGGGTATAGTGCGCATGTCCGTTCCCATTCTAACGCTAGAGCGTGCGAGGTAGGCATTGCGCATGCTCCGAAGTCATACCTCATTAATTCATGACTCATTGCTATTGATCCGAACAGACACGCCCACACGTCCATACCGAACACGGGCGCGCTGCCCTAGCAACCTAGCAGACACGTCATAACCTGACGTACTATCCCACACTGCGCACGCGCCCGAAACATACCAGGACGATATTGCCTTATATTATACACTAAAGACGCGTGAGCTCAGGGATATTAAAATGAAAAGCTTCGTATTATCACATCGTAGGCATTGCGCATGCCCCGATGTCATACCTCATTAATTCATTACTCATTGCTCTTGCTCCGAACAGACACGCCCCCACGCCCAAACAAACACGGGTGCGTTGTCCTAGCAATCAGGCAGACACGTCATAACCTAACATGCTATCCCCCACTGTGCACGCGCCCGAAACACACCAGGACAATGTTGCCTTGTATCGTGCACTAAAGACGCATGCGCTCAGTGATTTGAAATGAAAAGCTTCCTGTTATTTAAAGCCATATACAAATAGTTAATATTGGGGCGGAAAACCCTGCACCACAAAACTCTCAGAAAAGAGAATGGCTGGGGGAGGGGGGGGGGGAGGGGAGGGGTGTATTCCCAGCATCAAATAAGTCATATAATAGTATAAATAAGCTCCTGGACATCCAAATAAAAACTTACTGTTTCCATCACACTGTAACCCTACTATACTCAGTAACCGTATACTACCACATATACCAAATGGACATATTAATACCTCTAATGATAAAGAGGGCAAAAGGGTGCCGAGAAATAATAATCTTTCTCCACCTAGTGATATGGACTACATCCTAAAATGAATCACCCATGTCCACAAAGATAATCATCTCCCCACTCTTTGCAGGGAGTACAATAACCACCATTTCCGTGGTTTATTAAATGGCTATCCTAACTAGAAATTGGACACTACCTACTCTGAAAGAAGCTAAAGAGGGGTCAACCTCAGATAAACGGTGTATAATTTAATTGTTCATTTAGGCCATTTGGGGATTGGGTTTTTAATCGAAATATCCACTGACATTCCTTCCTCAAGATCCTATTATCCCAGTCACCTCCTCTGGGATTCCGTCTAATCACTTCCAGGACTCTGAAACAAACTGATTTAATATTGCCCTGGTGAAAGTCCCACACATGTCTCGCTATAGGGGTCTCTCTTTTATGTCTGATGTCACCGACATGTTCCCCTATACGTCTCCTCAACTCCCTCCTGGTCTTGCCCACATAATCAAGCGGGCAATCACATGTTGCAAGATAGACTAGACCTTCACTTTTACAGTTTGCGAAATCCCTCAGGTAATACTCACGACCAGTGCTAGCACTAATGACCGATTTACACTGTTTAATCCAGTCACAGTACTTACAGCCACCACAACGAAAAGTACCTACAGGCCGTCGATCAAGCCACGTGCCCACTGGCATCGGTCGGCTGTAGTGGCTGTGCACCAGTTGATCTCTTATAGAGCCTCCTTTTCTGAAGGTGACCATAGGTCGTGGGGAAAGAACATCTACCAAATCAGGATCGGCTCTAAGAATCCCCCAATGTCTCCGCAAGACCTGGAACACTCTATCGGATTGATCATCGTATGTACCGATAATTCTTATTAGGTCCCCCTCTGTGTTCTGCCTTTGATTTATCTGTAAAAGTGGACCACGTTCTTTCGTCTGAGCATGTCGAAAGGCCTTACTGAGAACATCATGTGGGTAACCCCTTTCTCTAAAGCGTGTCCTAAGATCCCTTGCTTGTTCATAGAAATCTCGATCGCTGGAACAGTTTCTCCTCACTCTAAGACAGGGGTGGGGAACCTCCGGCCCGCGGGCCGTATACGGCCCGTCACGACTCTTTATGCGGCCCCCAGGCAAATTCCCAGGGACCGCTGTGCTCTGGCAGCAGCCGCGCTTTTCCCGGCTGCCGGCCCTTTAAATCTCACTGCCTGATGCCTTGAGGGCAGATGCTAGAATGTACGGGCTCTATCCAGATCCTGACTTCCAGGACCTGACTGCAGCCCATACATTCTAGGCTTAACCCCGGCCTGTGCTAGTGTGCTCTGGTGGGCGGGGTAAGCAGCACACTGCGATATGTCACAGAAGAGCTGCAGCAGATTTACCAGCCTCCCGGACCTGCTGTCTGTGTGACTCCTCCTCCCCCTCACTGTGAGTACGCAACCCATCGCTACCCCCCGCTAAGTGCTGTGTACTCCCTCGTGCTGTGTGTACCCCTCAATGCTGTGTACCCCCCAGTGCTGTGTACCCCCTCGTGCTGTGTACCCCCTAATGCTGTGTATCCCCTAATGCTGTGTGTACCCCCCAGTGCTGTGTACCACCCCAGTGCTGTGTGTACCCCCTAATGCTGTGTGTACCCCCTAATGCTGTGTGTACCCCCTAATGCAGTGTGTACCCCCTAATGCAGTGTGTACCCCCTACTGCAGTGTGTACCCCCTAATGTTGAGTACACCCCTAGTACAGTGTGTACCCCTTAGTACTGTGTGTGCTCCCCTAGTAATGTCTATACCCCTTGGGTGATGTCTATGCCCCCCCAGTGCTGTCCGCACCACCTAATGCTGTCCATGCTGCCACCAGTGCTGTCCATGCCACGGTCAGTGCTGTCTGTGCCCCCTTATGCTGTCCGTGCTCCCCAGTGCTGTGTGCCACCCCTCAGTACTATGTACCCCCCAGTGCTCTGAACTTGCTACTGCTGTCTGTACCCTCCCACTGCTTTCTATGCCCCCCAGTCTGTGCCCTCCTGTTGATGTCTATGCTCCCCCAGACTTCTCTGTGTCTCCCTAGTGATGCCACCTAGTGCTGTCTGTGCTGCCACCTAGTGCTGTCTGTGCTGCCACCTAGTGCTGTCCGTGCTGCCACCTAGTGCAGTCCGTGCTGCCACCTAGTGCAGTCCGTGCTGCCACCTAGTGCAGTCCGTGCTGCCACCTAGTGCAGTCCGTGCTGCCACCTAGTGCAGTCCGTGCAGCCACCTAGTGCAGTCCGTGCAGCCACCTAGTGCTGTCTGTGCCACAGCCAAGGCTGTCCATGCCCCCCTACTGATGTATATGCCCCAGCCCCCTCCTGTGCTGCATATGCCCCAGCCCCTCCTGTGATGTGTACTCCCAGTGTCTCCTGTAATTTATGCACCCCAGCCCCTCCTGTGATGTATATGCCCCAGCCCCTCCTGTGATCTATATGCCCCCAGCATCTCCAGACCGAGACAAACCTGGAAAAGCAGCTGTGAGAAACAAGATGATCAATATCACCGAACACACAGTCACACCAAACAGAAACAGCTCCTGCCTCCACAGTAAGGGTGAGTTAATTAATCGTTTGACCAAATTTTTCAAGTTGATAATGTTGTGCGGCCCCCAGAGGTTAGTAGGAAATTCCAAATGGCCCCCGGCAGTAAAAAGGTTCCCCACCCCTGCTCTAAGATATTGACCTTTAGGTATGCCTTTTTTAAGGGAAGTGGGGTGAAAACTGTCCCAGCGTAAAAGGCTATTTGTGGAGGTTGGCTTCCTATAGGTCTTAGTTGATAGAGTGCCATTGTCTTCAATACCAATTTCCACATCCAAGAACGCCAAATGTGATCTATGAATATGGTGAGTGAATCTTAAATTAATATCATTGACATTTATATATCGCATAAATTCATGGAATTCTTGTTGGGTCCCCACCCATATGACTAAAACGTCATCAATATATCTACCCCAATATAGGATGAGCGGGACCCACCATGAAGTATCATCTCCAAACACGACAGTTTCCTCCCACCAGCCCAGGAACAAGTTTGCGTAAGAGGGAGCACATGAGCTCCCCATCGCAGTGCCCTTGAGCTGATGGAAGTACTTACTGTCGAACATGAAGTAATTGTGCGTGAGTACAAAATTGAGTAAGTCCATAACAAGATTATTATGATCCCATAGGAAATTTGCTCTGGATCGGAGGAAATGGTTAACTGCCTCCAGGCCCCTTTCATGTGGGATAGAGCTATATAAAGATTCCACATCAATGGAGGCTAGATAAAAATCACCTTCCACAGAGATGTGTTGAATCTTCATAAGTAAGTCAGGTGTATCCCTTATATATGAGGGGAGGGTTGAAACGAAAGGTCTCAGGATATTGTCAAGATAAATACTGACATTCTGCGTCACTGATCCTATTCCTGACACAATTGGTCTACCTCTGAGGGGGTCTATACCCTTGTGGATTTTTGGTATCGTATAAAAAGTGGGAATCATGGGACTCACAGGAACCATGAATTCATACTCATTCTTAGAAATTAACCGTTTATCCAACGCCTCGTCTAACTTTTCTTCTAATCTAGCACAAAAAATCTTTGTTGGATCATTATTAAGTATGTTATATGTGTCCTTATCTCTCAATATACTTAGACACATCTCCCTATATGGTCCATGGTCCATGAGTACCAGATTCCCACCTTTATCTGAGGACTTCACGATAATGTTTTGTTCCTCCCTCAGAGTTCGTAACGCCACCCTCTCGCCTTCGGACAAATTATCCGCACCCTCAATATAATGGATCTTACTCAATTCTTCCTCAACAACCTTCACAAAAATGTCAATGCTATTTAGCTCACTCACCGGTGGCTGCCTATGACTTTTTTTCTTTAATGTGGTAAATGGTCCAAGGCCTCTAGTTGACTCCCCTTCCTCCAGTAGGTCTGTCAATGTATTGAATGCCCCCAAATCTTCCGGATCAATGCCCAATTCTGCACATTTTTCCCGATCATTATTTTTAAAAAATTTGTGCCATTTTAGTTTTCGGCCAAAAAGATGGATGTCCTTTGTCCACTCAAACTTATCAAAACCAGTCCGAGGAACAAAGGAAAGACCTTTGTGCAGTAAAGACCTCATATCCGAGGTAAGATATTGCTTGAGTCGGTTTGGTTTAGGGATTTATCTCTGTATATAAATAAATGACCAGCTGACTTAGAGCATACTTAAATAGATATGAGTAACAGGGTGTAGCTACATTTGCCCTCTCTTTAAGATCCATCGAGGGGTAAAGAGTCCAACCAATAATTAGTGGTAACTTGCTTAGGCACTCTCATTTCTCCTCATATGGTAGGGAATTTATTAGGGTAAGTGAGGGATAGCCACCGAGGAACGGGGGCGCCCAGTTACGTTAAGGTGGTATTACCTCCGTCGGTAGGAAGGTGTGAGGTGGTAGGTCCATAATAGGGCCAGATTAATCCCATTTGGGATCCCATACTCCCGTTTTTCTGCTTTTGATTGTATTTCCTCTGAATAGGGGTGGCATCTCTGGTGTATATTTATACTACCCTTGATAATTTCTAGATAGGTGAATCACTTGGGAAATTTTTAAGACATATTTAATAAAATAAGAAATTTTTAAAGGGATTGTTTTTTTCACTATATATGTACCTTTTGACTATCCTGGAATTATTTTGATTGTTAGCCTACAATTCATACCCGTAAAACAAGCTTTCATATGGCTACGGCGATGAGAAATTAAAAGTATTATAGCACCTATAATGTAACAATGAAAAAAAAATGCTTTGTAAAATAGGAAATTACTAAAGGAGTTTAACACTGCAACAATTCAGAGAAAACATGGTTCAAAGACAGCAGGGAACAAGAACAGTCATTTGGGTGTCACCTCCAGTTTTCCACTGCCGGTGTGGTTTCAGTCACCACAAAAGTGAGAGGCGGCTGTAACTGAGATCCCAGCACCAGTACAGAGCCGGCTGTCAGTCAGTGCCAGGGGCGTGGTTACAGTTGCCTCTCACTATGCACTGAGCGATGACTGAAACTCCATATCTGCAAGTTAATAGTGTTTTTTAACATGACAGATTCCATTTAAGACTACAATTATTTGGTCACTTACTGGATGAGCATTAGATGTGTAAAACCAGGTTCTGCATTCCTCTTCAGAATCTGTGGGCCCAAACTGAGAGCTCACTTTCCCTGTGTATGTACGAGTCTGTTGTGGGGGAACATTCTCTTCTCTCCATGGTACGGCTAGAACATTGGAATAGAAGGAGTATGGACGAGAGGCCAAATTCTTAAATTGTACCTATAATAGAATAATATAAGAATGTAAATTAAAAGGGGGTGGGGGTAGAGCTATACATATGTCAAATAATTGTGGATTATATTATGGCCATTTTGGGTGGGCGCCAAGTGCCTAAGGTTACAGTCAAGTCCATGGCTCCCCAAAGTGCTAGAAGATTTCCTATATGTTTTAGTTTTGTCATGGTTTATATACCATGAATCATGACAAACGTGCAGGTTTTGAACCTGCTCCTGTGACCGGAAATCTGGTTTATGGAGCTGCATTAGGCTAGTATATGTTCTGAATTTATTAAAGTGTCTGGTCGTCTCAGTCTCTACTCAAGAATCGTTTCTGAGGTCTGTATGTATTTAAAGGTTCTGGTTTGGTTCTATACTTTTTAAAGGGTGTGTTCTATGATCTCAATTTGTTTATTGTCTTCTAGCCTGGGTTCTATAATATGTTAGGCCTAAAATACACTTCCGCAAAAAAAACGTACGTGTCTCATGGTCCGTTTTTCGGGTCCGTGTTCCGTTTTTTAGGGGCGTTTCTCCGGTACGTATGGCATCCGTGTGATGGCGTATGCGAGCCGTGTGTGCGTGTGGAATGTCCGTATTGACATAAAATACGTACGTGTGCTGTCCGTGTGCTGTCCGTTTATAAAGGCCTGCATTCTTACCCAATTAACGTTGTTAATCATTCATCATGAGATCCTGGTGTTTTTGTTTGCCATCAATTGACCTGATAGATTGGTAACAAGTGTTTCAGATTTCGTGATTAAAAACGGACACGGACGATACGTGCTGAACACGGACATACTCCGTGTGCGGTCCGTGCAAGCACGGACCCATAGACTAAAGCGGGTCCGTGCCTGCGTGCTGCTGGCCAAAAACGGACATGTCGTCTGTGTTGAAAAGCGCACACACGTACTTACGACACGGACACATGTTCCGTGTGATTTTACGTGTGTGTGCCATCTACCATTGAATAACATGGGTCTCCATGTGTACGTGTTTCCGGTACGTGCAAATACGTACCGCACACGTACAAAAAAACGGATGTGTGTTGCGGGTCTTAGGCAGTCTAGGCTATAAATTTGTTTAAAACTTTTGGGTCAGAAACTGTATTTATTCCTGGGTCTGGGGTTTTTTTGGGAGGTTTGATGTCTAATTTCATTTAATTTAGGGACTTTAACTAGGTTCTAAATTTATAGATTTGATCTGAAGCACAGATAATCTTTAGGGGGCTTTACACGCAACGACATCGCTAACGAGAAGTCGTTGGAGTCACGGAATTCGTGACACACATCCAGCCTCGTTAGCGACGTCGTAGCATGTGAAACGTTGATCGTTGACACGTCGTTCAAATCCCAAATATCGTTGATGGTGCTGGATGGAGGTTGCTCGTCGTTCCAGAGGCAGCACACATCGCTACGTGTGACAACCCAGGAACGACGAACAACATCGTACCTGCGTCCTCCGGCAATGAGGTGGGCGTGACTTTCTTGTGGCCGCTTATCTCCGCCCCTCCGCTTCTATTGGACGGCTGCCGTGTGACGTCGCTGTGACGCCGCACGAACCGCCCCCTTAGAAAGGAGGCAGTTTGCCAGCCACAGCGACGTCGTTAGGCAGGTAAGTACGTGTGACGGGTGCTAGCGATATTGTGCACCACAGGCAGTGATTTGCCTGTGACGCACAAACGACGGGGGAGGGTGCTTTCACGAGCGACATCGCTAGTGATGTCGCTGCGTAGCAGCCTTTAGGGAAGTGGTTTAAATTTACCTATGGGTCTAGTATATGATGTGATTTAAATTAGAGATCTGTCCTAGAATTTATTAATAGAATTTAATAATAAAAATTTAGAATTTATTAATTCATGTATTATTTTTTTATTAATTTAATATTTAATTTAGTAATTATTTTATTATTATTTAAAATTAATTATTATATTAATTTTCCTCTGAATTTATTATTATTGCTATAAAGGCTGGAGATGACAGCAGAAGTATTATTCAAAATTAACTCAATAGCAAACTCTCCAATAGCAAAATCATTAGAGATGTCTTTGTCGTGGTTTGGGCTGGATTGAGAAGAAAACAAAATAGAGACAGCATCTACCTTAAAAGAAGACATCACTTATAACAAGTCACCGGACTTGGCATGTCTATTTTAGTAAATACATGAATTCCACAAAATACACTGATGAGCATAAGTGTAACAATGTTTTGAACTTTTGACTTTCAGGCTCCATATCTCATCATCCAATACAGTTTCAGACATGAGAATAAAGCCCGCTTTACATGCTGCAATTTCGCATACGATCTTGTATGCAATTTGCAATGCCTTCATCGTATGTGTGGCACGTTCAATTTGTTGAACGGGCCGCACATACGAGTAACCCCCGTCACATGTACTTACCCGTCCATACGACCTCAATGTGGGCGGCGAACGTCCACTTCCTGGAGTGGGAGGGAGGTTCGGCGTCACATCGACGTCACGCAGCAGCCGGCCAATAGAAGCGGAGGGGCGGAGCTGAGCGGGACGTAAACATCCCGCCCACCTCCTTCCTTCCGCATTGTGGGCCGGGTGCCACAGGACGCAGGTAAGATCTGTTCATTCAGGGGCATGTCAGTGTTTTACTGAATGCACCCTGACTGCTGTGCCCGGGTAGTAAGGGGTTAAGTCCCCCTCGCATGTCCGATTCTCCCTCCTCCCCTTCCAAAGGGTTTGTCCAATGGGAATGTTCCCATAATCCCTTTCTTCCCCCCTATAAATATTCCCTCTTTTCCGGGATCCGGTCTCTCCTCACCTTGTGAGATCCGGACGGTGCTGTCAGCAGCCTTCCCGGTGAGAGATGACCGATTTGCTCAATCAGGCTGTCAGGGACAGACTCAGGAGGGAGGGAGATGCGTGGCTTGCTGCTATATTGGGTGAGCAGCGTTCCCCTCCCCCTGAGGCTCAACCGCACGCTCCGGCCGGCGGGCGGCCTGCCCGCACAATCCGCCCTCCGGAGCGTCTCAGCCCTGCATGTAGCTCCCCACTGCGCATGCGTGCGGGGCGCGCGCGCGCCCGGCGTGCACGCGTTCCTCGTGCACGGCGGGCGCGCGCGAATCGCCCTGTGGCGTCCCCACACCCGCCCCCAGCAGTGAACGCGGCGGCCGCAAGCCTATCATCACCCTCAGGCAAAGCGGCGCCGCTTAGTTTAATAAATAACGTCCCTGCGCGCCAAAACCCACCTGCTACAAGTGCCCTGCTGCACCAGCTCACCCCTCCTCCCTGCATAGCGCCCGCACCTTATAGGATGGGAGGTAATCAGAGCCGCAGCTCCTCATCGGCTGAGGAGCATGCTGATAGTCTGCAGCCCCCACCATCTACTGTGTTCCCTTCTCTGTCACACTGCACTACTTCAGAAGTGTGCAGGGTGGGGGCTGCTGCTTCCTCCAACATCATACCTTCCCAAATGTCAATACATTCCATGAACCCGGGGGGGGGAATGGCTTTGCCACCTGCCGCAGCTGCAGTGATGGCCTTACCTCCTGCGGCTGCTGCGGTGATGGCTTTGCCTCCTGCGGCGCCCGTAGTGACGGCTGTGCCTCCTGCTGCCCCTGGAATGATGGCCTTGCCTTTTGCAGCTCAGGTGGGTATGGCTTTGCCTCCCGTGGCTCCGCAGGTGCTGCCGTTCCAAACGGCTGCGCCTCCGGCGATGGCATTGCCAGCCGCAGTACAACCGGCGATGGCTGTGCCCCCTGAGCTGCAGAATTTACCACGGGTTCTCCCTGTTCAGGATGCTGCGGGTGCTGGAAGCACGGCCCGCGGTAGGCGACGCCGCGGGCGCGGAAACCGCTCCGCTGCCTCCGACTCCTCCTCACGTTCTTGCAGCCCATATAGACGCAGGCGGTACAGTAGGGACCGCAGTCGCCGCTCAGCTTATTCTGAGCGGCGGTCACGTTCATCGCGGAGAAGCCGTAGGTCTCGCTCATCAAGATGGCGTTCGCCATCAACCACGGCTGAGTCATCCGGCGACTCCATTACTTCCAGTAGGCGCTCTCGTCGCACATCAAGCCGCCGGAGAGATGCCGAACCCTATTTGGTTCAACCACAGGCTGCCGACTTGGTAACGGCTCCACATGTATCGGTGAATCCCACAGATGCTCCAGCGGTCGGTGAGTACAACTATTCTGGGGCTTGGGGAGGTGATAATACAGCTATGTCTTTAAAAGCGCTGTTAGCTCATTTAAATACCCCGGGTAATAAAATACTGGTTAACCCCTTATTACTTGGAAATCAGCCCGAGAAGAGATTTCAGCCTCCTCCTCGGGCTGATATACATAAGGACACGTTCTTTTGTGGTATGTCCCCTTTGGGCTCTCACCTTGACCCAGAGACGGTCAACAAAATATGGGCTAATGATTACATAGACATTTGGTCGCTTGTTTCCACTGACCAATTTACGGTTGACAAAGAGAGGCGTTCCGCCGAACGTCCTTTTGACAAAAAACCCAGGGTCGCTAAAACTATCAATAACTGGCTGCAAGCCTTTTTTGTATTGGGAGGTGTTATGGGTCAGAAGCACCCCGAACGCTGTTCGGAGCTTTTTATATATGTTGATTCCATTTATAATGCATACAAAGCGCACGGCGGATCTGCGTGGTGGCGTTATGATGAGGATTTCAGGCGTCGTTTGGCCCTGCAACCTCACTTGGGTTGGGGGGTTAAAGCTACTGATTCCTGGTTGCGCCTCATGATGACTCCTAAAGCCCCCTTTCATTCCGCGGCCCCTGGCAACTCCGCCGGTTCCAGTTCAGTGGCCGTCCGTAGACCCGGCACATGTTGGCAATTCAACGAAGGGCACTGCCGATTCTTTGGTCTCTGCAGGTATAAACATGAATGTTCTGCTTGCGGAGGCCCCCACGCAGCGGCAAAATGCCCTCGCCCTTCGGCGAAATTGCCAACAAAGCCGTCAAACCCACCTGAGACTCGGGACGCCGGTGAGCGTAGCCGAGATGGGACCGTGGCTCGACCGGTACCCCAATAAGGATGCGGCGGCGCAGCTGCGCTTCGGCTTCTCTTTTGGTTTCTTTATTCCTTTTAAACTTAACAGACACCCCCTTTTTGCCCGTAACCTAAAGTCTGCGACGGAGCTTCATGCAGTTTTACTTGATAAAATAAACTGTGAGTTAGAAAAAGGCAGATTAAAGGGCCCTTTTGAATCACCCCCTTTTTACAACTTATGGGTGTCCCCGCTGGGGGTCGTCCCGAAGAAGGAGCCTGGGAAATTTCGTTTAATTCACCACCTTTCACATCCGAAAGGTTTGTCTGTCAATGATGGTATACCCGATTCGGATGCGTCAGTCACGTATGTCTCTTTCGACAAAGCTGTTGCGTTAGTTAGGCAAGCGGGACCGGGGGCTTTGATGGCCAAGTCAGATATTGAGTCGGCTTTCCGCCTTCTCCCGGTTCACCCGGATTGCTACCATCTGTTGGGATGTTTCGTAGATGGTTTTTATTATTACGATACATGCCTTCCCATGGGTTGCTCAATCTCTTGCTCATACTTTGAGCTATTCAGTTCTTTTTTAGAATGGGCCGTGAAGGTGGAATCTGGTTCCCAATCTATTATTCATTATCTTGATGACTTCCTTTTTGTTGGCCCTCAAGATTCCACCCATTGCCAGCTTCTATTGGATTCGTTTTGCAGTTTGATGTCCAGATTTGGTGTTCCTTTGTCGAAGGACAAAACAGTAGGCCCCTCCCAGGTTCTTTCCTTCCTCGGTATTGAAATAGATTCAAATTCAATGCTATTCCGCCTCCCGGATGACAAGGTAGTAAAGCTGCGCTCTCTGATTATGGGTTTTTGTTCGGTTCGTAGTGTGACCCTTCGTCAGATAAAATCTTTGCTGGGCCTTCTTGTATTCGCCTGTCGTGTCATGCCAATGGGCCGAGTTTTTTCCCGGAGGTTATCACTTGCCACTAAAGGCATTCGCCTTCCTCATCATCGCATCAGGATTACCCCCTGCTTGAGAGCTGATTTGTTTATCTGGAATGATTTTCTATCCAGGTATAATGGTCAAACTTGTTTTCAGGATAACTTTCTTTCCAATGAAGAAATATCACTTTTTCCGATGCATCGGGATCGTTGGGTTTTGGCGTTATATTTGGCGAGCAATGGTGTGCTGAGCAATGGCCCCAATCTTGGCACGACAGAGGTTTTGTGTCCAACCTGACCCTCCTTGAATTGTTCCCCATAGTAACAGCTGTTGTGATCTGGGGGCCAGCCTTCAGAAATAAACGAATTTTATTCTGGACTGATAATATGTCCGTTGTGCACGCGATAAACCATCTGACTTCATCCTCTTTGCCAGTCCTAAAGTTACTTAGATTTTTTGTGCTGCAGTGCCTCGAGCTCAATATGTGGTTCAGGGCTCGCCATGTGCCTGGCAGGTGCAACGCTATCGCTGACTCACTTTCCCGTTTTCAATTTCAGAAATTTCGGCAGCTGTGTCCTCGGGCACAACCAGAGGGAATGTCGTGTCCACCCAGCATATGGGACCTGCTTGAATGCAGCTGATGCCTTTGGTGACGTCTTCACTGGCCCCGAGGACTTGGCTGGCTTACGGTAAGGCATGGGATGAATGGCTAATTTTTGCAGCTAATTATCCGGTTTCTACCTCTGATTCGGCTAGACTGGACGTTACCTGCCGGTATCTGTACCATCTGTATAAAAAAGGTGCTTCCTGCGCGGTAGCGCGGAACCGATTGTCTGGGCTTGCTTTTCATTTCAAACTCCGAGGTTGGTCGGACGTTACTAAGTTTTTTATAGTTCAGCAAGCAGTTAAGGGGTGGGGTAGGGGGCAGCCCATAAGGGAGTGTAGAAGGCCGGTTTCCTTTAGCCTCCTTTCTCGTATCATCGGACATATCTCCGCTGTTTGTCCTCCTCCTTTCGAGTCTGCCCTCTTCTCCGCCTCTTTTGCTATTGCCTTTTTTGGCGCATTGCGCATTAGTGAGTTGGTTTCTCCTGCCAGAGGCACTCATGGGGGCCTTCGGCACGACGACATCGCATTGTGTAATGGGGGTTTACGGATTAGAATTCGTAAATCTAAAACCGATCAAACCGGAAATGGCTGCTGGATATCTTTGTTTGCTATTCATGGTCCGGTATGCCCTGTTACATTGACCCTTAACTATATCGCTTTGCGCCATGGTAGTTCTTCCTTCCTGGTCCATGAAGATGGTTCCCCCCTGACGAGATTCCAATTTTTAGCCGTTTTTCGAAAATGTTTGCAGTTCCTGGGTTTGCCCGCCGGCGAATTTGGTACTCACTCCTTCCGGATTGGGGCGGCGACTGAGGCCGCCCGGGCGGGATTGCCTAATGAAGTCATACAGCGCATAGGCCGGTGGCGTTCCGCGTGTTTTGCGAGATATATTAGACCAGAATTACTGCTTCTTTAATCAATTTTCTTTTGCACAGGTTTGCCTTCTTGTACATGTGTCACTGACAGTTTTCTTCTTTTAGGAGCTGCCAAACCTGTCATTTGGTTATTGGGACACTCCTATATTTTCTGGGCAGGACAGCGGGCTGAGAATCGACCTGGAGGACGTGCCCTTGGCTTTCGGGGCTTCGAAGTCAATTGGAGAGGCGTTAGGGGTCTCATATGGCCTCAAGTTATACCGGAGGTTGTGGAAATTGCGAGGTCTGCTTTAACTCCGGTGGTCCTCGTCATTCACGCCGGGGGAAATGACCTCGGTGCCCGCCGTTTGGCGGAACTTATCACCACAATGAGGTCTGACGTGGACAAGTTTCATGCCTTTTTTCCTGAACTTGTCCTTGTTTGGTCCGAGGTCATTTCCCGGCCTGTCTGGCGAGGGGCCGAAGGAGCTGCAGCTCTGGAGCGTTCGAGGCGGACACTCAACTCACGTATTTCGCGTTTTGTCCGCTTTAAGGCAGGGATCGTCGTTAGACACTGGCAATTGGAAGGGGACAATTCCTCCCTGATGTTGAACGATGGCGTTCATTTGAATAATATTGGCCTAGACATATTTTTATCAGGCCTGCAAGACGGTATTGAGCAGGCCTTGTTCATTATGGGTGGGGGTCGGAGCACAGTCTAGGGCCTCTGCTCCTCCGTGGCGGTTTCAAGGAACACAGTTCAATTACGAAGGCTAAAGTGCGCCGGAAGTCCGGCCTGGCACAAAGTTTCGTTTTGAAAGTGGTTATTTATAATGGTTAATTGTGCTGTGACCGACCTCCATCCACAACAAAAGATGAGAGATGTTTACCAATTTTATAAAGCTCTCCTAATAAAGTTTGTATTTTGGTTAACTTGTCTCAGAGTGGTTAATCGGACATGGGAGGGTTTTTGGTTGAGGGTAATCTGGTCTCAGCAGTCTTCAGGGGCATGTCAGTGTTTTACTGAATGCACCCTGACTGCTGTGCCCGGGTAGTAAGGGGTTAAGTCCCCCTCGCATGTCCGATTCTCCCTCCTCCCCTTCCAAAGGGTTTGTCCAATGGGAATGTTCCCATAATCCCTTTCTTCCCCCCTATAAATATTCCCTCTTTTCCGGGATCCGGTCTCTCCTCACCTTGTGAGATCCGGACGGTGCTGTCCCACCCTCCCTCCCTAGTTTTTGGTTATTCTTTTACAGTCACAGCGGTTTCAAGGAACACAGTTCAATTACGAAGGCTAAAGTGCGCCGGAAGTCCGGCCTGGCACAAAGTTTCGTTTTGAAAGTGGTTATTTATAATGGTTAATTGTGCTGTGACCGACCTCCATCCACAACAAAAGATGAGAGATGTTTACCAATTTTATAAAGCTCTCCTAATAAAGTTTGTATTTTGGTTAACTTGTCTCGGAGTGGTTAATCGGACATGGGAGGGTTTTTGGTTGAGGGTAATCTGGTCTCAGCAGTCTCGTTCCCGCGGTGTCACACACTGCAATGTGTACTACCCCGGGTACGATGAACAATCTGACGTGCAATTCTAGAGACAGGTACGATGTGTATGCGATGAACGTTTTAACGTTCAATCGCAATCGCACGTACCTGCCACACTTCAATGAACTTACGATGCCGGATGTGCGTCACTTACGACGTGACCCCGCCGACACATTTTTCCTTTGTTTCTTCCAGACCCATCTTCCCCATCAGAGCCTAGCCTATTGACTTTTATCTCATCGCTCCAAATCACCCGTTTCCAATCTTCTACTGTCCACTTTTCACACGGTTTTGTACATTCGTGCCAATGCTTCTTATGACGGTATTGCATTTGAGGCTTCTTTCTTTTTTCGGGACACCATTTCACCGTCACACAGTGCTTGCATGGACATCTGTGATCTCACTATTATGAAGCCTACGAGCCACCTCTACTGCCGTGTTTGTAGCGTTAGGACTCATAGACTTTGTGATAAGCAGACTTTTTGCTTGGACGTCCTATTGGCTTTTGAATGGATGGACGGAGTTCTTCTTCCAACTGTCATGGCGCTCATATGATGCAGTTTGGCAAGTTTCTTGGCTGAGAGATCACTATCAATGAGCTGGATGATGCTGTTTCTCTTTATTGGGAAATCATCTTAATGGCTGTTGAAATTGTGAGAATGGGGTTGTAATTTGTACTATACCGGAAGACTAAAATTTTTCCACCATCAGAAGCAAAACAGTAACAATGCAATGACATGACAAGAATCTGCATAACTAATCATATGATAAATTGCTGCAAGTCAAATTTATGTATGAGATAGCCAAGATGATTGTCTATAAAATGAAGGTAGTCTCATGTTTGTAGTCGATGGTTAAATATGTAGCTTGAAAGTCAAAAATTCAAAACATTGTTACCGTTTTGCTCATCAGTGTAGATGCATAAAATGTCTGTTTGGCCAAACATTATTAGGCAGTCAAGTGTTATAATTCTCTTTGTAAAGAAAATGTGTCTGTACACAGTTTGATAATGGCAATCTGGAGGAACACAACAACACTTTGACGAGGGCCATCACAAAAAGGTGGCCTTAACTATAGACATAGTGTGTGGCACGTGGTCAAAATAATCCACAAAAGATGTCTAATAGGAGAATTTATGGTTTTAGGGAATTTTAGTTTATGCATTGCAGAAATTGCCTATGCTGCCATATCTACAAGGCTAAACATGACCACAATAGGTGGCACTTTTCAGTCAATATATTGTATACATTTTCAGTGGCAGTCTGTAGCAAACCTAACTAAGTCTCTTTCTCTCTGTCTCTCTCCCGTTCTCCCACTCGGCCTCTCGCTCTTCCACTTGCCCTCTCTCCCATACTCCCTCTCTTCCACTCTCTCACTCTCCCACTCTCCCTTTCACCCACTCTCCCACTCCTCCACTCTCCATCTCTCCCACTCTCCATTTCTTCCACTTTCCATCTCTCCCACTCTCCATCTCTTCCATTCGCCCTCTCTCCCACTCGCCCTGTCTCCCACTCGCCGTGTCTCCCACTCGCCATCTCTCCCACTCACCCTCTCTCCCACTCACTATCTCTCTCACACTCCATCTCTCCCACTCTCCCTCTCTTCTACTCTCCCACTCTACCTCTTGCCCTCGGTCCTACTTTTCCACTCCCTATCTCTTCCTCTCTCCCACTTTACCTCTTTATCTCTTTCTCTCCCTCCTCTCTCACCACCAAAATCATATTGATTGACACATAAGCTGTCTTAGACCCTGTGCGCACTTGCCGGTTTTTGCCGCGGATTTCCTGCGGTTTTGCTGCATGTTTCGCTGCAGGAAATGTTCATACGATCTCTGCAGTGAATCACCAGCAAATCCTATTGAAAAAAAAATGCTGTCCGCACTATGCGGACTTTGACAGCTGCATGTTTTGCTGCGGGTTTCCCGCAGCAAAAATAATTGCATGTCACTTCTTTTCCACAGGTAGCTGCGGCATTTCACTCCATTGACTGTAATGTAATCGTGAAATCCCGCAGGGAATAACTCAGACAGCAAATTCTGTGCGTTTCATTGCGTTTTCCTGCGTTATTCCCTGCGGTATTTCGCGTTTTTCGGGACATAATGTCCTTCACTGCCTGCATTTTGCAGGGAAGTGATGTCATTATGACAGGAAGAGGAAGTGGAGCAGAGAGTAAACACACACATCACAGACACAGACATAGAACACACACATATCGCACTCACACACAGACACAGACATATAGAATACACAGAAATCAAACGTACATATAAAAATAAAAAAAAAAAACGCTCCGCCGTATTTTTACCGTCCAGCCGAGGTAAACACACAGTGGCGGCCCGGTATTCTCAGGCTGGGGATGGCGAGGGTCAGGGTTAATGTCCCCCCCTCCCGAAGCTGAGAATATCAGTCCGCAGCTGCCCCCGGACTGTCGCATCCATTATGCGACAGTCCCGGAGTGTCCCCGGCTCTTCCAGATTGCCGTGATGCGGTGGCAATCCAGGT
Organism: Anomaloglossus baeobatrachus; assembly: GCF_048569485.1. Taxonomy (NCBI): domain Eukaryota; kingdom Metazoa; phylum Chordata; class Amphibia; order Anura; family Aromobatidae; genus Anomaloglossus; species Anomaloglossus baeobatrachus. The sequence goes on from NC_134361.1 coordinate 176,304,427, forward strand.
AATAAGGAGTTAAATGGCAGCGCATCGCTGCCATTTAAATCCAGGCTTAATCATCATGATTAACTATGAGACAGCTTTCATGATTATCCCGTAAGTAAAGTGAAACACACCACGAAAAATCCTTTATTTTAAATAAAAGACAAAAAAGCCCCTGGTTCACCCCTTTATTGACCCCCCCAAACACACAGCTCCGGTGTAATCCACGCAGGTCCCACAACGCTTGCATCCAGCCGCGACTGACACACTGTACTGAATGCAGCCTCGTAATGAGCCTGCAGGGGTAACCACAGGTCATTTCTCACGGTCGGTAATGTGAACACACTACCGCTCGTGAGAAATGCAGTGTGTGCTCACAGGGACTCTATCTATTGATTGATAGAGGACGGATCAATCTATTGATTATCTATCCATCTATCTATGCTTCTATCTATCCTTCTATCTATCTATCTATCCATTATCTATTTATCTATCTTTCTATTTATCCATTATCTATCTATTTCTTTATCTATCTATATCGGAAAGAAAATGACCTTTTTTTTTCCTTTTTCAATGTGCTTTATTGTATAAAATGCATTAAAACACATGTACCAACCCGCGAAAAACCTGCACCGAAACCGCACCAAAACACAATATAACGCATGCGGATTTCGGTGCAGTTTTCTTTGCGCTTTTTTTCCGCGGGTGCAGAAATCTTTCAGAGCCTGCAGAATTTTCTTAAGAAAATTCCATTTTCTAGTGCGCACAGGGCCTTATACTAAGAATGTCCTTCGAGCCCTACAGCAACCAATCACAGCTCCTTTTAATGACCTGTAGCAAAATAGAAGCAGAGTTGTGATTGGCTGCTGTAGGCCACCTGATAAATATCCAGGCGAACTATCAAAACAGTCAATATATTACCTCACACATACAAACGGTAAGTAAGCTTTTTTGGGGACGAAAAAAGCATGGGGTGAAAATGTCCCCTAAAGACATAGTCTATGACATTCCCTGAGTCAATTGAAGTGGCTGGGCAAAATTTCGTGATTGTAAATGCCTTATTGCGGATTCCTTTAGAGGACATACACACATACATACATACATACATACACTTAGCTTTATATATTAGACTAGCTGTAGTACCTGGGCGTTGCCCGGAATAGTAGCTGTCTCTGTGTCTGTCTCCCAGTCTCTGTCTGTCTGTGTCTATTTCTGTCTATCTCTGTCTGTCTGTGTCTGTCTGTCTCTCGCTATATCTGTATCTGTCTGTCTCTCTCTATCTCTGTGTCTGTCTGTCTCGTTCCCCGTCTGTCTCGTTCCCAGTCTGTCTCATTCCCAGTCTGTCTCATTCCCCGTCTGTCTCGTTCCCCGTCTGTCTCGTTCCCCGTCTGTCTCGTTCCCCATCTGTCTCGTTCCCCGTCTGTCTCGTTCCCCGTCTGTCTCGTTCCCCGTCTGTCTCTGCCTCTATCCCCGTCTGTTTCTGTCTCTTTCCCTGTCTTTTTCCTTGTCTCTGTCTCTTTCCCTGTTTTGTCTCTTTCCCTGGCTCTGTGTCTTTCCCTGTCTCTTTCCCTGTCTGTCTGTCTCTTTCCTTGTTTGTCTGTCTGTCTGTCTGTGTGTGTCTGCCTCTGTCTCTTTGACTGTCTGTCTCTCTCTATCTCTCTGTCTCTTTCCCTGTCTCCATCTCTCTGTCTCTCTGTCTCTTTCCCTGTCTCCCTCTCTGTCTCTCTGTCTGTCTCTCTGTCTGTCTCTTTCCCTGTCTCTCTCTATCCGTTTCCCCACCGACAGCTTATTACTTCACACATAAGATTCTTATACTAACAATTTATTTTGTTCCTATAGCAACCAATCACAGCTTCTATTAATAGCCTGTAGCTCCCACCTCCATTCACTTTAATGGAGGCAGTTTTTTTGAGAATAACTGTAAAGCGCGGGGTTACATTTTCCAGTCAAAACATAGTCTATGACGTTCCCTGAGTCACATTGGATGTCTATGCAAAATTTTGTGATTGTAAATGCGATGGTGTGGATTCCTTTAGTGAACATACACACACACACACACACACACACACATACACTCAGCTTTATATATTAGAATTCACTTACTATGATTTCATCATTCACTTCTGCTCGGATACAGGGCCCCAGCAGACCCAGATGTGCATCCCTCTCTCCGCGAAGTGCTGGCTCCTTAAAACTACTATCTCGATACTCACGAAACACGACCTTCTTATACCTCTGGAAACCATGAGAATCATGATGTCTGAAAAGTAAGAAAGGACAATATGTGATGCTGCAGAACCATGTGCTAGGTTTTCCGTAATCATTAGATACTGTGATGTGTAAGGGAGGATCCGAAGCAAAGGCAGGAACATACGTATAGAGCAGTGGTGCACATGAAAGACCACTGACCCATTCTAAGGACCAATAAGGGTCCCAGCACCAGAAATCAGCAAGCTATCACATGTCATGATTAAAAGATAACTTCCATGTACGGTACAAACTCTTTAGTAACCTTTGAAGGCTGGTGATAAAAGACAAGCCCAACAGATACATTGAATTCCCTTGTCTTATAATTGTATGCCTATTTACTAATACAGGTAATCTATAACAGGGTTTTTGTAACCTGCTCTGACAAAAGCAAAATATCAGAATCCCTGATTCCAGTAATGTGTCACTTACTCGACTGCTTGGTGTAGTTTTGATAAAATCAGTGTTTTAGCAGCAGGACATTATCATGAGATCACCAGTAAACCTGTAGTCATGTAGTCCTGCATATAAATAAACTCTGTATAATCCGCCCTACCACAGATTTTTAGCACTCTGTGTAGAAAGCTGCCAATCAGTGATGGGGGCGGGTTATACAGAGCTCATGAATATGCATTATTCCACACTTGATTTGGTGTTGGTTGTTTAGGTTAATTTTGAAATACATTTTTGGAGCAGTGATCTAAACTAAATGGATCCTACTCTTTTAACGTTGAATGCCATCTACCTCATTGCTCTTTTATTTTCTTTGGGGGGGGTTTCTTCTCCATTTACAGATGCTATTTATATTGTGGGCCTTTACATGGTAAGTTGAGGATGCTTTAATTCTGGCATCATCATTTCCAGGAACCGCCCGCTATGGACTACCTCCCATTAGTCCGGTATTGGCAATGGTGAAATGCGTCGAGTTGCGGTATTATTGATAGCTATTTGGCATTTCGTTTATTATTTCAGGGACTGTTTGTTCATTTGTCCATGATATTGTGGTATCTTTCATAGTTATGAGGGGTCTCTCCCATTAAAGAGACCAAGTGTTGCTTTTTGATCTAAGCCCATTTACTCTTTATTTACCACCACAGGTATACAGTAGATCCCCGTATTTATATTGTATAGGCACTGACACTTTTTTAGTACAAAATCTGATATATGAGGGTATATGTACCGGCACATATTGGGACGGATTTGTTTTTAGTCACAAACCACCGGGGGGGTCACTCAGAAATCCCCCGCGCTGGCTACCAGTACGTCACAATCGGGGGGTAACAAGTGGGGGTCACCCCTCCTTTATACCTCCCGACCGACAGACAGAGCACGTGACGCGCTCTCTAGCGCCCCTCTTATAGTCAGGCCAATTATGGAATTGCCCGACAATAAGCAAGGAGGCCGCTATACTACTTATGCCGATTATTGAAGGGTCCCCGGTGAGAGTAGGGTATATATTCCCCCGACCTCCGCGGGCGGAATATATAATATCTTCCCGAATCTCACTGGCCTCCCCACAATAATCCTTGGCACAACTCGCTGCCACCAACCGCTTCACGGTAACTATTAGCCGAACACACAGACGTGGGATTCAAGATCGAGATAACAGAACAGCCCAAGATTAATTATATAATTTAATCAGCCTAAAGCACACTAGAAACTACAATATATACAATAGGGAATCTACAGAATATACATATGTCAGAGTACAGTTACAGATAAAGCATGTTTTACAAACAGGTATGCAATTCAATCAGTTACCTTGTGCGTCTGGCCACAGGGGGGCGCTGTAGACCAGGTTTCCAGGAACTCCCACAGATGTTTCCTACACGTGACCCCCAGCGAAAGAACACTGGAAAATGGCCGAAGTAGGGTTATCAACCTGGGCACATCCAGGTCCCCTCCTACCTTAGTGACCTCACAGGGAGCACTGCTCCACCCCTGGCTTGAGTTATGGACAATATCCCAACATGGAATATGGGCCATAACTTTGCCTGGGAGCGTCGTAGGCGGACGCCAATGCTCTCATTGTGACAGTTATGAATTTAGCTACAGAACGAGGGGACTCATGACCTGTCTGCCAGTTCCCCATTGGCTGATATCACGCCTGGGGCATTTCCCAATGTCCTGCTCCCATAAAAAGGGTGTGCCGGCATCGTCTGCATGCGGAGACACCATTTTTATGGTTGCCATATTTATCGGAAATATGGCTTGCGAGATATGAACCATTTTTTACTGGAGTCGTTCTGTCTGGCTATTTCCATAGCCTTGCTAACTAGCTAGCAGCTCCTACTACAGGGTGACGGCAGGGAGTCATCCTGTGTCCATTGTTCCCACACCACCTCATCTCCATATCACAGGACATGGCCATGGAGGTGTAAGTGGAACACTGAGAACAAGAAGGGAGGGGGCACTGCCAGGGAGTGATGAGGGATTATGACTGGAGTCATAATTCATCTTCATATCCCGGGATTTGCCTCACACCTCCCCCCTTTTGAGGGCGCTAGGGGGCAGCACACTCCGGTGTTCCCCCGTGCGCCCGTCCGCGACCTCTCCTTGTCGGGACAGCCCGTCTGCGTTACCGTGGTCACGGCCCCTTTTGTGGCGAATGGTGAAGTTGTATTGCTGGAGCGCAAGGCTCCATCGCAACAATCGCCCATTCGTCCCAGAGACGGTGTGCAACCAGCTGAGGGGATTGTGGTCCGTCTCCACGATGAAGTGGCGCCCGTATAGATAGGGTTGCAGACGCTGCAGGGCCCACACTATGGCCAGGCACTCCTTCTCCATCGTGGAATAGGCAACTTCCCTTGGTAACAGCTTCCTGCTCAGGTACAAGACTGGGTGCTCTTGGCTCGCAGAGTCCACCTGGCTGAGCACCGCACCGAGGCCGAAGTCACTGGCGTCGGTCTGTACTACAAACGGCCGCGTGAAGTCGGCTGCCTGTAGCACGGGCGGGCTGGACAGGGCGTCCTTTAGGGCCCGGAAGGCTGTCTCGCAGTCCATTGTCCAATCGACTGCAGAGGGCAGCTTCTTCTTGGTGAGGTCCGTCAAGGGCTTTGCCAGGCTACTATAGCATGGAACAAACCTCCTATAGTACCCAGCGGTCCCCAAGAAGGACATCACCTGCTTCTTGGTCCTGGGGGTGGGCCAGGATGCGATGGCTTCCACTTTCTCAGGCTCGGGCTTCAGTGTTCTCCCACCTACCCGGTGACCGAGGTACTGGACCTCGCTCATGGCCAGCTGACACTTTCCCGGCTTGATGGTCAAACCTGCCCGGTGGATCCGCCTGAGCACCTGTGCTAGATGCTCTAGGTGGTCCTCCCAGGTGGGACTGAAGACGGCAATGTCATCCAGGTACGCGGCCGCGTACCCTTCAAGTCCCTTGAGCAGGGTGTTGACCATCCGCTGGAAAGTGGCAGGGGCATTCCTCATCCCGAATGGCATCACCGTGGACTCGTACAGTCCAAATGGGGTAATAAAGGCAGAGCGTTCCCTGGCCTTGCGAGTCAGGGGGATCTGCCAATATCCCCGGCTCAGATCCATGATAGTCAGGTACTGAGCCCCGGCCAACTGATCGAGCAGGTCATCGATGCGTGGCATTGGGTACGCATCGGCGACCGTGACCGCATTGAGCCCCCTGTAGTCCACGCAGAACCGAGTGGTTCGGTCCTTCTTAGGGACGAGGACTACAGGCGAGGCCCAAGCGCTGTTGGATGCCTGGATCACCCCCAGCTTCAGCATCTCGTCAATCTCCTGGCGCATGTGTTGCTGCACCTCCAGGGAGACCCGATATGCTGAACGCCGGATCGGGGGATGATCCCCAGTGTCCACGTGATGGACAGCCAAGTCAGTCCTTCCGGGCTGGTTGGTAAACAACCCCCGGAAGGGGTGTAGGGTGGCCCACAGCTGGGACCGTTGGTCCTCCAAGAGCTGGTGGCCAACCTCCACATCCTCAATGGATCCGCCTGCCCTAACCTGGGCTAGCATATCCAAGAGGGTTTCCGCTTCTCCCTCCTCGGGCAGGTTGCACACGGGGAGCGCACATGCCTCCCGCTCATGATGTGCCTTCATCATGTTCACATGGAAGGGCTTCCGCCTTCCACGGGCAGGGTCCAGGATGACCAGGTACGTCACAGGGTTGAGCTGCTGGTACACGAGGTATGGGCCTTCCCAGGCTGCCTGAAGCTTGTCCTGTGGTACGGGGACCAGTACCCACACCTTTTGACCCACTTGGTAGGTCCTCTCACAAGCGTTCTGGTCGTACCAACGCTTCTGATCGGCCTGGGCTTGAGCCATATTGTCGTGTACCAGTTGCGTCAAGGCCTGCATTTTGTCCCGGAAGCGCATGACATACTCGATAACCGACACTCCAGGGGTGGCCAAATCCCCTTCCCAAGCCTCTTTCACCAGAGCCAGGGGGCCCCGCACACGTCGCCCGTACAGGAGCTCAAACGGTGAGAATCCTGTTGAGGCCTGTGGAACCTCCCGGTAAGCAAATAACAGGTGTGGGAGATACCGCTCCCAGTCACGCCCATGGGAGTTGACCAACATCTTAAGCATCTGCTTTAAGGTGCCATTGAACCGCTCGCACAGGCCATTAGTCTGTGGATGGTACGGGCTGGCCACCAGATGTCGCACCTGGACTTGCTTACAGAGGGCCTCCATCAGCTGGGACATGAATTGGGTCCCCCGGTCAGTGAGCATTTCCTGGGGAAAACCCACTCGGGAGAAAATCTCCAGCAATGCGGTGGCCACCTTGTCAGCCCGAATGGACGACAAGGCCACTGCTTCTGGGTACCGGGTGGCATAGTCCACTACCGTCAGTATGAAGCGTTTCCCGGAGCTGCTGGGGATGGCCAGCGGGCCGACCAGATCCACAGCCACCCTCCTGAAAGGCTCATCGATGATTGGCAGAGATACCAGTGGGGCTTTGGGGTGTGGTCCCGCCTTCCCCACTCTCTGACAGGTTTCACACGAACGGCAGTAGGCAGCCACATCGGCCCCCATTTTTGGCCAGTAGAAATGCTGGTTTAACCTGGCCTTGGTCTTAGCGATCCCTAGGTGTCCGGCCATCGGAATCTCATGTGCGATCCGCAACAACTCCGTCCGGAACGGATAGGGTACCACCAACTGTCGGTCCCTGGGCCACGCCTCCGGTGAACCCTGCTGGACCGTGGCCCGGTACAGCCGTCCTTGGTCCCAGACCACTCGCTCCGGGTCCGAGTCCGAGGGAGGCTGTGCCGCCTGCTCCTTAAGAGCTTTCAGGCTGTCGTCAGCTTCTAACGCTGCCTGAAACCCCTGACTAGATGTGGCCAGAATCGACGAGACTGTCACATCTTCAGTCAGTACCCCGGGACCTGTGTCCTGGCCTCCACCTGACTCGGCTGCCACTTGGTCAGAAGGGGAAGAGCTATCGGACCTCCGGGAGGCCCCTTGGCTTCCAGCACTCCCACTGCGGGTGACAGCGGCCACAGCCGCTGCGACCGTGGGTCGTGCCTGCTCCTCCTCCGTTCCTGACCAAGTCGCCGGTTCAGGCAGACCTACCTGGCTTCCTGACACCCCGGTTGTGGGGGAACCATGCACCGAGATCTTACCTGGGAGCACTTCCGCTCCTGGACCGGCCCCAATCTCACCTGCCTGTTCCCCTCCTGCAGCAACAGAACCCCGCTGTGAAATCTCTGGGGACCCCACATTTGCTGTGGTAGCCCCCACCCCACACACTGGTCCTCCCCCTGCAGCACCCTGCTCTCTGCTTATCCCTGCAGAGGGCAACAGATCCCAGCTCACAGGCTGATTACTTGTAGAGGCATTGTCACACCTTTCTCTGACCCCCTCCCCTGTCACAGCTGCAGCTGTGTGTGTGTCTATGGTGTCTATGCAAGCAGAAATATCAGAGTTCACTCCCTCCTCCCTTACATCATTCATAGATAACACATTAACATTGTCCGGAGGCATGTCAGTACTGGCTGAAGGTTCAGCCCTTGGTTGGGGCCCAAACTGGGAGGTTATCTGCCCCAAATCTGTCCCAAGTAGCACGTTTGCAGGGATCCGATCAGTTACCCCCACCTCCCTCACCCCTCGCCCTGCGCCCCAGTCCACATAAATGTCAGCAACAGGCAGCGCCGGGTCAGTGCCTCCAATCCCGGAGACAGCGAGGGTTTTTCCAGGGATCAAGTCTTAGGGGGACACCATCTCAGGCCGCACCAGAGTCACCTCCGAGGCGCTGTCTCGCAGTCCTATGGTCACAGACCGGCCGACGGTGACAGGTTGGAAGCTGTCCAGGGACCTACCACCACCCCCACCCACACAATACACCTTGGGCGGCCCTTGGGACGGGGACGGAGCCGGGGCCTTGGGACGCTGAGGGCACATGGCCTTGAAGTGTCCAGGTAGGTTGCACTGGTGGCACCGTCTTGGTTCCGCCACGGGCCTGGAGAGGGGAGTTGAGGGGGACACCCCCTGCAGTCTAGGGGCAGGTGGGGCAGTCGCAGAGTTCATCTTACCCCCTCTCCAGGTGCTGCTGGTGGCTGCTCTCCTGGCTTCAGGAGCCCGATTGTTGGTGTAGTCATCGGCCAGGGCAGCTGTAGCCGTGGACCCCTTTGGCTTCTGGTCTCGGATGAACTGGCGGAGATCCTCAGGGCAGTTCCACAAGAGTTGCTCCGTGATGACCAAGTCCAGGATCTCTGGTCCGGTGGAAAGCTGCAGGCCTTGGGTCCAGTGGTCGGCAGCTCGGGCAAGTGCCCGCCGGTGGTCAGCCCAGGAGTCCTTTGGTCCCTTCTGCAGGGTCCGGAACTTCTTGCGGTAGGACTCCGGAGTGAGGTTGTACTGTTGGATCAGGGCCCGCTTGATGGTGTCGTAGCCCTGATCTGCCTCAGCAGGCAAGTCCCCAAGGATTTCCAGGGCCTTACCCCTTAAACGGGGGGTCAGGTATTTGGCCCACTGGTCCTTGTCCAGATGGTGCTGCAAGCAAGTCCGTTCAAAAGCAGTCAAGAAAGAGTCCAAGTCTCCATCCTTCTCCAGCACTGGGAAGTCCTCAACACGGACCTTTGGAAGTTTGGTGTCTCGAAGGTCACATGTGGCTGATGAGGGCCGGAGCTGAACTAGCTGCAGCTGGTAGTCACGGTCTGCCTGTCGCTCTCGCTCTTCACGCGCTGCCTGCCGCTCTCGCTCCGCAGCCTCACGCTCTGCGTGCCGCTCTGCCCTGCGCTCTGCCAGGAGTTCCTTGTAGCCCTTCTGGTCTCCAGCCTGGAGAAGGGCCATAGCCATTTGAAGAAGGCTATCCGAGCCTCCCAGGCTCGGTGGAATGGCACGTGGTGATCTGCGGCACGCTGCAGAGCTAGGCGATTCACTGTCCCTTTCAGAGCGGAGGGCTGGCATCTGGCTCGTTGAGGAACCTTGGGTGAGCTCCTCCTCATCTTGTCCAGCAGTGCCAGGTTGCGCAATGTCCTCGGCAGAACGGTTTTCTGGCGTCGAGCTCCTGGAGGACTCGTGGGCAACCTCCTCATTACTGTCCACAGCACCGTCCTCCCTCTCTTCGGCTCCTGCCTTAGCATTGGCCAGTTGCATAGCTCTGCTCCTGGTGCCATCAGCCATTCTTGCAGACTTTTGGTCACTGACACAGAACTGACACCTGATGCCTCCACACACCTTACAGTATCTGCACTCTGACACTCTAGTGTTGAGCTAGTCTGAAGACCCCAGCAGCCACAGCTGCTGCAGGCAGTCTTTAGTGTCTGGGAGTATGGGTCTCACACTCACACACACTATTATCTCGATCCCACCGCTATGCCACCAATATGTCACAAACCACCGGGGGGGTCACTCAGAAATCCCCCGCGCTGGCTACCAGTACGTCACAATCGGGGGGTAACAAGTGGGGGTCACCCCTCCTTTATACCTCCCGACCGACAGACAGAGCACGTGACGCGCTCTCTAGCGCCCCTCTTATAGTCAGGCCAATTATGGAATTGCCCGACAATAAGCAAGGAGGCCGCTATACTACTTATGCCGATTATTGAAGGGTCCCCGGTGAGAGTAGGGTATATATTCCCCCGACCTCCGCGGGCGGAATATATAATATCTTCCCGAATCTCACTGGCCTCCCCACAATAATCCTTGGCACAACTCGCTGCCACCAACCGCTTCACGGTAACTATTAGCCGAACACACAGACGTGGGATTCAAGATCGAGATAACAGAACAGCCCAAGATTAATTATATAATTTAATCAGCCTAAAGCACACTAGAACTACAATATATACAATAGGGAATCTACAGAATATACATATGTCAGAGTACAGTTACAGATAAAGCATGTTTTACAAACAGGTATGCAATTCAATCAGTTACCTTGTGCGTCTGGCCACAGGGGGGCGCTGTAGACCAGGTTTCCAGGAACTCCCACAGATGTTTCCTACACGTGACCCCCAGCGAAAGAACACTGGAAAATGGCCGAAGTAGGGTTATCAACCTGGGCACATCCAGGTCCCCTCCTACCTTAGTGACCTCACAGGGAGCACTGCTCCACCCCTGGCTTGAGTTATGGACAATATCCCAACATGGAATATGGGCCATAACTTTGCCTGGGAGCGTCGTAGGCGGACGCCAATGCTCTCATTGTGACAGTTATGAATTTAGCTACAGAACGAGGGGACTCATGACCTGTCTGCCAGTTCCCCATTGGCTGATATCACGCCTGGGGCATTTCCCAATGTCCTGCTCCCATAAAAAGGGTGTGCCGGCATCGTCTGCATGCGGAGACACCATTTTTATGGTTGCCATATTTATCGGAAATATGGCTTGCGAGATATGAACCATTTTTTACTGGAGTCGTTCTGTCTGGCTATTTCCATAGCCTTGCTAACTAGCTAGCAGCTCCTACTACAGGGTGACGGCAGGGAGTCATCCTGTGTCCATTGTTCCCACACCACCTCATCTCCATATCACAGGACATGGCCATGGAGGTGTAAGTGGAACACTGAGAACAAGAAGGGAGGGGGCACTGCCAGGGAGTGATGAGGGATTATGACTGGAGTCATAATTCATCTTCATATCCCGGGATTTGCCTCACAGGCACTGACACTTTTTTAGTACAAAATCTGATATATGAGGGTATATGTACCGGCACATATTGGGACGGATTTGTTTTTTTTCTCTACCTCCACATATATATGTATATATGTGTGTGTATACACAGTATATATATATATATATATATATATATATATATATATATATATATATATATACAGTTAGGTCCAGAAATATTTGGACAGTGACACAAGTTTTGTTATTTTAGCTGTTTACAAAAACATGTTCAGAAATACAATTATATATATAATATGGGCTGAAAGTGCACACTCCCAGCTGCAATATGAGAGTTTTCACATCCAAATCGGAGAAAGGGTTTAGGAATCATAGCTCTGTAATGCATAGCCTCCTCTTTTTCAAGGGACCAAAAGTAATTGGACAAGGGACTCTAAGGGCTGCAATTAACTCTGAAGGCGTCTCCCTCGTTAACCTGTAATCAATGAAGTAGTTAAAAGGTCTGGGGTTGATTACAGGTGTGTGGTTTTGCATTTGGAAGCTGTTGCTGTGACCAGACAACATGCGGTCTAAGGAACTCTCAATTGAGGTGAAGCAGAACATCCTGAGGCTGAAAAAAAAGAAAAAATCCATCAGAGAGATAGCAGACATGCTTGGAGTAGCAAAATCAACAGTCGGGTACATTCTGAGAAAAAAGGAATTGACTGGTGAGCTTGGGAACTCAAAAAGGCCTGGGCGTCCACGGATGACAACAGTGGTGGATGATCGCCGCATACTTTCTTTGGTGAAGAAGAACCCGTTCACAACATCAACTGAAGTCCAGAACACTCTCAGTGAAGTAGGTGTATCTGTCTCTAAGTCAACAGTAAAGAGAAGACTCCATGAAAGTAAATACAAAGGGTTCACATCTAGATGCAAACCATTCATCAATTCCAAAAATAGACAGGCCAGAGTTAAATTTGCTGAAAAACACCTCATGAAGCCAGCTCAGTTCTGGAAAAGTATTCTATGGACAGATGAGACAAAGATCAACCTGTACCAGAATGATGGGAAGAAAAAAGTTTGGAGAAGAAAGGGAACGGCACATGATCCAAGGCACACCACATCCTCTGTAAAACATGGTGGAGACAACGTGATGGCATGGGCATGCATGGCTTTCAATGGCACTGGGTCACTTGTGTTTATTGATGACATAACAGCAGACAAGAGTAGCCGGATGAATTCTGAAGTGTACCGGGATATACTTTCAGCCCAGATTCAGCCAAATGCCGCAAAGTTGATCGGACGGCGCTTCATAGTACAGATGGACAATGACCCCAAGCATACAGCCAAAGCTACCCAGGAGTTCATGAGTGCAAAAAAGTGGAACATTCTGCAATGGCCAAGTCAATCACCAGATCTTAACCCAATTGAGCATGCATTTCACTTGCTCAAATCCAGACTTAAGACGGAAAGACCCACAAACAAGCAAGACCTGAAGGCTGCGGCTGTAAAGGCCTGGCAAAGCATTAAGAAGGAGGAAACCCAGCGTTTGGTGATGTCCATGGGTTCCAGACTTAAGGCAGTGATTGCCTCCAAAGGATTCGCAATAAAATATTGAAAATAAAAATATTTTGTTTGGGTTTGGTTTATTTGTCCAATTACTTTTGACCTCCTAAAATGTGGAGTGTTTGTAAAGAAATGTGTACAATTCCTACAATTTCTATCAGATATTTTTGCTCAAACCTTCAAATTAAACGTTACAATCTGCACTTGAATTCTGTTGTAGAGGTTTCATTTCAAATCCAATGTGGTGGCATGCAGAGCCCAACTCGCGAAAATTGTGTCACTGTTCAAATATTTCTGGACCTAACTGTATACATACTGGATGCTAGGTTCCCTTTCATCTTTCTGATGTTGGGAACATACTATAGGCAGGACTACCTAGGGTAAGCTAGGGCCAGCTGAAGGTAAGCGGGGGTGCCATAGCTTACATGCTTTATCTAGGGTGCCAACCTCTGCAGTCAAATCAAAAACGTTTGTGGAGCCTCTGTTAGGAGTCTCTACACAGAAAATAGCCAGATATCCCGGAAGGACCTAACCAAGGAGTGGCTCTTTTTAGGAGACCACCATAACCACCATATGAAGTGGCCCTTTTAGTCAATATCCAACTCTTTGACAAGTTAAAACGACAGCGACACGGCTGATGGAGGAGGCTTTTCTGTTAGACTGAGGCATTATTGCATAATTTAAGTTTTGTTTATCTGAGGAGCCACGCGGTTTCTAGGCTCATTCTCTACAATATGACTGCGATTTGAAAACCTTATTACTAGTTATATATATATATATATATATATATATATATATATATATACAGAGAAAGAACTTGATTTACATACATGTGCTTATTTGATGTATCCTGTTATTAGCCATATAAGAAGTGATATATTCTCTCTGTATTGATTTCTAACTGTTTAATAAAAAAAGATTGATTTAAAAAAAATAAATAATATATATATATATATATATATATATGTATAAGCTTTCACCCATTGTCAAATTTGTATCTACTAGATCTAATTAAAGGGAACCTGTCACCAGATTTGGTGACTATAACCTGTGGCCACCACCACTGAGCTCTTATATACAGCATTCTAGAATACTTTTAGAATACTTTATATAAGAGCCCAGGCCGCTATGTAGAGCGTATAAAACACTTTTATTATGCTCACCTAGGGAGCGGTCTGGTCCAATGGGTGTCACTGGTCTCCAGTCCGGCATCTTCTCTATGCTGCAATCTCCATCCTCCTTCTATCCAGTCCTGGTTGGCATTGCGCCCCTGCGTAGGCGCACTTTAATCTGCCCTGCTAATCAAAGTACTGTAATGCACAGGTGTGAGAAAAGTTTAAAGACCGCCTGCGCATGCTCACTACAATATTTTGATCTGCCCTCAGTCGGGCAACTCAAACTGCGTCTACGCCAGGACCTCACCGCCAGATAGTGTGGATGACGTAGGACACACCATGAACACGGGCCTCAGAAGAAGGAGGAAAGGAGACGCCAGACCAGAGAGCAGCGGCACTCATTGGACTGGACCCCCCCAATGGTGAGTATAATAAAGGTGTGTTTTACAATATACAGAACGGGCTGTATACAGTAGTCTGGAATGCTGTATATAAAAACTCACTGGTGGTGGCAGCAGATCATAAGGGAAAAACCTGGTGACAGATTCCCATTAAAAAAAAAATGTTGATCACAAAGTATAATACATTTAGGTACTGACTTTTGTTTTATGAAGAAGGAGGAGTTTCCAGCTCCGTAGTCCCACATGACTTCCACAGCTGCAATGAAATATGTCCGCAGTTGTCCTTGAGAACTACGAGGGTCTTTTTCCGAAAATTCTCCATACATATCAATGTCGTCCAAACCAGAACTGTTGTAATCATAATCATAATAGTCAGTGTGAGCACCCGTGGTCTTAGGAAGCTCAGATTCATTCTGTAATTGATTGCCTGAAAGATTGGTTTCCTCCTCTTCATCTCCAGGTAATTTATTTATAGAGTGAAATTTGTTCTCTTTTTTTATTCCCGCCATTTCTTTTTTGACACTTTTACCGTGCATTGCTATAACCGGATCTGATGAGTCTATAAAAGGTCTAAGATCATCGTCTTCATGATCACCACTTTTTAGATTTTGCAACTGTCCAGAACTTTGCTTTTTACCGGATATGCTCCGTGGTCCAAAGGGATACATTCTGTGATGGGCGTCCAAAGAATAATCATACGCTGGAGAATCTTCTTGAGATTCTTTAAGATCATCATCATGATCATAATCATAGTAATCCTCTTGGATATTTTCACAGTGCGAAACTTTCAATGTTGCTCTCATACTTAAATCTGCCAGTGATGATTTAGATGTCACCGGCCAATACCCTGCATTGATAAAAAAAAAAAAAAAAAATGTTTTTAAAAATAGGTCAATATGCAGGCTAATAATAAAAAAGCATAACAATATGTCCACTTTATGTTGGCATAATTTTTTAAATATCTTTTTAAGTCATTGAAACTGTTTGCATTTTGATACCAGTGCTAACACAGATCTATACACATTCATGCCAGCAGGGCTATTGTCTTTTGACAAGGGAGGTTGTGTAGTTCTCATGGACTGCTGAAGAAACCGGATACCTTGATTGGTTAATATGTGATTTATCATATATTGCCTAATCCTGCTTATGGAAAATAAAGTAAACTAAGGTCTAACTCAAAAATATTACCCCTGATCTGCCCGGTTCTTGTACAGACTAGAAGTCCCAGGTGTGCCATCACTAAAGGTGCCTGCGCAGACTAAAACAACCCTAACTGGATGACTAAGAAGAACCACTCGAACCTTTGCTTTTTAAGCAGCCATTGAGGGTATCATATAAAAATCTGGGTGAAGGCACACAGTAAAAAAACATGGAAAACCAACAATAACAGTGTTCCAGGAAAAGTACTTGGTAGACAGGTTGTAATTCCAAGCAGGGTCCACTTCAGAAATATCACCAGCCGGGAAATACAAGCCCAGGGCAGCTGTATATAATTACATTATAGGGTTATAGGTGATAGAGTGAATTACAGCATTGGAAACACTTGTTGGCAGAAAGGCAATGAATACACAAACAAAGTGTTCAGAACCAGGACACCAACCAAACCTGACTGTGGCTCAGTGGAGAGAGAAATGTACCACAGCACAGGAGACTGCCTGATCAAATCCAAGGCATGACACTGCTATTTAAAAGGAAACTATTACCATGTTTTTGCTTCCACATCTAAAAGCAGCATGATGTAAGGGAATAGACTCTGATTGCAGTGATTTATCACTTACTGGGCAGCTTTCTGTAGTTTTTATAAAATCACTGTTTTAGCTGTTGCAGAATTACCAGTTCTCTTAATGCTGAGTTCTATATAACCCCATGCAAACCACTTATTGGCAGCTTTCTCTGTACACTGTGCATAGGCAGAAACTTCCCAATCAGTGGTTAGAGGTAGGTTTATACAGCGCTCATGATTAAAAAAGAGGACTATATGACAGCAGGTATATTAGTCCTCTATTGATAAATGAATCTCCTGCTGATGAAACAGGGACTTTTTTTATTTACTTTATGCTCACCTATATATCGCTATTAATTGCACAGCACTTTACAGATGTGATCATCCCTGTCCCCATTGGGGCTCACAATCTAAATTCCCTACTGGTATGTCTTTGGAGTGTGGGAAGAAACTGGAGAAAACCCACGCAAACATGGGGAGAACATTCAATCTCCTTGCAGATGTTGTCCTTGGTGGGGTTTGAACTCAGGACCCCACTGAGCTACCATGCCGCCCAACTTTATCAAAACTACAGCAAGTAGCCCATTAAGTGACACATGCATAACTGGATTTAGGGTTTTTGTCTCTACATTATGGCGCTCTCAGATTAGAGGGCAAAAACTTTATATTTTTTACAAACAGGACAAAAAATTGCCCTATTTTTATGGACTGTCCTGGAATTTTTGGACAGTTGGCAACCCTGAGTGGAGGTCAACCTCTCTCCATACAGGTCAAGAGCAAAAGGAAGGTACGGTAAGTCCGGCCCTGCATGCCACTGATTTCCAATCCAATGACCAGTTACTAACCTGATTTCTCCATGATCATGACAATGGTCTTTCCATTCATTGGAAATAGCGTCAGGGTTTCTTCATAGCTTGAGTCTACAAAAAATGTATTGCCTCCAAAGTAAACTGATAGGAGCTCTGTGTAGTGAACCAGATTCAAGACATGCAACACGCTGACCTCATTCTGGCAAATAGGGAACTGGAGAGAACTGACAAAACCGTTTATAGCTAGGGAGGCAAAAAAAAATGGTTAGTATAGCATGAATAAAAAAAAGAAATACCAGTATTAATTGTACACGCTGATTTTAGATATCTCTTTATTCTTATAATTCTATATGATGATATATAGACGATATATGAGTATTGCTCCGAAAAAGTCATGGTTTTCTGCATTTTCCATGTATTTCGCAAATGATATAATTATTGTCTGTGCATCAGGAATAGTCACAATTTTTATTTTCAAGGCATATCTTTAAATTGAAACCTTTTGGGGGAATTTGAGGTCTGAAAATAGAAATCTGTTAAACCTCGGATCCCCAGGTCTGCTGAACTGACTCAGAGACAGGGTCACAAGCCATATTCTGCTCTAAGAGAGGGTCGCGAGCCACATTCTGCTCTGAGAGAGGGTTGCGAGCCAGATTCTGCTCTGAGAGAGGGTCACGAGCCACATTCAGCTCTAAGAGGCAGTCGCAAGCCAAAGTCTGCTTTGAGAGAGAGTTGTGAGCCACATTTTGCTCTGAGCGAGGGTCACGACCCACATTCTGCTCTGAGAGAGGGTGGCAAGCCAAATTCAGCTCTGAGAGAGGGTCGTGAGCCATATCCCTCTGTGAGAGAGCGTTGCGAGCCACATTCTGCTCTGAGAGAGGGTTGCGTGCCATATTCTGCTCTGAGAGAAGGTTGCAAGCCAGATTCTGCTCTGAGAGAGGGTCGTAAGCCTCATTCTGCTTTGAGGCAGGGTCACGACCCACATTCTGCTCTGAGAGAGGATCGCGAGACACATTCTGCTCTGAGAGAGGGTCACTGTCCACATTCTGCTCTGAGAGAGGGTCGTGAGCCACATTCTGCTCTGAGAGTGGGTTGCAAGCCACATTCTGCTCTGAGAGAGGGTCGCGAGCCATATTCAGCTGTAAGAGACAGTCGTGAGCCAAAGACTGCTCTGAGAGAAGGTTGTGAGCCACATTCTGCTCTGCGGCAGGGTCACAACCCAATTCTGCTCTGAGAGAGGGTCGTGAGCCACATTCTGCTCTCAGAGTGGGTTGCAAGCCACATTCTGCTCTGAGAGAGGGTAGCGAGCCATATTCAGCTCTAACAGACAGTCGTGAGCCAAAGTCTGCTCTGAGAGAAGGTTGTGAGCCACATTCTGCTTTGAGGCAGGGTCACAACCCAATTCTGCTCTGAGAGAGGGTTGCGAGCCACATTCTGCTCTGAGAGAGGGTCACCGGTCACATTCTGCTCTGAGAGAGGGTCGCAAGCCACATTCAGCTCTGAGAGAGGGTTGAGAGCCACATTAAACTCTGAGAGAGGGTGGCAAGCCACATTCTGCTCTGAAAGAGGGTCGTGAGCCACATTCTGCTCTGAGAGTGGGTTGCAAGCCACATTCTGCTCTGAGAGAGGGTCGCGAGCCATATTCAGCTCTAAGAGACAGTCGTGAGCCAAAGTCTGCTCTGATAGAAGATTGTGAGCCACATTCTGCTCTGAGGCACGGTCATGACCCACATTCTGCTCTGCGAGAGGGTTGCAAACCACATTCAGCTCTGAGAGAGGGTCGCGAGCCACATTCTGCTCTGAGGGTCAGCGGCCACATTCTGCTCTGAGAGAGGGTCGTGAGCCACATTCTACTCTGAGAGAGGGTCGTGAGCCACATTCTGCTCTGAGAGTAAGTTGCAAGCCACATTCTGCTCTGAGAAAGGGTCATAACCCTACTCTGAGAGAGGGTTGTGAGCCTCATTCTGCCCTGAGAGAGGATCGTGAGACACATTCTGCTCTGAGAGAGGGTCGTGAGACACATTTTGCTCTGAGAGAGGGCTGTCGGCCACATTCTGCTCTGAGAGAGGGTTACCAGCCAGATTCTCATCTGAGAGAGGGTCGGGAGCCATATTCTGCTCTGAAAGAGGGTCGCGAGCCACATTCTGCTCTGACAGAGGGTTGAGAGCCACATTCAACTCTAAGAGAAGGTGGCAAGCCACATCCTGCTCTGAAAGAGGGTCGCAAGCCACATTCTGCTCTGAAAGAGGGTTGCGAGACACATTCTGCTTTGATACAGGGTCAAAAGCCACATTCAGCTCTGAGAGAGAATCGCGAGCCACAATCTGCGCTAAGAAAGGGTTTGAGAGGCACATTCAACTCTTAGAGGGAGTCGTGAGCCACATCTCGCTTCTACACTCCTTACAGTAGACACCCAGATACCCATTACTGGGATAATGACAGCCAAAGTTTTTCCACAGCGATCACAGTGAGGCAGTATACCAAGACCCATGAATTCCTACCCTACCCACATTTAGATCTGCTCTTCTATGTAGAGCTACCCAGAAAAATCACCATCTGGAGACCTGCTCTCCATAGCAGTTTATTAGACCTGGTGTACTGCTAATGCATTAAGATGGCAGACAGCCACACAAAACGGACCTGCAAGCCACATAAGGCTTCTAAGCCACAGGTTGGGGTCTCCTGCTATAGATAAACTGTGGCTCTAGACATTGGACGGTTATAACATCACGGTATACTTACTATACTGCAAACTTTCTCTTGGTGAAATTACACTTGTGGTTGTGTTTTCTGAACTTCGGATGTTTTGATCGCGATACCAGCTAAGCATTTCATCAAATACAGTAAAGAAAAGAATATGTTCTTTATCTGTGACAATCTAAAATGAAAAATTGTGATTATATTACTGATACACATTCTATTCTGCACATTCTCCTACTGATCCCTACCAGTTAGACATCCTATTAATATGCCAGCAATGTAAGATGTTGGATGACCCCTTTAACTATCCAAGGCTGCTTTCAGTAATTACTGCATGCAGAAATACATATTGTTAATCTATAGTCTAGTCTTGTTTTGAAAGAGGCCAAATTGAGAAAAGCATCCAAAAAAATCCCAAGGCTGCTTGTACAGTATAGTAAAAAAATAAGTACACCCCCAACATATTTGTTAAGATTTTATTATATCGGACAAAACTGAGGATATGACACTCATACAATGTACAGTAGTCAGTGTCCAGCTTGTATAAATAAATATATATATATATATATATATATATATATATACTGTATACACACACACATATACAGTGCCTACAAGTAGTCTTCAACCCCCTGCAGATTTAGCAGGTTTGATAAGATGCAAATAAGTTAGAGCCTGCAAACTTCAAACAAGAGCAGGATTTATTAACAGATGCATAAATCTTACAAACCAACAAGTTATGTTGCTCAGTTAAATTTTAAGAAATTTTCAACATAAAAGTGTGGGTCAATTATTATTCAACCCCTAGGTTTAATATTTTGTGGAATAACCCTTGTTTGCAATTACAGCTAATAATAGTCTTTTGTAAGACCTGATCTGGCCGGCACAGGTCTCTGGAGTTATCTTGGCCCACTCCTCCATGCAGATCTTCTCCAAGTTATCTAGGTTCTTTGGGTGTCTCATGTGGACTTTAATCTTGAGCTCCTTCCACAAGTTTTCAATTAAGTTAAGGTCAGGAGACTGACTAGGCCACTGCAACACCTTGATTTTTTCCCTCTTGAACCAGGCTTTGGTTTTCTTGGCTGTGTGCTTTGGGTCGTTGTCTTGTTGGAAGATGAAATGACGACCCATCTTAAGATCCTTGATGGAGGAGCGCAGGTTCTTGGCCAAAATCTCCAGGTAGGCCGTGCTATCCATCTTCCCATGGATGCGGACCAGATGGCCAGGCCCCTTGGCTGAGAAACAGCCCCACAGCATGATGCTGCCACCACCATGCTTGACTGTAGGGATGGTATTCTTGGGGTCGTATGCAGTGCCATCCAGTCTCCAAACGTCACGTGTGTGGTTGGCACCAAAGATCTCGATCTTGGTCTCATCAGACCAGAGAACCTTGAACCAGTCTGTCTCAGAGTCCTCCAAGTGATCATGAGCAAACTGTAGACGAGCCTTGACATGATGCTTTGAAAGTAAAGGTACCTTACGGGCTCGTCTGGAACGGAGACCATTGCGGTGGAGTACATTACTTATGGTATTGACTGAAACCAATGTCCCCACTGCCATGAGATCTTCCCGGAGCTCCTTCCTTGTTGTCCTTGGGTTAGCCTTGACTCTTTGGTCAAGCCTGGCCTCGGCACGGGTGGAAACTTTCAAAGGCTGTCCAGGCCGTGGAAGGCTAACAGTAGTTCCATAAGCCTTCCACTTCCGGATGATGATCCCAACAGTGGAGACAGGTAGGCCCAACTCCTTGGAAAGGGTTTTGTACCCCTTGCCAGCCTTGTGACCCTCCACGATCTTGTCTCTGATGGCCTTGGAATGCTCCTTTGTCTTTCCCATGTTGACCAAGTATGAGTGCTGTTCACAAGTTTGGGGAGGGTCTTAATTAGTCAGAAAAGGCTGGAAAAAGAGATAATTAATCCAAACATGTGAAGCTCATTGTTCTTTGTGCCTGAAATACTTCTTAATACTTTAGGGGAACCAAACAGAATTCTTGTGGTTTGAGGGGTTGAATAATAAATGACCCTCTGAATAAACTTTTCACAATTTAACAAAAAAAGAAATAACATTCTTTTTTGCTGCAGTGCATTTCACACTTCCAGGCTGATCTACAGTCCAAATGTCACAATGCCAAGTTAATTCCGAATGTGTAAACCTGCTAAATCTGCAGGGGGTTTAATACTACTTGTAGGCACTGTATATATATATATATATATATATATGTATATATATATATATATATACAGTATGTATATTTCTGCCCTACTTAGTGAAAAGGCTGCAGAGTACATGGTGTAGCTCATAAGTACCTGATTTCCCCCTTGATCCAAAGTTTGTTTAGAGCAGATTAGAAGTGGTCCAATAAGGCCCGATGCCAAATCTCTCTGTGGATTGTGGAAACTGCCATAGAATCTTGTAAGACACCGAGGATCAGAAGATGCAGGGCTATCATATTTTGTCACGGGCCATATATATGTGATGGACTGATTTGGCTGGATAGGATAATCCTTCAGTTGTTCTCCTGAAAAAAAAATGTAAAATGTATTGATTATCCCAGCTATTAAACTGATGTTGTGATAACACAGGCAAAGCATCTATGACAACCAGATTTCATAGGTGTAGTAAGTTCTTCTTGTCTAAACCAAGAAGCAAGCTAAACAGAAATACTGAGCTCAGTTATTATAATGATTGTTCTTTAAAGTCCTTTTGCCTAGATAGTACAACAAAATGTTATTTAAATAAGTATTCTCATGTTATTAAATTGGTTGGACAATGTAAAAAATAAGCAAATTTGCAGTTGACTTGCTTTTTCTATTTCCTTTTATTCTCCTGCTGTGAGAGCTTTTCTTTTACATAGTGTTCAGCTTCTTTCCAAAGAACTCAGTCACGAATGCCTGGCCTGATATACGTGTCGCGGGCGGGGAGGACGCCACTGCGCTGCGCTCGCTAACGCTCGGGTCTGGCGCTACTGCGATGGCTGCTCGGTGGCTCGAGCGGTGGGCCGGATCCGGGGACTCGAGCGGCGCTCCTCGCCCGTGAGTGAAAGGGGTGGTTGGTTTGGGGAATTTAGTCCGTGACGCCACCCATGGGTCGTGGTGAAGATAGGCACCACCGCTGTTGATAACGGGGATCCCGGGAGCGATGGTAAGGAGCAGCTGGGATGTTGTTTTCCCCCTCCGTGGGTAGGGGTCGGTAGTCCCGGGGCCCGATGATGTTGCGACGGGGAGGCAGGGCTGGTGAGGTGCAGGGTTGCAGGGACAGCGCGGCGCGGTGCCGGATGGCACGGGTGTACTCACTCAGCAAGAAAGGTACAAAGTCCTCGGTAAACCAAACGGCTGAATGGACGGGTCCCGCAGCCGGCTGCAGTGTTTCTCCCCGGACAGGTGATGGCAGCTGTCTTTCCCTGCACCTTGATGTTCTTCTGCTGACTACTATGGATTCCCAACGGTAGTCCGCTCCCCGGTGTATGGGTACCGGAGGAGCCCGTTTGCCCGCAGGCGCTGGCCCTTAGGTCTCTAGCCTTAGGCGGTAGCTGTATACCCTCACGGTGTGGGCTGTTGCCTTCAATCGGGACTTTTGCTGTCGTGAAACCCCTGGGGTTCCAGTCACATTCGGATCTGACTATTGTCGGCGGCTCCAAGCCTGGTCGGGGTCCGATGGCCCTGCCTGTGTGTGCTGGCTTCACTTCGCTCCCCGGTCAGTACAGGCGGGCTGTCGCCCGTCCCCGGTCCTACGGTTCCGCGTTGCTCCACCACTCCTGCAGACGGCCACCACCGTCTGCCAAACTTGCTGTCAGTGCCTGGGCCACAAACCCAGACACCCAAGTGCTCACTCCTCTCACTTCAAACTCCTCCACTAAACTGTCACTTTTCCCGCCTCCAGGCCTGTGAACTCCTCGGTGGGTGGGGCCAAACGTTTAGCTCCGCCCCACCTGGTGTGGACATCAGACACTGGACGGAGGCAACAAGGATTTTTGTTTGGCTGGTGTCCCTGTCTAGTGTGGGGTTGGGGTTGTTTGTATGTTATCTTAGATGACTTGGCTAGGCCAGGGCGCCACATACGCAGTAGTTATATTCCAGGTGAGGAGTTAAGTCCTGATATTCCAGTCACGTAAGGGTACCTTCACACTTTAGCGATGCAGCAGCGATCCGACCAGCGATCTGACCTGGTCAGGATCGCTGCTGCATCGCTACATGGTCGCTGGTGAGTTGTCAAACAGGCAGATCTCACCAGCGACCAGTGACCAGCCCCCAGCCAGCAGCGACGTGCAAGCGACGCTGGGCTTGCACGGAGCCGGCGTCTGGAAGCTGCGGACACTGGTAACTAAGGTAAACATCGGGTATGGTTACCCGATGTTTACATTAGTTACCAGCTCACACCGCTTAGCTTTGCTCTCCTAGCTACAGAACACATCGGGTTAATTAACCCGATGTGTAATGCAGCTACATGTGCAGAGAGCAGGGAGCCGTGCACACTGCTTAGCGCTGGCTCCTTGCTCTCCTAGCTACAGTACACATCGGGTTAATTAACCCGATGTGTAATGCAGCTACATGTGCAGAGAGCCGGAGCCGGCAGCACAGGCAGCGTGAGAGCTGCGGAGGCTGGTAACTAAGGTAAATATCGGGTAACCACCTTGGTTACCCGATGTTTATCTTGGTTACAGATTACCGCAGCTGCCAGACGCCGGCTCCTGCTCCCTGCTCGCTTCATTCGTCGCTCTCTCGCTGTCACACACAGCGATCTGTGTGTCACAGTGGGAGAGCGCCTTTGAAGAAAACGAACCAGGGCTATGTGTAACAAGCAGCGATCTCGAAGCAGGGGCCAGATCACTGCTCAGTGTCACACACAGCGAGATCGCTAATGAGGTCACTGCTGCGTCACAAAAAGCGTGACTCAGCAGCGATCTCGGCAGCGAGCTCGCTGTGTGTGAAGCACCCCTTACTCTAGTGCATTGATTTCTATACAGTAGTTATCTGCTCACCTTCCTGCCCTTCCATCTCAGCTCTTGAGCTGCTTTTGTTATTTTTTCACCTTCCTACCCCTTGTAGAATCCCCTGGCCCCCACCAGGATAGGTCTCCTAATCTTGACTCTCACTTTCCTGAGCTGTGTGTTTATACAAAAGGCTTGTTATCTCTAGGAGTAAGTATATTGATAACTATGCATACTCTTGAGTTGCTATTATCAATTCTGTAGAGTCACCTGGCCCCCAACATGGGCAACTTCCAGAATAGGTCTCCTAATCATGACTCTCACTTTCCTGAGCTGTGTGCTTGTACAAAAGGCTTGTTATCTCTATAGGTAAGTATAGTGATAAGTGTGCACACTTAGGGGTGCTTCACACATAGCGAGATCGCTACCGAAATCGCTGCTACGTCACGGTTTTGGTGACGCAACAGTGACCTCATTTGCGATCTCGCTGTGTATGACACTGAGCAGCGATCTGGCCCCTGCTGTGAGATCGCTGCTCGTTACACACAGCCCTGGTTCGTTTTCTTCAAAGGCGCTCTCCCGCTGTGACGCACACATCGCTGTGTGTGACAGCGAGAGAGCGACGAAATGAAGCGAGCAGGGAGCAGGAGCCGGCATCTGGCAGCTGCGGTAAGCTGTAACAAGGGTAAACATTGGGTAACCAAGGGAAGCCCTTTCCCTGGTTACCAGATATTTACCTTCGTTACCAGCCTCCGCCGCTCTCGCTGCCAGTGCCGGCTCCTGCTCTCTGCACATGTAGCACCCGATGTGTACTGTAGCTAGGAGAGCAAGGAGCCAGTGCTAAGCAGTGTGCGCGGCTCCCTGCTCTCTGCACATGTAGCGACGTTATGATCGCTGCTGCGTCGCTGTGTTTGACAGCTAAGCAGCGATCATAACAGCGACTTACAAGGTCGCTGTTACGTCACAGAAAATGGTGACGTAACAGCGACGTCGTTGTCGCTGTCGCTATGTGTGAACCCAGCCTTAGAACAAACACTAAAGGTCCAGTTACACACAACGACTTACCAGCGATCCCGAAAACGATGCGAACTGATAGGGATCGCAGGTAAGTCGCTGGGAGGTCGCAGGTGAGATGTCACACAGTCAGATCTTACCAGTGATGCAGGAACAATACAGGTCGCAGTAGCGACCTGTATAACAATCTCAGCAGTCACTGTGACCCTGTCACACAGTGTCAAACACAGCGATGTGTACTGCCCAGCAGGACATCATCGCCTTTGAAGAAAATGGCCTGGACCATTCTGCAACGACTAGAGATCTCACAGCAGGGGCCTGATCGCTGGTAGGTGTCACACAACAAGATCGCTAACGGGATTGCTACTGCGTCACGGAAACCGTGACTCAGCTGCGATCTCGCTAGCGATCTCATTATATGTGACGGTACCTTAACAGACCAATAATGTGTAAAAGCAGGACAAAGCTACTCACCAGAACTGTCATTCAGGGAGAAGCACTAACCCCCTCCCCAACCAACCAAGAAGTATGGAGACCGCAGTGTGACACCCTGGCCTATCAGATCTTCACAAGGGTGCCGTGCAATCTGCCCTTCTGCATGGTACCCACTCCTCCTTGGTTATGGGTTCTGTCAATTTGGTGTTGCTACCAACAGGTATACATAAATCCTGAGGAACACTCTGCACCACACCCACCAAACACCCATTGGGCAGCCTGAGGGGAATAGGGCCACCCTGATGGAGGGATGGAATAGGGAGGGCAGTTGTCGCGGGCGGAGGAGGGGACGCTGCGCTCTCCCACTTCTCGGGTCCGGCTGCTGCTGCGGCTGCTCGGTGGTGGCTCGAGCGGTGGGCCAGATCCCGGGGACTCGAGCGGCGCTCCTCGCCCGTGAGTGAAAAGGGGATTTGATTGGATTGTGGGGATTTGGTTATTGTCCGTGACGCCACCCACGGTTGTGGTGAAGTTGGTGACACCACCGCTGCTCTGGACGGGGATCCCGGGAGCGGAGACAGGGAGCAGCTTTGATGTTAGTTCTCCACTCCGTGGGTAGGGGGTTGGTTGTCCCGGGGCCCGGTGATGGGGTAGGGATGGATGGCAGGCGGGTTATGGGGCCTGGCGAGGTGCAGGGTCGCAGGGGCAGCGCTGTGCCGCACGGCACGGTGGTACTCACTCAGCCAATGATGAGGACACAGTTCTCGGTAAAACACACGGCTGGATGGACGGGTCCCACAGATGGCTGCGGTGTTGTTTCTCCCGGCAGGTTGATGGTGACTGCCTTTCCCTGCACCTGTGTACTGTAAACGGTCCCAATGGGTTCCCACCGGTAACCCGCTCCCCAGCTTGGATGGTTGCTGGAGGAGCCCCTTTTGCCCGCAGGCTCTGGCCCTGGGAACTTTAGCCTTGGTGGTGACTGTGTTTCCCTCTCTCGGTTGGACTGTTGCCTTCTGACGGGACTTGGCTGCTGGGAAACCCAGGAGGTTCCCTTCGCTAACGGATTTGGCAAATTCACGGCGACTCCTAGCCTTGCCGGGGTCCGTAAGCCCCTGCCGGATGGTGCTGGCTTCTCTTTGCGTACCGGTCCGGTACCGCCGGGCCACCGCCCGTCCACGGTCCTTACGGTTAGCTCCAATAGGCCACTCCTGCAGACGGTCACCACCGTCTGCCAACCTTGCTGATCCGTCCGGGCCACACACCCGGACCAACTTCAGTCTGCTCTACTACTACTCTCCTTCCTCTTTCCACTCTCAAACTGATCTTTCTCCACTCCTCAACTCATCTGCCTGGTTTTCTTGCCTCCAGGACTGTGAACTCCTCGGTGGGCGGGGCCAACTGCCTGGCCCACCCCCTGGTGTGGACATCAGCCCCTGGAGGAAGGCAACAAGGGTTTCTGTCTGACTTAGGTGTGCCTGACCGGGAGTGTGGGGTGTGTTGGTGTTGTTCTCTGTGGCCCCTGGCTTGTCCAGGGCGCCACACAGAGATGACAGCAGATAGAGTAGTTGAGCAATGAGACAGCGGTGACAGGACAGGTCACGCTGTGGAGCTGGGCTCCTGTACCCTTCCCAGGTGCCAGACATTGGCCTGGCCAGAAGGAGCTGGAACCCCGGTCACAGGGGGTAGTGACAGGGGGTACGGTGCTGCTACAGAGAGCAGGCCGGCTGCCTTGTGCTACAACTGGGTAGGGGCCAGGGCACAACGGGGTACGCGGACCCTAGGCTGGGAAGAAGCTTCACGCAGCCCAGTAATTCACCCGGCGGGAACGGAGTCTTCAAGAACCGTTCCGAACCCGCTCCAGAATCAGGGTACTAGCGCAACGAGGGGAATAGGACTTCCCACAAGCGTCCAGAAAATCCCAAACCTGAACCCTGAGAGCAAACTTACCCTGCTAGCCTTGCAGGTGAGCGGGACCCGAGTAATTTCAAGTGAAAAGGATCCATACGAGAGACAGACAGTGCCAAGGGACAAGGCTTCAGACCAACCAGCAACACCAAAGGGGCACGGATCCAGCGTGCTTGACCAACAGAGACGGAGCATTCAAGATTTTGGTTTACCTGGTGTCAGCGTCAGTGACTTTGGACTGTGTGAATACTCAATATCCCTTCACCCTAAATGGGTTTCACACTCCATCCATCACCGAGCCCCGGGACATCACTCCCCCTGCCCATGGAGGGGTTAACATCTCGAGCTGCCGCACCATCGCCCCCGGGCTCTCTGTCCCCAAACGGCAGCGGTGGTCCCTCACGTTACCACACACCATGGGTGGTGTCACGAACATTATCCCATTCACCACCCAAAACATTCCCACCTTTTTATTCCGAGGTAGCCGTGCGAACCCGCCTCGGATCCGGAGACCCCTCGAGCCACTGCGGATCCGGGTCCGAGCAGTCCTCTCACAGCAGAGCAGTGAGCTGATCAAGAGATAACTTGAGAATACCCCTTTAACTAATCTAAGACTGGATTTGCAGTATATACAGTTTTCTTTTTCAGCCAACCATGTGTGCTAGAACACAAATGTTGCCTAATGTAACACATCGATTTATAATGAGGTGCCTTGGTTTGTATGTCATGAACATTTTAACAGAAAAATATAGTACTATGTTCTGTGCTATTTTTTCCCAACATTTTAGCAGAATCTACAACAAAAACTCCAAACACACAAGAAAATCAAACCTCATACTACAAGAACATTTAATTGCCGCTTCCCTGTGCCCACCCTCCTATTTCTCTGTTGTCATATTAATATCATAATATTACAGTACCTGTCAAAAATCGATGAGTGGAGCTCACGTTACTTAATCCTTGGGGATAAATGTTGAAAGGTTGACGTGCCATATTTTTGAACACAATCTGAAATCATAGACATAGACTTTTATATGTCATTTTTATAAATCACGTCAAATTGTATCACTCTGGGTATGGCTTATAAGTTTAAAACATAGTGTGGTATATCATTTTACATTTTTGTTTTTAGTCTAAAGTCCCCCTTACAGTTTATACTGATATCAGCTGAACCTGTTGATATGGACTGGATCGGCAAACATTCTAATGCATATGGGAGCACCAGGAAGATGATTGTCGAGGGAGATAAGGAACCAGCATGTCCAATTTCAGACTGCCAATCCTTTGTCCTTCCTAAGATAAAATGCTACAATATGTCTGGCTGCAGCTCTCTCATAGAGAACACAATGATGTGTGCCGCCCCTGCAGCGGTCGAACAGCTCGGATTCGGGGGGTCTGCTGTGGCTCGAGGGTCTCTAGACCCGGGGGCTCGCGGCCACTTGAATGTAAAGGGGGTATTTACAGGGGATAAGAGTTTGTGACGCCACCCGTGGTTCGTGGTAAGGGGAGTACCGCCGATAGGAGTACCCGGGGGAGATGGAGCGGGGCAGCCAGATGACGTTCCCTCCACGGGTAGGGGAGGCCCCGGGACTCTGGATGGTGCTGGAAATGCTGGTATAGGGGAGCGTAGGGCTGGTTGGAAGCAGGGGAGGACCATGTACTCACTCAGACAGCGTTGGTGATGAAGCAGACTCTGACAACAAGGTAAACCAAGTCTCTGGGTGCCGCTCCCCTCTTGGGTGAGCCTGTCCGGGTATCCGTCCCCTATAGTACTGCCGGGTGCACAAATTAGAAGTGTTCTGGTGGCCCGTTGGTGTAAAGCTGTCCAGGCCCCGCTCCCTACTGGTTGGTAGTGGAGCTGTGCTCTCAAGGGCTCACGCTTGGGATTTATGTGGGCTGTGTGGGTTGGAAAGCCATATCCCCCTCATTGCGCTAGTGCCCCTGATCTCTGAGCTTCTTGGGGACAGTCCATAAAGTCACTATCCTCCACAGGTTAATTGCCAGGTTGCCTGAAGCTACTCCCCCGACCCAGGGTCCAGTACCCCGCCGTGCTTTCGGTCCCGGACCGGTTATTAGACTCGAGCTGCTTACCGTCCTCCAAGACCAGGTCTAGGCACCCAGCCTCAATACCCTGTGACCGGGTCGCCAACTCCTCCGGGCCCAGACCACCGTCTGCGACCCAACCTCTAACACCTAGCTCCACACTACTCCTCACTCCTCACTCCCCCAGCTCCTCACTACTTGAGGGCTACCATTCGTCTCCTTTACTTCCCTCCCACTAGTCTGCCTGACCCCCTAAGTGGGCGGCCCTATTCCAGCTCAGCAGCCCACTGGTGTGTCTGACAGGGTGTGGTGTGAGGTATGGTTGGGATTTGGATGCTGATGGAGGCAGTACCATAGGTTGGGAACCCAGAACCATGGGGGGTTGAGCCCTGCATGAAAGAATAGAAAGTGCAGTACCCTGTGATGCCCTGACTAGTCCAGGGGCATCACAGATGCTTGGCAGAATAAGCATTTCTGTGTTTGTGTCACAGTCATTTCTCTATTTTTAGAGTAGTGACAGTAGTGACAGGGTTGGAATCCCTCATTTCTATCTGGGACTCTACATTTAAACGTGATTTAATTTCTTTCAGTGCCTAATGAGTTAATGTCAGTTTTGTTTTCCAGCAGTTCCTAGCTGAGTGTTTCAGCTGCAGCTGCTTTGTAGCCACACCCCTTCAGGTTCAAGTAGAGGTGTTTAACAGCAATCATTGCTGAAGATACAAACTCATTGTTCTCAGGCTGCCTTGGTCGAAGGTGCTGTTGAGGAGTTGTCCTGAACACGGGCTTTATCCTTTTTTCGTTGCTATTTCTCCGGTTTGTCTTTCCTTCCTTTGTGTCTCATTAGTGCAGCGGTGGGTCTACTGAACCTCACCTGCCTCTCACTGGCCAGGGCATCTACAGGGTGTCTCAGAATCTCAGGTTCCTGTTCGGCAACAGTTGCGGAGACTGTATAGGGACTGGCTAGGGGAGTAGGTACTGCTGCAGGTTAGTGCCTCTCACTAGCTTCAGGGCCCTCTGTCGTTATCGTGTCCCAAGTGTCCCCTTTGTTTGTTGTGTTTTTTGTTGCACTTCAGACACAAGCGTGACAGTTTGAGATACATTGCTGATATAGCTGCCTACCAAATGTTTGGTGAAATGTTTGTCATATGTATTTCTGTGTTGCCTTTATACATGTGCTGATTCTTTATTATATCGTTGCTTCTAGTTTCCCCGAATATATTTACTTAATGTTCAATAAACTTCATAGACGTCAAGATAGTCTTCTTATAGACTACGGTAAATCTACTGGTTTAGCTGCCTGTCAGACTACACACACACCTTGGGATATCCTGTACCGAGCACAGAACAGTGAAACAGCGGCTACCTAGCCGGTGGGATCCAGGACACCGGAGATTTTGTACACATACATTATTTTTTGCATAGATAAGCATTCCTTTAAATGCACCATGTCTTCATAAACAACGAGATCTTTAGCTTCTGTCTCCTCAAAGGCATTGTCTATCAGAAGAGCTGTTTATATTGCCAGCTCAAAAGCTGAAGCCACCAAAACCCGAGCAATCTTTGCTAACCAGCCAATGCAACTGAAGTTAGAGAAAGTGCACTTCAAAGCAACACTGTAGAAAGAGAGAGCTGGCCAAGAGACGAGATCACAAATCGGGAAGGCACGCCTGGACGCTGCCTTAGACTAGTAGCAGATTTGGAGGTTGCAGCCATTCTAGCTGAATCACAATTCCTAGGGGCTATACAACATCCCGAATTGCAAAAACAAAACAGTTGTCATGCATCTGGTTTTGAACCCTTGAGTCAGTGTTCAGTGGTCGACTTCTCTGTCCACTGGACCACAGCAGATACACCTATTCTTTGGGTGTTTAATTTCTGTTATCCTCGCTTTAGTTCTTTTAGGGTAGCAGGTGTACTCATTTACTCGTTTGCCTGCCCTATCACCTTTTGGGTGCGGTTTTAAATGCTTTCCTTCTGCTGGTATGTATTTCTTGCTGGTGATATTTTCATTTTGAAGTCGAGCCATAATGCTGTTAGTTTCTGACAGTGAGTGAAAGACCAGCTAGGATGCCTCTCTCTGCTGTTTATGTTCTCCACTCTGCACCTATCTTCTGTTTTGTTGTGAGAAAAAAGGGCGAATATTCTTTAGCAACTTACATCCTTTCTTGTATTTTGTTGTTTCTCTTACTCACTCTGGCATCACTTTCTATTTTAGCACACCTTCCCTTCTGTAGGTAATTTGCACTCTGCTCTGCCCTCCGGTTCCTTAGGTGGAACGTGAAGTGCTCAATGGATGATCAGGCAGCAAAGGCTTCAGTTGCCATTGTTTAGTCTATGGTCAGGGCTCTTCCAACTCCGCAGGAACTTCTAGGGACTGCAGGGTTGGGATCTCTAGTCTGTACAGGAACTGGCAGGGTCAGTTTCTACATGAACATAACATTATCGCAAGCCCACTCCATTTTTTGAGCTGATAAACCATCATGAACACCGTGGACACCATGGCCATGCAATTTCGGTCCTTGTCCTCGGAGATGGCAGACATTAAGCAGCAACAACCACATGTGTAATCCACCTTTAGAGAGGTTTTACTACACCCAAAACCATCTTCTGAGCCTAAGGTAAATTTAATGGAGTGTTCCAACAGGGACCAAGGTAAGTTTTCCATCTTACTTCTTCGTGTAAGTATTTTCGTCTCTGTCCTGTCTCATTTGGGGGACAGACTCAACGCGTGGGTATTATTCTGCTGTTGCTCTTTGGAGACTCCCAGGCCTGGTCATTTTCTCTGCCTGAGCATACTCCCATTTTTTACTCAGCTGACTCTTTTTTTTCTGCTCTGGGGTTCATCGATGACGATCCAGATAAAGTTGCAGTTGCTTAATTAATGATTTGCAGGTTGATTTAGGGAAATCATAGAATCTCAGTTCAGATGCTGGCCAGTGGAAACCTCTTGGAGTGACCCAGCTCTCCACAGTCAATTCTGCCTGAGCCTTTCTAGTCAGATACGAGATATGACAGTTTATAGTCCCTCCCCATTGTCCTTGAAAGAAGCCATGTCTGTGGCAGTGCGTTTGGACAGATGCCTTAGGGATAAGAATACATTTTAGTGTTTTTCAGTGACTTCTCCCTCTCTTTCTATTGAGGCAGGAGAACTCTTGCAAATTGAGACCTGAAGAAGGTTCAAGTAGGAAGTTGAACCTGGAACACATACTTGTTCCTGTTTATACTGCGGTCGAATGGGTCATTTAATTATTCAGTGTTTCAGATATAAAAATTAATTTCTTAAGGGTAAAGAGGAAAATAATTAATATTGAAGGACAATGATTCTAAAGGTTTGAAGTTATCTCATGCAAGTGTCTTTGGTAACTAAATCCAGTGTTATAACTACCTTTGCATTTATTGATTCAGACTGTACCTTGGATCTAATTGAAAGAGATTTTGCTATCGAGTGTGGGTACACGATTTCTGTCCCTGGTCATCCTATTCAAGTATCTGCAATTGATAATTATCCCCTTACCCAAAGCCATGTTACTTCAAAGGTTGTGAATGTGTGGCGCCCTGGGCAAGCCAGGACTTCACAAGCACTACACCAACACACCCCACACTCCCGGTCAGGCACACCAAAGTCAGACAAAAACCCTTGTTGCGTTCCTCCAGGGGCTGATGTCCACACCAGGGGGTGGGCCAGGCGGTTGGTCCCGCCCACCAAGGAGTTCACAGTCCTGGAGGCGGGAAAAGTAGAGAGAGAGAGTTTGGAAGTAAAAGTGGAAGGAGGGAAGTAGCAGTTGAGAGGCCTGAAGTTGGTCCGGGTGTGTGGCCCGGACGGAACAGCAAGGTTGGCAGGCGGTGGTGACTGTCTGCAGGAGTGGCCTATTGGAGCTAGCCGTAAGGACCGTGGACTGCGGTGGCCCGGCGGTACCGGACCGGTACGCAAAGAGAAGCCAGCACCATCCGGCAGGGGCTTACGGACCCCGACAAGGCTAGGAGTCGCCGTGAATTTGTCAAATCCGTTAGCGAACGGAACCTCCTGGGTTTCCCAGCAGCCAAGTCCCGACAGAAGGCAACAGTCCAACCGAGAGAGGGAAACACAGTCACCGACAAGGCTAAAGTTCCCAGGGCCAGAGCCTGCTGGCAAAAGGGGCTCCTTCAGCACCCAAGCTGGGGAGCGGGTTACCGGTGGGAACCCATCGGAACCGTACACACTACACAGGTGCAGGGAAAGGCAGTCACCATCAACCTGCCGGGAGGAGAAACACCGCAGCCGTCTGTGGGACCCGTCCATCCAGCCGTTTGTTTTACCGGAGACTCTGTGTACATCATTGGCTGAGTGAGTACCACCGTGCCGTGCGGCACAGCGCTGCCCCCGCGACCCTGCACCTGGCCAGGCCCCGTAACCCGCCTGCCATCCATCCCTACTCCCTCACCGGGCCCCAGGACAACCAGTACCCCTACCCACGGAGGGGAGGACTAACATCCAAGCTGCTCCCTGTCATCGCTCCCGGGATCCCCGTCCAGAGCAGCGGTGGTGTCACCAATCTCACCACAACCATGGGTGGCGTCATGGACAATATCTAATCCCCACAATCAAACTCCCCTTTTCACTCACGGGCGAGGAACGCCGCTCGAGTCCCCGGGATCCGGCCCACCGCTCGAGCCACCACCGAGCAGCAGCCGCAGCAGCAGCAGCCGGACCCGAGCAGTGGGAGAGCGCCGCGTCCCCTCCTCCGCCCGCGACAAATGTATGCATGAGAGTGGGAGCGTGACACACAGAATTTATTTCATTCATGGTGTTTCCTTCTTTACCAGCTAAAATTGTGTTGGGTATGCCCAGGTTGGTTAAACACAATCCCATCATCAATTGGGAGACTTGCGAGATTAAGTCTTGGGGGAATTTTTGTTTTTCCAATTGCTTATCTAAATCCTTTGCATCTATGTGATCTCTTCTTCCAGATTTTATTCAAGATTTTGAGGATGGTTTTTCTGAGACTGAATGTTACGTTCTTCCCCCACATAGATCATATACAGTTAGGTCCAGAAATATTTGGACAGTGACACAATTTTCGCGAGTTGGGCTCTGCATGCCACCACATTGGATTTGAAATGAAACCTCTACAACAGAATTCAAGTGCAGATTGTAACGTTTAATTTGAAGGTTTGAACAAAAATATCTGATAGAAATTGTAGGAATTGTACACATTTCTTTACAAACACTCCACATTTTAGGAGGTCAAAAGTAATTGGACAAATAAACCAAACCCAAACAAAATATTTTTCATTTCAATATTTTGTTGCGAATCCTTTGGAGGCAATCACTGCCTTAAGTCTGGAACCCATGGACATCACCAAACGCTGGGTTTCCTCCTTCTTAATGCTTTGCCAGGCCTTTACAGCCGCAGCCTTCAGGTCTTGCTTGTTTGTGGGTCTTTCCGTCTTAAGTCTGGATTTGAGCAAGTGAAATGCATGCTCAATTGGGTTAAGATCTGGTGATTGACTTGGCCATTGCAGAATGTTCCACTTTTTTGCACTCATGAACTCCTGGGTAGCTTTGGCTGTATGCTTGGGGTCATTGTCCAGCTGTACTATGAAGCGCCGTCCGATCAACTTTGCGGCATTTGGCTGAATCTGGGCTGAAAGTATATCCCGGTACACTTCAGAATTCATCCGGCTACTCTTGTCTGCTGTTATGTCATCAATAAACACAAGTGACCCAGTGCCATTGAAAGCCATGCATGCCCATGCCATCACGTTGCCTCCACCATGTTTTACAGAGGATGTGGTGTGCCTTGGATCATGTGCCGTTCCCTTTCTTCTCCAAAATTTTTTCTTCCCATCATTCTGGTACAGGTTGATCTTGGTCTCATCTGTTCATAGAATACTTTTCCAGAACTGAGCTGGCTTCATGAGGTGTTTTTCAGCAAATTTAACTCTGGCCTGTCTATTTTTGGAATTGATGAATGGTTTGCATCTAGGTGTGAACCCTTTGTATTTACTTTCATGGAGTCTTCTCTTTACTGTTGACTTAGAGACAGATACACCTACTTCACTGAGAGTGTTCTGGACTTCAGTTGATGTTGTGAACGGGTTCTTCTTCACCAAAGAAAGTATGCGGCGATCATCCACCACTGTTGTCATCCGTGGACGCCCAGGCCTTTTTGAGTTCCCAAGCTCACCAGTCAATTCCATTTTTCTCAGAATGTACCCGACTGTTGATTTTGCTACTCCAAGCATGTCTGCTATCTCTCTGATGGATTTTTTCTTTTTTTCCAGCCTCAGGATGTTCTGCTTCACCTCAATTGAGAGTTCCTTAGACCGCATGTTGTCTGATCACAGCAACAGCTTCCAAATGCAAAACCACACACCTGTAATCAACCCCAGACCTTTTAACTACTTCATTGATTACAGGTTAACGAGGGAGATGCCTTCAGAGTTAATTGCAGCCCTTAGAGTCCCTTGTCCAATTACTTTTGGTCCCTTGAAAAAGAGGAGGCTATGCATTACAGAGCTATGATTCCTAAACCCTTTCTCCGATTTGGATGTGAAAACTCTCATATTGCAGCTGGGAGTGTGCACTTTCAGCCCATATTATATATATAATTGTATTTCTGAACATGTTTTTGTAAACAGCTAAAATAACAAAACTTGTGTAACTGTCCAAATATTTCTGGACCTAACTGTAATTGTGCTATCAAATTTATAGCAGGGACCAAATTGCCTAAATCTTGTCTGCTTAACTTCTCTCTTCCGGAAAGCAGTACATTCACAAGAGTCTCTCTAAGGGTCACATTAAACCTTCTACCTCACCAGTCGCCGTGGGATTTTTCATTCATTTTGCATGTTAAGAAAAAAGATGGTGGATTGCGTCTTTGCTTAAATTTTAGAGCGATAAATAAGATTACTGTATGTAATCCATAACCACTATCTCTTATTGCTGACCTGTTTAATAAACTAGCAGAGGCCAAGTGGTTTTCAAAACTGGTTTTGAGAGGAGCATATAACCTCATACGTGTTTGCCAAGATGATGAGTGGAAAATTTGCCTGAGGGTCACTTTGAAATTTTGGTGATGTCTTTCAGTTTGACCAATGCTCAATCAGGGTTTTAGAACTTCATAAATTATATCTCTTCTTCTTCAGTGGATAGATTTGGGATGATATTTTAATTTACTCAGGTTCTCATGAGGAGCATCGGAAGCATGTGCTTCAAATCTTGACAACTATTTATTTGCCATACTAGAGAAGTGTCAGTTTGAGGTGCAACAGATTCAGTTTTTAGGTCATTTGGTTTTTGCTAACGGTTTTCAGATGGATCCTGTTAGGGTACAGGCCGTGATTGGGTACAATCCTTGAATGGGTATGTCGCGGGCGGGGAGGAGGGTGTCAGCACACTACGCTCACCCCTTCTGCTCGGGTCCGGCGGTTGCTGCTCAGTGGTGGCTCGAGCTGTGGGCCAGATCCCGGGGGTTTCTCGAGCGGCACTCCTTGCCCGTGAGTGAAAGGGATTGGTTTGTTGGGTGTGGGGATTGTTTATTGTCCGTGACGCCACCCACGGTTGTGGTGATTTCACCACCGCTGCTCTATATGGGGATCCCGGGGATGGTGATGCGGAGCAGCCAGGTGTTGTGTTGCCCCTCCGTGGGTAGGGATTGGTGACCCCGGGGCCCGGTGATGGCTTGGGAGGTGCAGGGCCTGGTGGGCGCAGGGACGCGGGGGCAGCGCTGTGCCTTGCGGCACTGTGGTACTCACTCAGCCTGAGACGTTGACACAGTTTTTACGGTAAACCAAACGGCTGGTAAGACGGTCCCACGGACGGCTGCACTTGCTCTCCCAGTAGGTGACGGTGATGTCCCTCTTCCTAGCACCTTTGTGTACTTGTTGGTTGCGATGGGTCCCCACCGGTAACCCGCTCCCCGGCTTCAAGCTGGACCGGGGGAGCTCTACTCTTTGCCCGCAGGCGCTGGCCCTAAGAAACTGGTGCCTTGGCGGTGGCGGTGTCTCTCTTACACTGGCTGGGCTGTTGCCTTCAATCGGGACTTGGTTGTTGGGGATCTACGTCCCCTTCACTGACGGATTCGGCAAATTATGGCGACTCCAAGCCTTGCCGGGGTCCGAGAGGCCCCTGCCCTGGTGCTGACTGTCCTTCGGAACACTGCTCCAGACCGCCGGGCACACAGCCTACGGGGTCCTTCCAGGAACTTCCAAACGGTCCCCCTCCAGACAGTCACCGCCGTTGCTGACCTTGCTGACCTGTCCTGCACACAGCTGGACTACCTCAGGCTTTTGCACACTCCTTCTGTTCTGTCACCACTCTTGCTTTCCTCCTTTACTACTTTTCTTCCTTCACTTTCACTTAGCTGTTTACTTTAGCCCTGTCTGGGCTACTCCTCCACTCCTTCCACTTCCTCCTCCCTGACTAGACTGCCTGGTACTTCCCGCCTCCAGAGCTGTGAACTCCTCGGTGGGCGGAGCCAACCGCCTGGCCCACCCCCTGATGTGAATCATCAGTCTCTGGAGGAAGGCAACAAGGATTTTTGGTTAGCTTAGATGTTCCTACCTGGGATATAGAGTGTGGTGGTGTGTGACCTGTGTCCCCTGGCTTGCCCAGGGCGACACATTCCCCCTTAGCAAAATGCAGACCGTCCACGGGCTGCCGTCCAACACCGGTTTTATTTTTCTGCAAAAGATAACATGGTAAAATAACATATGTACATTTTTAATAACTCTTCCCTTAACGGGAGGCACTTTTACTTTAACGTTGCATAACGGTCTACGGTTTCGGTTTCCGCTCTCTCCCACCCAAGCAACCTGGCCCTGATGCTGCCCCTAAAGCCCAGGCAGCACCCCTTGACCCACAGTCCAGCACATGGTACCCGAGCGGGATCTGTCCTTCCCTCCAGAGGGTAGCCACCGGTTCCTTTGGTGGCTGAGCCCCAGCCTGCTCTGCTGAGGGCCCTCCCTCCAACCTGCCTCTCCGGAGGCGGCATTGCGCAAACGGTAACGGCAAACAACATATTTACAAGCCACTTAACGTTTGTGGTTGCCCTGCAAGTTCACGGGCTTGTCCATGGATAGTCCTCCATGCAAAACTTTTTAAACGGTCCCCACGGGGACAACGGTGCCGGCTCCTGCCGGTTCAATCACAAAGCAAATCAGGTTAAACTTCGGTAATCATCTTTTTCTTATCATTCTTTCAAACTTTTAAACAAACAACCACTCTTTACATCCCTGACCCCTTTACTCACAGAACGGTCTCCCTGAACCTAAGTGGAGGTCTACCTAGGTTGGAACGGGTGGACCTTCGGGGACCGATGTCAGTGGTGCTAGACAGTGGGGTAGAGGAAACAATCGGTTCCTCCTCCCTGCTATAGTGTGGAGCAGGCGGAGGTGTAGGGGAGCTGAGTACAGGTTCATCCCTGGGCACTGGCACTGGTTCTGGCTCACGGTTGACCGCTTCCACTACTTCTTCATCCACGGGTTGTGGGAACAGTATCACTGGAAGAATCACCGCGCCGTTCTGTGTAGGCCAGTTTGCTGGGAAGTCACCCATTACAGTGTGGATTACCTCTGCTGCCTTCTCTGCTGGTGGAGGAACCGGTACTTCAGCCTCTGCCTCCAACGCTGGGGGGCACCTTTTTAGATGGTCCCGGGAAACTGTGGCCAGGGTGCCCCCTTGGTCACGACTGATCTGGTAGGCCTTCCCATCTCCCCATTCTGTGGGTTGTATGACGTAAGGGACTTGCTCCCACTGATCATCCAGCTTGTGGGCCTTCCTCTTCCGTTTCAGCACTACATCTCCTGGCTGGAAAGGACCCGCGGACGCCTTCTGATTGAACCGGTGCTCCTGCTGTTCTCGACTTCGACTGAGGTTTTTCTCCACATACTCCTGGATTTGCCGGTATTGTGCTCTCCTCCGACTTTCCCACTCCGCCGTCGAAGGGAGTGCTTCTGGGGCCTCCAACCCCATATCCAGGTCCACCGGCAGGCGGCCAGGCCGAGCCCTCATCAGATACGCTGGGGTGCACTTCGTCAAGCTAGAGGGGATATTATTGTACATGTCGACCAAGTCGGGTAACTTTTCCGGCCATAGGTTCCGTTCTTACAGCGGTAGCGTCTTGAGAAGCCCCAGGACCAGGTGGTTCATTTTCTCGCACATGCCGTTGGTTTGGGCGTGGTACGGAGTGGTCCGGATTTTCTTGCAGCTGTACAACTGGCAGAATTCGTGGAACACCTCTGCTTCAAAGGCCGGTCCTTGGTCAGTCAGCACCTTTTCGGGGTACCCATGGGGTCGGCAAAAATAAGCCTGGAACGCTCGAGCAGCAGTTCGACCAGTCAGGTCCTTAACGGGGACTACCACCATAAATCTTGAGTAGTGGTCTACAATGGTCAATGCGTAGGTGTACCCACTTCGGCTAGGGGTGAGCTTGACATGGTCTAGGGCGACCAACTCCAACGGCTGATGGGTGACTATTGGATGTAAGGGTGCCCTCTGGCTAGTCTCGTCCTTTCTCCTCAGCGTACAAGGACCGCACTCTCGGCACCAGGCTTCCACCGATTCACGCATCCCACTCCAATAGAACCGCTCCCTCAACAGCATCTCCAGCTTCTTCCACCCGAAGTGGCCAGCACCATCATGGTATGCCCGCAGGACAGTAGCGACGTCAGCTTGAGGAATGACCAACTGGCATATTTTCTCATGGGTCTTCGGGTTGATCAGCTCACGGTACAGCCTCCCTTGGTGTAGGTAAAGCCGTTTCCGTTCTTTCCACAAGCGTTGGGCTTCGGCTGGAGCGGCAGGGTCTATTCCCGTAGCACCTTGTTCCACCAGAGTCTTGACAAGGCGAACGGCCGGCGCTTGGTCCTGAGCTTCCTGCCACTCTTGACTGGGCCGTGGGTCCAGATCCACTCGTTGCTGATGTACTTGTACCCTCTCAGTAGGCGGCTGGTGAAACGCAGGCAACTCGATCTCCTCGAGGTCGTCATCCTCGCACCCCTCTTCTGACAAATGGGGCATTCGGGAGAGTGCATCAGCATTTATGTTGACACGACCGGCTCGGTACTTTATGGTGAAATCATAGTTGGCTAGCCGGGCTACCCACCGCTGCTCCAGCGCGCCCAACTTGGCCGTGTTCAGGTGAGTCAGCGGATTGTTGTCCGTAAACGCGGTGAATGTTGCTGCCGCCAAGTAGTGGCGGAACCGCTCCGTGATAGCCCACACCAACGCCAATAGCTCGAGCTTGAAGGAGCTGTAGTTCTCAGGGTTCCTTTCGGTCGGCCGGAGTTTTCGGCTAGCGTAGGCAATCACCTTCTCCTTTCCATCCTGGACCTGGGATAGGACCGCTCCTAGCCCCACGTTACTGGCGTCCGTGTGGAGGATGAACGGGCGCCCATAATCAGGGTACGCCAGGACCTCTTCTCCGGTCAAGGCCGCCTTCAACTGGCAAAAGGACTCCTCATGCTTGTTCTCCCACGACAGTGGGGCTCCAATGGGTCTACCACCTTTGGTCTGTCCCACGAGGAGGTCTTGCATGGGGGCAGCCATCTTCGTGTACCCCTTTATAAAGCGCCGATAGTACCCCACCAGACCCAGAAACTGCCTTACTTCCCTCACTGTAGTTGGTCTCGGCCAGCTCTGGATGGCAGTAATCTTCTCAGGGTCGGGGGCGACACCATCCGCACTCACCACATGCCCTAGATACTGCACCCTGGGTTTCAGCAGGTGGCATTTAGAGGGCTTCAATTTCATCCCGTACTTGGCAAGGGACGCGAACACCTCGGCCAGGTGCTCCAGATGGGCCTCATACGTCTGGGAATAAACAATCACATCATCCAAGTACAACAGGACGGTCTCGAAGTTTAAATGTCCCAGACAGCACTCCATCAGCCGTTGGAAGGTTCCGGGGGCATTGCACAGCCCAAACGGCATGCTATTGAATTCGCAGAGCCCCATCGGGGTGGTGAAGGCGGTCTTCTCCCGGTCCTCTGGGGCCACGGCCACTTGCCAGTATCCGCTGGTGATGTCAAGGGTCGAGAAGTAGTTTGCAGTTCTCAGTGCAGCCAAAGACTCTTCAATACGAGGTAATGTATAGGCATCTTTATGGGTTATCTGGTTGATCTTCCGGTAGTCCACACACATCCGCATGGTACCATCCTTCTTCTTGACCAGTACCAACAGAGCGGCCCAGGGACTACAGCTGTCCCGAATAACCCCTGCCTCCTTCATATTCCTCAACATATCTTTGGCACACTGGTAATGTGCAGGGGGGATAGGTCTATACCTCTCTTTGATAGGGGGATGTTCACCGGTGGGGATGTGGTGTTGGACCCCCTTGATCTGCCCAAAGTCTAGGGGGTGCTTACTGAAAACCTGTTCGTACTCCTGCACCACCCTGTATACCCCTGCCCTGTGATGTGTAGGGGTATCATCAGTGCCTACATGTAGCTGTTGATGCCACTCCTTTGTCTCCCCCTGGGGTGGGGAAGTGCTGGTGGTAGGTGGGAGTGTGGATGGACTGGCTTCATGGATAGTGTGAGGGTCCAGGGTGAGCAGCTTGGCAATGGTGGCATACCGGGGAAGCCTGACTTCTTCCTCTCCACAGTTCAGCACTCTCACAGGCACCCTCCCTTTCTTCACATCCACCACCCCTCGGGCGACCATTACAGTGGGCCAGTGCTCGGAAGGCATGGGCTCCATCATCGCAGGGTAGTCACGCCCCTGAGGCCCTACTGCTGCCCTACACCAGATCATCATCTCACTCCTAGGGGGCACAGTCAATGGAGCAACATCCATCACTCTCACTCCACCAATCTCCCCTCCTGTTGAGCTTACATGCTGGCGGTACATCAGGGCTCGGATCTCACGCTGCACAGCCCTCTGCCGGCTCCCTGCCGCTGTGGCGGCCAGCTGTTGTAATAGGGTTAACACATCAGCCATGCAGTGCTCCATCACATTGGTTCCCAGCACTATTTTCGGGTTATGATCACTGGGTTCATTCATGATCACAATCATACCCTGGTGTTGCAGTTCAGCTTGCCCCACTGTCATAGCTACTTGTTTATACCCCACCTGGGTCAATGGAAGTCCATTAGCGGCAATCAATGTTATACTATTGTCTGGGGGCGCCAGCTCGTCTATGGCCCAATACCGCTGGTACAACGTGTACGGTATGGTAGTTACCTGTGATCCAGTGTCCAAGAGAGCCATCGCTGGTATGCCATCCACAGCCACGGGGATGATGGGGCGGGCCCCGATATATCGGTCTCGCCAGTCCGGGGGGCCACGATGTTCTACTCCTGAGGATTGGCCCGGGGCCCCAGGGGTTGCTCGTTTAACGGGCACTGTCGGAAGTAATGACCAGGCTTACGGCACTTGTAGCAGATTGGAGGTCTGCTCCGCGGGTTATTAGCACTTCTCCGCTGCATCCAGGGAACATCCTCGGGGCTGTCAGCAAGCTGTATCTGTGCTGGAGGCTGAGATCTGGTCAGAGGTTGTAGTGCAGCAAGGATTTTGGCTAGGTCTCCGTCCATGTGACGGACCTGGGCTGCCAGTTCTTCCACTGTGCTGCTTGGGGCTGCAGGTATTGGAGAGGTTGGTTTGGCTGAGGCCGCCACAACGGGAGCCGTCTCGACGGGCCACAGGGCGGGTTCCATAACTTCGGCAGCTGGGGGCTGTAGTGCTTTAATGGCCCGCTCCTTTAACACAGCAAAGTCCACATCAGGGTGTTCCAGGGCCCACAGCCGGAGTTGTTTACGATCCTCAGGGGACCTCATCCCCTGCGCATATTGCTCCACTAACATCTTGTTGCTATCCGCCTCATTAATAGGGTTCACCCGCTTCAGCGTGCGGAGGGCGGTCTGCAGACGTAGAGCATAGTCCCGAATGCTATCCCCAGCTCGTTGCCGGCACTGGTAAAACTGCATCCTCAGCTCAGCTTCAGTCCGGGTCTCGAAGGCAGTCTGTAGCTTCTCAAAGATGGTGGCTACAGAGAGCCGGTTCCCCTCGGCCCAGGTCTCCGCTTCCTGCTCCGCCGCACCGGTTAACTGGCCTAGCACTATCGCTGCACGTTGCTTATCAGTCGGGGGGTACAGCTCTAGCAACGGGTTAAGCTTTTTCCGGAAGGCCTGTAGGGCATCCGGTTTCCCATCATACTGCGGTAGCCAGGCAGCTCCGGGCGCATAGGGCAAGGAGAACGGCATGACCTGAGCGAGCGCGGGGGCCGTGGCACCTCCCGCCGGTGCGGCCGGGACCTGGGCAGGCCCATTCCCATCCGCGGGTGCCGCTGCGGCTGCGAACACCGCTCCTCCAGCGGCTCCGTCGGGCGCAGACATCTTGTTTCCGTCCCCCTTAGCTCTTTCCGGCCCCTCCTCTCTCGGGGCGGGGTTTTGGCCTTCGCGCCTCTACTACTCGAGAAGACGCTCGAGCGGGAACTTTTCGCGCCAAAGATGGCGGCTTCTGAAATTTTTCTGCCGGATACCTCCGGCGGTAACAAGGCGCACCTCTACCAGACGGCAGAGCGGTAAGATCCTGTTCGTGACGCCAAGTTGTCGCGGGCGGGGAGGAGGGTGTCAGCACACTACGCTCACCCCTTCTGCTCGGGTCCGGCGGTTGCTGCTCAGTGGTGGCTCGAGCTGTGGGCCGGATCCCGGGGGTTTCTCGAGCGGCACTCCTTGCCCGTGAGTGAAAGGGATTGGTTTGTTGGGTGTGGGGATTGTTTATTGTCCGTGACGCCACCCACGGTTGTGGTGATTTCACCACCGCTGCTCTATATGGGGATCCCGGGGATGGTGATGCGGAGCAGCCAGGTGTTGTGTGCCCCTCCGTGGGTAGGGGTTGGTGATCCCGGGGCCCGGTGATGGCTTGGGAGGTGCAGGGCCTGGTGGGCGCAGGGACGCGGGGGCAG
Organism: Anomaloglossus baeobatrachus; assembly: GCF_048569485.1. Taxonomy (NCBI): domain Eukaryota; kingdom Metazoa; phylum Chordata; class Amphibia; order Anura; family Aromobatidae; genus Anomaloglossus; species Anomaloglossus baeobatrachus. The sequence continues at coordinate 176,349,197 of NC_134361.1, forward strand.
CGCTGTGCCTTGCGGCACTGTGGTACTCCCTCAGCCTGAGACGTTGACACAGTTTTTACGGTAAACCAAACGGCTGGTAAGACGGTCCCACGGACGGCTGCACTTGCTCTCCCAGTAGGTGACGGTGATGTCCCTCTTCCTAGCACCTTTGTGTACTTGTTGGTTGCGATGGGTCCCCACCGGTAACCCGCTCCCCGGCTTCAAGCTGGACCGGGGGAGCTCTACTCTTTGCCCGCAGGCGCTGGCCCTAAGAAACTGGTGCCTTGGCGGTGGCGGTGTCTCTCTTACACTGGCTGGGCTGTTGCCTTCAATCGGGACTTGGTTGTTGGGGGATCTACGTCCCCTTCACTGACGGATTCGGCAAATTATGGCGACTCCAAGCCTTGCCGGGGTCCGAGAGGCCCCTGCCCTGGTGCTGACTGTCCTTCGGAACACTGCTCCAGACCGCCGGGCACACAGCCTATGGGGTCCTTCCAGGAACTTCCAAACGGTCCCCCTCCAGACAGTCACCGCCGTTGCTGACCTTGCTGACCTGTCCTGCACACAGCTGGACTACCTCAGGCTTTTGCACACTCCTTCTGTTCTGTCACCACTCTTGCTTTCCTCCTTTACTACTTTTCTTCCTTCACTTTCACTTAGCTGTTTACTTTAGCCCTGTCTGGGCTACTCCTCCACTCCTTCCACTTCCTCCTCCCTGACTAGACTGCCTGGTACTTCCCGCCTCCAGAGCTGTGAACTCCTCGGTGGGCGGAGCCAACCGCCTGGCCCACCCCCTGGTGTGAATCATCAGTCTCTGGAGGAATGCAACAAGGATTTTTGGTTAGCTTAGATGTTCCTACCTGGGATATAGAGTGTGGTGGTGTGTGACCTGTGTCCCCTGGCTTGCCCAGGGCGACACAGGTACAACCTACTAATCTTAGATTTTGCTTATTATTACCATAAGTTCATTAAGATATTCTCTGTCATAGTCAAACCTCTTACTGATGTGAGCAAGAAGGGGACTGACGTTTCCTCTTGGTCTACTGAGGCTGTTGATGCCTTCGCGGCTCTCAAGACAGCTTTTTCTAAAGCTGCAGTCTTCAATCAACCCAATGTTGACTTGACTTTTGTGGTTGACGTAGATACTTCTTCTTGGGGATGGGTGGCCCTAAGTTTAAAATGTCTCTATAAATCTCTTTGTGGGTGCTGAGTGATAGGAAAAGACAGAATTACTTCCCAGTATTAGGATTTTCCAGAACCCATAAAAACACTCTTATATTCTCCTTCTTCACTGGTAATGGGTGGTTCCTTTGTTTCCATCTTGTTGCGTTGTTCTTTGGTGGCAAATATAACTATTAAGGGTGTCCTCTCATGTTCTGTAAACCAACTGATGGATTGGAGAGGCTCTACCCTTTTATTTTGTAGGTTTCTTGTCTTGGAAGTCTGGATCCCCTCTCTCTCTAGTGCTGTCATGGGTTCTGAAAAATCCCATTACCAGTAAGTAATTACTTCTACTTCTAGGTCTGGCAGAGGAGCTGAAATTAGTGACATGAGCACAGAGTAGAATGGGAAACTCAAGCATTTTTAAACTCTGAAGCTCGATGGAGTACTGAGCAGAGGCGAGCACGCTCATTCATCACAACACATAATTAATAAGGTGAACTATGTACCCGGATTTCATCTCCAACTTCTCCTCTTAGAACAGGTCCAAGGATCCCTGTTCCAGGAATTTCTGATATTTTTGGATGGGTGAAGCGCGAGTCTGTAAATTCTCTATACACTGCTTTAGTAAATCGTGTCCTAAATAAGATGAAAGGAGAAATGTAAATGAAACTTATCAAATACAGAAATTAAAACACATCAATCCTAGAACACAACTCAAAGCCATGTGTGGTGCTTGCATTTTTTACATACAGATTTTTTCAATTCTTTTGTTTTTCTACTTGCATTACAGCAGCACTCCAGCAATTGTTTGGGGGTTTTTTTTTGCACTGCTGAAGTAGTATTTTAAATACAAGTCCCCTGCCCCCTGTATTATAAACTTCCTCTTCATGAATTATCGCTGCCACTATGGGTGGTCTCCAGCAATTTGTGACCTGCCAGCAGCTCCAGTGTTTCATAGAGCGACCAGAGAACACACTCAGCACAACTCTATGAGAGCCTCACTCTGGCCTCATTCTGGCTCTCAAAGAGATGCATTGGGAGATTGTGGCATAACTTCTGAAATCCGTTTAGTCAGAAGTTGTGTCACAGGTGTATCATGGCTGACAATTAAGTAAGATCCGGCACTCAAACTTATAGAATTTATAGAACTTATAGACAGACAGTCATGTGGTTTCTGGCAATAGAAGGTCACAGCGTTTGGCTGCGCAAAATGCTCCCTGACTTTCTGTTTTTCCTCCTGTTAGTATTCATTGTACTAGGTAGCTGTCCTGCTGGATTTTTATCTATTCCCCTTTAGGACCCAGGGGACCTCTCCTTCCATCCAGCTGCTGATTATCAGTATCCCCTTGTGTTTAAATACTCCCATCTTCCCTGGACTGGTGCTGGTGATATTATTCAGTTCATTCAGCTCTGGTTGCAAGCAGGTGGGTTGTACTCCTCTGTGGTATTGTTGCTGTAACTTTGCTGAACTTCTACCTGAGTCATCTGTAGATAAGTAGTTCATGCACTTTCCCCCATGTGTCCTCCTTGTGTCTTCTTTAGCGTTTAGTGGGGTTGACGAAGAACTCATCCCATCCGTTACCTATTTAGGGCCCAGCACTAGGGATACCTAGAATCAGGTATCTGGCTCAGCGTATAGGTGCGGAAACTATCTAGGGTGGTGAGGGACCCCAGGGACCAGTGATATGTTTGGTCAGGTGGTCACCATCTTCCTCTTCTCTAGACAGAGGGTTTCCCTTCCCTTTCTCCGTTCGCTTGGTACTTCAGCATACCTAGCATGACATTAAGGGTACAAGATGGCGCCGTGGGACCAAAGCGGCATCTGTGAAAGGTGAAGCTGCCGAAAAGTGAGTATATGACAAGGGGCAGGGGGCTTAGATTTAAAGTGCCACTCCGGTGTTGAAAAAAAAGCCCAGAGTGGTGCTTTTAAGAGCCACCTATGTGGCCACCAAGGATAAGCCAAGTGGAGTCCACAAGAATCAAAGAAGCACAGTGCTTTTGCTTAGCACACAGTGAAATATCAAAGTGGTTGGATCCTACCAAGACATAAGGGGCATAGTCTAGCAATACACCACCAATGACCAATATCTAAGATGAGACAATCTCCCAACCTAGTTAATGTTTGTAGATTTTCTCTAATTCTTACCTTTTGTCACTTTTTTCTTGCTGATAGTCCCATTCCATCTCTACAGCTGCAATATAATGCGTCCATGTTACTGGCTTACGTTTCCCATGAGATCTTACATGAAGATGGGGTACATCATTGCCCTCATCTATGTCGAATACTGTAGACTCATAATAATCATCTTCATACTCATCATCATTGTTATCTAATGTACGCATTCGCTTTTCGGACTCAGTTGTGCAATCTTCCACTCTCATCAGAGATGTAATCTTTCCTGTTGAGCACAATTAGTGTAATTTTAATTAGCTGTACAAACATAAGAAATTAAGCCATCAGAGCAGCCAAGTCCAGGTAGTGTGTCTCAATATAAACACTGACAATGAGAGGGATGTATTATAGTAATCCGGAAAATTAACAAGATCCAATTGACCAATAACTAAATAGAACGTTCCTACAAAAGCCAGAACAGTACAGTATCACCGTGTGTGTGTGTGTGTGTGTGTGTCGTGTGGTATGTGTGTGGTGTTCCACTGCAGGTCCTCGATGCGTTCCACTGCAGGTCCTCGATGCGTTCCACTGCAGGTCCTCGATGCGTTCCATTGCAGGTTCTCGCATTCCAAAGCATCCTGGTCTGGTGAGTATGATTGCGGGGTCTTCTGTCTTTTTTCTTCTCTCTTTTGGGGGTATGTGCTTTTCTAAAGCCTGCTTTACATGTTACGATTCTGCATACGATATTGTATGCGATCGTAACCGCCCCCATCGTATGTGCGGCACGTTCAAATTTGTTGAATGTGCCGCACAAACGATTAACCCTCATCACACGTACTTACCCATCCATACGACCTCGATGTGGGCGGCGAACGTCCACTTCCTGGAGAGGGAGAGACTTTCGGCGTCACATTGACGTCACGCGGCAGCCGGCCAATAGAAGTGGAGGGGCGGAGCTGAGCGGGACGTAAACATCCCGCCCACCTCCTTCCTTCCGCATTGCTGGCCGGGAGCTGCAGGACGCAGGTAAGATCTGTTCATCGTTCCCGGGGTGTCACACACTGCGATGTGTGCTACCCCGGGTACGATGAACAACCTGACGTTCAATTCATGAGGAATGAACGATGAGCGTATATTGTAGTGTGTAAAGCAGGCTTTAATGAAGTGTCCTGCAGTATTCTTAAACTTTTTTAGCTGCATAGAAACTTCATTCTGGAACCACAACTAGGGCTTATTTTCAGGGTAGGGCCTTCTTGAGGAAACATAGTAGTTACCAGACAATAGGGTAAGAGATTGTAAAGTGTTGGGACTAGCGCACAATGGGAGGGGTTAGTTGATAGGGTAAAAGACGGTTCCTTCTAGAAAAAGTTAGTGAAGATCTAAGGTGCCATATATATAAGCAAATAGTTTGTAGATCATGAAGATCGCATGGTATGGGTGACTTGTGGCTGAAAATAAGAATGGAGACTGAAGTCAAGATAGATTGATCCTTAAATACTGACTGAGACACGGAAAACTGGAGAATAATAAGGCTAGAGACTTGCCTCCATATGGAACAGTCCCAGATAGAAGGGTCTGGAGAATGGGACTTTAGCGTCTATGCCCCAAGCCTAAAAGGTAACAGGCCAGAATGGACCGAGACGTCAGCAGAGTTGGCTTCCCTTGCAGAGTCTCCCCAAGCGTCCAAGAGTGTAAGGCTCTTCTTTGGCACTACCGGCTAACCCTTAACCTATTCCTCTATGAGGAGAAGAGACATGGATACGGAAACATCTGGGAGCACAAGGCACTACTCTGACCATAGTGACAGAACCCCTGACCCACTCCTTTACAAGGAGACTGGACGGGCAGCCGCTGGAAGGGAGGAGGACCATTGCGAATTGGACTGTTCGTTAGGCTGGGTTGTACTGGAATTCAAAGGACTAATAATATCAGAAACAATCCAGCCAGAACTAAGAATTTGTCTGAATATGCCTTGTACCTTTGAACAGTGCTGGAAAATATATGTCTGCTATCTGGTGTATAAAGTTGTTGATGAAGATAAAGCATTGAGTAAAGTCCTATGTTTGAAATTAACTGGTGGAAATGAGTCGTGATTTGGTCCTGGCCAGCTGATGTCAGTAGCAACATGCGACCTGAACGGACGAATAGCCCACACTACACACACATAAAGGACCAGCTCTTTCATGTAGCGTGCCAGGGTGTCCGAAGTCAATACCTTGCCATCAACTACTGCCCCAAGCCACTCTACAATGGCATGGGCATGCATGGTTTTCAACAGAACTGGGTCACTTGTGTTTGATGATGTGACTGAAGACAGAAGCAGCTGGATGGATTCTAAAGTGTACAAAATGAGACTTTCTGCACAGATTCAACCAAATGCAGCAAGGTTGATTGGATGGTGCTTCACAGTACAGATGGAAAATAAGCAAAAACATACTGCGAAAGCCACCCAGGAGTTTTTTAAGGGAAAGTAGTGGAATATTCTAAAATGGCCAAGTAAATCCACAGATCTCAACCCCCATCAAGCTGAATTTCACATGCTTAAGAGAAAACGTAAGGTAGAAAAACCCACAAACAAGGAACAACTGAAATCAGCTGCAGTAAAGGCTGGCATAGCATCACACAGGAGGAGATCCAGCATTTGGTGATGTCCATGGCTTTCAGGCTTCAGGCAGTCATGGTAAAGTAAATATGTGCAATTATTTTTGAGCTCCTGGAATGAGGAGGCTTTGTAAATGGTTGCAGCTCCTAAACGTTTCACGGGATATTTTTGTTCAGCTCCTTTAACTAAACCTGAAAGTCTGCACTTCAATTACACCTCAGTTGTTTCATTTTAAAAATAGCCCAAATCACGAAGATTTGGTCACTATCCAAATATTTGTGGACATGTATAGTGTAAATCTAAATGTATAGTGACAGTGCGCTTCCCTGCTGGCTCTGCTGAGAAGTAACAAGCCGGAAAGAGAACGCACTGTCAGTGTGCAATGTAAGGAGATAACTTGGCATGCAGGAAAAGCAGAGACCAGTTCCACCCCCGAAACTGATGTCACTTCCGTAGGCTGGTCTTTGTTCTCACTGTTATCTCCTTACAATACACACTGACAGTGCGCTCCTTTTCCGGCAAGTCAATTCTCATCAGTGGCGGCGAGGGAGCACCCTATTACTAGGGTTGCCAATTTGATTTTTTTTCTTTTTCTGGACAGTTTAACAAAAAATCATGGACAGACAATATATTTCACAGTAACATTGGAACACCATAATAAATCATTACGAGACGTGATACATGTCTTCAGCCCATAATTCCAATATGAACACATTATCTATATTCATTGTAAAATGATAATTTCAGTCAGAATCATGCTTATAAGTTTTTTCAGCTTCAAAAAATCACAGACGCCTTACATTTTTTACAGATAGGGCAAAAAATGCCCTATTTTTACGGACTGTCCCGGCATTTTTGGACAATTGTCACTGTGCACTGAGAAGAATATCATACAGTGACAAGGAAACTTGTACTGAGCATATGTCAGAGTTGACAACCAGCACATGCTCAGTAGAGCAGGGTCCAGACCAGCCCCTGAAATGGATGTCACTGATGACGCTTCACTTCAGTATCCAAGCATGTACTGGGGATTCTTAAACAAAGCATCATCAGACAGGAAGTTGGAAAAAATAGATAAAGAGAGCAGGTAGAGTAAAGAGGGAACCGCTGCGAATTTTTCATTAACATATATCAGAGAAATGATTAGATTATTACAATAATAGACAATTAGGATTAAATTAATGTTAGTCAGACCACACATCTAAACCATACTTTACAAAATGAACATATCATAAATGCTGTAAGTACCTTCTGGATGTGTCCAGGATTGGCAGGATAGTTTGTAGACTCCTTTATCTCCTGGGTGAACTATGGCTGTTAGAAAGCTAAAGGCAGTAACAGAAAGTACAGGGACGCGATGATCTCTTATCACAAAGCTATGTCTCTCCAGAGAAATGCTGTGAACTTCAAAATTGGTCCCAAATCCAATGACGTGAAAATGTATTGGCTTCTTAAGACAAATGTTCTGCTCTAGAATAAAAAAAGAGAAAACGTTGAGAAGTTGTTGACACCATAGTAGAACTCAAAATCAAGAAAAAAAACTATTAAAAAGTTCTAGAACAAATATTTTGACATCTTTTACCCCAAGTGCAACATAAATAATGTAAAAAAACTCCTAGAATTTTCAGGTGCGGACACATAAAAGTTTCTCAAAGCTCAATATTAGCTGTTCTGTTGTCGTGCATTTGGACCCCTTGAGTCTATGCTCCGTGGTTGGCCTCTCTGTCCACTGGTCTACAATAGATACACCTTTTCTTCTGGTGTTTTTAGTTTCTGTTATCCTTGCTTTAGTTCTTTTAGGGTATTCATTTACTCAATTGCCTGCCCAATCACTTTTCGGGTATGGCTTTAAATACTTTGTTGCTGCTGGTGAAATTTTCATTTTGAAGTCCAGCCATATTGCTGTTAGTTTCTTCCAGTCATTGGAAGACCAGCTAGAATACCTCTCTCTGCTGTTTATGTTCTCCACTCTGCACCTATCTTCTGTTTGTTGTTAGTAAGTAGGTGGCATATTCTTAAGCAATATACACCCTTTCTTGTATTTTTTATTTTGTTTTTTTGTCTCACTCAACTTTGGATCACTTTCTATTTCAGCACAACATCCCTTCTGTCGGTAATTTGCACTCTGCTCTGCCCTCTGGTTCCAGTTGACTTCCAGTTGACATGACATCACCGAGGCGGCCCCAGTCTCTCTGAGTGACTGGGCTGTGGGCGGCATTTCACCTCTCATCACAGCCCGGCATCTTGACATGTGTACTCCTTTGCTGCAGAGCGCCTCAAGCAGGAGCGATGCTATGACAAGCGGTGAAACGCTGCCAACAATCCAGGTACTCAGGGAGACTGGAGCCAGGCTTGGTGATGTCAGGTCAACTGGAAGTGGATGTGACATCACCGGATCTCAAAGGTCACGGAGCCACGGGGTTCACGTGATAGGGATGAGCAGACGTAATAGCACCCCTCACAGGCAGAATGTGCTATATAAGCTATTTGAGAAAAGCCTACCCTATGAGTTTTACAGATTTGTGTGGCCACTTTGCTGTGTAGTAGACCATCCCTTTAAGAAATAAAGACTATTATATGATCATGTTATATTATTCTGTACATTATTTACCAGGAATGGAGCCATTTATGTGTCCATTAATTGTATGCAATGGCTGAATGTTTCCATCATGTGCATAATGGCTGTGACCTGTGTGGAAAAATAATATTTAAAATTAATTTCTTTCTTAGCTTGAAAGCAGAAGTTACACCAATGTAAGTCTGTGGAAAAAAATCAGACAACTCGGATACCATCCATGTGCTCTCGGTTTTAACGGACTGCTATACAGGAAAAAGTTGAGCAACCTCCATCAGTTTTTTTCTTCATCCGAGAAAATCTGATGAAACGCTGACCAAACTCTGATCGTAAAAACTGACACACTGACTAAACTTTGATGAAACTCTGACCAAAAATACTGATGAAACAGACATTTTTTGGCTTTCCTAAAAAGGTCACTGACAACTGTATGAGGCCTTACTCTACATACCATGATTAATGTCATACTGAACATATAGTTTTGACCCTGCAGAATGTGCTAGAAGCAGGAGAAAGTGACATATTCATATATGCACAGGTTTGTGGGGAAAGATTCAGTATATCATGTATGTGATTCATCAAAATCCCTGCTCATTCTGGGCTTTGGAGTCAAGGGTTTGGTCCTAACTATCACGAGTGTGTCATGGTCTGATCTTATGGGGATCTAGGATCAGAAGATTACAGCTTATTGTTGATCGCAGATCTGCTTTAGTGCCCATGTAACGGGGGCAGGGGGCGCCTGGGGGGTTATAGTCGTGGCCTCTTCGTGCGACAGGCTGACCCCCGGCCCGGCCGTCACTATTAAGACAGAGGTGTTGTTTGTGGGGCAGAGTGTGGATGGCAGGGGCGCAGACATGCCGGTATCTTGGCTCCCGGTCTTTACCTTTTTCTTTCTAGTCGCAGGGCGCTTCGCCACTCCCAGTAAAGAGCCACAGACAGGCAGCTGGTAAACTAAGAGACACTTTATTGAACGTAGCTTCAATTCTTCTTTACACTTTCCAGCAGACAGACACTTCAGTTACAGATTACACTTCTTGCCGGGGGACTACTTCTTTTCCTTCTGCGGGCGTTACCCGTGTACTTCCACTTCTTAGTCTATACTCGCACTCTGGCTGCTACGGGCATTACCCGTGTACTTTCACTTCTTGGTCTATACACGCACTCTGGCTGCTACGGGCATTACCCATGTACTTCTGCTCTCTTGTCTAGGCACTCTCTCTGGCTATCTGCCACGTTTCACTCCCACACTCTGCCCCGTTGACTCGGACTTCTTCCTCTGTCTCCTCAGACTACTACTCTCACTCTGCTTCAGAGCCCTCCCTTCCCCACCTAGGCTGCCCTGCCCCTTCCTTTCCTGTCACTGTTCCCAGAGGGACCACTGCTCCACTCTGACACCTAGTGGGGAAACCGGTAATTACTAAAACAACAAATAGCATACTATCAGTACCATTGGCCACCACACCGTGGGGCGTCTTCAGGGGGGGGAAACGTTTTCTTCACCACCAGGGGTCCGTCCACCCCTTACACCCGCTCGTCATTTACCCTGAGTTGGAGCATGTTTCATTTCATCCGGTACTGAAGGGGTTAAGCTATATGAGCTATAGCCGACATAGGGAGGAGTGAGGAGCGGATATTTAAAACAGAAGGGAGTGGCCGCAGCCGAGGTTACCACTATGCTATACTGCTATAGAAATGAACTATGTTACTTTGTTAGTATGTTCATTTCTATCCTGCAGTGATCTAACAGCTAGTGGTAACCTTGGCTGCAGCCACTCTCTTCCGTTATAAATATCCGCTCCTCACTCCTTCCTATGTCGGCTATAGCTCATACAATTGCGACCGGACCCAGGGGGACGAGCACCTCAGCCAGTGGTGTACCTCCAATGGCGGCAGGCCATGCGACCACTATGGGGCCAGTGAGTCAGGGGGGCCCGGAGCCAATGCTGGCACTGCCCCCCCCATTCTCTAATATCCCTTAGCACCCAACTTTCCTTTATTCTGACATCCATCTTGTACTCAGCACCCAGCTTTCCATGCTCTGCTATACATATTTTTCTCAGCACTCAACTTTCCCATGTTTTGCTATACATCTTTCCCTCAGCACCCAGCTTGCCCAAGCTCTGATATCAAGGGCAAGCTGGGTGCTGAAGGAAAGATGGTAATCAGAACATGGAAAGCTGGGTGGTGAGGGATAGAGGGATATTGGAGTAAGGGAAAGCTGGGTGCTGAGAGAAAGAGCCAAGTGTTGGCGTAATTATCCTGTACCCCGAGGGGGCGGGGAAAAGGGGCCCAAGTCCAAATTTTGCATCGGAGTTCATCAAACTCTAGTTAAGCCACTGCAGAAAACAGTTTAGTTATATCTTCACCAAGAGGAACTGTTTGGTCTCATTTAAAGATTAATATTTCGTACCTTCATCAAACACCGCTAGGGCAATTATTTTTTCCTGAACGCCATATTGCTGTCCATCTTCTGTAAGGGATCCTATGAATTTGTAAATATATGCATTACAATTTAAAATAGTAAAAGAGAAAAACAACTCATCGAGCAACATAATGGCTTTTAGCATAAAAAAAAAAATCTTTTTCCAGATCATTACAGCAAATGTCACAAAATATGTGGTAAATGGGGAACGCGAGTATATTTCTTGAAGATCTCCCAGAAAATGCTTGGGTTCCCCATTGACTTGCAATGGAAAAGTACTCAGTATTCGGATAGCATAATCCGAACCCGTTTATTTCACTATTCGCCCATCTCTAATTACTACCTCTTGCAGTTGGGCATTCGACAGTCTGACTTCTCTAACTGCCTTTCCTGTTCAGCTGCCAGAATCGCCTTTTCTTCCACCCGTAGTAACAGCAGACACTATAACAGGTTCTATAAAAGGGCTGGATGATTTCCTCAGCAAAAAAATGAAATTGTGAGTTACAGATAACTTATTGCAAAGAATGTATAATGGTGGAGAAAGCTTGAACTTGATGGACCTAAGTCTTTTTTCGACTCCATGACTGAAAATGCATGAGACATCATCTTTACCCAGAGGGTCAGAACCAACTGATGAACTCTTTAGGACAATTATCCATCTTACCGGGTTTACAGATAAGGATTGCTCCTATTAATCCAGAATTGATATCATAGGAGGAATTACTGTGAGAGTAATAAGCAGAGGTTATACAGAGGGGGTCAGATTCTGCTGGTCCATAGTTTTCTGGAATTTTCCAAATGTAAGTATATAATTGTCCAGGTGGAACGGCATCATCTGCCTTCTCAAGTTTGTCTGTTCCATCTCTGTATCCAGCACCTATAGAGAGGGAAATAGGATAGGAAATGTTACACCTCTGTTGTAGAGGTCTGTATTGTATGCAGGTGTGGACTGGCCCACAGGAGAACCGGGGAATCCTCCGGTGGGCCCCCTTTGCAGTAATATGTCACTTAGCCTCCAAACATGATCAGTAGTTGGCACAATGCACTTGTTTCACTATGTACAGACAAAGCAAGCATCTCATCATTTATTTTACAAACTACCAGGAATATAATTATATACAAGCATAGGTAAATTGTGAATGTAGTTGATCAGTGGGCTCCCCAGAGTCAATGTTACTGGGGGACCCTGCCACCCCAGTCTGACACTGATTGTATGTATGGCTGGCTGAAAAATTACACGGGGTGTGAAAACAATGAAGATGCCGTCAGTGTGTGCCAGTAACACATTAGTTAGTGACACGTTATGGGCAGAGTGGCAGATATGGTCATTCATACCCCACTCTGCATTAGTAACATAAGGGCAAGCAAATTTGGAAATATTGGCATCTATAGTAATGTGAGTGAATGTAATACATGCTCTTTGCATAACTTACCTAGCTACCTGATAAGGGATATGAATTAAAGGGTTATTCCCATCTTCATAAATAGGTATTATCGGATAATGGTCGTCAATAATTTTGCACATAACTTCTTTTACAATAATTTTTTATTAAGGATTTTAACATGTTACCATGCTTCCTTGGAAATAAGACCTATCCCGAAAATAAGCCCTTGCAGAAATTTTCTGGCTTTTTGGAGTATGCTTAAAATCTTAGCCCTATCCAAAAATACAAGTAAGATCTAGTTGCAGTTCAATAAGGAAGTGTCCAGGCAGGTAAAAAAATGTAAAGAATACAGAAGGAAACTTCATTAAAGAAAGTAGACACCCCCAAAAGAGAGAAGGCAGCCCTAAAAGAGAGAAGGCAGCCCCAAAAAAAATCATATGTGACATCCCACGGAGCACAAGATAGGAGCTTATCCCCGTACCCTGTATACCCGTCGCAAGGCCAGTGGTTTGTAGAAGTCGTGGCCTGACCCGGTTTCGTGGCCCCGTGGTGCACAGTAAAAGGGAGGCTAGCAAGGATTGTTCCTGGAGAGGACGTCACCAGTTACAGTGGTGACTGGGGTTCCGGCCTCCTTCGCTGCGGACCCTTCCTCCAACCTTTCCTCCTCCAGGAGTGGAACGGAGGATGTCGACTACGCCACCTGTGGTGCGCGGCCAGGGATAAGGACACCGCTGCAGGGTAACTCGCCGGGGAAGATGTTGGGGTGTCAGCCGAGATGATATCGCTCCCCACAGGCGGAAGGGAACGGGGAGGGAGAACGGGGAACTGGGAATCGCCGGATCACAAGGCGATGACAAACAGAGTCAGAGTCACTGAGTTGCGGGTTTCAGATTTTGTTTACTCAAAGTTCTTTCATATTCACCAATGACTCTGTTCGTTCCCTGGCAGGGCAGAGGTTAAGTCCTGTAGAGCAGCCTGTGGGCTTTCTCCCCTTGTGCTCTCGGGTGGTGCTCACCTCCTTGTCTCTGGAGCTCTTGGAACCCATTACTCTGCCACCCGAAGCTGCAGGGCTCTGTACTTCATCCTGGCTAGCCACCTCTCCCATTCCAGGTCTCCCAGGTCTCTGCCAGCTAATGGACCTGCAGCCTCCTAACTGGCGCTGTAAGCTCTCTCAGCTTAGGGGTCCTCAGCCATCCACTTGCCCGGTCCCAGGTAAGGAAAGGGTGTATGAACCGGTCTGGACTTGGTGGTTCCTCTACTCTGCCTCCCTGAGGGAGAGAACTTTCAGAGAGCTGATCACGGCATGCTCTCTCTCTGCTCCCCCAAGGCGTTCTGAACTAACATGAAAGTAAACTGTCCCTTGTGTAACTTCCTCCTGCACATGCCCCCACTTCAGGAATGTTCTCTCAGCCTACGTGTGTGAAGCTGCTTGTGTGAAGCAGGAAACAGACTTAAGACGCTGAACACTCCGCACTCACACATACACACACACATATCCCATCGCAGTATCACACACACACACACACACACACACACACACACACTAGGTCGTAGTATCACTCTACTCTCACTAACTCTACTCAAGTGATACTACTTCCAGCCAGCAGTGGGGGCGACCGCTGTGGAACGCTGGGGTCCTGACAGCAACGCAGACCTGTATGTGTGAGGAGCCCATTCACTTGCCAATTCACTTGCCAATTTGCGCCCTTCGGGGACAGGGCTGTGTGGTCCACATCCAGGTGGGTGAAGATCAGTTCAAATGGGAGTCCCCAATGATATTTAATCTTTTTAAAGTGAAGGAATTCCAGGTATGGCTTCATGGTGCATCTCTTAGCTTTGGTTGTGGAGCAAAATCTGGCAAAAATGTTCATAAGATTGACCTTGAGACTTCAGAGATGAGGAATTCCAGGCCACTAACAGTAGTTGTTCTTTCATTTTGTAGAACTGACGTTAAGGATAATGTCACAAGGTGGGCCATTAGGTTTGAATTTACTTAGTGTTATATGGATTTGGTCCTTCTCTACTCGTTCAATGGGGATCCCAGGTAGGAGTTCCTGGAATAGGTCTGTTGCAGTGGATTGGAGGTCTGTGATTGTCTCAGGCAGGCCTTTGCTCCTGCAAACACAGTTCTCGAAGTCTTCCAGCTTGTTGTTGAGGGAGAAGATTTCTTCGTGAAGCAACTTCATCTCCTTTTCGTGGGTAACTAGGGCTGTAATTGTAGAGTCCATCTTGTCTTCAAGATCAGAGATGGACTAAGACGGGAGAACTTTGGATCCTGGTTGTGGATGCTGGGATCACTTCTGGGTCAGTCCCTTCAGGTATAGAAGAGCAGAATGATTCAGGCAGAGAGTTTGGTCAAGAAGATATTTTGACACTGCAGACTGTTAATGGTTGATTCCTGAAATTAGGGTTCACTGAGGTTGTTCTGGGTGGCTTCGGCATGAGGGTGTGGCACCCCTGAGGCTCTGGTCGCCACAGGGTACTACACCTCAATTACGGTGCGGTATCTATCTCTGGTAAGGAGGGGGTTAATCACCGGTGTTCCACAAACACACACTACATACAGCTTAGGAGCCTTCACATAGGGTGGGTTGGCTCAGGGTAAGCAGGGGGGTGGTCATGGGACTTCCCGGTCACTGAAGCCAGATGAGTACAAGCCACCTGCTTGCAACCAGAGCTTGAATGAACTGAATAATATCACCAGCACCAGTCCAGGGAAGATGGGAGTATTTAAGCAACAAGGAGAATACTGATAATCAGCAGCTGGATGGAAGTTTAGCTCCCCTGGGTCCTAAAAGGGAATAGATGAAAATCCAGCCAGAAAACTACCTAGTACAATGAATACTAACAGCAGGAATAACAAAAAGTCAGGGAGTATTTTACGCAGCCAAACGCTTTGACCTTCTTTTGCCAGAAACTACAGTTAGGTCCAGAAACATTTGGACAGTGACACAAGTTTTGTTATTTTAGCTGTTTACAAAAACATGTTCAGAAATACAATTATATATATAATATGGGCTGAAAGTGCACACTCCCAGCTGCAATATGAGAGTTTTCACATCCAAATCGGAGAAAGGGTTTAGGAATCATAGCTCTGTAATGCATAGCCTCCTCTTTTTCAAGGGACCAAAAGTAATTGGACAAGGGACTCTAAGGGCTGCAATTAACTCTGAAGGCGTCTCCCTCGTTAACCTGTAATCAATGAAGTAGTTAAAAGGTCTGGGGTTGATTACAGTTGTGTGGTTTTGCATTTGGAAGCTGTTGCTGTGACCAGACAACATGCGGTCTAAGCAACTCTCAATTGAGGTGAAGCAGAACATCCTGAGGCTGAAAAAAAGAAAAAATCCATCAGAGAGATAGCAGACATGCTTGGAGTAGCAAAATCAACAGTCGGGTACATTCTGAGAAAAAAGGAATTGACTGGTGAGCTTGGGAACTCAAAAAGGCCTGGGCGTCCACGGATGACAACAGTGGTGGATGATCGCCGCATACTTTCTTTGGTGAAGAAGAACCCGTTCACAACATCAACTGAAGTCCAGAACACTCTCAGTGAAGTAGGTGTATCTGTCTCTAAGTCAACAGTAAAGAGAAGACTCCATGAAAGTAAATACAAAGGGTTCACATCTAGATGCAAACCATTCATCAATTCCAAAAATAGACAGGCCAGAGTTAAATTTGCTGAAAAACACCTCATGAAGCCAGCTCAGTTCTGGAAAAGTATTCTATGGACAGATGAGACAAAGATCAACCTGTACCAGAATGATGGGAAGAAAAAAGTTTGGAGAAGAAAGGGAACGGCACATGATCCAAGGCACACCACATCCTCTGTAAAACATGGTGGAGGCAACGTGATGGCATGGGCATGCATGGCTTTCAATGGCACTGGGTCACTTGTGTTTATTGATGACATAACAGCAGACAAGAGTAGCCGGATGAATTCTGAAGTGTACCGGGATATACTTTCAGCCCAGATTCAGCCAAATGCCGCAAAGTTGATCGGACGGCGCTTCATAGTACAGATGGACAATGACCCCAAGCATACAGCCAAAGCTACCCAGGAGTTCATGAGTGCAAAAAAGTGGAACATTCTGCAATGGCCAAGTCAATCACCAGATCTTAACCCAATTGAGCATGCATTTCACTTGCTCAAATCCAGACTTAAGACGGAAAGACCCACAAACAAGCAAGACCTGAAGGCTGCGGCTGTAAAGGCCTGGCAAAGCATTAAGAAAAAGGAAACCCAGCGTTTGGTGATGTCCATGGGTTCCAGACTTAAGGCAGTGATTGCCCCCAAAGGATTCGCAACAAAATATTGAAAATAAAAATATTTTGTTTGGGTTTGGTTTATTTGTCCAATTACTTTTGACCTCCTAAAATGTGGAGTGTTTGTAAAGAAATGTGTACAATTCCTACAATTTCTATCAGATATTTTTGTTCAAACCTTCAAATTAAACGTTACAATCTGCACTTGAATTCTGTTGTAGAGATTTCATTTCAAATCCAATGTGGTGGCATGCAGAGCCCAACTCGCGAAAATTGTGTCACTGTCCAAATATTTCTGGACCTAACTGTACATAACTGTCTGTCACCTGTGACACACCCATGACAGAGCAGCCCTGAACCATCTGCAGGTTCACTCCCTGGTGCTCAGGCTGGGATTGGCATCCATGCGCCATCATCGGAAACAGTTGATGTCCATAAGTAGATGCTATTCTCAGAAAGTGCACCTTTCATAACCAAGTAAATATGAGAAAAAGCATGAGCAAGAAACAATGATACATATGCTACATCATTAAAAATATGAGCAAAAGACAAAAGATTTTATGGTGGATTATACTATATTGTGTAATAATTTTATCTTCATTAGTTTTTTTTTACCTATATTATATAGAAAAAGAAAAGAATGTGTAAGTAGGATACTACAAGATGGCGTTCTCACCTTCTGACCTTTTCCCATATGATACCCCAATGCCATGTAGACTGTACGGAATACTTGCAAGATTCTTAAAGTGAATAACAACATTATCAAATGTTTCAACTCGAATGGTGGGACCCAATAGTCCTGAAAATATAAAGAAAAAATAATTAATAATTTAGTTATTACCAGAAAGTTTTCATCTATTCTCATAACAGAAAATGTATTCACATGAACAGATATCAATACCACATTACCACATTGGAACTTTATGTCATGGGGTATGAAATGACAGAACAGGGTCTCCTAGGCTGGCCTTCAGACTTGAGACCGTGTGCGGTCCCTTTTCTCAGAGGTAGGCTTGATGGTAGCCAGGTCTGAGCCCCCAGTGTGACCCTGACTCCTGTCCGAGTCCTGATCTTAGTCCCCCTCTACCCCACCCTTGGTGTGGGCTGGAAACACAGTAACAAGACCTCACAAAAA
Source organism: Anomaloglossus baeobatrachus (assembly GCF_048569485.1). NCBI lineage: Eukaryota > Metazoa > Chordata > Amphibia > Anura > Aromobatidae > Anomaloglossus > Anomaloglossus baeobatrachus. The sequence continues at coordinate 176,366,835 of NC_134361.1, forward strand.
CGACACGGACAAGGGAGAATGAAAACGTGTACACACTGAACTCAAACACATAGGAGAGGCTATATGTGTACATGGGAATAAAGAAAAAAAGTAAACGCACAACAAATTAACTTCGACACCATGCAAAATAGTAACAACAGATCACCATGAACTGGATTACAACAAAGACCGGAATCGCTGGAGCTAAACTGAAGCTAAAATCGGCGCTGAGTAGGAAGGTCCAGACTCTTATATAGGAAAGAGATGGCTGGTGATCATTGGTAATTAGCAACCTGATCTCCTAGCAGAGTTCCCCCAGCAGGAATTAACTCCTGCAGGACTGAGGAACAGAGCATGTGAAACAGCCAACACCCTGCTCTGGCTGAACAACTAGGAGACATCAGGTTGCCTAACAGGCTCTTCAGTGTGAACAGAGGCTGATGCCGCCGTGACATCTAATGAGTCTGTACTTGAATACCACATGACACTTTACAACTTTCATGAACTCCCATTCTAAATCCATATACATTAATATAAATTTGGTTCCTCCTTTGCAGCTAAATTAACTTCCGAACTTCTGGGAAGACTTTCTACAACATTTTGGAGGAGTTTGTTAGAATGTTTCCCTATTTTTCCAGAAAGGCTTTTGTGAGGTCAAACAATGATGTAGAACTAGAGGACCAGGCTCACAATCTCCATTCTAGTTCATCCCAAAAGTATTCAATGGTTTGGAGGGCAGGGCTCAGCCAAGTTCTTCCACATGAAACTCACCCAACCATGACGCTATATTGTGCACTGGGCTGCAGTCATGGGGCAAAGAAAAGGATTTTCTTCAAAATGTTAATGAAGAGTAAAAGATCCTCCAGAATCCAAGTCCATTAAAAATATGTTGGAAAAATGTAGTAAGACATACAAATAAGCCATTGAACGTTAAATCTGCTGTGCTGAAACCAACGAGTTTCGACTTACAAAGTCTTAAGGCCCTGTCACACATAGAGATAAATCTGCGAAAGATCTGTGGTTGCAGTGAAATTGTGGACAATCAGTGTCAGGTTTGTGGCTGTGTACAAATGGAACAATATGTCCATGATTTTACTGCAACCACAGATCTGCCAAAGATTTATCTCTGTGTGTGACAGGGCCTTTAGGGGCACTTTGCACGCTGCGACATCGCTAGCCAATGATAGCGATGCCGAGAGCGATAGTACCTGCCCCCGTCGCACATGCGATATCTTGTGATAGCTGCCGTAGCAAACATTATCGCTATGGCAGTTTCACACGCACATACCTGCCCTGCGATGTCGCTCTGGCCGGCGACCTTAAGAAGGAGGCGGGTCGTGCGGCGTCACAGCGACATCACACAGCAGGCGGCCAATAGAAGCGGTGGGGCGGAGATGAGCGGGACATAAACATCCCGCCCACCTCCTTCCTTCTGCATAGCCGGTGGAGGCAGGTAAGGAGATGTTCCTCGCTCCTGCGGCTTTACACACAGCGATGTGTCCTGCCGCAGGAACGAGGAACAACATCGTATCTCCTATTGATGCGACATTATGAAAATGACCGATGCTACACAGATCACCGATTTTCGACGCTTTTGCGATAGTTTATCGGCGCATTTAGGCTTTACACGTTGCGACGTCGTTACCGGCGCCGGATGTGCATCACTTTCGATTTGACCCCGATGATATTGCAGTAGTGATGTTGCAGCGTGCAAAGTACCCCTTAGTCATGATATTGGGTTTATATCATGACTAAGACTTTGTAAGTAGAAACTTGTTGGTTTGAGCATAGCAGATATAACGTTCTGTGGCTTATTTGTATGTCATACTACAATTTTCAATAAACGTATGTTTTATGGGCTTGAATGCTGGAGGATCTTTTTCTCTTCATCTGCTTAATTGAAGCCCAGTCCTGGGCAGCTCCTTGCAATCCGCACCCTTATGGACTAGGTGCATCTAGAGACGGGTGAGTGAATTTTCTTGGTTTTCTCTAAACTGTTCCACCGATCTGATAAGCTGGTGCCAGCTTATCACATCGGTGGATACCGCGATTTCAGATAGCGCTACCCACAGCTCAAGGAGATCCTGAGAACCATAGTAAGGACACACTGATGAAGGTCTGTTATGAACAAAATGTCTGTGCTGGTCCTTCAGTTCTTTAATAAATCAACCACTTTATCGCCATATCTGAGTGCCAAGTCATATTCTCATCTACAACGGGTCAGGAACCTACTTGTGCACCCCCTACAGAAGTGCCATGATTATCTACTTTGATGTGCGCTTTCGACATCCGAACAGAATCATTTTATTGCCAGTGAGAGGAATTCAGAGATTCACTGGAGTGCCGGCTCCCAACATTCAGTGGAGAGAGGTGACTCTTTGTTCTGGATTTGTCGCGAACGACCCAGCAACTGTTTTGTTTTAGGATCTCACAACCTGTATGTTTGTTGTCTTTACTGAATCTACATTAGTGAAAGCATTAATGTTTGTAATGCTCTGTGGAATTAATGGTGCTGTATAAGTGAGTAGAATAAACTGCTTTTTTTGTGATCTCTCTGGGGCCTATGGCTCTGTTAGGACTCATTGCTGTATTGGGGCCCATTTCAGTGTTGGGGCCCATTGCTGTGTTGGGGCCCATTGCTTTTTTGGACCCATTGCTTTTTTGGTTCCCATTGCAGTCTTGGTTCCCATTGCAGTGTTGGGGCCCATTGCAGTGTTGGAGCACATTGCTGTGTTGGGGCCCATTGCTGTGTTTGGGCCCATTGCGGTATTAGGCCCATTGCTATGGTTGGGCCCATTCCTGTGTTGGGACCCATTGCTGTGTTTGGGCCCATTGCTGTGTTTGGGCTCATTAGTGTGTTTGGGCCCATTGCTGTGTTGGGGCCCATTGCTGTGTTGGGACCATTGCTATTTTGGGGCCCATTGCTGTTTTTTCACCCATTGCTGTGTTTGGGTCCATTGCTGTGTTGGGACCCATTGCTATGTAGGGACTCATTGCTGTGTTGGGGCCTATTGCTGTGTTTGGGCTAACTGCTTTTTTGGGGGTCCATTGCTGTGTTGGGGCCCATTACTGTGTTAAGACCCATTGCTGTGTTTGAGCCCATTCCTATGTTGGGGCCCATTGCTGTGTTGGGGCCCATTTCCGTACTGGGGCCTAGGTCGTCACCCTGCAGCGTAGCGATGAGGACACACCATTGTGCCACCATCCTGATAGGACACAACATCCAATATAAATGAAGACATAGTCTATTGTGATGATATTAGAACAATGCTTAAAATTCATGATAAACACTATTGATGTTGGTCTTCAATATTGAGCACAGCTTAGAAATAGTGAAAAACATTGCCGACATCAAACACAATAAAGCACAGTCTGGGGATTAGGAGAAGTAAAAGTGTGATATTATTACAACAGAAAACAGGGTATTGAAAATGACAGAGTCTACTCATGTAACATGATGTCACAATAGACTATATTTTATCATCACAGCGCAACACAGACAATGAATGAAGGCAATCACTATTTTGACATTCATTAATGAGCACAGCCTAGAAATTCACACACAGACTCTATAGTAACATCTTCAAAGGAGAACGCAGCCACAGACTAGATGCTATAATACATACCCGCCAATTTTTACAGAAAAGAGAGGGTCAAACTATGCAGTGCATTTAGCCACACCATTCACCACACCTCATGTCCACACTTAATTTTAGAGGAAGAAAAAAAAATCTTTGCCTTTAATTTTACTATTATATACAGGTACAGTATATATACTCTGTGCAGAATTATTAGGCAAGTTGTATTTTAGGCTACTTTCACACATCAGTTTTTTGCCATCAGGTTCAATCCGGAAAAAAACGGGTAAAACGGATCCGGTACCGCATCCTTTTTTTCCCCATAGACTTGCATTGTTGCCGGATTGTACCGGATGGCTTTGCGTTGCATCCGTTTTTTTCCGGATGCGGCAAAATAATTGAATGCGGCGGCCGGATAGAACGTATCATGTAACGTTTTTTGTCCCCTTAAAAAAACCGCATTCTGCCGGATCCGGCGCAATACGGCATTGTATACAATGGGTGTCTATGCATGCCGGATCCGGCGCAATGCGGTTTAAACCGGATGCGGTGACCGCATCCGGTTTGGTAAACAGAGCATGCGCAAATTTTTTTTTTCATCATCACAAAACTTATAAAAGGATCCAGCACATTCTACACACTTCCTGCCGTTGGTTCCTGACTTCAACTTCTGCTGTCCTCCAGTCCAGTGCTCCAGGGAAGAGGTATGTCCACAGTACTGTCCACAGATCACTGCTGTGAGCTGCGTACATGTACTTAGACATTTTTTTTTCTTTTTTTGCAGGTGCAGTTTTGTTTGAAAATTTGAGGACAGCCAGTTCCTGTGTCCGTTTGCAGTCAGTGCGAATTTGGAGGACAGTGTTCCAGAGGTAATGTCCACAGTACTGTCCACAGATCACTGCTGTGAGCTGCGTACATGTACTTAGACATTTTTTTTTCTTTTTTTGCAGGTGCAGTTTTGTTTGAAAATTTGAGGACAGCCAGTTCCTGTGTCCGTTTGCAGTCAGTGCGAATTTGGAGGACAGTGTTCCAGAGGTAATGTCCACAGTACTGTCCACAGATCACTGCTGTGAGCTGCGTACATGTACTTAGACATTTTTTTTTCTTTTTTTGCAGGTGCAGTTTTGACGGAAAAGTTTGGCCCATCAAGTTGGTGTGCGTGGCCTGTAATAAAATATGTCGTCTTCTGGTAGCCCGCCCTTCGGTTCACAAACTGAGGTATTTTGTTTTTTTTTTTTTCTTTTTAAAAAAAACAAAAATATTTTAAATAAACGACATTTACACAGGTGGCCGAAACATCACAGGAGATGCTGCCAGAAGATGACGGAAGGGGTGGAGAAATACACGGAGCGGGCGGTCAGAGTGTAAGTTTCATACAGGAATTGTTTACCACAGCACACCAAACACAAGTAAATAATGTTTTTTTTTTTTTATTCACTAAAGGCTTCAACTTCTAGGGCTCACGATAGAGCTCCCCCAAGACCGTCCCAGGGTCGTCGTCGAGGTGGCGGTGGTCATACTGTAAGTTTTTTTTTTTGGTTTTTTTTTTCATGTCAGTGTGATTTTTTGTCTATTTTTTTTTTTAATTTCTTTTTTCTTTCTTTGAACAGGCATCACAGCGTGCTCCCGATTCTGACGGTGAGGAGGCCGGCTTTATCAACATCGACCTCCTCATCGATGAAGTTAGAGAGAGGGAGCCGCTGTGGAACATGGCTGACCGCCGCCACGCTGATACTATCGTAACCCGTCGACTCTGGGACGAGGTATGCCACGCAGCGGTAGAAGGTTGGGGGGAGCTCAATTCTCGTGGCCAGAAGAAACAGCGTAAGTATTCACTGTTCAGTAGGTTATGCTGCAGGATGTAATGTGTTGTATACTAACCACTTTGTGTTTTCCACTTTCAGGTGACAAACTACAAAAGCGGTGGCGGTCTATCAGGGATCGCTTCAAAAAGGAGTTAAATCAAGAGATGCAGGCCCCGAGTGGATCCGGAGGACGCAGATCGAAGTACCGTTACTTTAGAGCGTTGTCGTTCCTCCGGACAACTATGGTGTGCAGAAGGTAAATATTCCCCAAAATATGTACAAAGTATAATATTTTATGTCTGTTTTTTTTTGCCTTTTTTTTTTTTCTGTGGCACTGTATAGCAATTAAATTAATTATTATTTTGTTTTTCCTCTTTTTACCAGCACCGTCTGCAGCACTCAGGAGCCTGCATCGAACCCGACAGGAGCGATCCCTGAACAGTCCGCCACTGGTGAACACACGCACAGACCCCACCCATCTGAACCTTCCCTTCCATCTACATCTGTCCCATCCACCTGCGCTGGAGCTTCCCGTGAGACTTCATTACCTGAAGCTGCTGGTGATGAGATAGCTTTTCCCCTACCCCACCCCTCTGACACTGCTGCCCTCAGTAGAACACCTTTGGGTTCTGGGCGTCAGCGTCATAGGGGTCAGGAAAAGAGCTATGCGCCCGAGTTCTTGCATCTAAATGCAGCCTTCCAGAACGCCATTCAATTATTATCAGAACAAAATCGTGCATCTTTTAGCTTCATAAATGCCAATATGGAAAAAAATACACACGAATTGTGCACGCGTCTGGACAGGCTGCATTTAGATGCAAGTAAATCACCCAATCATTGTTTTTTTCAAGCCGTACTAGAGCGCATGGAAAAGCTATCTCTTGACCAGCAGATGCATGTAATGCAAGCCACACGGCAGGCTCTGGCGCAGGTTGACTCCCAACCACCTCCACCCACCCCTCCTCCAGCACCTGCCCCCCCTCCAGCCATTGTCCCTACTCCCTCTGCTGCCCAGTACCAGCCTGCTGCCCAGTACCAGCCTGCTGCCCAGTACCAGCCTGCTGCCCAGTACCAGCCTGCGGCCCAGTACCAGCTCCCAACCACATCTGCCCCTACACTTCCTACCCACTACCACATCTCGCCTTCCACACCCGTCATGACCCCAACTCAAGCCACTAATTCACCCGCCACCTCTTCTGTCTCCCAATCCCTCCACTCCACCCCTCAATCCTTACCAAATCCCATCCCATCTCCTGGTTTCCCTCTTGGTTTCTCAACCACACCTTCACCTTCTGTTACTTCCCCACCACCACCACCAACACCACTTTCCACCCTCAATACTCCAACTGTGCGTGTGTTCCCACCTGTCAGCCCCTCCAGTACTATCTCCACCCCAAGCCCCAGATATACCAATTTATAACTTATGTTTGTAATAAAAATAAAAGTTTTTTGTTGAAAAGTATTTATTTGTTCTTGTTTTTTTTGGGGGTGAATATTATTTTGCAAGTTAAGTAAATAAAAAGGTAATACAAAAACATAACATGTTGTAATTTGACGGTGAAAAAATTACAAATTTTTAAAGCGAGTGAAAGATTAAAATTAACAAAGTTAACAAGATATTTTTTAATTTATTTTTAACTATTTTTATTTGTTATAAAACTAAACAAAGATCTTACACCATTTGATCTTGCCAATCTACTCTACCTTCTGGGGACACAAAATAGTCAGCATATTTGTCACGGATTGTGGAACAGGCAACACTACTCCTAAATCCAGGACTGGTGTAGTCAGACAAAGTGGTGGATTCCAAACTCTGGTCATCCAAGGACAAAGGTTCCTTTGTTAAAACAAAATTGTGCAGTACCACACATGCTTTCACAATTTCATCCACAGTTTCAATGTTTAAATTAATGGCTGTTAACAACACTCGCCATTTGCTGGTTAGTATCCCAAAGGAGCATTCCACCATTCTTCTGGCTCTGGATAATCTGTAATTGTATATTTTTTGGGTTTGCGTCAATCCACGGCTTGCATATGGCTTCAATAGATGTTGGGAGAGTTGAAAGGCTTCGTCGGCCACAAAAACAAAGGGCATTGGGGGCTCACATGTGCCAGGAAGAGGTCTTGCAGGAGGGAAATCAAAAGTATTCCCATAGATTCGCCGCCCCATTGGGGACATTTTGAAGACCTGAGAGTCATTGGATCTCCCATATGCGCCAATGTCCACTGAGATGAATTTGTAGTCCGCATCCGTTATTGCCATTAGGACAATTGAGAAATACTTTTTATAATTGTAGTATTCTGACCCCGAAGCAGCTGGTTTCACAATTCTTATATGTTTGCCGTCCACTGAGCCAAGGCAATTTGGAAACTGACAAATGTTATAGTATTGTTCAGCAATTGCAAGCCATCTGTCCCTGGTGGGCTGGGGGATGAAATCATCATGGAGGCAATCCCACAAGGCTTGGCAAGTGTCTCTAATGATTCCCGAGATGGTGGAAATTCCTAGTCGAAACTGGTAGTGGAGGGATGAAAGCGACTCTCCAGTTGCAAGGAATCTGTAAAGGAAAGACAATAATTATAAAAAAATAATAGCAAACACATTACAGTTAAAAGTCAATTTACAGGAGGATACAATTTAAAAAAAAAAAACTTACCTAAGCGTAACCAGCAAACGCTCCTCGGGTGTTATGGAGAACCGGCTGTAGGTGTCCGTTTTACGGATGTTGTCCGCAACAAGGCCAAGGAGGACGTCAAAATTAATCACTGACATCCGGACATAGCTTGTGAATTTTTCATGGTTTCCACGGAGCTCCAGGTATAGGGTTGAAAACACCCCACGTGTCAGTCTCTGTGCAGTCAGGGGATGGATCCAAAAGCGTCGATGTCGCTGACGCCTCAGTCGCTGTCGCTCCTTTTCTCTGACGATGATAGCCAAGCGATTTGCCTCAAATATAAAATCTGCAGCGATCTTTGTGTAATTTGCAAGAATAGCATCCATGGTTTCTGCTTGCCTCTGTCTTCATTCTGTCATATATGCTTCAAAATACTGTATATATACTATATGTTCCCAATAGCCAATCAGAATACGGAACTCGTTAATTGTTTGTTTAGTGTTTAAAAAACGGATCCGTCAAAAAACGGACATAACGGATGCAAAACGGATGCAAACCGGACCCACCGGATCCGTTTTTTAACGGATCCGTCCTAAACGGATCCGCTAAAAAACGGATCCGGTGGGTCCGTTTTGCTCCGGTTTGCACAACAAAACCGGAAACGTTGGATACGGCAAAAAAAAGGACTGTGCCTGAATACAGAAAACTGATGTGTGAAAGTAGCCTTAGAGGATTTTTTTTTATTATTGATCAACAACTATGTTCTCAATCAACCCAAAAGACTCAAATATCAAAGCCTAATATTTTTGGAAGTTGGAGTTGGGTTTTCTTAGATTTGGCTATCTTAGGAGGATATCTGTTTGTGCAGGTAACTATTATTGTGCAGAATTATTAGGCAACTTAATAAAAAAACAAATATATTCCCATTTCGCTTGTTTATTTTCACCAGGTAAACCAATATAACTGCACAAAATTTAGAAATAAACATTTCTGACATGCAAAAACAAAACACCAAAAAATTAGTGTCCAATATAGCCACCTTTCTTTATGATGACACTCAACAGCCTACCATCCATAGATTCTGTCAGTTGCTTGATCTGTTTACCATCAACATTGTGTGCAGCAGCCACCACAGCCTCCAGACAATGTTCCGAGAGGTGTACTGTTTTCCCTCCCTGTGGATCTTACATTTTATGAGGGACCACAGGTTCTCTATGGGGTTCAGATCAGGTGAACAAGGGGGTCATGTCATTATTTTTTCATCTTTTAGATCTTTACTGACCAGCCACGCTGTGGAGTAGTTGGATGCATGTGATGGAACATTGTCCTGCATGAAAATCATGTTTTTCTTGAACGATACCAACTTCTTCCTGTACCACTGCTTGAAGAAGTTATCTTCCAGAAACTGGCAGTAGGTCTGGGAGTTGAGCTTCACTCCATCCTCAACCCGAAAAGGTCCCACAAGTTCATCTTTGATGATACCAGCCCATTCTTGTACCCCACCTCCACCTTGCTGGCGTCTGAGTCGGAGTGGAGCTCTCTGCCCTTTATTGATCCAGCCTCTGGCCCATCAAGAGTCACTCTCATTTCATCAGTCCATAAAACCTTTGAAAAACAGTCTTAAGATATTTCTTGGCCCAGTCTTGACGCTTTATCTTACGTTTCTTGTTCAAAGGGGGTCATTTTTTCAGCCTTCCTTACCTTGGCTATGTCCCTGAGTATGGCACACCTTGTGCTTTTTTTTTTTTTGTGCTTGTGCTTCAGTAATGTTGCAGCTCTGAAATATGGCCAAACTGGTGGCAAATGGCATCTTGGCAGCTTCACGCTTGATTTTCCTCAATTCATGTGCAGTTATTTTGCTCCTTTTTTGCCCAACACGCTTCTTGCGACCCTGTTGGCTATTTGCCATGAAACGCTTGATTGTTCGGTGATCACGCTTCAAAAGTTTGGCAATTTCAAGACTGCTGCATCCCTCTGCAAGACATCTCACAATTTTGGACTTTTCAGAGCCCGTCAAATCTCTCTTCTGACCCATTTTGCCAAAGCAAAGGAAGTTGCCTAATAATTAAGCACACCTTATATAGGGTGCTGATGTCATTACACCGCACCCCTCCTCATTACAGAGATGCACATCACCTGATTTACTTGATTGGTAGTTGGCTCTCAGCCTATACAGCTTGGAGAAGGACAACATATTTAAAAAGTATCATGGGATCAAAATACTCATTTGCCTAATAATTCTGCACACAGTGTAGAAATGCACTGGTATAAAAAGATATATGTATATGTACCAGTGCAATGTGTTTTTAGAAGAACAACAATATAATGCACATTCAAGTACAGAAATGTCTATGCTTGACAATGCAGCCTGTGGCTCACATCTATGGCTGCTGCCTCCAATGCTACAGGTTGGGAGCTCAAATCCTGGGGAGACCAGACTTCAAGAGAAAGGAAGAATGAGTTGATTAAATGAATGTAAGTATGTACACAGCACAGAGATGGTGGTCCTTCCCCTGGAGGAGGACGACTTGCTGATCAGTAACACATGGTCAGCACAGAGTGAGTTAAAGTCCCTTTAAAGGGAACCTGTCATGTGCAATATGCACCCAGGACCATGAGCAGTTCTGGATGCATATTGCTAATCCCTGCCTAACTGTTCCTGTATCTGTTGGAATAGATAAAGAGATCTTTAGAAAAAGTATTTCTAAAGATCTTTTACCGTATGCTAATGAGCGTGGGACTGTTCCCCGGCCAGTCGCCCCCATTAGCATGTTAGTACGTCCCTGTGGGCGTACTAACATGTTAAAGGGAACCAATCACCAGGATTTTCGCATATAACCTAAAGCCAGTGCTATACTGGCACTATCAGGCTGATTCTATACATACCTGTGGAGGTTAACTCGGATGTGACCTCACCACAGGTCCTTCCACAAACAGTGAGTTGTTTGTATAATGCATATGCTAATTCTAACAGGGGGAGGAGATAACTATGAATATATGATCTGCTCCAGTGCAACTGCCACTCAAGAAGCTGCTCATTTTACAAACTTCACTTTCTTGGATTTCAAAACCTAAACATCTGAGCTAACCACCACAGGTATGTATAGAATCAGCCTGATAGTGCCAGTATAGCACTGGCTTTAGGTTATATACGAAAATCCTGGTGTTTGGTTCCCTTTAATGAATGTGCAGCGTCAGAGGATGATCCCACTCACCTCTCCGTCCGACGGGGGATTTCGGCTCAGCCCGCATGACCCCGGAGTTTGGGTCATGCACACTACTTCAGTTTGAAGCCGTGACGTGTTCACCTGGCTTCATAGTGCGCATGACCCAAACTCCGGGGTCATGCGCACTGAGCCGAAATCCAGCATCGTGCAGCGATGGCGGCGGAGAGGTGAGTGAGATCATTCTGTGATGCTGCGTATTCATTAGCATGATAGCACGCCCACAGGGGCGTACTAACATGCTAATGGGGCGACTGGCTGGGGACCTAACGCCCAGGAGGTTAGTGCCCTCGCTCATTAGCATACGGTAAAAGATATTTAGAAATAGTTTTTCTAAAGATCTCTTTACCTATGTTAGTGTATACAGTGACAGTTAGGCAGGGATTAGCAATATGCACCCAGAACTGCTTGTGGTTCTGGGTGCATATTGCACCTGACAAGTTCACTTTAAGGCTATGTGCGCACGTTGCGTTCTATTACGCAGCGTAAAATAGTCACTGCATGTGCGTCTCAGAACGCAGCCGAAAAGCTTTTGGCAGAACGCAACGTGCGCACATTCCTGCAGAATTCATGCATTCTGGATGCTTGCTCTGCCATGGGAAAAGCATCCAGAGCGCACATTTTTGACAGTGCAGTCCCACTCGGCTCTGTAGCATCCCCATAGACTTGCAGCAGAGCTGACTGGGACCGGAATGTCAAAAAGAGCACATGGCTTGCTGCGGGAGACAGCCGCGCGATCAGAATGAACTCGGGTGAACTTCACCCGACTTCATTGTGATCGCGCGGCTCTGTGCGTGTGCCGCGATTTGATTTGCAGTCACAGGTGAAGGACTCACCTGCCCTCACCTGCCCTCATCACCGCACACACACCGGCATTACCTCAGTGACGTCCCCGCTGACAGCGCAACTACCTTCAGTTGCTGCGTGGAGCGGACAGGAGCGGCGGTGTTGTACTGCCGCTCCGGTCAGCTTCATGTAGCAGAGCTGGATGTGTCGCGGGACCTCGTGGATTACGTCGGACCTGGAGGTGTATTTGGGAATTTTAATAAAGTGGTGAAAGAGGGTGTTTTTTGTCTTTTATTTCAAATGAAGGATTTTTCGGGTGTATGTGTTTATTTACTTTCACCAGGTTAATCATTGGGGGTGTCTCATACACCTGCAACGATTAACTAGGACTTAGTGGCAGCTATGGGCTGCTGCCATTAACTCCTTATTACCCAGATTGCCACCGCACCAGGGCAGTTCTGGATGAGCCGGGTACAGTCCCGGGACTGTCGCATCTAATCCATGCGGCAATTCCGGGTGGCTGCTGGCTGATATTTTTAGGCTGGGGGGCTCCCCATAACGTGGGGCTCCCCATCCTGAGAATACCAGCCTTCAGCCGTGTGGCTTTACCCTGGCTGGTATCAAAATTGACGGGGACCGTACGCCGTTTTTTTTTAATTATTTATTTATTTTACTGCACTACATAGAACTGCCCACCGGAGGCTGTGATTGGTTGCAGTGAGACAGCTGTCACTCAGCATGGGGGCGTGTCTGACTGCAACCAATCATAGGCGCCAGTGGGCGGGGGAAGCAGGGTATACGAGATTGAATAATGGGCGGCCGGCATTTTCAAAAGCAGGAGAAGCCGCCGGAACAGTGTGAACGCCGTGCAGCTGATCGGTGAGTATGAGAGAGGGGGGAGAGGGATAGACCGACAGAGAGAGAGAGAGACCAACCGACAGGGAGACACAGAGACCGACAGACAGAGAGAGAGAGAGACCCAATACGCACAAAAGAAGTGACATGTCACTTCTTAGAACGTGTGCTTCGGGCAGCAGCCGAAGCGCTGCGCTTTAATACGCCACGTGCGCACGGCTCCTGCATAATCTTCATAGATTATGCTGGGGACGCAGGACGCATGCAGTTACACTGCGATGCAGATCGCAGCGTAACTGCATGTAAATATGCAACGTGCACACATAGCCTAAAGAGGACTGTTCACCATGTGACAGTGCTATGAAAGTAAGAGAACTAATAGAAAGGTTTGTAATGCGATACTGCTAGGGCTTTATCTGAAATATTAGTCTTCTGTGCTCTGCTCCCATCAATTCTAATCATGCAGGAGGTTAGACCAGGAGATCAGAGCTGTATCATTACATCTCACACACTGAGAAACGTTCTCTAAGCTATTGTGGGCTTGTGTTCTTTTGCCTGAGTGTTGCTGTCTATCTATGACTGGGCAACAATAGAGAAGGTCACCGCACACTCTGATACAAAAAGTTGAGGTTTTTATTCTATTCTGTTTGTAGAATAAAAACTCAACTTTTTCCATCTTCAACCAAAGTGTGTTGGGAACTTCTCTATTGATGATTTAGGGGATTGCATATCCCGTCTACCAGCACTTTGATAGTGTGAATGCCAACTATACTCCTCTATGATTGAGCAACATCATAAAGGGAAGAAGTACACGCCTCCAGTGAAAGCTACCTGATAACACCCACTTGTAGGAGCAAAAATTAACTCATTAGGTACCAAATGCTTTAATAACTAATATCGCCACAACAAGAAAATAGTTTTATTCCACTCTGCAGTTACACATATCTTGTGTCCAGTTCAACATGAAAAAATTGGTGAAAGGTCCTCTTGAAATTGTAACTATTGACTTCTAGGATTGTTACCTCTAATAGGTGGCATTAAAGACCTTACACTCTTCCTCTTTTTTCCTCTTAATATCTGTATCTAAATTCAACACGTTCGTCTAAGGATGTTGTGAAACAGGATGGCGGTTTGTAGTTTTTTTGCAGACCCGATTTTTTGTGAGGGGTGTGTAGTTGTCTGCGCGGACAAGTTCCTCTTTCATATTTTATTTTTATTTTCACTTTACTGTATACACGTCAGAGGTTAGTCACATTTAATATTAATGGTATTGGTGATAAAAAAATAAAAGTTGTGCCATTGTTTTTCACCTTGTAAATAGGCAAATGTCAGCTGTGGTTTGTTTGACAGAAACACATCCGAGTAAAAAACAAGTATATTTCAAGCATATTTAAGAAAAACTTTTACTTTTAACAGACAAACTATTCAAGTGGTATTAGTTATGTCCCATCATAGGATACTTCCCTACTTTAAAAGTTTTTCTAAATGGGCCCAAAGGCAAGTAATAAAAAATATCGCTATACTCACTTCCTGTATTGGCCACACCTCTCCACACTCACAGCTATGCAGCCCGCATGCATTCTGGAATCAAGTTACCTCTACAGCCAATCAAATGGTGTCTAAGAATCTTGAGTCGGTCACATACTGTCTTGTGCTGGCTTCTTCGACTAATATTTATTCACTTATATAGCACCACGCTTTACAGACATCATCACTGTCCCTACTGGGGCTCAAAATTTAACTTCCCTATCAATATGTCTTTGGAGTGTGGGAGGAAAAGCACACAAACACAGGGAGAACATACAAACTCCCTGCAGATGTTGTTCTTGGTGGAATTTGAACCCAGGACCCCAGTTCTGCAAGACTGCAGTGCTAACCAATGAGCCACCATGCTACCCTATTATTATATGTGTTATACTAGACACTAAAGGAAAGACAAGTGCAAGAGTGACAAGTGTGAGAAAATCAGTAGTGCTGAATCGGTGAGTGCTCACCTGGCGGGAGTTGTGTATCCACAATCCAGGAACACACTCAAAGATGTGGATACCGGTGGACAAGGATGCGAAGAGGACAAGCCAGGTAAGTATATTCAAAGTACATTATTAGGGCTAGTTTCTGTACTGAAACATAAATGTATACTTCAATACGAGTAGACCTAATAAATTACTTGGAATATACTTACCTAGCTAGTCCTCTTCACATGCTGTGCATCTTGTCCACCAGCAAAGTGGATCTTAACTCTTCATCTCCTGTTACCTGGTTTTCTTGAAAATCAGTCCTAGCAGGATTTTTAGGCCTTTTTGGAGTAGGCTTGAAATATAAGCTCTACTCCAAAAATAAGCCCTAGTTGCATACTCAAATTAACAGTATCCTGAAATAGGGCTTGTTCAGTCCCATGTGAGGATAAATCATTTTTATTATCCCCTTGTGTTGCTCCAAGCGCTGGCTAATTAAGAGAATGAATATTCACCCTTGCCCCATTCTCCGGACCCTTCTGACTGGGGCCACTTCGTAAGGAGTTTGGTCTCTAGTCTCAGTGTTGTTTTGCGTTACATGTCTTAGTCAGCACACCAGAATCACGCTATCTCAGTCCAGCCACAAATCACTCACTGCATCTGGCCTTGACGCCCTACAGACTAAACATCCGTTTCTGTCATGCACTGGGTCTTTACTAACTATCTATCGAGAAGGAATCGTCTCTTTCCCTATCAGTTAACCCCTCCCATTGTGGGCTGGTCCCAACACTTAACTATTTCTTTACCCATAGTCTGGTAACCACATAGAATACTGCTATACATTATACATTACACAGGAGCACATCACAATACATCACATTACCATACAAATTAGAGATGAGTGAACCTTTGGAAGTTCAGTGGGAGTTCGGAGGGCACATTCGACCCTTAGCTAAAGTACGGTTTGTGACTCTGACTTGATCCGAAACTCAATAATGGAAGTCAGTAATTGGGCAGTTTGTGTCTCCCCCCCCACATGGAGCCAGCCATAAACAGAGTACTTTCAAATTATTTTTTTTGTGTGTGTGACTGTGCACACTTCATCTGATCATGCTGATTTTACCCCCCGGACGAGTTGTTCAAACACTGCCCGTGACTTGCACAGGGCTGAGCATCACTCATATCCGACCACAGCGCTGATCGCTTGAGTGGTTTGCACTCGAGACTCACTCAAACTTTGAACCTAATCTTTGCTTTATGGAAGTCGGTTTTCAAACTTGAACCTCACGTTCACTCATCTCTAATACTAATGACACAGGGTATATCACACCTTACGTCACTGTTCAGATAATACAATATTTGCAAAAGGCATAGTATACAATTACCATTATGCTACATGACAAAACAATAATTTCTTGTTTTCAAGGGAGGTAACGCAACAGCACCCAGTCCCCTTCCTTACATGTGCTGCTGTGATGCATGGTTCTTAAGCTTTGTAATAAGGGCTTTTCACACTATATTATTCTATCAGTGCACTTAGGTGGTTTTCTCTTTTATATACAGGAGTACCCCAAGGTACAATATAGTGTATTAGATTAGTAATGTACATTCTCAAAAGTTGGGCAGTTTTTGGTTGAGGTATGATTTTTTTAAGCCTCGACTGGAGATAAAAGGATCAGGCAAAATTCAAGTTTTCCTCTTTGATATAATCAACCACCTTTTATCAATAAAAAATGACATAAGAACATAGCTCTTTAATATGTGAGAGAAAAAACTACATTACTAGTGTTTTTTTTTAATTGGATGGTTTATTCTGTGAATTGTATATATTTACCCTATTAGACATCTGACACTGGTAAGAGGGGAAAATAATGTGAATAGAATAAAGTACAAATTGAGTTGCGTATATTTTAGCTCATTGTTGTATGTAATAAACTGTAACTAAACATGACATATAACCCAAAAGAAGCCATAAGGAACAAAACGCCATGATTTGTATAATCCTGGATGTGTTTACTGTCATAAATGCTTACATTGGATCCTTAAAAAACATGTTCCTTCTAAGAATGGTTTTATGCCATGCGGAATTGTGTCTGTCATACAAAGCACTGGAGATAGAATACATCTTGGCGTTACTGGTATCATCTCCTTGAAGTACCACAGCAAATATGAAAGCTACAAATAGCACAGTTTAAATGTGTAGAAGTAGTGGTGCCTGCTTTGTAGTAAAAGAGACATTCCTGTGACGTAGTAAAGGGTATGGTGGTAGAAGGGAGCTACAGTGCCTTGCGAAAGTATTCGGCCCCTTTGAATTTTCCCACATTTCAGGCTTCAAACATAAAGATAAAAAAATTGAATTTTATGATGAAGAATCAACAACAAGTGGGACCCAATTGTGAAGATGAACGAAATTTATTGCTCATTAAAAACTTTTATAAAAAATAATAAACTGAAAATTGGGGCGTGCAATATTATTCGGCCCCTTTAAGTTAATACTTTGCAGCGCCACCTTTTTCTGCGATTATAGCTGCAAGTCGCTTGGGGTATGTCTCTATCAGTTTTACACATCGAGAGACTGAAATTCTTGCCCATTCTTCCTTTGCAAACAGCTGGAGCTCAGTGAGGTTGGATGGAGAGTGTTTGTGAACAGCAGTTTTCAGCTCTTTCCACAGATTCTCGATTGGATTCAGGTCTGGACTGTGACTTGGCCATTCTAACACCTGGATACGTTTGTTTGTGAACCATTCCATTGTATATTTTGCTTTATGTTTGGGATCATTGTTTTGTTGAAAGACAAATCTCCGTCCCAGTCTCAGGTCTTTTGCAGGCTCCAACAGGTTTTCTTCAAGAATAGTCCTGTATTTGGCTCCATCAATCTTCCCATCAATTTTAACCATCTTCCCTGTCCCTGCTGAAGAAAAGCAGGCCGAAACCATGATGCTGCCACCACCATGTTTGACAGTGGGTATGGTGTGTTCAGGGTGATGAGCTGTGTTGCTTTTATGCCAAACATATCGTTTGGCATTGTGCCCAAAAAGTTCGATTTTGGTTTCATCTGACCAGAGCACCTTCTTCCACATGTTTGGTGTCTCCCAGGTGGCTTGTGCCAAACTTTAAATGACACTTTTTATGGATATCTTTAAGAAATGGCTCTCTTCTTGCCACTTTTCCATAAAGGCCAGATATGTGCTGTGTATGACTGATTGTTGTCCTATGGATAGACTCTCCCACCTCAGCTGTAGATCTATGCAGTTCATCCAGAGTGATCATGGGCCTCTTGGCTGCATCTCTGATCAGTCTTCTCCTTGTGTGAGATGAAAGTTTGGATGAACGGCCGGGTCTTGGTAGATTTGCAGTGGTATGATACTCCTTCCATTTCAATATAATCACTTGCACAGTGCTCCTTGGGATGTTTAAAGTTGTGAAAATCTTTTTGTAACCAAATCTGGCTTTAAACTTTTCCACAAAAGTATCACAGACCTGCCTGTTGTGTTCCTTGGTCTTCATGATGCTCTCTGTGCTTTAAACAGAACACTGAGACTATCACAGAGCAGGTGCATTTATACAGAGATTAGATTACACACAGGTGGATTATATTTATCATCATCAGTCATTTAGGACAACATTGGATCATTCAGAGATCCTCAATGAACCTCTGGAGTGAGTTTGCTGCACTGAAAGTAAAGGGGACGAATAATATTGCACGCCCCAATTTTCAGTTTATTCTTTTTTACAAAAGCTAAAAATAAGCAATAAATTTCATTCAATTTCACAATTGTGTCCCACTTTTTGATTCTTCACCATAACATTAAAATTTTTATCTTTATGTTTGAAGCCTGAAATGTGGGGAAAAGTTGAAAAATTCAAGGGGGCCGAATACATTCGCAAGGCACTGTATATACCTCCTAACAATTGTCTCTCGCACTGATGACCAGTAGGAAAGAGGTCAAACCCTGGCCTGGACCTTCTCTGCTAGTCCACGTTTTGGGGATAATGCCCGAGTTCCATAGCTGCAGGAGTAAAACAGCATAAATAGGCAAACCTAACTTCTCAGTGTGATGGTTGTTTGGCCTGGAAAGCTGAAACAGGTTTTTGTGGGAATCACATACATGAATGGACTGGCACGTCCAGGATCTATGCTACGCAGTTTGACAACTGGACTTTTGCTCTGCATACCCATCTGATGTAAACCTGTTTTTTTCTGTATGCTACCGTACCGCCCCGGAGTTGGTCGGGCTGGTCGGATCCGGGATCGTGGTGGCTTGAGGGGCCAGGACCCGGCTTGGCAGACACGTTAATCTGTGAAACGGGGTATTTACAGGGGATTTGTGATGCCACCTACGGGTTGCGGTAATGGGAGTACCGCCGCTGCTTGAGGGAGTACCGGGATGGTGTTGGGCAGCAAGGTGTCAGTCCCTCCGCAGGTAGGGATGGACCCGGACTCAGGAAGTTGGTGCTTTGGGAGGACAGGGTGCAGGGAACCAGGGTACTGACTGTGGGTAGTCATGGTGCTGGATGAGGTTTAGAAAGGAGACACACACACTGCAGGTAAACCAAAATCTCTGTGTACAGCTGCCGCTGCCGGGAGCCCGTCCAAGTACCAAAGGTCCAAAGGTCCCACTGATGTCACTTAGTGATCCAGAGCCTGCCTCAGTTCACAATTTGTGGTCCGTTGGTGGTCCCCGTGGCTTGAAGCTGTTGGGGGCCCTGCTCACTATTGGTAGTGTAGCTGTGCTCTTGAGGGCTGGTACACGGGACTTTAGTGGGTTAATGTGTCTGGATACACCCCTGTACCCCTCATTGTGTTGATGCCTTCAACCTCTGAGCTCGTAGGGAAGTCTTTGGAGGTCCTCTCTCTTACAGGTGAATTGCCAGGACGTTGAATTGGTTCCTGACATAGGGTCCTGTACCCTGTTGTGCTTGGTACCGGTCAGTTCTTTTGGGCCTTCTGGTGCCGACAGTCCTCCAAGACTATGTCCGTCCACCCTCATCCAATGTCCCTTCTACCGGTCCCCGACTCCTCCGGACCCGGATGACCGCTTGCGACCCAACCAGTGTCCCTAGCTCCCCAGGAGCTCACTCTCCCAGCTCCTCTCTCTTTGGAGCCTACTTCTTAACTTCTCTGTCTCCCTCTCACAGTCTGCTCAGTCCCCCCAGTGGCCGGCCCATTTCCAGTTTGTCCACCTCCCTGGTGTGTCTGGCAGTGACTGCTGTGAGGTGATTGGGATTTGTGGTGCAGGTGGGAGTGACATTGGGTCTTGGGCACCTAGAACCATGGGGGGTGGGCTCTGCACCCTGGGTAAGGATGCAGTACCCTGTGGCACCCTGATGTATTCAGGGGCGCCACACTACCAGTGTAAAAAAACCAAAACACTGAGTTTTGGACTGAAAACCTGTGTGTGCCTCTTTACTTCATCCCTACCATTGTCTACCAGAGCTAATACCCCACAGGTATTATAATTTGTAGTTGACCTTTGTCATCAATAGTACAAAACATATGCCAAAATATGCAAGTTCTGAGTCAATAAAAGTTAATCTGTATACAATGGCTATACAGTATAGCACAAATGTGAAAAAAGCCTAATTACACATATAATTTTTTCTGTGTATTTCCTCTTTACAGACTCACATACAATATATATACGGTTAACCACCTTCCTACCTGTCCAGTGATCCTGTGGTTTGATTTCTGTAAAAGTGTCATCGGTGTATTCCACATAAAGTGTTTTTTTGTAGATTTTAGAACCAGGTGGTTTTAAAAATGTCCTGAAATATGCAATCAGAAAACACAAACCTTAGACATACATGGTTATTTCATGAAATATTGTTCTTACTCCCCCTCGCTCTATTTAATATCATTTAAAGAGGTTGTACAGGACAGATATATCGATGACATTTTCCACTGTTCTGCTGAAATCTGCATCGGCAGTGGCCCGCAACTAAGCGATTTTTGGGTGAAGCACAAGAGCCCTGTACCTTACTTAGTGTCTGCTGACAAGTACAGCTCCTGTGAATGGGAGATAAAGTACAAAACTCGACAGAGGCCACTAAGGTATGAGACTGCTGTGTACAACCTCATACATTGGGGTGAAGTGCAGCATTCGGGAGACACTACTCTGCAATGTTCTGAGTCCATTTCCTCTGTCCCATATTACTAAAAATAATTAGAGCTGATCGGTTCCGGGCTCCGGACCACCCATCTCATGAATAGCTCATCAATATGTCAACTTGGAAAACCCCTTCAGGTAACAATTAAAACTTATGAACATGTAACGTGCGTTATCTGAACACTGATATACAGTTTTATTCAGGCAGTGAATGGCGGTAATGTGTAGGAAACAAATTGGTCAGTGTTACGTGGCCACTGTTTGGTAGTACCATTATTTGGTAGTACCATTATTTGGTAGTACCATTATTAGTTTGTATTATTTTTAGGAAGTACCATTATTTTTTACTATCATTATTTGTTAGTATCATTATTTGGTAGTGCCATTATTAGTTTGTATTATTTTTTGGAAATACCATTATTTGTTACTACCATTATTTCGTAGAACCACTATTTTGGTGCCAAATTACAGCTTTTGTAGGCATGACATTATTATTATTTGTGATGGCATGCTGGTATTCAATTTTTAACCTTTTTAACATGTATTAATAAAGAAGAACTAGTTTCATATTTTGGATGTCGTGCTGGACTTTCTCGTTTTTCCTAGTGTCATGCTGGTATTCAGGTATACTCCTTATGCAGTCAGCAATGAAGTGTTGGATCAACAATTGACTGCCATTTATATAATAAAATGTATATAATAAATAATAATATTTAAGGTGCATTGCAATTTGGAACATCTAGCCAAAACTATTATTATTATTATTTTATTATTATTTTTTTTGGGCTCTGTTCACATTCGAATTTCTAAGTCCGAAGTTCTGCTCCATTATAGTAGCAAAAAACAAAATGAATGGATGTGCTGAATCTGTCAGATGATAGACCCCATCGATCATTTTCCTAACACTCGCTCTTGGAGCATTGCCAAATACTCAAGAAAAGCAGCAGAGATCCAGCGATTCAGGAAAACTAATGTAGAAGACGTAAAAAACAGCTTTTAATATATTAAAAGTTATAACATCTAGACAGACCGTGGCATTACAAAAATTGTAAGCAAATTGCCAAAGTGCCCCCCTCGAAAACAATGCGTTTTGGCAATGCCATATGGCTATGCCTTAACCATGGTTTCCCTTCCGTTGCCATACGGGTGTTCTACATTGATGATGGCAAGTGCCAAGAACCAGCTGAATTATTGAGTTTCAGACTTGACATTTGTCCTTCATCAGGTTGAGGTCTTTTTAACAAATTTGGACATTGCTTTATTGGGTAGCAACTAGTGATGGGTGAATAGTGAAATATTTGGATTCGGGTTATTCATACTGAATACCTAGTACTATTCCAGTATTCGTCGTGAATAAAAGCCTAATGCAAGTCAATGCAGAACTCAAACATTTTTCTGGGAAATCTTCAAGAAAAATACACGGGTTGCCCATTGACTTGCATTAGGTTCGTTATTCGCGACCATGCTGGAATAATACTAGGTACTAGCTATTCACCCATCTCAACCTCTCCTGGATTCTTTCTTCTTATTTTGCAATAGTGTTAATTTGCTTCGCTTGTTATCAGATATATTTAAGATTGTACAACAAACTGATGTTCTTAGTAAGACATACTGCTTAAGTATTCTTATTGATGAAGTAGATGGAGGAAAAGGGTTAATCCGCGCCGCCAGAAGATCACTGAAAATCGATGGAGGTTATAACATCTGATTTTATTGTTCCACGCATTTTTGAGTCGTATAACTCCATCAGTAACAAAATCAATAATGTACTTTATTGATTTTGTTCCTGAAGAAGGAGTCGTACAACTCCGATATGCGTAGAACAATAAAATCAGATGTTTTAACTTCCAGATTATGTACATTATTGATTTTGCTTCAGAAGAAGGAGTCGTAAGACTCCAAAACGCATAGAATAATATAATCAGATCTTTTAACCTGCAGGTAGTGTACATTATTGATTTTGTTTCTGAAGAAGGAGTCGTATGACTCTGAAACACGTTGAACAATAACATCAGATGTTTTAACCTCCAGGTAATGTACATTATTGATTTTGTTCCTGAAGGAGGAGTCGTACGACTCCAGAATGCATAGAACAATAAAATCAGATGTTTTAACCTCTAGGTAATGTGCATTATTGGTTTTGTTCCTGAAGGAGGAGTCGTACGACTCCGAAACATGTAGAACAATAACATCAGATGTTTTAACCTCCAGGTAATGTACATTATTGATTTTGCTCCTGAAGAAAGAGTCGTATGACTCTGAAACACGTAGAACAATAAAATCAGATGTTTTAACCTCCAGGTAATGTACATTATTGATTTTGTTCCTGAAGAAAGAGTCGTATGACTCTGAAACACGTAGAACAATAAAATCAGATGTTTTAACCTCCAGGTAATGTACATTATTGATTTTGTTCTTGAAGAAGGAGTCGTACGACTCCAAAATGCATAGAACAATAAAATTAGATGTTTTAACTTCCATTGTTCTTTAGTGATCTTCTGCAGCATGGATTAACCCTTTTCCTCCATCTACTTCATCGCTATCTTCATGGGTTCCGAAGCAGCCATTTTTATTACATCTTTACACAACTGCACCAGGTTAGTGCGCCTTATTAATTTCTTTCTGGTACCATCAAATAAGACACCATTTGCGGCCCTCCCCCTTCTATGTCTTTTTGGTTTTTAGAACGTTAAGTATTCTTACTAATCTATAATACTTGATATATAGAGACGCAGCTTTAGTAATCTTGGGTAACATTCTTTTTTTTATATTTTGGGGGAATTTATTAAGACTAGTGTTTCATCTTCCAGTTTGGAACCTATAACCTGTACGAGTGCTAGAAAATGACATCTATGCCCGGCATGAACTTGGGTAGACCTTCTTCTGCAATGGACATCATTTTTCTAGCGTCCATTGCAATTTGTTGTGCAGCACAAGGTCAAATCCCCTTCGGCCAAACCACAACCACTTTTTAGAAAAAGTCGAAAGATTTTTCTCAACTTCCGCTTGAGACACATTTAGCAACTTTTTGAGGGGACGATGAATTTCCCCATTTATCTAAACAATATTTGTTTGCATAATGTAAGAACATCTTTGCCAAAGTTAAACTTTGGATATCAATTTTTTTGCTCACTTAGAAGATTGGCATCTCAATTTTACCATCCATAAAATACAGAAATTCTAATTAAATATATAATAATACTTGGTAAGCTGAAAACTATTGGCCAAAAGATTTTTGGGAGTAGATCGTGTTTTTTAAATCAATTATGACCCACAATTCTTTTGGCAGCATACTAAAATTGTGAGGATTAAAATGAAACACATGCAAGAAAGAAAAGAGATTTCCAAAACAACCATATTTTTGTATTGACCCAATGACATTTACCTGTCTTCTCCCGAAAACACCGTCCCATCCCTGTAATTCCACAACCGCTCCTCAGCAGCAATATAGTACACGCGTGTGATGGCCTCACATGTGTGACATAAGAATGACAGCAGAAGGAAGGTCACTGGCCACATTGTGGGTACAAGCTGTCACCGAAGAATGTCTCACGTCTGGATGTGCCTTAATGTTCCTTTTATTAGTAGATGCCCTTCCTTGAATTTTTGTTAACTGCCTTTGAAAAGGAAGGAAATTTCACAGCAGGAAACCAAGGGTGTGACGTTAAATTATATTTCACTTTGATGACTATTGTGGGGAAAGTGACATTGGCTTATTTTCAAAATTACCAATAAATCCTAAGTATCCGTAATAAGAATTCTAAGAATGAATTCTGAAAGTTTAAAGGGAACTTAATGTCTGAGTTGGAATACACTGAGCCGCTTCGTAATGGCTGCCAACGGTCAAGGTGGTCTCGCCAGCTGGTGGGCTGTCATCAGCAGAATAAAAAAAAGGCAGAAGTTGTAGATGGGGTGCAGGATCAGCCCGTCCCTTAAGCAATATTCAGACCTCAGGTCCAACAGAAAAACTCACTTTTTGATGATTACAGCTCTCTACGGTTATTCAGTACAGAATTGACAGCCCTTCATGATGTGATCAGTGCTTTTTTTGTAAAAAAATATTTGCTGGTACGCATCTCTGAGGCGAGGAGCGGGGGGGGTGCTGTCAGGCACGCCGCGGGCCAACATTGAGTAGCGGGGGTGCGGCGGGGTGTACCGGTGCCAGTGGAGAGAGTGGACGATCATGTGAGCACAAGTATGAGATTTGTACACTTCTGTCCGCATTCTGGTTTGATGTGACCAGCCTCAGTCAATTCATTTTCATTGAGCATGTCTGTTCAGCACGTGACCACATCTATGTAAATCGCATACTTGCAGCTTCATAACCTCCCACTCTCACCGCCGGCACCAGAGAATCCTGACAGTGGGCAGTGTGCACACTGTGAGAATTCAGAAGGCTACAGTCACAGAGTGACACAAGGAGTGACTGCAGACTCATCACAGATTTGGACAACCCCTTTAATGCTCCTAACAACATAAATAAAAACATAGTAACCCTTAACTTGCCAGATGGCACAAGACTTTATTAAAGAGATTGTCCACTACTTTAACATTAATGACCTCTCCTTAGGATAGGTCACCAATGTCTGACTGGTCGGGGTCCAGCACCTGGCAACCCCGCCAATTCCCTACACTAGGTGCCGGTGGTGGCAGGTGGCCTGAAGTGCTCAGTTCTGGATCTGCTCAGTCTTCTGATAGTGGCAGCAGTCTCCTATTAAAATCAGTGAGGTGGATGTGCAGTACCCGGCCGCAGACACCATCAGAGGACGGAGCAGATCCAGAAATAAGCATTTCCGGCCACCTGCACCATAATCAGCTGATCAGTAGGGGTCCTATTGCGCTCTCATAAGAAGCAATGCACAAGTGGGACCCAGGCCTAATGATGATACACAGTCAGTATCACAAATAAATATTTACATTCAGGTACCTTATAGATGATGTTGTCTCTGAGTCGTTTCTTTCTATTCTTCATCTTGTCCTGACGCAATGATGACTTTTCACATTCACATCTCGTCTCTGCAGATTTCCATCTTCTCCGGTCTTCTGCAGCACATCCCCACACGATGCCCCTAAAAGTAGCAGAATGATTATAATACTTCTACTTAAAAATATTTGCCCTACACTATGCCCCAGAACAAATAATGGCCCCTCACAGTATTCTCTGCACAAAATATGACCCACACTGTCCCTCTTATGGTACATGCCCTCCATATTCCCTCTTTCCAAACTGAGCCTACTGTTTACAGTGTCCTTTACACTGTGTCCCCTTATACTGACCAGACTTTATACTCTGACTTCTCATCACACTCCCTCCTTGCTATGGCCTCACACTGTCCTCCAATTCTGCCCCGTCTCCATACCACACCCCTCCACTACCCAGTCTTTATTCTGTGCCCCTCACATTCTTCTCATTCCTTACTGTCTCCTCACTACCTCCTGCGTGTCCATATACTTTTCCCCTCACTCCCCATCCTGCCCACTTGCTCCTCATACTATGTCACTCTTTATTCTGTGTCCTCAAAATTTCTTTCCAGTTCGCTCCACATCCTCTCTGTCCCCATGCATCACCCCTCATCCTCTCTGTCCCCATGCATGAAACCTCATCCTCTCTGTCCCTATGCATCACCCCTCATCCTCTCTTTCCCCATGCATGAAACCTCATCCTCACTGTCCCCATGCATGAAACCTCATCCTCTCTGTCCCCATGCATGAAACCGCATCCTTTGTCTCCCCATACATCACCCCTCATCATTTCTCTCCCCATGCATGAAACCTCATCCTCTCTCTCCCCATACTCTGTCCACAGATAGTTCCCTCCCCCACCCATACTGTGTATATACATATTGCCCCGTCCCCACCCTCTTTCCCCCCATAGTGTGTGCACAGATGGTTCCCATTCCCCACCCTCTGTCCTCCCCATAGTGTGTCCACAGATGGTTCCCTCCCCCACCCTCTCTCCCCCATACTGTTTCATAAATACTCCCCTCTTACCACATAATGTTCCTCCGTCCGTGTCTTCTTCAGCTCCACAGTGGAGCACTTATCAGCGTTTCTCTGCCGCCTCCGCGCTGCGGCTCTGGCTTCCGGGTCATCAGTCTGATCAGCTGAGTTGATCACATGACAGCCGTCGCTCTGACCCGGACGTCAGCGCCGGCGTCACTGCTCCAATTGTCCTCGCGTCTGACAAATACAAGGACAATTGCAGTGGGAGCCACGCGCTGCAGCTTCTATGAGTGCGGCTGTCAGCGTGACAGCCACGCTCAGAGAATAGCGGCTCCCACCTGGCAGACTTCCACACCGCAGCATCAGGCAGCCCGACAGCGCACCCTAGAGACGCCTCTGGCTTGTGCCTCCGCTCCACTTGGCTAATTTGTATAGTTTACAAATTAGCCATGTGGTCAAGAGCCAGAGGCGCTCTTCAGATTTTCCTGTACGCCGTACCGGCGCGTACCACCGCAAAAAAAGCACTGGATGTGATGAACTCTTTTTGGGCAATGTATAGCAGCTCTCCTCACTCCCTCTGGTTATAGCACTATACTGTCAGACTAGGTACGGGGAAGTGCCAAGCTAAAGGTGAAAGGGAAGGGAAAGGATGTCTAGGGAAGGGAGAGATGGTGACCCCTGACCAAGCCTACTGCTAAGCCCTGGGTTCCCTCACCTCCTTAGATAGGTTTCGCACCTATGCGCCAAGCCAGATACCTGACCCTAGGCCAACCCTGATCTGGGCCTTAGGTAGGGAGTAGATGAGATGAGCTCTTCATCAATCCCACTAGGCACTAAGGAACACTCAGGGATAACAAACAAGGAAAAATAACAAACCACTTATCTCAAAGTAGATACAGGGAGAGGGACTGCAAAATGCAATAAAGTTCTCCAGATGATTGCACGCCGACTGCTTGCACTCAGGATCTATAGGAAGTTAGAACTATCACCAGCACAGAGTAATAGGAAGTGGAAGTATATAAAGCCACCAGGCAAGTGCTGATGAGAAGCAGCTGAAAGACTGAGGAACTCCGCAGGGTCCTAAAAGGAAAGGGATGAAAACCACGTAGAAATAATAGAAGTTCAGGGAGCAGTTTGCGCAGTCAAACTCTGTGACCTATAACCGGACACCACAGGACTTAGGTTTTCTTAGGAGCTTCTTTTGTTCTAGAACATTCCCCTAGGCACCTCAAGCTTACAGGAAAATTACCGCAGCTCTCTTGCCACCGCTGGCAACTCAGGATCGCGTCAAAATATTCCTCCCCTGATTACTATCTGGTGTTGTCTGCCAGTTGGGCACTTCTTGAACTGCGCAAGATACTATCTTCCATGCAGCTGCACAAATTTAGCAGGAATCACAACAGCAAGCACAGTGAAGGCACTGGCTGGCCTTCTTGATCTCCTCTACCACTCAATCCCAGGGGAGCAGAGTTGCTTATCTTGGGCTCAGTAGTTCTCCCATAGGAGCTGTTACCCACCAGACTTCACAGTAGTCTTTCCTTACACTAATTATATCTATGTGTGTAAAAATGCTGAACTGGCTTCTCACACCATTAGAGTGGAGGAGCAAGGAGAGGTGAGGACGGGGCAGTGTGGGAAAGAGGAGAGGTGAGTACGGAGCAGTGGGGGAACGGGGAGAGGTGAGGGCGAAGCAACGGGGAAACGAGGAGTGGAATTGTTTATTTATTTTTTTTTAATCAGTGAGTACACAATGACCAGAGGCTTACGGAGGTGCATTAAATGGTATGGACGCTGCATAATACAATATGAAGGACACCTTATATGTGGACTATTGGGGTGCAATATAATACCTCGAGGCCTATGGGGTGCATTAAAGGGTATGGGGGCTGCATAATATGGAGGATTATGGGGCTGCATTATAAAACATGGAGGACTATGAAGCTGCATTATAATATATGGAGGCCTATGGGTGTGCAATAAACAGTATGTGGGCGGCATAATACAATATGAAGGGCTATAGGGCTACCTTGTAATATATGAATGGGTATGTGGGACCCATTACTATATGGAAGGCGATGTGGGGGCCATTATATTTTTTGGAGGACCATTATAGTATTTGGAGAGCTAAATACAAGGGGGGGGGGGGACAAAGATAAAAGCATGGGAATGGAAAGATTTGTGCTGATTGAAAGAGGCTCAGCTTCCCCATGCTCTGCTATACATCTTTCCCTGAGCACCTAGCTTTCCCATGCTCTGCTATACATCTTTCCCTTAGCACCCAGCTTTCCCACGCTCTGATATAATGGGAAAGCTGGGTGCTGAGGGAAAGATGTATAGCAGAGCATGGGGAAGGTGCATGCTGAGGACAAGATAGATATCAGAACATAGGAAGCTGGGTGCTCCTAGAGGGATTTCAAATCATGGGAAACCTGGGTGCTGAGGGAAAGAGCCAAGTGTCAGCGTCACTATCCTGTAAGTAAAACAGGAAAGTCCAGCTCAAATGAACAATTTTTTCTTTATTTCTTGAGACTTTCAAGTACATGGGACATCAAAACTTTCACAAGGAAACACCATTTTCAAGTGTACTTGAATTTCTGAAGAAATAAAGAAGAAATTGTACATTTGACCTGGACTTCCCTGTTTTACGATTATCAAACTGTGGCGGGGCTTTTGTCTGGGCTCTGAACAAACAGTGGATAAAGAAATGGCGAGCTGGATGTATTGTTATTATTATACATGACACTATCCTGTACCGAGAGTGTTGGCGTCATTATCCCGTACACTGAATGCCGGTGTACAGGTGGGGGGTGGCCCACAGGTCCAAACTTTGCACCGGGGGCCCATCAAACTCTAGTTACACCACTGCATGAGTAGCTTGTATCAGACACTGGCTGCATTATTTCAACCAGGTATGTTTGACTCTGAAATGCTGAGCAGAGAAAAACGTTCTTTAAAATCCACCAGAGTTCTGGCCACACAGGAGACTAGTCAGACAGCCGCTTCTCCACACCCACTCCCCAGGAACGACAGGTCTCTCCATGCGTGCGTGTATAGTGGGATTCCTGTCAGTCACTCGCATGCGTTTTTGGTGCATTTTTCAGCCACAAGGTGCATTTTTTGGGGGCAGAAAATTTCTGCAACGTGCGCACATACTATTAGGTTTGTTTTAAAGCCTTGACATTTCCCAAATACATTAATTTAACTGTACAAAATCTTAAAAGAAATGCTGTTTCATACATTTTTTTTACTTGCCACTTTTATATTTCTTACCTTTTACTTTATATTGTTACTTTTACTGATAATATGGATCATTTCATGAATTAGAATGTAATCTCTGATGTGTCCATGGATTACATGGAAGGGCATTCATTCTTTTAAGAGAATATGTCATCCCCTTTGACCATTTTAAGCTATTTCTATGGGCATAGAGGTAATAGTATGGTTACAGTAGTCTTACCTGTATGCCTCATAGTAGATGCCTTGTTCCACAAATATTACTTTAGATCGCTATATGCAAATTAGCCTACCGGGCGTTGTGCTTCGGTTACTGGGCGTTGTGCTTCGGTTACTGGGCGTTGTGCTTCGGTTACTGGGCGTTGTGCTTCGGTTACTGGGCGTTGTGCTTCGGTTACTGGGCAGTTTCTTCCCTGTAATAAATCCCTGCCTCCCTGCTTCATTATCCTTCCTGTCACCTCCTCTCAGCGTCACAGTCACAGCCTGTAAAACCCATGCGTGTGCAGTAGAGTGTTCTTCAGCCTGCGTTCATTTACCCCCCATTGACTCTACTGCGCATGCGCTGGTGAGTCAGCTCCACTTCTATTATTGGTGTGCTGTTCTAAGTTGTGTTTTTTGAGCATTTTTGTGGCATCTTTTCGCATAATTCTTTTATCTCCATTCAGAAATTAAGAATTCATTAGCATTTTTTCAAGCACCAACTCGCTCAAAAAGACATCCAGGCATCTTGTGGGCATTTTCTGAGCCTTCCCATTGACTTTTATGTTATATTATAAAGTATACGGAGTCTCCAGAATGGAAATGCCTCAATAATGGTCAGAGGTCCCTTCTTTAAACTGGTGATGTCTTTAGAAACCTGATACGGTTAAACGACTCTCAAAAGATTGAACAGAAGTAGATCAAGTGGTTTTTGGTAACATGTGGTCATTGTTTTCAGAATTTAGATGGAACTTTTATA
Source organism: Anomaloglossus baeobatrachus (assembly GCF_048569485.1). NCBI lineage: Eukaryota > Metazoa > Chordata > Amphibia > Anura > Aromobatidae > Anomaloglossus > Anomaloglossus baeobatrachus. Next base: position 176,397,874 of record NC_134361.1, read on the forward strand.
GACAACTTTTAGGGGTACTTTGCACGCTGCGACATCGCAAGCGGATGCTGCGATGCCGAGCGCGATAGTCCCCGCCCCCGTCGCAGCTGCGATATCCTTGTGATAGCTGCCGTAGCGAACATTATCGCTACGGCAGCTTCACATGGACTCACCTGTCCTGGGACGTCGCTCTGGCCGGCGAACCGCCTCCTTATTAAGGGGGCAGGTTGTACGGCGTCACTGCGACGTCACATGGCAGGCGGCCAATAGGAGCGGAGGGGCGGAGATGAGCGGGATGTAAACATCCCACCCACCTTCTCCCTTCCGCATATCCTACGGGAGCCGCAGTGACGCCGGTAGGATATGTTCCTCGCTCCTGCGGCTTCACACACAGCGATGTGTGCTGTTGCTGGAGCGAGGAACAACATCGGACCATCGCGTCAGCGTAATTATGGATTACGCCGACGCTACACCGATGATACGATTACGACGCTTTTGTGCTCATTTACACACTACAATGTCGCCTGCGATGCCGGATGCGTGTCACTTTCAATTTGACCCCACCGACATCGCACCTGCGATGTCGTAGTGTGCAAAGTACCCCTTAGGGCGAAATCCATCTGAATGAGACATAGTGTGCACATAGGGGCAATATACTCTACAAGGCTTGGTTTATACAGTCAAGTTTAGCTGATGGTCGCTCTTTCATGACCACATACAGTGCCTTGAGAAAGGTAGAAAGAGGTTTTTTGCCCAGCTCACCTGTGTAATGGAAGCCAGTAATCCTGGGCTGTGCACGGAGAAGAGGTTTGGAGAGCCAGTCCATGTGCATTGAAATTGGTTAAAGGATTTCACCAGCACAAAACTCCAGGCATTTTGTTCTTTAAAATAAAACTTCCTTTATTTTCTTATCATTAAAAAGTCCATGCTATGGTGGTCAAGCCCATGTCAGAGAGGACGCGTTTCGAACATCCAGTTCTTATTCAGTCTCTAAACCATCTAGTCACAGAACTGTTTAAAAAGGGCTGAACCCAAACATGTGATCAAATGCAAGGAGAGAGCAAGACAATTACAAAAACATTAACCCCTTGAGTTATATCACTCCATATAATGCTTATAACACTTATATATATACAAAGTATTTTTTTAGCCAGATTAATATGCAAACATCAATTCATTTCTTTTATTTAAACCTTTCGGAAATCTTGTGCCCATTAAAAACATCCATTTTATTTCTCTCTGAAAGAGGATATCTTTCAAATTTCCACCCCTTCTAGGTAGTTGAATTTTTTCAATGGCATTGACTTTCATGCCTGTTAAATTACCTGCATGTGCGTCGCGAAAATGTTGAGACGCTCCTGATAATTTTCTGGTGGTGGCATTATTAACATCATAAATATGTTCAGATATCCTCTTTCTGAGAGAACGACAAGTGCTGCCTATATATTGTAACTGGCAAATAGTACACGATATTAAATAAACCACATGGTCTGAACTGCAGTTTATGAGTGACATTATTTTATACGTTTTTTTATCTGTAAATGAAGAAAATTCCTTCACATTTGACATATAACCGCATAGTCCACACGATCTGTGGCCACATTTGAAAGAGCCTGTGCTGGGTAACCAATTGCCAGTGTTTTTTTCTTTTTTAGTGGAACCGCACCTATTCATATGATCACTAGGTGATAACATGGATCCCAATGTAATGTTCCTTTTTGAAACAAATTTAACTCCATTTTTTAAGATTTTGTGTAATGTGTCATCTGTAGATAAAATGGGTAAATATTTTTTAATAATTTTGATTACATCATAATAATTTTTACTGTATGTTGTTGAAAAAACTACTGACAATTCTTTCTGGGGATTATCTCTGGTTTTATTCATGTCCAAATATTGTGACCTACTCACTTTGATTGCCTTGGTTTTGGCTTTCTGGAGATTTGTCATTTTATACCCTCTTGCCAAAAACCTTTTTTCAATAGTGCTGCATTCTACCTCAAAACCATTTTGGGTGTTGCAACATCTCCTAGCACGGATATATTCACCTGTAGGGATGTTATTTATAACATGCTTTGGATGGCAACTTCCCGCATGTAATAGTGAGTTGCCTGATATGGGTTTTCTATAAAGACTACAATTAATTTCTCCATTCTCACCCTTCCCATGGAATTGTATATCCAAAAAATTAATTTTTGATACATCATGAAAAAAAGTGAAAAAAAGATTATGGGCATTATTATTAATGTATGATATGAAATCCTCAATTTTTTTGTTTGGATTTTGCCATACAATAAGTACATCATCTATAAATCTCAGATATAATGCTATATCCGAGAAAAAAGGATTGCACTGATTAAAAATATATTGTTCTTCCCACCAAAACATAAATATGCCTGCTAGAGAGGGGGAAAACCGTGCGCCCATTGAACATCCCTGTAACTGAATATATCCTTTATTTAAAAAGGTAAAATAGTTGTTTTTGAGTAAAAACTCAGTTACGTCAATCAAATAGTCCTGTAATTCAAGTGAGTAGTCAGAATATTTTTTGAGCAAATCTTTCAACGCTAAAATGGCAAGAGAATGTGGAATGGATGTATAAAGTGATTGCACATCACAAGTTAACCAACTAAAATTATCCTGCCATTTCATCTGAGAAATAATATTCAACACATGTTTGCTATCCAGGACATAGCCAGGAGACATTTTAGGAAGAAATTGAAGGTGGTTATCCAACCACTCTGCTAGATGTTCAGTATAAGAATCTATACCTGAGACAATCGGTCTCATTTTTGGGGGAAATTGGTTTTTATGTGACTTGGGTAAGGCATGCAATAATGGTATTAAACAATAAGATGGATTAAGATAATCTCTCAATTTTTCATCAATTAAACCCAAATGTAAGCCTTCTTCTAGAATTTTTTCCAAGGATTTTTTTATATCTGCAGAGGGGTCATGATCGACTCTCCTGTAGGTATCACAATCCTGTAACATAGTCACTACCTCCCTTTCATAAAGTCCAGTATCCAAAACTACGACTGCCCCCTGTGGCGCCCCTGACCTGGTCAGGCACCACTGAGTACTGCACTCATGCTGGGGACAGTACAATACAGGTAATCCAGAAGGCTGACCGAGGTGTGACTACACAGGCGCATAGTGATCAGGTCTCACACATGTACCTTTGAGAGGACCCCTGGGGATCCCAGGAGGGGGAAAAGCCTTCACCTCCACTGGAATAGTGGAGGGGGCCAAAAGCCTCCATCTCCAATCAAGGGGTGTGGTGGAGAGCCTGGTTGCTAGGTGGCGTAGGCAGGCACAAGGGGAAAAGAGAAGGAGGAGTAAAGAGTCTGAAGCAGAGTGTGGAGGAGTGAGGAGCATGAAGTGGAGCTCTGACAGGAGCAGAAGCGCAGGTCCCTCAAGTGAGCCGGTTCAGTGCAGAGTCCAGGGAGCTCAGAGAGGAGCAGACCCCTGGGGCTGTTGCAGTCTGACAGCGTCCGCGCAGTGGCTACCGACGGGGGAGAACGGTCACCTAGGAGTGCTACCCGAAACCCATCTTCAGCTAGAGAGAGAGCACGGAGTGGGAAGTAAGGAGACTGCTAGGGAGTACCAGGCCCAAACGGGCGGCAGATCCCGGTGCGGGGATAGATCCACCTTTCCTTGCTAAACCTGCCGGTGTGGGGCCCTCAAAGCCCACACCACAACACCCAAAAGCCGCAGCCACGTAGCCACAGTTAGGGCCCATAGTTCACAGGAGGCAAGCAGCTGGAGTGATCTGGTCCAGGCGACAAGCAAACGGCAACCGAAGGGGAGAGAGGCTTCAGCAACTTCCCTGGGTGACCCCCATAGGGACTAAAAGTCGGGGTTACCCCAAACCACCAAGGGCTAAGGAAGGCGAGTCGGTAGTCACCATCAACAGTCAGCCTGAAGGATACCTGGTTCCAGCCTGGTTCATCCCAGCTACGCCCGGGTTACTCACCCTGCCATCTGAAGTGAGTAAAACCCCTGAAAGACATCCTGCTTGTGTGGAGTTATTCTGCGCCTTGTGGTTCTACACACCTACACCGGGCCCTGGGGCTTGCCTCACTCTCAGGAGGCTATCCCAACTGACTGCACACACCATCAGCCCCAGGCGACCCTCAACCTGCAGTGGCGGTCCCCACTGACCGCAATTCTGAGAGTGGCGTCACGACGAATAGAGGATTTCCTACCGGTGACAAGATCCAGACTGACAGCGGAGTCCCTGAAGGTAATGCACCGACACAGCGTCCCCGGGGCTCGACATCTGGCGCTGTGAACAGGATAAGGACTAGACCTGTTCAGACAGGTGACCATGTGCCTGGGCGGTCCGCTTGAAAAATTGGAAGCGCCGCCATATTGCCACCATGAAAAGCGCGCTGAAAAACAACAGCAGCCCGCGCTGGGAGAAGATACCGCCCACGAAGAGGTGTGGCTACCCAGAGATCCCCTGCAGAGTTCTGACCTCGCTTGTGAAGAGAGCGGAGGCGTTCAGAGACGGCGGAACGGAAAAGAAGCCAGCAGCTTGTTGTTAGAGAAAATGGCGTCTGAATGCAGAGACCCAGAGCCAGGCTCCGCTGCCTGGTGGTGTCGGGAGCTCGCCGAGTTCTGCGATCAACTGGAGGCCAGGGTCGGAAGGCTGATCAGAGAGGGACGTGCGGAGTTCCTGGGAATGACCGCGGCGGTTCAGGCCTATGAAGAGAGAGCCGCGCGCCGAGTGCCAGACCGGGCGGTGACGACTCAGACCCCGATGGTGCCACCGATGGGTGAGTCCAGTGTTGCCCCTGCCAGCACGAGTGCCCCGACCCCTGCTGCCACGCCCGCGGTCCCTGAAGAGGCGTCCGGCGCGGCGACGCTGAAGCAGGCCGCAGCCACGCCAGGTGCAGCCCGCCAAGCTCAGGCCGCCGCAGCGATGCCTTGCCCGGCCCGCAAAGAACCGGCTGCCACCGCGACCCTCATCCATGCCGCGGGTGTGACGCTGACCCAGGCCGCCACCATGCTAGGCCCGGCCCGCCGAGACCCCACCGCAGCAGCAACGCTCGTCCGCGCCGCAAGTGAGGTGCTGAACCAGGCCGCAGCCACGCCAGGTGCGGCCCGCCAAGCTCCGATCACTGCAGCGACGCCCAGCCCAGCCTGCACCGATCCCATCGCGACAGCGACGCCGATCCAGGCCGCCGCCATGCCAGGCACGGCCCGCCAAGACCAGGCCGCCGCCATGCCAGGCGCGGCCCGCCAAGACCAGGCCGCCGCCATGTCAGGCGCGGCCCGCCAAGACAAGATTGCATCACCATTTACCCCGGCCTGCAAGGCCAGAGCAGACACCGCTCCCCAGTCCAAGGAGGTCCCTGCTAGGAAGTCCCTGATAGGTGAGGACCCCGCATACTGGCAGCTGAAGGCTGACCTGGAGGCCAAGTTCCCACAGGAGATGGTGGACCGGTACATGCTCCCTCCACATACCCCCAAGAGGATTCCGGCAACCCCTGCAGCGAGCACGCCAAAGAGTCCCCTGCCTGGGCCTGCTGAAGAAAGTCCATCCCCAGCACTGCCACCAAAGGAGTGCTCAGAAGAACTAAGGGGGAGGGGAGGCCAGGAAGCTGAGGAGCTGACTCAGGAGCCACCAGCAGTGGATCCATGCCCAGAGCCAGAGATGTTGCCATACTCCCGCTGGGACGAAGAAGACCCGATACCCTCCGCTGAAGAAGATCTGCCTAAAAGCCTCACCTGGGAGCTTGTAAGCTGTACCTCGCAGAATCCAGTCCGCAAGACACGGCGCCGTAGCAGAACCCAGTCTTTCCCTGCACCGCAGTCTCCAGAGCAGAGAGATGAAATAACGGCCAGAGACCTAGAGGAGAAACGGTTCCTGAGAAGAGCCAAAGTCCAGGTCAGAGGACCACTTTGTAGAGGAGTAGTAGAAGATTTCAGCCTAAAATCAGGATACGGCTTTATAGTAGCACCTGGTATGAAAGAAGGCATTTTTGTCAACAGAAGAGACGTTAGAGCTCATTTGCCCAGAGGACATCCTGGAAGAAACCTAAGAATGGGAGACACAGTGCAATTTACAATGCATCAAGGAGAAAGAGGCTGGTATGCACTCGATGTAACACCATGTCCTAAAGAAAAAGAAACAGACACAGAAGAAGAAAGAGGTCAAGAAAGTAACAGGTGCCGCAGCCCTACAGGCCCAAGCCCTGGTGAGGAGGAATCTGCATAAAGTAAAGTACACCAAGTTACTGTTTGACCAGTTTGAAGTTTTGCAACGTTTTCAAGTTTAAGCAATGTGCCCACATAAACTAATGTGAGAAATGAACCTTAAGGCTATGAACTGGCTATAGCCACAAACTCTCGCAGTGTAAATAGTTACACCAGAGGGTACCACCACCAGAGCCAGCCTGTTTAGGGGCCTGGCTCGCCTGCAACCAGGGAGCACGTCCGTATATAGGGCCTTGGCTCACCTGCAACCAGAGAGCATGCCTGTTTATGGGGCCTGGCTCTCCACCACAAAGAGGGTACCTGGTCAGCACCAACTGTGGAGGCCGCCTCTACATCCTGCCAGAAGAGGCTGAAGGCGCGGATCCACCAGGCCAGGTATACCCTGAAACCACCAGCCCATGGAAGCCGCCTCTACATCCTGCCAGAAGTGGCTGAAGGCGCGGCCAACGTGAAAGGGTTTAGGGTGGGTTAACGGACTTGTGGGTGGAGGGTGGTGATGTATGGTACCTGGTGGTTTTAAAAATGTTTTAATGTTTTATGCATTTTAAAATATTGTCTTGCAGCCCGAGGACGTGCTGGTGATAACTAAGGGGGAATGTGGCGCCCCTGACCTGGTCAGGCACCACTGAGTACTGCACTCATGCTGGGGACAGTACAATACAGGTAATCCAGAAGGCTGACCGAGGTGTGACTACACAGGCGCATAGTGATCAGGTCTCACACATGTACCTTTGAGAGGACCCCTGGGGATCCCAGGAGGGGGAAAAGCCTTCACCTCCACTGGAATAGTGGAGGGGGCCAAAAGCCTCCATCTCCAATCAAGGGGTGTGGTGGAGAGCCTGGTTGCTAGGTGGCGTAGGCAGGCACAAGGGGAAAAGAGAAGGAGGAGTAAAGAGTCTGAAGCAGAGTGTGGAGGAGTGAGGAGCATGAAGTGGAGCTCTGACAGGAGCAGAAGCGCAGGTCCCTCAAGTGAGCCGGTTCAGTGCAGAGTCCAGGGAGCTCAGAGAGGAGCAGACCCCTGGGGCTGTTGCAGTCTGACAGCGTCCGCGCAGTGGCTACCGACGGGGGAGAACGGTCACCTAGGAGTGCTACCCGAAACCCATCTTCAGCTAGAGAGAGAGCACGGAGTGGGAAGTAAGGAGACTGCTAGGGAGTACCAGGCCCAAACGGGCGGCAGATCCCGGTGCGGGGATAGATCCACCTTTCCTTGCTAAACCTGCCGGTGTGGGGCCCTCAAAGCCCACACCACAACACCCAAAAGCCGCAGCCACGTAGCCACAGTTAGGGCCCATAGTTCACAGGAGGCAAGCAGCTGGAGTGATCTGGTCCAGGCGACAAGCAAACGGCAACCGAAGGGGAGAGAGGCTTCAGCAACTTCCCTGGGTGACCCCCATAGGGACTAAAAGTCGGGGTTACCCCAAACCACCAAGGGCTAAGGAAGGCGAGTCGGTAGTCACCATCAACAGTCAGCCTGAAGGATACCTGGTTCCAGCCTGGTTCATCCCAGCTACGCCCGGGTTACTCACCCTGCCATCTGAAGTGAGTAAAACCCCTGAAAGACATCCTGCTTGTGTGGAGTTATTCTGCGCCTTGTGGTTCTACACACCTACACCGGGCCCTGGGGCTTGCCTCACTCTCAGGAGGCTATTCCAACTGACTGCACACACCATCAGCCCCAGGCGACCCTCAACCTGCAGTGGCGGTCCCCACTGACCGCAATTCTGAGAGTGGCGTCACGACGAATAGAGGATTTCCTACCGGTGACAAGATCCAGACTGACAGCGGAGTCCCTGAAGGTAATGCACCGATACAGCGTCCCCGGGGCTCCACACCCCCCCCTTGTCAGAATTTTTTATTATGATGTTAGAGTTTTTTTGCAGGGAAATAACCGCATCCTTCTCAGTCTTAGACAAATTTTGAACCATAGGTTCTTGTAAATGAGAAAGAGCAGTTAACTCCTTTTCTACTATGTTCTGGAAATCAGTCATCTGATCACACCTCGAAGGTATGGGATAAAAACTGGGATTAGGAACATTAAAGTGGGAAACCGCACAGTGTGGATTGGGTCCGGCACCACTATCACTTGACAAATCATGCAAATCTTGTAAAGCCATTTGTTCTTTAAATGACATAGGAGAGAAAAAAATGTCAGCTGATGCATTTGAAACATTAGGAACATTAACCTCATTTTCATCGTGAAAGAAGTGTTTTTTTACTGTTAATTTTCGGATAAACTTATTAACATCTAGTATTGTTTTAAAAAGATCAAACCTCTTGTTGGGAACAAAATTTAAACCCCTTTTCAAAACACTAATTTCACTGCTGTTTAAAATGCATGCTGACATATTTATAACAGAAAAATTATTATTATCAATATTCATTTCCTTTTCCCCCTCGTGAAATGATTGTGTTGGTACACATGACTTTCTATGTTTGCGGCCGCTCCTCCTTGTTTTTTTCGATTTTTTTGAAAAAACGGCTGGTTTTTCAAGTTTTTTGACACACTTGAAGAAGTGGATGGGGTGTCAAAATTATTATCAGACGTGTCAGTATTATAGTCTGTAGAGTCCACATCAGTCGTTTCAAAGTCCGTAGAAGAAAAATTGACACGGGTAGAATTGTTGCGTCTTTTATGATTTTTCAATATGGATCTGGGACCAGCTTGGAAAAATCTCCTGGAATTATGCCAATTGTAGATTTTATTATCCTCATAGTCCCTTAAATCACGAACAAACTTTTTTTCTTTGAATGCAGTGATTGTGTCCTCAAGGGCTAGATGGTTTAGAGACTGAATAAGAACTGGATGTTCGAAACGCGTCCTCTCTGACATGGGCTTGACCACCATAGCATGGACTTTTTAATGATAAGAAAATAAAGGAAGTTTTATTTTAAAGAACAAAATGCCTGGAGTTTTGTGCTGGTGAAATCCTTTAACCAATTTCAGTGCCTTGAGAAAGTATTCGGCACCCTTGAATTTTTCAACCTCTTCCCACATTTCAGGCTTCAAACATAAAGATAAACATTTTAATGTTATGAAGAATCAACAAGTGGGACACAATTGTGAAGTTGAACGAAATTTATTGCTTATTTTAAACTTTTGTAAAAAATAATAAACTGAAAATTGGGGCGTGCAATATTATTCATCCCCTTTATTTTCAGTGCAGCAAACTCACTCCAGAAGTTGATTGAGGATCTCTGAATGATCCAATTTTGTCCTAAATGACTGATGATGATAAACATAATCCACCTGTGTGTAATCAAGTCTCCGTATAAATGCACCTGCTCTGTGATAGTCTCAGTGTTCTGTTTAAAGCACAGAGAGCATCATGAAGACCAAGGAACACAACAGACAGGTCCGTGATACTGTTGTGGGGACGATTAAAGCCGGATTTGGTTACAAAAAGATTTCCACAACATTAAACATCCCAAAAAGCACTGTGCAAGCGATCATATTGAAATGGAAGGAGTATCATACCACTGTAAATCTACCAAGACCCGGTTGTCCCTCAAAAATGTCATTTCAAACAAGGAGAAGACTGATCAGAGATGCAGCCAAGAGGCCCATGATCACTCTGGATGAACTGCAGAGATCTACAGCTGAGGTGGGAGAGTCTGTCCATAGGACAACAATCAGTTGTACACTGCACAAATCTGGCCTTTGTGGAAGAGTGGCAGGGAGAAAGCCATTTCTCAAAGATATCCATAAAAAGTGTCATTTAAAATTTGCCACAAGCCACCTGAGACACACACCAAACATGTGGAAGAAGGTGCTCTGGTCAGATGAAACCAAAATTGAACTTTTTGGGCACAATGCTAAACGATATGTTTGGCGTAAAAGCAACACAGCTCATCACCCTGAACACACCATCCCCACTGTCAAACATGGTGGTGGCAGCATCATGGTTTGGGCCTGCTTTTCTTTTGCAGGGACAGGGAAGATGGTTAAAATTGATGGGAATATGGATGGAGCCAAATACAGGACCTTTCTTGATGAAAACCTGTTGGAGTCTGTAAAAGACCTGAGACTGGGACGGAGATTTGTCTTTGAACAAGACAATGATCCCAAACATAAAGCAAAATCTACAATGGAATGGTTCACAAATAAACGTATCCAGGTGTTAGAATGGCCAAGTCACAGTCCAGACCTGAACCCAATCGAGAATCTGTGGAAAGAGCTGAAAACTGCTGTTCACAAACACTCTCCATCCAACCTCACTCAGCTCCAGCTGTTAACAAAGGAAGAATGGGCAAGAATTTCAGTCTCTCGATGTGCAAAACTGATAGAGACATACCCCAAGCGACTGCAGCTGTAATCAAAGCAAAAGGTGGCGCTACAAAGTATTAACTTAAAGGGGACGAATAATATTGCACGCCCCAATTTTCAGTTTATTTTTTATAAAAGTATAAAATAAACAATAAATTTCGTTCAACTTCACAATTGTGTCCACTTGTTGTTGATTCTTCACCATAACATAACAAATTTCTATATTTATGTTTGAATCCTGAAATGTGGGAAAAGGTTGAAAAATTCAAAGGGGCTGAATACTTTTGCAAGGCACTGTATTTTCACCCTCGAGGAGTAACTTTACAGGAAGAGGTTGTTTTTTGTTAAATCATCATAGATAAGCATTCCTAAAATGTATATATGTGACCGGAACCAAAGATCGCTTTTTCTAGTGACTCATAAATAGCAAGTGTGCTCAGCAATAGTGGAAAAGCAGCCCGAGTGACGAGGACGTGACTCACAATCTGTGGTCTGACATTTATGATAAATTATTTGAATCATCGATATTGTATAAGTTCAAGAACCCGACCTCTGTGTATTGTACAGTAAATATTAGATTATTTATTGTTAGGTGTGGATTGTAACCACATTGTCTACATTGTAAGTGATTGTTTCAGATCTGGAATTTCAGATTGGCGTTGAGACTCGTTCCTTTATCTCATTTGGATCAAAAGACATTAATGTATAAATATTTACTAGAACATGCTTGTTTTTTTTAAGTTTCTCTTTATAGTAACTGAGTGTAAGGCCTCCTCCACACATTCGTGTATCCGGTACGTGTGACATCCGTTTTCACATGTACAGAAGACATGGACACACGTAGACCCATTAAAATCAATAGGCTGGCGCACACGTCCATGTTTTGACGCTGACTGTACCTGTGGTCCACATGGCAACATGTCCGTTTTCTGCCGACAGCACAGATGTCACATGGACGACACACTGATGTGATCTGTGTGACATCAGTGGGAATTGTACCGCAGGAAACACGTCACTAAGAAATATACAGTGTGTCCAACCATATCCTGTCCTCCGCCATTAACTTGAGAACGGCGGCAGCTATAGGCATACAAGTGGTGTCTAGGTATAGTAAAGTAGCCATGCGCTACGCAATGAAACCACCTATAGCACCACCTGGTGGAAAACAATGGAGTTAGCATTTTTATCTCGAAAACGGAACGAGACAGAGAAAAAAAGTGAATTACAAAGTTGTAGGGCATCATCAATTCAATACGAATCGACACCTTGCATACAGAAATGCTATGATTAGAATGTGTAAAACTCACAAGGCTGCGGACGTGAATCAATATCTCATGGAGATCTTCCTACAAGTATGCAGTATACAGTATGGGTATGGTGGCTGCGTGGAATGGCCTCCACGCTCCCCTGATCCGACCCCATTGGAATTCTTTCTGTGAGGTCACATGAAACAGCATGTGTATGCAACCCCTCCACCAACATTGCAGGACCTACGACGACGTATCACAGGTGCTTGTGCAAACGTGTCACCTACCATATTGCACAACATGCAGCAAGATACAGTATGCTGCCCAGAGTCCAGATGTGCATTGTAGCTGACGGTGGCCACTTGGAGCATCAAAGTTAAATGAGCGCCATATACATGACCAGCATTCAATGTTGGGGGGGGGGGAGGGCGTCATGGGTTTCATATCATAGCATAGCCCTACAATTTTTTAATTCACATGTTGTCTCTATCTCATTTCGTTTTTGAGATAAAAATGCTAACTCTGTTGTTTTCCACCAGGTGGCGCTATAGGTGGTTTCATTGCATAGCCCATGGCTACTTTACTATACCTAGACACCCCTTCTATTCCTATAGCTGCCGCCGTTCTCAAGTTAATGGCGGTGGACAGGATATGGGTGGACACACAGTATGTATTTTTATGCTTACCTGTCTCACTTGCTTCCGGGTCCGCTCATTATGCTCATGAATATTCACTGCACTGACTGCAGAACCAGAAGCAGTAGCACCGGAGACAGGTAAGTATAGAAGTTTGTGCTATCCGTGTGGTATAAGGGTGTGACACGGATAGCACACGAACAGCACATGAAACACACACAGGGACACACGGAAGGACATACGTAGCTACACCGTAAACAGTGCAAAATGTTTGTTTTTTGCACTGACATGTGATGAAGGCCTTAGAACTTTTTTATCAGCCTGTTTCAGCAATATCCAGATCAATTGCTATCATTATCCTTTCATGTGTTTAATGCTCATGAATGCAAAATTCTCAGATCGTACTTTTCACCACCACCATAACTGAATCCTGTGAATCTAAATCCTACAATACGCAAACTACTTCTTCAGAGAGGAAGAGGACGTGAACGCTAGCACCACCTATGGGAAATAGCAATCCTAAAAGTCAATATCAACCCTCTAATAAGCCTTGCCTTACAACTTAGGATAAAAGTATTATAAGTCGTATGGCAAGGCGTCCGATTTTTATGGATATAGCACCATTCTGTCGCACAGAACCCGGTAAATGAGAAAAAACGCACATTGCATACGGATGAAAGGCTAGAAAAAAATTTGCGCTCTTACATAGTACGGTAGTTGTATGACATATGGAGTACCAAACGGACTTCACTCGTCCAACTTTTTTGGATGCAAAGCAGACTAATTTTTTATACGCAAGTGGGAGTGAGTCCTAAAAGTCACTTCCAAATCACACAAAGTGTCACCCAGATATTCTGTAGGGTAGTGACGTCACTGAGAAGACGATCAGAGCGGTGACGCCACTGAGAAGAGGATCAGAGCAGTGATGCCACTAAGAAGAGGAGAAGAGCGGTGACGCCACTGAGAAGAGAAGCAGAGCAGTGAAACCACTGAGAAGAGGAGCAGAGTGGTGACACCACTGAGAAGAGGAGCAGAGTGGTGACGCCACTGAGAAGAGGAGCAGAGCGGTGACGTCACTGAGAAGAGGAGCAGAGCAGTGACGCCACTGAGAAGAGAAGAGCGGTGACGCCACTGAGAAGAGGAGCAGACCGGTGACATCACTGAGAAGAGGAGCAGAGTGGTGACGCTACTGAGAAGAGGAGTAGAGCGGTGACATCACTGAGAAGAGGAGCAGAGTGGTGACGCTACTGAGAAGAGGAGTAGAGCGGTGACACCACTGAGAAGAGGAGCAGAGTGGTGATGCCACTGAGAAGAGGAGCAGAGTGGTAACACCACTGAGAAGAGGAGCAGAGCGGTGACGCCACTGAGAAGAGGAGCAGAGCAGTGACACCACTGAGTAGAGGAGCAGAGCGGTGACGCCACTGAGAAGAGGAGCAGAGCAGTGATGCCACTGAGAAGAGGAGCAGAGCGGCGATGCCACTGAGAAGAGGAGCAGAGCGGTGATGCCACTGAGAGGAGGAGCAGAGCGGTGACGCCACTGAGAAGAGGAGCAGACCGACTCTGAAAACTGGAGAAAACGGCAGTAGGTGAGTATATTATTATACTAACACTACAGTATATGTGACAAATTACAGCTGTTTCTGGCTTTTAAATGGGGAATCATTTCCTGACACTAACCACACCCCCTGAGGAAGTGCCAGTAAAGGCACGAAACATGTAGGGGTGGTCCTGCACTATTGGGTGGATGTACGGTTTTCCTGGTGTGGCACGATGGGTAAGTGGTGGTGACTTTTCTGTACTTTATATCCTGCTCATTTACACTGCACCAGTTTATTGCAATTTATGCAGTGTGGGCTTTCTCTGTGCCATAAGCTCTTTGCAGGATATATGTGCACATAGGTTTATTTAAACCTTCACCTTCTGGCCCGTGCCCACATCCCCTGTCCAGCTATATGCAGGGTCATCTTTCCACTCCCTCTGTTCCCTGATCTGTCCAATTTTACCATCGCTTTTTATTATGTGTGTTCTCTGTATGGATCTTTTTCTATGACTATTGATAATAAAATGGCTTTTTTGGTTTTCACAATCAGTTTCTCTCAGTCATTTTCTTGGTCTCCTCATACATGTAATAATATACACACTTTTGTAACTGCATTTAATACTCAGTGATTTCCTGGGTTTCATTACATTTTGAGTGGCAGTATGCTTTAATATGGGTCCTATGTATTTTCTTCGTTTTTTTCTTAACACTACAGTATATGCACATAGACACACATATAAGTAATAAAAAAAAACTTAGTGTGAGGCCTCTTTGAAGTTTACGGTGATCCATTAAAATGGTATCCTCGTTTTCTCTAACCCTTTCATGACCAAGGACATATATATACGACCTTGGTCGTGTATGGCCTTTAATGCTGGCTCATGCAGTGATACAGCAGACGTGTGCAGCTAAGGCCATTTTCACCTACGTTCACTAGTGCAGTCGGGGCATCCGTCCGAAACCCCCTCCCCCATGCTGCGCAAAACGTATTTCGGACGTATACGCCGACTGGGTCATTGACTATAATGGAGCAGACGAAGTCAACGTGTGCTCTGTCTTGCACCATTATACGTTTTCTGCAGGCGGACACCCAGACGTAGTAGACTGTGATCGCAACCATGACCGGGTCCGGCAGAGTTAGGGGCCCAGCACCCGCCCTGCAGAGAAGCAGTCGACTCCTCCCAGGGAGAGTGGAGCTGCGCTGTTCAGTGGCGAACCGCCAATAGCGCAGCCACTATGGGGCCCGTTAATCAGGGGTTCCCGGTGCCAGTGGCGGCACTGGGCCCTCTCCTGTCATCACACACAGCAATGATGAAGGATGGGTGGAGCACTCTGCTCCATACTTCATCATTCTCTCCCTTTGTCTGCGCTTGATGTCTCGGCACAGCTTTGCTTGGTGACAGCACTACTGCGTGCCTCTGAGCTGAGACATGCAGGACGAGCTGACAGAGTGGAATGAGGAGAGGTAAGTACTTGTTTATTTTATGTTTTTATTTTTTTTAATCAGTGAGTTCACGGTGGCCAGAGGCCAATGGGGGTGGATTAAACAGTATGTGGGCTGCATAAAACAATATGAAGGACTATGGGGTTACCTTATACATGGACTATGGGGCTGTATTATAACACATGGAGGACTATCGGGTGCATTAAATGGTATGGGGCCTGCATTATTATAGATGGAGGGCTATGGAGACTGCATTATGATATATGGATGACTATGGGGTACAGTATAATATATGGAGGACTATGGGGTGCATTATAATATATGGAGGACAATGGGGGCTGCATTATAATAATTGGAGGGCTACCTTAGACATGGAGGACTATGAGAAGTGCATATACATGGAGGACTATGGGGTACAGTATAATATATGGAGGACTATGGGGTGCATTATAATATATGGAGGACAATGGGGGCTGCATTATAATAATTGGAGGGCTACCTTATACAGGGAGGACTATAAGAAGTGAATATATATGGAGGACTATGTAGCTGCATTCTAATATATGAAGGGTGATGTGGGATCCATTATACTATATGGAGGGCTATGTGGGGGCCATTATAGTATTTGGAGAGCTCTATATGAGGGGGGACAAAGATACAAGCAGGGGATGGAAATGTTTTGTGCTGAGGGAAAGAGGCTATTTCTCTCAGCACCCATCTTTCCCATGCTCGGCTATACATCTTTCCTTCAGCACCCATTTTTCCCATGCTCTGATATAATGGGAAAGCTGTGTGCTGAGGGAAAGATATATAGCAGAGCATGGGGAAGCAGTGTGCTGAGAACAAGATGTATATCAGAACATAGGAAAGCTGGGTGCTGATAGAAAGAGGGATTTCAGATCATGGGAAACCTGGGTGGAGAGGGAAAGCGCCAAGTGTCAGCGTCACTATCCCATACCCCGAGTATCAGCGTCATTATCCCGTACCCCAAGTGTCGGTGTAGGGTGGGGGGGTCCAGGTCCAAACTTTGCACCGGGGGCCCATCAAACTATAGCTACGCCACTGGGTGTCACTGCTCAAACCTGGTTCCTGGTGCTCCAAACCTGTCCCCAGAGTGCATCTGTATGAGCTAAGGAGGAATAAGGGAGACTGGACATTGTAAGTTTAAAGTTTACTCGATCACACAATGATGACTTACATCTTCTTAAGCATTTAGCCACAACACTGGATTTCCATGCAGGTTTTGGTTAGATGGTAACTGGCCTGGTGCTCTGCTATGGGAAATCTATATCTGCGGGTTATCCTTTGCTGCGATGGGCTCTGAAAAGACTGGGAGGTACCTGACATTACCCACCATTGTCACCTGCTCATCACCTCCAGACAGAGTTTTCTCAACTGCCAACTGCCAGCTCTCCCTGGTTACCATAGTGACCAGGCTATAGAGGATACGGATCAGACATCTTCCAATACAGTCCCTTACCAACACTTATACCACCATCTGCTGGTCTCCAGTGGTATTACAGAGCAACAACTTACATTTAATTTGACACAATGACTCCAGGCAATACATCAAATCATGAATTATTCTACAGACTCCTATGAATGAAGAAACCTTTGTAATGGCCCCTTCTGCGTCATTACATATAAGAACACAATGTTGACCTCCGTCTGGTGAATTGGGACCAATGGGAATATATTCATCAAAAAAAGCTCAGACAATGTAATCTAGATGCCTTTAGTTTACTTTTTAATTATTTTTATGTCGTCATTCTGAGAGACATGCCGGTAACTTTAATTTTTCCATCAACAAAACTGCATGGGGCTTTTTTTTTTGGGGGGTGGGGGGGGATAATAATGCACATATGAGACTTTGGAAAAAGCTCAGTGTAATTGACCTTCAACTTTGGAGAAACATTTCCCCAAATGCTGCAGACAGATTAGAAAACTTACATAGCATTTACTATACTTTCTGTAATTTTCACGTGCTTTGAGTCATCTTATAGTCTGGAGATCAACAGCTAAAATTAAAGCAGAATGTCTATGTATAGATGAGCACAATATGGACGCCGGCCAGAAAGGAAAAGCATCTTCCTTCTTTCTAGATCTATATCTCTGTCGAGCAGGAAGCGGCAACAGAGAATAGTAGAGATAGGTGATAATGCCGCGCCACAGATCACTCCTGGAACAGTAAGATTAACGTATCTTTATTGGCATAGGTCTACGCGTTTCAGGAGCACCGCTCCCTTCCTCAGGACCGTGAAGAACCAAGAGACAGACAAATCAAAGAGATTTGATGTCTCTTGGTTCTTCACGGTCCTGAGGAAGGGAGCGGTGCTCCTGAAACGCGTAGACCTATGCCAATAAAGATACGTTAATCTTACTGTTCCAGGAGTGATCTGTGGCGCGGCATTATCACCTATCTCTACTATTCTCTGTTGTCTGCCGTCGGGTGGCTGCTGCCTGGATCGATTATTTATATGCTGTTGAAGGGGTTGTGACTTGCACAACTCCATCTGGTGAGTGTTCACTCCCCCCCCTCACCCCATTGTATTGGGGTAATACCCTATTTGCGCTTCTTTTTCCACAGCTCTACAGAGCAGGAAGCGGCAGCAGGTTATTACACAACTTTCTTATAATATAATGAAAAAACAGAGTGAGGTCCTGAAAAGTCAAGAACTTAAAGCACCATGCCAGCACTTTTTTTAATTTCACCTCCGGAGTGGTATCACTAATGTCTGCATCTAGTAATATACCTACCTGTACTGTAGTTGCTCAAAAAGTGAATCACAAATACAAATTACCTAATAATTATGCAGAATGTAATACTGGAGATACTAGAGTTGTGAAGGTAAGAAGAGGCTGCTCACACTGCTGTCCACCCTGTCTTTCTGATCGAATACTGGAAATGCCAGGGGTGCTGAGGTAAGAAGGGACTGCTCAGACTGTTGTGCACCTGGTCTCGCTCATCTAATACTGGCGATACCAGGTGTGTTGAGGTAAGAAGGAAGAGGCTGCTCACACTGCTGTCCACCCTGTCTTTCTGATCGAATACTGGAAATACCAGGGTTGCTGAGGTAAGAAGAGACTGCTCAGACTATTGTGCACCTGGTCTCTCATCTAATACTGGAGATACCAGGTGTGTTGAGGTAAGAAGGGAGAGGCTGCTCACACTGCTGTCCACCCTGTCTTTCTGATCGAATACTGGAAATACCAGAGGTGCTGAGGTAAGAAGAGACTGCTCAGACTATTGTGCACCTGGTCTCTCATCTAATACTGGAGATACCAGGTGTTATGAGGTAAGAAGGAAGAGGCTGCTCACACTACTGTCCACCCTGTCTTTCTGATCGAATACTGGAAATACCAGGGGTGCTGAGGTAAGAAGAGACTGCTCACACTGCTGTCCATTCAGTCTTTCTGATCTAAGACTAGAAATATGAGAGGTACTGAGGTAAGAAGAGGCTGCTCAAACTGCTGTCTACTCTGTCTATCTGATCTAATACTGGAGAGACCAAGGGTGATCAAATAAGAAAAGGGTGCCCACGCTGTTGTCTACCGAGTCTTTCAAATGTAATACTGAAGATTAGTGATAAGTGAGCACCACCATACTTGGGAGCTCGGTACTCTTAACAGGCAGTTGGATGCTCGGGAGGATGTGACTTGAGCACTAGAGTATAATGGAAGTCAATGGGAAACTCAAACATTTTCCCCTGCTCTCAGATTGAGGATAACATCATCAGTTGGCTTGAAGCTAATAGATACGAGGAGCAGACCATGCCCCCTGATGTGTGATGCAATGTTGCAGGAGGGGGAGCACCAAGGCCCCACATAGCCCTTCATACAACATAATGGGTCTCACATAGCCTTACCTACAGAATAATTGGCCCCACATAACCCTCCATACAGAATAATGGGCCCCACATAGGGTATCACTATGTATGCGAGAAAATGCATAGATTATGGGGTCAGTTTTTTCTTATTACCCCTTGTGCTGTTTCTATTTGTCTTAGTTAAAACTGTTATTTAATGTTTTTCATGCTTGTCTCTGCTGCCATCTACTGGTCAGACCTTTCGGCTCCTCTGTTTCTTTTGTTCAGCCCATGGGATTGTCTGATGACCCTATTGCATCACATCCTGGTATGTTCATTCCAAACCAGAGTTTGTGAGAACAACATCCCTTATTGGAGCTGCTAGAAGCAAAGTCTTCTGACCGTAGTAGCTTCAGAGACAAGCATCACACAAGAACTACAATGCCAAGTACTTGGACCGCTGTACTTCTGCATGTCCTTAACCTTTGGAGAAAATAAACCACCATTGTTTCATCTCAGCATGTGCATGTTTAACTCTGGAGCGCTCTGGTCCTGTCTGCCTCACCTATAGGAAAAACGAAGGTAAGATTCTCACAACCTCTCACAACTACGCGCCTTAAATCGCCTTTAAGTGGGGACAGAACAGTCAGAAGACTGCTTAACAGCCCAAAGCAAAAACTTCCTGGAGAGCCCAATCAGTCAGAAGACTGCTTAACAGCTCAATACCCTGGCTACAGATCCCTAAGAACCCTGTAACGTCACTAGTAATCTGCCTAGCAACAAGCCTTGTGCACTAGTCTGCCTGCAACAGTGCATGCCTGGACAAGCCTAAGGGGAAGCTCTCCCATCTGCCACGTCCTGTGTCACTTCTGCTTGCATTGTAAAGGGACAGTTTATGCACCTGCTGTTTCTCTCTTGCTATACCCCTTCTATAGACTTGCAGTACATTATACCTCATTACTGCACATTGCTGGACTGCGAACCCCAAGTTTTGCTAAAGAGACTTTGGGACTTTCATCAGGGAGTCCTTGCAGAGCTGCACAACAATTTTCGGGCCCCTATTCAAAAGTCAAGTTTCTTAAAGAGACAGTACACCTTAAATCAAAATGGCCGAAAAAGACCTCGGACAGTTCCCCACTGCTGAAACAAAGCAAATACAATCTGATACTGTCCATTATGAAGCCCAGGAGGCAGACCCCGCGCTTCCAGCAGACCAAGTTGTCCGACCGAAGCGCTCTTCCAAACCCACGATAAAGGCCACTGAAAACTATCACACTATGAAAGATGAGCTATGTGAACAGCTGGAAGAACCGTGGGAATGAGTCACCTATTACATGTCAAGACTTGAATCCTCATCAGGCGATGCCGCATGCTTACAAGCCGCTCTGGAACGGCTGAACAAAGCTCATGAAAGATACAAGAGACTGTCAGCAAGGTACATTACATTTCTAAAAGACTCTAAAATTGATGAAGCTCTTTCAGACCTCAGCAAGGCAGAAGAGGTGGACAAGGAAAGCGATGCCATGGTTTAAGATGCCATAGACAAGGCCGAACACCGTATCTCTCACCAGCAAGAAACCAGATCACACCGATCAAACTCATCTAGACGTTCCTCTCGGTCATCCAGGTCATCATCCTCAAGAAACTCAGCCCTGAGCGACAGGATACTAGAGGCCCGCATAAGAGCAGAGGAATCCAAGGTGAGACGTTCCTTCACAGAAAGAGAAGTAGAAGCAGAAGCCCTTGGAAGAGCAGAAGCCGCTAAAGCAGAAGCCCTTGCAAGAGCAGAAGCCGCTAAAGCAGAAGCCAAAAGGGCAGAAGCAGAAGCCCTTGCAAAAGCAGAAGCCGCTAAAGCAGAAGCCAAAAGGGCAGAAGCGGAGGCTTGGATAAAGATTCTTCGGTCACAGATGGAAGAGGAAGTTGCACTAGCTAAAGTGAGACTACTTGAGCAAGCATTGATCCAAGGTCCTGATCCAGCTCACTCGCTACCACTGGAAGCAGACAATCCAGTTAATCGCACAAGAGACTATGTACTGAATCAGTTACCTGTAGCAACCCCGGTTTGCAGTACCGTCCAAGCAGACAACACCGAAACCTCCAAACTTACCTCTACCAGTGCCAGTACCACCTAAAGCACCCGAGCAAATTAATAACAGTCACCAAGAGGTGCCCTCTCAAACACAGTCACCACGGCAAGATGGCAACCAAGTGTTTCCTGACCCACTTCCACAGCTCAAGCAGCAGGCATCAGAATCTACAGAGGCTAAACCACAGCTCAACCCTGCAGCAACGTCATTCTACCCGGGAACATCTCATCCATTCACCCCAGGCAGCCCATACGCCGCAGGGGCATCACGAGTCGTCGTGGCAACAAGTGGTGAGAAATCAGATATGTCTGAGTTTGCCAGGTTCATGGTGAGCAGAGAGCTAATCAACACTAGTCTCACGAAATTCGATGATCGTGCAGAGAGCTACAGGGCCTGGAAAGCAACTTTCAAGGCAGCCATCGCCACTCTCAACTTAACTGCAGAACAGGAGCTCAACCTCCTGATCAAGTGGTTGGGCCCAGGCTCTACAAACCGTATCAAGAGCCTCAGAACCGTCTATGTGGGACAAGCAGAAGCAGGTCTCGCTGCTGCATGGCAAAGACTGGAACGCACCTTTGGCAGCGCAGAAGCAATAGAGAAAGCCGTATTCAAGAGACTGCATGACATCCCAAAGATCAACCTTAAAGAAGTCCACAAGCTTCAAGACCTAAGTGATCTGCTCAAGGAGCTGGAGCTCGCCAAAAGAGATCCTCGTCTGTCTGGGCTGTGCTACCTGGATACAGCCCATGGAGTGAACCCAATCGTGGTGAAGCTGCAGTCTGCAGGAGAAATGGGCAACGTCAGTCTCAAGGTACAAAAGAGGGCATGACGTCACCTTTCCCCCATTTATTCACTACTGCAAGTTCATCGACGAGCAGGCCCAGATGAGGAACGACCGCAGCCTCGACTTCCTAGAGTTCAACACTTCGGCAGCTGCAACAACATCCTCATCAAGGTATGAAGGTGCCATACACAAACGCAGAGACATTAAGAACACTGTGAGTGTCAGGAAGACTGAGCTACCATCACCTGCAGCACCCACAGATAAACAGTACATCTCATCACGAGATAAGTCTTTCAATCAAGAATGTCCCATCCATAAAAAACCGCATTCACTGAACAAGTGCAGAGGGTTTAGATCCAAAACCCTACAGGAGCGCAAGAAAGTTCTCACAGAGCTTGGGATCTGTTTCAAATGCTGTGCATCACTTGAGCACATGGCCAAGGACTGTAAATCCATCATCAATTGTGAGGAGTGTCATAGCAAAAAACACGTTTCAGCCATGCACCCAACCCAGCTAGCTAGAGACACACCGGCTGCAGTCACCACCGCTCCCACTCCAAGTCATGGCGGGGAGTCCAAGAATCAGACTGACACCACCACAGCCATCTCCTGCTCATGCTCAGAGGTATGTGGAGAGGGCCAAATGCAGAAATGTTGTGCCCGAATATGCCTCATCAAGGTTTATCCCGAGGGACATGCAGAAAAGGCAATGAAGGTGTATGCCATCATAGATGACCAAAGCAACCGGTCCCTGGAAGGAACCAAATTCTTTGAAGCCTTCGGAATTAATGGACCATTGTCAAGGTCAGAATGACGATGATGATGAGACTCAAAGGATCTCTCGATATCCGGCTGCTGTTTCTAATTAAAAATGTCATGAGTGCACACGAGACTAAATAACTGGACAGCAAGTCAGTTACATCTATCTCCATGACTGGCTCTTGACCAAGTGCGTTTTTTATTGTTTGAAAGAAACTCTAGACCAAACAGTAAGGGGGTGTAAACAAAAGTTTTAGTCCAATCAAGTATCGCAGGGCAGGGCTTCATGACGTAGAGAGATCTACACATCCTCCTTGGATTGGTCAGTCCAGACTCCAGGAATTTCCTTTGTCCATCTGTCTTGGGTGTAGAACAGGAAATAGCAGCCATCTTTACAATTACATGTGCTGGTATATACTGTGTCTAAGGAAAATACACTGAATATGCAATATACATATATACATGTTAGTAAGAAACAAAAGCATTCACAAATATGTGTGTTAGTTCACATCTACTGAACTATATAACTGAGTCTATGAAATGGCTGAATTAAGTATTTTTGGATACTCAATTCTTTATCCTCAACAGTCCCCCCTAAAGACTTACTTCTGCCATTTCTAAATTCTAAGGGTACTGTGTTCCCTTAGGAAGAGAGGTAGAAAGATCTGTTGAAAAACCTGCCTAACTGAACGTTGGAACATGGGTGGAAAGGGGTTTTCTTCACCGGTTTGAGACCAAGGACTCCTAGGCGAGTCCTCACCCTTTGTAGTTGGACTTTCCCATGTCTCAAGGTTCTCTAAGTCCTCTCTTCTAACTGTTCTGGCAATGCTGGTCTAAGACTGTACAGGGTTTTCTGAAAAGGATAAGTATGAGCAGAATGCTCAGTGCAGCTCTGGTTGATTAACCCTTCTGCAATGCGAGGTGTGGATCCATAGATGTTTCTGCGGTTGGATCGGCTCATCTAGTGTTGACTCATGGCTCTTTCTCGCTTGTCCTTTAGAATCAATCAGTCTCCTGACTGGAGACCATATGCTAATAGCTCTGATTTAAGATCTGGAATTGGAGAATACACCTGTTTATCACACTATTCAGTCAATTATATAAAAATATACATGTTTGTGCTAAACCAAAAACATCTTACATAAAAACCTGTTTATTACGAAAAGTAAACAAAACATATACAATTTGTACACGATTTACTAGTTTCCACTTTTCTATAAAATATACACTTTTTGTAAACACATTTTTCTTTACATACCACCTTCATGTGCTTCTCAACAATAATATCGTTTTCTGCACTGGAATGCCTCTGACCAAACCTGGAAAGAAATTTACACAACACGCACAGACTTGCATACAACATGCTCATGATATACATCTATAATCAGTTTGCAGTCTCTAAGAATGGGTAGAGCAGGTGCAGGGTATTTCTGCGGACTCTTTACAGTTTTTTCTCACTTCGTTCTAGGCACATGTCTTACAAGACTGGGTGAATCTGCCCACCTGGGTACTGAACCCTGGTGTCACCAAAGCACACACTGACAATTGTCTTTCACAGATGTTACCTGGGCCATCATTAAGAAGAGCTCTCATGGCAGAGAAAGCTTACCACCCTTTGTCCACAGACCTTCCTCAGTCAGCTGGCTCCCTGCATGTCACACTCCATTCCTTGTTGTTTTGCTTGTTCCTGTAGGGACTTAAGAACACAAGGAGTGTCAGAAGTCACTGACGTGACCGGTGTCACCAAGGCATGGTCGGTATTGGTGAAAGACTCTCAACTCTAGGCCCGTTCACTGCTTCTTGGTCAGCTGCACCTGTGCGAGGATCTCCATCCGAATCCATCAGCTCAGATCTAGACTTTCTTTTCGGCATACCTAATTCATTTGACAACAGGAAAAAATCTACAACCTACATACACCTCTAAAGACTCTTACCCACTCCTGTTCTACCCATCAAGAGAGGCATTAATGCATCACTGTCTCCTGTATCAATAGGATTGGAGGGAGTGGTCGAATTTAGACTACCTCATGTGGTGTAAACAGCAGCATATCCAGTGCAGAATCGACCACCATCTGGTTTCATCTATAAAAACAAAAACTAAAAAAAATATACATTAGATCATTCTTATAACTTTATCTCTGACCATAATACAGTTAGTGGTCATCTATACTTCACATGACTGAGAATACTAAATAAATAAACAAACAAATAAACAAATAAGACAAGACTTTCCTATTTCAGTTAACAGATATACCTCATAATAATCTAAGAAACATAGCCTGTGGGAAAAAGGTCAGCTTCAAAACCTATCTAATATGCCTACTGCACCCTCGAAGAAACTGGAGAATATAATTAACCCTTTAGTGACGGAGCTAATTTTCACCTTAATGACCAGACCAAATTTTGCAATTCTGACCAGTGTCATTTCATGAGGTTATAACTCTAGAACGCTTCAACGGATCCCGGTGATTCTGAGATTGTTTTTTCGTCACATATTGGACTTCATGTTAGTACCAAATTTAGGACAATATTTTTTGTGTTTATTTATGAAAAAAATTGAATATTGGCAAAAATTTTGAAAATTTAGCAATTTTCAACTTTTGAATTTTTATACCGTTAAACCAGAGATTTCTGTGACACAAAATAGTTAATAAATAACATTTCCCACATGTCTACTTTACATCAGCACAATTTTGGAAACAAAATTTTTTTTTGTTAGGAAGTTAGAGGGGTTCAAAGTTTATCAGCAATTTCTCATTTTTACATCAAAATTTACAAAACCAGTTTTTTAGGGACCACATCACATTTGAAGTGACTTCAATAGGCCTAGATGACAGAAAATACCGAAAAGTGACACCATTCTAAAAACTGCACCCCCCAAAGTACTCAAAACCACATTCAAGAAGTTTATTAACCCTTCAGGTGCTTCACATGAACAAAAGCAATGTGGAATGAAAAAAAGCAAAAATTAAATTTTACCTAAAAATGTTGCTCTAACCCAAATTTATTCACTTTTAGAAGAAATAACACAACAAAATGGACCCCAAAACTTGTTCCCCACTTTCTTATGAGCGCGCCGATACCCCACATGTGGTCAGAAACCTCTGTTTGGACAAATGGGAGGGCTCGGAACAGAAGGAGCAATATTTGAATTTTGGAAAGCAAATTTGGCTGAAATAGATTGCGGGCACCATGTTGCATTTACAGGTCCGCTAAGGTACCTAAACAGAAGAAATCCCTCACAAGTGACACCATTTTGGAAACTAGACCCCTCAAGGCTTCTATCTAGGGGTATAGGGAGCATTTTAGATCCACAGGTACTTCACAGATTTTGTTAACGTTACGTTGTCATATTGAAAATTTTAATAATTTTCTCAAAAATGTTGCTTTAGCATCAATTTTCTCACTTTTTCAAGAGGTAATTCCAAAAATTTGACCTCAAGGTTTGTTAACCACTTTTTTATGAGCGCGGTGGTACCTCACATGTGGTCTGAAACCTTTGTTTGGACAAATGGGAGGGCTTGGAACGAAAGGAGCAATATTTGAATTTTAGAAAGGAAATTTGCCTGAAAAAGATTGCGGGCACCATGTCGCATTTGGAGGTCCCCTAAGGTACCTAAACAGCAGAAACCCCGCACAAGTGACCCCATTTTGGAAACTAGGCACCTCAAGGAATTTATCTAGATGTTTGGTGAGTACCCTGAACCCTCAGGTGCTTCACAGAATTTTATAACGTTGAGCCATGAAAAAAAAAAAATAAAATTTTACCACAAAATTGTTATTTCAACCAGGTAGCTTTTTTTTTTTACAAGAGTAAAAGGAAAAAATTCAGCATAACATTTATTGTGCAATTTCTCCTGAGTTTGTCGATACCTTATATGTGGTGGAAATCAACTGTTTGGGCGCATGGCAGGGCTCGGAAGGGAAGGAGTGCCATTTGACTGCAAAATTGGCTGGAATCAATAGCGGACGCCAGGTTGCATTTGGAGAGCCCCTGAGGTGCCTAAACAGTGGCGGTCCCCCACAAGTGACTTCATTCTGGAAACAAGACACCTCAAGGCTTTTATCTAGGTGTATAGTGAGCAGTTTGAATCCACGAGTACTTCACAGAATTTGATAAGCTTAGGTTGCCATATTGAAAATTTTCATTTTTTTCACAAAACTGTTGCTTTAGCATCAAATTTCTCACTTTTTCAAGAGACAACAACAAACCGTGGACCCCACAGGTTGTTATCCAATGTCTTATGAGCACAGGGATTCCCCACATGTGGCCAAAAACCTCTGTTTGGATAAATGGGAGGGCTTGGAATGGAAGGAGTACCATTTGAATTCTGGAAAAGTTGAAATAAATTGCGCGCACCATGTCACATTAGCAGGGCCCCTTGGGTACCTATACGTCAGAAAACCCCCACAAGTGACCCCATTTTGGAAACTGGATTTTATTCAGGAGTATAGTAAGCATTTTGAATCCACAGGTACTTCACAAAAATGTTGCTGTAGCAACAAATGTCTCACTTTTAGGCTATGTGGCCATGATCCAGCGACACGGCGTCCAGTACACAGTGTCAGCCTCCTGCAGAGATGTGAGTGTTGTCCACGGGAGAACGCAGCTGCCCATGCCCACGATTTGGGTTCAGGCCGCTGTGGAGCTCTATGCTACCTGCAGAGAACACTCATCTCCGCAGCATAAATTGACATGCTGAGGCTCGGGAAGCTGCGCCACAGGTCGGTTTATGCTGCGGAGAAAAGAAGCACAGTGGGCATGAGATTTCTAAAAATCCTTCCACTGTGCTTCTACAGCACAACGCAGCGTCATGGACACAGGGAAAACACTCTGCGCCCAAAACGCTGCAAACCCTGATTGTGGGCACACAGTGTAAAATGCTACAATGGATGAATGGATAGATGTCAAACATATATAACGTCCCACCCCCTGCATATTCTAAGCTGGCGCCCTTTAGTGCCTTTCATGTGGCACTAAAGGGTGCCTAGCCTTGTATTTAGCCCCCCAAAAAATTAATAATTAAAATAAACGACGTGGGGTCCCCCCTATTTTTGATAGCCAGCTAGGGTAAAGCAGACAGCTGTAGCCTGCAAACCACAGCTGACAGCTTCACCTTGTCTGGTGAGCAATTTGGAGGGCTCCCCAGGCGTTTTTTAAAAAAAAAAAAAAAACGTGGGGTCCCCCCCAAATTAGATCACCAGCCAAGGTGAAGCGGACAGCTGGGGTCTGGTATTCTCAGGGTGGGAAGAGCCATGGTTATTGGACTCTTCCCAGCCTAAAAATAGCAGGCCGCAGCCGCCCCAGAAGTGGCGCATCCATTAGATGCGCCAATCCTGGCGCTTCGCCCCAGCTCATCCCGCGCCCTGGTGCGGTGGCAGACGGGGTAATATATGGGGTTGATACCAGCTGTAATGTCACCTGGCATCAAGCCCTGGGGTTAGTGATGTCACGGCATCTGAACAGATACCCGACATCACTAACCCAGTCAGTAATAGAAAAAAAAAAGACAAAAAAAAAATTTATTTGAAAAAACACTCCCCGAAACATTCCTCTTTTACCAATTTATTGAAAATAAAGAAATTCCGGTCGCTGTAATCCATTTTGGAGGAGGTCCCACGCCGACTCTGGATCTTCTAGAATATGGGGGGCACATTCAGGGAACGTATCCCCCATTTTCTGGAAGAGCAAGCTCTCCATGAGCAGTGTGGGTGCAGTAATCTGAAAATACTGCACTCACACTGCCCCGGTCCAACCTAGGGCAGAGTGACCTGCAGTAACCTCATTCCAGAATATGAGGGGCACGCTCACAGAACGTACCCCCCATTTTCTGGAACAGCAGTCTCTCCATGTGAGGAGTGTGACTGCAGATTACCGCACTCACCCTCCCCCGGTCCACAGTGGAGTAGCCTGTGCAGTTGCGACGTCAGCAGGATCCCTTGCAGGATGCTTGCAGGGATCCAGCTGACAGCCGCTGTCTGCGCATGCGCCGCCAGCATTGAAGAAGAAGGAGGCGGCGTGATCGCGGGACGGAGCGGCAGACAGGTAACGTATAACCGGGGGCTTGGGGGGGGAGGTGACGGGGGGTGACCTAGCGGGACCTGGGGACACCTTTCTGTCGCATGTGACGTGTCACATGCGGCAGAAAGAGCAGAATGAATGCGGCCGCGCGCTGTGCGCCGCCATCTTCCGGAGGGGGGAGGGGGGGGGTGGCTCTGGAGAACCGGAGGGGGCTCCGGTGACCAGAGGGCTCCGGTGGACCGGAGGAGGGGTCAGGGGGAGGACATTTCCCTCCGATCTGAAATGTTTGATCATTTCAGATCGGAGGGAAATGACTGCAGAGCCGGCGCCGGCGGCAGTTTTCTGTGCGCTTCGGCGCCATTTTGGATGTCCGGTGGGGGTAGGAGTGGGGGTGGGGGGACTCTCCGGTACCGGGGGCTTTGGGGGCACTAGGGGGTTAGATTTCTTTCTCATCTGACATGTTTGATCATGTCAGATGAAAAAGAAATCAGTTTTACCGGCCATTTCTTTTTTTTTCATGTGTTCGTCGGTATACAGTGTATACCGCCGATCACATGATCGGGGTCCAAAAAAAACACCCCGATTCATAATCTGGGGGGTCTCAGCTACCCCCGGTAGCTGAAACCCCCGAGATTTTCGGTCGCTGGGGGGCGCTACAGGGTTTTTTCGGGCCGCCGCTTTAAAGCGGCGGAACAGAATAAGTACCCTGTTTTGCCGCCACTTTAAGTCGTACGGCCGTCGTTATGAGGTTAATACCTTATTCCACCCTTGTTTAATTGTTTATTTACCAATATGTCAAAATTCAGCGTTTTTATACTGGTATTCCCGAAAATAAAAAATAAAACAGCAGGTAATAAATTAGCTGCATACTAAAACTTAAAAAGAACAAACACTGAAAATAACGTATATCTCACAACAATATATATTACTGGGAAATTTTAAAACCTTAGAATAAACACTGTATCCATAAAGAAAAGAAAAACCTTTCATAGTAGAAACAACTGAGACATGATTAAATGACAGCTGTGACTAGGCGACTAACTTGCAAAAATATATGAATTGTTTAGAAATAATCATAAAAACAGAAAAGGTGATAGAGTCACAAAATAAAAATATATTGTTCAAATAAATCGCCATTAAAAACAAAACAACACAAAAATTAAATCGCACATCCCATGAAATTTAATATTCCCTATTCAGGTATAAGCAGTAAACTAAAAATGGGAAATCCTGAACTCCAAGGGTTAAACCAAACTTACGTCACTATTGGGGAAAGACACATTCCATTCTTATCTCTGACTATTCATCAATTCAGTAAAAATGTCACTTACTTATCTTTGACTTGCATGTATGGGATAGCTGAGTAAACAAATATACAATTTATACTTATTCAAATGTGTTAGTCATTTATACCACAGAACACCTCCCACCGGGGATGGGTGGAGAGTCTTAGACAAAGAGCCATTGCGAGGGGTGTGGCTTATGAGGTGTACTGCCATCAGTGGGTGTAGCAAGACGGCTGCCACAGGAAGTTCCAGGCACCTGACTTCCGGGTGTAGCATCCATGTTGTGACTCCCTGGGTGTACTGGGAGTGGCTGTAACTACGTAGTAAACCAGGGATACTTTTAGTGCCTGTAAATTTGCATTCCAGCATACAAAGGAGAGATTTGATTAATACCAGATATAATGACTTCTAAAGGAAAACCATGAGGCACAGCTAGAGAAAAACATTTAGTGATTCTACAAACAGCAACAGACAGTGAATAGGGTCTTTGTCCTCCAGTATACTCTCACTGGAGATTAATCTGAACTTCAATACATGGGTTGCAGCCTGCCATCTAGTGGTAGTCCAACGATTTTACACAACTTTTTGCAATCTTTTATATTTTTTCCGGTTTTTTTTGTAACTAGGGCGACAGCGTTCTCAGCTCCTACTAAAAACAACATATTTATCTTTTGAACAGAGTATACAGTGCTTAATTGGACCGGCCGTTCCAACGGAGTCCTTTCTCGCCTCGTCCGCGTTTGTAACACGCTGACAGTGACTCGCGTCTAATACGCAGGAGAATCCGCTAACTCCAGCACCCTTAACTGAACTAAAGTGATATCCTTTCCCGCCTCGTCTGCCACGCAGACAGTGACTTGCGCCTGAACCGCAGGGGAATACGCTAATTCCACTTTAAGTTAACAGAACCCTTCCCGCCTCGTTTATTATCTATCCAATATTCAACACTCAATATTTAATATTCAATATTTAATATTTAATATCTAACAAACAGTGGCTGTGTCATCCGCAACACAGGGGAATCGCTAGTTCTCATACTTCTGTTCAAAAACAAACAATTTAAAAAAACTGAAAAACGCATTAATTTCTCTCTAATCCAAACCAAAATAACACTTGTTTTTCTTTCAAATCATTACAACTCTGCTTGCTTTACTATACAAAGGCTGCAGCCATCTCCTGTATGTTAGCCAACTGACCCCTCCTTTCTCCTCACTCCAAAGAGCTGCGCTGTCTTGTCTCTGCCTGTTCACTCCTTGAACCCCCCCTTGCTTCTCAGCTAAAAGACAGCAGAGACGTAGCTGTGCAATTTGATCTCCGCTCTGTCTCAAGCAGCTGGTGGACATATGGCCCCCACCTTTTTGCTTCCTCTGAGTGTAAGAATGTAAGGATGTAGCTGCTTCTGTGGGCTTCTGCTCCCCCCTCTCGCATTCTTTGTTCTCAATAGAAAGACTGCCATGGATGACCCTGGGCTCTACCAGACCCCCGCAGTCTGCCTCTTCGCTCTCAGTGAAGAAGAAAAAAACTGCAGGCAGTGGGTGATTGATAACTTCCCCCCCTGCTTTCTTTGTGTAAGAGACTGCAGGCACAGCGCGTAATACAACTCCCGCTCTCTGTCCCGTGTAAGCAGCGAGTGAGGGACTGACCCCCCTTCTTTTTCACAGAACAAAGACAGCAGCTGCATCCCTAGCCTCCGTTTCCTCTCCCTCCGTGAACAATAACAGACAATTAACTCTCCAAGAACCAAACAGAGAAATCACAAGCTTGATTAACCATACACCTATATACAAATCAACAGCTACTCAAAAAGCCCCCCATTTCTACCTTACTTACAGCCAGAAAGACAGACAGCCGGATCCTTTACAAAAGACCTAAAAGCCAGCACCTATAGGGTCTGGGTTTTTTCTCTAGGTCACCGGCGAGCGACAGTCACACCGTTAGGTCTCCGGTGCACTACCATTCTCCGGACTAGTGACCACCCCCTTTCGCCAGGTGTCTCTCGATCCACAGATAAAACAGCACACACAATGTATATGATGCTCACCGTGAAACGGAGGGTGATCAAGTCCTCGATATCGAGCAACACCTGGATACTTGTGGAGCAGCCCCCAGACGTCCGGAAAATGGAAGCTCTGACTCACCTTCTCGGTGGCCCCACACTTGGCGCGCCAACTGTCAAGGTCAGAATGACGATGATGATGAGACTCAAAGGATCTCTCGATATCCGGCTGCTGTTTCTAATTAAAAATGTCATGAGTGCACACGAGACTAAATAACTGGACAGCAAGTCAGTTACATCTATCTCCATGACTGGCTCTTAACCAAGTGCGTTTTTTATTGTTTGAAAGAAACTCTAGACCAAACAGTAAGGGGGTGTAAACAAAAGTTTTAGCCCAATCAAGTATCGCAGGGCAGGGCTTCATGATGTAGAGAGATCTACACATCCTCCTTGGATTGGTCAGTCCAGACTCCAGGAATTTCCTTTGTCCATCTGTCTTGGGTGTAGAACAGGAAATAGCAGCCATCTTTACAATTACATGTGCTGGTATATACTGTGTCTAAGGAAAATACACTGAATATGCAATATACATATATACATGTTAGTAAGAAACAAAAGCATTCACAAATATGTGTGTTAGTTCACATCTACTGAACTATATAACTGAGTCTATGAAATGGCTGAATTAAGTATTTTTGGATACTCAATTCTTTATCCTCAACACCATCAGAACTCTACACCTTGAACACCTGCTCGGGTCGCATAGAGACTAGCGGCAGAAGAGCCCAGGGATTCATTGCATCTCCTATCAATGGGAAGACTGGAATACCTCTACCAACGCTCGTTGAATGTGACCAAATACCCAGCCACAGGAATGAAATTCCTACCCCAGAAGCTGCATTTCATCAACCACACCTAAGACACCTCGCTAGCGTTATCCCACCTTTGGACAATAACGCAGAGATTCTACTCCTGCTCGGCAGAGACAATCTAAGGGTACACAAGGTGCGACAACAGTGTAATGGACATGACTATGCACCATACGCCCAGAGACTGGACTTGGGATGGGTAGTCATAGGAAATGCGTGCGTTGTTCGATCAGAAATTGACTCATTCAAGACTTATGTGCATGGAGATGGGCGCACAACCTGCTTAAAGCCATGTCCTCATCACTATGTAGTGAAAGAGAAGTCTCCAGACACAATACAGCTACCTGACATCACTTCTTCTCTGCATATTGACAACTTGGGAAGATCAGTCTTTCTCACAATCAAGGACGACGATAAAGTAGCCTTGTCAGTAGAGGACAGAGAATTCATCGGAATAATGGACTGTAAATTTTCAAAAGACAAAACCAACCACTGGGTCTCTCCATTACCCTTCCGATCTACCAGGGTAAGACTCCCAAACAACCAAGCTCAAGCTCAGACCAGATTTAACTCTCTTCAGCGTTCCATGAACAGCAAGCCTGAAATGAGAGAACACAGCGTCGCCTTTATGGACAAGGAAGTCTGCAACAACCTAGCTGAACCTGTACCAACAGAACTGAATCCTGCAGATTACGCAACTAGACCTATGTCTATAAGTTCTTTTGCTAACTCTTCTTGGCTTACAGGTCCAGAGTTCCTGCTGAGACAGTCAGAAGAAGGTGTCCAGGAAGCCTTCAGCATCCTAGATCCAGACAATGATCCAGATGTCCGAGCTGAAGTCAATACCCTGGCCACCAGTGCAGAAAAAACTTCCAACCTCGGTTGCCAACGTTTTGAACGTTTCTCCAGCTGGATGAGGCTCGTCAGGACTGTCGCTAGGTTTGTGCACATCGCCAGATGTTATCATATGGACCTTAAAAACAAAGACTGTCATCGCTGGCATGTCTGCCACAAACCCCTTTCTGCTGAGGACATCTCCCATAGTGAGTCCCTCATAATACGCCACCTCCAACAGAGTGAATTCGCCATAGAATGGAAGTGTTTACACAACAAACAGCAGATTCCATTAAGAAGCCCTCTCGCCAATTTAAACCCAGTTATCGACAGTTTCGGCTTACTGAGAGTTGGTGGTCGTTTGAACCAGGCTCATCTTGGAGTTGCAGAACAAAATCATCTCATCATTCCCAACAAACACCATGTTACAGTCTTGCTGATCCGACACCACCATGAAAAGACTGAACACCAAGGCAGGCAAATTACAGAAGGTGCTTTACGGTCTGCAGGCCTCTGGATTATTGGGATGAAGAGACGTGTAGCACAAATACTACACGATTGTGTGCACTGTCGTAAAGCGAGAGGAAAACAACTGTACCAACAAATGGCTGACTTGCCTACAGACAGACTTTCTACAGAGCCACCTTTCACCTACGTGGGCCTAGACGTTTTCGGACCATGGATGGTGTCCACACCTAGAACTCGCGGCGGCCAAGCAAACAGTAAGCGGTGGGCTGTGTTATTCACCTGCATGAGTGTTCGAGCCGTTCATATTGAGGTGTTAGAGTCCATGGATACCTCCAGCCTAATCAACGCCTTGAGAAGGTTCCTTGCCATCAGAGGACCAGTGAAACATCTGAGGTCTGACCGTGGAAGCAACTTCTTCGGTGCATGTAGAGAACTGAACATCGACACCAAACCTATCCAAGTTCAGCTGGCAGAGAAAGGTTGCACCTGGATCTTCAATCCCCCACACAGTTCTCACATGGGAGGCTCCTGGGAGAGGATGATCGGGATTTCACGCAACATCTTGAACTCCATGCTAATGGACGTCAATTCCTCAAGACTCACACATGAGACTCTAGTCACTCTTTTAGCTGAAGTCTCAGCCATTATCAATTCAAGACCCCTTGTGCCGATGACCATGGATCCAGAAACACCAACCATATTGACTCCTACTATTCTTATTACCCAAAAAACTGACAACGTGTTAATGCCCAGCGGAGAGTTCACCCACGCGAACGCTTATCAAAAACACTGGAAATGGGTTCAATACTTGGCTGACTACTTCTGGAACCGATGGAGGAAGGAATACCTCACCATTCTTCAAAGAAAGAAGTGGCGACATCCCAAGCCGAACCTCAAGGAAGGAGACCTAGTCCTCATGAAAGACCAGACCACAGAAAGGACTGACTGGCCAATGGGACTGATTACTAGGATACTGCCTAGTCAGGACGGCAATGTTCGGAAGGTGGAGCTAAAGGTCATCAGGAAAGGTGAGACAAAGACCTTTGCAAGGCCAATCCACAAACTTGTTCTGCTGTTGCCCATAGAGAGCATCCCTACGGGATGAATGCTACCGGACCTGAACTTTGAGCCATCCTCCTTGTTTGGACTCAATTGATCTTGTTTTTGCATTTAACATGCCTTTCCTTTCAGGTTGTATTATGGACTCAATAGTGAAATCCCCAAAGTGAATTTCAGATGGGGAGTGTGCTGTTTCTATTTGTCTTAGTTAAAACTGTTATTTAATGTTTTTCATGCTTGTCTCTGCTGCCATCTACTGGTCAGACCTTTCGGCTCCTCTGTTTCTTTTGTCCAGCCCATGGGAGTGTCTGATGACCCTCTTGCATCACATCCTGGTATGTTCATTCCAAACCAGAGTTTGTGAGAACAACATCCCTTATTGGAGCTGCTAAAAGCAAAGTCTTCTGACCGTAGTAGCTTCAGAGACAAGCATCACAGGAGAACTACAATGCCAAGTACTTGGACCGCTGTACTTCTGCATGTCCTTAACCTTTGGAGAAAATAAACCACCATTGTTTCATCTCAGCATGTGCATGTTTAACTCTGGAGCGCTCTGGTCCTGTCTGCCTCACCTATAGGAAAAAACGAAGGTAAGATTCTCACAACCTCTCACAACTACGCGCCTTCAATCGCCTTTAAGTGGGGACAGAACACCCCTTGTGTATAAATGTATTATTTTAGTGGAAAAAAAATATTTTTTGTTTTCACATGTAAAGGTTATAAAATTTTGTTAATCCCCGTAGGATAAAAATGCTCACTACACCTCTAGATAAAACAATCACTGATCTCGGGGAGACCAGCCAGAGAAAACACTGCCAACAACCAACAAGGGCGCTTAAGACAGTGAAATCCTAGGTGCATTGCCCCCTGGGAAATATGCAAATCAAAAAGGTCTGTGGAGCCTCTGTTAGGAGTCAACACAGAAACCAGCCAGATATCCCTCCGGGAAGGACCCAGCCAAGGAAAGGCTCTTTTTAGGAAACCACCATAACCACCATATGAAGTGGCCCTTTTAGTCAATATCCAACTCTTTGACAAGTTTAAAGATATGACAAGGGAATTACCAAGGCCAGGTATCTATCCACAAACAGCTGTTTCGGGGTATTGCCCCTCATCAGTGTGGAGTAGGATTCTGGCCAGGTGGGAGCAATGCCTAGTAGACCAACAAGACAAAACAATCACTGATCTCGGGGAGACCAGCCAGAGAAAACACTGCCAGCAGCCAACAAGGGCACTTAAGACAGTGAAATCCTAGGTGCATTGCCCCCTGGGAAATGGTAATTCCCTCGTCATATCTTTAAACTTGTCAAAGAGTTGGATATTGACTAAAAGGGCCACTTCCTATGGTGGTTATGGTGGTTTCCTAAAAAGAGCCACTCCTTGGCTGGGTCCTTCCCGGAGGGATATCTGGCTGGTTTCTGTGTTGAGACTCCTAACCGAGGCTCCACGGACCTTTTTGATTTACACCTCTAGATGAAATCCTTGAGGGGTCTAGATTCCAAATTGGGGGTTACTTGTGGGGGTATCCTCTGTTTGGCACATCAGGGGCTCTGCAAATGCGACATGGTGCCATCGCTCTATTCCAGACAAATTTTCGGTCCAAAAAAAAAAAAATCAATCTTTCTTTCCCGAGCCCTTCCAATTTCCCAAACAGCAGTTTTGACCACATAAAAGGTATCATTGCATTTGGGAGGATTCTCAAGGACAGTTTTCTCCTATTATCCATTGTGAAAATTTCAAATTTGGGGCTAAAATCATTTTAGCAGAAAAAAAAAAAAAAAAAAGTAATTTTTGGTTTCACATCCACGCTTTAAAAATGTTGTGCAAAGTACCTCTGGGTTGAAAATGCTCAAACACCTAGATGATTTCCCTGAGGGGTCTAGTTTCCAGAATTGGGTCACTTCTGGGGGTTTCTGCTGGTTAGGTATCTTAGGGCCCATGCAAATGGGATTTTGTGCCCGCAATCTATTTTAACCAAATTTGTGTTCCAAAATTCAAATGGTGCTCCTTCCCTTCCGAGCCCGGCAGTTTGTCCAAACAGAGGTTTCTGACGCCATGTGGAGTATCATCGCGCTCCAAAGAAACTGGGCAACAAATTGTGGTTTCGTTTTTTTTAAAAAAAAGTGAAAAAATGGAGGCTAAAGCAACATTTTTAAAGAATACATTTTTTTGATTCCATATTGAATTAATTCCTGTGTAGCACCTAAGGGGATAAAAACTTTCCAGACAGCAGTTTTGAAGTATTTGAGGGGTGCGGTGTTTAAAACACTATTACTTTTGGGAAGTTTTCAAAATAAAGGCCCCATTTCAATTTCAATAGGTCCCTTTAAAAAACAGGTTTTGTAAATTTCTTGAAAAAAAACAAAACGCTAAAATTGTTGCAAAACTTTTTACCCTTCTAACATCTTAAAATAAAATGATTTTTGAAAAATGATGCAGATGTAAAATAGACATGTGGGAAATATTATTTATTATTTTGTACAGTATAACTAAGTGGTTTAAGAATATAAAAAATAAAAGTTTGAAAATTGAGACATTTAAAAAGAAGGGAATTTTGTTACTTACCGTAAATTCCTTTTCTTCTAGCTCCTATTGGGAGACCCAGACGATTGGGTGTATAGCTACTGCCTCCGGAGGCCACACAAAGCATTACACTAAAAAGTGTAAGGCCCCTCCCCTTCTGGCTATACACCCCCAGTGGGATCACTGGCTCACCAGTTTTAGTGCAAAAGCAAGAAGGAGGAAAGCCAATAACTGGTTTAAACAAATTCACTCCGAAGTAACGTCGGAGAACTGAAAACCATTCAACATGAACAACATGTGTACCCGAAAACAACCAAAAATCCCGAAGGACAACAGGGCGGGTGCTGGGTCTCCCAATAGGAGCTAGAAGAAAAGGAATTTACGGTAAGTAACAAAATTCCCTTCTTCTTCGGCGCTCCATTGGGAGACCCAGACGATTGGGACGTCCAAAAGCTGTCCCTGGGTGGGTAAAGAAATACCTCATGTTAGAGCTGCAAGACAGCCTTCCCCTACGGGGAGGCAACTGCCGCCTGCAGGACTCTTCTACCTAGGCTGGCGTCCGCCGAAGCATAGGTATGCACCGGATAATGTTTGGTGAAAGTGTGCAGACTCGACCAGGTAGCTGCCTGGCACACCTGTTGAGCCGTAGCCTGGTGCCGTAATGCCCAGGACGCACCTACGGCTCTGGTAGAATGGGCCTTCAGCCCTGATGGAACCGGAAGCCCAGTAGAACGGTAGGCTTCAAGGATTGGTTC
This sequence comes from Anomaloglossus baeobatrachus, assembly GCF_048569485.1. Taxonomy (NCBI): domain Eukaryota; kingdom Metazoa; phylum Chordata; class Amphibia; order Anura; family Aromobatidae; genus Anomaloglossus; species Anomaloglossus baeobatrachus. Next base: position 176,436,456 of record NC_134361.1, read on the forward strand.
CTTGATCCATTGAGCCAGGGTGGATGTTGCAGCCTGCGATCCCTTGCGCTGACCAGTGACAAGGACAAAGAGTGCATCCGAGCGGCGCAGGAGCGCCGTGCGGGAATGTAGATTCTGGGTGCTCTACACCAGATCCAACAATGCAAAGCCATTACATATCGATGAAATGGATAAAAGGAAGGTAAGGAGATATCCTGATTGTGATAAAAAGGGGATACCACCTTAGGGAGAAACTCTGGGATCGGACGCAGCACTACCTTATCTTGGTGAACACCAGGAAGGGAGCTTTGGATGATCGCGCTGCTAGTTCGGACACTCTCCGAAAAGACGTGACCGCTACCAGAAAGGCCACTTTCTGTGAAAGTCGAGAAAGTGAAAACAACCCTCAGAGGCTCGAAGGGCGGCTCCTAGAGAGCAATTAATACCCTGTGCAGATCCCATGGGTCTGACGGCCTCTTGTACGGAGGGACAATGTGATAACCCCCCTGCAGGAACGTGCGTACCTGAGGAAGTCGTACTAGGCGCTTCTGAAAGAATACCGACAGCGCTGCGACTTGTCCTTTAAGGGAGCCGAGCGACAAACCTTTTCCCAATCCAGATGCAGGAAGGGGGGAAAAAGGAGACAATGCAAATGGCCAGGGAGACACTCCCTAAGCAGAGCACCAAGATAAGAATAACTTCCACGTCTTGTGGTAGATTTTGGCAGACGTCGGCTTCCTAGCCCGTCTCATGGTGGCAATGACGTCTTGAGATAATCCTGAAGACGCTAGGATCTCGGACTCGATGGCCACACAGTCCGGATCAGGGCCGTAGAATTCAGTGGAAAGAACGGCCCTTGGGACAGTAAGTCTGGCCGGTCTGAGAGTGCCCACGGTTGGCCGACCGTGAGATGCCACAGATCCAGGACCACGACCTCCTCGGTCAGTCTGGGACGACGAGGATGGCGCGGCGGCAAGCGGAGCTGAGCTTGCGTAGCACTCTGGGCAACAGTGCCAGAGTAGGAAACACATAGGGTAGCTGGAACTGCGACCAATCCTGAACTAGGGCGCCTGCCGCCAGAGCTCTTTGCTCGTGAGACCGCGCCATGAAAATCGGGACCTTGTTGTTGTGCCGAGACGCCATTAGGTCGACGTCCGGCATCCTCCAGCGGCTACAGATTTCCTGACACCATACTGGGTGCAGAGGCCATTCCCCTGCGTCCATGCCCAGGCGACTGAGGAAGTCTGCTTCCCAATTTTCTACGCCCGGGATGTGAACTGCGGATATGGTGGATGCTCTGTCCCCCACCCACATCAGAATCCGCCGGATTGCCTGGTAGGCTTGGCGATGCGTGTTCCGCCTTGGTGGGCGATGTCTGCCACCGCTGTGGAATTGTCCGACTGAATTCGGATCTGTTTTCCTTCCAGCCACTGCTGGAAGGCTTGCAAGGCAAGATGCACTGCCCAGATTTCCAGAACATTGATCTGAAGGATGGACTCCTCTGGAGAGAGTCCTTGACCGTCTGAGAAGGGAAACGTTCCTTTCTAGGGACGTCGACTCCCCAACCCATTGGCAAAGCATGTCCCATTGAAGTGGACGCAGATGAAACTGCGCGAAAGTGACTGCCTCTGCATGAGGCGTCTTAAGGGGTGTGACTGGCCTTGAAGGAGAGACTGCACCCCCGTCTGTAGTGAACGCTGCTTGTCCAGCGGAAGCTTCACTATCGCTGAGGGAGTGTGAAACTCCATGCCCAGATATGTCAGCGATTGGGTCGGTGCCCGATGTAACCTTGAAAAGTTGATGATCCACCCGAAACTCTGGAGAGTCTCCAGCGCCACGTTCAGGCTGTGTCGGCATGCCTCTTGAGAGGGTGCCTTGACAAGTGGATCGTCCAGTAAGGATCACAGAGTGACCCTGAGAGTGCAGGACTGCTCCCACTGCTGCCCTGAACTTGGTGAAAACCCGTAGGGCTGTCGCCAGACCGAAGGGCAGTGGTACGCACTGAAGATGCTCGTCTTCAATAACGAAACGTAGCAAACGCTGGTGCTCTGGAGCAATCGGCACGTGGAGATAAGCATCCTGATGTCTATTGATGCTAGTAAATCACCTTGAGACATTGAGGCAATGACGGAGCGGAGGGGGGGGGGGGGGGGGGTTCTGAAGAATCGAGCCGGAGGACAAGAACAGAGCTCTATCCTGTACACGTGAGACACAATGTCTCTCACCCACCGGTCTGTGACCTGTGGCAGCTAAATGTACCCAGAAGCGGGAGATTCTGCCACCAACCGCGGATGCGGGGAGAGAGAGCTGAAATACATGAGGAGATCGCCTTGGTAGCGGTTCCTCCTGCTGCCTTCCTTGGGCGTGAATGAGCCCGGCCGGAATCTGAGCCCCTCTGAGCCTTTTGAGCCCTTTTAGACGAGGACAATTGGGACTTGCCCGAGCCTGGGAAGGACCAACCTCGACTGTCCCCCCAGGACAGCATTACTAGGGTAAGTCGCAATGCAGACATTGCGAGGTTAAGGACACCACCTGCGGCACAGATGTACATGTGCTCAAGACCAGCTGCGCAAGACCAGCTGAAATAGGTTAGGGTGCCCATACGGCTGCGAATGCCGGAGCAACCGACACGCTGATAGCTTCACAGACAGATTTCAACCAGAGGTCTATCTGTCTGTCAATGGCATCTTTAAGTGAATTCCCATCTCCACTGCAACTATGGATCTAGCCGCAAGCCTGGAGATTGGGGGATCCACCTTTGGACCCTGGGTCCAGGGCTGTACCACATCAGGGTAAAGGGATAACGTGCATCCTTAATACGTTTGGAGAAAACGTTTATCTGGTAAGCGTGGTGTTTCTGAACTGCGTCTCTGAAGTCAGCGTGGTCAGAAAAAGTACTCAATCTACGCATGAGTACTGAAAAAGGATTTCTCCTGCTGTGAAGCTGACTCCTCCACTGGGGGAGCTGAGGGAGAAACATGCAACATTCCATTGATGGACGCTATAAGATCATTCACTATGGCGTCACCATCCGGTGTATCCGGATTGAGAGCGGTGTCAGGACCAATGCCCTGATCAGCTACGTCTGCCTCATCATACAGAGAGTCGTCCTGCTGGGACCTTGACCAGTGATGAAGCCGAGTGTCGCACCCAGCGAGCTAGCTTAGGCTGTCTGGGACTGCCGTCCGTGTCAGAGCCTTCACCCTGGAATGCCTGGGACCCCCCCGGAGCACTGAGTACGTTCCAAATGAGGGTGGCCAGGGAGCATTAATCAAGATTGCCCATGGCCTGTCTGGACTGCAAAGTCTCCATCCCATGACAATCTCCGTCCCTGTCCCTGGACAGGGTTCACAGGTGGTTCCTTTGGCCACCTCTAGTAGAGACCCCGGCTGACCAAGTGCTACAGGGGAGCATTGCACACAATGGGGGTCAGTGGAACCTGCCGGTGGAACAGTATCACATGCAGGAAAAGCAGCATAGAAAGCCTGTGTTGCTTTTTTGCTGCTGTATTCTAGTCATCTATGCAATGTACAGCATACAAGCATAAACACTTCAGCACATGCAATACAAGCAGCATAGAAAGCCTGTGCCTTGGCACCCTTGCTTTTTTGCTGCTGTTGTCCAGCCATCTAGGAGAATATAGCCCAGAGTAGCGACCGTACAGTGCAATGTATAGCATACAAGCATATATACAAATGAACACTTCAGCACATGCAGTACAAGCAGCCTATAAAGCCTGTGCCTTGGCACCCATGCTTTTTTGCTGCTGTTGTCCAGCCCTCTAGGAGAATATAGCCAAGAGTAGCGACCGTACAGTGCAATGTATAGCATACAAGCATAAGTACAAATGAACACTTCAGCCATGCAATACAAGCAGCCTAGAAAACCTGTGCCTTAGCACCCTTGCGTTTTTGCTGCTGTTATCTCGCCATCTAGAAGGGCATATAGCCAAAGATAGCGACCTACAGTGCAGTGTATAGCATACAAGCATAAAATACAAATGGACACTTCGGTATTTAGTGGGGTCAGCACTTCAGGTGCTGCTTACCGCCCGCCTATAACGCGGGTGTGTGGTCGCCAGAGCCCTGTGTTGGTTGCCCAGAGCATGTCTCCGTTCCCCAGCTCGGACTGCGTGCAGGAATGGCTTCCGGCGTCCTTCTCCAGCTCGTGTGACGAGGGGCGGGCCGTGGGCGTGCCCCAGACAAGAGCGGGAAACTGGCGTCCCACTGTGTCCAGTGAAGGGGGCTGGAGAATGCAAAGCAGACTCCAGCCCTCGGCGCTGACTGTCTGTACAGCGTCCCGCCTCTCCCCTGACTGGCAGGGCTGGAGGCGGGAACGAAACGAAAACTAGGCCGCAAAGCCGGGGACTCGAGTAATAAGCGCGGCCGTCCATGTGCACGGCCAGCGCGGAAGTCCCCGGCGCACCACAAGTCCCAGCCGCGCCACAATGTAAAAAACACCCAGCAACGGCCGGCGCGGCAGTTCCCAATACATAAAGTCACTCAGCAAAGCTGTAGTGACTAATAGCACGAGCGCTCTGCGCTGTTGCCCCCGGCGCACTAACACTCCCAGCAATGCTGGTGTGTGTGTGCGCGCTTGCCCGGGGACACAGAGTACCTTAATGTAGCAGGGCCTGTCCCTGACGATACTCAGCTCCATATCCAGCAGGTTCTCTGGGTCTGTGGATGGAGCCCGGTCTCAGTGCCTGGAGACCTGTAAGATCCCACTTCACCCAGAGCCCTGAGGGGGGATGGGGAAGGAAAACAGCATGTGGGCTCCAGCCTCCGTACCCGCAATGGGTACCTCAACCTTACAAACCGCAAGTGGGGTGAGAAGGGAGCATGCTGGGGACCCCATATGGGCCCACTTTTCTTCCATCCGACATAGTCAGCAGCTGCTGCTGACTAAACAGTGGAGCTATGCGTGGATGTCTGACCTCCTTCGCACAAAGCAGAAAACTGGTGAGCCAGTGATCCCACTGGGGGTGTATAGCCAGAAGGGGAGGGGCCTTACACTTTTTAGTGTAATGCTTTGTGTGGCCTCCGGAGGCAGTAGCTATACACCCAATCGTCTGGGTCTCCCAATGGAGCGCCGAAGAAAAAATAATTGCTAAAATTCTGATATTTTCACAAATAAATGCACAAAAAAAAAAAAAAAGAAGGACCTAAATTTATCAATAACAAAGTACAATGTGTCATGGATAAATAATCTCAAGATCACAGGGATCCGTTGAAGTGTTCCAGAGTTATCACCTCAAAGTGACACTGGTCAGAAATGTGTCCTGATCAGTACGGTCAAAATTGGCTCCGTCACTAAGGCCTCTTTCACACGTCAGTGAAAAACACACACGTTTTTCACTGACGTGTTAAAGGTGTGTATGTCCCTCCGTGTGCCGTAATTTTGGCACACGTGTGATCTCCATGTGGTATCTGTGATAATACACAAAGATCAGGTACTTATATTCACCTGTCCCCGTTGCTGATGTCTCCGGCCGCCACTGTCTCCCCTCTGCAGCTGCTTCCGGGTCAGCTATGCAGTGAATATGCATGAGCATAATTAGCTGGCCTGGAAGCAGCAGACAGCAGCGGCTGGAGACAGCGTCGCTGGAGACAGGTGAGTTTTAAAAGCTTTTTATTTTAAATCTATGTGTTTTTCTGGTACGTGTTTCACAGATGACACCATAGTGTGGTCCGAAGCACATCAGTGATGCCAGAAAAAAACGGACTTGTCTCATTGCGTGTACGCCGCACGAAAACACATCAGTGAGAAAGCACTGATGTGTGAGCAGACTCATTGATTTTAATGAGTCTGCGTATGTCTGTGATTCTGGTATGTATAAAAACTGCAATATAAGTACCAGAATCACTGACGTGTGAAGGGGGCCTAAGGGGGTAAATGTGGCCTCAGTGTAAAAGCTGAAATTTTGCTTGAATGCTGGAACGTCTTGTAATTCTACTACAACCTTCAGTTTGATGCCATCACTCCATGCTTCCATTGAGTAGCGTCTGTCCCTTTTTTGGTTGCGATTGACCCGTCTAGGATCTAACGTTACCCCATTTCACAGTCACAAAATAAGCCATTTGCATATTATAGATAATTTCCAAAACCTTTATTACAAATGATTCATATTTTATACAGTCCTCAACAAGAACAATTTCAGATGTTTTTTAACTTTAACCACAGAAAAGATCGATCATACATTATCACGGTGTATTGCACATGGGCAGATTTGCTCCTTCAATCTATACATTGGCTATCCTTGATTTTCTATTGAAATCAAGATTAATTTGGATGTGACCAGACTGAACTGTTATGTCCCAACGGGGTAATGAGTTCCATTCCTTTTCAAGTCCTCCATTTATTTTTTTTCTTAACATTCAAACTATTTATTCCTCATGGATGTTAAAGAGTTTGGCTACTTCATTCAAGTCGGCATGATGCTCGCCATCCTTTATTATCTGAAAAGTCAATCAGAAAGACACACAATGAAGACAGATGAATGATCCAGTGTATATATTGTACTGTGTGCAATAAATAAGAGTATTCTGGTGGAGATTCACAGGGAGGTACATCTCATTTGAAAAAATACAAGTGCTGGCTGGTAAAGCGGAGTGGTGGGAATATGCAGGCCTACCACGAGGCAGAGAAGAGGCCAGAATAGGAGGATTTTTTGAGACATTTTAGGAGTGCAATAATTACCGTATATACTGGCGTATAAGACGACTTTTTACCCCCTTAAAATAATGGCTACAGTGGGGGTCGTCTTATATGCCGGATATACAGCATTATATCATATATGCGAGGATCGAGCTTTCAATTGCATCGGCATTGCAGGTGCCGATACAATTGAGAGCAATGATGAGAGAGTGAGCGGCGCGCTCTCTCTCTTATCATTCTCCCCGCTGTGACTGTCGGCGTTCTTCTGACAGCTCTGCAGCGAGCGCGGTGACGTCATCACTGCGCGCCTGCTGAGAGCTCAGCGAGCGACAGCAATGGACGATGCGCCGAGGAGACCGGATCAGCGGGGGAACGAGAAGTGAGCCGCCCCTCTACTGACACTGGGCTCCCCTGACTCACAGGCCGGCCACTACACAGCGGCACTAGTACACATAGGGGCCCGGCAGCCGCTCTGCGTCTATGTGTAGTGCTGCTGTGTAGTGGCCGAACTGTGAGTCAGGGGAGCCCAGTGTCAGTAGAGGGGCCCCTGACCTGGAGAGGCCACCAGCCATGTCTGAGCTGCAGGAGTGCTAGTCCTGACCTGCACAGCAGACGGAATCTCCATCCTGCAGGACCTGCGATGATGTCACGCCCATGTGACTGTGGGAGGAGACACAGGATGCCGGGCAGAAAGCAAGAGAACTGAATCCTGAAGGAGATTTGGACACATGACTGGTAATAAGAAAAGAGGGGACATGAGGGTGAGGGGGGCTGCAGGGTGAGGGGCATATGAGGGCTGCAGACTGACAGAAGCATGTGAAGGGGTGCAGAGTGTTTGAGAGGGGTAAGTTGGGGTACAGGCAGGGTGAGATATGTGAGCAGGGTGTGTGAGATATGGGGGTGTATTGTGTGTGATATGGGGGGTGCAGGCTGTATGGGAAGCAGGGTATGTGACATATGGGGGTGTAGTGTGTGAGATCTGGGGGATGCAGGCTGTATGGGAACCAGTGTGTGTGTGTGGGATATGGGGGGTGCAGGCCGTATGGGGAGCAGTGTGTGTGTGATATGGGGGGTGCAGGCTGTATGGGAAGCAGGGTATGTGACATATGGGGGTGTAGTGTGTGAGATCTGGGGGGTGCAGGCTGTATGGGAAGCAGTGTGTGTGTGTGTGTGTGTGTGTGTGATATGGGGGGTGCAGGCCGTATGGGGAGCAGTGTGTGTGTGATATGGGGGGTGCAGGCTGTATGGGAAGCAGGGTGTGAGAGATATGGGGGTGTAGGCTGTATGGGAAGCAGGGTGTGTGAGATATGGGGGTGTAGTGTGTGTGATATGGGGGTGCAGGCTGTATGGGGAGCAGGGTATGCGACATATGGGGGTGTAGTGAGGATTTTGAAGGCTTTTAAAGGGAAACTGTCATGCCAGCAAGACCTGTTACAATATCGCAGCTTACAGTTATGATCACCAGGCACTTGCTCTCTTGTTTGTTTTGCAAAGTTTTAGCTTTACCGTACATGTTTCAAACAACCTTATGTTTATAAGTGACAGTTTTGCTGCTATATACAGTACCTGCATGTCATATGCATTTGAATTAAAATTAACATGTTGCAATCAAAGCAGACTTTTTTTCATTTGGGAGCGGGGTAGTCTTATACAGTGAGTATATCCCAAATTCTATATTTTTAGGGCAGAAGTTGGGGGTCGTTTTATACACCCAGTCGTCTTATACGCCGGCATATACGGTATGCAGAATCGCATGTCCCTCGGCTTTCAGGCAGGAGGGCGGATAGATAGTGAAGGCTGTACTGAACCAGAGATCAGAAGAAAGGCTATGCTCATAAGGCTATGCTCATGAAGAGATTTTGGTGAGTTTTTGATGTTGCAGATTTTCTGCATCTATTAAGTATCTTGCATATTAAAGGGGTGGTTCACCCATATTTTTTATTGTCTAGTTCGATATTATATTGAGAAACAATGTTTCTCTCAAATACCTTCTGTTGGCAATAGTGCCTGTGAGAGGCGCTATTGCAGACCGCTCGCTGTTCCCCGCTCCAGTGACGTCATGTCAAGTTCCGCACACATCACATCCCTGCGGTCGGCTGCAGTCTTCCTGACTCACTGAGCTGTGGGCGGTGTTTCACCGCTATCACAGCACAGTGTGTCTCCTGCTTGCAGCGTTCTGCTGTGAGGGAGGAGGGAGCAGATGAGCTGTGACGAGCGGTGCACCACCGCTCACAGCTCAGTGAGTCAGGAAGACTGCAGCCGACCACAGGGATGTGACGTGTGCGGAACTTGACGTGACGTCACCGGAGCGGGGGAACAGCGGTATGCAATAGCGCCTCTCATGGGCACTATTGCCAACATAAGGTATTTGAGAGAAATATTGTTTCTCAATATAATATTGAACTAGACAAAAAATATGGGTGAACCACCCCTTTAATTATATTTTTTTCATTGCATTTTTGATGTTGTAGTTTATGTCTCTTTAGTATATGACATTTGAGCACAAGTCATGGGGTGGATGGTAAGCTAAAGAATTGCTTGTGGTCTGGTGATGGAAGCAGTTGATCTGCAAGTGTGCTGTGTGATGAAGCGAGATTGGCAGATATTTTTAGTGGGCTGGCTCAGTGGAGAAAAGTCTGGTCAGGGTCTGGCAAATGTCGCTTATTATTTACCCCTGAAATAGACTGGAGTGGGCAAAATAAACAAGGGTGAAGCAAAGTGAAGACTCAAGAAATAGCAACATAGAAAGACTGCCTATAGTATGGCAGATGGGTTGAATGTTGTTCTGAATGTCTCTTACAAAATGTTATGACCGTCGTTCCCGGATGGCAGGCAAAAGGGAAAAAAAAAAAGTCCAAATGCTTTCAGTCTTACCTTGCGTGCGATCGGCATGCGGTTGAAGACGTTCCACAGCACAATGCCGACCACCACATTATCTCGGAGGTAGAAGACGACTCCCTTTCCATAGGAATCTCCCTGCTGTGCTGGAGCGGGTAGCGAAGGAGCCGCCGCTGCGCTGTCACTCACTGCTGGTATCGCACCCTGATCATCACTCTCCGAGCGGATCCCAGTGCCTAGGTCATATATAGGGACAGTCTTGTAATATAATCAACTATGCACTCTAATACATACTAATGTATATAACCAGCAACAGATAAAAGTATTACAGAAAACAATGCCCTCAGCATCAGACAGGGGTGGGCTGGGGCAGAGGGCAAATAACTCCCCCGGGCCGGTCACTCCGCAGCGGATAAGGGCCACCTACTGCTTCAGCAAGTGCCGCACCGTGTTCCTGCCTGAGACGTGCCTACGCATCAGGCGTGCCTACGCATCAGGCGTGCCTACGCATCAGGCGTGCCTACGCATTAGGTGTGCCTACACAGCACGATGTTCATGGCCATGTCCTGTCATGTAAAGCACCTGAATGAAGGAGACTCCAGGCTGTTTTCTCTACAATCCAGGACCTATGTAGTGCTCAGTTCCTCTCCTCCCTCCACCTGTGCTGTGATAGGTAGATAGAAGGCAAGAACCTGTGCTTAGGTCCACGGTAAAAAGAAGGGAATTTTGTTTACTTACCGTAAATTCCTTTTCTTCTAGCTCCTATTGGGAGACCCAGACAATTGGGTGTATAGCTTCTGCCTCCGGAGGCCACACAAAGTATTACACTTTAAAAAGTGTAACCCCTCCCCTCTGCCTATACACCCTCCCGTGCATCACGGGCCCATCAGTTTTGGTGCCAAAGCAGGAAGGAGGAAACTTATAAATTGGTCTAAGGTAAATTCAATCCGAAGGATGTTCGGAGAACTGAAACCATGAACCAAAAGAACAATTCAACATGAACAACATGTGTACACAAAAGAACAACAGCCCGAAGGGAACAGGGGTGGGTGCTGGGTCTCCCAATAGGAGCTAGAAGAAAAGGAATTTACGGTAAGTAAACAAAATTCCCTTCTTCTTTGTCGCTCCATTGGGAGACCCAGACAATTGGGACGTCCAAAAGCAGTCCCTGGGTGGGTAAAGAATACCTCGATAAAAAGAGCCGAAAAACGGCCCCCTCTTACAGGTGGGCAACCGCCGCCTGAAGGACTCGCCTACCTAGGCTGGCATCTGCCGAAGCATAGGCATGCACCTGATAGTGTTTCGTGAAAGTGTGCAGACTAGACCAGGTAGCTGCCTGACACACCTGCTGAGCCGTAGCCTGGTGCCGCAATGCCCAGGACGCACCTACGGCTCTGGTAGAATGGGCTTTCAGCCCTGAAGGAATCGGAAGCCCAGACGAACGGTAGGCTTCAAGAATTGGTTCCTTGATCCACCGAGCCAAGGTTGACTTGGAAGCCTGCGACCCCTTACGCTGGCCAGCGACAAGGACAAAGAGCGCATCAGAACGGCGCAGGGGCGCCGTGCGAGAAATGTAGAGCCTGAGTGCTCTCACGAGATCTAACAAGTGCAAATCCTTTTCACATTGGTGAACTGGATGAGGGCAAAAAGAAGGTAAGGAGATATCCTGATTGAGATGAAAAGGGGATACCACCTTAGGGAGAAATTCCGGGACCGGACGCAGAACCACCTTATCCTGGTGAAACACTAGGAAGGGGGCTTTGCATGACAGTGCTGCTAGCTCAGACACTCTCCGAAGTGATGTGACTGCCACTAGGAAGGCCACCTTCTGCGAAAGGCGTGATAGAGAGACATCCCGCATCGGCTCGAAAGGTGGTTTCTGAAGAGCCGTTAGCACCCTGTTAAGATCCCAGGGTTCTAGCGGACGCTTGTAAGGTGGGACTATGTGGCAAACCCCCTGCAGGAACGTGTGGACCTGCGGAAGCCTGGCTAGACGCTTTTGAAAAAACACGGAAAGCGCCGATACTTGTCCCTTGAGAGAGCCGAGAGACAAACCCTTGTCCATTCCGGATTGAAGGAAAGAAAGAAAAGTGGGCAAGGCAAACGGCCAGGGAGTAAAACCCTGATCAGAGCACCAGGATAAGAAGATCCTCCAAGTCCTGTGGTAGATCTTGGCGGACGTTGGTTTCCTGGCCTGTCTCATAGTGGCAATGACCTCTTGAGATAACCCTGAGGACGCTAGGAGCCAGGACTCAATGGCCACACAGTCAGGTTGAGGGCCGCAGAATTCAGATGGAAAAATGGCCCTTGAGACAGCAAGTCTGGTCGGTCTGGGAGTGCCCACGGTTGACCCACCGTGAGGTGCCACAGATCCGGGTACCACGACCTCCTCGGCCAGTCTGGAGCGATGAGGATGGCGCGGCGGCAGTCGGACCTGATCTTGCGTAACACTCTGGGCAGCAGTGCCAGAGGAGGAAATACATAAGGCAGTCGAAACTGCGACCAATCCTAAACTAATGCGTCTGCCGCCAGAGCTCTGTGATCTTGAGACCGTGCCATGAATGCCGGGACTTTGTTGTTGTGCCGAGACGCCATTAGGTCGACGTACGGCGTTCCCCAGCGGCAACAGATCTCTTGAAACACGTCCGGGTGAAGAGACCATTCCCCTGCGTCCATGCCCTGGCGACTGAGAAAGTCTGCTTCCCAGTTTTCTACGCTCGGGATGTGAACTGCGGAGATGGTGGAGGCTGTGGCTTCCGCCCACAGCAGAATCCGCCGAACTTCTTGGAAGGCTTGACGACTGCGTGTGCCGCCCTGGTGGTTGATGTACGCAACCGCCGTGGCGTTGTCCGACTGTATTCGTATCTGCCTGCCCTCCAGCCACCGCTGGAACGCCTTTAGGGCTAGATACACTGCCCTTATCTCCAGAACATTGATCTGAAGGGAGGACTCTGTCGGAGTCCAGGTTCCCTGAGCCCTGTGGTGGAGGAAGACCGCTCCCCACCCTGACAGACTCGCGTCCGTCGTGACCACAGCCCAGGATGGGGGCAGGAAGGATTTTCCCTTCGACAAAGAAGTGGGAAGAAGCCACCACTGAAGAGAGGTTTTGGCTGCCCGTGAAAGGGAGACGTTCCTGTCTAGGGACGTCGACCTCCTGTCCCATTTGCGGAGAATGTCCCATTGAAGTGGACGCAGATGAAACTGCGCAAAGGGAACTGCCTCCATTGCTGCCACCATCTTCCCTAGGAAGTGCATGAGGCGCCTCTGTGACCGCATTAATCTCAGACAGACAAGCTGAGATAGCTTGGAGTGCCCACACGGCTGCGAATGCCGGAGCAAAAGACGCGCCTATGGCTTCATAGATGGATTTCATCAGGAGCTCTAATTGCCTGTCAGTGGCATCCTTGAGCGATGAACCATCTGCCACTGATACTACGGATCTAGCCGCCAGTCTAGAGACTGGAGGATCCACCTTGGGACACTGAGCCCAACCCTTAACTACGTCAGGGGGGGGAAGGGGTAACGTGTGTCATTAAGGCGCTTAGTAAAGCGCTTGTCCGGAAATGCTCGGTGCTTCTGGACAGCATCTCTGAAGTTAGAGTGATCGAAAAACGCACTCCGTGTACGTTTGGGAAACCTAAACTGGTGTTTCTCCTGCTGTGAAGCAGACTCCTCTATAGGTGGAGTTGGAGGAGAAAGTTCTAGCACCTGGTTGATGGACGCTATAAGATCATTTACTATGGCGTCCCCTTCAGGTGTATCAATATTGAGAGCAACGTCAGGGTCAGAGCCCTGAGTTGCGACCTCCGCTTCATCCTCCAGAGAGTCCTCATGCTGAGACCCTGAGCAGCGTGATGAAGTTGAGGAAGGTTCCCAGCGAGCCCGCTTAGCCGGTCTGGGACTGCGGTCCGTGTCGGAGTCCTCACCGTGGGACCTAGGTGTCACCCCAGGAGCACTTTGCTGCGCCGACCGAGGGGGGCCTGGGGGCGATGAGCTCACAGTGCCCTGGGCCTGTGTTACCGGTCTGGACTGCAAGGCTTCTAGTATCTTAGCAGACCATCTGTCCATAGACTGAGCCATGGATTGTGAAAGCGACTCAGAGTTTCTCAGCCAAAACTGCAAACTCTGTCCCTGCCACCTGGACAGTGGAAGCCGGTGGTTCTACCTGAGCCGAGGGTCCCACCAGTGCCTGAGGCTCCGGCTGAGTGAGTGCCACAGGGGCCGAACATTGCACACAATGAGGGTAGGTGGAACCTGCAGGTAACATAGCCGCACAAGAGGTACAGGTTGCAAAATAAGCCTGTGCCTTGGCACCCTTGCTCTTTGCGGACGACATGCTGTTGTCTCCTCTTAGAGTAATCAGTGAGGGTATATAGCCAAAAGCAATAATGCGGCCGAACAGAGAAAATGTATACAATATATCTATATATATATACACTTCGGCACCCAAGGGGGCCAGCACCTGGTAACCGGTGCGGCTTACCGACCGCCCAAAGCGGTTGTGTGTCCACCAGATTCCCTGCCTGGGCCTCCCAGAGCTGTGGAGCTCGTTCTGAAGTCCTCCACCGGCAGAAGTGATTATAACAATGGCTGCCAGCGTTCTTAGGAGAGGAGGGAGCCGTGGGCGTGACTAATAAAGTGCGGGAATCTGGTGCCCCACAGTGCTCAGTGAGGGGGGAGGAGGATACCTAAGTATGCTCCAGCCCTCACTGCCGACGTCCAGTCGAGCATCCCGCCCTTACCCCTGACTGGCAGGCCCGGGGGCGGGAGTTATGGTACTAGGCCGCAGAAGCCGGGGACTAAATTTAATAACGCGGCCGGCAAACAGGCGCGGTCGGCGCGGTAGTCCCGGCGTCACAAAAAACACAGCAGCCGCTGCAGCGTCTGTTACACAGGCGCTCCATGCGCCGTCCCCAAGGGGACACAGAGTACCTCTTAGAAGCAGGGCCTGTCCCTGATGATACCCAGTCTCCTGTCCGTCAGATTCCCCCAGGGGCTGCGGAGGGAGCCCGGTCCCAGTGCATGGTGACCGGTTAGGATCCCACTTCTCCCAGAGCCTCTAAGGGATGGGGAAGGAAAACGGCATGTGGCTCCAGCCTTTGTACCCGCAATGGGTACCTCAACCTTAACAGCACCGCCGACCTTAGTGGGGTGAGAAGGGAGCATGCCGGGGGCCCTGTGGGGGGCCCTCTTTTCTTCCATCCGATAAATCAGCAGCTGCTGCTGAATAAAATGTGGAGCTTGCGTGAATGTGTGCCTCCTTCAACACAAAGCATAAAAACTGATGGGCCCGTGATGCACGGGAGGGTGTATAGGCAGAGTGGAGGGGTTACACTTTTTAAAGTGTAATACTTTGTGTGGCCTCCGGAGGCAGAAGCTATACACCCAATTGTCTGGGTCTCCCAATGGAGCGACAAAGAAAAATAAATACTGGAAAACCCCTTTAATAGCATGCAGAGGTTAATCTGGATGCTTTTTACTGATACCATTTTGGGGTATATATAATGTTTGCAATAACCAAAAAAACTAATTCTGGTGTTTTGATTATTTTCTCGTTACGCCGTTTACTGATCAGATTAATTCACTTTATATGTTGACAGATCGGGCATTTCTGAACATGGCGATACCAAATATATGTATATTTTTTATTATCGTTTTATGTTTAATGAGGCAGATTTGAACATTTATATTTACATTTTTTTTTTAAACTTTTTTTGTTTAAACTTTATTGTTTTCACTACTCTTCTTAGGGGACTTAAAGCTGCGATCATCCGATCCCTTGTTCTGTAAAGAACATCAGTATCGCTATACACAGCAGAAATCTCGATCTCCTATGGATGTCGCTCACAGCCGGCGTTCACAGGAAGATTGTGATAACAGACAGAGGGGTCATAAGCTGTCATGACAAACCCATTCACACCTTGTGATCATGTGACAGGGCCGCCATTAGTGGTGGGATTAGTGACACGATTCCTGGCAGTGTGTGTTAAGGTGGCTTTACACACTACAACATTGCAAACGACATCGCTGTAACGTCACCGGTTTTGTGACGTAATAGCGACCTCCCCAGCGACATTGCAGTGTGTGAAACACATCAGCGACCTGGCCCCTGCTGTGAAGTTGCTGATCGCTACAAATCATTCAGGACCATTCTTAGGTCCTTTGTTTCCTGCTGTGCAGCATGATCGCTAGAAAGTCTCAGTGTGTAAAGGGGACTTAAAACACTGGAAACGAGTGATGTGTCACAATATCTGTCAATCACTATTCTCTGTCAGTCGGTCTCTCCCTCTCGGTTTCTATTCTCTCTCTGTTGGTCCGTCACTATCTCTGTCCCTCTCTCACAGTCTGTCGGTCATTTTCCTCTCCTCTCTCATACTCACCGATCCCCGGCGCTGCACGGCACTCACACTGCTGCGGCGGCTTTTACTATTTTGAAAAAGCCGGCCGCTCATTAAACAATTTCGTATTCCCTACTTTCCCCACCCACAGGCGCCTATGATTGGTTGCAGTGAGACACGCCCCCACGCTGAGTGACAGGTGTCTCACTGCACCCAATCACAGCAGCCGGTGGGCGTGTCTATACAGTGCAGTGAAATAAATAATTAAATAATTAAAAAAAAACGGCGTGCGGTCCCCCCCAATTTTAATACCAGCCAGATAAAGCCATACTGCTGAAAGCTGGTATTCTCAGGATGAGGAGCCCCACGTTATTGGAAGCCCCCCAGCCTAACAATATCAGTCAGCAGCCGCCCAGAATTGCCGCATACATTATATGCGACAGTTCTGGGACTGTACCCGGCTCTTCCCGATTTGCCCTGGTGCGTTGGCAAATCGGGGTAATAAGAAGTTATTGGCAGCCCATAGCTGCCAATAAGTTTTAGTGTCAAGGGAGGAATTTGCATTGAAGACTGCTAATGGAGTCCTCATTTGGGATATCCAGAGACGGCGCCGTATTGCCATATATCAGTGCCAATATATATATATCCATGTATATAAGACAAAGAACACAGACATGCTCTCTTTTCAGCCAGCATCACCCACTGAGCTCGTATATTACGATAGATCCAATTATACAGTAAGTAAGCATAAATAACCTTGAAACTAACGAAGGAGTGTGTTCACTCCCCAATTTCTCTCATCCCTCCTGCCCTCCCGTACATTCCTTTTGTGTGAACATTACTGATAAGAGTTTATAGCTTCACATTCTGGTTTCATCATCTTTAGTTAACTCCTTCATAATTATACAACTTTGAATTATACTATAGGTCTGTGCAATTGCTACACAGACAGACAGATAATTTTGCATCTACATCTACATTTTGATTTAGTTATATACACAGATATTCTTATTACGTTTGAACAAACAAGCTATAGCTCAGTGCCACCTCCACATTAGATTAATCATGTCAGGCGTCTCCCCGAGATACCTTCCATGATTAATCTGTAAATTACAGTAAATAAACACACACACACACACACACCTGAAAAAATCATTTATTAGAAATAAAAAACACAAACACATTCCCTCATCACCAATTTAATCAGCCCCAAAAAGCCCTCCATGTCCGGCGTAATCCACGGACCTCCAGCGTCGCTTCCAGCTGTGCTGCATGGAGGTGACAGGAGCAGCAGAAGACACCGCCGCTCCTGTCACCTCCACGCAGCAATTGAGGTGAGTAGCGCGATCTGCTGAGGTGTCACTGAGGTTATCCGCTGTCACTGGATCCAGCGTTGGATGCAGCGGTGGCCGCGGGTAACCTCAGTGACAGCTCAGCTGATCGCGCTACTCACCGCCGCTCCAGTCAGCTCCACGCAGCAACTGAGGTGAGTAGCGCGATCAGCTGAGCTGTCACTGAGGTTACCCGCGGCCACCGCTGCATCCACCGCTGGATCCAGTGACAGCGGGTAACCTCAGTGACAGCTCAGCTGATCGCGCGGCTGTCTTCATTAGCTGCGTGGAGGTGACAGGAGCGGCGGTGTCTTCTGTAGCTCCTGTCACCTGCATGCAGCAGAGCTGGATGCAACGCTGGAGGTCCGTGGATTACGCCGGACAAGGAGGGCTTTTTGGGGCTGATTAAATTGGTGATGAAGGAATGTGTTTGTGTTTTTTATTTCTAATAAATGATTTTTTCAGTTGTGTGTGTTTATTTACTGTAATTTACAGATTAATCATGGAAGGTTTCTTGGGGAGACGCCTGACATGATTAATCTAGGATTTAGTGGCAGCTATGGGCTGCCAATAACTCCTTATTACCCCGATTTGCCAACGCACCAGGGCAAATCGGGAAGAGCCGGGTACAGTCCCAGAACTGTCGCATCTAATGTATGCGTCAATTCTGGGCGGCTGCTGACTGATATTGTTAGGCGGGGGGGCTCACCATAACGTGGGGCTGCACAGTATAGACACGCCCACCGGCTGCTGTGATTGGGTGCAGTGAGACACCTGTCACTCAGCGTGGGGGCGTGTCTCACTGCAAGCAATCATAGGCGCCTGTGGGCAGGGAAAGTAGGGAATACGAAATTGTTTAATGAGCGGCCGGCTTTTTCAAAATAGTAAAAGCCGCCGCAGCAGTGTGAATGTCGTGCAGTGCCACGCCAGAGATCGGGGATCGGTGAGTATGAGAGAGGGGGGGAAACTGACCGACAGACTGTGAGAGAGGGACAGAGATAGTGACGGACCGACAGAGAGAGAATAGAGACCGAGAGGGAGAGACCGACTGACAGAGAATAGTGATTGACAGATATTGTGACACATCACTCGTTTCCAGTGTTTGACAAGCTAGGTCGTTCTGCAGGTCCGGATCGCTGTTGCGTCGTTGGCCAGGTTTGCCTGTTTGAGAGCTCACCAGAGACTTTGTAGCGATCCCGGCCAGGTTGGGATCGCTGGTGGGATCGCTGAAAGTCTCAGTGTGTAAAGGGGCCTTTAAATGTCAGAGACTGATAATGACACGAACGAGAGTCTAAAATGCATTTTTTGGGATTGTTTTGCATGTGTTTTTAATACCTTCTTTGCTTTGTCGAACGATTTGTGATTTTTAATATGATCTAAGAAGTCTGAATGGCAGATTCCCCTCTTTCCTATGGATGAATCTCATACGGACGAGCACGGTTTAGTTTGCGCACAGCTTCCTGGATGGGTGAACTGATATTTTTTTTTTTTTTTTTTTTACTTTAATACTTGGAACCCATCCATACAATGTAAAATGCAATGTATCAACCAGAACTTGTCCTACAGAAAAAAAGCAAGCCCTCATGTGGCTAAGATGATGGCAGAAAAAAAAAAAAGTTATGGCTATTGGAAGGGGAAGAAAAAAAATTAAAAATGTAAAACCAAAAATTGGCTGCGAAGGTGAAAAGTTCTAGATTCACTATTTTGTGTTTATATTTTGACTCCTTACCGCTTTCCTCGGCCGCTCTTTTCGGGGTGTCTTTCTCTGTTGCTTTGGCAAACACTCCAACTGTAGGAAGCGCACTGTCCACAATGCCAATGGCTTCATAGCCAACTTCAGGGCCCAGGTCGCTCCTGAACGAGGACAATATTGTAAATCTCAAGATTGTTTTTTACTAAAATATTCAATAAAATGTAATGTTTTTTGGGTAAGGAAGCAGTCTGAAAATGATCTATGAGACCACATCGCTCACGCTAATGTTCCCTATAAATACAGGGCTTTACAGGCTGGATTGGCGCTGTTTATGGTAATCATACAAAATGTTTTAGCAGTACTTAAAGAGGTTGTCCACTACTTTTATATTGATGGCCTATCCTTAGGATTAGTCATCAATGTCTGATCGGCCGGGGTCCGGCATTTTGCACCACCACCGATCAACTGTTTTCGGTCCTGGCGGCGGCAGCAAGCGGCTGGCAATGCACAGTTCCCCGAGCTGCCCCGTCTTCTGATAGCAGCCATGGTCGGGTGCCGCCCATCCTCCTCCTATTTAGATCAATTGCAGGTGGATGTGCAGGACACGGCCATGGCCACTGAGAGGCATCAACCGGCTGCATTGTAAATGGCCAGTGTGTTTTGCAGAAGCGTTGGTACTCTGCAATGTGAAGTTGGTTGGGACCTGTGGTTCCACGGATTGCATTACATGCAGAGTCATGGAGGTGTGCTGGGAACGGTGTGTGAAGCTGGTTAAACACTCCTTACCACCTGTGGGTGTGTTTCCAAGGGTTAAAGCAATCCTGTATTTCTGAGACTGGGTCAGTGTGTGTGTGCTGCAGAGGGTGAGAGGAGAAGCAGGATGTTTGCTCTGCTAAAGAGACGCTTCTGGAGAAGGTATGGGCTGGAAAGTCCATGTATAAAGCCTGGCCGGAGCCAGGGGGAATTCTACCAGGGTCCTGGAAGGACACGGCCCTGCTGCAGCACATGGTGAGGCGATGTGGGGAGTGTGCTGCGACTCCTAAATAGATATCCGCAGGAGAAGGGGGTTAGGAGCTGACTGGGTGTCAGCAAGTGAAGACTGCCATATTTGTCTATGCTCAGATACAGCTGAGAGGTCAGTGAGTAAAGGCTGTGATGCTGGAACTGGGACGCGGTGTGTATGAAGCCTTGCAGATATACTCAGTATTGGAACAGACTGGGGAGAGTGGCATGTTCCTGTAATCGTGTTGAAATGAACTATAACAGCGACTAATGACGTGCTTGAATAAACCGCATGGACTGTTTAAGTGACAAAGTGCTCCTGTGTCCCTCAATCCCGCTGCCAGACAT
Source organism: Anomaloglossus baeobatrachus (assembly GCF_048569485.1). Taxonomy (NCBI): domain Eukaryota; kingdom Metazoa; phylum Chordata; class Amphibia; order Anura; family Aromobatidae; genus Anomaloglossus; species Anomaloglossus baeobatrachus. The sequence continues at coordinate 176,456,642 of NC_134361.1, forward strand.
GTGGCCCAATACATTTGGGGCACAGGTTATCACACCACTATCAGAAAACGGGGCAGATCCGGAACGGAGCATTTCCAGCCTCCACCAGAACCGAGAGCAGCTGATTGTCGGAGGAGCGGGGTGTTGGCCCTCGACCGATCAGACATTGGTGACCTACCCTAAGCATAAACCATCAGTGTAGAAGTAAAGTACAACATCTCTAAGTAGATCATCCAAAAGTCATTAAGAAAATGTAACATAAATAGTAACAAAAAAAAATATGCCCCATCACTGTGGTCTCCCACCAGTTATCTTCCCCTGAACACATTTCCTCCGTGCTGCTCACCAGAACATGGATTGATGCCAGTAAGGTTTAGCAGCTCCGGTCATGTTTTCTCCTGCAAGACGTCCGCTCACTACCGCATGATCGTGGTGCTCCACTCTCCTCCTGCCGAGCTTTATGTCATAGAAGCAGGCAGCGTCCCCGGCCTATAAAATATATAGAAACAAAGCCCACCGTAAACTAGCAAGGAAATCGATGTGCATAATACCACAGCGCTACGACTAACAAAGGGCCCATCGTAATCTCTTTTTAATAAGGAATTGGAGGATCTCTTTGATCTGTTTTGGGCTATGTTCACATCATGTTTGGGTAACAGGTTTGCAACTATCTGAAGCCCTGAAAAAAAAAAAAAAAAAAAAGGAATTTGGACAGAACTCCCGATGGCAGCCATCACTAAGAAACATTCAAGTTGTGTACATCCAGCCTCCATTTCGGCAGTATCTGCCTTTTTCGGGTGGGCAGTAAAGCATAGTCGATCATGATTTTGTGCCCGCCTTAAATTTAACATCCTGTTCAGATTTACCAACTTCTGCTTAAGAAGCGAACCAATGATGTACGTGATGTGACAAATCAAGGATAGGTTGTTCGGTGTGCATTGCTCTCAACAGCAACTGCTGAGAATGATGATCTTTTGGAGAGATGAGAAGATCATTTCACCCAACGAACGAGCGTTTTGATCATTCATCAAGTGAGCAACAGCCTTTTTAAACCACAGGATTATCACAAAACGATAATCCCTAGGAACGCTCATTTCACGAACACCATGCAATGTAAATGCATCTTAGCTACTTTCCAATCGCCCAAAGACTTAACCTTTTCCTATCCTGAGTCCCTCCGGTGGGGGGGACATTCCAAAAAAGAGAATTTTGTTTACTTACCGTAAATTCTTTTTCTTATAGTTCCGTATTGGGAGACCCAGACCATGGGTGTTTAGCTTCTGCCTCCGGAGGATACACAAAGTACTACACTAAAAAGTGTAGCTCCTCCCTCTGAGCTTATACACCCCCTGGTGAGCAGACCCAGCCAGTTTAGTGCAAAGCTGAAGGAGAATAGCCACCCACAAGTAGAACAGAGCAAGAGCCGGAACAACCGGAGACTCTGTCCACGACAACAGCCGGTGAGAACACGCGGAACAAGAAAAAATTGCCAACAGGCAACAGGGAGGGTGCTGGGTCTCCCAATACGGAACTATAAGAATAAGAATTTACGGTAAGTAAACAAAATTCTCTTTTTCTTTATCGTTCCTTTGGGAGACCCAGACCATGGGACGTTCCAAAGCAGTCCCTGGGTGGGAAATAAACCGAACAAAGTAAGAAGTAGGCAGAACCTAACTTCACAAATGGGCGACAGCCGCCTGAAGGATGAGTCTGCCCAAGCTCGCATCTGCCGAAGCATGAGCATGCACTTGGTAGTGCTTCGAAAAGGTATGCAGGCTAGTCCAAGTGGCAGCCTGACAGACTTGTTGAGCCGTAGCCTGGTGCCTAAAAGCCCAAGAGGCACCGACAGCTATGGTCGAATGTGCCTTGATCCCCGGCGGGGGAGGCACCTGAGTACTCTGGTAGGCGTCCGAAATGGTCGATCTAATCCAACGGGCTAAGGTCGGCTTAGAAGCAGAGAGACCCTTGCGCCGACCTGTGGTTAGCACAAAAAGAGAAGTGCACCGCCTAAGTGCAGCGGTGCGAGACATATAGATCCGGAGAGCACGCACCAGATCCAGAGTATGCAGCGCTTTTTCAAAGCGATGAACAGGAGCCGGACAAAAGGAAGGTAGGGTAATTTCCTGGTTAAGGTGGAAAGGAGAGACCACCTTAGGAAGAAAGTCCGGAGTCGGACGGAGAACCACCTTGTCTTGATGAAAAACCAAAAAAGGTGACTCCGAAGAGAGTGCAGCCAAATCAGAGACTCTCCTGAGGGAAGTAATGGCCACCAGAAAGGCCACTTTCTGTGAAAGACGATACAAGGAAACTTCCCTAAGAGGCTCAAAGGAGGGTTTCTGCAAAACCGTGAGAACCAAATTAAGGTCCCAGGGATCCAAGGGCCGCCGGTAAGGCGGAATGATGTGAGACGCGCCCTGCATGAAGGTGCAGACCTGAGCCAGCCGAGCGAGACGCCGCTGGAACAGAACAGACAGAGCTGAGACTTGTCCCTTGAGAGAGTTGAGGGACAGACCTAGCTGCAGACCGGACTGTAGAAAATACAGAAGGGTCGGCAAGGAGAAAGGCCAAGGAGGATGGTCGGTAGAGCGACACCAGGATAGGAAAATTCTCCAAGTCCTGTGATAGATCTTAGCGGAGGAAGACTTACGGGCCCGAGTCATAGTGGAGATGACTTCAGGAGGAATACCAGAAGCCGGCAAAATCCAGGACTCAAGAGCCACACCGTCAATTTGAGAGCCGCAGAATTCAGGCGGAAAAACGGACCTTGCGAGAGAAGGTCTGGACGGTCCGGGAGATGCCACGGCATCTCTACGGGCAGATGGAGCAGGTCTGGATACCAAGCTCGCCTGGGCCAGTCCGGTGCAATGAGGATGACTCGACGGCCCTCCATTCTGATCTTGCGCAGGACTCTGGGCAAGAGAGCTAGAGGGGGAAACACGTAGGACAGACGAAACTGGGACCAGTCTTGAACCAGAGCGTCCGCGGCGAATGCCTGAGGATCGTGGGAGCGCGCCACGTAAACAGGAACTTTGTTGTTGTGACGGGATGCCATTAGGTCCACGTCCAGAGTGCCCCATTTGCGGAAGATTGACTGAAACACTGCCGGGTGCAGGGACCACTCGCCACCGTCCACGGTTTGACGGCTGAGATAATCTGCCTCCCAGTTTTCCACGCCTGGGATGTGGACTGCGGATATGGTGGACTTGGAGTCCTCCACCCATTGAAGGATGCGTTGTACCTCCAACATTGCCAGGCGGCTGCGTGTCCCGCCTTGGTGATTGATGTAGGCAACCGCTGTCGCGTTGTCTGACTGGACTCGAATGTGCTTGCCCGCCAACAGGTGGTGAAAAGCTAGAAGAGCTAGAAGCACGGCTCTGGTTTCCAGCACATTGATTGAAAGGACTGACTCGGACGGAGTCCAAGTGCCCTGCGCTCTGTGGTGGAGACATACCGCTCCCCAGCCGGATAGACTGGCATCCGTGGTGAGGATCACCCAGGACGAGTCCAGGAAGGAGCGCCCCTGGGACAGAGAGAGGGGCCGAAGCCACCACTGAAGAGAGCTCCTGGTCTGTGGCGACAGAGCGACCAGCCTGTGTAAGGAGGAAGGCCGCTTGTCCCAACAGCGAAGAATGTCCAGCTGCAGGGGGCGCAGATGGAACTGGGCAAAGGGGACAGCTTCCATTGACGCCACCATTTGACCCAGCACCTGCATCAGACGCCTGAGGGTATAACGGCGGGGCCTCAGCAGAGAGCGCACTGCCAGTTGGAGGGACTGCTGTTTGACTAAAGGCAACTTCACAAGTGCCGGCAAAGTCTCGAACTGCATCCCTAGGTACGTGAGACTCTGGGTCGGAGTCAGTGTGGATTTGGGAAGATTGACCAGCCACCCGAATTGGGCTAGAGTGGCGAGAGTGAGCGAGACACTCCGCTGACAGTCTGCGCTGGATGAAGCCTTGACTAGAAGGTCGTCCAGGTAAGGAATCACTGCCAACCCCTGTAGGTGCAGAACCGCAATCACTGCAGCCATGACCTTGGTGAATACCCGAGGGGCTGTGGCCAACCCGAAGGGGAGAGCCACAAATTGGAAATGATCTTCTCCGATTGCAAAACGTAACCAACGCTGGTGTGAGACTGCAATTGGCACATGCAGATAGGCATCTCTGATGTCGATGGACGCCAGGAAATCCCCTTGGGTCATTGAGGCAATGACTGATCGCAGAGACTCCATGCGAAAGTGCCGCACCTGAACATGCTTGTTGAGAAGCTTGAGATCCAGGATGGGCCGGAAAGTACCGTCCTTTTTGGGGACTAGGAAGAGATTTGAGCAGAAACCTCTGAACCGTTCCCGGGCGGGCACCGGTACAATTACTCCGTTGGCCTGCAAGGATGCCACGGCCTGTGAGAAGGCGGCGGCCTTGGAGCAGGGGGGGGGGGGTTGAGAGAAAAAATCTGTTTGGCGGACTGGAAGAAAATTCTATCCTGTAGCCGTGGGAGATGATATCTCTCACCCACTGATCGGAGACGTGTTGAAACCAAGCGTCGCCAAAGTGGGTGAGCCTGCCACCAACCAAGGACGTTGCTGGAGCGGGCAGATAGTCACGAGGAGGCTGCCTTAGTGGCAGCACCTCCTGCCGTCTTCTGTGGACGCGCTTTTGGGCGCCAGTTGGATTTCTGGTCCTTGGCTGAGTTAGTGGACGAGGCCAAAGGCTTAGAGGACGACCAGTTGGAGGAACGAAAGGAGCGAAACCTCGACTGATTCCTACCCTGGACAGGTTTCCTGGTCTTGGTTTGTGGCATGGAAGTACTCTTCCCGCCAGTAGCTTCCTTAATAATTTCATCCAGCTGTTCTCCGAACAGCCGGGACCCAACAAAAGGGAGCCCAGGAAGGTACTTCTTAGAAAAAGCATCTGCCTTCCACTCTCGAAGCCACAAGATCCTGCGGATAGCGAGGGAATTAGCCGAAGCCACCGCAGTGCGGTGAGAAGCCTCCAGCATGGCAGACATGGCATAGGATGAAAAAGCTGAAGCTTGGGAAGTCAAGGCAACCATTTCGGGCATAGATTCCCTGGAGAGGGAATGCATCTCCTCTAGAGAAGCAGATATGGCTTTGAGAGCCCACACTGCTGCAAAAGTCGGGGAAAACGAGGACCCCGCCACTTCATATACGTATTTGGCAAGAAGGTCAATCTGGCGGTCAGTGGAATCCTTAAGGGAGGTGCCATCAGCCACCGGAACAACAGTCCGGGCTGAGAGCCTAGACACCGGGGGGTCTACCTTTGGGGACTGAGCCCACTCCTTGACCACCTCAGGTGGAAAGGGAAAACGGTCATCAGAACCGCGCTTTGGGAAGCGTTTGTCAGGGCTTGGACACAGCGGCCTGAAAACTGGAGTGGTTAAAGAACACACTCTTTGCCCTCTTAGGCGAGGTAAACTGGTGCTTTTCTGCCAGAGAGGGTTGCTCCTCTGATACTGGCGGATTAAGATCCAGAACAGAATTAATGGAAGCAATCAAGTCACTAAGATCTGAGTCACTTTCGGACAGATCAATGGGGTACATGGAGTTAGCCTCCGAGCCCCCTGTAAAGGCATCCTCCTCATCCTGCGAGTCCGCTCTTGAATCAGAGCCGCGGGAGGAGGAGGGAGAGGGAACCCTACGTCTCTTCTTAGGAGGACGGGGTCTGGGACCTGATGATGAATCCTTTGTGAGCTCCGGTCCTGAGAGAGCCCTAGCAGCAGAGGCACCCTGTGAGGGGGGCTGATGCATATTCAGCAAAGTCCTGGACAGAAGTCCCATGGACTCAGCAAAAGACTGGGAGATAGCCCTAGAAAAGGATTCTACCCAGGCCGGGGGCTCAGCCACAGGAGCAGGAGCAGCCTGAGAGACCACTGGGGGAGAGACTCCAGGCTGTGGCACCGCCAAGGTAGAGCAGGCATCACAATGTGGATAGGTGCTCGGTTCAGGCAGCAGGAGCTTACATGCAGCGCATACAGAGTAAAGCTTTGGAGCCTTGCTCCTCGTGTGAGACATGCTGCTGGAGTGGGGGCTCTGCCAGAGAATGAACCCCAGAGAGTATATACAGAGGTCCACAACCAGAGCCGGTTGTGGCTTACCAGACCGCTGTGCTGTGCAGAGCGGTGTTGTGTGCCCTCCAGATCCCGAAGCCCGGACCCCCAAACACAGCACCTCAGCAGGGATGCAGAACGCAGACCAACGCTGAGAGAACTCTGAGAAAATGGCCGCCGGAGTGAAGAGAGGGGGCGGGACTTGCATGAAGAGCGGGATCTGGAGAGCCATAGAGACCTACAGGGGAGGAGACACGCACAGCAGTGGGGAGTGTCCCTCCCCTGTGCAGAACGGCCGCCGGGAGGAGCCGCGCTGTCCCTCTGCATGAGTGACATGCGAGGGCAGTGAAACGAAACTAGGCCTCCGGCGAAGCCGGGGCCTAAATTTGAGCGGCGAGGCCGACGCGCAGGCACCATCGGTGCGGTTCTCAGGCGACAGCTAGAGAACCCGCCGGAAATGTCAGAAAATACAATAAGCACACTCTCCCCCAACAATAAAGCACAGGGACCCCCAAATATAAACGTCTCAGGTACTTAGCTGCTGAGACGCAGGGCCATGTCCCTGGGGATGAGTGCTCTGGTCCAGCAGGGTCCTGAAGGGCTGCGGATGGAGACCGGTCTCCTGCCAGGCATGGAGACCGTGCTGGCTCCCACTTCAAGCCAGAGCCCAGGAGGGATGGTGAAGGAGCACGGCATGTAAGGCTCCAGCCTAGGAAATCAACCTTACAACACCGCCGACACAGTGGGGTGAGAAGGGACATGCCGGGGGTCCAGACGTGGACCCACAGTTCTTCAAACTCATTCCAAAAGGGAAAAATCATATGAGAATGCATGTGTGGATGTATGCCTCCTGAACACAAAGCGATAAACTGGCTGGGTCTGCTCACCAGGGGGTGTATAAGCTCAGAGGGAGGAGCTACACTTTTTAGTGTAGTACTTTGTGTGTCCTCCGGAGGCAGAAGCTGAACACCCATGGTCTGGGTCTCCCAAAGGAACGATAAAGAAAATTCTGTTACGCTCCTTTGTCCCCTGTCAGGGGACATCAATAATTCATACGCATTTTACTGTCCCAAGTCCCTTCTAGCGGGCCACTGAGTGGAAAATCCCTTTTCTAAGAATACCAAGCAGGACTTTGCGCATAGTGCTATTTTTGGCAGCCAATGATTTCAATGGGTAGAACAGGAAATTTTATTGGATAGGAAAAGGTTAAAATATTTGAGTAATCTGCATTATAATCTGTAGTAATGTTCTAAGCCATCACGGCACAATGTAACAGGAAGCCAAATTAGGAGACCCAATCATCTACAGCTATTCAATTCAGCTAGGGCCCGAATTTCCCCTGTAACTGGGGCCAATATATAAAAGCCCAAGTTGCAGGAGAAATAAGGTTTGTTTTTTTAAACAAACAGTATTTAAATGTTGACAAAGGTCTTTATGAGCTTACAGGGCACAGTGTGTGATGTAAATTAAAAACAAATAAAAAGCTGGGTGAAAATAAAAACACTGCCAATTAAAAATACTGTTACTAGCCACACACACACACACCTCGTAAGAAAGAAAAAATTGAAACATCTTCAACATATAAAACTAATTCTTATAAAAAGAAGAACAAATTTTAAAATGTATTTGTACAAAAAATTATATATAATTATATATATATATATAATTATATATATATATATAATTATATTATATATATATATATATATATATATATATATATATATATAATACAAAAATTAGAGCCTGCGTATCACAAAACATTTACTTTGGAGATTTTTTTGGGAGGGGGTGATTGATATTTGATTGAATTCTCTTCCATATGACGTTCTAATTATCGCGGTCTGGAAATTCAGTTTAAGGAAATTTGTCACCTCCAAAACACTAAACCACTGAAGCTGGTATGCCACTACCACAGTGCTCCTGTCTGCAGCTCGGTATCATACTGCAGACAAGAGCGAGCAATGGGAGAAAGTGTAGTTTAAAGGGCTCAGGAGAAACAGATTAAGAATCATGGAGCGCACATACACGCCAATGATTATCCTTGTCAATGGAGATTAATCAACGTAGACGGAGTGGATAGATTGGTGTTCGTTTCGGACAAAAATCGGCCTGTGTAAAAGGACCCAAACATAAAATGCACAGCAAAAAGCTGTACTGTAGCACCTCTGGCACAGAACTTTGGATCTAAAGTATGGGGCACTGACACAAGTGGGAGAATTGTTTAGTAAAAACCATAGACAATCAACTCCCTTAGAATAATCTCAATACTTGCCCTTTGCATATAGGAGAAGCATAACATTTTTAAGCTTTAAAGGGTCAGTCCAGCTCGGCTCACTTCTGCATTTAGAGGTGTGTGGAGCCGGCAATCTCCCCACTACTGATACTTATTGAGACGGGCACCCATCCCAGCAGGCAGCTGTAGACTTGACATTACCCGAAATGCTCACCTCTAAATGCAAAAAAGTGTGTCGAGCTGGACTAACCTTTTAAAAGTGACATTTCTAAATATGTTTTTTTTGGTTAAAACAAAACAAAAAGAAGGGAATTTTATTTACTTACCGTAAATTCCTTTTCTTCTAGCTCCTATTGGGAGACCCAGACAATTGGGTGTATAGCTTCTGCCTCCGGAGGCCACACTTTAAAAAGTGTAACCCCTCCCCTCTGCCTATACACCCTCCCGTGGATCACGGGCTCCTCAGTTTTGGTGCAAAAGCAGGAAGGAGAAAACTTATAAATTGGTCTAGGGTAAATTCAATCCGAAGGATGTTCGGAGAACTGAAAACCATGAACCAAAAGAACAATTCAACATGAACAACATGTGTACACAAAAGAACAACCAGCCCGAAGGGAACAGGGGCGGGTGCTGGGTCTCCCAATAGGAGCTAGAAGAAAAGGAATTTACGGTAAGTAAACAAAATTCCCTTCTTCTTTGTCGCTCCATTGGGAGACCCAGACAATTGGGATGTCCAAGAGCAGTCCATGGGTGGGTAAAAGAATACCTCAATAAAAAGAGCCGAAACGGCCCCCTATTACAGGTGGGCAACCGCCGCCTGAAGGACTCGCCTACCTAGACTGGCATCTGCCGAAGCATAGGTATGCACTTGATAGTGCTTCGTGAAAGTGTGCAGACTAGACCACGTAGCTGCCTGACACACCTGCTGAGCCGTAGCCCGATGCCGCAATGCCCAGGACGCACCCACGGCTCTGGTAGAATGGGCTTTCAGCCCTGAAGGAAGCGGAAGCCCAGAAGAACGGTAGGCTTCGAGAATCGGTTCCTTGATCCACCGAGCCAAGGTTGACTTGGAAGCCTGCGAACCCTTACGCTGGCCAGCGACAAGGACAAAGAGCGCATCTGAACGACGCAGGGGCGCCGTGCGAGACACGTAGAGCCGGAGTGCTCTCACCAGATCCAAAGAGTGCAAATCCTTTTCACATTGGTGAATTGGATTAGGGCAAAATGAAGGCAAGGAGATATCCTGATTGAGATGAAAAGGGGATACCACCTTAGGGAGAAATTCCGGGACCGGACGCAGAACCACCTTATCCTGGTGAAACACCAGGAAGGGGGCTTTGCATGACAGCGCTGCAAGCTCAGACACTCTCCGGAGTGATGTAACTGCCACTAGAAAGGCCACCTTCTGCGAAAGTCGTGATAAAGAGACATCCCACAGCGGCTCGAAAGGTGGTTTCTGAAGAGCCGTTAGCACCCTGTTAAGATACCAGGGTTCTAGCGGACGCTTGTAAGGTGGGACTATGTGGCAAATTCCCTGCAGGAACGTGCGGACCTGCGGAAGCCTGGCTAGGCGCTTTTGACAAAATACGGAGAGCGCCGATACTTGGCCCTTGAGAGAGCCGAGAGACAAACCCTTGTCCATTCCGGATTGAAGGAATGAAAGAAAAGTGGGTAAGGCAAACGGCCATGGAGGAAAACCGTTATCAGAGCACCAGGATAAGAAGATTTGCCAAGACCTGTAATAGATCTTGGCGGACGTTGGCTTCCTGGCCTGTCTCATGGTGGCAATGACATCCTGAGATAACCCTGAAGACGCTAGGAGCCAGGACTCAATGGCCACACAGTCAGGTTGAGGGCCACAGAATTCAGATGGAAAAATGGGCCTTGTGACAGCAAGTCTGGGCGGTCTGGAAGCGCCCACGGTTGACCCACCGTGAGATGCCACAGATCCGGGTACCACAACTGCCTCGGCCAGTCTGGAGCGACGAGAATGGCGCGACGGCAGTCGGACCTGATCTTGCGTAACACCCTGGGCAACAGTGCCAGAGGAGGAAACACATAAGGCAGTCGAAACAGCGACCAATCCTGAACTAACGCGTCCGCCGCCAGAGCTCTGTGATCCTGAGACCGTGCCATGAATGCCGGCACTTTGTTGTTGTGCCGTGACGCCATGAGATCGACGTCCGGCGTTCCCCAGCGGCAACAGATCTCTCGAAACACTTCTGGGTGCAGAGACCATTCCCCCGCATCCATGCCCTGACGACTGAGAAAATCTGCTTCCCAGTTTTCTACGCCCGGGATGTGAACTGCGGAGATGGTGGAGGCCGTGGCTTCCACCCACTGCAGAATCCGCCGGACTTTGTAGGACCGCCACGACGGATGCCATGACTTTGGTGAAAACCCGTGGGGCTGTCGCCAGGCCGAAAGGCAATGCCACGAACTGAAGGTGTTCGTCCCCGATGGCGAAACGCAAGAAGCGTTGATGTTCGGGTGCGATTGGCACGTGGAGATAAGCATCCTTGATGTCGATCGATGCTAGGAAGTCTCCTTGTGACATCGAGGCGATGACCGAGCGAAGAGATTCCATCCGAAACCGTCTGGTTCTCACATGTCTGTTGAGCAGCTTGAGGTCCAGAACGGGACGGAATGATCCGTCCTTTTTTGGCACCACGAACAAGTTGGAGTAAAAGCCGCGACCACGTTCCTGAAGTGGAACGGGGGTCACAACTCCTTCTGTCTTCAGAGCGTCCACTGCCTGAAAAGGTGCGTCGGCCTGAGCGGGGGGCGGAGAGGTTCTGAAGAAACGAGCCGCAGGACGAGAGCTGAACTCTATCCTGTAACCGTGAGACAGAATGTCTCTCACCCATCGGTCTTGAACATGTGGCCACCAGGCGTCGCCAAAGCGGGAGAGCCTGCCACCGACCGAGGATGCGGCTAGGGGATGCCGAGAGTCATGAGGCCGCCTTGGAGGCAGTGCCTCCTGCGGCCTTTTGGGGGCATGACTTGGACCGCCACGCATAGGAGTTCCTCTGGCCTTTCTCCGGCCTGCTGGACGAAGAGGATTGGGGCTTGGCGGAGGGACGAAAGGACCGAAATCTCGATTGTATTTTCCGTTGCTGAGGTCTCTTAGGTTTGGACTGGGGTAAGGAGGAGTCCTTTCCCTTGGATTCCTTAATAATCTCATCCAATCGTTCGCCAAACAAGCGTTCGCCAGAAAACGGCAAACCGGTTAAGAACCTCTTGGAGGCAGAGTCTGCCTTCCATTCGCGCAGCCACATGGCCCTGCGGACTGCCACAGAGTTAGCGGATGCCCCAGCTGTACGGCTAGCAGAGTCTAGGACTGCGTTCATGGCGTAGGAAGAAAAAGCTGACGCTTGAGAAGTCAAAGACGCAACCTGCGGAGCAGAATTACGTGTGACAGCATTAATCTCAGCCAGACAAGCTGAGATAGCTTGGAGTGCCCACACGGCTGCAAAGGCCGGGGCAAAAGACGCGCCCGTGGCCTCATAGATGGACTTCACCAGGAGCTCTATCTGCCTGTCAGTGGCATCCTTTAGCAATGAGCCATCTGCAACCGATACCACAGATCTAGCCGCCAATCTAGAGACTGGAGGATCCACCTTGGGACATTGAGCCCAACCCTTAACGACTTCAGAGGGGAAGGGGTAACGCGTGTCAGTGAGGCGCTTAGTAAAGCGCTTGTCCGGAACCGCTCTGGGCTTCTGGACAGCGTCTCTGAAGTTAGAGTGATCGAAAAACGCACTACGTGTACGTTTGGGGAACCGAAACTGGTGTTTCTCCTGCTGAGACGCCGACTCCTCTACAGGGGGAGGCGGGGGTGAGAGATCCAACACCTGGTTGATGGACGAGATAAGATCATTCACTAAGGCGTCCCCTTCAGGTGTATCAAGGTTAAGGGCGACGTCAGGGTCAGAGCCCTGAGCTGCGACATCCGCCTTGTCCTCCAGAGAGTCCTCAAGCTGGGAACCCGAGCTGAAGAAGTCGGGAAAGATTCCCAGCGAGCCTGCTTACCCGGTCTAGGACTGTGGTCCGGGCAGGAGTCCTCCACGTGGGACCTATGGCCCAACCTGGGAGCGCGCTGCGGCGCAGAACGAGAGGGGCCTGGAGGCGACGATCCAACAGGGGCTGGGGCCTGTGTAAGGACCGGTCTGGACTGCAAAGCTTCTAGCAGCTTGGCAGACCATTTGTCCATAGACTGAGCCATGGATTGTGAAAGTGACTCAGAGTTTCTCAGCAAAAGAGGCGAACTCTGTCCCTGCCGCCTGGACAGGGGGAGCAGGGGGGTCTACATGAGCCAAGGGGCCCACTAGTGACCGAGGCTCCGGCTGAGCAAGCGAAACAGGGGTCGAGCATTGCTCACAGTGAGGGTAGGTGGAACCCGCAGGTAACATAGCCCCACAAGAGGTACAGGCCGCAAAAAAACCCTGTGCCTTAACAGCTTTGCTCCTTGTGGACGACATGCTGTTGTCTCCTAGGAGAATGATCATTGAGGATATATGGGCAAAAAAAAGGTATACAGCCCGACCGAACAGAAATATATATATAAATATGTATCTATTCCGGCACCCTAGAGGGGACCAGCACCGGGTGACCGGTGTGGCTTACCGACCGCTAACAAGCGGCGTGTGTGTGTCCTCCAGATTCCCTGCCTTAGGTCCCCCGGAGCTGCAGAGCTGTTCCTGAGAATCCTCCACCGGCAGAATGCCCAAAAAATGGCTGCCGGAGCTCTCAGGGGAGGAGTGGAGCCGTGGGCGGCGCCAGGAAAGTGCGGGAATCTGGGGTCCCCACAGTGATCAGTGAGGGGGGAGGAAAAATGCAGGATGCTCCAGCCCTCACATCTGACGTCAGGTCGGCAGTCCCGCCCTTACCCCTGACAGGCAGGCCCGGGGGCGGGATTTTTGCGACTAGGCCGCGATGAAGCCGGGGACTAAATTTGAGACCGTGCCCGACAAGCAGGCACGGTCGGCGCGGAAGTCCACCGGCCTTCTCAATTCAGCAGCTGCCGCAGCGTCCGGGAAGAAGGTGCGCTCCCTGCACAGTCCCCAATGGGGACACAGAGTACCTTAGAGTTGCAGGGCCCAGTCCCTGAGGTTGAATAGACTCCGGTCCGGCAGATTCCCACAGGGGCTGCGGAGGGAGCACGGTCCCAGTAAATGGATGACCGCTCAGGATCCCACTTCTCCCAGAGCCGCTAAGGGATGGTGAAGGAGACGGCATGAGGCTTCGGCCTTTGTACCCGCAATGGGTACCTCAACCTTAACAACACCGCCGACGTAGTGGGGTGAGAAGGGAACATGCCGGGGGCCCCGTGGAGGCCCTCTTTTCTTCCAACCGACATAACTAATATGAGAATGCATGAGTGGATGTGTGCCTCCTTCCACACAAAGCATAAAACTGAGGAGCCCGTGATCCACGGGAGGGTGTATAGGCAGAGGGGAGGGGTTACACTTTTTAAAGTGTAATACTTTGTGTGGCCTCCGGAGGCAGAAGCTATACACCCAATTGTCTGGGTCTCCCAATGGAGCGACAAAGAAAAATAAAATAAAATACAAAACAATAATAAAACATAAAACAAAGTATAAAACAAAATCTAAAACAATAATATAAAATAAAACTAAAAATATAAAATAATATAAAACAATAAAATATATAATAAAAATCTAAAAAACAATACTAAAATCTAAAATAATAGTAAAACTAAATAAAATGTAGAACAATATAAAACAATCTAAAAACAATAATAAAATAATACAATCTAATATATATATATATATATATATATATATTATAATAATAAAATTAACAAAATATAAAACAATATAAAACAATACTAAAATATATAATAAAATCTAAAATAAAAATATATTAAAAAAATCAAAAATAAAATCTAAAGTATAAAACAATAAAATAAAAAATAAACAAAGATGAATAATAATAATGAAATAAACTATAGAAGGTGAAGAAACAAAGACCTTTTCATAGTCCTATACATAATTTTAGTGGAGTAACAAAAAAAACCCCAGCATCCCAGAGACCACATAAAGGAGAAAAAGACTGCACTCAATGCCATTCACGGTTATATAAAAGGAACGTCACACAAATCATACTCACCACCCACACATTGTTGCGCGCCTGTAGCTCTGCATTAACCCTGTACCCTCCAAAATCCCCATCCAGCTCCAGACCAGCCGATTTTGCCAATTCAGTGTTCGGTTCCAGACCGACTGCTGCCACAATGTGATCCGTTTCAACCTAGAGAAGGAAAGAAAAGCTTCACGAGTCTGATAAAGTATATAAAAGCTCAGATATGAAAGAAGGGAATTTTGTTACTTACCGTAAATTCCTTTTCTTCTAGCTCCTATTGGGAGACCCAGACGATTGGGGTGTATAGCTACTGCCTCCGGAGGCCACACAAAGCATTACACTAAAAAGTGTAAGGCCCCTCCCCTTCTGGCTATACACCCCCAGTGGGATCACTGGCTCACCAGTTTTAGTGCAAAAGCAAGAAGGAGGAAAGCCAATAACTGGTTTAAACAAATTCACTCCGAAGTAACATCGGAGAACTGAAAACCATTCAACATGAACAACATGTGTACCCGAAAACAACCAAAAATCCCGAAGGACAACAGGGCGGGTGCTGGGTCTCCCAATAGGAGCTAGAAGAAAAGGAATTTACGGTAAGTAACAAAATTCCCTTCTTCTTCGGCGCTCCATTGGGAGACCCAGACGATTGGGACGTCCAAAAGCTGTCCCTGGGTGGGTAAAGAAATACCTCATGTTAGAGCTGCAAGACAGCCTTCCCCTACAGGGAGGCAACTGCCGCCTGCAGGACTCTTCTACCTAGGCTGGCATCCGCCGAAGCATAGGTATGCACCTGATAATGTTTGGTGAAAGTGTGCAGACTCGACCAGGTAGCTGCCTGGCACACCTGTTGAGCCGTAGCCTGGTGCCGTAATGCCCAGGACGCACCTACGGCTCTGGTAGAATGGGCCTTCAGCCCTGATGGAACCGGAAGCCCAGTAGAACGGTAGGCTTCAAGGATTGGTTCCTTGATCCATTGAGCCAGGGTGGATGTTGCAGCCTGCGATCCCTTGCGCTGACCAGTGACAAGGACAAAGAGTGCATCCGAGCGGCGCAGGAGCGCCGTGCGGGAATGTAGATTCTGGGTGCTCTACACCAGATCCAACAATGCAAAGCCATTACATATCGATGAAATGGATAAAAGGAAGGTAAGGAGATATCCTGATTGTGATAAAAAGGGGATACCACCTTAGGGAGAAACTCTGGGATCGGACGCAGCACTACCTTATCTTGGTGAACACCAGGAAGGGAGCTTTGGATGATCGCGCTGCTAGTTCGGACACTCTCCGAAAAGACGTGACCGCTACCAGAAAGGCCACTTTCTGTGAAAGTCGAGAAAGTGAAAACAACCCTCAGAGGCTCGAAGGGCGGCTCCTAGAGAGCAATTAATACCCTGTGCAGATCCCATGGGTCTGACGGCCTCTTGTACGGAGGGACAATGTGATAACCCCCCTGCAGGAACGTGCGTACCTGAGGAAGTCGTACTAGGCGCTTCTGAAAGAATACCGACAGCGCTGCGACTTGTCCTTTAAGGGAGCCGAGCGACAAACCTTTTCCCAATCCAGATGCAGGAAGGGGGGAAAAAGGAGACAATGCAAATGGCCAGGGAGACACTCCCTAAGCAGAGCACCAAGATAAGAATAACTTCCACGTCTTGTGGTAGATTTTGGCAGACGTCGGCTTCCTAGCCCGTCTCATGGTGGCAATGACGTCTTGAGATAATCCTGAAGACGCTAGGATCTCGGACTCGATGGCCACACAGTCCGGATCAGGGCCGTAGAATTCAGTGGAAAGAACGGCCCTTGGGACAGTAAGTCTGGCCGGTCTGAGAGTGCCCACGGTTGGCCGACCGTGAGATGCCACAGATCCAGGACCACGACCTCCTCGGTCAGTCTGGGACGACGAGGATGGCGCGGCGGCAAGCGGAGCTGAGCTTGCGTAGCACTCTGGGCAACAGTGCCAGAGTAGGAAACACATAGGGTAGCTGGAACTGCGACCAATCCTGAACTAGGGCGCCTGCCGCCAGAGCTCTTTGCTCGTGAGACCGCGCCATGAAAATCGGGACCTTGTTGTTGTGCCGAGACGCCATTAGGTCGACGTCCGGCATCCTCCAGCGGCTACAGATTTCCTGACACCATACTGGGTGCAGAGGCCATTCCCCTGCGTCCATGCCCAGGCGACTGAGGAAGTCTGCTTCCCAATTTTCTACGCCCGGGATGTGAACTGCGGATATGGTGGATGCTCTGTCCCCCACCCACATCAGAATCCGCCGGATTGCCTGGTAGGCTTGGCGATGCGTGTTCCGCCTTGGTGGGCGATGTCTGCCACCGCTGTGGAATTGTCCGACTGAATTCGGATCTGTTTTCCTTCCAGCCACTGCTGGAAGGCTTGCAGGGCAAGATGCACTGCCCAGATTTCCAGAACATTGATCTGAAGGATGGACTCCTCTGGAGAGAGTCCTTGACCGTCTGAGAAGGGAAACGTTCCTTTCTAGGGACGTCGACTCCCCAACCCATTGGCAAAGCATGTCCCATTGAAGTGGACGCAGATGAAACTGCGCGAAAGTGACTGCCTCTGCATGAGGCGTCTTAAGGGGTGTGACTGGCCTTGAAGGAGAGACTGCACCCCCGTCTGTAGTGAACGCTGCTTGTCCAGCGGAAGCTTCACTATCGCTGAGGGAGTGTGAAACTCCATGCCCAGATATGTCAGCGATTGGGTCGGTGCCCGATGTAACCTTGAAAAGTTGATGATCCACCCGAAACTCTGGAGAGTCTCCAGCGCCACGTTCAGGCTGTGTCGGCATGCCTCTTGAGAGGGTGCCTTGACAAGTGGATCGTCCAGTAAGGATCACAGAGTGACCCTGAGAGTGCAGGACTGCTCCCACTGCTGCCCTGAACTTGGTGAAAACCCGTAGGGCTGTCGCCAGACCGAAGGGCAGTGGTACGCACTGAAGATGCTCGTCTTCAATAACGAAACGTAGCAAACGCTGGTGCTCTGGAGCAATCGGCACGTGGAGATAAGCATCCTGATGTCTATTGATGCTAGGAAATCTCCTTGAGACATTGAGGCAATGACGGAGCGGAGGGTTACATCCGGAACCGCCTGGCCTTCACGTGCTTGGTGAGCAGTTTTAGGTCCAGAACGGAACGGAAAAAGCCACCCTTTTTTGGCACCCCAATAAGATTGGAGGAAAAAACCGTGTCTTGTTCCTGGAGAGGAACAGGGATTACCACTCCTTCTGCCTGCAGAAGAGCATCGGCTCGGTGGGGGGAGGGGGGGGGGGGGGGGGGGGAGTTCTGAAGAATCGAGCCGGAGGACAAGAACAGAGCTCTATCCTGTACACGTGAGACACAATGTCTCTCACCCACCGGTCTGTGACCTGTGGCAGCTAAATGTACCCAGAAGCGGGAGATTCTGCCACCAACCGCGGATGCGGGGAGAGAGAGCTGAAATACATGAGGAGATCGCCTTGGTAGCGGTTCCTCCTGCTGCCTTCCTTGGGCGTGAATGAGCCCGGCCGGAATCTGAGCCCCTCTGAGCCTTTTGAGCCCTTTTAGACGAGGACAATTGGGACTTGCCCGAGCCTGGGAAGGACCAACCTCGACTGTCCCCTCAGGACAGCATTACTAGGGTAAGTCGCAATGCAGACATTGCGAGGTTAAGGACACCACCTGCGGCACAGATGTACATGTGCTCAAGACCAGCTGCGCAAGACCAGCTGAAATAGGTTAGGGTGCCCATACGGCTGCGAATGCCGGAGCAACCGACACGCTGATAGCTTCACAGACAGATTTCAACCAGAGGTCTATCTGTCTGTCAATGGCATCTTTAAGTGAATTCCCATCTCCACTGCAACTATGGATCTAGCCGCAAGCCTGGAGATTGGGGGATCCACCTTTGGACCCTGGGTCCAGGGCTGTACCACATCAGGGTAAAGGGATAACGTGCATCCTTAATACGTTTGGAGAAAACGTTTATCTGGTAAGCGTGGTGTTTCTGAACTGCGTCTCTGAAGTCAGCGTGGTCAGAAAAAGTACTCAATCTACGCATGAGTACTGAAAAAGGATTTCTCCTGCTGTGAAGCTGACTCCTCCACTGGGGGAGCTGAGGGAGAAACATGCAACATTCCATTGATGGACGCTATAAGATCATTCACTATGGCGTCACCATCCGGTGTATCCGGATTGAGAGCGGTGTCAGGACCAATGCCCTGATCAGCTACGTCTGCCTCATCATACAGAGAGTCGTCCTGCTGGGACCTTGACCAGTGATGAAGCCGAGTGTCGCACCCAGCGAGCTAGCTTAGGCTGTCTGGGACTGCCGTCCGTGTCAGAGCCTTCACCCTGGAATGCCTGGGACCCCCCCGGAGCACTGAGTACGTTCCAAATGAGGGTGGCCAGGGAGCATTAATCAAGATTGCCCATGGCCTGTCTGGACTGCAAAGTCTCCATCCCATGACAATCTCCGTCCCTGTCCCTGGACAGGGTTCACAGGTGGTTCCTTTGGCCACCTCTAGTAGAGACCCCGGCTGACCAAGTGCTACAGGGGAGCATTGCACACAATGGGGGTCAGTGGAACCTGCCGGTGGAACAGTATCACATGCAGGAAAAGCAGCATAGAAAGCCTGTGTTGCTTTTTTGCTGCTGTATTCTAGTCATCTATGCAATGTACAGCATACAAGCATAAACACTTCAGCACATGCAATACAAGCAGCATAGAAAGCCTGTGCCTTGGCACCCTTGCTTTTTTGCTGCTGTTGTCCAGCCATCTAGGAGAATATAGCCCAGAGTAGCGACCGTACAGTGCAATGTATAGCATACAAGCATATATACAAATGAACACTTCAGCACATGCAGTACAAGCAGCCTATAAAGCCTGTGCCTTGGCACCCATGCTTTTTTGCTGCTGTTGTCCAGCCCTCTAGGAGAATATAGCCAAGAGTAGCGACCGTACAGTGCAATGTATAGCATACAAGCATAAGTACAAATGAACACTTCAGCCATGCAATACAAGCAGCCTAGAAAACCTGTGCCTTAGCACCCTTGCGTTTTTGCTGCTGTTATCTCGCCATCTAGAAGGGCATATAGCCAAAGATAGCGACCTACAGTGCAGTGTATAGCATACAAGCATAAAATACAAATGGACACTTCGGTATTTAGTGGGGTCAGCACTTCAGGTGCTGCTTACCGCCCGCCTATAACGCGGGTGTGTGGTCGCCAGAGCCCTGTGCTGGTTGCCCAGAGCATGTCTCCGTTCCCCAGCTCGGACTGCGTGCAGGAATGGCTGCCGGCGTCCTTCTCCAGCTCGTGTGACGAGGGGCGGGCCGTGGGCGTGCCCCAGACAAGAGCGGGAAACTGGCGTCCCACTGTGTCCAGTGAAGGGGGCTGGAGAATGCAAAGCAGACTCCAGCCCTCGGCGCTGACTGTCTGTACAGCGTCCCGCCTCTCCCCTGACTGGCAGGGCTGGAGGCGGGAACGAAACGAAAACTAGGCCGCAAAGCCGGGGACTCGAGTAATAAGCGCGGCCGTCCATGTGCACGGCCAGCGCGGAAGTCCCCGGCGCACCACAAGTCCCAGCCGCGCCACAATGTAAAAAACACCCAGCAACGGCCGGCGCGGCAGTTCCCAATACATAAAGTCACTCAGCAAAGCTGTAGTGACTAATAGCACGAGCGCTCTGCGCTGTTGCCCCCGGCGCACTAACACTCCCAGCAATGCTGGTGTGTGTGTGCGCGCTTGCCCGGGGACACAGAGTACCTTAATGTAGCAGGGCCTGTCCCTGACGATACTCAGCTCCATATCCAGCAGGTTCTCTGGGTCTGTGGATGGAGCCCGGTCTCAGTGCCTGGAGACCGGTAAGATCCCACTTCACCCAGAGCCCTGAGGGGGGATGGGGAAGGAAAACAGCATGTGGGCTCCAGCCTCCGTACCCGCAATGGGTACCTCAACCTTACAAACCGCAAGTGGGGTGAGAAGGGAGCATGCTGGGGACCCCATATGGGCCCACTTTTCTTCCATCCGACATAGTCAGCAGCTGCTGCTGACTAAACAGTGGAGCTATGCGTGGATGTCTGACCTCCTTCGCACAAAGCAGAAAACTGGTGAGCCAGTGATCCCACTGGGGGTGTATAGCCAGAAGGGGAGGGGCCTTACACTTTTTAGTGTAATGCTTTGTGTGGCCTCCGGAGGCAGTAGCTATACACCCCAATCGTCTGGGTCTCCCAATGGAGCGCCGAAGAAATGGTAGATTGTGTGTATATATCTAGTATACTTAACACTAGAAGTCCCATAAATTTCGAGCTCTATGGGTTCCAAAGGTAGAAATGTTAAATGACCCCTCTCTGGGACTTCTAGCGTTAAAAGGGGTCTCACGTTCATAAAGTGCTTGTAAAACTTTGCTATATACTCCCTACTAAGAATGCTATGAATTCTCAAGAACAGAGGGATGTTTAATTCTTTAGTTTACAGCTTGTAATCTAGGTTATCAGCCAGCTTTGCAGGCAAGCAGCAAGTGTTTGCAGGCTGTTGGCTATACAGCTTGTAAGTGCTGCTCTGAAGTTGGCCAGATGGGTGGACTCTGACGTCCGCGGAGCTCCTGTACTGCAGAGACGTAGCAGCATTGCAGAGCGTACAGTGCTGCCCATCCGTGCTGCCATGCTCCTAGTCTGACCGGTCAATCATCAGGACCATCAGGAGTGCACTGGCCCCTTCCCCTGACAAGCAGGATATACAAATATTGAAATGATTGCAAAGTATCTTCATACATAAGAATCAGCAACACACATCACTCCAGCTGTTGTGAAGCTCCAGCTCCAGCCATGCCAGAAGCTGTAAACACATGCCTGGAGTTGTCTTTCGGAAGAGCTGGCTTTCTGCAAGTTACTGACCCATCTTAGGGACTGTTCATGTTTGTATTCACTACATTCACTGTACAAAGTCAGGGTGCTGGCATGTATATATTGCACGGAGGAGTGAGGAATTTCATACAGTGGTATCTGTCACCCATAGAATGCAACGGCTACAAAATCTATGCCAAGCAGTATACTTCGTAACCAAAGTCCACAGGATGGAATAGTGTCTCATACAATATTATATATATATATATATATATACACACACACACACACACACACACTTTAGTATGCTGAGAAATACTGGCCACAGAAATGCCAAAAGGGACAGACATTTGGCCTATGTGCAGCTTGTGTAACCCTAGGAACATGTTTGGATTAGGGCTATAACTATAGAGATTACTAGGGGGAAGATTGATGAATGAGTGTTTCTAGAGGCGCTCGTTTCCAGATGATCAAGCAGTGTAAACAGATGGCCGATCACACATTGAATGAGCAAATGGGTGGGTACAGTGCCTGGAGTCAACACCCCCCCTTTCCCTGCACCCTCCCACACATTTCATAGTGCAGTGGTCTCAAAGACGCTACCTGTAGCGGGCGGCCCCTGATCCTTCTTGCGGCGCACAGGCTCATGGCCCCCCTTGATGATCGCTGCCTGTGCTGGGAGCCTGTGCAGTCAGCGCTTTATATCAGATGACAGATTTCCGGGCGCTGCGCAGTTGCGAGCTCTGTATACAGCTACTGCAATGATTAGCTGCTGGCCAATCAGAGGCCAGCAGCAGATCACTGGAGAAGCTGTACAGAGAGCTCATCCCTGCACAGCGCCCAGAAATCGGTCATCTGATATAAAGCTCTGTCAGCAGTGGCCCCTGCACTGGCATCAAGGGGGCTGCGGGCAGCAAGAAGCAAACAGGACACCAAGGGAACAGAGGACAGGTGAGGAGAATTTGTCTTTGTTTTTTTGTGTGTGTGAAGAATGGCAGACTAGGAGGCAATTCTACAGGAGAGAGCATTGCTACAAGAAGAGGACCAGGAAAGGGGACATTATTACAGGATGAGCAGAAGGATATGTACATTACTGCAGGATGGGCACAAGGATGGGGCACATTACTATATGATGGGCACAATATTACAGGATGGGGCATATTACTATAGGATAGGCACAATACTACTGGATGGGCACAAGGATGGGGCATATTACTATAGGATGCGCACAATACTACAGGCTAGGCACAAAAATGGGGCACATTATTACAGGATGGGGGCATTACTATAGGATTGGCACAAGGAACTACATTATATGTGCCCATATTGTCCTCTGTAGTAATGGGCCCATATTGTCCTCTGCTAAAGGTCTGTTCTGGGCAGAATACTGACAGCCAATGAGTGTGCAGAGGGCGGGGCTGGACAATGAGGCTGGGCGGTGCCAGCTCTGACTGTGAAGTTTGGCAACCAAGCACAGGAAAAGAAGGGAATTTTGTTTACTTACCGTAAATTCCTTTTCTTCTAGCTCCTATTGGGAGACCCAGACAATTGGGTGTATAGCTTCTGCCTCCGGAGGCCACACAAAGTATTACACTTTAAAAAGTGTAACCCCTCCCCTCTGCCTATACACCCTCCCGTGCATCACGGGCTCCTCAGTTTTGGTGCAAAAGCAGGAAGGAGGAAACTTATAAATTGGTCTAAGGTAAATTTACTCCGAAGGATGTTCGGAGAACTGAAAACCATGAACCAAGAGAACCATTCAACATGAACAACATGTGTACACAAAAGAACAAACAGCCCGAAGGGAACAGGGGCGGGTGCTGGGTCTCCCAATAGGAGCTAGAAGAAAAGGAATTTACGGTAAGTAAACAAAATTCCCTTCTTTGTCGCTCCATTGGGAGACCCAGACAATTGGGACGTCCAAAAGCAGTCCCTGGGTGGGTAAAAGAATACCTCGATAAAAAGAGCCGAAAACGACCCCCTCTTACAGGTGGGCAACCGCCGCCTGAAGGACTCGCCTACCTAGACTGGCGTCTGCCGAAGCATAGGTATGCACCTGATAGTGTTTCGTGAAAGTGTGAAAACTAGACCACGTAGCTGCCTGACACACCTGCTGAGCCGTAGCCCGGTGCCGCAATGCCCAGGACGCACCCACGGCTCTGGTAGAATGGGCTTTCAGCCCCAAAGGAAGCGGAAGCCCAGAAGAACAGTAGGCTTCAAGAATCGGTTCCTTGATCCACCGAGCCAAGGTTGACTTGGAAGCCTGCGAACCCTTACGCTGGCCAGCGACAAGGACAAAGAACGCATCTGAACGGCGCAGGGGCGCCGTGCGAGACACGTAGAGCCGGAGTGCTCTCACCATATCTAATGAGTGCAAATCCTTTTCACATTGGTGAATTGGATTAGGGCAAAATGAAGGTAAGGAGATATCCTGATTGAGATGAAAAGGAGATACCACCTTAGGGAGAAATTCCGGAACAGGACGCAGAACCACCTTATCCTGGTGAAAAACCAGGAAGGGGGCTTTGCATGACAGCGCTGCCAGCTCCGACACTCTACGGAGCGATGTAACTGCCACTAGAAATGCCACCTTCTGCGAAAGACGTGATAAAGAGACATCCCGCAGCGGCTCGAAAGGTGGTTTCTGAAGAGCCGTTAGCACCCTGTTAAGGTCCCAGGGTTCCAGCGGGCGCTTGTAAGGTGGGACTATGTGGCAAACTCCCTGCAGGAACGTACGGACCTGCGGAAGCCTGGCTAGACGCTTTTGAAAAAATACGGATAGCGCCGATACTTGTCCCTTGAGAGAGCCGAGAGACAAACCCTTGTCCATTCCAGATTGAAGGAATGAAAGAAAAGTGGGTAAGGCAAAGGGCCAGGGAGTAAAACCATTATCAGAGCACCAGGATAAGAAGATCCTCCAAGACCTGTAATAGATCTTGGCAGACGTTGGTTTCCTGGCCTGTCTCATGGTGGCAATGACATCTTGAGATAACCCTGAGGACGCTAGGAGCCAGGACTCAATGGCCACACAGTCAGGTTGAGGGCCACAGAATTCAGATGGAAAAGAATGGAATTTTGTTTACTTACCGTAAATTCCTTTTCTTCTAGCTCTAATTGGGAGACCCAGACAATTGGGTGTATAGGCTATGCCTCCGGAGGCCGCACAAAGTATTACACTCAAAAGTGTTAAGCCCCTCCCCTTCTGCCTATACACCCCCCGTGCTCCCACGGGCTCCTCAGTTTTGGTGCAAAAGCAAGAAGGAGGAAAAGATTATAAACTGGTGTAAAGTAGATTCAATCCGAAGGAATATCGGAGAACTGAAACCAAACAACATGAACAACATGTGTACACAAAAAAACAGGGGCGGGTGCTGGGTCTCCCAATTAGAGCTAGAAGAAAAGGAATTTACGGTAAGTAAACAAAATTCCCTTCTTCTTTGTCGCTCTATTGGGAGACCCAGACAATTGGGATGTCCAAAAGCAATCCCTGGGTGGGTAAAATAATACCTCGTAATAGAGCCGTAAAACGGCCTCTTCCTACAGGTGGGCAACCGCCGCCTGAAGGACTCATCTACCTAGGCTGGCATCCGCCGAAGCATAGGTATGCCCCTGATAGTGTTTCGTGAAAGTGTGCAGGCTCGACCAGGTAGCCGCCTGACACACCTGCTGACCCGTAGCCTGGTGCCTCAAAGCCCAGGACGCGCCCCCGGCTCTGGTAGAATGGGCCGAGAGCCCTGAGGGAACCGGCAGCCCGGTAAGCTTCGAGAATTGGTTCCTTGATCCACCGGGCCAGGGTTGATTTGGAAGTCTGTGACCCTTTACGCTGGCCAGCGACAAGGACAAAGAGTGCATCCGAGCGGCGCAGGGGCGCCGTACGAGAAATGTACAGCCTGAGTGCTCTCACCAGATCTAACCAGTGCAAATCCTTTTCACATTGGTGAACTGGATGATGACAAAAAGAGGGTAAGGAGATATCCTGATTGAGATGAAAGGGGGGTACCACCCTTGGGAGAAATTCCAGAACCGGACGCAGAACCACCTTGTCCTGGTGAACACCAGGAAAGGGGCTTTGCACGACAACATTGCTAGCTCAGACACTCTCCGAAGTGAAGTGACTGCTACTAGGAAAATCACTTTCTGCGAAAGGCGTGAGAAAGAAATATCCCTTATTGGATCGAATGGTGGTTTCTGAAGAACCATCAGCACCCCGTTCAGATCCCAGGGTTCTAACGGCCGCTTGTAAGGAGGAACGATATGACAAACCCCCTGCAGGAACGTGCGTACCTGTGGAAGTCTGGCTAGGCGCTACTGGAAAAAACACAGAGAGCGCTGAGACTTGTCCCTTAAGGGAGCCGAGCGACAAACCCTTTTCCAGTCCAGATTGAAGGAAGGACAGAAAAATGGGCAAGGCAAAAGGCCAGGGAGAAAAACCCCGAGCAGAGCACCACGACAGGAAAATTTTTCCACGTCCTGTGGTAGCTCTTGGCGGACGTTGGTTTCCTAACCTGTCTCATAGTGGCAATGACCTCTTGAGATAATCCTGAAGACGCTAGATCTAGGACTCAATGGCCACAGTGTCAGGTTGAGGGCCGCAGAATTCAAATGGAAAAACGGCCCTTGAGACAGCAAGTCTGGTCGGACTGGTAGTGCCCACGTTTGGCCTACCGTGAGATGCCACAGATCCGGGTACCACGACCTCCTCGGCCAGTCTGGAGTGACGAGGATGGCGCGGCGGCAGTCGGCCCTGATCGTGCGTAACACTCTGGGCAACAGTGCCAGCGGAGGAAACACATAAGGGAGTTGAAACTGCGACCAATTCCGAACTAAGGCGTCTGCCGCCATAGCTCTGTGATCGTGAGAGCGTGCCATGAATGCCGTGACCTTGTTGTTGTGCCGGGACGCCATTAGGTCGACGTCCGGCCTCCCTCAGCGGCAACAGATCTCCTGAAACACGCCCGGGTGAAGAGACCATTCCCCTGCGTCCATGCCCTGGCGACTGAGAAAGTCTGCTTCCCAGTTTTCGACGCCCGGGATGTGAACTGCGGAGATGGTGGAGGCCGTGGCTTCCACCCACATCAAAATCCGCCGGACTTCCTGGAAGGCTTGCCGACTGCGTGTTCCGCCTTGGTGGTTGATGTAAGCCACCACTGTGGAGTTGTCCGACTGAATTCGGATCTGCTTGCCTTCCAGCCACTGCTGGAACACTTTTTAGGGCAAGATACACTGCCCTGATCTTCAGAACATTGATCTGAAGCGAGGACTCTTGCTGAGTCCACGTACCCTGAGCCCTGTGGTGGAGAAAGACTGCTCCCCACCCTGACAGACTCGCGTCCGTCGTGACCACCTCCCAGGATGGGGGTAGGAAGGATTTCCCATGCGATAATGAAGTGGGAAGAAAGCCACCCCCTAAGGGAAGCTTTGGTTGCCTGAGAGAGGGAGACGTTCCTGTCGAGGGACGTCGGTTTCCTGTCCTATTTGCGTAGGATGTCCCAATGAAGAGGACGCGGGTGAAACTGCGCGAAAGGAACTGCCTCCATTGCTGCCACCATCTTCCCCAGGAAGTGCATGAGGCCCTTCAAGGGGTGTGCTTGACCTTGAAGGAGAGATTGCACCCCTTTCTGTAGTGAACGCTTGTTGATCAGCGGAAGCTTCACTATCGCCGATAGGGTATGAAACTCCATGCCAAGATATGTCAGCGATTGGGCTGGTGTCAGATTTGACTTTGGAAAATTGATGATCCACCCGAAACTCTGGAGAGCCCCCAGAGAAGCGTCGGGGCTGTGTTGGCATGCCTCTTGAGAGGGTGCCTTGATCAGCAGATCATCCAAGTAAGGGATCACCGAGTGACCCTGAGAGTGGAGGACCGCAACTACTGTAGCCCTGACCTTGGTGAAAACCCGTGGGGCTGTAGCCAGGCCGAACTGCAGTGCCACGAACTGCAGGTGTTCGTCTCCTATGGTGAAGCGCAAGAAGCGTTGGTGCTCTGGAGCCACCGGTACGTGGAGAAAAGCATCTTTGATATCGATCGATGCAAGGAAATCTTCTGGGGACATTGAGTCGATGACTGAGCGGAGGGTTTCCATCCGGAACCGTCTGGTCTATACGTGTTTGTTGAGCAGTTACGGGTCCAGGACAGGACGGAAAGACCCGTCCTTCTTTGTAACCACAAACAGGTTGGAGAAAAACCCGTGACCCTGTTGCTGAATAGGAACAGGGACCACCACTCCTTCTGCCTTCAGAGTGCCCAGCGCCTGCAGAAGAGCCTCGGCTCGCTCGGGAGGCGGGGATAACCTGAAGAATCGAGTCGGGGGACGAGAGGCGAACTCTAACTTGTAACCGTGAGCCAGAATGTCTCTCGCCCAACGGTCTTTTACCCTTGGCAGCCAGGAGTCGCAAAAGCGGGAAAGCCTGCCACCAACCGAGGATGCGGATTGAGGAGACCGAAAGCCATCAAGAAGCCGCTTTGGTAGCGGCACCTCCGGTGGTCTTTTTGACTTAGACCGCCATGAATCGGAGAGCCCTTGATCTATTCAGAGGCCTTTTGGACGAGGAAAATTGGGACCTGCCCGCGCCCCGAAAGAACCGAAACCTCGACTGCCCCATCCTCTGTTGGGGTATGTTCGGTTTGGGCTGGGGTAAGGATGTATCCTTTCCCTTGTATTGTTTGATGATTTCATCCAAACGTTCGCCAAACGGTCGGTCGCCAGAAATTGGCAAACTGGTTAAACGCTTTTTTGGAAGCAGAATCTGCCTTCCAGTTCCGTAGCCACAAGGCCCTGCAGAGTACCACCGAATTGGCGGAAGCAACCGCCATACGGCTCGCAGAGTCCAGGACAGCATTAATAGCGTAAGACGCAAATGCCGACGTCTGTGTGGCTGCGTCAATTTGCGCTTGACCTGCTGAGATAGCTTGTAGCACCCATACGGCTGCAAATGCTGGTGCAAAAGAAGCGCTGATAGCTTCATAGATGGATTTCAACCAGAGCTCCATCTGCCTGTGAGTGGCATCTTTGATTGATAGACGCTATAAGATCGTTCACTATGGCGTCCCCGTCAGGCGTATCAAGATTGAGAGCGGCCTCAGGATCAGAATCCTGATCAGCTGTCTCCGCTTCATCATCCAGGGATTCCCCCCGCTGAGACCCTGACCAATATGAAGATGTCGAGGGAATTTCCCAGCGAGCTCGCTTAGACGGTCAGGGGCTGGGGTCTGTATCAGAGACCTCACTCTGGGATCTATGAGACACCCCGGGGAGACCTCTGGTCCAACTGAGGTGGGCCAGGGAGCAATGATTCAACAGTGCCCCTGTGCTGAGATACCGGTCTGGATTGCTCAGTGGATCCTGCCGGCAGAGGGGTCGTACATGCGGCGCAGGCAGCATAGTAAGCCTGTGGTTTGGCGCTCCTGCCTTTTATGGGCGCCATGCTGTTGACTTCCCTGAGCAACACAATATCTATACAGAATCAACTGTGCACCATACAGTGTAAAGCATATCTTATAAACATATGATTTAAAATTACACTCCTGCACAAATGTGGCTAGCACCACAGATGCTGCATACCCCCCGCATAAAGCGGTTGTGAGGCCACCAGGGTCCCTGCCTGGGTCTGTCAGAATTTGTCCCCCTCTGCAGCATTCAAGGAGCTGACAGGAATGGCTGCCGGCTTCTGAGGAGAGGACAGTGAGGGGGGTGGAGCATGCAAAGCATGCTCCAGCCCTCAGTGCTGCTCATCCTGTGCAGCGTCCCGCCCTTCCCCTGCTTGTCAGGGCTGTGGGCGGGAGGAAGAAAGACTAGGCCGCAAAAGCCGGGGACTCGAGTAATAAACGCGGCCGCCGTAAAAGCGCGGCCGCGCGGAAGTCCCCGGCGCACTACAAGTCCCAGCCGCGCCTCAGTGTCAAAACATGGCGGCGGCGGTCAGCGCGGTAGTCTCCCTACATAAACACACTCAGCGATGCTGAGTGTGTAATGGCACGGCTGCCGGCGTCCTGAGAGAGGAGGAAGCCGTGGGCGTGACCCTTAGAAAGTGCGGGAACTGGTGCCTCACAGTGCAGTGAGGGGAGTGGAGTATGCAAAGCATGCTCCAGCCCTCACTGCAGCTCGTCTGTAAAGCGTCCCGCCCTTCCCCTGCCTGTCAGGGCTGTGGGCGGGAGGAGGAAACACTAGGCCGTACAAGCCGGGGACTCAAGTAATAAGCGCGGCTGCCATAAAAGCGCGACCGCGCGGAAGTCCCCGGCGCACTACAAGTCCCAGCCGCGCCTCAGTGTTAAAAACATGGCGGCGGCGGTAGTACGGTAGTCCCCCTACATAAACACACTCAGCGACGCTGAGTGTGTAATGGCACATTAACCCGGTCAGCGCCGCGGTCCCCGGTGCACTAGCACACCCAGCAATGCTGGAGTGTTGCTGTGCGCGGTCCCCACAGGGACACAGAGTACCTTCAAGTAGCAGGGCCATGTCCCTGAACGATACTCGGCTCCTATCCAGCAGAGTCTTAGGAGCTGTGGATGGAGCACGGTCTCAGTGCCTGGAGACCGGTAAGATCCCACTTCACCCAGAGCCCTGAGGGGGATGGGGAAGGAAAACAGCATGTGGGCTCCAGCCTCCGTACCCGCAATGGATACCTCAACCTTAACAACACCGCCGACAAGAGTGGGGTGAGAAGGGAGCATGCTGGGGGCCCTATATGGGCCCACTTTTCTTCCATCCGACATGGTCAGCAGCTGCTGCTGACCCATCTATGGAGCTGTGCGTGCGTGTCTGACCTCCTTCGCACAAAGCAAAAAACTGAGGAGCCCGTGGGAGCACGGGGGGTGTATAGGCAGAAGGGGAGGGGCTTAACACTTTTGAGTGTAATACTTTGTGCGGCCTCCGGAGGCATAGCCTATACACCCAATTGTCTGGGTCTCCCAATAGAGCGACAAAGAAACGGCCCTTGTGACAGCAAGTCTGGGCGGTCTGGGAGCGCCCACGGTTGACCCACCGTGAGATGCCACAGATCCGGGTACCACGACCGCCTCGGCCAATCTGGGGCGACGAGAATGGCGCGACGACAGTCGGACCTGATTTTGCGCAGCACTCTTGGCAGCATCGCCAGAGGAGGAAATACATAAGGCAGTCGAAACTGCGACCAATCCTGAACTAATGCGTCCGCCGCCAGAGCTCTGTGATCTTGAGACCGGGCCATGAATGCCGGGACTTTGTTGTTGTGCCGTGACGCCATGAGATCGACGTCCGGCGTTCCCCAGCGGCGACAGATCTCTCGAAACACGTCTGGGTGAAGAGACCATTCCCCCGCGTCCATGCCCTGACGACTGAGAAAATCTGCTTCCCAGTTTTCTACGCCCGGGATGTGAACTGCGGAGATGGTGGAGGCTGTGGCTTCCACCCACTGCAGAATCCGTCGGACCTCCTGGAAGGCTTGACGACTGCGAGTGCCGCCTTGGTGGTTGATGTATGCGACGGCAGTGGCGTTGTCCGACTGGATACAGATCTGCCTGCCCTCCAGCCACCGATGAAAAGCCAATAGGGCTAGATACACTGCCCTTATCTCCAGAATATTGATCTGAAGGGATGACTATCGGAGTCCAGGTTCCCTGAGCCCTGTGGTGGAGAAAAACCGCCCCCCACCCTGACAGGCTCGCGTCCGTGGTGACCACAGCCCAGGTTGGGGGTAGGAAGGATTTTCCCCGCGACAGAGAGTTGGTAAGGAGCCACCACTGAAGTGACGTCTTGGTTGCAAGGGAAAGAGAGCCGTTCCTGTCGAGGGAAGTCGACCTCCTGTCCCATTTGCGGAGAATGTCCCACTGGAGTGGCCGCAGATGGAATTGCGCGAAGGGCACTGCCTCCATCGCTGCCACCATCTTCCCCAGGAAGTGCATGAGACGCCTCAAGGGGTGTGACTGACCCCGAAGAAGAGATTGCACCCCTGCCTGCAGAGAAAGCTGTTTGTCCAGCGGTAGCATGACTACCGCTGACTGAGTATGAAACTCCATCCCGAGGTAAGTCAGTGATTGGGTCGGTGTCAACTTGGATTTTGGGAAGTTGATGATCCACCCAAACTACTGGAGAGTCGCCAGAGCGACGGTAAGGCTGTGTTGACACGCCATCTGAGAGGGTGCCCTGACCAGAAGATCGTCTAAGTAGGGAATCACCGAGTGGCCCTGAGAGTGTAGGACCGCCACAACAGATGCCATGACCTTTGTGAACACCCGTGGGGCTGTCGCCAGGCCGAAAGGCAATGCCACGAACTGAAGGTGTTCGTCCCCAATGGCGAAACGCAAAAAGCGTTGATGTTCGGGTGCGATCGGCACATGGAGATAAGCATCCTTGATGTCGATCGATGCTAGGAAGTCTCCTTGTGACATCGATGCGATGACCGAGCGGAGAGATTCCATCCGAAACCGTCTGGTACTCACATGTCTGTTGAGTAGTTTGAGGACCAGAACGGGACGGAACGAACCGTCCTTCTTTGGCACCACAAACAAGTTGGAGTAAAAGCCGCGACCATGTTCCTGGGGAGGAACAGGGATCACAACTCCTTCTGTCTTCAGAGCGTCCACCGCCTGAAAAAGTGCATCGGCCCGCGCAGGGGGCGGAGAGGTTCTGAAGAAACGAGTCGGGGGACGAGAGCTGAACTCTATCCTGTAACCGTGAGACAGAATGTCTCTCACCCATCGGTCTTGAACATGTGGCCACCAGGCGTCGCAAAAGCGGGAGAGCCTGCCACCAACCGAGGATGCGGTTCGGGGATGCCGAGAGTCATGAAGAGGCCGCCTTGGAGGCATTGCCTCCGGCGGGATTTGGGGACGTGGCTTAGCCCGCCACGTATAGGAGTTCCTCTGGCCTTTCTCCGGCCTGCTGGACGAAGAGGATTGGGGCTTGGCGGAGGGACGAAAGGACCGAAACCTCGATTGTATTTTCCGTTGCTGAGGTCTCTTCGGTTTGGACTGGGGTAAGGAGGAGTCCTTTCCCTTGGATTCCTTAATAATCTCATCCAATCGTTCACCAAACAATCGGTCGCCAGAGAACGGCAAACCGGTTAAGAACCTCTTGGAAGCCGAGTCTGCCTTCCATTCGCGCAGCCACATGGCCCTGCGGACTGCCACAGAATTGGCGGATGCCACCGCTGTACGGCTAGCAGAGTCTAGAACTGCGTTCATGGCGTAGGAAGAAAAAGCTGACGCCTGAGAAGTCAAAGACGCAACCTGCGGAGCAGAATTACGTGTGACCACGTTAATCTCGGCCAGACAAGCGGAGATAGCTTGGAGTGCCCACACGGCTGCAAAAGCCGGGGCAAAAGACGCGCCCGTGGCTTCATAGATGGATTTCACCAGGAGCTCTATCTGCCTGTCAGTGGCATCTTTTAGCGATGAGCCATCTGCAACCGATACCACAGATCTAGCCGCCAATCTAGAGACTGGAGGATCCACCTTGGGACATTGAGCCCAACCCTTAACTACGTCAGAGGGGAAGGGGTAACGTGTGTCAGTAAGGCGCTTAGTAAAGCGCTTGTCCGGAACCGCTCTGGGCTTCTGGACAGCATCTCTGAAGTTAGAGTGATCGAAAAACGCACTCCGTGTACGTTTAGGGAACCGAAACTGGTGTTTCTCCTGCTGAGAAGTCGACTCCTCTACAGGTGGCGGCGGGGGAGATATATCTAACACCTGGTTGATGGACGAGATACGGTCATTTACTATGGCGTACCCTTCAGGTGTATCAAGATTGAGAGCAACGTCAGGATCAGAGCCCTGAGCTGCGACGTCCGCCTCGTCCTCCAGAGAGTCCTCAAGCTGGGAACCCGAGCAGCGTGAAGAAGTCGGGGAAGATTCTCAACGGGCCCGCTTAGCCGGTCTGGGACTGTGGTCCGGGCAGGAGTCCTCCACGTGAGACCTAGGTCCCCCCCTGGGAATGCGCTGCGGCGCGGACAGAGAGGGGCCTGGAGGCGACGATCCAACAGGGCCCGGGGCCTGTGTAAGGACCGGTCTGGACTGTAAAGCTTCAAGCAGCTTGGCAGACCATTTGTCCATAGACTGAGCCATGGATTGTGAGAGTGACTCAGAGAGTTTCTCAGCAAAAACGGCAAACTCTGTCCCTGCCGCCTGGACAGGGGGAGCAGGGGGGTCTACCTGAGCCGAGGGTCCCACTAGTGACCGAGGTTCCGGCTGAGCAAGCAAAACAGGGGTCGAGCATTGCTCACAGTGAGGGTAGGTGGAACCCGCAGGTAACATAGCCGCACAAGAGGCACAGGTCGCAAAATAACCCTGTGCCTTGGCACCCTTGCTCCTTGTGGACGACATGCTGTTGTCTCCTAGGAGAGTGATCACTGTGGGTATATGGGAAAAGGTATATAGCCCGACCGAACAGAAATATATTATATATATATATATATATATATATATATATATATATATATATATATATATATATATATAATAACTATATATATATATATATATATATATATATATATATATATATATATATATATATATATATATATATATATATATATATATATATATATATATATATATTATATAATCTATTCCAGCACCCTAAGGGGACCAGCACCGGGTGACCGGTGTGGCTTACCGACCGCTAAAAAGCGGAGCGTGTGTCCTCCAGATTCCCTGCCTTAGGTCTCCCAGAGTTGCAGAGCTCTTTCCTGGAAATCCTCCACCGGCAGAATGCCAAAAAAATGGCTGCCGGAGCCTCTCTGGGGAGGAGTGGGGCCGTGGGCGGCGCTAGAAAAGTGCGGGAATCTGGAGTCCCCACAGTGATCAGTGAGGGGGGAGGAAACATACAGGATGCTCCGGCCCTCACATCCGACGTCAGGTCGGCAGTCCCGCCCTTACCCCTGACAGACAGGCCCGGGGGCGGGAGTTTTGCTACTAGGCCGCAATGAAGCCGGGGACTAAATTTAAGACCGCGGCCGACAAGCAGGCGCGGTCGGCGCGGAAGTCCGCCGGCCTTCACAAATAAGCAGCTGCTGCAGCGTCCGGGATGAAGGCGCTCCATGCACAGCCCCCATGGGGACACAGAGTACCTTAGTGATGCAGGGCCCGGTCCCTGAGGATAAATATAGACTCCTGTCCGGCAGATTCCCACAGGGGCTGCGGAGGGAGCACGGTCCCAGTGAATGGATGACCGCTCAGGATCCCACTTCTCCCAGAGCCGCTAAGGGATGGTGAAGGAGACGGCATGAGGCTCCGGCCTTTGTACCCGCAATGGGTACCTCAACCTTAACAGCACCGCCGACGTAGTGGGGTGAGAAGGGAACATGCCGGGGGCCCCGTGGGGGCCCACTTTTCTTCCAACCGATATAACTAAAATAAGAATGCATGAGTGGATGTGTGCCTCCTTCCACACAAAGCATAAAACTGAGGAGCCCGTGATGCACGGGAGGGTGTATAGGCAGAGGGGAGGGGTTACACTTTTTAAAGTGTAATACTTTGTGTGGCCTCCGGAGGCAGAAGCTATACACCCAATTGTCTGTGTCTCCCAATGGAGCGACAAAGAAAGTCAAGTTTGCTTGAGCTGCAGGTAAATAACGTGACTGCAGAGAATAAAGTGATAATTCAAGAGGAACAAAAAGGCATAAAAAAAATGTATATATATATATATATATATGTTATTTTAGATAACAATACAGCACAGATTTGCTTAAAAAAAATGTTGGAGTTTGTCGGATAACATCTTTAAGTAAGAAGGCTTTTAGGCACAGCTAGTAAATGTAAACAGACCCCAAGTAGTAAAGGAAGGGGAGAAGATGCAACATATTCAAGAAGTCTAATTGGATTTGGGTGAATGCTCTGATTTTGTGAGAGATCTCATGTTGTCTAGCCTCCTGGTTGGCGAGTCGCTCTAGTCTTTAGATTTTAGGGTTTGTAGTTAGTACTAAGGCTATGTTCACACTAGAAAAATGATTTTTCTTAAGAAATTTCTTAAGAAATTTCTTAAGAGTGCACCTGTGTTAAAAAACGCACCAAAAACGCACCTGCGTTTTTGCCGCGTTTTCGGTGCGTTTTTGGTGCGTTTTAGGTCCGTTTTTGGTGCGTTTTTACCGCTGGTTGCTCCCTGCGTTATTGTGCCAATTATCTATGGCAAAAAACGCAGTTAGCTGCAGAAAAGAAGTGACATGCTCATTCTTTTTCTTAAGAAAATCTACTGAAAGAATTTTCTTAAGAAAAAAACGCAGTGTGTGCACAGCTAATTTTTTTTGCCATAGGTTTTGCTGGGGAATGTCTGCAGAAAGGTTACAAGAATTTCTCAAGAAATTTCTGCAGCAAAAACGGACCAAAAACGCAGGTAAAAAACGCAGTGTGTGAACACAGCCTAAAAGCTTATCTGCAGGTAACATTACTGATGTTAAGGGCCATGGCTCTTTCAGTTTTGTCGGATTTTTCGAAGCAACTATTCCATGGTGATGACCAATAAGGCTGGAGAATGGGATCATCCTTGTCTGGCTCCGATTGAGAAGGAAGGCGGAACAGTCGATTAATACAGAGGTTAGCACTCGGTGGGAAAGCAAAAAGATTAGCTGGCGAGGGAGAGGGGGAAGGACAGCTACATTTAAGAGTAGCAGGTTGATCAGGTTTGACACAAAAGTATCACTCTGTTACTGCAGGTTTGTGCATGCTCATCTCGCACACTGCCCACTGTCAGGATCCTCTGGTGCCGGGCGATCATGTGACTGTTAGGCTATGTGTCCACGGTAGAATGTACCTGCGGATTTTTCTGCCTGAAAATCCGCGGATTTGCCGCGGATTTTGATGCGGATTTTTTTTTTTTTTTTCCCCATTCAAAACCAAAAATCCGCACCAAACAATTGACATGCTGCAGATTTTTCCGGATCAAAATCCGCGGCAAATCCGCAGCGGAAAAATCCGCAGCATGGACACAGCATTTCCAAAATGCCATTGAAATGGCTTGGAAGTGCCGCTGCTGCAGATTTTCGGGAAATCCGCGGCAAATCCGCGGCAAATCCGCGGCAAATCCGCGGCAAATCCGCGGCAAATCCGCGGCAAATCCGCAGCGTGGGCACATAGCCTTAGCGTGCAATATGCATACTTCTGGCCACATTTTGACTAGACATGTGCGACCTTGCTCAATTCACTTGTGTTGACTGAAGCCAGCACTGAAGAATCCTGACAGCATATACACTGTGTGCAATGTGAGGATTCACAAGTGTGCAGTCACAAAGGTCCAAATCTGGACAATCCCTTTAATTATCAATTTTTTTTTTTAAACGGTGTTAACGTGGTATCATTTGACGAGTCTGCATAGTAAATGGTGATGATTAGTCGGGTGGTGTTATATTCACCTTCTCTCTGGGGTATTACACCCACTTGCTCAGGGCCTATTTCTGGAAGCTAGCAGCTTCGCCCACCATTTCAGGTCAGTATTTAATAGAGATTTTGGTTTGAAACTCCCGCAGTCAATGGCGTCCTTCTATTATAAAGTGTGACATGTGAGCACAAGTTAGAGGTTTACCAGATTAAAGGGAACCAACTACTAGGATTTTGTGATATGAGATAAAGGCAGGGCCATACAGGCAGTAAGATGCTGAATCCAGGCATACCTGTTATAGAAAGATCGGATGCTTGGTTGCTGAAATATCTTTAATCAAAGTTCCAAAAAGCACTTGACTTTGATGTGTGCAATGGGCCGGGATATTGTGGGTCGAGTTCTCGGCGCTTATTTCTCCGGCTTGCCCCTTCTCTTTATTTGAATATCACACCATGATGGCTGTTGCTGGCGGCGTGTGCACACTGCCACAGTAATTATGTCTTCATTAAAACAGCACCGAAGAATGCGCATGCACGTACCACGATCTCCGGTGCCATTTTATTGAAGACACTGTGGAGAAGACTAGGAGAGTCATTGGTGCGTGTGCAATTTTTTTTTTTTTTTTTTACATCCGCATGTGTGCCGATGCCTCTCAGTCTTCACTAAAATGGAGCTGGGGATCGCTCTAGGTGCATGCGTGGACTCCGGCGCCACTTTAATGAAGACATCATTTTTCTGGCAATGCGTTCACGCCGTCAACTGTAGCACTGGTGGCATGACATTCAAATAAAGAAAAGGGGGCAAGCCAGGAGGATGCTGGAGAATGAACCCGACCCACAAAGGCCCGCCCCCGCTGCACCCGTCAATCAAACTGCAGTGCATTTCTGCAACAATGATTAAAGATATTTCAGCAACCAATCATCCAATCTTTCTATAACAGGTATGCCTGGATTCAGCATCTTACTGCCTGTATGGGACTGTCTTTACCTCATATAGCAAAATCCTGCTGGTCGGTTCCTTTATGTGAATACAGAACACTGTGGATCATCTTTAACTTCAAAATTAAGCTGACGAGAAACTTCGTAAGACAAATATAAAATAAAAAGGAAAAATAAAGACATTTAAAATCCGAATTTAACAGTGTGCTGGTATTACCTGTCTTCCATCCTTTAGAGAAATATGAAGTTTCCCACTTTTGTAGCTGACAGACTTGACGACAGCATCGGATATTACATTCACGCCCTCTAGACAGGAGATGAAGGACAAAAGGAAACAAAACATAAGAGTAAAATCTGTAATAACAAGCCTACGAGACTTTAAGGGGGTAAAGATTGTAATAAGGTGCCTATGAGACTAAGGCACACTTGTGGGGGTAAAGATTATAATAAGGTGCCTATGACACTAAAGGCTGCTTTACATGCGTCGATTTCATGTGTGATCGCACCCGCCCCCATCGTTTGTGCGGCATGGGCAATTTGTTGCCCGTGTTGCACAAAGTCAGTAACCACCGTCACACATACTTACCTCCCGAACGACCTCGATGTGGGCGGCGAACATCCACTTCCTGAAGGGGGAGGGACGTTCGGCGTCACAGCAACGTCACACAGCCGCCGACCAATAGACGCGGAGGGGCGGAGATGAGTGGGATGTAACATCCTGCCCACCTCCTTCCTTCCGCATTGCCGGCGGCCACAGGTAAGCTGCAGTTCATCGTTCCCGGGGTGTCACACGTAGCGATGTGTGCTGCCCCGGGAATAATGAACAATCAGCGCACAGAAGGAGGACCGACATTATGAAAATGAGCGACGTGTCAACGAGCAACGATAAGGTGAGTATTTTTGCTCGTTCACACTCGCTCGTAGCTGTCACACGCTATAATATGTCAAACGATGCCGGATGTGTGTCACTAACGACGTGACCCCGACAACATATCGTAAGATATATCATAGCGTGTAAAGCCCGCTTAAGGCACACTTGTGGGGTTAAAGATTGTAATAAGGTGCCTATGAGACTAAGGCACACTTGTGGGGGTAAAGATTGTTATAAGGTGTCTATGAGACTTTAAGGCACACCTATGGGGGTAAAGAGTACAAACTCACCCCTGGTAACTTTATCAGTGGTCCAATGACTTAGATACTCTGGGAGGACCTTCCCCATGTTTCCACTTTCAGGAAACATCTGTATAACTTCAAGCTTTGACTTTTGTGCTGCAAAAAAAAGAACAAAAAACAAAAAAAGGTAGTTTTTTTTATATTTTAATGATTATCTTGTAAATAATCCTATGTTCTTACAGTCATTAGAAAACTCTGCAAAAATACATATATCACACTCACCTCTCCTTCCCAGGGCACAAGCCAGTTCACTTCCCAGGAATCCACCTCCTATGATGGTAACAGAGCCAACCGAAGAAGAAAGGCGTTCCAGAGAGCGAAAATCAGAAACCTATAGGAAGACATTGTTTAGAAAATGTTAAAAACTGCCAGGAAAGATGTCTTTCAAGTTCTATATAGTGATAAGCATACCCGTCTGAATAGTGTGGTTCTCTTCTTCACCTCCTCACTAGCCCGCTCTATGGCAGGAAGGTTACGAGGGGTTCCTCCTGGAAGGGTAAAAAACAAGGATATGTGCTTTATGACTCGCGCCAAGTATTTGAGACACTCAGCGGCCTGACTGAGAAGCGGGTAGGGCTTATTTGAAATTGGGTGCGTTTAGGCTTAAAATGGTTGTGCAACAATATATGAAATATGTCCTGGCTACTAATGTCTACACATCAGCCTGCGTAGTAGAGAAATGGGAGTAGTTGTCTGCGCTGCTGAGGACCCAAGAATCCCAGTAGGAAACTGTTTCGGAGCTTAGCTTCTTCATCAGGAGAACCACAATAATACATCTATTGTAACGCGCCTGAAGAAGCAGACTAAGCTTCGAAATGCGTAGAGAACAATTTTTCCCTACTGGTTTCCTTGGATTCTCTTGATAACTTTTTATTGCATATTTTGTGAGAAGGCGCAGTGAAAAAAAAATAAAAAAAATCCGCATTTGTGATTTTTTTTTCTTGATCCCATTTAGTTTAGATTTTCATAGACCGAACTTTCATGAACATGAATATATATTACACTTATGAAAATTTAACATTTTTAGTCTCACTAGAGGACTTGGTCCAGGAATCAGGTTGCAGCATTTTGCAATATAAAGTAGTAATAATGATCTCCTATGCTAACCCTGCCTATGATTGCTTCATGGAATTACAAATATGGCTACCCATTGACAACCAGTAATTGGATTGCTGGGTGCTGGAATGGTTGTGCCACAGGATTGCACCATGTGCTCAGTTTCCTTCATTTTTATTTATTTTTTTTTTTTTTTAACATCTTACTACCTGCAGCACTTTTCAATGTGTGGAGACTCATGTCCTTGAAGGGAACTTGTCTTGTTTAAAAAAGAGAATTTTGTTTACTTACCGTAAATTCTTTTTCTTATAGTTCCGACATGGGAGACCCAGACCATGGGTGTATAGCTTCTGCCTCCGGAGGACACACAAAGTACTACACTAAAAGTGTAGCTCCTCCCTCCGAGCATATACACCCCCCCGGATGACAAATCCCACCAGTTTAGTGCAAAAGCTGAAGGAGGACATCCACCCATAAGTAGAGATAGAGTCAAACCCGGTAGAACCGGAACCTCTGTCTACAACAACAGCCGGTGAAAAACACACGGAACAAGAAAGCTGCCAACAGGCAACAGGGAGGGTGCTGGGTCTCCCATGTCAGAACTATAAGAAAAAGAATTTACGGTAAGTAAACAAAATTCTCATTTTCTTTATCGTTCCTATGGGAGACCCAGACCATGGGACGTCTCAAAGCAGTCCATGGGTGGGAAATAACAGAAACTTAGAAGTAGGCAAAACCTAACTTCACAAATGGGCGACAGCAGCCCGAAGGACGCGTCTGCCCAAGCTCGCATCTGCCGAAGCATGAGCATGCACTTGATAGTGCTTCGAAAAGGTGTGCAGACTAGACCAAGTGGCAGCCTGACAGACCTGCTGAGCCGTAGCCTGGTGCCTGAAGGCCCAAGAGGCACCGACAGCTCTGGTCGAGTGTGCCTTAATCCCCGTCGGGGGAGGCACCTGAGAACATTGGTAGGCATCGGATATGGCCGACCTAATCCAACGAGCTAGGGTCGGTTTAGAAGCCGAGAGACTCTTGCGCTGACGTGTGGTCAGCACCAAAAGAGAGGTGCACCGCCTAAGAACAGCGGTGCATGACACATAGATCCGGAGCGTCCGCACCAGATCCAGAGTAAGCAACGCTTTCTCAAAGCGATGCACAGGGCCCGGACAAAGGGAAGGCAATAAAACGTCCAGGTTAAGGTGGAAAGGAGACACCACCTTAGGGAGAAAGTCCGGAGTCGGACGGAGAACCACCTTGTCTTGGTGAAAAACCAAAAAGGGTGATCCCGAAGAGAGCGCAGCCAAATCAGAGACTCTTCTGAGAGAAATTATGGCCACCAGAAAGACCACTTTCTGTGAAAGACGAAACAACGAAACCTCCCTAAGAGGCTCAAAGGGGGGTTTCTGTAAGGCCGTGAGGACCAGATTAAGGTCTCAGGGATCCAGAGGCCGCCGGTAAGGCGGATGATGTGAGGTGCGCCCTGCATGAAGGTGCGCACCTGAGCCAGCCGAGCGAGACGCCGCTGGAACAACACTGACAGAGCCGGGACCTGTCCCTTGAGGGAATAGAGGGACAGTCCTAGCTGCAGACCGGACTGTAGAAAGGACAGGATGGTCGGCAAGGAAAAACGGCCAAGGAGCATGGCCGGAAGAACGACACCAGGACAGGAAAATTCTCCAAGTCCTGTGGTAAATCCTGGCCGAGGAAGACTTCCGAGCCTGAGTCATAGTGAAGATGACCTCGGAAGGAATGCCTGAAGCCGTAAGGATCCAGGGCTCAAGAGCCATGCCGTCAATCTGAGAGCCGCAGAATTCTGGCGGAAAACGGACCCTGTGAGAGAAGGTCTGGGCGGTCCGGGAGATGTCACGGCACCTCTAAGGACAGACGGAGCAGGTCTGGGAACCAAGCTCGCCTGGGCCAGTCTGGGGCGATGAGTACGACCCGACGGCCCTCCATTCTGATCTTGCGCAGGACTCTGGGCAAGAGAGCTAGAGGGGGAAACACGTAGGCCAGACGGAACTGGGACCAATCCTGAACCAGCACGTCCGCCGCCAAGGCCTGAGGATCGTGAGAGCGAGCCACGTAAACCGGGACCTTGTTGTTGTGCCGGGATACCATTAGATCCACTTCCGAAGTGCCCCATTTGCGGCAGAGTGACCGGAACACTGCCGGATGCAGGGCCCACTCGCCGCTGTCCACGGTTTGAGGCTGAGATAATCTGCCTCCCAGTTTTCTACGGCTGGGATGTGGACTGCGGATATGGTGGACTTGGAGTCCTCCATCCACTGAAGGATGCGTTGAATTTTCAACAGGGCTAGGCGGCTGCGAGCCCCACCCTGGGGATTGATGTAGGCAACTGCTGTCGCGTTGTCTGACTGGACTCGAATGTGCTTGCCCGCCGACAGGTGGTGAAAAACTACGAGAGCTAGGAGTACAGCCCTGATTTCCAGCACATTGATCAAGAGGGCTGATTCGGACGGAGTCCAAGTGCCCTGTGCTCGGTGGTGGAGAAACGCTGCTCCCCAGCCGGATAGACTGGCATCCGTGATGAGAATCACCCAGGACGGGGCCAGAAAGGAGCGTCCCTGGGACAGAGAGAGGGGCCGAAGCCACCACTAAAGAGAGCTCCTGGTCTGTGGCGACAGAGCCACCAGCCTGTGCAAGGAAGAGGTCCCTTGTCCCAACAGCGGAGAATGTCCAGCTGCAGGGGACGCAGATGGAACTGGCAAGGGGAACCGCTTCCATTGACGCCACCATCTGACCCAGCACCTGCATGAGGTGCCTGATGGAATGACAGCGGAGCCTCAGCAGAGAGCGAACCGCCAGATGAAAGGACTGCTGTTTGACTAAGGGCAACTGCACAAGTGCCAGCAGAGCCTCGAATTGCATCCCTAGGTACGTAAGTTCCTGGGTCGGGGTCAGAGTGGACTTTCAAGCGTGGCGAGAGTGAGCGAGACACTCCGCTGAGAGTGAGCGAGACACTCCGCTGAGAGTGAGCGAGACACTCCGCTGAGAGTGAGCGAGACACTCCGCTGAGAGTGAGCGAGACACTCCGCTGAGAGTGAGCGAGACACTCCGCTGAGAGTGAGCGAGACACTCCGCTGAGAGTGAGCGAGACACTCCGCTGAGAGTGAGCGAGACACTCCGCTGAGAGTGAGCGAGACACTCCGCTGAGAGTGAGCGAGACACTCCGCTGAGAGTGAGCGAGACACTCCGCTGAGAGTGAGCGAGACACTCCGCTGAGAGTGAGCGAGACACTGCGCTGAGAGTGAGCGAGACACTGCGCTGAGAGTGAGCGAGACACTGCGCTGAGAGTGAGCGAGACACTGCGCTGAGAGTGAGCGAGACACTGCGCTGAGAGTGAGCGAGACACTGCGCTGAGAGTGAGCGAGACACTGCGCTGAGAGTGAGCGAGACACTGCGCTGAGAGTGAGCGAGACACTGCGCTGAGAGTGAGCGAGACACTGCGCTGAGAGTGAGCGAGACACTGCGCTGAGAGTGAGCGAGACACTGCGCTGAGAGTGAGCGAGACACTGCGCTGAGAGTGAGCGAGACACTGCGCTGAGAGTGAGCGAGACACTGCGCTGAGAGTGAGCGAGACACTCCGCTGAGAGTGAGCGAGACACTCCGCTGAGAGTGAGCGAGACACTCCGCTGAGAGTGAGCGAGACACTCCGCTGAGAGTGAGCGAGACACTCCGCTGAGAGTGAGCGAGACACTCCGCTGAGAGTGAGCGAGACACTCCGCTGAGAGTGAGCGAGACACTCCGCTGAGTGAGCGAGACACTCCGCTGAGAGTGAGCGAGACACTCCGCTGAGAGTGAGCGAGACACTCCGCTGAGAGTGAGCGAGACACTCCGCTGAGAGTGAGCGAGACACTCCGCTGAGAGTGAGCGAGACACTCCGCTGAGAGTGAGCGAGACACTCCGCTGAGAGTGAGCGAGACACTCCGCTGAGAGTGAGCGAGACACTCCGCTGAGA
This sequence comes from Anomaloglossus baeobatrachus, assembly GCF_048569485.1. Lineage (NCBI taxonomy): Eukaryota > Metazoa > Chordata > Amphibia > Anura > Aromobatidae > Anomaloglossus > Anomaloglossus baeobatrachus. The sequence goes on from NC_134361.1 coordinate 176,500,293, forward strand.
GTGAGCGAGACACTCCGCTGAGAGTGAGCGAGACACTCCGCTGAGAGTGAGCGAGACACTCCGCTGAGAGTGAGCGAGACACTCCGCTGAGAGTGAGCGAGACACTCCGCTGAGAGTGAGCGAGACACTCCGCTGACAGTCTGCACTGGATGAAGCCTTGACTAGAAGGTCGTCCAGGTAAGGAATCACTACCAACCCCTGGAGGTGCAGAACCGCAACCACTGCTGCCATGACCTTGGCGAATACACGAGGGGCCGTGGCTAACCCGAAGGGGAGAGCCACGAATTGGAAATGTTCCTCTCCGATTACAAAACGTAGCCAACGCTGGTGTGAAACTGCGATTGGCACATGCAGATAGCATCCATCGACAGAGATGTCTAAGAAATCTCCTTGGGTCATTGACTGATCGCAGAGATTCCATGCAAAAATGCCGCACCTGAACATGCTTGTTGAGAAGCTTGAGATCCAGGTCGGAAAGTACCGTCCTTTTCGGGGACTAAGAAGAGATTTGAGTAGAAATCCCAGAACCGTTCCCAGTCGGGAACTGGTACAATTACTCCATTGGCCTGCAAGAATGCCACGGCCTGTGAGAAGGCGGCGGCCTTGGAGCAGGGGGGAGTTGACAGAAAAAAATCTGTTTGGCGGGCTGGATAGAATTCCATTCTGTAGCCGTGGGAGATGGTAACCCACACCCACTGATCGAAGACGTGTTGACACCACATGTCGCCCAAGAGGGAGAGCCTGCCACCGACCAAGGACGTTACTGGCGCGGCCAGATAATCAAGAGGAGGCTGCCTTGGTGGCAGCAGCTCCTGCGGACCTCTGAGGACGCGGCTTCATGCGCCAGTTGGTTTACGGACCTTGGCTGAGTTAGTGGACGAGGCCGAGGGCTTAGAGGACGACCAGTTAGAGGAACGAAAGGAACGAAACCTCGACTGGTTCCTGCCCTGGACAGGTTTCCTGGGTTTGTGGCATGGAAGTACTCTTCCTGCCAAAAGCTTCCTTAATAATTTCATCCAGTTGTTCACCGAATAGACTGGTCCCAGAAAGGGAGTCCAGCAAGGAACTTCTTAAGAAGCATCTGCCTTCCACTCTCGAAGCCACAGGAGCCTGCGAATAGCGAGGGAAGTAGCCGAGGCCACCGCAGTGCGGTGACAGTCTCCAGCATGGCAGACATGGCATAGGATGAAAAAACTGAAGCCTGGAAGATAAGGCAATCATGTCGGGCATAAAGTCCCTGGTGAGGGAATGCATCTTCTCCAGAGAAGCAGAGATGGCTTTGAGAGCCCGCACTGCTGCAAAAGATGGGGAGAACGAAGCCCCTGCCGCCTCATATATTGGCCAGAAGGACAACCTGGCGGACAGTGGGATCCTTAGAGATTACTGATACAACTGTCCGGGCTGAAAGACTAGACACCGGAGGGTCCACCTATGGTGAATGAGCCCACTCCTTGACCACCACTTGTGGAAGGGGGAAACAGTCATCAGAACCACGCTTTGGGAAGCGTCTGTCAGGACAGGCTCTGGGTTTGGTCACAGTGGCCTGAAAACTGGAGTGAATAAGGAACACACTCCCCGTCTTCTTAGGCAAGGTATACTGATGCTTTTCTGCCAGAGAGGGGAGCTCCCCTGATACAGGCGGATTGAGGTCCAGTACAAATATAATGGACGCAATCAAATCATTAGCATCTGCGTCACTTACGGACAGATCAATGGGGTACATGGAAAAGCATCCGAGCCCCCAGTAAAGGCATCCTCCTTGTCCTGCGAGTCGGCTCGTGAACCAGAGCCGCGGGGCGAGGAAGGAAGGGGGACCCTGCGTCTCCATTTTAGGAGGACGGGGTCTGAGACCAGATGAAGAATCCTCTGTGAGCTTTGCTGAGCGAGCCGTAGCAGCAGAAGCGCCCTGGGAAGGGGGCTGATGCATGCTTAGCAGTGTCCGGGACAGCTGTCCCCTGGAGAGAGGGATTCTACCCAAGCCGGGGGTTCAGCCACCGGAGCCGGAGCAGCCGGAGGGACCACTGGGGATGAGCCTCCAGGCTGAGGCACCACTATGTTAGAGCAGGCATCACAATGTGGTTATGTGCTCGGTACAGACAGTACGAGTCTACATGCAGTGCATATTAAGAACAGCCTTGCAGCTTTGCTCTGATGTGAGACATGCTGCAGAAGTGGGGGCTCTGGCCAGAATGACCCCCAGCAGAGTATATAAACAGAGTATATAAGCAGCAGCACAACCAGAGGTTGTGGCTTGCCAGACCCTTTAACATAGGGACATATCTGTGCCCTCCAGATCCCCCAGCCCAGGCCCCCATTTGTCACAATATCGTTATGCAGACATTGAGAACGCTGAGAAAATGGCGCAGAGAGCGAGGAGAGGGGGCGGTGCCTACTCTGAGAGCTGGATCCGGAGGGCCAATGAGGTATACAGGGGAGGGAATCTTTCCTCAGTGAGGAGTGTCCCTTCCCTGTGCTGAACAGCCGCTGGGCGGAGCCGCACTGTCCCTCTGCATGACTGACATGCAGGGGCAGTGAAATCGAAACTAGGCCTCAGGCGAAGCCGGGGCCTAGATTTAAACATGCGGCCAGCGTGCAGGCACCATCGGCGCGGTTCTCCAGTGAAAACTGGAGAACCGGCCGGAAATGTTAACACAGACATATAACACACTCTCCCCCACAAATAAAGTACAAGGGACCCCTGGAAAGACCACTTTCTGTGGTAATAACATCTCAGTACTTAGCTTGTGAGACGCAGGTGCCAGGTCCCTGGGGGGTGACCGCTCCGTCCGGCAGGATTCTGAAGGGCTGCGGATGGAGACCGGTCTCCTGCAAAGCAGCGAGAACCGTGATGGCTCCCACTTCAAGCCAGAGCTTCAGGGGATGGTGAAGGAGCGCGGCATGAAAGGGCTCCAGCCCTGAAATCAACCTTAACAGCACCGCCGACACAGTGGGGTGAGAAGGGACATGCCGGGAGTCCAGATTGGACCCGCTTTTCTTCCAAATCTTTGATCAAAAATCAGAGAATGCATGTGTGTGTGTGACCTCCTGAACACAAAGCATTGAACTGGTTGGATTTGTCATCCGGGGGGGTGTATATGCTAGTACTTTGTGTGTCCTCCGGAGGCAGAAGCTATACACCCATGGTCTGGGTCTCCCATAGGAACGATAAAGAAAATGCTATTAACCTACAGATATAGGATTAAGCTTCAGGTTAATAGCATTCTGCTCCTGGCTCACACATACACATTGAACCCTGCTGCCGGGAGGATATTACTGTTAATCCTCCCGGCAGCAATGCTATTTCAGTCATGGAGGCGGGGCCGCCGCAGGTTCAGTCACTGTTTTGTGTATGGAGAGCAGCAGCTGTAACCACACCCCTTGCACTGACTGACAGTGGGTTATAATGCTGAGTGGCTGTCAATCAGTGCGTGGGCGCGGTTACAGCTGCCACCCTCCATACACAGAGCAGTGACTGAACTAGCGCCAGCGCCACCATGACCGAAACCCAAATGCTGCCAGGATGATTACAGTTCACTTTCCTCCGGGCAATGTGCATACATCGGGCAAGTTCAGAATGCTATTAACCTGCAGATTAACCCCATATCTTCAAGTTAATAACATTATATCCATGTGACAAGTTCCCTTTAATTTCCAAACCAAATGCTCCAGAATAATCCATAATAGTGGAGGCATATTATATACATAGGGATATCTTCGTATAAATGCATCTTAATGCAACACTGACAATATTTTTAGATTTTTATTAAAGGGACTCTTGCACCAGGTTTTTACTCCTTCATCCGAGAGCAGCATAATGTAGAGACAGACCCCGATTCCAGCGATGTGTCACTTACTGAGCTGTTTTCTGTCATTTTGATGAAATCAATGTTCTCTCTGCTGCAGATCTAGCAGTTATACAGAGCTCATGAATATGCTGGACTACTTGCAGAACGCCAAGTAGTCCTGTAATGATAATCACCTGCTAATTAAATAGGGATTTTATCAAAACTACACTTAGCAGCGCAGTAAGTGACACATCGCTGGAATCAAGATCTCTGTCTCTACATTATGCTGCTCTCAGATTAGGTGGCAAAAACTTGGTAACAGATTCTCTTTAAGTAATAAAAACAAAAAAATCTCGGAGATCCATAAACATTACCTGTGGCGATCAAGCACTTGTCATATGAGATTTGGGTTCCGTCATCCAGTTTCACCTTGTTCTCTCGGACATCCAAGTGTACTACCTAAACAAATATTAGAGACGTCAGAAATCTTTTTTAATTACTGTACAATTCAGTTCACCTACTCTTATCATTCGAGGATGCGAGGGGTCTTTTATGGACCAGAAGGGGCTTGGGAAACATCGAAAAAGTAAGCAATGGCGGAAGAACCTAGAAGACTAAACCTACCTAGAAGACTAAACCTAAAAGTTTTTGTCCACCCTAAAACCCCTTTGAAATAACAAAATTAACCATCCCAATAGTATATGAACATTATTATTTGTATTCTTCTCCAAATGATATTGTTCTTACCTTTTTCCCTGTAACAACTGAAACGCCCCCATGCTCCGCAGACATCAATTCTTCTGGAGCCACATAGAAGGACGGGGGTTGGAAAAAGATACTGTACAGAAGATAGCAAACTTTTAGTACGCTACCATCTCATACATTAATTGCATGTGATCGAATAAGCTAAAATATTCTTCTTCTAACCTCCTTTCTTTCCCGTTCCATTGCTTAAAGCGCAGAGTATCCGTAACATCAGGGTCGTCTGAAAACCAGAGTTCTTTGGAAAGAGGCGGTCGCATATAAGGAGGGTCCAACTCATCTGATACAATCAGAACCTTAAAAATAAAATTAAAAAAAAGAAGAAGATTTTGGGTACTCACTGTAAAATCACTCTTTGAGCTTTCATTGGAGGACACAGGAAACCATGGGTGTATGCTGCTGTCACTAGGCAAAAAAATTAGCTCCTCCTCAGGAGGTTACACCCCAACTAGAACCAGGTGGTAGGAGAAGCAATAGTAAGGCAAGAACAGATCAAGGTCAAAACAAGTAGTTAAACAACACAAAAGGGAGGGTACTGTGTCCCCCCAATGAAGGTTCCGAGAAAGATTTTTACGGCGAGTACCCAAAATCTTTTCTCCATCGCTTCATTGGGGGACACAAGAAACGATTAGACATCCTAAGGCAGTCCTGGGGGGGAGCGGGGGGGGGGGGGTCGTGAGAAAGGAGCCAGGCTCACGCATAGTTAGAATGAGCCGTGGCCCCGAATGGGAACTGTCTATCCCTTACTTAAAATGCTTCCAAGATGGCAGATTGGGTTCATAAAGCCATGGTGGCCTTGGTGGCGAGTAGCCCCATGTGACGGCCATCAAGAATCATGAACAGGGAATCCAAACATCTGAAAGATACTGTCCTGGAAAGAGTTGGATAGCTTTGATGAGATCCAGATTGAGTAAGGATCGCTCCAGAGGATGAGGAGACTGGCAGAACAAAAGGAAGAACGATATCTTCGTTAAGGTGGAAAGTAGAAACCACCCTAGGAAGAAATAGAAAGAAAGGATGCCAGAGGACGTAAAACAACCTTGTTCTGATCGACAATGAGAAAGAGAAGATGAATCAGCAAGTTCTGCAACTCATCTGAGGAGGTGATCACCACCAAGATAAAAGTGTTCAACTTGGTTATTTTCAAACCAGAAAATGTACAGTACAGTTCAAAAGACAATTTTGTCTTTTCCATGAAAAATCATACTTTTATTTATCAAATGAGTTGCATAATGCATAGAAAATATAGTCCAGAAATAATGATTTTTACTTGAAATAATAATTTTCTCCTTCACACTTTGCTTTCGGCACAGAATACTCCTTTGCAGCAATTCCAGCTTTGCAGAGCTTTGGCATTCTGTTAATTTGCGGAGGTAATCTGGAGATATGTCACCCCATGCTTCCCTCCTCCTTCTACCAGTTGGATTGGCTTGATGGGCACTTTTTGCGTACCTTACGGTCAAGCTGCTCCCACAACAGCTCAATAGGGTTGAGATCTGGTGACTGGGCTGGACACTCCATTACAGATAGAATACCAGCTGCTGCTTCTGCCCTAAATAGTTCATGCATAATTTGGAGGTGTGCTTGGGTCATTGTCCTGTTGTAGGATGAAATTTGCTCCAATCAAGCGCTGTCCACAGGGTATGGCATGGCATTGCAAAATGAAGTGATGGCCTTCCTTATTCAAAATCCCTTTCACATTGTACAAATATCTCACTTTACCAGCAGCAAAGCAACCCCAGACCATCACTTTACTTCCACCATGCTTGACAGATGGCATCAGGCAATCTTCCAGCATCTTTTCAGTTCTTCTGCGTCTCACAAATGTTCTTCTATGTGATCCAAACACCTCAATCTTCGATTCGTCTGTCCATAACACTTTTTTCCAATCTTCCTCTGTCCAATGTATGTGTTCTTTTGCCCATATTAATCTTTTCCTTTTATTAGCCAGTCTCACATATGGCTTTTTCTTTGCCACTCTGCCATGAAGGCCAGCATCCCGGAGTCGCCTCTTCACTTTAGATGTTGACACTGGCGTTTTGCGGGTACTATTTAATGAAGCTGCCAGTTGAGGAGCTGTGAGGAGTCGATTTCTCAAACTAGAGACTCTAATATACTTGCCTTGTTGCTCATTTGTGCAGCGCGGCCTCCCACTTCTCTTTCTACTCTGGTTAGAGCCTGTTTGTGCTCTCTTCTGAAGGGAACAGTACACACCGTTGTAGGAAACCTTTAGTTTCTTGGCAATTTCTCGCATGGAATATCCTTGATTTCTAAGAACAAGAATAGACTGTCGTTTTTCATATGAAAGTTCTCTTTTTCTGGCCATTTTGAGAGTTTAATGAAACCAACAAATGTAATGTTCTATATTCTCAACTAGCTCAAAAGGAAGGTCAATTTTATAGCTTCTCTAATCAGCAAAACTGTTTTCAGCTGTGCTAACATACTTGCACAAGTGTTTTCAAGGGATTTCTAAACATTCATTAGCCTTCTAACACAGCAAACACAATGTACCATTAGAACACTGGAGTGGTGGTTGTTGGAAATGGGCCTCTATACAACAAAACTAGATATGGCATTCAAAACCAGACGTTTGCAGCTAGAATAGTCATTTACCACATTAACAATGTATAGAGTGTATTTCTGTTTAATTTAATGTTAGCTTCATTAAAAAAAAATGTGCTTTTCTTTCAAAAATAAGGAAATATCTAAGTGACCCTAAACTTTTGAAGTGTAGTGCAGGCCTTCCATGTGCAATGGTAGATATGGGAGAAAGAGGGCTTCCTCACTGTGATCATGGTCTGAATGACCTGATCGGAAAAATCTCGTCTTTAAAACTGCAGATTGAATAGCCATGCTGTTAAATTGAGAGACTGTGAATTCTAGTGGAAGAGTGGAAACTGGGAAAGAAGATCTGGAAGCATCTAAGGAAGGTCTGCAAGTAGATTGATCATTTCTACGTAGCAGGCTCTTCTGGGCCAGTCTGTAACTACGAGGATGACTGGGAATCATTCCACCTTGACCTTCTTGATGATCTTGGTTATCAGAGGCAAAGGGGGAAAGGGATATGGAAATTAAAACTGGTACCATGGAATTGCTAAAGCATCAAAATCGAAAGCGAAAGGGTGGCGGGATTAAGACATAAATCAAGGGACCTGGTTGTTTCTTCTGGACGCCATAAGATCTACAACCGGTGTGCCCCATCTCTGACAGATCTGGTCGAAGACTGCTGAGTTTAGAGATTATTCACCTGCTTAGAGGTCATCACAACTTAAGAAGTTGACAGCCCAGTTGTCCACTCTGGGGTTGTGATCTGCTGAGAATGCTATGGCATTGTCGCACTGAATCTGGATTGTGTGGTTCGAGAGAAGGCCCTGCCAATAATAGAGAAAAAGAAATATGGTTCCAAGTACTAAAATGTTGATGAGAAGAGAGGATTCTTAAACCTTCTAGCCGCCCTGAACTGTGTAGATCCAAAACACAGCCCCCAGGAGAGAAGGCTGGCATCCATCATCACGATATCCTGCATATAGGGAGGAATGATCTCCAGCAGTGAATAACAGGGGAGAGAGGCAACCAGCTTAAGGACCGTCAAACCCGGGGAGGAAGGAGGACGAGTTGGTCCTGATATGATGTTGTCCTATTCCATAAAGACAGGAGCGCAAGCTGAAGAGGACGGGTCTGAAACTCTGCAAGTGGGACTGCTTCCATTGCAGCTACCATCTTCCCCAAAACGGTCATGCAGAACCGAAGCGTATCCCCTGTAACAGCGGTGAAATCTTTTATTCTGTAAGGAAGAATCTTGCACGTGCAATATCCAACAGCATTCCTAGAAAAATCAGATACTGGGCCGGGATCAGAGACTATTTTGATCTGTTGATGAGCCAGCCGAGTTGGGTTATGTTGTCGAGATTGATATAAAGACTCTCAGAAGAGGCTACAAAAAAGGAAGCCTTGATCTAAAGGTCACCAGGTAAGGGATGACTACAATTTCCCTCGTTCGGAGAATGGACATGATCGCAGCCATGACCTTGGTGAAGACTCAGAGCCGTGGCTAAGCCACAGGAAACAGCTGCAAACTAAAAGTGAAAGATTTCCAATTGCAAAGCAGAGAAATCTCTATTATGCTGGAAAATTGGAAATATGAAGGTAAGCATCTTGGATGTCCACTGAACAGCGAAACAATGCTGGCTCCATTGAGGCCATCACAGAGCGAAGGGACTCCATTCTGAAATGCCATAGGCGGACGCACTTATTTAGGCATTTGAGATCCAGGATGGGTCGGACAGTGTCATCCTTCTTCATGGCTACAAACAAGTTTGAAAAAAATCCTGAAAAATGTCTGATGACCAGAGAGAAGAGATGGTCTTGAAAAACTCATGAACCAATGAGGGGTCCCTTGATGAGGAGGACTCAAATAAGTTGGACCAAGGGAGAGAGGAGAACTTTTTGGTAGGCAGAAGAGACTACCTGCCCAAAACAGGCATCTTCGTCCCGAAACAGAAGTAGATGACAACATACCCTGAGAAGTTCCTCAGATCGAAGCATACTGTCATGTGAAGAAAAGTCTCTGAGATCTATATGTTGCCGATCTACTTTGATACCCGTGTGACCTCCAGGAAGGTGATAGTCTAAAAGAGGGTCTTTTTCTTTCCTGTCAGCGGGAATTCCCAGAAGATGACAATTGACGGAAACAGCTAAACTGAAGAGTCAGTCTTCTGGAAGGGGGGAGCTTGGGCTTTCCTTGGGTAAGTGATGTGCTCTTCCCCTTGCTGGTGTCTGAAATTATTTTTTCCAACTGGGTTCCAAAAAGCTGGGAACCCTGGAATGGAAGGCTGGTGAGAGACCATTTGGAGGCCACATCAGTGTTCCATGCCTTAAGCCAAAGGGACCGGCGGATGGCCATGATATTGCTGGACACAAAGGCCGACCACCTGGCAGTGTCTATGGAAGCAGAGAAGAGATATTTTCCTGCGTGTGCCAACTACACAGAACCGCTAGTTCGTCAGGTGGGGCCCCAGATAGAATACCTGACATAATAGTTTAGCCCAAACAGAAAGTGATTTTGACATCCAAGCAGAAACAAGGGCCGGGCTGAGTGTGGATCCTGCAGGTTCAAATGCAGATTTGGCTAGGGGCTCATTACGTCTGTTGGTAGGAATCCTTGAGTGAGGCACAGTCAGGAAGGGAAAGCACTGTATTGGTGAAAAGGAGGGAGACCGGAGGATCCACCACTGAAGACTTAGTGCATTTCCTGAACAGGTCAGGAGAAAAGCGGTACAGAATATCCATTCAGCCCCTTTTTTTGAAACAGTTTCTTGAGATGCTCCCATTCCCTGCAGAAGACCTCGTCCAACTCTTTGTGGTTAGAAAACACTCAAGGAGTTTGCTTGGCTCCCTGAAAGGATACAACCTGCTCAGGGGATCGTCTCCCTTTATGTTTAAGATCTGATTCACTGCAAGAACCAGACTATTCACTACGTTACATTGTTTGGAAAGCTGTTTGGAGCCTAGATCCAAATCAGACTCCGGAAGAGGATCTGTTTATTGAACAGCCTGTGGTGCAGGAGAGGAAAACAGATATGGAAGCCATCCTGGAGGAGGTGGAAGGAGCGGGAGACTTAGAAGAGGATTTCTTACGCGATCTGCCATGCTGGAGTGTATGGGCTGGAAAGCCCATTTGCCCTGAGAAGCAATTGGAGCCCCAGAAGCAGATGAAGAAATAGTCAGATGCTCAATGACCAAGACCAAAGTCTGGGAAACCTTGGATTAAGTTTGCCACTGACTAATAGCGCTGTGGCTCACTCAGGACGTGCAGGCGAGCTCTCACTGTGGGCAATGGGAGGCTCTTGTCAGTCCGATATAGAGGGATACTGCAAACGGAACAGCAGACAGCTGTGGGCTGACCTGTTGGCAAACGTTTCCTACAGGATGAGCAGATGAAATGCAAGACTACAGGGGGTTGGAAGGCAAGAGTGATTCTCCTAAAGATTAGGAAAAGATTTCTGATAAGGAAAAGAAGGGAATTTTGTTTACTTACCGTAAATTCCTTTTCTTCTAGCTCCAATTGGGAGACCCAGACAATTGGGTGTATAGCTACTGCCTCCGGAGGCCACACAAAGCATTACACTTAAAAGTGTAAGGCCCCTCCCCTTCTGCCTATACACCCCCCGTGGGATCACGGGCTCCTCAGTTTTAGTGCAAAAGCAAGAAGGAGGAAAGCCAATAACTGGTTTAAGAACAAATTCAATCCGAAGGAACCTCGGAGAACCGAAACCATTCAACATGAACAACATGTGTACCCGAAAAAACAAAAATCCCTAAGCAAACAGGGCGGGTGCTGGGTCTCCCAATTGGAGCTAGAAGAAAAGGAATTTACGGTAAGTAAACAAAATTCCCTTCTTCTTTGGCGCTCCATTGGGAGACCCAGACAATTGGGACGTCCAAAAGCAGTCCCTGGGTGGGTATAATAACCCCTCGTGATAGGACCGTAAAAACAGTCCTTCCCTACAGGTGGGCAGCCGCCGCCTGAAGGACTTGTCTACCTAGGCTGGCGTCCGCCGAAGCGTAGGTATGCACCTGATAGTGTTTGGTAAAAGTGTGCAGACTCGACCAGGTAGCCGCCTGGCACACCTGCTGAGCCGTAGCCTGGTGCCGTAATGCCCAGGACGCACCCACGGCTCTGGTAGAATGGGCCTTCAGCCCTGAGGGAACCGGAAGCCCAGCAGAACGGTAGGCTTCAAGAATTGGTTCCTTGATCCACCGAGCCAGGGTGGATTTGGAAGCTTGCGACCCTTTGCGCTGACCAGCAACAAGGACAAAGAGTGCATCCGAGCGGCGCAAGGGCGCCGTTCGGGAAATGTAGATCCTGAGTGCTCTCACGAGATCCAACAAATGCAAATCCTTTTCACATTGATGAACTGGATGAGGGCACAAAGAAGGCAAGGAGATATCCTGATTGAGATGAAAGGGGGATACCACCTTAGGGAGAAACTCCGGAATCGGGCGCAGAACCACCTTGTCCTGGTGAATCACCAGGAAGGGAGATTTGCATGACAGCGCTGCTAGCTCGGACACTCTCCGGAGAGACGTGATCGCTACTAGAAAAGCCACTTTTTGTGAAAGGCGAGAAAGGGAAACATCCCTCATAGGCTCGAAAGGCGGCTTCTGAAGAACAATTAGAACCCTGTTCAGATCCCAGGGCTCTAACGGCCGCTTGTAAGGAGGGACGATATGACAGACCCCTTGCAGGAACGTGCGTACCTGAGGAAGTCGTGCCAGGCGCTTCTGAAAAAATACAGATAGCGCTGAGACTTGCCCCTTGAGGGAGCTGAGCGACAAACCTTTTTCCAAACCGGATTGCAGGAAGGAAAGAAAAATGGGCAATGCAAATGGCCAGGGAGAAACTCCCTGAGCAGCGCACCAAGATAAGAAAATTTTCCACGTCCTGTGGTTTATCTTGGCGGAGGTAGGCTTTCTAGCCTGTCTCATGGTGGCAATGACCTCTTGAGACAATCCTGAACACGCTAGGATCCAGGACTCAATGGCCACACAGTCAGGTTCAGGGCCGCAGAATTCTGATGGAAAAACGGCCCTTGAGACAGCAAGTCTGGTCGGTCTGGTAGTGCCCACGGTTGGCCTACCGCGAGATGCCACAGATCCGGGTACCACGACCTCCTTGGCCAGTCTGGAGCGACGAGGATGGCGCGGCGGCAGTCGGACCTGATCTTGCGCAGCACTCTGGGCAACAGAGCCAGAGGTGGAAACACATAAGGAAGCCGGAACTGCGACCAGTCTTGAACTAAGGCGTCTGCCGCCAGAGCTCGGTGATCGTGAGACCGTGCCATGAAAGCTGGGACCTTGTTGTTGTGCCGAGACGCCATTAGGTCGACATCCGGCATCCCCCAGCGGCGACAGATCTCCTGAAACACGTCCGGGTGAAGAGACCATTCCCCTGCGTCCATACCCTGGCGACTGAGGAAGTCTGCTTCCCAGTTGTCCACGCCTGGGATGTGAACTGCGGATATGGTGGAAGCCGTGTCTTCCACCCATGTCAGAATCCGCCGGACTTCCTGGAAGGCTTGCCGACTGCGAGTTCCTCCTTGGTGGTTGATGTATGCCACCGCTGTGGAGTTGTCCGACTGAATACGGATCTGCTTGCCTTCCAGCCACTGCTGGAAGGCTTGTAGGGCAAGATACACTGCTCTGATCTCCAGAACATTGATCTGAAGGGTGGACTCTTGCTGAGTCCACGTACCTTGAGCCCTGTGGTGGAGAAAAACTGCTCCCCACCCTGACAGACTCGCATCTGTCGTCACCACCGCCCAAGATGGGGGTAGGAAGGATTTCCCTTTCGACAATGAGGTGGGAAGCAGCCACCATCGAAGAGAATCCTTGGCCACCTGAGAAAGGGAGACGTTCCTGTCGAGGGACTTCGACTTCCCGTCCCATTGGCGGAGAATGTCCCATTGCAGTGGGCGCAGATGAAACTGCGCGAAAGGGACTGCCTCTATTGCTGCAACCATCTTCCCTAGGAAGTGCATGAGGCGCCTCAAGGGGTGTGACTGGCCTTGAAGGAGAGATTGCACCCCTGTCTGTAGTGAACGCTGTTTGACAAGCGGAAGCTTCACTATCGCTGAGAGAGTATGAAACTCCATGCCAAGATATGTTATCGACTGGGTCGGGGTTAGATTTGACTTGGAAAAGTTGATGATCCACCCGAAACCCTGTAGGGTCTCAAGCGCAACGTTCAGGCTGTGTTGGCATGCCTCTTGAGAAGGCGCCTTGACAAGCAGATCGTCTAAGTAAGGGATCACAGAGTGTCCCTGAGAGTGCAGGACTGCAACTACAGCTGCCATGACTTTGGTGAAGACCCGTGGGGCTGTCGCCAGACCAAAAGGTAGGGCTACGAACTGAAGGTGTTCGTCTCCTATAACGAAGCGCAGAAAACGCTGATGCTCTGGAGCAATCGGTCCGTGGAGATAAGCATCCTTGATGTCTATTGATGCTAGGAAATCTCCTTGAGACATTGCGGCGATGACGGAGCGGAGGGATTCCATCCGGAACCGTCTGGTTCTCACATGGTTGTTGAGAAGTTTTAGGTCCAGAACGGGACGGAAAGACCCGTCCTTTTTTGGTACCACAAACAAATTGGAGTAAAAACCTTGACCTTGCTCCTGAAGAGGAACAGGGATCACCACTCCTTCCGCCTTTAGAGTGCACACCGCCTGCAGAAGAGCATCGGCTCGGTCGGGAGGCGGAGACGTTCTGAAGAATCGAGTTGGAGGACGAGAACTGAACTCTATCCTGTACCCGTGAGACAGAATGTCTCTCACCCAACGGTCTTGGACCTGTGGCAGCCAAATGTCGCCAAAGCGGGAGAGCCTGCCACCGACCGAGGATGCGGAGGGAGGAGGCCGAAAGTCATGAGGAAGCCGCCTTTGTAGCGGGTCTTCCGGCTGTCTTTTTTGGGCGTGACTGAGCCCGCCAAGAATCTGAACTCCTCTGATCCTTTTGAGTCCTTTTGGACGAGGAGAATTGGGACCTGCCCGAGCCTCGAAAGGACCGAAACCCCGACTGTCCCCTCCTCTGTTGGGGTTTGTTTTGTCTGGGCTGAGGTAAGGATGAATCCTTACCCTTGGACTGTTTAATGATTTCATCCAAACGCTCACCAAACAGTCGGTCACCAGAAAATGGCAAACTGGTTAAGCATTTTTTGGAAGCAGAATCTGCTTTCCATTCCCTTAACCACAAGGCTCTGCGTAAAACCACGGAGTTGGCGGACGCCACTTCCGTACGGCTCGTAGAGTCCAGAACAGCATTAATCGCGTAAGACGCGAATGCAGACATCTGAGAGGTTAAGGATGCCACCTGCGGAACAGATGTACGTGTGACCGTGTCAATCTGTGTAAGACCAGCTGAAATAGCTTGGAGTGCCCAAACGGCTGCGAATGCAGGAGCAAACGACGCGCCGATAGCCTCATAGATGGATTTCAACCAGAGCTCCATCTGTCTGTCAGTGGCATCTTTAAGTGCAGCCCCATCCTCCACTGCAACTATGGATCTAGCTGCAAGCCTGGAGATTGGGGGATCCACCTTGGGACACTGGGTCCAGCTCTTGACCACGTCAGGAGGAAAGGGATAACGTGTATCCTTAAGCCGTTTGGAGAAACGCTTATCTGGATGAGCGTGGTGTTTCTGGACTGACTCTTTAAAATCCGAGTGGTCCAGAAAAGTACTTAATTTACGCTTGGGATACCTGAAATGGAATTTCTCCTGCTGTGAAGCTGACTCCTCCACTGGAGGAGCTGGGGGAGAAATATCCAACATTTTGTTGATGGACGCGATAAGATCATTCACTATGGCGTCACCATCCGGTGTATCCAGATTGAGAGCGGTCTCAGGATCAGAATCCTGATCAGCTACCTCCGCCTCATCACACAGCGAATCCTCCTGCTGGGACCCTGACCAGTGTGACGAAGTAGAAGGCCGCTCATAGCGAGCACGCTTAGGCTGTCTGGGACTGTCGTCCGTGTCAGAGCCGTCACCCTGGGATGCATGGGACACCCCCGGAGCCCGGAGCTGTTCCAACTGAGGGGGACCAGGGAACAATGAATGAACAGTGCCCATGGTCTGAGTTACTGGTCTAGACTGCAAAGTTTCTAGAATCTTAGTCATAGTCACAGACAAACTATCAGCAAAAATTGCAAACTCTGTCCCCGTCACCTGGACAGTATTCACAGGTGGATCTCCCTGGGACACCTCCAACAGAGGCTCCGGCCGAGCAAGTGGCACAGGGGCCGAGCACTGCACACAATGGGGGTCAGTGGAACCTGCCGGTAGAACAGCCTCACAGGCGGTACAAGCAGCATAGAAAGCCTGTGCCTTGGCACCCCTGTTTTTTGCGGACGACATGCTGTATTCTCCACTGAGCAATCTAGGAGGGTATATAGCCAAGAATCACCAGCGACCGTTTAGTGCAATGTATAGCATGCAAGCATAAAAATACAATTGTACACTTCGGCACTAGTGGGGTCAGCACCGGAGTGCCGCTTACCGCCCGCTAAAAGCGGGTGTGTGGTCGCCAGAATCCCGTGCCTGGGTCTCCCAGAACTTGTCTCCCCTCTCCAGCTCAGACTGCATTCAGGAATGGCTGCCAGCGTTCTGTGAAGAGGGGCGGACCGTGGGTGTGCCTCAGACAAAGTGCGGGAAACTGGCGTCCCACTGTGCTCAATGTGAGGGCTGGAGTATGTAAAACAGAGTCCAGCCCTCGGCGCTGACGTTCTGTACAGCGTCCCGCCCTTCCCCTGACTGGTAGGCCTGGGGGCGGGAACGAAAGGAAACTAGGCCGCAAAAGCCGGGGACTCTAGTAATAAGCGCGGCCGTCAAATATGCACGGCCAGCGCGGAAGTCCCCGGCGCACCACAAGTCCCAGCCGCGCCGCAGTAAAAACTGCTAGGAGCGGCCGGCGCGGCAGTTCCCCACACAATAACTCCTCAGCAAGCTGTAGGAAGTGTGGCACAATCGCAGCGCTGCTGTCCCCGGCGCACTATCACACCCAGCAATGCTGCGGTGTGCGCGCGGTCTGTACGGGGACACAGAGTACCTTGACGTAGCAGGGCCTGTCCCTGACGATACTCCGCTCCATATCCAGCAGATTCCCCAGGGGCTGTGGATGGAGCACGGTCCCTTGTGCCTGGAGACCGGTAAAATCCCACTTCACCCAGAGCCCTAAGGGGGATGGGGAAGGATGCAGCATGTGGGCTCCAGCCTCCGTACCCGCAATGGGTACCTCAACCTTAACAAACACCGCCGACAAAAGTGGGGTGAGAAGGGAGCATGCTGGGGACCCTAGTATGGGTCCTCTTTTCTTCCATCCGACATAGTCAGCAGCTGCTGCTGACTAAACAGTGGAGCTATGCGTGGATGTCTGACCTCCTTCGCACAAAGCTTGAAAACTGAGGAGCCCGTGATCCCACGGGGGGTGTATAGGCAGAAGGGGAGGGGCCTTACACTTTTAAGTGTAATGCTTTGTGTGGCCTCCGGAGGCAGTAGCTATACACCCAATTGTCTGGGTCTCCCAATGGAGCGCCAAAGAAAGAAGGGGGGATGGGGTAGCGAAAACCCAAAAATGATAGAGCATACCCAGTTCCTGAAATGTAGAAGAAACTGCTGAGAAACCGTGAGGGACGATCCTGAAGATAAGAGGAGACCAGGAGACTGGAACTAAAATGGCGATGATAGAGGAGGAAGTGGGCATGGAGAACGCTGATCGCGAGCGCAAAAATTGGCTTGGAGAGAGGAAGGCTTTGATAGTCCAAGGAGGGGTGGGCAGGAACGAAAAAGGAAGCAGACAGCCCACACATGCATCATTGCAGGACGTTGCTGACTAGGCCTCAATGCAACAAGGGCCTAAATTATCAGGTATATCCGCCAGAGGTAGCGGGCCAGTGCGGTGATAACTGGAAAAGGTAGGATGGGCCTGAAAATGGAGCCTGTTGGTGTTCAATGAAACTAGAACCCCCTCACTGATGGAAGTACCCTGGAAGAAGAGCGAAAGTACCTTCTCCTGAAGGTGAAATTCAGCTCTTTCTTCACAGACTTGGAAGATGATCTTCAGGAGCCCCGTGGAGGGGAGTCTCTGGTACGGGTCTGTCTTCCCTCCCTGTGACATCTCACTCAGGTGGGCAAGTGGTGCTGTAAATAGAAGGCAAGGACCGTCCGCCTGGATGCCACTAAACACCGAAGTGTTAGGGGTAAAGGTCCTGCTGGACAGACCAGAGAGGGTATGATGTGGATGAGACCACACTGTTCTCCCGGTCTCTTAGAGGGTGACAGAATGGCTCTCCCACTCTGTTTATCCAATCACAAGCAAAGCATGAAAAATAAAAAAAAAAGCGAGAAATGAAACGAAAACAACAAATCAAGGTAGAAACAGTTCCAAGGGGAACAGTGTCTGCCTCCTACAGACACTTATCAGCTTGATTTCAGTTGGTGGGTGTAACTTGCTGAGGAGGGGTTAATTTTTTGCCTTGTGGTAGCAGCATACACCCATGGTCTCCTGTGTCCCTTAAATGAAGCGACAGAGAAAATAAAGTTAATACATAAAATATCACAGCCAAAAATCCAGAAAACGTCTACTTAAAAGGTACATGCTCACCTTAGCACCGGGATCTCTTGCACGTATGGATCGCGCTGCAGCAAATGAAGCGGTACCTCCACCAATAAGAAGGAACGGTATATGGGTCGGCAAAGCAGCAGCGGGTAAAGCTTTTTGGGTTTCTTTATTTAAAAACAAAAAAACTAAATGTCAAAACAGACAAATAATAAAATGCAACATTCGACACAAGTGCTGCACCCCAATTCCTTACCTTGTTTATCCGCACTAACTTGTCTGGATTCTACTTTTCGGCATAAAAGAAAACAATTAGCAAAATATGAGATTATTATTGGCAAAAAGAAAGAAAAACGGAGCTAAATATATAACGTATGCACACATCACTTACCGCTGCTACCTGAACTACCCTGATTTTCTGCAGGAAGAAAAAAAGAAAAAATATATGAAGACGAGCAGACGAGACATATCACATCCTTGCACGTAAAGGGCTAGTACAATCTTAAGTATTTATGGCATGTAGATAGGATATGCTATAAATGCCTGAATGGTGAGGGTGTCATTGGTGGGATGTTCATTTGGAGAATAGGGGTGCTATGATCACAAATCGTGCACACTCCTTCCAACTGAGCAAGCAGCTTTGAAGTGATTCGAGTGGATGAAAATCTGTGTTTAGAAATCTCCAGACCCCATTGTTGGTTAGGGTAGTCCCCAAACCTACCATGAATTGGCCAGAGATGATATTTCAAGATTTCAGAATATCAATGAAGATGGGCAAGCGTGGGTCAGACAGGGACCAAAAAACAGCCACATAGGAGCAGCAAGGGACGGGTATGGAGAGTATTAATAGGAACTTGTCATGTCCAGAAATGCTATTTACTAGCAGATGTAGAGTTCATATGCAGGCAAATAAAACTGCAATGATGACTGGAAGAGAGCAGCTGCAGGGAGGATACAAGTTCATTTTTTCCCTGTAGCTGCTGCTCCAATAAGACCTTTAGGCTTTCCACACTATTTACCTGCAGATTAACACAGGTAAATTCCATTTCTGGACATGACAGCCTTTTGATATATTATACTGTGGTTCGTAAAAAAAATAAAATAATTGATTCTGAATAAACCCCCTTTAAATTTAAGGGATTGTTCAATACTTACATATTGATGACCTACTCTTTGGATAGCTGGGTGGGGATCTGACACCAGGCACCCCAGTGATCAGCTGTAACCACAGCCGGATGTGCACAGTGTATGGAGCAGAACACCCCAGTTCTGTACAACTTAGTGGCTGCTGTTGGGTACTGTATATAAGTTCTTATTGAAGAAAATAGAAGCCGGTCTGCAATAACTGGGAGCAGCCAATAAACTATGGTTTCCCTTTCTGTACACCGTAAATCCGGCCATGATATGATCAGTAGGGTGACCTGGTGTCAGGTCAATCTTCTAGTGATAGTGGTGACAGCTAATGGATGGGTTCCAAAAGCTGGACCTCCACCGATATTATATAGGCAATGCCAAGGATAGGTCATCAATGTCAAAGTAGTTGACAACACAAATATATTAGCCGGTGACCTCTACTGACCTATGTTTTCTCTAATGGACTTGATAGATGAGATCCGGTCATTAAATCGGGATTTATCTCTGTGTAACGTTCTGTATAGCTGGAGAAGGAAGATGCAAGTTAGATAAAACTACAGAGAAGGTTTTATATCAAACATACTTTATATAAAGTTCAGGATACTATAGAAGATCTGATATTTTGGTTCTTGGAAAGTATAATGATACAGAAGACAACTCAATAAAAATATATGAGAGCCTTGTTCTGGATCTCATAGACTTGTATTCAGCACTTATGAAGTAATGTCTGAGCACAAGATGGCGCTGCAGGACCAAAGTGGTGTCGGTAGAAAATGAAGATGTGGAGGGTGAGAATAAGACAGGGGGCTTAGATGTAATGCACCCTATTACCGCTAAAAAACAAAACTGCTGGAGTGCAGCGCCACTCTTAACTCAATGTGATGCTCTCAGGAACTCTATTGGATAAGGTGGAGATTTCAAAGGGATCCTGTCAGGTCCAATATGCACCCAGAATCATGAGCAGTTCTGGGTGCATATTGCTAATCCCTGCCTAACTGTTCCTGTATACACTAGCATAGATAAAAAGATCTTTAGAAAAAGTATTTCTAAAGATCATTTATGATATGCTAATGAGCGCAGGGACTAGTCCCAAGAGCATTATTTCCCCCGACTAGTCCACCGTCACAGGAACGTGCTACCAGATTATTTAATGCCCACTGCCCAGCGTCATCAGCGGTGACGTGCGTACCTGTGTCCATTGTCACCGACTCAGACGCCGGGTTTAAGGTCAGTGCGCATGATCAGAAGTCCTGGCACTTCCAGCTCACTATGAAGCCGGGAGTACACGTCCCAGCTTCAGAGAGGTCTAGTCCTAGTACCGGGACTTCTGATCATGCGCACTGAGCCTAAACCCGGTGTCTGTGGCGGTGACAATGGACACAAGTACACGCGTCACTGCAGATGACGCTGGGCAATGAATAGCATTTTAGTACAACCTCTGTGGGCGTGTTAATTTATAAAGAGGATGGAATGAGTGCAGGAACTAACTAGTCCCTGCGCTCATTAGCATATCATAAAGGACCTTTAGAAATACTTATTTCTAAAGATCTCTTTATGTATGTTCCTACATTCTGGGACGGTTAGGCAGGGATTAATAATATGCACCCAGAACTGCTCGTGGTTCTGGATACATATTGCACCTGACAGGTTCCCTTTAAGTCCATGCTCTTAAGCCATTTATTTTCTAATGTTTAAAGGGGGTTTTCCCATCTTGCACATTTATGGCCGATCCATAGATAGATGCAGACCCCACCAATGGCCCTATTGGAGCGGTGGTAGGAATTCCCATACAGGTGAATAGGAGATCTGACTGATCAGATTGTAGTTTATAGCCATGGATCAGGATACTCTTCCTAGATGGTGTCAGTTGTTTGTGGTTTTAAACTGACAATAATAAACCATAATAGACCCTGGATATTCCGTCATCTGACACTGCTGCGCTGCAATGTCCATTTTGATCATTACTGAACTCTTCTCTATAGCTTATAAAACAGTGTATATACATCGCTAATCTTCTGTGTCCATCATCAGTTTTTTTCTTTTTGATACAACCAACCTTAAGAGGGAACCTGTTGGCTGCCCTAACCGTTTAACCGCTACCATGTCTGTAAGGACGCCGTCAGCGCACTACCCAGGGAAGCAGCGGGGCCACACATCTCCATCAGCACACTGCCCAGGGAAGCAGCGGGGTCGCACATCTCCATCAGCACACTGCCCAGGGAAGCAGCGGGGCCGCACATCTCCATCAGCGCACTGCCCAGAGAAGCAGCGGGGCCACACATCTCCATCAGCGCACTGCCCAGGGAAGCAGCGGGGCCGCACATCTCCATCAGCACACTGCCCAGGGAAGCAGCGGGGCCACACATCTCCATCAGCACACTGCCCAGGGAAGCAGCGGGGTCGCACATCTCCATCAGCACACTGCCCAGGGAAGCAGCGGGGCCGCACATCTCCATCAGCGCACTGCCCAGAGAAGCAGCGGGGCCACACATCTCCATCAGCGCACTGCCCAGGGAAGCAGCGGGGCCGCACATCTCCATCAGCACACTGCCCAGGGAAGCAGCGGGGCCACACATCTCCATCAGCACACTGCCCAGGGAAGCAGCGGGGCCGCACATCTCCATCAGCGCACTGCCCAGGGAAGCAGCAGGGCCACACATCTCCATCAGCACAATGCCCAGGGAAGCAGCAGGGCCGCACATCTCCATCAGCGCACTGCCCAGGGAAGCAGCTGGGCCACACATCTCCATCAGCACACTGCCCAGGGAAGCAGCGGGGCCACACATCTCCATCAGCGCACTGCCCAGGGAAGCAGCGGGGCCACACATCTCCATCAGCACACTGCCCAGGGAAGCAGCGGGGCCACACATCTCCATCAGCGCACTGCCCAGGGAAGCAGCTGGGCCACACATCTCCATCAGCGCAATGCCCAGGGAAGCAGCAGGGCCGCACATCTCCATCAGCGCACTGCCCAGGGAAGCAGCTGGGCCGCACATCTCCATCAGCGCAATGCCCAGGGAAGCAGCAGGGCCGCACATCTCCATCAGCGCACTGCCCAGGGAAGCAGCAGGGCCGCACATCTCCATCAGCGCACTGCCCAGGGAAGCAGCGGGGCCACACATCTCCATCAGCACACTGCCCAGGGAAGCAGCAGGGCCGCACATCTCCATCAGCGCACTGCCCAGGGAAGCAGCGGGGCCACACATCTCCATCAGCACAATGCCCAGGGAAGCAGCAGGGCCGCACATCTCCATCAGCGCACTGCCCAGGGAAGCAGCTGGGCCACACATCTCCATCAGCACACTGCCCAGGGAAGCAGCTGGGCCACACATCTCCATCAGCACACTGCCCAGGGAAGCAGCGGGGCCACACATCTCCATCAGCACACTGCCCAGGGAAGCAGCGGGGCCACACATCTCCATCAGCACACTGCCCAGGGAAGCAGCTGGGCCGCACATCTCCATCAGCACACTGCCCAGGGAAGCAGCTGGGCCGCACATCTCCATCAGCACACTGCCCAGGGAAGCAGCGGGGCCACACATCTCCATCAGCACACTGCCCAGGGAAGCAGCAGGGCCGCACATCTCCATCAGCACACTGCCCAGGGAAGCAGCGGGGCCACACATCTCCATCAGCACAATGCCCAGGGAAGCAGCGGGGCCACACATCTCCATCAGCACAATGCCCAGGGAAGCAGCGGGGCCACACATCTCCATCAGCACAATGCCCAGGGAAGCAGCTGGGCCACACATCTCCATCAGCACACTGCCCAGGGAAGCAGCGGGGCCACACATCTCCATCAGCACACTGCCCAGGGAAGCAGCGGGGCCACACATCTCCATCACCACACTGCCCAGGGAAGCAGCTGGGCCGCACATCTCCATCAGCACACTGCCCAGGGAAGCAGCTGGGCCACACATCTCCATCACCACACTGCCCAGGGAAGCAGCTGGGCCGCACATCTCCATCAGCACACTGCCCAGGGAAGCAGCTGGGCCACACATCTCCATCAGCACACTGCCCAGGGAAGCAGCAGGGCCGCACATCTCCATCAGCACACTGCCCAGGGAAGCAGCGGGGCCGCACATCTCCATCAGCGCACTGCCCAGGGAAGCAGCGGGGCCACACATCTCCATCAGCACACTGCCCAGGGAAGCAGCGGGGCCACACATCTTCATCAGCACACTGCCCAGGGAAGCAGCAGGGCCGCACATCTCCATCAGCACACTGCCCAGGGAAGCAGCGGGGCCGCACATCTCCATCAGCGCACTGCCCAGGGAAGCAGCGGGGCCACACATCTCCATCAGCACACTGCCCAGGGAAGCAGCGGGGCCACACATCTCCATCAGCACACTGCCCAGGGAAGCAGCAGGGCCGCACATCTCCATCAGCACACTGCCCAGGGAAGCAGCGGGGCCGCACATCTCCATCAGCACACTGCCCAGGGAAGCAGCGGGGCCACACATCTCCATCAGCACAATGCCCAGGGAAGCAGCGGGGCCACACATCTCCATCAGCACAATGCCCAGGGAAGCAGCGGGGCCACACATCTCCATCAGCACACTGCCCAGGGAAGCAGCGGGGCCACACATCTCCATCAGCACACTGCCCAGGGAAGCAGCGGGGCCGCACATCTCCATCAGCGCACTGCCCAGGGAAGCAGCGGGGCCGCACATCTCCATCAGCACACTGCCCAGGGAAGCAGCTGGGCCACACATCTCCATCAGCACACTGCCCAGGGAAGCAGCAGGGCCGCACATCTCCATCAGCACACTGCCCAGGGAAGCAGCGGGGCCGCACATCTCCATCAGCACACTGCCCAGGGAAGCAGCGGGGCCACACATCTCCATCAGCACACTGCCCAGGGAAGCAGCAGGGCCGCACATCTCCATCAGCACACTGCCCAGGGAAGCAGCGGGGCCGCACATCTCCATCAGCACACTGCCCAGGGAAGCAGCGGGGCCACACATCTCCATCAGCACAATGCCCAGGGAAGCAGTGGGGCCACACATCTCCATCAGCACAATGCCCAGGGAAGCAGCGGGGCCACACATCTCCATCAGCACACTGCCCAGGGAAGCAGCGGGGCCACACATCTCCATCAGCACACTGCCCAGGGAAGCAGCGGGGCCGCACATCTCCATCAGCGCACTGCCCAGGGAAGCAGCGGGGCCGCACATCTCCATCAGCACACTGCCCAGGGAAGCAGCGGGGCCACACATCTCCATCAGCACAATGCCCAGGGAAGCAGCGGGGCCGCACATCTCCATCAGCACACTGCCCAGGGAAGCAGCGGGGCCATACATCTCCATCAGCACACTGCCCAGGGAAGCAGCGGGGCCACACATCTCCATCAGCGCACTGCCCAGGGAAGCAGCGGGGCTGCAGTGGCAGTTTAGGGAGTCTAATGCAGTTGCCAGGTTCTCTTTAAGCACATCACATATTAACCCTCCCATTATCCACCATTTTCATACTTACATATATTCCCCCTCCTAGTGTAGCGACTGCCACAAATATTCCATACGCAGCCTTTCCAGGGGACGGGACGTTGGAGAGGTTCCCGGAGTTCCTTAATACCTGATTGTAGGGGGAGGTGAAGCGCTGTAACAAGCAGTCTGGAAGAAGAGGAGACGGGTTAGAAAGAGTCCAGAGCGACCAAGAAACGCCCAACATTTCCAGACCAAACAATCAGCATCTTCTGTAAGTTTGGGCCCGATTTACATTCATCCTCTATGAAATTTACAGCTATAAAAACAATCTGAGGATCGATACTGAAGCAATATTAAAATCTAAAAGGGTTTCTCGTCTGTTTCTGTACCTCCTGTAGACGCTAATGGAGAACTAGTGGGTAATTACACAGGGCGCTGCCTGCAGTGTCTCCAGACTCGCCTCCCATCGAGCACATTGGGGAAGTTAGTGGTCAGCAATTACACAAGGCTCTGCCTGCAGTGTCTCCAGACTCGCCTCCCATCGAGCACATTGGGGAAGTTAGTGGTCAGCAATTACACAAGGCTCTGCCTGCAGTGTCTGCAGACCCGCCTCCCATCGAGCACATTGGGGAAGTTAGTGGTCAGCAATTACACAAGGCTCTGCCTGCAGTGTCTGCAGACCTGCCTCCCATCGAGCACATTGGGGAAGTTAGTGGTCAGCAATTACACAAGGCTCTGCCTGCAGTGTCTGCAGACCTGCCTCCCATCGAGCACATTGGGGAAGTTAGTGGTCAGCAATTACACAAGGCTCTGCCTGCAGTGTCTGCAGACCCGCCTCCCATCGAGCACATTGGGGAAGTTAGTGGTCAGCAATTACACAAGGCTCTGCCTGCAGTGTCTGCAGACCCGCCTCCCATCGAGCACATTGGGGAAGTTAGTGGTCAGCAATTACACAAGGCTCTGCCTGCAGTGTCTGCAGACCCGCCTCCCATCGAGCACATTGGGGAAGTTAGTGGTCAGCAATTACACAAGGCTCTGCCTGCAGTGTCTGCAGACCTGCCTCCCATTGAGCACATTGGGAGCATCTTTGGTGGATAATTGCACAGGGAGCTGCCTGCAGCGTCTCCAGACTCGCCTCCAATGGCACATATTGTGGATGTCAGTGGTCAGCAGCTGCCTGCAGAGTCTCCAAATGCGCTTCACATCGAACACATCGGAGGCGTCATTGGTCAAAAACTACACATGAATCTGCCTGCAGTGTCTCTGGACTTGCCTCCCATTGAGCATATTGGGAGCATCATTGGTGGATAATTACACAGGGAGCTGCCTGCAGCGTCTCCAGACTCGCCTCCCATCGAACACATGGGGATATAATTGGTGTGTAATTACACAAGCAGCTGCCTGCAGTGTGTCCGGACTTGCCTTCCATCAATCATATTGAGGGAGTCATTGGTCTCTCTTTACACATGGATCTGGCTGCAGCGTCTCTGGACTTGCCTCCCATCGAACACATCGGGGGCATCATTGGTGGATAATTACACGTGGATCTGCCTGCAGCAGGAGCCCCCGGCCCTCCACGGTCCCTCGGGAGACCCCGGCCCTCCACGGTCCCTCGGGAGACCCGTGTGACAAAAGCAGCGGTCAGCACAGCGCACTACGGCTCCACTCTCTTTGGGACCGCCGCAGATTGTTGAGTGCTGCACTCAGTTGATCATCGGCACTCCCATAAAAACGAATGGGGCAGCGGGGCGCTGGATCGACCACTGCTGCTTTCACAAGGGCCTGGGTCTCAGATATCGGGGGGCATCACAGAGGTCGTGCCCCATGGAGAGGAATAACTTCCAAAATTAAGAATACCCCTTTAAGAATAAAAAAAAAAACGAGCCCAATGCTATTTTAAGTATTTTTGGCCTCCATTTGTGCCGGTATTAATAAGTCTCCCATGTATTAATGTCTCCCTATTAGAGTCACAGGCTGCACTGGTTAGGAGCGGCCCTATGACAACACTGCTGGTCTCAGCTTGTCCCACACCACACTGCACTATCAGCAGCTGGCACTGCACATGAAGGGCACACACAGGGCACAGCCCCCGCTGACACATAACACAGCGGCTCTGCTGCAGGCGCCATCTCCCCTGCACTCACTGCCAGTCGTCTGTAGCTTCTGCCCGCTCTGCCGCCCGGCATTGCCCGCTCTCAGCCCGAGGACGACCGCTCTGGACAGCGCCATGACAGAACCTTAGTGTGGTGACGTCACGGCCCTGCTCTAAGCGTTCCGGCAGGAGAGGGGCGGAGTCAGAAGCCCCGGCGGCCATGTTTAGTAAGGGCAAAGAGATTTCCAAAACTGTTCCATATATTCGCTTCTTATAATGCGGTGGGCGCAGACTCCTCGCGGCTCTCCCCTCCTCAGCAGTTGTGTGGAATAAAGTAACTCAAGCGGCCGGGCTTCCCGGCAGGGAGCGGGGAGTGCTGGAAGGTCAAGAGAAGGGGCTGCACAATGTGGCGGCTCCTGTGCAGGAAGGCGCCGTGCGGCTCAGTGCTGCACATGGTCAGGGCCGGCTATGGAGGAGAGAGCGGCGCTGCGCTCCTCACCACCCCCATATTCTATGTGAACGCGGCCCCGCACCTCGGACACGTGTACTCCGCACTGCTGGCTGACGTGCAGCACCGGTACTCCGCTCTGTGCGGCCGGGACACGCGGCTCAGCACCGGTAAGACATGGGGCGAGTGGGTACCCCCATATCTGCAGCACGTGCTAACCCCCCCAACAGTCCGGTAAAACCCCCAGGTGAGGCTGCTGCAGAGGGACAGCTTCAGGGTCTAAGGCACTTCTCACCTTTGTATGGACAATCGTGACATACTGGTCTGGTGATGGGGGCTCTGCATACAGGTGATGGGGATCTCCATATACTGGTGATGGGGCTCTGCATACTGGTGATGGGGCTCTGCATACTGGTGATGGGGCTCTGCATGCAGGTGATGGGGCTCTGCATACTGGCGATGGGGCTCTGCATACAGGTGATGGGGCTGTGCATACTGGTGATGGGGCTGTGCATACTGGTGATGGGGCTCTGCATACTGGTGATGGGGCTGTGCATACTGGTGATGGGGCTGTGCATACTGGTGATGGGGCTGTGCATACTGGTGATGGGGCTCTGCATACAGGTGATGGGGATCTCCATATACAGGTGATGGGGCTGTGCATACTGGTGATGGGGCTCTGCATACAGGTGATGGGGATCTCCATATACTGGTGATGGGGATCTCCATATACAGGTGATGGGGCTGTGCATACTGGTGATGGGGCTGTGCATACTGGTGATGGGGCTGTGCATACTGGTGATGGGGCTCTGCATACAGGTGATGGGGCTCTGCATACAGGTGATGGGGCTGTGCATACAGGTGATGGGGCTGTGCATACAGGTGATGGGGCTGTGCATACAGGTGATGGGGCTGTGCATACAGGTGATGGGGCTCTGCATACAGGTGATGGGGATCTCCATATACTGGTGATGGGGATCTCCATATACTGGTGATGGGGATCTCCATATACAGGTGATGGGGCTGTGCATACTGGTGATGGGGCTCTGCATACTGGTGATGGGGCTCTGCATACTGGTGATGGGGCTCTGCATACTGGTGATGGGGCTCTGCATACTGGTGATGGGGCTCTGCATACTGGTGATGGGGCCGTGCATACAGGTGATGGGGCCGTGCATACAGGTGATGGGGCCGTGCATACAGGTGATGGGGCCCTGCATACAGGTGATGGGGCCCTGCATACAGGTGATGGGGCCCTGCATACAGGTGATGGGGCCCTGCATACAGGTGATGGGGCCCTGCATACAGGTGATGGGGCTGTGCATACAGGTGATGGTTCTCCATATACAGGTGATGGGGCTCTGCATACAGGTGATGGGGCTGTGCATACAGGTGATGGGGCTGTGCATACAGGTGATGGGGCTCTGCATACTGGTGATGGGGATCTCCATATACTGGTGATGGGGATCTCCATATACTGGTGATGGGGATCTCCATATACTGGTGATGGGGATCTCCATATACTGGTGATGGGGATCTCCATATACTGGTGATGGGGATCTCCATATACTGGTGATGGGGATCTCCATATACTGGTGATGGGGATCTCCATATACTGGTGATGGGGATCTCCATATACAGGTGATGGGGATCTCCATATACAGGTGATGGGGCTGTGCATACTGGTGATGGGGCCGTGCATACTGGTGATGGGGCCGTGCATACTGGTGATGGGGCCGTGCATACTGGTGATGGGGCCGTGCATACTGGTGATGGGGCCGTGCATACTGGTGATGGGGCCGTGCATACAGGTGATGGGGCCCTGCATACAGGTGATGGGGCCCTGCATACAGGTGATGGGGCCCTGCATACAGGTGATGGGGCCCTGCATACAGGTGATGGGGCCCTGCATACAGGTGATGGGGCCCTGCATACAGGTGATGGGGCCCTGCATACAGGTGATGGGGCCCTGCATACAGGTGATGGGGCCCTGCATACAGGTGATGGGGCTCTGCATACAGGTGATGGGGCTCTGCATACAGGTGATGGGGCTCTGCATACAGGTGATGGGGCTCTGCATACTGGTGATGGGGCTCTGCATACTGGTGATGGGGCTCTGCATACAGGCGATGGGGCTCTGCATACAGGCGATGGGGCTCTGCATACAGGCGATGGGGCTCTGCATACAGGCGATGGGGCTCTGCATACAGGCGATGGGGCTCTGCATACAGGTGATATGGTTCTCCGTATACTGGGGATGGGGCCCTGTTGGACGCAGGGGATGGGGCCCTGTTGGACGCAGGGGATGGGGCCCTGTTGGACGCAGGGGATGAGGCCCTGTTGGACGCAGGGGATGATGGTGCGCTGGGGATGGCATTCTGTGCATCAGTGATGGATAGGGGCCCTTAGCATGGTCGTCATTTAGACATAAGGCAAGGATGGGCCATCAGTGTCCCAATGTTTTTTTTTTTTGTTTAATGAATATATAGGTAAAGCTCACAACATCCTCATTAAACATGTCCGTATGGCTCTAATATCAGGCAGAGGCCAACAGAGTGTACTGATCTGTCAATATACTGTCTGAAACGGGTGGAATGTTGTAGGTTACGCCGATCCGCGGGTGCCAGTGGAAGAACATGTACTTTATCACAGAGGCCATAGCATGGCATCCATTAAAGAGATTTGCCATGAGCTTTTCTGTAGCTACGTATGGCATATGTGTTAAACGTGTCATTATCGTCTATGGCTGGCAGATGCCCACAGTGGCATCCATCAATGATAGGTGTAAAGGGGTTTCCCACTACTTAGGGGACATGGACATTTAGGCTATGTGCGCACTAGGCCGTTTTACCCGCGGTTTTGCTGCAGAAATTTCTTGAGAAATGTTTGTAATCTTCCTGCAGACATTTCCGAGCAAAACCTATGGGAAAAAAAAATAGCTGTGCGCACACTGCGTTTTTTTCTCAAGAAAATTCTTTGTGAAGAATTTCTTGAGAAAATGTGCATGTCACTTCTTTTGCGCATGTAGCTGCGGTATATCCCCGGTATTTCACTCCATTCACTGTAATGTAATCGCGAAATACCGGGGGTATACCGCAGGTAGCAAATGATGTGCGGTATACCCCCGGTATAGCCGCGATTTACCTGCGGTAATGCACATCGCTGCCTGCGGTTTTGCAGAAAGTGATGTCATTATGACAGAAGAGGAAGCGGAGCAGAGTAAACACAGACGTCACACTGCCTGGACGCCGCACAGAAGCGCTTCCGTGTGACCTCCAGGTGCCCGTGCAGTCTGTGTCCCGCTCCGGCCCCGCGGCTGCCTGCACTGCTGTGTGTCAGTGTCTGCCCGCAGTATCAGCAGCTTGTCACGCTGCAGCTCAGGCAGACACTGACACACAGCAGTACGTGCAGCCGCGGGGATGACGATCGCTGCTGTCAGGAGGTGAGATGAGATCATTACCTGCGGTGACGATCTCCTGCCGTCACTGCTGTCTATGCCAGTCTCACGAGCGGCCCGAGACTGTCACTAGCGGTGACGTCACGGGCTCTCGCGATACTGCTGACAACGCGGCGGGCATAGAAGTCAGTGACAGCGCTGATGGCAGGACTACAGGAGATCATCACAGCAGGTAATGATCTCATCTAACCTCCTGACAGCAGTGCTCGTCATCCCCTGCAGTGACCTGGGCTGACCCATTGATGTTAGCTCAGGTCACTGCATTGCTCTCCCTGCCAATGGGCAACATTCTCTTTTTCATGGACTGGGACATTGACTATGGTATGGATCGCCATGGGACCCCCCCCTTATTGGATTACGCCGGACCAGGATTTGATTGTTCTTGTCAATAAATTGGTGAAAGAGGGAATGTGGGGAGTGTTTATTTTCCAAATAAAACTTTTTTTGTTGTCTATTTTATATTTCTTACTGACTGGGTTGGTGATGTCAGGTATCTGATAGACGCCTGACATCACGAACCCCAGGGCTTGATGCCAGGTGACATTACACATCTGGCATCAAGCCCATATATTACCCCGTTTGCCACCGCACTAGGGCAACGGGATGAGTTGGGGCGAAGCGCCAGGATTGGCACGTCTAATGGATGCGCCACTTCTGGGGCGGCTGCAGTCTGCTATTTTTAGGCTGGGGAGTGTCCAATAACAGTGGACCTCCCTAGTCTGAGAATATCAGACCCCAGCTGTCCGCTTTACCTTGGCTGGTGATCCAATTTGGGGGGGACCCCCACGTTTTTTGTTTTAAATTATTTATTTAATGTAAAATAATAGCAGCGTGGGGTGCCCTCTGTTTTGGATTACCAGCCAAGGTGAAGCTGCCATCTGTGGTTTGCAGGCTGCAGCCGTCTGCTTTACCCTAGCTGGCTACAAAAATAGGGGGAACCCCCACGTCATTTTTTTATTTATTTATTTTTTGGCTAAATACAAGGCTAAGCACCCTTTAGTGCCACATGAAAGTCACTAAAGGGTGCCAGCTTAGAATATGCAGGGGGGTGGGACATTATATAGGTCTTTCTCATCTATCTATCTATCTATCTATCTATTCATCTATCCATCTTTCCCTCTATCCATTATCTGTCTATCTATCGATTATCTATATTATTTATTTCTGTTCAGCATAAAAAAAACCGCAGGGACCAACCTGCGGAAAAACCGAGGCAAAAACGCATGCGTTTTTCCCACGGATTTGGTGCGGGTTTTTACCGCCGGTGCGGTAATATTCAACTCCCAGAAGTTTCTCAAGAAATTTTCTTGAGAAAAATCACTTTTCTAGTGCGCACATAGCGTTAGGTAAGTTTTCTGAGTAAATACGAAAAGCTTAGATTTGCCTCCTGCACTTATGCCGTTAGATACAAAGAGAGAAGTCACTGGAGAAGGATATCGTGGGCAGAAGAATAGAAGGACCAAGGTGAAGAGGAAGACCAGCAACCCGATGGCTTGATACTATCAAGGTAACGGCAGAGAAGACACTGGTGGACCTATCTAGGCGAAGAAGACCCTGGTGGACCTATCTAGGGTTGCACAAAATCAATCTTCCTACAAAGCATTCATCCACAAGTCGCCATGGCCCGAGATCGAGCTGAAGACTGTTAAATAATAATAATATTGACTATCGAGAATGCTACATCCATTAGGGGCCACTAGACATCTAGTCCTCTCTGAAGAAGCTTTTTGCATTGTCGAATTATAAAATTACGTTGTTCAGGCAATCTCCATGTCATCCTTTACCCATTGGACTTCAATAATTACAGTTTCTTACTCTCTTGGCATATTTTGATTTAAACCATCTTGACTTACCCATTTTGAAAGCGCCCAGATGGAGGCCATTGGGTGTTCATGCACATCAGACATATTGCTTGATTGAAATATTACTTTGGGCCGAAAATTGAACCAAACTTGAACATGGCTTGGGTTCTCTTTTTGTTATTGCGTATGATAACTGATGGAGAATTTAGTGTTTATTCTTGATATGTTTGTGTTTTACAGGAACTGATGAACATGGCATCAAGGTGCAGCAAACTGCCACTGCTTTGGGTTTGGACCCATCAAACCTCTGTGCCGCGGTTTCCCAGCAGTTCCGCAAAATGTTTGACACAATGGGCATCTCTTACACGGACTTTGTGCGCACAACTGAGGTTCGTCATTCACAAGCAGTGTGTCACTTCTGGAAGAAGCTGGAAGAGAGAGGGTATATCTACAAGGGGACATACCAGGGATGGTATTGCACCTCTGATGAAGCCTTCCTAAGTGAGGAGCAAACCATGGAGAGCAGAGATGGAGAAGGCAACATCTTCAGAGTGTCAGCAGAAAGTGGACATCAGGTATTTGAGAAAGATGGAGATTTTGGTGGAGACATGGTATGAGTGTAGGTCCTACTTTCAAGACTAGCAACTATCTTAGACCCGTATGAATGTGTCCTATGTCATACACACTCGCCGGTCCCGCGCAGGCGCACTACAATACTTTGATCTGCCCTGCTCAGGTCAGATCAAAGTGCACTTGCGCAGGACCTCAATGCCGGCGAGTTTGGATGACGTGGGAAACATCATGCACTTCGGCTTCAAAAGAAGGATGACAAAGATGGCCGAAAGAGAAGGCACCGGAGAATAGAGACGCCCATATGGCCTAACTCCACTGCAGCGACCGTTTAGGTAAGTGTTTTTTACGTTCTACACAGCGGCCTGGGCTCTTATATACAGCATTCTAACATGCTGTATATAAGAGCCAACTGGTGGTGGCCGCAGCTTATAGGCCCCAAATCTAGTGACAGATTCCCTTTAATCACATGTTACTAGATGTCCAAATGTTTATTCCTACACATCCTTGTGCAATGGGCATCTGCGTCGTATGTTTTGTGGCCTTCCACTGGATCTATACTGTAGTATCATAGGCTGGATTGAGTCATGCTTGTCTCTGCACATCAGTGTCTTCTGGTTGTCAGAGTGAGCCTACAGACTGAGAAAGTGTAATGTTCATGGAGTGAGCAAGGGGTAAGTGGATCCACTGGGTCAAAGGCACCAGTCACTAATCTGGAGGAGCTTACCTGCATGGCTACCGAGTCTTTGCTAAAGCCACTAGAGGTGTGGAGATAGGTTAACACACTGGTAGGTAGCCGATAAGGGCACCCCAGAGGATCACGGTACCCTGGCAGCTGGTGCCTTGTATATTTATACAAATAGACTCTGATAGTAGAGCAGCAGCAGCCGCCAGTTTCGCAGGTTCGGCCAAGATGGGTAGATGCAGCAGCACCCGAGATGGGTAGATGCAGCTGCAGTGACCAGTATCGTAGGAGTAGCCGATGTGGACAGTAGCTAGTAGCAATAGTAGGTGTGGGTAGATGCAACAGCAGAGTCGTCATGCACTGGAACACAGAAGAACATCAGCAGAGCAGTACTCAGTGCAATAACATCAACAACAGCACAAAGGGACCTGAGAACTAGCAATGTTGGGAACATATTGTCCAGGCACCTCCCTTAAGGGGAAGGTCTCTTAAATGCCTCATGTATCTCAACCATAGGCCAAGAGGTACTTCTAGGTTAGGGCATACTGACCCTTTTTAAGTAAGGGGGCTGTGCGTGCACCCTAAGGACACTCCCAGGAGACCTGTGCTGCATGCGCAGGCCCCAGGAGTTGGCAGCAGGAGCCGAGGACAGGACAGTCATCGCTGGGAAGGTGAGAGTGCTGGTGTAACCTCCGGGGGAGGGGGGGGCAGGACAGTGTGGGGACACCAGTATGGGTTTTGCAGAAAGTAGTAGAAGCCCGACCAAAATGTTATCCCGATGATGTGTAACTTGGCTGGTGAGAAACAGCTGCAACCTATGTTAGAAAATTAACACTCAAGTAGGAAGAGCTTACGGGAGACTATAAAAACTGTGTCTATACTGGACCTGACCACTTATTGTACCTTTTGTTTGATTTTTACGTATTTACACCTATTTTAACATCCCTCTCTTCTTCATTTAGGTACATTGGATGAGTGAAGAAAATTACATGTTCAGACTTTCCCATCTGCGCTCTGAACTCCTTTCTTGGCTTCAGACAGAACCTATTTACCCGGCTCCATTTCTTCGTATTGTTCAACAGTGGCTAGAGGAGGACTTACCGGATCTTTCTGTGTCTCGTCAACGTTCTCGTGTATCATGGGGCATCCCTGTCCCTTCCGACTCCTCTCATACAATCTATGTATGGCTGGATGCCTTGATCAACTACTTAACTGTGGCTGGATTTCCAGACCAAAATTTAGCTACCTGGGGGCCGTCAACCCATTTGCTTGGTAAAGATATTTTACGCTTTCACGCCGTATACTGGCCGGCTTTCTTGATAGCAGCCGGCCTTCCCCCACCCAAAAAATTACTTGTCCACTCCCACTGGACGTGTAATGGGGTCAAGATGTCAAAGAGCCTTCAGAACGTTGTGGATCCTATGGAATGCATTAGGCGGTATACTAGGGATGGGCTGCGGTATTTCCTGCTCCGCCATGGTGCGCCCGAGCGAGACTGTGACTTTACGCACCATATTGCTTGCAAACTGCTAAACTCTGAGCTTGCGGATGCACTGGGTGGACTGTTGAACCGCTGCACTGCACACACAATAAATCCAGAGCAATGTTGGCCACATTACCAGTGCACAAGTGTACCGCCTTCCTCACAGAATGATTTGAACAGACTGTTGGGTACTGTTAAAGAGCTGCCTGGACTGGTGGATCAGTACATGGATAGATTTCAAGCAAACAAAGCCTTGGAGGCCATCGACAGCAGCGTACGGTGCTCAAATGCCTTCTTCCAGAGCCAGGCCCCATGGAAGTTGTATAAGGGAGGAGATGACGCTAAGGCATGGGGACAGTCCGTTCTGTACCTTACCCTTGAGTCGTTAAGACTTTACGCCACTCTTCTTCAGCCTGCGGTTCCAGGTCTGGCCAAAACCATACTGGATCGGCTCAGGGTTCCTAACGTATCCAGAACTCTAAAAGGGAATCGTTTCTTTGTGGCAACTTCGGGGGACAAATGTGACTTTCAGGGTCGGACATTGGGTTCAGAATGTGGTCTCCTGTATCGGAGACTGGAGGTGGAGCAGAAATAATGGCGACGTCCACAAGGGTTCAAATAGAAATGTAAAAAAAGGTAATTCTGAGAATTTCAGAAGGAACCTCTTGCTACATGGGGAAAAAAGGAAGGTGTGACGTGTTTACGTTCCATCTACAACCCATAAATATTCTTATTACAGAGTAATT
Organism: Anomaloglossus baeobatrachus; assembly: GCF_048569485.1. Lineage (NCBI taxonomy): Eukaryota > Metazoa > Chordata > Amphibia > Anura > Aromobatidae > Anomaloglossus > Anomaloglossus baeobatrachus. The sequence goes on from NC_134361.1 coordinate 176,535,797, forward strand.
TCTTATGATTGTATATGAACCCCTGAATTGTAACACGCTGCGCAATATGTTGGCGCTATATAAAGATTATTATGCTCTAAACGTCACCAGTTAATACGTAAATCTAAATTATTAAATTTTATTAAGGTTTTTCAGCCATCTCATTATCATTAGAGACCGGATTACAATGAAAAATAATACCTAGAAACTTGATTTATACTATTTTAATTAAAAATAACCTGTCTCTTTAACCGCTTCCCAATGTTGGAGGTTCTAGTACATCCTACGCGGAGTGTGTGTCACGGGTGACAGTCATGTGGTTTCTAGCAGTAGACTGTCTGTGCAAAGTGGTCCCTGACTTTCTATTGTTCCTGTTGTTAGTATTCATTCTACTAGGCAGTTTTCCTGCTGGATACATCTCTCCCCCTTTGGGATCCAATGGAGCTCTTTCACTCCAGCTGCTGATTATCAGTATTCCTATTGAGAGTATTTAAACACATCTTTCCTGGACTGGTGATATTATTCAGTTCATACAAGCTCTGGTTGCAAGCAGGTGGCTTGCTCTCATCGATGGTATTGTTGCTGAACTTCTACCTGAGTCTTCTGTGGATAACCAAACTATTGAAATACCCTTAAAAATAACCTTTTTTAACAATATTCTAAAATCACACCATGTGAGAACATAGGTCTACAAAAGACACATAAATATCACTTATTCAAAATACTATGCAGGGTGTCACTTGCCAGCCTCCGTGGCAAGGCAGGGATAGCCTAGGGAATCCGTCCTGGGCCCTGACACCCTCAACAGTGTGCTTTTAGAATATTGTTAATAAATGTTATTTTTAAGGGTATTTCAATAGTTTGGTGTTTCAATATCCTTTTACTTTTAATTTTTTCATTTCTCATGCACTTTTCCCTGTGTGCCCTTTTTTGTGTCTTCCTTTAGCATTTAGTGGGTTGACAAAGAGCTTATCCCACCCGTTCCCTATTTAGGGTCCAGCACTAGGGCTATCTAGGGTCAGGTATCCAGCTCGGCACATAGGTGCAGAACCTACCTAGAGTGGTGAGGGACCAGTGGTAGGTTTGGCCAGGGGTCACAATCTCCCACTTCCCTAGATGCAGGTATCCCCTTCCCATTCGACATTCGCTTGGTACTCCCCCATACCTAGCGTGACAGTGATAAATGATGAGGGATCCTAGGGACCAGCGGTAGGGTTGGTCAGGGGTCACAATCTCCTCCTTCCCTAGACTCAGGGGTTGCCTTCCTTTCTGTCCTTTCGTCGCTTGCTTGGTACTTCCCCGTTCCTAGCGTGATAGTGTGAATATATGGAGCTGGCTCAGCAGCTGAGACTGCTCCATAAAAAAAAAGGGTGCCAGCTGTTTCCTACAGCCTGCACTTAAGTTATGTGCACACAGTCTTTTTCTCCGGCATACCCACCAAGTTCTTCCAAGCAGAAAACTTTCAGGAAAATGTCTGGCGTTTTTCCTGAAGCGTCTTTTTTTTGGTATCTTTGTGGCGACATTGCCTCTCCTTTTTGTTCTCTGTGAAAAATTGTGAGCAGCTTCTAAGCAGAAGGCGCCTGAAGAGTGAGCAGGATACTTCATTTAATATATTCGACAGCTCAAATTAACTAAGTGATTACCACAGTAACATGAACTACTTTATCTGCAACACCTTATTCGAGAGCCATCAAATTACCTCACACATAAGCTTCTTATACTAAGAATGTCCTTTGTTGCATATAGCAACCAATCACAGCTGCTATTTACCCATAGCAAAATAGAAGCAGAGCTGTGATTGGCTGCTATAGGCCACCTGATAAATATCCAAGCTAACTGTCAAAACAGCCAATATATTGCCTCATATAGCGCAAAAAGGATATTTGCTGATATTAATTATTTGAACTTTATTGAATAGGCACTCCTATTATTACAACGCGTTTCAGCAGAGTTGCTTTCATCAGGTAAAATAGTCCTATTTTACCTGATGAAAGCAACTCTGCTGAAACGCGTTGTAATAATAGGAGTGCCTATTCAATAAAGTTCAAATAATTAATATCAGCAAATATCCTTTTTGCGCTATATTAGACCGAAAGAATTATCCATTTACCCCCTCCCTGTTGGGAATCGGTATTAGCAGCAAAGGACCTGCTGACATATCAAAAAATCCAGCTGGTTAGCTGGAGGAGAGAGGAACAAGAACCTGATTTCCATGGTGCCGGTGGAAATCAGTAGCCGACAACGATACCCACAATCTGGATGTTGGAAGCCTGGACATAGGATCTGTTCGGAGGAACTCCAGACTGATTAGCCTTCACTGAAGTTGTGCGGGGGCGCACAACCAACAAAGGTGAGCAATTCTAATTTTTTAAAACGCTAAAAGGATTCCACGGGTGCTTCTCATAGTGCGCTTGTTTTATTATCTATTTAAATATATTGCCTCAGACATCCATATAGTTTGTGTGTCTCTTTATATGTGTGTGTGTGTGTGTGTGTGTGTGTGTGTGTCTCTATCCATAATATGAGTCTATAATAACCGATCCATTCCCAGCTCCACTGACTTTAATTTAAGCAGGTTTTTTGGCAAATAACTAAATTTTCCCCTCACAACATAGTCTATGACTTTCCGAGTCAAATGAGGTGTCTGTGCAAAACTTCGTGATTGTAAATGTGACAGTGTTGATTCCTTTAGTGCTCAGGACAAGGATGAATTCTCACCGCCACACAATTAGAGAAAAAAGGATGGATCTACCTGTGGCCAAACATTTTTGTAACTCAGACCACAGCATCATGGACATGAAATTGCTGGTATTGAAAGGAAACTTCAAGTCCCAGAGAGACAGGAGACTATGGGAGTACAAACTTATGATGACCTTTGACACATTCAGAGAAGGAATGAATGTGTCTCATGGATTCATGTCTTTTTACATCAGTTAAAAGATGTGCTCCTCTGACCATCCGAGCGTGTCACAGCCCTGGACCAGACCCTTATCAAAGGACAATAAAACTTTCACACTGAACTGCAGCAGTATTTATGGCTAGAACAGCTTGTCCCCCTGCCATAGAGATAGTTCTGTTTCATATAACTTGTTCTTTTTTTTTTTTTTTTTTTTTTTTTTTACTGCACTATTCTAAGTCCTGTTGTGTATAAATACGTGACTCTTCAGATTTTGTGTTATACCATGCCTGATGAAGAGACCTGAGTAGTCTCGAAAGCTTGCAATTATTACCATCTTTTCAGTTAGCCATTAAAAGGTATCAACCACTGAGGACTCTCTGTTCTTTTAAACAATTTTTTTGATTCCTTTAGTGGACATTCATACATATACCTACAAAATGTATACAACTGCACACTGAAATGCGAACAATGAATAAGGGAACTCTGGCATTGCATGACTGCTATAGGAATATTTTGGGAAAAAAAGAGATATAGCTTAGGTCTTGGCCAATGCATGTGAGCCCAGTAACCAACGGCAAGGTGACCTCGGTACACCGGGAACCTAACCTGTAATAATTCTGGACAACGGAATTATTGGGAAACACATAAAATTTGTAGATGACACTAAGATAGGAGTAGCCAACACTAGAGAGGAAAGAGATCGTATTCAAAAGGATCTGGACACACTGGAACAATGAGCTGAGGAGAACAGGTTGGTGTTTAACAGGGACAATTGCAAAGTGCTACATCTGGGTAAAAAAATGTAAAAAGCGTATATAGTATGGGAGGAATAAAAGTAGGTGATAGCAACGGGGAAAAGGACTTGGGCATAATAGTGGATCCCAGATTCAACATGAGCCAACAATGCGGAGCTGCGACTAAAAAGGCCAAGAAAATTCTGAGATGTATCAAGACAAGCATTGAATCTAGATCAAGAGAGGTTATTATTCCCCTATACTCTGCCCTAGTCAGACCTCACCTGGAATACTGTGTACAGCTCTGGCGCCCCAATTCAAGAAAGACATCGATATATTGGAGCAAGTCCACAGAAGAGCAACCAAGATGGTAGAAGGTCTGCAAACCATGTCATATGAAGATCGGCTAAAGGAACTAAAGAGAAGGCTGAGAGGAGACTTAATAGCGGTCTACAAATATCTGAAAGGCAGTCACAATGCAGAGGGAACTACCCTATTTTCATTAGCACAAGAAAGTACAAGAAGCAATGGGATGAAACTAAAAGGAAGGAGATTCAGATTAGACATTAGGAAAAACTTTCTGACAGTGAGGGCAGTCGGAGTGGAACAGGCGACCACGGGAGGTAGTGAGCTCTCCATCAATGGAAATCTTCAAGCGGAAACTGGATAAACCTATAGCTGGGATGATTTAGGAAAGCCTGCACTCGCAGGGGGTTGGACCTGAGGTCCCTTCCAATTCTACCATTCTATAATTCTTCATGCCACTATCTGGGTTGAAAACCTCCATGTCTGGGCAGCTAGACTAAAAACCTAACTTGAAATGCTATTATCTGGGTTAAAACCGGGCTCACATGCATTGGCCAATACATGTGCTAAATCTCTTTTTTTTTTTTTTTTTTCTTCAAATATAGCAGTAATCAAGTAGCAGAGTTCCCTTATTCATTGTTAGCATTTCAGTGTGCAGTTATATACGTTTTGTAGTCGTGTTTTCAGCTAGCACCTGTTCACACTTGTTGAATATGCGGGGTCAGTCTTTAGTATATTTATAGTGCACCTCTTTCTGATTGAGCACTCCACCCTACGACCAGCCTGTGTTCGCTCCTCTTTATAGCTGAAATCTAGCTGCCCAGACATGGAGGTTTTAAAGGCAGATAGATGCATTTTCAAGTTAGGTTTTTAGTCTAGCTGACCAGACATGGAGTGTTCAACCCAGAGAAGAGGCATTACAGGTTAGGTTCCCAGTATACAGAGATCACCTTGCCATTGGTTACTGGGCTCACATGCATTGGCCAATACATAAGCTAAATATATATTTTTTCCAAATATTCCTATAGCAGTAAGGCCGAGGCCACACTGGGACTAATGCGATCCTAGCATGACACTCAGCTCGCGCTGGCAGCACAGAAGGAGCCGAGTGTCATGCAAGTGTCACTGCGACTGAGGTCCACTCATGCGATCGGACCTCAGCTGCGGAGGACGGGCCAGCACTTAGGAGGGGCGGGATTCATCTCCCTCTCTCCTCCGTTGCTGGCTATTGCCATTCTCGCACTGCACTCGCAAGTACACCGGTATACTGTGAATGCAGTGTAATCTTTCTCTCGCCCCATACACTTGAATGGGTGCAAGAGAGAGTCTCGCATTACAGTTGCGGCATGCTGCAATTGTTTTCTTGGTCCGATTGGGGCTGAGAAAATAATCAATCACTCATGTGCGCTGACACACAGGCTAGAATTGGTCCGAGGGGAATGCGATGTTTTATCGCACTCCATTCTTTCTGATTTTCATGCCGTGTGTCTTAGGCCTAATGCAACACCAGAGTTCTCTTATTTATTGTTACGATTTCAGTGTGCAGTTGTATACGTTTTGTAGTTGTGTTTTTAGCCATCACCTGTTCACACCTGTTGGATGTGCAGGTCAGTCTTTTTGTATATTTACATACCTACATATACACACACTCCAGATTTATATATTAGATGTGTTTGGACTTTTGCAGCCATGTCTATGAAAATAAAAAATTAAATAACCCATACAGTAAATGTAACGCCAGAGTTGCCTTTTACAGACATACCTCTCTTGAGCAGAGAGATATTTTGTAGAATCTAGTTAAGTCATTTATTTACATTTCTTATATTCTGAAACAAAGAAACACCTGAAAGACATTTCATACAAGAAAGATTCTTAGTTTTTACACAGTTAAAAAAAATATTTTACAAACATATACTCTTCGAGGTGCGGCCATACAACCGCAGGTCCAGGATGTACAAATTCATACAGGATCACTGGCCAGAGAGATTACTCATATTGTGACATGACGGCTCTGTATATCAGTATGGACGACTCCTGCACAATCAGCAGACTGCAATCATAGATAGATTATAAAAAAAAAAAACTATGAAAAACCATTCTTCTTGATCTGAAAAACCTCTAAGTCTATAAAAAGTAATGATGCTGATGCCCTTGGTTTAGAGTTCTAGAACTGATGTTTTGCAGACTTTACATTACGGTCACTTTCTTCTCTTGTCCTGTTCTTTCTTCTCGTATTCTTTTGGTCTTTTTAATCCATTGTCTGTGTGTCTGTCTTCCGGTAACTTGTGTCTATCCGCTCCGCTATGATGGGCGCTCTGCCTGTCGTAACGTGGCGGATTAGAAATACTTTTTGAACCAGTCTCTGTTGGGGAAGCTTTCCGGTTATCCCTGGAGTCGGGGTGATTAGTATTGTATTTTTCATAGCCCGGATCGTCACGTTCTTGTTTAATTGCCTTGGTGGCTTTTCCGCTGCTTCTTTCAGTTGAGCGGTCTTTGCTCGTCTTTTTCCGTTTTTTCTTTTTCTCTGTTAAGACACCAAGAAAAAAATACCTTAAATCACAACTTATGTGGCTAAATGGTAACACTTTTTGGGCCTTTTATCTTAAAAAAAAAAAAAAGTTTATATATTTTAGGTAAAACCAGTACAGACCTTTGTTTTCAGTCAGGAGGGCGGCCTTTTGTAGGAATCAGGCATGTCACTTACGTAACAGGCAGCGGGTCCTTTACCAGAACATCTCTACTGAGCTCCACCCATTAGTCACAAAGTCCTGGATAGACCAATGCTGATCTCCGGAGCTCAGCTGGTCTATATGGGACCTGTATGATGTCACGATCATGTGACCATAATGGGCGGATCCAGGCAGAGTAGTTCTGGTGAAGGATCTGTTAATAATCAATTACACTTCAAGGAGCGTAACGAAGTTAAAAAAATATTTTTGCTAAAGTGTATATAAATTTGATAGTACACATGAAAATAATATAAATTTATTTATTTTTTTATATTTTTATATCTAAAATCTATATATAGAATTGCCTTATTCTGTCTGTCTGTCTTGCTCCAAAATTGTGTCCTTACGGTGTCAAACAGCGGATTGGCCGCTGGCCTCGCCATAGCCCCGCCCCCCCGCACGGATTGGCCGCTCGCCTCGGCTCCTCCCCCCGCACGGATTGGCAGCTCTCCTCGCCTCGGCTCCGCCCCCCCGCACGGATTGGCCGCTCGCCCAGGCTCAGCCCCCCACACGGAATGGCTTCTCGCCCCGAGGTGAGCGCATCAAGGTCCTGCAGCGGCGGAACACACACACACACACACACACACATAAGAACAGACACACACACACACACACACACACACATCAGATCACAGCCGATTCCATGCGCTCTGCCTGCAGCTCCTGCCATAGACAGAGCAGGAGCTGCCGGCAAAGCGCACGGAAGAAGTGACATGTCACTTCTTAGAACGCAGCGCTTCGGGCAGCAGCCGAAGCGCTGCGCTCTAAGACGCCATGTGCGCACGGCCCCTGCACAATCTCCATAGACTGTGCAGGGGACGCAGGACGTATGCAGTTACGCTGCGCTACAAAGCGCAGCGTAACTGCATGTATTTACGCACCGTGCGCACATAGCCTCACTCTCTCACACACATCAGATCGCATCCACGTCCTGCAGCGGCGGAACACACGCACGCACGCACACACACACACACACACACACACATCAGATCACACTCACCTCACACACACATCAGATCGCATCCACACACTCACAACATCCCGTGATATCGCTTGCTTCTCGGCGGCGATATTGTGCTGTGATCTTCCAGGATCTGCCGGAGGATCACATGGCCAGAAGCATGTGGTATCTCCGGATGTTGTGATTGTGTCAGCGCGTATGTGCGATATCGTCAGTGTGTGTGTGAGTGTATGCGATCGGATGTGTGTGAGTGAGTGTATGCGATCGGATGTGTGTGTGTGAGTGTATGCGATCGGATGTGTGTGAGTGTGTGAGTGTATGCGATCGGATCTGTGAGTGTCGGCAGAGGAGCACGGCGTGCAGCACAGCTGCTGGGACCGCCCACCGGTGGGCACAGGGAGAAGTGGGGTGTGTGTGAGTGTATGCGATCAGATGTGTGCGTGTTTACTGTCTGATGTGTGACTGTGGAGCACGATGGGGAGTGTGCAGCATGGGGGATGGAGCACGATTGGGAGTGTGCAGCATGGGGGATGGAGCACGATGGGGGGTGCGCAGCATGGGGGATGGAGCACGATGGGGAGTGCGCAGCATAGGGGATGGAGCACGATGGGGAGGGCGCAGCATGGGGGATGGAGCACGATGGGGAGTGTGCAGCATGGGGGATGGAGCACGATGGGGAGTGCGCAGCATGGGGGATGGAGCACGATGGGGGGTGCGCAGCATGGGGGATGGAGCACGATGGGGAGTGCGCAGCATGAGGGATGGAGCACGTTTGGGAGTGCGCAGCATAGGGGATGGAGCACGATGGGGAATGCGCAGCATGGGGGATGGAGCACGATGGGGAATGCGCAGCATGGGGGATGCACACCTCCCCCCAAAACACACACACTGCCACACACGCACTGCACAACACATCACACACACACTGGGAACCACAAACACTGCCCTACACAGACACCCACACACACAACGCCGCACACACCCAACACCCAACACACAAACACCGCAGCACACACAAATATACGCACATACCGCACAACACACACATTGCACAAAACATACCTCCCCCAAAACACACACACACACCCACACAAACCGCGCAACACACATACACAACGATACACAGCGCTCCACAAATAACGACACACAACGCAACACACAAACAACACCGCTCTCACCCCCCGCCACACCCAGACAACACCCAGAACATGTACAGCGCCCTACACAACACACAACAACATCTATATATAACACAAAAATCATACATTAACTACACAATACGTAAATTTTAGAATACCCGATGCGTAGAATCGGGCCACCTTCTAGTCTATATATAATTGCCTTATTCTGTCTGTCTGTCTGTCTTGCATCAAAATTGTGTCCTTACGGTGACACAAAGCTGATTGGCCGCTGGGCTCGCCATGGCCCCGCCCCCCCGCACGGATTGGCAGCTCGCCAAGGCTCCGCCCGCACACGGATTGGCCTCTCGCCCCGGCACCCTGCACGCAATGGCAACTCGGCCACGCCCCGCCCCCCTCACGCAATGCACGGTCGCTCTGGCCCCGCCCCCCGCACGCATTCCCCGAACCAACACGGAGCCACGACTCCCAGGTGAGTACTGTACCCCCGGGAGCCCACATCAGCGTACGCCGCCAACCCAGCCGACACATACCCTCGCATTGCTGGGGTTGCCGCCGTATGCTGGTGTGGGCTCCCGTGCGAGCGGGGGACGGGATACGCTGCTAACCATGGTAGCATAGTTACCAGCGCATCAAGGTCCTGCAGCGGCGGAACAAACACACGCACACACATAACAACACACACACACACACACACACACACATCAGATCACACTCACTCTTACACACACATCAGATCGCATCCACACACTCACAACATCCCGTGATATCGCTTGCTTCTCGGCGGCGATATTGTGCTGTGATCTTCCAGGATCTGCCGGAGGATCACATGGCCAGAAGCATGTGGTATCTCCGGATGTTGTGATTGTGTCAGCGCGTATGTGCGATATAGTCAGTGTGTGTGTGAGTGTATGCGATCGGGTGTGTGAGTGTATGCGATCGGATGAGTGTGTGAGTGTATGCGATCGGATGTGTGTGTGTGTGAGTGTATGCGATCGGATATGTGTGAGTGTGTGTGTGTGTGAGTGTATGCGATCGGATGTGTGTGAGTGTGTGTGTGAGTGTATGCGATCGGATGTGTGTGAGTGTGTGTGTGTGAGTGTATGCGATCGGATCTGTGAGTGTCGGCAGAGGAGCACGGCGTGCAGCACAGCTGCTGGGACCGCCCACCGGTGGGCACAGGGAGAAGTGGGGTGTGTGTGTGAGTGTATGCGATCAGATGTGTGCGTGTTTACTGTCTGATGTGTGACTGTGGAGCACGATGGGGAATGCGCAGCATGGGGGATGGAGAACGATGGGGAATGCGCAGCATGGGGGATGGAGCACGATGGGGGTGCACACCTCCCCCCAAAAAACACACACACACTGCCACACACGCACTGCACAACACACCACACACACACTGGGAACCACAAACACTGCCCTACACAGACACCCACACACACAACACCCAACACACAAACACCGCAGCACACACAAATATACGCACATACCGCACAACACACACATTGCACAAAACATACCTCCCCCCAAAACACACACACACACACCCACACAAACCGCGCAACACACACACACACAGCGCTCCACAAATAACGACACACAACGCAACACACAAACAACACCGCTCTCACCCCCCGCCACACCCAGACAACACCCAGAACATGTATAGCGCCCTACACAAACACTTGGTAACTACACACAACAACATATATATATATATATATATATATATATATATATATATATATATATATATATATATATATATATAACAAAAATCATACATGAACTACACAATACGTAAATTCTAGAATACCCGATGCGTAGAATCGGGCCACCTTCTAGTATATATAATTGCCTTATTCTGTCTGTCTGTCTGTCTTGCTCCAAAATTGTGTCCTTACGGTGACAAACAGCGGATTGGCCGCTTGCCTCGGCTCCGCCCCCCCCCCCGCACGGATTGGCCGTTCGCCCAGGCTCCGCCCCCCACACGGATTGGCCTCTTGCCCCGACACCCTGCACGCATTGGCAACTCGGCCACGCCCCGCCCCCCTCACGCATTGCACGCTCGCTCTGGCCCTGCCCCCTGCACGCATTCCCTGAAATGACACGAGCCCCGACTCCCAGGTGAGTGCTGTACCCCCGGGAGCCCACATCAGCGTACGCCACCAACCCAGCCGACACATACCCTCCCATTGCTGGGGTTGCCTGCGTACGCTGGTGTGGGCTCCCGTGCGAGCGGGGGGCGGGGTACACTGGTAACCATGTAATATTGTGTAGCATGGTTACCAGCGTACACCGGCTCCCAGGTGAGCGCATCAAGGTCCTGCAGCGGCGGAACACACACACACGCACACACATAAGAACAGACACACACACACACATCAGATCACACTCACTCTCACACACACATCAGATCGCATCCACACACTCACAACATCCCGTGATATCGCTTACTTCTCGGCGGTGATCCTGTGTGTGCAGTGACCTTCCAGGACCTGCCGGAGGATCACATGGCCAGAAGCATGTGGTATCTCCGGATGTTGTGAGTGTGTGAGCGCGTATGTGCGATATCGTCAGTGTGTGTGCGCGTGTATGCGATAGGATGTGTGCGTGTCGGCAGAAGGCAGAGGAGCATGGCGTGCAGCACAGCTGCTGGGACCGCCCACCGGAGGGCACAGGCAGAAGTGGGGTGTGAGTGTATGCGATCAGATGTGTGCGTGTATACTGTCTGATGTGTGACTGTGGAGCACGATGGGGGGTGCACAGCATGGGGGATGGAGCACGATGGGGGGTGCGCAGCATGGGGGATGGAGCACGATGGGGAGTGCGCAGCATGGGGGATGGAGCACGATGGGGAGTGCGTAGCATGGGGGATGGAGCACGTTTGGGAGTGCGCAGCATGGGGGATGGAGCACGTTTGGGAGTGCGCAGCATGGGGGATGGAGCACGATGGGGAATGCGCTGCATGGGGGATGGAGCACGATGGGGGATGTGCAGCATGGGGGAGTGTGCAGCATGGGGGATGGAGCACGATGGGGGGTGCGCAGCATGGGGGATGGAGCACGATGGGGGGTGCACACCTCCCCCCAAAACACACACACACACCGCCACACACGCACTGCACAACACACCACACACACACTGGGAACCGCAAACACCGCCCTACACAGACACCCACACACAGACGCCGCACACACACAAATATACGCACATGCCGCACAACACACACATTGCACAAAACATACCCACACCCCACACCCACACAAACCACGCAACACACACACAAACGCTACAGACGCACAGCGCTCCACAAACAACGCAACACACACAACGCAACACACAAACAACACCGCCACACCCAGACAACACCCAGAACATTTACAGCGCCCTACACAAACACTTGGTAACTACACACAACAACATCTATCTATATATATATATATATATATATATATATAACACAAAAATCATACATTAACTACACAATACGTAAATTCTAGAATACCCGATGCGTAGAATCGGGCCACCTTCTAGTATATATATATATTTTTTTTATTATTCTGCTAAGGAATCTGCATCATTTATTTTAAATTAACGGATTTAATCTGTATTCATTGAATACCGGTTGCTACATTATCAGGCTAGGAGATGGCAGTTGGTGCTCGTAACATGCTATGCAGAACTGTAGATGTCTAGAAGCAGAATGTCTGTGTCGGCCTGAAGCTCCTCCCACCTCCATCAAATTTTAAAATCAACTGTCATCTCCTGTCTCAGTCTCTTTGCATGTAATCAATACAGATTTTATTCCTGAATAGTGATGGGCGGACTTACAGATAACCAGGACCGGCAGGTCTAACCGGGTTAAAAAAAAAATAAAAAAATCCTGGTTCTGGTCCAGGATTGGTCCCTGTTATTTGGTCGGATGCTTGTCCCCATATAAGTCTATGGGAACCAGAATTTGGGGATTAAAAATGGTGGTAGAAAGGGTAAGGGGATGGGACCTGACGCTTCATACTCCAGCACTGCTGTAACTGCGGCTGCTTGTACTTCTTCCAGGGCCACTCATTATTGCTTATGCATATGCACTTCTTCCCCGGGCCACCTGGCATCTGTGATTGGTCGCAATCAGACGCGGCCCCGGCCTGTGTGACAGCGTCTGACTGCAACCAGAGGCGCTGTCTGTGGGTCACTATCGTGGTGTAAAAATAAATACAATTTTGGTGTACGGCCCCCCCATTTTATGATACCCAGCAGAAATACAGCATACGGCTGCAGCCCCCAGCCAAGTGCTACTGTACGCTGCTTTTTAAAAGTTATTTAAATTAATAATTTAAACAAACTGTGTGCTGTCCACCCAATTTTGATACCCAGCCCTGATAAAGCCCGACAGCTGGGGGTTAATATTCTCGGGCTGAGGAGACCCATGCTCATTGGGCCACCCCAGCCAAAAAATAGCCTGCAGCCGCCAAGAATTGCCATATCCATTAGATGTGACAGTCCTGGCGCTTTACCTGGCTCTTCCTGATTGCCCTGGTGCGGTGATAATTGGGGTAATAAGGGGTTAATGTCAGCTCACAGCTGCCACTAAGCTCTAAATTAGTAATGGGAGGCTTCTATGGAGACCCCCTATTACTAATCTGTAAGTGAAAAGAATTTAAACCGGTGGAGGATCCCCCTGCTGTTACTGCAAATGACCTGAGTCACCGCTGATCCTGCGGCTCGCTTAGTCTCTGCCTGAACTTCACAGTGGGCAGGCATGTTATATGGCTGCCCGGTGTGAATTCAGATGTAACAGAGCTAAAATTGTTGTGGGACCTTGTGTGGATTACGCCTAACCTCCAGGGGTGTTTTGGGGTTAATAAAGTGGTGAAAGAGTCCTTTTTTGTCTTATTTCAAATAAAGCTGCTTATTTTCATGTGAACAATTGATTTCTGAAATAACACTAACACCGACAGTTACTTTAAGTATAATGGTGCTTTTCCCACATCCTTCTACCAGTGACACTCCTTTGATACCTTTCTTTGGCCTCTGCAGTTCTTCTGTATCTTCCTCTGATGGAGATGGGGAGGGAGTCCTAGCGCCACAGCCGCCCTCCCTTAATTGTCGTGTCACGTCATCAATATCTTCACCGTCCTTAGGTGGCCGATAATTGGAGACATGATCCACACGAATTGTTCGTCCTCTCAGCTAGCAGAAAAAAAAAAAAAAGCAAAATAAATAATAAAAGTTTACATTTTACAAACTACACCTCTTAATGAAATCATCTAGGTGTGCAGTGAGCATACGGACACCACATGATTCGCAAAATGTTACACCATTGGGCAGTGAAGAAAAAATAACATCTGTACCATTAAAATGTTCTTTTAGCCTCAGATTTTACATTTTCAATTAGAAATGTAGTATAGTTCTTCTGATCTAGTCATGTCTCTTGCCTCATGTGCAGGGCATTACTCAACTGTCACTTTGAGTGGACATAACCATGGATATCCAAGCTGCAATGCCCTGCACATGAGGTAAGAGACATGGCTGTATCAGGTGATCTATACTACACTTCTAATTGGAGGTATTTGTTAATATTATTATGGCTAGTATGTATTGGGATAGGATGGTGGAGAGGTACAGACATACCTTTCTTGAACAGAGATATATTTTGTAGAATCTAGTTAGTCCTTTATTTACATTTCTTATATTCTGATACAAAGAAACACCAGAAACCTTTTAAATTATACCCCCTGGTAATTCATGTAGTGAGGATTTTTGACTCCAAGGGCGTTATCCAGAAACAAGCAGCAATAGATGTTGCAGAGTAAGAATGGAAATCTGCTATTGTAGTGCCCAGTACATTGTAGTGCCCAGTACATTGTAGTGCCCGTATTTTCTGCCCAGCTTGAGCTTTTGGAGACCTGCACCCTGTAAACGAAGCGTGCTTCCTCACTACAGAAATGACAAATATGTGGACGCTAACTGGTTTAGGCACATTGTGGGACTCAAAAAGGGGAGGGGCATTGGATTTCGGAGAGCAGATTTTTACTGGATTTCTTTTGGAAAGGGGGACACCATGTTTACAGAGGATTTGTGAAACCTGAGACATGAAAGCCCCCTATATTTGTGTTAAAGGGAACCTGTCGGCAGATTTGGGGTCTATAAGCTGCAGCCACCACCAGTGGGCTCTTATATACACCATTCGAACATGCTGTATATAAAAGCTCAGGCCGCTGTGTAGAACATAAAAATCACTTTATAATACTTACCTATACGGTCGCTGTGGTGGAGTTGGGTCATATGGGCGTCTCCGTTGTCTGGTTCCAGCGCCTCCTCTTTCGGCTGGGATGTCACGTATACAGTAGAAGGGAGAGACGGAGCCGAGGTCGAGAATACTGTTCAGAGGCTGGGGGGAGTCAAAGTAGCATATAAAGGGGGCTTTACACGCAACAACGCTAATGAAATGTCATTGGGGTCACAAAATTCGTGACGCACATCCGGCCTCGTTAGCGACGTCGTTGCGTGTGAAATGCAGGAACGACCGGTAACGATCAAAAAATACTCACCACATCGTTGTCCAGTCGTTCCTTTCCCGATTATCGTTGCTGCTGCAGGTACGATGTTGTTCGTCGTTCCTGTGGCAGCACACATCGCTACGTGTGACACCGCGGGAACGAGGAACTACATCATACCTGCGGCCCAATGAGGAAGGAAGGAGGTAGGCGGGATGTTATGTCCCGCTCATCTCCACCCCTCAGCTTCTATTGGGCGGCCGCTGTGTGACGCCGCACTAATCTCCCCCTTAGAAAGGAGGCGGTTCGCCGGCCACAGCGACGTCGCTAGGCAGGTAAGTATAGTGTGACGGGTGTTAGCGATGTTGTGCGCCACGGGCAGCGATTTGCCCGTGAGGCACAACCGACGGGGGCAGGTACGCTCACTAGCGATATCCCTGCATGTAAAGCCCGCTTAAGGATGGGACAACTACAGATAACTACAGACTGGAACAGGGAGTCAGGAAACGAGGGACAGACAAACAGAGGAGGGCACGGGTCAGGACTAGGTAGCAGGGAGGCCGGACAGATCAGGTTAACTCATGGGAGCCAGGCACACACGCTGCAGAGCAGGAACTATTACTGGCATGGTTCTGGAGGTGCAGCGTCAGGATATAGCTGCTTGTCCTCCGAAACAAGGCAGAATGGAACCCCTCCAATGACCTGTAACCCTTAGATAGGATACCAGCAATGGCTCAGCTGTGGCTGAGCCAGGCATGGATCATCATGTGGGAACTGACACCTGTGCATGACGTGCTGTGTCAGTCATCGGTCGTTAAGTGGTTAAATGAATTACGTAAAATTTACCACGAACAAAGTAAAATCTGTCTTAAAGTAAAAACAACAAAGAAAAGACCTCAAAATCACTGGGGTATGTTGAAATATTCTAATTATTGCCACGTCAGATTTCAAACATTTGGCTTGGTCACTAAAGGGTTAAACATTGAATTAGGGTTTTTCTATTTAATGCCGTTAGCTATACAATCTGCCTTTACTAACATGTGACAGAACGGCTCGGGGTCCTGTAATAGGAAGACACCAGTGTAACAGGTCAGTTCATAATATTTATTCCGTCCTAATAAATCCACAATAAATTATAAGAGTTATTACTGAAAAGTGGAAGTGATTAGGAAGCTCGGCCACAACGTGGAGACTGGGTAACGTTACAGAGCGGATTTGCCAAGTGCTGAGGAGCAGAGGACAAAAAAGTGGCAAGGCTCTGCTGACTCCATAACTGCAGAGTCCAAACCTCCCTGGGTATTAGGTTAAGAAGCAATGTGCGCAAGGAGCCTCATGAGATGGGTTTCCATGGCCGAGCCGCTGTATGCAGCCTTACATCACCAAGCACAATGCCAAATGTCGGATACAGTGATGTAAATCTGTCATCTCTGTACTGCACGCTCCCCGAGGAAGACTATCGCACGAAACGTGCGTCGGGGTGTGCGGCAAGCAGGATAAGTGACCAACATTAAGGTATAGAATTTTTCCTATTTAACCCTTCATTTTTAGTTCACAGTCTACCACATGTACGGGACACTTAATAGTAATATTTCTGATCCACTCTAACATATCACTATCTTTATATTTTTTTATGTTAAACAATAAGTTATTATTGAATAATAATTAATGGTCTGGCACTGTGCACTTTATTTTCCTGTAATATTGCCATACTTAAAAAGGGAATGTTCTTGTCCATTAATTGTATTTTAATGAGATAATTGGATTTTAATATATTTCATAAATAAATTTTAGCTTTTAATCATAATATTGTCGTGATGATCACTATCCTCTTCCTTTGAGTCCCGAGGTGACTCAGGATTGGGGATCTTTTGATGCTTATTTCTATATGGTGATTTTCTGCGGAATTTTTTGATTCTTCATCTCTGTACTCAGTTGCAGTGGAAATATTTGGTGGAGCGATGGATCACACTTCTCTATGTGGCATCTGATGGCCAAGTTTGGGTTTAGTGAATGCGTGGAAAACGTTGCCTCCCTGATTGCACTGTGCCCGCTGTAAACTTTGGTTGAGGAGGATAATACTAAGGTCTCGATTTCAGGGCCCTGCCCAGGACTCTCAGTTGAAGTGAAGGGAAATGCTAATGCCTCCGCACAAGACACTTAGGCTGTGTCCGCACTTTGCAGTTCTATACTGCAGTGTGTAAGTCCCTGCGTATGCGTCTCAGAACACAGCCGAAAAAGCTGCGTTCTGAGACGCATTCGGCAGAACGCAAAGTGCGGACATTCCTGGAGAAGTCATGCGTTCTGGATGTGTGCTCTGCCATAGACAAAGTGGGAAAAGCATCCTGAATGCACATTTTTCACAGTACGCACCCACTCGGCTCTGCAGTATCCCCATAGACTTGCAGCAGAGCCGAGTGGGACCGCACTGTCACGGCTAGCTGAACTTCACCCAACTTCATTGTGATCGTGCGGCTCTGTGCGTGTGCCGCGGCTTGATTTGCGGTCACACGTGAAAAACTCACCTGTGATCACAAATCCCCTGAGTGACTGCAGTGAGCTGCGCGATCAGCTGTGCTTTCACTCAGGTTACTCGCGGCCACCGCTGCAGTCCTCCACCTGAGAGTGGTGGCCGCGAGTAACCTCAGTGACAGCACAGCTGATCGCGCGACTCACTTCAGTAGCTGCATGGAGCTCACAGGAGCGGAGGTCTTCTACTACTGCTCTTGTCAGCTTCCGATGTAGCAGAGCTGAAAGCGTCGTGGGACTTTGCGTGGATTACATCGGACATGGAGGTGTTTTTGAGGGATTAATAAAGTGGTAAAGAGGGTGTTATTTTGTCTTTCATTTCAAATAAATGATTTTTTGGATGTGTGTGTTTTATTCCTTTAACTTACAGATTCATCATGGAAGGTATCTCAGGGAGACGCCTGCCATGATTAACCTAGGACTTAGGGGCAGCTATGGGCTGCTGCCATTAACTCCTTATCACCCCGTTTGCCACCACACCAGGGCAATTCAGGATGAGCCGGTAAAGTCCCGGGACTGTCGCATCTAATGGATGTGGCAATTCCAGGTGGCTGCTGGCTGATATTGTTAGGCTGGGGAACTCCCCATCCTGAGAATACCAGCCTTCAGCCGTTTGGCTTTACCCTGGCTGGTTTCCAAATGGGGGGGGACTGCACTTCGTTTTTTTTAATTATTTATTTATTTTACTGCTTGATATAGACACGCCCACCGGTGGCTGTGATTGGTTGCAGTGAGACAGCGGTCACTCAGCGTGGGGGCGTGTCTGACTGCAACCAATCATAGGCGCCGGTGGGCGGGGGAAGCAGGGAATACGTAATGGATTAATGAGCGGCCGGCATTTTCAAAAGAGAAGAAGCCGCCACAGTGTGAACGCCGTGCAGCGCCACGCCCGTGATCGTGGATCGGTAAGTATGAGAGTGGGGGGGGAGGGAGAGACCGACATGGACAGAGAGAGAGATAGACAGAGAGAGAGAGACCGACCGACAGACCAACCGACAGAGAGAGACCTGCGTTTGTTACGTTAAATAAAAACATGTGGATCGCAACAATAAAGGCAATGCAAGTGCACTGCTTCACATTTTGGCAGCAATTTACTTCAAATCATTGATTTCAATGGGTGTAGAACGCAGCCAAAATGGCAAAAACAATTGACATGCTGCTTCTTTGAACGCATGGTTTTTGCAACAACATTATGCAAATTAAAACGCTGCGCTTGGAAACGCAAAGTGTGGTCTGAAAAAATCACCATTTTCCATTGACTTTGCTGGAAAATCAAAATGCATGCCTTTTGGCATGAAAATGCTGCAGTTCAAAACGGACCTAAAAAGCAGCTGAAACGCAGGTGGAAACGCAAAGTGCAGACACAGCTTTAATGCTTCTAACATTAAAGGAACATTTTAGTGAAGGCCTTTTTTCTGTAACTCAGTCCATAAAGACAAAGTTGGTGGATTTTGCTGCGAAAAAACATGATAGGAACGAACAAGATGTGCTCATATACAGGATCACCCCCAAAAAATAATGAGTTAGAAAAATAATATATATGGAAAAGTAGCAAATATTTCAATTAAGCTTCAGCCCTTAAGAAAGCGACATGGTGTTGGTGGCAATACGCGTGGGGCAGGTATGCCCCCAATTGCTGCTGTATAAGCCCTTTGATTCATTTCATCATGGTTCAGCAACGTCTTTGGCTCCTTATTTTGAGACTTTTTAAGCTAGGCACGATAGGATCTAGGTCACACCAGCCTATCCAGAAACAGATTTGATACATTTTGTATTATATATAGCATTTTCTTATCTCTATATTAAACTAACCTGTTTCCCTTGCTGAATACTCAGTGTTTATATAGTAAGACATTGTGGTCCGTTTTACTAGCTGTGCAAATTGGCACATCTTCACAATAGCCTTGCTTTTGGTATTTTTTCTGCTGTTACCATGTTTTTTTTTATTTATCCATGCTAATGTGTTTCGCATGTGTTATCTGATTGAATTGTTTGGCCTTTCCATCCACACTCACCATAGGGATGGCTTTGGATGTTTATTGATGGATACATCTGTCAATCTTTTAAATATTTTTAATGTATTTGGTCCTTTGTCCCCTTTTGGTCTTTTTCAATAAATATTTGCTACTCTTCCATATACAGTGGAACTTTGGTTTATGAAAACAATCCGCTCTGGAGGTGTGCTTGTAAACCAAGTTACTCGTCTAGCAAGAAGGGAATTTTGTTTACTTACCGTAAATTCCTTTTCTTCTAGCTCCTATTGGGAGACCCAGACAATTGGGTGTATAGCTTCTGCCTCCGGAGGCCACACAAAGTATTACACTTTAAAAAGTGTAACCCCTCCCCTCTGCCTATACACCCTCCCGTGCATCACGGGCTCCTCAGTTTTGGTGCAAAAGCAGGAAGGAGGAAACTTATAAATTGGTCTAGGGTAAATTCAATCCGAAGGATGTTCGAAGAACTGAACCATTAACCAAAAGAACAATTCAACATGAACAACATGTGTACACAAAAGAACAACCAGCCCGAAGGGAACAGGGGCGGGTGCTGGGTCTCCCAATAGGAGCTAGAAGAAAAGGAATTTACGGTAAGTAAACAAAATTCCCTTCTTCTTTGTCGCTCCATTGGGAGACCCAGACAATTGGGACGTCCAAAAGCAGTCCCTGGGTGGGTAAAAGAATACCTCAATAAAAAGAGCCGAAAAAACGGCCCCCTCTTACAGGTGGGCAACCGCCGCCTGAAGGACTCGCCTACCTAGACTGGCGTCTGCCGAAGCATAGGCATGCACTTGATAGTGTTTCGTGAAAGTGTGCAGACTAGACCACGTAGCTGCCTGACACACCTGCTGAGCCGTAGCCCGGTGCCGCAATGCCCAGGACGCACCCACGGCTCTGGTAGAATGGGCTTTCAGCCCTGAAGGAAGCGGAAGCCCAGAAGAACGGTAGGCTTCGAGAATCGGTTCCTTGATCCACCGAGCCAAGGTTGACTTGGAAGCCTGGGAACCCTTACGCTGGCCAGCGACAAGGACAAAGAGCGCATCTGAACGACGCAGGGGCGCCGTGCGAGACACGTAGAGCCGGAGTGCTCTCACCAGATCCAAAGAGTGCAAATCCTTTTCACATTGGTGAATTGGATTAGGGCAAAATGAAGGCAAGGAGATATCCTGATTGAGATGAAAAGGGGATACCACCTTAGGGAGAAATTCCGGGACCAGACGCAGAACCACCTTATCCTGGTGAAACACCAGGAAGGGGGCTTTGCATGACAGCGCTGCCAGCTCAGACACTCTCCGGAGTGATGTGACTGCCACTAGAAAGGCCACCTTCTGCGAAAGACGTGATAGAGAGACATCCCGCAGCGGCTCGCAAGGTGGTTTCTGAAGAGCCGTTAGCACCCTGTTAAGATCCCAGGGTTCCAGCGGACGCTTGTAAGGTGGGACTATGTGGCAAACTCCCTGCAGGAACGTGCGGACCTGCGGAAGCCTGGCTAGGCGCTTTTGAAAAAATACGGAGAGCGCCGATACTTGGCCCTTGAGAGAGCCGAGAGACAACCCCTGCCTGCAGAGAAAGCTGTTTGTCCTGCGGTAGCTTGACTACCGCTGGCTGTGTATGAAACTCCATCCCGAGGTAAGTCAGTGATTGGGTCGGTGTCAACTTGGATTTCGGGAAGTTGATGATCCACCCGAACTGCTGGAGAGTCGCCAGAGCGACGGTAAGGCTTTGTTGACACGCCACCCGAGAAGGGGCCCTGACTAGGAGATCGTCTAAGTAGGGGATCACCGAGTGGCCCTGAGAGTGCAGGACCGCCACGACGGATGCCATGACTTTGGTGAAAACCCGTACGGCTGTCGCCAGGCCGAAAGGCAATGCCACGAACTGAAGGTGTTCGTCCCCGATGGCGAAACGCAAGAAACGTTGATGTTTGGGTGCGATCGGCACGTGGAGATAAGCATCCTTGATGTCGATCGATGCTAGGAAGTCTCCTTGTGACATCGAGGCGATGACCGAGCGGAGAGATTCCATCCGAAACCGTCTGGTTCTCACATGTCTGTTGAGTAGCTTGAGGTCCAGAACGGGACGGAATGATCCGTCCTTTTTTGGCACCACGAACAAGTTGAAGTAAAAGCCGCGACCACGTTCCTGAAGGGGAACGGGGATCACAACACCTTCTGTCTTCAGAGCGTCCACTGCCTGAAACAGTGAGTCGGCCTGAGCGGGGGGCGGAGAGGTTCTGAAGAAACGAGCCGCAGGACGAGAGCTGAACTCTATCCTGTAACCGTGAGACAGAATGTCTCTCACCCATCGGTCTTGAACATGTGGCCACCAGGCGTCGCCAAAGCGGGAGAGCCTGCCACCGACCGAAGATGCGGCTAGGGGAGGCCGAGAGTCATGAGGAGGCCGCCTTGGAGGCAGTGCCTCCTGCGGCCTTTTGGGGGCGTGACTTGGACCGCCACGCATAGGAGTTCCTCTGGCCTTTCTCCGGCCTGCTGGACGAAGAGGATTGGGGCTTGGCGGAGGGACGAAAGGACCGAAACCTCGATTGGATCTTTCTCTGCTGAGGTCTCTTAGGTTTGGACTGGGGTAAGGAGGAGTCCTTTCCCTTGGATTCCTTAATAATCTCATCCAATCGTTCACCAAACAAGCGGTCGCCAGAAAACGGCAAACCGGTTAAGAACCTCTTGGAGGCCGAGTCTGCCTTCCATTCGCGCAGCCACATGGCCCTGCGGACTGCCACAGAGTTAGCGGATGCAACAGCTGTACGGCTAGCAGAGTCCAGGACTGCGTTCATGGCGTAGGATGAAAAGGCTGACGCTTGAGAGGTCAAAGACGCAACTTGCGGAGCAGAATTACGTGTGACAGCATTAATCTCAGCCAGACAAGCCGAGATAGCTTGGAGTGCCCACACGGCTGCAAAGGCTGGGACAAAAGACGCGCCCGTGGCCTCATAGATGGACTTCACCAGGAGCTCTATCTGCCTGTCAGTGGCATCCTTTAGCGATTAGCCATCTGCAACCGATACCACGGATCTAGCCGCCAATCTAGAGACTGGAGGATCCACCTTGGGACAGTGAGCCCAACCCTTAACGACTTCAGAGGGGAAGGGGTAACGCGTGTCAGTGAGGCGCTTAGTAAAGCGCTTGTCCGGAACCGCTCTGGGCTTCTGGACAGCATCTCTGAAGTTAGAGTGATCGAAAAACGCACTACGTGTACGTTTGGGGAACCGAAACTGGTGTTTCTCCTGCTGAGACGCCGACTCCTCTACAGTAGGAGGCGGGGGAGAGAGATCCAACACCTGGTTGATGGACGAGATAAGATCATTCACTAAGGCGTCCCCTTCAGGTGTATCAAGGTTAAGGGCGACGTCAGGGTCAGAGCCCTGAGCTGCGACGTCCGCCTCTTCCTCCAGAGAGTCCTCAAGCTGGGAACCCGAGCAGCGTGAGGAAATTGGGGAAGATTCCCAGCCAGCCCGCTTAGCCGGTCTAGGACTGTGGTCCGGGCAGGAGTCCTCCACCTGAGACCTAGGGCCCAACCTGGGAGCGCGCTGCGGCGCGGACCGAGAGGGGCCTGGAGGCGACGATCCAACAGGGGCCGGGGCCTGTGAAAGGACCGGTCTGGACTGCAAAGCTTCTAGCAGCTTCGCAGACCATTTGTCCATAGACTGAGCCATGGATTGTGAAAGTGACTCAGAGAGTTTCTCAGCAAAAGAGGCGAATCCCTGCCGCCTGCTCAGGGGGAGCAGGGGGGTCTACATGAGCCGAGGGGCCCACCAGTGCCCGAGGCTCCGGCTGAGCAAGCGAGGCAGGAGTCGAGCATTGCTCACAGTGAGGGTAGGTGGAACCCGCAGGTAACATAGCCCCACAAGAGGTACAGGCCGCGAAATAAACCTGTGCCTTAGTAGCTTTGCTCCTTGTGGACGACATGCTGTTGTCTCTTAGGAGAGTGACCACTGAGGGTATATGGGAAAAGGGTATACAGCCTGACCGAACAGAATTTACGGTAAGTAAACAAAATTCCCTTCTTCTTTGTCGCTCTATTGGGAGACCCAGACAATTGGGATGTCCAAAAGCAATCCCTGGGTGGGTAAAATAATACCTCGTAATAGAGCCGTAAAACGGCCCCTTTCTACAGGTGGGCAACCGCCGCCTGAAGGACTCGTCTGCCTATGCTGGCATCCGCCGAAGCATAGGTATGCACCTGACAGTGTTTCGTGAAAGTGTGGAGGCTGGACCAGGTATCCGCCTGACACACAAGCTGAGCCGTAGCCTGGTGCCTCAAGCCCAGGACGCATCCACCGCTCTG
This sequence comes from Anomaloglossus baeobatrachus, assembly GCF_048569485.1. Classification (NCBI taxonomy): domain Eukaryota; kingdom Metazoa; phylum Chordata; class Amphibia; order Anura; family Aromobatidae; genus Anomaloglossus; species Anomaloglossus baeobatrachus. The sequence goes on from NC_134361.1 coordinate 176,559,869, forward strand.
GTAGAATGGACCTTCAGCCCTGAGGGAACCGTAAGCCCAGCAGAACGATAAGCTAGAGAATTGGTTCCTTGAACCACCGAGCCAGTCTTGATTTGGAAGCCTGTAACCCTTTACGCTGGCTAGCGACAAGGACAAGAGTGCTTCCGAGCGGCGCAGGGACGCCGTACGATCGATGAAGAGTCTGAGTGCTCTCACCAGATCTAATCAAGTGCAAATCCTTTTCACATTGGTGAACTGGATGAAGACAAACAGAGGGTACGGATACCCTGATTGAGATGAAAGGGGGGATTCCACCTTAGGGAGAAATTCCGGAACCGGACGCAGAACCCCTTGACCTGGTGAGACACCGGGAAGGGGACTTTTCACGACAATGCTGCCCCGACAGACACTCTCCGAAGTGAAGTGACTGCTCCTAGGAAAACCACTTTCTGCGAAAGGCGTGAGAGAGAAAAATCCCTCATAGGCTCGAATGGTGGTTTCTGCAGAACCATCATCACCCTGTTCAAATCACAGGGTTCTAACAGTCGTTTGTAAGGAAGGACTAAGCGGCAAACCCCCTGCAGGAACGTGCGTACCTGAGGTAGTCTTGCTAGGCGCTTCTGAAAAAAATACAGAGAGCGCTGAGATTTGTCCGTTAAGGGAACCGAGCGACAACCTTTTTCCAACCGAATTGCAGGAAGGAAAGAAAGTAGCCAAGGCAATTGGCCAGGGAGAAACTCCCTGAGCAGAGGACCAAGATAAGAATATCTTCCACGTTCTGTGGTAGATCTTGGCAGATGTGTGTTTTCTGGCCTGTCTCATAGTGGTAATGACCCCTTGAGATAACCCTGCAGATGCTAGGATCCAGGACTCAATGGCCACTCCATCAGGTTGAGGGTCACAGAATTCTGAAGGAAAAAACGACCCTTGAGACAGCAAGTCTGGTCGGTCTGATAGTTCCCCCGGTTGGCCTACCGTGAGATGCCACAGATCCGGGTACCACGACCTCGTTGGCCATTTTGGAGCGACGAGGATGGCGCGGCGGCAGTCGGACCTGATCTTGCGTAACACTCTGGGCAACAGTGCCAGAGGTGGGAACGCATAAGGGAGTTGAAACTGCGACCAATCCTGAACGAAGGCGTCTGCCGCCAAAGCTCTGTGATCGTGAGACCGCGCCATGAATGCCGGGACCTTGTTGTTGTGCTGAGACGCCATTAGGTCGACGTCCGGCATCCCCCAGCGGCAACAGATCTCCTGAAACACGTCCGGGTGAAGGGACCATTCCCCTGCATCCATGCCCTGGCGACTGAGAAAGTCTGCTTCCCAGTTTTCTACGCTCGGGATGTGAACTGCGGATATGGTGGGTGCTGTGGCTTCCACCCATAGCAGAATCCGCCGGACTTCCTGGAAGGCTTGCCGACTGCGTGTCCCACCTTGGTGGTTGATGTAAGCCACCGCTGTGGAGTTGTCCGACTGAATTCGGATCTGCCTGCCTTCCAGCCACTGTTGGAACGCTTTTAGGGCAAGATACACTGCCCTGATCTCCAGAACATTGATCTGAAGTGAGGACTCTTACTGAGTCCACGTACCCTGAGCCCTGTGGTGGAGAAAGATCGCTCCCCACCCTGACAGACTCGCGTCCGTCGTGACCACCGCCCAGGATGGGGTTAGGCAAGATTTCCCTTTCGATAATGAGTTGGGAAGAAGCCACCACCTGAAGGGAAGCTTTGGTTGCTTGAGAGAGGTAGACGTTCCTGTCTATGGACGTCGGCATCCTGTCCCACTTGCGTAGGATGTCCCATTGAAGAGGACGCAGGTGAAACTGCGCGAAAGGGACTGCTTCTATTGCTGCCACCATCTTCCCCAGGAAGTGCATGAGGCGCCTCAAGGGGTGTGACCGACCTTGAAGGAGTGATTGTACCCCTGTCTGTAGTGACCGCTGTTTGTCCAGCGGAAGCTTCACTATCGCTGGAAGAGTAAGAAACTCCATGCCAAGATATGTCAGCGATTGGACCGGTGTCAGATTTGACTTTGGAAAATTGATGATCCACCCGAAACTCTGGAGAATCTCCAGAGTAACGTTGAGGCTGTGTTGGCATGCCTCTTGAGAGGGTGCCTTGACCAGCAGATCGTCTAAGTAGGGTATCACTGAGTGACCCTGAGAGTGGAGGACCGCAACTACTGTAGCCATGACCTTGGTGAAAACCCTTGGGTCTGTCGCCAGGCCGAACGGCAGTGCCGCGAACTGAAGGTGTTCGTCTCCTATGGCGAAGCGCAGGAAGCGCTGATGCTCTGGAGCAATTGGTACGTGGAGATAAGCATCCTGATATCGATCGATGCTAGGAAATCTCCTTGGAACATTGAGGCGATGACGGAGCGGAGGGATTCCATCCGGAACCGCCTGGTCCTTACGTGTTTGTTGAATAGTTTTAGGTCCAAAACAGGACAGAAGGACCCGTCCTTCTTTGGAACCACAAACAGGTTGGAGTAGAAACCGTGACCCTGTTGCTGAAGAGGAACCGGGACCACCACTCCTTCTGCCTTCAGAATGCCCACCGCCTGCAGCAGAGCCTTGGCTCGCTCGGGAGGCGGAGATGTTCTGAAGAATCGAGTCGGAGGACGAGAGCTGAACTCTATCCTGTAACCGTGAGACAAAATGTCTCTCACCCAACGGTCTTTTACTTGTGGCAGCCAGGTGTCGCAAAAGCGGGAGAGCCTGCCACCGACCGAGGATGCGGTGTGAGGAGGCCGTAAGTCATGAGGAAGCCGCTTTGGTAGTGGCGCCTCCGGCGGTCTTTTTAGGGCGTGATTTAGACCGCCACGCGTCGGAGTTCCTCTGATCCTTCTGAGGCCTTTTGGACGAGGAGAATTGGACCTGCCTGCGCCCCGCAAGGACCGAAACCTCGACTGTCCCCTCCTCTGTTGGGGTATGATCGGTTTAGCCTGAGGAAAGGATGTATCCTTTCCCTTGGATTGTTTGATGATTTCATCCAGTCGCTCACCAAACAAGCGGTCGCCAGAGAATGGCAAACTGGTTAGGCACTTTTTTGGAAGCAGAATCTGCCTTCCATTCCCGCAACCACAAGGCTCTGCGTATTACCACTGAATTGTCGGACGCAACCGCCTTCTGGCTCGCCGAGTCCAGGACAGCATTATGGCGTATGACGCAAACGCTGACGTTTGAGATGTTAAAGACGCAGCCTGCGACGCAGACATGCGTGTGACTGCCTCAATTTGCGCTTGAGCCGCTGAGACCGCTTGGAGCGCCCAGACGGCTGCGAAAGCTGGAGCAAAGACACGGCAATAGCTTCATAGATGGATTCCAACCAGAGCTCCATCTGTCTGTCAGTGGCATCTTTGAGTGAAGCCATATCTTCCACTGCAACTAAGGATTTAGCCGCTGGAGATAGGAGGTCCACATTGGAACACTGAACCCAGCCCTTGACAACGTCAAAAGGGAAGAGATAACGTGTATCCTTAAGGCAAAAACGATATCTGGAGAAGCCTGGTGGTTCTGGACTGCCTCCCTGAAGTCAGATTGATCCAGAAAGCGTACTCAATGTACGCTTGGGGAACCTGAAACGGAACTTCTCCTGCTGAGAAGCTGACTCCTCAGGCGTAGGAGCTGAGGGAGAAATAACCAACATGTGATTGATGGACGCCGTAAGATCGTTCACTACGGTGTCACAATCAGGTGTATCCAGGTAGAGAACGTTCTCAGGATCAGAATCCTGATCAGATACCTCCGCCTTATCATAGAGAGAGTCCCCATGCTGAGACCCTGAATGATGCTGTGACGTCGAGGGATGCTCCCAGCGAGGTCGCTTAGGGGGTCTGGGACTGCGGTCCGAGTCAGACCCCTCACCCTGGGATCCCTGAGACACTCCAGGAGCACCTTGTTGTACCAACTGGGGGGGGGGGGAACCAGGGGCAATGAATCAACAGAGCCCATGGTCTGAGGGAGCGGTCTGGACTGCAAGGCTTCTAGTATCTTAGCCATAGTCTCAGAAAGTCTGAAGTAGATACTGCAAACTCCGTCCCCACCACCTGGACCATTAGCAGAGACTCCGGCTGAGTAAGTTCCACAAGGGCCGTGCATTGCATACAATTGGGGTCCGTGGAACCTGCCGGCAGTATAGCCGTACATGCTGTACAGGCTGCATAGAAAACCTGTGCTTCTGCACTCTTGTTTTTCACAGACGATATGCTGTTATCTCCCCCGAACAATCAAGGAGGGTATATAGCCAAAATACAAAAGTGCGACCGAACAGTGCAATGTATAGCGTACAAGCATATATCTATATGTGCATTTCGGTACTAGTGGGGTCAGCACCACAGGTGCTGCTTACCGCCCGCACACAGCGGTTGTGTGACCACCCGAATCCCTGCCAGGGTCTTCCCAAACTTGTCTCTTTTCTCAGTCACAGAAAAAACTGACATGAATGGCTGCCGGCGTCCTGTGTAGAGGAGGAGGCCGTGGGCGTGCCCCAGAAAGTGCGGGAATCCGGTTTCACACTGTGTACAGTGAGAGGGGTGGAGTATGCAAAGCATGCTCCATCTCTCAGCGCTGCCGTGCTGTGCAGCGTCACGCCCTTACCCTGACTGGCAGGCCAGTGGGCGGTAACGAAGTGAGAGAAGGCCGCAAAAGCCGGGACTAGAGTAATAAGCGCGGCCCGGCATATAAGCCCTGGTCGGCGCGGAAGTCCCCGGCGCACCACAAGTCCCAGCCGCGCCTGAGATAAAAATGGCAGCGGCGGTTAGTGCGGCAGTCCCCCAATATTCTAACACACCCAGCACGCTGTAGTGTGCGATGGCACCAGTGCGGGCAGCGCCGCCATCCCTGGCGCACTAACACACCCAGCAGTGCTGCCGTGTGTTTGTGCGCGGTCCCCACGGGGACACAGAGTACCTCAATGTAGCAGGGCCATGTCCCTGAGGATACTCCGCTCCATGTCCAGCAGATTCCCAGGGGCTGTGGATGGAGCACGGCCTCAGTGCCTGGAGACCGATAAGATCCCACTTCACCCAGAGCCCTAAGGGGATGGGGAAGGAAAGCAGCATGTGGGCTCCAGCCTCCGTACCCGCAATGGGTACCTCAACCTTAACAAACACCGCCGACAAAAGTGGGGTGAGAAGGGAGCATGCTGGGGGCCCTAGTATGGGCCCTCTTTTCTTCCATCCGACATAGTCAGCAGCTGCTGCTGACTAAACAGTGGAGCTATGCGTGGATGTCTGACCTCCTTCGCACAAAGCATGAAAACTGAGGAGCCCGTGATCCCACGGGGGGTGTATAGGCAGAAGGGGAGGGGCCTTACACTTTTAAGTGTAATACTTTGTGTGGCCTCCGGAGGCAGTAGCTATACACCCAATTGTCTGGGTCTCCCAATAGAGCGACAAAGAAAGCAAGATTTCCCATAGGATATAATGCAAGCTCAGACAATTTGTTCCACAAATTGTTTAACACTAGAAGTCCCAGAGAGGGGTCATTTGACATTTTTACCATTGGAACCCTATGGAGCTCGAAATTCCTGGGACTTCTAGTGATAATGTCCCATCCTGGTCCCCTATTGTGCCATTCCACACATGTACAAACACACACACACACATATTATGCTCACCTTACCTACCCTAACGTTCCCTCGCCGGCCTCCTGGTTCTTGTTGTCCGCCAATACAGGATGTGTATCGAGTAACCATCATGGCCGATGCCAAAGCATCCGCTGCCAGAGCGCTGATGTCAAAGGCAGGAGCCGCTTGCCTCCGATTAGTCTGCGCACTGCCTTTGAGTAGCGGCTGACAGCGGAAGTTCCTTCATCGTCGCGATGGTTACCCGATACACATCCTGTACCAGCGAACTAAAGAACCAGGAGGCCGGCGATGGAACGGAAGGTAAGGTGAGCATGATATGTGTGTGTGCGTGCTTGTGCGGACTGCAAGAGCGGGTCAGAGCGCGGTGAAAGTACGGAACCGGAAGTGTGTGCGGTGAGTATTTGCTTGTACAGCAAAGCTTGCTCGTAAACTGAGTTATAAATTAACAACAAGCTTTGCTTGTTTAGTGAAATACTCGCTAACTGGGTTACTCGTAAACCGAGGTTCCACTGTATATTACTTTTATGACTCATTATTTTTGGGGTGATCCTGTATATGAGCACATCTTGTTCTTTGTATTCATTATAGCTTCTTTCCTGTGCTCACAGAGATCCCCAGTGGGTGGTGCCCTCTCCCCTTGTTAATACGAAAACCATGACAGGCCGCACAGAGCCCGGACCTCAACATCATCCAACACCTTTAAGATGAGATTGAACAGAGATTGCGAGCCTGGCCAAGAGTAGAAGCCATTACAGCTTTCAAAGGGAGACCAAATCCAAATTAATTCCTATGAAATTAGAATGGGACGTTATGAAGTCTACTATGCAAATATAGGAGTACAGCCAATAAAATCGCCGTCTCTCTCACCTTGATGCCATTAAGGTTATCCACAGCCAGCACTGTACTTCTCTGATCTTCATAGCATAAGAAGCAGAATCCACGGGAGCGTCCTGTCACTTTATCACGAACGAGATTAATATTTACTATTTCTCCGTATCTATACAGAAAGAAAAAAAAAAGTGTAGATTTAGAATTCCTTCATATCAATTAAAAGAAATGTTAACATGAAAACCAACTGCTAAATAAAAGTTAAAAAGACTAACGCCTCCTTGGCACAAAAGGGCGAACGAGACCATTCTGATGGGGTGTAACTCACTACCACCGGGACGTACAGGTAAAGATCGCTCAGGAGCTGGCACCAAGACTCAGATCCCAGCATTTTGTGTAAAAGCTATATTTATTGTAGAAAAGTAGTAAAACAAACATAACCCCTTCCCGCCCGCTATTGGACGTACCGGTAAGTCCGATTTTGTAATGCGTTTCCGCAAGGGACGTATCGGTACATCCTGGCGATTATACGGGCACAGGAGCTGTGCCTGCACGATTGCTGCCGGGATCTCAGTGTAAATTAAATGAAAAACATATACCGATAAACACTTATTTATGCAAAAAGAGCAATAAATAAAAAATATTCCCTATATCAATCACTGTTACCAAGCAGTAAACAGTATTAAAAGAAAAAGCAATTACTATACTGCAGGTTTATGTCCATACTGCCTCCCAAACATCACAATAAACAGCAAAACTGTTATGTGCCCGAAAAAGGTACCAAAAAAACGTCAACTTATCCCGCAAAAAAGGAGGTGAAGGGTGGGGAAGAGAAAGGAGGTGAGGGGAGGGAAAGGGTGTAGGGGAGCGTTGGGGGTGGAGAGGGGGAAGTGTGGTAGGATGGAGTTGGGGAGGAGAGGCGGGAGGAGGAGAGGCGGGAGGAGGAGAGGGGGGAGGAGGAGAGGGGGGAGGAGGAGAGGGGGGAGGAGGAGAGGGGGGAGGAGGAGAGGCGGGAGGAGGAGAGGCGGGAGGAGGAGAGGGGGGAGGAGGAGAGGGAGGAGGAGGAGAGGGAGGAGGAGAGGGGGGAGGAGAGGCGGGGGGAGGAGAGGGGGGAGGAGAGGCGGGAGGAGGAGAGGCGGGAGGAGGAGAGGCGGGAGGAGGAGAGGGGGGAGGAGAGGCGGGAGGAGGAGAGGGGGGGAGGAGTGCGGGAGGAGAGGAGAGGGGGGGAGGAGTGCGGGAGGAGAGGAGAGGGGGGGAGGAGTGCGGGAGGAGAGGAGAGGGGGGGAGGAGTGCGGGAGGAGAGGAGAGAGGGCAAAGTGCGGGAGGAGAGGAGAGAGGGCAAAGTGCGGGAGGAGAGGAGAGAGGGCAAAGTGCGGGAGGAGAGGAGAGAGGGCAAAGTGCGGGAGGAGAGGAGAGAGGGCAAAGTGCGGGAGGAGAGGAGAGAGGGCAAAGTGCGGGAGGAGAGGAGAGAGGGCAAAGTGCGGGAGGAGAGGAGAGAGGGCAAAGTGCGGGAGGAGAGGAGAGAGGGCAAAGTGCGGGAGGAGAGGAGAGAGGGCAAAGTGCGGGAGGAGAGGAGAGAGGGCAAAGTGCGGGAGGAGAGGAGAGAGGGCAAAGTGCGGGAGGAGAGGAGAGAGGGCAAAGTGCGGGAGGAGAGGAGAGAGGGCAAAGTGCGGGAGGAGAGGAGAGAGGGCAAAGTGCGGGAGGAGAGGAGAGAGGGCAAAGTGCGGGAGGAGAGGAGAGAGGGCAAAGTGCGGGAGGAGAGGAGAGAGGGCAAAGTGCGGGAGGAGAGGAGAGAGGGCAAAGTGCGGGAGGAGAGGAGAGAGGGCAAAGTGCGGGAGGAGAGAGGGCAAAGTGCGGGAGGAGAGAGGGCAAAGTGCGGGAGGAGAGAGGGCAAAGTGCGGGAGGAGAGGAGAGAGGGCAAAGTGCGGGAGGAGAGGAGAGAGGGCAAAGTGCGGGAGGAGAGAGGGCAAAGTGCGGGAGGAGAGGAGAGAGGGCAAAGTGAGGGAGGAGAGGAGAGAGGGCAAAGTGCGGGAGGAGAGGAGAGAGGGCAAAGTGCGGGAGGAGAGGAGAGAGGGCAAAGTGCGGGAGGAGAGGAGAGAGGGCAAAGTGCGGGAGGAGAGGAGAGAGGGCAAAGTGCGGGCGGGAGGAGAGAGGGCAAAGTGCGGGGCGGGAGGAGAGGAGAGAGGGCAAAGTGCGGGAGGAGAGGAGAGAGGGCAAAGTGCGGGAGGAGAGGAGAGAGGGCAAAGTGCGGGAGGAGAGGAGAGAGGGCAAAGTGCGGGAGGAGAGGAGAGAGGGCAAAGTGCGGGAGGAGAGGAGAGAGGGCAAAGTGCGGGAGGAGAGGAGAGAGGGGAAAGAGCGGGAGGAGAGGAGAGAGGGGAAAGTGCGGGAGGAGAGGAGAGAGGGGAAAGTGCGGGAGGAGAAGAGAGAGGGGAAAGTGCGGGAGGAGAGAGAGGGGAAAGTGCGGGAGGAGAGAGAGGGGAAAGTGCGGGAGGAGAGGAGAGAGGGGAAAGTGCGGGAGGAGAGGAGAGAGGGGAAAGTGCGGGAGGAGAGGAGAGAGGGGAAAGTGCGGGAGGAGAGGAGAGAGGGGAAAGTGCGGGAGGAGAGGAGAGAGGGGAAAGTGCGGGAGGAGAGAGGGGAAAGTGCGGGAGGAGAGAGGGGAAAGTGCGGGAGGAGAGAGGGGAAAGTGCGGGAGGAGCGGAGGAAGTGCGGGAGGAGCGGAGGAAGTGTGGGAGAGGACGGGGCAAAGTGCGGGAGGAGCGGAGGAAGTGTGGGAGAGGACGGGAATTGTGGGAGGGGAGGACTGGGGGTGTGAGTGGCCCTTTATTTTCTTGTGTGCTTCCTGTCCCTATAGAGGATGTGAAGGACAACCTCTGTGGTGCTGTCATTAGGGTCTTCCTGAAAAAAAGTTCATCAGTAATATTCAGGATTATGAGGAAGGGAAATCAAGAAGAACAATACAAAACTCACTGTGAGAAGACACAGATAATGTCCCCTTCCGTCAGCTCAAATGGCAGCCCACCTGAAAACAAGAAAAAGCGTTCAAACGGTTACCATAATAATAAAGGTTTCATTAAAAAGTGATTACATTTGCTGTCAATAACTGAGCTGCCGTAGCAGTTGTACTAAATGAAGGCTCCAGCCTCCGTCAATCACTGCCGTCATTTCCACGATTGTACAGATACTGACCCAGAAAGAGCCAAGCGCTGTCCTTGTAATCTTGATGCCAAGACACCGATTCTTTTACACCAAGTTTTGCCTCCCGTTGATTGAGTTCATTAATCAACTTTACTTTTGTTAGAGGACTACAAGAGAGGAAAGACAAGTTATATAACGTATGTGACATATCCGTATTTGCTGACAGATCACCGCTAAAGGTCCATTGATGCTGCACAACTATCATGTGTGAGTTTTCCTAGGATGGCTCATTTTGCAAGATCCGTGAAATCTAAAGAGGTTTGCAAGCAAAGAAGGGAATTTTGTTTACTTACCGTAAATTCCTTTTCTTCTAGCTCCAATTGGGAGACCCAGACAATTGGGTGTATAGCTTCTGCCTCCGGAGGCCACACAAAGTATTACACTTAAAAGTGTAAAGCCCCTCCCCTTCTGCCTATACACCCCCCGTGCCTCACGGGCTCCTCAGTTTTGGTGCAAAAGCAAGAAGGAGGAAAGTTATAAATTGGTTTAAAGTAAATTCAGTCCGAAGAAATTTCGGAGAACTGAAACCATTGAACATGAACAACATGTGTACACAAAGAACAACAGCCCGAAGGGAACAGGGGCGGGTGCTGGGTCTCCCAATTGGAGCTAGAAGAAAAGGAATTTACGGTAAGTAAACAAAATTCCCTTCTTCTTTGTCGCTCCATTGGGAGACCCAGACAATTGGGACGTCCAAAAGCAGTCCCTGGGTGGGTAAAGTAAACCCTCGAAATAGAGCTGTAAAACGGCCCCTTCCTACAGGTGGGCAACCGCCGCCTGAAGGACCTGCCTTCCTAGGCTGGCATCTGCCGAAGCATAGGTATGCACCTGATAGTGTTTCGTGAAAGTGTGCAGGCTCGACCAGGTAGCTGCCTGACACACCTGCTGAGCCGTAGCCTGGTGCCGCAAAGCCCAGGACGCACCCACGGCTCTGGTAGAATGGGCCCTTAGCCCTGAGGGAACCGGAAGCCCCGAAGATCGGTAAGCTTCGAGAATAGGTTCCTTGATCCACCGAGCCAGGGTTGATTTGGAAGCCTGTGACCCTTTACGCTGGCCAGCGACAAGGACAAAGAGCGCATCCGAGCGGCGCAGGGGCGCCGTACGAGAAATGTAGAATCTGAGTGCTCTCACCAGATCTAACAAGTGCAAATCCCTTTCACATTGGTGAACTGGATGAGGACAAAAAGAGGGTAAGGAGATATCCTGATTGAGATGAAAGGGGGATACCACCTTAGGGAGAAATTCCGGAACCGGACGCAGAACCACCTTGTCCTGGTGAAACACCAGGAAAGGGGCTTTGCATGACAGCGCTGCTAGCTCAGACACTCTCCGAAGTGATGTGACTGCTACTAGGAAGGCCACTTTCTGCGAAAGACGTGAGAGGGGAATATCCCTCATTGGCTCGAAAGGTGGTTTCTGAAGAGCCATCAGCACCCTGTTATTTGACTTTGGAAAATTGATGATCCACCCGACACTCTGGAAAGTCTCTAGAGCAATGCTCAGGCTGTGTTGGCATGCCACTTGAGAGGGTGCCTTGACAAGCAGATCGTCTAAGTAAGGGATCACCGAGTGTCCCTGAGAGTGCAGAACTGCTACTACTGTTGCCATGACCTTGGTGAAGACCCGTGGGGCTGTCGCCAAGCCGAAAGGCAGTGCCACGAACTGAAGGTGTTCGTCCCCTATGGCGAAACGCAGGAAGCGCTGATGCCCTGGAGCAATCGGTACGTGGAGATAAGCATCTTTGATGTCGATTGATGCTAGGAAATCTCCTTGGGACATTGAGGCGATGACGGAGCGGAGCGATTCCATCCGGAACCGCCTGGTTTTTACATGTTTGTTGAGCAGTTTTAGGTCCAGAACAGGACGGAAGGATCCGTCCTTTTTTGGCACCACGAACAAGTTGGAGTAAAAACCGTGACCCTGTTGCTGAAAAGGGACAGGGATCACCACTCCTTCTGCCTTCAGAGTGCACACCGCCTGAAGAAGAGCATCGGCTCGCTCGGGGGGCGGAGATGTTCTGAAGAACCGAGTCGGAGGACGAGAGTTGAACTCTATCCTGTAACCGTGAGACAGAATGTCTCTCACCCAACGGTCTTTTACCTGTGGCAGCCAGGCGTCGCAAAAGCGGGAAAGCCTGCCACCGACCGAGGATGCGGTGTGAGGAGGCCGAAAGTCATGAGGAGGCCGCTTTGGGAGCGGTTCCCCCGGCGGTCTTTTTAGGACGTGACTTAGACCGCCATGAATCGGAGTTCCTCTGATCCTTCTGAGGCCTTTTGGACGAGGAGAATTGAGACCTGCCCGCGGACCGAAAGGACCGAAACCTCGATTGTACCTTCCGTGGTTGAGGTCTGTTTGGTTTGGACTGGGGTAAGGATGAGTCCTTTCCCTTGGATTGTTTAATGATTTCATCCAATCGCTCACCAAACAGACGGTCGCCAGAAAATGGCAAACCGGTTAAGAACTTTTTGGAAGCAGAGTCTGCCTTCCATTCACGTAGCCACATGGCCCTGCGGACTGCCACCGAATTGGCGGATGCTACCGCCGTACGGCTCGCAGAGTCCAGGACAGCATTAATGGCGTAGGACGCAAACGCCGACGCCTGAGAGGTTAAGGACACCACTTGCGCAGCAGACGTACGCTGCATTAATCTGCGCATGACAAGCTGAGATAGCTTGGAGTGCCCATACGGCTGCGAATGCTGGAGCAAAAGACGCGCAGATAGCTTCATAGATGGATTTCAACCAGAGCTCCATCTGTCTGTCAGTGGCATCTTTGAGTGAAGCCCCATCTTCCACTGCAACTATGGATCTAGCCGCCAGTCTGGAGACTGGAGGATCCACCTTGGGACACTGAGCCCAGCCCTTGACAACGTCAGGGGGGAAGGGATAACGTGTATCCTTAAGGCGCTTGGAAAAACGCTTATCTGGACAAGCTCGGTGTTTCTGGACTGCCTCTCTGAAGTCAGAGTGATCCAGAAACGTACTCAATGTACGCTTGGGAAACCTGAAACGGAATTTCTCCTGCTGAGAAGCTGACTCCTCAATTGGAGGGGCTGGGGGAGAAATATCCAACACCTGATTGATGGTCGCTATAAGGTCATTCACTATGGCGTCACCTTCAGGTGTATCTAGGTTGAGAGCGGCCTCAGGATCAGAATCCTGATCTGCTACCTCCGCTTCATCATCCAGAGAGTCCTCATGCTGAGACCCTGAACACTGTGATGAAGTCGAGGGAATTTCCCAGCGAGCCCGCTTAGGCGGCCTGGGACTGCGGTCCGTGTCAGAGACCTCACCCTGGGACCTATGGGTCACCCCAGGAGCTCTTTGCTGCTCCAACTGAGGGGGGCCTGGGGTCAATGATTCAACAGTGCCCGTGGCCTGAGTCACCGGTCTGGACTGTAAGGCTTCTAGTATCTTAGCAGACCATTTATCCATACTCTCAGTTTGTCAGCAAATACTGCAAACTCCGTCCCTGTCACCTGGACAGTGGTAGCAGGTGGTTCCACCTGGGCCACCAGTAGCAGAGGCTCCGGCTGAGTAAGTGCCACAGGGGCCGAGCATTGCACACAATGAGGATCGGTGGAACCTGCCGGTAGTATAGCCGCACATGAGGTACAGGTTGCAAAGTAAGCCTGTGCTTTGGCACCCTTGCTTTTTGCGGACGACATGCTGTTGTCTCCTCTGAGTACAATCCAGGAGGGTATATAGCCAAAAATCAACAGTGCGACCGTACAGTGTAAATGTATAGCACATAAGCATATATATATATGTACACTTCGGCACTCAGTGGGGCCAGCACCCAGGTGCTGCTTACCGACCGCTTAAAGCGGTTGTGTGATCACCAGATTCCCTGCCTGGGCCTCCCAGAGCGGTGTTGTCTCTCCTCTCCAGCGTCAGAAGTGCTGACAGGAATGGCTGCCGGCGTTCTGTGGGGAGGAGGGGGCCGTGGGCGTGCCCTAGAAAGTGCGGGAATCTGATGCCCCACTGTGCTGAGTGAGGGGGGAGGAGGATACAAAGTATGCTCCAGCCCTCAGCGCTGACGTCCTGTGCAGCGTCCCGCCCTTCCCCTGACTGGCAGGCCTGGGGGCGGGAATATGCGATACTAGGCCGCAAAAGCCGGGGACTAAAGTTATAAGCGCGGCCGGCAAATAAGCGCGGCCGGCGCGGTAGTCCCCGGCGCACTAACACACCCAGCAGTGCTGCAGTGTGTATGGCACAAGCGCTCCATGCGCGGTCCCCCAGGGGGACACAGAGTACCTCACAGTAGCAGGGCCTTGTCCCTGACGATACCCGGCTCCTGTCCAGCAGATTCCCCAGGGGCTGCGGAGGGAGCACGGTCCCAGTGCCTGGAGACCGATTAGGATCCCACTTCACCCAGAGCCCATTAAGGGATGGGGAAGGAAAGAAGGGAATTTTGTTTACTTACCGTAAATTCCGTTTCTTCTAGCTCCAATTGGGAGACCCAGACAATTGGGTGTATAGCTATGCCTCCGGAGGCCACACAAAGTATTACACTAAAAGTGTAAATCCCCTCCCCTTCAGCCTATACACCCCCCGTACTGCTACGGGCTCATCAGTTTTGGTGCAAAAGCCAGAAGGAGGAAAAAATTATAAACTGGTTTAAAGTAAATTCAATCCGAAGGAATATCGGAGAACTGAAACCATTTAACATGAACAACATGTGTATACAAAAACAGGGGCGGGTGCTGGGTCTCCCAATTGGAGCTAGAAGAAACGGAATTTACGGTAAGTAAACAAAATTCCCTTCTTCTTTGTCGCTCCTAATTGGGAGACCCAGACAATTGGGACGTCCAAAAGCAGTCCCTGGGTGGGTACATAATACCTCATAATAGAGCCGTAACGGCTCCGTCCTACAGGTGGGCAACTGCCGCCTGAAGGACTCGCCTACCTAGGCTGGCATCTGCCGAAGCATAGGTATGCATCTGATAGTGTTTCGTGAAAGTGTGCAGGCTCGACCACGTAGTTGCCTGACACATCTGCTGAGCCGTAGCCTGGTGTCGCAAGGCCCAGGACGCTCCCACGGCCCTGGTAGAATGGGCCTTCAGTCCTGAGGGAACCGGAAGCCCCGAGGAACGGTAAGCTTCGAGAATTGGTTCCTTGATCCACCGAGCCAGGGTTGATTTGGAAGCTTGTGTCCCTTTACGCTGGCCAGCGACAAGGACAAAGAGAGCATCGGAGCGGCGCAGGGGCGCCGTACGAGAAATGTAGAGTCTGAGTGCTCTCACCAGATCTAACAAGTGCAAATCCTTTTCACATTGGTGAACTGGATGAGGACAAAACGAGGGTAAGGAGATGTCCTGATTGAGATGAAAAGTGGGCAAGGCAAATGGCCAGAGAGAAAACGCCTGAGCAGAGCACCACGACAGGAATATTTTCCACGTCCTGTGGTAGATCTTGGCGGACGTTGGTTTCCTAGCCTGTCTCATAGTGGCAATGACCTCTTGAGATAATCCTGAAGACGCTAGGATCCAGGACTCAATGGCCACACAGTCAGGTTGAGGGCCGCAGAATTCAGATGGAAAAACGGCCCTTGAGACAGCAAATCTGGTCGGTCTGGCAGTGCCCACGGTTGGCCGACCGTGAGATGCCACAGATCCGGGTACCACGACCTCCTTGGCCAGTCTGGAGCGACGAGGATGGCGCGGCGGCAGTCGGCCCTTATCTTGCGTAACACTCTGGGCAACAGAGCCAGAGGAAGAAACACATAAGGAAGCTGAAACTGCGACCAATCCTGAACTAAGGCGTCTGCCGCCAGAGCTCTGTGATCTTGAGATCGAGCCATGAATGTTGGGACCTTGTTGTTGTGCCGTGACGCCATTAGGTCGACGTCCGGCATCCCCCAGCGGCAACAGATCTCCTGAAACACGTCTGGGTGAAGGGACCATTCCCCTGCGTCCATGCCCTGGCGACTGAGAAAGTCTGCTTCCCAGTTTTCTACGCCCGGGATGTGAACTGCGGATATGGTGGATGCTGTGGCTTCCACCCACAGCAGAATCCTCCGGACTTCCTGGAAGGCTTGCCGACTGCGTGTCCCACCTTGGTGGTTGATGTAAGCCACCGCTGTGGAGTTGTCCGACTGAATTCGGATCTGCTTGCCTTCCAGCCACTGCTGGAACGCTTTTAGGGCAAGATACACTGCCCTGATCTCCAGAACATTGATCTGAAGTGAGGACTCTTGCTGAGTCCACGTACCCTGAGCCCTGTGGTGGAGGAAGACTGCTCCCCACCCTGACAGACTCGCGTCCGTCGTGACCACCGCCCAGGATGGGGGTAGGAAGGATTTCCCTTTCGATAATGAGGTGGGAAGAAGCCACCACCGAAGGGAAGCTTTGGTTGCTTGAGAGAGGGAGACGTTCCTGTCTAGGGACGTCGGCCTCCTGTCCCACTTGCGTAGGATGTCCCATTGAAGAGGACGCAGGTGAAACTGCGCGAAAGGGACTGCTTCCATTGCTGCCACCATCTTCCCCAGGAAGTGCATGAGGTGCGTCAAGGGGTGTGACCGACCTTGAAGGAGAGATTGTACCCCTGTGTGTAGTGAACGCTGTTTGTCCAGCGGAAGCTTCACTATCGCTGGAAGAGTATGAAACTCCATGCCAAGATATGTCAGTGATTGGACCGGTGTCAGATTTGACTTTGGAAAATTGATGATCCACCCGAAACTCTGGAGAATCTCCAGAGTAACGTTGAGGCTGTGTTGGCATGCCTCTTGAGAGGGTGCCTTGACCAGCAGATCGTCTAAGCAAGGTATCACTGAGTGACCCTGAGAGTGGAGGACCGCAACTACTGTAGCCATGACCTTGGTGACAACCCTTGGGGCTGTCGCCAGGCCGAACGGCAGTGCCGCGAACTGAAGGTGTTCGTCTCCTATGGCGAAGCGCAAGAAGCGCTGATGCTCTGGAGCAATTGGTACGTGGAGATAAGCATCCTTGATATCGATCGATGCTAGGAAATCTCCTTGGGACATTGAGGCGATGACGGAGCGGAGGGATTCCATCCGGAACCGCCTGGTCCTTACGTGTTTGTTGAGCAGTTTTAGGTCCAAAACAGGACGGAAGGACCCGTCCTTCTTTGGAACCACAAACAGGTTGGAGTAGAAACCGTGACCCTGTTGCTGAAGAGGAACCGGGACCACCACTCCTTCTGCCTTCAGAATGCCCACCGCCTGCAGAAGAGCCTCGGCTCGCTCGGGAGGCGGAGATGTTCTGAAGAATCGAGTCGGAGGACGAGAGCTGAACTCTATCCTGTAACCGTGAGACAAAATGTCTCTCACCCAACGGTCTTTTACTTGTGGCAGCCAGGTGTCGCAAAAGCGGGAGAGCCTGCCACCGACCGAGGATGCGGTGTGAGGAGGCCGTAAGTCATGAGGAAGCCGCCTTGGTAGCGGCACCTCCGGCGGTCTTTTTAGGGCGTGATTTAGACCGCCATGCGTCGGCGTTCCTCTGATCCTTCTGAGGCCTTTTGGACGAGGAGAATTGTGACCTGCCCGCACCCCGAAAGGACCGAAACCTCGACTGTCCCCTCCTCTGTTGGGGTGTTTTTGGTTTGGCTTGGGGCAAGGATGTTTCCTTTCCCTTGGATTGTTTGATGATTTCATCCAATCTCTCACCAAACAAACGGTCGCCAGAAAATGGCAATCCAGTTAAGCACTTTTTGGAAGCCGAATCTGCCTTCCATTCCCGCAGCCACAAGGCCCTGCGTATTACCACCGAATTGGCGGCTGCAACCGCCGTACGGGTCGCAGAGTCCAGGACAGCATTAATAGCGTAGGACGCAAATGCCGACGTTTGAGAGGTTATGGACGCCACCTGCGGCGCAGACGTACGTGAGTGCGTCAATTTGCGCCTGACCAGCTGAGATAGCTTGGAGTGCCCATACGGCTGCGAATGCTGGAGCAAAAGACGCGCCGATAGCTTCATAGATGGATTTCAACCAGAGCTCCATCTGTCTGTCAGTGGCATCCTTGAGTGAAGCTCCATCTTCCACTGCAACTATGGATCTAGCCGCCAGTCTGGAGATTGGAGGATCCACCTTGGGACACTGAGTCCAGCCCTTGACCACGTCAGGGGGAAAAGGGTAACGTGTATCCTTAAGGCGCTTGGAAAAACGCTTATCTGGATAAGCTCGGTGTTTCTGGACTGCCTCTCTGAAGTCAGAGTGGTCCAGAAACATACTCTTTGTACGCTTGGGAAACCTGAAACGGAATTTCTCCTGCTGAGAAGCTGACTCCTCCACTGGAGGAGCTGAGGGAGAAATATTCAACATTTCATTGATGGACGCAATAAGATCATTCACTATGGCGTCCCCATCAGGAGTATCAAGGTTGAGAGCGGCTTCAGGATCAGAATCCTGATCAGCTACCTCCGCTTCATCATACAGAGAGTCCTCTCGCTGAGACCCTGAACATTGTGATGATGTCGAGGGAATTTCATAGCGAGCTCGCTTAGTCGGTCTGGGGCTGCGGTCCGTGTCAGAGACCTCACCCTGGGATCCATGAGACACCCCGGGAAGACATTGCTGTTCCAACTGAGGGGAACCAGGGGACAATGATAACACAGTGCCCCTGGCTTGAGATGCCGGCCTGGACTGCAAGGCTTCTAATATCTTAGCCATAGTCTCAGAAAGTCTCAGTAAAAACTGCAAACTCCGTCCCTGTCACCTGGACAGTGTTAACAGGTGGTTCTCCCTGGGCCACCCCTAGCAGAGGCTCCGGCTGAGAAAGTGCCACAGGGGCCGAGCATTGCACACAATGAGGGTCAGTGGAACCTGCCGGCAGTATAGCCGTACATGCTGCACAGGCAGCATAGTAAGTCTGTGCCATGGCACCCTTGCTATTTGTGGACGACATGCTGTTGTCTCCTCTGAGCAATACAGGAGGGTAAATAGCCACAAATCAACAGTGCACCCTACAGTGTAAAGTATAGACTATAATCATATAAACTATAAATACACTTCTGCACTAGTGGGGCCAGCACCACAGGTGCTGCTTACCGCCTGCGCAAAGCGTTTGTGTGGGCACCAGAATTCCTGCCTGGGTCTCTTTGAGCTTGTCTCTCCTCTCCAGCGTTAGCAGAGCTGAGAGGAATGGCTGCCAGCGTCCTGGGGAGAGGAGGGAGCCGTGGGCGTGACCCAGAAAAGTGCGGGAACTGGTGCCCCACTGTGCAGAGTGAGGGGGGTGGAGTATGCAAAGCATGCTCCAGCCCTCAGTGCTGCCGACCTGTACAGCGTCCCGCCCTTCCCCTGACTGGCAGGGCTGGGGGCGGGAAAAGAATGAGACTAGGCCGCAGAAGCCGGGGACTATAGTTATAAGCGCGGCCGCCGTATAAGCGCGGTCGGCGCGGAAGTCCCCGGCGCACTAACAGTCCCAGCCGCGCCGCAGGCATAACCATGGCAGCGGCGGTCAGCGCGGCAGTCCCCCTACACAAATACACTCAGCGACGCTGAGTGTATAGTGGCACACATGCAGCCAGCGCTGCTGTCCCCGGTGCACTAGCACACCCAGCAATGCTGGAGTGTTGCTGTGCGCGGTCCCCACGGGGACACAGAGTACCTCCAAGTAGCAGGGCCATGTCCCTGAACGATACTCGGCTCCTATCCAGCAGGGTCCTCAGGAGCTGTGGATGGAGCACGGTCTCCTGTGCCTGGAGACCGATGGGATCCCACTTCACCCAGAGCCCTAATTGAGGGATGGGGAAGGAAAGCAGCATGTGGGCTCCAGCCTGCGTACCCGCAATGGATACCTCAACCTTAACAACACCGCCGACAAAAGTGGGGTGAGAAGGGAGCATGCTGGGGGCCCTGTTATGGGCCCTCTTTTCTTCCATCCGACATAGTCAGCAGCTGCTGCTGACTAAGCTGTGGAGCTATGCGTGGATGTCTGACCTCCTTCGCACAAAGCATAAAAACTGATGAGCCCGTAGCAGTACGGGGGGTGTATAGGCTGAAGGGGAGGGGATTTACACTTTTAGTGTAATACTTTGTGTGGCCTCCGGAGGCATAGCTATACACCCAATTGTCTGGGTCTCCCAATTAGGAGCGACAAAGAAACAGCATGTGGCTCCTGCCTATGTACCCGCAATGGGTACCTCAACCTTAACAGCACCGCCGAACAGAGTGGGGTGAGAAGGGAGCATGCTGGGGGCCCTGTTATGGGCCCTCTTTTCTTCTATCCGACATAGTCAGCAGCTGCTGCTGACTAAGATGTGGAGCTATGCGTGGATGTCAGCCTCCTTCGCACAAAGCATAAAAACTGAGGAGCCCGTGAGGCACGGGGGGTGTATAGGCAGAAGGGGAGGGTCTTTACACTTTTAAGTGTAATACTTTGTGTGGCCTCCGGAGGCAGAAGCTATACACCCAATTGTCTGGGTCTCCCAATGGAGCGACAAAGAAATGCATGTTTGTAGGGTGAGATGATCTTTTGAACTGCATAAGATCATCGTTCTTGGGATTGCATTGTCTTATGTAACCAGAACTCACACTGCCAAGAAAAACAGCAGTGAATGCGCAAATATTACAGATCAATCAATGCGTAATCAGCCTATGTAAGTGACAGCCAAGTATGCGGCCATGTCTAGCAGGTGAGCTCCTCGGATCTGGGACACACTGTGATCACTCCTCCTGACGCCAACTGGCAACTAAGGCCACATAAGAAAAGCACTCAACGTGTGCCCATAGCCTTTATACTGAGGTAAAAACTCACCAAATGCTCAACGTATGCCCGTGGCCTTAAGGCCCTGTGTGTACTTGAAAACGGAATTTTCTTAAGAAAATTCCGCAGGGTCTGAAAGATTACCGCACCCGCGGTAAAAAAAAACGTGGCAAACCGCACCCGAAAACCGCATGCAGTTTGCTGCGGTTTTACCGCATGCAGTTTGCTGCGGTTTTACCGCGGTATTGTTGCGGTTTTTCCGCGTGCGGGTTAGTTACATGTGTTTTAATGCATTCAATGCAAAAACGCACATTGGAAAGAAAAAAAAAAGTTCCTTCTGAGATAGATTGTAGAGGGATAGATAGAGGGATAGATAGATAGAGGGATAGATAGATAGAGGGATAGATAGATAGAGGGATAGATAGATAGAGGGATAGATAGATAGAGGGATAGATAGATAGAGGGATAGATAGATAGAGGGATAGATAGATAGAGGGATAGATAGATAGAGGGATAGATAGATAGAGGGATAGATAGATAGAGGGATAGATAGATAGAGGGATAGATAGATAGAGGGATAGATAGATAGAGGGATAGATAGATAGAGGGATAGATAGATAGAGGGATAGATAGATAGAGGGATAGATAGATAGAGGGATAGATAGATAGAGGGATAGATAGATAGAGGGATAGATAGATAGAGGGATAGATAGAGTCCCTGTGAGCACACGCTGCATTTCTCCCGAGCTGTAATTACCTCTCTGCGGTCTCGTTACGAGGCAGCATTCTGTACAGTGTCAGTCGCGGCTGGATGCAAGCATTGCAGGACGCGGATTACGCCGGAGCTGTGTGTTTCGGGGGGGGGGGGGGGGTCAATAAAGGGGTGAAACAGGGTCTTTGTGTTTTATTTAAAATAAAGGATTTTCCGGTGTGTGTGTTTTTTCACTTTACTTACGGGTTGATCATGTCCAGCTGTCTCATAGACGCTGCCATGATCAAGCCTGGACTTAAATGGCAGCGATCCGCTGCCATTTAACTCGTTATTACCTGGATTGCCACCGCATCACGGCATCTGGAAGAGCCGGGGACACTCCGGTACTGCCGCATAATGGATGCGACAGTCCCGGGGCAGCTGTGGGCTGATATTCTCGGCTGCGGGAGGGGGGGGGGGGGGACATTAACCCTGGCCCTCGTCCTCCCCAGCCTGAGAATACCGGGCCGCCGCTGTGTGCTTACCTCGGCTGGAAGGTAAAAATACAACGGAGCCCACGTTTTTTTTTTTCTATAATTCCGTTTGCTTTCTATGTGTATTCTATATGTCTGTGTGTGAGTGTGATGTGTGTGTATTGTATGTCTGTGATGTGTGTGTTTACTCTCTGCTCCGCTTCCTCTTCCTGTCATAATGACATCACTTCCCTGCAAAACACAGGGCAGCGGTGAACATTATGTCCCGAAACCGCGAAATACCGGAGGGAATAACGCAGGAAAACGCAATGAACCATACAGAATTTGCTGCCTGCGTTATTCCCTGCGGGATTTCACGATTACATTGCAGTCAATGGAGTGAAATGCCGCAGCGACGTGCGGAAAAGAAGTGACATGCAAGTGTTTTTGCTGCGGCAATGCCGCAGCAAAACATGCAGCTGTCAAGATCCGCATAGTGCGCACAGCATTTTTTTTTTCCCATAGGTTTTGCTGGTGAATCACTGCAGAGATGTTATGAACATAACATGCAGTGAAACATGCAGCAAAACCGCAGGAAATCCGCGGCAAACACCGGCAAGTGCGCATAGGGCCTAATACTGAGGTAAAAAACTCACCAAATACTCAACGTGTGCACGTGACTTTAATACTGAGGTAAAAAACTCACCAAACATTCAACGTGTGCACGTGGCCTTAATATGAAGGTAAAATAACCTCACCAAATGCTCAACATGTGCATGTGGCCTTAATACTGAGATAAAAACCTCACCAAATGCTCAACGTGCACGTGGCCTTAATATTGAGGTAAAAAACTCAACAAACACTCAATACGTGTACGTAGCCTTAAGGCTGGACTAACATGAGCATATGGCATCCAATGCAATATGCTAATGACCCCCGGCTCAGGCTCTGCTGCGAACGTAAGCCGAGTGTCATGCGACTGTGACCCAATCTAGTGATCGGGTCACAGCTGCGAAGCAGAGGGCGGACGCTGCAGAGGAGAGGGAGGGCTTAATCCCCCCATCTCCTCCATTGTCAGCCTGTGCGTATATCGCACTGCACTGGGATAAGATCCGAGTGCAGTCTGATGTATCTCTCACACCCATTCACTTGAATTGGTGGGAGAGATACGGCTCTCGCAGAAAATTACAGCATGCTGCTACTTTTCTTGCATCCAGAATCTGGACGTGAGAAAAACTGACCAACTGCTCTCCCTCATTGACTAACTTTGGTCAGAGTGCAATGCGAGATTTTCTCGCATTGCACTCATCCGATTTCAACGCTTGTGTGAGCATACCCTAATACTGAGGTAAAAAACCTCACCAAGTGCGCAACATGTGCACGTGGCCTTAATACTGAGGTAAGGCCGCGCTCACATCATATTTTGCGGCAAAACTGAATCCGTCACAAAAGCATTTCAGTTCCATTCATTTCTAATGGAATCGCGGCAAGATGCGGTCACATGAGGTTGCTTGTGTCATACACAACCGCATGTGACCGCATCTTGCCGCGATTCCATTGGAAATTAATGGAACTGAAACGCACTTGTGACGGATTCGGTTGAGGAAAAATACCGCTGATGTGAGCACTGCCTAAAAAGCTTACCAAATACTCACCGTGTGCACATGGCCTTAATACTGAGGTAAAAAAAACTCACCAAATACTGGACGTGTGCACGTGGCCTTAATACTGAGGTAAAAAAACACCACTCCACACCCAAAACAGCATAAAAAAACCATCCTATTTGTTGAAAATGTAAAAATCTCCTCCACGCTTACCTTCCATTCTCCAAACCAAGGGGCTATTTAGTAATTAAAATTGGGGCTGAGTAGACATGTTGCAAACTATTGGTGTGATTATTATTTCTGGCCATTCTAAGCCCTTTTATCATTACAGGGAATCTGCCAGCAGGTTTATGTTAGGCTACATCACACATCAGTTTTTTCCCATCAGGTACAATCCGGAAAAAAACGGGTAAACCGGATCCGGTATCGCATCCGGTTTATCCCCATAGACTTGCATTGTAACCGGATTGTACCTGATGGCTTTGCGGTGCATCCGGTTTTTTCCGGATGCGGCAAAATAAATAAATGCGGCGGCCGGATAGAACGTTCCCTGCAACATTTTTTGCTCCGGCAAAAAAAACCGCATCCGGCCGCCGCATGCGTTTTTTTCCACTGCGCATGCTCAGTAGCGTGCCGCAACCGGAAAAAAACAGACCGGCCGCATGTAAAAACTTATGCAAAGGATGCAGTGTTTTCACCGCATCCGTTGCATAGGTTTCACAGCCGGATTGAGCCGCACGGCTCAAACCGGATGTGTGAAAGTAGCCTTACCTCATCTATAGGCAGAGACCCTGATTCCAATGATGTATCACTTAGATTGGTGGCTGCAGCCATTTTGACAAGCCAAGATCTTAGATTCTGGATGTAGCAGAGCTGAGAAAGCTTTATGATAAAGCTAAGAGGCGAAGGCTCTGTGCATGTTACTTTTTTTCCTTGCAAATTTTAAATCATTACCGCAAGGGAAAACACATGGCAGCAAAGTCTATGATAATCCTGACTTCCTGTGCACATGTTGCTTCTTTTGTCCGTGCAGATTTTGTTGCAGAAAAAATCTGCAGCGTGTCAATTCTTTCTGGTTATTTTCTGAGTTTCTATAATCCCCTGCAATGGATATCTGTCACTGCTGCACTCACAGCGTTGACACTTTGCCTCACACACTATGCATACAGCATGGTCTTTGAGGTGATGCGTAGCTCAGTAACCCAGGATTGTCATGGTTACAACAAAGTGTTACCATGGCAGTGATCGGGTCCCTGTGATTGTATTACAGGGACCCAATTGCCAGGGAGAGGTGAGCGATTCCTCTCACTACCTGCTGAATGGTATTGATTGCAGCATTCAGGAGGGTAAACTGATGGGAGTGTGAAAAAATGCATGTGAAAAAACACACAAACGCTATAAAAAATGTGCGTCTTTCCTGCCAAAACATGTTTTGCATAAAATATTGACACAAAAAGCAATGTGTGCACATAATCTTAAACTAACATTGCAAGTAAACAAGAAAACACTTTGAGATAAGAGACGCAGGGCTGAATTCTCTATTTCAACCCTTCCAGCATGTTGTCTTTAGATTACATTGTAGACACCTGCTGACAGCGTCCCTTTAAAAGTTTAACATGCGTGTGAGGATTTGTGAGTAATAAACAGCGGTATTATGGGCTACATCGAGAGCCACCAAACATCATATTTGAGACCCCCACTTGCCATGTGGGCATGATCATGGTGGGTTGCAGCTGTGTGCTCTAGCCAAAAAAAAAAAAAAAAGCATAAAATTCACAAAGGATTACAAAGGCAATACGAATAGCTTTTAGATGGAGCAGTCTGCCATCATCAAAGCCTCAATGATGTGAGTGGGGGCAGCACATTATGTGGGGCCGCGCTGGAGACCACCAGGATGTGGAGAAATAAGGAGTTTACCAGTGACCCTGCTGTCTATAACAATGATGAAGATAGAAAACCGCATATGATGTGTAATTGATGCCATTGGGTAAGGTCTGGTGTCAGTACACAGCTATGAAGGCAACATGGCGGCGGCAGCAGTGCCAATGTGTGATATAACACGCTGCTGCTTCACTATACGCAGCGCGCAGTTAGCACAGTCCACACATGGAGGGCGCACACTCCGTCCGCTCAGCCCCGGAGCTCTACACGCACTGCACACGCTTCACAACACCAACTTACTTCATTTCTGAGCGTTTCCGTCGCGCACATATGACGTTCAACCCCGTCGCAAAGATGATGTCACAGGTGGGCGGAGTAAACCAGGTTCGTCGGCTGACGTATGACGTCACCATGTCACGTGAACTGGAGCGGGCTGGGGTGTAATAAACCAGGAAGACGCTAGGGGTCAGTGTGGGAGAACTTGACAGTTCCTTGCCGTGGCGCGTGTATAGTAATGTGTCCGTGCTGGCCCATCTGTGTTTTTTTTTTTTATCTCGTGGGTAGAGCACGTGTCACTCTTCTTCTCCTTCAGATTATAATTAACCCTTTCCCGAAAAGAGGTTTATTTTTACTGCATCGGTGCTCTTGTTCACACATTGCGTCTGTTCTGCGTTTTTTGCCGCAGGTTTCTAGAATCTTATTTTTTTTTTCTGCAAATTAAACCAGCAGTTGTAAAGTGCACTGTGATATCGGGGCTTCAGGTTTACGCACACAGCCTTCACTGTCCGTCCAGTAGACTACATACATCGATACTGTTGTCGCAGACATTTTTTTTAACGGTTTTGCTGCATTTTTCGGTGTTTTTTTTTTGTTTGTTTGTTTGTTTTAATAAAACACTTCAATATCAAAAAAGGCAGCATGAACTTGTATGAAAAGGGAGAGAGGTAGGCGAATCCGGAGAAGTTAGTAATGTAAAGTGACCCCTGTCCACAGGAAAGGTGAAAAGGTGGTCGGTCTGACTGCTGGACCATCACTGACCCAAAGAGCAAGGTTCTGACAGCCCCTGACTTGAGCACTTGTTGTCCCCGCACCATTATATGGAAGGCGTCTGACTGGAGTGCTGGCCATCCTTCACCATTAGAGAGAAAGCATCTGTAGCGCCCCTGAAGCCATCAGGGAACTACAAGGTACTGCATCCTCACCAGGATGCAGGACCTACCCCCAGGGACGCAGAAGACCAGTGACGGTAACAACAAAACCATTCCAGTTAATCCCTGTTTTACCCCCAAATTTCCCCATAGACCGTTGGCAGATTAGGGTTGGACCTAATGGATGGCCACTTAGGCTATGTGCGCACTAGAAATGTGAATTTTCTCAAGAAAATTTCTTGAGAAACTTCTGGGAGTGGAAGATTTCCGCACCTGCGGAAAAATCCGCGGCAAAAACGCATGCGGATTTGCCGCGGATTTACCGCGGATTTACCGCGGATTTACCGCAGGTTTGTCCCTGCAATAAATAATAAAGATAATCGATAGACAGATAATGGATAGAGGGAAAGATGGATAGATGAATAGATAGATAGATAGAGGGATAGATAGATAGATGAATAGATGAATAGATAGATAGATAGAGGGATAGATGGATAGATGGATAGATAGAGGGATAGATAGATGAATAGATAGATAGATAGATAGATAGATAGATAGAGGGATAGATGGATAGATAGATAGAGGGATAGATGGATAGATAGAGGGATAGATAGATAGATAGATAGAGGGATAGATAGATAGATAGATAGATAGATAGAGGAATAGATAGATAGATAGAGGGATAGATGGATAGATGAATAGATAGATAGATAGATAGAGAGATAGATAGAGGGATAGATAGATAGATAGATAGATAGAGGGCTAGATGGATAGATAGATAGATAGAGGGATAGATAGATAGAGGGATAGATAGATAGATAGATAGATAGATAGATAGATAGATAGATAGAGGGATAGATAGATAGATAGATAGATAGATGAGAAAAACCTATATAATGTTCCACCTCCCTGCATTTTCTAAGCTGGCACCCTTTAGTGACTTTCATGTGGCACTAAAGGGTGCTTAGCCTTGTATTTAGCCATAAAATAAATAAATAATTAAAAAAAAACGACGTGAGGTCCCCCCATATTTTGTAGCCAGCTTGGGTAAAGCAGACGGCTGCAGCCTGCAGACCACCGCTGGCAGCTTCACCTTGGCTGATAATCCAAAACAGTGGGCACCCCACGCTGTTATTTTAAATTATATAAATAATTTAAAACAAAAAACGTGCGGTCCCCCCCATATTGGATCACCAGCCAAGGTAAAGCGGACAGCTGGGGTCTGATATTCTCAGACTAGGGAGGTCCACTGTTATTGGACACTCCCCAGCCTAAAAATAGCAGGCCACAGCCGCCCCAGAAGTGGCGCATCCATTAGACGTGCCAATCCTGGCGCTTTGCCCCAGCTCATCCCGCGCCCTGGTGCGTTGGCAAACGGGGTAATATATGGGGTTGATGCCAGATGTGTAATGTCACCTGGCATCAAGCCCTGGGGTTGGTGAGGTCAGGCGTCTATCAGATACCCGACATCACCAACCCAGTCAGTAATAATTAAAAAATAGACAACAAAAAAAGTTTTATTTGAAAAAACACTCCCCACATAGCCTCTTTAACCAATTTATTGAAAAGAACAATCAATCCACGTCCGGCGTAATCCAATAGGGGGGGGGGGTCCCACGGCGATCCATACCATAGTCGCTGTCCCAGTCAATGAAGAACAGAATGTTCCCCATTGGCTGGGAGAGCAATGCAGTGACCTGAGCTAACATCAATAGGTCAGCTCAGGTCACTGCAGGGGATGACGAGCGCTGCCATCAGGAGCATAGATGAGATCATTACCTTCTGTGATCATCTCCTGTACTGCTGACGTCAGCGCTGTCACTGACTGCGTTGTCAGAAGTATCGCGAGAGCCCGTGACGTCACCGCTAGTGACAGTCTCGGGCCGCTCGTGAGACGGGCATAGACAGCGCTGACGTCAGGAGGCAGGAGATCGTCACAGCAGGTAATGATCTCACCTCCTGACAGCAGCGATCGTCATCCCCGCGGCTCCCAGCACTGCAGGGTGTCAGTGTCTGCCTGTGTCAGTGTCTGCCTGCGCTGCAGGGTGTCAGTGTCTGCCTGCGCTGCAGCGTGACAGGCTGCTGACACTGCGGGCAGACACTGACACTGCAGTGCAGGCAGCCGCGATGCTGGAGCAGGACACAGACTGGCACCTGGAGGTCGCACGGAAGTGCTTCTGTGCGGCGTCCAGGGAGTGTGACGTCTGCTCCGCTTCCTCTTCCTGGCATAATGACATCGCTTCCTGCAAAACCGCAGGCAGCGATGATCATTCCCGCAGGTAATTCGCGGCTATTCCGGGGGTATACCGCACATCATTGCTACCTGCGGAATACCCCCGGAATACCCCCGGTACCTGCGGAAATTAATGGACATGCACATTTTCTCAAGAAAGTTTCTCGAGAAAATTTTCTCAAGAAATTTTCTTGAGAAAAATCCGCACAGTGCGCACAACTATTTTTTTTTCTCATTGAATTTCATGGGAAATGTCTGCACAAAGATTGCAGACATTTCTCAAGAAATTTCCGGGGCAAATCCGCGGGTAAATCCGCAGGTAAAAAGCTCTAGTGCGCACATAGCCTAAGAGGTGGAGCTAATCCAGTCCACTAGATGATCAAGTGGGAGGGGCAGACAGTGGACAGTCAGACACGACAGAGAGTGGAGTGGAGAGAGTCGTCAGTGACGGATGGACATAGAGAGGGAGTGGAAGCACTGACAGGAGTGTAACAGTGACCTGAGGGCCAGGCGGTTAATTGCTGGTGGAGCACGGTGGAGTACTCCCGGAACCATAGCACCGATGGGGTACAGAATGCTAGGTCAGGCAAATGCTCCAGGCAGACCTGATAAAATCTGCACAGTGAGGGGACCATCCAGGACCTCACTGACCTTGAAGTTCGGGACTCCGTAGGAACGGAAGAACCGTGGAACAGGACCAGAGACTCCGACCCCATAGGGTTTACGCTACCGTCATACAGACTACCATTGAGAGACTACCAGGAGGGAACCCCCAGACGCTCCAAGCCACGGGGACCCATCAACCAGAGACAGGTGCAGGGGAGAGAAGCCACCAGGTTAGTACACCGGCACTGGGACTAAGGGAACCAGCGATCAAGACCAGCCGGCTTCTGGGACCAATTTCCATCTGGCTGTGAGTAAAGGAACCAGTTACACTGCACTCCTTGTGTGGCCTACCTTCTTTCTGCACCCATCCACATCACCTATCCTCTGGGGCCTGGCCCAGCTTGCGGAGGGCCTAACATCCAGGCTGCCACCAACACCAGCCCCAGTAGTGAAAACTGTGCAGGGGCGGCTCCATCCACATAGCCGCAAACCGCAAGTGGCGTCACGTTATAAACTTTCATTTAATCTCCCCTGTAAATATACCCCTTTTAAAAAGCGTCCCCAGGACACGGAAACGGGCAACAGCCCCCAAGTGACATCTCACCAGCAATACACCGCCCAGGACCGAGTACCCCATAACCCTGGGCGACACACATCTGACACTGGCCGTCCCCGCACCATTAGAGAGAAGGCATCTGACTAGAACGCTGGCCGTCCCCACAACATTAGAGGTAAGGTGTCTGACTAGAGCACTGGCTGCTCCAGTGCCATTAGAGGAAGGTGTCTGAATGGAATTCTCCCCATCATTAGAGGGAGGGCATCTCACTGGAGTGCTGGTTGTCCCCACTCCATTAGAGGGAAGGCACCTGACTGGAGCACTGGGCATCCCAGCAGCATTAGAATGAAGGTGCTGATTGGAACACTTTTCACCCCCGCGTCTTTAAAGGGAAGACGTCTGACTATAGCGTTAGTCACCCTTGTGCTATTAGAGAAAAGGCATATTATGATGGAGTGCTGGCTGGTCTCGCACCATTAGAGGGAAGGTGACTGGAGCACTGCCCATCCACGCATAATTACTGTATACTGAAGATGTGTGACTGCAGCACTGGCCGTCCCCATGCCATTATAGAGAGGGTTCCTAACTGGAGCACTGGTCGTCCCCGTACCATTAGAGAGAAAGTTTCTAACTGGAATACTGGCCACCCCCTCACCATTAGATAGAAGGAGTCTAACTGCAGCACTGGCCGTCCCCACACTATTAGAGGGAGGGCATATGACTGAGGGAAGGTGTATGACTGGAGCACTGGCCCTCACTGCGCCATTAGAGAGAAGGTGTCTGAACTGGCCAACCCCAAACCATTAGAGGGAAGTCATCTAACTGGAGCATTGTCCACCTCCGCTCCATTAGAGGGAAGGCATCTGACTGGAGCGCTAGTTGTCCCTGCGCCATTAGAGGGAAGGTGTCTGACTGGAGCGCTGGTTGCTATGATTTCATGTTGCTCGTAGCATTACTGCAGCCAGGGACGGCTCACTCTGAGGCCGTGGCGTGTTAGAAAAGAAATAGCTTGAAAAAACAGTCCAGGGAAAGAAAGCAGACACCTCCAAAAGAGAGAAGACAAACCCCGCAATCATACTCACCAGACTGGGACGCTGTGGAATGCGTCAAGGACCTGTGATGGAACGTACACACATCACACATACACACACACACACACACACATCCAGTGATACCGTATATTGATGTGTTCCACCGCGGGTCTTCGATGCGCTCCACCACAGGTCCTCACATTCACAGCATCCCATGTCCCCCTTTCTGCCAGATGCAGTGCGGTATCACTGGATTTGTGTCTATGTGCGTATGTGTGTGTCTGTTTTGTGTGTGTAATGTGTGTAATGTGTGTGAATGTTAGCAAGCCGGAAGCAGGAGAGGACCGCTTTGAAGAAAACAAGGACCTGCAGGGAGCACTTGCTGAGGACCTGGCAGCAATGTAGATGCCTGGGGTCTGGTAAGTATGATTCTCCTGGAGGGGTCTGCCTTTTGTGGGGGAGTAAACTTACCCCCAAACCGTGTTTCTCGCAAAATAAACCCTACCCTGAAAATAAGCCCTAGCACATTTTACAGGGCAAAAAAATAATATGAGAGTGTTTTATTTTTGGGAAAACACGGTAGCTATTTTCTTCATCGTTCCTATGGGAGACCCAGACCATGGGTGTATAGCTTCTGCCTCCGGAGGACACACAAAGTACTACACTAAAAAGTGTAGCTCCTCCCTCCGAGCATATACACCCCCTGGATAACCAAATATAGCCAGTTCAATGCTTTGTGTTCAGGAGGCACACATCCACACATGCATTCTCATCTGATTTTTGATTTTAAAGAGTTTGAAGAAAAGCGGGTCCAGGCTGGACCCCCGGCATGTCCCTTCTCACCCCACTGTGTCGGCGGTGTTGTTAAGGTTGATTTCAAGGCTGGAGCCTTACATGCCGCGCTCCTTCACCATCCCTCGGGCTCTGGCTTGAAGTGGGAGCCAGCACGGTTCTCACTGCTTTGCAGGAGACCGGTCTCCATCCACAGCCCTTTCAGGACCCTGCCGGACGGAGCACTCATCCCTCAGGGACCTGGCCCTGCGTCTCACAAGCTAAGTATTTGAGACGTTATTGTCAGGGGATCCCTTGCATCTTTATTGTTGGGGAGAGTGTGTCAGTTTACTTTGGTGACATTTCCGGCCGGTTCTCTGGTTTTCACCAGAGAACCGCGCCGAGGGTGCCTGCGCGCCGGCCGCATTGTAAAATTTAGGCCCCGGCTTCGGCTGCGGCCTACTTTCGTTTTCACTGCCCCTGCATGTCAGTCATGCAGAGGGACAGTGCGGCGCCGCCCACCGGCCGTTCAGCACAGGGGAGGACACTCCTCTCTGAGGAGATGTTTCCCTCCCCTGTATATCTCATTGGCCCTCCGGTTCCCGCTCTTGGACTAGGCCCCGCCCCCCCTCCTCACTCCGGCGCCATTTTATCAGCGTTCTCACACTGATCGGCGCTGGCTGCTGCATCTCTGCAACCTGTCTGGGGGTCCGAGCTGTGGGATCCGGAGGGCACACAAAACGGTCTGGTAAGCCACAACCTCTGGTTGTGGACCTTCTTATACACTCTCTGGGGGTCATTCTGAAGGAGTGTGTTCTTTACTGCAGAGCCCCCACCTCAGCAGCATGTCTCACACTAGGAGCAAGGCTGCAAGGCTGTACTCAATATGCACTGCATGTAAGCTCGTACTGCTTGAACCGAGCACATATCCTCATTGTGATGCCTGCTCTAACATGGTGGTGCCTCAGCCTGGAGTCTCCCCAGTGGTCCCTCCGGCTGCTCCGGCCCCGGTGGCTGAACCCCCGGCTTGGGTAGAATTGTTTTCTAAGTCTATCTCCCAGTCCTTTGCCGACTCCATGGGAGAGTTGTCCCGGACTCTGCTGAGCATGCATCAGCCCCCTTCTCAGGGCGCCTCTGCTGCTACGGCTCGCTCTGCAGAGCTCAACCGAGGGTGATGCAGATGTTAGTGATTTGATTGCGTCCATTAATTCTGTACTGGACCTCAATCCGCCAGTATCAGAGGAGCAACCCTCTCTGGCAGAAAAGCATCAGTTTACCTCGCCTAAGAGAACAAGGAGTGTGTTCTTTAACCACTCCAGTTTTCAGGCCACTGTGTCCAAGCCCAGAGCCTGTCCTGACAAACGCTTCCCAAAGCGTGGTTCTGATGACCGTTTTCCTTTTCCACCAGAGGTGGTCAAGGAGTGGGCTCACTCACCAAAGGTAGACCCTCCGGTGTCTAGACTCTCAGCCCGGACAGTTGTATCTGTGGCTGATGGCACCTCACTTAAGGATCCCACTGACCGCCAGGTTGACCTCCTGGCCAAGTCTGTCTATGAGGCGGCAGGGGCCTGGTTCTCCCCATCCTTTGCAGCAGTGTGGGCTCTCAAAGCCATCTCTGCTTCCCTAGAGGAGATGCATGCCCTCACTAGGGACTCTATGCCTGAATTGGTTGCCTTAACTTCCCAGGCTTCAGCCTTTTCAGCCTACGCCATGTCTGCCATGCTGGAGGCCTCTCACCGCACTGCGGTGGCCTCCGCCAATTCCCTCGCTATCCGCAGGATCTTGTGGCTTCGAGAGTGGAAGGCAGATGCTTCCTCAAAGAAGTACCTTGCTAGGCTCCCATTTGCTGGGTCCAGGCTGTTCGGTGAACAACTGGATGAAATTATTAAGGAGGCTACTGGCGGGAAGAGTACTTCCTTGCCACAGACTAAATCCAGGAAACCTGTCCAGGGCAGGAACCAGTCGAGGTTTCGTTCCTTTCGTTCCTCTAACTGGTCGTCCTCTAAGCCCTCGGCCTCGTCCACTAACTCAGCCAAGGACCAGAAGCCCACCTGGCGCACGAAGCCGCGTCCTCAGAAGTCCGCAGGAGCTTCTGCCACCAAGGCAGCCTCCTCTTGACTATCTGGCCGAGCCAGCAACGTCCTTGGTCGGTGGCAGGCTCTCCCACTTTGGCGACGTGTGGTTTCAACACGTCTCCGACCAGTGGGTGCGGGATATCATCTCCCACGGCTACAGGATAGAGTTCTCTTCCAGCCTGCCAAACAGATTTTTTCTGTCAACTCCCCCCTGCTCCAAGGCCGCCGCCTTCTCTCAGGCCGTGGCATCCTTGCAGGCCAACGGAGTAATTGTACCGGTTCCCGCCAGGGAACGGTTCAGAGGTTTCTACTCAAATCTCTTCCTAGTCCCCAAAAAGGACGGTTCCTTCCGGCCCATCCTGGATCTCAAGCTTCTCAACAAGCATGTTCAGGTGCGGCATTTTCGCATGGAGTCTCTGCGATCAGTCATTGCCTCAATGACCCAAGGAGATTTCCTGGCATCCATCGACATCAGAGATGCCTATCTGCATGTGCCAATTGCAGTTTCACACCAGCGTTGGCTACGTTTTGCAATCGGAAAGGAACATTTCCAATTCGTGGCTCTCCCCTTCGGGTTAGCCACGGCCCCTCGAGTATTCACCAAGGTCATGGTAGCAGTGGTTGCGGTTCTGCACCTCCAGGGGTTGGCAGTGATTCCTTACCTGGACGACCTTCTTGTCAAGGCTTCATCCAGTGCAGACTGTCAGCGGAGTGTCTCGCTCACTCTCGCCACTCTTGTTCAATTCAGGTGGCTTGTCAATCTGCCCAAGTCCACTCTGACCCCGACCCAAAAACTCACGTACCTAGGGATGCAATTCGAGACTCTGCCGGCACTTGTCAAGCTGCCCTTAGTCAAACAGCAGTCCCTCCATCTGGCGGTGCGCTCTCTGTTGAGGCCCCACCGTCATTCCATCAGGCACCTTATGCAGGTGCTTGGTCAGATGGTGGCGTCAATGGAAGCGGTTCCCTTTGCCCAGTTCCATCTGCGTCCTCTGCAGCTGGACATTCTCCGCTGTTGGGACAAGCGGACTTCTTCCTTGCACAGGTTGGTGGCTCTGTCGCCACAGACCAGGAGCTCTCTTCAGTGGTGGCTTCGGCCCCTCTCTCTGTCTCAGGGACGCTCCTTCCTGACCCCGTCCTGGGTGATCTTCACCACGGATGCCAGTCTATCCGGCTGGGGAGCAGTATTTCTCCACCACCGAGCACAGGGCACTTGGACTCCATCCGAATCAGCCCTCTCGATCAATGTGCTGGAAATCAGAGCTGTGCTCCTAGCTCTCGTAGCCTTTCACCACCTGTTGGCGGGCAAGCACATTCGAGTCCAGTCAGACAACGCGACAGCAGTTGCCTACATCAATCACCAGGGCGGGACTCGCAGCCGCCTGGCAATGTTGGAGGTTCAACGCATCCTTCAGTGGACGGAGGACTCCAAGTCCACCATATCCGCAGTCCACATCCCAGGCATGGAAAACTGGGAGGCAGATTATCTCAGCCGTCAAACCGTGGACAGCGGCGAGTGGGCTCTGCATCCGGCAGTGTTCCGGTCGATCTGCCGCAAGTGGGGCACTCCGGAAGTGGATCTAATGGCATCCCGGCACAACAACAAGGTCCCGGTTTACGTGGCTCGCTCCCATGATCCTCAGGCCTTTGCAGCGGACGCGCTGGTTCAGGATTGGTCCCAGTTCCGTCTGTCTTACGTGTTTTCCCCTCTAGCTCTCTTGCCCAGAGTCCTGCGCAAGATCAGAATGGAGGGCCGTCGGGTCATACTCATTGCTCCAGACTGGCCCAGGCGAGCTTGGTACCCAGACCTGCTCCGTCTGTCCGTAGAGGTGCCCAGACCTTCTCTCACAAGGTCCGTTTTTCCGCCAGAATTCTGCAGCTCTCAGATTGACGGCGTGGCTCTTGAGTCCTGGATCGTGACGGCTTCCAGCATTCTTCCCGAAGTCATCTCCACTATGACTCAGGCTCGGAAGTCTTCCTCGGCCAAAATTGACCACATGACTTGGAGAATTTTCCTGTCCTGGTGTCGTTCTTCCGGCCATGCCCCTTGGCCTTTTTCCTTGCCGACCATCCTGTCCTTTCTACAGTCCAGTCTGCAGCTAGGACTATCCCTCAATTCCCTTAAGGGACAGGTCTCGGCTCTGTCAGTGTTGTTCCAGCGGCGTATCGCCCGACTGGCTCAGGTGCGCACCTTCATGCAGGGCGCATCTCACATCATTCCACCTTACCGGCGGCCTTTGGATCCCTGGGACCTTAATCTGGTCCTCACGGCCTTACAGAAACCCCCCTTTGAGCCTCTTAGGGAGGTTTCTTTGTTTCGACTTTCACAGAAAGTCGTCTTTCTGGTGGCCATAACTTCTCTCAGGAGAGTCTCTGATTTGGCTGCGCTCTCTTCGGAGTCACCTTTTTTGGTTTTTCATCAAGACAAGGTGGTTCTCCGTCTGACTCCGGACTTTCTCCCTAAGGTGGTGTCTCCTTTCCACCTTAACCAGGACATTTCATTGCCTTCCTTTTGTCCGGCTCCTGTTCATCGCTTTGAGAAAGCGTTGCATACTTTAGATGTGGTGCGGGCGCTCCGGATCTATGTGTCACGCACCGCTGTTCTTAGGCGGTGCACCTCTCTTTTTGTCCTGACCACAGGTCAGCGCAAGGGTCTCTCGGCTTCTAAACCGACCCTAGCTCGTTGGATTAGGTCGGCCATATCCGATGCCTACCAGTGTACTCAGGTGCCTCCCCCGCCGGGGATCAAGGCACACTCGACCAGAGCTGTCGGTGCCTCTTGGGCTTTCAGGCACCAGGCTACGGCTCAGCAGGTCTGTCAGGCTGCCACTTGGTCTAGTCAGCACACCTTTTCGAAGCACTACCAAGTGCATGCTCATGCTTCGGCAGATGCGAGCTTGGTCAGATGCATCCTTCAGGCGGCTGTCGCCCATTTGTGAAGTTAGGTTTTGCCTACTTCTCAGTTTTCTGTTTATTTCCCACCCATGGACTGCTTTGAGACGTCCCATGGTCTGGGTCTCCCATAGGAACGATGAAGAAAAAGAGAATTTTGTTTACTTACCGTAAATTCTTTTTCTTATAGTTCCGTAATGGGAGACCCAGCACCCTCCCTGTTGCCTGTTGGCAGTTTCTTGTTCCGCGTGTTATCACCAGCTGTTGTTGTAGACAGAGGCTCCGGTTGTTCTGGTTTTTTGCTCTATCTCTACTTGTGGGTGGCTATTCTCCTTCAGCTTTTGCACTAAACTGGCTATATTTGGTTATCCAGGGGGTGTATATGCTCGGAGGGAGGAGCTACACTTTTTAGTGTAGTACTTTGTGTGTCCTCCGGAGGCAGAAGCTATACACCCATGGTCTGGGTCTCCCATTACAGAACTATAAGAAAAAGAATTTACGGTAAGTAAACAAAATTCTCTTTTTCCTTCAGAGGAAAATAAAAGCTGATATCGGGTGGAATATTCAAAAAGTAGGCAGTCATGGGTAGTGAAGAACACTGTATGATACTACATCTCAAGAATTCCTAAAAGATATAAACAGTGATGAGCACGGTATTGGGGAGCCCCCTACCACCCTACCACCTGTTTGCTCTCAGTATTTTGTCTGAGAACATGTGGAAGTTGAGGGTTTTTTAGATCTATTCACTCGGTGTTGGCGCTGTGGTGGTGACCTGGAGGCATGGAAGATTTACCCTGCAGCATGGGTCCTGTGAGACCCCTGGGACACCCCCTGCTGGTGTGGTATTGCTTTGGCAATAGCTATCGCATGGCGTTGTTCCTTTAAGTTTAGGGACCCACTAAGAGTTTCACCATAACGGTGGGCTTAACACATTCTGATCATAATGTTAACTTAGAAACCCGAGTTCAGTTTTGTAAATTTTTGCTTAGCCTCATTAGTTTCATAGTTTCATAGTTTCATAGTTTTTAAGGTTGAAGGGAGACTCTAAGTCTATCTAGTTCAACCTGTAGCCTAACATGTTGATCCAGAGGAAGGCAAAAAAACCCCAATGTGTCAAATAAGCTCCAATGGGGAAAAAAATTCCTTCCTGACTCCACATACGGCAATCAGACTAGTTCCCTGGATCAACACCCTGTCATAAAATCTAATATACATAACTGGTAATATTAAATTTTTCAAGAAAGGCATCCAGGCTCTGCTTAAATGTTAGTAGTGAATCACTCATTACAACATCATACGGCAGAGAGCTCCATAGTCTCACTGCTCGTACAGTAAAGAATCCTCATCTGTGATTATGATTAAACATTCTTTCCTCAAGACTTAGCGGATGCCCCCTGTTCCAGTCGCAGGCCTAGGTGTAAAGAGATCTTTGGAAAGGTCTCTGTACTGTCCCCTCATATATTTATACATTGTGATTAGATCCCCCTAAGCCTTTGTTTTTCCTAACTAACTAACCCCAAGTTTAATAACCTGTCTTGGTATTGCAGCCCCCCCCCATTCCTCTAATAATCTTGGTCGCTCTTCTATCTACCTGTAAGATTATGCTATTTATAACCTTCTATACTTTTGCTAACAAGAAATGCATCCATTCCTCTCTTAAATTCATTCAGTGAGTTGGCCATCACCACTTCCTCAGGAAGAGAGTTCCAGAGCCTCACTGCTCTTACCGTGAAGAACCCTCTTCTATGCTGATGTAGGAATTTTCTTTCCTCCAATCGAAAAGAATGCCCCCTTGTTCTTGTCATAGTCCTTGGTACAAACAGATCATGGGAGAGATCTCTATATGGCCCTCTGATATATTTGTACATATTTATTAGGTCTCCCCTAAGTCTTCTCTTTTCTAGAGTAAATAGACCTAATTTTGATAACCTTTCCGTGTATTGTAATGCACCCATTCCATTTATTATTTTAGTAGCCCGCCTCTGAACCCTTTCAAGTTCAGTAATGTCTTTCTTCAGCACCGGCGCCCAAAATTGCACACAATACTCCAAGTGTGGTCTGACTAGTGATTTGTACAGAGGGAGAATGATGTTTTCATCTCGTGCCCCCAGACCTCTTCTAATGCATCCCATCACCCTATTTGCTTTGGTGGCTGCTGCCTGACACTGGGCACTCCAATTTAGATTCTTATTCACTAAGATGCCTAAGTCTTTTTCCATGTCTGATTTCCCCAGCAGTTTCCCATTTAGTAAGTAATCGTAGCATCTGTTTCTCCTTCCCATGTGCATAACCTTACAGTTCAATGTATACATTTTGGATATGTGGTTTGTGGCTTTTTGTTCACTTATGTTGGATTCAATATAGTTTTGTCATGCTCAACGGGTGTAGGAAGTGTGGCAAGGTGCGCTCAGACCTGCGTGCTTTTGATGCGCAAAAAAAACACATGAAAAGGGGGGGCATTGAGGACACAAAAACAGCGGGAGGCTCTGGAACTAGTGAGAGGAGGTAGATGGGCACCTCCTAACATCACCTTCAACTGTCCCTTCTTTGCTCACCAGTCCCTATAGAGTCTCTACAACTGTTGCCAAACAGGACTGGGACCCTCAGAAGACCCTATAGTAACCCTGACTAGTGAGGGGCAGGTAAGGTTCACTAGACCTCACCGCTGCACTAACAATACACCAGAGAAGTAAAGACAAACAGAGGGAAACTTAACAACCAAAATGGTATATCATGAGCCCAGGAAACAATAACTGCAGAACCTTCCTCAAAGGCGGCCGGGACACAAATGACTTTGTATCTTCAGCAGGGAATGCTGGGATACACCACTATTTAGAGCTCAAGGGCGTGACTACTTAGTAAGTGTAGCTGATCACTCAGCAAGGAACTGCTTTGGAAAAGCTTCAATAGCAAAACTGGCACTTAACCACTTCAGTGTCAAGAGAAATGAAACCCATTTACATTTAGAGAGCCAGAATAGAGGCTCCAGTCCAAAGGCTGTCACTGGTCACAACATGCAGGGAGATGATCATGACAAGTTTCTGTAGTGTGTAAAGTTCTGCACAAATTTTCAGCCCTATAGATGAACCTGTTTATTTCAGCTGAATTGAATTCTCCTTGAAGTTTACAAAAATGAGTATTCTCCAGAATATGTTTTTTTTTGTGATTTGTTCCACAAGAATTCAGTAGACTGGAGGCCAGATGTGGCCACCATTTTGCTACACCGTAGAGGACCAAGCAAATGATTACTAAACTCTAGCACTCTCAACTTACCTGTCCGGCCGCCCCCACAGCCTGCCGTTCCATCCTCCAATCCCCTTCTTTTCCTCTTTCACATAGTTTCTTGTTTGCCTCTTCACTCCAGATTAGGATTTCCGACAGCCCTCTGACATCAGGACACGCATCACACACATTACAGCACAGCTTGCAGTTACGTCTGAAGTCCTGGAATGAAGAAGCCAAAGAGAATCCATGCGATGTTGAAAGGGGAAAAGATGAGGCTCGGAAAACTGATTGAGGCTGACTGACTGAGGCTACAGCTGGACAGGTGCACAGGTGCTGGACACGCGCCGGTGAGCTATTTGCACAGGCGTGAGATTATGGTCGGCGCTGTGCATGGCGTCACTGCGTCATCCTCGTACCCGACCTAATCCTTGTGCCTGCGCATTTAGCTCACCAGCGCACGCGAGGGCAGCTATGTTTTCTGCTCTTCCCGCGATATGGCAGAGTGAACTGCGCCTGCGCAAGCAGGCATGACTCTACACAGGCGCGAGATTTGAAAGAGCAATGTGGATGATGACGGAGGCGTCATCACGTCAATCAAGAAAGGAGGACGGCAAACAGCGGCAGGAGGGGGGAAAAGAGCCGAAAATGAGCACGCCCTTCTGAGCTACACAGGTCATTTGCATACGTAACGGTCATGTTTTATAAAGTTATTTTTGGGGTCTGCAAGGGAAGTCAGGGCACAAGGTGCACCTTCATAGAATGCAGCCCAGGCGCTGCGGAAGGTGACACTTTTAGTTTAATAGTGAAAAAATTGGTGACAGCTTCCCTTTAATTATTTTACTTTAGGGTCTAGTAAGACCCCAGAGTATAATAAAGAACTGTCACATGGAGATTTTCACTAACTTCGCCGACTGGCAGGTCTTCCTCCGATTGCTGATTCTGACACTCCGCCTAAGAGAATCTCTGGTGTCTGGGAGCAATGCAGGCAGACTCGGGCATCAACCTTCTGTGTGGTAATTCATAGGCAGTCTAGCAAGAGTTAATCTATAGCTTGTCTTAGGTGGTCTGGTGTTGTGCGGTGTCCCAGACTTTCTGGATATTGTAGATCTTGTTGCTTTGTGCGATTGAGGAGTTTATCCCAGTTGTCTTTTGTAGTTTCCTTCCTGTTCTTGTTTTCCTCCTGAATCTCTTATTTTCCTATCCTGTGTGTATATGTGTGTGTGTGTGTGTGTAAGTGTGTCAGAGTTTTGGTTATCCCTTGTCTGTCTTCATCTGTGTTTATCATCACACTCCTGCCCCGTCCTTCCTAGTGGAAGGGGGAGGAGGGAAATCAGACTAGGTCTGGTCAGGAGCAGGGCCAGGAATGTGACTCAAACATCTCCACCATTAGGAGTATCCCTGAGATTAGGGATAGCATAGGGCCAAAAGGGAGTATACTTCCAGCACCTGAAGATATATTATTTCAATTCCAGGATATTCACGGACTTGATAAAATCATTATAAATTTTATTGGTGTATAAAAATACAAATAGTTAAAAACATTGCGTCTTCTTATGCATTTCAAGCTATGCATGTAGGCAAATCACCAGGGTGTGAACACGTTATACACATTAGATGCCCAGAGAAGATTTGCCTAGATGCATGGATCAATCAATTAGAGGTGGGGTGATTTTTCTGTTTCCTGGTAGTGTGTAAAAATTGTTTTAGTCTTTTCATTTATGTTACGCTATGAGTAAGAACTCTGTTCGGCTTGAAACGCGTAAGAGATGCAATGTTTTTAACTATTTGTATTTTTATACACCAATAAAATTTATAATGATTTTATCAAGTCCGTGAATATCCTGGAATTGGAATAATATATCTTCAGGTGCTGGAAGTATACTCCTTTTTGCCTTGCAACTCCCGGGAACCGGCCAGTTGACTGTCCGTGCACTGATCTCTGATATCGGCCACAGCAAGATTAGAGGTGAGCTGATTCTGGAACATTTTTTTCTTCTTACTGTTATAACATAGGGCCCCCTAGTGTAAGGGACAGAATAGGGGCACCTATCCCTTGTTATCCAAGTCACATCGTGACTAGAGTTGAGCGCGGTTCGTGGTTCGTGGTTCTCCAGTTCGCGGCTCGAGTGATTTTGGGGCATGTTCTAGATCGAACTAGAACTCGAGCTTTTTGCAAAAGCTCGGTAGTTCTAGAAACGTTCGAGAACGGTTCTAGCAGCCAAAAAACAGCTAAATCATAGCTTGGTTTCTGCTGTAATAGTGTAAGTCACTCTGTGAATCAAACTATTATGACATTTCAGTGTATAGTGTGCGTGAACAGCGCCTTCAGATCACTGCTGTTTCTATAATGGCGATCGCCATTTTTTTTTTTTTTTTTTCTTGTCTTCCTTCCCTAAGCGCGCGCGTCTTGTGGGGCGGGCCAGCATGTCAGCCAATCCCAGACACACACACAGCTAAGTGGACTTTGAGCCAGAGAAGCAACGGCATGTGTGATAGGATCTGCATGTCACATGTCCCTGCATTATAAAACCGGACATTTTCTTCACGGACGCCATTATCTGCCTTCTGCGTCTTTGGTGTCAGACATCACTGTCGCAGCTCCGTCTTCCTGAGTCCTATAGCCGATACAGCTGTATGCGCTGCATACACAGCGTTAGACAGCTTAGGGAGAGCACTTTATAGCAGTCCTTTTAAGGGCTCCAACCGGCAGGGTCAGAGAGCCATAGGTGACAGGTCCTGCAAACAGCAACAGCGTCTGTGTAGCCCAGGTCAGGGATTTCCTACCTGCATTTCACCATTAGGAGGGAATAGAAAGGCAGTCTTCCATTCCTCTACCCAGAGCACCACAATCCTGCCACTGTACCCTCTTGTCCTCTGCACACTCCAACTGATAACTAAGCCATTATACTAGCAAACACTCAGTGTACCTAGTGGCATCCTATACGTGGCTATTGGACTTTGCTATAGTCCCACTAGTGCAAAGACATTTGCAGAGCGCGTCTGCCTGCATTGCACACTACAACTCATTCTAACCAAGCCATTATACTAGCAAACACTCAGTGTACCTAGTGGCATCCTATACGTGGCTATTGGACTTTGCTATAGTCCCACTAGTGCAAAGACATTTGCAGAGCGCGTCTGCCTGCGTTGCACACTACAACTCATTCTAACCAAGCCATTATACTAGCAAACACTCAGTGTACCTAGTGGCATCCTATACGTGGCTAT
This sequence comes from Anomaloglossus baeobatrachus, assembly GCF_048569485.1. Classification (NCBI taxonomy): domain Eukaryota; kingdom Metazoa; phylum Chordata; class Amphibia; order Anura; family Aromobatidae; genus Anomaloglossus; species Anomaloglossus baeobatrachus. The sequence continues at coordinate 176,602,538 of NC_134361.1, forward strand.
TGGACTTTGCTATAGTCCCACTAGTGCAAAGACATTTGCAGAGCGCGTCTGCCTGCGTTGCACACTACAACTCATTCTAACCAAGCCATTATACTAGCAAACACTCAGTGTACCTAGTGGCATCCTATACGTGGCTATTGGACTTTGCTATAGTCCCACTAGTGCAAAGACATTTGCAGAGCGCGTCTGCCTGCGTTGCACACTACAACTCATTCTAACCAAGCCATTATACTAGCAAACACTCAGTGTACCTAGTGGCATCCTATACGTGGCTATTGGACTTTGCTATAGTCCCACTAGTGCAAAGACATTTGCAGAGCGCGTCTGCCTGCGTTGCACACTACAACTCATTCTAACCAAGCCATTATACTAGCAAACACTCAGTGTACCTAGTGGCATCCTATACGTGGCTATTGGACTTTGCTATAGTCCCACTAGTGCAAAGACATTTGCAGAGCGCGTCTGCCTGCGTTGCACACTACAACTCATTCTAACCAAGCCATTATACTAGCAAACACTCAGTGTACCTAGTGGCATCCTATACGTGGCTATTGGACTTTGCTATAGTCCCACTAGTGCAAAGACATTTGCAGAGCGCGTCTGCCTGCGTTGCACACTACAACTCATTCTAACCAAGCCATTATACTAGCAAACACTCAGTGTACCTAGTGGCATCCTATACGTGGCTATTGGACTTTGCTATAGTCCCACTAGTGCAAAGACATTTGCAGAGCGCGTCTGCCTGCGTTGCACACTACAACTCATTCTAACCAAGCCATTATACTAGCAAACACTCAGTGTACCTAGTGGCATCCTATACGTGGCTATTGGACTTTGCTATAGTCCCACTAGTGCAAAGACATTTGCAGAGCGCGTCTGCCTGCGTTGCACACTACAACTCATTCTAACCAAGCCATTATACTAGCAAACACTCAGTGTACCTAGTGGCATCCTATACGTGGCTATTGGACTTTGCTATAGTCCCACTAGTGCAAAGACATTTGCAGAGCGCGTCTGCCTGCGTTGCACACTACAACTCATTCTAACCAAGCCATTATACTAGCAAACACTCAGTGTACCTAGTGGCATCCTATACGTGGCTATTGGACTTTGCTATAGTCCCACTAGTGCAAAGACATTTGCAGCACGTCTGCCTGCGTTGCACACTCCAACTAATTATAACTAAGTTGCATTGTCAGGGATATTTATTCTTTATTATTCTGCTGTTAATAAAGCTAGACCACCACTGCAATCTTCACCACCTCTCAATTTTTACTACCACATTTTCAGTCCACAATCTTGTCGCAATCAACATGAGTGGCAAAATGACAGATGCTGGTGGAAAGGGGAAGAGGCGTGGTGGAAAAGGCAAAAAAGGTTTTGTCCGTGGGGAAGGTGGCAAAGCTCCATTATCATCTGCTGAAGATAGACCATCTACCAGCAAAAGTAAGATGTCTACTACTTACCATGGACAATCCGATGTGCTCCCTTTTTTACGGACACGAACAACAGGAAGAAAGGTAGATGATGGGCAAAAAAGGAAAATGCTTGAATGGATCTCAAGTGGTCCAACAAGTGCCCTCTCAGCCACTTCAAGTACCGCATCCAAAAAACACCAGTCCTCTGAGTTGTCATCCCAATCACACTTGATTTCTCCCAGCTCTGAAGTCTCCATCAGCCCTGCACAGTATGGTGGAACTGAGATGGCTGAGTCTGCAGAGCTGTTCAGTCACACTATAGCCTGGGAATCAGAGGTCTGCTCCCAAGCTACAGTGAGTACAGAACAGGAAATGGTCTGCAGTGATGCCCAGAACCTTTGTGACTCAGATTCAGGCCGTGAGGACCAAGTTTCTGAGCATAATGTTGACCCTTTGTCACAAACTGTAACACCTGTGGTTATAGACAATGAGGAACATACTGATGAAGATGAGACGCAGATACCCGATTGGGATGACAACTTAAATATTCCGTCAGGGCAAGAAGAGGCTCGGTCTGAGGGGGAGGGGAGTGCAAACACAACAATTGATGATGACGTTCTAGATCCCACCTACTGTCAACCCCCAGTCAGGCACTCGAGGAGGTCAACAGAGGCGGTGGAGGAGGATGCAACCGACGACGAAGTTACCTTGCGCCTTCCTGGACAGAGTCGGAGCACTGGTAGCACGTCTACAACTGCATCCTCAGCCACCACTCTGCCTATGAGCATTATTCGGGGTGGATCAACAGGTCGCATGGCCTCTAAGCCTTGCCTAGCCTGGTCCTTTTTTCACATCGAAAAAGATCGCCCAACTCATGTGATATGTAACATTTGTCATGATTCTCTTAGTAGAGGTCAAAAGCTCAGCAGTTTGACAACTTCTTCCATGAATCGTCACATTAATAAATATCATAAGTCCCGGTGGGAAGCTCACCGTGCTGCAATGCGGCCTAGCGGAGCGAACCATCCACCGCCCGCCCCTTCCACTGCATCCGCGCGCTCTTCATCTTCTAGGACTGTGGGGACAGCTGCCACACCTGTTTTTCCACGCAAAACTTCCACCACTGTAACCGCAACAGGCAGTTTGCTTGTAAGGTCGTCAGTTGGTTTGGAAGGGGAAACAAGTGAGTGTGTACAGCTCTCTCAGACATCGATAGCACCAACGTTGGATGAAGGCAACATCATGTCTCCGCCTGCACTTTCCTCACAAACCTGCATTTTTCCAGGGACACCCTACTCAACACCGTCTACACACAGCAGCCAGATCTCTGTCCCTCAGATGTGGTCAAATAAAAGGCCACTTCCTCCGACCCATGACAAAGCTAAGAGGTTGACTCTATCCCTCTGTAAGCTGTTGGCTACCGAAATGCTGCCTTTCCGCCTAGTGGACACACAGGATTTTAGAGACCTTATGTCTGTCGCTGTGCCCCAGTACCAGATGCCTAGTCGCCACTACTTCTCTAAGAAAGGTGTGCCCGCGCTACACCAGCATGTCGCACACAACATCACCGCTTCCTTGAGAAACTCTGTGTGTGAACGGGTGCATTTCACCACCGATACTTGGACCAGTAAGCATGGACAGGGACGTTACATGTCGCTGACTGGGCACTGGGTAACTATGGTGATAGATGGTGAAGGGTCTGCTGCACAAGTCTTGCCGTCCCCACGACTTGTGTGTCAATCCTCTGTCTGTCCAAGTTCCGCCACTGCTTCTGCATCCTCCACCTCATCTGGGTCCTCCACCTCCGCCCCAAGCCTGCCTGGTCAGGCCACCAGCGTTCTCACTGCGCAGAAGGAATCACGCACCCCTCATTACTATGCTGGCAGCAGAGCGCAACGGCATCAGGCGGTCTTTAGCTTGACATGTCTTGGTAATAAGAGTCACACAGCTGAGGAGTTGTGGTCAGCTTTGCGGTCCGAGTTTAATAAATGGTTGTCTCCACTCAAACTGCAGCCTGGTAAGGCCGTGTGCGACAATGCTGCAAACCTGGGTGCGGCACTTCGCCTGGGCAAGGTGACACACGTACCTTGTATGGCTCACGTGTTGAACCTTGTCGTGCAGCAATTTTTAACACACTATCCCGGCCTAGATGGCCTTCTGAACAGGGCACGAAAACTGTCAGCTCACTTCCGCCGTTCAAGCGCCGCAGCAGAGCGACTTGCATCGCTCCAGAAGTCTTTCGGCCTGCCGGTTCATCGCCTGAAATGCGATGTGGCGACACGCTGGAATTCAACTCTCCACATGTTACAGCGACTGTGGCAGCACCGCAGAGCCCTGGTGCAATACGTCATGACGTATAGCCTGGGCCAACGAGATGCAGAGGTGGGGCAGATCACCCTGATGGAGTGGTCTCAGATCAAGGACCTATGCACCCTTCTGCACAGTTTCGACATGGCGACGAATATGTTTAGCTCTGACAATGCCATTATCAGCATGACGATTCCAGTCATTTACATGCTGGAGCACACGCTAAACACTATTCGGAGTCAGGGGGTGGGACAACATGAAGGGGAGGAACTACAGGAGGATTCATATGCGCAAGGGACAACAACATCACGAAGGTCCAGACGTTCATCATCACCAACGCAGCAGGCATGGGACCATGGGGGACAGGGATCGACAAGGGCGCATAGTAGCAGGCGAAATGTTGAGCAAGGTGCAGGAGAACATGAAGAAATGGAGGACGAACTGTCCATGGACATGGAAGACTCAGCGGATGAGGGAGACCTTGGTCAAATTTCAGTTGAAAGAGGTTGGGGTCAGATGTCAGAGGAAGAAAGAACGGGTAGCACCTCTATGCCACAAACACAGCATGGACTTGGTCCGCATGGCTGCGCAAGACACATGAGTGCCTTTTTGTTGCACTACCTCCAACATGACAGTCGTATTGTCAAAATTAGAAGTGATGATGACTACTGGATTGCCACACTATTAGATCCCCGGTACAAGTCCAAATTTTGTGACATAATTCCAGCCATAGAAAGGGACGCACGTATGCAGGAGTATCAGCAGAAGCTGTTACTAGATCTTAGCTCGGCTTTTCCACCAAACAACCGTGCAGGTGCAGGGAGTGAATCTCCCAGTTGTAACTTGACAAACATGGGACGGTCTCGTCATCTTCAACAGTCTACCCGTACCAGTAGGACCTTTTCTGGTGCCGGTAACAGCAATTTTATGGAATCTTTTCATAATTTTTTTAGACCCTCTTTTGCAAGGCCACCAGAGACAACAAGTCTGACACATAGTCAACGGCTGGAGAGGATGATACAGGAGTATCTCCAAATGAACATCGATGCCATGACTGTGCAACTGGAGCCTTGCTCCTTTTGGGCTTCAAACCTACAAAAATGGCCAGAGCTCGCAACTTACGCCTTGGAGATTTTGTCGTGTCCAGCTGCCAGCGTTGTCTCTGAACGTGTATTCAGTGCTGCTGGGTGTGTGCTGACAGATAAGCGCACGCGTCTGTCCAGTGACAATGTGGACAGACTGACGTTCATCAAAATGAACAAGTCATGGATCCAGAAGGAATTTACTACCCCTGTGTCATCCTGGGGAGAGTAAATGCTTGTGGATTTGGAATGTGCTTGATGCAAATCAAAACATCCTGTTTGCAACTAGGGCCCAAGTGCTGCCACTGATGGGGTGGGTGTCTGTGTGGCCCAATTTTTGGAAAAAAGGGAGACTCCGCTTGGAGTAACCCTTGCTTGCTGTGTTTTTAAAAGAAGCCAAGATGAACAGAGCTGGGATCAGGAAAGACTTTGCTACCTACCCCGGTGTCATCCTGGGGACGGCTAAGAATAGCGTATTTTTGAATGTGCTTGATGCAAATCAAAACATCCTGTTTGCAACTAGGGCCCAAGTGCTGCCACTGATGGGGTGGGTGTCTGTGTGGCCCAATTTTTGGAAAAAAGGGAGACTCCGCTTGGAGTAACCCTTGCTTACATTGTTTTTAAAAGAAGCCAAGATGAACAAGTCATGGGTCAGCAAAGACTTTGCTACCTACCCCGGTGTCATCCTGGGGACGGCTAAGAATAGCGTATTTTTGAATGTGCTTGATGCAAATCAAAACATCCTGTTTGCAACTAGGGCCCAAGTGCTGCCACTGATGGGGTGGGTGTCTGTGTGGCCCAATTTTTGGAAAAAAGGGAGACTCCGCTTGGAGTAACCCTTGCTTGCTGTGTTTTTAAAAGAAGCCAAGATGAACAGAGCTGGGATCAGGAAAGACTTTGCTACCTACCCCGGTGTCATCCTGGGGACGGCTAAGAATAGCGTATTTTTGAATGTGCTTGATGCAAATCAAAACATCCTGTTTGCAACTAGGGCCCAAGTGCTGCCACTGATGGGGTGGGTGTCTGTGTGGCCCAATTTTTGGAAAAAAGGGAGACTCCGCTTGGAGTAACCCTTGCTTGCTGTGTTTTTAAAAGAAGCCAAGATGAACAGAGCTGGGATCAGGAAAGACTTTGCTACCTACCCCGGTGTCATCCTGGGGACGGCTAAGAATAGCGTATTTTTGAATGTGCTTGATGCAAATCAAAACATCCTGTTTGCAACTAGGGCCCAAGTGCTGCCACTGATGGGGTGGGTGTCTGTGTGGCCCAATTTTTGGAAAAAAGGGAGACTCCGCTTGGAGTAACCCTTGCTTGCTGTGTTTTTAAAAGAAGCCAAGATGAACAGAGCTGGGATCAGGAAAGACTTTGCTACCTACCCCGGTGTCATCCTGTGGACGGCTAAGAATAGCGTATTTTTGAATGTGCTTGATGCAAATCAAAACATCCTGTTTGCAACTAGGGCCCAAGTGCTGCCACTGATGGGGTGGGTGTCTGTGTGGCCCAATTTTTGGAAAAAAGGGAGACTCCGCTTGGAGTAACCCTTGCTTGCTGTGTTTTTAAAAGAAGCCAAGATGAACAGAGCTGGGATCAGGAAAGACTTTGCTACCTACCCCGGTGTCATCCTGGGGACGGTTAAGAATAGCGTATTTTTGAATGTGCTTGATGCAAATCTAGCTGTGAAGTGTACAACTGGGGCACAACTGCTGCCACTGAAGGGGTGGGTGTGTGTGGGGCCCAATTTTTGGAAAAAAGGGAGACTCCGCTTGGAGTAACCCTTGCTTGCTGTGTTTTTAAAAGAAGCCAAGATGAACAGAGCTGGGATCAGGAAAGACTTTGCTACCTACCCCGGTGTCATCCTGGGGACGGATAAGAATGGCGTATTTTTGAATGTGCTTGATGCAAATCTAGCTGTGAAGTGTACAACTGGGGCACAACTGCTGCCACTGAATGGGTGGGTGTGTGTGGGGCCCAATTTTTGGAAAAAAGGGGAGACTCCGCTTGGAGTAACCCTTGCTTACATTGTTTTTAAAAGAAGCCAAGATGAACAAGTCATGGGTCAGCAAAGACTTTGCTACCTACCCCAGTGTCATCCTGGGGACGGCTAAGAATAGCGTATTTTTGAATGTGCTTGATGCAAATCAAAACATCCTGTTTGCAACTAGGGCCCAAGTGCTGCCACTGATGGGGTGGGTGTCTGTGTGGCCCAATTTTTGGAAAAAAGGGAGACTCCGCTTGGAGTAACCCTTGCTTGCTGTGTTTTTAAAAGAAGCCAAGATGAACAGAGCTGGGATCAGGAAAGACTTTGCTACCTACCCCGGTGTCATCCTGGGGACGGCTAAGAATAGCGTATTTTTGAATGTGCTTGATGCAAATCAAAACATCCTGTTTGCAACTAGGGCCCAAGTGCTGCCACTGATGGGGTGGGTGTCTGTGTGGCCCAATTTTTGGAAAAAAGGGAGACTCCGCTTGGAGTAACCCTTGCTTGCTGTGTTTTTAAAAGAAGCCAAGATGAACAGAGCTGGGATCAGGAAAGACTTTGCTACCTACCCCGGTGTCATCCTGTGGACGGCTAAGAATAGCGTATTTTTGAATGTGCTTGATGCAAATCAAAACATCCTGTTTGCAACTAGGGCCCAAGTGCTGCCACTGATGGGGTGGGTGTCTGTGTGGCCCAATTTTTGGAAAAAAGGGAGACTCCGCTTGGAGTAACCCTTGCTTGCTGTGTTTTTAAAAGAAGCCAAGATGAACAGAGCTGGGATCAGGAAAGACTTTGCTACCTACCCCGGTGTCATCCTGGGGACGGCTAAGAATAGCGTATTTTTGAATGTGCTTGATGCAAATCAAAACATCCTGTTTGCAACTAGGGCCCAAGTGCTGCCACTGATGGGGTGGGTGTCTGTGTGGCCCAATTTTTGGAAAAAAGGGAGACTCCGCTTGGAGTAACCCTTGCTTGCTGTGTTTTTAAAAGAAGCCAAGATGAACAGAGCTGGGATCAGGAAAGACTTTGCTACCTACCCCGGTGTCATCCTGTGGACGGCTAAGAATAGCGTATTTTTGAATGTGCTTGATGCAAATCAAAACATCCTGTTTGCAACTAGGGCCCAAGTGCTGCCACTGATGGGGTGGGTGTCTGTGTGGCCCAATTTTTGGAAAAAAGGGAGACTCCGCTTGGAGTAACCCTTGCTTACATTGTTTTTAAAAGAAGCCAAGATGAACAAGTCATGGGTCAGCAAAGACTTTGCTACCTACCCCGGTGTCATCCTGGGGACGGCTAAGAATAGCGTATTTTTGAATGTGCTTGATGCAAATCAAAACATCCTGTTTGCAACTAGGGCCCAAGTGCTGCCACTGATGTGGTGGGTGTCTGTGTGGCCCAATTTTTGGAAAAAAGGGAGACTCCGCTTGGAGTAACCCTTGCTTGCTGTGTTTTTAAAAGAAGCCAAGATGAACAGAGCTGGGATCAGGAAAGACTTTGCTACCTACCCCGGTGTCATCCTGGGGACGGATAAGAATGGCGTATTTTTGAATGTGCTTGATGCAAATCTAGCTGTGAAGTGTACAACTGGGGCACAACTGCTGCCACTGAATGGGTGGGTGTGTGTGGGGCCCAATTTTTGGAAAAAAGGGGAGACTCCGCTTGGAGTAACCCTTGCTTACATTGTTTTTAAAAGAAGCCAAGATGAACAAGTCATGGGTCAGCAAAGACTTTGCTACCTACCCCAGTGTCATCCTGGGGACGGCTAAGAATAGCGTATTTTTGAATGTGCTTGATGCAAATCAAAACATCCTGTTTGCAACTAGGGCCCAAGTGCTGCCACTGATGGGGTGGGTGTCTGTGTGGCCCAATTTTTGGAAAAAAGGGAGACTCCGCTTGGAGTAACCCTTGCTTGCTGTGTTTTTAAAAGAAGCCAAGATGAACAGAGCTGGGATCAGGAAAGACTTTGCTACCTACCCCGGTGTCATCCTGTGGACGGCTAAGAATAGCGTATTTTTGAATGTGCTTGATGCAAATCAAAACATCCTGTTTGCAACTAGGGCCCAAGTGCTGCCACTGATGGGGTGGGTGTCTGTGTGGCCCAATTTTTGGAAAAAAGGGAGACTCCGCTTGGAGTAACCCTTGCTTGCTGTGTTTTTAAAAGAAGCCAAGATGAACAGAGCTGGGATCAGGAAAGACTTTGCTACCTACCCCGGTGTCATCCTGGGGACGGTTAAGAATAGCGTATTTTTGAATGTGCTTGATGCAAATCTAGCTGTGAAGTGTACAACTGGGGCACAACTGCTGCCACTGAAGGGGTGGGTGTGTGTGGGGCCCAATTTTTGGAAAAAAGGGAGACTCCGCTTGGAGTAACCCTTGCTTGCTGTGTTTTTAAAAGAAGCCAAGATGAACAGAGCTGGGATCAGGAAAGACTTTGCTACCTACCCCGGTGTCATCCTGGGGACGGATAAGAATGGCGTATTTTTGAATGTGCTTGATGCAAATCTAGCTGTGAAGTGTACAACTGGGGCACAACTGCTGCCACTGAAGGGGTGGGTGTGTGGGGCCCAATTTTTGGAAAAAAGGGAGACTCCGCTTGGAGTCACCTTGCGGTGTTTTACATGACTTTAGAAGGGCGTGCCATGCCTATATCTGTGTGTCCTCCTCTTTTTCCTTGTCCAGCTGTTTTGTTTTCGCATGAGTACATGTCCTTGTCACTTTCCCATGTGTTTGTGTTGTGTTGTGAGTTGTTTGTCACCTTTTGGACACCTTTGAGGGTGTTTTCTAGGTGTTTTACTGTGTTTGTGATTGCCTGCCATTGTTTCCTATGGGCTCGAGTTCGGTTCGTCGAACGTTCGACGAGCCGAACTCGAGCCAGACCCCCCGTTCGGCGAACCGCCTCGAGCCGAACCGGGACCGGTTCGCTCATCTCTAATCGTGACATCAACATTCAGTTTGCTGTTAATTGAGCTTCCCTGGCAAACTTGTGTTTTCTGGCAAATTCTAATGTTGCCAGATCCACTCATCTCTAATCAGCAGCCAACAGCAAAGAGAATGGAAACAACCAAGGCTGGTGACCATCTATCAAAGAATCCCATTCCAGCCACTTAGGTGGCCTCTATGGTAAGCACATGTACATCTGTATCAAGCCCGAGACTTCAATCTCCGAAGCCCCAATGCAAAATCTCTAACTGGGGCCTCCTCCCACTATTTGCATTTTTTCTAATTAGCTCATTTTTGTTTTTATTAATACAAAAACAGAAATCAACACAAAGACACACTGCTTTGCTCCTTTTGCCTAATGGAATGGTTAAACCCAGTTGTCAATTTATTCATAAAGGTTCAGGAGGAATAAGAGTAAAATCACACCATAGGGTTATAAAAAGATGTTCCAGCATTGTTGTTCCAGGGAATGTATATGATTACTAAAACATACCTGAACGAGTGGAGACAAGTCTTTTTCATCCAATTTTTTCTTCAGTAAATTGGAATTACCAGCATGTATAAGGCTACTTTCACACATCCGGCTTGAGCCCTGCGGCTCAATCCGGCTGTGCAAGCTATGCAACGGATGCGGTGAAAACACCGCATCCTTTGCATAAGTTTTTCCCATGCGGCCCGCCCGGTTTTTGCCGCTTGCGGCATGCTACTGAGCATGCGCAGTGGCAATAACCGCATGCGGCGGCCGGATGCGGTATTTGCCGCATCCGGCCGCCATAGGCATGCATTGAGAGATGCGGCGCGATGCGGGTTTTTTTGCCACACGAAAAAACGTGCCAGGCAACATTCCATCCGGCCGCCGCATCGGCTAAATCTGCCGCATGCGGCAAAAACCGGATGGAACGCAAGGCCATGCGGCACAATGCGGCACTAATTAAAGTCTATGCAGGAAAATCGCAACCGGCAGCAAAAAAAACCGGTTGCGATTTTCCTGCAAAGTGCCGGATTGTGCCGCAGAAGAAAAACCGGAGGTGTGAAAGTACCCTAATTGGGCAGATTTATGATAATTGTGATTGAGTGCTGTAGGCAATGCATGTAAATTTACTCTGCTTTCCTCCTCAGTACGTGAATGAGATTTCCTGAAACTTTAAAGCTACGTACACCTGACTGCGTGAGAATTTACTTAAAGGGAACCTCTCACCAGGTTTTTCCCTTATAAGCTGCGGCCACTGTGAAGACACAGCCCTGTAAAATTGAAATAGAAAAAGAAGGAATGTGCACCGCACTGATTACCTATTTGGGAGGTGATGTAGTAGTCCCTTTCCAAACACTATTCAGTGTGGCTCTTGCCTGATAATATGCTTGGCGTGCCGGGTATAAACAAGGATCTTTATCCTGATGTGATGGATGAAGAAGTCACCTACCGAGGGGCTATTGCCCAGCTAAAACAAGTATGTCCATAGAAAAAAGGAAGACGGGCAGCACTCTCCGGTATTATGGGACTGCTTTATTTTTCAATGCTGACAGGTGATACAGACAAGAGGGAATGGAGGGAGGGGAGCACGAGGACGACGGTACCGTTTCGCACCTCTAGGGGTGCTTTCACGGGTCCATACACCATATGTATGGACCCGTGAAAGCACCCCTAGAGGTGCGAAACAATACCGTCGTCCTCGTGCTCCCCTCCCTCCATTCCCTCTTGTCTGTATCACCTGTCAGCATTGAAAAATAAAGCAGTCCCATAATACCGGAGAGTGCTGCCTGTCTTCCTTTTTTCTACAGCCCTGTAAAATGTCTGTCAGGGGTTAATGTTCTTAATTGGCCAGACAAGAGTCTCTTTTGTGTCTTAACTAGTGTTTGTTGAGTCATTTTTTCCCCCAGGACTATCGGAGCCTTCCATTGTCTGAGAATGTGCATTGCTAAATTATTGTAACTTCCCCCAGCCTCTCTGTCTACCTACCTCAGATGAGAATTACCTATGCAGATTGAAATGCCACCCAATCAGAGCACAGCCTTATTCCACTAATCCGGTGGGACCACATTCCCTGGAATGAGTGCCCAGGAGATATAAAAAGGGAGTGTTGGAGTCACCAGCTTGTTCTTTTCCTATATGGCTGCAATCAAGGGGTTTTGATACCGGTTGGAAGACCATTACCCAGCTTAGGAACTTCGGCGCCGGCTAGGCTATCTGAAACTGGATTATATTGTGCAGCAGTACCGCCAAGGATCCTAGGGTTTGGTTACCTGGCTATAGTGGTTGCTGTGCTCGTGAAGCTTCCTACGCTTGTCACCATCCTATTCTCAGTAGGTGCCTGCCAAAATCAGGCAGCCGTGACAGAGGACGAGAGCATCCACTGACCCCTGTGTCTCCACAGCAACCACCAGTGAGCTCTTATACAGTGTTTCCACCCCATATCCTGTCCACCCCCATTAACTTGAGAACGGCGGCAGCTATAGGCATAGAAGTGGTGTCTAGGTATAGTAAAGTAGCCATGCACTACGCAATGAAATCACCTATAGCGCCATCTGGTGAAAAACAACGGAGTTAGCATTTTTATCTCGAAAACGGAACAAGATAGCGAAAAAAGTGAATTAAAAAATTGTAGGGCATCATCAATTCAATACGAATCGACACCTTGCATACAGAAATGCTATGATATGAAACCCATGACCCCCCCAAAACATTGAATGCTGGTCACGCATATGGCGCTCATTTAACTTTGATGCTCAAAGTGGCCACTTTCAGCTTCAATGCACATCTGGACTCTGGACAGCATACTGTATCTTGCTGCACGTTGTGCGATATGGTAGATAACACGTTTGCACAAGCATCTGTGATACGTCGTCGTAGGTCCTGCAATGTTGGTGGAGGGGTCGCATACACCTGCTGTTTGATGTGACCTCACAGAAAGAAGTCCAATGGGGTCAGGTCAGGTGAGTGTGGAGGCCACTCCACGCAGCCACCATACCCAATGACTTGTAGGAAGGTCTCCATGAGGTATCGCTTCACGTCCGCAGCCTTGTGAGTTTTACACGTTCTAATCATAGCATTTCTGTATGCAAGGTGTCGATTCGTATTGAATTGATGATGCCCTACAACTTTGTAATTCACTTTTTTTCTCTATCCCATTCCGTTTTCGAGATAAAAATGCTAACTCCGTGGTTTTCCACCAGGTGGCGCTATAGGTGGTTTCATTGCGTAGCACATGGCTACTTTACTATACCTATACACCACTTCTATGCCTATAGCTGCCGCCGGTCTCAAATTAATGGCGGTGGACAGGATAAGGGTGGACACACTGTATATTGCATTCGAGATTACTGTATATAAGAGCCCAGGCCGCTCTGTATAACGTAAAAAACACATTTATTATACTCACCTAGGGGGCAGTCCGCTCCGATGGCTGTCACTGCTCTCGGTCCGTTGCCTCCTCCATCTTGTGGGATCACCATCCTCTTGCCCAGCTCCATGTGCATGACACGTCCTGCGTCATTCACACAGAGACAAAAACCTACATAGAACCTCCATAATTGGTAGCCACATAATTTTTCTTCAATTTATACACGTCATTCACACAGAGGCCTCCTTTGTGATCCTGCACATGCACAGTTTGATCTGACCTGCTGGGGACAGATTAAAGTATTGTAGTGCTCATGCGCGGATGGTCTTTGACCTTTCCTCACGCCTGCACATTACAGTACTTTGCTCTGCCCTCAGCAGTACAGATCAAAGTGTGCACGCGCAGGAGCTAAGTGGAGGCCTCACTGTGAATGACGAAGGAGGCATCATGCATACGAAGATGGACAGGAGGATGGCGATCCCACAAGATGGAGGAGGCACTGGACAGAGCAGCGACACCCATCGGACCGGACTGCCCCCCAGTTGAGTATAAGAAAGGTGATTTTCATGTTCTACAGAGCGGCCTGGGCTCTTATATACAGTATTCTAGAGTGCTCTATATAAAGGCTCATTGGTGGTAGCTGCAGCTTATAAGGGAAAAACCTGGTGACAGGTTCTCTTTAAGAGAAAAACAGATGGCAAATGCATGACTTCTATAGCGGCTAATGCAGTGGATTGTCCCCTGTGGGTATGTGCACAGAAGATCCACTGCGTATTTGACCCATGGGATCGTACCCTCAAACAGTTCCATAAATCTCCCACATTGTATTAAAATAATTTGCAACTTTAAATAATGTTTATTAGATTTATTGTAACATGCTCATGTATGGTTATGTATTTTATTCATATATTTTTAGATAAGACAATACTGCTACATCACAAAAGCCAACATGTCTTTCTTTCTTTCCTTCTTTCTTTCTTTCTTTCTTTCTTTCTTTCTTTCTTTCTTTCTTTCTTTCTTCTCAATCTCAAGCCATTGCAGCTTGATGGATAAACATTATAGTCACAATTTGATTTCCTTAGAGGGAATTGTCATCTTCCCGATGTCCCCCAAACCGCCCCATTCCTTTATTCCACACTTGATATAGTTTCAAACAAGCCCCTTTTTGGTGGCTTTTTGCTTTGTATATTACCCTAAAATCGGTTTTAGAACTTGGCATGTGATTTGAGGGTTGGTGGGTGACTAGTTGTCGTATTGTTGCTTTCCCCAGACCAATTGTCCCACTAATGTTACGAATCCACTATGGGTGTGAGTAACATGATTTGCAAAAGCAGCGTCGTCCCCGATTCTTTTCAAATCTCTACTTCCCTCATGAGGTAGCTGGGTAGACACTCCCTGGCCTAATGGGTGTAATGGGTGCATCATGAATGCTTAGAGAGGCATCTATATTACAGGACTCAGCCAGCCTTTACCACCGGCTTTCTAAATCTAGAGGCCGGCTGAGTCCTATGTCACGGCTACCTCCCTGGGCACGCATGAACTCGGGGAGCGTACACCCAGCTTCAGTGCACATTGTCAAGAGTTTTGCAATGCGCAAGCGGTGACATTGCTTTTACAAATCATGTCACTCACACCCATAGGGCTTGATAACATGAGATGGAATAGTGGGATGATTACTCCGGGAAAAATAAAACAAAAAACACCTCCACGAATATTCACCCACTAACTAACATATGACTGGCTAACTTATAACAATTATTTTAGTGTAATATACCGTGAAAGAAGCCACCAAAAGGGGCTTGTTTGTAACTATATTCATAGTGGGGGTGTTTTGGGGGACATGGGGATATTGACTAATTTCCTTGAATTAATTATTTGAATTTTTTTTGCATACATTCCCAGGCAGAGCAGCAAATGTCTTATTTTTTAACATTTCCACCTACAGAGGGTGAAATAAATAATGAGCATGTCACCGGTTTTCTATCTAAATACATTTCTAAAGGTGCTATTGACATGAATTCCTCATCAGATGGCAGTAACAATCCATCCAATACACACAGGCAAAGAAATCAAACCATAGCTATCCATAAATTAAGTTATGTGTAATAACAAGAAATGACATAGGGAAAAGTATTAAACACATGAAGAAAGAGTGGTGCAAAAAGCCATGAGAAGAAGTCATGACACCAGCTGAAATCTATCAATAATTGAAAAGAAATATTTCCACTTAGTGAAAAATAATATCAGCTGGTTCAAGTGATGGCTTATAAAAAGGTGTCCTATTACCAATGTACCACACAACAAACATCTCAGGAAAAGTAAAACCAGTGAGCTGTCTCAAAACGTTTGCATCCTCGCTGATGGCATTGATTATAGAAGAATTCCTAAACTACTTAAGATTCCAGTGAGCACTGTTGGGCTTTAATCCAAAGGTGGAAAGGACATTGTTTCACCATAATCAGGCCACAATTAGGTTCTCCACACAAGATTTCAGACTGGAGTAAAAAGAATTACCAAAAGAGTTGTCCGAGAGCCAAGAACCACCTGTGGAGAGCTGCAAAAAGACATTGAATCAGCAGGTACAATTATTTCGAAGAAAACAATAAGTAATGCACTCACCCTCCATGGCCTGTGTGCACAATCACCACAGAAGACCCTATTGCTGAACCAAAATCATGTTCAACAGCGTTTAAAGTTTGTTCAACAACATTTAGACAAACCTGTGAAATACTGGAGAATATAGTCTGGTCAGATGAGACCAAAGCTGAACTCTTTGGATGCCATAATACTCACCATGTTTGGAAGCCAAAAGGCAAATCATAACAAAACACCATACCAACAGTGAAGTTTAAAGGTGGGAACATCAAGGTTTGAGGTTGTTTTTCAGAATACGACACTGGCAAACCTCATATAATTAAAGGAAGGATGAATGGACAAATGAACCGAGACATTCTTGATAACAATCTGCTGCCATCTACCAGGGTGATTAAGATGAAATGAAGGTGGACATTTCAACAAGACAATGATCCCAGACACACAGCCAAGGAAACTCCCAATTGGCTTCAGAGAAAAAATAAAGTTGCTCTAATGGACGAACCGTACACTTGACCTGAATCCAATAGACAATTTATGGAAGGAACTAAAGCTCAGAGTTCATAGAAGGAGACCACCGGACTTTCAGGATTTGAAGACTGTTTTTGTGGAAGAATGGACCAAAATCACATGTAGGCAATGCATGCGACTAGAGTCTCCATACAGGAGTCGTCTTGAAACTGTCATCAGCAACAAAGGCTTTTATTACAAACTATTAAATACATTTCAGTAAGCGTATTCAATACTTTTTCCATATATCATTTCTCATTATTTCACATAACTAAATTTATGAACATCTATGGTTTGATTTCTTTGCTTGTGTAGATTTGATGGGTTGTTACCAACATCTGGTGAGAAAGTCATGTCCATAGCACCTTTAGAAATATAGTTACTTAGAAAATTGGTGACGTATTCAATACTTATTTCACCTGCTGTAGATGTCTTGTCCACATCACCATTATAGTTCCTCAAATCGTGCACAAATAAGTGGTCAATCCTTTGAGACATCAGTCCTCAAACAACTTATCACAACTCCTCCAAGCATAAAAATGCAGGATCCCCAGGCGAGCCCATAGCCCCAGCTGAACTGGGAATCGGGAAGGAGGAATTTTGCTGCCCGAAACTTTAGTGAAAATAGTATTAGAGCACTGATCTGCAATAAAACTGGGGGGAGAAAAAGAAGACTTATTAGTAAAGGACAAACCTGTGGGTTTAAATAAATGCGTATGTCTGTATAATATTCTTCAAAAGTACAGCAAATATACACATCAAGCAAAGAAGTAGATCTAAAGCAGAAATTGCACATGTAGAAGAACTTGACTGTAGCCAAGGCATTAAAGGGGTTGTCCACTACTGTTACATTGATGGCTTATCCTAAGGGGTACTTTGCACACTACGACATCGCAAGCCGATGCTTGCGATGCCGAGTGCGATAGTCCCCGTCGCAGCAGCGATATCTTGTGATTGCTGCCGTAGCGAACATTATCGCTACGCCAGCTTCACATGCACTCACCTGCCCTGCGACGTCGCTCTGGCCGCCGAACCACCTCCTTACCTCTCGTGCGACCTCGCTGTGGGCGGCGAACGTCCACTTCCTGGAGTGGGTGGGTCGTGCGGCGTCACAGCGACGTCACCTGGCAGGCGGCCAATAGAAGCGGAGGGGCGGAGATGAGTGGGACGTAAACATCCCGCCCACCTCCTTCCTTCCACATAGCCGGCATGAGCCACGGTGACGCAGGTAAGCTGATTTTCCTCGCTCCTGCGGCTTCACACACAGCGATGGAACGAGGAACAACATCGTACCGTCGCTGCAGTGGCATTATGAAAATGTCGGACACTACACCGATGATACGATAACGACGCTTTTGCGCTCATTAATCGTATCATAAAGGATTTGCACACTACAATATCAACAGCGACGCCGGATGTGCGTCACTTTCGATTTGAGCCCACCGACATCGCACCTGCGAAATCGTAGTGTGCAAAGTACCCCTTAGGATAGATCATCAATGTCTGATTGGCCGGAGTCAGACAAGCCGCACCCCCGCCGATCAGCTCTTTTCGGTCCCGGCGGTGGTAGCAGGTAGCCGGAAATGCTCAGCTCCAGTGCTGCTCCATCTTCTGATAGCGGCCAAGGCATCCACCTCCCATTCTAATCAACAAGGTGGATATGCAGTACCTGGCTGAGGCCACTATCGGAAGACGGGGCAGCTCTGGAACTGAGCATTTCCTGCTGCCTGCTACCAAAGCGACCAAGAACAGCTCATCGGCGGGGGTGCTGCGTGTTGGACCCTGGCAGATCAGACATTGATGACATCCTAAGGATAGGCTATCATTGTAAAAGTAGTGGACAACCCCTTTAATGATTAGTGTGGTGTAATAATAGATCAAATGATCATAAATTAAAAACTTAGCTTTTGACTAGTCACATGAAGCTTTAGATCTCTGAAATATTTTTATTTCCTTTACCAAGCACTGGCATTGACTGTTGCACTGTTTGCTATGCTGTCAGCTAAGTTGTTTATGTCATTACTGGCGGGGTAATGGCCCTGAATAGCAAAGGCTTCATGTCTGGCCCTTTAGAGAATAACAGTCATTTCTGAATTACATCATTACAGATCTAGCAAAAGTTACCTTGACTCAAATGTCAGAACCCTTGAATATCATGGCACAATAACAGGTACTTCGACATCAGTCATTGCCTTGTGCAATGTTAAGTTATCTTAATCCTTGTCATGATCTGGAAGTCTTTTGTGCTCTGGTCCGTTTCCCTCTCCACTGAGCCACAGTTAGGTTTGATGACTGTCCTGGTTCTGATCATCTTTGTGTGTTTATTGCCTTTCTGCCAACAGGTGTTTCCACACTGTAATTCAGCCTGCCCTATCACCTGGCGGGTGTAACTATTTAAAGCTTCCTTTGGCTTGCATTTCCCGCTAGTGATATTTCTGAAGTGGACCCTGCTTGGAATTACAACCTTTCTGCCAAGTGCTTTTCCAGGCAGATTAGTTTTGGTTTACCTTTATAGTTTACTCTGCACCTTCCTCTGGATTTTTAAGGAGGTACGTGATACACTTGATGGCCCTCACAAAGCCCGAGTGGTCATCTTAGTCATCCAGTTAGGGTTGTTTCAGTCCGTGGAGGCGCCTTTAGGGACTGTGCAGCTAGGACTCTAATCTGTATAACAATTGGGCAGGTCAGTGTAGTAGTTTTGAGTCAAACCTTATTTTACTTTATTTCCCTCATGTGAATTACTGCACGCATAACAATCCGCTTGTGAGATAACCTTCTCTGACAAGTTAGGCTGGGGCCTCACGGTGACTACTGCGATCCGCTTGCATGACACTCGGCTCATGCTGGCAGTACAGCAGAGCTGAGTGTCATGCGTGTGTCCTTGTGACTGAGGTCCATTCGTGCGAGTGGACCTCAGCTGCGGGGATCGGGCTGGCACTCAGGAGGGGTGGGAGGGATTTATCTCCCTCTCTCCTCCGTAGCCGGCTATTGCCATTCTCGCACTGCACTAGCGGTACACCGGTGTACCGCGAGTGCAGTGCGATTTTTCTCTCGCCCCATTCACTTGAATGGGTGCGAGAGAAAGAGTCTCGCATTACACCCGCAGCATGCTGCGATTGTTTTCTCGGTCCGATTAAGGCTGAGAGAATAATCACTCATGTGTGCTGAGTTGGCTAATATTGGTCCGAGTGGAATGCGATTTTTTTATCGCCCTCCACTCGCACCGTTTTTCTCGCCGTATGGCTTAGGCCTTACCAAGATCCTTTTGATCTTGGGTAGATAAGAAAACCTCCTATCTTGGTTCTTCTTTAATTGGGTTGTCTGGGCAAATAATATCATTGACCTATTCTTTAAATGTCATCAAGATCAGATCCGTGGAGGTCCGACACCCAATCCTATTTAAGAAAATAGCGTTCCCAGCAATATTAGGCTTCATGGATTCATTAATCAGAGTGTGCTAATGCATTGTGTATATGTTTGTATACTTGCCATATAGCGCATTTGTGCACCTGTACAGTCATTTAATACTAAAGGTGTGCAGGCACTAATTTTTCTTTTTCGTAGTATTTAAGAAAATAGGACCTGAGCTTCAATACCCAAAAATGGGTAAACATTGAGCAGAGGAGAGCTATTAAGTTGCATTCAATTTTTACATCCGGCTACTGCCTTAGTCACTGAAACGAAAACTTCGAACTAAGATGGGTGGATGTAGTGCGAGTATTTATTATGCAGCTATGCATTCTGATATTTCCTATCATGTTAGAATTGCGTAAATGTATGCACAGTGCGCCTGTATTCATGAAGCCTATAAACGAAAACTTCATTCTTCCTTTGGTTACTATTGGAAAGCACATGCCTGTGTATTTTCTCCATTGTCACCAGCTCTTAATGAATTCTAGAAACTTTTAAGTGATTGTCACGTGTGACAGACAGTCATGTGGTTTCTGGCAGTAGACGGTCACAGCGTTTGGCTACAGAGAATGCTTCCTGACTTTCCATTGTTCCTGCTGTTTGTATTCATTGTACTAGGTAGCTCCTCTGCTGGGTTTTCATCTCTTCCCCTTTAGGACCGAGGGGAGCTGTCCTTCCGTCCATCTGTTGATTATCAGTCTTCCCCTTGTGCTTAAATACTCCCATCTTTCCTGGACTTGTGCTAGTGATATTATTCAGTTCATTCAAGCTCTGGTTGCAAGCAGGTGGATTGTACTCCTCTGTAGTATTGTTGCTGAAACTTTGCTGAACGTCTACCTGAGTCATATCTGGATACGTAGTTCATGCATTTCCCCTGTGTATCCTCCTTGTGTCTTCTTTAGTGTTTAGTGGGGTTGATGAAGAGCTCATGATATCCATTCCCTATTTAGGGTCCAGTACTAGGGATACCTAGGGTCAGGTATCCAGCTTGGCGCATAGGTGTGGAACCTATCTAGAGTGGTGAGGGAATCCAGGGACCAGCAGTAGGTTTGGTCAGGGGTTACGATCTCCCCCTTCCCTAGATGCAGGGTTCTCCTTCCCTTCCCTTATGCCATTTGCTTTGTACTCCCACA
Source organism: Anomaloglossus baeobatrachus (assembly GCF_048569485.1). NCBI lineage: Eukaryota > Metazoa > Chordata > Amphibia > Anura > Aromobatidae > Anomaloglossus > Anomaloglossus baeobatrachus. The sequence continues at coordinate 176,623,247 of NC_134361.1, forward strand.
CACCTAGCGTGAAAGTGATAGTTAGAACTGTTCTAACATTTTGGTGGCTTGACCACGATCTTTTGAAAACCCGATAAGAACTGAAAAAGGGACGTTTTTCTGAGATGTAGAAACACAAACTGAAAACAGGGTATGTCTTCCATGAACTGTCCTTCTTCAGGAGTATTTTAGAGTTTAGAATGGAGATTTTAAAAAAGTTTCTGGGCTAACCGATCCTTTCCATTCACTGATATACATGCTAATTTTCCTAGTCCACAATTATTACACATTACCTGATGCCAGAAGCAGGAGAGACATACTGCAAAATCTCAATGGCTGCTTTACTTGACAAATCCATAGCACACATACTATAAACCAAACTCCGCAAATGAGTGTAGCACTAAACACCAACACCAGGGTAGCCATTTGCCAGTCTGTAAAGAAATACAAAAGATAGTTTACAGTGGTTATCGAAACATGACAATGAACATACTTCTAAACCTATATCATTAGATTTCTTTGGTTCCATTTTTAATATCTACATTATAATATTTTTTTGTGAGCAGGGTTGATTGATGCAGCACGATTTTGTAGATTTTGTTCCATCACCCTATACCTACTGAGAGTGGGGCCATGGTTCTTGTATAACAGTGTAAATTTGGTGGCCTCCTTTAATGTAAAAATTGCTGGCAACAAAAGTGAGTACACCCCTAAAGGGTGCTTTACACACTGCGACATCGCTACCGATATATCGGGGTAACGTCGTTAGTGACGCACATCCGGCGCCGGAAGCGACATCACAGCGTGTGACACCAAGGAGCGACGATCAACGATCGAAAAATCGTTCAAACTCGGTGATCGTTGATACGTCGCTCGTTTCCTTAATATCGTTTCTGCCAAAGGTACGATGTTGTTCGTCGTTCCTGCGGCATCACACATCGCTACGTGTGACACCGCAGAAACGACGAACATCTCCTTGCCTGTGTCCACCGGCTATGCGGAAGGAAGAAGGTGGGCGGGATGTTACGTCCCGCTCATCTCCGCCCCTCCGCTTCTATTGGACGCCTGCCGTGTGACGTCGCTGTGACGCCGCACGAACCGCCCCCTTAGAAAGGAGGCGGTTCGCCAGCCAGAGCGACGTCGCAGGGCAGGTAAGTCCGTGTGACGGGTATAAGCGATGCTGTGCGCCACGGGCAGCGATTTGCCAGTGTCGCACAACCGACAGGGGCGGGTACGTTCGCTAGCTATATCAATAACGATATCGCAGCATGTAAAGTACCCTTAAGTGAAAATGGCCAAATTTTGCCACAAGTATCAATATTTTGTGTGGCCACTATTATTTTCAAGCACTGCCTTAACTCTCTTGGGCATGGAGGTCACTAGAGTTTCACAGGAGCCGCTTTATCCTCTTCCATCCTCGATGACGACATCATGGAGCTGGTGGACGTTAGAGACTTTCCGCTCCTTCACCTTCTGTTTGAGCAGGCTCCACATATGCTCAATAGGGTTTAGGTCTGGAGACATGCTTGGTCAGTCCTGCATCTTTACCCTCAGTTTCTTTAGCTAGGCACAGGTGGTTTTGGAGATGTATTTATGGTTGTTATCATGATGGAATACTGCCTTGCGGACCAGTTTCTGTAGAGAGGGAACCACACTCTGCTTTAGTATGCCACTGTACATGTTGGCATTCGTGGTTCCCTCAATAAACTGTAGCTTCCCACAGCCAGCAGCACTCATGCAGCCCCAAACCATGACCTTCCCACCACCATGCCTGACTGTAGGGAGGACACACTTGTCTTTGTACTCCTCACCCAGTTGCCGCCACACACACTTGACACCGTCTGAACCAAATATTTTTATCTTGGCCTCATCAGACCACAGGACATGGTTCCAGTAATCCATGTCCTTAGTCTGATTGTCTTCAGCAAACTGTTTGGCTTTCTTGTGCAACATTTTTGGTAGAGACTTCCTTCTGGGACAACAGCCATGCAAACCAATTTGATGCAGTGTGTGGTATATGGTCTGAGCACTGGCAGGCGGATCTTCCACCCCTGTAACATCTGCATCAATGCTGGCAGCACTCATATGTCTATTTTGAAAAGACAACCTCTGGATATGACGCTGAGCACATGCACTCAACTTCTGTGGTTGACAATGGTAAGGCTTGTTGTGAATGGAACCTGTCTTGTTAAACCGCAGTATGGTCTTCGCCACCGTGCTGCAGCTCAGTTTCAGGGTGTTGGCAATCTTCGTATAGGCTCGGCCATCTTTATGTAGAGCAACAATTCTTTTTTTCAGATCCTGTAATGCTGCCACCAGGGGGAGCCAGAGCTCTGTAGCATAATACACTACACAGAGCAATGAGAACCAGGAAGTGAATTCACAGCGTTCTCATGCATTACCTCAAAGCACAGCTGAGAAGCAGAGCTGCAGAGCATGCAAGGAATAGTCACACAGGCTGGGTCAAACACCGTACGGGCAAAAGCAGGACCGGAGGGACGACCAAAGCGGAGTCAAAGTCAGGCCAAGGTCAGTACCGAGGAAGCAACCGAGTGGGGAAATAGGAGAGGGGACAGAGGACAGGAGGGACGACCAGGGGATGGAACACAGACAAGGGCACGGGGGCACAGGAACAGAGAAGATCAGGATATCACTCACAGGACCAGCAATCACAGGCAAAGCAGTGCTAAGCTTATAGCCGGCACTGGTTCACTGGAAATGCCAGCTTTTAAGGCATCCAGGGTCTGGAAGTGAGGCTCGAGAGAAGGCTCCGCCCCCTAGCCATGTGAACAGGGAGGCAAACCATGACAGATCCTCAGAGAATTATTTTCCACGAGGTGCCATGTTGAGTTTCCAGTGTGTGGGCAATAACACCAAATGTAACACACCTGCCCCCATTCAGACCTGAGACCTTGTAACACTAATGAATCACATGACACTGGGGAGGGCAAAATGACTAATTGGGCACAATTTGGTCATTTTCACTTAGGGGAATATCTACTTTTGTTGCCAGCGATTAAGGCTAAGTTCACATTTCCGCTAAAATGTATCAGTCGAAATCCGCCGCTATGGTAAACAACGGAATCCATTTAGCGGATTCCGTTGTGTCCCATAGACTTGCATTAGTGGCGGATTGCGACTGATGACCCTGCGTTGCGTCCGCTGCGTCGCGGTCCATCGTTTTTTGACTGACCGCCGGGCGGGGAGCAACGCAGAATGTAACGTTTTTCGGGCCGTCGAAAACAACGCACCACGCAGAAATCCGTCGCCATCCGTCACACTTGCAATGTATGTCTGTGGTGCTGGATTCCGTCGTAATCCGTTTTACGACGGAATACAGCGCTGGATTCCGTCATGCTCTACTGAGCATGCCCAGCATGTTTGGCCCGCCCACTGGGCTGTCCCAAACACAAACGGATCATGACTGATCCGTCAAAAAACGGACGCACGGCGGATGTAACGGACGCAACTGACCCGTTTTTTCACAGGATTCCTGTGAAAGGAATCCTGTGAAAAACACATCAGTTGCATCAGTTGACATCTAAAAAACAACTGATCCGTTGCTGACGGACCTGACGGATTGAAAACAACGGAAGTGTGAACTTAGCCTTAGGCTAAGTTCACATTTCCGTTGTTTTGTATCAGTCACATGCGTCGCTTGACGCATGTGACTGATGCGCTGTTCAACGCTGTACAACGGATGACAAAGAACAGAATTCTTTGTCGGATTCCGTTGTGTGCGGGGGGCGGAGTTCGGGGGGGGGGGGGAGCCGAGCGGGGCCGTGGCACTGAGTGTGTGAGTGAGTGTGTGAGTGAGTGTGTGTGTGTGTGTGTGTGCATACACATGCTGAATGCGGGCGGGGGCGGAGCCGAGCGGGGGGCGGGGCCAGGCGCTGAGGATGTCAGTGGAAGTGCTGCGGTCTGCATGGCTGGGGACAGGTGAGTGCATGTGTGAGTGTGTGTGCATGCATGTATGTATGTATGTATGTGTGTGCACATGCGGAGTGCGGGAGCGGGCGGAGCCGAGCGGGGGGCGGGGCCAGATGAGGGTGTCAGTGGCAGTGCTTGTCTGCATGGCTGGGGACAGGTGTGTGTGTGTGTACATACATGTGCGGAGTGCGGGAGGGGGCGGGGCCGAGCGGGGAAGTGTCGGCCTCCCTGCACACGTAACCAGCCTAAATATCGGGTAACAGCAAAGCACCCGATGTTTACCTTGGTTACCCGATATTTACCTTGGTTACGGGCCTACACCGCTTAGCGCTGGCTCCTTGCACCGTAACCAGGGTAAATATCGGGTAACCAACCAAAGCTGGTGACGTGTGCAGGGTGCCAGAGAGCATGCGCAGCGAAATCCGACGGATCTCGCTGCTCAAAAAACGTTACATGCTGCGTTCCTCCCGCCCGGCGGTCAGTCGTTCCACGACTGATCAGTCGGGCGGAGGGTGCAACGCAGCATCATAAGTCACAATCCGCTGCTCATACAAGTCTATGGGAGCAGCGGAATCCGCTAAACGGATTCCGTTGTTTACAAGAGCAGCGGATTGTGACTGATACATTTTAGCGGAAATGTGAACTTAGCCTTAGACATTAATGGCTGTGTGCTGAGTTATTTAGGCTAATCTCACACATCCGTTTTTTGCTGTCAGGCACGATCTGGCAAATACCGGATAAAACAGATCCGGCACCGGATGCGATTTTATCCTCATTGAATTATATTAGCACCGGATTGTGCCTGATACCCTTACGTTATATCCGGCGTGCGCCGGATCCGATGAAATTTCTGCGTCCGGCTGCCGGAAAGGATGCACAAGGGAACTTTTTTGTCACCAGCAAAAAACCGCACCGCGCCGGATCCGGCGCCATGTGGCGTATTGTAATATGAAAGCCTATGAGTGCTGGATCTGTCATAATGCGGCAAAAAACGCATTCCACCGACAGATCCGTTTTTTTTAACTGAGCATGCTCAGATGTGTAAATTTCGTTCTGGTTAGAAAATCTCTCTCTCTCTCTCTGTCGATGTTGGTCGGTCAGTGTCTCCCTCTCAAACCCTCTCTCATACGCACCGATCACCAACGCGGCGTGACACTGCACAGCTGTCACAAGGCTCCCCCGGTTTCTCCTGCTTTGAAAATGCCAGCCGCTCATTATTCCATCTCGTATTCCCTGCTTCCCCCACCCACCGGCGCCTATGATTGGTTGCAGTCAGATGAGCCCCCACACTGAGTGACAGCTGTCTCCCTGCAACCAATCACAGCCGCCGGTGGGCGGGTCTATATCGTGCAGTACTATAATTAAATAATTATAATAAAAAAAAAAACGCCATGCGGTCCCCCCAATTTTGATACCAGCCAAAGAAAAGCCACACAGCTGAAGGCTGGTATTCTGAGGATGGGGAGCTCCACGTAATGGGAGCCCCCCAGCCTAAAAATATCAGCCAGCAGCCACCCGGAATTGCCGCATCCATTAGATGCGACAGTCCTGGGACTCTACCCGGCTCATCCCAAATTGCCCTGGTGAGGTGGCAATCGGGGTAATAAGGAGTTTATGGCAGCCCATAGCTGACATTAAGTCCTAGCTTAGTGATGGCAGGCATCTATGAGACAACCCCCATCACTAAACTGTAGTGAAAGTAAATAAACACAAACACCGAAAAATCATTTATTTGGAATAAAAGACAACAAAACACCCTCTTTCACCACTTTATTAATCCCAAATACCCCTCCAGGTCCGGCGTAATCCACATGAGGTCCCACGACACTTTCAACTCTGAAGCTGACAGGAGCGGCCAACACCGCTGCTTGCTGTGAGCTCCACAGAGCAACTGAAGTGAGTCGCGCTGTCAGCGGTGATGTCACTCAGGTTTCCTGTGGCCACAGCTGGATTCTCGGTACAAACTGCTACAACGGATCCATTTTTTTACCAGATCTGTCGCATCAGTTTTACCACAATCTGCATCGGTTCCGTTGCATCAGACACATACCGGATTGTGCCTGACGGCAAAAACCGGATGTGTGAAAGTGGCCGTAGATGATACCAAATGTACACTGTTATACAAGCTGCACACTGACTTCTTTATATTGTATCAAAGTGTAAGATCTTCAGTGTTGCCCCATGAAAACATACACTGACGAGCAAAAGGGTAACAATGTTTTGAGCTTTTGATTTTAAGGCTCCATATCTCGCCATCCACTACAGCTTTGAGCGTGAGACGACTTTCATTTTATAGACAATCATCTTGGCTATCTCATACATAAATCTGACTTGCAGTTATTTAGCATATGATTAGTTATGAAGATTCTTGTCATGTCACTGCATTGTTACTGTTCTGCACCTAAACAGAAGGGGAAAAACATATCATGAAGGGGAATGAGTAGGGGTTGTCCTTTAATTTTACAATTTACTTAAGGCAGAGGTCTCAAACAAGTGGCCCGCAGGCCGCTTGCAGTCCCTAAGGCTGCTTGTTGCGGCCCGCAGACCCCGTGATGATTGCGGTGATATGCCAGGGGTCGGCGCCGACAGGACTTCACTACAGTTAAATCATTTGCGGTGCCGTGCAAAGGAGCTGTCTACACTATACCAATGGCTGCGCGCCAATCAGATGAGGTGATGTCGCTGTGTGACGTCACCTTGCATCTGATTGACCGGCGGCAACCATTGGTATAATGCACACAGCTCCTCTGTGCATCACTGCAAATGATCCAACTGTAGTAAAGTCCTGCCTGCGGCGATCCCCGACATAGGGCCTTAACAAGCAGTTAAGGTACGTGCCCACGATCAGTACCCACTGCGTCCTGGACACAGCGGGTCCTGACCTGCGGGGCCTCTAGTCTCCTCAGCAGGAGACCGCAGCTGCCTATGCCCGCGATCAGGGTTCGGAGCGCTGCGGTCTCTCGCTGTGTTCTCCCTAGGAAAGATGGAAACAATTGACATGCTGCAGCCTCTGAAAGACGCACCGCAGGTCAGTGTTTGCTGCGGGAAAAACAAGCACAGTGGGCACGGGATTTCCAGAAATCCCGTCCATTTTGTTTGCACTATACATCACAGTGTTTTGGACGCAGCTGAAGCATGCTACATCCAAAACTGTGCAAACACTGACCGTGGGCACACAGCCTAATAAGTGGGAACGTAGGAAAGGTGAGCAGAATTATTTTTGCATATTACTAAAGGATAGGCACAATACTTCAGGGCACAATGATGAGCCCAATACTACAGGACACAAGGATGGGCACAATTCTACAGGGCACAATGATGGGCACAATATTACAGGGCACAAGGATAGGCACAATTCTACAGGGCACAAGGATGAGTCCAATACTACAGGGCACAAGGATGGGCACAATACTACAAGGATGAGAACAATACTACTGGGCACAAGGATGAGTCCAATACTACAGGACACAAGGATGGGCACAATACTACAGGATGGGCACAATACTACAGGGCACAAGGATGAACCCAATACTACAACAAGGCACAAGAATGGGCACAATATTACAGGGCACAAGGATGGACTCAATAATACAGGGCACAAGGATGGGCACGATTCTACAGGGCACAAGGATGGGCAAAATACTACAGGATGGGCACAATACTACAGGGCACAAGGATGGGCACAATACTACAGAGCACAAGGATAATCCCAATACTACAGGGAACAAGGATGGGCACAATATTACAAGGATGAAAACCATACTACTGGGCACAAGGATGAGCACAATACTACAGGGCACAAGGATGGGCACAATACTACAGGGCACAAGGATGAACCCAATACTACAGGGCACAAGGATGGGCACAATACTACAGAGCACAAAGATGGGCACAATACTACAGGGCACAAGGATGGGCACAATACTACAGGGCACAAAGATGGGCAAAATACTACAGGGAAGAAGGATGGGCACAATACTACAGGATGGGCATAATACTATAGGGCACAAGGATGAGCACAATACTACAGGATGGGCATAACACTATAGGGCACACGGATGGGCACAATACTACAGGATGGGCATAACACTATAGGGCACAAGGATGGGCACAATACTACAGGATGGACATAATACTATAGGGCATAAGGATGGGCACAATACTACAGGATGGGCAGAATACTACAGGGCACAAGGATGAACACAATACTACAGGGCACCTCTGCTTTGTTTTCTGATTACGTACTTGCCTGCCTGATTCTGTCCCTGTTTTGCATTTCCCGGTGTGACCCTGCCTGACTACTACTCTCATCTGGACTACAGCCTACTACTGGTAGTGATCACTGGGGCCCTGTGTAATTCCAAATCCCTGTATAGGGGTTAAAGGGTTTCAGGTTCTTGGGGTCCTGCTTTGTCAGCAGCTTTCCTCTAGTCTTTCCATTACAGCCAGTCTGAGTTTGTGGATCCAGGCAGGTGTTACACTAAAATTGTCACTTTGTCCTGCAAACAATGTGGTCCCTATCAATTTTTTTCTATTTGCTGCTCATACACCTAGCCGAGTTTGAAACCCCTGACTTAAGGCCTCATTCAGACATCCGTTTATTTGTGTACGAGTGGTGTACATATTTTTCATGGATAGCACTCGTACCTACAATTGTGAATGGGGTCATTCACATTGGTTATTTTCCGACCATTGAGCGATCTGTCGAAAATTGCACAAACATGTTCAATTTTTATCAGTGTGTCTTATCAAAATCACCAATAAAAGTCTATGAGTCCGTGAATATAATCGAACAGCACTCGGATGTCATCCAATTGCGGTCTGATTTTCATGCTAGGAAATTAATAGAAAGATAGGATTTTTTTCCCCCATGTACGAGAAAAAGTGATGATACCCAAACTAAACTCTCATAACACACAGATGAAACTTTGACTGTCCAGAAGTCACAAGCTCCCAATACAAGTCTATGAGAGCCAGAATGAGGCTCTCATAGACTTATATTGAGTTTTGATCTCCAGCTGCTCCATGAAACACTGGAGGTCACAAATCACAGGAAATCGACCGGAGTGAGGCTGGAAACAGATGAAGACACCGGAAAGTGAGTATAAGACCTGGGACAGGGGACTTAGATTTAAAGAACCACTCCAGCTGTGAAATAACAAAGAGGCTCTTATGCCCCTAAAAATGTGTAATAATATTTCTTCTGGTTAGTCAGTGATGCTTCTAAAACGCAAACTTTTAATACAAAATGTACTTCCCGTCTGCTCACATTTACTCATGTTAATTTTTACATAAGACCCAGTTTTTCTCGTACTTACCGCTGTGCAAAACAGATCTGCAGTGCCACGCATCCAATTGTTTATTGCATACTTCCCACAGAGATAGAGAAAAATGCTTGGAGGTCACCCAGGCAGGACTAACAAGAGCCACCACATCCAAAGCCAGCGCCAGGAATCCACATAGCAGAACAATCAATGTAAAATGCCTGGGAGGCATCGCCGGAGGTAGGGCAGACCTCTCTTGGGGCATCGCAAGAACGGTGAAAAATTAAATTCGGAATTAAAACCTAGAGTACTCGGATTTCCAATGTCATCTACTCATTTTCCCTCAATTCAGTCTCACTGGTAACTTCTACACAACCATATAGCACAAAATGTTATGTATCCCGTCTCCTGTACTCCTAAGTCATCACATGATGCTGACACCATAAGCCCACAAAACAATGCACTACACAATTGGGAAATGTGACCGTGTGACCTTCAGCATAGACCTCTCTGGATTTAACCAGAAGGCAATGATGTTCAGATCAAATCTTGACTTACATTAATGCTGTTCTGCACATACTGCATGTGAAGAACACCATTAATGTACAGTGCCTTGTGAAATTATTCATTTCCCTTGAATTTTTCAACCTTTTCCCACATTTCAGGCTTCAAACATAAAGATAAAAATTTTAATGTTATGGTGAAGAATCAACAACAAGTGGACACAATTGTGAAGTTGAACAACATTTATTGCTTATTTTAAACTTTTTTAAAAAATAAATAACTGAAAAGTGAAGCGTGCAATATTTATCCCCTTTACTTTCAGTGCAGCAAACTCACTCTAGATGTTCATTGAGGATGTCTGAATGATCCAATGTTGTCCTAAATGACTGATGATGATAAATATAATCCTCCTGTGTGTAATCAAGTCTCCGTATAAATGCTGCTCTGTGATAGTCTCAGGGTTCTGTTTAAAGCGCAGATAGCATCATGAAGACCAAGGAACACAACAGGCAGGTCAGTGATACTGTTGTGGAGAAGTTTAAAGCTGGAGTTGGTTACTAAAAAGATTTTCAAAACTTTAAACATCTCAAGGAGCACTGTGCAAGCGATCATATTGAAATGGAAGGAGTAGCATACCACTGCAAATCTACCAAGACCCTGCCGTCCATCCAAACTTTCATCTCAAACAAGACGACTGATCAGAGATTCAGCCAAGAGGCCCATGATCACTCTGGATGAACTGCAGAGATCTACAGCTGAGGTGGGAGAGTCTGTCCATAGGACAACAATCAGTCGTACACTGCACAAATCTGGCCTTTATGGAAGAGTGGCAAGAAGAGAAAGCCATTTCTCAAAGATATCCATAAAAAGTGTTGTTTAAAGTTTACCACAAGCCACCTGGGAGACACACCAAACATGTAGAACAAGGTGCTCTGGTCAGATGAAACCAAAATCGAACTATCTGAGCACAATGCCAAACGATATGTTTGGCGTAAAAGCAACACAGCTCATCACCCTGAACACACCATCCCCACTGTCAAACATGGTGGTGGCAGCATCATGGTTTGGGCCTGCTTTTCTTCAGCAGGGACAGGGAAGATGGTTAAAATTGATGGGAAGATGGATGGAGCCAAATAAAGGCCCATTCTTGAAGAAAACCTGTTGGAGTCTGTAAAAGACCCGAGACTGGGACGGAGATTTGTCTTCCAACAAGACAATGATCAAAACATAAAGCAAAATCTACAATGGAATGATTGACAAATAAATGTATCCAGGTGTTAGAATGGCCAAGTCACAGTCCAGACCTGAATCCAATCGAGAATCTGTGGAAAGAGCTGAAAACTGCTGTTCACAAACACTCTCCATCCAACCTCACTCATCTCCAGCTGTTTGCAAAGGAAGAATTGGCAAGAATTTCAGTCTCTCGATGTGCGAAACTGATAGAGACATACCCCAAGCGACTTGCAGCTGTAATCACAGCAAAAGGTGGCGCTACAAAGTATTAACTTAAAAAGGACGAATAATATTGCACGCCCCAATTTTCAGTTATTTATTTTTTTAAACAGTTTAAAATAAGCAATAAATATTTAAACAACATCTGAAAACCAAAGGTTGGGAATATCTTTGATGGTCATAAAAGACCACCATAACCCCAACAATGGACAAATAAATTACCAATCACTGGTAGAGACTCAGCAAATATATTGAAAAAAAACCCATAGAACCGAGTCACAACACTACCTTAATGCAAAAATTATATGTCTTTATTAATACATCAATAAAAGGACAGAAATTAAAATTAAATAAACAGGACAGAAGGTGCTGGTAAGGATACAAAATGCAGGAGTTAGCACCCACTTGCTGGCAATGTGCAAAAACACACACACATATATATATTGTGACGTAGCGACCACCAACATGGTAAATGGTCGCTATATGTCACAGTGGAGAAGGTATCTGCGATATCTAGACGAAAAAGGTTGCTATGGGACTTGTAGTCCACAAAGGCTTCTTGCTACACATAAGGGTCAGGTTCCCTTTAACCCCTTCACGACCATGGACGGATCTTTCCGTCATGGATCGTGTCCCGGTAATCCCCGCCCCCTGCCGCGGGCAGGCGGCGTGGATCGGCACACATATCAGCTGTTTTCAACAGCTGACATGTGTGCCTACATGTTCCGAGTGGAATCGCATTCCACCCGGAACATTAACCCCTTAGATCTCGCTGCCAAAGTCTGGCAGCGAGATCTATATGCGCGCGGCCATCTTTTTTTCTTACCGCCGCCCCCTCCGGACGTCACGTGAGTGATCACGTGACGTTCGGGGGTTGCCATCGTAGCACAGGGTCATGTGATGACACCTGGTGCTAAGAAGTTTCACTTTCATTCTTCCTCGGCACGGAGCAGAGGAAGAAAGAAAGTGACTGAATCTGCTGATTACAGCGGTATAGCTGTGATCAGCAGATAGCGATCAGCAATCGGATTGCTGATCGCTATAGCCCCCTAGGGGGACTAGTAAAATAAAATAAAAAAAGTAAAAAAAAAGTTTTAAAAAATTAAAAAAAAAACAAAAAACCTAAAAGTTCAAATCACCCCCCTTTCCCCCCATTGAAAATTAAAGGGTTAAAAAATAAATAAATATACACATATTTGGTATCGCCGCGTTCAGAAATGCCCGATCTATCAAAATATAAAATCAATTAATCTGATTGGTAAACGGCGTAGTGGCAAAAAAATTCCAAACGCCAAAATTACGTTTTTTGGTCGCCGCAAGTTTTACGCAAAATGCAATAACAGGCGATCAAAACGTAGCATCTGCGCAAAAATGCTACCATTAGAAACATCAGCTCGAGACGCAAAAAATAAGCCGTCACTGAGCCATAGATCCCAAAAAATAAGAACGCTACGTGTTTTGGAAAATGGCGCAAAACGTGCGCCACTTTTATTGGACAAACTTGTGAATTTTTTTTAACCCCTTAGATACAAGTAAACCTATACATGTTTGGTGTCTACAAACTCGCACCGACCTCAGGTATCATACCCAAACATCAGTTTTACCATATAGTGAACACCGTGAATAAAACATCCCAAAAACTATTGTGCCATCACACTTTTTTTGCAATTTTTCCACACTTGGAATTTTTTTGCTGCTTTCCAGTACACCATATGGTAAAACTTATGGTTTCATTTAAAAGTACAACTTGTCCCGCAAAAAACAAGCCCTCATATGGCAAGATTGACGGAAAAATAAAAAAGTTACGGCTCTCGGAAGAAGGGGAGCAAAAAACAAAAACGCAAAAACGGAAAGTGCCCCGGGGCTGAAGGGGTTAATAATCCCAAGGTGCTCTGTAGGGCTGAGATTCACAGACCTCCACCTGTGGGTGTGGCTCGAGGGGTTAAAGCAATCCAGTCTCAGAACCTGGGTGGAGTGTGTCTAGGGCAGTCTAGATAGAGACTAGCTCTAGACTTCCAGCGTGTGTGCTGGGAGAGAGTGAGAGCAGAGCCGAGAACTCTGCAGGGAGCAACCTGTGTGGAGGCTGAGCACAGGACTCCGTTATTAAGACTGAGGTGAGTGCAGCCAGACGAGGGCTGTAAGGTCGAGCCTCTCCTGGAGGAGACCCAGACCCAGTGGTCTGCAGAGGGGCCCTGGGGCCGCGAGGGAACCTCAGCTAGAGGTGTCTGCTGGCAGGGGCCAGAGAGTAAGGAAAGTGGATAACTTCCACTATGAACTTGTAATAGAGTCTGCTCTGTAAGCTGCAGAGCCGGAAGCCTGGAAAAGCTCCAGGCCGGCGTGGGGCGCTTATAAGTTTGTGGACCCTCCTGGAACAGCCGAACGGGGCATCGTAAGACAGTCTCCTACGGCAAGGGGTGCCTGTGTGACGGGGACCCGTATGGACGGTGCATAACCCGGCTGTGTTCCGGATGAATTTACATGTACAGCAAGGACAATAAAGCTGTTTGGATCGGACTATTTGAGTCACGGCGTCTTTGTAGTCCTGGGGGACCCCCACCCCGCTACATTATGGTGGAGAATGCGGGCATGCAGCCTGGTTGCTAGGGGCAACGGCATAGGACATATTCCTGTGGATACGGACTGCTTGCTGTGGATCGGCGGGTCCACGAAAATTTTTTGAAGCGGTTTGCGGTGGATCGGCGGGTCCACGAAAATTGTCTGCGCACTCAAGCAGCTGGCGGTGGATCGGCGGGTCCACGAACAAGGACAGCGTGCTCCAGCTGCTGGCGGTGAATCAGTGGGTCTGCAGTGGAGAGAGACCAGTGACTGGAGGTTCCAGGCCAGCCGGAATTGCGAGGCCCTGCTTGGTGAGCAGTGATACACCACAGGCTGGAGACCCTGGTTGTACGGGCGGTACAACCCGGAAAGGTTAATGGTTCTCTAACCCCTCTTTGACCACCGGGTATTACCCATTGGAGCGCCCCTCCTGTTCCTCTTCTCGTTGCAGCATGGAGGAGCTCCTGAACCAGCTGCTACAGAGTCAGCAGCACCAACAGCGTGGGCCAGGAGGTCCAGCGACAGCAGTGGGGGCTGAAAGCCAGAAAGAGGGAATGGTCCCTGTGGACATTGTGGAACAGCAGGAGCTGTCAGAGTGTAGCGATGTCGCAGCCATGAACCAGTTTGAGCGTTCCCTTCGGGGGCCAGTATGGACACTGGGTGCCCAGGGAGATAAGGGCGAACGGTGTGAACTGGGGGCTAAGGACATTGCATGGAAACCCCAAAAGGGGGCAGAGTCCCAAAAAGGGGTGGTTGCCCAAAAGGGGGCGGAATCCCAAAAAGGGGTGGTTGCCCAAAAGGGGGCGGAGTCCCAAAAAGGGGTGGTTGCCCAAAAGGGGGCAGAGTCCCAAAAAGGGGTGGTTGCCCAAAAGGGGGCGGAGTCCCGGAACGGGGTGGTTGCCCAAAAGGGGGCGGAGGCCCGGAACGGGGTAGTTACCCAACAGGGGGCAGGACCCCAGAAAGCGGTGGTGACCCACAAGGGGGTGGAGCATTCAAAATCCGAACAGAGGGACTATAGCAAGGGGCAATGGGATTTTCCTTACCTATGTCCTACCTGCGGTATAGGCTATCCATCCGATGTGAGGCCACAGAAGTGCTCAGTGGACTTGAATGGGCTAAGTGTGTCTGGTCTGTTAGACCCGGGTAGCCAGTTGACCTTAGTGAGACCCATGTCCGATTTCCATTTTTTGGTGGGTAGGACAATAGAAGGACATTGTGTGCATGGGACCACTAAAGAATATCCTCTGGCCAGGGTGATGATTCAGACGGCCAAACGTATGGGGCGCCCTGATGTGGGTGTAGCTCCGGATCTGCTATATCCGGTTGTCTTAGGACAGGACTTTGAGTTCTTTCGGGACTTATGGAAAACAGAGGCCGGGACCGATTGCACAGGAATAAGTCGGCTCCCGTCTACGGAAGCCTCTTTTCCGCAAGAGGTTATACAGGTTCCCGGTGGGACATTGAGGTACACTGAGGAGGAGGTACCTCCACGGAAGGACAGTCCTGAGTTAGGGGTGACCAAAGATAATGGGGGACATGCCCAACTTAGCGACATGACCGTTAAAGTAACCAATGGTAGTGTGACCGTTGAAAACGGGAGAGCTCCAGACAAGGGGTCCGACACCTGGTTAAGTGGGGACGTGGTAGTCCAGAACACCAGGGGGAGTGACGATGACTCCAGAATAGACACTGACGTTACTAAAGTGACAAATGAGTACAGTGACAGACTGATGAGCAAAGAGGGGAAATCCTCCTCCAGTCGCCGAAGGCGCAACAGGCGCAGAAGGGCGAAGCAAGCTACAACCTCAGAAAATAAGGACCAGGTAGAGACAGTGTCGTGTATGTCTGCCCACAGTGCTGATTCCCTTCCAGAATCTGAGTGTACAGAGAAGGTTAAGAAAGGCACGTTGCCGATAGCAACCGCTAATGTAGAGTCGGACAGCAAAATCATGCAAAAGAAAGATGTGTCTGTGCTGGAACTGACACATTGTAACGACGGAATTCAGCAGGGTGAAATTGCAGGGAAAGAACCGACCAAAGGAGTAATGGCGGTGTCTTCTATAATTTCCAAGCATGAATCTGGTGGTCTGTCGGATGAAGGCGCTGTAGGAGATGACATACTACAGAGTAATCTAGGAGAAGTAAACCTAGACAGTGTTGACGGAGCACAAATCCATAAAGGTCCTGGTGAGCGGACCGGTAAGCTACCCAGTGGTGAAGTGTTGAATGTTGAAAATGGTGCCAAGATTCTGGGAAGAACAGAGTACCGTGCTGAAGGGCGTGACACCCTGGCCGAGGGTGACACTGCAGAGACCCAAGAGGAAGTTGGAGGGAATGCAGTGAAGTCCCAAGACACGGCTGGTGCTGAAAAAATTGAAAGAGCCTCTGAGGAAGAGGTGAAAATCGGACGAAAGGTCTCATCAGGAGCTGAGAACCTGACTGACTCCGTGGGTAAGACCAAGAATATGGAGGAAGACAAGAGACCTCAGGACCAGTCTAGTGTCCTTAACAGTGAAGGAAGCAAACCAGTCTTCAAGTGCTGGATAGACGTGCCGGAAGACTTAAGAGAAGCCTGTGCCAGTGAGAGGGTGCATGAGAGATTCCAGAAGGCAGTAGGGGCCTGTAAAGTGTACTTTGCCATAGAGTCTAATCAGTTGGTGGTGTGCTCTTTTAGCGACGTCACAAAGAGACCAGTGGCCCTCCTAAGTGACTTGCACCTCCGGTGTCTTCGTACGAAGTGGCTCATCACTGCCAGGAAGGATGCAGACGCTTGGCGCAGCTGACCACAGGGTTTCACGAGGTGGTGGTTGTGAAGACAACATTGATCGGGCTGGCATTGAGAGCGCTAAGAAATAACGTTAAGCAAGCCAGGGAGGTTCCAGGGGTTACAGCTGTACACTTCGAAAAAGACAGCGGAACCTTCCGTATCTATGGAAAAACTGCAGAAGCGGTGAAGACAGCTCGACGGTTATTGGAGTTTGTTGAAGAGAGCATTCAAGTGCCCAAAGAGATGGTTATGAGGCTTATTGGACGACATGGAAGAGCCATGCAGGAGATGGTTGATAAGACCGGCGTGACGAGAGTAAGAATTGATATTCATAATGAAGCCAGGATACCCTGTGAAGTCGGTATGGTTCCCGGTGCCATTGCGGGAACGACGGAGTGTGTTGCAGATATGCGAGTCCTCCTAGAATACCGCCTGGGGTACTTGGATGACTTACAACAGTTGAATTTAGAAAGACAGAGAATTGCGAACCAACTCCGCCAAGTTGGTGTGGGATGGCGACCATATAGGGGCTATGGCCCAGAAGAGAAAGGTAGCCCGCCCGATAAACGGGTTACCTCAGGGGGCGAAAGAAAGTCTGTTGATAAAATGAGCCGGGGTCACAGAGGACCCGGATATTTGTCAGGCTATAGTATGGACTCTGAAGGGTCTCCGTCCTGCGAGACACAATCCGAAGGACTGAATGGAAGGAGGGCTGTATCATTAGCCAAAGACGCTGACAAGAAAGTACGCTATCCGAGACCCAGACGAAGATGCCCGGGAAGAAGAGCCCACGAGAGATCTATGAACGGCTCATGCGGAGGTCCTAGTTATGGCGTCTCTTCTATCATCTCCCCGCGGAGGCCCCTCGATAGTGAGGCCCCTAGTGGTCAGGTTAGCTCAGGGACTGACAGGACGATGGTGCCAACTAAAGGAGAATCTCCCTCCTGCACTGGCCTTGGGCGACAGCCTTGGTGGGATGGGTGTGGCCGGGGACCGTGTCTGAATAGTGGGTTTCCTGCGCAGGGTTTGGTGACAGACGGTCCGGCGAGACCAGAAGCTCGAGGGGGGGCCTGAAGGGCCCTCTTGCCTGTTAGCGCACTGTGGCCCGGATGCCCTGTCTCCGGGCCCCTGTAGGGTATTGAGTGTTCAACCCTACAAGTTTGAACAGAGGGGGGGGGGATA
This sequence comes from Anomaloglossus baeobatrachus, assembly GCF_048569485.1. Lineage (NCBI taxonomy): Eukaryota > Metazoa > Chordata > Amphibia > Anura > Aromobatidae > Anomaloglossus > Anomaloglossus baeobatrachus. The sequence continues at coordinate 176,640,881 of NC_134361.1, forward strand.
TGTGACGTAGCGACCACCAACGTGGTAAATGGTCGCTATATGTCACAGTGGAGAAGGTATCTGTGATATCTAGACGAAAAAGGTTGCTATGGGACTTGAAGTCCACAAAGGCTTCTTGCTACACATAAGGGTCAGGTTCCCTTTAATAATCCCAAGGTGCTCTGCAGGGCTGAGATTCACAGACCTCCACCTGTGGGTGTGGCTCGAGGGGTTAAAGCAATCCAGTCTCAGAACCTGGGGTGGAGTGTGTCTAGGGCAGTCTGGATAGAGACTAGCTCTAGACTTCCAGCGTGTGTGCTGGGAGAGAGTGAGAGCAGAGCCGAGAACTCTGCAGGGAGCAACCTGTGTGGAGGCTGAGCACAGGACTCCGTTATTAAAGAAGTTGTCCAGTTACCAAAACTGTTTTTTTTTTTTTCTGATAAATCTTGCTAATATGTGCCCCTCAACACATCTATTATGTTTTTTCAGCAAAATTACCTTTCATTGTGCACTAGCAGCACATGCTCATTGCTGGCTCCAGCTCTGATGGGGTTAATCTCTCCTCTGACTTCCTGTGTTCCGTTCCTACAAGTCCCAGAATTCTTTGTGGCTCTAGGGCGGTGTCTGGCTTATCTAACACACCCATTGTGTCTAATACACCCACTCTGCTCCCACCCAAACCCTCCTCCCTGCCTCTTCCCAGTGGATGTGCACTGAGATCAATCATACAGAGACAGCAGCAGCTCTACACAGCCAGGGGAAGAAAGTGTGTGTGCGCGTATATACAGTGTATGTGTGTATATACAGTGTGTGCGCGTATATACAGTGTGTGTGTGTGTATATACAGTGTATGTGTGTATATATATATAGTGTGTGAGTGAGTGTGTATGTGTGTGTGTATGTCATACTCACCTGTCTGCAGGGTCCCGGTGCCATGCCTGCTTCCAGCCCCTGTCTCGGTCCCGCCGCTTCGGCTGTGTGCAGTCTCCCCGGTGCATGCACGAAGCTTGCAGGACCTGGCCGTGGATCACCTGATGCAGTCACCTGACGCATCAGCTGATCGTAGTCTCGCCGGCTTTTTCGCGCCCGGCCGGCTATCAGCTGATCCTGCCGTCAGGGGACTTCATCAGCTGATTACCGGCAGCTGCTGCAGCGATCGGACGGGATCAGACTCCTGTCCAATCGATCGCTCCTGGAGCTGCCGGTAATCAGCACAGCACATAAGTGAGTATTATTTTTTTTTTTCTACTGATGCATCTGCTGATTGTATAATCGGCTTTTATACAATCAGCCGATGTGTTATGTGATTCAGGCACTTGATCCTGACACATCATCTGATCGCTTTGCCTTCCAGCAAACCGATCAGATGATATTGGATCCGGATTGGACGGCGCGGGACCCTAACCCAGGATTACTGCGGAGGGGGGTTTATTTCAATAAAGATGTGTTATGTTTTATTTCTAATAAAAATATTTTTCTGTGTTGTGTTTTTTTTTTATCTTTATCATTACTAGAAATTCATGGTGGCCATGTCTAATATTGGCGTGACACCATGAATTTCGGGCTTAGGGCTAGCTGATAATATACAGCTAGCCCTAACTCCATTATTACCCGGCTAGCCACCCGGCATCAGGGCAGCTGGAAGAGTTGGATACAGCGCCAGAAGATGGCGCTTCTATGAAAGCGCCATTTTCTGGGGTGGCTGCGGACTGCAATTCGCAGTGGGGGTGCCCAGACAGCTTGGGCACCCTTCACCGTGGATTCCAATCCCCAGCTGCCTAGTTGTACCCGGCTGGACACCAAAATTAGGCGAAGCTCACGTCATTTTTTTTTAAATTATTTCATGAAATTCATGAAATAATGAAAAAAAAAAAAGGGCTTCTCTATATTTTTGGTTCCCAGCCGGGTACAACTAGGCAGCTGGGGGTTGGGGGCAGCCCGTACCTGCCTGCTGTACCCGGCTAGCATACAAAAATATGGCGAAGCCCACGTCATTTTTTTTTTCTTTTTGGGTAAAAAACTGCATACAGTCCTGGATGGATGATGCTGAGCCTTGTAGTTCTGCAGCTGCTGTCTGCTCTCCTGCATACAATGAACATTTTGAATAAGGAAATGACATCAGACCTTTTTTATTTTTTTCATCAACAATCTTTAATGGCATTGTGCACTGATTAAAAACGCAGTGAGCAAAAAAAGGCACCAAATCGCGGCAAAAACGTGACATGCAGCACCGCAGGTGACAGAGCAGAGCAAGTTGGTGACATGCTCTGCTCTGACACATAGTGTGCTGCATGTCACTGTATCCACTCTGGGCATATTTTTGTATGCTAGCCAGGTACAGCAGGCAGCTACGGGCTGCCCCCAACCCCCAGCTGCCTAGTTGTACCCGGCTGGGAACCAAAAATATAGAGAAGCCCTTTTTTTTTTTTTTATTTCATGAATTTCATGAAATAATTTAAAAAAAAAATGACATGGGCTTCGCCGAATTTTTGAGTCCAGCCAGGTACAACTAGGCAGCTGGGGATTGGAATCCGCAGTGAAGGGTGCCCAAACTTTCTGGGCCCCCCGCTGCGAATTGCAGTCCACAGCCGCCCCAGAAAATGGCGCTTTCATAGAAGCGCCATCTTCTGGCGCTGTATCCAACTCTTCCAGTGGCCCTGGTGGCAGGTGGCACGCTGGGGTAATAAGGGGTTAATACCAGCTATGTTTTACCCGCTGGTATAAAGCCCGAGATTCTTAATGTCAGGCCAAGGTTGACCTGGCCATTAAGAATCTCCAATAAAGGGTTTAAAAAAAAAAGACCACACAGAGAAAAATACTTTATTAGAAATAAATACACAGACACGGTAGGGACTCCATGTTTATTACTCCCTCTCACCCCTCCACGATGGAGAGATTTCTGTACTGACCATGCCAGGAGAGAGCGAGGGAAAAGAGAGAGAGCGAGGGGGGGAGTAAAAGAGAGCGAGCAGGGGGGGGGAAAGAGCGAGCGGGGGGAAAACAGAGCGAGGGGGGGGAGAAGAGAGCGAGGGGGGGAGAAGAGAGCGAGGGGGAGGAAAAGAGAGCGAGGGGGAGGAAAAGAGAGCGAGGGGGAGGAGAAGAAAGCGAGGGGGGGAGGAGAAGAAAGCGAGGGGGGGGAGGAGAAGAAAGCGAGGGGGGAGGAGAAGAAAGCGAGGGGGGGGGGAGGAGAAGAAAGCGAGGGGGGGGAGGAAAAGAGAGCGAGCGGGGGGGAAAAAGAGCGAGCGGGGGGGAAAAAGAGCGAGCGGGGGGAGAAGAGAGCGAGGGGGGGAAAGAGAGCGAGGGGGGAGGAAAAGAGAGCGAGGGGGGAGGAAAAGAGAGCGAGGGGGAGGAAAAGAGAGCGAGGGGGGAGGAAAAGAGAGCGAGGGGGGAGGAAAAGAGAGCGAGGGGGGAGGAGAAGAGAGCGAGGGGGAGGAGAAGAAAGCGAGGGGGGGAGGAAAAGAGAGCGAGGGAGGAGGAAAAGAGAGCGAGGGGGAGGAGAAGAGAGCGAGGGGGAGGAGAAGAAAGCGAGGGGGGGAGGAAAAGAGAGCGAGGGAGGAGGAAAAGAGAGCGGGGGGGGAGAGCGAGCGGGGGGGAAAGAGAGCGAGGGGGGGAGAAGAGAGCGAGGGGGGGAGAAGAGAGCGAGGGGGGAGGAAAAGAGAGCGAGGGGGGAGGAAAAGAGAGCGAGGGGGGAGGAAAAGAGAGCGAGGGGGGAGGAAAAGAGAGCGAGGGGGGAGGAGAAGAAAGCGAGGGGGGAGGAAAAGAGAGCGAGGGGGTGAGGAAAAGAGAGCGAGCGGGGGGGGAAAGAGAGTGAGGGGGGAGGAAAAGAGAGCGAGGGGGGAGGAAAAGAGAGCGAGGGGGAGGAGAAGAGAGCGAGGGGGAGGAGAAGAAAGCGAGGGGGGGAGGAAAAGAGAGCGAGGGAGGAGGAAAAGAGAGCGAGCGGGGGGGGAAGAGAGCGAGGGGGGAGGAAAAGAGAGCGAGGGGGGGAGGAGAAGAAAGCGAGAGGGGGAGGAAAAGAGAGCGAGGGGGGGAGGAAAAGAGAGCGAGGGGGGAGGAAAAGAGAGCGAGCGGGGGAGGAAAAGAGAGCGAGCGGGGGGGGAAAGAGAGCAAGGGGGGGGAAAGAGAGCGAGCGGGGGGGAGAAGAGAGCGAGGGGGGAGGAAAAGAGAGCGCAGGGGGGAGGAAAAGAGAGCGCAGGGGGAGGAAAAGAGAGCGCAGGGGGGAGGAAAAGAGAGCGCAGGGGGGAGGAAAAGAGAGCGCAGGGGGGAGGAAAAGAGAGCGAGGGGGGAGGAAAAGAAAGCGCGGGGGGAGGAAAAGAGAGCGAGGGGGGAAGAGAGCGAGGGAAAAGAGAGGGGAGAGGAGAGAGGGATAAGAGGGGGGCAGAGAAGAGGGGGAAGAGGGGAGGGGGAGAAGAGTGGGGGGAGAGAAGAGAGTGGGGAAAGAACAGGGGGGGGGCAGAGGTGCTCTGTCACCAACTGTCTCCACTCTGTGACTTGTGGTGCAGGTGACAGAGTGCAGACAGTTGGTCCCATGCAGCAGGACAGATGGCAGAGCACAGCGGTGACATGCCTGTCAGTGTCTTGCTGCTGGGAGGAGCACACGATCACACTGCCCGACACCGGCCGCTCTCCTGACATCGCAGCAGTGGAGCCTGGAGTGGAGCGCAGCGGCAAACTACAGGACCCAGGAAGCCGGTGATGAAACGGAAGGTACACTATATTATGTTATATTATATGCTCACCTTACCTTCCGTTCCATCGCAGGTCTCCTGGGTCTTGTAGTTCGCCGCAAGGATGTCGCGATGTACCCGGGAACTACAAGAACCATGAGACCGGCAGTGGAACGGAAGGTAAGGTGAGCATAATACTGTATATGTGTGCGTGCGTGTGTGTTTGTGTGTGTTTGTGCGTCCATGTGTGCGTTTGTGTGGACTGCAAGAGCGGGTTAGAGCACAGTGGATGTACGGAACCGGAAGTGTGTGCGGTGAGGAATTCGCTCGTACAGCAAAGCTTTCTCGTAAAGCGGGTTACAAATTTACAGAAAGCTTTGCTTGTTAAGCGAAATTCTCGTTAAGTGGGTTACTCGTTAAGCGAGGTACCACTGTAGTTGCTTTTCATGAAAGCTTTATTATTATATTGGACATTGTTTCTAACTGTTTTACCGACCCCTATATATATACAATATATATATATATATATATATATATATATATATATATATGTGTGTTTTTGCACATTGCCAGCAAGTGGATGCTAACGCCTACATTTTGTATCCTTATCAGCACCTTCTGTCCTGTTTATTTAATTTCTGTCCTTTTATTGATGTATTAATAAAGACATAATTTTTGCATTAAGGTAGTATTGTGACTCGTTTCTATGTTTTTTTCAAGCAATAAATATTGTTCAACTTCACAATTGTGTCCCACTTTGTTGTTGATTCTTCACCATAACATTATAATTTTTATCCTTATGTTTGAAGCCTGAAATGTGGGAAAAGGTTGAAAAATTCAGAAGGGCCGAATACTTTTGCAAGGCACTGTATCTGCAGAACAGCATTAATGTATCTGCAGAACAGCATTAATGTTCCATGAGATGAATTATTTGTACTAGTTTTTATGTTTAATCTCTTTTTTTATTGAAAAATTAAGGTTGGTTACAATAAGCAGGGCTGCAGACCAAGGCAAACCCCCAAATAGAGACAAAACAAAAAAAAACAAGAATGCAATGAAACATGAAAGGCTTTGCATGGTTGCAGCCATATACAGTTTGTTACAATAAAGAACATTTAACAACATTTATATCATTCTGTCTTGAACCATTATAAAAGTATAAAATCCATAAACTATACCATAAACAGCAAAGATTTACCATTCATACCATAGAGGCACATAATGGTCAGTCGAAGGAAAAAAAATAAAGAGAGAAAGAAAGAGGGAAGTAGACAAAGTGAATGATGACGGGGAAAAGGATCATGGGGAAGGGCAAGAAAGGGACGGGAATAACTAGCAGGAAAAATCTAGGTAGAGTCTCAACTCGCCCCAAAGAGGGACCTGAAGTCCGGAGAATCCAAAAACATGACCCAGGGACTCCAGATCTTAATAAATTTTTCAGCAGCGTCCTGAATTTCAGCAGTGAGACTCTCCATTCTGTAAAGGGAGGCCATCTCCTCAAGCCACTCATCCAAGGCGGGGGCACGGGTTGACCTCCAGTGTCTGGGGATCACGGCTCGGGCAGCCGCTAGGCAAAACCGCAATAGTCCCATTTTCTGAGATTTCACAGACCCCGGTAGGATAGATAAGAGAGCGATTTGTGGAGAACCAGAGAGGGCCTCCCCACTAATGCTATTGTATGCCGAGAAGACCCCACTCCAAAAAGGCTTAATGAGGCTACAGCTCCACCATATATGCAACATATCCCCCCTCTCGTGATTACACCGCCAACATCTGTCTGACACTGAAGGGAAGATTGCGTGTAGGGCATGAGGGCAGCGGTACCAGCGGGTGAGAATTTTATAACCCTTTTCCTGGACCGAACAAGCCCTAGAAAATTTGTGAGTGAAAAGAAAAGCAGTCCTCCATTCCTCAACCTGGATAGTCACGCCCAAGTCTCTACTCCATCCCCTCACAAATTTGAGCTCATCCACATCCCCCTTCTGGATCAAAAGGTTATAGATAAGGGACAGGGTATGTCCCGGAGCCTCTTTGAAAAGAAAGAGCTTTTCAAACGAGGAGGGGGGGGGGAAGCATAAAGTGCCTCCCGGCCTGATCCGGTCAAGAAAGACCTGATCTGGAAGTATTCAAACCAGGGTATGGCCCCTCCCAAGGCAGAGGCAGAGAGCAAGTCGTATGTGGGCAATGGGGATCCCTGGAGTATGTGAAAGAAGCGCTCGTCCCCGCTCCTCCTCCGGCACAGGAAAACATCGGCCCCAACTGCCGGGGCAAAATCTGGGTTTGAAAAGATAGGGGAGAGGGGACCAGGGGACCGCGCCCCCTGGACAGACGACCCCGTTTGGTTTCTAAATCCCACGTCCTCAATGTCACCCTCAAGAGATCAGCCTCAGAGAGAGGCTGGCCCCTGGAGCCCGAGCTAATCCAAGGGAGGTAACACAAGGGGATCTCGTGGTCCATTTCTTCTAGGCTTACCCACTGCTTTGTGGCCCCATGATATTGCCAATATAGTAATCGCATCAGTAGAGCTGCTTTATGATAGAGTTTAAGGTTGGGCAATCCAGCCCCCCCCTGGCTTTTAAGTCTGCAAAGGGTAGTGAAGCCTATCCTCGGGCGCTTACCTCACCACACGAAGCGCGAGATAACTGACTGCAGGCTGGAGAAAAAGGCCGCAGGAGGAACCAAGGGGACCGTCTGGAACAAGTACAAAAAGCGAGGCAAATGTCCATTTTGATAACATTTATTCGTCCAAACCAGGATAGTCTTTTACTATTGTATGAGGTAAGATCCTTTCTTGTTCTGTTGAGAAGGGGAAGGTAGTTAAGCTGATATAGTTTTGAGAGATCCATGGGGACTGTTATCCCTAAGTAAGTAATGGCGGAGTCCTGCCACTTGAAGGGGAAATTTTTCTTGATATGATCCACCTCCGCATCAGGGAGAGATATGTTTAATGCCTCGGATTTGGAGTAATTGACCTTAAAGTTGCTGAGGTGACTGAATTTTTCAAACTCTTGAATAAGTGAGGGGAAGGAAAGGCGAGGCTGTGAAATGAACAGAAGTAGATCATCTGCGTAAAGAGCTGCCTTGCATTCCCTACCCCCCACCCCTATCCCGTGGATACTGGAATTGTTTCTGATGGCCACGGCAAGGTGTTCCATAACCAGGACATAAAGTAGGGGGGAAAGGGGGCACCCCTGACGTGTACCATTATGTATTGCAATTGGTGATGAGAGAAACCCATTGACTTTGACCCTGGCAGAGGGATTCCTATAAAGGGAAAAGACCCTTTCAATGAATTTGTCTCCCAGTCCCACCTGCCGCAGAGAGGACATCACAAACTCCCAGCTGACTCTATCAAAGGCCTTCTCTGCATCAATGGAGAGAAGGCACGTAGGGAGACCTCTGGCCTTAGCCCGCGCCATAAGAATAAGGGTTTTGTTGGTATTGTCCCTGGCCTCACGACCCAATACAAAGCCAACCTGATCAGTGTGAATAATACCGGGAAGAAGTGGAGCCAGTCTATTGGCGAGAGCCTTGGCAAAAAATTTGATGTCAGCATTGATGAGGGAGATGGGTCTGTAGTTAGAGACAGATGAATGATCCTTGCCCGGTTTGGGTAGAACACTAATATGTGCTTCTAGGGACTGGGCGACAAAGGGGGAGTCTCCAGATACAGAGCCAAAAACCCTCGTGAGGACAGGGACAATTTGGTCACCAAATATCTTATAAAATTTGGAAGTAAATCCGTCCGGACCCAGACTCCTACCATTCGGGGAGGCTTTAATTATGGCGAGGATCTCTTCTGTGGAAAAGTCCTCTTCCAAGGCTACCGCATCCCTTTCAGAGATCCGAGGAAGTGCAGTTTGCTGCACATATTCGTTAACTTTACGCTGGAAAGATTGTGGCGGCATATCTCTAAACTGCCCCTTCAAATTATAGAGGTCATCATAGAACGGACGGAACAGGTTTGCAATTTGGATGGGATCTTGGGTCGGGGCCCCCCCTGGTCTGGATTTTTGGAACATGGCCAATAGCATTTCTGGGGTGCAGAAAATGAGCCAAGGCTCTCCCACACTTGTCTGAATGCTCATATAAATATCGACTTAACTTGGCCCTTTGTCTCCTGTACCTTTGATCGAGAAGGTCCCTCAGCCCCTCCCTAGCCTTTGTGAGGTCCGCATAAACCGTGGCGGAAAGGGATTGCTTGTGTGCGGCTTCCAAAGAGGCAATTTGCTGTAGGAGCTCTGTGATAAGGGAAGACCTCTCCTTCAATCTAGAGCCATGTTTAATTAATAAACCTCGAACTACACACTTTAGCGCCTCCCATTGTGTCTGAAGAGGAGTCGGGTCGCTGGCATGATTTTCCAAGAATTCAGATATGTGGCTCCGTATTTCACTACAGCACAATTGATCATTAAGCAAATTTTCATTGAGGCGCCAAGTCCATGGGCGCTGTGAGCTATTTGGAGGAGTGAAGTGAGCAAAGACCGGGGCGTGATTGGAGAGAGAAAGGTTCCCAATAGACGCTCCAACCTGCCACGTCAGGACATATTGGCTCAGGAGGATCATGTCGAGGCGGCTATATGATGAATGGGCTGGGGAGTAGTAGGAGTAATCTTTTGTGGTGGGGTATAGGGCACGCCATACATTCCACCAACTGCATATTTTGAATGTCACGTTTAAGGGCCTTAAGTTTTCTGCGTGGTATAAAATGACGCCCTGATGAGGTGTCTATGTCTGGGTCCAGTGTGAGGTTAAAGTCTCCACCAGCTACTAACACGCCCTCAGAAAATTCAGCCAGACGGGACAGAATAGAAGCGCAGGCCCGAGAGGGATCCCTGTTGGGGAGATACCAGTTGGCAATTGTATATACGGTGGAGCCAATGTATAATTTCAGAAAAAGAAACCTACCTCCGGGGTCGGCCAAGGAATCCACAATCGTGTGGGTCAAAGACCTGTGAAGGGTAATAGAGACCCCCCCAGACCTGGAAGCCGGGTTGGGGCTGTGGAACCAGGAGGTGTAGTTCCTGTCCTTCAGTGCAGGGAGATGGCCTTCCTTGAAGTGAGTCTCCTGCAACATAAGTATGTGCATCCGTTTTTTGTGCATTCAAATAAAATTTGCGATCTCTTCCGAGGCGAGTTGAGACCCCTGGTGTTGTAAGAGGCAACATTAATCTGCGCCATTGCTCCACGATATGAGGTATTTAGCCTAGGGACGGGGGAGGCAAGGAGGGTGGGAGAGAGAAAAGAGGGATGAGAGAGGAAAGGGAGGGAGATTGGATTCAAAGGAGGAGGAGAGAGCAGGAAACAAACAAAGGGAAAGAAGGAAGGATTAGAGGTTAAATGAGAGGAGGATCGAGGAGGTAGAGATAGAGTAGAACACTAAAAAGATGTGGACTAATGGGCTCAGTCCACTAGCTGGGATAAAGAAGTTAAACGTCCTAAAGACGTTGGACCCCTGTGGGGGGCTAGGCTTTCTACCAAGGGGAGAGGGGCCCCCCTTGCTGCCACGGATTAAGGTGTTCAATACAGAACTGAAAGCCCACTAGCCATGGCCCAGAAGCAGAATTGAGAGAGAAAGCATAGAGAAAGGGAGAATCAGGAGAAAGACATCTTGTCAAGATTCGAATCTGGGTCCCCAAGTTTATGGGCCAGGGGGACCTCAAGGTGGACTCCCCGGGCTCATACTGCATAAGAGTCTCCACACACCAGCAGAGCATACAGCCTAAAAGAAAAAGTTAATCGACATCAGTGAAAATCAGGCAAATGTAGAACGCCACAACCTCAATTGGCAAAACTGAAAAATGAAAAGTCCCTGAGATAGAACCCCCCCCCCCATAACTCAGGAAAACAACCAGATTTATACGGAACCGAGAAGCAGGGATTCTTTTCACGAAAGTTCATCTATCTCATTGACGGTGGTCTCTGGAACGGTGTCGCGGCGGGCCTCCCTCGGGCTCCAGTGGGATACCCGGCCCAGTCCATGATCTCAATTCGCGGGATGCGGAGGGCCGCTGTGAAGGAATCAATGTCCCAAGGGGAACGAAGAATATGCATTTGGCCGTCATGTCGTACCTGCAGGCGGAACGGGAATCCCCAGCTGTAAGTGAGGTTGTGTGCCCTAAGCAGATCCAGAAGTGGTCTTAGGGCTCGTCTCCTCTGAAGGGTAAGGCGGGATAGGTCCGGCAGGATCTGGAGCTTGACCTTTTGGAAGAGAGCTGAGGCGCCGTCTCTGAGCTTTTGCTGGATGGCCTCTTTTTGCACGTAGTGATGGATCCTGCAAATGATGTCCCGGGGACGGTTAGGGTCAGACGATCTGGGCCCCAAAGCTCTGTGAGCCCTATCCAGCTCTATCTCATTAGCAGGGGGAGCAGCCAGAATTTTGTTAAACACTCGTTGTAGAACCCGTGGGAGATCTCTGGAGTCTACCTCCTCAGGAAGGCCTCGGATTCTGAGGTTATTACGGCGGCCTCGATTCTCGGCATCATCTAATGCTTCTGTGAGATAGTGTATTTGCTGAGCGTGCGCATCTAGACTTTGCTGGTGAGAGAAAACGTCGCTCTGGATGGATTGTATTTTATTGGCTTGAGACTGGACCTGGCTATCAATTTTCTGCACATTGGCGCGTAAAGTAGAGAGTTCTGCGTGGTACGCTTTTTCAAGCCTTGCTACAATCATGTCCATGTCTTCCCTAGAGGGGATGGTATTGATGCGGGCTCGGAGGTCTTTTAATTCGGACAGGACTTCCATCCCCTGGGAAGTCAAGACAGGTGAGGCACATGAATTATCAGCATCAGTACAGCTTGCTGTGGTAGCCTGGTGTAAGTGGTTGCCCCCTGCTGCTGATGCCCGAGACTCTGCACTGGAGGGGGAGGGGGCACAGCAGGGCTATTTATCAGGATCATTTCCCCAAGACTCTCACCCTCCCATCCCCCACTGGTACCTTGTGCTTCTGAGTCCAGGATAAGTGGGTTAGACGCTGCTAAACTGCTTTGAGCCTGGATAGCAGTGCACAGTAAAGGGCCAGGAGAGAGGTGGAGGAGGGGAACAGTAGCAGGAGCTGGTGTTTGCTGTTTGTCCCGAGGCTGTGCAGTGTCCTGTCCATTATCAAAACTCCCCAGGGGGCTGTTACATGTCTGCTGGGGCTGTGGATCTCTGAGGCCCCCTCCTGGAGTACTGATCTCATCCTCACTGCAAGGGGGAGGAGGGGCAAGGAGGATCACTGGAGCTGACAGGTTCATACCTTCTCCAAGGGCTGCATTCCCGTGCTGGGTGTCCAAGGAGGGCAGAGACTGGGGTATACCTGAACCTCCTACTGTGTCTCCCGACCGAGCTGATCCCCTGGTGGAAATTCCCTCGCTGCGGGACCGCAGGTGGCAATCAGTGGACCTGCTGCGGGTCTGTGGAGCCTCACCCAGGCTGTATGCTGCCTTGTGGCTGTGAAGGCTGGCAGCCATATTTGGTGGAGCTTGTCTGGAGGAAGCTTCTGAGGCCCTGGGGAAAAAACGTTGTATGCCACTGCTTGCTGTCTGAGCTTCAGAGGACCGATGCCTGACCGATCTCCCTCTCATTCTGTGGCTCATATTCCAGGGCCAGGGACCTGGGGTGCTGTATAGTCAGTCGGCTCTTATCCAGGGCAGGTTAGGGAGCCGAGATGAAGTGTGTCCTGACTCCTCCATAGCCAGGCAACGCCCCCCCTATTTGTACTAGTTTTTAGACTGAATTAATCTGTTTAACCTAAAACACATCTATCTATCTAGATGTTTCCGACTGTAGAAGATGGCAGCGTTTGGCTACACAAGCTGCTCTCTGACTCTCCCATTTTCCCTACTTAGGCTGTTAAACGATGCTGAAGTTGGTTTCTTATTCGTCCAGTTTCTTATTCGGGGCTGAAGTTGGTTTCTTATTCGTCAATTTCTTATTCGGCAATTTAGTTTTTTCAGTTTTTTATGCATTTAATAACAAAAATAACACATGACAATAATAAAATACAATGCAATGATGCGCCCTAATATAAATACACTCAAAATCGGCTGCAAAAATTATAAAACTGGCCAAAAAATGGGCATCAAAAAGGGCACCAAAGTATGTTAGTGAAAGGGTTAAATGGCTTTGGGCCACTGATCTAACACCAGAATTGCATATCTAGTGAAGCCTCTAATCAAACTGAAGTGACGCCAGCCTGGCCCAAAGGGGTTCTGGGCATCAAAACTGACATCAAAGTGGGCACACAGCCAATTTTCACAGATTTGAATAAGTAACTGGTGTTTTTGAAGGGTTAAATGGCTTTGGGCCACTGATCTCACACGACATTTACATACCTAGTGATGCCACACATCAAATTCAGATCACTCCAGCCTGGCCCAAACAGGTTCTGGGCATCAGAACTGGCATCAAAGTGGGCAAAAACCCAGTTTTCACAGATTTGAATAAGTAACTGGTGTTTTTGATGGGTTAAATGGCTTTCGGCCACTGATCTCACAACACATTTACATACCTAGTGATGCCACACATCAAATTCAGATCACTCCAGCCTGGCCCAAACAGGTTCTGGGCATCAGAACTGGCATCAAAGTGTGCAAAACCCCAGTTTTACAGATTTGAATAAGTAACTGGTGTTTTTGAGGGGTTAAATGGCTTTGGGCCACTGATCTCACACCACATTTACATACCTAGTGATGCCACACATCAAATTCAGTATGGGGAGATAAGGTATGCACACCAGTGACTATGGAAGGGGAATACATGTAATAGCAGAAACTGCTGTGTGAATACTGACATGAAAAATTCAATAGCTATATGTAAGAATGAAATGTGAAAAATGGAACCTGCATTACTGCCATGAATATATGAATAAAGAGAAATTTAGCTACTGAATTGATCAATGCAATAGAGCCCCAACACTACGCCAAAGTATTTCTCTACGTTGGGGTCCCTAGCTTGTATGTGTCCTCTCATGCAGTTAAAAAACTTACCGTGTATGGGAAGCTGAGACCCAGGCTATATATACGATGTGGATTGGCAATAGGTGTGTATGGGGAGGGTTCACAAACGAAAAACTACTAACATTAAGGAATAACGTTTGGAACTCCATTCTATGTCTGAACTGGGTGCAAAAAACCTAAAAAACATCACTATGGGGAGATAAGGTATGCACACCAGTGACTATGGAAGGGGAATACATGTAATAGCAGAAACTGCTGTGTGAATACTGACATGAAAAATTCAATAGCTATTTGTAAGAATGAAATGTGAAAAATGGAACCTGCATTACTGCCATGAATATATGAATAAAGAGAAATTTAGCTACTGAATTGATCAATGCTTTGGACCACTGATCTCACACCACATTTACATACCTAGTGATGCCACACATCAAATTCAGATCACTCCAGCCTGGCCCAAACAGGTTCTGGGCATCAGAACTGGCATCAAAGTGTGCAAAACCCCAGTTTTACAGATTTGAATTAGTAACTGGTGTTTTTGAGGGGTTAAATGGCTTTGGACCACTGATCTCACACCACATTTACATACCTAGTGATGCCACACATCAAATTCAGATCACTCCAGCCTGGCCCAAACAGGTTTTGGGCATCAGAACTGGCATCAAAGTGGGCAAAACCCCAGTTTTCACAGATTTGAATAAGTAACTGGTGTTTTTGAGGTGTTAAATGGATTTGGGCCACTGATCTCACACCACATTTACATACCTAGTGATGCCACACATCAAATTCAGATCACTCCAGCCTGGCCCAAACAGGTTCTGGGCATCAGAACTGGCATCAAAGTGGGCAAAAACCCAGTTTTCACAGATTTGAATAAGTAACTGATGTTTTTGAGGGGTTAAATGGCTTTGGGCCACTGATCTCACACCACATTTACATACCTAGTGATGCCACACATCAAATTCAGATCACTCCAGCCTGGCCCAAACAGGTTCTGGGCATCAGAACTGGCATCAAATTGGGCAATCCCCCAGTTTTCACAGATTTGAATAAGTAACTGGTGTTTTTGAAGGGTTAAATGGCTTTGGGCCACTGATCTCACACCACATTTACATACCTAGTGATGCCACACATCAAATTCAGATCACTCCAGCCTGGCCCAAACAGGTTCTGGGCATCAGAACTGGCATCAAAGTGGGCAGACAGCCAATTTTCACAGATTTGAATAAGTAACTGGTGTTTTTGAGGGGTTAAATGGCTTTGGGCCACTAAATCTCACACCACATTTACATACCTAGTGATGCCACACATCAAATTCAGATAACTCCAGCCTGGCCCAAACAGGTTCTGGGCATCAGAACTGGCATCAAAGTGTGCAAAACCCCAGTTTTACAGATTTGAATTAGTAACTGGTGTTTTTGAGGGGTTAAATGGCTTTGGGCCACTGATCTCACACCACATTTACATACCTAGTGATGCCACACATCAAATTCAGATCACTCCAGCCTGGCCCAAACAGGTTCTGGGCATCAGAACTGGCATCAAAGTGGGCAAAACCCCAGTTTTCACAGATTTGAATAAGTAACTGGTGTTTTTGAGGTGTTAAATGGATTTGGGCCACTGATCTCACACCACATTTACATACCTATTGATGCCACACATCAAATTCAGATCACTCCAGCCTGGCCCAAACAGGTTCTGGGCATCAGAACTGGCATCAAAGTGGGCAAAACCCCAGTTTTACAGATTTGAATAAGTAACTGGTGTTTTTGAGGGGTTAAATGGCTTTGGGCCACTGATCTCACACCACATTTACATACCTAGTGATGCCACACATCAAATTCAGATCACTCCAGCCTGGCCCAAACAGGTTCTGGGCATCAGAACTGGCATCAAATTGGGCAATCCCCCAGTTTTCACAGATTTGAATAAGTAACTGGTGTTTTTGAGGGGTTAAATGGCTTTGGGCCACTGATCTCACACCACATTTACATACCTAGTGATGCCAAAAATCAAATTCAGATCACTCCAGCCTGGCCCAAACAGGTTCTGGGCATCAGAACTGGCATCAAATTGGGCAATCCCCCAGTTTTCACAGATTTGAATAAGTAACTGGTGTTTTTGAGGGGTTAAATGGCTTTGGGCCACTGATCTCACACCACATTTACATACCTAGTGATGCCACACATCAAATTCAGATCACTCCAGCCTGGCCCAAACAGGTTCTGGGCATCAGAACTGGCATCAAAGTGGGCAAAACCCCAGTTTTACAGATTTGAATAAGTAACTGGTGTTTTTTACAGGATTACATTACCTTTTGCCACTGGTCTTATCGAACTAGCACAGTCAAGATACAACACATAGGTGCAGGGAAACGACAGCCACCATCAACCCATCCAGGGAGAACACCGCAGCCGGCTGCGGGCCCCGTCCATCCAGTCGTTTGGTTTACCAGAGACTCTGTCAATCTGAGTGAGTACACCAGTGCCATCCGGCACCCCACCGCGCTGCACCGCAACACTGCACCCTGCAAACACCTGCTACGGAACTCTCCCTCTCTCTCTCCCTCTCTCACCGGGCCCCGGGACCCACAGCCCCTACCCACGGAGGGGTTAACACCTAGCTGCTCCCCGCCATCACTCCCGGGAGACCCGTCACCAGCAGCGGTGGTGCCCACCATCACCACAACCCGTGGGTGGCGTCACAAAGTCTATACACATCCACCCCGCAAACCAAACTCCCCTTTTCACTCGTTGGCGAGGAGCGCTGCTCGAGCCCCAGGTCCGGCCCGATCAAGCCACCGAGGAGAAGACACTGGATCCGAGCGCGATCTCCCCGAGCAGCCCCCACGACGGGGAACCGGCCCCCGCCCCCGACACAACATATCAATTATTTCTGCATTTTTGCCAGTGTTTTTCACCCATGCAATGCATTTAAAAAAAAGCAGCAACAAAAACGCTGCAAAAAACGCATGCGTTTTTTTACCACGGGAGCGTTTTTAGTGGCCAAAATCGCACAAACTTTGCATCTTTGTGGTCCCACAAAAACACATTTTGTGCACATAGCCTTACGGTCTGAAGAGTTAAAGTGGTGTCACAAATGCATTTTTTGCAATCAGGTACAAATTTGGTTTGTGAGCTAATACTAGATCCAGCAGCGATCAGTTTAAGGTCTAGTTTTTGCTTAAAAAATTATTCTGTAAGGCTGGATCAGGCAAATGCCGGATCTGTCAGTATCTGAGTAACTCAAAAACGTAACGTCTTGTTTTTTTACCTCTGCAAAAAAAAAAATATGGATGGATCCGGCATGATATGACATGAGCTAAAATGGATGTCTATGAGAATTTCTCTCATACTAATGAATGGGCAATATCTGCAAAAAAAATTCTTCCAAAAATATCTATTTTATGCAGCATTATTCCTGCCAAGAAATTGTTGTTGTCATTTAGTGTGAGACGTCCTCAGACGTTGTGACTGTACCCATGTACATACAAGGGAAAGAACCACACTGACACTGTAGAGTATTAAGGCTGAGCTCTCTGTTTATTTCTATATTGTCCTTCTACTATATGGATATTTTTTGGACATACTTTGTAGCAACAGAATTGGCTCAAGTCATCTCTTACATATGTACTAATATTAACATATACATCTTTATTTCCTAAAAATTTGGTATCATCTACTTTACACAACAAACATCTTTATGCTCTGATTAATACAAATGTTTTATAATTTTGTAAATAACATAACAGCCATATGTGCAAATAAATTTAATTTTATCACATTTATATTTTTTCTTAGTTATTCGGTGTATCATCATTTTGCCTCACAAAAATAATATGTCCAGGTGTAACGCCAGGTTTTAAAATAGTTTTCAACAATTGTGGAGTCGCATGTTTTAAGGCCCCGTCACACTAAGCAACATCGCTAGCAACATCGCTGGTAACGAACAACTTTTGTGACGTTGCTAGCGATGTTGCTGTGTGTGACATCCAGCAACAAC
Organism: Anomaloglossus baeobatrachus; assembly: GCF_048569485.1. NCBI lineage: Eukaryota > Metazoa > Chordata > Amphibia > Anura > Aromobatidae > Anomaloglossus > Anomaloglossus baeobatrachus. The sequence goes on from NC_134361.1 coordinate 176,658,468, forward strand.
CTGGCCCCTGCTGTGAGGTCGTTGGTTGTTGCTGAATGTCCTGGGCCATTTTTTAGTTGTTGCTGTCCTGCTGTGAAGCACAGATCGCTGTGTGTGACAGCGACAGAGCAACAACTAATGTGCAGTGAGCAGGAGCCGGCTTCTGCGGAGGCTGGTAACTAATGTAAACATCGGGTAACCAAGAAGCCCTGTCCTTGGTTACCCGATATTTACCTTTGATACCAGTCTCCTGCTCTCACTTCCTGTGCTGCCGGCTCCTGCTCTGTGCACAGATAGCTGCAGCACACATCAGGCAATTAACCCGATGTGTGCTGTAACTAGGAGAGCAATGAGCCAGCACTAAGCAGTGTGCGCTGCTCCCTGCTCTGTGCACATTTAGCTGCAGCACACATGGGGTTAATTAACCTGATGTGTGCTGTAACTAGGAGACTGGGGGCTGGTCACTGGTTGCTGGTGAGCTCACCAGCAACTCATGTAGCCACGCTCCAGCGATCCCTGCCAGGTCAGGTTGCTGGTGGGATCGCTGGAGCGTCGCAGTGTGACAGCTCACCAGCAACCTCCTAGCAACTTACCAGCGATCCCTATCGTTGTTGGGATCGCTGGTAAGTTGCTTAGTGTGACTGGACCTTTACACCATCCCCTGGCCTTAAGTGTTCAGCCATTCCATCATAAAACGTCCACTGACGATCATCATCCATGCAGTGGAAGCACAAAATGATCTCCTGTGTTGTAGGTGACTGCTACAGGGTTGTACCTTTAAAAAAAGTAAATAAAAATACACAAATATATTAATAATTGCAAATTCCCATAATGGCTTATTCACATGGATACTTTAAGTCTATTGCATGCTGGTGCAGGCACAAAGTAAAGTTTGATCCATAGGGAGCACCATACTGCATTTTATTTCCACAGATTGATAGTTTGTGTGTATGGGGCCTTCTAACTTTTGAAAATGGCAATGAAGGTACGACCTTTACAATTGGAAATAATCTTCCTTCATCTAACCAGACACGATACAATCCTTAGGCTACTTTCACACATCAGTTTTCTGCATTCAGGCACAATCCTTTTTTTTCCTGATCCAAAGGATCCGGCAAAAAAATGTAAAACCGTATCCACCGGATCCGGTTTTTAACGGATCCGTTATGCCGGATGCGTACAAAACCAGATCCGGTGGATACGGTTTGCATCCGTTTTTGCATCCGGTTTGTCCTTTTTTTTGAAGGATCAGCTTTTTTAATTAATTTTGTGCATGCGCAGTGTACAAAAACGGATCCGGTAGCCGCATCCATTTTATCCCCATAGATTTGCATTGTTACCGGATTGTACCTGATGGCTTTGCGTTGCATCTGTTTATATCCGGATGCGGCAAAATTTATCAAAGCGGCGGCCGGAGGCAACGTGTCTTGCAACGTTTTTTTGTCCGGCAAAAAAAACCGCATCGCGCCGGATCCGGCGCAATACGGCATGCTTTACAATGAAAGCCTATGGACGGCGGATCCGGCGCAATGCGGTAAAAAATGGATTTTTTTTGCCGGATCCTTTGGATCAGGAAAAAAAAGGATTGTGCCTGAATGCAGAAAACTGATGTGTGAAAGTAGCCTAAGGATTGTATCGTGTCTGGTTAGATGAAGGAAGATTATTTCCAATTGTAAAGGTCGTACCTTCATTGCCATTTTCAAAAGTTAGAAGGCCCCATACACACAAACTATCAATCTGTGGAAATAAAATGCAGTATGGTGCTCCCTATGGATCAAACTTTACTTTGTGCCTGCACCAGCATGCAATAGACTTAAAGTATCCATGTGAATAAGCCATTATGGGAATTTGCAATTATTAATATATTTGTGTATTTTTATTTACTTTTTTTAAAGGTACAACCCTGTAGCAGTCACCTACAACACAGGAGATCATTTTGTGCTTCCACTGCATGGATGATGATCGACAGTGGACGTTTTATGATGGAATGGCTGAACACTTAAGGCCAGGGGATGGTGTAAAACATGCGACTCCACAATTGTTGAAAACTATTTTAAAACCTGGCGTTACACCTGGACATATTATTTTTGTGAGGCAAAATGATGATACACCGAATAACTAAGAAAAAATATAAATGTGATAAAATTAAATTTATTTGCACATATGGCTGTTATGTTATTTACAAAATTATAAAACATTTGTATTAATCAGAGCATAAAGATGTTTGTTGTGTAAAGTAGATGATACCAAATTTTTAGGAAATAAAGATGTATATGTTAATATTAGTACATATGTAAGAGATGACTTGAGCCAATTCTGTTGCTACAAAGTATGTCCAAAAAATATCCATATAGTAGAAGGACAATATAGAAATAAACAGAGAGCTCAGCCTTAATACTCTGCAGGGGTCTCAAACACGCGGCCCCCGGGCCGCATGCGGCCCGCCTGTCTAATTTATGCGGCCCGCAGACACCTGATATTTTCCCTCCACTGCCTCCAGTCATTTAGCCAGTCGCATTTTCACACTGCAGCCGCGGCCGGCCGCACTTCCGCATTGGAGACGCCGCAAAGGGAGAAGCAATCGAATGCGGCACTCAATCGAATGTCAGGGCGAACCAATCGACGGCGGCGTTCACAACTCGAGCTCAGCAGTGCGACTCGAGCAGCGCTGACGTCAGCTGCTTTGCCGGCGGGTGCAGCAGAAGGAACAAGAACATAGGGCACGTTAGAACGTTTGTGGTGTCTGTTTTTGCGTGCGCGCGTGTGTGTGTATGTGTGGATGATGATGATGATGATGATGTGTGTGTATATATGTGTGTATGATGATGACTGTGTGTGTGTATGATGATGGCTGTGTATGTGTGTGTGTGTATGATGATGGCTGTGTGTGTGTGTGTGTGTATGATGATGGCTGTGTGTGTGTGTGTGTGTATGATGATGGCTGTGTGTGTGTGTGTATGATGATGGCTGTGTGTGTGTGTGTATGATGATGGCTGTGTGTGTGTGTGTATGATGATGGCTGTGTGTGTGTGTATGATGATGGCTGTGTGTGTGTGTATGATGATGGCTGTGTGTGTGTGTATGATGATGGCTGTGTGTGTGTGTCTATGATGATGGCTGTGTGTGTGTGTGTGTGTGTGTGCGTGTGTATGATGATGGCTGTGTGTGTGTATGATGATGGTTGTGTGTGTGTATGATGACGGCTGTGTGTGTGTGTGTATGATGATGGCTGTGTGTGTGGATGATGATGAGAGTGTGTTTCTGTCTATGTGTGTATGTGTGTTTATGATGGCTGTGTGTGTGTGTGGATGATGATGACTGTGTGTGTATGATGATGGCTGTGTATGTGTGTGTGTGTATGATGATGGCTGTGTGTGTGTATGATGATGGCTGTGTGTGTGTATGATGATGGCTGTGTGTGTGTGTATGATGATGGCTGTGTGTGTGTGTATGATGATGGCTGTGTGTGTGTGTATGATGATGGCTGTGTGTGTGTGTATGATGATGGCTGTGTGTGTGTATGATGATGGCTGTGTGTGTGTGTATGATGATGGCTGTGTGTGTGTATGATGATGGCTGTGTGTGTGTGTGTGTATGATGGCTGTGTGTGTGTGTCTATGATGATGGCTGTGTGTGTGTGTGTGTGTGCGTGTGTATGATGATGGCTGTGTGTGTGTATGATGATGGCTGTGTGTGTGGATGATGATGACAGTGTGTGTCTGTCTATGTGTGTATGTGTGTTTATGATGGCTGTGTGTGTGTGTGGATGATGATGACTGTGTGTGTGTGTGTGTGTGTGTGTGTGTGTATGTATATGTGTGTATGATGATGGCTGTGTGTGTGGATGATGATGACTGTGTGTGTCTGTCTATGTGTGTATGTGTGTGTATGATGGCTGTGTGTGTGTATGATGATGGCTGTGTGTGTATGATGATGGCTGTGTGTGTGTGTGTGTGTATGATGATGGCTGTGTGTGTGTGTGTGTGTGTATGATGATGTGTGTGTGTGTGTGTGTGTGTGTGTGTATGATGATGGCTGTGTGTGTATGATGATGGCTGTGTGTGTGTATGATGATGGCTGTGTGTGTGTATATGTGTGTGTATGATGATGACTGTGTGTATGATGATTGCTGTGTGTGTGGATGATGATGATGATGGCTGTATGTGTGTGTGTGTATGATGATGATGGCTGTGTGTGTGTGGATGATGATGATGGCTGTATATGTGTGTGTGGATGATGATGATAATTGTGTGTGTGTGGATGATGATGACTGTGTGTGTATGATGATGGCTGTGTGTGTGTATGATGATGGCTGTGTGTGTATGATGATGGCTGTGTGTGTGTGTATGATGATGGCTGTGTGTGTGTGTATGATGATGGCTGTGTGTGTGTGTGTGTGTGTGTGTATGATGATGGCTGTGTGTGTGTGTGTATGATGATGGCTGTGTGTGTGTGTATGATGATGGCTGTGTGTGTGTGTGTGTGTGTGTATGATGATGGCTGTGTGTGTGTGTGTGTATGATGATGGCTGTGTGTGTGTGTATGATGATGGCTGTGTGTGTGTGTATGATGATGGCTGTGTGTGTATGATGGCTGTGTGTGTATGATGGCTGTGTGTGTATGATGGCTGTGTGTGTGTGTATGATGGCTGTGTGTGTGTGTATGATGGCTGTGTGTGTGTGTGTGTATGATGATGGCTGTGTGTGTGTATGATGATGTGTGTGTGTGTGTGTATGATGATGGCTGTGTGTGTGTATGATGATGGCTGTGTGTGTGTGTATGATGGCTGTGTGTGTGTGTGTATGATGATGGCTGTGTGTGTGTGTGTGTGTATGATGATGTGTGTGTGTGTGTATGATGATGGCTGTGTGTGTGTATGATGATGGCTGTGTGTGTGTGTGTGTGTGTGTATGATGATGACTGTGTGTATGATGATGGCTGTGTGTGTGGATGATGATGATGGCTGTATGTGTGTGTGGATGATGATGATGATTGTGTGTGTATGATGATGGCTGTGTGTGTGTGTATGATGATGGCTGTGTGTGTGTGTGTATGATGATGGCTGTGTGTGTGTGTATGATGATGGCTGTGTGTGTGTGTATGATGATGGCTGTGTGTGTGTGTATGATGATGGCTGTGTGTGTGTGTGTATGATGGCTGTGTGTGTGTGTATGATGATGTGTGTGTGTGTATGATGATGGCTGTGTGTGTGTATGATGATGGCTGTGTGTGTGTATGATGATGGCTGTGTGTGTGTGTGTGTGTGTGTGTATGATGATGGCTGTGTATGATGATGGCTGTGTGTGTGGATGATGATGATGATGGCTGTATGTGTGTGTGGATGATGATGATGATTGTGTGTGTGGATGATGATGACTGTGTGTATGATGATGGCTGTGTGTGTGTGGATGATGATGACTGTGTGTGTATGATGATGGCTGTGTGTGTGTGTATGATGATGGCTGTGTGTGTATGATGTTGGCTGTGTGTGTGTGTATGATGATGGCTGTGTGTGTGTATGATGATGGCTGTGTGTGTGTGTGTGTATGATGATGGCTCTGTGTGTGTGTGTGGATGATGATGATGATTGTGTGTGTGGATGATGATGACTGTGTGTGTATGATGATGGCTGTGTGTGTGGATGATGATGGCTGTATGTGTGTGTGGATGATGATGATGGCTGTGTGTGTTGATGATGATGGCTGTATGTGTGTGTGTGGATGATGATTGTGTATTTTGTGTGGATGATGATGATGGCTGTGTGTGTGTGGATGATGATGATGGCTGTGTGTTGATGATGATGATGGTAGCTGTGTGTGTATGATGATGATAAAAATGATTTTGATGATGATGGTGACTGGAAGACCGGAAAATATTACTTTCGGTCTCAGCCTTCTTGTCGGTCTGGACAGACGCTCATCTGTTCAGCGCGATGAAGCTGAGCTGACATTGACTGTGGACTACGTCAGAGGGAAGCTTTTTTTTTTTTTTTCTAAAAAAGATGGAGTCCCTAAATGTGTTTTTTGTTTAATTTCTAATAAAAAATATTTTTCTCTCTGTTGTGTTTTTTTTACTGTTTACTAGAAATTCATGGTGGTCACATCTAATTTGACATGACGCCATGAATTTCGGGTTTACTACCAGCTGAGAATACAAAGCTGGTATTAACCCCATTATTACCCAGTGTGCCACTGCCACCAGGGACGCTGGAAGAGCCAGGTAAAGCACCTGGAAATGGCGCTGTGATGAATGCGCCATTTCCAGGGGCGGTTGTGGGCTGCGATTTTCAGCGTGGGGGCCCCAAAATGCTTAGGCCTTACCACGCTGAGAATCCCAGCCCTCAGCTCTCTGGTTTTACCTGGCTGGTGATGAAAATATGTCGGGAACCCACGCATTTTTTTTTCCCCATTATTTAATTAAAAAACAATTGGGCTTCCCTGTATTTTGATTGGCAGCTAAGGTAAAGCCAGGCAGCTGGGGGTGGCAGCCCGTAGCTGTCCGCTTTATCTGCGCTGAGAATCAAAAATACTGCAGAGCGCTATGTCATTTTTTTAATGTATTTATTTTTACACTGTGTGTGACAGACCCAACAGCCAATCACGGATGCTGTGACAGAATCAGTGTCTGTGCTTGGCTGTTGGAATAACCTGGAATCTGCTTATACATTTTGATGCTGATGCCAATCACAGATGCCCATTCTCTTTGACAAATAATATAAAAAAAAATGACGTTTCGCTTCACGGTATTTTTTTTTAGCTTTTTTTGGCTAAACAACATTCCAAAAAATCAATATAAGAGAATCAGAAAAAATTGCACACAAGATACTGACTATAGGAACCAAGTGGAAGTTTTAAGACAACGTTTTTTGGAGAAGGAATATCCTAAATCCTTGATCCAGAAGGCTTTTAATGAATCCTCTTGTCTGAGACAGGCAGATCTCATAAAGCCAAAAAGAGGCACCCACCTCCCGCTCAGAACTCGTGGGGCACAAAAAACCATGGTAACACAAAAGGAACAGGATTGGAGTTTAAACCTAATCACCACATATAGCAGTGACAATTTAGCAATAAGGAATATTTTACTGAAACATTGGGGGATTTTGCAGAGTGACCCCTTTCTCAAATCCGTAATACCCTCCACTCCGGGAATTACCTTCAGGCGTGCCCCTACGTTAAAAAATATATTAGCACCAAGCAGATTAAAATCAAAAGCAGCACAGTCCGAATCCCATACTCTAGCAGGCTCATACAGATGTGGTTCTAGTAAATGCCTATGCTGCAAAAGCATTTGCCATGGCAGGACCTCCTTCTACTCCTCCAATGGCGTTGAATCATTTAAAATAAAGGATAGACTGTCATGTCAATCAAGCTATATTGTATATTTAATAGAATGTTCTTGTGGTAAATTGTATGTTGGCAGGACAAGTCAAGCCCTACATAATAGGCTAAATTCACACCGTCACAATATAAGATCTGGCTATCTCTTACATGGTCTGTCCAAACATTGTACGATCCAACATAATAAAAGTTTGGACTTCAAGATTACTCCCATTGAGCAGGTTGGTCCTTTGGTGCATAATAGACCAGAGGCACTTAGTCGCAAAGAGACCTTCTGGATACATAAACTCAATACCTTAAACCCATTTGGTCTGAATGAAATAGCGGATCTTTTTTATTATAAAAAAAAAAAATTTTTTTGTACTAGGTTCCATTGATTGTATATTCATCTATAAATGTATATTATTTATCATTTATTATCGATATTCATATTGAAATTATATATTTTTCATGTCCATCAGTATATGGGTTTTATCATATATGTATTTATTTTTAACATTTTAATTGTTCATCCCTGTAATAGTATTTAACTAATAAGACCCAGCCTTGAATGTAATGAACCCCTGCATGACCATTTTTTATTATTTTTTATTATTTTTTATTGTTTTTAATGTTTTTTATGGTCAGTATTAATATTGATAATAATAATATCTATATCTATATATTTTCAAAGGTCCACATAATTTATATTTTCAAAGGTCCACATAATTTTTATTCATAATTTTTATTCATAATTTCTAAAGGTTTATCCTAGCGCGTTTCTATGCATTACAGGCATAATTCTTATTCCTTTTTACAAATTTGTAATTTTATGTAGTTAACCATATTACTATGTGAGACATTTCTTTTTCCACGACTCTGATAACCCAGACAAGTAATGTCTGTTTCACATATTTTCAATTCATTATTTTTCTGTACCGATTTTTCCAAAAAATTCTGCTGTACCGTTTTGCTTTGGTTTTTGTGCATCCACACATGCACTTTCTTCTAGTCCCTATGACTTGAACTTGCTTTGTTCTATTTCCATGGATAGTCAATTCAGTGTTTTACAACTGGTCTCTTTGAATACACGGCTTTTCTCCCTTCAAGTAGATAACACGAGCAAATTGCACTCTTCCTTATCAGCTCCTCACTGTGACACATATAGTAATCCCCTAAAACTAACTCACTTTTTAATCGGTCAGCCTTTAGAGGAAAGAATGTTCACTAACCCCTGTCATATAACCCAGTGCTCAAACTTCTTGAGTTCGGGGATCACATATAATATACACATCTAGCATGTGGCATGTCTTGAACAATTAAGTGGATTATTTATCTCCTTTGTTTGGGCAATTAAAACATTTGTATGTGTTTTAATTTGCAGCAGTGTATACTTTGTCTTTGTAATCTGAAGCGAAGCCTGTCTTTTTCTCAGGCTCCGCTACTCTGTGTCACTTTCACTGTGTTTTCCCGCATGCGCACTCCTTTAGTTCCCACAGTCTGAACTTATTTCACCCCTTGCTCTCATTGGGAACTTGCTCTGTGTCTTTGCACAAGCGCCCTTCACGTACCTTTGCTTTCCAGGAATTCCTCTAACACTTTGAGCTTATAATTTTTAAACGTAATGCACACTCTCCACAGAATCAATGAATTCAGAAATATTTCTTTCCCTTACAAATAAATAGTTGTCAGAGACATGGATGTGCACTAATCACTCAGTACTCAACAGAGTGAACTTTTTGAGTTCGAGAATCACAATAAGCACACGCACCTGTCATCATATGGATGCGCTCTGAAAAACCAAACAGCACACATTTTCATGTATTTTTGGGTCAATGTTCTCCCATTTTAAAAATCCATGTTACATTTACATTTATATTTTATTTATTATATACTTATTTCCTTCAATGCTCCGTTATATGCTTTGTACTCAGTAACAAATACTCCTCCTCTGTATTTTTCACGTGCCTATGAGTCACTCCGTTACCATGAGAGCATTGACGTCATAGCTGGTAGCATGGCGTATTGAACTCCTCTATAAGTAACTGGCCTGTGTACTATGCATGTATTCTCTTTTTCCCTGATGAAGGAGACGGCTTATGTCTCTGAAACGCGTTGGATGCTGTAATAAAGAAAGAGTTTTTTAATATAAACTACATCCTGGCAACAGTGGCTTCTTAGCGCGGCTAAAACCCGATTCTCACATATATATATATATATATATATATGCATTTTTTTCACTAAGTCTTCACGGGGCTGCTGCTGGAACCACGCGGACACTCATATGCTTTACAAGGGGTTGTGACTGGCACAACCGCTCCAGGTGAGTGTATCTTTCTACATCCTTACACGGTTAATACCGGGTAAAACCCTATTTGCGCCTTTTTTTCCCCCCTTTCAGCACTTATTCAAATCTGTGAAAATTGGCTGTGTGCCCATTTTGATGCCAGTTCTGATGCCCAGAACCTGTTTGGGCCAGGCTGGAGTGATCTGAATTTGATGTGTGGCATCACTAGGTATGTAAATGTGGTGTGAGATCAGTGGCCCAAAGGCATTTAACCCCTCAAAAACATCAGTTACTTATTCAAATCTGAGAAAACTGGGTTTTTGCCCATTTTGATGCCAGTTCTGATGCCCAGAACCTGTTTGGGCCAGGCTGGAGTGATCTGAATTTGATGTGTGGCATCACTAGGTATGTAGATGTGGTGTGAGATCAGTGGCCCAAAGGCATTTAACCCCTCAAAAACATCAGTTACTTATTCAAATCTGAGAAAACTGGGTTTTTGCCCATTTTGATTCCAGTTCTGATGCCCAGAACCTGTTTGGGCCAGGCTGGAGTGATCTGAATTTGATGTGTGGCATCACTAGGTATGTAAATGTGGTGTGAGATCAGTGGCCCAAAGCCATTTAACACCTCAAAAACACCAGTTACTTATTCAAATCTGTGAAAATTGGCTGTGTGCCCACTTTGATGCCAGTTCTGATGCCCAGAACCTGTTTGGGCCAGGCTGGAGTGATCTGAATTTGATGTGTGGCATCACTGGGTATGTAAATGTGGTGTGAGATCAGTGGCCCAAAGCCATTTAACCCCTCAAAAACACCAGTTACTTATTCAAATCTGTGAAAATTGGCTGTGTGCCCATTTTGATGCCAGTTCTGATGCCCAGAACCTGTTTGGGCCAGGCTGGAGTGATCTGAATTTGATGTGTGGCATCACTAGGTATGTAAATGTGGTGTGAGATCAGTGGCCCAAAGGCATTTAACCCCTCAAAAACATCAGTTACTTATTCAAATCTGAGAAAACTGGGTTTTTGCCCATTTTGATGCCAGTTCTGATGCCCAGAACCTGTTTGGGCCAGGCTGGAGTGATCTGAATTTGATGTGTGGCATCACTAGGTACCGTATTTTTCGGACCATAAGACGCACTTTTTTCCCCCCAAATGTTGGGGGAAAGTGGGGGGTGCGTCTTATGGTCTGAATGTGGCTGCGGGGAATGTGGGTGCTGCGGTGGAGCGGGTCATCGGGGGCACGAGCAGGCTGTAGCAGCCTGCCGTGACCACGTGGACCCGCTCATTTAATATGCACGCCCATCCCCCGCCCATCATCCCTCAGCGCTGAAGCCGGCGCTGACAGGTGGGCGGGATGATGGGCGGGGGATAAACAGCCGGCTCGCATGATCACCCCTGGCAACTACGGCCTGGAGTGATCATGTGCGGCTGTATTCACTGCACCCCGTGCATCATCATCAGCGCGGGGAGCAGTGAATCAGTGTACAGTACTCACCGTTCCCCTGCAGCATCGCTCGTCCTCCCGTCTGTGTCAGCGGCAGCGCCGCTGATTGGAGCCGTCCCCATTGCCCTGCTGGATCGCGATCATCTCCTGTGTTTGTGCCGGCGGCTGAGTGGAGACTAGCGGCGCGCACAGCGATGACGTCAACGCTGTGCGCACGTGTCCACACGCAGCCTCCGGGACACTGGCACAGACACAGGAGATGATCGCGATGCAGCAGGGTAATAGGGACGGCTCCAATCAGCGCTGCCGCTGACACAGACGGGAGGACGAGCGTGTAAAATGATTAAAATTAATACATCTAGTTATCAAATATTTCATAGTAAGACATATACGTTCATAGTTCTGTTTATGTTGTAGGGCATAGGTTATTAATAAAGTTTATAAGGGTAAATATGCCCATATAGAATACTTGAGTGCTGAGCATGGAGGGATATATTTAAATCCTTCCCGAAGCTTCTCGAAGCTTCTAGAAGCTTACGTAATATGGAACTATATTCAACTGTGTTACACTAGAATGCCCTATATGGTTTGAACAGCTGGTATATAATACACGATGGAGGGGGCTACTGGGCGCTCTCCACACTGCCTGCGGTGAGAAGACTCCAGTGCTGCAAGATATGACACGTTGTCCAGGCTAAGAGATGACATCCCCAGCATTGCCGTTCAGGAGCCAAAGAGAGATGGGTAAAGACTTCCCATTGTTCAATATGGACTAAATGAACTCTTTTTACATAAGCTATCAAAGTATATTATTTTTTTCCTTTCTGTAACTGAACCTTGGCAACCATTTTTAAATAGATAAAATACATTTATTTTTTACATTTTTGAGGTCTTTTCTTTCATGCGGCTTTACGTATTTGAAGAAAAATATATTTAAGAGTATATTTTTTAACATTTGGCGAGTCAGCTATTCGTGATTTTTTATATATATATTTTTTTGTTGTTCCTTCACTTTGCATAAGGGGGGTCGAAGTTATCAAAGTCATAAGTATTTTAAGTATCTCCTGCAAAGGATCAGGAATCAACAATTTATAAAAATCACGTAGAACCTAGGAAATACGTATAAGTCAAGTTGCATGAATGTTTTTTTTTTTTTTTTTAAATGAACTTTAAAGTCTTTACAAAGTTACAGGAGTTAACTTTCGACGTATTTTTGAGCAAGAAAGATAAAGTCAGTCCATAAGAAGTATTGGACGTGTTGAATAAGGTGGATCAAGTCTTACAGGATCATCCATCAGATCATCTGATCATTTCAGGTAAGAAAATGGATTTTATCTCTTCATATGTGAAGCAAAGTAAACTTCAGTTCACTTATCCAGATATTTCTAATGTAGAAGAGATTTGGTTACGCTTTTATGAGGAGTGTGAACTTGAGAATTCACGTATAGAATGTGCAAGGTCTTTTAATAGAGAGAAACAGAAAATCAGAAATGTCTGTCATTTAGTCTATGATTTTCACAAGTTAATCGTAGAAAAGTGTAAAAATGGTGGAAATAGACAACCTGAATTGTCAGGAGAGTCAGTGACAGAGAGATCCAAAGACTGCTTAGAACCTGGAATGTCAGTCAGTGATATGGTGAATTCTGACTGTAATGTTGGCTGTAATTTTGTAAATCAGAATTTTGATAATGGCGGCAGACACGTGCTACGTAATCAAGGTGCCTTTCAAGATACTGAGAAAGAAGCAGGAAATGACGTAGTGAAGCCAGAAGGGGGAGGAGCCAGAATGGGACACGTGCAGAAAAGACACGTGGAGAGAGAAAATGGCGACGATCAGTTTCTAAAAATAGAACAGGCTAAGTTAGGGATTACACTTAGAAAAAATTTATTGGACATATGCAAATTAATTCCCGCATATAATCCTAAAATACATGTTTGCAGAAATTCAGAGGTTTTTGAAGGTTCCATCGAGAAGTTAAATTTAACCAATAGTGAGACGAATCAGTTATTCTGTATGTGGTTACCTCAGCATTTTTTTAGACAATTGGCATTAAAAAAGTCTTCTGACAATGAGACATTTGATTGTTCAAATGATAACGACATCATAAGGCTGAAAAATCTCATATTCTGTACAAGGAATGAATCTGATCCAAACTATGAGATGTTGAAGGAATTACAAATTGAACAGAATGAGAGTACGTTCTCATTTATGTCCGTTTTTGAACGTTTATATAGGGCGGTTATTCCAAATGTCAGATTGGATGGAATGATACGTTTATTCATCAAGAAATTTAATTTCCTTGACAATGCAGCCTGTGCGGTGGCATTAAATAAAAAGTCCCTATTCGAATGTACGACATTTATCGATTTTGTTAGAAATCGCCAAAGTCAATCAAAACAGAAATTAATTAATTCTGAAAAACCAACACAAAAAAGGGTGAGTTTTTGTGAAAAACCAACAGTGTCTCCCAGATCCAAATATTTTTGTGACAAAATTTATGAAATTCGCAGGAAATTTCATGTGAATTATAAGTCATACACCCCCCCTCTTTCCTTGTCACCTTCAATGAAAGAGAAAATTGTCACAAAATCTGATACCGATTATCTCAGACAAGCGATTTTTAAAAGCCCTGAAAGACAGAAACAGGTGTCTTGTGCGGATTCTCTCCCCTGGTCACTAGTGAAAGAAAAAAAGTCGTCCAGAGAATTTGATAGGCAGCGACAGCTGGGTGGTTTTCCAGAGAAAGATATTTTTCCTCATTTAAGGAAAAAAATTGAGTTACAAAATAACTTCAATTCCAATTTTCTGGAAATTACTGTAATAAATCGAATCTTGCAAAAATTGAGGTTTGGTTTTTAGCTGGATAAAAGGGGATTTCTGGATAAATTAATTTTGCTATTTGATAATCATAATTTTTCATATACAGTGAATATATTTATATATTAGAAGTAGTGATAGTAAATCAAGGTCATATTTTCATTTAGTCAAATGATAGTTTAATGTTATAAATTTAATAATTTGATCTCTGTATATGAATAATAATATTTAAAATAAAATAATAAGAGAAAGTAACGGATTTTAAGTGTTTCATTTTTATCATAAATACGATAATAATTTTATTCTTTTATTTCCCTCAGAATTTATCAGTAAAACAGATTGATGAAGTATTAACTTTTTATTTTTACATATGTTCTTGTCTTCAATCAGGTAACATATATTTTCTTGTGTAAGGTTAATTCGCGAAAGCATGATTGAATAATAATTATTATTTTCTCAGGTACCAATGGTCAGAGAAGTATACTTGAACGTTTTTTTTTATGAATATATATATCTCCTTTAGAGTTATTAGAAATGTAATCTGAGCTTTGGAATGTAGTAAAACTGCTTGCTGTCTTGGAATGGTGTTCCTTGCACGTGACCAGAGCATGACTTGATACTAAAAGCTAAAAATAAATGTTTGTTCCATGGTCATATGTACAGTGTGTAATACATTGGAATTTGTTTTTTTTCGAGAAGTACTTCAAATTAGTAACATAATCTTTGAAATGCGCATAGAATAATTGGGAATACAGGGATTTGAGTCCGTCAATGTTTTTATGTGAAAGTATGTTACAGTCTTGTGTGCATAGATGTGTCAATGAATGATTGATTGTTTGAGCAGCTGCTAAAGTCAAAGTATTTGGATCCAGAGAGAAAAAAAAAAGAGAATTTTTGTTTTAACTTAGAAGTTATAAGATATGTATGTATACTATATAGAATAAATAAGTTATAGTACATAAGGAATTTATACAAGATATATATTTTAATTCTTAGATATAGTTCTTTAGTATAGAGATATTAGGATTTTTTATTAAGGGTTTATTCTGAATAGTTACATTCTAGAATAAGGTTATAACGTTTTGATTTTTTTATATCTTTTTGTGTTAGTCACTTCTTTTACTGATACACAGATTGGTAATCATTTTTTCTTTTCAAATATGGAAGTGATATTGATAATATGGTCTTGAAGATATACCACACAAATTTTAATTTAATTTAATCTAAACATATTAATTTTTATAATATCATATTTCATGATATTGAAAGGGGGAGGTTTGGTCTCAATCACACACATTTATATTTGATAAATATATGTGTTTACAGGATACTTTAATAATTAATATTTCAAGTACAAAGGAAGAATTGGAAAAAAAAAATATATATTTGAAGTATATCATAATGCATTTATATACTAAGAGAAGTGTATTATTTGCAAGGTTACATGACTTAATTATTTTTATTGGTTATTGATAGGCTTGGTAATTTTATAAGATACTGGTAACATTAAGGTTATGTATTATTAAAGACATAGGTGTTATATACATAGAAGGCCTTATTTTTATTTCAAGTTTTATTTTTATTCTGATTTTCATTTTTCTTTTTATTCCTATTTTTTATATTAATTATTTTAATATTCACATTTTTAAATTAAAATCTTAATTCTACAATTTTATTTTTTTCTTCAGATTTTACATATCTCAATTGAGAAAACACTTCAATATTTAGTTCAGTAATATCTAATATAAGAATATTACTTTATTAAATATGAATCGTATGAAAAGGGGAAAAGTTCCATTTTTTTTTTGGAAGAAAAGATACTTCCTTCATCAATACATACAATTGTTTACTTTCTGGTAATACATTATTTTTATATTAGTATGTTAACACATTAAGGGTGAAATATTACTTATAGTTACACATTTTCTTATAGTAGGTTATTTAATAAATAATAGACAAATCAAATAAATTAAATTAGAGTAATAAAGATGGAAGATTAAGGTACATCTAGGTTTACCTTCCTATATTTACAAATAATATATATTATATTTTTAATCAATAATAATTTATAATAGGTATTATTGTGTTTTGATGGTATCATCCAGTCTTTTCTAAAAGGTTATTTGCTTTGATTTATAATTTACAAATGATCTAACTAAAAGCCACATTGTTGCTTTCATATTTATAATATGATACATGTTATAGGTACACATTATATTGTTTCATACTTTATATTATATTTTGGTTACATTCAACACATTGCCACCTATGGGTTTGGAAGGGTAATGCACCAATGACAAAAAAGGTCATTACAAGAAAATACTATTGTCTATACCATTATGCAATATTTTATCATTCTGAGTATCAATTATATTAATACTTTTACGATAATAATAATAATGACATGGTATTATAGTATTAGAGTTATGGTACGCTGTGACATTTATTAGTGATAGTTATTGCCATATTTGGTATCTAGATTAGGGAATGAATCAGTCTTCAATCAAGATTAGAGAAGATAAAAAGACTTTATATTTTTCCTAAAGTTAAAAGGGATTTTGCAAAAAGGTCCAAAAGGTAACGTCTCAAATAAGACTGTGTAACATACAAAATACACTTACTGTGCTTGCATCTCAGAAACACAATAGTCCTATGATTTCAGGATGGACAATGACACATGGTCTGTGCATTAAGACCTCCCTAAAGTTACTAAGAAGAGCAATGACGTGTTAAAGTTAACCCCTGTCGTGCTGACCAAGAACGTCTTAACATCTGTTATTCGACAACAGGCAGCATGGAGGATAAAAGGTGACTAATGTAAATTGCACTGCACAGACATCAAAGACTTTTGCTATTCTTCTTCTACACTCATGAACTGTGGTTTATCAACATTGGCTATGGACTTTGTAATAAAGAATAAAGTTTATGGACTTTGATCTAACAATGATAAACGCAATACGGGACTCTACTAAATCGGTAACCATTCATTTTTATCAAAGGATTTATTTCTAAGAGACTGTGTTTATGCCGGATTACATCGGAGATAAGAAGACATCAACTCAGAGGACATCATATGGTGACCGGATTTGGTTTTTGCATTTCTTTTTAGGTCTAGCGAAGTATAGTTATATACATTTTTATATGATTGATCAGTCACAGCCTGTCATAACATAAATCCACATTATTATATTATTGAATTTACAAATTAATTATTCTTCATCATTATTATTGATATTAATCCATTATCGCCAAATAAGGAAAGAAGATTTGTTGTTTTAATGATGTATTAATTAATTTTCGGGGTTGCTCCACCCACTTCAAGGGGGAATTGTAAAATGATTAAAATTAATACATCTAGTTATCAAATATTTCATAGTAAGACATATACGTTCATAGTTCTGTTTATGTTGTAGGGCATAGGTTATTAATAAAGTTTATAAGGGTAAATATGCCCATATAGAATACTTGAGTGCTGAGCATGGAGGGATATATTTAAATCCTTCCCGAAGCTTCTCGAAGCTTCTAGAAGCTTACGTAATATGGAACTATATTCAACTGTGTTACACTAGAATGCCCTATATGGTTTGAACAGCTGGTATATAATACACGATGGAGGGGGCTACTGGGCGCTCTCCACACTGCCTGCGGTGAGAAGACTCCAGTGCTGCAAGATATGACACGTTGTCCAGGCTAAGAGATGACATCCCCAGCATTGCCGTTCAGGAGCCAAAGAGAGATGGGTAAAGACTTCCCATTGTTCAATATGGACTAAATGAACTCTTTTTACATAAGCTATCAAAGTATATTATTTTTTTCCTTTCTGTAACTGAACCTTGGCAACCATTTTTAAATAGATAAAATACATTTATTTTTTACATTTTTGAGGTCTTTTCTTTCATGCGGCTTTACGTATTTGAAGAAAAATATATTTAAGAGTATATTTTTTAACAGAGCGATGCTGCAGGGAGTGAGGTAAAGTGAGGTGAGTATGAACGTTTATTTTTTTTTATGTGCCACAGGATGCGGCCATACACCAGGATGGGGGCATATTATGAGCCGGATGGGGGCATATTATGAGCCGGATGGGGGCATATTATGAGCCAGATGGGGGCATATTATGAGCCAGATGGGGGCATATTATGAGCCGGATGGGGGCATATTATGAGCCGGATGGGGGCATATTATGAGCCAGATGGGGGCATATTATGAGCCAGATGGGGGCATATTATGAGCCGGATGGGGGCATATTATGAGCCGGATGGGGGCATATTATGAGCCGGATGGGGGCATATTATGAGCCAGATGGGGGCATATTATGAGCCAGATGGGGGCATATTATGAACCAGATGGGGCCATATGCCATGAAGGGTTATATAGCAGGATGCGGCCACATGCCAGTATATAGCAGGATGCGGCCATATGGCAGGATTACGGTATATAGCAGCATGAGGGACATATACTGTTTATACCAGGCAGGGAGGATCATTACCAGGATGCGGCACCTTAGTAGAGAATTTGGGGACATTACCCCCATAACAGTGTCAGCAGCAGATCCTCGCCCCATAACAGTGTGTCATGACCACATTTTTTGCTTAAAATTTTATTTTCCTATTTTCCTCCTCTAAAACCAGGGTGCATCTTATAGTCCGAAAAATACGGTATGTAAATGTGGTGTGAGATCAGTGGCCCAAAGCCATTTAACCCCTCAAAAACACCAGTTACTTATTCAAATCTGTAAAACTGGAGTTTTGCACACTTTGATGCCAGTTCTGATGCCCAGAACCTGTTTGGGCCAGGCTGGAGTGATCTGAATTTGATGTGTGGCATCACTAGGTATGTAAATGTGGTGTGAGATCAGTGGCCCAAAGGCATTTAACCCCTCAAAAACATCAGTTACTTATTCAAATCTGTGAAAACTGGGTTTTTGTCCACTTTGATGCCAGTTCTGATGCCCAGAACCTGTTTGGGCCAGGCTGGAGTGATCTGAATTTGATGTGTGTCATCACTAGGTATGTAAATGTGGTGTGAGATCAGTGGCCCAAAGCCATTTAACTCCTCAAAAACACCAGTTACTTATTCAAATCTGTGAAAATTGGCTGTGTGCCCACTTTGATGCCAGTTCTGATGCCCAGAACCTGTTTGGGCCAGGCTGGAGTGATCTGAATTTGATGTGTGGCATCACTAGGTATGTAAATGTGGTGTGAGATCAGTAGCCCAAAGCCATTTAACCCCTCAAAAACATCAGTTACTTATTCAAATCTGTGAAAACTGGGTTTTTGCCCACTTTGATGCCAGTTCTGATGCCCAGAACCTGTTTGGGCCAGGCTGGAGTGATCCGAATTTGATGTGTGGCATCACTAGGTATGTAAATGTGGTGTGAGATCAGTGGCCCAAAGCCATTTAACCCCTCAAAAACACCAGTTACTTATTCAAATCTGTGAAAACTGGGTTTTTGCCCACTTTGATGCCAGTTCTGATGCCCAGAGCCTGTTTAGGCTAGGCTGGAGTGATCTGAATTTGATGTGTGGCATCACTAGGTATGTAAGTGTGGTGTGAGATCAGTGGCCCAAAGCCATTTAACCCCTCAAAAACACCAGTTACTTATTCAAATCTGTAAAACTGGGGTTTTGCCCACTTTGATGCCAGTTCTGATGCCCAGAACCTGTTTGGGCCAGGCTGGAGTGATCCGAATTTGATGTGTGGCATCACTAGGTATGTAAATGTGGTGTGAGATCAGTGGCCCAAAGCCATTTAACCCCTCAAAAACACCAGTTACTTATTCAAATCTGTAAAACTGGGGTTTTGCCCACTTTGATGCCAGTTCTGATGCCCAGAGCCTGTTTGGGCTAGGCTGGAGTGATCTGAATTTGATGTGTGGCATCACTAGGTATGTAAGTGTGGTGTGAGATCAGTGGCCCAAAGCCATTTAACCCCTCAAAAACACCAGTTACTTATTCAAATCTGTAAAACTGGGGTTTTGCCCACTTTGATGCCAGTTCTGATGCCCAGAACCTGTTTGGGCCAGGCTGGAGTGATCTGAATTTGATGTGTGGCATCACTAGATATGTAAATGTGGTGTGAAATCAGTGGCCCAAAGCCATTTAACCCCTCAAAAACACCAGTTACTTATTCAAATCTGTGAAAATTGGCTGTGTGCCCACTTTGATGCCAGTTCTGATGCCCAGAACCTGTTTGGGCCAGGCTGGAGTGATCTGAATTTGATGTGTGGCATCACTAGGTATGTAAATGTGGTGTGAGATCAGTGGCCCAAAGGCATTTAACCCTTCAAAAACATCAGTTACTTATTCAAATCTGTGAAAACTGGGTTTTTGCCCACTTTGATGCCAGTTCTGATGCCCAGAACCTGTTTGGGCCAGGCTGGAGTGATCTGAATTTGATGTGTGGCATCACTAGGTATGTAACTGTGGTGTGAGATCAGAGGCCCAAAGCCATTTAACCCCTCAAAAACACCAGTTACTTATTCAAATCTGTGAAAATTGGCTGTGTGCCCACTTTGATGCCAGTTCTGATGCCCAGAACCTGTTTGGGCCAGGCTGGAGTGATCTGAATTTGATGTGTGGCATCACTAGGTATGTAAATGTGGTGTGAGATCAGTGGCCCAAAGCCATTTAACCCCTCAAAAACACCAGTTACTTATTCAAATCTGTAAAACTGGGGTTTTGCCCACTTTGATGCCAGTTCTGATGCCCAGAACCTGTTTGGGCCAGGCTGGAGTGATCTGAATTTGATGTGTGGCATCACTAGGTATGTAACTGTGGTGTGAGATCAGTGGCCCAAAGCCATTTAACCCCTCAAAAACACCAGTTACTTATTCAAATCTGTGAAAATGGCTGTGTGCCCACTTTGATGCCAGTTCTGATGCCCAGAACCTGTTTGGGCCAGGCTGGAGTGATCTGAATTTGATGTGTGTCATCACTAGGTATGTAACTGTGGTGTGAGATCAGTGGCCCAAAGCCATTTAACCCCTCAAAAACACCAGTTACTTATTCAAATCTGTGAAAATTGGCTGTGTGCCCACTTTGATGCCAGTTCTGATGCCCAGAACCTGTTTGGGCCAGGCTGGAGTGATCTGAATTTGATGTGTGGCATCACTAGGTATGTAAATGTGGTGTGAGATCAGTGGCCCAAAGGCATTTAACCCTTCAAAAACATCAGTTACTTATTCAAATCTGTGAGAACTGGGTTTTTGCCCACTTTGATGCCAGTTCTGATGCCCAGAACCTGTTTGGGCCAGGCTGGAGTGATCTGAATTTGATGTGTGGCATCACTAGGTATGTAACTGTGGTGTGAGATCAGTGGCCCAAAGCCATTTAACCCCTCAAAAACACCAGTTACTTATTCAAATCTGTGAAAATTGGCTGTGTGCCCACTTTGATGCCAGTTCTGATGCCCAGAACCCCTTTGGGCCAGGCTGGAGTCACTTGAGTTTGATTAGAGGCATCACTAGATATGCAATTCTGGTGTTAGATCAGTGGCCCAAAGCCATTTAACCCTTTCACTAACATACTTTGGTGCCCACTTTGATGCCCATTTTTATGCCAGTTGTATAATTTTTGCAGCTGATTTTGAGTGTATTTATATTAGGGCACATCAGTGCATTGTATTTTATCATTGTCATGTGTTATTTTTGTTGTTAAATGCATAAAAAACTGAAAAAACTAAATTGCCGAATAAGAAACTGACGAATAAGAAACCAACTTCAGCCCCGAATAAGAAACTGGACGAATAAGAAACCAACTTCAGCATTGTGGCTGTTAAGCTGTTAATCTCTAGCACTTCCCTTTGTGTGTTTAAATACCCTCATTTCCCCTTGCTCTGCTGGTGATAGGTCTAATACCCTTAACAAGTCTTCAGTGCAAGCAGTTGGCTTGTATTCATCTGGAGAAACTTTGTTGTTGTTGCAGGTCCTCTTCCTGAGTCATCTGGAAATAATTGTTTTCTTCCACCCTGTTTGTGATCACTGTGTCTTCTTTAGAGCTTAGTTGAGTTGACTAAGCGCTCATCGCATCTGTTCCCTACTTGTGGCCTATTTCACGGTCAGCCAGGGTCAGCGCATAGGTGCGGAACTTATCTAGGGTGGTGAGGGAGACAGGGGCCAGCAGTAGGTTTGGTCAGTGGGTCACTAACTCCCCCTTGCCTAGACACAGGGTTTCCCCTCCCTTTCGTCATTTGCTTGGTACTTCCCCGTATCTAGCGTGACACTTTCACTAAAGTAATGGGTAAAAGCTCTGAAAATCTGTATTCAGTGAAGATAGATTTTCCCATTACAGAGCTAGGAGATGACATTTGGTGTTTCTAATATTTTATGTAAGGAGGTTAAGGAGAATCTAGAAAGAGGCATTCTGCTGTAAGTTCTCCATAGATGTCACAATAACTATGGAATAGCAGGGAACCAGGACTCTAAAGCTGTCCCTCAAGTTAGGGGGCCCTATGCCATCTCTAATGTCAGGGATACTCCTGATGGTGGAGAGGTCTGAGTCTCCTTCCTGGCGCTGCTCCTGACCACTCTGTCACACAGCATGCACAAATAAAGGTAAACACAACAAGAGGTTCAGGAGGAAAAAGAAGAGCAGGAAGAAAGCAACAGGGGTAAACTCCCCAACCGCAGGAAGCAAAGACCAGTAAGTCTGGGATAACACACCTCACAGACCAACATAAAAATTATAGCTGGCATAGGTGGAAGGTTTCAACCAGCATAGATAGGAGGGGAGATGCGATAGGTCTCACCACACATGTGACCAAAGGATCAAGTAGACCAGCATAGATTAAATCTTGCTAGCTTGCCTATGAATCAGCACACTGCAGATCGATGCCCGAGTCTGCCTGTGTCCATCCCAGACACCAGAGAAACCATTGGGCAGAGTGTCAGAATCTGCAATGTGAACAGGGCCCGACACTGCCATGATAGTCGGCAAAGTTAGTAGAAAACTCTGTTACAATAGAACTTTATGAGAACCAACTGTTATCACCTATCTCAGTAATAGGAAAAATCCACAGCTCAGCCAAATTGGGCAGAGCTGGGGCGAGACCACGCATGATGCCACAGCTCGTCTAATTCATGATGAGCTGTGGAATTCTTTACATGAGAAGTAATCGGCATGAACAATATGTATAACTGGCACCCGGGATGTAAGGCCAAGGAATCCGGCAGCAGAAGTGAAGACTGCCCTAGTTAGTTTGCCACAGAGGAGCAGACTAGATGCTAGACCAGGGCAGAATCTTTTTGCTCTTTTCTATTGGTCATATATAAGGCTATATTCACTTGCCTAGTAATCATCTGATAGAATGGATCCAGTAGGAATCCATTGGAAAAAAGTTGTGCAAACACATCTTTTTTGTCCATTTTGAAAAAATTGTTTTTTGCAGTGTCCATTTTTTTTTTAACATGGGAGTCTATGGAAAACGGATTAGTACACTGATTGCTATATATCTTCAATTTGAAATTTATTTAGAAAAATAAAATCTGATTCTTTTCAAATGCAAGAAAAACAGATGGCTGAATATATACACACTGTAAAATGGCCACCACATTAGCTACCACACTGTATAATGGCCCCCTCACACCACACCAGTAGTATAACTAGAGTCCGATGGGCCCCGGTGCAAAATTTGGACCTGCCCCCTCCCTTGTAGTGTTCTAAATCATCCTATAAAGAAATATGTGCTGCTCTGCCTCCCCCTTCATTATGTAGTAATGTCCCCCATCTATACTAATGTCTCTTATCCTGAGCCACTTCCTGGTATATATGTCCCCATCCTGGGCCCATCATGTTATATATGTTCCTCATCCTGGTATATATGTTTTTCATCCTGGTATATACTTTCCCCCATCCTAGGACCATCATGGTATACATGTTCCCCATACTCGGCTCCTTCCTGGTACATATGTTCCCCATCCTGGTTTATTCTATCCCCCATTCTGGGTCCCTTCCTGATTTATATGTCCCCCTTCCTGGGCTTCCAGGTATATATACCGCACATCCTGGGCCCCATTCTGATAAATATGTCCCACATCCTGAGCCCCTTACAGGTATATATCCCTCAATCTGGGTCCCATTCTGATAAATATGTCCCCCATCCTGTGCCCCTTCTTGGTATATATATATGTACCTCATCCTTGGCTCCTTCCAGGTATGTACTGTATGTCCCCAAAGATACTTCAAGAAGCCCTCAGAAATGGATGGAAACAAAGTGCTGGAGAGTTCTGAAGGGGCAGCAATGAGTCCAGATCTAAATCCCATTGAACACCTGTGGAGAGATCTTAAAATTGCTTTTGAGAGAAGGCGAACTTCACATAAAACAATTTCAAGGGTGCCAACACTTTTGTCCATGACTGTATGTCCCCCATCCTGGTATATATGTCCCCACGCTGCTACATGTGTACCCCATCCTGGTGTATATATGTCCCCCATCCTGGGCCTATACAGGCATATATGTTCCCATTCTGGTTTATCTGTCCCTACCCTGGGCCCATCCTGGTAATATCTGTCATCCATCCTGATATATATGTCTCCATCATGGTATAGCTTTCCCCATCCTGGGCTATCCTGGTAATATCTGTCATCCATCCTGTTATATCTGTTCCCCATCATGGTATATATGTTCCCACCCTGCTATATATGCCCCCCATCCTGGGCCCACCTAGTCATATATGTTCCTGTCGTGGGCGGAGGAGGGGACGCCGCGCTCTCCCACTGCTGCTCGGGTCCGGCTGCCGGATCCCGGGGACTCTAGCGGCGCTCCTCGCCCGTGAGTGAAAGGGGATTTTGGGTGTGGGGATTGGTTATTGTCCGTGACGCCACCCACGGTTGTGGTGATTTGTTGACACCACCGCTGCTCTGTATGGGGATCCCGGGAAGGATGGTATGGAGCAGCCAGTTGTTGTGTTGCCCCTCCGTGGGTAGGGGTTGGTGATCCCGGGGCCCAGTGATTAGGTGGGTGATGCAGGGCTTGGTGGGCGCAGGGACGCGGGGGCAGCGCTGTGCCTTGCGGCACTGTGGTACTCACTCAGCCTGAGACGTTGACACAGTTTTCGGTAAAACACACGGCTGGAAAGACGGTTCCCACGGACGGCTGCACTTGCTTTCTCCAGTAGGTGACGGTGACGGTCCCTCTGTCCTGCACCTAAGTTGATGATGGTTGCGATGGGTTCCCACCGGTAACCCGCTCCCCGGCTTGGATATGGGCCGGAGGAGCCCTACTTTGCCCGCAGGCGCTGGCCCTGAGAAACTGGTGCCCTGGCGGTGGCGGTGTCTCTCTGTAACGGTCGGACTGTTGCCTTCAATCGGGACTTGGTTGTTTGGAGACAGACGTCCCCTTCACTGACGGATTTGGCAAATTATGGCGACTCCTAGCCTTGCCGGGATCCGAGAGGCCCCTGCCCTGGTGCTGACTGTTCCTCGTATACTGCTCCAGACCGCCGGGCTACTACCCGTCCGCGGTCCTTCCAGCAACCTCCGAGCAGTCACCCCTGCGGACTATCACCGCCGTCTGCTGACCTTGCTGTCACTGTCCGGGGCACACAGCCGGACCAACTTCAGGCTTTACTACTGTCACTTCAGCTTCTCTCTTTAGCTCCACTACTGCTTCCTTCTACTTCACTAACTGTTCTCTACTCTAGCCCTCAGCTAGACTTCAACTCCTCTCACTTCCTCCTCCAAACTCTATCCGCCTGGTTCCTCCCGCCTCCAGGGCTGTGTACTCCTCGGTGGGCGGAGCCAACCACCTGGCCCACCCCCTGGTGTGAACATCAGCCCCTGGAGGAAGGCAACAAGGATTTTGGTAGCTTGGGTGTTCCTAACTGGGGTGTAGGGTGTGGTGGTGTGATGACCTGTGACCCCTGGCTTGCCCAGGGCGTCACATTCCCTCTTAGCAAAATGCAGACCGTCCGCGGGCTGCCCGTCCAACACCGGTTTTATTTTCTGAAAAATATGTAAAAAGGTAAACGGTAACATAATATAAATCATAACATCATCCCACAACGGGAGGCACATTTCTTAAGGCTCTGTGCGCACTGGGAAATGAAATTTCCTTGAGAAAATTCCGTATGCTCTCAAAGATTACCGCACCCGCGGTAAAAAACCGCGGGAAACCGCACCCGAAAACCGCATGCGGTTTGCCGCGGTTTGCTGCGGTTTTACCGCAGTATTATTCGCGGCATTGCCGCGGTTTTTCCGCGTGCGGGTTGGGATGTGCTTTATTGCATTCAATGCAATAAAGCACATTGAAAAAAAAAAAAAAAAAGTCATTTCATTCTGAGATAGTAGATAGATAGATAGATAAAGAGACAGAAGAATAGATAGATAGATAGATAGAGGGATAGATAGATAGATAGATAGACAGATAGATAGAGGGATAGATAGATGACAGATCGCTGCATTTCCCACGGTCGGCAGTGAGTTCACATTACCGGCCGTGGGAAATGACCGGTAATTACCTCTGCTGTATTCAGCCTGTGTCTGTGACAGTCGCGGCTGGATGTCAGCAGTGCAGGACGCAGGAGCCGGAGCTGTGGATTATGCCGGAGCGGTGGATTACGCCGGAGCTTTGGTGCGGGAGGGGTTAATAAAATGGTGAACGAGGCTTGTTGGTTTTATTTAAAATAAAGGATTTTTCGGTGTCTGTGTTTATTCACTTTACTTACGGGTTGATCATGTCAGCTGTCACATAGACGCTGCCATGATCAAGCCTGGGGTTAATGGCGGTGGTCCCCCATCACCATTAACCCCTTGTTATATTACCCTGACCGCCACTGCTACACGGCGGCAGGAAGAGCCGAGGACACTCCCGGTGCTGCCGCATAATGGATGCGACAGTGCTGGGGCAGCTGCGGCTGATATTCTCGGCTGCGGGAGGGGGAGTGAGGCGGGGGACATTATCCCTGCCCCTCTCCCTCCCCAGCCTGAGAATACCGGGCCGCCGCTGTGTGCTTACCTCGGCTGGAAGGTAAATATGCAGCGGAGCCCACGTTCCTTTTTTTCTATATTTCCGTTTTCTTTCTATGTGTGTTCTATGTGTCTGTGTCTATGTGTTCTATGTCTATGTGTGTTCTATGTCTGTGATCTGTGTGTGTTTACTCTCTGCACGGCTTCCTCTTCCTGTAATGACATCACTTCCCTGCAAAACCGCAAGCAAGTGATGTACATTACCGGAGGTAAACCGCGAAATACCGCAGGGAATAACGCAGGAAAACGCAGTGAACCGCACAGAATTTGCTGCCTGCGTTATTCCCTGCGGGATTTCACGATTACATTGGAGTCAATGGAGTGAAATCCCGCAGCGATGTGCGGAAAAGAAGTGACATGCACTTGTTTTTGCTGCGGGATTCCCGCAGCAAAACATGCAGCTGTCAAATTCCGCCCAGTGCGCACAGGATTTTTTTTCTCCATAGGATTTGCTGGTGATTCACTGCAGAGATGTTATGAACATTTTCTGCAGCGAAACATGCAGCAAATCCGCGGAAAATCCGCGGCAAAATCCGGTAAGTGCGCACATAGCCTAAACGTTGCAAAACGGTTTACGGTTACGGTCTCCGCTCTCTCCCACCCAAGCAACCTGGCCCTGATGCTGCCCCTAAAACCCAGGCAGCACCCCTTGACCCAAGTCCAGCACAAGTTACCCGAGCGGGATCTGTCCTTCCCCTCCAGAGGGTAGCCACCGGTTCCTGTGGTGGCTGGGCCCCA
The DNA here is from genome assembly GCF_048569485.1 of Anomaloglossus baeobatrachus. Classification (NCBI taxonomy): domain Eukaryota; kingdom Metazoa; phylum Chordata; class Amphibia; order Anura; family Aromobatidae; genus Anomaloglossus; species Anomaloglossus baeobatrachus. The sequence continues at coordinate 176,686,016 of NC_134361.1, forward strand.
GCCTGCTCTGCTGAGGGCCCTCCCTCCAACCTGCCTCTCCGGAGGCGGCAACTGCGGAAACGGTAACGGTAAAACAACTTATTTACAAGCCACTAACGTTTGTGGTTGCCCTGCAAGTTCACGGGCTTGTCCATGAGCAGTTCCTCATGCAACTTTTTAAACGATCCCCACGGGGACAACGGTGCCGGCAACGGCCGGTTTCCTCAATCACGGTAGAATCAGGTGACTTTCACGGTAATCATTTTCTCTTATCATGGTTAAACTTTCAAACAAACAACTCAGTGGTGGTCCCAACGGGGACTGGACAACGGTGCTCCGCTGCCCTTACTGTGCACTTTCGTCCTCCTCACCCGGCTCTGGGTGGAAGAACACGGGCACTAGCCCCTCCAAGGCATAGCAAGCACGGTGAGGAAGGGCCGCCCGATACCCATTATTTCCACTCCGGGGAACATAGGTGGCTTCCGCGCCATGCAGAGCGACGACTCCTTCATCCTCTTCCGACACGGGCTCGGTGTCAGGCCCGGAATCGCTATCATCGGCCTCTGCACCAGACGGGTGGCTACCAGCTGCCATAGCCTCCAGGCTGGCTACTCTCTCGGCCACAGTCACGGAGGGGTGTACGCCCGACGGGCCAGGCGCAGTACGGTGCACGGGTAAGGAGGACGGAGGTGGCGTGGGGCCAGGGGCAGACCGGGTCCCTCAGCCGCAGCGGCCGGTCCCTCGGGGACATAGGGGCATGGGTCACTCACCAGCTCCTCCATCATGGCCTCCATTCCATATACTCGTGCAACCGCAGCTACGTTCTCCACCTCCGCGGTCCACTGTTCCATCAGCCTGCAGATCTGGCTCCGGTAGTGGCGGCAGATCCCTGCCGCTCGGGCCCTCAGCCATGCCGCTGTTCCGGGCACCAGCTCGGTAGCCTCCGCATAACTAGGTGGGGCGGACATTTCTTGCCAGGGTCGGCGGACTGTGGGGGGTCCCAGCGTTTCTGCTTGTACCGCCACCTTCACATGCGTCCAGCCGCCATCGCGTCCCCCTTAGCTTCTTTCCAGCCCCTCCTCTCTCGGGGCGGGGTTTTGGCCTTCGCGCCTCTGCTACTCGAGAAGACGCTCAAGCGGGAACTCTTCGCGCCAAAGATGGCGACTTCTGAAATTTTTCAGCCGGATACCTCCGGCGGTCACAAGGCGCACCTCTACCCAACGGCAGAGCGGTAAGATCCTGTTCGTGACGCCAAGTTGTCGCGAGCGGAGGCGGGGACGCCGCGCTCTCCCACTGCTGCTCGGGTCCGGCTGCCGCGGCTGCTGCGGCCTGCTGCTGCTCGGTGGCTCGAGCGATGGGCCGGATCCCGGGGACTCTAGCGGCGCTCCTCGCCCGTGAGTGAAAGGGGATTTTGGGTGTGGGGATTGGTTATTGTCCGTGACGCCACCCACGGTTGTGGTGATTTGTTGACACCACCGCTGCTCTGTATGGGGATCCCGGGAAGGATGGTATGGAGCAGCCAGTTGTTGTGTTGCCCCTCCGTGGGTAGGGGTTGGTGATCCCGGGGCCCAGTGATTAGGTGGGTGATGCAGGGCTTGGTGGGCGCAGGGACGCGGGGGCAGCGCTGTGCCTTGCGGCACTGTGGTACTCACTCAGCCTGAGACGTTGACACAGTTTTCGGTAAAACACACGGCTGGAAAGACGGTTCCCACGGACGGCTGCACTTGCTTTCCCCAGTAGGTGACGGTGACGGTCCCTCTGTCCTACACCTAAGTTGATGATGGTTGCGATGGGTTCCCACCGGTAACCCGCTCCCCGGCTTGGATATGGGCCGGAGGAGCCCTACTTTGCCCGCAGGCGCTGGCCCTGAGAAACTGGTGCCCTGGCGGTGTCTCTCTGTAACGGTCGGACTGTTGCCTTCAATCGGGACTTGGTTGTTTGGAGACAGACGTCCCCTTCACTGACGGATTTGGCAAATTATGGCGACTCCTAGCCTTGCCGGGATCCGAGAGGCCCCTGCCCTGGTGCTGACTGTTCCTCGTATACTGCTCCAGACCGCCGGGCCACTACCCATCCGCGGTCCTTCCAGCAACCTCCGAGCAGTCACCCCTGCGGACTATCACCGCCATCTGCTGACCTTGCTGTCACTGTCCGGGGCACACAGCCGGACCAACTTCAGGCTTTACTACTGTCACTTCAGCTTCTCTCTTTAGCTCCACTACTGCTTCCTTCTACTTCACTAACTGTTCTCTACTCTAGCCCTCAGCTAGACTTAAACTCCTCTCACTTCCTCCTCCAAACTCTATCCGCCTGGTTCCTCCCGCCTCCAGGGCTGTGTACTCCTTGGTGGGCGGAGCCAACCGCCTGGCCCACCCCCTGGTGTGAACATCAGCCCCTGGAGGAAGGCAACAAGGATTTTGGTAGCTTGGGTGTTCCTAACTGGGATGTAGGGTGTGGTGGTGTGATGACCTGTGACCCCTGGCTTGCCCAGGGCGTCACATTCCTATTCTGGTTTATCACTCCCTATCTTGGGCCCATCCTGGTAATATCTATCATCAATCCTGGTATATATGTCCCCATCATAGTATACATCTCCATCGTGATATAGATGTTCCCCGTTCTGCATAAAAAAAAAAAAAAAAACATCCTACACTCACCTAATCTTAGGTCCTGAAGGCTCCAACGTGGTCAGATCATCGCACTGTCATCACACACAGGACATTAGAGTCCGGTACTGGGCGATGATCTTGCGGCGTTTCGGCTCTAACATCCTGTGCGTACGTGGGTGCCATCATCGTGCTGTTCTGTAGACTGCAAGCTTAAAGAGCCCTACGGTCTACAGAACAAAGAGCAGCAGTGCTGGGAGATCGTGTCTCCCTGCTCTATTGTGGAGATTAATTATTTTGGCGCTGCACACGTCGATGCAGTTAAAAGTGGCAGTAGCTCCTCTTATCATGAGGTCCTGGGAAACTGCACCTTTTGCCCCCACCCCAATATCTACGCTACTCCATCAGAGTTAATAATTGTGACAGAGCTGTTGCAGGAATCTCTGCATTCACACATTCCAGAATCATTTATTGTTTTGCTGGTGTCACCCTAGTTGGCAGTTGCTTGTTTTTTGTCACTAAAGCAGGGAGATTGAACTTTTTTCTATTCTTTCACTCTTAGCAATGGTTCAGTTAAAATCAGAAGAAACTCTGAAGTACAATGTCAGTCTTCTGTTTTATTTTATACAGAAACCAGGATGGGGGACATATATACCAAGATGGGGGACATATATACCAGGATGGGAACATATATACCAGGATAGGGGACATATATATCAGGATAGAGGGCAATATATACCAGGATGGGGGACATATATACCAGGATGGGAACATATATACCAGGATGGGGGACATATATAATCAGGATAGAGGACAATATATACCAGGATGGGGGACATATATATCAGGATAGAGGACAATATATACCAGGATGGGGAGGATATACAGTTAGGTCCAGAAATATTTGGACAGTGACACAATTTTTGTTATTTTAGCTGTTTACAAAAACATGTTCAGAAATACAATTATATATATAATATGGGCTGAAAGTGCACACTCCCAGCTGCAATATGAGAGTTTTCACATCCAAATCGGAGAAAGGGTTTAGGAATCATAGCTCTGTAATGCATAGCCTCCTCTTTTTAAAGGGACCAAAAGTAATTGGACAAGGGACTCTAAGGGCTGCAATTAACTCTGAAGGCGTCTCCCTCGTTAACCTGTAATCAATGAAGTAGTTAAAAGGTCTGGGGTTGATTACAGGTGTGTGGTTTTGCATTTGGAAGTTGTTGCTGTGACCAGACAACATGCGGTCTAAGGAACTCTCAATTGAGGTGAAGCAGAACATCCTGAGGCTGAAAAAAAAGAAAAAATCTATCAGAGAGATAGCAGACATGCTTGGAGTAGCAAAATCAACAGTCGGGTACATTCTGAGAAAAAAGGAATTGACTGGTGAGCTTGGGAACTCAAAAAGGCCTGGGCGTCCACGGATGACAACAGTGGTGGATGATCGCCGCATACTTTCTTTGGTGAAGAAGAACCCGTTCACAACATCAACTGAAGTCCAGAACACTCTCAGTGAAGTAGGTGTATCTGTCTCTAAGTCAACAGTAAAGAGAAGACTCCATGAAAGTAAATACAAAGGGTTCACATCTAGATGCAAACCATTCATCAATTCCAAAAATAGACAGGCCAGAGTTAAATTTGCTGAAAAACACCTCATGAAGCCAGCTGAGTTCTGGAAAATAAGAATTATTCTTACCGATAATTCGGTTTCTAGGACCTTCCACGACAGCATAGGAGGTTGTCTCTCCACGCCCTAATTGGGACAGGAAGTTCAAGAGGTTTAAAAGGACCCTCCCACCTCCCACAGCCAGTGTCTTACAAAGAATCCATAGCATATGAGAAGTACTACACATTCAGGAATATATGAATACATAGGGGAGGGAATTACCTGCTGTCGTGGAAGGTCCTAGAAACCGAATTATCGGTAAGAATAATTCTTATTTCTCTAGTCCCTTCCACGACAGCATAGGAGAAATACCAAAGAATTGATACCTAGGGGGGGACCACAGCCTGCAGGACTTTCCTGCCAAAGGCCAAATCCCTGTTGGAATCCAGATCCAGACGATAATGCTTCGTGAAAGTATGGAGCGAAGACCACGTAGCCGCCTTGCAGATCTGCTCAGGGGAGGCCCCTGCCCGTTCGGCCCAGGAGACAGAGGTAGCCCTGGTGGAGTGCGCCGTGAATCCAGTAGGTGGAGAGAGATGCTGAGCGAGGTATGCATCTCTAATTGCCCGCACAATCCAGTTGGCGACGGTACTCTTAGCCACCTTCTTGCCCTTATTGCGGCCAAAGGGCTGGATGAACAGGTTAGAATCAAGGCGCCAAGAAGCAGTAACCTCTAGGTAGTGCAACACTATCCGACGGACATCCAAAGAATGAAACACTTCCTCACCCGGAGTCCGAGGATTCTGACAGAAGGAAGGCAGGACGATGGACTGCGAACGGTGAAAATCCGAAACCACCTTGGGAAGGAAGGAAGGGTCCAGCTGAAAAACAATGCTGTCATCTCTGATGGTCAGGTAAGGTTCCCTAACAGACAAAGCCTGAAGTTCGCCGACTCTGCGAGCAGATGTAATAGCCACAAGAAAAGCAGTCTTGTGAGAAAGGGAACGAATGTTACAAGAGCACAGAGGTTCAAACGGAGACTGAGATAGTCCTGTAAGGACCACATTGAGATCCCAGCGAGGCGTCAGGACCCTCTGACGTGGACAGAGTCTACTAGCGGACACAAAGAACCGACGGATCCAACGATGATCTGCCAGAGCCGTGTCAAAGACTGCACTGAGTGCTGACACCTGAACTTTCAGGGTGCTAGGCCTAAGACCTAAGTCTAAACCACTCTGGAGAAAGTCCAGAATCTGCGCAATATTAGGCCGAAGAGGGTCAGGAGGCCGAGAACCACACCAGGAGGAAAATCTCTTCCAGATTTTGTTGTATATACTATTAGTCACAGGTTTACGGTTCTTCTGTAGCGTAGCCACAACTTTGTCAGAAAGCCCTTGGGCCTTCAGTGCCCGGGCCTCAGAAGCCAGGCAGCCAAGTTGAGTTTCTGGGGAGCCGGATGGAAAATCGGACCCTGGGACAGTAAGCTGGGGTCCGAACCTAAGAGGACTGGGCCGTCGATTCCTAGCGTCATGACCAGGCTGTACCAACTCCTCCGGGGCCACAGAGGGGCTACCAGTATAGTTGGGACCCCCTCGTCTCTGATCTTCCTCAGGGCCCGTGCGAGAAGAGGAAGAGGGGGGAACGCGTAAGCGAGGCGAAAGGACCAACTGTGGCAGAAAGCGTCTACCCCTAACGCCTCGTCCCTTGGGTTCAGGGAGAAATATGTTGCGACCTTGCGATTCCCTGCCGAGGCAAAGAGGTCCACCTCTGGTGCACCCCACCTTGCCACTAGAGAGCAGAACACCGCCTGATCCAGGCTCCATTCCCCTGGATGAACATCCCGACGACTCAGGAAATCCGCCTGAAGATTGAGGGAGCCCTTCAGATGGACCGCAGAAAGGGAGAGCAGAGATTGTTCTGCCCATTGAAAGATTCGGGAGGATACTGACTTCAGGGCGCCTGAGCGTGTACTGCCCTGATGGCGGAGATGTGCCACTGTTGTGACATTGTCTGAATATACCAGGACGTGAGAGTCCCGGACGAGGTCCAGAGCCGCAAGGAGGGCTTCCCTGACTGCCCTGAGCTCCCTGTAGTTGGAGGATTGGGAGCTGACGTAAGGACTCCAGACCCCTTGAAATGGGGAATTTGCCACCATTGCCCCCCATCCTCGTAGGCTGGCATCTGTGGTCAGTGTAACCAGGGGTTTCTGAGTCCAGGCAACCCCCACCTGCAGGTTGGCGGGACTCAGCCACCAGAGAAGGGATGAGGAGACGGACTCCGAGAGGCGAAACCTTCTGTTTAGGGATGACGGGAGTCTGTCCCAATGTGCCAGGATATGATCCTGGAGACACCGAGAATGGGCCTGAGCCCACCTGACTGAAGGAATTCAGGATGTCATGGAACCCAGAGCTGACATAGCCGCTCGAAGCTTCGGGCGAGCCTGCCTGCGAAGCTTTGATATTTTGGCTAACAGAGCTATCCTGTGGCCCTCTGGGAGAAAAGATGCCTGTCGGAGTCCAGCAGCACTCCGAGAAACTGCCGAGTGGAGGAGGGGGTTAACTGTGATTTTTTGAGATTGGGAATCCATCCCAGAGACCGAAGGATTCCCAAAGACCTTTCCACATGGCTCCGGAGGGTTGGAGCAGATGGAGCCATGAGAAGAAAGTCGTCCAAATATGGAACCAGACAGATACCCTGCAACCTTATGAAGGCGACCACCTCTGCCATGATCTTGGAAAAGATCCTTGGAGCTGAGGAGATCCCGAAGGGAAGTACATTGAATTGGAAATGAAGTACTTCCTCCCCGTGAAGCACCGCAAACCTGAGGTATTGCCTGTGTCCCGGATGGACGGGTACATGGAAGTAGGCGTCTTTCAGATCTATAGAGGCCATCTGATGGTGTAGACCTATCAGGGGAATAGCTGATTTCACCGACTCCATCTTGAACCGCCGGTACCTGACCTGACGGTTTAGACGTTTTAAATTGATAATTATACGGACGTCGCCGGATGGCTTCTTGACCAGGAAGAGACGGGAGTAGTGTCCTACCCCTTCTTCCTGACTCGGGACTGGGGAAACGACCCCCGAGTGCACTAGCTCTATAATCTTTGTGTACAACAGAGCCTGTGAACCCGGTGACGCCAGCGCCGTGACTCGGAGACCCGGAAGAGGGGGGGGAATGAATTCTATGAGAAGACCGTCCGAGATGATCTTCAGAACCCATTGGCAAGTGGTTATGGACTGCCACTGGGGAAGAAACGCTGAGAGTCTTCCCCCCACCCGGGCCGAGTCACTGTTTGTCCTGCTGAGGACGTTGCTGATGGGGAGGGATGAGGATGTTTCTCCCTCTACCTTTGGGATAGCTCCACCTGCCAGCCTTCCTTTTCCCTCTGGGCTGGGAGGCCTGAGGCATCGAGGGACGAAAGGACCGCTTCCTGTTAGGTCTAGGATCGGGCAAGGCCTTACGATCGGTCGCCTTGTCCAGGATATCATCCAGGGCAGGCCCAAACACTAAATCCCCTTTAAACGGAAGTGAACAAAGCCTCATTTTGGAGGTGGAGTCTCCGCTCCAGGCCTTAAGCCAGAGGGCACGTCGGGCAGAGTTAGAAAGCACCGAGGTCCTGGCTGCCAGGCGGACAGATTCCACCGAGGTATCTGCCAGAAAACAGGTAGCCTTCCTAAGCAAGGGAAGGGATTCCAGTAATTCCTCCCTAGGGGTCCCTTGGGAAATATGAGCCTCCAACTGGTCTAACCACCTAATTAGGGACCTGGATACGCAGGTGGAGGCAATGTTGGCTTGAATAGAGGAAGACGATGCCTCCCAGGACCGCTTCATCAGGCCCTCTACCTTCCTATCCATCTGATCCTTCAGTTGGGAAGTATCCTCAAAGGGAAGAGCCGTTTGCTTAGCCACCCTAGCCACCTGAACGTCTACTCTTGGGACCTCCCAATGTAGTCCCGAAGGTTCCAGAGGAAACCGGCGTCTAAGGTCGCTCCGTACCCGCCTCTCAGGAAATTCCCATTCCTGAGAGACAATATCCAAAACATTGGCATGAACTGGGAATCCCAACTGTTTGACTGACTTCAGGCCAGCAAACATTTCGTCCTGGATTGAAGGAAGAGACTGCACTTCCTCTAAACCCATAGTGCTCCGAACTGCCCCAATAAGATCCCCCAACTCTTCCGAGTGAAATAGAAAGGACTGGTCAGACCCCCCAGATGGAAATCCTTCATCAGGACCCTCAGAGGTGGAATCAGCGTCCTCCTGATCAGATGGGGTCGACAGGAGTCTCCTCTTTTTTGGAGGAGAGGGTCCAGGAGCAGGGCCAGGAGCAGGGTCAGGAGCAGGGCCAGGAACAGGAAGGGAGGCCAGAGAGGCCCTAATCTCCTGTTTCATCATGGACCGCAACTCATCTATCAGAGATGGTTGTTCGGCCCTAATAATCTGCTCCGTACATTGCTGGCAAAGCTTTTTATCCCATACTGCAGGGAGCTTCTTTATACAGATAGGACATTTTTTAATTTTTCCACTCTGTCAGGTCTATCAGGCTTATCGGACTTGTCAGCTTTTTCTGACTTCTCAGGCTTCTCTGATTTTTCATTTCTGTCAGTTTTCTTGGTGGCCTTGTCCTCCTAGAAAACACAGACCATAGAGCCATAAATCATCTGATGAGACCTATGTCCGAGGGACCATTCCCCTCCATACTCACAGTAGCAGGGGGCACACTGGGTTCTGCAGATGCAGCTGCAGCGGAAGACATGACAGGGAGCACGGTTGCTTACCATGATCTGATGTCTTCGTGGCAGCCCTTATGCAAAAGGGCCTGCCCCCCCAGTGACGGTGCACGTTCCCCGCCTCCCGCATCCGGTCCTGGGCAGGCCGTGTCACCGTCGGCGTGCCTCCACGCTGCCTCCGCAAACCGGAAGCGCTCGACCGGAAGTCCGCAAGACCGGAAGTCCCGCCCCCGGGAGCACCTCCGGATCGCTCCGGCAGCGTGCATGCGGGAAGCGGCCGGCGGCTCAGGGAGGACGCCGGCCGGGGAGCTCAACAGCCTGCATCACCCCTCAGGAGGATCCGGAAGGCTGGAGCAGCGGTCCCCCACAGCGTGAGGGAACAGCAAGGGAGGAGCGGTGAAGGCCCGACCGATGCTGTCCGGCTTAAGGTAACAGGGGAAGAAGGAAAAAGAAAAAAAAAAAAAAAATATACTGTAGTTCGCCGGCCACCACAGCATAGGAGAAAAAACAAAACCTCTCCATGCCCCATGGGGACAGGAAAGACATTGGCTGTGGGAGGTGGGAGGGTCCTTTTAAACCTCTTGAACTTCCTGTCCCAATTAGGGCGTGGAGAGACAACCTCCTATGCTGTCGTGGAAGGGACTAGAGAAAGTAATCTATGGACAGATGAGACAAAGATCAACCTGTACCAGAATGATGGGAAGAAAAAAGTTTGGAGAAGAAAGGGAACGGCACATGATCCAAGGCACACCACATCCTCTGTAAAACATGGTGGAGGCAACGTGATGGCATGGGCATGCATGGCTTTCAATGGCACTGGGTCACTTGTGTTTATTGATGACATAACAGCAGACAAGAGTAGCCGGATGAATTCTGAAGTGTACCTGGATATACTTTCAGCCCAGATTCAGCCAAATGCCGCAAAGTTGATCGGACGGCGCTTCATAGTACAGATGGACACTGACCCCAAGCATACAGCCAAAGCTACCCAGGAGTTCATGAGTGCAAAAAAGTGGAACATTCTGCAATGGCCAAGTCAATCACCAGATCTTAACCCAATTGAGCATGCATTTCACTTGCTCAAATCCAGACTTAAGACGGAAAGACCCACAAACAAGCAAGACCTGAAGGCTGCGGCTGTAAAGGCCTGGCAAAGCATTAAGAAGGAGGAAACCCAGCGTTTGGTGATGTCCATGGGTTCCAGACTTAAGGCAGTGATTGCCTCCAAAGGATTCGCAACAAAATATTGAAAATAAAAATATTTTGTTTGGGTTTGGTTTATTTGTCCAATTACTTTTGACCTCCTAAAATGTGGAGTGTTTGTAAAGAAATGTGACAATTCCTACAATTTCTATCAGATATTTTTGTTCAAACCTTCAAATTAAACGTTACAATCTGCACTTGAATTCTGTTGTAGAGGTTTCATTTCAAATCCAATGTGGTGGCATGCAGAGCCCAACTCGCGAAAATTGTGTCACTGTCCAAATATTTCTGGACCTAACTGTATGTGGTGCCCCAGCGGTCTGGTTGCCACAGTAGTGTTGTCCCACAAAGATCAATACTAAGCCTGGAAGCAAGAGGGGGGAGTCCCATGGCCAGTAATTACCTACAAACAATGCAGTTCCTACTCAGGTCAGCAGGGGGAGCTCTGTCCTGGGGGAGGAGTTAGTGAGGAAAAACGGTTATAACCAGTCAGTTTTCGTCAGAGTGAGTTTTCAGTCAGAGAGAAAAGTGGCAGTTGAGAGCAGACGGCTGAGGAGAGAGGAGCTTGAGTGATGAGCTGGAGTAGTGCGGACATGCAAGCTGGGGTCTGGGGCTAAGATAGCTCAGCCCAGAAAAGCGAGGTCTGCAGAGAGGCACAGGAGGAAGATTCTGGGGAGAGCGGAGCTGAACCGGCTCGCCTCAGAAGAAAACGCCACAAACCGGACACCTGAGTCCGTGGTTACCAGGGTGCTTGAGGCCCGGTAACGGAATCCAAAGGGCAGGAGGACTGCAGGTCTCCTGGCCCCAAAACAACCCGAAGGTACAGCCGCACATCAGGGACTCTGAGTCGTTGCCATAAGAGCGGCACCAGTGAATGCCCGCGCAGCCTACCATACGGGTAACAGGTAGTACTACAAGTCCCAGCATAGAGGGCCTCTGTTGGACTAACGCAGCGGGGTCCTGTAGAAAAGACGAAAGGCGTAGGGAGAAGGCCTCAATACTCACCTGGCCAGGGAGATACCCCCCAACTGCTTCCAGGCCGACCGGATCGCTACCACCATCTGTACCGGTCTGCCAGGACTTCACCGGTTGTGAAAGAGTAAAAGGAAGGAGGTAAAGAAACTAGTGTGTTGGTCCATTATTATCCGTATCCCAACCCCGCACTCTGAAGTTCACCGGGTTCCCAAAATAGACTTTGCAACCGTGCCCCGGGGTCTCGCTCCATCTGTGGGGAGCACAATCACCTCAGCTGCACCATCGCCAACTGCCCCGGGGAACCCGCAGAGCAGCGGCGGCCCACATAGCCGCAAAACCACAGGTGGCGTAACGAATTTTACCTAATATTAACTATAACTCCCTTCATCATCATCTCCCCTTATTATTAAAAGACACCGCAAGGGTCACGGAACCGGATCTCTGCCACCGCTGTACCCCCAGTCCTGGGCGAGTGTGTCATATATACCAGGATGGGGGACAATTATGCCAAGATGGGGACATATTTACCAGAATGGAGGATATATATATATACCAATATGGGGGACATATATACCAGGATGGGGGACATATATACCAGGATGGGGACATATTAGAGATGTGTCGGTCGCGAACGATCCGACACAAAGATCCGGCACCCTGTTGTGACTGACAGGAACCGGATCCCCAAAGAGAGACACTGAAATCTCTAAACGGCTCTTTTTGCCGCTGAAACCCCGCCCACCCGTGGCTAAACCCCACCCACTCAACAATCTAATTGGTCCCTTGTAAGTGGGTGGGGTTTAGCCACGGGTGGGCGGGGTTTCAGCGGCGTCACTATAATCTTAAATATGTGTTCACCTGGGGTGAACACATATTTAATAAGGAGCCGAGAATGATGCGAATGAGCCGTCTCTTTTTGGTGAGCAGAGCCATGGGAACCGGATCACCAAAAAGAGCCGGACTGCCCATCACTAGGACATATATACCTGGATGTAGCCAAGGATGGGGATATCTATACCAGGATGGGGGACATATATACCAAGATAGGGGACAATATATACCAGGATGGGGAGGATATATACCAGGATGGGGAAATATTTACTAGAATTGGGGACATATATACCAGGATGGGGGACAATATATACCAAGATGGGGACATATATACCTGGATGTAATCAGGGATGGGGATATCTTTACCAGGATGGGGGACATATATACCTGGATGGGGGGCATATATACCAGGAAGGAACCCAGCATAGGGAGCATATATTTCTGGAAGGGGCCCAAGATGGGGGGCATATATACCACAGAGGGGTCCAAGATGGGTTCATAATATATACTAGATGGGGACATATATACTTGGAAGTAGCCCAAGATGGGGAAAATATGTAACAGGATTGGGGACATGTATACCAGGATGTGGCCCATGGTGAGACATTATTTACTACATAAATGAAGGTGGAGGGGGGCACCAGGTCCAAATTTTTGCGGAGCCCATCGGAATTTACACCACTATATGACTGCCATCTGCGTGGTGGAGATGTGATAAAGGCCTAGGTCCTCACACTGTGGCAGATACTGGCGCCATCTCCTGCCCTGAGCGGGGCTGTACACGCCGCGCCATCCCAGCCTGCACAGAGAGCACATGGCGCAGGCAGAGCAGGGCGCAGAGACACGGCGCAGAGGCGGAAGGGGCGGCTCCTCCTCCTCCCCCTCACTATATCGCGCTGCCTCTCCTGCGCTTCCTCCTCAGTCACCGCGTGGAGAGAGAGGGGCAGAGATCAGTCATGGCGGCTGAGACGGGTAAGCCTCATGCTGCAGCCCCGATGATCAGCTCCGGGTGTAGCGCCGTCACCGGCCCCGATGAGGATGATCCCCGCAGTAATGAGTGCTCTTATCATTACAGGGTCCAGGAAGTCCAAGAAGCGCAAGAGTCAGACGCCGGGGGAGATCGCGGTGAGTGCGGGCGGGAGCGGCTCCTCCGGGAATGACGGTTTACTTTTGCAGCTAGAGCGATCTGCTTTCCGTTTCCCGCCGACTGTCCGGTGCGCGGAGCACGTGGTGCGGCCTGCGGGAGCCCGGGTCTGCAGCGCCACGTGTCTGCGCGGCGGTAACGGGCGGGGATATATTTATACACGTGTAATATCTTATTTAAATGTGGAATCGTCAGTCTTGGGCCTAAAAGGGGCTGTCCACAAGTAATGCCTCTGCAGGGACAGGAGTCCTCTGTAGTGACAGTTTCCTGCATGTGCAGGGCTTTATAGAGGGGACGTTCCCTGATCTCTGGGGTCTCGGCTGCAGGAACCTGCTCCTATCCGCAGAATCCGGGCACTGCTGGGCTTACTGAGGCTGGAGTCACTCATGAGGATGGGATCACACAGCATGGACGTCAGGCTTCAGACTGGAGCGGGTCAGCTGCATAACATGCATACTGTGTATGATAATATTGCCTATGGGGCCGCAGCGCACGCTCCCGCCCGCAGCCCCGGCCGCTATGCCCTGTGGGGCCGCGGCGCACGCTCCCGCCCACAGCCCCGGCCGCTATTCCCTGTGGGGCCGCGGCGCACGCTCCCGCCCACGGCCCCGGCCGCTATTCCCTGTGGGGCCGCGGCGCATGCTCACGGCCCCGGCCGCTATTCCCTATGGGGCCACGGCGCACGCTCCCGCCCACAGCCCCGGCCGCTATTCCCTGTGGGGCCGCGGCGCACGCTCCCGCCCACAGCCCCGGCCGCTATTCCCTATGGGGCCGCGGCGCACGCTCCCGCCCACGGCCCCGGCCGCTATTCCCTATGGGGCCGCGGCGCACGCTCCCGCCCACGGCCCCGGCCGCTATTCCCTATGGGGCCGCGGCGCACGCTCCCGCCCACGGCCCCGGCCGCTATTCCCTATGGGGCCGCGGCGCACGCTCCCGCCCACGGCCCCGGCCGCTATTCCCTATGGGGCCGCGGCGCACGCTCCCGCCCACGGCCCCGGCCGCTATTCCCTATGGGGCCGCGGCGCACGCTCCCGCCCACGGCCCCGGCCGCTATTCCCTATGGGGCCGCGGCGCACGCTCCCGCCCACGGCCCCGGCCGCTATTCCCTGTGGGGCCGCGGCGCACGCTCCCGCCCACGGCCGCTATTCCCCGTGGGGCCGCTATTCTCCGTGGCGCACGCTCTTGCCTGCCTCTCCAGCCATTATTCCCTGTGGGGCCGCAGTTGGCCTTTTCTGTCAGCCCTGCAGAAAATTAATGGTGATGTTGGGTGTCTACCACTTTATAATTGGGCTATAACCTCCCTAGTCTGCTGATCGATGGTGGTCTTGACAGACACACCCCTGGAGACCTCTAAGCTGTTAATCATCCTGTTAATAGGGGCTTATTTGTGTGATAACCCCTTCATAACCTTGGATGTATATTTACCGTACACTGTGGGTTGTTCCTCCCTTTTATGCGGGCGCTCACACAGAGCCTGCATGTGTTGGATGATCTGAACTGCCATCATCTGCCTCTAATAGGTGCGGGTGGATTGGAGATCATCTGAGCCTATTAATCTGTTGACTCTGACAACAGGACTTACACACTGGTGGGGAGCTCTTCGTTCCCTGTCCCCGTGATGTGATTGTGGGGTGCTGACAGGCTGTCATGACAGTTTGGGGGGGGTTCAGCTGATGACCCCCTGCCACTGTCATTACGTAGTTCACCCCTTTAAAGTCTTTTCGGCTCTGACTGGTCAGTGGGGAAAACCAATGTCCATGAGAATATGGGGGGTGTCCCTGAAGTTGGTCGTCACCTAAAGATGTGACGTAAGGTAGCGGTATGTTTAATGGAGGGGAACTTTAATGCAGGGTCTGATTTCTCTACAGTCAAGCAATGAACTATGGGTAAAAAATAAAGTATGGGGACTGTTGGTGACCCAGGTTCAGGCACAATGTTGTCCCTGTGGTAAGTACTGAGGTCCTGGGTTCAAAGCCAACCAATGGGCAGTGACTTTAATCCCTTCTATAGGGAGCTTTGGTTGTGAGCCCCCTATGGGGACAGTGCTGACTAGGTCTATAAAATAAACTTTCTTCAGCGCTCTATTGGGAGACCCAGACGATTGGGGTATAGCTACTGCCCTCCGGAGGCCACACAAAGCACTACACTAAAAAGTGCAAGGCCCCTCCCCTTCTGGCTATACCCCCCCGTGATATCACGGGTTCTCCAGTTTTAGCTTTGTGTGCGAAGGAGGTCAGACATCCATGCATAGCTCCACAGATTTTAGTCAGCAGCAGCTGCTGACTATGTCGGATGGAAGAAAAGAGGGCCCATGTAGGGCCCCCAGCATGCTCCCTTCTCACCCGTGGATGGTGTTGTAAGGTTGAGGTACTTATTGCTAGTACAGAGGCTGGAGCCCACATGCTGTTTTCCTTCCCCATCCCCATGAGGGGCTCTGGGTGAAGTGGGATCTTACCGGTCTCCAGGCACAGAGACCGAGCTCCATCCACAGACCCAAAAGAACCTGCTGGATATGGAGCTGAGTATCGTCAGGGACAGGGCCCTGCTACATCAAGGTACTCTGTGTTCCCATGCACATCGCGCCCACACACACCAGCATTGCTGGGAGTGTTAGTGCGCCGGGGACAACAGCGCGGAGCGCTGGTGCTATTATTCACTGCAGCTTTGCTGAGTGAATTTATGTATTGAAAACGGCCGCGCCGGCCGCTGCTGGTTGTTTTTTACATTGTGGCGCGGCTGGGACTTGTGGTGCGCCGGGGGACTTCGGCGTCGGCCGTGCACATAGGACGGCCGCGCTTATTACTAGAGTCCCCGGCTTTGCGGCCTAGTTTTCGTTTCGTTCCCGCCCCAGCCCTGCCAGTCAGAGGAGGGGCGGGACGCTGTACAGTAGCTCAGCGCAGGGAGCTGGAGTCTGCTTTGCATTCTCCAGCCCCCTCTCACTGAACACAGTGAGACGCCGGGTTCCCGCTCTTGGCTGGGGCTCGCCCACGGCCCGCCCCTCTGCACAGGACGGGGAAGAGAAGCCGGCAGCCATTATGGTTTCCACTCTGGGAGAACGGAACCAGTCACAGGTTTTTGGGCGACCTCGCACCCGCTCTTGTGCGGGCGGTAAGCAGTACTGACACCACTAATGCTGAAGTGGGCTTTTGGGCTGTGTGCTGATATGCTATGCACTGTACTGTACTGTCGCTATTCTGGGCAACAGCAGCAAATAAGCAATGCTGCTGAGGCACAAGCTTTCAATGCTTCTTCGTTTGCATGTGCTGCAGTGTTTACTGTCAGATTGGGCAACAGCAGCAGTAGAGCAATTTGTGCTAAGGCACGAGCTTTCAATGCTGCTTCGCTTGCATGTGCTGCACGGTTTATTGTTATGCTATACATTCACTGTATGTCGCTATTCTTGGCTAATGCGCCCAGATAAACAGACAAAAGCAGCAGTAGAGCAATGGTGCTACGGCACAAGTTTTCAATGCTGCTTGACTTGCATTGGCTGCAGTGTTTACTGTCATGCTTGTATGCTATACATTCACTGTATGTCGCTATCCTTGGCTAATGTTCCCGGATAAATAGACAACAGCAGCAGAAAGGCTAGGGTGCTAACGCGCAAGCTTTCAATGCTGCTTGGATTGCATGGGCTGCAGTGTTTACTGTCATGCCCGTATGCTATACATTCACTGTATGTCGCTATCCTTGTCTCATGCTCCTAGATAAATAGACAACAGCAGCAGAAGAGCAAATGTGCCAAGCCACAAGTTTTCAATGCTGCGTGTACTACATGTACTGAAGTGTTTATTTGTACTTCATGCTTGTATGACTATTCACTGTACGGTCGCTATCCTCGGCTAGGCTCTTAGATAGCTAGACAACAACAGCAGAAAAAGACAAGTTGCCAATGCACGGGCTTTCTATGCTGCTTGTACTGCATATCATACGGTTTCAGGACCCCCAGTGCGTGCAATTGCTCAACCGGGGTCTCTGCTATATGTGGCCAAAGGAACCACCTGTGATCTCTGTCCAGAGACAGGGACGAAGTTGCAGTTTTTCCGCTGATATATTGTCTGTGACTGACATCTT
Organism: Anomaloglossus baeobatrachus; assembly: GCF_048569485.1. Lineage (NCBI taxonomy): Eukaryota > Metazoa > Chordata > Amphibia > Anura > Aromobatidae > Anomaloglossus > Anomaloglossus baeobatrachus. The sequence continues at coordinate 176,703,171 of NC_134361.1, forward strand.
ACAGACTTTGCACCCCAAGCAGACCGTGGGCAATATGGTTGCAATGACCCTGGCCGCCCTGATCTGGAGCATCTCAAGGCGCCAGAGTGATTCCAGGCATCCCAGAGAGCAGGCATCCGACACGGTCGACAGTCCCAGATGGCCTAAGCGGGCTCGCTGGCATTAGCCCTCGACTACATCACTGGGCAAGGTCCCAGCTGGAGTACTCTCTGTACGATGAGGCAGACGTAGCTGTTCAGGACTCTGTTCCTGAGACCGCTCTCAATCCGGATACACCGGATGGTGACGCTATAGTGAATAATCTTATTGCGTCCATCAACGAAAGGTTGGGTATTTCTCCCTCAACTCCTCCAGTGGAGGGGTCAGCTTCACAGCAAGAGAAATCTCTATATATTGAGTACTTGTTTAGCACTCTGACTCCAGAGACGCAGTCCAGAAACGACACGCTTATCACGATAAGCGTTTCTCCGACCGTATTAATGAGACACGTGTCGCTCCCCCTGACGTGGTCAAGCGCTAGACCCAGTATCCAAATGTGGATCCCCCAATCTCCATGCTTGCAGCTAGATCTATAGTTGTAGTGGTGGATAGGACTTCACTTCAAAATGCCATTGACAGGCAGATTGGCCTCTGGTTGCAATCTGTCTATGAAGCTATCGGCAGGTCGGCTGCTCCGGCAGTCGCAGCCGTGAAGGCACTCCAAGCTATTTCAGCTAGTATTGCGCAGAGGGTCGCTGTCACAGGTACTCTCGGTCCCAGCAGCGTCTTTAACTCGCAATGTCGGCATGGCGAATCATGCTGTTATTGCTGTCCGAGACTCTACGAGCCGGACGTCAGTGGCATCCGCCAACTCCGTGTTTTTACGCAGAGGCTAGTAGTTGAGAGATTGGAACAGAGGCTGCTTCCAACGAAGTGCTTAAACAGGTTGCCTTTATCTAGTGATAGTCTGTTGGTAAGGGTTGAATGAAATCATTCAACTATCCAAGACGACTCAAAAAGCCCAGAAGGGCATAGATTCCTAGCGGGCTCAATTCACGCCCGGGGAAGGCAGCCGGAGGATCCGCTACCAAAGCGTTTTCCTCATAATTTTCAGCCCTCTCACTCCGCAACCGCGGGGGGGCAGACTCCCCCGCTTTAGCGGCATTTACCTACCGCAGGTTAAGGGCCTGTGAGTGAGAGTCAGTTTGTTTTCAAACTACCGCACCGACCGAGCCGAGGCTCTTCTGCAGGCGGAAAGAGCGGTAATCCCTGTTCCTCTTCAGGAACCAGATACGCATTTTGCCCCGACCTGGTCGTGGTGCCAAAATAGGACGGCTCCTTCCGTCCCGTTCTGGACTTTATACTGCTTAACGAGCACGTGAAAACCAGGCGGTTCCGGATGGCATCACTCCGCTCCGTCATTGCCTCTCTGTCTCAAGGAGTTTTCCTAGCTTCAATAGACATCAGGATGCTTATCTACACGTGCCGATTGCTCCGAGGCACCGGCGTTGGCTACGATTCGTTATTAAAGACGAGAATATTTCGTTTCGTAGCCATACCCTTTGGCTGGCGACAGCCCCACGGGTGTTCACCAAGTTCGTGGCAGCAGAGGGAGCAGTCCCGCGCTCTCACGGTCACTCTGTGATCCTTTACTTGGGCAATCTACTGGTCAAGGCACTCTCCTTTACAAGCATGCCAACACAACCTGAACATGGCGCTGGACCCTTCCCAGAGTTTCGGGTGGGTCTTCAACTTTTCAAGGTTGAACCCAATCGCTGGCATCTCCTGGAGAGTTTTCACACTCTCTCAGCGATAGTGAAGCTTCCGCTGGACAAACAGCGTTCACTACAGACGAGGGGACAGTCTCTCCTTCAAGGAGGCGCCTCATCCAGAGGCGAGTTTTAGCTTTTCCAGACGGTCAAAGACCATCTTCAGAGGAGTCCACTCTTCAACTCAGTGGTCTGGAGCTCTGGGCAGTGTATCTTGCACTGCAAGCCTTCCTGCAGTGGCTGGAATGCAAATAGATCCGAATTCAGTCGGACTATCCACAGCGGTGGCATACACCAACCACCAAGGCGGACTACGCAGTCGACAAGACTCCCAAGAGGTCCGGCGGATTCTGCTATGGGTAGAAGACAGAGCATACACCATATCAGCTGTTCACATCCCGGGCGTACGACACTAGGAAGCAGACTTCCTCAGTCGCCAGGGCGTGGACGCAGGGGAATGGGCTCTGCACCCGTTTGTTTGCAAGAATTCTGTAGACGCAGGATGAAGACGGACGTCGACGTCATGGCTTCTCGGCAACGACAAGGTCCCGATTTTCATGACGCGGTCTTACGATCAAAGAGCTCTGGCGACAGGCGCCTTGGCTCAGGATTGGTCACAGTTCCAGCTACCGATTGCTGCCACACCATCCTCGTCGCCCCAGACTGGCCGGGGAGGTCGTGGTACCGTGATCTGTGGCATCTCACCGTCGGTCGACCGTGAGCACGACGTCATTGCCACCATGAGACGGGCTAGCCAGCCGCGGTCTGCCAAGATCTACCACAACTCGTGGAAGATATTCTTATCTTAGTGTTCTGCTCAGGGAGGGTCTCCCTGGCCATCGGCATTGCCTACTTTGCCTTCCCTCCTGCAATCTGGTTGGGAAAGAGGTTGGTCGCTCGGCTCCCTTTAAGGGCAAGTCTCGGCACTATCCGTGTTCTTTTCAGAAGCGTCTAGCACGTCTTCCTAAGGTGCGCACGTTACTACAGGGGGTTTGTCATATTGTGCCCCCGTACAAGCGGCCGTTAGATCCATGGGATCTGAACAGGGTACTAGTTGCTCTCCAGAAGCCGCATTTCGAGCCTCTGAGGGAAGTTTCCCTTTCGCGCCTGTCACAGAAAGTGGCCTTTCTGGTTGCGATCACGTCGCTTCGGCGAGTGTCTAAGCTGGCGGCTCTGTCATTCAAGGCTCCCTTCCTAGTGTTCCACCAGGACAAGGTAGTGCTGCGCCCTATTCAGGAGTTTCTCCCTAAGGTTGTATCCGCGTTTCTTCTTATTCGGGATATACCCTTTCCTTCCTTTTGTTCTCATCCGGTTCTCCGGTATGAAAAGGATTTACAGTTGTTAGTTCTGGTGAGAGCACTCAGAATCTACATTTCCCGCACGGCGCCCATGCGCCGCTCTGATGCATTTTTTGTCCTTGTCGCTGGTACGCGCAAGGGGTTGCAGGTTTCTAAAGCCACCATGGCTCGATGGATCAAAGAACCAATTCTTGAAGACTACCGTTCTGCGGGGCTTCCGGTTCCTTCAGGGCTGAAGGTCCATTCTACCAGAGCCGTAGGTGCGTTCTGGGCATTACGACACCAGGCTACGGCTCCACAGGTGTGCCAGGCAGATACCTGGTCGAGCCTGCACATTTTTCACCAAACATTATCAGGTGCATACCTATGCTTCGGCGGACGCCAGCCTAGGTAGAAGAGCCCTGCAGGTGGCAGTGGCTTCCCCATAGGGGAGGGCTGTCTTGCAGCTCTAACATGAGGTATTTCTTTACCCACCCAGGGACAGCTTTTGGACGTCCCAATCGTCTGGGTCTCCCAATAGAGCGCTGAAGAAGAAGGGAATTTTGTTACTTACCGTAAATTCCTTTTCTTCTAGCTCTTATTGGGAGACCCAGCACCCGCCCTGTTGTCCTTCGGGATTTTTTTGTTGTTTGCGGGTACACATGTTGTTCATGTTGAACGGTTTTTCAGTTCTCCGATGTTACTCGGAGTTAATTTGTTTAAACCAGTTATTGGCTTTCCTCCTTCTTGCTTTGGCACTAAAACTGGAGAACCCGTGATATCACGGGGGGGTATAGCCAGAAGGGGAGGGGCCTTGCACTTTTTAGTGTAGTGCTTTGTGTGGCCTCCGGAGGGCAGTAGCTATACCCCAATCGTCTGGGTCTCCCAATAAGAGCTAGAAGAAAAGGAATTTACGGTAAGTAACAAAATTCCCTTCATCAGAACAAATTAAAGTGCTTTCCACTCTTAAAAGGTCCGGCACATTCCTTCCTGACACCCTCTACTGTAAATGTACAATCCCTAGAGAGCCTGGGGTGGGGGCAGGACAGCTCTGCTACATGGCTAAATCTAAAAGCTCTGTGACAGAACGGCTGCAGCCAGTAATCTAAGTGATACATGATTGGATTCAGAATCTTTTCCTACATTTTGCGAAAAAAAACCTGGAAACCACCAACAATAACTATATGCAAAAGCATAAAAATTGTATATCTTTTACATAAATTACACAATGTCTCAACAAATGGCACCCCTCATGGGCAGAGTACTATATTGGGAACACTTAGCTGCCCCCCCATATAAATAAGTTAATGTAATAGTAACACCAGACCAAAGACTACCAAAATGCAGTACTACTTCATTATTAACAATATACAAATGAAACACAAGTGTCAAAATCAAGCAGGTGTTATATCACATTATATATGCATAATCATGGTCCCATAGTAGACGAATCATACCTACAAACGATGAGCAAAGAGTATGTCGGCGTCCCCCACACCCAACGCACGTTTCGCATGAAAGTGGAACCCCTTTTTAATGTAGTGTTGAAGTTGTACACATAGAGTTTTAAGAAAATAAAAAAAAAAAATTAAAGCCACAGTACTACAAGCGGCATATGTGATGAATGACACCGTGACCAATGAATTAAAGCCTAGTTCAAGTACATTGTACAGAACTGTCTTCTCTCCCCTACAGGATATACAGCATGAAGAAAGCTTCTTGATACAGCCAGAGTCCAAAATCGCCCAACTGGATACATCTCAGTGGCCGCTACTCCTAAAGGTCAGTAGCTTTACCCCAGTTGTTCCCTGGTGTAATGACCAGTTGGGCTTGGTAACACTGAGCAGAGTCTGTGCACATATGGTAAAAGGACATGATACCCTGTCTAGGCCACAGACCGTCAGTGTATACAGTATATGTTGTATAGCGGTAGGAAATGGCTCCTAGATCAGGGTTACTGTGTCGGGTGTAACCTTTGTCCGCTCAGTAGATTACATCTACAATGCTAAAATTATATACAATACCAGGCAAGATGGTGCATGATTTGGGAGCAGCAGCTTGATCTTTCATGCAGTTTGAGTGACTTGAGCTCACACTGACTGCACAGCTTTACCTGCAGGAAAGTTCAAGCTGCTTCTAGAACATAAAGACCCTGACAATGCAGAATCGTATTGGGTACATTTTTTTTTTTTTTTTTTTTTTTTTTTAACCTTGTTTTTATGTCTTTACTAATCTTTGTATTCTTTTGGCAGAACTTTGATAAGCTCAATGTGCGGACAACGCACTACACTCCCATCCCGTCCGGATCAAACCCATTGAAGAGGGACATCACAGAGTATATTAAGTAAGTGATCAGGTACGTACACTGAGCGCCACTCTTGTCTATGGACTGTGAAGCAGAGTCCGTGTGCACAGAGGCGAGCTGCAGATTGGATAAAGCCTGTGGACAACAGTGGTGCTCCTATTAAGGGGGATGTTTTTGTCCCCTTTCCCTCCCACTGATTGGACTGAAAAGAGTTGATGCACAAGAGCCTTTTAACTTTCTAATGGATCCAGTATTTGCTTGGGGGCTCTGGCCCGGCCCACTATGGGGGGGCTCTGGCCCGGCCCACTATGGGGGGGCTCTGGCCCGGCCCACTATGGGGGGGCTCTGGCCCGGCCCACTATGGGGGGGCTCTGGCCCGGCCCACTATGGGGGGGCTCTGGCCCGGCCCACTATGGGGGGGCTCTGGCCCGGCCCACTATGGGGGGGCTCTGGCCCGGCCCACTATGGGGGGGCTCTGGCCCGGCCCACTATGGGGGGGCTCTGGCCCGGCCCACTATGGGGGGGCTCTGGCCCGGCCCACTATGGGGGGGCTCTGGCCCGGCCCACTATGGGGGGGCTCTGGCCCGGCCCACTATGGGGGGGCTCTGGCCCGGCCCACTATGGGGGGGCTCTGGCCCGGCCCACTATGGGGGGGCTCTGGTGTATGAACCCTTGTAGATATGGCTATGGCCTATACTAGCTAAAGGGATCCTGTATGTCCTCGCATTGTAGAAGACCAACATGTAAGGTGTCAGACCTATTTTTCTCTTTACGTACATGTGGAATGATCCTTAGTTTCTCCTCTCTTCAGAACAGGTTTTATTAATCTGGATAAACCCGCTAACCCGTCCTCACATGAGGTGGTCGCATGGATTCGTCGTATTTTAAGGGTCGAGAAAACCGGTCACAGCGGCACGTTGGATCCTAAAGTCACAGGTTGCCTCATTGTATGTATCGACCGCGCCACTCGACTGGTGAAGTCACAGCAGAGTGCGGGTGGGTAGTCTCGTCTTGTTCTACTCATCCTATGTGTGCGCTCTAATGTGTACAATGCTGATGCCCATACTTCTATTTTTGTCTTGTAGGGAAGGAATATGTCGGTATTGTCCGTCTACATAATGCGATCGAGAACGAGATGCAACTGTCCAGGGTAAGGGTCTCCCCCGGCAGGGTCCGGTCATGTTGCGCTCCCTCCAGCTTACATGATGACACAGTTTATCCATTCTCTGATCCTTGGTCGCTCTCTGATGCACATGCTTTCCTGTACTGGAGTCTTGTGTGCTCGAAACACCGCTGGGGCTGGTGACCTGCGTCCTGCAGCGTGACCGGCCCCTGGTGCTACGAGCAGGAGATTATTGACGAAGGTCAAGAAGAGGCTTTGCTGTCTGATAAACTTGTATTTCTGGGTATTTATACTGCATTGCTGTATATAGAATATATTGATTTTTTTTTTTTTTGTTTTTCCATCCCATGCAGGCTCTTGAAACCCTCACTGGCGCACTGTTCCAGAGGCCACCATTAATAGCCGCTGTCAAGAGGCAACTACGTGTGAGAACGATCTACGAAAGCAAACTCGTAGAGTATGACCCAGAGCGTCGGCTGGGTGAGTAACGAGCTAAAGATGGGGATTTGTGGCTGTAAAGGACTGTCACGTAACAATAGCCCCTAGTTTTATTACATCCACGTTTGGAGCAGGCTCTGTAGCTGAGACCGCTGCAAACATGGCAGGTGCCTGCTATCTTATGGCAGGGTCTTCTGGTAACAGCTGTGATCTTGGCACAGATCCCTAACGTCTAGGTGCTGCTGTCAATCATTGGCAAATGGCGTCTGCGCACATCAACCAAACCAGTCGCCCTTGGTTTTTTTTTTTTTCCTTCAAAAGTTCAGTATATGGCAAAATGGTTGCATTGCTCCTCTGGGTAATCAAATTGTCTCTTCAGTGCGGAAGGAGATTAACGCTAGGGCCACCTATTGGAGGTAACAGGCCTTTTGACTTTTAGGATTGCTAACAAGCCTTTTCATGACTTTGGTTTTATGACAGATCAGAACCTCAATTTGCAGACACGGTGTTTTGGGGTGATTGTCCCTCGTCAGTGGAAAGTATGAAGTCTGGTCTGGCTGAATGAGAACCACTGACTGACAGATTGGTTTTTCAGTCTCCAAGGACAACATTTTCCCCTTAAACCCCACTATATGTTCTCATTCAGCCAGATCAGATCTCATACTTTTCACTGACGAGGGACAATCATCCCAAAACGGTGTCTGCAAATTGAGATTCTAATCTGGCATAAATCCTAAGTCCTATGAAAAGGCTCGTTAAAGGGCCGCATTTGGCTTTTAGGATTGCTACTTCCAATAGGTGACGCTAGAGTTAGTCTCCTTGTTCCCTGAAGAGACAATATGGTAAAATGGTGTCATTTATTGCAACTTACCATAATTTTTGTTTTATAAGACTCACCCTAAATTTATGGAGTGGGAGAAGGGGATTCGTCTGTTAATCTGGTTGTATAGCAGGTCACTGGAGGCAGTGGTGAAGTAGTGCAGTGGGTGTGAGTCAGGAACATCCAAAAACTGTCAGCGGTGCGGGCTTTAAACAAATTTCACCTGGAGTTTTTGTGTGCGTAATTTGAGTTATCTGCTTAAAGACTAGCCAAGATCCTCATTGCCACGCACTGCATCCGGGCGCCACTTTCCTTAAATCCGCTGCTTAGCGATCAGTGGGCTGGAGGCAGCGTGTGCGCAGATGAGATCTTGAGCTGAGAGCTCAATCTGCGCATGCGCCATTATTTGAAGCACTGACATTTTTAGGGTGTCCCCTGCCTCACTGCCTGCAGCATTACCTCTGCCTCCTGCTACCCCTCTCCACCACTCCCCGGTTAGCTACATTCGGCTTATAAGAAGCACCCCTCGTTTTTCTTCCAAATTTTTGGCCGAAAAGTGCATCTAATGATCCAAAAAATACAGTATTCCACAAATAAAACCTCTTAATTACCAGTGGGTCAATGGCATAATAAGCTCTATAGTTCTTAAAGTAAGGGGGTAAAAATGGCCTGCTCCAGAAGGGGTTAAAGGGCAGCGCAAGGCATGAGCCATGGGATGTATGTGGACTCTCAAGAACTTCATGTGATGCTGACATGTATCTATCACCCAATAACTGATAGCTCTTGTTGAGATAGATGGATAGATATATCTATCTATTTTTATTGACCTGCTGTAACGATGGCCCTTTTATCCCGCAGGCATATTTTGGGTGAGCTGTGAAGCCGGCACGTATATCCGAACTTTATGCGTCCACATCGGTCTGCTTCTCGGGGTTGGTGGTCAGATGCAGGAACTTCGCAGGGTCCGTTCGGGTGTCATGGGAGAGAAGGTAAGGGACTGATGGTATACGACTCACCCACCCCCAAAGCGTTGAGTTCAACCACAGGCTTCTCCCTGCGGTCTGGTAGTTAGCTTTGGGACATTATTAAGCTCACAGGACTTTATGGCACATTGTGTCTTGTCCTTTGAGCTGACAATTGATTTCTGTATAATATTGCCTATGTCGACTTAATTCTTTAATTTTTTTTTTTTCATTCTAGGACCATCTTGTCACAATGCATGACGTATTGGATGCTCAATGGCAGTATGACAACAATAAAGACGAAAGCTACCTCCGTAGGGTCATCTTCCCATTAGAGAAGCTGCTGGTGTCTCATAAAAGATTGGTTATGAAGGACAGTGCAGTAAGTCGGCTTTTTACTTTGCACCTGGCAACACTACTTCCGCAATCTGAACAGTAGCCAATTTATGGTTTTACTTTCTTTTTAAAGGTTAACGCTATATGTTATGGGGCAAAGATCATGCTCCCTGGTCTTCTGAGGTATGAAGATGGCATTGAAATCAACCAGGATATTGTGGTCATCACAACCAAGGGAGAAGCTATCTGCATTGGTAAGATGACCCCACTGTAGTTGCTGCTTCAGTGTTTTTAAATCTTTCAGTCCTGAACTCTCAGAATTTCTCAAAATGGCTTAATGTTCTTCTTGATACCAAGCCAGCTTCCAAAAGCTTTCGCCAGACTGCACGTGCAGATTCTCTCTGCCTGCTGCCGTTCCGGAGCAAGCTCTGCACTGATAAGCTAATCCCATAGCTGTTTCTTCAGGAAACTGCCCTGGCACTTGCTGGACTTTCGTGGCTGTCTTGAAGCCTTCACAGCAATGGAACCTCTTTTGAAGTTCTTGATGACCTGACAAATGGTTTATTTAGGGGCAATCTTACAAGTGGCAAGGTCCTTGCCTGTAAAGTTTATTTATTTTTTTTTTCTTTTCAACAAAATAACTATTTAAAGCGCCAGTTTGCAATTTTATCTGATTCCCTTTCCTAACAATCTAGAGCTAATGCAAATGGCCATTAAACCTGATGAGGCAAAGTTTCTGACAACCAAAATTTGTCAGTGTCAAAACTTAACTCCTTCCTATTTCAGGAAAATCACATATACAGTAGACTAAGCAGCAGTAGACTAAAATCTAGTAAGAGCCTATCTTTGTAAATTTAAGCATCTAATGAGTATGCGCAGAGGTTTAAGTGTGAAACCACTTGTTGTGAATGGTGAATCCTGTGTCATACTGCCTATGATGATGATGAGAAACAGTTTGCCAATATAAAGTGAGGATAGGATCTGATCAGTATGCTCAATACATAACAATCACCCTGTCTTTTTCAGCCACTGCCCTTATGACTACAGCAGTAATATCTACATGTGACCATGGTGTTGTGGCAAAGATTAAACGTGTTATTATGGAGCGGGACACCTATCCGCGGAAATGGGGCCTTGGTCCGAAGGTAAGACTACTCCTAATCGGTGGCTGATGTCCATAGATGAGCCAGATGATGCATGCTAGATTTGTGAACTTTGTAATGATGACTCTACATCTATCACCCTATGACTGATGGCTCTTGCTGCCTTTTCGTATTGGCCCAACAATTTTTCAATCTGGACACAAGTTGATTTTTGCATTTTCTGACACTTTCCAGGCAAGTCAGAAGAAAATGATGATTCAGAAAGGCATGCTAGACAAGCACGGGAAACCCAACGAGAACACGCCAGCGGGCTGGAGCCAAGGCTATGTAGACTACAGGTGACGGCGGTACCTTGTATACTACCCCCTTCTCCCCACCCTTCATGTATCCAGTGCATTAATCGTCGGGTCTGTCCTGCAGCTCAGCACAGAAGAAAGTGACTCCTGCGGAAGAGAAGACTGTGACGGGCGCAGAAGTGGAGACCCCGGCAAAGGTGAGTGTGCATTACCCTTACATGCAGGAAGTTATCCCCTTTTTGCCGGCCCATGGTATTATAGGGGAGTCGCCCTGCAAAATAAACCGCCTGTTCCTGAGCAAAGATGCAGCGTGCGCCTTCTGTTCTGGGATATAGCGGACACATGACAGTTTGTATTGCTCTGCTTTATAGCACTTTAGGCTTACTCTATTTTGTTTTTGTGCAGAGGAAGCATGTGAGCGAGTCAGAAAGTGACACCGCAACACCAGTGTCCTCCAAAAAGATAAAGGTAAGAATTGGGACCATAATTTGTTTAAACCAAAAAACTGCATCAGAGAAAAGTGTGAACAGGTGCCAACTGCTAAAATTACACAATACAAGGATACAGCAGCAGCACTGTAAGCGCCAAGACATGTGCAAACATGGAAAACATAAAATTTTAAATATACTTAATGGGAACCTGTCAGGCGGGTGAATTCTTGCGCATTCCCTCTCGCCCCGCAGTTCCCTCGCCTATTACGGGCAGAGCCAAAAAGATAGATGCGGGTGATGTTGTCCACATCTCCAGGCGAAATCTCACGCCTGTGCAGCAAACTGATATACAAATAGCTGATAACAATTATCATTCTGGTGGATGAGGGCTGAATGTAAGGATCATGATTTAAGTCTAGCTGTTCTCTCCACAGAAGAAAACCGAGAGCAGTAGTGACGGTGAAAGTGCCTTAAAACCAAAGAAGAAGAAAAAAAAGAAGCACCAGGAGGAAGAGGAAGTGACGGAAGAAGCACCACAAGTAAGTACTATTCATCCTTGGGCCCCCGTGTTGGATGTCTACAGAAAGTGAATCTGGTCTCTTGCCCTTGATGGACAAACTAACAAGTCTATGTTCCATATTATAGGCCCATATTAAGGAAGATTTCCCCCTATTTAACTTGATGCACTCAGAGGACACTATAGTGGACTTGGCAAGATTTGTGTTTATTTAAACTATTATTTATTTATTTTTTTTTCCCTTTCTAGTTGACAAAAAGCATGAAAAAGAAGAAAAAGAAACATAAAGAAGATTCCGAATAAAAATGTAAATTTCTACTCAGTGGTGGAGAGCGAGGCTCCGGCTACTGCAATACTTTGTCCTGTTTTAAGGATTGTATAGACTTTATATATTTTTTTTTTTTTTTTTTTCCCTCCTACATGAATTGTACATGAATTGATACTAAATGGTGACTGTTTTTAGGGTGGTGCCAAAAAATGAAATATCCCATGGATGTTTTTGGAAAAATCTTCTTTTTGTTAAACTTATTTTTTTTTTTTTCTTCCTAATAAACATTCATTTTTACAATGTGTGCATCAGGTTTCTTGCTTCAGTGACCTGCAGGGGGTGGTAATGGGTTTCCTTTGTTCAGTAATCAGCAGGGGGTGCTCTGGCAATGGCTCCCAGTCTGCAGCCCTAAACCATGCCTATTTATTGGCCAGGCTCAGATGGTGTATACTGGTGCGAAGGGTAGACATTTTAGGTCCAGTCATTAACCCCTTAGCGATCTATGACGTACTGGGTACGTCATGGCTCCCTGGTACTTAAAGACCCATGACATACCCAGTATGTCATGGTGAAATCGCAGCTCCGGTGGCTGCGATTGGTATACAAAAACCTTAGATTCGGGGAGGAGGGGACCTCTGCCTGACCTCAGGAGGGGTGGTGCCTCCTCCCCGGACCTACGGAGGCTGTGGTTTCTTCAGCGCTCTATTGGGAGACCCAGACGATTGGGGTATAGCTACTGCCTCCGGAGGCCACACAAAGCACTACACTAAAAAGTGCAAGGCCCCTCCCCTTCTGGCTATACCCCCCCCCGTGGTATCACGGGTTCTCCAGTTTTTCAAGCTTTGTGCGAAGGAGGTCAGACATCCATGCATAGCTCCACAGATTTTAGTCAGCAGTAGCTGCTGACTATTTCGGATGGAAGAAAAGAGGGCCCATATAGGGCCCCCAGCATGCTCCCTTCTCACCCGTTGATGGTGTTGTAAGGTTGAGGTACCTATTGCTGGTACGGAGGCTGGAGCCCCACATGCTGCTTTCCTTCCACATCCCCCTGGGGGGCTCTGAGGAAGTGGGATCCTGCCGGCCTCAAAGCTCTGACGCCGGGCTCCATCCACAGACCCATTTGAACCTGCTGGATACGGAGCTGGAGTACCGTTCAGGGACATGGCCCTGCACCATTACAGGTACTCTGTGTCCCCGTACACACAGGCACAGCACACTCCAGACTTGCTGGGTGTGCTAGTGCGCCGGGGGACAGTAAAGGGTTACAGTCACTGCAGCTTTGCTGAGTGACTTTGTGTATTGGGAACTACCGCGCCGGACGCTCCGGGAGCGGCGGCGCGGCTGGGACTTGTAGTTCGCCGGGGACTGGGCGCCGACCGCGCTTTTACGGCGGCGGCGCTTATAAATCCAGTCCCCGGCTTCTGCGGCCTAGTGCCGCTTCGTTCCCGCCCCCTCCCTGTCACTCAGGGAAGGGGACAGACGCTGAGCAATCAGCAGCGCCGAGGGCTGGAGCCTTATTTACATGCTCCAGCCCTCTCACTGCACACTGTCGGACGCCGGATTCCCGCTCTGACTTGGGGCACGCCCACGGCCCGCCCCTCCTCACACGAGCTGGGGAAGACGCCGGCAGCCATTACTGCAGTCCGAGCTCGGACTTTCGGCAACCAGGCAGGACGGTGGCGACCATACACCCGCTTATAGGCGGGCGGTAAGCGGCACACATAGTGCTGACCCCAATATATACTGCAGTGTGTACATGTGTATTTTAACTGCATAGGTCGCTATATGCCCGCTTGGAGAGCGACACATCAGCAGCAGGAAAGCAGGTGTGCTAAGGCACAGGCTTTCTAGGCTGCTTGTATTGCACGTACTGAAGTGTTCATTTGTGTTTATGCTTGTATGCTATACACTGCACTGTACAGTCGCTAGTCTTAGCTATATTCTCCTGGAATGGCTAGACTACAGCAGCAGAAAACCAAGGGTGCTGGGGCACAGGTTTTTTTCTATGCTGCTTGTATTGCATGGGCTGCAGTGTGCATTTGTACTTGTGCTTGTATGCTATACATTGCACTGTATGGTCACTCTTCTGGGCTATATTCCCCTAGATGACTAGTCTACAGCAGCAGAAGAGCAGAGGTGCCAGGGCACAGGCTTCTATGCTGCTTGTATTGCTTGTGCTGCAGTGTTCATTTGTACTTTATGCTTGTATGCTATACATTGCACTGTACGGTCACCAATCTTGGCTATATACTTCTAGATGGCTAGTCGGCAGCGGCAAAAAAGCAACACAGATTTTCAGTGCTGTTTTTACTACATGGGATGCTGTTCATGACACCGTCCCATTGTGTGCATGCTCCCCTGTAGCACTTCGTCTGCCGGGGTCTCTAGCACTTCGTCTGCCGGGGTCTCTACTAGTCGTGGCCAAAGAAACCAACTGTCATCCCTGTCCAAGGACAGGGACGGAGTTGCAGTTTCGACAGATATATTGTCATAAGATAGAGACTTGCAGTCCAGACAGGCCATGGGCAATCTTCCTGACCAACCTCATTTGGAACGGGGGGGTCCCAGGAGGACTCTCTGTATGATAAGGCAGCTCTCCAGGACTTTGATCCTGACATCGCTATCAATCCGGATACACCGGATGGTAACGCCATACGGAATGATCCTATAGCGTCCATCAATGGAAGGTTGGATCTTTCTCCCTCAGCTCCCCCAGTGGAGGAGTCAGCTTCACAGCAGGAGAAGTCCCTTTTCAGTATCTCAAACGGATATTGAGTATTTTTCTGGCCACGCTGACTTCAGAGAAGCAGTCCAGAAACACCACGCTTACCAGATAAGCGTCTTCTCCAAACGTTTTTAAGATACACGTTATCCCTTTTCCCCTGACGTGGTCAAGCGCTGGACCCAGGGTCCAAAGGTGGATTCTCCAATCTCCAGGCTTGCGTCTAGAGCCATAGTTGCACTGGAGATGGGGCTTCACTTAAAGATGCCATTCACAGACAGATGGACTCTGGTTGAAATCTGTCTAGGAGGCTATCGGCGTGTCGGTTGCTCCGGCATTCACAGCCGTATAGGCAACCTAACCTTTTCAGCTGTTCTTGCGCAGCTGGCCTTGAGCACATGTACATTTGTACCGCAGAGGCGTCCGTAACTCCGCAATGTCTGCACTGCGACTTACCCTATTAATGCTGTCCTAAAAGTACAGTTGAGGTTTCGGTCCTTCCCAAGCTCGGGCAGGTCCCAATTGTCCTCGTGCAAAAGGGCTACAAAACCTCAGACGGGCTCAGATTCCGGCCGGGCTCAATCACGCCCAAGGAAGGCAGCCGGAGGAACCGCTACCAAGGCGGTCTCCTCATGACTCTCAGCTCTCTCTCTCTCTCTCCGCATCCGCGGTTGATGGCAGACTCCCCCGCCTTTGGCGACATTTAGCTGCCACAGGTCACAGACCGGTGGGTGACGGACATTGTGCTCACGTGCACAGGACAGTGTTCTGTTCTCGTCCTCCGACTCCATTCTTCAGAACGGCCCCACCTCCCCACCGAGCAGATGCCCTGCTGCAGGCGGTGGACGCTCTAAGAGCAGAAGGAGTGGTGATCCCTGTCCCCCCTCAGGAACGAGGGCGAGGGTTTGTACTCCAATCTCTTTGTGGCTCCAAAAAAGGACGGCTCCTTCCGTCCTGTTCTGGACCTAAAACTGCTCAATAAGCATGCGAACGCCAGGCGGTTCCGGATGGAATCCCTCCGATCCGTCATTACCTCAATGTCTCGAGGAGACTTCCTTGCCTCAACAGACATCAAAGATGCCTATCTCCACGTGCCAATTGCTACGGAGCACCAACGTTTTCTACGTTTTGTGATAGGAGACGACCATCTTCAGTTCGTAGCTCTGCCATTCGGTCTGGCGACAGCCCCACGGGTGTTCACCAAGGTCATGGCAGCAGTGGTAGCAGTCTTGCACTCTCAGGGACACCCGGTGATCCCTTACTTGGACGATCTACTCGTCAAAGCACCCTCCCTCGAGGCATGACAACGCAGCCTGAATGTTACGCTGGAGACTCTCCAGACTTTCGGGTGGATCATCAATTTGGCAAGGTCAAATCGGTCACCGACTCAATCACTAACGTATCTCGGCATGGAGTTCACACTCTATCAGCGATAGTGAAGCTTCCGCTGAACAAGCAGCGTTCACTGCAAACAGAGGTGCAGTCTCTCCTTCAAGGCCAGTCGCACCCCTTAAGGCGCCTCATGCACTTCCTAGGGAAGATGGTGGCAGCCATGGAGGCAGTTCCCTTTGCGCAGTTTCATCTGCGCCAACTGCAAGGGGACATTCTCCGCCAATGGGACGGGCAGTCAACCTCCCTGGACAGGAAAGTCTCCCTTTCCCAGACGGCCAAGGACTCTCTGCAATGGTGGCTTATTCCCACCTCATTGTCACAGTGAAGATCCTTCCTACCCCCATCCTGGGCAGTGGTCACGACAGATACGAGTCTGTCAGGGTGGGGAGCAGTTTGTCTCCGCCACAGGGCTCAGGGGACGTGGACTCAGCAGGAGTCCACCCTTCAGATCAATGTTCTGGAAATCGGGGCAGGGTATCTTACCCTACTAGCTTTCCAGCAGTGGCTAGAAAGAGAGCAGATCCGAATCCAGTCGGACAACTCCACAGCGGTGGCATACATCAACCACCAAGGAGGGACGCGCAGTCGGCAAGCCTTCCAGGAAGTCCGGCGAATCCTCATGTGGGTGGAGGACACAGCATCCACCATATCCGCAGTTCACATCCCGGGCGTAGAAAACTGGGAAGCAGACTTCCTCAGTCGCCAGGGTATGGACGCAGGGGAATGGTCCCTTCACCCGGACGTGTTTCAGGGAATCTGTCGCCGCTGGGGGGTGCCGGACGTCGACCTAATGGCGTCTCGGCACAACAACAAGGTCCCGGCATTTATGGCACGATCGCGCGATCACAGAGCTCTGGCGGCAGACGCCTTAGTGCAAGATTGGTCGCAGTTCCGGCTCACATATGTGTTTCCACCTCTGGCACTCTTGCCCAGAGTACTGCGCAAAAAATCAGATCCGATTGCAGCCGCGTCATACTCGTCGCCCCAGACTGGCCGAGGAGATCGTGGTACCCGGATCTGTGGCATCTCACGGTCGGCCGACCGTGGTCACTACCAGGCTGGCCAGACTTACTGTCCCAAGGGCCGTTTTTCCATCGGAATTCTGCGGCCCTGAACCTGACTGTGTGGCCATTGAGTCCTGGATCCTAGCGTCTTCAGGATTATCCCAAGGGGTCGTTGCCACCATGAAACAGGCTAGGAAGTCCACCTCTGCTAAGATCTACCACAGAACGTGGAAGATTTTCTTAACCTGGTGCTCGGCTCAGTGAGTGTCTCCCTGGCCATTTGCATTGCCTACTTTTCTTTCCTTCCTGCAATCGGGGTTAGAAAAGGGCTTGTCGCTCGGCTTCCTTAAGGGGGCAGTCTCGGCACTATCCGTGTTTTTTCAGAAGCGTCTAGCACGTCTTTCTAAGGTGCGCACGTTCCTACAGGGGGTCTGTCATATCGTACCCCCGTACAAGCGGCCGTTAGATCCATGGGATCTCAACAGGGTATTAGTTGCTCTCCAGAAGCCGCCTTTCGAGCCTCTGAAGGAAGTTTCCTTTCTCGCCTGTCACAGAAGGTGGCGTTTCTCGTTGCGATCACATCGCTTCGGCGAGTGTCTGAGCTGGCAGCTCTGTCATCCAAGGCTCCCTTCCTGGTGTTCCACCAGGACAAGGTAGTGCTGCGCCCCATTCCGGAGTTTCTCCCTAAGGTCGTATCCTCGTTTCATCTTAATCAGGATATATCCTTGCCTTCCTTTTGTCCTCATCCGGTTCACCGGTATGAAAAGGACTTACGTTTGTTAGATCTGGTGAGAGCACTCAGACTCTACATTTCCCGCACGGCGCCCATGCGCCGTTCCGATGCACTTTTTGTCCTTGTCGCTGGTCCGCGCAAGGGGTTGCAGGCTTCTAAAGCCACCCTGGCTCGATGGATCAAAGAACCAATTCTAGAGGCCTACCGTTCTGCGGGGCTTCCGGTTCCTTCAGGGCTAAAAGCCCACTCAACCAGAGCCGTGGGTGCGTCCTGGGCATTACGACACCAGGCTTCGGCTCAACAAGTGTACCAGGCAGCTACCTGGTCCAGTCTGCACACTTTCACCAAGCATTATCAGGTGCATACCTATGCTTCGGCGGATGCCAGCTTAGGTAGAAGAGTCCTGCAGGCGGCAGTGACACCCCCGTAGGGGAGGGCTGTTTTGCAGCCCTAACATGAGGTATTTCTTTACCCACCCAGGGACAGCTTTTGGACGTCCCAATCGTCTGGGTCTCCCAATAGAGCGCTGAAGAAGAAGGGAATTTTGTTACTTACCGTAAATTCCTTTTCTTCTAGCTCTTATTGGGAGACCCAGCACCCGCCCTGTTGTCCTTCGGGATGTTTTTGTTGTTTGCGGGTACACATGTTGTTCATGTTGAACGGTTTTTCAGTTCTCCGATGTTACTCGGAGTTAATTTGTTTAAACCAGTTATTGGCTTTCCTCCTTCTTGCTTTGGCACTAAAACTGGAGAACCCGTGATACCACGGGGGGGTATAGCCAGAAGGGGAGGGGCCTTGCACTTTTTAGTGTAGTGCTTTGTGTGGCCTCCGGAGGCAGTAGCTATACCCCAATCGTCTGGGTCTCCCAATAAGAGCTAGAAGAAAAGGAATTTACGGTAAGTAACAAAATTCCCTTCTTTCTGAGCGGCGTTCGTCAGCCAATCACAGCCACTGTAATGTTGTCAGCCACTGAAAATGGCTGAAACATCGAAATCCAGAAATGATCAATCCAGCTATAGCACTGATCATTGGCTGGTGCTGGGTGAACTTTGCTTCACCTTCCCCCAGCTCTGATTGGAGAGACCGGCCTTGTGACCGATCTCTCCAATCACTGTGGATCTGGGGCCAGTGACCTGTAGGTGACCACTCCCCTCAGCTTCACTACATCCGTGGAAGCTGAGAGAGCTATCCCTGCATGTACCATTTTTGGTAAGTGCCCCTGCTGCCCCGATCAGCCGCCACTGCCCCTTTAAGCCGCAGCAGCAGTCACCGCCCCCCCCCCTTCATCCGCCACCGCTCTCCCCATCAGCCGCTGCCCTCCTCCCTGATCTGCTGCCCTCTCGCCCTCCCCAATCTGCATCTGCTACCCCCTCCATCTGCAGATCCCTCTCCCCTCTCCTCCATCTGCTGCCCCCTCTCGCATCCACCGCCGCTCCACCAATCTGCTGCTAACCCCCCCGAAAAAATATCTGCTGGCTCATCGACTTACCTCCATCTCTCCTGTGATCCTGCTGCTGTTCCGATCATCCCATAAATATTGTTCGTTCGTGGCTCTTCTAACTATCACCAATCTCACCGCCCTCTCTAAAAATTAGAAATTGCTCAAACTTTGAAACGCTATAACTTCCTCCCCAAAAAAAAATTGTGCTGATGTAAAGTAGACATGTGGGAAATGTTTATTAATTTGTCATGTCTTGCTGGTTTGAGCATAAAAATTCAGATTTTGCATAATTAAACTTTTCACCTAATTTCCTTGTTTGTTGTGTTTTTTTTTTTTTTTTTGTTCTCCCCCCCCCCCCCTCTCTTCACAAACGCTAAAAATATTGTCCGAAATTTACCACTTACATGAAGCTAAATATGTCACAAAAAACAATCTCAGAATCGCTGGGATCCATTGAAACGTTCCAGAGTTCTAACCTCGTAAATTGCCACTGGTCAAAATTGCAAAAAAATGGCCTGGTCATCAAGGTGAAAAGAGGCTGGGTCTGAAGGGGTTAAACAGATTGGCTAGAATTGGGTCGTTAGGGTATGTGTGCGTATTGCATGGTTACACTGCGTTCTGCACCGCAGCGTAACTGCATGCGTCCTGCGTTTCCTGCACAGTCTATGGAGATTGTGCAGGAGCCGTGCGCATGTGGCATGTTAGAACGCAGCGCTTCGGCTGCTGCCCGAATCGCTGCGTTCTAAGAAGTGATATGTCACTACTTCCGTGCGGTTTGCATGCTGTCTATAGGGAGAGGCAGCATGCAGAGCGCACGAATCTGCCGGCACCATGCGCTTCAGAACGGAGCTTTTCAGCTGCGCTCTGAAGCGCTCCTTTCTTTGTCACTCCTAATTGGGAGACCCAGACAATTGGGTGTATAGCTACTGCCTCCGGAGGCCACACAAAGTATTACACTTAAAAGTGTAAGGCCCCTCCCCTTCTGGCTATACACCCCCCCGTGGGATCACGGGCTCCTCAGTTTTATGCTTTGTGCGAAGGAGGTCAGACATGCACGCATAGCTCCACTGTTTAGTCAGCAGCAGATGCTGACTATGTCGGATGGAAGAAAAGAGGGCCCATACGGGGGCCCCCAGCATGCTCCCTTCTCACCCCACTTGCGGTCGGCGGTGTTAAGGTTGAGGTACCCATTGCGGGTACGGAGGCTGGAGCCCACATGCTGATTCCTTCCCCATCCCCATTAGGGCTCTGGGTGAAGTGGGACTTGACCGGTCTCCGGGCACTGAGACCGTGCTCCATCCACAGCCCCTGGAGGATCTGCTGGATACGGAGCGGAGTTTCCTCAGGGACAGGACCCTGCTTCATTAAGGTACTCCGTGTCCCCGTGCTTACCGCACGCACACTGCAGCATTGCTGGGTGTGTTAGTGCGCCGGGGTAAACAGCTCTGCTGAGTGAGGAGACTTAGTACGATCGGCCGATCCGGCCGCTGGGGTCAGTGTTTACTGCGTCGCGGCTGGGATTTGTGGTGCGCCGGGGACTTCCGCGCTGGCCGTGCATATATGACGGCCGCGCTAGATTACTACAGTCCCCGGCTTATGCGGCCTAGTTCGTATCGTTCCCGCCCCCAGACCTGCCAGTCAGGAGGAGGGCGGGACGCTGTACAGACCAGCAGCGCTAAGAGCTGGAGTCTGTTTTACATACTCCAGCCCTCACACTAGGCACAGTGGGACGCAGTTTCCCGCACTTTTGTTTGTGACGCCCACGGTCCGCCCCTCTTCACAGGACGCCGGCAGCCATTCCTGCCTGCACGCTGAGCTGCAGAGGGGAGGCTGGGAGACCCAGACAAGGGATTCTACGACCTCACACCCGCTTTTCAGCGGGCGGTAAGCAGCCCTCAAGGGCTCTCCCCCACTTGTGCCATAGTGTACTTGGTATTTTGTGCTGGCAATACTTTACACTGTACGGTCGCTGGTGATTTTCTGCTATATACCCTCCTTAGATTTCTCAAGGAGACAACAGCATGTCGTCCGCAAAAAGCAAAAGTGCCAAGGCACGGACTTTATATGCTGCCTGTACCGCATGTGGGGCTGCTCTACCGGCAGGTTCCACTGACCCCCATTGTGTGCAGTGCTCGGCCCCTGTGGCAATTGCTCAGCCGGGGCCTCTGCTAGAGGTGACCCAGGGAGAACCACCTGTGAATGCTGTCCAGGTGACAGGGACGGAGTTTGCAGCTTTTGCTGACAGATTGTCTATGACTATGTCTAAAATTCTTGAAACATTGCAGTCTAGACCAGTAACTCAGACCATGGGCACTGTTGGTTCATTGCCCCCTGGTCCCCCTCAGCTGGAACACTTCCTAGCTCCGGGGGTGTCACATGCACCCCAGGGTGACGGCTCTGACTCGGACGACAGTCCCAGACAACCTAAGCGGGCTCGCTATGAGCGACCCTCAACTTCATCACACAGGTCAGGGTCCCAGCGGGACGACTCTCTGTGTGATGAGGCGGATGTAACTGATCAGGATTCTGATACTGGGGCCGCTCTCAATCTAGATACCCCGGATGGTGACGCCATAGTGAATGATCTTATAGCGTCCATCAATAAGATGTTAGATATTTCTCCACAAGTTCCTCCTGCGGAGGAGGCAGCTTCACAGCAGGAGAAATTCCATTTCAGGTATCCCAAGCGTAAATTAAGCACTTTTCTGGACCACTCTGACTTTAGAGACGCAATCCAGAAACACCACGCTTATCCAGATAAGCGTTTCTCCAAACGGCTTAAAGATACGCGCTATCCTTTTCCCCCTGACGTGGTCAAGGGCTGGACACAGTGTCCCAAGGTGGTGTCACAAACCACCGGGGGGGTCACTCAGAAATCCCCCGCGCTGGCTACCAGTACGTCACAATCGGGGGGTAACAAGTGGGGGTCACCCCTCCTTTATACCTCCCGACCGACAGACAGAGCACGTGACGCGCTCTCTAGCGCCCCTCTTATAGTCAGGCCAATTATGGAATTGCCCGACAATAAGCAAGGAGGCCGCTATACTACTTATGCCGATTATTGAAGGGTCCCCGGTGAGAGTAGGGTATATATTCCCCCGACCTCCGCGGGCGGAATATATAAAATCTCCCCGAATCTCACTGGCCTCCCCACAATAATCCTTGGCACAACTCGCTGCCACCAACCGCTTCACGGTAACTATTAGCCGAACACACAGACGTGGGATTCAAGATCGAGATAACAGAACAGCCCAAGATTAATTATATAATTTAATCAGCCTAAAGCACACTAGAAACTACAATATATACAATAGGGAATCTACAGAATATACATAGGTCAGAGTACAGTTACAATCAAAGCATGGGTTACAAACAGGCATACACAGTTCCAGCAGTTACCTTGTTGCGTCTGGCCACAGGGGGGCGCTGTACCCAGGTTTCTAGGATCCTTCCCACAGATGTTTCCTACACGTGCCCCCAGCGAAAAGAACACTGGAAAATGGCCGAAGTAGGGTTATCAACCTGGGCAAATCCAGGTCCCCTCCTACCTTAGTGACCTCAGAGGGAGCACTGCTCCACCCCTGGCTTGAGTTATGGACAATCCACAACATGGAATATGGGCCATAACTTTGCCTGGGAGCGTCGTAGGCGGACGCCAATGCTCTCATTGTGACAGTTATGAATTTAGCTACAGAACGAGGGGACTCATGACCTGTCTGCCAGTTCCCCATTGGCTGATATCACGCCTGGGGCATTTCCCAATGTCCTGCTCCCATAAAAAGGGTGTGCCGGCATCGTCCGCATGCGGAGACACCATTTTTATGGTTGCCATATTTATCGGAAATATGGCTTGCGAGATATGAACCATTTTTTACTGGAGTCGTTCTGTCTGGCTATTTCCATAGCCTTGCTAACTAGCTAGCAGCCCCCACTACAGGGTCACGGCAGGGAGTCATCCTGTGTCCATTGTCCCTAAGCCACCTAATTTCCATATCACAGGACATGGCCATGGAGGTGTAAGTGGAACACTGAGAACAAGAAGGGAGGGGGCACTGCCAGGGAGTGATGAGGGATTATGACTGGAGTCATAATTCATCTTCATATCCCGGGAT
This sequence comes from Anomaloglossus baeobatrachus, assembly GCF_048569485.1. NCBI lineage: Eukaryota > Metazoa > Chordata > Amphibia > Anura > Aromobatidae > Anomaloglossus > Anomaloglossus baeobatrachus. The sequence continues at coordinate 176,726,199 of NC_134361.1, forward strand.
TTGCCTCACACCTCCCCCCTTTTGAGGGCGCTAGGGGGCAGCACACTCCGGTGTTCCCCCGTGCGCCCGTCCGCGACCTCTCCTTGTCGGGACAGCCCGTCTGCGTTACCGTGGTCACGGCCCCTTTTGTGGCGAATGGTGAAGTTGTATTGCTGGAGCGCAAGGCTCCATCGCAACAATCGCCCATTCGTCCCAGAGACGGTGTGCAACCAGCTGAGGGGATTGTGGTCCGTCTCCACGATGAAGTGGCGCCCGTATAGATAGGGTTGCAGACGCTGCAGGGCCCACACTATGGCCAGGCACTCCTTCTCCATCGTGGAATAGGCAACTTCCCTTGGTAACAGCTTCCTGCTCAGGTACAAGACTGGGTGCTCTTGGCTCGCAGAGTCCACCTGGCTGAGCACCGCACCGAGGCCGAAGTCACTGGCGTCGGTCTGTACTACAAACGGCCGCGTGAAGTCGGCTGCCTGTAGCACGGGCGGGCTGGACAGGGCGTCCTTTAGGGCCCGGAAGGCTGTCTCGCAGTCCATTGTCCAATCGACTGCAGAGGGCAGCTTCTTCTTGGTGAGGTCCGTCAAGGGCTTTGCCAGGCTACTATAGCATGGAACAAACCTCCTATAGTACCCAGCGGTCCCCAAGAAGGACATCACCTGCTTCTTGGTCCTGGGGGTGGGCCAGGATGCGATGGCCTCCACTTTCTCAGGCTCGGGCTTCAGTGTTCCCCCGCCTACCCGGTGACCGAGGTACTGGACCTCGCTCATGGCCAGCTGACACTTGCCCGGCTTGATGGTCAAACCTGCCCGGTGGACCCGCCTGAGCACCTGTGCTAGATGCTCTAGGTGATCTTCCCAGGTGGGACTGAAGACGGCAATGTCATCCAGGTACGCGGCCGCGTACCCTTCAAGTCCCTTGAGCAGGGTGTTGACCATCCGCTGGAAAGTGGCAGGGGCATTCCTCATCCCGAATGGCATCACCGTGGACTCGTACAGTCCAAATGGGGTAATAAAGGCAGAGCGTTCCCTGGCCTTGCGAGTCAGGGGGATCTGCCAATATCCCCGGCTCAGGTCCATGATGGTCAGGTACTGAGCCCCGGCCAACTGATCGAGCAGGTCATCGATGCGTGGCATTGGGTACGCATCGGCGACCGTGACAGCATTGAGCCCCCTGTAGTCCACGCAGAACCGAGTGGTTCGGTCCTTCTTAGGGACGAGGACTACAGGCGAGGCCCAAGCGCTGTTGGATGCCTGGATCACCCCCAGCTTCAGCATCTCGTCAATCTCCTGGCGCATGTGTTGCTGCACCTCCAGGGAGACCCAATATGCTGAACGCCGGATCGGGGGATGATCCCCAGTGTCCACGGGATGGACAGCCAAGTCAGTCCTTCCGGGCTGGTTGGTAAACAACCCCCGGAAGGGGAGGAGGGTGGCCCACAGCTGGGACCGTTGGTCCTCCAAGAGCTGGTGGCCAACCTCCACATCCTCAATGGATCCGCCGGCCCTAACCTGGGCTAGCATATCCAAGAGGGTTTCCGCTTCTCCCTCCTCGGGCAGGTTGCACACGGGGAGCGCACACGCCTCCCGCTCATGATGTGCCTTCATCATGTTCACATGGAAGGGCTTCCGCCTTCCACGGGCAGGGTCCAGGGTGACCAGGTACGTCACAGGGTTGAGCTGCTGGTACACGAGGTATGGGCCTTCCCAGGCTGCCTGAAGCTTGTCCTGTGGTACGGGGACCAGTACCCACACCTTTTGACCCACTTGGTAGGTCCTCTCACAAGCGTTCTGGTCGTACCAACGCTTCTGATCGGCCTGGGCTTGAGCCATATTGTCGTGTACCAGTTGCGTCAAGGCCTGCATTTTGTCCCGGAAGCGCATGACATACTCGATAACCGACACTCCAGGGGTGGCCAAATCCCCTTCCCAAGCCTCTTTCACCAGAGCCAGGGGGCCCCGCACACGTCGCCCGTACAGGAGCTCAAACGGTGAGAATCCTGTTGAGGCCTGTGGAACCTCCCGGTAAGCAAATAACAGGTGTGGGAGATACCGCTCCCAGTCACGCCCGTGGGAGTCGACCAACATCTTAAGCATCTGCTTTAAGGTGCCATTGAACCGCTCGCACAGGCCATTAGTCTGTGGATGGTACGGGCTGGCCACCAGATGTCGCACCTGGACTTGCTTACAGAGGGCCTCCATCAGCTGGGACATGAATTGGGTCCCCCGGTCAGTGAGCATTTCCTGGGGAAAACCCACTCGGGAGAAAATCTCCAGCAATGCGGTGGCCACCTTGTCAGCCCGAATGGACGACAAGGCCACTGCTTCTGGGTACCGGGTGGCATAGTCCACTACCGTCAGTATGAAGCGTTTCCCGGAGCTGCTGGGGATGGCCAGCGGGCCGACCAGATCCACAGCCACCCTCCTGAAAGGCTCATCGATGATTGGCAGAGATACTAGTGGGGCTTTGGGGTGTGGCCCCGCCTTCCCCACTCTCTGACAGGTTTCACACGAACGGCAGTAGGCAGCCACATCGGCCCCCATTTTTGGCCAGTAGAAATGCTGGTTTAACCTGGCCTTGGTCTTAGCGATCCCTAGGTGTCCGGCCATCGGAATCTCATGTGCGATCCGCAACAACTCCGTCCGGAACGGATAGGGTACCACCAACTGTCGGTCCCTGGGCCACGCCTCCGGTGAACCCTGCTGGACCGTGGCCCGGTACAGCCGTCCTTGGTCCCAGACCACTCGCTCCGGGTCCGAGTCCGAGGGAGGCTGTGCCGCCTGCTCCTTAAGAGCTTTCAGGCTGTCGTCAGCTTCTAACGCTGCCTGAAACCCCTGACTAGATGTGGCCAGAATCGACGAGACTGTCACATCTTCAGTCAGTACCCCGGGACCTGTGTCCTGGCCTCCACCTGACTCGGCTGCCACTTGGTCAGAAGGGGAAGAGCTATCGGACCTCCGGGAGGCCCCTTGGCTTCCAGCACTCCCACTGCGGGTGACAGCGGCCACAGCCGCTGCGACCGTGGGTCGTGCCTGCTCCTCGTCCGTTCCTGACCAAGTCGCCGGTTCAGGCAGACCTACCTGGCTTCCTGACACCCCGGTTGTGGGGGAACCATGCACCGAGATCTTATCTGGGAGCACTTCCGCTCCTGGACCGGCCCCAATCTCACCTGCCTGTTCCCCTCCTGCAGCAACAGAACCCCGCTGTGAAATCTCTGGGGACCCCACATTTGCTGTGGTAGCCCCCACCCCACACACTGGTCCTCCCCCTGCAGCACCCTGCTCTCTGCTTATCCCTGCAGAGGGCAGCAGATCCCAGCTCACAGGCTGATCACTTGTAGAGGCATTGTCACACCTTTCTCTGACCCCCTCCCCTGTCACAGCTGCAGCTGTGTGTGTGTCTATGGTGTCTATGCAAGCAGAAATATCAGAGTTCACTCCCTCCTCCCTTACATCATTCATAGATAACACATTAACATTGTCAGGAGTCATGTCCGTACTGGCTGAAGGTTCAGCCCTTGGGGGGGGCCCAAACTGGGAGGTTATCTGCCCCAAATCTGTCCCAAGTAGCACGTTTGCGGGGATCCGATCAGTTACCCCCACCTCCCTCACCCCTCGCCCTGCGCCCCAGTCCACATAAATGTCAGCAACAGGCAGCGCCGGGTCAATGCCTCCAATCCCGGAGACAGCGAGGGTTTTTCCAGGGATCAAGTCTTGGGGGGACACCATCTCAGGCCGCACCAGAGTCACCTCCGAGGCGCTGTCTCGCAGTCCCATGGTCACAGACCGGCCGACGGTGACAGGTTGGAAGCTGTCCAGGGACCTACCACCACCCCCACCCACACAATACACCTTGGGCGGCCCTTGGGACGGGGACGGAGCCGGGGCCTTGGGACGCTGAGGGCACATGGCCTTGAAGTGTCCAGGTAGGTTGCACTGGTGGCACCGTCTTGGTTCTGCCACGGGCCTGGAGAGGGGAGTTGAGGGGGACACCCCCTGCAGTCTAGGGGCAGGTGGGGCAGTCGCAGAGTTCATCTTACCCCCTCTCCAGGTGCTGCTGGTGGCTGCTCTCCTGGCTTCAGGAGCCCGATTGTTGGTGTAGTCATCGGCCAGGGCAGCTGTAGCCGTGGACCCCTTTGGCTTCTGGTCTCGGATGAACTGGCGGAGATCCTCAGGGCAGTTCCACAAGAGTTGCTCCGTGATGAACAAGTCCAGGATCTCCGGTCCGGTGGAAAGCTGCAGGCCTTGGGTCCAGTGGTCGGCAGCTCGGGCAAGTGCCCGCCGGTGGTCAGCCCAGGAGTCCTTTGGTCCCTTCTGTAGGCTCCGGAACTTCTTGCGGTAGGACTCTGGAGTGAGGTTGTACTGTTGGATCAGGGCCCGCTTGATGGTGTCGTAGCCCTGATCTGCCTCAGCAGGCAAGTCCCCAAGGATATCCAGGGCCTTACCCCTTAAACGGGGGGTCAGGTATTTGGCCCACTGGTCCTTGTCCAGATGGTGCTGCAAGCAAGTCCGTTCAAAAGCAGTCAAGAAAGAGTCCAAGTCTCCATCCTTCTCCAGCACTGGGAAGTCCTCAACACGGACCTTTGGAAGTTTGGTGTCTCGAAGGTCACGTGTGGCTGATGAGGGCCGGAGCTGAGCTAGCTGCAGCTGGTAGTCACGGTCTGCCTGTCGCTCTCGCTCTCGCTCTTCACGCGCTGCCTGCCGCTCTCGCTCCGCAGCCTCACGCTCTGCGTGCCGCTCCGCAGCCTCAGCGTCACGCGCTGCCTGCCGCTCTGCCCTGCGCTCTGCCAGGAGTTCCTTGTAGCCCTTCTGGTCTCCAGCCTGGAGAAGGGCCATAGCCATTTGAAGAAGGCTATCCGAGCCTCCCAGGCTCGGTGGAATGGCACGTGGTGATCTGCGGCACGCTGCGGAGCCTGGTGATTCACTGTCCATTGCAGAGCGGAGGGCTGGCATCTGGCTCGTTGAGGACCCTTGGGTGAGCTGCTCCTCATCTTGTCCAGCAGTGCCAGGTTGTGCAATGTCCTCTGCAGAGCTGTTTTCTGGCGTCGAGCTCCTGGAGGACTCGTGGGCAACCTCCTCATTACTGTCCACAGCACCGTCCTCCCTCTCTTCGGCTCCTGCCTTAGCATTGGCCAGTTGCATAGCTCTGCTCCTGGTGCCATCAGCCATTCTTGCAGACTTTTGGTCACTGACACAGAACTGACACCTGATGCCTCCACACACCTTACAGTATCTGCACTCTGACACTCTAGTGTTGAGCTGGTCTGAAGACCCCAGCAGCCACAGCTGCTGCAGGCAGTCTTTAGTGTCTGGGAGTATGGGTCTCACACTCACACACACTATTATCTCGATCCCACCGCTTGCCACCAATATGTCACAAACCACCGGGGGGGTCACTCAGAAATCCCCCGCGCTGGCTACCAGTACGTCACAATCGGGGGGTAACAAGTGGGGGTCACCCCTCCTTTATACCTCCCGACCGACAGACAGAGCACGTGACGCGCTCTCTAGCGCCCCTCTTATAGTCAGGCCAATTATGGAATTGCCCGACAATAAGCAAGGAGGCCGCTATACTACTTATGCCGATTATTGAAGGGTCCCCGGTGAGAGTAGGGTATATATTCCCCCGACCTCCGCGGGCGGAATATATAAAATCTCCCCGAATCTCACTGGCCTCCCCACAATAATCCTTGGCACAACTCGCTGCCACCAACCGCTTCACGGTAACTATTAGCCGAACACACAGACGTGGGATTCAAGATCGAGATAACAGAACAGCCCAAGATTAATTATATAATTTAATCAGCCTAAAGCACACTAGAAACTACAATATATACAATAGGGAATCTACAGAATATACATAGGTCAGAGTACAGTTACAATCAAAGCATGGGTTACAAACAGGCATACACAGTTCCAGCAGTTACCTTGTTGCGTCTGGCCACAGGGGGGCGCTGTACCCAGGTTTCTAGGATCCTTCCCACAGATGTTTCCTACACGTGCCCCCAGCGAAAAGAACACTGGAAAATGGCCGAAGTAGGGTTATCAACCTGGGCAAATCCAGGTCCCCTCCTACCTTAGTGACCTCAGAGGGAGCACTGCTCCACCCCTGGCTTGAGTTATGGACAATCCACAACATGGAATATGGGCCATAACTTTGCCTGGGAGCGTCGTAGGCGGACGCCAATGCTCTCATTGTGACAGTTATGAATTTAGCTACAGAACGAGGGGACTCATGACCTGTCTGCCAGTTCCCCATTGGCTGATATCACGCCTGGGGCATTTCCCAATGTCCTGCTCCCATAAAAAGGGTGTGCCGGCATCGTCCGCATGCGGAGACACCATTTTTATGGTTGCCATATTTATCGGAAATATGGCTTGCGAGATATGAACCATTTTTTACTGGAGTCGTTCTGTCTGGCTATTTCCATAGCCTTGCTAACTAGCTAGCAGCCCCCACTACAGGGTCACGGCAGGGAGTCATCCTGTGTCCATTGTCCCTAAGCCACCTAATTTCCATATCACAGGACATGGCCATGGAGGTGTAAGTGGAACACTGAGAACAAGAAGGGAGGGGGCACTGCCAGGGAGTGATGAGGGATTATGACTGGAGTCATAATTCATCTTCATATCCCGGGATTTGCCTCACAGGTGGACCCTCCAATCTCCAGGCTTGCAGCCAGATCTCTAGTTGCAGTGGAAGATGGGGCGGCACTTAAAGATGCCACTGACAGACAGATGGAGCTCTGGTTAAAATCCATCTATGAAGCTATTGGAGCGTCGTTGGCGCCAGCATTCGCAGCCGTATGGGCACTCCAAGCTATTTCAGCTGGCCTTACACAGGTCGACACGGTCACACGTACATCTGCTCCGCAGGTGGCACCATTGACCTCTCAAATGTCTGCATTCGCGTCTTACGCGATTAATGCTGTCCTAGACTCTACGAGCCGTACGGCGGTGGCGTCAGCCAACTCCGTGGTTTTACGCAGAGCCCTGTGGTTGAGAGAATGGAAGGCAGATTCTTCTTCCAAGAAGTGCTTAACCAGTTTGCCTTTTTCTCGTGACCGATTGTTTGGTGAGCGTTTGGATGAAATCATTAAACACTCCAAGGGTAAGGATTCAGCCTTACCGCAACCCAGACAAAACAAACCCCAACAGAGGAGGGGACAGTCTGGTTTTCGGTCCTTTCGAGGCTCAGGCAGGTCCCAATTCTACTCGTCCAAAAGGACTCAAAAGGATCAGAGGAGCTCAGATTCTTGGCGGACTCAATCACGCCCAAAAAAGCCAGCCGGAAGAACCGTTACCAAGACGGCTTCCTCATGACTTTCAGTCTCCTCTCTCCGCATCCTCGGTCGGTGGCAGGCTCTCCCGCTTTGGCGACATTTGGCTGTCACAGGTCAAAGACCGTTGGGTGAGAGACATTCTGTCTCACGGGTACAGGATAGAGTTCAGCTCTCGTCCTCCAACTCGTTTCTTCAGAACTTCTCCACCGCCCGACCGAGCCGATGCTCTGCTGCAAGCGGTGTCCGCTCTAAAGGCGGAAGGAGTGGTGACTTCCGTTCCTCTTCAGGAACAAGGCCACGGTTTTTACTCCAATTTGTTTGTGGTGCCAAAGAAAGACGGGTCGTTCCGTCCCGTCCTGGATCTAAAGCTGCTCAACAAACACGTAAAAACCAGGAGGTTCCGGATGGAATCTCTCCGCTCCGTTATCGCCTCAATGTCTCAAGGAGATTTCCTAGCATCAATAGACATCAAGGATGCTTATCTCCACGTGCCGATTGCACCAGAGCATCAGCGTTTTCTACGCTTCGTTATAGGAAGCGAACACCTGCAGTTCGTAGCTCTACCTTTCGGGCTGGCGACAGCCCCTCGGGTCTTCACCAAGGTCATGGCAGCAGTAGTAGCAGTCCTGCACTCGCAAGGTCACTCTGTGATCCCGTATTTAGACGATCTACTTATCAAGGCACCCTCTCAAGAGGCATGCCAACACAGCCTGAACGTGGCACTGAAGACTCTCCAGAGTTTCGGGTGGATCATCAACTTTTCAAAGTCAAATCTAACCCCGACCCAATCACTAACATATCTTGGCATGGAGTTTCATACTCTCTCAGCGATAGTGAAACTTCCACTGGACAAACAGTGCTCGCTACAGACAGGGGTGCAATCTCTCCTGCAGGGCCAGTCGCACCCCTTGAGGCGCCTCATGCACTTGCTAGGGAAGATGGTAGCAGCAATGGAAGCAGTTCCTTTTGCGCAGTTTCATCTGCGTCCATTACAATGGGACATTCTCCGCCAATGGGACGGGAAGTCGACGTCCCTCGACAGGGAGGTCTCCCTCTCTCAGGCAGCCAAGGAATCTCTCCGGTGGTGGCTTCTTCCCACCTCATTGTCAAAAGGAAAGTCGTTCCTACCCCCATCCTGGGCGGTGGTCACGACAGATGCGAGTCTATCAGGGTGGGGAGCAGTGTTTCTCCACCACAGGGCTCAAGGTACGTGGACTTGGAAAGAGTCCACCCTTCAGATCAATGTTCTGGAAATCAGAGCAGTCTATCTTGCCCTACAAGCCTTCCAACAGTGGCTGGAAGGCAAGCAGATCCGAATTCAGTCGGACAACTCCACAGCGGTGGCATACATCAACCACCAAGGGGGAACACGCAGTCGGCAAGCCTTCCAGGAAGTCCGGCGGATTCTGACGTGGGTGGAAGACACGGCATCCACCATATCCGCAGTCCACATCCCAGGCGTAGAAAACTGGGAAGCAGACTTTCTCAGTCGCCAGGGCATGGACGCAGGGGAATGGTCCCTTCACCCGGACGTGTTTCAGGAGATCTGTCGCCGCTGGGGGATGCCGGACGTCGACCTGATGGCGTCACGGCACAACAACAAAGTCCCGGTTTTCATGGCACGGTCTCACGATCACCGAGCTCTGGCGGCAGACGCCTTAGTTCAAGATTGGTCGCCGTTCCGGCTACCGTATGTGTTCCCACCTCTGGCATTGTTGCCCAGAGTGCTCCGCAAAATCAGGTCCGACTGCCGCCGCGCCATTCTCGTCGCTCCAGACTGGCCAAGGAGGTCGTGGTACCCGGATCTGTGGCACCTCACGGTAGGCCATCCGTGGGCACTACCAGACCGTCCAGACTTGCTGTCTCAAGGGCCGTTTTTCCATCTGAATTCTGCGGCCCTGAACCTGACTGTGTGGCCATTGAGTCCTGGATCCTAGCGGCCTCAGGTTTATCTCATGAAGTGGTTGCCACCATGAGACAGGCTAGGAAGCCATCCTCCGCCAAGATCTACCACAGGACGTGGAGGATATTCCTATCTTGGTGCTCTGCTCAGGGAGTTTCTCCCTGGCCTTTTGCATTGCCTACTTTTCTTTCCTTCCTGCAGTCTGGGTTGGAAAAAGGTTTGTCGCTTGGCTCCCTTAAAGGTCAAGTCTCCGCGCTATCCGTATTTTTTCAAAAACGCCTGGCGCGACTTCCTCAGGTACGCACGTTCCTGCAAGGGGTTTGTCATATCGTCCCCCCTTACAAGCGGCCGTTGGAGCCCTGGGACCTGAACAAGGTTCTAATTGCTCTCCAGAAGCCGCCTTTCGAGCCTATGAAGGAGGTTTCCCTTTCTCGTCTTTCACAGAAAGTGGCCTTTCTAGTGGCGGTCACGTCTCTTCGGAGAGTGTCCGAGCTGGCGGCGTTATCATGCAGATCTCCATTCCTGGTGTTTCACCAGGACAAGGTAGTTCTACGTCCAATTCCAGAATTTCTTCCCAAGGTGGTATCTTCCTTTCATCTCAATCAAGATATCACTTTACCGTCTTTGTGTCCGCATCCAGTTCACCAATTTGAAAAGGGTTTGCATTTATTGGATCTGGTGAGAGCACTCAGGATCTACATTTCCCGCACGGCGTCTCTGCGCCGCTCGGATGCACTCTTTGTCCTTGTCGCTGGTCAGCGTAAAGGGTCGCAAGCTTCCAAATCCACCCTTGCGCGGTGGATCAAGGAACCAATTCTTCACACCTACCGTTCGGCTGGGCTTCCGATTCCATCAGGGCTGAAGGCCCATTCTACCAGAGCCGTGGGTGCGTCCTGGGCATTACGGCACCAGGCTACGGCTCAGCAGGTGTGCCAGGCGGCTACCTGGTCGAGTCTGCACACTTTTACCAAGCATTATCAGGTGCATACCTACGCTTCGGCGGATGCCGGCCTAGGTAGACAAGTCCTTCAGGCGGCGGTGGCTCACCTGTAGGAAAGGGTTGTTTGACGGCCCTATCACGAGGTATTCTTTTACCCACCCAGGGACTGCTTTTGGACGTCCCAATTGTCTGGGTCTCCCAATTAGGAGCGACAAAGAAGAAGGGAATTTTGTTTACTTACCGTAAATTCCTTTTCTTCTAGCTCCAATTGGGAGACCCAGCACCCGCCCTGTTTTCTTAGGAAGTTTGTTTTTTTCGGGTGCACATGTTGTTCATGTTGAACAATTCAGTTCTCCGAGGCTGTTTCTCGGGTTGAATTTGTATTTAAAACAGTTATTGGCTTTCCTCCTTCTTGCTTTTGCACTAAAACTGAGGAGCCCGTGATCCCACGGGGGGGTGTATAGCCAGAAGGGGAGGGGCCTTACACTTTTAAGTGTAATACTTTGTGTGGCCTCCGGAGGCAGTAGCTATACACCCCAATTGTCTGGGTCTCCCAATTGGAGCTAGAAGAAAAGGAATTTACGGTAAGTAAACAAAATTCCCTTCTTTGTGCTGGCAATACTTTACACTGTACGGTCGCTGGTGATTTTCTGCTATATACCCTCCTTAGATTTCTCAAGGAGACAACAGCATGTCGTCCGCAAAAAGCAAAAGTGCCAAGGCACGGACTTTATATGCTGCCTGTACCGCATGTGGGGCTGCTCTACCGGCAGGTTCCACTGACCCCCATTGTGTGCAGTGCTCGGCCCCTGTGGCAATTGCTCAGCCGGGGCCTCTGCTAGAGGTGACCCAGGGAGAACCACCTGTGAATGCTGTCCAGGTGACAGGGACGGAGTTTGCAGCTTTTGCTGACAGATTGTCTATGACTATGTCTAAAATTCTTGAAACATTGCAGTCTAGACCAGTAACTCAGACCATGGGCACTGTTGGTTCATTGCCCCCTGGTCCCCCTCAGCTGGAACACTTCCTAGCTCCGGGGGTGTCACATGCACCCCAGGGTGACGGCTCTGACTCGGACGACAGTCCCAGACAACCTAAGCGGGCTCGCTATGAGCGACCCTCAACTTCATCACACTGGTCAGGGTCCCAGCGGGACGACTCTCTGTGTGATGAGGCGGATGTAACTGATCAGGATTCTGATACTGGGGCCGCTCTCAATCTAGATACCCCGGATGGTGACGCCATAGTGAATGATCTTATAGCGTCCATCAATAAGATGTTAGATATTTCTCCACAAGCTCCTCCTGCGGAGGAGGCAGCTTCACAGCAGGAGAAATTCCATTTCAGGTATCCCAAGCGTAAATTAAGCACTTTTCTGGACCACTCTGACTTTAGAGACGCAATCCAGAAACACCACGCTTATCCAGATAAGCGTTTCTCCAAACGGCTTAAAGATACGCGCTATCCTTTTCCCCCTGACGTGGTCAAGGGCTGGACACAGTGTCCCAAGGTGGACCCTCCAATCTCCAGGCTTGCAGCCAGATCTCTAGTTGCAGTGGAAGATGGGGCGGCACTTAAAGATGCCACTGACAGACAGATGGAGCTCTGGTTAAAATCCATCTATGAAGCTATTGGAGCGTCGTTGGCGCCAGCATTCGCAGCCGTATGGGCACTCCAAGCTATTTCAGCTGGCCTTACACAGGTCGACACGGTCACACGTACATCTGCTCCGCAGGTGGCACCATTGACCTCTCAAATGTCTGCATTCGCGTCTTACGCGATTAATGCTGTCCTAGACTCTACGAGCCGTACGGCGGTGGCGTCAGCCAACTCCGTGGTTTTACGCAGAGCCCTGTGGTTGAGAGAATGGAAGGCAGATTCTTCTTCCAAGAAGTGCTTAACCAGTTTGCCTTTTTCTCGTGACCGATTGTTTGGTGAGCGTTTGGATGAAATCATTAAACACTCCAAGGGTAAGGATTCAGCCCTACCGCAACCCAGACAAAACAAACCCCAACAGAGGAGGGGACAGTCTGGTTTTCGGTCCTTTCGAGGCTCAGGCAGGTCCCAATTCTACTCGTCCAAAAGGACTCAAAAGGATCAGAGGAGCTCAGATTCTTGGCGGACTCAATCACGCCCAAAAAAGCCAGCCGGAAGAACCGTTACCAAGACGGCTTCCTCATGACTTTCAGTCTCCTCTCTCCGCATCCTCGGTCGGTGGCAGGCTCTCCCGCTTTGGCGACATTTGGCTGTCACAGGTCAAAGACCGTTGGGTGAGAGACATTCTGTCTCACGGGTACAGGATAGAGTTCAGCTCTCGTCCTCCAACTCGTTTCTTCAGAACTTCTCCACCGCCCGACCGAGCCGATGCTCTGCTGCAAGCGGTGTCCGCTCTAAAGGCGGAATGAGTGGTGACTTCCGTTCCTCTTCAGGAACAAGGCCACGGTTTTTACTCCAATTTGTTTGTGGTGCCAAAGAAAGACGGGTCGTTCCGTCCCGTCCTGGATCTAAAGCTGCTCAACAAACACGTAAAAACCAGGAGGTTCCGGATGGAATCTCTCCGCTCCGTTATCGCCTCAATGTCTCAAGGAGATTTCCTAGCATCAATAGACATCAAGGATGCTTATCTCCACGTGCCGATTGCACCAGAGCATCAGCGTTTTCTACGCTTCGTTATAGGAAGCGAACACCTGCAGTTCGTAGCTCTACCTTTCGGGCTGGCGACAGCCCCTCGGGTCTTCACCAAGGTCATGGCAGCAGTAGTAGCAGTCCTGCACTCGCAAGGTCACTCTGTGATCCCGTATTTAGACGATCTACTTATCAAGGCACCCTCTCAAGAGGCATGCCAACACAGCCTGAACGTGGCACTGAAGACTCTCCAGAGTTTCGGGTGGATCATCAACTTTTCAAAGTCAAATCTAACCCCGACCCAATCACTAATATATCTTGGCATGGAGTTTCATACTCTCTCAGCGATAGTGAAACTTCCACTGGACAAACAGTGCTCGCTACAGACAGGGGTGCAATCTCTCCTGCAGGGCCAGTCGCACCCCTTGAGGCGCCTCATGCACTTCCTAGGGAAGATGGTAGCAGCAATGGAAGCAGTTCCTTTTGCGCAGTTTCATCTGCGTCCATTACAATGGGACATTCTCCGCCAATGGGACGGGAAGTCGACGTCCCTCGACAGGGAGGTCTCCCTCTCTCAGGCAGCCAAGGAATCTCTCCGGTGGTGGCTTCTTCCCACCTCATTGTCAAAAGGAAAGTCGTTCCTACCCCCATCCTGGGCGGTGGTCACGACAGATGCGAGTCTATCAGGGTGGGGAGCAGTGTTTCTCCACCACAGGGCTCAAGGTACGTGGACTCGGAAAGAGTCCACCCTTCAGATCAATGTTCTGGAAATCAGAGCAGTCTATCTTGCCCTACAAGCCTTCCAACAGTGGCTGGAAGGCAAGCAGATCCGAATTCAGTCGGACAACTCCACAGCGGTGGCATACATCAACCACCAAGGGGGAACACGCAGTCGGCAAGCCTTCCAGGAAGTCTGGCGGATTCTGACGTGGGTGGAAGACACGGCATCCACCATATCCGCAGTCCACATCCCAGGCGTAGAAAACTGGGAAGCAGACTTTCTCAGTCGCCAGGGCATGGACGCAGGGGAATGGTCCCTTCACCCGGACGTGTTTCAGGAGATCTGTCGCCGCTGGGGGATGCCGGACGTCGACCTGATGGCGTCACAGCACAACAACAAAGTCCCGGTTTTCATGGCACGGTCTCACGATCACCGAGCTCTGGCGCCAGACGCCTTAGTTCAAGATTGGTCGCCGTTCCGGCTACCGTATGTGTTCCCACCTCTGGCATTGTTGCCCAGAGTGCTCCGCAAAATCAGGTCCGACTGCCGCCGCGCCATTCTCGTCGCTCCAGACTGGCCAAGGAGGTCGTGGTACCCGGATCTGTGGCACCTCACGGTAGGCCATCCGTGGGCACTACCAGACCGTCCAGACTTGCTGTCTCAAGGGCCGTTTTTCCATCTGAATTCTGCGGCCCTGAACCTGACTGTGTGGCCATTGAGTCCTGGATCCTAGCGGCCTCAGGTTTATCTCATGAAGTGGTTGCCACCATGAGACAGGCTAGGAAGCCATCCTCCGCCAAGATCTACCACAGGACGTGGAGGATATTCCTATCTTGGTGCTCTGCTCAGGGAGTTTCTCCCTGGCCTTTTGCATTGCCTACTTTTCTTTCCTTCCTGCAGTCTGGGTTGGAAAAAGGTTTGTCGCTTGGCTCCCTTAAAGGTCAAGTCTCCGCGCTATCCGTATTTTTTCAGAAACGCCTGGCGCGACTTCCTCAGGTACGCACGTTCCTGCAAGGGGTTTGTCATATCGTCCCCCCTTACAAGCGGCCGTTGGAGCCCTGGGACCTGAACAAGGTTCTAATTGCTCTCCAGAAGCCGCCTTTCGAGCCTATGAAGGAGGTTTCCCTTTCTCGTCTTTCACAGAAAGTGGCCTTTCTAGTGGCGGTCACGTCTCTTCGGAGAGTGTCCGAGCTGGCGGCGTTATCATGCAGATCTCCATTCCTGGTGTTTCACCAGGACAAGGTAGTTCTACGTCCAATTCCAGAATTTCTTCCCAAGGTGGTATCTTCCTTTCATCTCAATCAAGATATCACTTTACCGTCTTTGTGTCCGCATCCAGTTCACCAATTTGAAAAGGGTTTGCATTTATTGGATCTGGTGAGAGCACTCAGGATCTACATTTCCCGCACGGCGTCTCTGCGCCGCTCGGATGCACTCTTTGTCCTTGTCGCTGGTCAGCGTAAAGGGTCGCAAGCTTCCAAATCCACCCTTGCGCGGTGGATCAAGGAACCAATTCTTCACACCTACCGTTCGGCTGGGCTTCCGATTCCATCAGGGCTGAAGGCCCATTCTACCAGAGCCGTGGGTGCGTCCTGGGCATTACGGCACCAGGCTACGGCTCAGCAGGTGTGCCAGGCGGCTACCTGGTCGAGTCTGCACACTTTTACCAAGCATTATCAGGTGCATACCTACGCTTCGGCGGATGCCGGCCTAGGTAGACAAGTCCTTCAGGCGGCGGTGGCTCACCTGTAGGAAAGGGCTGTTTGACGGCCCTATCACGAGGTATTCTTTTACCCACCCAGGGACTGCTTTTGGACATCCCAATTGTCTGGGTCTCCCAATTAGGAGCGACAAAGAAGAAGGGAATTTTGTTTACTTACCGTAAATTCCTTTTCTTCTAGCTCCAATTGGGAGACCCAGCACCCGCCCTGTTTTCTTAGGAAGTTTGTTTTTTTTTCGGGTGCACATGTTGTTCATGTTGAACAGTTCAGTTCTCCGAGGCTGTTTCTCGGGTTGAATTTGTATTTAAAACAGTTATTGGCTTTCCTCCTTCTTGCTTTTGCACTAAAACTGAGGAGCCCGTGATCCCACGGGGGGGTGTATAGCAGAAGGGGAGGGGCCTTACACTTTTAAGTGTAATACTTTGTGTGGCCTCCGGAGGCAGTAGCTATACACCCAATTGTCTGGGTCTCCCAATTGGAGCTAGAAGAAAAGGAATTTACGGTAAGTAAACAAAATTCCCTTCTTTAGGTGCGGTGCAGAGCGCACACAGCCTAAAGCTTTGAAATGTTGCAAAATTGTTTCGCAACTCATCTGGGGGGAAAGTGCTACTTCTGGTGTTAACGACGCGCTTCTTGGCCGATGCAACTTCTTAAAGTGAGCAGAGCTTAAAGAAGGGGCGAGGCTGATGAAACCCATAATTCAAGCTATGATATTGTAGGAAATTACACTAGAAATGTGCTCCAATTTTCTGACAAATTTGGCTCCTTCAGTGCTCAGGGACTATCCTTGATTTGAGGCCTCCTATTAACTGATTTAACCCCTTAGTAACAGCTAAACTTTTCCAATCAACAATGTCCCTTGTCTTTCTTTGTCGCTCTATTGGGAGACCCAGACAATTGGGTGTATAGGCTATGCCTCCGGAGGCCGCACAAAGTATTACACTTAAAAGTGTTAAGCCCCTCCCCTTCTGCCTATACACCCCCCCCCCCCGTGCTCCCACGGGCTCCTCAGTTTTTTGCTTTGTGCGAAGGAGGCAGACCTGCACACATAGCTCCACAGATTGGTCAGCAGCAGCTGCTGACCATGTCGGATGGAAGAAAAGTGGGCCCATATAGGGCCCCCAGCATGCTCCCTTCTCACCCCACTCTTGTCGGCGGTGTTGTTAAGGTTGAGGTATCCATTGCGGGTACGGAGGCTGGAGCCCACATGCTGTTTTCCTTCCCCATCCCCCTCAGGGCTCTGGGCGAAGTGGGATCCTATCGGTCTCCAGGCACTGAGACCGTGCTTCATCCACAACTCCTGTGGAGCCTGCTGGATAGGAGCCGGGTACCGTTCAGGGACATGGCCCTGCTACTTGAAGGTACTCTGTATCCCTGTGGGGACCGCGCACGGCAGCACCTCAGCTTTGCTGGGTGTGCTAGTGCACCGGGGACCGCGGCGCTGACCGGGTTAAACTGTGCCATTACACACTCAGCGTCGCTGAGTGTGTTTATATGTAGGGGCTACCGCGCTAACCGCCGCTGCCATGGGAAACTGCGGCGCGGCTGGGACTTGTAGTTCGCCGGGGACTTCGGCGCCGGCCGCGCTTTTACGGCGGCCAAGCTTATACTCGAGTCCCCGGCTTTCTTGCGGCCTAGTTTCCTTTTCTCCCACCCTCAGCCCTGACAGGCAGGGGAAGGGCGGGACGCTGCACGGAACGAGCAGCACTGAGGGCTGGAGTATGATTTGCATACTCCACCCCCCTCACTGTGCACAGTGTGAGCACCAGTTCCCGCACTTTCTCGGCCACGCCCACGGCTCCCTCCTCTCGTCAGGACGCCGCAGCCATTCCTGTCAGCTCCTCCGACGCTGCAGAGAGGGACAAACCCTGGGAGACCCAGACACGGTCTCTGGTGGCCTCACAACCGCTTTAGGCGGGTGGTAAGCAGCACCTGTTGGTGCTAGCCCCATGGTGCTGTAGTGTATTGATACATTATTTGTTTATAGTATATACTTTACACTGTATGAGCACAGTTCATTCTGGCTATATTCCCTATTGTGTTGCTCAGGGAAAACAATAGCATGGCGCCCACAAAAGGCAGGGGTGCCAAAACACAGGCTTATGCTGCCTGCGCCGCTTGTACGACCCAGCTGCCGGCAGGTTCCACTGACCCTCATTGTGTGCAATGTTCGGCCCCTGTGTCACTTCTTCAGCCAGAGCCTCTGCTAAGAGGGGCCCAGGGGGAGCCACCTGTTGACGCTGTTCAGGTGACGGGGACGGAGTTTGCAAAACTCTCTGAGACTATGGCTAAGATACTAGAAGTCTTGCAGTCCAGGCCGGTATATCAGCAAAGGGACTCTGTTGAATCACTGTTCCCTGGCCCCCCTCAGTTGGACCAACAATGTCCTTCCGGGGTATCTCATACATCCCAGGCTGAGGGTTATGACTTAGACCCCAGTCCCAGACCGACTAAGCGGGCTCGCTTAGAATTTCCCTCGACATCATATTGTTCAGGGTCTCAGCGGGGGGAATCTCTGGTTGATGATGCGGAGACAGCTGATCAGGATTCTGATCCTGAGGGCGCTCTCAATCTTAATACTCCAGATGGGGACGCCATAGTGAACGATCTTATTGCGTCCATCAATCAAATGCTGGATATTTCTCCCTCAGCTCCTCCGGCGGAGGAGTCAGCTTCTCAGCAGGAGAAATTCCGTTTCAGGTTCCCCAAGCGTACACAGAGTATGTTTCTAGACCACTCTGATTTCAGAGAGGCAGTCCAGAATCACCATGCTTGTCCAGATAAGCGTTTTTCGAAGCGCCTTAAGGATACACGTTATCCTTTTCCCCCTGACGTGGTTAAAGGTTGGACTCAGTGTCCCAAGGTGGATCCTCCAATCTCCAGACTGGCGGCTAGATCCATACTTGCAGTGGAAGATGGGGCCTCGCTCAAAGATGCCACTGACAGGCAGATGGAGCTCTGGTTGAAATCCATCTATGAAGCTATCGGAGCTTCTTTTGCCCCAGCATTCGCAGCCGTATGGGCGCTACAAGCTATCTTAGCAGGTCAAGCGCAAATTGAAGCAGCCACGTGCACGTCCGCGCCACAAGTGGCATCCATTACCACCCAGACCTCGGCATTTGCGTCTTACGCTATTAATGCTGTCCTGGACTCTGTGAGCCGTACGGCGGTTGCGGCCGCCAATTCGGTGGTACTCCGCAGGGCCTTGTGGCTACGGGAATGGAAGGCAGATTCTGCTTCCAAAAAGCGCTTAACCAGTTTGCCAATTTCTGGCGACAGGCTGTTTGGCGAGCGTTTGGATGAAATCATCAAACAATCCAAGAGAAAGGATACATCCTTACCCCAGCCCAAACAGAACATACCCCAACAGAGGAGAGGGCAGTCGAGGTTTCGGTCCTTTCGGGGCGCGGGCAGGTCCCAATTCTCCTCGTCCAAAAGGTCTCAGAAAGAACAAAGGAACTCTGATGCATGGCGGTCTAAGTCACGTCCTAAAAAGATCACCGGAGGCGCCGCTAACAAGGCGGCTTCCTCATGACTTTCGACCTCCTCTAGCAGCATCCTCGGTCGGTGGCAGGCTCTCCCGCTTTTGCGACACCTGGCTGCCACAAATAAAAGACCGCTGGGTGAGAGACATTCTGTCTCACGGTTACAAGATAGAGTTCACCTCTCGTCCCCCGACTCGATTCTTCAGGTCATCCCCGCCTCCCGAGCGAGCCGAGGCTCTTCTGCAGGCGCTGCGCACTCTGAAGGCAGAAGGAGTGGTGATCCCTGTTCCTCTCCAGCAACAGAACCACGGTTTTTACTCCAACTTGTTTGTGGTCCCAAAGAAGGACGGGTCTTTCCGCCCGGTCCTGGACCTGAAACTGCTCAACAAACACGTAAAAACCAGACGGTTCAGGATGGAATCCCTCCGCTCCGTCATCGCCTCAATGTCCCAAGGAGATTTCCTTGCATCGATCGATATCAAAGATGCTTATCTCCACGTACCGATTGCTCCAGAGCACCAGCGCTTCTTGCGCTTCGCCATAGGAAACGAACACCTGCAATTAGTGGCACTGCCGTTCGGCCTGGCAACAGCCCCACGGGTTTTTACCAAGGTTATGGCTACTGTAGTAGCGCTCCTACACTCGCAGGGTCACTCGGTGATCCCGTACTTGGACGATCTGCTGATCAAGGCACCCTCTCAAGAGGCATGCCAACGCAGCCTCGACGCTACCCTGGAGACTCTCCAGGGTTTCGGGTGGATCATCAATTTTCCAAAGTCAAATCTGACACCGGGCCAATCGCTGACATATCTTGGCATGGAGTTTCATACCCTCTCAGCGATAGTGAAGCTTCCGCTGATCAAGCAGCAGTCACTACAGAAAGGGGTACAATCTCTCCTTCAAGGCCAGTCACACCCCTTGAGGCGCCTCATGCACTTCCTGGGGAAGATGGTGGCAGCAATGGAGGCAGTCCCTTTCGCGCAGTTTCACCTGCGTCCCCTTCAATGGGACATCCTACGCAAATGGGACAGGAAACCGACGTCCCTCGACAGGACCGTCTCCCTCTCTCAGGCGACCAAAGCTTCCCTTCGGTGGTGGCTTCTTCCCACTTCATTATCGAAGGGGAAATCCTTCTGTGAGGCAAATCCCGGGATATGAAGATGAATTATGACTCCAGTCATAATCCCTCATCACTCCCTGGCAGTGCCCCCTCCCTTCTTGTTCTCAGTGTTCCACTTACACCTCCATGGCCATGTCCTGTGATATGGAGATGAGGTGGTGTGGGAACAATGGACACAGGATGACTCCCTGCCGTGACCCTGTAGTGGGGGCTGCTAGCTAGTTAGCAAGGCTATGGAAATAGCCAGACAGAACGACTCCAGTAAAAAATGGTTCATATCTCGCAAGCCATATTTCCGATAAATATGGCAACCATAAAAATGGTGTCTCCGCATGCGGACGATGCCGGCACACCCTTTTTATGGGAGCAGGACATTGGGAAATGCCCCAGGCGTGATATCAGCCAATGGGGAACTGGCAGACAGGTCATGAGTCCCCTCGTTCTGTAGCTAAATTCATAACTGTCACAATGAGAGCATTGGCGTCCGCCTACGACGCTCCCAGGCAAAGTTATGGCCCATATTCCATGTTGTGGATTGTCCATAACTCAAGCCAGGGGTGGAGCAGTGCTCCCTCTGAGGTCACGAAGGTAGGAGGGGACCTGGATTTGCCCAGGTTGATAACCCTACTTCGGCCATTTTCCAGTGTTCTTTCGCTGGGGGTCACGTGCAGGAAACATCTGTGGGAGTTCCTGGAAACCTGGTCTACAGCGCCCCCCTGTGGCCAGACGCACAAGGTAACTGATTGAATTGCATACCTGTTTGTAAATCATGCTTTATCTGTAACTGTACTCTGACATATGTATATTCTGTAGATTCCCTATTGTATATATTGTAGTTTCTAGTGTGCTTTAGGCTGATTAAATTATATAATTAATCTTGGGCTGTTCTGTTATCTCGATCTTGAATCCCACGTCTGTGTGTTCGGCTAATAGTTACCGTGAAGCGGTTGGTGGCAGCGAGTTTGTGCCAAGGATTATTGTGGGGAGGCCAGTGAGATTCGGGGAGATTTTATATATTCCGCCCGCGGAGGTCGGGGGAATATATACCCTACTCTCACCGGGGACCCTTCAATAATCGGCATAAGTAGTATAGCGGCCTCCTTGCTTATTGTCGGGCAATTCCATAATTGGCCTGACTATAAGAGGGGCGCTAGAGAGCGCGTCACGTGCTCTGTCTGTCGGTCGGGAGGTATAAAGGAGGGGTGACCCCCCACTTGTTACCCCCCGATTGTGACGTACTGGTAGCCAGCGCGGGGGATTTCTGAGTGACCCCCCCGGTGGTTTGTGACATATTGGTGGCATAGCGGTGGGATCGAGATAATAGTGTGTGTGAGTGTGAGACCCATACTCCCAGACACTAAAGACTGCCTGCAGCAGCTGTGGCTGCTGGGGTCTTCAGACTAGCTCAACACTAGAGTGTCAGAGTGCAGATACTGTAAGGTGTGTGGAGGCATCAGGTGTCAGTTCTGTGTCAGTGACCAAAAGTCTGCAAGAATGGCTGATGGCACCAGGAGCAGAGCTAGGCAACTGGCCAATGCTAAAGCAGGAGCCGAAGAGAGGGAGGACGGTGCTGTGGGCAGTATTGAGGAGGTTGCCCACGAGTCCTCCAGGAGCTCGACGCCAGAAAACCGTTCTGCAGAGGACAGCGCACAAGCTGGCAATTATGGACAAGATGAGGAGCAGCTCACCCAAGGGTCCTCAACGAGCCAGATGCCAGCCCTCCGCTCTGCAAGGGACAGTGAATCACCAGGCTCCGCAGCGGGCCGCAGATCACCACGTGCCATTCCACCGAGCCTGGGAGGCTCGGATAGCCTTCTTCAAATGGCTATGGCCCTTCTCCAGGCTGGAGACCAGGAGGGCTACAAGGGACTCCTGGCAGAGCGCAGGGCAGAGCGGCAAGCAGCGCGTGAGGCTGAGGCTGCGGAGCGGCAGGCAGCGCGTGAAGAGCGCCAGGCAGAGCGTGACTACCAGCTGCAGCTAGCTCAGCTCCGGCCCTCATCAGCCACACGTGACCTTCAAGACACCAAACTTCCAAAGGTCCGTGTTGAGGACTTCCCAGTGCTGGAGAAGGATGGAGACTTGGACTCTTTCTTGACTGCTTTTGAACGGACTTGCTTGCAGCACCATCTGAACAAGGACCAGTGGGCCAAATACCTGACCCCCCGTTTAAGGGGTAAGGCCCTGGATATCCTTGGGGACTTGCCTGCTGAGGCAGATCAGGGCTACGACACCATCAAGCGGGCCCTGATCCAACAGTACAACCTCACTCCAGAGTCCTACCGCAAGAAGTTCCGGACCCTGCAGAAGGGACCAAAGGACTCCTGGGCTGACCACCGGCGGGCACTTGCCCGAGCTGCCGACCACTGGACCCAAGGCCTGCAGCTTTCCACCGGACCAGAGATCCTGGACTTGGTCATCACGGAGCAACTCTTGTGGAACTGCCCTGAGGATCTCCGCCAGTTCATCCGAGACCAGAAGCCAAAGGGGTCCACGGCTACAGCTGCCCTGGCCGATGACTACACCAACAATCAGGCTCCTGAAGCCAGGAGAGCAGCCACCAGCAGCACCTGGAGAGGGGGTAAGATGAACTCTGCGACTGCCCCACCTGCCCCTAGACTGCAGGGGGTGTCCCCCTCAACTCCCCTCTCCAGGCCCGTGGCAGAACCAAGACGGTGCCACCAGTGCAACCTACCTGGACACTTCAAGGCCATGTGCCCTCAGCGTCCCAAGGCCCCGGCTCCGTCCCCGTCCCAAGGGCCGCCCAAGGTGTATTGTGTGGGTGGGGGTGGTGGTAGGTCCCTGGACAGCTTCCAACCTGTCACCGTCGGCCGGTCTGTGACCATGGGACTGCGAGACAGCGCCTCGGAGGTGACTTTGGTGCGGCCTGAGATGGTGTCCCCCCAAGACTTGATCCCTGGAAAAACCCTCGCTGTCTCCGGGATTGGAGGCACTGACCCGGCGCTGCCTGTTGCTGACATTTATGTGGACTGGGGCGCAGGGCGAGGGGTGAGGGAGGTGGGGGTAACTGATCGGATCCCTGCAAACGTGCTACTTGGGACAGATTTGGGGCAGATAACCTCCCAGTTTGGGCCCCCCCCAAGGGCTGAACCTTCAGCCAGTACTGACATGACTCCTGACAATGTTAATGTGTTATCTATGAATGATGTAAGGGAGGAGGGAGTGAACTCTGATATTTCTGCTTGCATAGACACCATAGACACACACGCAGCTGCAGCTGGGACAGGAGGGGAGGGGGTCAGAGAAAGGTGTGACAATGCCTCTACAAGTAACCAGCCTGTGAGCTGGGATCTGTTGCCCTCTGCAGGGATAAGCAGAGAGCAGGGTGCTGCAGGGGGAGGACCAGTGTGTGGGGTGGGGGCTACCACAGCAAATGTGGGGTCCCCAGAGATTTCACAGCGGGGTTCTGTTGCTGCAGGAGGGGAACAGGCAGGTGAGATTGGGGCCGGTCCAGGAGCGGAAGTGCTCCCAGGTAAGATCTCGGTGCATGGTTCCCCCACAACCGGGGTGTCAGGAAGCCAGGTAGGTCTGCCTGAACCGGCGACTTGGTCAGGAACGGAGGAGGAGCAGGCACGACCCACGGTCGCAGCGGCTGTGGCCGCTGTCACCCGCAGTGGGAGTGCTGGAAGCCAAGGGGCCTCCCGGAGGTCCGATAGCTCTTCCCCTTCTGACCAAGTGGCAGCCGAGTCAGGCGGATGCCAGGACACAGGTCCCGGGGTACTGACCGAAGATGTGACAGTCTCGTCGATTCTGGCCACATCTAGTCAGGGGTTTCAGGCAGCGTTAGAAGCTGACGACAGCCTGAAAGCTCTAAAGGAGCAGGCGGCACAGCCTCCCTCGGACTCGGACCCGGAGCGAGTGGTCTGGGACCAAGGACGGCTGTACCGGGCCACGGTCCAGCAGGGTTCACCGGAGGCGTGGCCCAGGGACCGACAGTTGGTGGTACCCTATCCGTTCCGGACGGAGTTGTTGCGGATCGCACATGAGATTCCGATGGCCGGACACCTAGGGATCGCTAAGACCAAGGCCAGGTTAAACCAGCATTTCTACTGGCCAAAAATGGGGGCCGATGTGGCTGCCTACTGCCGTTCGTGTGAAACCTGTCAGAGAGTGGGGAAGGCGGGGCCACGCCCCAAAGCCCCACTAGTATCTCTGCCAATCATCGATGAGCCTTTCAGGAGGGTGGCTGTGGATCTGGTCGGCCCGCTGGCCATCCCCAGCAGCTCCGGGAAACGCTTCATACTGACGGTAGTGGACTATGCCACCCGGTACCCGGAAGCAGTGGCCTTGTCGTCCATTCGGGCTGACAAGGTGGCCACCGCATTGCTGGAGATTTTCTCCCGAGTGGGTTTTCCCCAGGAAATGCTCACTGACCGGGGGACCCAATTCATGTCCCAGCTGATGGAGGCCCTCTGTAAGCAAGTCCAGGTGCGACATCTGGTGGCCAGCCCGTACCATCCACAGACTAATGGCCTGTGCGAGCGGTTCAATGGCACCTTAAAGCAGATGCTTAAGATGTTGGTCGACTCCCATGGGCGTGACTGGGAGCGGTATCTCCCACACCTGTTATTTGCTTACCGGGAGGTTCCACAGGCCTCAACAGGATTCTCACCGTTTGAGCTCCTGTACGGGCGACGTGTGCGGGGCCCCCTGGCTCTGGTGAAAGAGGCTTGGGAAGGGGATTTGGCCACCCCTGGAGTGTCGGTTATCGAGTATGTCGTGCGCTTCCGGGACAAAATGCAGGCCTTGACGCAACTGGTACACGACAATATGGCTCAAGCCCAGGCCGATCAGAAGCGTTGGTACGACCAGAACGCTTGTGAGAGGACCTACCAAGTGGGTCAAAAGGTGTGGGTACTGGTCCCCGTACCACAGGACAAGCTTCAGGCAGCCTGGGAAGGCCCATACCTCGTGTACCAGCAGCTCAACCCTGTGACGTACCTGGTCACCCTGGACCCTGCCCGTGGAAGGCGGAAGCCCTTCCATGTGAACATGATGAAGGCACATCATGAGCGGGAGGCATGTGCGCTCCCCGTGTGCAACCTGCCCGAGGAGGGAGAAGCGGAGACCCTCTTGGATATGCTAGCCCAGGTTAGGGCAGGCGGATCCATTGAGGATGTGGAGGTTGGCCACCAGCTCTTGGAGGACCAACGGTCCCAGCTGTGGGCCACCCTACACCCCTTCCGGGGGTTGTTTACCAACCAGCCCGGAAGGACTGACTTGGCTGTCCATCACGTGGACACTGGGGATCATCCCCCGATCCGGCGTTCAGCATATCGGGTCTCCCTGGAGGTGCAGCAACACATGCGCCAGGAGATTGACGAGATGCTGAAGCTGGGGGTGATCCAGGCATCCAACAGCGCTTGGGCCTCTCCTGTAGTCCTCGTCCCTAAGAAGGACCGAACCACTACTCGGTTCTGCGTGGACTACAGGGGGCTCAATGCGGTCACGGTCGCCGATGCATACCCAATGCCACGCATCGATGACCTGCTCGATCAGTTGGCCGGGGCTCAGTACCTGACCATCATGGATCTGAGCCGGGGATATTGGCAGATCCCCCTGACTCGCAAGGCCAGGGAACGCTCTGCCTTTATTACCCCATTTGGACTGTACGAGTCCACGGTGATGCCATTCGGGATGAGGAATGCCCCTGCCACTTTCCAGCGGATGGTCAACACCCTGCTCAAGGGACTTGAAGGGTACGCGGCCGCGTACCTGGATGACATTGCCGTCTTCAGTCCCACCTGGGAGGACCACCTAGAGCATCTAGCACAGGTGCTCAGGCGGATCCACCGGGCAGGTTTGACCATCAAGCCGGGAAAGTGTCAGCTGGCCATGAGCGAGGTCCAGTACCTCGGTCACCGGGTAGGTGGGAGAACACTGAAGCCCGAGCCTGAGAAAGTGGAAGCCATCGCATCCTGGCCCACCCCCAGGACCAAGAAGCAGGTGATGTCCTTCTTGGGGACCGCTGGGTACTATAGGAGGTTTGTTCCATGCTATAGTAGCCTGGCAAAGCCCTTGACGGACCTCACCAAGAAGAAGCTGCCCTCTGCAGTCGATTGGACAATGGACTGCGAGACAGCCTTCCGGGCCCTAAAGGACGCCCTGTCCAGCCCGCCCGTGCTACAGGCAGCCGACTTCACGCGGCCGTTTGTAGTACAGACCGACGCCAGTGACTTCGGCCTCGGTGCGGTGCTCAGCCAGGTGGACTCTGCGAGCCAAGAGCACCCAGTCTTGTACCTGAGCAGGAAGCTGTTACCAAGGGAAGTTGCCTATTCCACGATGGAGAAGGAGTGCCTGGCCATAGTGTGGGCCCTGCAGCGTCTGCAACCCTATCTATACGGGCGCCACTTCATCGTGGAGACGGACCACAATCCCCTCAGCTGGTTGCACACCGTCTCTGGGACGAATGGGCGATTGTTGCGATGGAGCCTTGCGCTCCAGCAATACAACTTCACCATTCGCCACAAAAGGGGCCGTGACCACGGTAACGCAGACGGGCTGTCCCGACAAGGAGAGGTCGCGGACGGGCGCACGGGGGAACACCGGAGTGTGCTGCCCCCTAGCGCCCTCAAAAGGGGGGAGGTGTGAGGCAAATCCCGGGATATGAAGATGAATTATGACTCCAGTCATAATCCCTCATCACTCCCTGGCAGTGCCCCCTCCCTTCTTGTTCTCAGTGTTCCACTTACACCTCCATGGCCATGTCCTGTGATATGGAGATGAGGTGGTGTGGGAACAATGGACACAGGATGACTCCCTGCCGTGACCCTGTAGTGGGGGCTGCTAGCTAGTTAGCAAGGCTATGGAAATAGCCAGACAGAACGACTCCAGTAAAAAATGGTTCATATCTCGCAAGCCATATTTCCGATAAATATGGCAACCATAAAAATGGTGTCTCCGCATGCGGACGATGCCGGCACACCCTTTTTATGGGAGCAGGACATTGGGAAATGCCCCAGGCGTGATATCAGCCAATGGGGAACTGGCAGACAGGTCATGAGTCCCCTCGTTCTGTAGCTAAATTCATAACTGTCACAATGAGAGCATTGGCGTCCGCCTACGACGCTCCCAGGCAAAGTTATGGCCCATATTCCATGTTGTGGATTGTCCATAACTCAAGCCAGGGGTGGAGCAGTGCTCCCTCTGAGGTCACGAAGGTAGGAGGGGACCTGGATTTGCCCAGGTTGATAACCCTACTTCGGCCATTTTCCAGTGTTCTTTCGCTGGGGGTCACGTGCAGGAAACATCTGTGGGAGTTCCTGGAAACCTGGTCTACAGCGCCCCCCTGTGGCCAGACGCACAAGGTAACTGATTGAATTGCATACCTGTTTGTAAATCATGCTTTATCTGTAACTGTACTCTGACATATGTATATTCTGTAGATTCCCTATTGTATATATTGTAGTTTCTAGTGTGCTTTAGGCTGATTAAATTATATAATTAATCTTGGGCTGTTCTGTTATCTCGATCTTGAATCCCACGTCTGTGTGTTCGGCTAATAGTTACCGTGAAGCGGTTGGTGGCAGCGAGTTTGTGCCAAGGATTATTGTGGGGAGGCCAGTGAGATTCGGTGAGATTTTATATATTCCGCCCGCGGAGGTCGGGGGAATATATACCCTACTCTCACCGGGGACCCTTCAATAATCGGCATAAGTAGTATAGCGGCCTCCTTGCTTATTGTCGGGCAATTCCATAATTGGCCTGACTATAAGAGGGGCGCTAGAGAGCGCGTCACGTGCTCTGTCTGTCGGTCGGGAGGTATAAAGGAGGGGTGACCCCCCACTTGTTACCCCCCGATTGTGACGTACTGGTAGCCAGCGCGGGGGATTTCTGAGTGACCCCCCCGGTGGTTTGTGACACCTTCCTACCCCCATCCTGGGAAGTAGTCACGACGGACGCGAGTCTGTCAGGGTGGGGAGCGGTTTTTCTCCACCACAGGGCTCAGGGTACGTGGACCCAGCAAGAGTCCTCGCTTCAGATCAATGTTCTGGAAATACGGGCAGTGTATCTTGCCCTGAAAGCGTTCCAGCAGTGGCTGGAGGGCAAGCAGATCCGAATTCAGTCGGACAATTCCACAGCGGTGGCATACATCAACCACCAAGGCGGCACACGCAGCCGACAAGCCTTCCAGGAAGTCCGGCGGATTTTGATGTGGGTGGAAGCCACGGCCTCCACCATATCCGCAGTTCACATCCCAGGCGTGGAAAACTGGGAAGCAGATTATCTCAGTCGCCAGGGCATGGACGCAGGGGAATGGTCCCTTCACCCGGACGTGTTTCAGGAGATCTGTTGCCGCTGGGGGGTGCCGGACGTCGACCTCATGGCGTCCCGGCACAACAACAAGGTACCGACGTTCATGGCACGGTCTCAAGATCCCAGAGCTCTGGCGGCAGACGCCTTAGTTCAGGATTGGTCGCAGTTTCAGCTCCCTTATGTGTTTCCTCCGCTGGCACTGTTGCCCAGAGTGTTACGCAAGATCAGGGCCGACTGCCGCCGCGTCATCCTCGTCGCTCCAGACTGGCCGAGGCGGTCGTGGTACCCGGATCTGTGGCATCTCACGGTCGGCCAACCGTGGGCACTACCAGACCGACCAGACTTGCTATCTCAAGGGCCGTTTTTCCATCTGAATTCTGCGGCCCTCAACCTGACTGTGTGGCCATTGAGTCCTGGATCCTAGCGTCTTCAGGGTTATCTCAAGACGTCATTGCCACTATGAGACAGGCTAGGAAACCAACGTCCGCCAAGATCTATCACAGGACGTGGAAAATTTTTCTGTCGTGGTGCTCTGCTCAGGGTTTTTCTCCCTGGCCATTTGCATTACCTACTTTTCTGTCCTTCCTTCAATCTGGACTGGAAAAGGGTTTGTCGCTCGGCTCCCTTAAGGGACAAGTCTCAGCGCTCTCTGTGTTTTTCCAGAAGCGCCTAGCCAGACTTCCACAGGTACGCACGTTCCTGCAGGGGGTTTGTCACATAGTTCCACCTTACAAACGGCCGTTAGAACCCTGGGATCTAAACAGGGTGCTGATGGTTCTTCAAAAACCACCATTCGAGCCAATGAGAGATATTTCCCTCTCACGACTTTCGCAGAAAGTGGTTTTTCTAGTAGCAGTCACTTCTCTTCGGAGAGTGTCTGAGCTAGCAGCGTTGTCGTGCAAAGCCCCTTTCCTGGTGTTTCACCAGGACAAGGTGGTTCTACGTCCGGTTCCGGAATTTCTCCCTAAGGTGGTATCCCCCTTTCATCTCAATCAGGATATTTCCTTACCTTCTTTTTATCCTCATCCAGTTCACCAATGTGAAAAGGATTTGCACTTGTTAGATCTGGTGAGAGCACTCAGACTCTACATTTCTCGTACGGCGCCCCTGCGCCGCTCGGATGCACTCTTTGTCCTTGTCGCTGGCCAGCGTAAAGGGTCACAGGCTTCCAAATCAACCCTGGCTCGGTGGATCAAGGAGCCAATTATCGAAGCTTACCGTTCGGCTGGGCTTCCGGTTCCCTCAGGGCTGAAGGCCCATTCTACCAGAGCCGTGGGCGCGTCCTGGGCTTTGAGGCACCAGGCTACGGCTCAGCAGGTGTGTCAGGCGGCTACCTGGTCGAGCCTGCACACTTTCACGAAGCACTATCAAGTGCATACCTATGCTTCGGCGGATGCCAGCCTAGGTAGACGAGTCCTTCAGGCGGCGGTTGCCCACCTGTAGGAAAGGGCCGTTTTACGGCTCTCTTACGAGGTATTATTTTTACCCACCCAGGGACTGCTTTTGGACGTCCCAATTGTCTGGGTCTCCCAATAGAGCGACAAAGAAGAAGGGAATTTTGTTTACTTACCGTAAAATTCCTTTTCTTCTAGCTCTAATTGGGAGACCCAGCACCCGCCCCTGTTTTTTTGTGTACACATGTTGTTCATGTTGAATGGTTTCAGTTCTCCGATATTCCTTCGGATTGAAGTTACTTTAAACCAGTTTATAATTCTTTTTCCTCCTTCTTGCTTTTGCACCAAAACTGAGGAGCCCGTGGGAGCACGGGGGGTGTATAGGCAGAAGGGGAGGGGCTTAACACTTTTAAGTGTAATACTTTGTGCGGCCTCCGGAGGCATAGCCTATACACCCAATTGTCTGGGTCTCCCAATTAGAGCTAGAAGAAAAGGAATTTACGGTAAGTAAACAAAATTCCCTTCTTGTCGCTCCATTGGGAGACCCAGACAATTGGGTGTATAGCTACTGCCTCCGGAGGCCACACAAAGTATTACACTTTAAAAAGTGTAACCCCTCCCCTCTGCCTATACACCCCCCCCCGTGCATCACGGGCTCCTCAGTTATTATGCTTTGTGTTGAAGGAGGCACACATCCACTCATGCTCCCATTTTAGTCAGCAGCAGCTGCTGATTATATCGGATGGAAGAAAAGAGGGCCCCCAACAGGGCCCCCGGCATGCTCCCTTCTCACCCCACTGAGTCGGCGGTGTTGTTAAGGTTGAGGTACCCATTGCGGGTACACAGGCTGGAGCCACATGCCGTTTTCCTTCCCCATCCCTTAGGGGCTCTGGGAGAAGTGGGATCCTATCCGGTCATCCAGGCACTGGGACCGGGCTCCCTCCGCAGCCCCTGTGGGATTCTGACGGACAGGAGACTGAGTATCATCAGGGACAGGGCCCTGCATCTACAGGTACTCTGTGTCCCCTTAGGGACGGTGCATGGAGCACTTTGGCCTCAGACGCTGCAGCGACTGCGGTGTTGGTATGAGACCGGGACTACCGCGCCGACCGCGCCTGCTTGCCGGCCGCGGTTTTAACTTTAGTCCCCGGCTTTTGCGGCCTAGTGCCTTAAACTCCCGCCCCCGGGCCTGCCAGTCAGGGGTAAGGGCGGGACGGTCGGTCTGACGCCGACAGTGAGGGCTGGAGCACACTTAGTTGTCCTCCTCCCCCCTCACTAATCACTCTGGGGCACCAGATTCCCACACTTTTTTTTAGTTACGCCCACGGCTGCCTCCTCCCCTGTGAACGCCGACAGCCATGTTTTAAGCACATTCTGCCGGTGGAGGACTTCTGGCTGCAGCCCTGGGACACCCGAGGCAGGGAATCTGGTGGCCACACACCGCTTGAGCGGTTGGGAAGCCACACCGGTCACCCGGTGCTGGTCCCCCTAGAGTGCCGAACTGTATATATATATATATATATTATATTTGTATACATTTTCTCGGTTCGGCTTTACTGTTAGCTTGTGGCTATATATCCCTCAGTGATCACTCTCCTGGGAGACAACAGCATGTCGTTCACAAGGAGCAAGGGTGCCAAGACACAGGGTTATTTTGCAACCTGTACCTCTTGTGCGGCTATGCTACCTGCAGGTTACACCTACCCTCACTGTGAGCGATGCTCGGGCCCGGTGGCACTCGTTCAGCCGGAGCCTGGGGCACTGGTGGGACCCTCGGCCCAGGTAGAATCGCCGGCTTCCCCTGTCCAGGTGGCAGGGACAGAGTTTGCAGTTTTAGCTGAGAAACTCTGTCACTTTCACAATCCATGGCTCAGTCTATGGACAAATGGTCTGCTAAGATACTAGAAGCCTTGCAGTCCAGACCGGCCCTTACACAGGCCCCGGGCACTGCGGGATCGCCCCCAGGCCCCTCTCGGTCTGCGACGAAGCGTGCTCCTGGAGTGGCCTCTAGTTATTACGTGGGGGACTCCGGCACGGACCGCAGTCCCAGACCGGCTAAGCGGGCTCGCTTAGAAGCTTCCCCGACTTCATCACGCTGTTCGGGGTCTCAGCTTGAGGACTCTCTAGAGGATGAGGCGGAGGTCGCAGCCCAGGACTCTGACCCTGACGTTGCTCTCAATCTTGATACACCTGAAGGGGACGCCATAGTAAATGACCTTATAGCGTCCATCAACCAGGTGCTAGATCTTTCTCCCCCAACTCCACCTATAGAGGAGTCGGCCTCACAGCAGGAGAAGCACCAGTTTAGGTTTCCCAAACGTACTCGGAGTGCTTTCTTCGATCACTCTAACTTCAGAGATGCTGTCCAGAAGCACAGGGCTTTTCCGGACAAGCGCTTTACTAAACGCCTTAATGACACACGTTACCCCTTCCCCTCTAACGTAGTTAAGGGTTGGGCTCAATGTCTCAAGGTGGATCCTCCAGTCTCTAGACTGGCGGCTAGATCCGTAGTAGCAGTGGCTGACGGTTCATCGCTCAAGGATGCCACGGACAGGCAGATAGAGCTCCTAATGAAATCCATCTATGAAGCCATAGGCGCGTCCTTTGCCCCAGCCTTTGCAGCAGTGTGGGCACTCCAGGCTAGCTCAGCTTGTCTGTCTGAGATTAATGCGGTCACCCGTACCTCTGCTCCGCAAGTAGCGTCTTTGACTTCTCAGGCGTCGGTATTTTCATCCTACGCCATGAATGCTGTCCTGGACTCGGCTAGCCGTACAGCGGTAGCATCCGCCAATTCGGTGGCAGTCCGCAGGGCCAGGTGGCTACGCGAATGGAAGGCAGACTTTGCTTCCAAGAAGTTCTTGACCGGTTTGCCTTTTTCTGGCGACCGATTGTTTGGCGAGCAATTGGATGAAATTATTAAGCAATCCAAGGGAAAGGACTCGTCCTTACCCCAGCCCAAACCAAAGAGACCTCAGCAACGAAAAATTCAAGCGAGGTTCGGTCCTTTCGGCCCTCAGCCAGATCCCAATCCTCCTCGTCCAACAGGCCACAGAAGAGCCAGAGAAACTCTTCTGCATGGCGGTCTAAGTCACGTCCAAAGACTGCCAGAGGCACCGTCTCCAAGGCGGCCTCCTCATGACTTTCGGCCTCCCCAAACCCCATCCTCGGTCGGTGGCAGGCTCTCCCGCTTTTGCGACGCCTGGTGGCCACATGTCCAAGACCGATGGGTGAGGGACATTCTGTCTCACGGTTACAGGATAGAGTTCAGCTCTCGTCCTCCGACTCGTTTTTTTCAGAACATCTCCGCCCCCCGAGCGAACCGTTGCACTTTTTCAGGCAGTGGACACTCTGAAGACAGAAGGAGTTGTGATCCCCGTTCCCCTTCAGGAACGTGGTCGCGATTTTTACTCCAACCTGTTCGTGGTGCCAAAAAAGGACGGTTCATTCCGTCCCGTTTTGGACCTCAAATTGCTCAACAGACATGTGAGAACCAGGCGGTTTCTCATGGAATCCCTCCGCTCTGTCATCGCTTCGATGTCTCAAGGAGACTTCCTAGCATCAATCGACATCAGGGATGCCTATCTCCATGGGCCGATCGCTCCAGAGCATCAACGCTTCCTGCGTTTCGCCATTGGACAAACACCTTCAGTTGTGGCACTGCCTTTCGGCCTGGCGACAGCCCCACGGGTCTTCACCAAGGTCATGGCATCCGTTGTGGCAGTCCTACACTCTCAGGGCCACTCGGTGATCCCGTACTTAGACGATCTCCTAGTCAAGGCACCCTCCCGGGTGGCATGTCAACACAGTCTGACCGTTGCTCTGGAGACTCTCCAGAGGTTCGGGTGGATCATCAATTTCCCAAAGTCAAAATTGACTCCGACCCAATCACTGACTTACCTCGGGATGGAGTTTCATACTCTCTCAGCGATAGTCAAGCTACCGCTGGACAAACAGCGTTCGCTGCAAACAGGGGTGCAATCTCTCCTTCGGGCCCAGTCACACCCCTTGAGGCGCCTCATGCACTTCCTGGGGAAGATGGTGGCAGCAATGGAGGCAGTTCCCTTTGCGCAGTTTCATCTGCGTCCACTCCAATGGGACATTCTCCGCAAATGGGACAAGAGGTCGACATCCTTAGACAGGAACGTCTCTCTTTCTCTGGCAGCCAAGACCTCTCTTCAGTGGTGGCTTCTTCCCACTTCTCTGTCGAAGGGAAAATCTTTCCTGCCCCCATCCTGGGCTGTGGTCACGACGGACGCGAGTCTGTCAAGGTGGGGAGCGGTTTTTCTCCACCACAAGGCTCAGGGAACCTGGACTCCGACAGAGTCCTGCCTTCAGATCAATGTTCTGGAGATAAGGGCAGTGTATCTAGCCCTAAAGGCGTTCCTCTGGCAATTCTGCCCAGAGTGTTGCGCAAGATCAGGTCCGGCTGCCGCCACGCCATCCTCGTCGCTCCAGACTGGCCGAGGAGGTCGTGGTACCCGGACCTGTGGCACCTCACGGTGGGTCAACCGTGGGCGCTCCCAGGCCGACCAGACTTGCTGTCTCAAGGGCCATTTTTCCATCTGAATTCTGCGGCCCTCAACCTGACTGTGTGGCCATTGAGTCCTGGCTCCTAGCGTCCTCAGGGTTATCTCAAGAGGTCATTGCCACTATGAGACAGGCCAGGAAACCAAGGTCAGCCAAGATCTATCACAGGGCTTGGAGGATCTTCTTAGCTTGGTGCCCTGATAAGGGGTTTACCCCCTGGCCGTTTGCCTTACCCACGTTTCTTTCCTTCCTGCAATCCGGAATGGACAAGGGTTTGTCTCTCGGCTCTCTCAAGGGACAAGTATCGGCGCTTTCCGTGTTTTTTCAAAAGCGTCTAGCCAGGCTTCCGCAGGTCCGCACGTTCCTGCAGGGAGTTTGCCATAGTCCCACCTTACAAGCGGCCGCTGGAACCCTGGGATCTCAACAGGGTTCTACGGGCTCTTCAGAGACCACCTTTTGAGCCGCTGCGGGATGTCTCTCTATCACGTCTTTCGCAGGTGGCATTTCTAGTGGCAGTTACATCACTCCGAAGAGTGTCAGAGCTAGCAGCGCTGTCATGAAAAGCCCCCTTCCTGGTATTTCACCAGGATAAGGTGGTTCTGCGTCCGGTCCCGGACTTTCTCCCTAAGGTAGTGTCCCCTTTTCATCTCAATGAGGAGATCTCCTTACCTTCATTTTGCCCTCATCCAATTCACCAATGTGAAAAGGATTTGCATTTGTTAGATATAGTGAGAGCAATCCGGATCTACGTGTCTCGCACGGCGCCACTGCGCCGTTCTGATGCGCTCTTTGTTCTTGTCGCTGGCCAGCGTAAGGGGTCGCAGGCTTCCAAGTCAACCTTGGCTCGGTGGATCAAGGAACCGATTGTTGAAGCCTACCGCTCTTCTGGGCTTCCGATTCCTTCAGGGCTGAAAGCCCATTCTACCAGAGCCGTAGGGGCGTCTTGGGCATTGAGACACCGGGCTACGGCTCAGCAGGTGTGTCAGGCGGCTACCTGGTCTAGTCTGCACACTTTCACATTGATGACCAGTTAAAATCACATACGGCATTGCCGATTGAAGATTGTATGATCTGTATATCTAGCTGGATGTCTAGTACATATGACATAGGTGCTAAAATATAGGTTTGCATGACCTGAATATATAGCTGGATATCTGGTATATGATACATAGGTCCTTTCTGGCTACACATTGATGACAAGATAAAATCACGACATAGTGACCCCTGTTGTTTATTTATTAAAACTATCTTTATGAGAGCTCTAGTATGCTATGGTAAATACACTCTATATATAAGGTATAGCTGATTGGAGGTCTACATGATTAGCCTATGATGCAGAGGCTTCCTTTTGGCTTTTGACCACTGGGTAACTTGATATATAGTGACCCCTGCTGTTCATTTGTAAAAAGCGAATTCTAAGTGTCTATTAGTATATATATAGACACATATGCTGGATATATATATTTTTTGAACAGATATACCTTTTATCATATCAATATAGATTTTATGAGCATGACTAGAGGCTAT
Organism: Anomaloglossus baeobatrachus; assembly: GCF_048569485.1. Lineage (NCBI taxonomy): Eukaryota > Metazoa > Chordata > Amphibia > Anura > Aromobatidae > Anomaloglossus > Anomaloglossus baeobatrachus. The sequence goes on from NC_134361.1 coordinate 176,761,709, forward strand.
ATATCACAACAGGATATGCTATGGTGGTCACAACCACACAATTTCGCTGTGCAAAATTGAGTTTTATATGATGTATATGATGCATAATTTGTGTCCACCGCAACACTTGTGAGAACACTTTTCAATAATAAAATCACTTTTTGTATGAATTTGATTCCTAATCTTATTGGGCTTTGATCGTTCTGGTTCTTTTTTCGTTTCGCTATACATTATACGATTTATGCCCTAAGTATTGTTATAGTCCTGATTTCTAATTTGAAATTATTATATATGTCATAATCTATGAAAATGTGAGAATGTATTCTACTTTGCTGGCTTGTGTTCTTAATATTGTTCTCTCTACTGTGTTCAGCACAGAAATAGTACCAGCGATGGACTATAAAGCCATTGAACACACATGGCTTAACCAAGTGGAGCAAGTGTTCGGTGGGCCAATAACCGGCACCAGTAATGAAGAGGCACATGGCCTGGATGACATGTTTGCAGAAATACAACGGTTAATTATAAGACGCACGCGGTTATGGTGGAATAGGGCACTATTGGAACGATATATAGCAAAGAAGCTTATTCCTAGAGGCCTGCGTATAAGAGTTACTCCCTCCTTTGTGATCGATGAGGAATCCTTTATTGATAAATGGGAGGATACCTGCAATATATGTTCAAATACACTTATGCAGTTGCTTATTGAACTTGATACTTCCTCTTTAACCAAACTAGATAAAATATTGGATCAAAAGCAAAGTGAATTTAGATCCATATGTCCTGAAGAGAAGTTAAAGGTTTTTGATGATACGCTTATGAAAAAACTTGAGCAGGTGGTTAAAAAGATACATTCAACTCAGGCCTCCAAATTGAATAGAGACCAAGGCGATTTTCAAAAGAAATTGGTTTATGCATGGAGGAGACCCAATGATGGCAATCCGGGACCTAGTAGGACATCGTCACAGTCCTCCTTGACAACTACAAGTGACATCTCCGACAATTCTATGTCTGGGGTCATCACACGTTCCGGGGCGAGATTGGATGGAGGAAATCGATCAAACCGCAAATTCTTTAATTATAAAAATGGATCTGGATATCGTAAAGCAGATAATAAGGTAATCAACTTAAGTTCGCACCAACTATCCAGCACTGATTTGCAATTGTTGGAAAAAGGTCTATCCTTTTCCCCTGCTGCAAATATTGACTTGTTTTCTGTCATCAAAGACCTGCATATATTTGCAAAGACAATTATCTTTAAAAAACATTTTTTTGATGACACTTTACATTCTCTATTTCCGACAGCAGAGGAACAAACTGCGATAAATATACTCCAGGAACTGGCCGAGGAACATGATACTGAGATTAGCGGTAAGATTCCTTCCTCCATCAAACCTCGTTCCAAGAAATTCCTTCCGTTGGCAACTTGTGCTAATGTGGAGCTTTTTGTTAAAGTAGTTACCCAAGAATTGGAGAAAATTTCTCCTATAATACGGAAGGATAATCTATCAAGAGCTGAACGTCTGAGACTACGGGAACTCAAGGAGCTTCCAGGGGTAGTGCTGAAGCCAGCAGACAAGGGCGGCAACATCGTCATCTGGCCCACCAAAATGTACGAGAGAGAGGCATTTAAACAATTGAAAAATAAAACATGCTATAAAAAAATGACTTTCAATCCCCTCTCTTCATTTACATTACAACTTAAAAAAATTATTGGTGAAGCAGCAGATGGCGGTGTTGTCGACAGGGGGCTGGCTTCGGCGCTACTGGTGGCTGAACCAACAATTGCCACTTTTTACCTATTGCCTAAAGTGCACAAAAATGCCTCTATACCCCCAGGGAGACCTATTATATCAGGGTGTGGCAATTTCCTTGAAAAAGTCAACCGTTGGATTGATTCCATTCTTCAGCCGATGGTTGAAAGTTTACCATCATACATCAAGGATACTGGCGACTTCCTTAGGAAGATTGACGGCTTGTATGTTGGCAATGATACGATACTGGTGACTGGAGACGTTGAGTCGCTATACACCAGTATCGTTCATAAAGATGGCATTGAAGCTGCCAAGTACTATTTGGATATGGCTGATATGCCTTCGGATTTTCGTGGGTTGGTGTTGCGTCTCCTCGAGTTCTCCCTTACACATAATTTTTTTATTTTTATGAGTTCCTTTTACCTACAGCTCCAGGGTACTGCAATGGGGGCGGCTTTTGCCCCCTCATATGCTAATTTATTCCTGGGGCTGTGGGAGAGGGACCTCCTCCTGTCGGATCAGCAGCCGTTGATGGACCGCGTCCTCTTTTGGGCGCGGTACATCGACGATGTCTTCATGATCTGGCAGGGGTCGGTTGAGGAACTTAATTTATTTATGCAGGGAATGAACTCGGGGAGACGCAACATCAATATTACGTTTCAATGGTCTTTTGAACAGATTGAGTTCCTGGACGTATTGATAAGGAAGGATTGTGACGGTTTCCTACAGTCGGATTTATATCGCAAACCGACTTCAACAAATATGCTCCTCCATGCATCTTCTGCCCATCCCCAATTTATGATCAGATCGGTACCGATCGGGCAGTTCCTCCGGCTTAGGAGGATCTGCTCGACCGATGTGGATTTCGAACAACAGGCTCACAATCTTAAGCTAAGATATAAAGAGCGTGGATATAGTGGGCGAGTAATAAAAAAAGCATACCACAGAGCCAAACATTCATCTAGAAATTCACTCCTATATTCACAACCGAAATCTGAGTCAAGTGATAAAATTCGCTTTGTGACCAACTATTGTGCACAAATTCCATCCATACGTAATTGCCTGGAGAAGGCATGGCCTATACTCCAAGCTGACCCCACCCTTAACAAAATTATCCCCGAGAAGATATCAATTACCATGCGGAGGAATAAAAACCTTTGGGATCATTTGATCCGTAGCCACTATGGGAGCAACAGTAGAGATCCTACATTTTTGGGAAATTTCAAACCCAATGTAAAATTGGGATGTTTCCCATGTGGAGGGTGTGTCGCATGCCCCAATATATGCCGTGAGAGTACCTTCACTGACGCTAAAAATCTCAAAACATATGAAATACGGAAACATATAACATGCAATTCTAGGGCAGTTATATATTACGCTACATGTCCTTGTCCTAAAATCTACATTGGACTTACGACACGTCAGCTGAAGGTACGTACTCGCGAGCATATATTGGGGATTGAAGCTGCATGCAATGCGACTGATATTGAAGGTCTAAAAACCCTCCCAAGACATTTTGCTAAATTTCATTCTTGCAATGGTGGCCTATTAAGGGTAAAGGGGATCGATCAAATCGACTTGGGGATAAGGGGTGGTGAGATCAGCAGGAGATTGGCCCAACTTGAGGCCAGATGGATATACAGATTGGGTACTGTGTGTCCATCTGGCCTCAATGAAAATATCAGTTTCGCGTCATTTTTATAGTATATCATGCTGTTCCTGTCATACAGGACCTGGAATGCCCTATATATATTTATGTGCCGTAGATGCATCTACTTTTATAGTGTTAATTAATTTATGTCTAATTAACCTTTTTGTTTTATTATTTCTAGTTGTCTGTAAATTTTTTTCTCATGAACGATTATATATCTATGGACGGAAGAATTAATATGGAATAGTTTGAAGATCTGACATCTTAAATCGTGTGCATCAGCTGATACAATAGATGACGGCCGAATGACATTGTTCAATGAATATATGGAAAATGCTAAGCAGAAACCACTATGTCCGTTTAAATAATGGGGGACACTGTTTGTACGCTGTGTTAACGTGATTTGGAGATGTATAAATATGGCTGTTTACATACTATTTTCATAAACTATATGTCTTGTCATAATATCCTTATTGGTTTCCCCCCCCCCCCCCCTTTTTTGTTGATTTTTTTGTTGATATTTATGTGCCAGAAATTGTAGATGGGCACACATATGTTATTCTATATCCACTTTAGTTTCATGAGATGCCATTTTTCAGATCTCTAGTTTATAGGTATAACACATTTAATATGCTTTTTACACATATAATTTTCATCTGATACCTGCACGCACGGCTGTCACTGGCGGCCGGCTCTGACCAGTCTGCTGTGTCTACACTGGTTTTTCACTCCCGGCTTATAATATCCTGGGGCTGATGACTGGTGACGCGGTGGATGGATCAGCGTCGGCAAGGCGTCATGACAACGCGCGCGTCATATAAGGGGTTGACGATGATTGGAGACAGGCAGTATTTAAAGCGTGTGCTCCCGGGTTACTAGACACGCCCCCTGACGAAGGTTGAGAGCCGAAACACGTGTCGGGAGTCTTACTTACACAGCGGTAATTACAATCTATGTGGTTTGGTGACCACTATGACCTGATGTATATGATATGCTATGAGAACGGTAGCCTTGGTAATTTTTGACCTAACGCGGTGATGTCGATCTGAGTCATTGTGTCCTAGATGTCTAGCATATGTTATAATGGTCTCTCTTGGTTATATATTGATCATCAGTATAATCCTTAGATAGCGACCCCTGCTGGCCTTCTGCATAGACTATCTCTACAAGAGTCCAGCATGCAGTGTTAAATGACCCGTGGATTTGATGGGTATGAGATGCCACAGTATACGGGATTGTCTGATAGATTTGCTATCTAGTATAGTATAGCTAAGTAGAGGGTCTGTATGACCTGGATACTGTGGTGGACAATTAAAATACGATACATGGATCTTTTTTGATATATAATTTATAATGGTTAAACCTATGGTAGAATCCATGTAAATTTTGTGGTTGTATTTTCTGATCCCCAGTAAAATCCATGGTATAGCATGTTGTATACTTTGTCTGCCAGTGCTGATATCTAATACGGCATTGCGGATTGAAGATTGTATGATCTGTATATCTAGCTGGATGTCTGGTACATATGACATAGGTGCTAAGTATAGGTTTGCATGACCTGAATATATAGCTGGATATCTAGTATATGATACATAGGTCCCCCCTTTTTTTGGCTACACATTGATGACCAGTTAAAATCACATACGGCATTGCCGATTGAAGATTGTATGATCTGTATATCTAGCTGGATGTCTAGTACATATGACATAGGTGCTAAAATATAGGTTTGCATGACCTGAATATATAGCTGGATATCTGGTATATGATACATAGGTCCTTTCTGGCTACACATTGATGACAAGATAAAATCACGACATAGTGACCCCTGTTGTTTATTTATTAAAACTATCTTTATGAGAGCTCTAGTATGCTATGGTAAATACACTCTATATATAAGGTATAGCTGATTGGAGGTCTACATGATTAGCCTATGATGCAGAGGCTTCCTTTTGGCTTTTGACCACTGGGTAACTTGATATATAGTGACCCCTGCTGTTCATTTGTAAAAAGCGAATTCTAAGTGTCTATTAGTATATATATAGACACATATGCTGGATATATATATTTTTTGAACAGATATACCTTTTATCATATCAATATAGATTTTATGAGCATGACTAGAGGCTATATATCACAACAGGATATGCTATGGTGGTCACAACCACACAATTTCGCTGTGCAAAATTGAGTTTTATATGATGTATATGATGCATAATTTGTGTCCACCGCAACACTTGTGAGAACACTTTTCAATAATAAAATCACTTTTTGTATGGATTTGATTCCTAATCTTATTGGGCTTTGATCGTTCTGGTTCTTTTTTCGTTTCGCTACACTTTCACGAAACACTATCAAGTGCATGCCTATGCTTCGGCAGACGCCAGTCTAGGTAGGCGAGTCCTTCAGGCGGCGGTTGCCCACCTGTAAGAGGGAGTCGTGTCGGCTCTATTTATCGGGGTATTCTTTTACCCACCCAGGGACTGCTTTTGGACGTCCCAATTGTCTGGGTCTCCCAATGGAGCGACAAAGAAGAAGGGAATTTTGTTTACTTACCGTAAATTCCTTTTCTTCTAGCTCCTATTGGGAGACCCAGCACCCGCCCCTGTTCCCTTCGGGCTGTTGTTCTTTTGTGTACACATGTTGTTCATGTTGAATTGTTCTTTTGGTTCATGGTTTTCAGTTCTCCGAACATCCTTCGGATTGAATTTACCTTAGACCAATTTATAAGTTTCCTCCTTCCTGCTTTTGCACCAAAACTGAGGAGCCCGTGATGCACGGGGGGGTGTATAGGCAGAGGGGAGGGGTTACACTTTTTAAAGTGTAATACTTTGTGTGGCCTCCGGAGGCAGTAGCTATACACCCAATTGTCTGGGTCTCCCAATAGGAGCTAGAAGAAAAGGAATTTACGGTAAGTAAACAAAATTCCCTTCTTTATGTAGCAAACTGCAATGATTCAACAAATCTCAGTGATTTAAGGAAGTTTGTTATATTTTATAATTCACTTTTTAGGTCTGTTTTGACACCTACCACCCCCAAAAAAATGTGTAACCATTTAAAAACAAAAAAGCCCCCCCTCATTGTATTCCAAACTGCTGTCATGTTTAGTCAAACAATTCACTCTACCCTACAATATTAAAGCATATAAATCATAGGAGCTGCTGGGGGCACATAACTTGCTGGGGGCTCGTACATCGCTGGAGGCTCACTACGGTCTTCATGTGTGGGATGAGGGCACATTGCGCGTTACCTCTGCCCATAATGTATGCCCTGATGTCGCTGGCCAGCATGGGGAACTAATCCTTCAATGCATGCATGCTTGGTGTATGAGGGGTTTTTAAAGGGCTGGTGTAACAAGGCTGTCTGCTCCATAGCTGTAGTCTATGGGAATATGCCCGGGGCTGCAGAAGAGGTCATCGAACCGCAGGCTGGAGGTTCCCCAAATCTGAAAAGGTTAAACTGCCATGGTCTGTTTTGGTGTATTATATATAATATATTGGTGCCAGGTAGGATGAGTGCATCCTAGAGATCAGAATGCATTCCCACACCGTACCCTCTGTCCAGTGCCAATGTCTGTTGTCTAAAGCAAAAATGAAGCCTTACAAACCACCTACCAAAATTTAATGGGGTTGTCCACTATGACAAACCCTTCTCATTTCCCATGCTTGTGCCTATTATCTGTATGCTGGTGCTATTTCAGCGGTGTTGGCACTCGCTCTCCTAGGGATCGCGTGACATTGTTGCGTCACTCAAGCAATCTGCTGACTCAGCGCCGGCTTCACTATCTCCTCCTTTGGCTATATCAAACATCAAGAGGAAGCGAGCACTCGCCTGGGTTGTCTTCCGCATGATGTTTGATACATCTGATGGTGGGAAGAGAAGCCAGAACTGATTTGGTGCAGGGCAGGGGGTCTTCAATGTGGCTGGGGGTATGGGCTGCACATAGGAAAAAAAAATTGGTTGCTGCATTGAGTGCAGGACAGTGACATTTTTATTGGTCCCATTTATTTTGATCACTTTTTGAAAATTATTATTTTTTTTTTTTGCTTGTTTATTATAACAAGTGGACTTTTTTTGTTAAAAAAAATAACATTTGATGGTAGTTTTTTCATTTTTTTTTTTGTTTACATTTTATCCCTTTCTTGTAAGTAATATAATTTTATAGTTCGCACCATATAGTAATTTTGGCCAACATCTTTTAGTGATGTCCCCCATCTTGTTCCTATTCTTGTAGTAATGTGCCCATCCTTGTCCCCTTTTACTAATGTGCCCATGCAGGTGCTCTTGTAGTAATGTCCCATCCTGGTCCCCTATTATGTCATTAAACACACACCACACATTCTTCTCACCTGTCCTTCGTTCCTTTGGTCTTCTCTACCCTGCTTTTTGTGCCCACAGGCATGAGCCTCCCTTGACTATCGCGGCTGCTATCAGCGCTTCATCTAAAATTCAGAAGAAAGTTTTGCCGCTGCGCAGAGTCAAGCTCTCTGCACTAGTCCAATGGCAGTCACCAGCCAATCAGAGGCAAGCAGGTGACGTCATACGCATCAGCTGCTTGTCTCTGATCGTCCAGCAGCTGCCATTGGACTAGTGCAGAGAGCTTGACTGCATGGCGCCAATAAAGCATTAATCTGAAATAAAGTGGTGACTGCTGTGATCATCAAGGTGAGCACATGCCTGTGGGCCGCATGTGTCCCATGTGTTTGAGACCTCTGGTGTAGGGTTTTCGTGATGCAACAATGTCATGTGAGCCCCAGGAGAGAGTGCCGACACTGCTGGAATAGCACCGGTGTATGTCATTTTAACGGGGGCAAACATGAGGAATGAGAAGGGGTTGTTTGAGCAGTGGATCATGTGTGAAACGCCTTTTTTTTTTTTTCTGAGACAGATAGACCTTTTTTGATGGCTTGTGTGTTGAGCGGTAATCTTTACTGTTGCCATTTTGGGATACATATGACTTAATTTTTTTTTTAATAATGTGGCACTTATACATGCAGCAATATCAATTTTTTTTTAATTTACATTTTGGGGGGGAAGAGTACATCTGGCTTATCTATATTTCTTTTTCGCTCCATTGGGAGACCCAGACAATTGGGTGTATAGCTTCTGCCTCCGGAGGCCACACAAAGTATTACACTTAAAAGTGTAAAGCCCCTCCTCTTCTGCCTATACACCCCCCGTGCATCACGGGCTCCTCAGTTTTTATGCTTTGTGCGAAGGAGGCTGACATCCACGCATAGCTCCACATCTTAGTCAGCAGCAGCTGCTGACTATGTCGGATGGAAGAAAAGAGGGCCCATAACAGGGCCCCCAGCATGCTCCCTTCTCACCCCACTCTTTGTCGGCGGTGTTGTTAAGGTTGAGGTACCCATTGCGGGTACAGAGGCTGGAGCCCACATGCTGTTTTCCTTCCCCATCCCTTAATGGGCTCTGGGTGAAGTGGGATCCTAATCGGTCTCCAGGCACATGAGACCGTGCTCCCTCCGCAGCCCCTGGGGAATCTGCTGACAGGAGCCGAGTATCGACAGGGACAAGGCCCTGCTACTGTGAGGTACTCTGTGTCCCCGTGGGGACCGCGCATAGAGCGCTGATACCACACACACTGCAGCACTGCTGGGTGTGTTAGTGCGCCGGGGACTACCGCGCCGGCCGTGCTGTGAGGTACTCTGTGTCCCCGTGGGAACCGCGCATGGAGCGCTGGTGGCCATATACACTTCAGCACTGCTGGCTTATATGCCGGCCGCGCTTATTACTTTAGTCCCCGGCTTTTGCGGCCTAGTATCGCATATTCCCGCCCCCAGGCCTGCCAGTCAGGGGAAGGGCGGGACGCTGCACAGGACGTTAGTGCTGAGGGTTGGAGCATACTTTGTATCCTCCTCCCCCCTCATACAGAACACTGGGGCTCCAGATTCCCGCACTTTCTAGGGCACGCCCACGGCCCCCTCCTCTCCACAGAACGCCGGCAGCCATTCCTGTCAGCACTTCTAACGCTGGAGAGGAGAGACAACAGGCTCTGGGAGGCCCATGCAGGGATTCTGGTGATCACACAACCGCTTTGAGCGGTCGGTAAGCAGAACCTGAGGTGCTGGCCCCACTGAGTGCAGAAGTGTACATATATATATATGCTTATATGCTATACATTTACACTGTACTGTCGCACTGTTGATTTTTGGCTATATACCCTCCTGGATTGTACTCAGAGGAGACAACAGCATGTCGTCTGCAAATAGCAAGGGTGCCAAAGCACAGGCTTACTTTGCAACCTGTACCTCATGTGCGGCTATACTACCGGCAGGTTCCACGGACCCTCATTGTGTACAATGCTCGGCCCCTGTGGCACTTACTCAGCCGGAGCCTCTGCTACTGGTGGCCCAGGTGAAACCACCTGCTACCACTGTCCAGGTGACAGGGACGGAGTTTGCAGTATTTGCTGACAAACTGTCTGAGAGTATGGATAAATGGTCTGCTAGGATACTAGAAGCCTTACAGTCCAGACCGGTGACTCAGGTCCCGGGCACTGTTCAATCATTGACCCCAGGCCCCCCTCAATTGGAGCTGCAAAGTGCTCCTGGGGTGACCCATGGGTCCCAGGGTGAGGTCTCTGACATGGACCGCAGTCCCAGGCCGCCTAAACGGGAAATTCCCTCGACTTCATCACACTGCTCAGGGTCTCAGCAGGAGGACTCTCCGGATGATGAAGCGGAGGTAGCAGATCAGGATTCTGATCCTGAGACCGCGCTCAACCTGGATACACCTGATGATGACGCCATAGTGAATGACCTTATAGCAACCATCAATCAGGTGTTGGATATTTCTCCACCAGCTCCTACAATTGAGGAGTCAGCTTCTCAGCAGGAGAAATTCCGTTTCAGGTCTCCCAAGCGTACATTGAGTATGTTTCTGGATCACTCTGACTTCAGAGAGGCAGTCCAGAAACACCGAGCTTGTCCAGATAAGCGTTTTTCCAAGCGCCTTAAGGATACACGTTATCCCTTCCCCCCTGACGTTGTCAAGGGCTGGGCTCAGTGTCCTAAGGTGGATCCTCCTGTCTCCAGACTGGCGGCTAGATCCATAGTTGCAGTGGAAGATGGGGCTTCACTCAAAGATGCCACTGACAGACAGATGGAACTATGGTTGAAATCCATCTATGAAGCTATCGGCGCGTCTTTTGCTCCAGCATTCGCAGCCGTATGGGCACTCCAAGCTATCTCAGCTTGTCATGCGCGGATTAATGCAGTCACACGTTCATCTGCCCCGCAAGTGGTGTCCTTAACCACTCAGGCGTCGGCGTTTGCGTCCTACGCCATTAACGCTGTCCTGGACTCTACGAGCCGTACGGCGGTAGCATCCGCCAATTCGGTGGCAGTCCACAGGGCCATGTGGCTACGTGAATGGAAGGCAGACTCTGCTTCCAAAAAGTTCCTGACCGGGTTGCCATTTTCTGGCGACCGCCTGTTTGGTGAGCGATTGGATGAAATCATTAAACAATCCAAGGGAAAGGATTCATCCTTACCCCAGTCCAAACCAAACAGACCTCAACCACGGAAGGTACAATCCAGGTTTCGGTCCTTTCGACCCGCGGGCAGGTCTCAGTTCGCCTCGTCCAAAAGGCCTCAAAAGGATCAGAGGAAATCCGATTCATGGCGGTCCAAGTCACGTCCTAAAAAGACCGCCGGAGGAACCGCTCCCAAGGCGGCCTCCTCATGACTTTCGGCCTCCTCACTCCGCATCCTCGGTCGGTGGCAGGCTTTCCCGCTTTTGCGACGCCTGGCTGCCACAGGTAAAAGACCGATGGGTGAGAGACATTCTATCCCACGGTTACAGGATAGAGCTCAGCTCTCGTCCTCCGACTCCTTTTTTCAGAACATCCCCGCCCCCCGAGAGAGCCGATGCTCTACTTCAGGCGGTGTGCACTCTGAAGGCGGAAGGGGTGGTGATCCCTGTGCCTCTTCAGCAACAGGGTCACGGTTTTTACTCCAACTTGTTTGTGGTACCGAAAAAGGACGGATCTTTCCGTCCTGTTCTGGACCTAAAACTGCTCAACAAACACGTAAAAACCAGGCGGTTCCGGATGGAATCGCTCCGCTCCGTCATCGCCTCAATGTCCCAAGGAGATTTCCTAGCATCAATCGACATCAAAGATGCTTATCTCCACGTACCAATTGCACCAGAGCATCAGCGCTTCCTGCGTTTCGCCATAGGAGACGAACACCTTCAGTTCGTGGCACTACCTTTCGGCCTGGCGACAGCCCCACGGGTCTTCACCAAGGTCATGGCAGCAGTGGTAGCAGTCCTACACTCTCAGGGACACTCGGTGGTCCCTTACTTAGACGATCTGCTTGTCAAGGCACCCACTCAAGTGGCATGCCAACACAGCCTGAACATTGCTCTGGAGACTCTCCAGAGTTTCGGGTGGATCATCAATTTTCCAAAGTCAAATCTGACACCGGCCCAATCTCTGACATATCTTGGCATGGAGTTTCATACTCTTCCAGCAATAGTGAAGCTTCCGCTGGACAAACAGCGTTCACTACAGACAGGGGTGCGATCTCTCCTTCAAGGCCAGTCACACCCCCTGAGGCGCCTCATGCACTTCCTAGGGAAGATGGTAGCAGCAATGGAGGCAGTTCCTTTTGCGCAGTTTCATCTGCGTCCTCTTCAATGGGACATTCTCCGAAAATGGGACAGGAAGTCGACGTCCCTCGACAGGAACGTCTCCCTTTCACGGGCAGCCAAGGCTTCCCTTCAGTGGTGGCTTCTCCCCACTTCTCTGTCGGGGGGGAAATCCTTCCTTCCCCCATCATGGGCTGTGGTCACGACGGACGCGAGCCTGTCAGGGTGGGGAGCGGTTTTTCTCCACCACAGGGCTCAGGGAACCTGGACTCCGACAGAGTCCTCCCTTCAGATCAATGTTCTGGAGATAAGGGCAGTGTATCTTGCCCTAAAGGCGTTCCAGCCGTGGCTGGAAGGCCAGCAAATCCGAATTCAGTCGGACAACTCCACAGCGGTGGCATACATCAACCACCAAGGGGGAACACGCAGTCGGCAAGCCTTCCAGGAAGTCCGGCGGATTCTTATGTGGGTGGAAGCCACGGCCTCCACCATATCCGCAGTTCACATCCCGGGCGTAGAAAACTGGGAAGCAGACTTTCTCAGTCGCCAGGGCATGGACGCAGGGGAATGGTCCCTTCACCCGGACGTGTTTCAGGAGATCTGTTGCCGCTGGGGGATGCCGGACGTCGACCTAATGGCGTCACGGCACAACAACAAGGTCCCAACATTCATGGCACGGTCTCAAGATCACAGAGCTCTGGCGGCAGACGCCTTAGTTCAGGATTGGTCGCAGTTTCAGCTCCCTTATGTGTTTCCTCCTCTGGCACTGTTGCCCAGAGTGTTACGCAAGATCAGGTCCGACTGTCGCCGCGCCATCCTCGTCGCTCCAGACTGGCCAAGGAGGTCGTGGTACCCAGATCTGTGGCATCTCACGGTGGGTCAACCGTGGCCACTACCAGACCGACCAGACTTGCTGTCTCAAGGGCCGTTTTTCCATCTGAATTCTGCGGCCCTCAACCTGACTGTGTGGCCATTGAGTCCTGGATCCTAGCGTCTTCAGGGTTATCTCAAGAGGTCATTGCCACTATGAGACAGGCTAGGAAACCAACGTCCGCCAAGATCTACCACAGGACGTGGAGGATATTCCTATCTTGGTGCTCTGATCAGGGTTTTTCTCCCTGGCCATTTGCCTTGCCCACTTTTCTTTCCTTCCTTCAATCAGGATTGGAAAAAGGGTTGTCGCTCGGCTCTCTTAAGGGACAAGTCTCAGCGCTCTCTGTGTTTTTTCAGAAGCGCCTGGCCAGACTTCCACAGGTACGCACGTTCCTGCAGGGGGTTTGTCACATAGTCCCTCCTTACAAGCGGCCGTTAGAACCCTGGGATCTGAACAGGGTACTGATGGCTCTTCAGAAACCACCTTTCGAGCCAATGAAGGATATTTCTCTTTCACGCCTTTCACAGAAAGTGGTTTTCCTAGTAGCAGTCACATCACTTCGGAGAGTGTCTGAGCTAGCAGCGCTGTCATGCAAAGCCCCTTTCCTGGTGTTTCACCAGGACAAGGTGGTTCTACGTCCGGTTCCGGAATTTCTACCTAAGGTGGTATCCCCCTTTCATCTCAATCAGGATATCTCCTTACCCTCTTTTTGTCCTCATCCAGTTCACCAGTGTGAAAAGGATCTGCACTTGTTAGATCTGGTGAGAGCACTCAGACTCTACATTTCTCGTACGGCGCCCCTGCGCCGTTCGGATGCACTCTTTGTCCTTGTCGCTGGCCAGCGTAAAGGGTCACAGGCTTCGAAATCAACCCTGGCTCGGTGGATCAAGGAACCAATTCTCGAAGCTTATCGATCTTCTGGGCTTCCGGTTCCCTCTGGGCTGAAAGCCCATTCTACCAGAGCCGTGGGTGCGTCCTGGGCTTTGCGGCACCAGGCTACGGCTCAGCAGGTGTGTCAGGCGGCTACCTGGTCGAGCCTGCACACTTTCACGAAACACTATCAGGTGCATACCTATGCTTCGGCGGATGCCAGCCTAGGTAGGCAAGTCCTTCAGGCGGCGGTTGCCCACCTGTAGGAAAGGGCCGTGGTACGGCTCTATTACGAGGTATTATTTTACCCACCCAGGGACTGCTTTTGGACGTCCCAATTGTCTGGGTCTCCCAATGGAGCGACAAAGAAGAAGGGAATTTTGTTTACTTACCGTAAATTCCTTTTCTTCTAGCTCCAATTGGGAGACCCAGCACCCGCCCCTGTTCCCTTCGGGCTGTTGTTCTTTGTGTACACATGTTGTTCATGTTGAATGGTTTCAGTTCTCCGAAATTCCTTCGGATTGAATTTACTTTAAACCAATTTATAACTTTTACTCCTTCTTGCTTTTGCACCAAAACTGAGGAGCCCGTGATGCACGGGGGGTGTATAGGCAGAAGGGGAGGGGCTTTACACTTTTAAGTGTAATACTTTGTGTGGCCTCCGGAGGCAGAAGCTATACACCCAATTGTCTGGGTCTCCCAATTGGAGCTAGAAGAAAAGGAATTTACGGTAAGTAAACAAAATTCCCTTCTTTTTTTACATTTTTTGTTGGTCCTTTTGAGTATGTAATAGCTTGAGTACCGTATATTCGATACACCGCGTTGATCTATAAAGCACCGAGTTCTAACATGGCAGATATGGGAGTCATCGGGAGGCTCCTGGTGGACATGGTATTTGATCTGCACCCCACAATTGTGATGTGCGTGATTGTAACTATCACTTGACTGGCATTTGAGAGGGGAAATTGGTAGTGTCAATTATACAGATTAGAGCCACAGGATGGAGGGGTGTGTGGCAGAAAGTCAAAGGCCGAGTTCACATGTCCAGTGATATTCCATTATAGATCCAGCTTGTATACTTTGAAGTATTAAACAAGTACATCACCCATAACTGTACACTGATGATACAATCTGTGTGCTGTACATGTTTTCATGGACCTATAGACTTGTATTGGCCCTTGTCCTCTGTGCTGCCAGAAAAACATATGAAGATCACCATAGATTATAATGGGTATGTGTTGTAGCTATAAAAAGAAAACAGATGCCACCCTGACGTGTGAAAGGAGCCTGAACATCGCTGTTTATTAAAGGGGTTGTCCCCTATTAGGACAACCACATCAGTTCTACATGTATATCCCAGGTAAAATAATACTTGACCCCCATGCCGGCGCCCTTCCAGCAGTGCCATGGCTCACATGGGGTAGTAACATCATGTGAGCCCCGCATCCAATCAGTGCTGACTTCTGATTCCCCCCCCCCTTTGGACCAAATGCGTTAATCAACAGGAAGTGAGCGCTGCAGCTGCCTCTCACTTCCTGTTTACTGCTGGGGAATCAGAAACAGTTGTCCTAGTAGTGGACAACCCTTTTAAACAGGAAGGCTAGCACATGTAATCAGTGTTGTAAAACAAGCCAAACTAGTATCCATCCCTGATGTGTTTATATCAATTCTCTGTAAAACAAAGTTACATTAAAGGAAACCTGTCAACACTTTTTCGGCCTATAAGCTGCGGCCACCACCACTGGGCTCTTATATACAGCGTCCTAACATGCCGTATATAAGAGCCCGGGCCGGGGGTAACACTTTATAATACCTAACGGTTGCGCGGTGGTCCTAATGGGCGTCTCCGTTGTCCGGTGCGGGCGCGTCCTCTTTCTGAAGCCTGTGTGCATGACGCGTCTACATCATACACACTCGCCGGTCCCACACATGCGCACTACAATGCTTTGATCTGCCCTGCTCAGGACCTGAATGCCGGCAAGTGTGGATGACGTAGGACGCGTCATGCACCCTGGCTAAAGAAGATGGCCAAAAGATGTGGCGCCAGGAACCAGACAATGGAGACGCCCATTAGGCCCACCGCGCGACTGTTAGGTAAGTATTATAAAGTGTTTTTTTATGTTATACCCCCGGCCTGGGCTCTTATATACAGCATGTTAGAATGCTGTATATAAGAGTCTGGTGGTGGTGGCTGCTGCTTATAGGCCAAAAAAGTAGTGACAGGTTCCCTTTAAAGGCTTGGCCTTTTTCAGTAATTGCCTATTAGTAATGGGCGAAAAGTAACTATTCGTGTTCATATTATTGGTAACGAATCCCAAGGTACTATTCCAGTATTGGTCATGAATAACAAATCTAGTGCAAGTCAATGGAGAACCCAAGACTTTTTCTTGCCATGACCAATACTGGTAAGCATTATCCGATCACGAAAAGTTACTATTCGCCCATTACTATTGCCTATACTTTGATACGTCATCAATATCTGATTGGTGAGTATATGTTTAGAAGTGCACAGCTCTTCTGACCATGGCCACATACTGCACACCGCCCAGTATCCCCATCAATAGGGGGTGGTTGTGCCTTACCCAGCCACTATGCTGTTGTCAGCGTTATGCTCCACATCTCAGGGCATCTGGCACCAGTAGATTGGCGGGGGACAGGGTGTCGCATCCCCACTGATCAGATATTGTTGACTTATTGTAAAAGTTAAGCCGTCAATGTAAAAGTCTCAGAAAACCCCTTAAAGGCAGCAGATTTCTACTGAAAAGAAAAAATTCTAAAGGGAAACGGAGATAGAAAGTAGGGCCCTGTTTTTATATGTGAATAAATGGGACGTTCTGGATATCAGTTATGTCTTCTGATCTGGCTGCAAAACAAATTCAGCACAACATGCAACCTTTACTGATCAGGTCAAATTAATGGAAGGGAACACCCCCCATCCCAAAAAAAAATCTGCTGATAAATGTCTTGACCTAGTATGCATCATCCACACTGGGCTGGGTAGAAGGAATGGGGGCACGGTGGCTCAGTGGTTAGCACTGCAGTCTTGCAGCGCTGGAGTCCTGGGTTCGAATCCCAAGGACACCATCTGCAGGGAGTTTGTATGTTCTCCCTGTGTTTGCGTGGATTTCCACCAGATACTCCGGTTTCCTCCCACACTCCAAAGACCATACCGATAGGGAATTTAGATTGTGAGCCCCGATGGGGACAGTGTTCCTGATGTATGTAAAGCGCTGCGGAATATGTTAGCACTATATAAAAATAAAGATTTAAAAATATAAAGATTTAAGGAAAACGGCGATCAACACAGAGAGGAGGCGCCGGACCAGAGAGCTTCATCAGCCATCGGACCAGACCGCCCCCCTGGTGAGTATTATAAAAGTGTTTTTTTCGTTATACACAGCGACCTGGACTCTTATATACAGTACTAGCTGTAGTACCCGGTGTTGCCCGGGATAGTAACTGTCTCTGTCTCTTTCCCTGTCTGTCTCTGTGTCTATATCTCGATTTTTCTCTCTGTGTCTGTCTGCCTCTCTCTCTCTGTATCTCTATGTCTGTCTGTCTCTTTTCCAGTCTTTCTTTGTCTGTCTGTCTGTCTCTCTCTTTCCTAGCTGTCTGTCTCTTTCCCTCTTTCCCTGTCTGCGCCTATGTCTGTGCCTATGTCTGTTGCTCTCTCTGTCTCTTTCCCTGTCTGCCTGTCTCTTTCCCTGTCTGTGTCTCTGTCTGTCTGCTTCTTTGACTGTCTCGGCCTATGTCTGTCTGTCTCTGTCTATCCATCTCCCCCACTGATGATATATTACCTCACACAGAAGCTTCTTATACTATGAATATCTTTTGTTCCTATAGCAACCAATCAGAGCTACTATTAATAACCTACAGCTCCATTGACTTTAATGGAGGCAGTTTTTTTGGAGAGTAACTGTAAAGTGCGGGGTTAAATTTTCCCGTCAAAACAGTTTATGATGTTACCTGAGTCACATGGGGTGTCTGTGCAAAATTTCGTGATTGTAAATGTGACGGTGCAGATTCCTTTAGCGGACACATATGCAGACATATACATACACACACACATATACTCAGCTTTATATATTAAATTCCAAAATACTATATACAGTTAGGTCCAGAAATATTTGGACAGTGACACACGTTTTGTTATTTTAGCTGTTTACAAAAACATGTTCAGAAATACAATTATATATATAATATGGGCTGAAAGTGCACACTCCCAGCTGCAATATGAGAGTTTTCACATCCAAATCGGAGAAAGGGTTTAGGAATCATAGCTCTGTAATGCATAGCCTCCTCTTTTTCAAGGGACCAAAAGTAATTGGACAAGGGACTCTAAGGGCTGCAATTAACTCTGAAGGCGTCTCCCTCGTTAACCTGTAATCAATGAAGTAGTTAAAAGGTCTGGGGTTGATTACAGGTGTGTGGTTTTGCATTTGGAAGCTGTTGCTGTGACCAGACAACATGCGGTCTAAGGAACTCTCAATTAAGGTGAAGCAAAACATCCTGAGGCTGAAAAAAAAGAAAAAATCCATCAGAGAGATAGCAGACATGCTTGGAGTAGCAAAATCAACAGTCGGGTACATTCTGAGAAAAAAGGAATTGACTGGTGAGCTTGGGAACTCAAAAAGGCCTGGGCGTCCACGGATGACAACAGTGGTGGATGATCGCCGCATACTTTCTTTGGTGAAGAAGAACCCGTTCACAACATCAACTGAAGTCCAGAACACTCTCAGTGAAGTAGGTGTATCTGTCTCTAAGTCAACAGTAAAGAGAAGACTCCATGAAAGTAAATACAAAGGGTTCATATCTAGATGCAAACCATTCATCAATTCCAAAAATAGACAGGCCAGAGTTAAATTTGCTGAAAAACACCTCATGAAGCCAGCTCAGTTCTGGAAAAGTATTCTATGGACAGATGAGACAAAGATCAACCTGTACCAGAATGATGGGAAGAAAAAAGTTTGGAGAAGAAAGGGAACTGCACATGATCCAAGGCACACCACATCCTCTGTAAAACATGGTGGAGGCAACGTGATGGCATGGGCATGCCTGGCTTTCAATGGCACTGGGTCACTTGTGTTTATTGATGACATAACAGCAGACAAGAGTAGCCAGATGAATTCTGAAGTGTACCGGGATATACTTTCAGCCCAGATTCAGCCAAATGCCGCAAAGTTGATCGGACGGCGCTTCATAGTACAGATGGACAATGACCCCAAACATACAGCCAAAGCTACCCAGGAGTTCATGAGTGCAAAAAAGTGGAACATTCTGCAATGGCCAAGTCAATCACCAGATCTTAACCCAATTGAGCATGCATTTCACTTGCTCAAATCCAGACTTAAGACGGAAAGACCCACAAACAAGCAAGACCTGAAGGCTGCGGCTGTAAAGGCCTGGCAAAGCATTAAGAAGGAGGAAACCCAGCATTTGGTGATGTCCATGGGTTCCAGACTTAAGGCAGTGATTGCCTCCAAAGGATTCGCAACAAAATATTGAAAATAAAAATATTTTTTTTGGGTTTAGTTTATTTGTCCAATTACTTTTGACCTCCTAAAATGTGGAGTGTTTGTAAAGAAATGTGACAATTCCTACAATTTCTATCAGATATTTTTGTTCAAACCTTCAAATTAAACGTTACAATCTGCACTTGAATTCTGTTGTAGAGGTTTCATTTCAAATCCAATGTGGTGGCATGCAGAGCCCAACTCGCGAAAATTGTGTCACTGTCCAAATATTTCTGGACCTAACTGTATAAGAGCTCAGTGGTGGTGGCCGCAGCTTATAGGGGACAAATTTGGTGACAGGTTCCCTTTAAAGTGATAAGTAGAAAACAGAAGCCTTCATAAAGTTTCACTACATGGCACATGGCTACCTGGAGACAAAACGAAAAAAAAAAAATCTTGACATAGCAGCAATAGCCCCACTTTGTGCATTTTTGGGGTGAATAGTGCCCCGTGGATACATTTTGACATACACCAAAGTTGGGCTCTATTCACATCATATCAGAGCCTGACACATGATAGTGGTATTAGATCCCGATACAGACGGCGTCTCTTAGAGCAAGTTTTTAAATGTTGTCCTGCACAGCACTAGCTGTTATTGATTGTAGGTCTGCTGCGGTCCGCACATGAGGATCCCGTCAGGTTTTCTTTACTATCTTGTGGGTCAGTGAAGCCGGAGCAGCAGACGGACTCCCCTGCGCGCAGCTCAGCACAGCACATGCGCATGGCTTGAATCTCTTGCTCACAACAGCTGTCCTTATAGTTGTTTACTGTAAAAACACAATAAGTGTGAACATCGCCATATTGCACTGTACAGGGCAGACTGTGACGCGACAACTTGCTTATTAGGACGTACGCTGCAGGCATTTCTGGATTGCACACGCGGCCTTCTGACATGGATCCTTTCTCTTAGACATCACTCACCTGGGGGAAAGAGGCAAAGTCATTAGTAAGTCAATCACAAAAAAATATGAATGTAATATAGCAAGTGCCGGAATGGATGGCAGCTTAGTAAGGTCGCAGGACGGACACCTGCGTCTTCAATAGTAGGGGTCAGCCCAGCACATAATGGAGGACTCAGAGGTATCCAAGGGCTAAAAATAACACTGCCTGAAGGGAGAGCAGAAGCAGCCAAACATAAGGCACAAATAGGATATGTGCACACCTTAAGGAGAAAAGCAAGAGCAGGTAGGTAGCAACAAAAAGACAAGGGTTATAATCATAACCGCTCACTGTAATAATGCACAATAACCACCAGTACGTCTGGATAACAACACCACACCAAACCAGTATAGATAAGCTATAGCTGGCAATGATGGAATAATACAGCCAGCATATATAGGAGAGGAGTAAACATGCCTGGCTCCCCCATATGTGATCAAAGAGTCTAAGGGCTGCTTCTCACTTGCGAGTTTCTCGCAGTAGAGCAATGCAAGAAAAACTCGCATTGGAATCGGACACATGTTAGTGAATGATTCAGCTCTCATCTGCGATTTTTTTCTCAGTCCAAATCGGACTGAGAAAAAAATCGCAGCATGCTGCTTTTTTGTGAGTTTCTACTGCGAGTTTCTCCAATGCAAGTCTATGGGAGCGTGTAAATAATCGGATGTCACGGGACGGCACTCACACCATCCTAGTGACATCCGATTTTCTAAATACATTTCTCGCATGTTTCCTAAAACACTGGAAACGAGTGATGTCTCACAATGTCTGTCAATCACTATTCTCTGTCAGTCGGTCTCTCCCTCTCGGTCTCTATTCTCTCTCTGTCAGTCCGTCACTATCTCTGTCCCTCTCTCACAGTCTGTCGGTCATTTTCCCCTCCTCTCTCACACTCACCGATCCCCGATCCCCAGCGCTGCACGGCATTCACACTGCTCTGGCGGCTTTTACTATTTTGAAAAAGCTGGCCGCTTATTAAACAATCTCTTATTCCCTGCTTTCCCCACCCACAGGCACCTATGATTGGTTGCAGTGAGACACGCCCCCACGCTGAGTGACAGGTGTCTCACTGCACCCAATCACAGCAGCCGGTGGGCGGGTCTATACTGTGCAGTGAAATAAATAAATAAATTAAAAAAAACGGCGTGCGGTCCCCCCCAATTTTAATACCAGCCAGATAAAGCCATACGGCTGAAGGCTGGTATTCTCAGGATGGGGAGCTCCACATTATGGGGAGCCCCCCAGCCTAACAATATCAGTCAGCAGCCGCCCAGAATTGCCGCATACATTAGATGCGACAGTTCTGGGACTGTACCCGGCTCTTCCCGATTTGCCCTGGTGCGTTGGCAAATCGGGGTAATAAGGAGTTAATGGCAGCCCATAGCTGCCACTAAATCCTAGATTAATCATGTCAGGCGTCTATGAGATACCTTCCATGAGTAATCTGTAAATTACAGTAAATAAACACACACACACCTGAAAAAAATCATTTATTAGAAATAAAAAACACTAACAAATTCCCTTATCACCAATTTAATAAGCCCCAAAAAGCCCTCCATGTCCGGCGTAATCCAGGATGGTCCAGCGTCGCTTCCAGCTCTGCTGCATGGAGGTGACCGGAGCTGCAGCAGACACCGCCGCTCCTGTCACCTCCACGCAGCAACTGAGGTGAGTAGCGCGATCAGCTGAGCTGTCACTGAGGTTACCCGCGGCCGCCGCTGTATCCAGTGACAGCAGGTAACCTCAGTGACAGCTCAGCTGATCGCGCTACTCACCTCAGTTGCCGCGTGGAGGTGACAGGAGCGGCGGTGTCTGCTGCAGCTCCTGTCACCTTCATTCAGCAGAGCTGGAAGCGACGCTGGAGGTCCATGGATTATGCCGGACATGGAGGGCTTTTTGGGGCTTATTAAATTGGTGAACCAGGGAATTTGTTAATATTTTTTATTTCTAATAAATGATTTTTTCAGGTGTGTGTGTTTATTTACTGTAATTTACAGATTAATCATGGAAGGTATCTCGGGGAGACACCTGACATGATTAATCTAGGATTTAGTGGCAGCTATGGGCTGCCATTAACTCCTTATTACCCCGATTTGCCAACACACCAGGGTAAATTGGGAAGAGCCGGGTACAGTCCCAGAACTGTCGCATCTAATGTATGTGGCAATTCTGGGCAGCTGCTGACTGATATTGTTAGGCTGGAGGGCTCCCCATAACGTGAAGCTCCCCATCCTGAGAACACCAGCCTTCAGCCGTATGGCTTTATCTGGCTGGTATTAAAATTGGGGGGACCGCACGCCGTTTTTTTTAATTATTTAATTATTTATTTCACCGCACAGTATAGACACGCCTACCGGCTGCTGTGATTGGGTGCAGTGAGACACCTGTCACTCAGCGTGGGGGCGTGTCTCACTGCAACCAATCATAGGCGCCTGTGGGCGGGGAAAGCAGGGAATACGAGATTGTTTAATGAGCGGCCGGCTTTTTCAAAATAGTAAAAGCCGCCACAGCAGTATGAACGCCGTGCAGCGCGGCGCCGGGGATCGGTGAGTATGAGAGAGGGCTGCTAACTTCAGTCACTTGGGGGATTAGCGGTCACCGGTGAGCCCTTCACAGGTGACAGCTAATCAGGACGCAACACAGACAGAGCCGCAGCATGACAATGAAGTCGGGTGAAGTTCACCCGAGTTCATTCTGATCGTGCGGCTCTTTCTCTGTCTGCTGTCATTTGCCATTCAGCTCTGCTACATGGCTGTCTGTGTCTGCTGTCAGCGGCCATGTAGCAGAGCTGAATGGCAGATGACATCGTAAAAAATACGCATTACACACGCATTACACACGCTAGTAAAATCATTAATTTATTCAGAAATAGCATCGCACTTGCGTTGCACTCGGACCTAACGTGAACTAAAATCAGCCGAGTTTTTTTCAGCCCAGTCGGACCGATTTTACTCGCATAGATGTGTTTCCAGCCTTACAAGCAACCCTGTAGAGATGAACTCTTGCTAGTCTGCCTAAGGGCTCATTCACATGACCGTTTTGTTTTTGCGGTACGTAAAAAACGGTCCTCTTTTTTCACAGATGCATCCGTGTGGCATCCGTGTGACAACCGCATCCGTCCTGTACACAGTCCATGTGTCATCCATGTGACTTCTTGTTTTTGCGGAGCGCAAAAAAACGGACAGAGACTTACTTGCAGTCCAGGGTATCTGGCCAGATGCTGGTCCTCATATAAAGTCTAAGGGGAACAGAATCTGGGGCAAAGGGGTAGGAGCAAGCGCTGCATACTCACTGATCACCGGCACGGCTGTCACACTGCTCCCGCGGAAGCTCTTTGATATTTCCGAGCCGGCCGCTCATTATGCTCATACATATTCACTCCTCCCCCCGACACTGCCAAAGCGAGTTGTGTGGTATACAAGTACAGCTGTCCTGTAGTACATAAGTAAATTTGGAGAGATGCTGCTTGTGTTCCTGTCCTTTTCTTTGAGTTGCCAGGCTCAGTACTAAAAAGTCTGTATAATGGAGGGTCTACAGTCAACGCTCACAGCTCCCTATACTGTACGCATGTCGCTGTGCACAGATGTGCTGCAGAGTGAGCTGTCAATCAAATTACCGGGGCGTGTGTACAGTATAGAGAGCGGTGCTGTGGACGGTGAGTTCAGCTGCTCATCCCTGTGCCCGACAGCTAATACAGTAGTGCTCCAAAATGTGTTTGTATGTGACAAGTTCCAAAATACAAAAGGCCACACACGTTCTGATATACCATACTATGAGAAATTGCCTAATAATCCCTCATCACAATATTATTTAGAATATAATGCATTAATCAGGACATGGTAGCGCGCACTCATCACTAATAAACCTATTTATTAATATTAATGGTGACCGCATGAAAAAAACTGGAGTTTCTAGAGATTCTCTAGAATAATGGCGCAATTTAAGTAATGGAAATCTCTAAACAGCGTCAATGTGCTGCTCCTTAGATCCAGAATGACAACTGGCGATCACAGGCTTCACTGGTATCATCTGTGAGTCTTAAATCAGGAGTGGCCAATCTGTGGCTAGGGAGTCATATGTGGATCACGGGCAAATGAAGTGTGGCTCACAGCTGTTGGCCAGCTAGGTCATAAGCACAAGGTCTTGCAGACAGCTATGAAGAGCAGGGCTCCAGATGATGACATTTGTGAGTAGCCTCATGCAAACAAGCACATCAGGATAACGGTAGGAACCTCTAGATCCTGCCCCGGGGTGGTGATTTCTGTAGAGAATCTTTGGCTGCTATTATACTGGTAATGGAGGCTCTGGGTGTCACTACTGTGAAGGGGAAAGAGCAAAATGTGGCTCGCGGCCCTCCTGCAGAGCGCGACGGGCCTCGCGGCCCTCCTGCAGAGCGCGACGGGGCTCACATGGTCAGAAAGGTTGTGAACCACTGCCTTAAAAAGAGTAACTGTTGAGGTATGGATGCACCTAAGAGTCCACATGATGTAAAATAAAATGTAATTCATCCTATCCGCTGCCTTCTTTCATTGCTCCATTGTTCCCTCATGTACTATTTGTTGGCTCGATGGTTGTATATAAGGGTCATTATCGCACAGTGTCTGCTCACTGCTTGTACACACTTTTCCAGCAATTTATGACAAGTATTTCTGAGCTTCAGGAACTTTAAAATTGGTTGGCGGATAACCACTGAGCCATCCGTCCTGCCTTTCCGGGAGACGCTCAGACCCGCCTTTCCGGGAGACCCACAGACCCACCTAGCTAGAGACGCTCAGACCCGCCTTTCCGGGAAACCCTCAGACCTGCCTTTCCGGGAGACCCTCAGACCCACCTAGCTAGAGACGCTCAGACCCGCCTTTCCGGGAGACCCACAGACCCACCTAGCTAGAGACGCTCAGACCCGCCTTTCCGGGAAACCCTCAGACCTGCCTTTCCGGGAGACCCTCAGACCCACCTAGCTAGAGACGCTCAGACCCGCCTTTCCGGGAGACGCTCAGACCCGCCTTTCCGGGAGACGCTCAGACCCGCCTTTCCGGGAGACCCTCAGACCCGCCTTTCCGGGAGACCCTCAGACCCGCCTTTCCGGGAGACCCTCAGACCCGCCTTTCCGGGAGACCCTCAGACCCGCCTTTCCGGGAGACCCTCAGACCCGCCTTTCCGGGAGACCCTCAGACCCGCCTTTCCGGGAGACCCTCAGACCCGCCTTTCCGGGAGACCCTCAGACCCGCCTTTCCGGGAGACCCTCAGACCCGCCTTTCCGGGAGACTCACAGACCCGCCTTTCCGGGAAATCCTCAGACCTGCCTTTCCGGGAGACCCTCAGACCCACCTAGCTAGAGACGCTCAGACCTGCCTTTCCAGCAGATGCTCAGACCCGCCTTTCCGTGAGACGCTCCAACTTGCCTTGCCAAAGGTGCTCTGACCCGTTAGGGCTCACTCACACTTGCGCTATTTTGACACAAACGGAATCCGTCAGTAATGTAGTACAGTTCATTTATTTACAGTGGAAGCGCGACATCGTGTGGACACAAGCAGGTACTGCATGACACACGCACGCGCCATAGTAACGCGCTTCCAATGTAAATAAATGAACTGTACTACATTAGTGACGGATTCCGTTTGCGTCAAAATAGCGCAAGTGTGAAACTAGCCTTATTTCGCTGTCATGACAGATAACTTGTTCTTTGTTTTTTTTTTAAAAAAAACAACCCACAACTGTTTGGTACAAAAAAAGGCCAAAGGCTATGTGCGCACGTTGCGCTTTTACCCGCGTTTCTGCAGCGTTTTTAGCGGCAGCGTTTCTGCGCTAAAACGCATGCGTTTTTGTTTTCCAGCAAAGTCTATGGGAAAAGATGAAATCCTGTCTGCACTTTGCTTTTTTTTTCTGCAGCGTTTAATTTGCATATTTTGGGTCAAAAACCATGCAGAAAAAGAAGCAGCATGTCAGTTGTTTTTGCCATTTCTGCAGAGTTTCCTTAACATTGGAGTCCATGAGAAATGGCAAAATGCAACCAAAATCAACTTTCCGGCGTTTTTCATGCTTTTTACCTGCTTTTCCACTGCGTTTTTGGCTACAAAAACGCATGCTTTTGTGGCACAAAATTAAAGGATTCTAATGTTCCTTTACACACACACACACACACACACACACACACACACACACACACACACACACACACAATAACCGAAAATTTAAATGTTATAAAATAATAAATAGCACCAATTTTTCGCTTAAAATCTGCATAACCGCTATTATAATTGTTGATTTTACATATAGTTATAATAAAAGTGAATATAATCATTTTTTTCTCTTTTTTCATTCTTTTTGACTATTCCAACTTTATTTCTCAGTGTCTTGATCTACAAAACGCATCTGCAGAAACGCAGCTGAAAACGCACTAAAAATGCGGTTAATACGCATGCGTTTTTAGCGCTAAAAAATGGTCAAAAGCCATTTGGTCAAAAACCAAGGGAAGGAAAACGTGCAGAATAAACTGCAGGTACACCGACGCATCGTGCGCACATAGCCAAAAGCTGGAAAAAAAATAAAGGCACAAATGCAATAATGATTGTGGAAATAAGAGCACAGGCCCTCCTGTATGGAGCCCAGAGACAGAAATGGCAGATGACAGATAAGCACTGCAGAGGATACAACTGGTGCATCAATGCATGTCAATATACATTTCCTGCTACAAGTGGTAAAACTAACCTGACAAACTTATAATTAAAACATCCTGAAAACGCAAACACGGACACCACGGAGTGGGGAAACCCCGGAGCACAATGTTGCAGGAAGCTCACTGAAGGACGTGCCAGTCAAGTGTATGTTAAAAGAAAAAGGTTTTGGTACCGTGTTTTTCCAGTCAGGTGTATGAGCTGCCATTTTCTAGAAGACCACACCGAGTATATTCAAAAGTGCTGACTTCAACAAAATGGCGCCCGCCGCGGACATGGCTTGTACTTCCTGGAACGCAAACATCGACGCAAGAGCTGCCGCGGAGCAAGATGGCGGTGCAGGCCGTGCACATCGAAGGAGATGCTTTTTTAGTTTGTGTGGCCCATTCGCTGAGCACTGAGCGGGAGGAGGTTATGGGCTTGTGTATAGGCGAGGTGAGAGCCCGGGGGCATCTGCTGCTCAGCATGTAATGCCGGGAGACGCTGTTATTACCGACCAATCAGAACTTAGCTTTCATTTCCGCCAGGGATATGGATTTGACAGTTGAAATCTGATAGGTTGTTATGGGCAATGGCCACTTTAGTCTTATTCTACAGCTGTAATTGTCATGACTACACCACCTAATCACAAATTGCGTGGTCCTGATTATATGGCGTGTTCTGTGGGACCCCCTCACTCACCATTCTTGTGATCAGTGGGTTTCCCAGCGCTCAGACCCCCCAACCCTCAGCAAATGATCACATTTTGTATTTATACTTTACGGCTCGTTGCCTAGGTTACCGACCACCTCTGTGGTATATCTATAGGATAAGCCCTGCAGCCTAGTGACGGATGTGTCCTGTTCTGTGTCACACAGGTGGATACGCAGAGAGTCGTCCACATTCACTCCGTCATCATCTTACGGCGATCCGACAAGAGGAAGGATCGGGTGGAGATATCACCGGAGCAGCTGTCAGCGGCCACTACAGAAGCCGATATATCCTTCTGCATAAGGACATATATGAGTTATATACCGCGCCACCTTTGGTCTATATACTGACGGCACATTTATCCTGCGCAATGGCAGCCACATAGTGACATATGGGGGGGTGATCAGACCACACCTGTCACACAGGTATTAGGGGGAATCTGACACTGTAATTATGGGATGTGGTGTGGGGGGGTGTAAGGTCAGGGGATATTTTAAGTCACGTTATTAACTAGAAAAAGACAAAGCGCTGATCCTAATATTATACATTGATCGACTGCAGCTAGGCAGCATTTATAAAGACAGAACACGAGGTTCTTAGTTAACATTTAGGGCCATTTTTTTTTTATTGCTTTACTGCATATAGTAATTAGTCATGAGCGAGCACTACCATGCTGGGGTGTTCAGTAGTGATGAGCGAGCGCTACCATGCTGGAGTGCTCAGTAGTGATGAGCGAGCACTACCATGCTTGGGTGATCAGTAGTGATGAGCGAGCACTACCATGCTCGGGTGCTCAGTAGTGATGAGCGAGCACTACCATGCTCGGGTGATCAGTAGTGATGAGCGAGCGCTACCATGCTCGGGTGCTCAGCAGTGATGAGCGAGCACTACCATGCTCGGGTGCTCAGTAGTGATGAGCGAGCACTACCATGCTCGGGTGCTCAGTAGTGATGAGCGAGCACTACCATGCTCGGGTGCTCAGTAGTGATGAGCGAGCACTACCATGCTCGGGTGCTCAGTAGTGATGAGCGAGCGCTACCATGCTCGGGTGCTCAGTAGTGATGAGCGAGCGCTACCATGCTCTGGTGCTCAGTAGTGATGAGTGAGCACTACCATGCTGGGGTGTTCAGTAGTGATGAGCGAGCACTACCATGCTGGGGTGTTCAGTAGTGATGAGCGAGCACTACCATGCTGGAGTGTTCAGTAGTGATGAGCGAGCACTACCATGCTGGAGTGTTCAGTAGTGATGAGCGAGCACTACCATGCTCGGGTGCTCAGTAGTGATGAGCGAGCACTACCATGCTGGAGTGTTCAGTAGTGATGAGCGAGCACTACCATGCTCTGGTGCTCAGTAGTGATGAGCGAGCACTACCATGCTGGGGTGTTCAGTAGTAATGAGCGAGCACTACCATGCTCGGGTGCTCAGTAGTGATGAGCGAGCACTACCATGCTCGGGTGCTCAGTATTGATGAGCGAGCACTACCATGCTCGGGTGCTCAGTAGTGATGAGCGAGCACTACCATGCTTGGGTACTCGTAACGTGCAGTTGGATACTCAGATGGGCATGACTTGAGCACTGAGTATAATGAAAGTCCATGGGGATCTGGAGCATTTTTTTCGGGAAATCTTCTGGAAAAATGCTCATATTCCCTATTGACTTCCATTATGCTTGGGTAGTTAAGTTGCGCCCATCCGAGCATCCAACTGCTTGTTACGAGTACCGAGCACATGAGCATTGTAGTGCCCGCTCATCACTATTAATAATCATTACTATTGGGTTTCCTTTGTTGCCGATTTATAACCACATAAAATTTGAGCTGGACTTTGTTGTCATTAATCAGTTGGCAGGAGTTCAGACATAGATAAGGCTGGGACTTAACCATAGCTTTGCCATGACACGTATTATGCTTGCAAAGATCCCTGTATATCACTGCTTTATAGTGCAAGTTACTGACAAGTAATCAGACCCCAATCACTTGCACTTTTTGCATAGATAAAGACTCTCCTATCAAAAAGGCTGACTGTCAGATTCTTAGTTGAAGCCAATCTGTCACCAGGTTCTTGCCACTTAAATCTGAGAGCAGCATAACGTAGGGTCAAAGATCCTAATTCCAGTGAAGCTTCACTTACTAGGCTGCTTAGTGTAGTTTTGATAAAATCACTGTTTTATCAGCAGGAGATTATCATTAGAAGACTATTTGTCTCATGCCTTATAGTCCTGCTGCCGTGTGTAACCCCGCCCTCACCACTGATTGGCAGTTTTCTGTGTACACTGTGCATAAGCAGCCAATCAGTGGTGAGGGCGGGGTTAGAGAACTGGTAGAGGTGCAGCAGATAAAACTGTGATTATATCAAAATAGCAGCAGGCAGTCTAGTAAGTGACAAATCCCTGGAATTAGGAACTCCGCTCTTAGATGGGATAGCAACAGCCAGGTAAGAAAAAGTGTGTGGTTTTCTGATGGCAAGTGTGAATGGAGTTTTCCTACAACATATCCACTTTTCTGGATGTTGCCTTTATTTCTTGTGTTATGGCATATCAGGTAATAGAAAGACTTCATTGCTTCCCTTCTGGGCAAAGTTTTTGTTTTTTCTTTTAACTCATCCGCACAGATTGTCTGAGATCACTGGACGTCCCATGAGGGTTGTTGGCTGGTACCACTCTCACCCACATATTACAGTGTGGCCTTCCCATGTTGGTAAGAGACTAGAGCTGTATTCATACGTCTGCGTTTCACGAAGCAAATCCGGACCGGGAGGCTATGGGGATTATAAGACACAAGGCCGGTCCATCCTCGCTCCGCAAAATCCAGATGTGTGAATCCAGCTAAATGAACATCATTGATAAAGTCAGATAGGCAACATTTACCGCTTTATTACTATCAGTGGTCTCTTCTATCATTGTCCTGCAGATGTGCGCACCCAGGCCATGTACCAGATGATGGATGTCGGATTTGTGGGATTAATCTTCTCATGCTTCATAGAGGACAAGAACACAAAGGTCCGTTATTATCAGAAAATGATCTATTGTTTAAGTCTTTTCCAGTCCAAAGAACAAAACAGAGTGGTATTAGGAGATCCACGCTCGCCAGTAAGAAGGTCCAGACTCCGGTAAAAGAATAATTTCTCTGACGCCTCATTGGGGGACACAGGACCATGGGTGTTATGCTGCCTTTCCATAGGAGGACACTAAGTAGATGCAAAAGCATAGCTCCTCCTCTGCAGTATACACCCCCTGGCCGGGCCAGGCAACCTTAGTTTTAGCTTAGTGTCTGTAGGAGGCACATCCTTTCAAGGTTTGTTATTTTTTTGAGGGCGACGGTTTCCTTTTGGGACCGATCTCCCACTACCATCAACGGGCGGGAACGTGAAGTGTTGCCTACACATACCCCCTCCTGCGACGCTGAATCCTGGGCTGGACGAGTGGTTCCATAGACACCGATTTTCCAAAGCCCAGGGCAGAGGCACAATTCCTCAGCCCCTCTTTGTAGGCTCTGAGTTGAATATGGCATCAATTCCTCAGCCCCTCTTTGCAGGCTCTGAGTTGAATATGGCACCGTTGTGACCGGATACAGCAAGCTGACTCTGCTATTGTCACTGCCTGGATTGAAGCAGTGTTTAAGGTCCTCCCTGACTGGTTTCCCAGACAAAGGGAGAAAAGGCTGTGCAGGAAAGGCTCCCAGGACTGCTGAATATACAGTATTTATTATGCAAGGAAGAGAGCCCCAGGAATCCTGAACACACAGTGTTAACTTTTCCCTAGCTTGCTGGCTGGAGGGGGGGCACCACCGCCGCAACAGTCAGCCCAGAGCCTAGGGCTCCCAGCCCAGCGGAATGGACACAGTTTCTGTCCCAATCCATGGAAAAACTGTCACAGAACCTGGTGCTGGCTATGCAATGTCGTCCTCCACACCCTTCTGGGTCCCTGGACGGAACGCAGCCGGAACGCAGCCGGAGGATACCCCTATGGAGGATCCTTCTGAGGTAATCCGGGCACATGCTTCACCGGTTGCAGGGATCAGGAAAAGAGCACACGGCCGGGTGTCTCCAGCTGGCTCTCCCTCGGGAGCACACAGGACAGGCTCTCCCACACGCTCCACGGCTTCTGAAGAGCTGGAGGAGGGAGAATGCTGTTTGTACCAGGAGGATTCCTTGGTTTCAGCCTCCCCAGATGATAAAACTGCAATAGACTCCCTTATAGCAGCAATCAACCAAACTCTGCATGTGGAGGATCCCCCATCCACTACCACTGATCATGCAGTCTCCTTTAAGAGGGCAAGGAAACCCCAAAAGGTTTTTGATGATCACCCTGAGTTTCAGGATATACTCACAAAGCAAAGGGAGAAGCCTGACAGGTGCTTCGGTACCCTTTTGCCTCACCTGCCCCTAAGGGCTGGGCCGATCCGCCCTCGGTCGACCCCCCCCCCCCCCCGGTCTCCCGCCTTACCACAAAGAAGACGCTCCTGTCTTTACCCGATGGTTCCTCCATCAAGGACCCCACAGACAGACAGGTGGAGCACCTCGCCCGCTCTGCTTTTGAGGCTGCGGGTTCCTCCCTCTCGCCCTCCTTTGCCTCTGTGTGGGTCGCAAAGGCGATCTTGGTCTGGGCAGAATCCCTTAACACTTCGCTTGAGGAATCCCAGTTCACTCATACCTTCACAGAGGTAACAGCTCAAATTGCCGCTGCGGCGGAGTACCTCATGCAGGCCTCCATGGACGCTGTTACCTGCGCAGCGTTTGCCGCCTCAAATACCATAGCCATCCGTAGAGCTCTCAGGCTCCGACAATGGCGAGCGGACTCTGCCTCCAAGAAGTCTCTCACGGGCCTCCCCTTTTTTCCAGACCGATTGTTTGGCGAACGTCTGGACAAGCTCATTTCTGACGCCACGGGAGGAAAGAGTACCTCCCTCCCCCAGCTGAAGTCCAGGACGTCCTTCACCAGACGTCCACAGTCCTCGTTCCGCTCCTTTCAGAACTCATTTGATTGGTCGACACCCCGTGTGCTGTCCATGCCACCAGCCGCGGACTACGCATGGACCGACCTTCTCAGCTCTCCCCGAAACCTACTTCGTCATGGCAGCCTAGACCGAAACAGTCCAGGACTAGGGAGACTCGGCCACAACGTTTTCCCCCCTCATGACTCCTTCGGCGCCCCGGAAGACACACTCATTGTAGGAGGTCGACTGCAGCTCTTTCAACACATCTGGGCTGCCGCCTCAGACGACAAATGGGTGCGAGACCTTGTGTCTTCCGGTTACCACATAGAATTTCGGACCCGACCCCCGAGTCGGTTCTAACAGCAGGAGTGATAATACCTGTCCCAGACGACGAGAAGTTCGGGGGTTTTATTCCAACCTCTTTGTGGTCCACAAAAAGGATGGGTCAGTTCGACCCATCCTTGACCTCAAACACCTAAACAAGCATGTGCACGTACGGAGATTCAGAATGGAGTCCCTAAGGTCCATTATTGCATCCATGGTCGAAGGGGAATTCCTCGCCTCCATAGATATCAAGGACGTGTACTTCACATACCCATTGCCCCAGATCACCAAAAGTTTCTCCGCTTTGCAATTCAGGACTCTCACTTTCAATTTGTAGCTCTACCCTTCGGCCTTGCCACCGCACTAAGGGTCTTCACCAAAGTCATGGCGGCCGCCATGAGCGTCCTTCACGCCAGGGGAGTGGTCGTTCTCCCTTACTTGGACGACCTCCTCATCAAGGCCCCCTCCTTCCGCGACTGCTCAACCAGCGTACAGATCATTGTGGACACCCTATCCCGCTTAGGGTGGCTAGTGAATCTGGACAAATCATCCCCGGTCCCATCACGATCCATCACCTTCCTGGGCATGTCCCTGGACACCCGTCGGGGCTTGATCCTTCTCCCTAAGGACAGGGCGATCGCTTTCAACGAGCGGTACACTGCCTTCTACGTCCTCCGTCTCGCTCCATACGATTCAGCATGAAAGTGCTCGGCTGGATGGTGGCGGCTATGGAAGCAGTACCCTTTGCTCAACTGCACCTCCGCCCACTGCAGCTAGCTCTTCTAGCGGCCTGGGACAAGAACCTCTTCTCCCTGGACAGACATCTTCACCTGACGCCTTCAGTCAGGTACGCACTCTGCTGGTGGCTTCGGTCCTCCTCCCTATCGAAGGGGAAATCCTTTCTCCCAGTGAACTGGCTGGTCCTGACCACGGATGCCAGCCTCCTAGGCTGGGGAGCAGTGTACCGGCACCACACTGCTCAAGGACGTTGGACGCCCCAGGAGTCTTCCCTATCCATAAACACCCTGGAACTCCGCGCGCTCTTCCTCGCGCTCAGAGCGTTCTGCCCTCTGCTAGCGGGTCGTCAGATTCGAGTCCAATCGGACAATGCGACAGCTGTAGCCTATATCAATCGGCAGGGGGGCACCCGCAGCAAAGCGGCTTATCTCGAGACCCACAAGATCCTCAGCTGGGCCGAATCGACGGGATCAGTGATATCAGCGGTACACATACCTGGGGTAGAGAACTGGGCAGCAGACTTTCTAAGTCGCCAAGGCCTGGCCGCCGGAGAATGGTCTCTCCACCCAGAAGTGTTTTCTACACATCTGCACTCGCTGGGGCACACCAGACGTGGATCTAATGGCCTCAAGGTTGAACGCAAAGGTACCTGCGTTCATAGCCAGGTCACGCGACCCGCAGTCCATCGGCGCGGATGCTCTAGTCGGCTCCTGGCACCACTTCCGCCTGCCTTACATATTTCCACCTCTACCCCTGCTGCCGCGGGTGATCAGGAAGATCAAGGCAGTGGGAGTCCCGGTGATACTGATAGCACCGGACTGGCCCAGGCGCGCCTGGTACGCCGAATTAGTACAAATGCTCACAGACGCACCGTGGCGCCTTCCAGACATCCCAGACTTGCTGACCCAAGGGCCCATTTCCCATCAGAACTCCAGAGCCCTGAAGCTGACGGCATGGCCATTGAGACCTGGGTATTAACAAGAGCGGGATTCTCCCCCTCGGTTATTTCCACCATGATCAGCACCCGAAAGCCTGCTCCATCCCGCATTTACCACCGTACGTGGAAAATCTTCCTTTCATGGTGCAGAGAAACTAACGTTTAGCCTATGCCTCTGGCCATCCCCAGAATTCTCGACTTTCTACAGTCTGACTTGCAAGTGGGGTTGGCTCTCAGTTCCCTTAAAGGGCAGGTCTCAGCGCTCTCAATCTTCTACCAATGCCGCCTGGCTCAAAAACCGCAAGTCAAGACCTTCCTCCAGGGCGTTTCCCATCTAGTCCCCACGTACAAACGGCCGCTGGACCCATGGGACCTCAACCTCGTTCTGGACGGTCTCCAGAGGTCTCCCTTTGAACCCCTCTAGGAATCCTCCCTTGCTCTTCTGTCCTGGAAGGTAACATTCCTGGTGGCAATTACGTCCATCAGACGGGTTTCAGAGCTAGCAGCACTCTCTTGCCGCGAGCCTTTCCTGATCTTGCACTAGGACAAGGTGGTTCTGCGCCCCCTTCCGGATTTCCTTCCAAACGTTCTTACCCCGTTTCATTTGAACGAGGACATTGTTCTGCCTTCATTTTGTCCACACCCAGTTCATAGGGTGGAAAGGTCTCTGCATTCGTTAGACCTCATCAGAGCTCTCAGATATTACATATCCAGGACAACCCCCTTTAGGAAAACGGACTCTTTGTTCGTCATTCCTGAGGGGCCTAAGAAGGGACAGGCAGCTTCAAAGGCCACTCTGGCTCGCTGGATTCGCTCTGCAATCCAGGAAGTCTACCGCTTGCAACTCAAGCCCATTCCTAGTGGGCTGCGGGCTCATTCCACGCAAGCAGTTGGCGCTTCGTGGGCCATTCGGCATTAGGCTTCAGTGGAACAGGTGTGTAAGGCTGCGACCTGGTCTAGTCTACATACTTTTTCAAAGCATTACAGAGTCCATACCCAGGTTTCAACTGAGGCAAATCTGGGTAGGAAAATTCTGCAAACGGCAGTAGAACACCTCTCTCAGTAGGCGCTGCAGGCTGTCTGGGACTGGTTCCTCGTCCTTGGGTTGTGTTGTCTTTCTTTTATTTTTCCCACCGATGGACTGCTTTAGGACGTCCCATGGTCCTGTGTCCCCCAAT
This sequence comes from Anomaloglossus baeobatrachus, assembly GCF_048569485.1. Taxonomy (NCBI): domain Eukaryota; kingdom Metazoa; phylum Chordata; class Amphibia; order Anura; family Aromobatidae; genus Anomaloglossus; species Anomaloglossus baeobatrachus. The sequence continues at coordinate 176,797,374 of NC_134361.1, forward strand.
GAGGCGTCAGAGAAAAACGGATTTTTGTGTACTCACCGTAAAATCGTTTTCTCTTATCCATCATTGGGGGACATAGCACCCACCCTGTTGCCCTGCGGGGCCTTGGTTCTCTCAGTACCTTATTTGGTTTTGACTCTTCTTTTCTCATGTTCCTCTGTTGAGAAGTTTTTTACTGCTTTTTTCTCCTACTGCTTGTGTACTAAAACTGAGACTGCCTGGCCCGGCCAGGGGGTGTATACTGCAGAGGAGGAGCTATGCTTTTTTCATCTACTTAGTGTCCTCCTATGGATAGGCAGCATAACACCCATGGTCCTGTGTCCCCCAATGATGGCTAAGCGAAAACGATTTTACGGTGAGTAGACAAAAATCCGTTTATCTTTATTCTTCCAGTCACCACACTACGCGTTTCGGGGATATGCGCTTACCCCTTCATCAGGTGTTTAAACTGACTGAAGGACCATGCCTAGCTTGACCTTAAAGGGGTACTCAGGGGAGATAAAAACTCTACTGTAAATGCCCCAATAAACCATACAGATGAGATGACCATTTCAGTTCTATAAGGCTAGGTTCACACTTCCGTTAAATTGTATCAGTCACAATCCGCTGCTCTGGTAAACAACGGAATCCGTTTGGCGGATTCCGTTGTTCCCATAGACTTGTATGAGCGGCGGATTGTGACTGATGATGCTGCGTTGCACCCTCCGCCCAACTGATCAGTCGTGGAACGACTGACCGCGGGGCGGAAGGAACGCAGCCTGTACCGTTTTTTGAGCAGCGCAATCTGTAGGATTTCGCTGTGCATGCTCTCTCTGGCTCCCTGCACACGTAACCAGGATACACATCGGGTTACTAAGCAATGCGCTTTGGTTAGTTACCCGATATTTACACTGGTTACGTGTGCAGGGAGCCAGCGCTAAGCGGTGTACGCTGGTAACCAGTGTAAATTTTGGGTAACCAAACAAAAAGGGCTTTGCTTTTAGTTACCTGATATTTACCCTGGATACGCAGGGAGGCCGACACTTCCCCGCTCGGCTCCGCCCCCTCCCGCACTCCGCATGTGTGTACACACACACACACACACACTCACCTGTCTCCAGCCATGCAGTCCCCGTGGCACTGACGTCCTCAGCGCCACGGCCCCGCTCGGCTCCGCCCCCCGCACACAACGGAGTCCGACAATGAATTCTGTTCTTTGTCATCCGTTGTACAACGCATCAGTCACATGCGTCAAGCAACGCATATGAATGATGCAAAACAACGGAAATGGGAACCTAGCCTTATCCTTACAATACCTGTAATTCAATGTGGCAGGACCCGCTCTTCCCTTCTCCCCCTACCCTCTGGGACGTTACGTCACACATCAGTGTGCAGCTCCCCTGCTTGTGTGTTGGTGTCATGCTTTAAATAAAGTTTAAAAAAAGTGGTGTCAAAAACACATTAAGAACTCATCGTAGGCACGGACCCAAAAGAAGGGGTTGTCCAGTAGTAGATCATTCCTTTAACCCCTTAATGACAAAGGCAACCAAGGACGTACAGTTATGTCCTATCTCCTCTTCCCACGGGCTCCAACGGCGAACCCACTGTAATCCCTTCACATCTCTGCTAACAGGCGCAGGTGGATCAGAGATCCACCCGCACCTCCTTAACGCTTTAGATCGTGCTGCGCGATTTAAGTGGTCACAGTGGGGATTGTGTTGTTCCCCATGCCCCGGGCCGCCAATGTATTGCCATGGTAGTGTAGGGTCAGCTGATGACCCCTGACGCTACCATGACTCACCTCCTGTGAGAGCAGACAGTGTGCTGGCACTCACAGGAACGCTGCATTTCTCCTGATCAGAGCGATGCTGCCCTGATCAGGAGAAATGCACAGGCGATCAAATAGTGCATGCATAAAGTCCCCTAGGGGGGCTAGTAAAATAAATACAAAAATAAAAAAAATGTAAAAATTATGAAAAAATAAAAAAACCTAAAAGTTCAAATCACCTCCCATTTTCCCCATTGAAAATAAAAGTTAAAAAAGTACATATTTGCTATCACCGCATTTAGAAATGTCCGATCTATCAAAATATGAACTCAATTAATCTGTTCGGTACACAACGTGGCGAGAAAATTTTTTCCAAACGCCAAAATTACGTTTTTTAGTCGCGGCAACATTTTTTTTAAATTCATGAACAGGCGATCAAAATGTCACTTCTGCACAAAAATGGTATCATTAAACACGTCAGTACACTAGTACATATAATGATCTTGGGGTGGGAACGGAGAACAAAGGACCCACTATTCTTGCTTTTAGCAAAATGTAACATTATTCAGGCTTTTCAGTTTCCTGTCCATTTTGTACTTTACTCCTTCATATTGCAGTTCTAAAATATATTGTTTTCACTTTGCATTTAATTTTTATTTTTTATTCCTCTTCAGACTGGACGTCTTCTCTACACCTGTTTTCAGTCCGTCCAAGCACAGAAGAGCAACGAGTAAGTAACGTTCCCATGTCGGGAGTCTGTTTATGGAGTAGGCTCAGGAAATGCCAGCTGTGGTGCGCAGGTACAGGTTCAGTAACAGGTACAGTGCCAATAAGGTTTTTATAGGGACTAAGGGGTACTTTGCACGTTGCGACATCGCTACCCGATGCTTGCGATGCCGAGCGTGATAGTCCCCGCCCCCGTCGTACATGCGATATCTTGTGATAGCTGCCGTAGCGAACATTATCGCTATGGCCGCTTCACACGCACTTACCTGCCCTGCGACGTTGCTCTGGCCGGCGACCCGCCTCCTTCCTAAGGGGGGCGGGTCGTGCGGCGTCACAGCAACGTCACACGACAGGCGGCCAATAGAAGTGGAGGGGCGGAGATGAGCAGGACGTAAACATCCCGCCCACCTCCTTCCTTCCGCATTGCCGGTGGAGGCAGGTAAGGAGATGTTCCTCGCTCCTGCGGCTTCATACACAGCGATGTGTGCTGCCGCAGGAACGAGGAACAACATCGCATCTCCTATTGGTGCGACATTATGGAAATGTCCGACGCTACACCGATCACCAATTTATGACGCTTTTTGCTATAGTTTATTGGCGCATGTAGGCTTTACACGTTGCGACGTCGTTACCGGCACCGGATGTGCGTCACTTTTGATTTGACCCCGACGATATCGCAGTAGCGATGTCACAATGTGCAAAGTACCCCTAAGTCCCTATATACCAAAGTTTTGATTATTTAATATTAAGTTTGGGGGTGACCGATGCCCTTTAATTACATAAAAGCGGAAGGATGTTTCCCTTATATGACCTGTCTGATATATCAAACAAAACTGTTGGGGTTTGCGGTCACTTTCTTTTTGAATGAATGAATGAATGAATGATATATAAATCTGTTGGGTGCGATTCATCAGTTTTCACTCCAGAATTCTGATGCAAAAGCTTTGAAGAGTAACAAGATTTAGGTGTAAGTCTATAGACCAGTTTCTCCCAATTCCAACAAAATGGGTGGAATGGGGGCGAGACATCACAGCAAGTCTAAATCACAATGAGCTACAGCAGAAATCTCACTCCAGGACCTGAATGCAGAGACATATCTGGGCTGTCGCACACCACTCGCCAGACACACCAGATTCCTGAAGAGGTGTCTTCATGAATCAGGAAGGTCTGACTCCTGCACACCCTTTCATCAAGACCTGCGTGAGCTACACTAAAGGGTACTTTACACGCTGCGATCTCGCTAGCGAGATCGCAGGCAATCTTACCCGCCCCCGTCGGTTGTGCGACACGGGCAAATCGCTGCCCATGCCGCACAATGTCGCTTATCCCCGTCACACGCACTTACCTGCCCTGGCTGGCGATCCGCCTCCTTCCTAAGGAGGCGGTTCGTGCAGCGTCATAGCGACGTCACATGGCAGGCATCCAATAGAAGCGGAGGGGCGGAGATGAGTGGGACATAACATCCCGCCCACCTCCTTCCTTCCGCATAGCCGGTGGGCGCAGGCAAGGAGATGTTCGTCGCTCCTGCGGTGTCACACACAGCGATGTGTGCTGCCGCAGGAACGAGGAACAACATCCCTAATAAGCAGACAACGATTTTTAGTTTCAGGACGACCTCTCCGCGGCAAACGGTTTTGACCGCTTTTGCGATCGTTTAAGGTCGATCGTACATGTCACACGCTGCGATATTGTTAATGACGCCAGATGTGCGTCACAAACACCGTGACCCCGACGATAATTCATTAACGATATCGCAGCGTGTAAAGCCCCCTTAAGTCTTGATAAATCTGGCCTATTGTCTGGTGAGAGTAATATGTTAAAGGGACTCTGTCAGCAGGTTTCTGCAATGTAATCTGAAGACAGCATGCTGCAAGAGTTAAGGTGGTGTGTCACACACAGCGACAACGACGTCGCTGCTACGTCACCATTTTCTGTGACGTAGCAGCGACGTCCCGTCGCTGTCGCTGTGTGTTATATCCAGAAACGAGCTGGCCCCTGCTGTGAGGTCGCCGCTCGTTGCTGAATGTCCTGCTTCATTTTTTGCTCGTCGCTCTCCCGCTGTGAAGCACACATCGCTGTGTGTTACAGCGAGAGAGCAACGATCTGAATGTTCAGGGAGCAGGAGCCGGCGTCTGGCAGCCTGCGGTAAACTTGTAACCAAGGTAAACATCGGGTAACCAAGAAGCCCTTTCCTTGGTTACCCGATATTTACATTAGTTACCAGCACCGCGCTCTCACGCTGCCAGTGCCAGCTCCCTGCTCTCCTAGCCAGGGTACACATCAGGTTAATTACCCGATGTATACTCCAGCTACGTGAGCATGGAGCCGGCACTGGCAGCGTGAGAGCACACCGCTTAGCGCTGGCTCCCTGCACACGTAGCCGGAGCCGGAGTACACATCAGGTAATTAACCCGATGTGTACCCTGGCTAGGAGTGCAGGGAGCCAGCGCTAAGCGTGTATGCTGGTAACCAAGGTAAATATCGGGTAATGGTTACCCGATATTTACCTTAGTTACCAAGTGCAGCATGGCTTCCACAGCGACGAGTGTCGTTATGATCGCTGCTGTGTCTGCTGTGTTTGACAGCTAAGCAGCGATCATAACAGTGACTTACTAGGTCGCTGTTGCGTCACAGAAAATGGTGACGTAACAGCAACGTCGTTGTCGCTGTGTGTGAACCCAGCTTTTCACTGCCTCAGAACGGCTGCAGCCACTAATCTAAGTTATACATCATTGAACTCAGGGCCTCTTTGCCTACATTATGTTGCTCTCAGAAGAGGTAGCACAAAACTGCAGACAGATTCCCTTTAATAAAGACATACTCTCATGCACACATTATTAGCCTGTGTTCACATCTTGTTTATGTTGTCCAGATAGGCTGTATTCCAGATAAAGTTCACACTAGGGGTATGTGCACACTGAGGTTTTTTTTTTTACGTGTTCCTGGAGCAGAAACTGAATGGAGACTCTCCAAATTCTCTTCGATAACCCAAAACTCACCAAAAACTTTTTTTCTTTGTCGCTCCATTGGGAGACCCAGACAATTGGGTGTATAGCTTCTGCCTCCGGAGGCCACACAAAGTATTACACTTAAAAGTGTAAAGCCCCTCCCCTTCTGCCTATACACCCTCCGTGCCTCACGGGCTCCTCAGTTTTTATGCTTTGTGCGAAGGAGGCACACATGCACGCATAGCTCCACATCTAAGTCAGCAGCAGCTCCTGTATCAGACTTGGCGTGCACATGCCCTAAGCTTATCCCTGTTATTACATTAGCGCAATTGGGCCTTCATCGAGCTGATATTTGTGAGTATACCACTAGCATAGGATAGAATAATGTCGTATACTTTCCTTACATCTGTATTTGGTTAAAAAAACAAACAAACCAATTTTCTTCTTTTTACATCTATGGAAAGGATAAAATGTGTATAAAATCACTATGTTCCTGTATCTCTAGTATGGCATATTTACATTAGCTCATATTTTCATTTCTCAGATGCTTGATTGGGGGACACAGAACCATGGGATAGTCTGCTGCCAACTGGAGGCTGACTCTAGTAATACATAAAATTGAAAATTGTCTCCTTCCCGGCAGACAATACCTCGCCTGCTGGTCACCGGCCCTCCTGTTTATTTCTACAGTCTGTTGGAGGCTATGTCTGTTTCAGACCTGTAATGATTGTATGTTAGGTGTTAACTCTTTTCTTTTCTTTTTCGGATATCTTTTTTCGGGTAACAGATTGCATTTATAAATTTGGTTTTGCCTACGTACCAGTGGAGAGTACAATCTGTATCCTCTTGCGTCGCTTTGGCCGGACTTTTGTACTTGACGCTGGGATTGTCAGGTTCAAGGTGGAGGTCCATATGCCAGCTGGCTCCTGCCCACTCGCCACACATAGCATGTGTGTGCACAGAGCAGAAGACCTCTTGTCCCCAGGACTGGTACAGTTTAACCCCGTCTTGTCTCCCCCTTCCTTCTTTTTTCCTTTGTATCTGAGAGAGTGGAAGGTTTTTCTAGAGTGCCACGTTATCCATGTACCGGGTGTTCTGATGAAGGATCCTAGGGGCGAAGGAGAGGATAGCACATCAGAAAGTGTTACCTCTTTGGTCCGTTTTTTTTCCCCCTCTCTCCAGCTCAGAGCGTGTGTCCTGACCTTTTGGTCATCTGGGCATTTGTGTCCTATCAGAGTGCTGGATCACGTTGTGCGGCTGGGCATTCCGTAACTCTTTTCTCAGCATTGCCTCTTGTCCTGCCCCCTCCTCTTCTGGCACAGGGGCGAAGGAGAGATCACACGTCAGAAAGAGTTACCTCGTTAGTCCGTTTTTGTTTTTTTTTCTCTCACCAGCTTCAGGGTGTGCTTTCTGGCCTTGGGTCATCTGGGCCTTTCTATACTATCAGAGCGCTGGGTCACGTGGTGTATCAGGGCATTCCGGAACGTATATCTCAGCGTTGCCTTTTGTTCCGCCCCTTCCTCTTCCAGCAATGGAGCCATTTTTTTGGTCCGGATGCTGGCTACATGCTTAGACTTTCCTCTCCTCTGCATGAGACCTCGCAGTAGATTCAGTGGCTGGACTCTTTCACTACTGGTGCTCCTTTTTTGGACCTTGAAACGGGTAGGCTGTTCCCATCTTGTAGCCATTTTGTTGGGCCCCCTTGCAGTGATTATCTCTATTCACCAGTCTTCTGTATTTTTCCCCCTATCTGGTTCTGACGGTCTTCTGAATGTCGGAGTCAAGGGGAGATTGGGCACACCCTCTGGCCCAACCCGCACCGGTAACCTATTATTCCATGTGTTGCGTGTAGTAGCAAAGGTGGGGGGGGTCGGGGAACAAGCAGTCAGTCTGCCATGATGGAGGTTGCAAGGATCCTGGATTGGTCAGAAGACAAGATGCCTCTGATCTTGGCGGTTCACATTCCCAAGCCACCTCTTGAGTCTTGAGACCTTAATCTGGTTTTGGAGGCTCTTCCGTTTTATTGTTTTGAACCCATCTGGGATTTTGGGCACTGCTACTATCCTATAAGGTAGCTTTTCTTATAGCCATTACTTCAACCAGAATGGTTTCAAAGCTGGCTGCCCTTTTTTGCAGTGCTTGTTCTTCACCAGAATAAAGTAGTTCTGAGGCCGGTTTTGACTTGCCTTCCAACTGTTGTTTTGGGTTTTCATCTTAACAAAGTCATTGTTTTTCCTTCCTTTTGCCCTTCTCCATCTCACCCATCAGAGAAAAGACTGCACAGTCTGGATGTGTTCAGGGCAGTACGGTATTGCTTATCGGCCACCGCCTCGTTTAGGCGATCGGATTCCTTGGTTGTCCTGCTGAATGGGCCTTGTAGCGATAAAGCCACTTCAAAAGTGACTATTGTTTGCTGGATCAGGACAGCCATTGTTCAGGCCTATAAGTAAAAGAATAGGGTGCCCCCGTTCTTCATCAGAGCACACTCTACGCTGGCGGTGGGGGCATCCTGGATGGTCCATCACCGAGTGTTTGTCCTGCAGCTCTGCAAAGCAGCTACCTGGCCCTCAGCTCATACATTTTCAAAATTTCCATACCTTTGCTTCGACATATACTAGTTTGGGCAGTAAGACTTTTCAGGAACCTGTGGCTCAGGCCTCCACTTGAGCCTATCTAGTAAGATCTGTGATGCTATCAGAATATTTACCTTTCTTTCTTTGTCGCTCCATTGGGAGACCCAGACAATTGGGTGTATAGCTTCTGCCTCCGGAGGCCACACAAAGTATTACACTTAAAAGTGTAAAGCCCCTCCCCTTCTGCCTATACACCCCCCGTGCCTCACGGGCTCCTCAGTTTTTATGCTTTGTGCGAAGGAGGCTGACATCCACGCCTAGCTCCACATCTTAGTCAGCAGCAGCTGCTGACTATGTCGGATGGAAGAAAAGAGGGCCCATAACAGGGCCCCCAGCATGCTCCCTTCTCACCCCACTCTGGTCGGCGGTGCTGTTAAGGTTGAGGTACTCATTGCGAGTACATAGGCAGGAGCCACATGCTGTTTTCCTTCCCCATCCCTTAATGGGCTCTGGGTGAAGTGGGATCCTAATCGGTCTCCAGGCACTGGGACCGTGCTCCCTCCGCAGCCCCTGGGGAATCTGCTGGACAGGAGCCGGGTATCGTCAGGGACAAGGCCCTGCTACTGTGAGGTACTCTGTGTCCCCTTGGGGACGGCGCATGGAGCGCTTGTGCCATACACACTGCAGCACTGCTGGGTGTGTTAGTGCGCCGGGGACTACCGCGCTGACCGCGCTTATTTGCCGGCCGCGCTTATAACTTTAGTCCCCGGCTTTTGCGGCCTAGTATCGCATATTCCCGCCCCCGGGCCTGCCAGTCAGGGGAAGGGAGGGACGCTGCACTGGACGTCAGCGCTGAGGGCTGGAGCATACTTTGTATCCTCCTCCCCCCTCACTCAGCACAGTGGGGCACCAGATTCCCGCACTTTCTAGGGCACGCCCACGGCCCCCTCCTCCACACAGAACGCCGGCAGCCATTCCTGTCAGCACTTCTGACGCTGGAGAGGAGAGACAACACGGCTCTGGGAGGCCCAGGCAGGGAATCTGATGATCAGACAACCGCTTTGAGCGGTCGGTAAGCAGCACCTGTGGTGCTGGCCCCACTGAGTGCCGAAGTGTACATATATATATATGCTTATATGCTATACATTTACACTGTACGGTCGCACTGTTGATTTTTGGCTATATACCCTCCTGCATTGTACTCAGACGAGACAACAGCATGTCGTCCGCAAAAAGCAAGGGTGCCAAAGCACAGGCTTACTTTGCAACCTGTACCTCATGTGCGGCTATACTACCGGCAGGTTCCACCGATCCTCATTGTGTGCAATGCTCGGCCCCCGTGGCACTTACTCAGCCGGAGCCTCTGCTACTGGTGGCCCAGGTGGAACCACCTGCTACCACTGTCCAGGTGACAGGGAAGGAGTTTGCAGTATTTGCTGACAAACTGTCTGAGAGTATGGATAAATGGTCTGCTAAGATACTAGAAGCCTTGCAGTCCAGGCCGGTAACACAGGCCCCGGGCACTGTTGAATCATTGACCCCAGGCCCCCCTCGGTTGGAACAGCAAAGTGCTCCTGGGGTGACCCATAGGTCCCAGGGTGAGGTCTCTGACACGGACCGCAGTCCCAGGCCGCCTAAGCGGGCTCGCTGGGAGCTTCCCTCGACTTCATCACACTGTTCAGGGTCTCAGCAAGAGGACTCTCTGGATGATGAAGCGGAGGTAGCAGATCAGGATTCTGATCCTGAGGCCGCTCTCAACCTAGATACACCTGAAGGTGACGCCATAGTAAATGACCTTATAGCGACCATCAATCAGGTGTTGGATATTTCTCCCCCAGCTCCTCCAATTGAGGAGTCAGCTTCTCAGCAGTAGAAATTCCGTTTTAGGTTTCCCAAGCGTACAATGAGTACGTTTCTGGATCACTCTGACTTCAGAGAGGCAGTCCAGAAACACCGAGCTTGTCCAGATAAGCGTTTTCCAAGCGCCTTAAGGATACACGTTATCCCTTCCCCCCTGACGTTGTCAAGGGCTGGGCTCAGTGTCCCAAGGTGGATCCTCCAGTCTCCAGACTGGCGGCTAGATCCATAGTTGCAGTGGAAGATGGGGCTTCACTCAAAGATGCCACTGACAGACAGATGGAGCTCTGGTTGAAATCCATCTATGAAGCTATCGGCGCGTCTTTTGCTCCGGCATTCGCAGCCGTATGGGCACTCCAAGCTATCTCAGCTTGTCATGCGCAGATTGATGCAGTCACGCGTACGTCTGCTCCGCAAGTGGTGTCCTTAACCTCTCAGGCGTCGGCGTTTGCGTCCTACGCCATTAATGCTGTCCTGGACTCTGCGAGCCGTACGGCGGTAGCATCCGCCAATTCGGTGGCAGTCCGCAGGGCCATGTGGCTACGTGAATGGAAGGCAGACTCTGCTTCCAAAAAGTTCTTAACCGGTTTGCCATTTTCTGGCGACCGCCTGTTTGGGGAGCGATTGGATGAAATCATTAAACAATCCAAGGGAAAGGACTCATCCTTACCCCAGTCCAAACCAAACAGACCTCAACCACGGAAGGTACAATCGAGGTTTCGGTCCTTTCGGTCCGCGGGCAGGTCTCAATTCTCCTCGTCCAAAAGGCCTCAGAAGGATCAGAGGAACTCCGATTCATGGCGGTCTAAGTCACGTCCTAAAAAGACCGCCGGAGGAACCGCTCCCAAAGCGGTCTCGTCATGACTTTCGGCCTCCTCACACCGCATCCTCGGTCGGTGGCAGGCTTTCCCGCTTTTGCGACGCCTGGCTGCCACAGGTAAAAGACCGTTGGGTGAGAGACATTCTGTCTCACGGTTACAGGATAGAGTTCAGCTCTCGTCCCCGACTCGATTCTTCAGAACATCTCCGCCCCCCGAGCGAGCCGATGCTCTTTTTCAGGCGGTGTGCACTCTGAAGGCAGAAGGAGTGGTGATCCCTGTTCCTTTTCAGCAACAGGGTCACGGTTTTTACTCCAACTTGTTCGTGGTGCCGAAAAAGGACGGATCCTTCCGTCCTGTTCTGGACCTAAAACTGCTCAACAAACACGTAAAAACCAGGCGGTTCCGGATGGAATCGCTCCGCTCCGTCATCGCCTCAATGTCCCAAGCAGATTTCCTAGGACATATTTTGGCATGGAGTTTCATACTCTCTCAGCGATAGTGAAGCTTCCGCTGGACAAACAGCGTTCACTACAGACAGGGGTGCAATCTCTCCTTCAAGGCCAGTCACACCCCTTGAGGCGCCTCATGCACTTCCTAGGGAAGATGGTAGCAGCAATGGAGGCAGTTCCTTTTGCGCAGTTTCATCTGCGTCCACTTCAATGGGACATTCTCCGCAAATGGGACAGGAAGTCGACGTCCCTCGACAGGAATGTATCCCTTTCTCGGGCAGCCAAGGCTTCCCTTCAGTGGTGGCTTCTTCCCACTTCTCTGTCGAAGGGGAAATCTTTCCTGCCCCCCTCCTGGGTTGTGGTCGCGACGGACGCGAGCCTGTCAGGGTGGGGAGCGGTCTTTCTCCACCACAGGGCTCAGGGTACTTGGACTCAGCCAGAGTCCTCCCTTCAGATCAATGTTCTGGAGATAAGGGCAGTGTATCTTGCCCTAAAGGCGTTCCAGCCGTGGCTGGAAGGCAAGCAGATCCGAATTCAGTCGGACAACTCCACAGCGGTGGCATACATCAACCACCAAGGCGGAACACGCAGTCGGCAAGCCTTCCAGGAAGTCCGGCGGATTCTGCTATGGGTGGAAGCCACAGCCTCCACCATATCCGCAGTTCACATCCCGGGCGTAGAAAACTGGGAAGCAGACTTTCTCAGTCGCCAGGGCAAGGACGCAGGGGAATGGTCCCTTCACCCGGACGTGTTTCAGGAGATCTGTTGCCGCTGGGGGATGCCGGACGTCGACCTAATGGCGTCCCGGCACAACAACAAGGTCCCGACATTCATGGCACGGTCTCAAGATCACAGAGCTCTGGCGGCAGACGCCTTAGTTCAGGATTGATCGCAGTTTCAACTCCCTTATGTGTTTCCTCCTCTGGCACTGTTGCCCAGAGTGTTACGCAAGATCAGGGCCGACTGCCGCCGCGCCATCCTCGTCGCTCCAGACTGGCCGAGGAGGTCGTGGTATCCGGATCTGTGGCATCTTACGGTGGGCCAACCGTGGGCACTACCAGACCGACCAGACTTGCGGTCTCAAGGGCCGTTTTTCCATCTGAATTCTGCGGCCCTCAACCTGACTGTGTGGCCATTGAGTCCTGGATCCTAGCGTCTTCAGGGTTATCTCAAGAGGTCATTGCCACTATGAGACAGGCTAGGAAGCCAACGTCCGCCAAGATCTACCACAGGACGTGGAGGATATTCTTATCTTGGTGCTCTGATCAGGGTTTTTCTCCCTGGCCATTTGCCTTGCCCACTTTTCTTTCCTTCCTTCAATCCGGATTGGAAAAAGGTTTGTCGCTCGGCTCCCTTAAGGGACAAGTCTCAGCGCTCTCTGTGTTCTTTCAGAAGCGCCTAGCCAGACTTCCACAGGTACGCACGTTCCTGCAGGGGGTTTGTCACATAGTCCCTCCTTACAAGCGGCCGTTAGAACCCTGGGATCTGAACAGGGTGCTGATGGCTCTTCAGAAACCACCTTTCGAGCCAATGAGGGATATTTCTCTCTCACGCCTTTCGCAGAAAGTGGCCTTCCTAGTAGCAGTCACATCACTTCGGAGAGTGTCTGAGCTAGCAGCGCTGTCATGCAAAGCCCCTTTCCTGGTGTTTCACCAGGACAAGGTGGTTTTGCGTCCGGTTCCGGAATTTCTCCCTAAGGTGGTATCCCCCTTTCATCTCAATCAGGATATCTCCTTACCCTCTTTTTGTCCTCATCCAGTTCACCAATGTGAAAAGGATTTGCACTTGTTGGATCTGGTGAGAGCACTCAGACTCTACATTTCTCGTACGGCGCCCCTGCGCCGCTCGGATGCACTCTTTGTCCTTGTCGCTGGCCAGCGTAAAGGGTCACAGGCTTCCAAATCAACCCTGGCTCGGTGGATCAAGGAACCAATTCTCGAAGCTTACCGATCTTCTGGGCTTCCGGTTCCCTCAGGGCTGAGGGCCCATTCTACCAGAGCCGTGGGTGCGTCCTGGGCTTTGCGGCACCAGGCTACGGCTCATCAGGTGTGTCAGGCAGCTACCTGGTCGAGCCTGCACACTTTCACGAAACACTAACAGGTGCATACCTATGCTTCGGCAGATGCCAGCCTAGGTAGGCGAGTCCTTCAGGCGGCGGTTGCCCACCTGTAGGAAGGGGCCGTTTTACGGCTCTATTACGAGGTTTTACTTTACCCACCCAGGGACTGCTTTTGGACGTCCCAATTGTCTGGGTCTCCCAATGGAGCGACAAAGAAGAAGGGAATTTTGTTTACTTACCGTAAATTCCTTTTCTTCTAGCTCCAATTGGGAGACCCAGCACCCGCCCCTGTTCCCTTCGGGCTGTTGTTCTTTGTGTACACATGTTGTTCATGTTGAATGGTTTCAGTTCTCCGAAATTTCTTCGGATTGAATTTACTTTAAACCAATTTATAACTTTTCCTCCTTGCTTTTGCACCAAAACTGAGGAGCCCGTGAGGCACGGGGGGTGTATAGGCAGAAGGGGAGGGGCTTTACACTTTTAAGTGTAATACTTTGTGTGGCCTCCGGAGGCAGAAGCTATACACCCAATTGTCTGGGTCTCCCAATTGGAGCTAGAAGAAAAGGAATTTACGGTAAGTAAACAAAATTCCCTTCTTTTCCAACCCTATGGACAGCTTTAGGACGTCCCATGGTTCTGTGTTCCCCAATGAAGCGTCTGAGAAATGTAGATTTTTGGTATTTACCGTAAAATCTGTTTCTCGTAAATCTTCATGGGGGGGGCACCACTCCCACCTTGGTTGACGGTTAGGTGTGAGTTTTATGTTGTCATTCTCTTGATAAACTATAATTCTTTCTCTCCTCCTCCTTCTTTCTCACAAAACTGAGAAGGCCGGTGGCCAAGAGGTGAGGTATAGTCTGACGGAGAGGAGTCAATTCTTATTTGTATGTATTACTAGTGTCAGCCTCCAGGAAACAGACTAACCCAGGGTTCTGTGTCTCCCAATGAAGTCTATCGAGAAACAGATTTTAAGTGAGTACCAAAAATCTACATTTTACTGGCATTCAATTGCTCTTAAACCAAATTTTATCTTCTATTCAACAGATATGAAAGAATAGAAATACCACTTCATGTTATCCCGCATGACACGATCAGGAAAGTTTGCCTGGAGTCTGCTGTGGAACTCCCCAAAATTCTGTGCCAGGAGGAGCAGGATGCGTACCGCAGAATACATAGGTATCATCTCACCTTTTTGAATGTTCGAAAAGAAATTTTAAATAGATTTATTCATGAATATAATGAAATTACCGTAATTTTCGGATTATAAGACGCACTTTTCCTCCCCAAAAATTTTGGAGGAAAATGAGGGGTGTGTCTTATAATCCGAATGTAGCTTACCGGAGGGAGGTGGAGAGGGGCCACGAGAGGCAGGGGCAGTACTGCGGGCACTGCTCTGTGCTGGTGCTCGCTGCTGGTGGTGAGGCAGGGGCCATTCTGAAAATGTCGGCGGTGCGAGCTTCAAATAATGGCACCTGGAGTCGGTGCATGCGCAGATGGAGCTCTCTGCTCAAGATCTCATCTGCGCACCCGCCACCTCTGGCCCATTTATGTCGCAGCAGCAGACTTAAGGAAAATGGCGCCTGGAGGTTACGCTTGCGCAAATGAGATCTCGGCTTGTCATTGAGCCGATAACTCAATCTGCACACGCGCCAACTCCATGTGCCATTTCTTTGAAGCCGCCCGCCCCCCACCCCTGTGTGAGACACCACCGGATTTAGGAGATGACCCTAGCACTTGCTGGACCTTTATGGGTGTCTGAAGCCTTCTTCATAGCAATTGAACATCTTTCTTTAAATATAATCCAACAAATGGTTGCCACTTGTGGGATTGCCCCTAATCCAGTGTCCATTTCTGTAAAGACATTTTGATGCAAAGCAATGATGACTGCACAGGGTTCCAGAAGACAATTATTTCAAGCACCAACCACGCTTTAAAGTAATGGGTCCTTTCTTATAATTCAGTCAGTATGATAGAGTGATATCAGCTGCCTTGTCCTTGTAAACACTTCCTCCTGAACTAATAAGAAGATTATTCAAACAATGTACGCCGGTCATTTTGTGGTTGGGCTGAAATTTTGTATAAATATGGTTTTTTGTTAGTTTTTTATTTTGCGATTTCCTTTAATTTCAAGGAATGACCTTGCAATTTTTCCCCAAGTCACCTGATCATTCTTCATAATAATTTAAAGTTAATGAAAGTGGCCATTTTAAAAACTGAAATAGCAAACCTTGTCAAATTAAAATTTTGTCTTAAAGGGAATCTGTTAGATTATTTTTTTAGGAAAATACTAATGTTATCGGGTTTAAGGAGACCTTTCAGGATCAGTAAGTTTTATTGCTCCACCTTTTCCTGTTATCTTGTTGTAAGCTCCATAGAATTCAGTGTGACTTAGTCAATCATGTAAAAACAAACTGCATATACTCTGATCCCCCTCGCACCTCTCAGTGCAGGCATCAGTGATAGTAAATCTGAACTGAATTTGCACTGCTGCCCCCATCCATACTCCCTCCCACCTTTCAGCAGTGATAGTGAATGCACTGAGAGGTGGGTGGGGGGGGGTGGGGGGCAGTGAATATGCTAATTATATTTACATAGATTTGACTAGGGTGCAGGAGACACTGAATTCTATGGAGCTTACAACAAGATAACAGGAAAAGGTGGAGCAATAAAACTTGCTGATCCTGAAAGGTCTCCTTAAGCCCTAATTAAAGATAACATTAGTTATGTACTATAAAATCACCTGACAGATTATCAAAAGTTTTGGCCACAACTGTGGCTATTGGGACTACTGATGTACTACATCAGGCTAATTGCTATGAAATTATGACTGCTGTTGATTCGTATAAAAATACTGGCAAACCAGTTTTAGAAAACCAGTGCCCACAAAATATAATAATAATTATTTTTTTTATTTTGCTTTTTTATTAGCCTGGGACATCTAGATTCCATTACCAAGATTCATAATGGTTCTGGTAAGTGATTGACAGTGGAGATATAAATAAAGCTGACAATATTTGTTTGAAACGTCTGTAATTAATTGCTACCATTGTAAAAAAAAAAACATTTCTTTGTCGCTCCATTGGGAGACCCAGACAATTGGGTGTATAGCTTCTGCCTCCGGAGGCCACACAAAGTATTACACTTTAAAAAGTGTAACCCCTCCCCTCTGCCTATACACCCTCCCGTGCATCACGGGCTCCTCAGTTTTATGCTTTGTGTTGAAGGAGGCACACATTCACTCAAGCTCCCATTTTAGTCAGCAGCAGCTGCTGATTGTATCGGATGGAAGAAAAGAGGGCCCTAACAGGGCCCCCGGCATGCTCCCTTCTCACCCCACTAAGTCGGCGGTGCTGTTAAGGTTGAGGTACCCATTGCGGGTACAAAGGCTGGAGCCACATGCCGTTTTTCCTTCCCCATCCCTTAGAGGCTCTGGGAGAAGTGGGATCCTAACCGGTCACCATTCACTGGGACCGGGCTCCCTCCGCAGCCCCTGGGGGAATCTGACGGACAGGAGGCTGAGTATCATCAGGGACAGGCCCTGCATCTATAAGGTACTCTGTGTCCCCTTGGGGACGGTGCATGGAGCGCCTGTGTTACAGACGCAGCGGCTGCTGTTTTTTTGTGACGACCGGGACTACCGCGCCGACCGCGCCTGTTTGCCGGCCGCGTTATTAAATTTAGTCCCCGGCTTCTGCGGCCTAGTACCATAACTCCCGCCCCCGGGCCTGCCAGTCAGGGGTAAGGGCGGGACGGTCGACTGGACGTCGGCAGTGAGGGCTGGAGCATACTTAGGTGTTCTCCTCCCCCCTCACTGAGCACTGTGGGGCACCAGATTCCCGCACTTTATTAGTCACGCCCACGGCTCCCTCCTCCCCTGAGAGCTCTGGCAGCCATATTTACAATCACTTCTGCCGGTGGAGGATTTCAGAACGAGCTCTACAGCTCTGGGAGGCCCAGGCAGGGAATCTGGTGGACACACAACCGCTTTGGGCGGTCGGTAAGCCACACCGGTTACCCGGTGCTGGCCCCCCTTGGGCGCCGAAGTGTATATATATATATATATATATATATATATATATATATATATATATATATATATATATATATATATATATATATATATATTTGTATACATTTTCTCTGTTCGGCCGCATTGTTTTGCTTTTGGCTATATACCCTCAGTGATCACTCTCAGAGGAGACTACAGCATGTCGTCCGCAAAGAGCAAGGGTGCCAAGGCACAGGCTTATTTTGCAACCTGTACCTCTTGTGCGGCTATGTTACCTGCAGGTTCCACCTACCCTCACTGTGTGCAATGCTCGGCCCCTGTGGCACTCACTCAGCCGGAGCCTCGGGCACTGGTGGGACCCTCGGCTCAGGTAGAACCGCCGGCTTCCACTGTCCAGGTGGCAGGGACAGAGTTTGCAGTTTTGGCTGAGAAACTCTCTGAGTCGCTTTCACAATCCATGGCTCAGTCTATGGACAGATGGTCTGCTAAGATACTAGAAGCCTTGCAGTCCAGATCGGTCACACAGGCCCCGGGCACTGTGAGTTCATCGCCCCCAGGCCCCTCTCGGTCGGTGCAGCAGAGTGCTCCTGGGGTGACGCCTAGGTCCCACGGGGAGGACTCCGACACGGACCGCAGTCCCAGACCGGCTAAGCGGGCTCGCTGGGAACCTTCCCCGGCTTGATCACGCTGTTCGGGGTCTCAGCATGAGGACTCTCTGGAGGATGAGGCGGAGGTCGCAGCTCAGGGCTCTGATCCTGACGTTGCTCTCAATCTTGATACACCTGAGGGGGACGCCTTAGTAAATGATCTTATATCGTCCATCAACCAGGTGCTAGATCTTTCTCCCCCAACTCCACCTATAGAGGAGTCGGCTTCACAGCAGGAGAAACACCAGTTTAGGTTTCCCAAACGTACACGGAGTGCGTTTTTCGATCACTCTAACTTCAGAGATGCTGTCCAGAAGCACAGAGCATTTCCGGACAAGCGCTTTACTAAGCGCCTTAATGACACACGTTACCCCTTCCCCCCTGACGTAGTTAAGGGTTGGGCTCAGTGTCCCAAGGTGGATCCTCCAGTCTCTAGACTGGCGGCTAGATCCGTAGTATCAGTGGCAGATGGTTCATCGCTCAAGGATGCCACTGACAGGCAAATAGAGCTCCTGATGAAATCCATCTATGAAGCCATAGGCGCGTCTTTTGCTCCGGCCTTTGCAGCCGTGTGGGCACTCCAAGCTATCTCAGCTTGTCTGTCTGAGATTAATGCAGTCACACGTACCTCTGCTCCGCAAGTTGTGTCTTTGACTTCTCAGGCATCGGCCTTTTCGTCCTACGCCATGAACGCCGTCCTGGACTCAGCGAGCCGTACAGCGGTAGCGTCCGCCAATTCGGTGGCAGTCCGCAGGGCCATGTGGCTACGCGAATGGAAGGCAGACTCTGCTTCCAAGAAGTTCTTAACCGGTTTGCCATTTTCTGGCGACCGTTTGTTTGGCGAGCAATTGGATGAAATTATTAAACAATCCAAGGGAAAGGACTCGTCCTTACCCCAGTCCAAACCACACAGACCTCAGCAACGGAAAATTCAATCGAGGTTTCGGTCCTTTCGGCCCTCAGCCAGGTCCTCCACGTCCAACAGGTCAGAGAAGGGCCAGAGAAACTCTTCTGCATGGCGGTCTAAGTCACGTCCTCCAAAGACCGCCGGAGGAACCGCCTCCAAGGCGGCCTCCTCATGACTTTCGGCCTCCCCAAACCGCATCCTTGGTCGGTGGCAGGCTCTCCCGCTTTCTCTATCGTTTCATTGGGGGACACAGGACCATGGGTTATGCTGCTGTCACTAGGAGGCTGACACTAAGTAAACATAAAAAAGTTAGCTCCTCCCTAGCAGCATACACCCCGAGCCGGAGGCGGGCTCAGATCAGTTTTTAGCTTAGTGTCGTAGGAGGCTGATGTGGGCCGTCTCGGCCCCCCTCAGCCATGTATGTTTTTGCGCTTTTTTATTTTTTTTTTTCGGCGCCGCTCATCGCTCTCATACCTGTCGTCTTCTTCTCTGCAGGTATTCGCTTCACTCATTCTCCGCAGCCCCGTGGGTACCGCTCCCCAGGGTCGCAGGGGCTTGAGACTTCGGGGCCCTCTCCCCCGCCCGTCCCCGTGGTACCACTCCCGGGGGTGCGCGTGTGGGCAGGTTGTTTTGTGGGCACTTCTGATTCGCCCTGAGGTATCACCCCAAAGGGCGTACAGGGGAATACAGCAGGGATGGAACCTCAGCAGCGTTTGTGATAGATGGGGCCCTGTCACGCTGCCTTCTCCTGATAGGGGGCTGTCTACCCCCATCATGATGCCTACTACCCTGCCTTCAGCACGCTCTCCCCCGGAGCCTTCCTGGACGAGCAGCGCTGTTCACAGGCAGGGCCAGGGAGCTCTGCCTGCACCGCATCCATCGCTGAGCCGGCGCCGCCGATTGCAGGTAGGATCCGACTTCCCTGCTCTTTCCCCCGGCCCCCTCCATAAATTTAGTCCCCGGCTTCGGCCTAGTCGCTCCTGCGTCCTAGCCACGCCCCCGCTGCATGCTATTGGCCGCCGGTCGTCTCCCTCTGTACCTCCCACTGCTCTGCCTCCTGGCAGATGGTGGGGGCTGTGAATCCTCCAGACTTTTCGCGCCGGAATCCTGCTCCTCCCCCAGCCTCCTCCAGCGTCCCCTCTCCATTTTAGCCTGCCTCTGGTCCCCTGAGGCTGCAGCACGCCGGCGTTCTGAGTTTTCTGGCCAGCTCATTCCTGGACTCCACTTCTGGACTGGTGGGCAGCACGCAGGACCTGGGTAAGCTCTGCTCCTAAGGAGTAGCCCTCACTAGGTAGCATTCTCTGAGTTTAGGGACGAGTTAACCCTCTCCTGTCTCCTTCCTAGCAGCCACCAGGGAGAGTACCTGTGTGCACCATGCCTAAGGCTAAGCCCACCCAATCCAAGCAGGCCCCCTTTGCACTATTTTTTGCATGCTCCTCCTGCAGCTCCAAATTTTCCCAGGGTCAGGACGCCCCACTATGCTCCGTCTGTTCTACAGACGCGCAGCCTCCGCAGGACTCCGCGGCCGACGCTTCTGATACCGCAGACGCCACAGCGCCATATGCTGCAGGGCCCTGCGTCCCGCCCCCCCCCGACTGGCTAGCGTCCCTGTCCCAGTCCGTAGATTCCCTCTCTGAGGCTTCTCGGACCATCGCGCAAGCTCTACGCCTGCTGCCGACGCTCGCCCAGATTCCCGCAGACCCGGCGCAATTGCCCCCGGAGCAGGTGAGCCCCGTTGCAGGGTCCTCCTCTGCTGCTCAGAAACGGACCCGCCGGGTCTCGTCCTCAGACTCTTCCCAGGTTTCACCTTCATCCCCAGGTCCAGACCGTCAGTCCTCCAGGGAGGCTTCTGACTGCTCCGAGGATGATTCCGATGCGGTACCCCTACAGGACTCAGAGCAGGCGGCCGATATTCGGCACATGGTAAATAGTCTGATAGAAGCAGTAAACCAGACCTTGAAGGTACAGGTGGACCCAGTCTCCTCCCAGAGCACCCAGGTCTCCTTTAAGCGGGTGAAGCGGGCCCAGAACACATTCAGCGGACATCCAGAATTCGCTGAGTTACTGCGCAGCCACAGGCAACAGCCGGACAGGGTATTTACCAGCGGTAAGTCCATCGATTTGCATTATCCCTTTCCTGAGGGTCTTCGAAAGGATTGGGCAGGTTCCCCTGTGGTTGACCCCCCCAGTCTCCCGCCTGTCTTCTCACACAGTCCTTCCACTCACTAACGGTACGTCTCTCAAAGATCCTACGGACCGTACTATTGACAGGTTGGCCCGTTCCGCCTTCGAGGCAGCGGGCTCATCCCTCTCTCCGGCCTTCGCCTCGGTTTGGGTGGCGAAGGCCCTGATGTCCTGGGCGGACACGCTACGCGGCGGTCTCCGCGCCATTCCTACCAATCCGGACCTGGTTCCCATCGCCTCGCAGATTTCCCTCGCCGGTGAGTACTTGCTCAATGCAGCCCTGGCGTCTGCAAGTTGCGCGACCCAGGCCGCCAGCAACAATGTGGCCATCCGTCGAGCCCTTTGGCTCCGCTCCTGGAACGCGGATGCGGCCTCTAAGAAGTCACTAACTTCCCTGCCCTTCCTAGGGGAGCGTCTCTTCGGAGATAGGCTGGACCAGCTGATCTCCGATGCAACGGGAGGAAAGAGTACATCTCTCCCCCAATTGCGCCCCAAGCGCTTCCAGAATCGGCGCTCCACCGCTCGTTTCCGGTCCTTTCGCAGCTTCAGCTCCAATCCCCAGCCGCGGAAAAGCCGCTCTCCTCCGAGAGACAGGAAGACCCCGTCATTCAAGACCAATCCCGCCTGGCGTTCACGCCCCCGCCAGTCCACGAGATCCTCTTCTGGTTACCGCCGTCGTTCCTCCAAGTGACTCGCGGTCGGCGCGCAACAGCGCCAGACTTGTGGGAGGGCGCCTGTCTCGTTTTCAGCATGTGTGGATCCCCCTGACCGCCGATGCCTGGGTCAGAGAGATCATCACATCAGGCTACAAAATAGAATTCGAGGCAAAGCCACCGAGACGTTTTTTCCTATCTCGCCCTCCCGAGTCTACCGCGCGGGCTCGCGCGTTCTTTCACTCCATAGACTCCCTCCTCCGAACCGGAGTCGTGGTACCAGTCCCTCCCGCAGAGCGTTTCAAGGGGTTCTATTCCAACCTTTTCGTGGTCCCCAAAAAGGACGGCTCTGTCCGTCCCGTCCTCGACCTAAAGCTTCTGAACAGGTCGGTGAGACCTCGGCCGTTTCGAATGGAGTCACTCCGGTCCGTCATCGCGTCCATGGAGGTAGGCGAATTCCTGGCATCGCTGGATATTCAAGACGCCTATCTTCACGTCCCGATAGCCACCTCTCACCAACAGTTCCTCCGTTTTGCGATAGCGGAAGATCACTTCCAGTTCACAGCTCTTCCCTTCGGCCTCGCATCCGCACCCAGGGTCTTTACGAAGATCATGGCTGCTGCCATGTCCGTCCTGCATGCCAGGGGTGTCATGGTCATCCCGTACTTGGACGATATGTTGATAAAGGGCTCTTCTTTCGAGGACTGTCGTCTCGGGGTTCAGGTCACGATCGACACCCTTTCACGGTTAGGGTGGCTGATAAATCGGAAGAAGTCCTCTCTGATCCCGGCCCGTCGGATCACCTTTTTAGGCATGGTATTCGATACCATCCAAGGGCGAGTTTTCCTCACACAGGAGAAGATCTCCTCCCTACAACGAGGACTCCGCGCTCTTCAGCGTCAGCGCCAAGTGTCCATCAGGTTCGGCATGCGAGTCCTCGGTCGTATGGTGGCGGCGATGGAAGCGGTACCCTTTGCACAGTTCCATCTCCGGCCACTCCAGCTGGCCTTGCTGAAGAAGTGGGACAGATCTCCCTTTTCTCTGGACCGCAGGTTTCATCTTTCGCCGGAGACCCGCAACTCCCTCCGTTGGTGGCTCAATCAGCGCAACCTCGCATCAGGGAGGTCTTTCCTCCCGCTCCACTGGAAGATAGTGACCACCGACGCCAGTCTCCAGGGCTGGGGAGCAGTGTTTCGACATCACACAGCGCAGGGCCGATGGTCACCGAGAGAGAGTTGTCTCCAGATCAACATTTTGGAGATAAGAGCCATCCGGCTAGCCTTGCAGCAGTTTCGGCACCTAGTACAGGGTTGCCCGGTCAGGATCCAGTCGGACAATGCGACGGCGGTGGCGTACATCAATCACCAAGGCGGCACAAGAAGTGTCGGGGCGATGCGAGAAGTCAAGAAGATATTGCACTGGGCCGAGTGTCATCACTCCCTGATCTCAGCGGTACACATCCCAGGCGTGGACAATTGGGCGGCGGACTTCCTCAGCAGGGAAGGCCTCGCCTCCGGAGAATGGTCCCTCAACCGGGAAGTCTTCAACCAGATCTGCGACAGATGGGGAGTTCCGGACGTGGACCTAATGGCCTCCCGGTTTAACCGTCAAGTTCCGCACTTTGTAGCGCGGTGCCGCGACCGCTTGGCTTTAGGAGTCGACGCCCTCACCCTGTCATGGAGCCAGTTCAGTCTCCCATACATCTTCCCTCCGCTCCCTCTAATTCCGAGGGTCCTCAAGAAGATCAAGGCGGAAGGGATACCGGTCATCCTAGTGGCTCCGGACTGGCCCAGGCGAGCATGGTTCGCGGAACTAACTCAGCTCCTCGCAGACGCTCCGTGGCGCCTTCCAGACCGTCCAGATCTCCTGCAGCAGGGGCCTCTCTTCCATCAGAACTCACAGGTCCTAAATTTGACGGCCTGGCCATTGAATCCTGGGTTCTAGCTAAGGCTGGTTTTTCCTCAAGAGTGATTCAGACAATGATTAGGGCCAGGAAGCCATCTTCATCAAAGATTTACCACCGCACGTGGAAAGTTTTCTTCAGGTGGTGTGAAGAGCAGAATATTTCTTCTCCTCTCGCCTTCTCCCTTCCTTCCCTGTTGGCATTCTTGCAGTCAGGCCTAGATGCGGGTCTCTCGCTCGCAACACTAAAGGGCCAGATATCGGCGTTATCAATCCTGTTTCAGAAGCCACTGGCCGCTCGTTCACAGGTTAAGACCTTCATCCAGGGAGTAGCCCACCTGGCACCGCCGTACCGTCGGCCTCTAGAACCGTGGGACCTTAATCTAGTCCTAGGGTCACTTCAGGGCTCCCCATTCGAGCCCTTGCGAGAATCTTCCCTGTCTCACCTGTCTTGGAAGGTGGTGTTTCTTGTTGCCATCACTTCTATTCGCAGGACGTCAGAGCTGGCAGCTCTCTCTTGTCGTTCCCCCTTTTTGATTTTTCACCAGGACAAAGCGGTTCTCCGGCCAGATCCCGCTTTTCTCCCAAAGGTGGTCTCCCCGTTCCATCTTAACGAGGAAATCATCCTTCCATCCTTCTGTCCTGGCCCCTCTCACAGCTTGGAGAGGTCCTTGCACACCCTGGACCTAGTGCGTGCACTTAGAATTTATGTCTCCAGGACCGCGCCGTTCCGTAAGTCAGATGGTCTGTTTGTTCTCCCTTCTGGTCCCAAGAAGGGTGAATCGGCATCCAAGGCCACAATTGCCAGATGGATCCGTTCCGCCATATCAGAGGCCTACCGGATTCGGGACAAGTCTCCGCCGCGGGGGGTAAAGGCGCACTCTACCCGCGCAGTGGGCGCCTCTTGGGCGATTAGGCATCAGGCGTCGGCCGACCAGGTCTGCAAGGCCGCCACCTGGTCTAGCCTGCACACCTTTACTAGGTTCTACCACGTTCACACCCAAGCATCGGCAGATGCTATTTTTGGGAGAAAGGTCTTGCAGGCAGCAGTTGCGCACCTGTAATAGGGTGGCAGCATTCAATTATAGTGCAAGCCCGCCGAGGGAGGTTGTTGTTGTCTGCCTCTGCGGGTTTTTCGGTATTCCCACCCAGGGACTGCTTTTGGACGTCCCATGGTCCTGTGTCCCCCAATGAAACGATAGAGAAAGTAGGATTTTTGTGTACTCACCGTAAAATCTCTTTCTCTGAGTCTTCATTGGGGGACACAGCACCCACCCTGCTTGGTTTTTTGGTTGATTCAATTGCATTTGCCTGCTATTTTTTCAGTGGTCTTATGTTCATAGACCTCTTGTTTGCACGGCTGCATTGTTTTAGTTACAACTTGTGTTTATGTATGGTGATTCTGGTACTCCTCCTACTGCTTGTGCACCAACTGATCTGAGCCCGCCTCCGGCTCGGGGTGTATGCTGCTAGGGAGGAGCTAACTTTTTTATGTTTACTTAGTGTCAGCCTCCTAGTGACAGCAGCATAACCCATGGTCCTGTGTCCCCCAATGAAGACTCAGAGAAAGAGATTTTACGGTGAGTACACAAAAATCCTACTTTTGCGACGCCTGGTGGCCACATGTCCAAGACCGATGGGTGAGAGACATTCTGTCGCACGGTTACAGGATAGAGCTCAGCTCTCGTCCTCCGACTCGTTTCTTCAGAACATCTCCGCCCCCCGCGCGAGCCGACGCACTTTATTAGCTCCCGGGTGGCATGTCAACACAGCCTGACCATTGCTCTGGAGACTCTCCAGAGGTTCGGGTGGATCATCAATTTCCCAAAGTCAAAATTGACACCGACCCAATCACTGACTTACCTCGGGATGGAGTTTCATACTCTCTCAGCGATAGTGAAGCTTCCGCTGGACAAACAGCGTTCGCTGCAGACAGGGGTGCACTCTCTCCTTCGGACCCAGTCACACCCCTTGAGGCGCCTCATGCACTTCCTAGGGAAGATGGTGGCAGCAATGGAGGCAGTTCCCTTTGCGCAGTTTCATCTGCGTCCACTTCAATGGGACATTCTCCGCAAATGGGACAGGAGGTCGACGTCCCTAGACAGGAACGTCTCTCTTTCACTGGCAGCCAAAACCTCTCTTCAGTGGTGGCTTCTTCCCACTTCCTTGTCGAAGGGAAAATCATTCCTGCCCCCGTCCTGGGCTGTGGTCACGACGGACGCGAGTCTGTCAGGGTGGGGAGCGGTCTTCCTCCACCACAGGGCTCAGGGAACCTGGACTCCGACAGAGTCCTCCCTTCAGATCAATGTTCTGGAGATAAGGGCAGTGTATCTAGCCCTAAAGGCGTTCCATCGGTGGCTGGAGGGCAGACAAATCCGCATACAGTCGGACAACGCCACGGCGGTCGCGTACATCAACCACCAGGGCGGCACACGCAGTCGTCAGGCCTTCCAAGAAGTTCGGCGGATTCTGCTGTGGGCGGAAGCCACAGCCTCCACCATCTCCGCAGTTCACATCCCGGGCGTAGAAAACTGGGAAGCAGACTTTCTCAGTCGCCAGGGCATGGACGCAGGGGAATGGTCTCTTCACCCGGACGTGTTTCAAGAGATCTGTTGCCGCTGGGGAATGCCGGACGTCGACCTCATGGCGTCTCGGCACAACAACAAAGTCCCGGCATTCATGGCACGGTCTCAAGATCACAGAGCTCTGGCGGCGGACGCATTAGTTCAGGATTGGTCGCAGTTTCGACTGCCTTATGTATTTCCTCCTCTGGCACTGCTGCCCAGAGTGTTGCGCAAGATCAGGTCCGACTGCCGCCGCGCCATCCTCGTCGCTCCAGACTGGCCGAGGAGGTCGTGGTACCCGGATCTGTGGCACCTCACGGTGGGTCAACCGTGGGCACTCCCAGACAGACCAGACTTGCTGTCTCAAGGGCCATTTTTCCATCTGAATTCTGCGGCCCTCAACCTGACTGTGTGGCCATTGAGTCCTGGCTCCTAGCGTCCTCAGGGTTATCTCAAGATGTCATTGCCACTATGAGACAAGCCAGGAAACCAACGTCCGCCAAGATCTATCACAGGGCTTGGAGGATCTTCTTATCCTGGTGCTCTGATCGGGGTTTTACCCCCTGGCCGTTTGCCTTACCCACTTTCCTTTCTTTCCTTCAATCCGGAATGGACAAGGGTTTGTCTCTCGGCTCTCTCAAGGGACAAGTATCGGCGCTTTCCGTGTTTTTTCAAAAGCGTCTAGCCAGGCTTCCGCAGGTCCGCACGTTCCTGCAGGGAGTTTGCCACATAGTCCCACCTTACAAGCGTCCACTGGAACCCTGGGATCTTAACAGGGTGCTAACGGCTCTTCAGAAACCACCTTTCGAGCCGATGCGGGATGTCTCTCTATCACGCCTTTCGCAGAAGGTGGCCTTCCTAGTGGCAGTCACATCACTTCGGAGAGTGTCTGAGCTAGCAGCGCTGTCATGCAAAGCCCCCTTCCTGGTGTTTCACCAGGATAAGGTGGTTCTGCGTCCGGTCCCGGAATTTCTCCCTAAGGTTGTATCCCCTTTTCATCTCAATCAGGATATCTCCTTACCTTCCTTTTGCCCTCATCCAGTTCACCAATGTGAAAAGGATTTGTACTTGTTAGATCTCGTGAGAGCACTCCGGCTCTACATTTCTCGCACGGCGCCCCTGCGCCGTTCGGATGCGCTCTTTGTCCTTGTCGCTGGCCAGCGTAAGGGGTCGCAGGCTTCCAAGTCAACCTTGGCTCGGTGGATCAAGGAACCGATTCTTGAAGCCTACCGTTCTTCTGGGCTTCCGATTCCTTCAGGGCTGAAGGCCCATTCTACCAGAGCCGTGGGTGCATCCTGGGCATTGCGGCACCAGGCTACGGCTCAGCAGGTGTGTCAGGCGGCTACCTGGTCGAGTCTGCACACTTTCACGAAACACTATCAGGTGCATGCCTATGCTTCGGCAGATGCCAGCCTAGGTAGGCGAGTCCTTCAGGCGGCGGTCGCCCACCTGTAAGAGGGGGCCGTTTTTCGGCTCTTTTTATCGAGGTATTCTTTTACCCACCCAGGGACTGCTTTTGGACGTCCCAATTGTCTGAGTCTCCCAATGGAGCGACAAAGAAGAAGGGAATTTTGTTTACTTACCGTAAATTCCTTTTCTTCTAGCTCCTATTGGGAGACCCAGCACCCGCCCCTGTTCCCTTCGGGCTGTTGTTCTTTTGTGTACACATGTTGTTCATGTTGAATTGTTCTTTTGGTTCATGGTTTTCAGTTCTCCGAACATCCTTCGGATTGAATTTACCTTAGACCAATTTAAGTTTCCTCCTTCCTGCTTTTGCACCAAAACTGAGGAGCCCGTGATGCACGGGAGGGTGTATAGGCAGAGGGGAGGGGTTACACTTTTTAATGTGTAATACTTTGTGTGGCCTCCGGAGGCAGAAGCTATACACCCAATTGTCTGGGTCTCCCAATAGGAGCTAGAAGAAAAGGAATTTACGGTAAGTAAACAAAATTCCCTTCTTTTTTTTCATATTACATCCTAATTTTACAAGGCCAGAAACAATTGTGCTCATAGCAATTACATGAGTTTCAGAGAGTAAAGGGGGCTTTACACGCTACGACATCGCTAATGCGATAATAATTTCTTTTTCGCTCCTAATTGGGAGACCCAGACAGTGGGTGTATAGCTACTGCCTCTGGAGGCCGCACAAAGAACTACACTTAAAAGTGTAAGGCCCCTCCCCTTCTGGCTATACACCCTCCCGTAGGAGTACGGATTCCTCAGTTTTAGCTTTGTGCGCAGGAGGTCAGACACGCACGCATAGCTCCATTGTTTTTAGTCAGCAGCAGCTGCTGACTATGTCGGATGGAAGAAAAGAGGGCCCATACAGGGCTCCCAGCATGCTCCCTTCTCACCCCACTGTATGTCGGAGGTGTTTGTAAGGTTGAGGTACCCATTGCGGGTACGGCGGCAGGAGCCCACATGCTGATTCCTTCCCCATCCCTTTTTACAGGGCTCTGGGTGAAGTGGGATTTACTGGTCTCCAGGCACTGAGACCGTGCTCCATCTACAGCCCCTGGAGAAGATGCTGGATGGAGCGGAGTACATCAGGGACATGGCCCTGCTTCCTCAAGGTACTCTGTGTCCCCGTGCATTTGGCGCTCACACCGCAGCATGCTGGGTGTTGTAGTGCGCCGGGGACATCAGCGCTGCGGCGCTTGTGCCATGGCCTCATTCAGCTTCGCTGAAGCAGGCACACTTCTGGGAATCGGTCGCGCCGGCCGCTGGGACTGCGGCGCGGCTGGCACTTGTGGTGCGCCGGGGACTTCAGCGCGGGCCGCGCTTTTACGGCGGCCGCGCTGATAACTCGAGTCCCCGGCTTTTGCGGCCTGCTTCCGTTCGTTCCCGCCCCCAGACCTGCCAGTCAGGAGAGGGGCGGGACGCTGGTCAGTGCATCAGCGCCGAGGGCTGGAGTCGTTTTTACATACTCCAGCCCTCACAATCGGCACAGAGGGGACACTGTTTCCCGCACTTTTGTTTAGGAACTCCCACGGACCGCCCCTCTCCACAGACGCCGGCAGCCATTCCTGCTGACACGCTGAGCTGCAGAGGGGAGCCGGGGAGACCCAGACAAGGAATTCTGCGCCTCTTACCCGCTATTCAGCGGGCGGTAAGCAGCCCTCAGGGCTCACCCCCTCTTGTGCCAGTAGTATTCTTAGTATTTTGTTTCTACAAATACTTTGTATTGCATAGCGCTGGTCGCCCTTTGGCTATAGACTCTCTCACATTGCAGAGAGCCAGCAGCATGTCGTCCGTAAAACGCAAGGGTGCCAAGGTACAGACATTATATGCTTCCTGCACCGCATGTGGGACTTTTCTACCGGCAGGCTCCACGGACCCCCATTGTGTGCAGTGCTCGGCCCCTGCGGCGCTTGCACAGTCGGGACCTCTGCTGGACGTGACCCAGGGTGTACCACCTGTGAATGCTGTCCAGGTGACAGGAACTGAGTTTGCAGCTTTTGCTGACAGAATGTCTCTCACTATGTCACAAATTCTTGACACATTGCGAGCTAGGCCTGTACTTCAGGCCACGGACACTGTGCAATCATTGCCCCCTGGTCCCCCTCAGCTGAGTTACCTCCAAGCTCCGGGACGGGCACATACACCTCAGGGTGAAGACTCTGACTCGGACGATGGCCCCGGGCAGCCTAAGCGGGCTCGCTATGACGGGCCTTCACATTCATCTCAATGGTCAGGATCCCAGCGAGATGAATCTATGGGTGATGAGGCGGACGTAACTGATCAGGATTCTGATCCTGGGACCGCTCTCAATCTAGATACACCAGATGGTGACGCCATAGTTAATGATCTTATATTTAACATCAATAAGATGTTAAATATTTCCCCACCAGCTCCTCTTGTAGAGGAGTCAGCTTCGCAGCACGAGAGAATCCATTTCAGATACCCTAAGCGTACATTAAGCACTTTTCTGGACCACGCTGACTTTAGAGACGCAATCCAGAAACCCCACGCTTATCCTGAAAGGCGTTTTTCTAAACGGCTTAAAGATACACGCTATCCTTTTCCCCCTGAGGTGGTCAAGGGTTGGACCCAGTGTCCAAAAGTGGATCCTCCAATTTCCAGGCTTGCAGCTAGATCCTTGGTTGCAGTTGAAGATGGAGCGGCACTTAAAGATGCCACTGACAGGCAGATGGAGCTCTGGCTGAAATCCATCTATGAAGCGATTGGAGCGTCATTAGCGCCATCTTTTGCGGCCGTATGGGCACTCCAAGCTATCTCAGCCGGGCTTGCGCAAGTCGACTCAGTCACACGTGCATTTGCCCCGCAGGTAGCACCATTGACCTCGCAAATGGCGGCATTCGCGTCGTACGCGATTAATGCTGTTCTTGACGCTACAAGCCGCACGGCAGTGGCGTCAGCCAACTCCGTTGTTTTGCGTAGGGCCCTGTGGTTGAGACATTGGAAAGCAGATTCTCATTCCAAGAAGTGCTTAACCAATTTGCCTTTTTCTCGTGACCGATTGTTTGGAGAGCGTTTGGATGAAATCATCAAACACTCCAAGGGTAAGGACTCATCCTTACCGCAACACAGACAAAACAAACCCCAACAGAGGAAGGGTCAGTCTGGTTATCGGTCCTTTCGAGGACCGGGCAGGTCCCAATTCGCCTCGTCAAAAAAGACTCAAAAAGACCAGAGACGCTCAGATTCTTGGAGGTCTCAGTCACGCCCAAAAAGGACAGCCGGAGGAACCGTTGCCAAGACGGCGTCCTCCTGACTTGCAGTCTCCGATTCCCACACCCGCGGTCGGTGGGAGGCTTTCCCACTTTGGCGACATTTGGCTGTCACGCATCAAAGACCGTTGGGTGAGGGATATTCTGTCTCACGGGTACAGGATAGAGTTCAGTTCTCGTCCGCCAACTCGTTTCTTCAGAACTTCTCCACCACCAGACCGAGCCGATGCTCTGTTGCAGGCGGTGGCCGCTCTAAAGGCGGAAGGAGTGGTGACCTCCGTCCCTCTTCAGGAACAAGGTCACGGTTTTTACTCCAATCTGTTTGTGGTCCCAAAAAAGGACGGATCGTATCGACCCGTCCTGGATCTAAAGTTGCTCAACAGACACGTAAAAGTCAGGAGGTTCCGGATGGAATCCCTACGCTCCGTCATAGCCTCAATGTCTCAAGGAGATTTTCTAGCATCAATAGATATCAAAGATGCGTATCTCCACGTGCCGATTGCACCAGAGCATCAGCGTTTCCTACGCTTCGTCATACACGACGAACACCTGCAGTTCGTAGCGTTACCTTTCGGTCTGGCAACAGCCCCCCGGGTCTTCACCAAAGTCATGGCAGCAGTAGTAGCTGTTCTGCACTCGCAGGGTCACTCGGTCATCCCGTATCTAGACGACCTGCTTATAAAGGCACCCTCTCAAGAGGCATGCCAGCACAGTCTGAAGGTGGCACTAGACACTCTCCAGAGTTTCGGGTGGATTATCAACTTTCCAAAGTCTCATCTAACCCCGACCCAATCTCTGACTTATCTTGGCATGGAGTTTCATACTCTCTCAGCGATAGTGAAGCTTCCACTAGACAAGCAGTGCTCGCTACGGACTGGAGTGCAATCTCTCCTTCAGAGCCAGTCGCACTCACTGAGGCGCCTCATGCATTTCCTAGGAAAGATGGTAGCAGCAATGGAGGCAGTCCCGTTCGCGCAGTTTCATCTGCGCCCTCTACAATGGGACATTCTACGCCAATGGGATGGGAAATCGACGTCCCTCGACGGGACTGTCTCCCTCTCTCAGACTGCCAAGGACTCTCTGCGTTGGTGGCTTCTCCCCACCTCATTGTCACAGGGAAAGTCGTTCCTTCCCCCGTCCTGGGCAGTGGTCACGACGGATGCGAGCCTATCAGGGTGGGGAGCGGTGTTTCTCCACCACAGGGCTCAGGGGACGTGGACTCAGGAAGAGTCCACCCTGCAGATCAATGTTCTGGAAATCAGAGCAATCTATCTTGCCCTGCGGGCCTTCCAACAATGGCTGGAAGGCAAGCAGATTCGGATTCAGTCGGACAATTCCACGGCGGTGGCGTACATCAACCACCAAGGGGGAACACGCAGTCGCCAAGCTTTTCAAGAAGTCCAGCGGATTTTGACGTGGGTGGAAAGCAGAGCGTCCACCATATCCGCAGTTCACATCCCAGGCGTGGAAAACTGGGAAGCAGACTTTCTCAGTCGCCAGGGCATGGACGCAGGAGAATGGTCCCTTCACCCGGACGTGTTTCAGCAGATCTGTTGCCGCTGGGGGACGCCGGACGTCGATCTGATGGCGTCACGGCACAACAACAAGGTCCCAGTTTTCATGGCACGGTCTCACGATCACCGAGCACTGGCGGCAGACGCCTTGGTTCAGGATTGGTCGCAATTCCGACTCCCCTATGTGTTCCCACCTCTAGCATTGTTACCCAGAGTTCTCCGGAAAATCAGGTCCGACTGCCATCGAGCCATACTCGTCGCTCCAGATTGGCCAAGAAGGTCGTGGTACCCGGATCTGTGGCATCTCACGGTAGGCCAACCGTGGACACTACCAGACCGTCCAGATTTGCTGTCTCAAGGGCCGTTTTTCCATCTGAATTCTGCGGCCCTGAACCTGACTGTGTGGCCATTGAGTCCTGGATCCTAGCGGCCTCAGGTTTATCTCATGAAGTTGTTGCCACAATGAGACAGGCTAGAAAATCCATCCTCAGCTAAGATCTATCACAGGACGTGGAAGATATTCTTAGCGTGGTGCTTGGCTCAAGGGTTTTCTCCCTGGCCATTTGCATTGCCAATTTTTCTTTCCTTCCTGCAGTCTGGGTTGGAAAAAGGTTTGTCGCTTAGCTCTCTTAAGGATCAAGTCTCCGCGCTATCCGTATTCTTTCAGAAGCGCTTGGCACGGCTTTCTAAAGTACGCACGTTTCTCCAAGGAGTTTGTCATATCGTTCCTCCTTACAGACGGCCATTGGAACCCTGGGATCTGAACAAGGTTCTCATTGCTCTCCAGAAGCCGCCTTTCGAGCCTTTGAAAGAGGTTTCCCTTTCTCGGCTTTCACAAAAGGTAGTTTTTCTTGTGGCGGTCACGTCTCTTCGAAGAGTGTCCGAGCTAGCGGCGTTATCTTGCAAATCTCCCTTCCTGGTGTTTCACCAAGACAAGGTAGTACTGCGTCCAATTCCAGAGTTTTCTCCCAAGGTGGTTTCTTCCTTTCATCTCAATCAGGATATCACTTTGCCATCTTTGTGTCCGCATCCAGTTCACCAATTTGAAAAGGGTTTACATCTGTTGGACCTGGTGAGAGCACTCAGGATTTACATTTCTCGCACGGCGTCTCTACGCCGTTCTGATGCGCTCTTTGTCCTAGTCGCTGGTCAGCATAAGGGATCGCAAGCTTCCAAATCCACCCTGGCGCGGTGGATCAAGGAACCAATTCTTCACACATACCGTTCTGCTGGGCTTCCGATTCCATCTGGACTGAAGGCCCATTCTACCAGAGCCGTGGGTGCGTCCTGGGCATTGCGGCATCAGGCTACGGCTCAGCAAGTGTGCCAGGCGGCTACCTGGTCGAGTCTGCACACGTTTACCAAACACTATCAAGTGCATACCTACGCTTCGGCAGATGCCAGCCTAGGTAGACAGGTCCTTCAGGCGGCGGTGGCCCACCTGTAGGAAGAGGCTGTCTGACAGCCCGTTCATGTGGTATCTTTTTACCCACCCAGGGACTGCTTTTGGACGTCCCACTGTCTGGGTCTCCCAATTAGGAGCGAAAAAGAAGAAGGGAATTTTGTTTACTTACCGTAAATTCCTTTTCTTCTAGCTCCAATTGGGAGACCCAGCACCCGCCCTATTTGTTCTTAGGGTTTCGTTTTTCGGGTGCACATGTTGTTCATGTTGTTTCTTAAGTTCTCCGATCTTGTTATCGGATTGAATTTGTTTTTGAAACTGTTATTGGCTTTCCTCCTTCTTGCTTTGGTACTAAAACTGAGGAATCCGTACTCCTACGGGAGGGTGTATAGCCAGAAGGGGAGGGGCCTTACACTTTTAAGTGTAGTTCTTTGTGCGGCCTCCAGAGGCAGTAGCTATACACCCACTGTCTGGGTCTCCCAATTGGAGCTAGAAGAAAAGGAATTTACGGTAAGTAAACAAAATTCCCTTCTTTGTGACGCACATCCGGCCGCATTAGCGATGTTGTTGCGTGTGACACCTATGAGCGATTTTGCATCGTCGCAAAAACGTGCAAAATCGCTCATCGGTGACATGGGGGTCCATTCTCGATTATCGTTACTGCAGCAGTAACGAAGTTGTTCGTCGCTCCTGCGGCAGCACACATCGCTCCGTGTGACACCGCAGGAACGAGGAAGCTCTCCTTACTTGCCTCCCGGCCGCTATGCGAAGGAAGGAGGTGGGCGGGATGTTACGTCCTGCTCATCTCCGCCCCTCCGCTTCTATTGGGCGGCGGTTCAGTGACGTCGCTGTGACGCTGATCGAACCGCCCCCTTAGAAAGGAGGCGGTTCGCCGGTCACAGCGACGTCGCCGGGCAGGTAAGTATGTGTGATGGGACTGGGCGATGTTGTGCAACACGGGCAGCGATTTGCCCGTGTCGCACAACCGATGGGGGCGGGTAACCACACTAGCGATATCGGTACCGATATCGCAGCGTGTAAAGTAGCCTTAAGGGGGCACCCTTCCCCTACTGGGATCTCCACCAGCAACAATGAAACATGTGAAAATTAAGAAAAAAGAATTGCTGTACAAAAGGGATTAACCAGTGGGCTGAATAAATATGAATACATTTTATTGATATAAAAATTAGTTTATGCATACACAGAAAAACAACACACAAGAAGGTGATTAATTAAAAACATTTAAAAAGGTAAAAAAATCGACTATCACCAAACACCCTATGTCTGAACCTATAATAGGGTACTAGCGCAAAGATCCTTGTTTAAAATTCAAACAATTGCACCCAAAATAATATATTGCAATACACAGCTATCAATGCAAGAGCCGTGCACAATTGTTCCTACATATAGAAGCTATATGGTGCTATTGAGATAGCATTACCATATCTGACACCACCATCTAGACCTCCAAATGTTAAGTCATAGGCCCAGCTGAATGGTAGCAAAAGACCCTGTAATGGGGGAACTAGCAAAAAACAGTGCTATAATCAATACACATGAACCACATTAAGGTCTAAGCAATCCAAAAAAATCAAGCCACTCATAAAAGTATGTTACAACGTGCTGGGAATCAAAGAGTGCTAGAATGTGTGGGATCCAAGGATCGGTGCATACATGGGGTGTTTCGCCTCTGGATGTGGCTTCCTCAAGGGCTACAAGAAGAATAAGCCAAATAATGGCTTTAATTAATCACCTTCTCGTGTGTTGTTTTTCTGTGTAGCAATAATTTTTGTATCAATAAAATGTATTCATATTTATTCAGCCCACTGGTTGATCCCTTTTTGTACAGCAATTCTTTTCTCTTAATTTTCACAGCAATTGCATGATCACAGTTCTTTATAGGAGGCACAGACGTGCCTTGGCCACTGGAGATGGGGCGGGGATTAGGACCGAGGCAGAGCGGCATATTGTGGCCGGTGCTCTGTGCCCGATTGTGGGAGCTCCTGAGGAACCCTGGCGGGACTGTATGCCAGGGGGAAACGCGTCGAGCAAGCGGTTCCCATACTGGGCCTGCATCGAGACTTCCGGTGATTTCACTGAAGTATTGTTTTTGATCTGGCGACTAGTCCAAATCTGCATAAAAAGCTAAGTACTTTAGTATATTATTGTTACACCCCTCTACAGTGAATCAATTGAAGTGGAACTCTTGTTCCACGCTATTGTTATCCATGTCACTATTGGTGGCGGGCTATGTCTGAGGACTACCAGTTTTGTGCTGACTGGGGAGCCGTGTGTTCAGTTGCTGATTTATTGTAATCCGGTTTTGGTGGGAGCGGGCTGATGCAAGGCTTATTAGAGCCGCCCGCCCACATTGTGTTTCAATGGCGATCTGCCTAGCACTGTAAACATGAGTCCATTCATATGCCATTATTGAGTGTGCAGGACAATTGGCATCTGTGTAGAAGGCTCCTTGTGTTACATCAATACTGCTGCACTGTGTCCTCTGAAAGACTTCCTTTTTGAGGTGTTTTGTACTTATTTCCAAGCATATTATAGGATATAGCCGGTCTTGATAGTATTCCTGTAGAGTTACACCCACATGTGTGCCAGATGTCAATAGGGTTATCCCCGACATTCCATTATTTGATTTTCTGTAATTTTTGGCAGTGCAGTAATATTCATCTTGAGCACTCCCATACTCCCAGACTAGTTGCACCTTCAACTGTAGTGCAGGGAGAGGAGGGCGAGCCGACGGTGAGCAGGGGCGCCATTGCGTAATTTAGGGTGCCGACCTCCGCAGGCTAGGTAGGGAGAAGTGAAAGGGTGTTGACCACTCCCATTCTGCACTGCAGCACTTTTTTCCTTTTGTATATATACATGTGTGTGTATGTTCATGTTGGGATATCTATTTTAATCGTAATTAATAAAAAAATTGAAATTTTAAGGGTTTTTTTCACGGTTTACAGCACTGGAGATTGTACCTTGGCCACAAACATACCGTATGCAGTATTACTATGTGCAAATACACCCAATGGCCACTTTTAGAGACATCCATATGGTAGCACTTGGACCTCCTTTGGCTTTCAGAACTGCAGCTTAGGTAACACACTGTCCAAATGTCCATCTACAGACATCGGAGAACCCAGGTGTGAGGAGAAATATTGCCCTCACCATTAATGCACCTCTACTGGCCTGAGTGGTTGACTAGTGGCAGGGAGGATTTGGAGAACCAGGCTGCTTCTGACCCTTTTTGTGGACACACAGGGACATGTGAACAGCATATAAATGGACATTCGGAAAAAGCAGACTTTTGAATGAGGCCTTGGATGACAATTCCATCTGCAGTCGTCATGTTACGGAACAACGAGTAATTACATTCTTGCATCTTGGTTGGAGCATTTGTGTTTTATTAAGCTGCAGTCTCCTTGACCTGTCCTCCATAATGTGTGGTTATTTTTTTTTTTTTACATTCTCTTCTCCTTTAAAGCAACAGGTTCTTTACATCTTCATTATCCTCTTTGCTGGATGGTTAGTTTTTTTTCTTTGGGGGAGGGGGGGGGGTCGGACACACTGTTTTTAGTGTTTGTGAAAAGACAATAGTTATTTAGATGTATGGATGCAGCTGCTGTATTGCTTCCGAACTTCTCCTTGGTCAAACGGGACCAGGGAGAATATAGGCATTATATAGAAGGAACTGGTGCCCCTTCTGGTAGCTAACATTCAGTCAAAATGAATGCTTCTTGGGTGGGATGCAATGCAAAGAAGAATTAACACTGCGGCAGAAATCCCACAGTTAGCCATTTTTAAACTCCTGGCCCGAGCACAAACAACCGCGCCTCATTCACAGTCGCTCAGATTGGAAAAATCAAGCAATCTAATGTGGATCCACACTGAAAATGATCCACTTGATTTTATGCTACATTTCCCAGGCTCTAAATGAGCAAAAGCAGGAATCCAATCAAATCTCATTATTACGTATTTGTGTATGCAACTTAATAAATGTCGTCACAAGTTAGCACACAGGTGTATCTGTGGTTTTCCGGCACCTGGGGCAAGAATTCTGTTTGGGGCCACCCCATCACATGCAATTTGCACACTTAGGGGTACTTTACACACTGCCACATCGCTACCAATATATTTTCGGGGTCACGTTGTTAGCGACGCACATCCGGCGCCGGGAGCGACATCACAGCGTGTAACACTAATGAGCGACGATCAACGATCGCAAAATCGTTCCAAAACAGTGATCGTTGACACGTCGTTCATTTCCTTAATATCGTTGCTGCTGCAGGTACGATGTTGTTCGTCGTTCCTGCGGCATCACACATCGCTATGTGTGACACCGCAGGAATGACGAACATCTCCTTACCTGCGTCCACTGGCAATGCGTAAGGAAGGAGGTGGGCGGGATGTTACGTCCCACTCAACTCCGCCCCGCCGCTTCTATTGGCCGGCGCTTAGTGATGCCGCAGTGACGTCGCTATGACGCCGAACGCACCTCCCCCTTGAGGGAAGGATTGTTCGGCAGTCACAGCGACGACGCTGACCAGGTAAGTACGTGTGACGCTGTCATATCGATAATGTTCGCAACGGCAGCGAGCACCAAAATGTCGCACGAGCGATGGGGGCGGGTGCTATCGCGCTCGACATCGCTAGAAATCGCTAGTGATGTCGCAGCATGTAAACTACCCCTTAGTCACGTGGTAGAACCAGCAAGCAGATCTGAATCCTGACAGGGAGTATATTACACGCTGTTAGAGCTGGGAATGCTACTCTGCTTAATTTTATAAGTAAAGGGCTTTTCCAGGTTTTCGATGAAAGTCTGCCATCACTCTAAGTGACTGCAGGATTTTGAATTCTCACAGCGCGCACATTGCACACTTTTAGGATTCTCCCAGACCAGTGGCAAAAGGGACGGCCATGTGAGCAGAAGTATGAGATTGGTATATTTCTGGCCACATTACGGTTTAATATGTCTATTCTCAATTAATTTTCATTAAGCGAGGCCACGCATGTCTAGTTGGCATGTGACTGCATTTATGTTAATCGCATACTTGTGGTTTCGTGCCTTCCCACTCTCACCGCCGGCATCAGAGAATCCTGACAGCATGCAGTGTGGCCACTGTGAAAATTGAGATGTCTGCTGTCACACAGTTACTTCAGACTCATCACAAATTTCTACAACCGTTTTAGTGCTCCTAACATGAAAACATAGTACTCTTGACAGATAGCACAATACAGTACTTTATTAAAGAGGTTGTCCACTACTTTAACATTGATTGCCTTTCCTTAAGGTAGGTCATAATGTCTGATTGGCCGGGTTCTGATATCTGGCACCCCTGCTAGTTGCCTGTTCTAGGTGCCAGTTGCGGCAAGTGTCCGGAAGTGCTCACTTCCGGATCTGCTCTTTCTTCTGATAGTGGCTACAGCCAGCTTCTGCACATCCACCTCCTACTCAAATCAATAGGAGACAGATGTCCAGTACACGGCTGTGACCACTGTCGGAAGACTGAGCAGCTACGGAAATGAGCATTTCTAGTCACCTGCACAGAGAACAGCTGATCAGCGGGGGTGCTGGACCCTGACAGATCAGACATTGATGACCTATTCTAAAGATAGGTCATCAATGTTAAAGTAATCTTACAATTTATGAATTGTTACTCGTTTACAGGATCAGAACTAATAACAGCACCTGAACCACCAGAGGTACAGAAATACATAATTAGAACCCCCATCAGTACAGAAACAGCATCACAACCATCAGCAGTACAGAAATGTATTATCAGAACCACCAGAAGTACAGAAATATATCTATATAACCCCATCAGTACAGAAATACTGCATCAAAACCCTAATTAGTACAGGAATACATCACCAGAACTACAAGCAGTACATGGTACATTAATTGTAATGTCAGGTCAGACCAATATACATTGTATTGCATGAACCAAAACTTCCAGTGCATCCTTAACAATGGTAAGTAGATACTAGGCCGTTATCCGTCATCATCAGACTGTGGACCATACAGGAACCACAGTACTGATGAGAATTAGTCTGTGTCACAAATAAACATTTACATCCAGGTGCCTTACAGATGAAGTTGTCTCTGAACAGAGTCGTCGCTTTTTCTTCATCTTATCCAGATGCCTTGATAACTATTCACATTTACTGCATCCTCTCCAGTCTTCTGCAGCACATTCTCACATGATACCCTTAAAAATAGCAGAATTATTCGAATACAGGTCTATAACAATATCTATCCTACGCTGCCCATGAATAAATAATTGCCCCTCACTGTGTTCTTTGCACAAAATATGACCCACACACAGTCCCTCTTATGGTAGATGCCCTCCACACTGCCCTCGCCTTTCCATAATGAGCCCATTTTTTTACAGAGTCCTCTCACACTGTGTCCATTTATATTAACCAGTCTTTATACTGTGCTCCCTCCTAGCTATGGCCTCACCTAGGCCACCCATTCTACTCCCTCTCCATACCGCAGACCCCCACTACCCAGTCTCTATCCTGTGCCCCCTCATATTTTTCTCATCCCACACTGTCTCCTTACTGCCTTGGTACTCAGCCCCCCTTTTTCACCATACTGTGTGCACATCCATCCTGCCCACTTGCTCCTTATAATGTGTCCTCAAATTTAACTCCTTACTCTTGATTTTGTGTTCTCCACAATTTTTTTTACCCCATTTACTCCCCATACTGAGTTCATATGCACTCCCCCCCCCCCCCCTTGCTCCCTATACTATCGTATGTCCATATACAATCCCCCAATCGCTCTCCATACTATGTCCATATATACATTCCCCCCACTCACACCCCATACTGTGGCTGTATATACATTTCCTCCCTCACAGTCACTTATTATGCATGTCCTGTTTCTGGTAATACATTTTCTTCTGGACAGTCTATACTCAGTTGTGCTGCCTGTTGTCCTCTCCTTTGCAGATGTCTGCTCTGGGGACCTCAATAGTGTCATAAGAGAGTTTGTCACCCACTCTCTGGGCTGGAGATCTTTCTCAGGCTGTTACAGAACTTACTAAGGTGTCTTAAGACCTTGTTTGCTGCTGTGGGTAGACTCCTTGTCACTTGTGCTGCCCGGGGAGCTCTGGACGACTCTAAAGCTGGGTTTACACACTGCAACATCGCAAACGACATCGCTGTAACGTCACCAGTTTTGTGACGTTACAGCGACCTCCCCAGCGACATTGCAGTGTGTGAAACCTATCAGCGACCTGGCCCCTGCTGTGAAGTTGTGATCGCTACAAATCGTTCAGGACCATTCCTAGGTCCTTTGTTTCCCGCTGTGCAGCATGCATCGCTAGCAAGTTTCAGTGTGTAAAGGGGACTTTACAGCGACTCCGTGGCTCTGTCTGTGTAGCGTCCTGATTAGCGGTCACCTGTGAAGGATTCACCGGTGACCGCTAATCCCCCGAGTGACTGAAGTGTCCCCCCCTCTCTCATACTCACCGCTCCCCGATCACCGGCGCTGCACGGCGTTCACTCTGCTCCAGCGGCTTTTCCTTTTTTGAAAAAGCCGGCCGCTCATTAAACTATCTCGTATTCCCTGCTTTTCCCCGCCCACCGGCAAATATGATTGGTTGCAGTGAGACACGCCCACACGCTGAGTGACAGCTGTGTCACTGCACCCAATCACAGCAGCCGGTGGGCGTGTCTATACTGTGCAGTAAAATAAATAAATAAATAATTAAAAAATCCGGCGTGAGGTCCCCCCCAATTTTAATACCAGCCAGATAAAGCCATACGGCTGAAGGCTGGTATTCTCAGGATGGGGAGCTCCACGTTATGGGGAGCCCCCCAGCCTAACAATATCAGCCAGCAGCCGCCCAGAATTGCCGCATACATTAGATGCGACAGTTCTGGGACTGTACCCGGCTCTTCCCGAGTTGCCCTGGTGCGTTGGCAAATCGGGGTAATAAGGAGTTATTGGCAGCCCATAGCTGCCAATAAGTCCTAGATTAATCATGTCAGGCGTCTATGAGACACCTTCCATGATTAATCTGTAAATTACAGTTAAAAAACACACACCCGAAAAATCCTTTATTAGAAATAAAAAACACTAACAAATTCCCTCATTAACAATTTATTACCCACAACAAAGCCCTCCTTGTCCGGCGTAATCCACGGTCCTCCAGCGTCGCATCCAGCTCTGCTGCATGCAGGTGACAGGAGCAGCAGAAGACACAGCCGCTCCTGTCACCTCCACGCAGCTAATGAAGAGAGCCGTGTGATCGGCTGAGCTGTCACTGAGGTTACCTGGATCCAGCGGTGGATGCAGCGGTGGCCGCGGGTAACCTCAGTGACAGCTCAGCTGATCGCGCTACTCACCGCCGCTCCGGTCAGCTCCACGCAGCAAATGAGGTGAGTAGCGCGATCAGCTGAGCTGTCACTGAGGTTACCCGCGGCCACCGCTGGATCCACCGCTGGATCCAGGTAACCTCAGTGACAGCTCAGCCGATCACACGGCTCTCTTCATTAGCTGTGTGCAGGTGACAGGAGCGGCTGTGTCTTCTGCTGCTCCTGTCACCTGCATGCAGCAGAGCTGGATGCGACGCTGGAGGACCGTGGATTACACCGGACAAGGAGGGCTTTGTTGTGGGTAATAAATTGGTAATGAGGGAATGTGTTTGTGTTTTTAATTTCTAATAAAGGATTTTTTCGGGTGTGTGTGTTTATTTACTGTCACTTACAGATTAATCATGGAAGGAATCTCGGGGAGACGCCTGACATGATTAATCTAGGACTTATTGGCAGCTATTGGCTGCCAATAACTCCTTATTACCCCGATTTGCCAACGCACCAGGGCAAATCGGGAAGAGCCGGGTACAGTCCCAGAACTGTCGCATCTAATGTATGCGGCAATTCTGGGCGTCTGCTGGCTGATATTGTTAGGCTGGGGGGCTCCCCATAACGTGGGGCTCCCCATCCTGAGAATACCAGCCTGCAGCCGTATGGCTTTATCTGGCTGGTATTAAAATAGGGGGGACCGCACG
The DNA here is from genome assembly GCF_048569485.1 of Anomaloglossus baeobatrachus. NCBI lineage: Eukaryota > Metazoa > Chordata > Amphibia > Anura > Aromobatidae > Anomaloglossus > Anomaloglossus baeobatrachus. The sequence continues at coordinate 176,840,050 of NC_134361.1, forward strand.
CCGGATTTTTTAATTATTTATTTATTTACACGGCACACAGCCGCGCGGCATTAAATGAAGTCGGGTGAAGTTCACCTGCTTTTTTGACACGTCCCCAACGACCAGCTAGTCGCTCTGCAGGTCCGGATCGCTGTTAGGTCGTTGGCCAGGTCTGCCTGTTTGACAGCTCACCAGAGACTTTGTAGCGATCCCGGCTAGGTTGAGATCGCAGGTTGGATCGCTAGAAAGTCTGTGTGTAAACCCAGCTTAACAGCTAGTCAGACCCTCTTGTGACTGCTTATCAATATTGCAGGCCTCAGCTGCCTTCTAAACACCCTCAATTATCTTCTCCTACCAGATCTCTGTCGCTGCATGGGCGACCTGAGACCTTTCCATCTTTGCAGAGCTTAGCACAGAGACGGTGCTGGACCTGTATCGGGTGTGAAGGTTGAGAAATATGGGTGACAGTTTAAGCTGTTGACTCTTCCCTAGCAGTCTGACCAGCAGACCCCCTTTCACTAATGAAGCAGGTCTCTTTAGGAGAGGCGAGCAGTTGCTGAAATCTTTTGCAAACCATGAGGAGTTTACGGAAACATTATAGAAGGCCAGGGAGCATCTAGACACGGACAAATGTTTCCAGAAACGTAGTCGCATGGAGGTATTGTACTCTTTCCCAGCTGAATTAGTGGCATTTTCGTCCACTCTGCTGGTGGTCGACACTCGTTTCTTGCCTCTCTAGAACCACCACCTTGTCCTTTGATGAGGTGGCTGCATTAAAGGATCATACAGACAGACATATTGAGTCTGTGGCTAAGTCTGCTTTTGAGGCAACAGGTTCAACTTTTTGTCCGGCTTTCGCTGCCTCTTGGGTTGCTAAGGTGGTGTCAGCTTGAGATAAGCACCTACTTCGTAGCCTCTTACTTGGTTCACAGGAGGTAGAATTTAATGAAATAACAGACCAGATCATGCAGACAGCTAAGCATTTATGTTCTGCATCTTTGGAAGCGGCAAAATGTTCCTCTCGGGCTGCGAGCAATTGTGTGGCTATCCACCACAGATGACTCGTAGTTTGGAAGGCGGATTTAGCTTCAATGAAGTCTCTCATGAGACCTTCTTTTTAGGGGTTTCGTCAGCCATTTAGGAAGCTCTGAGCTTTGCAGCTCCGTTCCTTTCACCAATAGCCAGCTCCAGACGTTCCTGCCCGTTGGATCAAACCCCTGCATCTCCGGAAGCTATAGAATGGCTCCCCTTAGACCAGTGCCCACAGGACTTCCTTGCGGGCCTGGAGGCAAGCCCTCTGGCAACAGAGGGGTTGAGGCATAACATCTAGCCAGCAGTGTGGGATCCTTCCCGGATAGATGGTCATCTCCTTCTTTTTGAAGAAGCATGATTGGGGGCAGTCAGCGATCTTTAGGTCAGATAAGTCGTTTCTTCAGGTTACAGGATTGAGTTTTTCTTTATCGTTCCTTTGGGAGACCCAGACCATGGGTGTTTAGCTTCTGCCTCCGGAGGACACACAAAGTACTACACTTAAAAGTGTAGCTCCTCTCTCTGAGCTTATACACCCCCTGGTAGCCAGTCCTAGACAGTTTATCGCTTTGTGTTCAGGAGGTCATACATCCACACATGCATTCTCATCTGATTGTTTGACTTTTGGAAAGAGTTTGAAGAAAAGCGGGTCCATGTCTGGACTCCCGGCATGTCCCTTCTCACCCCACTGTGTCGGCGGTGTTGTTAAGGTTGATTTACAAGGCTGAAGCCTTACATGCCGTGCTCCTTCACCATCCCTTCTGGGTTCTAGCTTGAAGTGGGAGCCAGCACGGTCTCCATGCCTGGCAGGAGTCCGGTCTCCATCCACAGCCCCTTGAGGATTCTGTTGGACCGGAGCACTCATCCCCAGGGACATGGCCCTGCGTCTCAGCAGCTAAGTACCTGAGACGTTTATGTTGGGGGTCCCGGTTCTTTATTGTAAGGGGAGAGTATGCTGTATGTGATTGTTTTTAACTTTTCCGGCGGGTTCTCCAGCTTTTGCCCGAGAACCGCGCCGATGGTGCCTGCTTGTCGGCCTCGCCGCTTAAATTTAGGCCCCGGCTTCGCCGGAGGCCTAGTTTCGTTTTCCTGCCCTCGCATGTCACTCATGCAGAGGGACAGGTTCGGCTCCTCCCGGCGGCCGTTCTACACAGGGGACGGACACTCCCCACTGCTGGGGCGTCCCTCCTTCCCGGAAGGTCTCTATAGCCCTCCAGTTCCCGCTCTTTTATAGGAACGCCCCTAGTCCCGCCCCCTCTCTTCGCTCCGGCGGCCATTTCTCAGGCAGAGTTCACTCTGCTCTGGGACATGCTCCATTCTGCATCTCTGCTGAGGTGCTGCGCTCTGGGGGACCGGACTTCGGGATCTGGAGGGCACACAACACCGCGCTCAGCGGTCTGGTAAGCCACAGCCGGTCTCCGGTTGTGGACCTCTGTATATTCTCCCTGGGGTTCATTCTCTGCAAAGCCCCCACTCCAGCAGCATGTCTCACACAAGGAGCAAGGCTCCAAAGCTTTATTCTGCATGCACTGCATGTAAGCTCCTGCTGCCTGAGCCGAGCATTTATCCACACTGTGATGGTTGCTCTAACTTGGCGGTGCCACAGCCTGGAGTCTCACCCCCAGTGGTCTCTCAGGCTGCTGCTGCACCTGTGATTGAATCTCCGGCCTGGGTAGAGTCCTTTTCTAGGTCCATATCCCAGTCATTTGCTGAGTCCATGGGACTTTTGTCCAGGACTTTGATGAATATGCATCAGCCCCCCTCACAGGGTGCCTCTAATACTCTTGACAGAGGACTCCTATCCTCTGACCTCCGTCCATCAGAGCTCACGGAGGATTCATTATCTGATCACAGACCCCGTCCTTCTAAGAGAAGGCGCAGGGTTTCCTCCCCTTCCCCATCCCACGGCTCTGTCTCAAGAGCTGACTCTCAAGATGAGGAGGCTATGTATCCCATCGATTTCTCTGAGGGTGACTCAGATCTTAGTGATTTGATTGCTTCTATTAATTCTGTGCTGGATCTCAATCCGCCAGTGTCAGAGGAGCAACTCTCTTTGGCAGAAAAACATCAGTTTACCTCGCCTAAGAGAGTGAAGAGTGTGTTCTTTAACCACTCCAGTTTTCAGACCGCTGTGACCAAACCCAGGGCCTGCCCTGACCAACGCTTTCCAAAGCGTGGTTCTGATGACCGGTTTCCATTTCCACCTGAGGTGGTCAAGGAGTGGTCTCACTCCCCAAAGGTAGACTCTCCGGTGTCTAGGCTCTCAGCCCGGACCGTTGTGTCGGTGGCTGACGGCACCTCACTTAAGGATTCCACTGACCGTCAGATTGACCTTCTGGCCAAATCTGTGTATGAAGCTGCGGGGGCCGCGTTTTCCCCGACTTTTGCAGTAGTGTGGGCTCTCAAAGCCATCTCTGCTTCTCTAGAGGAGATGCATTCCCTCACCAAGGAATCTATGCCTGAGATGGTTACATTAACTGCTCAGGCTTCAGCCTTTTCATCTTATGCCATGTCTGCCATGCTAGAGGCTGCTCACCGCACTGCGGTGGCTTCAGCTAATTCTCTTGTTATCCGCAGGATTTTGTGGCTTCGAGAGTGGAAGGCAGATGCTTCTTCCAAGAAGTTTCTTGCTGGGCTCCCTTTTGCTGGTTCACGGCTGTTTGGTGAACAGCTGGATGAAATCATTAAAGAAGCTACTGGCGGGAAGAGTACTTCCATTCCACAAACCAAGACCAGGAAACCCGCCCAGGGTAGGAATCAATCGAGGTTTCGTTCCTTTCGTTCCTCCAACTGGTCATCCTCTAAGCCTTCCGCCTCGTCCGCTAACTCAGCCAAGAATCAGAAATCCAACTGGCGCCCAAAAGCGCGTCCGCAGAAGACCGCAGGAGGTTCTGCCACTAAGGCAGCTTCCTCATGACTCTCTGCCCGCTCCAGCCACGTCCTTAGTCGGTGGCAGGCTCTCCCACTTTGGCAACGCTTGGTTAAAGCAAGTCTCCGATCAGTGGGTGAGAGACATCATATCTCACGGCTACAGGATAGAATTCTCTTCCAGCCCTCCAAACAGATTTTTTCTCTCAACTCCCCCCTGCTCCAAGGCCGCCGCCTTCTCGCAGGCCGTGGCGTCCTTGCAGGCAAACGGAGTGATTGTCCCAGTTCCTGCTCAGGAACGGTTCAGAGGTTTTTACTCAAATCTCTTCCTAGTTCCAAAAAAGGACGGTACCTTCCGGCCCATCCTGGATCTCAAGCTTCTCAACAAGCATGTCCAGGTGCGGCATTTTCGCATGGAGTCTCTGCGATCAGTCATTGCTTCTATGACCCAAGGGGAGTTCCTGGCGTCCATCGACATCAGAGATGCCTATCTACATGTGCCAATCGCAGTGTCACATCAGCGTTGGTTACGTTTTGCGATAGGAGAGGATCATTTCCAATTCGTGGCTCTCCCCTTCGGGTTAGCCACGGCCCCTCGGGTATTCACCAAGGTCATGCGGCAGTGATTGCGGTCCTGCACCTCCAGGGGTTAGCAGTGCTTCCTTATCTGGACGACCTTCTGGTCAAGGGTCCATCCAGCGCAGACTGTCAGCGGAGTGTCTCGCTCACTCTCGCCACCCTAGCCCAATTCGGGTGGATTGTCAATCTTCCCAAATCCACTCTGACTCCGACCCAGAGTCTCACGTACCTAGGGATGCAGTTCGAGACTTTGCCGGCACTTGTGAAGTTGCCCTTAATCAAACAGCAGTCTCTCCGGCTAGCGGTGCGCTCTCTCCAGAGGCCCCGCCGTTATTCCCTCAGGCGCCTGATGCAGGTGCTGGGTCAAATGGTGGCTTCCATGGAGGCAGTTCCCTTTGCCCAGTTCCATCTGTGTCCTCTGCAGCTGGACATTCTCCGCTGTTGGGACAAGCGGCCTTCCTCCTTACAGAGGTTAGTGGCTCTGTCGCCACGGACCAGGAGCTCTCTTCAGTGGTGGCTTCGACCCCTCTCCCTGTCCCAAGGGCGCTCCTTCCTGACTCTGTCCTGGGGGATTCTCACCACGGATGCCAGCCTATCCGGCTGGGGAGCGGTACATCTCCACCACAGAGCACAGGGCACTTGGACTCCGTCCGAGTCAGCCCTTTCAATCAATGTGCTGGAAACAGAGCTGTGCTTCTAGCTCTCCTAGCCTTTCACCACCTGTTGGCGGGCAGGCACATTCGAGTCCAGTCAGACAACGCGACAGCGGTTGCCTACATCAATCACCAAGGCGGGACATGCAGCCGCCTGGCAATGTTGGAGGTCCAACGCATTCTTCAATGGGCGGAGGACTCCAAGTCCACCATATCCGCAGTCCACATCCCTGGCGTAGAAAACTGGGAGGCAGATTATCTCAGCCGTCAATCCGTGGACGGTGGCGAGTGGTCTCTGCACCCGGCAGTGTTTCAGTCAATCTGCCGCAAGTGGGGCAATCCGGACGTGGACCTAATGGCATCCCGTCACAACAACAAGGTTCCGGTTTACGTAGCTCGCTCCCACGATCCTCAGGCCTTCGCCGCGGACGCTCTGGTTCAAGACTGGTCCCAGTTTCGTCTGTCCTACGTGTTTCCCCCCTCTAGCTCTCTTGCCCAGAGTCCTGCGCAAGATCAGAATGGAGGGCCGTCGAGTCATCCTCATTGCACCGGACTGGCCCAGGCGAGCTTGGTATCCGGACCTGCTCCAACTGTCCGTGGAGATGCCGTGGCATCTTCCGGACCGTCCAGACCTGCTCTCGCGAGGTCCGTTTTTCCACCCGAATTCTGCGGCACTCAAATTGATGGCGTGGCTCTTGAGTCCTGGATTTTGATGGCTTCTGGTATTTCTCCTGAAGTCATCTCCACTATGACTCGGGCCCGTAAGTCTTCCTCCGTCAAGATCTATCACAGGACTTGGAAAATTTTCCTGTCCTGGTGTCGCTCTTCCGGCCATTCTCCTTGGCCATTCTCGTTGCCGACCCTTCTGTCTTTTTTACAGTCCGGTCTGCAGCTAGGACTGCCCCTCAACTCTCTCAAGGGACAAGTCTCAGCTCTATCAGTGCTGTTCCAGCGGCGTCTCGCCCGGCTGGCTCAGATCCGCACCTTCATGCAAGGTGCGTCTCACATAATTCCGGCTTATCGGCAGCCCTTGGATCCCTGGGACCTTAACTTGGTCCTCACAGTATTGAAGAAACCCCCCTTTGAGCCTTTTAGGGAGGTTTCTTTGTATCATCTTCTCAAAAGGTGGCCTTTCTAGTTGCCATAACTTCTCTCAGGAGAGTCTCTGATTTGGCTGCGCTCTCCTCGGAGTCACCTTTTTTGGTTTTTCACCAAGACAAGGTGGTTCTCCGTCCGACCCCGGACTTTCTTCCTAAGGTGGTCTCTCCCTTCCACCTTAACCAGGATATTTCCTTTCCTTCCTTCTGTCCGGCCCCTGTTCATTGCTTTGAGAAAGCGCTGCATACTCTAGATCTGGTGCGTGCTCTCCGGATTTATGTGGCTCGCACCGCTGCGCTTAGGCGGTGCACCTCTCTTTTTGTGCTAACCACAGGGCGGCGCAAGGGTCTCTCTGCTTCTAAGCCGAGCTTGGCCCGTTGGATTAGATCGACCATTTCGGACGCCTACCAGAGTACTCAGGTGCCTCCCCCGCCGGGGATCAAAGCACACTCGACCAGAGCTGTCGGTGCCTCTTGGGCTTTTAGGCACCAGGCTACGGCTCAACAAGTCTGTCAGGCTGCCACTTGGACTAGCCTGCATACCTTTTCGAAGCACTACCAAGTGCATGCTCGTGCTTCGGCAGATGCGAGCTTGGGCAGACGCATCCTGCAGGCGGCTGTCGCCCACTTGTGAAGTTAGGCTCCGCCTACTTCTTAGTTTTTTCTGTTTATTCCCACCCAGGGACTGCTTTGGAACGTCCCATGGTTTGGGTCTCCCAAAGGAACGATAAAGAAAAAGAGAATTTTGTTACTTACCGTAAATTCTTTTTCTTATAGTTCCGTATTGGGAGACCCAGCTCCCTCCCTGTTGCCTGTTGGCAATTTTCTTGCTCCGTGTGTTATCACCGGCTGTTGTCGTGGACTGAGTCTCCGGTTGTTCCAGTTCTTACTCGGTTCTACTTGTGGGTGGCTATTCTCCTTCAGCTTTTGCACTAAACTGGCTAGGACTGGCTACCAGGGGGTGTATAAGCTCAGAGGGAGGAGCTACACTTTTAAGTGTAGTACTTTGTGTGTCCTCCGGAGGCAGAAGCTAAACACCCATGGTCTGGGTCTCCCAATACGGAACTATAAGAAAAAGAATTTACGGTAAGTAACAAAATTCTCTTTTTTCAGGTCATGTCCCCCAGCTTCTCCCCGCGTAAGATCCAGTTATGATCAGGCTCTCTTCCCTGCTTCACACAGGGGGGATTTGTAGGGGTTTCTCCCATAGAAAGGTTCAAGGGCTTCTCTTTGAATCTTTTTTAATTATCCCCAAGAAGTGTAGCTCAGTGCGGCCCATTCTAGATCTAAGGTGTCTGAACAGCTGGGTGCAGGTAAAATGCTTCAAAGTGGATTCACTCTGCCCTGTCATTGCATCCATGGAAACCAGTGAGTTTCTGTCGTCCATAGATATTCAGAACGCTTATCTGCGTGTGCCGATATTTCCTGATCACCAGCGTTACCTTCGGTTTGCGATCAAACAGGATCATTATCAGTTCTTGACCCTACCTTTTAGGCTGGCATCAGCACCCAGAGTGGTGATAAAGATTTTGGCACCGATTATGGCTCTCCTCCACTCCAGGGCCATAGCGGTGATACCCTATCTGGACAACATTCTTGTCAAAGCTCTCACCCAGTCTCAAAAATTTTAGAGCTTGCAGACTGTCTTATGCACCCTGGACCAGTTGGGGTGGCTTGTCAGTTGGGCAAAATCCACACTAATGCACACTTAGCTGCTTCTCTTTCTGTGGATGATCTTCAACTGCTCGGGGATCTGTTTTTCTCTGAGAGGAAAGGAAGGTGATTCTGCAGCCTTCCATCTGGACTCTTGAGTCCAGGAAAACATTTTCTCCAATTTTGTATGAGGATCTTAGGTCAGATGGTAGCGGATTTGAGGCTGTTCCGTTTGGTGCATTCCATTCAAGATATATTTACAGAACAGTTCTAGCGCATTGGGACAGATCGATACAGTACCTGAATTGGCATATTCACCTTCCACTTTGATGCTGTCGGTCCGTCAGGTGGTTGTCTCCCCCTCCTCTGACCAAGGGTCGCCCCTTTTGCCCTGTTCACTAACAACCATGGATGCCATTCTCTGTGGATAGGGTCTGTGTGTCAGTGCAGGGAACATGGAACTGTTAGGAGGAACTTCTCCCGATCAACATGCTAGAGCTTAGGGCTATCCATCAAGCTCTTCTTCATTGGCAGCATCTACTTCAAGGGCCACCAGTCAGGATTCAGTCAGACAACACCACAGCGGTAGCATATATCAACTATTAAGGTGGGACAAGAAGTCGTTTTATCATGTTGGAAGTGACAAGGACTCCAAAGTGGGCAGAAGGCAAAGTCCCTCTGATCTCGGTGGTGTATATTCCCAGGGTAGAAAATTGGTTGGTGGATTTCCTCAGTCATCGGCAGATAGACCCGTGAAAGTGGCCCCTTCACCCACAGGTGTTAAGGTAGATTTGTCTTTGTTGAGGCACTCCAGACATCGATCTAATGGCTTTCAGGATAAACCACAGGGTTCTAAGGTTTGTCGCAAGATCTCAAGCACCACTGGCAAATTCTTGGTCCTGGTTCTTTTTTCCATATCTCTTCCCTACTCTTCCTCTTTTTCCAGGCTTCTCAAGAAGATCAAGGTAGAGGGGATTCTGGTAATCCTGGTGGCTCCGGATTGGCCTTGGTGAGCCTGGTATTTGGACGTCATCAAACTACTAGGTGATACTCTGTGGTGTCTCCCAGAGTGCCCAGTCTCAAGGTCCATTCAACCCCCACAATTTACATCCACTTGCCTTAACCGCATGGCTGTTGAAGCTATGGTTCTGAGGAGGTCAGGCCTCTCAGGCCAGTTATTCAGACCATGATTAAGGCACTAAAACCTTACCATTGCACTTGGAAGGCTTAGTTGCTATGGTGCGAATCTACGTTTACTTCTCCAATGTCCTTTTTCTTTTGTAGTCCGAGCTAGAAGCAGTGCTAGCACTTAGTTTGCTTAAAGATCAAGATTCCACTTTGGCTATTTAGTGCCAAAGGGATTTGGCCATGGAGCCACAGATCAGGCCTTTTTTATCAGGAATGGCACATATTAGGTCCCCTTATCAACCACCTCTAGGCTCCGGGGATTTTAATCTAGTTTTGGAAGTTCTTCAGTTCTTTCCCTTCAAGCCCATCAGGGAGATTCCAATGCTTCCAAAAGGTGGTTTATCTTATAGACATCACCTCCATTATGAGGGTTTCTGAATTGGCGGCATTTTCTTGCTGCTCTCCCTACCTTGTTCTTCTTCAAGATAAGGTGGTATTTAGGCCAGTTACAACTTTCTTCCCCAAGGACGTTTCTTCTTTTCACCTTAGGCTATGTGCGCACGCTGCGTTTTTTTGACGCTGCGTTTTTGTGCGTTTTTGGCCGATAAAAACGCACCCGTGTCGAAAAAACGTGTCAAAACGCATGCGTTTTTACCGTGATTTGGTGCGTTTTTGGCTGCGTTTTGCTGCGTTTTTGAGCTCTGCGTTTTGCTGCGTTTTTGAGCTCTGCGTTTTGCTGCGTTTTTCCAATGCATTGCATGGGCGGAAAACGCAGGAAAGAATTGACATGTCCATTTTTTCTTCGGCGCTCTATTGGGAGACCCAGACGATTGGGTGTATAGCACTGCCTCCGGAGGCCACACAAAGCAATTACACTAAAAAGTGTAAGGCCCCTCCCCTTCTGGCTATACACCCCCAGTGGGATCACTGGCTCACCAGTTTTCTGCTTTGTGCGAAGGAGGTCAGACATCCACGCATAGCTCCACTGTTTGTAGTCAGCAGTAGCTGCTGGCTATATCGGATGGAAGAAAAGAGGGCCCATATGGGGCCCCCAGCATGCTCCCTTCTCACCCGCGGTGGTGCTTGTAAGGTTGAGGTACCTATTGCTGGTACAGAGGCTGGAGCCCACATGCTGTTTTCCTTCCACATCCCCTGGAGGGCTCTGTGGAAGTGGGATCTTGCCGGCCCCCAAGCCCTGGGGCCGGGCTCCATCCACAGACCCAGAGAACCTGCTGGATTTGGAGCGGGAGTGCCGTTCAGGGACAAGGCCCTGCAACTTTCAGGTACTCTGTGTCCCCGGCAGGCACGGACACTCTCAAGGCTTGCTGAGCGTTATAGTGCGCCGGGGACAGTAGCGCTGTGCGCTGGGGTTAGGTCACTGCAGCTTTGCTGAGTGACGTTACATGTTGGGAACTACTGCGCCGACCGCTACTGGAGCGGCGGCGCAGCTGCGACTTGTGGTGCGCCGGGGACTTTGCGCCGACCGCGCTTTTACGGCGGCGGCGCTTCTAACTTTAGCCCCCGGCTTCTGCGGCCTAGCGCCGCTTCGTTCCCGCCCCCACCCTGTCAATCAGGGTAGGGGAGAGACGCTGCTCAATAGGCAGCGCCGAGGGCTGGAGCTTTATTTACATGCTCCAGCCCTCTCACTAGGCACAGTGGGAAGCAGGCTTCCCGCTTTTCGTCTGTATACGCCCAGGGCCCGCCCCCCCCTCTCCACAAGGACGCCGGCAGCCATTACACATGCGGTCTGGCTGGGGAAGGGCAGCAGGCTCTGGGAGACCCAGACTAAAGGGATTTCGGCGACCACACACCCGCTCCTAAGCGGGCGGTAAGCTGCACTTAGTGCTGGCCCCACTTGTGCCTCAGTGATATATTAGTGTACTTTTTTCTTGGTACCATATATATATATATTTGCACTGTAAGGTCGCTTCTTGGCTGGACACCCTGTACTGCTCTGAGGAGGCAGCAACATGTCATCCGCAAAACGCAAGGGTGCCAAGGCACAGGCTGTGTACACTGTTTGTACTGCATGTGGGGCTGATCTACCGGCAGGCTCCAAAGACTCACATTGTATGCAATGTTCAGTCCCAGTGGCACTTCGTCAGCCAGAGCCTAATGTGGTGGTAGCCCAGGCTGAGACGCCTGTGAACCCTGCCCCGGTGACGGGGACAGACTTTGCAGTTTTTGCTGATAAAATGTCTGTGACTATGGCAAAAATCCTGGAGACCTTGCAGTCCAGGCCAGTTGCTCAGGCCATGGACACTGCTGTGTCTATGCTCTCCGGTCCCCCTCAGTTGGAACTAATCCGTACTTCAGGGGGGTCTCAAGCATCACAGGCTGAAGTCTCTGACTCAGATGACAGTCCCAGGCAGCCTAAGCGAGCTCGCTGGGAAAGACCCTCCACGTCTTCACACTGTTCAGGGTCTCAGCGACAAGAGTCTCTCTGTGATGAGACTGAGGACGGTGACCAGGATTCTAATCCTGAGGCCCCTCTCAATCTGGATGCCCCTGATGGTGACGCCATGGTTAATGACCTTATATCGGCAATTAATAGGCTGTTGGATATTTCTCCCCCAGCCCCTTCTGCAGAGGAGGCAGCTGCACAGCAGGAGAAGTTTCATTTCCTATATCCCAAGCGTAAATTAAGTGCTTTTTTGGACCACTCTGATTTCAGAGAATCGATCCAGAAACACGACGCTCATCCAGACAAGCGTTTCTCTAAACGTTCTAAGGATACCCGTTATCCTTTTCCCTCTGAGGTGGCCAAACGCTGGACCCAGTGTCCAAAGGTGGATCCCCCAATTTCCAAGCTTGCGGCTAGATCCATAGTCGCAGTAGAGGATGGCGCTTCACTTAAAGATGCCAACGACAGACAGATGGACCTTTGGTTGAAATCTGTCTATGAATCTATCGGCGCGTCGTTTGCTCCAGCATTCGCGGCCGTGTGGGCACTCCAAGCTATTTCAGCTGGTTTAGCACAGGTGGATGCTTTCATACATCCAGCAGTGCCGCAAGTGGCGTCCCTAACTTCGCAAATGTCTGCGTTTGCGACCTATGCTATTAATGCTGTCCTAGAATCTACGAGCCGTACCGCTATGGCGTCCGCCAATTCTGTGGTTTTGCGCAGAGCCTTGTGGTTAAAGGACTGGAAAGCAGATGCTGGTTCCAAAAAATGCTTAACCAGCTTGCCATTATCTAGAGTCAGACTGTTTGGTGAGCCATTGGCTGAAATCATAAAACAGTCCAAGGGTAAGGACTCTTCCTTACCACAGCTCAGAGCAAGTAAACCTCAACAGAAAAAGTGGCAGTCGAGGTTTCGGTCCTTTCGAGGCTCGGGCAAGGCCCAATTCTCCTCGTCCAAAAGGACTCAGAAAGAACAAGGGAACTCAGATTCCTGGCGGGCTCACTCACGCCCCAGGAAAGCAAATGGAGGAACCGCTTCCAAAGCGGCTACCTCATGACTTTCGGCCTCCTCCCTCCGCATCCTCGGTCGGTGGCAGGCTCTCACGCTTTTGCGACATTTGGCTGTCACAGGTCAAAGACCGGTGGGTAACAGACATTCTGTCTCGCGGGTACAGAATCGAGTTCAGTTCTCGGCCTCCACTTCGGTTCTTCAGAACCTCCCCACACCCCAACCGAGCAGATGCCCTGCTGCAGGCGGTGGACTCTCTAAGAGCAGAAGGAGTCGTGATCCCTGTCCCCCCTCTCGAACGGGGGCGAGGATTTTACTCCAATCTCTTTGTGGTTCCAAAAAAGGACGGCTCCTTCCGTCCTGTTCTGGACCTAAAACTGCTCAACAAGCATGTGAACGCCAGGCGGTTCCGGATGGAATCCCTCCGCTCAGTCATTGCCTCTATGTCTCAAGGAGATTTCCTAGCATCAATAGACATCAAAGATGCTTATCTCCACGTGCCGATTGCTACAGAGCACCAATGCTTTCTACGCTTCGTGATAGGAGACGACCATCTTCAGTTCGTAGCTCTGCCATTTGGTCTGGCGACAGCCCCTCGGGTGTTCACCAAGATCATGGCGGCAGTGGTAGCAGTCTTGCACTCTCACGGACACTCTGTGATCCCTTACTTGGACGATCTACTGGTCAAGGCACCCTCTCAAGAGGCATGCCGACTCAGCCTGAATATTGCACTGGAGACTCTCCAGGCGTTCGGGTGGATCATCAACTTCCCAAAGTCAAATCTGTCACCGACCCAATCACTAACGTATCTTGGCATGGAGTTTCATACTCTCTCAGCGATAGTGAAACTTCCGCTGGACAAGCAGCGGTCTCTACAGACTGGGGTGCAGGCTCTCCTTCAAAGTCAGCCGCACTCCTTAAGAAGCCTCATGCACTTCCTCGGGAAGATGGTGGCGGCAATAGAGGCGGTTCCGTTTGCGCAGTTTCATCTGCGTCCACTTCAATGGGACATTCTCCGCCAATGGGACGGGAAGTCAACATCCCTGGACAGGAAGGTCTCCCTTTCCCAGACGGCCAAAGACTCTCTGCAGTGGTGGCTTCTTCCCACCTCATTATCACAGGGAAGATCCTTCCTACCACCGTCTTGGGCGGTGGTCACGACAGATGCGAGTCTGTCAGGGTGGGGAGCAGTCTTTCTCCACCACAGGGCTCAGGGTACGTGGTCTCAGCAGGAGTCCACCCTTCAGATCAATGTTCTGGAAATCAGAGCAGTGTATCTTGCCCTACTAGCCTTCCAGCAGTGGCTGGAAGGAAGGCAGATCCGAATTCAGTCGGACAACTCCACAGCGGTGGCATACATCAACCACCAAGGGGGGACACGCAGTCGGCAAGCCTTCCAGGAAGTCCGGAGGATTCTGATGTGGGTGGAAGCCACAGCCTCCACCATATCCGCGGTTCACATCCCCGGCGTAGAAAACTGGGAAGCAGACTTCCTCAGTCGCCAGGGCATGGACGCAGGGGAATGGTCCCTTCACCCAGACGTGTTTCAGGAAATCTGTCGCCGCTGGGGGGTGCCGGACGTCGACCTAATGGCGTCACGGCACAACAACAAGGTCCCAACCTTCATGGCACGGTCTCGCGATCAAAGAGCGCTGGCGGCAGACGCCCTAGTGCAAGATTGGTCGCAGTTCCGGCTCCCTTATGTGTTTCCACCTCTGGCACTCCTGCCCAGAGTGCTACGCAAGATCAGATCCGATTGCAGCCGCGTCATACTTGTCGCCCCAGACTGGCCGAGGAGGGCGTGGTATCCGGATCTGTGGCAGCTCACGGTCGGCCAACCGTGGGCACTCCCAGACCGACCGGACTTACTGTCCCAAGGGCCGTTTTTCCATCGGAATTCTGCGGCCCTGAACCTGACTGTGTGGCCATTGAGTCCTGGATCCTAACGTCTTCAGGATTGTCCCAAGGGGTCGTTGCCACCATGAGACAGGCTAGGAAGCCCACGTCTGCTAAGATCTACCACAGAACGTGGAGGATATTTTTATCCTGGTGCTCTGCTCAGGGAGTGTCTCCCTGGCCATTTGCATTGCCTACCTTTCTTTCTTTCCTGCAATCTGGGTTAGAAAAAGGTTTGTCGCTCGGCTCCCTTAAAGGTCAGGTCTCGGCGCTATCCGTCTTTTTTCAGAGGCGTTTGGCACACCTTCCTAAGGTGCGCACGTTCCTACAGGGGGTTTGCCATATCGTACCCCCGTACAAGCGGCCGTTAGATCCATGGGATCTGAACAGGGTACTAGTTGCCCTCCAGAAGCCGCCCTTCGAGCCTCTGAAGGAGGTTTCACTTTCTAGACTATCACAGAAAGTGGCTTTTCTGGTAGCGATCACATCTCTTCGGAGAGTGTCTGAGCTGGCAGCACTATCATCCAAGGCTCCCTTCCTGGTCTTCCACCAGGACAAGGTTGTGCTGCGTCCTATTCAGGAGTTTCTCCCGAAGGTGGTATCCTCTTTTCATCTTAATCAGGATATCTCTTTGCCTTCGTTTTGTCCTCATGCAGTTCATCGGTATGAGAAGGATTTACATTTGTTGGATCTGGTGAGAGCACTCAGAATCTACATTTCCCGCACGGCGCCCTTGCGCCGTTCGGATGCACTCTTTGTCCTTGTCGCTGGTAAGCGCAAAGGGTCGCAGGCTTCTAAAGCCACCCTGGCTCGATGGATCAAAGAACCAATTCTTGAAGCCTACCGTTCTGCTGGGCTTCCGGTTCCATCAGGGCTGAAGGCCCATTCTACCAGAGCCGTGGGTGCATCCTGGGCATTACGACACCAGGCTACGGCTCAACAGGTGTGCCAGGCAGCTACCTGGTCGAGTCTGCACACTTTCACCAAACATTATCAGGTGCATACCTATGCTTCGGCGGACGCCAGCCTAGGTAGAAGAGTCCTGCAGGCGGCAGTTGCCTCCCCGTAGGGGAGGGCTGTCTTGCAGCTCTAACATGAGGTATTTCTTTACCCACCCAGGGACAGCTTTTGGACGTCCCAATCGTCTGGGTCTCCCAATAGAGCGCCGAAGAAGAAGGGAATTTTGTTACTTACCGTAAATTCCTTTTCTTCTAGCTCTTATTGGGAGACCCAGCACCCGCCCTGTTGTCCTTCGGGATTGTTGGTTTGTTTGCGGGTACACATGTTGTTCATGTTGAACGGTTTTCAGTTCTCCGATGTTACTCGGAGAGAATTTGTTTAAACCAGTTATTGGCTTTCCTCCTTCTTGCTTTTGCACTAAAACTGGTGAGCCAGCGATCCCACTGGGGGTGTATAGCCAGAAGGGGAGGGGCCTTACACTTTTTAGTGTAATTGCTTTGTGTGGCCTCCGGAGGCAGTGCTATACACCCAATCGTCTGGGTCTCCCAATAAGAGCTAGAAGAAAAGGAATTTACGGTAAGTAACAAAATTCCCTTCTTTTTTTTTTCAAGCTCAAAAACGCAGCTTAAAAAAAAAGTTGTGTGCGGACAGCAAAAATGAAAACTCATAGACTTTGCTGGGGAAGCAAAGTCATGCAGTTTTGAGGCCAAAAACGCACCCGAAAAACGCGCAAAAACGCCGCGAAAAATGCACTGTGCGCACATAGCCTTAATGAGGACATTGTCTTGCCTTCTTTTTGTCCCTCTAAATCTCATCTGATGGAAAAGAGACTTCATGGTCTAGATGTTGTTTGGGCCGTACATTATTACTTGTTGGCTACCGACCCCTTTAGGCACCCCTTTTTGTCCTGCCAAATGGGCCCTGCAAAGGTGAGGCCTCTTCCAAAGTTACTATCTCTTGTTGGATCTGAACAACTATTTTTCAGGCCTATAAATTGAAGAACAGGGCTCCCCTGTGTAGCGTCAAAGCACATTCCACGCAACTTGCGTGGGCTTCTTGGGTGGTTCTTCATCAGGTTTTGGCCTTGCAGCTCTGTACAAACCTTTTACATATTTTATATGGTCCATACCTTTGCTTCAGCCGATCCAAGTTTGGACAGGAAGATTTATCACGTAGCGGTTACTCCATGCTTCCACTTGAGCTTCACCAGTAAGTTCTGTGACTTCAACAGAATACATATCTTGTGTCTTTTCCCACCCCAGGGGCAGCTTTAGGACGTCCCAGGGTTCTGTGTCCCCCAATGAAAAAAGTAGATTTTTGGTACTTATCGTAAAATTTGTTTCTCATTAGCCTCTTTTGGGGAACACCACTTCCCTCCCTGTTGGCAATGTATTTAGGTTTTTTTCTCCTACTTTCACGAAACCAAGGAAATCAGCTACCAGCAGGCGATGTATAGTCTGCTGGGGAGGAACTAATTTTTGATGCTATGTAATATCAGTGTCATCCTCCCGGTGTCCCCCAATGAAGACTAACGAGAAATAGATTTTACGTCGAGTACCAAAAATCTACTTTTGAGATTCATACTTTATTTCTTAGTATTATTGAAAGTAGTTGACTATACTTATTTTGAATACATGGGGATCAAAAAGAAAAATTATATAATGTAAGAAATATACTTTTGTGGAAAAATGATATTCGTTGGGTGACATACGGCTAAATAGGTTACAGTTACTTACGTTGCGAAACCTCCGATATAAACAACAGGGGGTTTTCTGTGTAGACCATAAACGGTACTCAAACTTCATAAATATAATAATTGACAGCTCAGCGTTTATAACATTTTGTCTTGCAGTGTTCACGAAAAACTTGTGTGGCCAAATGTCTGCAGTTAGTGGCCCACTTTTACAGTGGCTTGAAGACCGTCTTCAACAGAATCATCAGCGTGCGCAGGAGCTCGAAAAAGAGAAGGAGAAACTAATGCAGGAGTTAGAGAGTCTGGATTGAATATTTTATTGGCCGATCGCAGTTACCACCTTCACAAAGACATAAAACAACTTTGGACTTTGATTCTAAAGATCTAATTGCAGTTGAATGTTGATATTGGTTCTAAATTCACAACCTAATGTTAGCACAAAGTATATTTAATGTGTTATTTTATGGTCAAAATTAGAATACTTTTTCTTAACTTTTTTTTTTCCCTTTAGCTGAATGTTCTTTGTCTTCTAATTGTACAGGAAGCAATTTGTTGCTTTGGGGGGATTAAAGTTTACATTATTTTACATGATACCTGTATGATGATTTATTAAATACAGCTCTGTATACTTCATCTTTAACCCATTCAAGACCAGGCTTTTTTTTTTTTTTTATTATTATTATTACTTAGCATTATACAGGATTGTTTGTTTTTTTTGTTTTTTTTTTTTTGCAGGACGACTTGTAGCTTTGAATGATTTTAAAGCCATTCATTATGCAGAAAAAATCATTGTCAGGGCAGTAAGGCTACTTTCACACATCATTTTTTTTTCCATCAGGCACAATCCGGCGTGTGCCTGATGCAACGGATCCGGCGCAAAATGTGGAAAACCGTATCTGCCGGATTCGTTTTTTGATGGATCCGGTATGCTGGATGCATCAAAAAACTGATCCGGCACATCCGTTTTGCATCAGTTTCGTCCGTTTTATGACAGATCCGTTTTTGTTTTTTTTTTAAAAAAAAAAAAAATTCTAACGAGTTCCGGAACTTTGATTGGCTAATGGAAAACTACGATATACCGTATTTTTCGGACCCTAAGACGCACTTTTTCCCCCCCAAATGTTGGGGGAAAGTGGGGGGTGTGGCTTATGGTCTGAATGTAGGGCTGCGGGGAAGGAGGGTGCTGCGGTGGAGCGGGTCATCGGGGGCATGAGCAGGCTGCAGCAGCGCCTGCCGTGACCACGTGGACACGCTCACTTAATATGCACGTCCATCCTCCCGCCCATCATATCTCAGCGCTGACAGGTGCGCGGGATGAATGGCGAGGGATAAACAGCCGGCCCGCATGATCACCCCTGGCAACTACAGCCTGGAGTGATCATGTGCGGCTATATTCACTGCCCCCGTGCATCATCATCAGCGCGGGGTGCAGTGAATCGGTACACTCACCTGTCACCGTTCCCCTGCAGTACCGCGATCCCCTCCTGGCTGCCGGCGGCAGCTGAGTGGAGCCGTCCCCGTTCCCCTGTAGCACCGCGATGTCCTCCTGTCTGTGCTGGCGGCTGCTGAGTGGAGACTAGCGGTGCGCACAGCGATGACGTCATCGTTGTGTGCACGTGTCCACACGCAGCCGCCGGCAGCCAGGAGGACATCGCGGTGCTGCAGGGGAACGGGGACGGCTCCACTCAGTGGCCGCCGGCAGCCAGGAGGAAATCGCGGCACTGCAGGGGAACGGGGACGGCTCCACTCAGCAGCCAGGAGGAGATCGCAGTACTGCAGGGGAACGGGACGGCTCCACTCAGCGGCCGCCAGCAGCCAGGAGGAGATTGCGGTACTGCAGGGGAACGGGGACGGCTCCACTCAGCGGCGCTGCCGCTGACACAGACGGGAGGAGCGATGCTGCAGGGAGTAAGGTGAGTATGAACGTTTATTTTTTTTATGTGCCACAGGATGCGGGCCATATACCAGCATGGGGGTGTATAGCAGGATGGGGGTATATTATGAGCAGAATGGGGGTATATTATGAGCAGAATGGGGGTATATTATGAGCAGGATGGGGGTATATTATGAGCAGGATGGGGGTATATGAGCAGAATGGGAGTATATTATGAGCAGAATGGGGGTATATTATGAGCAGGATGGGGGTATATTATGAGCAGGATGGGGGTATATGAGCAGAATGGGAGTATATTATGAGCAGAATGGGGGTATATTCTGAGCAGGATGGGGGTATATTATGAGCAGGATAGGGGTATATACTGTATATACAAGGCATGAGGATCATTACCAAGATGGTGTATCTTAGTAGAGAATTTGGGGATATTGCCCCCATAACAGTGTGAGCAGCAGATCCTCACCCCATAATAGTGTGTCATGACTCCATTTTTTGCTTAAAATTTTATTTTCCTGCTCTAAAACCAGGGTGCGTCTTATGGTCAGGTGCGTCTTATAGTCCGACAAATACCGTATACACCGTGGTTTAAAGCATATTTGACAGATTGAAGAGCGAGGCAAAGAGAAAACATGGAAGCTGTGCTGGCAAATATCACAAGGATATCGCTTGACTTATTTGAGGGTGGCTTTACACGCTGCGACATCGCTAGCCGATGCTAGCGTGATAGCACCCGCCCCTATCGTTATGCCGATATGTGAAGATCGCTGCCGTAGCGAACATTATCGCTACGGCAGCATCACACATACTTACCTGCTCGGCGACGTCGCTGTGACCGGCGAACCGCCTCCTTTCTAAGGGGGCAGTTCGCTCGGCGTCACAGCGACGTCACTAAGCGGCCGCCCAATCAAAGTGGAGGGGCGGAGATGAGCGGGACGAACATCCCGCCCACCTTCTTCCTTCCTCATTGCTGGCGTGTGGCAGGTAAGGAGAGGTTCCTCGTTCCTGCGGCGTCACACGTAGCGATGTGTGCTGTCGTAGGGACGAGGATCAACTTCACCCAAGCGACAGCAGCGATAATTGGGAGAGGACCCCCATGTCAACGAGGAGCGATTTTGGACGTTTTTGCAAAGATCCAAAATTGCTCCTAGGAGTCACACACAACGAGGTCGCTACAGCGGCCGGATGTGCGTCACAAAATCCGTGACCCCAACGAAATCGCTGTAGAGATCTCGTAGCGTGTAAAGCCCGCTTGAGGCCAATCGGTTGGCTGTCATAGTCCGTGAGAAGGAGCGACGGCGCATGAAGCGTCAGCCCCATTGTCGATTTTGGATACATCCACTGACGGCACAGAGAATGACCCATGGGGTTTTTGCCACACTCTACATGGAGCTAAAGGCCCCATCACACACAGAGATAAATCTTTGGCAGATCTGTGGTTGCAGTGAAATCATGGACATATTGTTCCATTTGTACACAGCGACAAACCTGGCACTGATTGTCCACAATTTCACTGCAACCACAGATCTGCCGCAGATTTATGTCTGTGTGTGACAGGGCCTTAAGAGGAAACCCTGAAAAATGTTCCAACTATGTACAGATGTTAGTGGAGAATTTTGACATCCTCGTTGGCTACGTTGCAGACCAGATCCGGAAGACAGACATCTACTGCCGGTCCTCTATATCACCAGAGGAGCATTTGCTGGTTACGCTTAGGTAAGCCTTTTTTAAGTTGACTTTTAATTGTAATGTTGTTGCTGGTATTTTTTTTTATTAATTATTGTCTTTCCTTTACAGATTCTTGCAACAGGAGATTCGCTTTCATCCCTGTATTACCAGTTTAGAATAGGTATTTCTACCATCTCTGGAATAATCAGACATACCTGCCGAGCCTTGTGGGACTGTCTCCAGGAGGAATTCATCCCACAGACCATCAGGGACAGATGGCTGGACATTGCCGAAAAATTCCACCAGATATGTCAGTTTCCCAATTGCCTGGGGGCAGTTGACGGGAAGCATATCACAATTGTTAATCCAGCAGCTTCTGGGTCGGAGTACTATAACTACAAAAAGTTTTTTTCCGATTGTCCTCATGGCAATAACTGATGTTCAGTACAAATTTATAGCAGTGGACATTGGAGCTTATGGCAGGTCAGATGACTCCCAGGTGTTTAAAATGTCTCCCATGGGGTGGCAATTATATGGCAACACCTTTTGAGTTTCCAACCGCAAGACCACTTCCAGACACATATGACCCACCAATGCCATTTGTTTTTGTCGCAGATGAAGTATTTCAACTCTCAGAACATCTTCTCAAGCCATATGGAAGCCGTGGCTTGACGCCAACCCAAAAAATATTTAATTATCGTTTATCCAGAGCAAGAATGGTTGAATGCACGTTTGGGATCCTGACAAGCAAATGGAGAGTGTGGGTAACTGCGATCAACCTAAACATTGAAACTGTTGATGAGGTTGTAAAAGCATCTGTGGTATTACATAATTTTGTTATATCAAAGGAACAAATCTCCATTGATGACATGAATCTGGAATCAACCTCTTTGTCTGATTACACTAATCCTAGTTTCTTTGTCGCTCCATTGGGAGACTCAGACAAT
Source organism: Anomaloglossus baeobatrachus (assembly GCF_048569485.1). Taxonomy (NCBI): domain Eukaryota; kingdom Metazoa; phylum Chordata; class Amphibia; order Anura; family Aromobatidae; genus Anomaloglossus; species Anomaloglossus baeobatrachus. The sequence continues at coordinate 176,861,503 of NC_134361.1, forward strand.
TGGGTGTATAGCTTCTGCCTCCGGAGGCCACACAAAGTATTACACTTTTAAAAAAGTGTAACCCCTCCCCTCTGCCTATACACCCTCCCGTGGACCACGGGCTCCTCAGTTTTATGCTTTGTGTGGAAGGAGGCACACATCCACTCATGCATTCTCATACATAGTTATGTCGGATGGAAGAAAAGAGGTCCCCGATGGGGTCCCCGGCATGTTCCCTTCTCACCCCACTAAGTCGGCGGTGTTGTTAAGGATGAGGTACCCATTGCGGGTACGGAGGCTGGAGCCACATGCCGTCTCCTTCACCATCCCTTATGCGGCTCTGGGAGAAGTGGGATCCTATGCGGTCATCCATGTGCTGGGACCGTGCTCCCTCCGCAGCCCCTGGTGGAACCTGCCGGACCGGAGCTTCTTCATCCCCAGGGACCGGGCCCTGCAACTTGAAGGTACTCTGTATCCTCATGTGGGGACTGTACAGGGGTCGCACCTTCTCCCTGGAAGCCGCGGTGGTTCCGTCCGTTATCTTTTCGGTGGACTTCCGCGCCGACCGTGCCTGCTTGTCGGGCGCGGCCTTAAATTTAGCCCCCGACTTCGCCGCGGCCTAGTCCGAAAAATCCCGCCCCCGAGCCTGCCTGTCAGGGGTAAGGGCGGGATTACCGACATGACGTCGGCCTTGAGGGCTAGAGCATCCTGCATGTCTCCCTCCCCCCTCATTGACCACTTGGGGACTCCAGATTCCCGCTCTCTGCTAGCGCCGCCCCCGTCTCTCAGTCACTTTCTCAATCCATTGCACAGTCTATGGACAAATGGTCATCTAAGCTGCTTGAGGCATTGCAGTCCAGACCGGGCTCTTCACAGGCCCCGGTCCCTGTTAGTTTGTCTCCTCCAGGCCCTTCTCGGTCCGCGCCGCAGCGCGCTCCCAGGATAGCCCCTAGGTCCCAGGCGGAGGACTCCTGTCCGGATCGCAGCCCCAGACCTGCTAAGCGGCCTCGCTGGGACTCTTCCCCGGCCTCCTCACGCTGCTCTGGATCCCAGTTTGAGGACTCTCAGGAAGACGAGGCGGACGTGGGAGCTCAGGGCTCTGACCCTGACTTCGCCCTTAACCTTGATACCCCTGAGGGGGACGCCTTAGTAAATGATCTTATCTCGTCCATCAACCAGGTGTTGGATCTCTCTCCCCCGCCTCCACTTGTAGAGGAGTCGGCTTCTCAGCAGGAGAAACACCAATTTCGATTCCCCAAACGTACGCGCAGTACGTTTTTTGATCACTCTAACTTCAGGGACGCTGTCCAGAAGCCCAGAGCGGTCCCGGACAAGCGTTTTGCTAAACGACACACTGACACGCGTTATCCCTTTCCACCTGAAGTCGTTAAGGGCTGGGCACACTCTCCCAAGGTGGATCCTCCAGTCTCTAGATTGGCTGCTAGGTCCGTGGTGTCTGTTGCCGATGGCTCATCCCTGAAGGATGCCACTGACAGACAGAGCTCTTGGTGAAGTCTATTTATGAGGCCACGGGCGCGTCTTTTGCCCCGGCCTTTGCGGCTGTGTGGGCTCTCCAAGCAATCTCTGCATGTCTGACTGAGATTAATGCTGTCACGCGGAATTCTGCTCCACATGTTTCGTCCTTGACCTCTCAGGCATCAGCATTTTCGTCCTACGCCATGAACGCCGTCCTGGACTCCGCTAGCCGTACGGCTGTAGCATCCGCTAACTCCGTGGCAGTCCGCAGGGCTATGTGGCTGCGCGAATGGAAAGCAGACTCTGCTTCCAAAAGGTTCTTAATTGGTTTGCCTTTTTCTGGCGAACGTTTGGCGAACGGTTGGATGAGATTATTAAGGAATCCTCGGGAAAGGACTCCTCCTTACCCCAGTCCAAACCTAAGAGACCTCAGCAGAGAAAAATCCAATCGAGGTCTCGGTCCTTTCGTCCCTCCGCCAAGCCCCAATCCTCTTCGTCCAACTGGCCGGAGAAAGGCCAGAGGAACTCCTATGCGTGGCGGTCCAAGTCACGCCCCCAAAAGGCCGCAGGAGGCACTGCCTCCAAGACGGCCTCCTCATGACTCTCGGCCTCATCTAGCCACATCCTCGGTCGGTGGCAGGCTCTCCCGCTTTGGCGACGCCTGGTGGCCACACGTTCAAGACCGATGGGTGAGAGACATTCTGTTTCATGGTTTCATGGTTACAGGATTGAGTTCAGCTCTCGACCTACGGCTCGTTTTTTCAGAACCTCCCCACCCCCCGCACAGGCCGACGCACTTTTTCAGGCAGTGGACGCTCTGAAGACAGAAGGAGTTGTGATTCCCGTTCCCCTTCAGGAACGTGGTCGCGGATTTTACTCCAACTTGTTCGTGGTGCCAAAAAAGGACGGGTCATTCCGTCCCGTTCTGGACCTCAAGCTGCTCAACAGACATGTGAGAACCAGACGGTTTCGGATGGAATCTCTCCGCTCGGTCATCGCCTCGTTGTCACAAGGAGACTTTCTAGCATCGATCGACATCAAGGATGCTTATCTCCACGTGCCGATCGCACCCGAACATCGTTTCCTGCGTTTCGCCATCGGGGACGAACACCTCCAGATCGTCGCATTGCCCTTCGGCCTGGCGACAGCCCCACGGGTTTTCACCAAAGTCATGGCATCCGTCGTGGCGGTCCTGCACTCTCAGGGCCACTCGGCGATCCCATACTTAGACGATCTCCTAGTCAGGGCCCCTTCTCGGGTGGCGTGTCAACAAAGTCTTACCGTCACTCTGGCGACTCTCCAGCAGTTCGGGTGGATCATCAATTTCCCGAAATCCAAGTTGACGCCGACCCAATCACTGACTTACCTTGGGATGGAGTTTCATACCCAGCCAGCGTTAGTCAAGCTACCGTGGGACAAACAGCTTTCTCTGCAGGCGGGGGTGCAGTCACTTCTTCGGAGTCAGTCACACCCCTTAAGGCGCCTCATGCACTTCCTGGGGAAGATGGTTGCAGCTATGGAGGCAGTGCCGTTCGCGCAATTCCATCTACGACCACTCCAATGGGACATTCTTCGCAAATGGGACAAGAGTTCGGCTTCCCTCGACAAGAACATCTCCCTTTCACTTGCAACCAAAACATCACTTCAGTGGTGGCTCCTACCCACATCTGTCTCGGGGAAAATCCTTCCTCCCCCCAACCTGGGCCGTGGTCACCACGGACGCGAGCCTGTCAGGTTGGGGAGCGGTTTTTCTCCACCACAGGGCTCAAGGAACCTGGACTCCAATAGAATCGTCCCTTCAGATCAATATCCTGGAGATAAGGGCAGTATATCTAGCCCTATTGGTTTTCCATTGGTGGCTGGAGGGCAGGCAGATCCGAATCCAGTCGGACAACGCCACTGCCGTCGCCTACATCAACCACCAAGGGTGGCACTCGCAGTCGTCAAGCCTTCCAGGAAGTCGGGCGGATTCTGCAGTGGGTGGAAGTCACAGGCTCCACCATCTCCGCAGTTCACATCCCGGGCGTGGAAAACTGGGAAGCAGATTTTCTCAGTCGTCAGGGCATGGACGCGGGGGAATGGTCTCTTCACCCAGACGTGTTTCGAGAGATCTGTCGCCGCTGGGGAACGCCGGACGTCGATCTCATGGCGTCACGACAAAACAACAAGGTCCCGGCCTTCATGGCATGGTCTCAGGATCACAGAGCTCTGGCAGCGGACGCTCTGGTCCAGGATTGGTCGCAGTTTCGACTGCCATATGTGTTTCCCCCTCTGGCGATGCTGCCCAGGTACTACGCAAGATCCGGTCCGAATGCCGTCGCGCCATTCTCATCGCTCCAGACTGGCCGAGGCGGTCGTGGTATCCGGATCTGTGGCATCTCACGATGGGTCAACCGTGGGCACTTCCAGACCGCCCAGACTTGCTGTCACAAGGCCCGTTTTTCCATCTGAATTCTGTGGCCCTCAACCTGACTGTGTGGCCATTGAGTCCTGGCTCCTAGCGTCTTCAGGGCTATCTCAGGATGTCATTGCCACCATGAGACAAGCCAGGAAGCCAACGTCCGCCAAGATCTATTACAGGTCTTGGCAAATCTTCTTATCCTGGTGCTCTGATAACGGTTTTCCTCCATGGCCGTTTGCTTTACCCACATTTCTTTTGTTATGGCCTATTTGAGTTCCGCAGAAATTCAGCACCAAAACCAGATTACTCATTTCAGAGACTGCAGGTGGACTACATACTGCTGCCTAAGGTGGGTACTTATGAATATGTCCTGGTATGTCTGAAGCTTAGACCGTGATGAAAGATAATATAAAGACCACAATTACCATCAAGAAAGTAATAAGTAAGGTGGTTTGCAGATATGGGTTTCCCAAAACTATAGAAAGTAACAGAGGTGCTTACTTCAATGGAGAATTAAATGAAACAGATCATGGCTACTTTGGGATTAGAACATGCTTTCCACGTTCCCTATGACCCACAAAGTAGTGGGAAGGTGGAACGCTTTAACGGTACTCTTAAATTAAAGTGCATGGAGGAAACACACTTGCCCTGGGTAGATTGCTTGCCCATCACATTGCTTTCAGTGAGAACTGCCCGAAGAGGTATAAAGAAGCTGTCCCCATATGAATTAATGTTTGGTAGTGTTCCTGAGACAGAATTATATTTCCCACAGCAATTGCAGGCCTCGTATGCTTTTCTCACTGAATATGTCGCTGAGTTGCACAAACATCTGACTGTTACTCATAACTGTGTTCTTTCCTCCATCCCAGACCCCATGTTTATAAGCGGCACACACACCGGCACCAGGTGACTGGGTCGTGGTCAAGAGACACATAAAGAGACCATTGGAGCCTAGATCCAGGGAGCCATTCTAAGTGATGCTAACCACTGCCACTTCTGTCAAGATCCAAGGCAAAGATACAAAGATAACCACTCTGCCTTTTGGATTATGCTGATGGAAACTGTACCTCTTGTCCCATCAATGAGGCACTAAAAGAGGACTGTGATAACAAACTGCTAAAGCATCACCAAGTTCTGTTCCAAGATATGGACTCTAAAGCACTAAGAACTGTTGGATATGCACTCCGAGCCCAATATCTTCTAATTCTATGCCATATCTTGCAGATCCCCTGACCCTATATGAGGACTATAAGTTACGCCTTTGATGCTCACACTCTTAGGACTGGAAAAACTGTGAGAGTACTTCAATTACTCGTGATTATTTGTAATGATAGTTGTTTCCAGAAAAGTGACCAAGGATGTTTTGAGCAATAGTGAACTGTGGTTTACACACTCTGTGTAGACTTGTGAACAACTTTACCTAAACATTCCCTATATAACCGAGCTGCAGACAAATGTCTCTGACAATTTGGTTCTCAGGTATCACTGGGTGGCTGATGGGCATTCTACAGATGGGAATGTTGGTACTATTAGTGTATGTAGCTGCAAGAATTGGTATATTTGTTGTGACAACATTAGGTAAAGAGACTCGTAAGATCAAACATCACAGGCCGTCAGTTAACACATCTGCAAAACATCAAAGTGCTCCCTTGGTAAACATATATGATGAAGTTTACAAACAAGATATCTATCAGTGAACGGGTTTGGCCCCTTCATGCTGTCTCAGCATGGGGATATAGCTGGTGGATAAATTGTCTGTAAATAATAAAAAGGGAGGAATTGTTATGGTTAATATTTTATATTAGGTTAGATTATCATTTAAGCAATTTATATATAAATATATCTTTGATAATTTTGTACTTTTATATTAGCTTCATAAGTGTTATTCATAAAAGCAATAACACAGGGTGTACTCTTTGTTATAAAGATGCTTTTAGTCTCAAAGGTCTTTGTTAATGAATGTCCAGAAAACTGGACAGAACTAGACTTAGGAATGCAGCCAATCCATCATTTACGATCTTGTTTTTGTCAACCTATATACCCATTTAAGGTAATCTATTAGGTCATGCCCCTTTCTTTGTGACAGTAATAAAACTAGTGTCTTGGGCATCTGAGATTTCAGACAAAGCCTGGTACACGGACATTAACTGTGTGTTCGTGTGTTTGTCTCCGATGCATCGCTATTAATTGGACCAACACTGGCAGATCTGGAGATCACTTTGTATCTCACCCTAAATTAGCTCTCCCAAGAAAGTGGTTTCCACGACACTTTCATTCCTACAATCTGGAATGGACAAGGGTTTGTCCCTCGGCTCTCTCAAGGGCCAAGTGTCGGCGCTCTCCGTGTTTTTTCAAAAGCGTCTAGCCAGGCTTCCGCAGGTCCGCACGTTCCTGCAGGGGGTTTGCCACATGGTCCCACCTTACAAACATCCGTTGGAACCTTAGGATCTTACCAGGGTTCTGACGGCTCTTCAAAAGCCGCCTTTTGAGCGGGATGTCTCTCTCTCCCGTCTTTCTCAGAAGGTGGTCTTCCTGGTGGCAGTCACATCACTTCGGAGAGTGTCTGAGCTTGCAGCGCTGTCATGCAAAGCCCCCTTCCTGGTTTTCCACCAGGATAAGGTGGTTCTGCGTCCTGTCCCGGAATTTCTCCCTAAGGTGGTATCCCCTTTTCATCTCAATCAGGATATCTCCTTGCCTTCCTTTTGCCCTAATCCAATTCACCAGTGTGAAAAGGATTTGCACTCTTTGGATCTAGTGAGAGCACTCCGGTTCTACGTGTCTCGCACGGCGCCCCTGCGCCGTTCAGACGCGCTCTTTGTCCTTGTCGCTGGCCAGCGTAAGGGCCCTCATACTTCTGGGCTTCCACTTCCTTCAGGGTTGAAAGCCCATTCTACCAGAGCCGTAGGTGCGTCCTGGGCATTGCGGCACCGGGCGACTGCTCAGCAGGTGTGTCAGGCAGCTACGTGGTCTAGTCTGCACACTTTCACGAAGCACTATCAAGTGCATACCTATGCTTCGGCAGACGCCAGTCTAGGTAGGAGAGTCCTCCAGGCGGCGGTTGCCCACCTGTTAGAGGGGCCCGTTTTCGGCTCTTTTTATTGAGGTATTCTTTTACCCACCCAGGGACTGCTCTTGGACGTCCCAATTGTCTGGGTCTCCCAATGGAGCGACAAAGAAAAAGGGAATTTTGTTTACTTACCGTAAATTCCTTTTCTTCTAGCTCCTATTGGAAGACCCAGCACCCGCCCCTGTGCCCTTCGGGCTGGTTGTTCTTTTGTGTACACATGTTGTTGATGTTGATTTGTTCTTTGGGTTCATGGTCTTCAGTTCTCTGAACATCCTTCGGATTGAATTCACCCTAGACCAATTTATAAGTTTTCTCCTTCCTGCTTTTGCACCAAAACTGAGGAGCCCGTGGTCCACGGGAGGGTGTATAGGCAGAGGGGAGGGGTTACACTTTTTTAAAAGTGTAATACTTTGTGTGGCCTCCGGAGGCAGAAGCTATACACCCAATTGTCTGGGTCTCCCAATAGGAGCTAGAAGAAAAGGAATTTATGGTAAGTAAACAAAATTCCCTTTTTTAGAAGTAGTGTTGCCCGTTCAAGAATCAGGGACAAATAGGCTGAATATTTTATGTCACCTGAAGGTAGAGTTGATTGAAATATTAAATCATTTGATCTTGCCAATGTACAGTATCTTAAAAAAATAATTTTCCTTTGTAATATTTCTGTACCTTGTTAAATTTCTAATTTTTGTATCTTCTTACATTTTGTAATCATTGTACCTTATTACATTTTTAAGTATTGTACCTTTTTAGATTTTGTATTTTACCTTATCACCCAAGATTTATTACCATTCAAACTTTTTAACCTTCTGATTTATTTGATCTTTTTTTTTAATCATTTAACCAAATTTTTTTTTATTATTTATTACATACATAAAACTTTAATAAACTTTATAAATTCGTATACTTTGGGGTGGAGATATTACTGGAGGGGTTGTCAGATGGGAACACATGAACAATGGGAGTATGGAGGGTGGAATGTGGTGTTGGTGGTGGGGAAGTAACAGAACTAACAGAAGGTGAAGGGGTGGTCGAGAAACCAAGAGGAAAAACGGGAGATGGGATGGGATTTGGTAAGGATTGAGGGGTGGAGTGGAGGGATTGGGAGACAGAAGAGGTGGTGGGTGGAGTAGAAGGTTGTATTAGGGGCATGATGGGTGTGGAAGGAGAGTGGTGGTAGTGGGTAGGGAGTGGAGGGGCAGATGTGGTTGGGAGCTGGTACTGGACAGGAGGCTGGTTCGGGGGAGGAGGGACAGTGGTTGTAGGGGGGTAGGTGCAGGACGAGGGGTGGGTGGAGGGGATTGGGAGCAAACCTGCGCCAGAGCATGCTGTGTGGCTTGCATTAAATGCATCTGCTGGTCAGAAGGCAGCTTTTCCATGCGCTCGAGTACTGCTTGGAAAAAACAATGATTTGGCGATTTACTTGCATCTAAATGCATCCTGTCCAGACGCGTGCACAATTCGTGCGTATTTTTCTGCATAGTCTTCTGCATGAGGCTAAAACCGGCACTCGTTTGGTCAGCTAACAATTTGATTGCGTTCTGGAAGGCTGCATTTAGATGCAAGAATAGCTCCTATCCTGACCCCTCTGGCGATGCTGCCCAGAGCCCAAAGGTGTTCTACTGAGGGCAGCAGTGTCAGAGGGGTGGGGTAGAGGAAAAGCTACCTCGTCACCAGCAGCTTCATGTAATGAAGTCTCACCAGATGCTCCAGCGCTGGTGGATGGGACCGAGGGACCAGATGTGAGGGAAGGTGCAAGTGTTCCCCAGTGGCGGACTCCGGTGGGATCGCTTCAGAATGGTTCGATGCAGGCTCCCCAGTGCTGCAGACGGTGCTGTTACAAAGAAAAAAAAAAAACAAAACACAAAATTAATTATTTTGCTATTGATTGGCCCTGGCTGAAAGCCAAAAAAGGTTATACATGTAAACAATTTTACTTAGTACATATTGTGGGGAATATTTACCTTCTGCACACTATAGTTTGTCCAGAGGAACGACAAAGCTCTAGCGTATCTGTATTTGGATCTGCGTCCTCCGGATCCACTCGGGGCCATCATCTCTTTATTGAACTCCTTCTTGAAGCGATCCTTGATTGACCGCCACCGCTTCTGAAGTTTGTCACCTGGAAGGTGAAAGCACAAATTGGTTAGTATACAACACATTAAATCCTGCAACATAACCTACTGAACTGTGAATACTTACGCGCTTTATTCTGGGCCCGAGAATTAAGGTCCTCCCAACCTTCTACCACTGCGTGGCATACTTTGTTCCAGAGTCGACAGGTAACGATGGAATCGGCGTGGTGGCAGTCACCCATGTTCCACAGCGGCTCCCTCTCTCGAACTTTATCGATGAGGAGGTCGATGTTTATACATCCAGCCTCCTCACCGTCAGATTCGGGAGCATGCTGCGAAGCCTGTTGCAAAAAATTAAATAAATAAACACACAAATCAACAGAAAGTAGAAATTTACAAAAAAAAAAAACTAATAAGAAAAACTTACTTTCTGCTGATCTCCGCCACCATCACGCCGAAGACCCTGGGACGCGCTTGGAGTACCTCTATCTTGAACCCTAGAACCGGAAGCCTTTCAGAAAAAAAACAAAACATTATGTGCTTTGATGTGTTGTGTGTGCTGTGATAAGCAATTCCTGTAAAAAGAAACTTACAATCTGAGCGCCCGCTCCGGGGATTTCTCCACCCTTTTCGGCCCCTTCTGGAAGCACCTCTGATGCTTCAGCTATCTGTTAAAAAATAATTAATGGTTATTTTTTTTATTTTTAAAAATGTTTTACCAAAAAAAACCCAAAACTCATTTTGTTGAGAACATGAGGGAGGGCTCCCAGAAGAAGACATTTGGCAACTCTTTTGGTTCTGTTTTCAGGGCAACTTTCAGCAAGAAATAAACACGATTATACCTATCCTAAATACCCTACTTCCCACTTTAAACTCTTAAAACCGCACTTTATCATATATTACCATAGATTTTGTTGTAGAAACTCAAGTAAAATAAAAAAAAATTGGAAAAAATGTTTTTTTAAGAATAAAACCACAGGTGCTTTCCTGTTATACAAAACCCAAAAATATAAAGTTACTTTGGTTAAATCAGACAACGCATGCAAAGATTTTGGAAAAATTTTAATTTTTTTTTATTCACTTTTTTAAAAAAAAAAAAAAAAAAAATAATTCTACAAGGTAGGAGCCACACAGCTCTTTATTAAAATAAAATTACATTATAGAAAGTAAAAAAAACCAAAAAACAACAACTTGCCTATTCAGGACAGGACTTCTGGACAGGACAGGACCGCAGAACAGGACCTGTAAACAAGCAAGACCTGTAAGTAGGACGGCAGGTCCTCAGGACAGGACCTCTGGACTGGACCGCTGGACTGGACACAGGACCACTGGACACAGGACCACTAGACACAGGACCGCAGATTAGGACCTGTAAATAGGACGGCAGGACCTCAGGACAGGATCTCTGGACAGTACGGCAGGACTGGACCGCTGGACAGAATGGCAGGTAGTGTGGACATTGAGTAATGAAGGGCTTTATATATCTTCTTCTTCAAAAAAAAAATTGGAGCATGTTCATTTAAAAAAACAGATCCGGCGGCCACATCCGTTTTTTGCCGCATCGCGCCGGATCCGGCGTCCATAGACTCCCATTGTAAAGCACGCCGCATTGCGCCAAATCCGGCGCAATGCGTTTTTTTTCTGAGACAAAAAACGTTACATGAGACGTTCCATCCGGCCACTGCATTAATTAATTACGCCGCATCTGGAAAAAGCCGGATGCAACGCAAGGCCATCAGGCACAATCCAGCGCTAATACAAATCAATGGGGATAAAACTGATGCGGCGTCGGATCCGTTTTATCCGTTTTTTTCCGGATTTTGCCTGATGGAAAAAACTGATGTGTGAAAGTAGCCTAAGTTCTGAACAGAGTTGTATAATCCACTATGTGTCTTCAAAGTGAGAAACTCATCAATATTTACCTCACGTTTATAAAATGTAAGCAGTGTGAGGTCTGCAGTACACATCACCTAGGAAACATCAAGACTAGGATGCACTGAGACTGCTGTATATACATCACATAGGAGGCACTGAGGCTGCTGTATATAAATCATGTAGGAAGCACTGAGACTGTTATATGTACATCACATAGGAGGCATTGAGACTGCTGTTTGTGTGTGCGTATATATATATATATATATATATATATATATATATATATATATATATATATATATAAATATATATATATATATATATATACAGTTAGGTCCAGAAATATTTGGACAGTGACACAATTTTGGCGAGTTGGGCTCTGCATGCCACCACATTGGATTTGAAATGAAACCTCTACAACAGAATTCAAGTGCAGATTGTAACGTTTAATTTGAAGGTTTGAACAAAAATATGTGATAGAAATTGTAGGAATTGTACACATTTCTTTACAAACACTCCACATTTTAGGAGGTCAAAAGTAATTGGACAAATAAACCAAACCCAAACAAAATATTTTTATTTTCAATATTTTGTTGCGAATACTTTGGAGGCAATCACTGCCTTAAGTCTGGAACCCATGGGCATCACCAAACGCTGGGTTTCCTCCTTCTTAATGCTTTGCCAGGCCTTTACAGCCGCAGCCTTCAGGTCTTGCTTGTTTGTGGGTCTTTCCGTCTTAAGTCTGGATTTGAGCAAGTGAAATGCATGCTCAATTGGGTTAAGATCTGGTGATTGACTTGGCCATTGCAGAATGTTCCACTATTTTTTACTCATGAACTCCTGGGTAGCTTTGGCTGTATGCTTGGGGTCATTGTCCATCTGTACTATGAAGCGCCGTCCGATCAACTTTGCGGCATTTGGCTGAATCTGGGCTGAAAGTATATCCCGGTACACTTCAGAATTCATCCAGCTACTCTTGTCTGCTGTTATGTCATCAATAAACACAAGTGACCCAGTGCCATTGAAAGCCATGCATGCCCATGCCATCACGTTGCCTCCACCATGTTTTACAGAGGATGTGGTGTGCCTTGGATCATGTGCCGTTCCCTTTCTTCTCCAAACTTTTTTCTTCCCATCATTCTGGTACAGGTTGATCTTTGTCTCATCTGTCCATAGAATACTTTTCCAGAACTGAGCTGGCTTCATGAGGTGTTTTTTAGCAAATTTAACTCTGGCCTGTCTATTTTTGGAATTGATGAATGGTTTGCATCTAGATGTGAACCCTTTGTATTTACTTTCATGGAGTCTTCTCTTTACTGTTGACTTAGAGACAGATACACCTACTTCACTGAGAGTGTTCTGGACTTCAGTTGATGTTGTGAACGGGTTCTTCTTCACCAAAGAAAGTATGCGGCGATCATCCACCACTGTTGTCATCCGTGGACGCCCAGGCCTTTTTGAGTTCCCAAGCTCACCAGTCAATTCCTTTTTTCTCAGAATGTACCCGACTGTTGATTTTGCTACTCCAAGCATGTCTGCTATCTCTCTGATGGATTTTTTCTTTTTTTTCAGCCTCAGGATGTTCTGCTTCACCTCAATTGAGAGTTCCTTAGACCGCATGTTGTCTGGTCACAGCAACAGCTTCCAAATGCAAAACCACACACCTGTAATCAACCCCAGACCTTTTAACTACTTCAATGATTACAGGTTAACGAGGGAGACGCCTTCAGAGTTAATTGCAGCCCTTAGAGTCCCTTGTCCAATTACTTTTGGTCCCTTGAAAAAGAGGAGGCTATGCATTACAGAGCTATGATTCCTAAACCCTTACTCCGATTTGGATGTGAAAACTCTCATATTGCAGCTGGGAGTGTGCACTTTCAGCCCATATTATATATATAATTGTATTTCTGAACATGTTTTTGTAAACAGCTAAAATAACAAAACTTGTGTCACTGTCCAAATATTTCTGGACCTAACTGTATATATATATATATATATATATATATATATATATATATATATTATATATACAATATACAGTAGAAATAGGTCCGATGCTATCGCATCGAGAGTGCGGTGAAAAAGAGAATTTTGTTTACTTACCGTAAATTCTTTTTCTTATAGTTCCGACATGGGAGACCCAGACCATGGGTGTATAGCTACTGCCTCCGGAGGACACACAAAGTACTACACTAAAAGTGTAGCTCCTCCCTCCGAGCATATACACTCCCCGGATGACAAATCCAACCAGTTTAGTGCCAAAGCTGAAGGAGGACATCCACCCATAAGTAGAGATAGAGTAAAACCCGGAATAACCGGAACCTCTGTCTACAACAACAGCCGGTGAAAACACACGGAACAAGAAGGCTGCCAACAGGCAACAGGGAGGGTGCTGGGTCTCCCATGTCGGAACTATAAGAAAAAGAATTTACGGTAAGTAAACAAAATTCTCTTTTTCTTCATCGTTCCTTATGGGAGACCCAGACCAATGGACGTCTCAAAGCAGTCCATGGGTGGGAAATAAACAGAAACTGAGAAGTAGGCGAAACCTAACTTCACAAATGGGCGACAGCCGTCCGAAGGATGCGTCTGGCCAAGCTCGCATCTGCCGAAGAATGAGCATGCACTTGGTAGTGCTTCGAAAGGGTGTGCAGACTAGACCAAGTGGCAGCCTGACAGACCTGCTGAGCCGTAGCCCAAGAGGCACCGACAGCTCTGGTCAAGTGCGCCTTAATCCCCGGCAGGGGAGGCACCTGAGAACATTGGTAGGCATCGGATATGGCCGACCTAATCCAACGAGGTAGGGTCGGTTTAGAAGCCGAGAGACCCTTGTGCTGACCTGTGGTCAGCACAAAAAGAGAGGTGCACCGCCTAAAAAAACAGCGGTGCGTGACACAGAGCCGGAGCGTCCGCACCAAATCTAAAGCATGCAACGCTTTCTCAAAGCGATGCACAGGGGCCGAACAAAGGGAGGACAATGAAATGTCCTGGTTAAGGTGGAAAGGAGACACCACCTTAGGGAGAAGGCCCGGAGTCGGACGGAGAACCACCTTGTCTTGGTGAAAAAAAACAAAAAGGGTGGCTCCGAAGAGAGCACAATCAAATCAGAGACTCTCCTGAGAGAAATTATGGCCACCAGAAAGACCACTTTCTGTGAAAGACGAAACAACGAAACCTCCCTAAGAGGCTCAAAGGGGGGTTTCTGTAAGGCCATGAGGACCAGATTAAGGTCTCAGGGATCCAGAGACCGCCGGTAAGGCGGAATGATGTGAGATGCGCCCTGCATGAAGGTGCGCATCTGGGCCAGCCGGGCGATACGCCGCTGGAACAACGCTGACAGAGCCGAGACCTGTCCCTTGAGGGAATTGAGGGACAGTCCTAGCTGCAGGACGGACTGTAGAAAGGACAGGATGGTCGGCAAGGAAAAACGGCCAAGGAGCATGGCCGGAAGAACGACACCAGGACAGGAAAATTCTCCAAGTCCTGTGGTAAATCCTGTCCGAGGAAGACTTCCGAGCCTGAGTCATAGTGAGATGACCTCGGAAGGAATGCCTGAAGCCGTAAGGATTCAGGGCTCAAGAGCCACGCCGTCAATCTGAGAGCCGCAGAATTCTGGCGGAAAACGGACCTTGTGAGAGAAGGTCTGGCCGGTCCGGGAGATGCCACAGCACCTCTACGGACAGACGGAGCAGGTCTGGGAACCAAGCTCGCCTGGGCCAGTCTGGAGCAATGATTATGACCCGACGGCCCTCCATTCTGATCTTGCGCAGGACTCTTGGCAAGAGAGCTAGAGGGGGAAACACGTAGGCCAGACGGAACTGGGACCAATCTGGAACCAGCGCGTCCGCTGCCAAGGCCTGAGGATCGTGGGAGCGAGCCACGTAAACCGGACCTCGTTGTTGTGCCGGGATGCCATTAGATCCACTTCCGGAGTGCCCCACCTGCTAAATTGACCGGAACACTGCCGGATGCAGGGCCCACTCGCCGCTGTCCACGGTTTGACGGCTGAGATAATCTGCCTCCCAGTTTTTTACGCCTGGGATGTGGACTGCGGATATGGTGGACTTTGAGTCCTCCGTCCACTGAAGGATACGTTGAACTTCCAACATTGCTAGGCGGCTGCGAGTCCCGCCTTAGGTGATTGATGTAGGCAACTGCTGTCGCGTTGTCTGACTGGACTCGAATGTGCTTGCCCGCCGACAGGTGGTGAAAAACTACGAGAGCTAGGAGTACAGCCCTGATTTCCAGCACATTGATCGAGAGGGCTCATTCGGACGGAGTCCAAGTGCCCTGTGCTCGGTGGTGGAGAAACACTGCTCCCCAGCCGGATAGACTGGCATCCGTGGTGAGAATCACCCAGGACGGGGCCAGAAAAGAGCGTCCCTGGGACAGAGAGAGGGGCCGAAGCCACCACTTAAAGAGAGCTCCGGGTCTGTGGCGACAGAGCCACCAGCCTGTGCAAGGAAGAGGTTCCTTGTCCCAACAGCGGAGAATGTCCAGCTGCAGGGGACGCAGATGGAACTGGCAAAGGGAACCGCCTCCATTGACGCCACCATCTGACCCAGCACCTGCATGAGGTGCCTGATGGAATGACGGCGGAGCCTCAGCAGAGAGCGAACCGCCAGATGAAGGGACTGCTGTTTGACTAAGGGCAGCTTCACAAGTGCCAGCAGAGTCTCGAATTGCATCCCTAGGTACGTAAGTTCCTGGGTCGGGGTCAGAGTGGACTTGCAAGCGCGGCGAGAGTGAGCGAGACACTCCGCTGAGAGTGAGCGAGACACTCCGCTGAGAGTGAGCGAGACACTCCGCTGAGAGTGAGCGAGACACTCCGCTGAGAGTGAGCGAGACACTCCGCTGATAGTCTGCACTGGATGAAGCCCTGACTAGAAGGTCGTCCAGGTAAGGAATCACTACCAACCCCTGGAGGAGCAGAACCGCAACCACTGCTGCCATGACCTTGGTGAATACACGAGGGGCCGTGGCTAACCCCAAGGGGAGAGCCACGAATTGGAAATGTTCCTCTCCGATTACAAAACGTAGCCAACGCTGGTGTCAAACTGCGATTGGCACATGCAGATAGACATCTCTGATGTCGATGGATGCTAAGAAATCTCCTTGGGTCATTGACTGATCGCAGAGATTCCATGCAAAATTGCCGCACCTGAACATGCTTGTTGAGAAGCTTGAGATCCAGGTCGGAAAGCACCGTCCTTTTTGGGGACTAGGAAGAGATTTGAGTAGAAATCTCAGAACCGTTCCCAGTCGGGAACTGGTACAATTACTCCATTGGCCTGCAAGAATGCCACGGCCTGTGAGAAGGCGGCGGCCTTGGAGCAGGGGGGAGTTGACAGACAAAATCTGTTTGGCGGGCTGGATAGAATTCTATTCTGTAGCCGTGGGAGATGGTAACCCATACCCACTGATCGAAGACGTGTTGAAACCACACGTCGCCCAAGAGGGAGAGCCTGCCACCGACCAAGGACGTTACTGGCGCGGCCAGATAATCAAGAGGAGGCTGCCTTGGTGGCAGCAGCTGCTGCCGACCTAGGACGCGGCTTCATGCGCCAGTTGGTTTACGGACCTTGGCTGAGTTAGTGGACGAGGCCGAGGGCTTAGAGGACGACCAGTTAGAGGAACGAAAGGAACGAAACCTCGACTGGTTCCTGCCCTGGACAGGTTTCCTGGGTTGTGGCATGGAAGTACTCTTCCTGCCAAAAGCTTCCTGAATAATTTCATCCAGTTGTTCACCGAATAGACTGGTCCCAGCAAAAGGGAGTCCAGCAAGGAACTTCTTAAGAAGCATCTGCCTTCCACTCTCGAAGCCACAGGAACCTGCGGATAGCGAGGGAAGTAGCCGAGGCCACCGCAGTGCGGTGACAGTCTCCAGCATGGCAGACATGGCATAGGATGAAAAGACTGAAGCCTGGAAGTTAAGGCAACCATTTCAGGCATAAAGTCCCTGGTGAGGGAATGCATCTCCTCCCGAGAAGCAGAGATGGCTTTGAGAGCCCGCACTGCTGCAAAACATGGGGAGAACGAGGCCCCTGCCGCCTCATATATAGATTTGGCCAGAAGGACAACCTGGCGGACAGTGGGATCCTTAGAGAGGTGCCGTCAGCCACTGATACAACTGTCCGGGCTGAAGTCTAGACACCGGAGGGTCCACCCTTGGTGAATGAGCCCACTCCTTGACCACCACTGGTGGAAGGGGGAAACAGTCATCAGAACCACGCTTTGGAAAGCGTCTGTCAGGACAGGCTCTGGGCTTGGTCACAGTGACCTGAAAGCTGGAGTGGATAAGGAACACACTCCTTGTTCTCTTAGGCAAGGTATACTGATGCTTTTCTGCCAGAGAGGGGTGCTCCCCTGATACAGGCGGATTGAGGTCCAGTACAAATATAATGGACGCAATCAAATCATTAGCATCTGCGTCACTTTCGGACAGATCAATGGGGTACATGAGAAGCGTCCGAGCCCCCAGTAAAGGCATCCTCCTTGTCCTGCGAGTCAGCTCGTGAACCAGAGCCGCGGGGCGAGGAGGGAAAGGGGACCCTGCGTCTCCATTTTAGGAGGACGGGGTCTGAGACCAGATGAAGAATCCTCTGTGAGCTTTGCTGAGCGAGCCGTAGCAGCAGAAGCGCCCTGAGGAGGGGGCTGATGCATGCTCAGCAGTGTCCGGGACATCTGTCCCCTGGAAAGAAGGATTCTACCCAAGCCGGGGGTTCAGCCACCGGAGCCGGAGCAGCCGGAGGGACCACTGGGGATGAGCCTCCAGGCTGAGGCACCACTATGTTAGAGCATCACAATGTGGTTATGTGCTCGGTACAGGCAGTACGAGCCTACAGCAGTGCATAATAAGAACAGCCTTGCAGCCCTGCTCTGA
Organism: Anomaloglossus baeobatrachus; assembly: GCF_048569485.1. Classification (NCBI taxonomy): domain Eukaryota; kingdom Metazoa; phylum Chordata; class Amphibia; order Anura; family Aromobatidae; genus Anomaloglossus; species Anomaloglossus baeobatrachus. The sequence continues at coordinate 176,879,256 of NC_134361.1, forward strand.
TATGAGACATGCTGCAGAAGTGGGGGCTCTGTCCAGGATGACCCCCAGCAGAGTATATAAACAGAGTATATAAGCAGCTGCACAACCGGAGGTTGTGGCTTGCCAGACCGTTTAACATAGGGACATCTCTGTGCCCTCCAGATCCCCCAGCCCAGGCCCCCATTTGTCACAATGTGTTATGCAGACATTGAGAACGCTGAGAAAATGGCGTCCGCAGCGAGGAGAGGGGGCGGGGCCTACTGTGAGAGAGGCAAATGAGGCATACAGGGGAGGGAATCTTTCCTCAGTGAGGAGTGTCCTTCCCTGTGCTGAACAGCCGCTGGGCGGAGCCACACTGTCCCACTGCACTGACTGACATGCAGGGGAAGAGAATCGAAACTAGGCCTCAGGCGAAGCCAGAGCCTAGATTTAAACATGCGGCCAGCGTGCAGGCACCATCGGCGCGGTTCTCCAGTGAAAACTGGAGAACCAGCCGGAAATGTTAACACAGTTATATAACACACTCTCCCCAATATATAAAGTACAAGGGACCCCAGGAAAGACCACCGTCTGTGGTAATAACGTCTCAGTACTTAGCTTGTGAGACGCAGGTGCCAGGTCCCTGGGGGGTGATTGCTCCGTCCGTCAGGATCCTGAACAGGGCTGCGGATGGAGACCGGTCTCCTGCAAAGCAGTGAGAACCGTGATGGCTCCCACTTCAAGCCAGAGCCCGAGGGGTGGTGAAGGAGCGCGGCATGTGAAGGCTCCAGCCCTGAAATCAACCTTAACAGCACCGCCGACACAGTGGGGTGAGAAGGGACATGCCGGGAGTCCAGATTGGACCCGCTTTTCTTCCAAATCTTTGAAATCAAAAATCAAAAATCAGAGGATGCATGTGTGTGTGTGACCTCCTGAACACAAAGCATTGAACTGGTTGGATTTGTCATCCGGGGAGTGTATATGCTCGGAGGGAGGAGCTACACTTTTAGTGTAGTACTTTGTGTGTCCTCCGGAGGCAGTAGCTATACACCCATGGTCTGGGTCTCCCATAAGGAACGATGAAGAAATGAACATCTGTCTATGCTGAGTGGTGCTGACAGGAGCAGTGGACATGTCACACTGTTTGTGCTTTCCAATATATCTGTTGTATGTCTTCCCTCTGCATTTGTGTATTGCATCATTTGACCTCTTTCACCCCTGTGCACTGTCTCTTCCTTGTTGTGTGCTGTATATTGGTATCTGGTGTTGTGTTTCTTGAGCTGTGTTCACTATGTAGTGTCTCCCCTGTGTGCTGTGTGTGTTTACACTATATTGTCTCTTGTAAGCTGTTGTGACTATAATTGGATGTCTCGTCACTCGCCACAACATCACTCAAGGCAAAACGATGTCAGGCAAGGCCAGACATTCTCGGCCACTCCTCCTTACTGCTCCGGGACATCGCAAATTTGTAAGTTAAAACACCAACGCCTCATTATACCTGGATGTGGTATGGGTAGCACAATGTTAGACTGGGAACAGAATTGTGCTCACTTAGCCCACAATTTGGGTCCGCCTGCACTGTTGTCTCTGGTTAACATGGCTATGATGTGGGTGCGAACTGCAGCTGTGCAACTGACAGTGCTGCAGTGCATTGTGGGATATGGTTACAACTGCAAATGGCAATTATGTATGTAGGTATCACATAAGACAGGGGTCCCAAACTCCAGTCCTCAAGGCCACCAACAGCATGTTTTCAGGATTTCCTTAGCATTACACAGATGATAATTTTAAATACCTGTACAGTTGATGATGCAAACACCTGTGCATTGCTAATGAAATCCTGAAAACATGGACTGTTGGTGGGCTTTGAGGACTGGAGTTGGGGAACACTAACATAGGACACTGAGTGCTGTATGTACGTCACATAGGAGGCACTGAGACTGCTGTATGACGAGGGGCATAACGGTCGCGGTCACAAAGCGCAACAGGGTTGTGCAGGAGCAGCGCCAGCCGAAACCAGTGGCTATTTCAGCTGGATGCTACTTTATTCTGTAATAGCACAGTATTGCAGTATATAGTGAAAATCTCAGTCTCCTATGGAGTGCAACCTATGGCTGAACTTCACAGGGGACCTGAGATGACAGCAACAGATCTCTCCAGCATCCCAGCTCCTGAGCCCCCTCCACAAGTAAGGGAGTCCTCCCCAGGACATGAATAATGGATCGATTTTCGGGAAGGAATCTGGAATAAAATATGGAGATCAACTGAGAGGTTGGAATTTTAAGCACCAGCTCTAACATGGTAAAGGCAGACGAGTTCCAGGGTCTTGAACTCTTTTTGGAGGACCTTTCGTGTAAATACAGAGAAGCTATATTATAAAAAAGACCTACAAGCCTCCATAGACAGACTTTCCCATTACAGAGGTAGGAGATGGCAGTTGTTACTGATGAGATTCTATGTAGATAGAAGAGTGAGGCGCTAGAGGCGGAAGGAGGAACTACAGGTAGAGCTCAGCCCCTCTCCTATGTACATAGAATCTCATCAGCACCAGCTTCCATCTCCTAACTCAGTAATGGGAAAGTCGTCAGTGAATATAGATGTTACATTACACTTGAGACTTTTGATAATGACCAGAGATGAATGGATGCGTTTATGGTCGGGTTTAGCCAGACATTAGTTAAAAATTAAATTTTGGGACCTGAACCCCATAAGTCAATGAGGACCCAAAATAATGGTCTTGACTCAAGTAACGAGTATATAATGAGTAAATGTTTGAATCCGGCTGCCCCATCAGCAACACGTGGTCATTAATGGTGCCAGGTGTTGGACTCCCACCAAGATTCTCATTGAGGATGTTTTCTATAGATAGATCATCAATACCCTATGTCCGGACAACTCCATTAATCTTGACTTATGAACTCACCGTTTAGCAATGTTACAGGGTCTGTGGAAACGTAAAGTATTGGACGCAGAAATTTCTACACCACAGGGTAGTCGATGCTGCGGGCATGGAGGAGGGGGTGTTGCGGCTCAAGAGGGTCAGTGTGCGGAGTGTCGGCAATAATGCTGCAGAGCCATTGATCTGCCGGTGGGCTCGGAAGAGGGGGTGTCATAGCTCAGTGTGCCGCAGCGGAGGGTCGGCGATACTGTGGGCTCATGGGGTGTCGTGGACCATTGATCTGCCGGCGGGCTGCTTTGAATCTCCCGCAGTTGATGAGAAGGCCTCAGCGTGTGCGCAGATCGACGCGATGGACTTCAAGAAAATGGCCGCGGAGTCCTATCTGCGCACGCGCCGCCTCCGTGGGCATTTTCTTGAAGTCGATCTCCTCAAGTGCGGGAGATTCAAAAGCAGCCCGCAGTACGCCGGCAGATCAACTGGTGCTTGCTGACGCAATACCCCCACGAGCCCGCAGAATTGCCGACCCCGCGTCACCACTGCCACCCCGGTAAGCCATATGCGGTGTATAAGATGCACCCCATTTTTCCCCGTTTGGGAGGGGGAGGGGTGAGTGCATCTTACAACCGGAAAAAACGGATTTTTGTGTACTCACCGTAAAATCGTTTTCTCTTAGCCATCATTGGGGGACACAGGACCATGTGTGTTATGCTGCCTATCCATAGGAGGACACTAAGTAGATGCAAAAAGCATTAGCTCGTCCTCTGCAGTATACACCCCCTGGCCGGGCCAGGCAACCTCAGTTTTAGTACACAAGCAGTAGGAGAAAAAAATAGTAAAAACTTATCTCAACGGAGGAACATGAGAAAAAAAAGAGTCATAACCAAATAAGGTACTGAGAGAACCAAGGCCCAACAGGGCAACAGGGTGGGTGCTGTGTCCACCAATGATGGCTAAGAGATAACGATTTTACGTTGAGTCCATAAAAATCCGTTTTTCTCTGACGCCTCATTGGGGGACACAGGACCATGGGACGTCCTAAAGCAGTCCATGGGTGGGAAAAATAAAAGAAGACAACACAACCCAAGGACTAGGAACCAGTCCCAGACAGCCTGGAGCGTCTACTGAGAGAGGTGCTCTACTGCCGTTTGCAGAATTTTCCTACCCAGATTTGCCTCAGCTGAAACCTGGGTATGGACTCTGTAATGCTTTGAAAAAGTATGTAGGCTAGACCAGGTCGCAGCCTTACACACCTGTTCCACTGAAGCCTGATGCCGAATGGCCCACGAAGCGCCAACTACTCGCGTGGAATGAGCCTGCAGCCCACTAGGAATGGGCTTGAGTTGCAAGCGGTAGACTTCCTGGATCGCAGAGCGAATCCAGCGAGCCATTGCTTTTTGAAGCTGCCTGTCCCTTCTTAGGCCCTTCAGGAATGATGAACAAAGAGTCCATTTTCCTAAAGGGGGCTGTCGTGGATATGTAATATCTGAGAGCTCTGACGAGGTCTAACGAATGCAGAGACCTTTCCACCCTATGAACTGGGTGTGGACAAAAGGAAGGCAGAACCATGTCCTCGTTCAAATGAAACGGGGTAGGAACCTTTGGAAGAAAATCCAGAAGGGGGCGCAGAACCACCTTGTCCTGGTGAAAGATCAGAAAATGCTCGCGGCAAGAGAGTGCTGCCGGCTCCGAAACCCGTCTGATGGACGTAATTGCCACCAGGAATGAGCAAGAGAGGATTCCTTGAGAGGTTCAAAGGGAGCCCTCTGGACACCGTCCAGAACGAGATTGAGGTCCCATGGGTCCAGCGGCCGTTTGTACAGGGGAACTAGATGGGAAACGCCCTGGAGGAAGGTCTTGACTTGCAGTTTTTGAGCCAGGCGGCATTGGTAGAAGATTGAGAGCGCGGAGACCTGCCCTTTAAGGGAACTGAGAGCCAACCCCGCTTGCAAGCCAGACTGCAGAAAGTCGAGAATTTTGGGGATGGCCGGAGTCATAGGCTGGACGTTAGTTTCCCTGCACCATGAAAAGAAGATTTTCCACGTACGGTGGTCAATGCGGGAAGAAGCAGGCTTTTGGGCGCTGATCATGGTGGAGATAACCGCGGGGGAGAATCCCGCTCTTGTTAATACCCAGGTCTCAATGGCCATGCCGTCAGCTTCAGGGCTCTGGAGTTCTGATGGGAAATGGGCCCTTGGGTCAGCAAGTCTGGGATGTCTGGAAGGCGCCACGGTACATCTGCGAGCATTTGTACTAATTCGGCGTACCAGACGCGCCTGGGCCAGTCCGATGCTATCAGTATCACTCCCTCTGCCTTGATCTTCCTGATTACCCGCGGCAGCAGGGGTAGAGGTGGAAATATGTAAGGCAGGCGGAAGTGGTGCCAGGAGCAGACTAGAGCATCCGCGCCGATGGACTGCGGGTCGCGTGACCTGGCTATGAACGCGGGTACCTTTGCGTTCAACCTGGAGGCCATTAGATCCACGTCTGGTGTGCCCCAGCGAGTGCAGATGTGTAGAAAACACTTCTGGGTGGAGAGACCATTCTCCGGCGGCCAGGCCTTGGCGACTTAGAAAGTCTGCTGCCCAGTTCTCTACCCCCGGTATGTGTACCGCTGATATCACTGACCCCGTCGATTCGGCCCAGCTGAGGATCTTGTGGGCCTCGAGATAAGCCGATTTGCTGCGGGTGGCCCCCTGCCGATTGATATAGGCTACAGCTGTCGCATTGTTCAATTGGACTCGAATCTGACGACCCGCTAGCAGAGGGCAGAACCCCCTGAGCGCGAGGAAGATCGCGCGGATTTCCAGGATGTTTATGGGTAGGGAAGACTCCTGGGGTGTCCAACGTCCTTGAGCAGTCAGGACCAGCCAGTTCACAGGGAGAAAAGATCTCCCCTTCAATAGGGATGAGGACCGAAGCCACCAGCGGAGTGCATACCTGACTGAAGGCGTCAGGTGAAGATGTTTGTCCAGGGAGAAGGGGCTCTTGTCCCAGGCAGCTAGAAGGGCTAGCTGCAGTGGGCAGAGGTGCAGTTGAGCAAAAGGTACTGCCTCCATAGCCGCCACCATCCTGCCGAGCACCTTCATGCTGAATCGAATGGAGCGAGATGGAGGACGTAGAAGGCAGCGTACCGCTTGTCAAAGAGCGATCGCTTTGTCCTGAGGGAGATAGATCAAGCCCCGACGGGTGTCCAGGGACATGCACAGGAAGGTGATGGATCGTCCTGGGACCGGGGATGATTTGTCTAGATTCAGTAGCCACAGTAAGCGGGATAGGGTGTCCACGGTGATCTGTACGCTGGTTGAGCAGTCGCGGAAGGAGGGGGCCTTGATGAGGAGGTCGTCAAAGTAAGGGAGAACGACTACTCCCCTGGCGTGAAGGACGCTCATGGCGGCCGCCATGACTTTGGTGAAGACCCTTGGTGCGGTGGCAAGGCCGAAGGGTAGGGCTACGAATTAAAAATGGGAGTCCAGAACTGCGAAGCGGAGGAACTTTTGCTGATCTGGAGCGATGGGTATGTGCAGGTACGCGTCCTTGATATCTATGGAGGCGAAGAATTCCCCTGAGGCGGCAGCCCAGATGTGTTGAAAGAGCCGCATTCGACCTCCTACAATGAGTGTGCCTTCCGGGGCGCCAAAGGAGTCATGAGGGGGGAAAACGTCGTGGACGAGTCTCCCTAGTCCTGGACGAGTCTCCCTAGTCCTGGACTGTTTCGGTCTAGGCTGCCATGACGAAGTGGGTTTCGGGGAGAGCTGAGGTCGGTCGGTCCCTGCGTAGTCCGCGGCTAGTGGCGGGGGCAGAACGGGATGTCGACCAACCAAATGAATTCCGAAAGGAGCGGAACGAGGACTGTGGACGTCTGGTGAAGGTCGTCCTGGGCTTCAGCTGGGGAAGGGAGGTACTTTTTCCTCCCGTGGCGTCAGAAATGAGCTTGTCCAGACGTTCGCCAAACAATCGGTCTGGAAAAAAGGGAAGGCCCGTGAGAGACTTCTTGGAGGCAGAGTCCGCTCGCCATTGTCGGAGCCAGAGAGCTCTACGGATGGCTATGGTATTTGAGGCGGCAAAAGCTGCGCAGGTAGCAGCGTCAATGGAGGCCTGCATGAGGTACTCTGTCGCAACGGCAATTTGAGCTGTTACCTCTGTAACAGTATGAGGCAACTGGGATTCCTCAAGCGAAGTGTTAAGGGATTCTGCCCCGACTGAGATCGCCTTTGCGACCCACACAGAGGCAAAGGAGGGCGAGAGGGAGGAACCCGCAGCCTCAAAGGCAGAGCGGGCAAGGTGCTCCACCTGTCTGTCTGTAGGGTCCTTGATGGAGGAACCATCGGGTAAAGACAGGAGCATTTTTGTGGCAAGGCGGGAGACCGGGGGGTCGACCGAGGGCGGATCGGCTCAGCCCTTAGGGGCAGGTGAGGCAAAAGGGTACCGGGACTCCATGAGTTTATGGTTACCAACGCGCCTGTCAGGCTTCTTCCTTTGCTTTGTGAGGATATCCTGAAACTCTGGGTGATCAGCGAAAACCTTTTTGGGGTTTCCTTGACCTCTTAAAGGAGACCACATGGTCAGTGGTAGTGGATGGGGGATCCTCCACATGCAGAGTTTGGTTGATTGCTGCTATAAGGGAATCTATTGCAGTTTGATCATCTGGGGAGGGTGAAAGCAAGGAATCATCCTGGTACAAACAGCATTCTCCCTCCTCCAGCTCTTCAGAAGACGTGGAGCATGTGGGAGAGCCTGACCTGTGTGCTCCCGAGGGAGAGCCATGGGGGCCATGAGAGAGTGCTGGAGACACCCGGCCGTGTGCTCTTTTCCCGATCCCTGCAACCGGTGAAGCATGGGCCCAGATTACCTCAGAAGAATCCTCCATAGGGGTATCCTCAGGCTGCGTTCCGTCCAGGGGCCCAGAAGGGTGTGGTGGACGACATTATATAGCCAGCACCAGGTTCTGTGACAGTTTTTCCATGGATTGGGACAGAAACTGTGCCCATTCCGGTAGGCTGGGAGCCCTAGGCTCTGGGCTGACGGTTGCGGCAGCGGTGGTGGCGGGGGGGGGGGGGGTGGTCTTGGGGGGCTATAGGGGCACAGGAGTCACAGAGAGAAGAGGTGTGTTTACATGGTAGCTCAGCGTGGCAGGCAGTGCAGGCTGAATAATAGACTATGTGAGCCTTAGCACTCTTAGTACCCTTGAGTTCTACATGTTCCTAATAGGAGTATGCCAGGAGGGGGAGCAATGATATGCAGAGCTACAAGTGAAGCAAGGATTTTATTTGCTTCGGTGTACCTCACCAGAATCAGCCGATGGCCCTGCGTCCTCAGGAAGGAGTCTCTGTGGAGATCTTCGCGCGTTTTCCTGGGGGGGGCAGGGCTTAGCGCTAAAAGAGCACCAAGAAGCAGTCAGTGTGCCCCCCTGCTGTCGGCATTAAAAAAAAAACGGCGGGAGGGGAGCCGCTGTGACAGTTTTTCTCCCCCTCCCTCCAGTCAGCACACAGCTATCAGTAGATTATCTCTGCAGGAGTCCCTGTAATCAGCAAGGAACTCCCCCTCCTCCAGCCAGCACGCAGCTAGAGGGAATAAACACTGAGTTTATGAGCCCTGGGAGCCCTCCCCATGCCACCGTTAGATTATTTCTGCAGGATTCCCTGCAATCAGCAAGGGACTTTCCCCTCCTCCAGCTAGCACGCAGCTATGGTGGGAATAAAGACTGTAAATTCAGCAGTCCTGGGAGCCTTCCCTGCACTGTCTTTGTCCCTTTGTCTGGGAAACCAGTCAGGGGGGATCTCACTTTAACACTGCCTCAGTCCAAGCAGTGGAAATAGCAGAGTCAGCCTGCTGTGTCCGGCCACACAGGTGCAATGTATCAACTCAGAGCCTGCAAAGAGGGGCTGAGGAATTGTGCCTCTGCCCTGGGCTCTGGAAAATCGGTGTCTGTGGGACCCGTCGTCCAGTAAAAGGCAGCCCAGGATCCAGCGTCGCAGGAGGGGGTGCGTGGAGGCAACACTCCACGTTCCCGCCCATTGATGGTATTGGGAGATCGGTCCCTAAGGGAAACCGTCGCCCTCAAAAAATAACAAAACCTTGAAAGGATGTGCCTTCTACAGACACTAAGCTAAAACTGGGGTTGCCTGGCCCGGCCAGGGGGTGTATACTGCAGAGGAGGAGCTAATGCTTTTTACATCTACTTAGTGTCCTCCTATGGATAGGCAGCATAACACCCATGGTCCTGTGTCCCCCCCAATGAGGCGTCAGAGAAATACGGTATTTTGTTTAAATATTTGTCTGCGAGCCAAGTGCAGCCATCAAAAGAGTAAAAAAAGCCACATCTGGCCCGCGAGCCATAGATTCCTGACCCCTTACATAGGCTGGACTCACACGAGCGTATGGCATCGGATGCGATATGCTAATGCTGTGAGCAGAGTTCAATGCGACTGTAACCCGATCTTGCGATCGGGTCACAGCTGTGAAGCTGAGTGCGGGCGCTGCGGAGGAGAAAGAGGGGTTTATTCTCCCATCTCCATTGTCAGCCTGTGCGTATATCGCACTGCACTGTGATAACATCCGAGTGCAGTCCGATGTTTCTCTCGCACCCATTCACTTGAATGGGTGCGAGAGATATGGCTGTAGCAGAAAAATCGCAGCATGCTGCCGCTTTTCTCGCATCCAGAATTGGGATGCAATAAAAGCTGCCAAACTGCTCGCCCTCATTGCCTAACATTGGTCAAAGTGCAATGCGAGATTTTCTCGCATTGCACTCGTCAGATTTTCATGCTCGTGTGAGCGTACCCTTAAAAAAGGGAACCTGTCAACATATTTTTGGCCTATAAGCTGCGGCCACCACCACCGGGCTCTTATATAAAGCATGTTAGAATGCTGTATATAAGAACCCAGGCCGCTGTGAGAACATAAACACTTTATAATACTTACCGAACGGTCGCTCGGTTGGCCATATGGGCGTCTCGGTTCTCCGGTGCCAGCGCCGCCTCTTTTGGCCATCTTCGTTCTCCTCCTTCTCTAGCCGCGGTGCATAACAAGTCCGACGTCATCCACACTCGCCGGCATTCAGGTCTTGAGCAGGCGCACTTTGATCTCCCCTGAGCAGGGCAGCTCAAAGTATTGCAGTGCACCTGCGCATGACCGGCAAGTGTGTATGACGTAGACGCGTCATGCACACAGGCGTCAGAAAGAGGACGAAGATGGCCGAAAGAGGAGGCGCCGACACCGGACAACGGAGACGCCCATATAGTCAACCGCGCTACCGTTATTTAAGTATTATAAAGTGTTTATGTTCTCACAACGGCCTAGGCACTTATATACAGTATGGTAGAATGCTGTATATAAGAGCTCACTGGTGGTGGCCGCAGCTTATACGCCAAAAAAGTGGTGACAGGTTTCCTTTAAGATGTTGTCACAGATTCCAAGATTTTTGAGATTATTTAGTTGTGATGGTTGTTATAGTTGGTAACCTTCTCACCTCAGTTTTTGACCTTCCACTTGATTAGTATGAGTGCCCAGCAGTTCATTTTAGGCTTGAAACCCCCACCCCATTTTCTCCTCTATACGGTCAGTGCAGTTTGGTGGAAGTTGGTAGAGGTGCCAGCGTTACAACTCCAAAGTTATTAATCAAGGAAGAGGGGAGAAACAAAAAACAAAAAAAACAAAAAAAAAAAAAAAAAAAAAACGGATTTGTGTGTACTCACCGTAAAATCGTTTTCTCTTAGCCATCATTGGGGGACACAGGACCATGGTTGTTATGCTGCTTATCCATAGGAGGACACTAAGTAGATGCAAAGATGTTAGCTCCTCCCCTGCAGTATACACCCCCTGGCCCAGCCAGGCTACTTCAGTTTTAGTACACAAGCAGTAGGAGAACAAGTAACAAAAAAACGTGAGTGAATACTCATAACAAAAAAGTACTGAGACAAAAAAAAAAAGCTAAGGCCCAACAGGGCAAAAGGGAGGGTGCTGTGTCCCCCAATGATGGCTATCCTACCTAGCACTCTCATACTGAAATCGTATGGGAGCGAGAGGAGTACGTAGAGGGCAGTGTACCGCTTGTTGTAGAGCAGTCGCCTTGTCTTGAGGGGAAAATATCAAGCCCCGAAGAGTGTCCAGGGACATGCCCAGGGAGGTGACGGATTTTGACGGGACCGGGGATGATTTGACTGGAGTCAGAAGCCGCCCTCAGCGGGATAGGGTGCCCACAGAGATCTGCACGCTGGTTGAGCCCTTGATGAGGAGGCCATTCAAGCAAGGCAGAACAGCCACTCTCCTGGCGTGAAGGGCACTCATGGCGGCCGCCATGACCTTAGTTAAGACCCTTGGGTGCTGTGGCAGAGCCGAGGGTAGGGCCACAAATGAAAAAAAAAAAAAAGAAGTCCTGAACCGCGAAGCGGAGGAACTTTTGGTGAGCTGGAGCTATGGGTATGTGCAGGTATGCGTCCCTGATAGCTAGGGATGCAAGGAATTGTCCTTCGACCATAAAAGGTAATAATGGACCCTGGGAAGTCCATTCTGAATCTCCTTACGTGTACATGTTTGCTCAGGTGTTAGAGGTCCAGGATGGGACGAACTGACCCATCCTTTTTTGGGGACCACGAGAGGTTATAATAGAAGGCCTTGAACCTCTCGCCGTCCGGAACAGGTACCATCACCCCCGCCATTTGGAGGGAGTGGATCGCTGAGGAGAAGGCCTCGTGGTGTTTTGGAGCCTTTGGGGGGGGGGGGGGGGTTGAGAGAAAAGACTGACCAGGGGATCGGGTCCAGAATTCAATGTGGTAACCGGAAGACACAAGGTATCACACCCATTTGTGGTCTGAGGCGGCAGCCCAGATGGAGGACGACGAGACTCCTCGGTGTTTGTCTAGACTGCCAGGACGAGGTGAACTCGGGGAGGCCCTGCATGTCTAGTAAAAAACATCCTGGGCTAGAGTTGGGGGAGTGAGGTACTCTTTTCCTCCTGTGGCGTCAGACAAAAAAAAAAAAAAAAAAAAAAAAAAAAAGCCTGTCCAGACGATCAGCAAACCATCGGTCTGGAAACGAGCACTGTGAGAGGCTTCTTAGAGACAGAGTCCGCTCTCCATTATCGGAACCAGAGGGCCTTACGGGTGGCTATGGTATTTGAGGCGGCAATAACTGCGCAGGTAGCAGCGCCGAGGGAGGCCTGCATGAGGTACTCTGCCGCCGCAGCAATGTGAACTGTTACATCTGTGAGGGTCTGAGGGAATCTGGTAGTCCTGGTGCCTGTGCGACCCACACGGAAGGGGAGAGGGACCCGCGGCCTCAAGGCAGAGCGATCGAGCTGCTCCACTTGTCTGTCTGTCGGGTCCGTGAAGGAGGATCCATCAAGTAAAAGACAGGCGTGGTCCTTCAGGCAGGCGGAAGCCAGGTGAGGGTCCACCGAGGCCGGATCAGCCCAGCCCTTAGAGACAGCTAAGCCAAAGGGGTACTGGGACTTCATGAGTTTATGGATACCAAAGCGGCGTTAAAAAAAAAAAAAAAAAAAAAAAAAAAGGGATTTTGAGGTTTCTTCACCCTTTTAAAGGAGACCGCAGGGTCAGTAATAGTGGATGGGAGATCTTCCACATCCAGAGTTTTGGTTGATTGCTGCAATAAGTCCATCGCAGCTTGATCGCTCGGGGAGGTTCTAACCAAGGAATCATCCCGGTACAAACATCATTCCCCTTCCTCCGGCTCCTCAGAGACCGCGGAACATGTGGGAGAACCCCATCTGTGTACCCCAGAGGGAGAACCATGGGGGTCATACCCTTTTTCTGATCTGCAACCGGTGAAGCAGAGGGCTGATTCTTATCAGAAGGACCCTCTATAGGAGGTGTCATCAGGCTGCGTTCTGTCCAGGGGCCCCGAGGGGTGTGAGGACGATGTTGCATAGCCAGCACCAGGTTCTGGGAACTGTGCCCACTCCGGGGGACTGGAAGCCGTAGGCTCTGGGCTGGCAGCGGTTGCTGCGGTGGTGGCAAGCTACAGGGGCACCGGACTCACAGAAGGACGAGGTGCCATCATCCCCTAGTAGCTCAGCGTCTTATAGTTGTTGCTGTAGTTGTGCAGGGCATAAAACATGTGACTGCAGCCCCTGGCTGATGAGCCACAAACTGATTGTAATGAGGGAGCAATGCTCTGCATAGCTAATATGCCTAATATGCAAGTGAGGATATAACTCACCCAGAACACTGATAGCCCTTCCCTCCCCCCTCCTCCTGTGTCACAGTTCCTGTGGGAAGGAGGAAGCCAGCTCTGAGAGACGCCCACAGGCTCTGATCACAACAAGAGGGAGCAATGCTCTGCAGACCCTGTGTGAGGGGTGTGTGTGGCTTATCGAGTGTCGGAGGGGACGGGGCTTAGCTCTGACAAGAAGGCATGAGAAAATATAACAAAAAAACAAAAAATGGTAGGAAGGGACTCCCCTTCCCTCCTCTAGCCCTGCACAACAATGGTGGACAGAAAACCTCTATAGGTGTACCACAGCTGTGGCTGCACTGAGTCCTGGGAGCTCTCCCCTCCCCCCCACCACAGGTGGAATGCTCTGCAGGAGTCTGCAATCACAGCCCATGTGCATCCAGTCAGTGTGACCTTTGCTCCAATTTCCTGTCAGGGAGCCAGTGTGCAGATTCTGACGCCTGCTGTGCCCGGTCACAGAACGTGTATCAACTCAGACCCTGCCAGAGGGAGTGAGGAAGTTTTCATCTGCTCTGGAAAAATTGGAATGATCTCACCTCAGCTCCTGTGGAGATGGCAGTCTGATGCCTGGTCACACTTGGTGCAGAACGTGTATCAACTCAGAGCCTGCAAGAGGGGCTGAGGAAGTTTTCATCTGCTCTGGGCTCTGGAAAATCAGTGCCATGAGACCTGTCGTCCAGTGAGTAACATCCCAGGATCCAGCGTCGCAGGAGGGGTACAGGGAGGCAACACTCCGCGTTCCCGCCTGTTGATGGTTTTGGGAAATCGGTCCCCGAAGGAACAGTCGCCCTCTAAAAACAAAAATTTCTTGCTGCAGTAGTCTGCAGAGATGTGCCTCCTATAGACACTAAGCTAAAACTGAAGTAGCCTGGCTGGGCCAGGGGGTGTATACTGCAGAGGAGGAGCTAACATCTTTGCATCTACTTAGTGTCCTCCTATGGATAAGCAGCATAACACCCATGGTCCTGTGTCCCCCAATGAGGCGTCAGAGAAAAAGGGGCTAAAATACATAACAGGAAATTAATAAGGCCGTAGGATTTATTCAATATACTTTATTGTTTACATCCAAGTCAATAGCAATAAACTCTTAATATCTTCCTTGAGATAAAATGGATGTTACCAGCGACAATGCACATGATTCTGAACTTTAATAGCCGTACAAATATAATTCACTACTAGGAGATTCTGGGTGAGGTTGTTGGCACCTTCACATATAGATACTTGTATACTTCGGAGACCACCTGATGTCAGGAAAAAGAAGAAGATGCAGACGACATCTCACAAAGCCTTAGAGAGTAGACGTGGGAGGTCATGGGGGTTTTCTACTATTTAGCAAACATGTCAAGATTCTAAAGGCAAGCACAACAGCTTTATGGCCATTTATGAGAAGTGTGGGTTTATGGTCTGACCTATGTTCTTACGATTCTAGTTCACCAAAGTACAAGAAGTGTCCCGTACTATAACGGAGGGTGGGGTCACCGTACTTTTGCCCTGTTTGCACACAGTTAAATGGGAAAGAAGACATGAAATTAAAAAAGGGAATGAATATTGGGGGAAGTTAAAAAGTTAAAATGAACACTTTTGCACAGTGACAGCACTGGAGTCATTGGACAGAAGAGGGACCTGTCGGCTGCAGAGTTACTTTACTCGTTGCACGTGTACAAACACTGCAGGATGTTGGATACTGAGCGGTAAAATCTTTAAGGACTTGCATCAAACTTGGCGAAGATGAAAATAGATCATTTCTTTTATGTCGTGCAGCAAATACCCTACACTGGAGTGGATGCGGACGTCTGGGGACCTGGTCAATACACCCAGGTGACTGGGACCCACTGGGAGGAGGCACATGCTGCATCAAGAGCCCCCAGTAGATCTTGGACGGTTTGCTCCACGTCGTTGTTAACCAGAGTTAGGTCGAAGAATTGCGCGTAGCGAGCCCGGAGAGCCTCTGAATCGGCACGCAGCTTTTCCAGTGCATCAGACTGTAGAGAAAAGAACGTAAACAGAAAAGGGTCAATGCAAAAAGAAAAGTACAACACGTGCATTCAAAAGGTAAGCGAAAGTCAGAGAGCCTACACCCAAGTCCAGGTCCATATTCTGTGACCATCAGATGGGAACCAGAGCACCGCCTCTTACCTCCTGGCATCTCTAGCTCTTCTTTTTATTACGACGTCACATTGATGATAGGTTTCCAGGCTTGCTAATCAAAAGGGGAGCTAGGGATGCCATCCAATAACTGGCAGTTCACAGACCTCATTCCAATGGCCACAGATTAGTGACCTGGCCACTGGCCTGGATCCTGCAAATCGATTCCCACCCTCTCTACAGCTGAGCCATTGAACTCACTCTATACAATGTGCGGAGCGGTGTTCTGGCTTTGTACAATGCAATTGCCGAGTCATGTAAGACTGCCAGGCTATCCCAAGTATAGGTTATTAACCACCTTCAACCCCAGGCAATGTTTTGGTGATGATGTCACGGGGCCTCCGATGGTAGCGTGGAACAGCACGATCTCCACCGTAGGCATTTAAATTGCGCTGTCACATTTTGAAAGCACAATCTAAGTGGCAAGAAGGCGCAGGTGGATCGCGGATCCACCAGTGTCTAATAGCCCCACACGTCTGCTGATCAAATCAGACATAAGCGGGATCACCGCTACATGACCAATGACATACCAGTAAGTCAATAGTCGTGAAGGGGTTAATAGACATTGTCCAGGATTGGAAAAACATGGCTGCTTGAAAGAAGAAAGAAGAATGGGGTGGGGAAGAAAAAGGGGAAAAAGGGGAAGGGTAGCATAACTAATAAGTCATCAAAATGGCAAACATAATGGGCCAAGTAACTTTGCCTCTAAAATGATTTTGTTTCACGTCCCTACGGCACGGTCTGTTCTATGGTTGGGGTGTCTGAAACTCTGGTCTAAGTAACTCTCAAAACGTGCATCCAAACAAGTGAAAGATGGAGCAGCCATCACTGGGAAGTGCACGATGCATCTAATATGTTGGTTTTCTGATTGAGTTAATAGTAAAACAAAAACCTTTTTCTTAGAAATATGTCAAGATCAGAATGAGAGCTGTATAGGGCTGTGGTCAGGATGACCATCTTGGCATGTTCTCCTGGCTTCTTGTGCACTGGGCCTCTATTCTCAGTGTTCTCTATGCAGTGTGAATATTTCAATAGATAAATATTATGAACCATTAGTGTTACATTGGTTTATAAAAGAAAAAAGAAAAAAAAGAAGTCACCTTGTCAGTGTCAGTGGGAGATATGAAGACAATGAATGGTGCTAGTTCTGCCGTACGAACCATCTTTAGAGTCTAAAAAATAAGAATAACTGTGATTATTAGATCAGTTGAAAACCAGGATATTAATATAGATGATAGAAATTCAATTCAAAATTGGATTGTACAACCCAGCACTGTATATACGATCACACGATCAAGGCTCGGAGCTGAGGAACCATTTCATTTTTTTGCCATTTAATCAGAGAGCATAATGTAGGGACAGAGACCCCGATTCCATGGATTGGTCACTTAGCAGCTTGCTGTAGGTTCAATATAATCAGTGTTTTATCAGCAAGAGATCATCACAGCAGGACTAGGTGTCATATGCAAGACCGTCCCGCTAATTTGTGTAACCCCGCCTTAACCACTGATTGGCAGTTTTGCCTTTGCAGAGTGTGCACAGGAAGCAGCCAATCAGTGGCGTGGGCGGGGTTATACACAACTCAACATTATGAGCGCTGATACAGAGAAATCACGGATTCTATTAAAACTGCACTAAGCAGTCCAGTAAGTAGTGTAATCAGTTTACCCTGCCTTTCTGCAACTTCTCTATCACACTCTTTGCTCTGCTCAAAGGGGAGACCAGCGATAAGGAAAAAAAAAAAAAAAATTGGGTGATTTTTGACAATAGGTGCACCTTAATCTCCTGCCAAGTCCCTTGTAATATATACATGGGGACTTTGTAGATTTACGGCTTAGTGCTCACCTGTGGCTCTATGTCAAGTACGGATACTTTTCCATCATTATGAATATCCTTTATAGTCTGGATCTTTGTCCCAAACATGTATCCACTAAAGCTACCAAACTCCAAAAACTGATTTTCGGAGATTCCTTGGCTCATTTCTTCCACAGAGACAAAATGATATGAGGCTCCACTTTCTTCTCCACGTTTTGGAGGACGTGATGTATCTTGAAAATGAAGAAAAAAAAAAAAATAAAATACAAATTTAGCTCAGTCAGTCAGTCAGTCAGGTCATGTGAAGGCTTGTTTTTTTTTTTGTGTGAAACGGCAAACAAACAAAACAAAAAAAAAAAAAACAAACATCGCTCAGACCGGGAGAAATGTTCATCTCTTGTAACCTGCAGTACTCTGCTACTTGTTACACGACCTGAGTCATCTGAACTACAGGCGTTATCACATCATGTGACTTCCGGTAGCAGCCGGTGAGTAAAGTTTCACCACAACTTAAAATGTGAAAGCGCCATTTGACAGCTTCATTTAAGGGATTAACAGGCACGGGCAAATCGCAGATCCAGTCGTGCCTGCCAGGCACACGTCAGCTATACAAACCAGCTGACATGTGCGCGGATCGCTGCAGGCTGCCTGCAGCAGCTGGCGGGGATAAACAGTATTACTGTTAGGACGTAATATTACTGCCCGCAGTTGTTAAGGGGTTAAATTTGCAGCATTTTATTGTTTTGTTTACAGCTTGTTGACTTGGAGACCGACCACCACTGCTATACAGTATGGCCACCCATATCCTGTCCACCGCCATTAACTTGAGAACGGCGGCAGCTATAGTATAGACGTGGTGTCTAGGTATAGTAAATTAGCCATGTGCTATGTAATGAAACCACCTATAGCGCCACCTGGTGGAAAACAACGGAGTTAGCATTTTTATCTCGAAAACGGAACCAGATAGAGAAAAAAAGTGAATTACAAAGTTGTAGGGCATCATCAATTCAATATGAATCGACACCTTGCATACAGAAATGCTATGATTAGAACGTGTAAAACTCACAAGGCTGCAGACGTGAAGCGATACCTCATGGAGACCTTCCTACAAGTCATTGGGTATGGTGGTTGTGTGGAGTGGCCTCCACACTCACCTGACCTGACCCCATTGGACTTCTTTCTGTGAGGTCACATCAAACAGCAGGTGTATGCGACCCCTCCACCAACATTGCAGGACCTACGACGACGCATCACAGATGCTTGTGCAAACGGGTCACCTACCATATTGCACAACGTGCAGCAAGATACAGTATGCTGTCCAGAGTCCAGATGTGCATTGCAGCTGATGGCCACTTTGCGCATCAAAGTTACATGGAGCGCCGTATGCGTGACCAACATTCAATGTTTTGGGGGGGGGGGGGTCCTGGGTTTCATATCATAGCATTTCTGTATGCAAGGTGTTGATTTGTATTGAATTGATGATGCCCTACAACCTTGTAATTCACTTTTTTTCCTCTATCTGGTTCCATTTTCGAGATAAAAATGCTAACTCCGATGTTCTCCACCAGGTGGCGCTATAGGTGGTTTCATTGCGTACCACATGGCTACTTTACTATACCTAGACACCACTTCTATGCCTATAGCTGCCGCTGTTCTCAAGTTAATGGCTAGGATATGGGTGGACACACTGTATAGCAGAACAAGCACAGTGATTCCATGCTGCAAAGCGGTTTAGCCAGGATCACTGGATCGCAGCATTACTGGCCAGCTTCAGCGCAGTGCTTCAAGCTAAATCACAGCGATGGTCGGTTTCCTCGACAATGAGCTGTAAACAAAAATATTCATATCTTGACAGTGATTTGCAAAAGTGATTGTTTTTACACTTTCCAGCACTTGTTTTTGCTTCCATTTTTCATGAGCTGAACTCAAGGATCTAAGGCAGGGGTCTCAAACACGCGGCCCGCGGGCCGCATGCGGCCCTTCAGGTGGCTTCTTGCGGCCCGCTGACCCGTGGACCCGGTAAAGATGGCGACCGGTGCAAGAGGCCGCAGCCTCCAGCTATCTATTTCAGTTTACAGTTTTGCCTTTGCCGGGCACAGTAAAGTTCTCGCTGCAGAGCACAATAACAGCCGCCTGCCAATCAGAGGCAAGCACCTGCTCCATATGACCTCAGATGCTTACCTGTGATTGGCCAGTGGCTGTTGTGCAGTGAGAACTGCTCTGAGTGCTCTGCACGCGCCGGCAGAAAGTTCAGCAGTGACAGGCAGGAGCTGTGATCATTATCGGGTCCACATGCCTGCGTGCTGCTGAGCCAACGGAGGATAGGTGAGCAGAATGTTTTTGTGTGTTTCTGTGTGTTTCTGCCGCTGGCTGAGCCTGCACAGGGTGTGTGTGTGTGTGTGTCAGCTGAGGCTGCACAGGGGGTGTGTGTGTGTATGAGTGTGTGTGTTTCTGCTGCTGGCTGAGGCTGCACAGTGTGTGTGTGTGTGTGTGTGTGTGTGTGTGTGTGTGCGCGACGCCCTGGGCAAGCCAGGGGTCACAGGTCACAACACCACCACACGCCACATCCCAGGTAGGCACACCTAAGCTAAACTACAAATCCTTGTTGCCTTCCTCCAGAGGCTGATGATTCACACCAGGGGGTGGGCCAGGCGGTTGGCTCCGCCCACCAAGGAGATCACAGCTCTGGAGGCGGGAGGTACCAGGCAGAAGAGTCCAGTGAGGGACATGAAGGAGTTAGCTCAGGGAAGAGCTAGAGAGTAGCCCGGGGAGGGCAAGAGTAAACAAGTAGTGAAAGTGAGGAGAGAAAGAGGAGTAAAGGAGGAAAGCAAGTGAGGTGACAAGAAGGAAGGAAAGCCTGAAGGGTCCAGCTTTGTGTAGGGCCAGACCAGCAAGGTCAGCGACGGCGGTGACTGCCTGGAGGGGGACCGTTTGGAAGTTCCTGGAAGGACCCCGTTGGCTGTGTGCCCAGTGGTCTGGAGCAGTGTTCCGAAAGACAGTCAGCACCAGGGCAGGGGCCTCTCGGACCCCGGCAAGGCTAGGAGTCGCCAAATTTGCCGAATCCGTCAGTGAAGGGGACGTAGATCCCCCAGCAACCAAGTCCCGATTGAAGGCAACAGTCCAACCTGAAGCAGAAAGACACTGCCACCGCCAAGGCACCAGTTTTTCAGGGCCAGCGCCTGCGGGCAAAGAGTAGAGCTCCTCCGGCCCAGATTGTAGTCGGGGAGCGGGTAACCGGAGGGAATCCACCGCTACCACAAGTCAACCATAGGTGAAAGGAAGAGGGGCATCACCGTCACCTACCGGGAGTGCAGGTGCAGCCGTCTGTGGGACCGTCCTACCAGCCGTATGGTTTACCGTACAAACTGTGTCCGTGTCTCAGGCTGAGTGAGTACCACAGTGCCGCAAGGCACAGCGCTGCGCCCCCCGCGTCCCTGCGCCCACCAGGCCCCGCACCTCACAAACCATCACCGGGCCCCGGGATCACCAACCCCTGCCCACGGAGGGGCAACACAACACCTGGCTGCTCCGCACCACCATCCCCGGGATCCCTGCATTGAGCAGCGGTGGTGAAATCACCACAACCGTGGGTGGCGTCACGAACTATAACAATCCCCGCACCCAACAAACCCCTTTCACTCACGGGCGAGGAGTGTCGCTCGAGGAAACCCCCGGGATCCGGCCTACGGCTCGAGCCACCACTGAGCAGTCGGACCCGAGCAGAAGGGGTGAGCGCGGTGTGCTGACACCCTCCTCCCCGCCCGCGACATGTGTGTTTCTGCTGCTGGCTGAGGCTGCACAGGGTGTGTGTGTGTGTGTGTGTTAGCTGAGGCTGCACAGGGTGTGTGTGTGTGTGTGTGTTAGCTGAGGCTGCACAGGGTTTGTGTGTGTGTGTGTGTTAGCTGAGGCTGCACAGGGTTTGTGTGTGTGTGTGTGTGTGTGTGTGTGTGTTAGCTGAGGCTGCACAGGGTGTGTGTGTGTGTTAGCTGAGGCTGCACAGGGTGTGTGTGTGTGTGTGTGTTAGCTGAGGCTGCACGTGTGTGTGTGTGTGTTAGCTGAGGCTGCACAGGGTGTGTGTGTGTGTGTGTGTGTGTGTGTTAGCTGAGGCTGCACAGGGTTTGTGTGTGTGTGTGTGTGTGTGTGTTAGCTGAGGCTGCACAGGGTTTGTGTGTGTGTGTGTGTGTGTGTGTGTGTGTGTGTGTTAGCTGAGGCTGCACATGGTTTGTGTGTGTGTGTGTGTGTGTGTTAGCTGAGGCTGCACAGGATTTGTGTGTGTGTGTGTGTTAGCTGAGGCTGCACAGGATTTGTGTGTGTGTGTGTGTGTGTGTGTGTGTGTGTGTGTTAGCTGAGGCTGCACTGGGTTTGTGTGTGTGTGTGTGTGTGTGTGTGTTAGCTGAGGCTGCACAGGGTTTGTGTGTGTGTGTGTGTGTGTGTGTGTGTATTAGCTGAGGCTGCACAGGGTTTGTGTGTGTGTGTTAGCTGAGGCTGCACGGGTGTGTGTGTGTGTGTGTGTGTGTTAGCTGAGGCTGCACAGTGTGTGTGTGTGTGTGTGTGTTAGCTGAGGCTGCACAGTGTGTGTGTGTGTGTGTTAGCTGAGGCTGCACAGGGTTTGTGTGTGTGTGTGTTAGCTGAGGCTGCACAGGGTGTGTGTGTGTGTGTGTGTGTTAGCTGAGGCTGCACAGGGTTTGTGTGTGTGTGTGTGATTACTACAAGAAGACATGCATGGTGCACATTAATACAAGAAACGGACCTGCATGAAGCACATTACTATAGGAAGGGGACCTGCATGGGGGCACATTGCTACAAGGGGGCAAGGATGCGCACATTTTTACAGAATGGGGAACAGGATGGGGCACATTACTACAAGATGTTGGCCAAAATTACTATGCAGTGCTTATTGTAAATAAAACTGTATTACTTACAAAAAAAATGTATATATTATATATATATATATATATATATTATTATATATATATTATATATATATATATATATATTACCACTACCAATGTCACTTTGTCCTGAAAAGAATGCGGCCCCTCAAATTATTTTTTTTTCTGTGTGCGGCCCATACACCCAGCTGCGTTTGAGACCCCTGATCTGAGGGTTGCTTTAGGTCATCTATACTATAGCTGCAGAGACCTAACAAAGAGGGGACAAGTGGGATTTTTGGGTACGATGGAACTTTGGACCAATTTTCTGAGCTTCCAAACACACTCACTTTCTACAACCCACTGCATCCGCTGTTAGGCTGTGTGCACATGTTGCGTTTGTCGCTTTTTTTTCCCTGCGCAGTTTTGTCAGAGACCCTGAAGGGTTTCCTGATGTCAGATAAGTGATGGGAATCCTGAAGTCTAATGCACACGATGCTTACTTAAATCTGCAAAAATGGCAATCTTTTTTATGCAGATTTCACTAATGAGTGGGGGAAAATCTGCACCAAAAAAAAAAAAAAAAAAAAAAAAAAAAAAAAAAAAAAAAAAAAAAATGCAGAAAACACACCCGTCTTTCAAGCTACGGTTTTTCTACACGAGATGCAGAAATTCCTGCACCAAATACTTACTGTGTGCACATACCCTTAGGGAAACAAATACAGACTGGCCTACAGGATACAAGCCCAGATTCTCTATATTTGATGTATGTAGTGGTAACGGGCACTTACGTGGTAGAGGGTAGCTGAACCTCTCCGGATACTTAGTAAGCAACACATTTTTTATGTGACTTCGCCCCACTCCACTGACACCTGTGAGAGAAGCAGAAGATACAGGTATAATTAGATGCGTCCTTTAGTTAGAAAATTACAATACAAATACATCATATGTGCAACACAACTGGAAGCTATCCTACATTAAAGGGAATGTGTCAGCAGGATTACACACTTCAAACTATTTATATGTGTACGTAGCTCTTTCAAACACAAGTCCAGCAATACATTTACATGGCCAGTCCATTCCTCCATTACTGACAAATCAGCATGTTAATAAATATGTAAATGAGGTCGAAGACCTACTTGTAGATCTGAAACCACCGTCACTCCAGCTCTACTCATCATCCAGCTCCGCCTCCTCTTGCTGTGGGTGGTTGTGCCCACAGTGTGTTTTTTTCTAGCATTTTTCCTTGTTTTTATTTAAAAAAAATAAATAAATAAAAAAAATAATATATACATACCTGCTAGGCTCTGCTCCCAAAATTTAGAGTAAAAAGCACCATTCACTTAGTGGTCAGAAAATTAGTGAACCTATAATAAGTTATAGCTGCCGTCCTGCTACTGATTGTGCTGTACTAGAGCATAGTACTCTCTATGCTGTGTGACTTTAGGCAAACCCCCCTCCCCCCCCCCAAAAAAAAACAAAAAAAAAAACACAGGAATAGAGCTAAAGTGATGCAGGCTTCAAATCTACCATAGACTTTCAGCCTCATTTGCTTATCCATTCAAATGCTGATTTCCCAGCGGCGGCTCTTCCTGACTGACACAGATTATACACTGTGCAACTTCATGCAAAGGAGCCATCAGTCAAGTAGGGGAAGTGGCACTTGGGCGGCAATAGAGCTGGAGTGACAGGGGCTTCAGCCTCATTTGCATATCCATTCAAATGCGGATTTCTAAGTAATGGAGGAACACACTGACTATGTAAAGATATTACTGGACTTGTCTTTTAAAAGAGCTACATGTGCATATAAATAGTTTGGAGGTGTTAAGTCCTCCGGCTGATGGATTCCCTTTAATTCCCTCAATAAATCCTCAGTATTTCAAAGTGTTCGCCTTCTCAACTAAGTTGCAACAAAGTAATTTTATTTATGTGATTTATGGAACATGCAAGATAAGCCTTATTAAAAAGGTCATTATTATACAGGCAATCCCCCAAAAAATGTAAAATATAACGTTTCGCCCCTATATTTGGGTTTTCATCAGTATTGTGTCCCATGAAGACCCAAACATAGGGGCGAAACGTTACATTTTAAATTGCCTGTATAATAAAGTCCTTATAATCAATTTTGGTTTGGTTAGAGTCCTTCTTGATCACCCCACATTTCCAAGTGCCACAAACCTTATTTCCATAGTTATGGCACAATGTGATCAAGCTATAGTCATGGCACCAAAAGTGGAATCAATTATCACCACACTTCTATCAGGTTTTTATAGCCACCAGTATAAAGCTTAGATGTACATGTATCCTTTATTACCAATGAGCACAAGGGTTCTTCTCTTAAAAGCCGGAAGAGACACCACTTCTTCATAAGACACCACATCCAGTTGATCAAAAACTGTAAAGAGAATGTAGTTGAATAGGACAGATCCGGATTAAGTACGGCAGCACACGTGACCCCATCTAATACAATGTATACTCACTAGAAACTATGTTTTGCCAGGTATTTATCCTTGCATTTTTTCTTTTTGCTGAAGGGACTACACGTTTGAGGTATCTGGTTGCTTGTGTTGGTGCTTGCTACACGCCTGAAAGAATCCAGAGTGAAACCATTACTCGTATTTTGGTCCCCCGCCCCCCCCCCCAAAAAAAAAACCCCAAAAAAACAAACAAACCACAGCACATGGTGCCGGACCAGCCCTTAAAATGGGACTGAAAAGAGAAGCCTCACCACTCCTGCAGCTCAGGTGAGGGGACGAGCCCGGCCTTTTCTTCTCCTTGCTTCTTTCCCTGCCACCAGTTGGAGTCGTCCTTGTTTATGATCTGCAGAATGTTTCCAGTGTTGAAGCGCAGACCGGCCTCTCTACATGGAATGAGGGGGTCCGCAAGGGGGTCGTAGTCAAAGAGCGCCCGCACAAACATCTAGGGGAAAGAAGGGAATTTTGTTTACTTACCGTAAAATCCTTTTCTTCTAGCTCCTATTGGGAGACCCAGACAATTGGTGTATAGCTTCTGCCTCCGGAGGCCACACAAAGTATTACACTTTAAAAAGTGTAACCCCTCCCCTCTGCCTATACACCCTCCGTGCATCACGGGCTCCTCAGTTTTGGTGCAAAAGCAGGAAGGAGAAAACTTATAAATTGGTCTAGGGTAAATTCAATCCGAAGGATGTTCGGAGAACTGAAAACATGAACCAAAAGAACAATTCAACATGAACAACATGTGTACACCAAAGAACAACCAGCCGAAGGGCACAGGGGTGGGTACTGGGTCTCCCAATAGGAGCTAGAAGAAAAGGAATTCACGGTAAGTAAACAAAATTCCCTTCTTCTTTGTCGCTCCATTGGGAGACCCAGACAATTGGGACGTCCAAAAGCAGTCCCTGGGTGGGTAAAAGAATACCTCGATAAAAAGAGCCGAAACGGCCCCCTCTTACAGGTGGGCAACCGCCGCCTGAAGGACTCGCCTACCTAGACTGGCGTCTGCCGAAGTATAGGTATGCACTTGATAGTGTTTCGTGAAAGTGTGCAGACTAGACCAGGTAGCAGCCTGACACACCTGCTGAGCCGTAGCCCGGTGCCGCAATGCCCAGGACGCACCCACGACTCTGGTAGAATGGGCTTTCAGCCCTGAAGGAAGCTGAATCCCAGAAGAACAGTAGGCTTCGAGAATCGGTTCCTTGATCCACCGAGCCAAGGTTGACTTGAAGCCTGCGAACCCTTACGCTGGCCAGCGACAAGGACAAAGAGCGCATCTGAACGACGCAGGGGCGCCGTGCGAGACACGTAGAGTCGGAGTGCTCTCATCAGATCTAAGGAGTGCAAATCCTTTTCACATTGGTGAATTGGATTAGGGCAAAATTAAGGTAAGGAGATATCCTGATTGAGATGAAAAGGAGATACCACCTTAGGGAGAAATTCCGGGACAGGACGCAGAACCACCTTATCCTGGTGAAACACCAGGAAGGGGGCTTTGCATGACAGCGCTGCAAGCTCAGACACTCTCCGGAGTGATGTAACTGCCACTAGAAATGCCACCTTCTGCGAAAGACGTGATAAAGAGACATCCCGCAGCGGCTCGAAAGGTGGTTTCTGAAGAGCCGTTAGCACCCTGTTAAGGTCCCAGGGTTCCAGCGGACGCTTGTAAGGTGGGACTATGTGGCAAACTCCCTGCAGGAACGTGCGGACCTGCGGAAGCCTGGCTAGGCGCTTTTGAAAAAATACGGAGAGCGCCGATACTTGTCCCTTGAGAGAGCCGAGTGACAAACCCTTGTCCATTCCGGATTGAAGGAATGAAAGAAAGGTGGGTAAGGCAAATGGCCATGGAGTAAAATCATTATCAGAGCACCAGGATAAGAAGATTTGCCAAGACCTGTAATAGATCTTGGCGGACGTTGGTTTCCTGGCCTGTCTCATGGTGGCAATGATGCCGTGACGCCATGAGATCGACGTCCGGCGTTCCCCAGCGGCGACAGATCTCTCGAAACACGTCTGGGTGAAGAGACCATTCCCCCGCGTCTATGCCCTGACGACTGAGAAAATCTGCTTCCCAGTTTTCTACGCCCGGGATGTGAACTGCGGAGATGGTGGAGGCTGTGGCTTCCACCCACTGCAGAATCCACCGGACTTCCTGGAAGGCATGACGACTGCGCGTGCCGCCCTGGTGGTTGATGTATGCGACGGCAGTGGCGTTGTCCGACTGGATACGGATCTGTCTGCCCTCCAGCCACCGATGGAAAGCCAATAGGGCTAGATACACTGCCCTTATCTCCAGAACATTGATCTGAAGGGAAGACTCTACTGGAGTCCAGGTTCCCTGAGCCCTGTGGTGGAGAAAAACCGCTCCCCACCCTGACAGGCTCGCGTCCGTGGTGACCACAGCCCAGGTTGGGGGTAGGAAGGATTTTCCCTGCGATAGAGAATTGGGAAGGAGCCACCACTGAAGAGACGTCTTGGTTGCAAGGGAAAGAGAGACGTTCCTGTCGAGGGAAGTCGACCTCCTGTCCCATTTGCGGAGAATGTCCCATTGGAGTGGCCGCAGATGGAATTGCGCGAACGGCACTGCCTCCATCGCTGCCACCATCTTCCCCAGGAAGTGCATGAGGCGCCTCAAGGGGTGTGACTGGGCCCGAAGGAGAGAGTGCACCCCTGCCTGCAGAGAAAGCTGTTTGTCCAGCGGTAGCTTGACTACCGCTGACAGTGTATGAAACTCCATCCCGAGGTAAGTCAGTGATTGGGTCGGTGTCAACTTGGATTTCGGGAAGTTGATGATCCACCCGAACTGCTGGAGAATCGCCAGAGCGACGGTAAGGCTGTGTTGACACGCCTCCCGAGAAGGTGCCCTGACTAGGAGATCGTCTAAGTAGGGAATCACCGAGTGGCCCTGAGAGTGTAGGACCGCCACAACGGATGCCATGACTTTGGTGAAAACCCGTGGGGCTGTCGCCAGGCCGAAAGGCAATGCCACGAACTGAAGGTGTTCGTCCCCGATGGCGAAATGCAAGAAGCGTTGATGTTCGGGTGCGATCGGCACGTGGAGATAAGCATCCTTGATGTCGATCGATGCTAGGAAGTCTCCTTGTGACATCGAGGCGATGACCGAGCGGAGATTCCATCCGAAACCGTCTGGTGCTCACATGTCTGTTGAGTAGTTTGAAGTCCAGAACGGGACGGAATGATCCGTCCTTTTTTGGCACCACGAACAAGTTGGAGTAAAAGCCGCGACCACGTTCCTGAGGGGGAACGGGGATCACAACTCCTTCTGTCTTCAGAGCGTCCACTGCCTGAAAAAGTGCGTCGGCCCGAGCGGGGGGCGGAGAGGTTCTGAAGAAACGAGTCGGAGGACGAGAGCTGAACTCTATCCTGTAACCGTGAGACAGAATGTCTCTCACCCATCGGTCTTGAACATGTGGCCACCAGGCGTCGCAAAAGCGGGAGAGCCTGCCACCGACCGAGGATGCGGCTCGGGGATGCCGAGAGTCATGAGGAGGCCGCCTTGGAGGCAGTGCCTCCTGCGGCCTTTTGGGGGCGTGACTTGGACCCCCACGCATAGGAGTTCCTCTGGCCTTTCCCTGGCCTGCTGGACGAAGAGGATTGGGGCTTGGCGGAGGGACGAAAGGACCGAAACCTTGATTGTATTTTTCGTTGCTGAGGTCTCTTAGGTTTGGACTGGGGTAAGGAGGAGTCCTTTCCCTTGGATTCCTTAATAATCTCATCCAATCGTTCGCCAAACAAGCGGTCGCCAGAAAACGGCAAACCGATTAAGAACCTCTTGGAGGCAGAGTCTGCCTTCCATTCGCGCAGCCACATGGCCCTGCGGACTGCCACAGAGTTAGCGGATGCCACCGCTGTACGGCTAGCAGAGTCTAGGACTGCGTTCATGGCGTAGGAAGAAAAAGCTGACGCTTGAGAAGTCAAAGACGCAACCTGCGGAGCAGAATTACGTGTGACCGCATTAATCTCAGCCAGACAAGCTGAGATAGCTTGGAGTGCCCACACGGCTGCAAAGGCCGGGGCAAAAGACGCGCCCGTGGCTTCATAGATGGATTTCACCAGGAGCTCTATCTGCCTGTCAGTGGCATCCTTTAGCGATAAGCCATCTGCAACCGATACCACAGATCTAGCCGCCAGCCTAGAGACTGGAGGATCCACCTTGGGACATTGAGCCCAACCCTTAACTACTTCAGAGGGGAAGGGGTAACGTGTGTCAGTAAGGCGCTTAGTAAAGCGCTTGTCCGGAACCGCTCTGGGCTTCTGGACAGCATCTCTGAAGTTAGAGTGATCGAAAAACGCACTCCGTGTACGTTTGGGGAACCGAAACTGGTGTTTCTCATGCTGAGAAGCCGACTCCTCTACAGGTGGAGGCGGGGGAGAGAGATCTAACACCTGGTTGATGGACGAGATAAGATCATTTACTAAGGCGTCCCCTTCAGGTGTATCAAGGTTGAGGGCGACGTCAGGGTCAGAGCCCTGAGCTGCGACGTCCGCCTCGTCCTCCAGCGAGTCCTCAAGCTGGGAACCCGAGCAGCGTGAAGAAGTCGGGGAAGATTCCCAGCGAGCCCGCTTAGCCTGTCTAGGACTGTGGTCCGGGCAGGAGTCCTCCACGTGAGACCTAGGGCCCAACCTGGGAGCGCGCTGCGGTGCGGACCGAGAGGGGCCTGGAGGCGACGATCAAACAGGGGCCGGGGCCTGTGTAAGGACCGGTCTGGACTGCAAAGCTTCAAGCAGCTTGGCAGACCATTTGTCCATAGACTGAGCCATGGATTGTGAAAGTGACTCAGAGAGTCTCTCAGCAAAAGAGGCGAACTCTGTCCCTGCCGCCTGGACAGGGGGAGCAGGGGGGTCTACATGAGCCGAGGGGCCCACTAGTGACCGAGGCTCCGGCTGAGCAAGCGAAGCAGGGGTCGAGCATTGCTCACAGTGAGGGTAGGTGGAACCCGCAGGTAACATAGCCCCACAAGAGGTACAGGCCGCAAAAAAACCCTGTGCCTTAGCACCTTTGCTCCTTGTGGACGACATGCTGTTGTCTCCTAGGAGAGTGATCACTGAGGGTATATGGGAAAGGGTATACAGCCCGACCGAACAGAAATATATATATAAATACGTATCTATTCCGGCACCCTAGGGGGACCAGCACCGGGTGACCGGTGTGGCTTACCAACCGCTAAAAAGCGGAGTGTGTGTCCTCCAGATTCCCTGCCTTAGGTCTCCCAGAGCTGCAGAGCTCTTCCCTGAGAATCCTCCACCGGCAGAATGCCAAAAAATGGCTGCCGGAGCTCTCAGGGGAGGAGTGGAGCCGTGGGCGGCGCCAGGAAAGTGCGGGAATCTGGGGTCCCCACAGTGATCAGTGAGGGGGGAGGAAACATACAGGATGCTCCGGCCCTGACAGGCAGGCCCAGGGGCGGGATTTTTGCTACTAGGCCGCGATGAAGCCGGGGACTAAATTTAAGACCGTGCCCGACAAGCAGGCGCGATAGTCTGCCGGCCTTCTCAATTCAGCAGCTGCTGCAGCGTCCGGGAAGAAGGCGCTCCCTGCACAGTCCCCATGGGGACACAGAGTACCTTAGAGTTGCAGGGCCCGGTCCCTGAGGATGAATAGACTCCGGTCCGGCAGATTCCCACAGGGGCTGCGG
The DNA here is from genome assembly GCF_048569485.1 of Anomaloglossus baeobatrachus. Lineage (NCBI taxonomy): Eukaryota > Metazoa > Chordata > Amphibia > Anura > Aromobatidae > Anomaloglossus > Anomaloglossus baeobatrachus. Next base: position 176,909,263 of record NC_134361.1, read on the forward strand.
AGGGAGCACGGTCCCAGTAATGGATGACCGGTCAGGATCCCACTTCTCCCAGAGCCGCTAAGGGATGGTGAAGGAGACGGCATGAGGCTCCGGCCTTTGTACCCGCAATGGGTACCTCAACCTTAACAACACCGCCGATGTAGTGGGGTGAGAAGGGAACATGCCGGGGGCCCCGTGGGGGCCCTCTTTTCTTCCAACCGATATAACTAATATGAGAATGCATGAGTGGATGTGTGCCTCCTTCCACACAAAGCATAAAACTGAGGAGCCCGTGATGCACGGGAGGGTGTATAGGCAGAGGGGAGGGGTTACACTTTTTAAAGTGTAATACTTTGTGTGGCCTCCGGAGGCAGAAGCTATACACCCAATTGTCTGGGTCTCCCAATGGAGCAACAAAGAAAACATCAATACATCTACAGATATAATTACACTGAATGAAAAAACATTTAGACTTTCCATAGACTTTCAGTAACAGATGACTTAGGACCACCAAGCTAAAAACCGGCCGTTCACAATAGATGCCTCCTATAGACAGAAGCACCCACTCGGTAGACAGCCATCCGTCCCATCACAGAAGCACCCACTCGGTAGACAGCCATCCTTCCCATCACAGAAGCACCCACTCGGTAGACAGCCATCCGTCCCATCACAGAAGCACCCACTCGGTAGACAGCCATCCGTCCCATCACAGAAGTGTCTGTTCAGCCAACAGCCATCTCAGCCGCCTCCCATAGACAGGAGCACCCACTCGGCTGACAGCCATCCCACCCATACACAGGAGCACCCATTCGGCCGGCAGCCATCTCAGCCATCTCCCATAGACAGGAGCACCCATTTGGCCGACAGCCTTCTCAGCTGTCTCCCATACACAGAAGCACCTGATCGGCCGACAGCCATCTGAGCAGTCTCCCACAGACATGCGTGCCCATTCGGGTGACAGCCATCTGAGCAGTCTCCCACAGACATGCGTGCCCATTCGGGTGACAGCCATCTGAGCAGTCTCCCACAGACATGCGTGCCCATTCGGGTGACAGCCATCTGAGCAGTCTCCCACAGACATGCGTGCCCATTCGAATGACAGCCATCCCTCCCATACACAGGAGTGCCCATTCGGGTAACAGCTATCTCAGGAGTCTCGCATACACAGGAGTGCCCATTCAGCCGAGTGCTCCCGTTTTCTTTATGAGAATGCAGAGGATCACCTCTGGGAGAACAAAGGAATTGACAATCTGAAATCAGACAGATTTTTAAATCAGATTTTAGAGCCTAAAAACCTTTCCAGTCACGTAACATCAAATAATGCTCACATTCCCCCGGCCCAGCACTGCCTCTCCTCTGGAGTTTTGGCAGCAGAGGCGACATCCCTTTGACAGCTCACATCACCACTGCAACCAATAAAGGAGGATAGCCGAAGTAGATGACATGAGTATCTGAGCTCAGTAATTAGCCGCGGCGCTGATGTCAGCTGTCAACATTATGTCACCACTGCAGCAGGTACCATCAGATGATTATTACATCACATGACTGGAGTGGATTACATCGAAAACCCCTTGAATGACTGGCATGTAATAATACATTTCTACTATAGCTGCACATCACCGGCTGTTTCTAAAGCTGGACCTGAAAGAGTATATTTACCTGCAGGGGGAGCTTGCGGTTGCTTTGTGTTGGCGACACCTTTAGAGTGACCGTTCCTTTGCTTTCTTTCTAAAGGAGGGAACAGAACATTTTACATTTCTTAAGCATGTGCCACCTAGTGTAGAAGGCGGAGTTCACAGCACGTTTTGGTCAAATGTTCCTGAGAAATGGGATTGAAAAAGAACCTAAAAAGAGATATTGAGTACAATGAGATGCTTCCCTGCCCCTGCTGAAGAAAAGTCTCCCCACAGTACGACGCTGCCACAACCATGTGTAACGATAGGGGCAGTGCTTTCAGGGTGACGTGCAGAATTAGTTTTCCGCCAGTTATACATTTAGCCCCAAAAAGTTCTACTTTGGCCTCCTCTAACCAGAGCACCTTCTTACACATGCCAGGTAGAGGACACAGCTATCACCGCCGCCTGATGACATCTTATTTCAAAATAAGAAGCTGCAGCGGGGGGGGGGGGGGGGGAGCAAACCTGCTGGCGCCTCAGTCCCTTCTCCCACAGCTTCTATCGGTGCTATGCTCATCACCAGCTCTCTGCAAATCTTGTGCGTCTTTCTTCACTAACATCATCACACATCTGAAGGTGGGTGTATGCTTCCTGGCTTTGGAGAAGCACTGTGAATGTCTGGAAGTGAAGAAGGCAGCAGTTTCACTTCCAAACATGCGGGACGCATACACCCGACTTCAGAGGTGCAATGATGTTAGTGAAAAAAAGCTGCGCATGCATGAGATTTGCAGAGAGATGGTGAGGACTATGGCTCTCTGCAAATCAGGTTATCATGTCCACAGGGGCGTGATAATATGCAGAGAGGGACGACTAGTCTGGGTGGGTAACGCCCTACCGACTAGTCAAAGGGCCAATTTACATGTGAAGTAAAAATTAAAAAAATAGGACTTTATTATAAAGTGTGATGGTGGAATATGGGGTGGGGTGGGGGGGTTGTGTATAATTTTGGGTAGGTTCGTATTTTAGGCATGGTGCTCTGTCCATTACTTGTGTGTACATTGTCCTGTTTCCAGGTTAATCACCCCCTACCGAGCTTTTCTCCCCAAGTCTGAGGGATGGGGCCTCGGATCCACCTAAACCCTCTGCTTACCTGGGGAATTATTCAGTCGGTCTGAGAACTTCAAAAGAAAAGCAGGAAGTTTCATCCTCTGTGGGAGAAGCTGCGGCTCCCCAGAGAGACCTGGACATTTATCACTTACTGGACTATATCAGTGTTTCTGGACTATTTTATGGACCGTCTGATTTTGCTTGGAATAAATGTTCTTTGGATTGTTCATCCATCTCTTGCTCTGTTGATGGTGTGATATGGGAGAAGGACCCTGTGACAAATACTATGTATTTAGGTGTCAGGCAGTATAAAGGGCTGGTTAGGCAAGGTGTTTAGTAATTTTAGGAGAGTATGGGAGACCTGTCAGGTTGCCTTTTACGTTAGGTCTCTTTTTACCCATTTCTTTTGGTACATGTTATTTTATACCTCATGGATCCTTTTCTACAATAGTTCCACAAAAAAAAAAAAAGCCACGTAAAAAGACATTGTTTATAAATAAAAAAAGTCAAAAACAGATACACCTTATTTTGACCCATGTTGTGGATCAGACTTGCCAATGTAAGTCAGTGGTGGCGCCTGTGTCCTACTAGTTAATCAATTTGAGAACCTACACTTTTTCTCTCCCACATGAGACATATGGATAAAAGAAGGAGCAGAGAAACGGATACATTGGCCAAAAATGGATCCAGCACACTGAAAACAAATCATAAATATATATATTTTAGAAAAAAAAAACAACTGTAAAACTAGCATTGAAGGAGCTTTATATGCCCTTTAAATATTCCATATATTTTTATTCCCACTTTATAAACTCCCAAACATTCCTTAATTCCTCACCAAGACGCTCTGCAAATGGTCCACACTTTGGTTCTGGACAAGTTTTCCATTGATTTCAAGAATTTCATCTCCGACATGCAGAGAACCTAAAGTCAAGGCCAAAAAACAGAAGTTTCATAAGACCTGTGTCCACAAAACAGTAGGATATTTTTATTAATCACTAGGGGGGAAATTTATCAATGAGTCAGAATCCTGGGGTCATTTGTGCCAGAAATGTGTCCGTCACGCAACTTCATCATATACTGCTGCTGCAATGAGCTATTGATCACCATTGAAAATATGCTTTAGAGTGTGGCATTTTTAACAGTGGTTAAGGGAAAGGAATACATAGACCAAGGGATTAATATAATATATATGTGTGTATTTATTGTTTTCTTTTCTATCCCTTAAAAAGGTAATCTGTCACGTTATTGTAATATTTATATAGATGTATGTCAAAAATTGTAAAAGTAGATTTTGGGTACTCACCGTAAAATCTCTTTCTTGGAGCCTTCATTGGGGGACACAGAGACCATGGGTTGTATGCTGCTGCCACTAGGAGGCGACACTAAGCAAATCAAGGAAAAACTCCTCCTATGCAGTACACACCCACCAACTGGCAATTGTTCCTCAGTTAGTGAGAAAGCAATAGGAGACAACAGTGAAGAACGAACAATCTTACAGAAGTGAACATTAACTCAACATTCAACAGTAACATTGAACAGTAACATATGTCCAACACAAGGGCGGGTGCTGTGTCCCCCAATGAAGGCTCCAAGAAAGATTTTACGGTGAGTACCCAAAATCTACTTTTCTTTATCGCCTCATTGGGGGACACAGACCATGGGACGTCCTAAAGCAGTCCCACGGGTGGGTCTAATGTTACTCTCAGGGCTGGCCTCGGTCCACTGCAGCCTGCAGAACTCATCTACCGAGGCTTGCATCGGAGGATGCAAAAGTATGGACCCTGTAGAACTTCGTGAAAGTGTGGAGCGAAGACCAGGTGGCCGCTTTGCAAAGCTGCGACGCTGGAGCGTGGTGACGGACCGCCCACGAGGCTCCCACCGCCCTGGTGGAGTGGGCCGTAGTCCTGAGTGGGCGCGTTCTCCCTCTTACCCGGTAGGCTTCCAGTACGGCAGAGCGAATCCATCGCGCAATGGAGGACTTGGAGGCAGGTAGTCCTCTGCGTGGGCCGGACGGGAGCACAAAGAGGGAATCCGACTGTCTGAATTGAGACGTCCTGGAAATGTACAGGCGGAGAGCTCTGACCAAGTCCAGCTTGTGGAGAAGAACCTCGCGAGGGTGCGAAGGTTTCGGACAGAAGGAAGGCAGAACAATGTCCTCGTTAAGATGGAAAGAGGAGACCACCTTGGGCAGAAAAGACGGTACCGGACGGAGGACTACCTTATCCTGGTGGAAGACAAGATATGGAGAACGGCAGGAAAGCGCCGCTAGTTCAGATACCCGCCTGATTGACGTGATGGCAACTAAGAAGGCGACCTTCCAAGAGAGGAACGGTAGAGACACCTCCTGCATAGGTTCGAAGGGGGAATGCTGTAGAACAGACAGAACCAGGTTGAGGTCCCAGGGCTCCACCGGAGGCTGAACGGGGGGTACCGAATGCGCAGCCCCCTGAATGATTGTGCGGACCTGAGAGCGAGAGGCAATCCTCCTCTGAAAGAGAATGGAAAGAGCAGACACCTGCCCTTTGAGAGAACTGAGTGCTAGCCTAGCGTCCAGACCAGACTGCAGGAAGGACAACAGAACTGGCAAGGAGAAGGTCATGGCTGTGACTTGGTTAGCTTCGCACCAGCGGAAATAGGCCTTCCACGTACGGTGGTAGATGCGGGAAGAGGAAGGCTTCCGTGCTTTGATCATTGTCTGGACGACCCCTTCTGAGAATCCCGAGGAAGTTAATACTGCGGCTTCAACAGCCATGCCGTTAAATTGAGCGACTGAATTCTGGTGAAGAAAAGGCCCCTGAGTGAGAAGGTCCTGGACGTCTGTAAGTCTCCACGGAACGTCGGTGAGAAGGTGCACGAGCTCTGCGTACCACGGGCGACGGGGCCAGTCTGGGGCCACGAGAATCACCGGAACTCCTTCCGCCTTGATCTTCTTGACTAGCTTGGGAATAAGCGGAAGCGGAGGAAAAAGGTACGGCAGAAAGAACTGCGACCAGGGGATCGCTAGGGCGTCCGTTGCTAGCGCCAGTGGGTCTCTTGCTCTGGAGACGAACTGGGGCACCTTGTGATTCCACCTGGAGGCCAGGAGATCCACGTCGGGGGTCCCCCACCTGGAACAGATCTGTTGGAAGATTCTGGGATTGAGGGACCACTCTCCCGCGTCGAGGCCTTCTCGGCTGAGGAAGTCGGCGGCCCAATTGTCCACACCCGGGATGTGGACCGCCGAAATTGCTGGGATGTTCTGTTCGGCCCAGTCGAGGATTTGAGATACCTCTCTCATCGCCGCTCGGCTGCGTGTTCCACCCTGATGGTTTATGTAGGCCACAGTGGTTGCATTGTTGGACTGCACCCGAACTGGGTGTTCGCGAAGCAGAGCCTTCCAGTGAAAGAGAGCTAGGCGAACTGACCTGAGTTCCAAGATGTTGATGGGAAGCTTGGTTTCCGGCTCGGTCCAGCGACCCTGAACTGTGAGGTCCTGGAATGTGGCTCCCCATCCTAGCAAACTGGCATCTGTCGTGATGACCTTCCATCGAAGGGGAAAAAATGATCTCCCTTGGAGGGTGAGGGGAGAGCGTTTCCACCATTCCAATGACTGTCTGATTCGAGGAGGGATCACAATTGGCCGATCCAGGGAGTGAAGAGACTTGTCCCATGCCGCTAGAAGGAGACCCTGAAGAGGGAGAGTATGGAATTGACTGTAGGGCACCGCTTCCATTGACGCCACCATCTTCCCGAGAATGCTCATGCAGTACCGAAGGGAGCAACGGGGTGCGCGTTGGAGCTTCCAAATCCCCTTGAGGATAGCTGAGAGCTTGTCCTTGGGCAGAATAACCCTCGCCTGCGTGGTGTCGAAGATCATGCCGAGGAATGAGATGCATTGAGACGGGATCAGAGATGACTTTGGTCTGTTGATCAACCAGCCGAGGCGGGTTAGAGTATCTAGAGTGATGTTGAGACTGTCGCGGCACTTCGACGCCGAGGGAGCCTTTATCAAAATGTCGTCCAGGTACGGGATGGCTAGAATTCCCCGGGTCCGAAGGATAGCCATGACAGTAGCCATCACCTTGGTGAAGACTCTGGGAGCTGTCGAGAGCCCGAATGGGAGAGCAGTGAACTGAAAGTGTTGCTCCTGAACCACGAAGCGTAAGAATCTCTGATGGGCTGGAAAGATCGGGATGTGGAGATGGGCGTCCTGGATGTCCACCGAGCAAAGGAACTCCCCGGGTTCCATGGACGCTATCACTGAGCGCAGAGACTCCATGCGGAATCGCCGGAGACGGACCCGCCTGTTGAGGCGCTTGAGATCCAGAATGGGGCGAACTGTGCCATTCTTTTTCGGTACCACGAAGAGGTTTGAATAAAAACCCCGGAATCTGTCTTGAGGGGGGACGGGGATGATGACCCCGGAGTCTCGCATGGCCTGGATGGCTGCGAAGAAGCCCTTGATGAGGGAGGGATCCTTGGGGGGTTTGGACCTGACGAAGCGTGAGCCTGGGAGCGAAGAAAACTATCTTGTATCTATGAGAGACGATGTCTCGAACCCAGGCGTCGTCTATCACGGAAAGCCACGTGCCTCTGAACATGCGGAGACGACCGCCGACCCTGGATGAGGATCCAGGAACGGAGGCCCAGTCATGCGGAGAATCTGTTGGATCTGGAGCTGGAGGACTTGGGCTGCTGGCCACGTGAACGCCAGGAACGCCAGTGAGGTGTTGCCTTAAAGGAGGGCTTCCGTCTCTCCTGTCGTGCTGGGGACCGCTCCCGATGTGTGTTGGTGTTGGTAGAGAATTGACGAAAAGGGCGAAAGGGCAAAGCCCGCCGCTTTGGAGGAGCACGGGAGATCCTCTGTTGGGGGAGGAAGGTACTCTTGCCCCCCGTAGCCTCAGAGATGATCTTGTCCAGCTTTTCTCCGAAGAGTCTGGTACCAAAAAAGGGAAGACTGCTGAGGGACTTTTTGGATGCTGAGTCTGCGTTCCATGCTTTTAGCCACAGGGCTCTGCGGATTGCAGTAATGTTGCCGGCTGCCAGGGCGGCGGAAGCAGCAGAGTCGAGGGACGCCGCGACTAGATATTTTCCGGCATGTACGATCTGATCTGCCAGCTCGGGTCTGGGAGCGTCCGCCAGGATACCACGCCGAAGGAGCTTTGCCCAGGCGGAGACAGCCTTGGAAACCCAGGTGGCTGCAAAGGCTGGGGTGATGGCAGAGCCGGAGGCCTCAAAGGCCGACCTGGCTAAGGATTCTATGGTCCGGTCCGAGGGATCCTTGAGGGAGGAGCCATCAGACAGCGGCAGGGTAGTGCTGGACGAGAGTCGGGAAATCGGAGGGTCCACTGAAGGGGCCACTGACCACTTCTGAAGAAGCTCCGGTGGAAAGGGATAAAGGACCTGTGCCCGCTTGCGCTTCTGGAAGCGCTTGTCGGGATGTTCCCACTGTCTGGAGAAAACATCCTCAAACTTCCTGTGGTTGCCAAAGGTTCTCGGCAGCTTCTTGGCCCTTTTGAAAAGGGACTGATTGACTGTTAGGAGCCGGATCAACATCATTCACCTCTAGGGTCTGATTGACAGCAATGACCAGACTGTCCATCATACTGGTCAGCTTGGAGATGTGTTCAGAGTCCAGATCGGAGTCAGAAGCAGAGTCCTGGTCCGAATCTGGGGCTGCCGCAGACGAGGCAGGAGACAGCGAGCGTGATGCTCTGGCGGCCATAGCAGGGCTAGGGGAGCTGGAGGATGACCCAGAGAGGGACCGCTTCCTAGACCTCCTGTGAGTTCTGCCCTGCCGGGCTGGAGGCGCTGCGGGCTCAGACTCGCTCTGGGTCACCGGGGGGACTCCAGAGGAGGAGGTGGACAGACGGTCTATGGCCGAGGCTAAGGTTTGAGACATGTTAGTCAGGTTGTCCACGGACTGAGAGAGAGCTGAGGCCCAACCAGGCATGGGGGCCGAGTCCTCGTTACGGGTGGTGGGGGGATCCGTAGTAGTCTTGGTAGGGGTGCTACAGGCTGGGCAGATGGGGGAGGACTGCCCTGAGGGAAAACGTTTTTTTAGGCAAGAGGTACAGGCGAAGTGAAGCACTATGGCTTGTGGCTGAGAGCGGGTCGCTCTTGTGCTGGACATGGGACAGAAGAGAGGGAATGAGAGAGGCAAGGGAAAACAGACAGGAGGATGCCAGGTGGATGAGGTACTGGGGAAGGAGCTGCCTCCCAGTGGCAGGGCTTACCCAGATTCTGGTGTCCTGTGTACTCTTGCCCCTGTGAGCTGTCTCTGAGTGCAGGCGCTGTGTCCTGTTCCAGTTTGCAGGCTGAGGGAGCAGAGGTGGGGGCTCCGAGGAGCTGCAGGGACGTGAGGCCGGTGGTTGCACGTGGAGCGTGTCTGCCGCACAGGAAGATTGCAGGGCAGGATTGCTGCTGAGTGCCCGGGCCGCAGGAGGAGCAGGAAGAGAGCGCGCGAAAAAACGGCGCGCAGGAGAGGGAAAAAACCTGCAGGGATTGGCCGGGAGAGAGGAGGCCCGTGGTTGGCCGGAAAAGGGCGCGCAGAGGCCTGCTGTGACTGGCTGCTGGAGCGGGCGGGCCTGCTGGGAGAGCTCACGCGATAGGCTGGCCGGGAGGGGGCGTGGCCGGACGGGAGCTAGGCCGGAGGGAAGTCGGGGGCTAAATTTTGAGGTGAGGCCAAAGGGGGGGGCCGTGGACAGCGCCGAAGGACGGGATCGGGACTGTGGGGAGAGCCGAGCGTACTGCCTGCCTGGAGGGGAGCTGACCCGGGGTAAGGAGCTAATTCTATGGATCATCATTTAAAGGCATATATTCTTTTTTTTTTTTTTTTTTATATAAAAACGGAGCCCCCATGACCCGGGACAAGGAATGGGTACCTGTCCCGGTGGCTGATAGTCCTCCTTGGATTGATCCTGGCCTCCTGGAAAAGACATGGGAAGACGGGTATCTTCCAATGATTTTTCGTCTCCCCTCCCTGATCAGGCCGGCTGTGGAGGGCGAGCGTGCAGGGGGAGGGGGGCAAGGACCATCCGCCTGTCCCTCTGTGCGGATGCCCCCCAAACAGTCTTGAGAGTGTTAGGGGGGGTAGGGTCCTGCCAGACAGGCACGGAAGACAACGGAAGTGGCGGACGGACCCCACTTCTGTGCGACCGGCCTCTAGGGGGGAGAGCAGGGTGAGCGATTACACCCTGTCGCCCGACGAGCTGTGTCTGAAACGAAAAAGCAAAAGATTAAAAAATACAAACCTGAGGGGCTGGGAGCAGCCCCGAGTGTGTCCACCTCCTATGGACACTAAGCTTAAACTGAGGAACAATTGCCAGTTGGTGGGTGTATACTGCATAGGAGGAGTTTTTCCTTGATTTGCTTAGTGTCGCCTCCTAGTGGCAGCAGCACACAACGCATGGTCTCTGTGTCCCCCAATGAGGCGATAAAGAAACATAAGTTGCTATATCATATATATTTTTATATATTATATATATGCAGAAAAAAAATATTTAGTCAGCCACCAAATGTGCAAGTTCTTCCACTTAAAAAGATGAGATTTGCCTGTAATTGACATCATAGGTGACCACAACTAAGAGATAAAATGATTAAACAAATCCAGAAAATCACCGCGTCTGATTTGGGAAGATTTTTTTTTGGGTGGAAAATAAGTATTTAGTTATCTAAAACCATGCAAGATTTCTGGCTCTCACAGACCTGTAACTTCTTCAGGCTCCTCTGTCCTCTACTTATTACCTGTAGTAATGGCACCTGTTTGAACTTGTTATCAGTATAAAAGACACCTGTCCACAGCCTCAAACAGTCACACTCCAAGCTCCACTATGGTGAAGACCAAAGAGCTGTAGAAGGACACCAGAAACAAAATTGTAGCCCTGCACCAGGCTGGGAAGACTGAATTTGCAATAGGCAAGCAGCTTTGTATGATGAAATCAACTGTAGAAGCAATAATAAGAAAATGAAAGACATACAAGACCACTGATTTTCTGTCTCGATCTGGGGCTCCACGCAAGATCTCACCCCATGGGGTCAAAGTGATCACAAGACCGGTAAGCAAAAATCCCAGAACCACACGGGGAGACCTAGTGAATGACCTGCATAGAGATGGGACCACTGTAAAAAAGGCTACCATCAGTAACACACTACACCGCCAGGGACTCAGATCCTGCAGTGCCAGACGTGTCCCCCTGCTTAAGCCAGTACATCTCCAGCCCCGTCTAAAGTTTGCTAGCGAGCTTTTGGAATATCCAGAACAGTATTGGGAGAATATCATATGGTCTGATGAAACTAAAACAGAACTGTTTGATAGAAACACAACTCGTTGTGTTTAGAGGAGACAGAATGCTGAGTTGCATCCAAGAACACCATACCTACTGTGAAGCATGGGGGTGGCAACATCATGCTTTGGGGCTGTTTATCTGCAAAAGGGACCAGGACGACTGGTCAGTGTACATGAAAGAATGAATGGGGCCATGTATCGTGAGATTGTGAGTGAAAACCTCCTTCCATCAGCAAGAGCATTGAAGATCAAACATGGCTGGGTCTTTCAGCATAATGATCCCAAGCACACCGCCAGGGCAACGAAGGAATGGCCTTGTAAAGAAGCATATGAAGGTCCTGGAGTGGCCTAGCCGAGTCTACAGATCTCAACCCCATACAAAACCTTTGGAGGGAGTTGAAAGTCCGTGTTGTCCAGCAACAGGCTGAAATAATCACTGCTCTAGAGGAGATCTGCATGGAGGAATGGTCCAACAACAGTGTGTGCCAACCTTGTGAAGACTTACAGAAAACATGTGACCTCTATCATTGCCAACAAAGGATATATAACAAAATATTGAGATGAACTTTTGTTACTGACCAAATACTTATTTTCCACCAAAATTTGCAAAAACAAATCTTGCCAAATCAGACGCGGTGATTTTCTGGATTTGTTTTCTCATTTTGTCTCTCATAGTTGTGGTCACCTATGAAGTCAATTACAGGCAAATCTCATCTTTATAAGAGGGAGAACTTGCACAACTGGTGGCTGACTAAATATACACAGGGGGTCCAAAAGTAGGTGGACAGTATGTGTAATAGGGTTATGATTTATCAAACATGGTGTAAAGTGAAACTGACTCAGTTGCCCTTAGCAACCAATCAGATTCCACTTTTCATTCTTCACAAACTCTTTGGAAAATGAAAGGTGGAATCTGGTTGGTTGTTAAGGAAAACTGAGTCATTCACTTTACACCATGTTTGATGAATCATAACCTTATTACGTATACCGTCCACCCACTTTTGGACCGCCCTGTGTGTGTGTGTGCGCGCGCGTATATATACACACACACACAAAATATAGAAGTTCATGTTTACAATTTTTGACATACATTTATATAAATATTATAGTAATGCAACAGATTACCTTGAAGGGATAGAAAAAAACCCAGAACAAAACTAGAAAGCAAAAATTACCTTGCCGGTGGATTAGGCCGCCATGTAATATGCGAGCAACAACGCACTTCTGCTGTGAGTTCAGCTTCAGGGTTATTCCCTGCAACAAGGAACAATGAAGCATTAAAGAGCGACACAATCAGTTAACACCAACTCGCCGCCATGAAATACTTCCAAGATGGGTTATGTCATAGTGACAGATATAAACACTTAAAGGAGTTGTCCAGTGAATACAAGTTATCTATTTGCAGGATAGGTGAGAGCTCATCGGCAGGGGTCCGACTGCCGGGACTCTAACCTATCAGCAGATCAGAGCATTGTTATAACCAACTGGGACCATTGACCTGAAACGCCATTTTGTTAGAGACAAGTCTCCCGACTATTCCTCCATTTATCCTGGAACAGGCTGCCGGAAAAAGCCGCGTGCAGCACTCAGCCTCAGAGGGAGTAAACCTCCCCCGTTCTATCAGGGTACTTTCACACATCCGGATTTTTGCTCTGCAGCACAATACGGCGTTCTGCAGAAAAACCGCAACCGGCTTTTGTAACGCCGATTGCGGTTTTTTTTTGCATTGACTTAGGCTACTTTCACACATCCGGTTTGAGCCCTGCGGCTCAATCCGGCTGTGAAAACTATGCAACGGATGCGGTGAAAACACCGCATCCTTTGCATAAGTTTTTACATGCGGCCGGTCCGGTTTTTTCTGGTTGCGGCATGCTACTGAGCATGCGCAGTGGAAAATACCGCATGCGGCGACCGGATGCGTTTTTTTCCGTATCGCGCCGCATCCGGCCTCCATAGGGATGCATTGAAAAATGCGCCGCAGCGGCCGGATGCGGCGCGATGCGGTGTTTTTTGCCGGAGCAAAAAACGTTGCAGGGTACGTTCGATCCGGCCGCCGCATCGGCTACATCTGCCGCATGCGGCAAAAACCGGACCGAACGCAAGCCCCTGCGGCACAATGCGGCACTAATGTAAGTCAATGCAAAAAAAACCGCAATCGGCGTTACAAAAGCCGGTTGCGGTTTTTCTGCAAAACGCCGTATTGTGCCGCAGAGCAAAAATCCGGATGTGTGAAAGTACCCTTACATTAGTGCCGCATTGTGCCGCAGGGGCTTGCGTTCGGTCCGGTTTTTGCCGCATGCGGCAGATGTAGCCGATGCGGCGGCCGGATCGAACGTACCCTGCAACGTTTTTTGCTCCGGCAAAAAACACCGCATCGCGCCGCTGCGGCGCATTTTTCAATGCATCCCTATGGAGGCCGGATGCGGCGCGATGCGGAAAAAACCGCATCCGGTCGCCGCATGCGGTATTTTCCACTGCGCATGCTCAGTAGCATGCCGCAACCGGAAAAAACCGGACCGGCCGCATGTAAAAACTTATGCAAAGGATGCGGTGTTTTCACCGCATCCGTTGCATAGTTTTCACAGCCGGATTGAGCCGCAGGGCTCAAACCGGATGTGTGAAAGTAGCTTCAGTCAGACCCCCACTGATATACAAGTTACCTCTCCCATGCATAGCTTATGTCCTGTGAAAACAAGTAAACCCCTTTAAAGGGAATCTGTCCGCAAGTTTTTGATATGTAAGGCTTCCTTCTTACACCCGTGATTTCCGTTTTCACACGTACTGAAGAAACGGACACACATAGACCCATTAAAATTAATGGGCTTGCACACATATCCGTGCTTTAACAGAGACCACATGTCCATGTGGTCCACACAACGACATGTCCGTTTCCTGCCGGTAGCAAGGACCTCATACTGATGTGATCTGTGTGACATGTGCTGGAAGAAACACGTCACTTGAGGAAAAAAAAAAAAAAAAAATTTTATACTTACCTGTCTCCAAGGCTACTGTTGCTTCCGGTTCCTGCTCATTATGCTCATGAATATTCACTGCACTGACCGTGGACCTTAAAACAGCAGCGCCGGAGACAGGTAAGTATACAAGTTCATGCGGTCTGTGTGCTATCCAGAGCACACCGATGCCATATACAGTGACAAATGGAACGTCACAACGGACTGTTTGTTTTTTTTGCATGGATGTGTGAAGGGGGCCTAATCTGAAGCCAGCATGCTGCAAGGGTTAAAACATAGAATTCAAGGCTGCCTGTATTGTCAAGGTCCGAATTGTTGTTTGTTTGTACTGCGGCTAATAGAGACAAAGACCAACAGATACCGGTGCTACGACTCCATTGTTCTGCATGAATACGTCAGATTTTTATCCTAATTCTTGCCCCATAGGGAAATAGTTGGAGCCTACAAGCTTTTAACTTGCAAGAGAAGATTAGGTCATTTCATAAAATTAAAAGTCAGCACTTTCTGCCCACGACTTCCCTTTTTCCTTCCACGTTCCCCATTTCTCAGCCCTCCCGCTTACCATGGGCTCCTCCGTCTCTCTCTCAAATTGCACCAGTCGCACCCTCTTCTTTTCCTCGGGACACCCGGGGGCTGCAGATCCATTGGTGTAAAACTCTTCTGAGAAGACGTTAGATGGGGACGAAAATCCCTATGAAAAGAAAAGGATTGTTACGAAATGATGAGGGGTTGAAACGTCGCCCACCCGCAGAGGTCAATGGGCGCGTGGTTAGGTCTCGGAGCCACTGTCCTCTGTGGGGGGGGGGGTGACAGCCGTGTCCGCCCCGTGACGTCTCGCCCTCACGGTGCCGATGATCTGCCCCAATCAGCGATACAATGCTGATCTGCGCTTTGTTCACAAAGATCATGAGATCAATGGTTCCTTCCCGAACAGATTCACTAGTGCACGCCAGCAACGATTAATGGATAAGAGCGAAGGTTTGGATGGTCGCCCACTTAGTCAATCATTTGTCATGTAATTAGCTGTAACCACTAGTAATAGACTATCAGGGGTCGGGTTTCAGGCAACTTTAGGCCAAAACCTGGAGGAATGAATTATCAAAAACCTGACTGTGCAGCCTGACACTTATTTTTAAAGGGGTTGTCCACTATTAGCCAAGTCCTTAAATTCTTAAGTGCTTCATATAACAAAAAACATTTAAACCCCATGATTTCCAGTGGTCATGTGACTATTGCAAGAATAGAGCGAAAGGTTCCGTAAAAGAAGTGGGTGTCAATTAATGGACGACCCCTTTAAAAGTAATTGTCCACTCGGCTTCAGATGGTTTTTAAAAACCAACAGACTGCGCTGTATTTACATTACCCTCCCCAGGTCCAGTATCAGGTCCTGACTACACTGCCGCGAATGACGCCCCCGGGCACTGCTTGGGGAGGGGGGGGGGGGGTGAGAGAAGAGATCACTCGCACACCGGCAGGGGGAGATTGCTTAGACCCCGGCCACCGCTCGGGATGAGATCGCTCAGACCCCGGCCACCGCTCGGGATGAGATCGCTCGGACGCCGGCCACCGCTCGGGATGAGATCGCTCGGGCGCCGGCCACCGCTCGGGATGAGATCGCTCGGACGCCGGCCACCGCTCGGGATGAGATCGCTCGGACGCCGGCCACCGCTCGGGATGAGATCGCTCGGACGCCGGCCACCGCTCGGGATGAGATCGCTCGGACGCCGGCCACCGCTCGGGATGAGATCGCTCGGACGCCGGCCACCGCTCGGGATGAGATCGCTCGGACGCCGGCCACCGCTCGGGATGAGATCGCTCGGACGCCGGCCACCGCTCGGGATGAGATCGCTCGCACGCCGGCCACCGCTCGGGATGAGATCGCTCGCACGCCGGCCACCGCTCGGGATGAGATCGCTCGCACGCCGGCCACCGCTCGGGATGAGATCGCTCGCACGCCGGCCACCGCTCGGGATGAGATCGCTCGGACGCCGGCCACCGCTCGGGATGAGATCGCTCGGACGCCGGGCACCGCTCGGGATGAGATCGCTCGCACGCCGGGCACCGCTCGGGATGAGATCGCTCGCACGCCGGGCACCGCTCGGGATGAGATCGCTCGCACGCCGGGCACCGCTCGGGATGAGATCGCTCGCACGCCGGGCACCGCTCGGGATGAGATCGCTCGGACGCCGGGCACCGCTCGGGATGAGATCGCTCGCACGCCGGGCACCGCTCGGGATGAGATCGCTCGCACGCCGGGCACCGCTCGGGATGAGATCGCTCGCACGCCGGGCACCGCTCGGGATGAGATCGCTCGCACGCCGGCCACCGCTCGGGATGAGATCGCTCGCACGCCGGGCACCGCTCGGGATGAGATCGCTCGCACGCCGGGCACCGCTCGGGATGAGATCGCTCGCACGCCGGCCACCGCTCGGGATGAGATCGCTCGCACGCCGGCTTAGATCACATTGTTCAGACACTGGTGGTAGGGATCACTCAGACGTGGGCAGAGATCACTGAAACATCGGCAGAGATCGCTCAGACATCGCCCGGATATCGGCCGCACACCCACCTGGCTGGCCGCCCGGCTCTGCAGCAGGCTCTCCAGGTACAGGTCGGACAGGGCGGACCTCATGCCGTCGCTGATGTCCGGCCGCTCGATCTTCAGGCTCATGCCGTCTGCTCCGGGGACTTTGCCTCTCCTGTGCCGCTCCTCCGCCTGCTGCTGCTGCTGCACTCTCACCTATTTATCTCCGCAGAACAGGCTGACTCAGGAAAGAAGGGGCAATAGCGATAATAAATCTGCAAGACACGCACAATGCGCCTGGCAGGGAGTCCCCGGGCCGCGCCGCCGCTCGCCCCCGCCTCACATGGCGAGATTCCGTGCACACGTCTCTGGGTCGCGATATCCCGCGCTGCAGGATGACCCCGCCCCCTGCAGAGCCGCTGGCACGGGGGACACCGGCGCTCACACCGTCAGCCCGCCGCTCTCATACCTCCGGGGTGCAAAATGGTACGGCCCAGGTCACATGACCGGCACTGGAAACGGTCATGTGATGACAGAGCCCTTAGTTGAAACGCTGAGACGAGCGCTCATGTGGTCATGTGATGGAGGGGGAGGGGTTACACCAATGACGTCAGCAGCCGGCTGCGATAAACAAGCAGATAAACACGTCTGTATGGCGGCCTGGTGGTCACGGCGCAGGACGGGGCCGCCATGTAACCTACTTAAAGGGGGTTTCCATGATATATTTTTTTTATTTTTTTATTTAATACACAGACTTATTCTAAATGAAAAAGAAGCCGTGGTAATCTGCTGTCGTGTTTGTTAACTGGGCTGCAGCAGTGACTTCCAGCTCCAAATCCAGCTATTCTACTGCCTGAGACAAAAACTGAAATGGCATCTCTCTCCCAAAAAATGATTAGTAAGAAAAGCACAGAAAATAGAAAACTAAAATTGGCCAATGTTAACTTAAAGGGAGAGTCCAGCTGAAACCAGGGGAATGGTATGTAAAAGTCAGAAGCAAAAATGTGCCACCCCGCGTCAGCAGCCGGGCTGCTCGGATCCGCGGTGGCTCAAAGGGCGTCCGGACCTGGGGGTCTTGCGGCCACTCCAATTAAGGGGATATTTACAGGGGATGGTCTATTTACAGTTCGTGACACCACCCGTGGTGTGTGGTAAGGTGGAGTACCACCGCTGCAGTTGGGAGTACCCGGTGGCGATGGAGTGGGCAGCCAGGTGTTAAACCCCTCCACGGGTAGGGGGAGATGCCCCAGGACTCGGTGATGGTGACTGGGGTGTGCCGTTGGGACGGTAATAATAATAATAATAATAATTTTATTCATTTATATAGCGCTATTAATTCCATAGCACTTTACATACATTGGCAAGTAAGGGTCACTTGCGTACTCAGTCCAATAACGCTGACACCGACAACTTAGTAAACCAAAGTTCTGAGCACCGCTGCCGCTGAGAGGGAGCACGTTTGGGTCCCGTTTCTGTTGGTGTTGCCTGATGATCTGTGACCTTTCCCTTGGCACCTTGTTCTCTTCTTAGTTGTCCCCTAGAGCTTGAAACTAGTCGGGTCCCGCTCCCCAGTGTGGCTAACTGAGGGAGCTTGCTCTCAGGGTTCATGCTTCTGTTTTCCTTGACCGTTTTAGTGGAAAGTCCTATCCCCCTCGTTGCACTAGTACCCCAATTTTGGAGCGGTTGGAGGGCGGATCTTGAAGGCTCCGTTCTCGTCAGGTGAATTGTCAGGTTGCCTGAAGCTACTCCATGACCTAGGGTCCACGTATCCCGTCTGCCCTGGTTCCAGCCCGGTGATGTACAAGGCTGCTGGCTGTCCTCCACGACAATGCCGTGCCCCTTGTCACGATCCCCTGTGACCTAGTACTTCCAAGGAGCCCAGCTCCTGACCTCCTCTCTCCTTCACTTCCAACACTACACTGGCCTACTCCTGACCTCCCCTTAACCAAACCTCCAAGTGGGCGACCCTATTCCACTCAGGCCGTCCACTTGTGTGTCTGGTGGGTGTGGTGCAGAGTGTTCCTAGGATTTTAATTAGCTGGTTTTGGCAACACCAATGGTTAGGGACCCGTAACCAAGGAGGAGGTGGATATTGCACAGAAGGGCAGATTGTACAATACCCTGTGACGACCTGATAGGCCAGGGCGTCACAAAAACACACTTGCCTAGCACAGCCCGCTCTGTGGTCTGTACAGAAACAGGAAGCCATGATGTCACTGCTAGACTGCTGCAGCCTGCGATTGACTGCAGGGGTCACATGACTTGAGCAGCTCATCATTATAAAACATCCAATGAAACTACAAGGCAAACACCAAGGCCAATGCAGCATCTATATCAACAGGACAGACTGTGAATATATAATTATCTATCTATAAGGATGAGCGGTAAAGTCATGAGTTCAACTCAGTTCACTGGCCACATAAGTTCTCACACAAAGTAGTGCGAGAACCCATCTCTGTGACTTGCGATGACATCATGAGTTCATAGCAGTTCATTGATGACGACTGTCATGATATTTTGTGCGAGAACCGCGGCAGTGAACTGAGATGACCTCATGACATCACCGCTCGGCCCTGCCTGCGGTGGCTCACACAATACTGTTTTCCCCCTGCTGCTGTGATATCATGAGGTCATCTCAGTTCACTGCAGTGGTTTTCACTCAAGACTGAGGCTGAATTGGCTGCTGTCCCAACCTTTAGGGAATAATCTATTCTTCATAGGCTGCAACAGTTGAGTGTAGGAACTTCATGGGATCTCCTTATGGATTACAGTGGATTTGGACTAGGGATTTGCCAGAGAAATAAATTGGTGAATGAAGGCGTCTCTTGTCTTTATTTCTTTAATAATTTTCTCTTTTTTCAGATTCGCTTTTGGGGAACGTTGAGACACATCGTTATGAATTACGGCAGACCTTTATGTTAATACATTTTTGTAAATAAATTGGTGAACAAGGGATGTAGTTTGGAGGTGTTTGTTCAAATTTTTTCATATCTGTGTTTCAGTGCATTACCAGTCCTCTGCTGTTGCTACTACAACCATCCACGCCGGCCGGTTACCACAATACCTGCTGCCACAAGTATCCTCATCAGCCGTTGCTACCGCATCCATCCATACCAGCCGAATCCACGACACCAACTGCTACTGTTGTTACTGTAGCGCCCCACGGGGCAGGTGGTTAACCTACTCATCGCCTGGCCGTTTCGGGTCGGGACAGGAGATGTCACGGGGTGGCTTTGACCGATTCCGTTGCCCCGAGGCGTACAGTAAATGGTGGGGGAAGCGGGGTATTTGGAAAAGTTTGGCGTGACGCCACCTGTGGTATGCAGCCAGGGAATAGCCGCCACTACCGGTTTCCTCGCCAGGGCAGGTGTTATGGCAGCCGTGATTGTGTCGCTCCCCACAGGTGGAACGGGACCCGGGTGGATGATGAGGGTTTTAATTGCCATTGGCGCCTAAGCGCTGGGCGGCGGTGCCGGTAAGGACGAGCCAACACAGTCCCAATACCGTTATGGCCACCCCCCTGCCTACCCTGAGCCAACCCACCCTGTGTGAAGGCTCCTAAGCTGTATATAGTGTGTGTGTGTAACACCGGTGATTAACCCCCTCCTTACCTGAGATAGATACCACACCTTAATTGAGGTGCAGTACCCTGTGGCGACCAGAGCCTCAGGGGCACCACACTACAATCAGAGACTGTATTGTATCCGTTGTGCCAGCTGCCAGGATATCGCTGATCCCCTGGGGCTGCCCTCTGCCGGCTGTTTACCTGCGCGTGTATGTGGCGCCCTGGACTAGCCAGGTAGCCACAGACAACACTCACACCCCCACCCCCAGACAGTTACATTAGTCAGACACAAAATCCTTGTTGCCTCCCTCCAGGGTCTGATGTCCACACCAGGTGGGGCGGAGCCAGGCGGTTGGCTCTGCCCACCGAGGAGTTCACAGGCCTGGAGGCGGGAAAAGGAGCAGATGAGTTCAGCAGGTGAAAGTGAGAGGAGTAAAGGTCTGCGTGTGCCTGGGAAGGAGCCCAGGCACTGACAGCAAGGTTGGCAGACGGTGGTGGCCATAGTGCAGGGGTGGTGGATCAACGTGGAACCGTAGGACCGGATTCGGGCGGTGGCCCGCCGGTACTAAACCGGGGAGCGAAGTGAAGCTAGCACACACAGGCAAGGGCCATCGGACCCCGACTAGGCTTGGAGCCGCCGTTAACAGTCAAATCCGAGTGTGACAGGAACCCCAGGGGTTAACTACCCAAGTCCCGTCAGAAGGCAACCGTCCGCACCGTGAGGGTATACAGCCACCGCCACAGGCTAGAGACCCAAGGGCCAGCGCCTGCGGGCAAAACGGGCTCCTCCGGCATCCATACACCGGGGAGCGGACTACCGTTGGGAACCCATCGTAGTCAAGATAGTACACAAAGGTGCAGGGAAAGACAGCCGCCATCACCTGTCCGGGATGAGACACTGCAGCCGGCTGCGGGACCCGTCCATCCAGCCGTTTGGTTTACCGGAGACTTTGTGACTTTCTATCTTTAGTGAGTACAACAGTGCCATCCGGCACCGCATCGCGCTGTCCCTGCAACCCTGCACCCCACCAACACTGTCTCCCCATCACACCACTGGGCCCCGGGACCACCAGCCCCCACCCACGGAGGGGTAAAACAACATCCCAGCTGCTCCCTACCATCGCTCCCGGGAGCCCCGTCACCAGCAACGGTGGTGCCCATCTTCACCACGACCCGTGGGTGGCGTCACGGACTAAATCCCCAAACAAACCACCCCCTTTTCACTCACGGGCGAGGAGCGCCGCTCGAGTCCCCGGATCCGCCCCACCGCTCGAGCCACCGAGCAGCAGCAGCGCCGGACCCGAGCATTAGTGAGCGCAGCGTCCCGCCGCCCGTGACATGTACCTATTGCCAGCTCCTGTGGCAGTAGTGAAGACTTGGTGGCCGGTCCTGTTTGTTCCTTCAGGGAAGTGGTCGGTACCTCGGTCCAGTGGACCCACTAACCCCGTGGATGCCTCTCGCAAGCATAACACATTTCTACAGATATGTAAGATTTTAGTATCACAATTTTAATAAACATTTGTTCCACCTATTTCCAAAAGCATTTTATGGCCTCACATTTTCACCAATTATGGAATACGTAGGTGTATAACTTCTCCAGCAAGGGTTATTATCGGAAAGATTAGAATGGTGTAGAAGGTCTGGGGTTCTTTGCCTCCTCCATAATTCTTTGAAAGAGTTTTCTTGAGTCTTTATACATTGTTCTCTCTCACACATTATTTTCTTGCCCTTTCAGTGAGATACCAAGGTCTCTTTCCCAGGAGATAAGGAAGGGGGGAGTTAGAGACCTGCGTCAGAGAGATGAGCTTGTAACAGAACTTACAAGTTATTTGGGGTTAGGTCTAGGCTTTATCTGCTCAGGCTTCTCTTATAATTAAATAATACACGAGAGAAACAAATTACAATGTTTAGTAAAGTGGCTTATATAGCTATTATTTAATGTCTTTTTAGCAAGAGATGAGATTCATGTTTCATGTGTAGGAGCTTTACTATTGGAAAAAAGTTCATAGATGTAAATATTTTTTTCCATAACAAAATAGGACCTGGAAGTTACAATGAAGGTGATAGGGAATAGGACGGTGATGAACTAGCAACAGTTCTCAGGTCCCATTGTGCTGCTGCTGTCATTGTGCTTTGTTCTGCTGCTGACTCGAATCTGTGTTTCAGTGCTCTACCAGTTTGCTGACCTGCTGCTGCAAGTGTCCACGCTAACCGCCTACCACGATACTCACTGCCGCAAGTATCCTCATCGGCCACTGCTACCACATCCATCTATCCATCCATTCATCTGTTCATCCATCCATAGCAGCCGTGTAATTAACTGCTGCTGTTGCTATTATCAGAGACTGTATAGTATCAGTGATGCCAGCTGCCAAGGTACCGCAAATCCCCTGGGGCTGCCCTCTGCCGGCTGCTTACCAGCGCATGTACCTGCTGCCACCTCCAGTGGCAGTAGTAATGTCTTGGTGTTCGGTCCAGTTCACTTCTCCAGGCAAGTGAACGGTACTTTCGGTCCAGTGGACCTACTAATACCATGCTCACCTCACGAACATAACAATATGCTCAGTAAAGCCCGCTTTACACGCTTCAATATATCTCACAATCCGTCGTCGGGGTCAAGTTGTAAGTGACGCACATCCTGCATCGTTCGTGACGTATTTGCGTGTGACACCTACGTGCGATCAAGATTGAACGCAAATACGGTGATCGCATACACGTCGTTTATTCCTCATACATTGGACATTTTGTTGCACGAACCTAGTCCATTGAAGCGTGTAACATCCCTCATACGATTTTGATGTCTGTGGCTATGTGCGCAGGTGTGCGCTCTGCACCGCAGCTTAAAAAAGGTCCGCTTCAGAGCGCAGCTGAAAAGCTGCGTTCTGAAGCGCCTCACAATGTCTGTCATTCACTAATCTTTGTCAGTCGGTCACTATCTCTGTCCCTCTCTCTCTGTCCATGTCAGTCTATCC
Organism: Anomaloglossus baeobatrachus; assembly: GCF_048569485.1. NCBI lineage: Eukaryota > Metazoa > Chordata > Amphibia > Anura > Aromobatidae > Anomaloglossus > Anomaloglossus baeobatrachus. The sequence continues at coordinate 176,932,267 of NC_134361.1, forward strand.
CTCTTACCCCCTCTCTCATATTCACCGATCCCTGATCACCGGCGCTGCACGGCATTCACACTGCTCCGGCAGCTTTTACTATTTTGAAAAATCCGGCCACTCATTAAACAATCTCGTATTCCCTGCTTTCCTCGCCCACCGGCGCCTATGATTGGTTACAGTGAGACACGCCCCCACGCTGAGTGACAGGTGTCTCACTGCACCCAATCACAGCAGCCGGTGGGCGTGTCTATACTGTGCAGTGAAATAAATAATTAAAAAAAAAACGGTGTGCGGTCCCCCCCCATTTTAAAACCAGCCAGATAAAGCCATACGGCTGAAGGCTGGTATTCTCAGGATGGGGAGCTCCACGTTAGGGGGAGCCCCCCAGCCTAACAATATCAGCCAGCAGCCGCCCAGAATTGCCGCATGCATTAGATGCGACAGTTCTGGGACTGTACCCGGCTCTTCCCGATTTGCCCTGGTGCGTTGGCAAACGGGGTAATAAGGAGTTATTGGCAGCACATAGCTGAGCTGCCAATAAATCCTAGATTAATCATGTCAGGTGTCTCCCCGAGATACCTTCTATGATTAATCTGTAAGTGATAGTAAATAAACACACAAACCTCATTCTCTCCTGATGAAGCTCACTTGATGAGCGACACGCGTTGGGTATGGGGGGTTCACCAGACTTCTGATTGCTACCTTGCTCACTTAGGCTCTTAACAGTGATGTACTTCTGTTATGGTGGGTTATTTCATTTGTGCAATTATCCAGCTGTGCCATTATATGTGTATGTTTTTGCATCTTTTGAATGGACTCATTGATATGTCCTATGGCTATTTTGTCTTTTGCTGGTTAAAACTTTGCATCATTGTATAGCACCACAGGTAATCATTGTTTTTTTTTTTTGTCTGGTGTTTTTTGCCTTTTAAATGTTTTTATTGGGGTATGTTTTCAATAAAAGATTTCTGGTTATTTATATATTGATTGTCATGCATTCTATATTGAGCTGAGTGCCAATGCCTGCTTCTTTTCCTCTCTAGTACCAATTGTTTACAGCAGACTGTGCACCCTCATTTTCTTATATTGGTTGGCTGTGCATTCCCTTTTTCTTGCTTCAGTAAATAAACACACACACCCGAAAAAATCCTTTATTAGAAATAAAAAACACAAACATATACCCTGGTTCACCATTTAATAAGCCCGTAAAACCCCTCCATGCCCGGCGTAATCCATTATGGTCCAGCGTCGCTTCCAGCTCTGCTGCATGCAGTTGACCGGAGCTGCAGAATACACCGCCGCTCCTGTCAGCTTCACGCAGCTAATGAAGACTGCCGCGCGATCAGCTGAGCTGTCACTGAGGTTACCCGCTGTCACTGGACGGTGGCCGTGGGTATCCTCAAAGACAGCTCAGCTGATCGTGCTACTCACCTCAGTTGCTGCGTGGAGCTGACAGGAGCGGAAGTTTATTCTGCTGCTCCTGTCACCTTCATGCAGCAGAGCTGGATGCGACGCTGGAGGTCCGTGGATTACGCCAGAAATGGAGGGGTTTTTCGGGCTTATTAAAGTGGTGAACCAGGGTATATGTTTGTGTTTTTTATTTCTAATAAAGGATTTTTTCGTGTGTGTGTGTTTATTTACTGTCACTTACAGATTAATCATGGAAGGTATCTCGGGGAGACGCCTGACATGATTAATCTAGGATTTAGTGGCAGCTATGGGTTGCCAATAACTCCTTACTACCCCGATTTGCCAACGCACCAGGGCAAATTGGGAAGAGCCGGGTACAGTCCCAGAACTGTCGCATCTAATATATGCGGCAATTCTGGGCGGCTGCTGGCTGATATTGTTAGGCTGGGGGGCTCCCCCTAACATGGAGCTCCCCATCCTGAGAATACCAGCCTTCAGCCGTATGGCTTTATCTGGCTGGTTTTAAAATTGGGGGGGACCGCACGTCGTTTTTTTTAATAATTTAATTATTTATTTCACTGCACAGTATAGACACGCTCACCGGCTGCTGTGATTGGGTGCAGTGAGACACCTGTCACTCAGCGTGGGGGCGTGTCTCACTGCAACCAATCATAGGTGCCGGTGGGCGGGGAAAGCAGGGAATCCGAGATTGTTTAATGAGCGGCCAGCTTTTTCAAAATAGTAAAAGCCGCCGGAGCAGTGTGAATGCCGTGCAGCGCCGCGCCGGTGATCGGGGATCGGTGAGTATATGAGAGAGGGCTGCTCAATTCAGTTACTCAGGAGTTTAGCGGTCACCGGTGAGTCCTTCACTGGTGACCGCTAATCAGGACGCGACACAGACAGAACCGCAGCATGACAATGAAGTCGGGTGAAGTTAACCCGAGTTCATTCTGATCGTGCGGCTCTGTCTGTGTCTGCTGTCATCTGCCATTCAGCTCTGCTACATGGCTGTCTGTGTCTGCTGTCAACGGCCATGTAGCAGAGCTGAATGGCAGATGACATAGTAAAAACGCCTCCCTACACATTACACACGCTTGGCAAGTCAATAAATAATAAAAAAAAAAAAAGGGTGCCCAATGCATACGTCACAGAACACATGATCTAAAGGATCGCACACAAAATTGATCAATTTAACATAGATTACTAACGCACGTGTGACAGCAAATGAACGACCTACGTGCGATCTCATTAAATCGCATATGCGACCTGGGTGTGTCACATCGCATACGAGATCGCACACCTAATTGTAAGGTGTAAAGCTGGCTTAAGAGTTCCCTTGTCACTGTGTGATGTTATATTCAATGCACAGTGACAGTGCACTCCCTCGCAGGCTCTAAAGAGAAGTGATAAGCCGGAAAGAGAGTGCACTGTTAGGGTGGCGTCACACGGTACGATCTATCATGCGATCGCACGAGCGATCGCACCCGCCCCCGTCGTTTGTGCATCACGGGCAATTAGTTGCCCGTGGCGCACAAAGTCGTTGACCCCCTGTCACACGTTCGGCGTCACAGCGACGTCACACAGCGGCCGCCCAATAGAAGCGGAGGGGCGGAGATGAGCGGGACGTAACATCCCGCCCATCTCCTTCCTTCCGCATTGCCGGCGGGACGCAGGTAAGCTGTGTTCGTCGTTCCCGGGGTGTCACACAGAGCGATGTGTGCTGCCTCAGGAATGATGAACAACCGGAGCACAGAAGGAGGACCGACATTTTGAAAATGAACGACGTGTCAACGAGCAACGATAAGGTGAGTATTTTTGCTCGTTCACAGTCGTTCGTAGCTGTCACACGCTGCGATATGTCTAACGATGCCGGATGTGCGTCACGGAATCTGTGACCCTGACGACATATCACCCGATATATCGTAGCGTGTGACGCCGCCCTTAGTGTGTATTGTAAGGAAAGAAGGTGGCAAGCAGGGATCAGCCCTACTAACCAATAGTGGTATCTGGTTTAAAATGTCTTAAAGGGCCCCATTGAAATTAAACTAATGTCGGCTCAGTCTGCCTATATCTATGGGTTCGATTGCCTGTCTGATATATATGATGGCACCGGCCAACTAAGACTATAAATTGCTTTGTTCTTCCTGAGAAAAGCCGCTGGTCACTGGTGAGGTCTTCTGAGTATGGGAGTGTTGAATAAGTTTGCTGCCCGCCAAACAATCAACTGAAGTATCCTACAACCCACAGACATCTAATATGTATGGCCAGCCTAAGAAGTGTTAGAAAAGCTTCATAACTTTAATCTATCTATTTATCTATCTATTTATCTATCTACCTCGGTGTCCCCCAAGGTTCAGTTCTTGGACCCCTGCTCTTCTCCATCTACACCTTCGGTCTTGGACAGCTCATAGTGTGACGCCCTGGCAAAACCAGGTAGTCACAGATGACTGTACCCCCAGCAAAGGTACAGGAATCGCCTCCTCCTTGGGAATTAACACCACATCCCACACACAGGAACACCAGCCACAAAGCCTAGTCGCCCCCCCTCCATGACAGCCAGGACACACCAGTGGACGGGACCAGGCGGATGGGAACGCCCATCTAGGGGTCTTGAGATGACAAGGGGTGGGAACCAGGGAGTTTTCAGTTTTCAGTTGGAGTGGAGAGTTCAGTTTGTGCCGCCCGGTACTCGGAGGCAGCCGAGCCGCTCGGGGGTCCCACGGTCACTCCGATCTAAAAGGGGTTGGCGGTTTGCGGACGTAGGTGTACGGCCGGAGCCATGTTTAAGTTCGTGATGCCACCCACGGGATGTGGTGAAGGTGGACACCACCGCTGCAGTTATGGGGCACCCGGGGGAGATGTTGCGCAGCAAGTTGTTAACCCCTCTGTGGGTAGGGATGCTGGCCCCGGGACCCGTTGGGGTAAGGATGGTGCAGGCAGATGGGCGGCCAGAGGGCACTGATGTACTCACTATTACACACACGAGTCTCTGGTAAACCAAAGTGATGGTGGTCGGTGCCCACAGCCGGCTGCAGTCTGGTCCCCCACCCGGTTGGTGGTCTCTGCCTTTCTCCTGCACCCATTTTGTGATGGTGGACTACCTGCGCTTGCAACTACAGTAGTCCGCTCCCCGGCTTGTGGTCGCCTAAGGAGCCCTTTGCCCGCAGACGCTGGCCCATGGGATCTCTCTGCCGTTGCGGTGGCTTTCTATCCCCCTCGTTGGGCTGTTGTCTTCAGTCGGGAATTTGGGTGGGACAGAACCTATAGTCCTGGCCGCAATCAGTTAATTAGCTAGCCCCCAGTAGCTTCTGGACCTAGCTTCAGGGTCTGAGTACCCCCCTTTGTGCTCCGGTTTCCGAGTCGGTTCCCCGGGTCGGTACCGGCGGACCACTACCCTGTCCCGGTCCACCGCGGTTCCACCGAGCCGTCTTCCCGACTCCTGCTGGCAGAGGCCTCCGTCTGCCTCCTAGCCAAAGGTGCCCGGGCTCTTACCCTGGCACCTGTCAGTTAGTTGCAGACCTGACACACAGGCCTGCCTCCTCTTAACTTCACCTCCACTCACGGACTCCCAGACTAACAGACTGACTACTATTCCCGCATCAGGCCATCCGAACTCCTCAGTGGGCATGTCCAACCACCTGGCTCTGCCCCCTGGTGTGTCCATCAAGCACTGAGGAGGGTGACTAGGGTTTAATGTTTGGCTGCTGTCACATTGTTAGGGGACTGGTGTAATGCAGGGCCCTATCTGTGACTACCTGGCCCAGCCAGGGCGTCACAAGTTCATTGAGGAGCTGAAGTGTAGCGTGGTCAGGGTTGGAGCCCTTGGACCACGGGAGAACAGACTAGGTGGTAGATGGCAGGGTCGGGCCACAGGCGACGGAGAGCCGGTCACGGGAGACCTGAAGTAGACCGGGGCAGGGTTGTAGCCCGCCGGTACCGACAACGGGAATCCGGTCCGGAGGCCGTGCACAGGCGGGGTACCTGGACCCTAGGATGAGTCAAGCTTTAGACCCCTTGTTAATTGACCAGCGGGACACGGTACCAGGCCTTGTTTCCGAAGAGAGCAGCCCAGAGAGAGCAAACCAGCAGCCCAACGTGGGGGATAGGGTGTCCGCCAAGAACCCATTAAAATCCCACGGGTCAGAGTTTGCGGGTAACGGCTCCCTCTGCGTACAAAGCTGTAGGGGAGCGGATTTCTCCCGTTCCAAGCGGGTTTAATCAACACACAGCAAGACACAAGTGCAGGCGGAAGGGTCCCTACCTTGCTAACCCGTGTGCAGGACCAGCACACCTCTCCAACGGCAACCGGCATCCGGCCTTGGTTTACAGTACAGACTCTGTGTGGATTATTACTAATCATGAGTACACCGGTGTCATCCGATCCAACCTGCCGACAGCGCCTCCACATTGCTCCCCACCGACACCTGGGCCCCGGGACTACACCTCCCCTACCCGTGGAGTGGACATCATCTTGCTGCCCAATGCCATCCGCCCCGGGCTCCCACATACCAGGCAACGGCGGTGCTACCATCTCATCACCGCAACCCACAGGTGGCGTCACAGATAACAACTATCTCCCCTGTAAATACCCCTTTCACTGTTGCGAGGACGGGCGGTTGCACGAGCCCCGGGTCCAGCTGCCACTCGAGCCCCAGACACGATCCCAGACCCGAGCGCCCCGAGCAGCCCCTCTGCCATGGAGCGGCACCCGTCCGCGACAACAAAGTCCCATGGCTTTCAGTATCATCTCTACACTGATGATACGCAGATCTACCTCTCTGGACCTGACTTCAACTCCCTACTAACCAGAATCCCACAATGTCTGTCTGCTATTTCATCCTTTTTCTCTGCTCGATTTCTAAAACTTAACATGGACAAGACAGAATTCATTATCTTTCCTCCTCCTCACTCAACCCCCCAAGAAACCTATCCATCAAGGTAAACGGCTGCTCAATTTCCCCAGTCCCACATGCTCGCTGTCTGAGGGTATCTCTTGACTCTGCTCTCTCCTTGAAGCCACACATTCAAGCCCTCTTCACCTCCTATTGACTCCAACTCAAAAATATTTCCCAGATTTGTGCATTCCTTAATCAAGAATCCGCAAAAACACTAGTGCATGTGTGGGGCCCCGAGGCTCGGTGTCGGTGCAGCGGTGCATTACCTTCAGGGACTCCACGCGGCTGGATCTTGTCACAGGTAGGAAATCTTCTATCTAGGATTGTCGTGACGCCACTCTCAGAATTGCGGTCAGTGGGGACCACCACTGCAGATTAAGGGACGCCTGGGGCTGATGGTGGGTGCAGTCAGTTGTAATAGCCTCCTGAGAGTGAGGCAAGCCCCAGGGCCCTGTGTAAGTGTGTGGAACTACAAGTCGCAGAATGACTCACACGCACAAGCAGGATGTCTTTCAGGGGTTTTACTCACTGATGGTGGCAGGGTGAGTAACCCGGGCGTAGCTGGGATGAACCAGGCTGGAACCAGGTGTCCTTTAGGCTGACTGATGAGGGTGGCTACCGACTCGCCTTCCTTAGCCCTTTCCGTTTTGGGGTAACCCCTGCTTGAAGCCCTGCTGGGGTCGCCCAGGGAAGTTGCTGGTGCCTCTCTCCCCTTCTTTTTGGCCCGTTTGCTTGTAGCCTGGACCAGATCACTCCAGCTGCTTGCCTCCTGTGAACTATGGGCCCTAACTGTGGCTACGTGGCTGCGGACTCTGTAGTGTTGTCTTGGGGGTGTAAAGTGCCCCCTCATGCAGGTTTGGCAAGGGAAAGGTGGATCTATCCCTGCACTGGGACCTGCTACCCGTTGGGCCTGGTATCTCCCTGACAGTCTCCTTACTTTCCACTCCGTTGCTCTATCTTTAGCTGTGTGTGGATTTCGGGCAGCACTCCCAGGTGACCGTTCTCCCCCGTCGGTAGTCACTGCGCGGACGCTGTTAGACTGCCACAGCTCCAGGGTCTGCTCCTCACGTCTGCTTTCCCTGAGCTGCACACTAAACCGGCTCACTCGTGGGACCTGCACTGCTGCTCCTGTCTGAGCTCCACTTCCATGCTCCTCACTCCTCCACACTCTGCTTCAGACTGCCCCTCTCCTCCTCCTTCCTCTTTTCCCTTTTGTGCCTGCCTACGCCACCTAGCAACCAGGCTCTCTACCACACCCCTTGAGTGGAGATGGAGGCTTCGCTCAGGCTTCGCCCCCTCCTGGGATCCCCAGGGGTCCTCTCAAAGGTACATGTGTGAGACCTGATCACTATGCGCCTGTGTAGTCACACCTCGGTCAGCCTTCTGGATTACCTGTGTTGTACTGTCCCCAGCATGGGTGCAGTACTCAGTGGTGCCTGACCAGGTCAGGGGCGCCACATTCCCCCTTAGTTATCACCAGCACGTCCTCGGGCTGCAAGACAACATTTTAAAATGCGTAAAACATTAAAACATGGTAAAACGTTTTAAAACCACCAGGTACCATACATCACCACCCTCCACCCACAAGTCCGTTAACCCACCCTAAACCCTCTCTCGTTGGCCGCGCCTTCAGCCACTTCTGGCAGGATGTAGAGGCGGCTTTCATGGTCTGGTGGTTTCAGGGTATACCTGGCCTGGTGGAGCCGCGCCTTCAGCCTCTTCTGGCAGGATGTAGAGGCGGCCTCCACAGTTGGTGCTGACCAGGTACCCTGTTTGTGGTGGAGAGCCAGGCCCCATAAACAGGCATGCTCCCTGGTTGCAGGCGAGCCAGGCCCCTAAACAGGCTGGCTCTGGTGGTGGTACCTCTGGGGTAACTATTTACACTGCGAGAGTTTGTGGCTATAGCCAGTTCATAGCCTTAAGGTTCATGGGTTTCTCACATTAGTTCATGTGGGCACATTTCTTGAACATTAACGTTGCAAAACTTCAAACTTTAACTTCTGTACTTTACTTTACATGCTTTACACAGATTCCTCCTCACCAGGGCTTGGGCCTGTAGGGCTGCGGCACCTGTTGCTTTCTCCATCTCTGTCATCATCTGTAGTGGTCTCATCAATGGGTTCTTTGTCTTTTCTTTCCTCTTCTTCTGTGTCTGTTTCTTTTTCTGTGTCTGTTTCTTTTGCAGGATTACTGTAGGGACTTCTGGGACATGGTGTAACATCTAGTGCGTACCATCCGCGTTCTCCTTGGTGTTTCGTGAATTCCACTGAGTCTCCTATCTGCAGGTTTCTTCCTGGATGTCCTCTGGGTAAATGTGCTCTAACATCCCTTCTGTTCACAAAGATGCCTTCTTTCATTCCAGGTACAACTATAAAGCCATATCCTGATTTTAAACTAAAGTCTTCCACTACTCCACGACAAAGTGGGCCCCCTACCTGGGATTTAGCTCTTCTTAATGACTGCTTCTCCTCCAAGTCTCTGGCTGTTACTTCGTCTTTTCTATCTGGAGATTGCTGTGCAGGTGGATCCCTTGTCCTGCTGCGGCGCCGTGTCTTGCGGGCTGGATTCTGCTGGGCTGCTACTTCACTGCTTGCAGGCTCCCAGGTGTGGTATCTGGGCAAATCTTCCTCAGCGGAGGATGTCGGGCCCTCTTCATCCCAGCGGGAGTACGGCAGCATCTCTGGCTCTTGGACTGGTGCTGCATCCACTGCTGATGGCTCTGGGGTCAACTTCTCAGCTTCCTGGCCTCCCCTCCCCCTTAGTTCTTCTGGGCACTCCTCTTGTGGCAGCGCTAGGGATGGATTTTCATCAGCAGGCCAGGGCGGGGGACCCTCTGGCATGAATGTTGCAGGAGTCTTCCTGTGGGTATGCGGAGGGAGCAGATACCGGTCCACCATCTCCTTTGGGAAGTGGGCCTCTAGATCAGCCTTCAGCTTCCAGTATTCGGGGTCCTCCCCCAGCAGGGACTTCCTAGCAGGGACTTCCTTGGGCTGGGGAGCGGTGTCTGCTCTGGCCTTGCAGGCCGGGGTAAATAGTTGTACGGTCTTGTCTTGGCGGGCCGAGCCTGGCGTGGCAGCGGCCTGATCTTGGCGGGCCGAGCCTGGCGTGGCAGCAGCCTGGTCTTGGCGGGCCGAGCCTGGCGTGGCAGCGGCCTGATCTTGGCGGGCCGAGCCTGGCGTGGCAGCGGCCTGGTCTTGGCGGGCCGAGCAGGGCATCGCTGCGGCGGCCTGGATTGGCGTCGCAGCTGCGATGGGATCTGTGCGGGCCGAGCTGGGCATCGTTGCGGCGGCCTGGGCTTGGCGGGCCGCACCTGGCGTGGCTGCGGCCTGGTTCAGCGTCGCAGCGCCGGGCGCCTCTTCAGGGACCGCGGGCATGGCAGCAGGGGTCGGGGCACTCGCGCTGACAGGGGCAACACAGGACTCACCCATCGGTACCATCATCGGGGTCTGAGTCGTCGCTGCTCGGTCTGGCACTCGTCGTGCGGTTCCCCTCTCATAGGCCTGAACTGCTTCAGCGATTTCCTGCAGCTCCACACGTCCCTCTCGGATCTGCTGCACGATCCTCGCTTCCAGTCGGTCACTGAACTGGGCAAGCTCCCAGGACCACCAGGCAGCGGAACCCGGCTCTGGGCTCCTATCTTCAGACGCCATCTTCACCACGTCGTCGCCGCTCTGCAGATCTTTTCTCAGCAGCAGACCTCCGACTCTTCCTTGCAGTCTCAGTGCCAGTTCCTTCACTGCCTTGAACTCTTCTCCCAACAGCAGGCTTATCAGTTTCTGCTCTGCCTTTTCCAGCAGCAAGCTTCTGGCTCCCTTTCTGTCCCGACGTCTCTGAACGCCTCCGCTCTCATCACTTGCGAGGACAGGACTCTTCAGGGGATCTCTGGGTAGCCACACCTCTTCGTGGGCGGTAACTTCTCCCAGCGCGGGCTGCTGTTGTTTTTCAGCGCGCTTTTCATGGTGGCAATATGGCGGCGCTTCCAATTTTCCAAGCGGACCGCCCAGGCACATGGTCACCTGTCTGAACAGGTCTAGTCCTTATCCTGTTCGTGACGCCAGATGTGTGGGGCCCCGAGGCTCGGTGTCGGTGCAGCGGTGCATTACCTTCAGGGACTCCACGCGGCTGGATCTTGTCACAGGTAGGAAATCTTCTATCTAGGATTGTCGTGACGCCACTCTCAGAATTGCGGTCAGTGGGGACCACCACTGCAGATTAAGGGACGCCTGGGGCTGATGGTGGGTGCAGTCAGTTGTAATAGCCTCCTGAGAGTGAGGCAAGCCCCAGGGCCCTGTGTAAGTGTGTGGAACTACAAGTCGCAGAATGACTCACACGCACAAGCAGGATGTCTTTCAGGGGTTTTACTCACTGATGGTGGCAGGGTGAGTAACCCGGGCGTAGCTGGGATGAACCAGGCTGGAACCAGGTGTCCTTTAGGCTGACTGATGAGGGTGGCTACCGACTCGCCTTCCTTAGCCCTTTCCGTTTTGGGGTAACCCCTGCTTGAAGCCCTGCTGGGGTCGCCCAGGGAAGTTGCTGGTGCCTCTCTCCCCTTCTTTTTGGCCCGTTTGCTTGTAGCCTGGACCAGATCACTCCAGCTGCTTGCCTCCTGTGAACTATGGGCCCTAACTGTGGCTACGTGGCTGCGGACTCTGTAGTGTTGTCTTGGGGGTGTAAAGTGCCCCCTCATGCAGGTTTGGCAAGGGAAAGGTGGATCTATCCCTGCACTGGGACCTGCTACCCGTTGGGCCTGGTATCTCCCTGACAGTCTCCTTACTTTCCACTCCGTTGCTCTATCTTTAGCTGTGTGTGGATTTCGGGCAGCACTCCCAGGTGACCGTTCTCCCCCGTCGGTAGTCACTGCGCGGACGCTGTTAGACTGCCACAGCTCCAGGGTCTGCTCCTCACGTCTGCTTTCCCTGAGCTGCACACTAAACCGGCTCACTCGTGGGACCTGCACTGCTGCTCCTGTCTGAGCTCCACTTCCATGCTCCTCACTCCTCCACACTCTGCTTCAGACTGCCCCTCTCCTCCTCCTTCCTCTTTTCCCTTTTGTGCCTGCCTACGCCACCTAGCAACCAGGCTCTCTACCACACCCCTTGAGTGGAGATGGAGGCTTCGCTCAGGCTTCGCCCCCTCCTGGGATCCCCAGGGGTCCTCTCAAAGGTACATGTGTGAGACCTGATCACTATGCGCCTGTGTAGTCACACCTTGGTCAGCCTTCTGGATTACCTGTGTTGTACTGTCCCCAGCATGGGTGCAGTACTCAGTGGTGCCTGACCAGGTCAGGGGCGCCACACATGCCCTCATCATCTCCCGCCTTGACTACTGCAACCTGTAACACTCTTGCACCCTTGCAATCTATCCTACACTCTGCTGCCCAACTAATCCACCTGTCCCACCGCTACTCCCCAACCTCTTCTCTCTTTAAATCCCTTCACTGGTTTCCCTTTGCCCAACGACTCCAGTTCAAAACCCTAACCATGACATACAAAACCATCCACAACCTATCTCATCCGTACATGTGTGGACAAGTCTGATCCTCACAAATTGGCAAAGTTACAATATACGTTGGAGTATTTTTTCACCGTATACTGTAATGACACCATAGTCAACTATTCACCAAATAGAGACTGAAAATGTGTCCTTTTGGCCTCCATCTAATCATTATATAACTGCATACTAATTGTTTACCTATATAGGAAAGTGCAGCAGTGTCAAGGCTGTCTCTCTGTATTATGAGACTAGAGACATACAGGGCTAGACAGTCATTTACATGCTAGACTCTCAATATTAAATATGTTTCCTTTGTGTTGTCTGTCGTAGAGTTAATGTCAGTTTTCCTTGCCAGCAGCCTTTTCCTTACCTTTTGAGGGGCTTCTGGTTTGGGACTACTCCCAGTCCCTATATATACCCTCTACTCCCTGTAGAGGGTGCCAGTTATTCTGAATCCATTGTGAAGCTTGGCATGATGGTGGAAGGTGTTGCTGTGCCCTTGTTGCAAAGTAGTGGTGTAGGCGGCAGTCTTGGTGTCTGACTGCCGCCATGAAGCTGGGCGTACCCTTTTGTTGATTCCCCTGTTTGCCTTCCTTCGCTGGTGTGTTGTTTTAGTGCAGCAGTGGGACTAATGATCCTTACCCGCCCACTCACTAGCCAAGACTTACTGCAGGGTCCCTCAGAGCTTCAGGTTCCTGCTCGGCAACATGTAAGGAACCTGTATAGGGACTGGCTAGGAGTGCAGGGTACAGTTGCAGGTAAGTGGAGGAGGTGTCCATCTTTCACCTCACTAGCACTAGGGATCACCCAGGGGTGGCATTCAGCCGATTATGTCCTGTTCAGGCGAAACGGTTGTTAAAATAGCAGCCGGTTTCTCGAACCGGAAAGAAACGGCTCCAGCGATCCGATTCTCTGTATTCACATGTGTGAGTGTCATTAAGACACTAAAACAAATTAATCCCTGTACCTCCATACGAGCCACACTTCCGGGTTCAGTGGAGCCTGTCTGCTCACTGACCTGGAGTGCAGCGACGTGCTAATGATGCAGAGGTCACGGCAGTGTGGTGAGGTTGCTCAACCTGCTGCTGCCTGCCAGAGTCAGTGTGCCTGCAGAGTGTCGCGGAGGAGAATGGAAGACAGAGGAGAAGCCGCCGGTGCTTGGAGCAGTGAAGCGCTCAGTGAGACGAAGATGCAGGGAGACAAGAATCTGCAGGGGAGAGGAGCCGCATAAGATGGGAACTATATAGGAAAAGGAGCCACATGGGACAGGATCTGCTGGGGAAAAGGATTACATGGGATGAGATCTGTTGGGGAAAGAGGCCATGATGGGATCTGCAGGGGACAGAGGCCATAATGGGATGGGATCTGCTGGGGAAAGAGGCCATGATGGCATCTTCAGGGGAAAGAAGCCATGATGGGATCTGCAGGGGAAAGAGGCCATAATGGGATGGATCTGCTGGGGAAAGAGGCCATGATGGGATCTTCAGGGGAAAGAAGCCGTGATGGGATCTGCAGGGGAAAGAGGCCATAATGGGATGGGATCTACAGAAGAAAGAGGCCATAATAGGATGGGATCTGCAGGGGAAAGAGGCCATAATTGGATAGGATCTTCAGGAGAAAGAGGCCATAATGGGATGGGATCTGCTGGGGAAAGAGGCCATAATGGGATGGAATCTACAGGAGAAAGAGGCCATAATGGGATGGGATCTGCAGGGGAAAGGGACCATAATGGGATGGGATCTGCTGGGGAAAGAGGCCATGATGGGATCTGCAGGGGAAAGAAACCATGATGGGATCTGCAGAGGAAAGAGGCCATAATGGGATAGGATCTACAGGAGAAAGAGGCCATAATAGGATAGGATCTGCAGGGGAAAGAGGCCATAATGGGATGGGATTTGCAGGGGAAAGAGGCCATAATGGGATGGGATCTACAAGAGAAAGAAGCCATAATGGGATGGGATCTGCAGGGGAAAGAGGCCAAATGGGATCTACAGGAGAAAGAGGCCATAATGGGATGGGATCTGCATTAGAAAAGCAGCCACATGGGATGGGATCTGTATGGGGAAGGTCGTCCGTTCCAATTTTAGCAGGGCTCCATTAGTAATAATTTTTAAAAATTGTAGAAAAACCGTTTAATACAATATGACTGACAGTGACTGGAACAACTGGTGCTGGACAGGAGAGTGACGGTAGAGGAAGGGAAGAAGAGGAAAGAGATTATACTTTAAATTACTTGGATTTTTTGGTTGAGGAAAGTGCGTGAAAATGGGTGTGGCTAACAAAATGGGTGTGGTTACAGAATGGGTGTGGTTTTCAAATGGGCGGGGTTTACAGAGAACCTGTTGTTAAAAATTTTAATCCCACCCCTGGGCCCACTGTTGTGTCCCTGGTGTACCCCTTGTTTGTTGCGGTGAACCCCGTTTGTTGTGTGTTTTGGGTCACTCCGGATCTTCCCAAGTCCGTGCGTGACAAGCAGACTGTGCTTCCTTATACCTATACAGAGGGCCAAACGTATACGATGCGGTATGCATCTCTTTACAGTGGGTCCCTGGACGGACACGTCATCATCCATCCTAACTTTCCACATCAGATGCATACCTCCTTGTCAGTGGGCACAGTGCCAAAGTTTTTTTTATTCTATTACTCAAGAGATGTTCACATCTTTTTTTTTTCCAAAAAGGAAAACAAACGTTTGCTACATTTGTTACCATGTGCATAAACTTTGTTTAGCAAAAAGATAAGATTCATCTAAATTGACATTCTTGAGATCTTGGAGTTTGTTCTTTGGAGAAGAGATGTGTCGGAGGAGGCCAGGGCTCCACTAGTAATGCCTGTAGGGCGGCTATCTGATGGAGTAATGTGGACATTTCCTGTGGGTTCTGTTTCCTCGCATTGTTTTCCTGTGTGTTTAGAGGGAACAATGGGAGGAAGATTCTTTTGGAAGAAGAACTGAAGTTTTGGAGATGATGCAGAACCTGGAATCATTGTCATTGTGTCACTTAAATGCCATTTGGCTTTTTCTTAAGGATTGAATTAATTTGTTAATCAAAAAACATGAGAAAAAGAAAGTAGATCCTAATTTTCCCATGAGGATTTATGGGCTTTAGATAACATATTGCTAGTGGTCAATAGTTGAGATAGGAGGATTAGACTTTGGAATAATATGAATAGTCTTTGCCAAATGGATTTTGTAACTCCCACATATCAGTTAGCGAGGTATCGCTTAAGTTTTCTGACTGTTCCAAAAAGATAAAGTAGATTTCTCTTTAGAAGAAACAAGAAGGGGGCACAGTATTGAATTTAAAAAGAACCTGTCATGTCCACAAACACTATTAACCTGCACATATGGGAGTAATCTGCAGGTTAATAGTGTTACAAAGCAATCCAGCCACCTTACTGAAAGTGCAGCTAACAGGAGAAAATTAACTTTATTCCTCCTGGGAGCCACCAGCTTTAAAGGAAACCTGTCACCGGATTTGGGGCCTATAAGCTGCGGCCACCACCAGTGGGCTCTTATATACAGCATGTTAGAATGCTGTTTATAATACTCACCTAAATGATCGGTGCGT
This sequence comes from Anomaloglossus baeobatrachus, assembly GCF_048569485.1. Classification (NCBI taxonomy): domain Eukaryota; kingdom Metazoa; phylum Chordata; class Amphibia; order Anura; family Aromobatidae; genus Anomaloglossus; species Anomaloglossus baeobatrachus. The sequence continues at coordinate 176,947,616 of NC_134361.1, forward strand.
TGCAGGCTGGTCAGATGGGTCTCTCCGTTTTCTAGTTCCAGCGCCTCCTCTTTCGGCCATCTTTGTCCTCCTTCTGAAGCCTGGGTGCATGACGCGTCCTACATCATGCACACAGGTCGGCATTCAGGTCCTGCGACCTCAATGCCGGCTAGTGTGGATGGCCTAGGACGCGTCAAGAACATAGGCTTCAGAAGAAAGAGGACAAAGATGTGCGAAAGGAGAGGTGCCGGACCCGGAGAACGTAGATGCCCACCTGACCAGTCTACACCGCACCGACCGTTTAGGTGAGTATTCTAAAGTCATTTTTACGTTCTACACAGCGGCCTGGGGCTCTTATATACAATATGTTAGAATGCTGTATATAAGAGATCACTGGTGGTGGGCGCAGCTTATAGGCCCCAAATCTGGTGACAGGTTCCTTTTAAGTCATAGAAAGGAGTCGGCGTGGCTACAGGCACAGTCAACAAGGCAGTGGCAGTAAGTACGCCCTGGCACTTTGACACTAGCCAGCGTGGCTAAAGGCATAGCCAACTACGGCAATGGCAGTAAAAATGCCCTGGCACTTTTACACTAGCCAGTTTGGCTCCAGGCACAGCAAAGTACGGTAGTGGCAGTAAGTACGCCATGGCACTTTCACACTAGCCCGCATACCTACAGGCATAGCCAACTACTGCAGTGGCAGTAAATACGCCCTGGCACTTTGACACGAGCCCGCATGGCTACAGTTACAGCCAACTACAGCAGTGGCCGTAAGCACGCCCTGGCACTTTGACAAGCTTTCAAAGTGTCAAGGTGTGCTCACTGTATACTAAGTGGTAACTGTAGTCACTCTGGGGCATGGCACTATTTCTAAATGTCAGCAGCTTCTGAGAAGAATAAAGTTCATTTTCTCCCAGTTTCCACACTATGAGTGCAGTACCAAGCAGCATTTCCAGATTATACAGCCGTGGCCAAAAGTGTTAGCCCTCTTGAAATTATTAAAAAAAAATGAAGTATTTCTTCCAGATAATTATTACAATTACACGTCTTGCTATAAACATGTTTATCTCTCTTGTGTGTATTGGAACAATGCAAAAAATATAGAAAAAAGTCAAATTGGACATAATTTCACAAAAAACGCTAAAAATTATTGGTACCTTTTTCAAAATTGTGGTTAAACATTTTTGTTTCAAGCATGTGATGCTCGTTCAAACTCACCTGTGGTAAGTAACAGGTGTGGGCAATATGAAAATCACACCTGAAACCAGATAAAAAGGGGAGAAGTTGACTCAAATCTTTGCATTGTGCGTCTGTGTGTGCCAGACTAATCATGGAGAACAGAAAGAGAAGAGAACTGTCTGAGGACTTGAGAGCCAAAATTGATGAAAAATATCAATAAGCTCAATTTTACAAATCCATCTCTAGAGATCTCGATGTTCCATTGTCCATGATGTGCAACATAATCAAGAAGTGTACAACCTGTGGCACTATAGCTAATCTCCCTGGACATGGATGACAGAGAATAATTGATGAAAGGCTGCAATACAGGATAATCCAGATGGCTGATAAGTAGCCCCAATCAAGTTCCAAAGATATTCAAGCTTTCCTGCAGGCTCAGGGTGCATAAGGGTACCTTCACACTTTAGCGATGCAGCAGCGATCCGACCAGCGATCTGACCTGGTCAGGATCGCTGCTGCATCGCTACATGGTCGCTGGTGAGCTGTCAAACAAGCAGATCTCACCAGCGACCAGTGAACAGCCCCCAGCCAGCAGCGACGTGCAAGCGACGCTGCGCTTGCACGGAGCCGGCGTCTGGAAGCTGCGGACACTGGTAACTAAGGTAAACATCGGGTATGGTTACCCGATGTTTACATTAGTTACCAGCGCACACCGCTTAGCTTTGCTCTCCTAGCTACAGTACACATCGGGTTAATTAACCCGATGTGTAATGCAGCTACATGTGCAGAGAGCAGGAAGCCGCGCACACTGCTTAGCGCTGGCTCCTTGCTCTCCTAGCTACAGTACACATCGGGTTAATTAACCCGATGTGTACTGCAGCTATGTGCAGAGAGCCGGAGCCGGCAGCACAGGCAGCGTGAGAGCTGCGGAGGCTGGTAACTAAGGCAAATATCGGGTAACCACCTTGGTTACCCGATGTTTATCTTGGTTACAGCTTACCACAGCTGCCAGATGCCGGCTCCTGCTCCCTGCTCGCTTCATTTCGTCGCTCTCTCGCTGTCACACACAGCAATCTGTGTGTCACAGTGGGAGAGCGCCTTTGAAGAAAATGAACCAGGGCTGTGTGTAACGAGCAGCGATCTCGCAGCAGGGGCCAGATCGCTGCTCAGTGTCACACTCAGCGAGATCGCTAATGAGGTCACTGCTGCGTCACAAAAAACGTGACTCAGCAGCGATCTCGGCAGCGAGCTCGCTGTGTGTGAAGCACCCCTAAGTGTCAGTGCAAACTATCCTTTGATATTTGAATTAAGTGAAATACTATGGCAGGAGACCCAGGAAGACCCCACTGCTGAGACAAAGAAAAAAAAAAGACTTCAGTTTACCAAAATGTACATGAGTAAGCCAAAATCCTGCACAGATGAGCCCAAGATAGAGCTTTTTGTTAAAGTACATCATTCTACTGTTTACTGAAAATGGAATGAGGCCTACAAAGAAAAGAACACAGCACCTACAGTCAAATATGGTGGAGGCTCAAAGATATTTTGGGGTTGTTTTGATGCCTCTCGCACTGGGTGTCTGGACTTTGTGCAAGACATTATGCAATCTGAAGATTACCAAAGGATTTTGGGTGGCAATGTACTGTCAGAAAGCTGGGTTTGCTTCCTAGGTCATGGGTCTTACAGCAGGACAATGACCCCAAACATACTTCAAGAAGCCCCCAGCAATGAATGGAAACAAAGTGCTGGAGAGTTCTGAGGTGACAGCAATGAGTCCGAATCTAAATCCTGTTGAACAACTGTTTAGAGATCTTAAAATTGCTGTTGGGAGAAGGCGCCTTCACATACAGTATGAGAGATCTGGAACAGTTTACAAAAAGAGTCAAAAATTCCAGGTGAGAGGTGTAAAAAGCTAGTTGATTGTTATAGTAAGCGATTGATGCAGTCATGTATTCCAAAGGGTGTGCAGCCAAATATTAAGTTGAGGGTGCCAACAATTTTCTCCCTACCATTTTTGGAGTTTTGTGTGAAATTATGTCCAAATTACCTTTTTTTTCCTCAGTTTTTTTGGTATTGCTGTAACACACACAAAGGAAATAAACAAGTGTATAACAAAACGTGTATAAGTGCAATAATTTTCTGGAAGAAATAATTCATTTTCTGGAACAATTTCAATGGTGCCAACACTTTCAAGTTTCAACCATGACTATATCTATATCTGTTGGTTAATAACGATTGGAAATGAGACAGGTTCTCCTGGATAAGCTGCAAGTCTGCAGTCACTGCAAGAGACTGCAGACTTGTGATCTTCACACTGCGCACACTGAGGATTCTCCCCAGTGCTGGAAGCAGCAGGCTTGTGACCACAACTATGCGATTTGCATAAATGCGGTCATATGTCGACTAGACTGTATCCAACCTGGCTTTATTCAAATAGATTGAGCGAGGCTGGATACAGTCTAGTTGAAATGTGGCCGGAGGTATGAAAATCGCATATTTGCAATCCCATGACCGCTCGCAACTGACACCGGAAAATCCTCAAAGCGCGTGGTGTGAAGATTCTCAAATCTGCAGTCACAGAGAGGGACTACAGACTTGTAGCTTAACACTGGACAACCCCTTTAAGCATCATTAAGGTTGACGCTAACAAAACTGTTTGAGTTTGATCAGAGGCATAAAGTTGCAAATTGCTACTGGAATGTTAACCAATGCCCAAAAACCTTCAGTGTCTGTCTCTCTAATGGATATGCCCTTATGTATGGCATTGCTAACTCCTTTAGTTAAGGGAGAATTGCCTTACCATTTAGAGTATCTTGAGTTGGATGGATTGGGTAGTTGACAACATCAAGTTGGGTTTCTCGGAACAATATCTTATCCTTTATAGGTTATCCTTCCAATAGGTTATCCTTCCTTAAAGCACCACTCCAGCATTGTTTTACAGTGCTGGAGTGGTGCTTTAAATCTAAGCCCCCTGCCCTCTGGGATATACTCATCTTCCAGCATCTTCACCATTTACTGACACTGCTTTTATCCCACGGTGCCATCTTGTGACAGGAACTTCTGACTGGCCGGAAGTAAGAAGTTACATCAAAAGCTCTCAATGCGAGTCTATGAGAGCCAGAAGAAGGCTCTCATAGAGATCTATTGATTTGTGACCTCCATGAAACATTGGAGTACGTAGGCAGGTCACAAATCACCGGAGCCTGACAGATCGGCGACAATAGCGGGTGAATCCACCGGAAGGTGAGTATCAGACAGGGGGCAGAGGGTTTGCATATAAAACACCACTCCAGAGGTGCAATAAAAAAATGCAATAACAACATGGCTTGGCTGTGTTTCTTAGGAGAATTTAGGCCATTATCATTAAAGAATACAATTTGTAGATCTATATATTTATATTTATATATTTATATTGTTTATGCCTTTGTGAGAAGGGAAGGCATAAACCAATATATGCAAACTGGGAAAAATCACGTAGTGATAACACGATTAGTATAAGCATTATCGGATTAACATAGCAATAAAGTAGAATCAATAATGCAAGGTCACTGGTCAATCTGGGTAGTCCAAGGGGCTGTGGTCATCCACTGTGTGGCAACAGTGAAGGGATGAACAATGGATCAAAGCTAACATTTCAAAGGTTGCAAAAACAATAGATATTGAGAGATCTGAAAATATAAAGCCTCATTCTTTGAAAAAAATAAGTCACAATTTTGTGGGTTTAGATTGAAGAACGGTCCAATTGGACCATGGTGGTAGTCAGTGGAGAAATGACTCAGTCACCTATTGTGTCTGGGGTGGATTTAATGGTTTACTCTTTGGTTTTGGCATTTAAACTTCCCCACTGTGTACCACTCCTCAGGATTGGGAATGGGAGTCAGGGTGGTGTCATCAGGTGGCATCTAGGAAGGAAAATCAATCAGGGTCATCTGTCAATCTGTGTCCTCTATATGACATGTGGAATAAGGTGCTCTGGTCAGATGGGACCAAAGTAGAACTTTTTGAGGTAAATGCAAAATGTTATATGTGGCGGAAAACTAACACTGTACGTCCCCCTGAAAACACCATCCCCACAGTCACACATGGTGGTGTACTTCTCCCTGCATGAATTGCTATCTGATAACACCAACTTAGACTTGATAATAGTTAACTCATTAGGCGCCAACTACTTTCATTGCCAATATCTCTACAATGGAGAAGCAAAATTAAAAACAAACAAAAACGGAAAAGGAGTGCCATATTATAGCGCAGATTTTGCTGGAAAAGTTTCAAGGTGCCATGTTACTTCGGCAGATCCCTTATGGTACCAGAACAGCAGAAACGCCCAAAGTGACCCCATTTAGCAAACTGTACCCCTCAATTAATTAATTTACGGGTGTATTGATATTGTTGATATCACAGGCATTTCACAGTATTTTATACTATTAGGTCTTAAAAAATAAATAAATTATATTTTGAAAACTAAACTGTTGTTTTCAGCTCATATTTTTCATTTTCACCAGGGGTCATTGGTGAAAATAGAGCCTACGATTGGCTACACTATAAATTGTTAAAAGGGTTATCCACAACTTGGATAACCCCTTCTCATCCCGAAAGTGCACCCCGTTAAAATAAATAATCCCACAGTGAATTTGGAAAGTATTCAGACCCCTTTAAATTTTTCACTCTTTGTTTCATTGCAGCCATTTGATAAATTCAAAAAAGTTCATTTTTTTCTCATTAATGTACACTCTGCACCCCATCTTGACAGAAAAAAAACAGAACTGTAGACATTTTTGCAACTTTATTAAACAGGAAAAACTGAAATATCACATGGTCATAAGTATTCAGACCCTTTGCTCAGCATTGAGTAGAAGCACCCTCCTTTTGAGCTAGTACGGCCATGAGTCTTTTTGGGAATGATGCAACAAGTTTTTCACACCTGGATATGGGGATCCTCTGCCATTCTTCCTTGCAGATCCTCTCCAGTTCCGTCAGGCTGGACGGTGAACGTTGGTGGACAGCCATTTTCAGGTCTCTCCAGAGATGCTCAATTGGGTTCAGCGCAGGGCTCTGGCTGGGCCAGTCAAGAATGGTTACAGAGTTGTTCTGAAGCCACTCTTGTGTTATTTTAGCTGTGTGCTTAGGGTCATTGCCTTGTTGGAAGGTGAATCTTTGCCGAAGTGTGAGGTCTATAGCGCTCTAGAAGAGGTTTTCTTCCAGGATATCTCTGTACTTGGCCGCATTCATCTTTCCTTAAATTGCAACCAGTCGTCCTGTTCCTGCAGTTGAAAAACACCCCCATGATGCTGCCACCATGTTCCACTGTTGGGATTGTATTGGGCAGGTGATGAGCAGTGACTGGTTTTCTCCACACATACCACTTAGAATTATCACAAAAAGGTCTATCTTTGTCTCATCAGACTAGAAAATCTTATTTCTCATAGTCTGGGAGTCCTTCATGTGTTTTTTTGCAAACTCTTTGCAGGCTTTCATATGTCTTGCACAGAGGAGAGGCTTCCGTCGGGCCACTCTGCTATAAAGGCCCGACTGGTGGAGGGCTGCAGTGATAGTTGACTTCGCGCAACTTTCTCCCATCTCCCTACTGCATCTTTGGAGCTCAGTCACAGTGTTCTTGGGGCTCTCTTTACCTCTTTCAACAAGGCTCTTCTCCCATAATTGCTAAGGTTGGCTAGGTCTAAGAAGATTTCTGGTGGTCCCAAACGTCTTCCATTTAAGGATTATGGAGTCCACTGTGCTCTTAGGAACCTTGAGTACTGCAGAAATTCTTTTGTAACCTTGGCCAGATCTGTGCCTTGCCACAATTCTGTCTCTGAGGTCCTTGGGCAGTTCCGTTGACCTCATGATTTTCATTTGGTCTGACATGCACTGTGAGCTGTGAGGTCTTGTATAGACAGGTGTGCGACTTTCCAAATCAAGTCCTACCAGTTTAATTAAACACAGCTGGACCAATGAAGGAATAGAACCATCTCAGGCCTCTGACACACATCCGTGAAAAACACGCACGTGTGTTACGTTCCGTTTTTCGGGTCCGTTTTACGTTTTTAAGTCCGTTTTTATGGTACATGTGGCATCCATGTGAATTGCGTATGCTAGCCGTGTGTGCATGTTGAATGTCCATGTGTGCGTGAGATACGTAAGTGACATGTCCGTGTGTTGCCCGTGTGAAATGTTCCGTGTGTGATGCACAATGACGTTGATACATGTCGGCTAACAGCAGGCAGCGACGCGCGATGAGAATGAACTCGGGTGAACTTCACCCGACTTCATTGTCATACCGTGGCTCTGGCGGTCACCCGTGAATGACTCACCGGTGACCGCTAATCCCCTGAGTGACTGAAGTGAGCAGCGCGATTAGCGCTGCCGTCACTCAGGTTACCCCCGGCTATCTGGATCCTCCACCTGTGACCACAACTCACCTGTGACTTCATCGCTGTCACTCGGGCGACTTGCTGTTACAGTTGGAGGATCTAGCGGTGGCCGCGAGTAACCTGAGTGACATCATCGCTGATCGCGCTTCTCACTTCAGTTGCTGTGTGGAGCTGACAGGAGTGGCGGTTTTCTTCTGCAGCTCTTGTCACCTTCATGTTGCAGAGCTGGAAGCGACGCGGGACCTCCGTGGATTACGCCGGACATGGATGGCTTTTTTGGGCTTAATAAAGTGGTGAACGAGGGTATTTGTTAGTGTTTATTATTACAAATAAAGGATTTCTTCGGGTGTATGTGTTTATTTACTGTAACTTACAGATTAATCATGGAAGGCATCTCGGGGAGACGCCTGCAATGATTAATCTTGGACTTAGTGGCAGCTATGGGCTGCTGCCATTAACTCCTGATTACCCCAATTGCCAACGCACCAGGGCAAATCGGGAAGAGCCGGGTAGAGTCCCAGAACTGTCGCATCTAATGGATGCGGCTATTCTGGGTGGCTGCTGGCTGTTATTGTTAGGCTGGGGGGCTCCCCACAATGTGGGGCTCCCCATCCTGAGAATACCAGCCTTCAGCCGTTTCACTTTACACTGGCTGGTATCAAAATGAGGGGGCTGCATGTCATTTTTTTAAAAATGAATTATTTATTTTACTGCTCAATATTGACACGCCCACCGGCGGCTGTGATTGGTTGCAGTGAGACAGCTGTCACTCAGCGTGGGGGCGTGTCTCACTGCAACCAATCATAGGCGCCGGTGGGCGGGGAAAGCAGGGAATATGAGATTGATTAATGAGCAGCCGGGTTTTTCAAAATAGTAAAAGCCGCGGAGTTTTTTTAACAGCTGTGCAGTGCCGCGGCAGTGGTCGGGGAACGGTGAGTATGAGAGAGAGGGGAGACTGACCGACAGACTGAGAGCGGGACAGACAAGAAGAGAGACCGACCGACGGACTGAGGGAGATTGACCGACATACACAGAAAAAGAAAGAATGACCGACATCGCTAGAAAAAATGCACAAAACGTACACGGAGCATATGGAGATGCATCCGTGTCACGTACGTGTGCTCACGGACCCATAGACTTCCATTGGGTCCGTGTGTGCGTGTTCCGTGCAGAAAACGGAAATGCTTCCGTGCAAAACGGATTCACATATGTATCACGGACACGGACACACGGTCCATATGGAATAACGCACGTGTGACCTCAAACATAGCATAACATTGCTGCACGTTTGTTCGTGTCTCCGGTATATACGGAAACGGACAAACACGCACGTGTTTCACGGATGTGTGTTTGAGGCCTCAAGGAGGATCACAAGGAAATGGACAGCATGTGACTTAAATATGAGTGGCTGAGCAAAGGGTCTGAATACTTCTGACCATGTGATATTTCATTTTTTCTTGTTTAAAAAGTTTGCAAAAATTTCTACATTTCAGTATTTTTTTCTGTTAAGATTAATGAGAAAAGAAATGAAATTTTTGAATTTACCAAATGTCTGCAATTAAACAAAGAGGGAAAAATTTAAAGGGGTCTGAATACTTTCCGTACCCACTGTAAGTATCAAAATTCTTTATTTTTATGTGACCTGCGTTTTCTCCGGTACGTGTCACACTGATCACATCAGTGTGTGATGTGACACCCTGGACTAGTCAGGTCATCCCAGGTAGTCCCATGTACACACTCCCCCTCCCTAAAAAGGTGACAGCAGCCAAACTTCAAAACCCTTGTCACCACCCTCCAGTTTTGATGTCCACACCAGGGGGGTGGAGCCAGGCGGTTGGCTCTTCCCACCGAGGAGTTCACAGGCCTGGAAGCGGGAAAACAGTAGTTCTATAAAGGAGTTCAAAGAGAGAAGTCGAGTTCAAGGGCAGACCTGTGCTCAGGCCTGCCAATAGTCTACTCAGGTGGCTGGGTTGGAGCCCAGTCACCTCTGGCAAGGAGGCAGACGGTGGTTGCCGCCTGCAGGAGCTGGGATTACAGCCGGTGGAACCGTAGGGACCGGGGTCGGGCGGTGGCCTGCCGGTACCGAACCGGGGAACCGATTTAGAAACCGGAGCACCAAGAGGAGTACTCAGACCCAGTACGAAGCCCAGAAACCACTAGGCTAAGTCGAATCAACTGATTGAGGACTGGACTTTAGGACCTTTCCCACACAAGACCCGACTGAAGACAACAGCCCAACCATACAGAGTAAAGCCACCGCCCAGGCATAGAGACCCGAGGGGCCAGTGTCTGCGGGCAAACAGGGCTCTCCCGACACTCAGCAAGCCGGGGAGCGGACTACCGTTGCTTAGGCATAGGAGTCATAACATTCACATTAAGGAGGTGCAGGAGAAAGGCAGAAACCACCAACCTGTTCAGGGAGAAGCTGCAGCCGACTGCGGGCCCAGTTCATCATCCCGTTTGGTTTACCAGAGACTCCAGTGTGTTGTGTTATAGTGCGTACACCAGTGCCTTAGGGGCACGCACCGCGCTGCACCGCACCAGCATCCAGCACGCATCCAATCCCCCGCCTCGTCACCTCCCTCGAGCCCCCGAGACCATCACTCCCCTACCCACAGAAGGGTCAACACCAAGCTGCGCAACACCGTCCCTGGGAGGCCTAGTCAATGGCAGCAGTGGTGTCCATGCATTCACCACAACCCGTGGGTGGCGTCACGAACTGAAATCCCCTACAAACCACCGCAGCTTTGGCCGTGGGACTCCCCACCGAAATCCCCGCGTATAGCGCCAACCCCCCCTCCTTACGGAGCGGCGTGACCCCCGGGTCCGTGAAGAGCTCGAGCCACCCACCGTACGAGCACGGATCCGAGCAGCTCGGCAGCCGGCCAAGCCCGCGGGTTGGTACAGTGACACCCATTCTGCTGGCAGAAAATGAACATGTTGCCGTTTGGACACATGGTCCATGTGAAAACTATGATGAGTGCACAGACCGATTAATTTTAATGGGTCTAAAGGGCCATTTACACGCTGCGACATTGCTAACGATATATCGTCGGGGTCACGGTGTTTGTGACGCACATCCGGCGCTGTTAGCGACATCGCAGCGTGTGCCACCAAGGAGCGACCGTAAACGATCGCAAAAGAGGTAAAAATCGTTGGTCTGTGACACATCGTTCATTTACCAAAAATCGTTGTCTCGTCAGTAGCGACGTTGTTTATTGTTCCTGCGGCATCACACATCGCTATGTGTGACACCGCAGGAGCGACGAACATCTCCTTACTTGCGGCCACCAGCAATGAGGAAGGAAGGAGGTGGGTGGCATGTTCCGCCCGCTCATTTCCGCCCCTCCTCTGCTATTGGGCGGCCGATTAGTGACGCCGTAGTGACGTCGCTATGACGCCGAACGCACCTCCACCTTGAAGGAGGGATTGTTCGGCGGTCACAGCGACGTCGCTGAAAAGGTATGTGCGTGTGACACTGCCGTAGCGATATTGTTCGCTACGGCAGCGATCTCCAAATGTCGCACGAACGACGGGGGCGGGTACTATCACTCGCAACATTGCTAGCTATCGCTAGTGATGTTGCAGCGTGTAAAGCACCCTTAAGTGTGTCTGTGTCTCCATACGTGTGAAAATTGATGTTACATGTACTGCAGACATGCAGGGCTGTATTTTGCCTTCATGCTGCCCTAGGCACTTTAAGTGGTCGCGCCCCTTAGTGACAACGTAAAACTGAGTTTTCGCACACGACATCTGTTTAAGGCAGATCTACTCTGTAGCACACTTTAAAAAGTATCAATAAGAAACGACCCCCCCCCAATGGGAATCACCACAGGCACATCAAAACATAGCATGAGTATAAAATATCCCCACCGTCCCCACTTATATACTGTGACTGTGACACTGCCCCTAATAAACACCACACTGCCCTCCCTTATAAACTACTGTATATGCACCACACCTTCCTCGATTATGAAATATGATCTGTACATTGTGAGGAGGGAGCAGCATGATGTGAGGACAATGTCCCATGCATGCTGCCCCCTCCTCACAATGTCCCATGCATGCTGCCCCCTCCTCACATTGTCCCATGCATGCTGCTCCCTCCTCACAATGTCCCATGCATGCTGCTCCCTCCTCACAATGTCCCATGCATGCTGCCCCCTCCTCACAATGTCCCATGCATGCTGCCCCCTCCTCACAATGTCCCATGCATGCTGCCCCCTCCTCACAATGTCCCATGCATGCTTCTCTCTCCTCACAATGTCCCATGCATGCTGCCCCCTCTTCACAATGTCCCATGCATGCTGCCCCCTCCTCACAATGTCCCATGCATGCTGCCCCTCCTCACAATGTCCCATGCATGCTGCTCCCTCCTCACAATGTCCCATGAATGCTGCTCCCTCCTCACAATGTCTCATGCTTGCTGCCCCCTCCTCACAATGTCCCATGCATGCTGCTCCCTCCTCACAATGTCCCATGCATGCTGCTCCCTCCGCACAATGTCTCATGCTTGATGCTCCCTCCTCACAATGTCCCATGCATGCTGCTCCTTCCTCACAATGTCCCATGCATGCTGCTCCCTCCTCACAATGTCTCATGCATGCTGCCCCCTCCTCAGTGTCCCATGCATGCTGCCCCCTTCTCACAATGTCCCATGCATGCTGCCCCCTCCTCACAATGTCTCATGCATGCTGCCCCCTCCTCAGTGTCCCATGCATGCTGCCCCCTTCTCACAATGTCCCATGCATGCTGTCCCTCTCCATGAGCTCCTAATGCTGCCTTCCTCTTTTCCATAATGAGACCTTCATGTTGCCCCACTCATGCTAAGACCACCACACTAACGCTTATGCTGAGACCCCCCCCCACACACACTACCTCACTCTTGATATTGACTCCCCTACATTGCTCCACTCCATACTGATCCCACACATGCTGCCCCTTCTTCACAATGAGCTCCCAATGCTGCCCCCTCTTATTCTGAGTCCTTACACTCCCCCCACCCAATCAATTTTGTCATTGCACTATCCCTCATCCCTTGTCCTCTGTCTCTAGCATTAGCCCCTCTCTCCCACTCCCCCAACATCAGCCTCTCTCCCCCAGCATCAGCCTCTATCTTCCCTCAGCATCAGCCTCTCTTCCCCAGTCTCAGCCTTTGCCTCCCCCCAGCCTCAGCCTGCCCCAGTCTCCGCCTCAGCCTCCCTCCAGCCTCCCTCCAGTCTCAGCCTCAGCCTCCCTCCGGTCTCAGCCTCAGCCTCCCTTAAGTCTCAGCCTCAGCCTCCCTCCAGTCTCAGCCTCAGCCTCCCTCCAGCCTCCCCCCAGTCTCTGCCTCTGCCTCCCTCCAGCCTCCCCCCAGTCTCTGCCTCTGCCTCCCTCCAGCCTCCCCCCAGTCTCAGCCTCAGCCTCCCTCCAGCCTCCCCCAGTCTCAGCCTCTGCCTCCCTCCAGCCTCCCCACAGTCTCAGCCTCTGCCTCCCTCCAGTCTCAACCTCTGCCTCCCTCCAACCTCCCCCCAGTCTCAGCCTCTGCCTCCCTCCAGCCTCCCCCCAGTCTCTGCCTCTGCCTCCCTCCAGCCTCCCCCCAGTCTCTGCCTCTGCCTCCCTCCAGCCTCCCCCCAGTCTCTGCCTCTGCCTCCCTCCAGCCTCCCCCCAGTCTCTGCCTCTGCCTCCCTCCAGCCTCCTCACAGTCTCAGCCTCTGCCTCCCTCCAGTCTCCCCCCAGTCTCAGCCTCTGCCTCCCCCCAGTCTCAGCCTCTGCCTCCCTCCAGTCTCAGCCTCTGCCTCCCTCCAGTCTCTGCTTCTGCCTCCCTCCAGCCTCCCCCCAGTCTCTGCCTCTGCCTCCCTCCAGCCTCCCCCCAGTCTCAGCCTCTGCCTCCCTCCAGCCTCCCCCCAGTCTCTGCCTCTGCCTCCCTCCAGCCTCCCCCCAGTCTCTGCCTCCCTCCAGCCTCCCCCCAGTCTCTGCCTCTGCCTCCCTCCAGCCTCCCCCCAGTCTCTGCCTCTGCCTCCCTTCAGCCTCCCCACAATCTCTGCCTCTGCCTCCCTCCAGCCTCCCCACAGTCTCTGCCTCTGCCTCCCTCCAGTCTCCCCCCAGTCTCAGCCTCTGCCTCCCTCCAGCCTCCCCCCAGTCTCTGCCTCTGCCTCCCTCCAGCCTCCCCCCAGTCTCAGCCTCTGCCTCTCTCCAGCCTCCCCCCAGTCTCAGCCTCTGCCTCCCTCCAGCCTCCCCCAGTCTCTGCCTCCCTCCAGCCTCCCCCCAGTCTCTGCCTCTGCCTCCCTCCAGCCTCCCCACAGTCTCAGCCTCTGCCTCCCTCCAGTCTCAGCCTCTGCCTCCCTCCAGCCTCCCCCCAGTCTCAGCCACTGCCTCCCTCCAATCTCAGCCTCTGCCTCCCTCCAGCCTCCCCCCAGTCTCAGCCTCTGCCTCCCTCCAGCCTCCCCCCAGTCTCAGCCTCTGCCTCCCTCCAGCCTCCCCCCAGTCTCAGCCTCTGCCTCCCTCCAGTATCTGCCTTTGCCGCCTCCCCCCCCCGCATGCGCAGATCTCCGGTCTGCATTAGAGACACTCCCACGCTCCTTATGAATCCACTTACCTGCTCCAGTGCCCGCCGCCATCTATCTGGCTCACGTGAGTATCCTCTTCTGACACCGGCTTCCATCACGTCCTCCGCGGCGTCCTGCTGTGAGCTCTGCATGTGACGTCCACACAGCAGTGGACGCAGCACAGAGGAAGAAGCTGATTGGCGCGCGCCTGTGACCCCGGAAGTGCAGGCGCCGGCAGTTCCGGGGTCAATCAGCTCCCTGTGCTCGGCGGCCACAAAAAAAAAAAAAAAATGTAAAAAAAAAAAAAAAAAAAAATTTTTTTTTTTTTTTTTTTTTTTTGCTGCCAGAAGGTGCCGCCCCTCACAATCTGCCGCCCTAGGCACCGGACCATGGGTGCCTAATGGTAAATACGGCCCTGCAGACATGGATGTGTGAAGGAGAACAAGGTTCACAGCAGAGACTTGAGATGTTATTCAATGATGCAGTGTCCATTTTTGAGTTTTTCCTCAGATTTAATCAGGCTGAGGAAACAAATTGCAGCATGCCGCGTATATCGCAAGAGACTCACAAATGCAAGTCTTTGGGGCCCTTTGCACACTACGACATCGCAAGCCGATGCTGTGATGCCGAGCGCGATAGTCCCCGCCCCCGTCGCAGCTGCGATATCATGGTGATAGCTGCCGTAGCGAACATTATTGCTACGGACGCTTCATATGCACTCACCTGCCCTGCGACTTCGCTCTGGCCGGCGACCCGCCTCCTTCCTAAGGGGGCGGGTTGTGCGGCGTCATAGCGACGTCACACGGCAGCCGGCCAATGGAAGCGGAGGGGCGGAAATGAGCGGGACGTAAACATCACGCCCACCTCCTTCCTTCCGCATAGCCGGCTGGGACGCAGGTAGTAGATGTTCCTCGTTCCTGCGGCTTCACACACAGCGATGTGTGCTGCCGCAGGAACCAGGAACAACATTGTAACATCGGTCTTTCCCAAATCATGGGAATGTCCGACGCTACTCCGATGATACGATTACGACGCTTTTGTGCTCGTTAATCGTATCAAAAATGCTTTACACACTACGATGTCGACAGCGACGCCGGATGTGCGTCACTTTCGATTTTACCCCACTGTGAACGTTGCTTACCGCAACCCGGGGGTTTTACTCGCTTGCAGCGGTGCAGGGTAGCTTAGGCATACACAGGCAACACAGTCTCTCTCAAAAATGCAGCAGTTTATTAGTAACCAACATAAACTGCCCTTCCAAAACACAATGAAGCCTCTCCTGGCTTAAAGGAAAATATAACATCCACATACCGTGGGCTTCCAGTCCAATTAAGTGTCCATAGTGGATTCTCCACACTCTGGCTCCAGCCAGCGAACACAAGTCACTGTGGTTGCTTCCTGCAGCCTCCAGCCCTCTCCTTATTACCCCGATTTGCCAACGGCACCAGGGCAAATCGGGAAGAGCCGGGTACAGCCCCAGAACTGTCGCATATAATGTATGCGGCAATTCTGGGCGGCTGCTGACTGATATTGTTAGGGTGGGGGGCCCCCCATAACGTGGAGCTCCCCATCCTGAGAATACCAGCCTTCAGCCGTATGGCTTTATCTGGCTGGCTTTTAAATTGGGGGGAACCGCACGCCGTTTTTTTTTAATTATTTATTTATTTATTTTACTGCACAGTATAGACACGCCCACCGGCTGCTGTGATTGGGTGCAGTGTGACACCTGTCACTCAGCGTGGGGGCGTGTCTCACTGTAACCAATCATAGGCGCCGGTGGGCGGGGAAAGCAGGGAATAGGAGATTGTTTAATGAGCGGCCGGCTTTTTCAAAATAGTAAAAGCCGCCGCAGCCGTGTGAATGCCGTGCAGAGCCGGGGATCGGTGAGTATGAGAGAGGGGGGGACACTCCAGTCAATCGGGGGATTAGCGGTCACCGGTGAATCCTTCACAGGTGACCGCTAATCAGTACTCGACACAGACAGAGCCGCGGTATGAGGATGAAGTCGGGTGAAGTTCACCCGAGTTCATTCTCATCGCGCAACTCTGTCTGCTGTCAGCCGACATTTATAAACGACATTGTGCATCACACACACGGACATTACACACGGACATTACACGTACACATACACGTTAATTCCACACGCACACACGGACGTTCTGCACACAAACACGGCTAGCATACGCAATTCACACAGGTGCCACACGGACCATAAAAACGGACACAAAAACGGGACACGGACCCGAAAAACGGCCCGTAACACACGTGCGTGTTTTTCACGGACGTGTGAAGGGGGCCTAAAGGGAACCTAACCCTTAATTACAACCCAGGTTCTGTGGAACTACAAGTCCCACCGTCACACCTTCATTTCAATATCACAGGGGGATCCTTCTCCACTGCGACCATCCACAACATTGGTGGTCGCTACCTCACATATCCCCCCCCTCTGTTCAAACTTGTAGGGTTGAACATTTGATAACCCACAGGGGCCCTGAGACAGGGCATTAGTGTTACCTTTCCCTACAAGTTGAGAGGGCCCTCTCTGATAAATTTGAGCTTTAGCTCCTGACAGAAAGTCGGTCATTGTCACTAGACTCGTCTCAGTCAACCTCCTTGTCAGGTACGCCCCCCGGTCAGACCTATCTCTCCATGACTGTCTCCAACGGCTAGTGTAGTAGCGAAAGTCTCTTCCAGTCGAAACTACTGTCTGGTCTGACTCTGAGCTATCTAATCCACTAGAAGGGCTACTTTCTGGGCACCTCAGCACTGAGCGGATAGACGATCTGCTATATCTAGACCGTCTGCATTCTCTTTTTGCAGATATACTATGGCTTGTTCTGCCATGGCGTCTTCGGTTGTCATCGCTCTGTTGGTGTGTTCTTTCAAGACCATCCTTCGCTGTAGATACATCACTCCCTTCATCCATTCCTTTGGAGTTTAGAGTAGAGGACTTGGACCATTCAGAGTCTATGCTATAGCCCAAAGTGTAGTTAGGTCTTCCATGACCTTGGTTCCTTTCATTATAGGACCTACTTTCTGTGCCAACTGAAGCAACACCTTTATCAGGTGGGCAACCCTTCTCCTGGCCCCAGCCTGAAAGCGGTCTCCACCTCATACCCACTTGATGGAGTTGTTCTGCAATATTCTGCCTTTTTAGGTTCAACTGCCTTAGTTCTTCCAGGTAAACCAGGCGGTACTCTAGGAGGACTCGTACATTTTCAACACACTCCTTTGTTCCCACAATGACACATGGAACCATACCGACTTCACAGAGTATCTTGGCTTCATTATGAATATTAATTCTTACTCTCGTCACACCGGACTTGTCAACCATCTCCTGCATGACTCTTCCATTTCTTCCAATCAGCTTCTTAACCAGTTCTCTGGGCACTTGTGTGACCTCCTCCACAAACTCCAACAACTTCCGAGCTGTCTTGACTGCTCCTGCAGTTTTCCCATAGATTCGGAATGTTCCACTGGTTTTTTCCAATTCAATAGCTGTAATACCTGGAACCTTCCTGGCTTGCTGAATGTTACTTCTCAGCGCTCTTATTGCAAGCCCAATTAATGGTTTCTTCACAACCACCACTTCCTGAAATGCTGCGGTGAGCCGCTTCATATGCTCCAATCGTCTGGTGTCTTCTTCCATCTTTGTAGAGATGAGCCACTTCGTGCGAAGACACTGTAGGTGCATGCCACTCAGGATAGCCACCCGCTTCTTTGTGACATCACTTACAGAGCACACCAGCAACCGACAAGACTCTGGGGCAAAGTACACTTTATAGGCTCCTACGGCCGTCTTGAATTTTTCATGTACCGCCTCACTGGCACAGGCTTTTCTCAAGTCTGCAGGGACGTCTACCATGCACGTAAAGACTGGCCGAATTTCTTTACCTGTAAGGCCATCGGACCGTTCCTTGGGTCTTCCATATCCATCCTCTTTTCTTATCACAGGCTCCACCTTTGGAGTTGCATTCTCCTCAGGTTTTTCCATAGCCTCAGAGCCTTTGAATTTTTCCTCATCTTTGGCCTCAAGATTCTCAATCTTCTGTACCAAGTCCATCTTTATGGCCTCCATCTTGGTCTTACCAGTAAGTTCAGTTAAGCTCTCAGCTGCTGATGGGACTTCTGGGCTAGATTTCCCTACTTTAAGGGTTCTCTCAATTTCTGCAGCTTCAGCCATCTCTTGGGACTCTGCAGCATCTCCCTCAATTTCCTCTTGATTCTCTGCAACTTCAGAGGCTTTCTTGCACTCCATACCTTCAACCTCAGATTCTCTGGGGTCTACAATAGCTTTTGTGCCGTTTGCACTATTATTCACCCCAGCACTGGGTGGATCACTGGTCTGCTCACCATGACCTTTGTGGATTTTTCCTCCACCAACAGCCTCCAGGATTTCTTCTCCTATAGTGTTTTCACTCAACAGACCATCAGCTTCACACCAGGAAATCATAGGGGACATCACCAATACTGTTTTGGTCGGCTCCTTTTTTGCACTTTCACCCTGCTGATTTCTGTCGTTACAGTGTGTCTGTTCAGTTTCTGACTCTTTCTTTTTCAGGATTTCACTGTCTGACTCTACATTAGCGGTTGCTACTGTCAACGTGCCTTCCTCAACCTTCTCTCCCCACTCAGACGATATACATTGCACTACCCCTCGGCGCTTATTACGTCTTCGGCGTCGAGAGGAGATTTTATCTTTCTCAACTGTCTGTACCTCACTGTACTCAGTCGTCAGGTTACTAGAGTCAGTGTCACTCCCCCTGGTGTCCTGGACTAACAAGCCCCCACTTAACCAAGTGTTGAACCCCCTGTCTGGAGCTCTCCCATTTTTAACGGTCTTCCCCTTATTACACAATATCATACTACTAGGAACACTTTCAGCCTCCCGCTGTGATAGGGCTTCCTTTGAGCCTTTCCGGCTTTTACACAAGCAGCTGGCCATTTCTGCCATCGACCACAAGTCCTCAAAAAAAATTAAAGTCCCGGCCTATTATAATGGGATGCGGTAAGTCAGGCACTACCCCAACATTAACGGATCCAAACGCCCCATCCGTCTCAACGACCACTCGGGACCGTGGATACTCTCCAATGTTCCCATGTCTGCAGCGGGCTTCCATCCTTCCGAGAATCGGGTAGGTATCGAGCGTGGCCCTCACCAGGGACACCAAGCTCACCGAGTCTACCAGCCCAGTCACACATTTGCCATCAACTTCCACAGAACACAGACGTGACTTCTCGTCAGCCGGGCAGTCTGTACCACAGACCGGACACGAATAGCATGAACATCATTGTCCTTGGCTACTGTCCATTGGTGCCACTACACCTTCGGATTTGGGATGCTCCGCCCCTTTTCGTGTCACCACCGTTTTCTGGGACCCCGCCCCCTTTTGGGTAACCACCCCTTTCCGGGCCTCTGTCCCCTTTTGGCTAACCACCCCTTTCTGGGACTCCGCCTCCTTTTGGGGTTTCTGTGGCTTCCTTGCAGTGTCTTTAGACCCGAATTCACACAGTTCCCCTTTATCTCGCTGGGCACCCTGTGTTCGTATTGGCCCCAGAAGGGAGTTCATCAACTGGTCCACTGCTGCCACATCAGTGCCTACTGACGGCTCCTGCTGTCCACGCACAAGGAACTGGTACAGCTCCTCCATAGCATCCATTTGTGCGCCCTCCATGCTGAAACAAGAAAACAAACAGGAGGGGCGCTCCAATGGGTAATACCCGGTGGTCTAAAGAGGGGGGGGGGGTTAGAGAACCACTAACCTTTCCAGGTTGTACCGCCCGTACAACCAGGATCTCCAGCCTGTGGTGTATCACTGCTCACCAAACAGGGCCCCGCAATTCTGGGTTGGCCTGGAACCTCCAGTCACTGGTCTCTCGCCACTGCAGCACGGAACCCCGCAGACCCGCAGATTCATCGCCAGCAGCTGGAGTACGCTGTCCCTGTTCGTGGACCCACCGATCCACCACCAGCTGCTTGAGTGCGCCAACACGATTTTCGTGGACCCGCCGATCCACTGCAGACAGCTTCGAAAATTGTTTTCGTGGACCCGCCAATCCACAGGCAACACTTCCTTGCAGTGTGTAGACAGCAGAAAAAAAAAAAAAAAAACCAACCTTCGTGGACCCGGCTGATCCACAGGAACAACACCTCTGCAGTTGCTAGACGTGCTGCCTAGATTGCTGCCCGCATTCTCCACCATATGTGAACGTTGCTTACCGCAACCCGGGGGTTTTACTCGCTTGCAGCGGTGCAGGGTAGCTTAGGCATACACAGGCAACACAGTTTCTCTCAAAAATGCAGCAGTTTATTAGTAACCAACATAAACTGCCCTTCCAAAACACAATGAAGCCTCTCCTGGCTTAAAGGAAAATATAACATCCACATACCGTGGGCTTCCAGTCCAATTAAATGTCCATAGTGGATTCTCCACACTCTGGCTCCAGCCAGCGAACACAAGTCACTGTGGTTGCTTCCTGCAGCCTCCAGCCCTCTCCAGCCAGGCTGCAGTATTTTTCCCCAGTCATCACCGGGACTGATTTCCAGGAGTCTCTCTTCAGTCTTCACACAGACTGAGATCTCCAGCACACATCCTCCATGTGCAGCACTCTCAGGCTTCCCCCTGTTTCTAAAACTAACAGTCTCTTAAAACCCAACCGGATACACCCACAGGTGGAGGTATGTGATTCTCCAGCTCTGTCCATCACACTGGTCACAGTTTAAAGGGAACCTAACCCTTAATTACAACCCAAGTTCTGTGGAACTACAAGTCCCACCGTCACACCTTCAGTTCAATATCACAGGGGGATCCTTCTCCACTGCGACCATCCACAACATTGGTGGTCGCTACCTCACACCACCGACATCGCACCTGCGATGTCGTAGTGTGAAAAGTGCCCCTTTGGGTGTAAAAAAAAGGGACGGTACATGGATGGTGCATGTGCCATCCGTTTTTTTTTCTCGCACCCATAGACTTGCTTTTTCGAGTCTCATGCGATATGCGCATGTAATGACCGAAGGCTCAATAGGGGTCCAGCGAGTCATGAGAAAGAGACGCAGGCAGAAAGTTAACTACTCTGAGTTTACTGACAGGGTTGGGGAGGGGATGTAAGATGAAGAACAGTACTCAGATTCTTCCCCCAGACTACTACACTAGTTCTGTACAATGAGATATACTCATGGGTCAGGGTGTCAGCCTCAGAGTTCCCCAATTAGTGTTTTACAGTGAAACACAGAACAAATTTACCTAACAGTATTCAGGCTGAATAACTAGCACAGCAAGAGAGGGTTAAATCATATGAGTGTGTGGCGCCCCTGAGGCTTCCGTCGCCACAGGACATTGCACCCCATCCAGCGGTGTGATGCCCCATTCAGGGTGAGGAAAGGAGTGAACACAGGTCCCCTGGTAAATCTACACAACACCCATTGTTAGGTACATACTGGGACCAGGGACAGTGGCAGTAACCCTACCATGCTGCATGCTGGGAGGGGCCGTAAGACCCATCCCTGCTCCTATAGCGTACAGCTTAGCAACTGGGGAGGTGGGAGGAGCCAGCAGAGAGCAGTCAGAGAAAGGAAGGTCAAGTTTGGAGTAGAAGGAGAGAGAGTGGGGGAGGAAGAGGAGGTCTGCAGGAGGCAGGCAAGGAGGAGAGGACAGACAGCTCTAGTCAGTCAGGAGCTAAGAAGAAGAAAGTGACGCTTCCTGGTGAAGATCCTGGGACTCAGAGGGTCCAGGTGACACCAAGCAGAGAAAAGAAGGGATTCCAGGGCCACGGATAGCTGTAGAGCTGTGGTGGCCTGTTCCACAGGAACATCGGTGGAGGGATCAAGCTGCAACAGGGGACGGTCCCTAGAAACCGGAGGAGTGCAAAATCATCTCCAAACAGTAAAAACCGAGGCCCAGGGAAAGTTGTAAACTCCCCGGGCCACAGCCCACAGCAGAACCTCTAGAAAGGGGACAATCATCCGACAGGTGACTCCCCAGCCTGGAGGCTGTAGTGGAGGCCGAGCAGGTTCATCCTAAAAGAGCTAGGCTTAGGAAGACAGCGGAAGACAGAGACACCTTAGAGAGAAGGGTACCGGTATTTACTCCGAGAATCACCCAGAAACGGCGGAGGTCCCTGACAGTGGGTTCCAGTCGTCTGAGGGCACCAGTGTGCGCATACCAGGACGTGTGAGTAAAGAACTTGAAACTGCACCCTTGGAGTTGCCTCTGTTATTCCGTCTGCTTAGACTTTCACTACACCATAGACTCTCACAAGCACCAACAGTGCCCCGGGGCATTGCTCCACCTGTGGGGAGCAGTACCATCATTGCTGCCGTATCATCACCCCGGAGGCCTTACACAGCAGCGGCGGCTTAATAGACGCATACCACAGGTGGCGTCACGAACACAAACTTTATTCAAACCCCAAGTCACCAGCCATATTTAAACTGACACCCACCAAGGGCCACGGAGTCGGGCCCCGCCACCACTGACGACCCCCGGACTAGTCCGGCCCGGCACCGGGTGTCCCATAGCCCTGGGGTGGGCGAGTCAAGTGCGACTCCAAGGGGATCTCTGAGGCTTTAAATCAACTTACAACTTATCTGCTTCTATTTACAACACAATACATAAGCAGAAAGACAGTATATGCGCATATACACTAGCAATTGGTATACCCGGGTATATCTAAACTGAAGGTACTGTTTGCTCTGTCAATGTCCCTCACAACCCTGTGAAGAGTCCCGGCAGCAGCCGCTTCCAGGGTCTTTGGCACCAAACAACAGAATCCAATGTGCACACAAATCTGTCCTCTCTCTACTCCCCAGCGTTCACAGGCCTTCGGTCATGCGACTCACAGTTCTGTCAGCACAGGGATGATAGAAGACGACTCCCGGACGGGGGACTAAGGAAAAAGGTAACACCGCTCTCCTCAGCAGGGGGGAAGCTTCTCCTCACTCTCCAGGTCCCAGGGTAACATCCCGACCATAAGCTGGCCTTAACCTCAGAAAGCACTGTAGCCTACAACCGTCTGAGCTCCTGACCACAGGCCTTCACAGTCTCATCTCCTGTTTACCGCGTTTGTGCAAGCTCATCCTCTCCAACCTGCTCTCTCTCAACCAGGTTCCCACCTTTGTCAAGCAACAAACCTCTTAGTCTAAAGGTCCAGTCACACTAAGCAACTTACCAGCGATCCCAACAACGATAGGGATCGCTGGTAAGTTGCTAGGAGGTTGCTGGTGAGATGTCACACTGCGACGCTCCAGCGATCCCACCAGCAACCTGACCTGGCAGGGATCGCTGGAGCGTCGCTACACGAGTTGCTGGTGAGCTCACCAGCAACCAGTGACCAGCCCCCAGCGCCGCGTGGAAGATGCTGCTTGGTAACTAAGGTAAATATCGGGTAACCAACCCGATATTTACCTTGGTTACCACTGCACGGAGCTACACGTGCAGAGAGCAGGGAGCAGCGCACACTGAGCGCTGGCTCCTTGCTCTCCTAGTTACAGCACACATCGGGTTAATTACCCGATGTGTACTGCAGCTAAATGTGCACAGAGCAGGGAGCAGCGCACAATGCTTAGCGCTGGCTCCATGCTCTCCTAGTTACAGCACACATCGGGTTAATTAACCCGATGTGTGCTGCAGCTACATGTGCACAGAGCAGGAGCCGGCACTGACAGTGAGAGCGGAGGAGGCTGGTAACAAAGGTAAATATCGGGTAACCAAGGACAGGGCTTCTTGGTTACCCGATGTTTACATTGGTTACCAGCCTCCGCAGAAGCCGGCTCCTGCTGCCTGCACATTTAGTTGTTGCTGTCTCGCTGTCACACACAGCGATCTGTGCTTCACAGCGGGACAGCAACAACTAAAAAATGGCCCAGGACATTCAGCAACAACCAACGACCTCACAGCAGGGGCCAGGTTGTTGCTGGATGTCACACACAGCAACATCGCTAGCAACGTCACAAAAGTTGTTCGTTAGCAGCGATGTTGCTTAGTGTGACGGGGCCTTTAGTGCCCTCTCCACACTTGATGAGTCACACACAGAGAGAGGTAACTTGTAGGATTTACAGCATGGCTCGAAGTACTTTCCAAACTGTCACACGCACATAAGTTCCCAGCCAAAACCCTGATGGCAACCAATAAAATACAAAATTAAAGATATAGATATACAGTACAGATCAAAAGTTTGGACACACCTTCTCATCTCTAGAACAACTGTTAAGAGGAGACTTTGTGCAGCAGGCCTTCATGGTAAAATAGCTGCTAGGAAACCACTGCTAAGGACAGGCAACAAGCAGAAGAGACATGTTTGGGCTAAAGAACACAAGGAATGGACATTAGACCAGTAGAAATCTGTGCTTTGGTCTGATGAGTCCAAATTTGAGATCTTTGGATCCAACCACCGTGTCTTTGTAGAAAAGGTGAACGGATGGACTCTACATGCCTGGTTCCCACCGTGAACCATGGAAGAGGAGGTGTGATGGTGTGGGGGTGTTTTGCTGGTGACACTGTTGGGGATTTATTCAAAATTGAAGGCATACAGAACCAGCATGGCTACCACAGCATCTTGCAGCCGCATGCTATTCCATCCGGTTTGCGTTTAGTTGGACCATCATTTATTTTTCAACAGGACAATGACCCCAAACACACCTCCAGGCTGTGTAAGGGCTATTTGACTAAGAAGGAGAGTGATAGGGTGCTATGCCAGATGACCTGGTCTCCACAGTCACCAGACCTGAACCCAATCGAGATGGTTTGGGGTGAGCTGGACCGCAGAGTGAAGGCAAAAGGGCCAACAAGTGCTAAGCATCTCTGGGAACTCCTTCAAGACTGTTGGAAAACCATTTCCGGTGACTACCTTTTGAAGCACATCAAGAGAATGCCAAGAGTGTGCAAAGCAGTAATGAAAGCAAAAGGTGGCTACTTTGAAGAACCTAGAATATAAGACATATTTTCAGTTGTTTCACACTTTTTTAAGTATTTCATTCCACATGTTTTAATTCATAGTTTTGATGCCTTCAATGTGAATCTACAATTTTTAGAGTCATGAAAATAAAGAAAACTCATTGAAAGAGGTGTGTCCAAACGTTTGGTCTGTACTATAGATAGATAACCTGCTGCTGTAATGTCACAACCCCCCTATATATTATACACTTGCATTCTTTAGCGCCTTTCATGTGGCACTAAAGGGTGTTTTGCCCACTAGTGGACATAGACAGAAGAGGGCCCCTGTGCCATCATAGTATATGGGCCCATTGCAGCACAAGAACTCATCAAAATACTCAATTCCACCAGCTTTGGAGGTAGAAGTTGTCCACCATACCTCTTGGGCCACTGTATGGCTGTACAGTAGAGGTTGCACCAACGATATATCCGACCCTTGTTTAGCCTATATCTACGATATAATGTTATGTAGGAAAGTAATGTAAGGTATAGAAATGTATAAGATGTAAGGTAATGTATAGATGTAGCATACCTCCCAATCATCCCGGATTCAGTGGGACTGACTGTCCTCCTGTCACAGCTGTTATCTCCCAGGGCTAGAACTAATGAACTTCTTGTCCATAGGCAGCAGCACTACCATTGGGCCACTGCCTGTAATGAGAGGCATAGGTGGATTTGGTAATCTTGATCTGTATTTCAGGCAAAAGAAGCCACAAGCAAACTATTCAGTTAAATAGAAATAGATAGATAGAGGGATAGATAGATAGATAGATAGATAGATAGATAGAGGGATAGATAGATACATAGATAGATAGATAGATGATAGATAATAGATAGATGATAGATGTATAGATAGAAAGAGGGATAGATAATATATAAATAGATACATAATAGATAGAGGGATAGATGGATAGAAAGCGGGATAGATAGATGATAGATAATAGATAATAGATAGACAGAAACAGGGATAGATAAATTATTTTGCTCCTATAAAACTATTATAAAGAAATGAGAAAAAAAATGACAAAAATATAATTTAATTTTTCACCCCCCCCCCCTTGGAATTAAGACAGCAACTTTTAAACACATTAGAGGATCCCTTGCTGTTTTAGCTGTGGAGCCACCAGCTTTGATGATCTCAGAGGAAGGATTTTACATAGATAAACCTGCATTGCAGCCTCTGATTACACATTCTTAGAAATGCCTTGTACAGAGCAGCGTCTCTGGTTCTGTATTCTAGAGGGAGAGTAGAAGATTGTTTTTTGATAAAAAAAATAGAATAATATAATATTGATTGCGTCTTTTAAAAAAAAAAATAAACATCACAAATCAGCAAATAATATGGACATATTTGGTGTCCCTGTAATCGTAAAGACCCGAAAAACAGAGCCATCAGGTTATTTATGTGGATCGGTAAATGGCAAAAAAAAAATGGCGCAATTTATTATTTTTCTCTATCGAAACCCATAAAAAATGTAATAAAAATGTATTGCTGAGGCCGTGTTCACATGTAGCGTAAATGCCGGGTTTTCTGCTGCTTTTTTTGCACATAAATTCTGCAATGTTTAATTGTCCAAGCAAAGTGGATGTAATTTCATGAAAAGACGCCGCAGAAATCTGCGTTTTTTTTCCTCTAAAGGCTTCTATCTGGAGCTTAAAAAAGGCATATAAAAAAACGCAGTTACATTTTTAAGTGCAGAATCAAAGCTTTTCTGTACTATGAAAACACTTACAATAAAAAAAGGAAGAAAAAATGCAGCAGACGTGCAATAATCAGAGAAGATTGTTATTGGATAATTTGATGGAAATCCTGCAAAAACATCGAATTTCTGCAATGTGTGAACATAGTTTCACAGACCCAAAACAAGCCACATGTCATATAGTGACGCTTATATAAAGATGAAAGTTCTGGCTGATACGACTATGAGTGAATGAACAGTCCGGGGCGTCTGCTGAACATCCCTCACTGCCAAATGGGTGTAGTTTGGGGGTGTGGCTAGGGGCATGGTCAAAATTTGATGCAGCGCGCGGTATGCTTTATCCCTCTTTATGTTCTTCAAAGGTTGGGAGGTATGAAGTACATTGTTGTCTAAAGGGTTTTTTCCCATTAACAATGTTTATTTTAAAGTTTTTTTTATTCAATAGATCTTATAATAATAATAATTTATACCATTGCATAAGTTAAAACAAATGTTGCTGTGGTGAGATAATCTTATATATGTGTCCCTGCTATATATATATATATATATATATATATATATATATATATATATATATACAGTTAGGTCCAGAAATATTTGGACAGTGACACAAGTTTTGTTATCTTAGCTGTTTACAAAAACATGTTCAGAAATACAATTTTATATATTATATGGGCTGAAAGTGCACACTCCCAGCTGCATATGAGAGTTTTCACATCCAAATCGGAGAAAGGGTTTAGGAATCATAGCTCTGTAATGCATAGCCTCCTCTTTTTCAAGGGACCAAAAGTAATTGGACAAGGGACTCTAAGGGCTGCAATTAACTCTGAAGGCGTCTCCCTCGTTAACCTGTAATCAATGAAGTAGTTAAAAGGTCTGGGGTTGATTACAGGTGTGTGGTTTTGCATTTGGAAGCTGTTGCTGTGACCAGACAACATGCGGTCTAAGGAACTCTCAATTGAGGTGAAGCAGAACATCCTGAGGCTGAAAAAAAAGAAAAAATCCATCAGAGAGATAGCAGACATGCTTGGAGTAGCAAAATCAACAGTCGGGTACATTCTGAGAAAAAAGGAATTGACTGGTGAGCTTGGGAACTCAAAAAGGCCTGGGCGTCCACGGATGACAACAGTGGTGGATGATCGCCGCATACTTTCTTTGGTGAAGAAGAACCCGTTCACAACATCAACTGAAGTCCAGAACACTCTCAGTGAAGTAGGTGTATCTGTCTCCAAGTCAACAGTAAAAGAAGACTCCATGAAAGTAAATACAAAGGGTTCACATCTAGATGCAAACCATTCATCAATTCCAAAAATAGACAGGCCAGAGTTAAATTTGCTTAAAAACACCTCATGAAGCCAGCTCAGTTCTGGAAAAGTATTCTATGGACAGATGAGACAAAGATCAACCTGTACCAGAATGATGGGAAGAAAAAAGTTTGGAGAAGAAAGGGAACGGCACATGATCCAAGGCACACCACATCCTCTGTAAAACATGGTGGAGGCAACGTGATGGCATGGGCATGCATGGCTTTCAATGGCACTGGGTCACTTGTGTTTATTGATGACATAACAGCAGACAAGAGTAGCCGGATGAATTCTGAAGTGTACCGGGATATACTTTCAGCCCAGATTCAGCCAAATGCCGCAAAGTTGATCGGACGGCGCTTCATAGTACAGATGGACAATGACCCCAAGCATACAGCCAAAGCTACCCAGGAGTTCATGAGTGCAAAAAAGTGGAACATTCTACAATGGCCAAGTCAATCACCAGATCTTAACCCAATTGAGCATGCATTTCACTTGCTCAAATCCAGACTTAAGACGGAAAGACCCACAAACAAGCAAGACCTGAAGGCTGCGGCTGTAAAGGCCTGGCAAAGCATTAAGAAGGAGGAAACCCAGCATTTGGTGATGTCCATGGGTTCCAGACTTAAGGCAGTGATTGCCTCCAAAGGATTCGCAACAAAATATTGAAAATAAAAATATTTTGTTTGGGTTTGGTTTATTTGTCCAATTACTTTTGACCTCCTAAAATGTGGAGTGTTTGTAAAGAAATGTGTACAATTCCTACAATTTCTATCAGATATTTTTGTTCAAACCTTCAAATTAAACGTTACAATCTGCACTTGAATTCTGTTGTAGAGATTTCATTTCAAATCCAATGTGGTGGCATGCAGAGCCCAACTCGCGAAAATTGTGTCACTGTCCAAATATTTCTGGACCTAACTGTATATATATATATATATATATATATATATATATATATATTTGACTTCTTAATATACTATCTCTAATAGTGCAGAGGGATTTGAGCACCTATTGTTATGTTATTTGTATCTGTCAGCACTAGATGGCAGTATAGCATTAGTTTTGGTTAATATTTGCCAGGTTTTGTCTATAAGGGACACTGTATTGATATTCATACCCATACACCCATTATACAATCACAGTTCAGTCTTTATTGTCCATGTTCGGTATATGTGTAGAGCAGGGCTGTGTGTGACATGATGGAAGTAGTCCTTAGTGGCCGCAGTACATGGGGCTGCTCTGACCTTCACAGCGATTGCGCGTCTTACACGCAGGTTCATGCACAAATCCAGGTCTGTGACCCCCTCCCGCCTTATTCCATAAGAAATATTTCTCTTTGAGACCGCTGAGATTGCATGATTTGGGCCGATTACACCACATGTGGAGTGAGTCATCCATTGCTTTTAATTAAAGCACAGGTGATTTATTAGTATCATTACACCATAACAAGCACTTTTATGAATTACTTATACAGGAATTGTTTATTAATCAAGGTCTCATGAATAATTTCTATGCACTTTAGCACATATGGCACTACATACATGGATGTACTTTATTTTTTATGGATTTTATAAAGAATTTTGATATACTTTGTATTATATTTATTCTTTTTGGACTATCAAGTCCAGTATTATTTTATTGCCTTAAACCTATGTACATGCCACTGTACTGTAGTGTAAATGTGCTAACATACTCACAGGAACGCCATCTTCCCTAGTTTTAAGCACCATTTCTATCCTTTTCTGATTCATGGCGGCTATTCTGATTTGCCGGCTCATGCTTTGCTCTATGTGTGAGCCAGAAGTCACTTTTAGAATGTAAGTCTATGGAGCCTCATTCTGCGGCTCCATAGACTTACATAATGAAAGTGACTTCCAGCTCCCACATAGTGTATAGTGTGAGCCGGCAAGTCGGAATAGCCGTTATGTGAATCAGAAAAGGAGTGGACTGGTGCTTGGAACTGGGGAAACGGTGATTGGTGAGTATATTACTATTATTCATCATTATAACGCCATTTATTCCATGGCACTTTATATTTACACATTTACATTACAGTACACACAGATTTATCAGGTTTAGTTAATAAAAAGATTAGGACCCCTTCATTAAAGGGGTTATCCCATATTATTATATTTTTTTCATATGAGCCTAAGAACTTACAGGCAAGTAGTTGCTAACTTGCTGTCTGTTCTACTTGGCACTGGATCAGAGCGATGAAGGACTGCTCCTGCCGCGATTCTGCTGCTCTTTTTTTTATCTCAGGTCAACAAAGCAGCTCTTTCTCTTCCACTCTGCTCTGTTGACGGGGCGTGACTGCCAACTTCATGCTGATTGACAGCTGGTTTCCTGCAGTTAGACAGCGGGGAGCTGGCTGTCAATCGTCAGTCACGCTCCATCAACAGAGCAGAGGGGAAGAGAAAGAGGTGTTCTGCTGTTGTGATGTCAGCAGAAGAATTGCTGGCAGGAATAGTCTGTGAGTCCTCTGTAACGAGGTATTAAATGACTGGACAGGGGCTCCTATGCTGGCCCTCTGACTAGAGACCCTGCGTTGTCCCTTATCTCAGAGGTAGGCTTGATGGTAGCCAGTTCTGAGCCTTCAGCATGACCCTGACTCCTTTCCTAGCCCTGATCTTACTCCCCCTCCCCCTCACCCTTTTGGCGGGCTGGAAAACACAGTAACAAAACCCCACAGAAATGACACGGAAAAGGGAGAATGAAAACTCGTACACACCGCACTCAAACACAAAGGATAGACTATATGTGTGCAGAGGGAATAAAAAAAAAATGGAAGTAGACGCAGAATAGGGGAACTTCCACACCACTCAAAATAGCAACTACAGAACTGGATCACCACAAAAGACCGGAGTCAGTGGAGCGAAGCTGAAGCTATGATTGGCTCAGAGAAACAGACTACCATCTCTTAAATAGGAAGGAGACGGTGATAATCAGCAACCTGAGCTCCCAGGAGCCGCACACCAATCCACAGGAGTTAAGTCCTGCAGGACTGGGGAGAAATGGAATTGAATCAGCCAACGCCCGGCTGTGGCTGAGCAAATAGGAGACATCAGGTTGCCTGTCAGATTCTACAATGTGAATTGAGTCTGACACTGTCGTGGCACCCCGCTAGTGTGGAGCCGAACACCGCATGATAATGGCGCAACTACTTGACTGTAAGTTCTTAGGCCTATATAAAAAAAAGTAAAATAGTCCTGGAAAACACATGAATTGGAAGCAATATATAGGTATCGTAAGTACCATTTCCTTGGCTCTGTATTAATAGGGGAGCTGAAACCTACCACTTCTACTACAGGTAAATGAAAGAGCACTTGTTTTTCACTGAAATAAATGGGAGTGCTATCTATCTATCTATCTATCTATCTATCTATCTATCTATCTATCTATCTATCTATCTATCTATCTATCTACAGTTAGGTCCAGAAATATTTGGACAGTGACACAAGTTTTGTTATTTTAGCTGTTTACAAAAACATGTTCAGAAATACAATTATATATATAATATGGGCTGAAAGTGCACACTCCCAGCTGCAATATGAGAGTTTTCACATCCAAATCGGAGAAAGGGTTTAGGAATCATAGCTCTGTAATGCATAGCCTCCTCTTTTTCAAGGGACCAAAAGTAATTGGACAAGGGACTCTAAAGCTGGGTTCACACTAAGCGACAGCGACAACGACGTTGCTGTTACGTCACCATTTTCGGTGACGTAACAGCGACCTTGTAAGTCGCTGTTATGATCGCTGCTTAGCTGTCAAACACAGCAGAAGCAGCGATCATAACGTCGCTGTGCTACATGTCCAGAGAGCAGGGAGCCGCGCTTAGCGCTGGCTCCTTGCTCTCTTAGGTACAGTACACATCGGGTTAATTAACCCGATGTGTGCTGCAGCTACATGTCACAGTGCAGAGAGCAGGGAGCCGCGCGCACTGCTTAGCGCTGGCTCCTTGCTCTCCTTGCTACAGTATACATCGGGTTAATTACCTGATGTGTACTGCAGCCACATGTGCACAGAGCAGGAGCCGGCACTGGCAGCAAGAGCGGAGGCTGGTAACGAAGGTAAATATCGGGTAACCAGGGAAAGGTCTTCCCTTAGTTACCCGATATTTACCGTGGTTACAGCTTACCGCAGCTGCCAGACGCCGGCTCCTGCTCCCTCTGCTCGCTTCATTTCGTCGCTCTCTCGCTGTCACACACAGCGATGTGTGTGTCACAGCGGGAGAGTGACGACCAAAAAATGAAGCTGGACATTCAGCAACGACCGGCGACCTCACAGCAGGGGCCAGGTCGTTGCTGGATGTCACACACAGCGACAGCGACGGGACATCGCTGCAACGTCACAGAAAATGGTGACGTAGCAGCGACGTCGTTGTCGTTGTCGCTGTGTGTGACACCAGCTTAAGGGCTGAAATTAACTCTGAAGGCGTCTCCCTCGTTAACCTGTAATCAATGAAGTAGTTAAAAGGTCTGGGGTTGATTACAGGTGTGTGGTTTTGCATTTGGAAGCTGTTGCTGTGACCAGACAACATGCGGTCTAAGGAACTCTCAATTGAGGTGAAGCAGAACATCCTGAGGCTGAAAAAAAAGAAAAAATCCATCAGAGAGATAGCAGACATGCTTGGAGTAGCAAAATCAACAGTCGGGTACATTCTGAGAAAAAAGGAATTGACTGGTGAGCTTGGGAACTCAAAAAGGCCTGGGCGTCCACGGATGACAACAGTGGTGGATGATCGCCGCATACTTTCTTTGGTGAAGAAGAACCCGTTCACAACATCAACTGAAGTCCAGAACACTCTCAGTGAAGTAGGTGTATCTGTCTCTAAGTCAACAGTAAAGAGAAGACTCCATGAAAGTAAATACAAAGGGTTCACATCTAGATGCAAACCATTCATCAATTCCAAAAATAGACAGGCCAGAGTTAAATTTGCTGAAAAACACCTCATGAAGCCAGCTCAGTTCTGGAAAAGTATTCTATGGACAGATGAGACAAAGATCAACCTGTACCAGAATGATGGGAAGAAAAAAGTTTGGAGAAGAAAGGGAACGGCACATGATCCAAGGCACACCACATCCTCTGTAAAACATGGTGGAGGCAACGTGATGGCATGGGCATGCATGGCTTTCAATGGCACTGGGTCACTTGTGTTTATTGATGACATAACAGCAGACAAGAGTAGCCGGATGAATTCTGAAGTGTACAGGGATATACTTTCAGCCCAGATTCAGCCAAATGCCGCAAAGTTGATCGGACGGCGCTTCATAGTACAGATGGACAATGACCCCAAGCATACAGAAAAAGCTACCCAGGAGTTCATGAGTGCAAAAAAGTGGAACATTCTGCAATGGCCAAGTCAATCACCAGATCTTAACCCAATTGAGCATGCATTTCACTTGCTCAAATCCAGACTTAAGACGGAAAGACCCACAAACAAGCAAGACCTGAAGGCTGCGGCTGTAAAGGCCTGGCAAAGCATTAAGAAGGAGGAAACCCAGCATTTGGTGATGTCCATGGGTTCCAGACTTAAGGCAGTGATTGCCTCCAAAGGATTCGCAACAAAATATTGAAAATAAAAATATTTTGTTTGGGTTTGGTTTATTTGTCCAATTACTTTTGACCTCCTAAAATGTGGAGTGTTTGTAAAGAAATGTGTACAATTCCTACAATTTCTATCAGATATTTTTATTCAAACCTTCAAATTAAACGTTACAATCTGCACTTGAATTCTGTTGTAGAGGTTTCATTTCAAATCCAATGTGGTGGCATGCAGAGCCCAACTCGCGAACATTGTGTCACTGTCCAAATATTTCTGGACCTAACTGTATCTATCTATCTATCTATCTATCTGTCTATATATATATATATATATATATATATATATATATATATAAATATAAAAAAATATATAGATATATGATATATATATATATATATATATATATATATATATATATATATATAGTGTGTGTAAACTGTTGAAAATTATTCTAACATGGACCAGTGTGTGTCAGTACAAGACAAGGAATGACACTCTATGGCCAATGACTATTATTTGCAAGGAGCCACTAGAGGGCTACAAACATTAACAAATAAAACGCCATCCCCCAGTAATTAAATGCAGCAACACATACACCATCCCAGACAGAAAAATGGCTTTCTTTTAAATTAAATAAACTGTGTGTGTCTACAGAATAATGTACAAATATGTATCCATAAAGAGGAAGTAAGAATATGGCAAGCCATTAGTCTATTGATGAACATCATAGGTGATCGAATGGCTTCTAATAGCTAAAATTCTAATATATTTTACGGTAAAGACATATGACTTTATGATATTGAAATGACCCAACAATGCAATCTAATATTTTACAATATTTAAAGTATAGTTTTTTACGACATCTGGCCAACCCCTTTAATTAGCTGGGAGCTCAGCAGGAAAGGTCCCATCCCCCTGAGAGACCCCACACTAGCAATGAAGCATTGTGCCATTCCTATTTGAATCAGTGGACCGTCTGTATAACACATACTGGGGTCCTCTTGAGGCTTTTTTGTCACAGGGGGGTGTCACAAATGACAGACAGTCATGTGGTTTCGGGCCATAGAAGGTCACAGCATTTGGCTACACAGAATCCTCCCTGATTTTCCATTGTTTCTGCGGTCTGTATTCATTGGTATAGGTAGTTTTCCTGTTGGATTCATGTCCCCCTTTAGACCCAGCAGGAGCTTGCCTTCCACCCAGATGCTCGGGTATTCACCAGTATTCGCTTGGTGTTTAAATACCTCTTCCTTCCTTTCGACTGGTGCTGGTGATATTTTTAGTTCCTTCAAGCCCTGGCTGCAAGCAGGTGGTTTGTACTCCTTTGTGGTATCGTTGCTGAAAGCTCTGCTGAACTACCTGAGTCATCTAATGATAAGTAGTTCATGCTTTTCCCCCCGTGTGTCCTCCTTGTGTCTTCTATAGTTGTTTAGTGGAGTTGATGAAGAGCTCATCCTATCCGTTCCCTATTTAGGGCCCAGCACTGGGGATACCTAGGGTCAGGTATCTGGCTCGGTGCATAGGTGCGGAACCTATCTAGGGTGGTGAGGGACCCTAGGGACCAGTGGTAGGTTTGGTCAGGGGTCACCTCTCTATAGACACAGGGTTTCCCTTACCTTCCCTTTCACCGTGCACTTGGTACTTCTTCGAACCTAGCGCTATACTTTTTGTATGTGGCCTATGATCCAGGTTGTAAAGACACTAATACCCTCTATTAATGCAGATTTCCATAATAAGGTATTTAATAACTGGGTTTTCCAAATGAAATGAAAAAGAAAATGATGATCAGCTTCACCATCGAGCAACTTGTTAAGGAGGAAACATAGCAAATGACCAGAGCCACCCTGGCCGGGGTTGGAAGCAATGAAGGAAACAATGAAGGAGGATGCTCCAAAGAGGAAAGCATGTAACGGACCAACGCATTTCAGTGTCAAGCCTCAATCATGGTCTAGGCAAAAAAGTCTGATGGCGCTCCCAAAATTGAAATGTGAACAGATGCATAACTGAACATGACATAAAATGACAAAAAAAGACAGTTGCACTCTGAAATGCTAAAGTATGAAAACCATGAATTATAGCCATGCATTACTGCTAAAGTAAATCTAGGAAAAAATTGAGATGTTTAGCATACAAAAATGGCCATTTTCATATCTGCCCAGTAGCCACGTCAAGGCATATTTCGTATATTGGTTACCTACTCTGAACTGAAGCCTCTCTCTAGATTTAAAAACCTCCTATGTATGGGTGTGTAGGAATCATCTGTGGCTAGTGGGGGAGGAGTGCACGGTCAGAAGGTATGACCCGCATTAATCTACACAAAAAACCTGATGGCACTCCCAAAACTGCAATATGAACAGTTGCATAACTGAACATGACATAAAATGACAAAAAAAGATAGTTGAGAGAGGTTTCTGTTCAGAGTAGGTACCCAGTATACGAGATATGCCTTGACGTGGCTACTGCGCAGACATGAAAATGGCCATTTTTGTATGCTAAATATCTCAATTTTTTTCTAGATTTACTTTAGCAGTAATGCATGTCTATAATTTATGGTTTTCATATGTGAGGTAGCACGGTCGGCTGCGCAGCAGAAGACACGGGATCCAGGCATTAAGGTTCACAGCACACGGTTTTAATGTCCAAACAAAAGTCCATAACACAATACATGTCCTCTCCAGCAGAAAACTCAGGGAGTTCTGTTCACTCCCTCACACCCGGCACACCTGCCCTCGTTCCTGATTCTATTTAACCCTTCCTTCAGCCTGTAGGGAAACAGCATTAACCCTAGAGTGGATTTACTTTCTATCATGGAGTGAGCACAACCGGGGCGAGACATACCGGCCGTCATAGATAACCCCGGTCACAGTCTCACATACCCCCCCCCCTCAGTTCAAGCGTGCGGGGTTGAACTCCCGCCATCAAACACGGGCCGCGGGACAAGGCATCGGCGTTGCCCTGCAACCTACCGGCCCTATGTTCAACCGTAAACCGGAAGTTCTGCAGAGAAAGGAACCACCGGGTAACCCGGGCATTCCGTTCCTTGGCGGACCTCATCCAGACCAGTGGAGAGTGATCCGTCACCAAGCGAAACTGCCGTCCCAGCAGGTAATAGCGTAGGGACTCCAAGGCCCACTTGATCGCCAGGCACTCCTTCTCCACTACGCTATAATTCCGCTCGGGAGGGGTGAGCTTCCTACTTAAGAAGGTGACGGGGTGTTCCTCCCCCTGAACCACCTGAGACAGCACTGCCCCCAGGCCGACCTCTGAGGCGTCAGTCTGTACTATGAACTCCTTCCGGAAATCAGGGTGTACAAGAACGGGCTGTCCGCACAGGACCCCCTTCAGGGCCCGGAAGGAGTCCTCGGCCTGCGGAGTCCAGCGCACCATGACGGACTTCTTGCCTTTGAGAAGGTCCGTCAAGGGGGCTGATAGTCCCGCAAAATCCTTTACAAACCTCCTGTAGTACCCCACGATACCCAGGAAGGCCCTAACCTGCTTCGTGGTCAGGGGTCTAGGCCACTTCTGGATCGCCTCAACCTTGTTAATTTGGGGCTTAATCACTCCTTGGCCTATCACGTAGCCCAAGTAGCGGGCTTCCGTGAGTCCCAATGCACATTTCTTGGGATTGGCTGTCAATCCGGCTGTTCGAAGCGCGTCCACCACCGCTTGTACCTGTTCCAAGTGGGTCTGCCAATCGGAGCTGTAAATAATGATGTCATCCAGGTACGCTAATGCATACGCCTGGTGGGGTTCCAGCACTAAGTCCATCAACCTCTGGAACGTGGCCGGAGCGCCATGTAACCCAAAAGGCAAGACAACATAGTGGAAGAGACCCTCTGGCGTAACAAAAGCGGTTTTCTCCTTGGCGGACTCCGTTAGTGGCACCTGCCAGTACCCTTTGGTCAGGTCGAGCGTGGTAAAATATCGCGCCTGTCCCAGCCTATCAATCAGCTCATCCACCCGGGGCATGGGGTAGAGATCGAACTTGGATATTTCGTTCAATCTCCTAAAGTCATTGCAGAACCTTAAGGAGCCATCGGGTTTTGGTATTAGGACAATGGGACTAGCCCATTCACTCCGGGATTTTTCGATGACCCCCAGGCGTAACATTGTCTTTACTTCCTCCGATATGGCTTGTCGTCGAGCCTCCGGTACCCGGTATGACTTCAGGCGTACCTTCAGGTGGGGCTCGGTGACAATATCATGTCGTATCAGACTGGTCCTACCGGGCAGCTCGGAGAAGACATCGGGGTTCTGCTGAACCAACCGTCTGGCCTCTCGCCTCTGTTGCTTGGTGAGGGCTTCTCCAATCCTTACTTCCGGTTCGTCCTCTCCGGAGGTCGCTGGAGCCGGATGTGAACGACCCGAAGAGGAGGGAGGTGGGGAAAAAACAGCCATCAGGCTTTCCCGTTCCTGCCAAGGTTTTAATAGGTTGACATGGTATATTTGTTCAGGTTTCCGCCTACCGGGCTGCAATACTTTATAGTTAACCACCCCTACTCTTTCCTTTATCTCGTAGGGGCCTTGCCACTGAGCCAGGAATTTGCTCTCCGCCGTGGGGATCAATACCAACACCCGATCCCCAGGTTTAAAGGTCCGCACGGTGGCTTGTCTATTGTAGCGGCCGCTTTGCGCGGCCTGAGCCTCCTGTAAATGCTCCTTCACAATTGGCATGACCGCGCTTATGCGGTTCTGCATACCCAAAATGTGTTCAATCACACTTTTATGGGGGGTGGGCTCTTGTTCCCATGTTTCCTTTGCCAGGTCCAACAATCCCCGGGGATGTCGCCCGTATAACAATTCAAAAGGCGAAAACCCCGTGGATGCCTGTGGCACCTCTCGTATGGCAAACATCAAATAGGGAAGCATCATATCCCAGTCTTTCCCGTCTTTTGAAATCACCCTTCTTAGCATGGTTTTCAGGGTTTTATTGAAACGCTCGACTAAACCGTCCGTTTGAGGATGATACACAGACGTACGCAACTGCTTGATCTGGAGTAGCCGGCATAGCTCTTTGGTCACTTTAGACATGAATGGGGTCCCCTGATCCGTAAGGATCTCCTTGGGCAATCCCACCCGGCAGAACACAGCAAACAACTCCCGAGCTATAAGCTTTGCTGCAGTATGTCTGAGAGGTATCGCCTCGGGATACCGGGTGGCATAGTCAACGATCACTAGGATGTGTTGGTGCCCTCGAGCGGACTTTACGAGGGGCCCCACCAGATCCATCCCTATCCGTTCAAAAGGGACTTCTATAATGGGTAACGGTACCAACGGACTGCGAAAATGGGTCAGGGGTGCAGTAAGCTGACACTCCGGGCAGGTTTCGCAGAACCGTTTTACCTCCCCAAAGACCCCGGGCCAATAGAACCTTTGCAATATTCGCTCCTGCGTTTTCTTGACCCCTAGGTGGCCACTCATCAGGTGTTTATGAGCCAAGTCGAGGACCCGCCGGCGATGCGGCTGGGGCACCACCAACTGTTCTACCCCTACGCCCCGTATTTCATCTACCCGGTAGAGTAAATCCTGCTTAAGAGCGAAATGGGGGTACCTTACCTGGGCACCGGGCAGCTGTGCCACCCCGTCAATTACTGTCACCCGACTCCGGGCATGTATTAACGTAGGGTCCTGGAGTTGGGCTGTCCCAAACGTATCCGGGGACGCCTCCAACTCCGGGATGGGCTCGACCGTCTCAGCCTCTCCTGCCAATACCTCTAGGGGCGACCTATCGGGTTCACACTCTGTCCCTATCATGGTGACCCCTACGGCAGGTGTCCCGGATTCAGGATTGTAGGGCTCAGGTCCCGGACCGACCAATATCTGAGGGGACTTAGGGGGTCCCTTCCATAAAGTCCAAAAATAGGGCAGATCCCTTCCTAGGATCACGTCATAAGGAAGAGTGTTAAGAAGTCCCACCTCATGTTGCACCTGACCGCAAGGTGCTGTGATGGTGACAATCCCCGTGGGATAGTCGCGGCGGTCCCCATGTATGCAAACCACCCCCACGGTGCGTCCTGTGGCCTTTACTTTAGCTCTCAAGGTGGATCGCACAAGGGTCACTAAGCTTCCGGAATCCAACAATCCTGTAACCGGACATCCATTCACCTGTATTTGGCACAAGTGGGGCTCTGTCTCTGGGGAGACCAGGTCAGCGGTACACACCACCTGAGCATACATTGAACCCCGCCGGGTAAACCCACAATCCATGGGCTCCGTGGTGAGTGGACACTGGGCTTCCATATGTCCCACCCGCTGGCACCGCCAACATCTAATGGGGACGGAAACCCCCTTGACGGGTTGTCGTTTAGGGTACAGAACCTTCCGGACCTCAGGAATGGCGGCCGCGGCCTCAGACGGGACGGTAGGGGACTCCTGTACCGTTGTCAGCGGTGGGTCCTTGGCCCTAGGCTTGGAGGGGCCGGACCGACGGGCGGTACGCAAAGTCTCAGTGTCCCGTATCAAGTCCTGCGTAGCCACATGCCGCTCTACCAGGGACACTAATTGGTCCAGGGTACTCGGGTCACCCTGTCCGACCCACCGTTGAACGGTGACGGGTAAAGTGCGCACAAAACGATCCACTACTACCCTTTCCACCATTTGCGCCGGGCTCAGAGTGTCAGGCTGCAACCACTTTTTTACAAGATGCAACAAGTCATAGGCCTGGGAGCGTACGGGTTTGGCTTCCTCATAGAACCACTGATTTACCCGCTGAGCCCGTACATAGGTATTCACCCCCAACCGAGCCAGTATTTCGGCTTTCAGGGTCACATAGTCAATGGCGTCCTCGGCACAGAGGTCCAGGTACGCTTTTTGGGGTTCCCCCGTCAGATAGGGCGACAATACCTCAGCCCACTGCGGGGTCGGCAGCTTTTCCCGCTCGGCCACCCGCTCAAACACCGCCAGGAACGCTTCCACATCATCACCCGGGGTCATCTTTTGCAACGCTTGTCTCACCGCTTTCCGGACGCTGCCGTCGTCACCCGGTCCCGGGGTTGTTGCTGCCGGTCCGGCACGGAACGACTTGGCCAGGAGAACCATCTGTTCTTGGTGCCTTTTTTCCTGCAATTGCAAGGCTTGCTGCTGACGTGCATTGGCCTGCTCCATCTGTTCTTGGTGCCTTTTGTCCTGCACTTGCAAGGATTGCTGCTGACGTGCATTGGCCTGCTCCATCTGTTCTTGGTGCATTTTGACCTGCACTTGCAAGGATTGCTGCTGACGTGCATTGGCCTGATCCAACTGTTCTTGGAGTTTTTTTTCCTGCACTTGCAAGGATTGGAGCAGGTGTGCATTGGTCTGTTGCTGCTGTGCATTAGCCTGAGCCAAATGCTTTAGTATGTCCTCCATGGCGTCGCCGGGTTTGGGCTGTAGTATAGCCGCTCGAATCCAGGACATGCGCAGCTGGGTCACCAGGGATGGATGCTACACCTCACCGGCTGTCATGCCCGCATTCTCCACCATATGTGAGGTAGCACGGTCGGCTGCGCAGCAGAAGACACGGGATCCAGGCATTAAGGTTCACAGCACACGGTTTTAATGTCCAAACAAAAGTCCATAACACAATACATGTCCTCTCCAGCAGAAAACTCAGGGAGTTCTGTTCACTCCCTCACACCCGGCACACCTGCCCTCGTTCCTGATTCTATTTAACCCTTCCTTCAGCCTGTAGGGAAACAGCATTAACCCTAGAGTGGATTTACTTTCTATCATGGAGTGAGCACAACCGGGGCGAGACATACCGGCCGTCATAGATAACCCCGGTCACAGTCTCACACATACTTCAGCATTTCAGAGTGCAACTCTCTTTATTTGGTCAAGCCTTAATCATGGTGACCTGGCCGGGATCAGAAGCAATGAAGAAAAATATGAAGGAGGATGCTCCAATGAAGAAAGCATGTAATGGACCAACATGTTTCGGTGTCAAGCCTTAAACATGGTAGGCTTAACACTGAAACACGTTGGTCCATTCCGGTGTGGTGTAGCGGTGTATCTATACTTATTTTATTGGTCTAATAATAAATTGGTTTGTCATGACTATTGATTGGTTCTGACGAGGTTAAGTCAGACGGGAGGGGTCTGTTCGGTCGTGCCTCGTTCCGGGACTCTCGCCGCTTTAATATAGTGTATAATGAAGAAAGAAGAGTTCTGCCCAGCGCAAGAAGGAGAGGTATGCCAGTAAATTTCCAGATGCTTTATTCTGCTTGGTTTCCAGTAAAAACGATCATATAAACATATGAACAGTTAAGACAATGTCCTCCATGGATACTGACACAACAGCGACGCGTTTCGGCTACAGGAGTGTAGCCTTTGTCAAGTGTGACTTGACAAAGGCTACACTCCTGTAGCCGAAACGCGTCGCTGTTGTGTCAGTATCCATGGAGGACATTGTCTTAACTGTTCATATGTTTATATGATCGTTTTTACTGGAAACCAAGCAGAATAAAG
This sequence comes from Anomaloglossus baeobatrachus, assembly GCF_048569485.1. NCBI lineage: Eukaryota > Metazoa > Chordata > Amphibia > Anura > Aromobatidae > Anomaloglossus > Anomaloglossus baeobatrachus. The sequence goes on from NC_134361.1 coordinate 176,989,597, forward strand.
CATCTGGAAATTTACTGGCATACCTCTCCTTCTTGCGCTGGGCAGAACTCTTCTTTCTTCATTATACACAGGTAGCAGCACCTGCAGCCCGAGCAGCAGAAGGAAATTTGAGCACATGGAATGGGTGAGCTGAAAGTTTTTCTCTTTGTCTCTTAATATAGTGTAGACTCCTCCGGGACGCCCCCAGTAATAGTTCCTGCTCTGCAGCATGTGCACTGTTTCCTGTGAGTTTGCTCTGACCTATCCCACCACCCAGCTTTCCTCTCCCTGACTGCCATTCCTCCCGTCCTGTCTGTTCGCCCTGTCTATCTGACCCTGGTCCCATCCCGTCTCTCTGTCTCCACCCCCAACCTTTATACTTATGAGCTCTCCCGGCCTCTGACCTCGGTAACATCGTCTAACCATGGCTCTGCTCCTCCTTGGCTCCTTACCTGACTTCTCGGCTTCTGACCCCCATGCTTCCATTTGACTTCGGCTTGCTCACTCCCTAGTATTGACGTGTTTGACTTTGGCTTGTCTGACGACTCTTAATCTTGTGCTGGCAACCTCTGGTGGGGTTTTGTATTACAACACTTTGGAGTTCAATCTCCACTGAGTGCCTGCACCCCCTAATGGAAGCTTGACATGGATTTTATACTCCTTTACCAGCTTTCTTCACTGGATCATCCTTCTTCGTTTTTTCCCTTCCAAACTAAACAACCTCATTGTTTAAAAGACATATAAACAAACACAAAGAAACTGTGTATTCTGCATATGGAACATCTGACATCACAATTTTATAGAGAGACACTAGAATAAGACAACCTGCGCCTTCCCTTCACTGTTATGCCATTCAGACGTCCGTGTTTTCCACGTAAGAGGAAAATGGATTGATAACTTTGATCAGAGTGTGGGCCGAGCATCAAAGGTTACTCCACCTTCCTCTTTCTGACAGTTCGTGAAGATTGGAAGGCACACGGATGACATGGTCCAATTTTTTCACGCACCCATAGACTTGCATTGTCGATTTTGATCCGACGTATCTGTTATGTCACCGCCAGAGTTTGCTCCAGCGACTTCTGCTCCAATCGCCAGGCGACGCCGTGTTCTTGCCATGGATGGTGCTGGTGATGGTAGAGGAGTCGATGCCAGTGGCACCGGTGGGCGCAGGCTCCGATCATCCACTGGGCTGTGTTAGCTTGGGATCTGCAGTACCGCTAGCTGACTGTAAGTGTGGCATGTGTCTTCCAGCTGAAGTTGCCAGCGTTCAGCTACAGCCAATGGGAAGACACCACACCCTTCTTATTCCCCCTCTTGTCACATGACCACTGCCAGAGATAGTTCTGATTTTCCTGGCTCCTGTTACGTCCTATTCTGTTGGTGATTCCTGTGTTGACTTCTGCGTGTTTTCTGACTACCCTCCTGCCTACTGTTTTTGTACCTCGCTGCCCGATCCGGATTTGACCTCTGCTGCGTTTGCTGACTACGTCATTGCCTGCCGATTCTGTCCCTGTTCCGCAATTCCTGGTTTGACCCTGCCTGACTACTACTCTCATCAGACTGCAGCCTTCCACAGGTAGTGATCTCCAGGGCCCTGTGTAATTCCAAATCCCTGTATAGGGGTTAAAGGGTTTCAGGGTTCTGGTGGTCCTGCTTGGTGAGTGGCTTCCCTCTAGCCTCCCCTTTACAGCCCATCTGAGTGTGTGGATGCAGGCAGGCGTTACATTATCAGACATATCTCTGGTCAGTCTGCGAAAAATCATGGACATGTGAAGGCCCCATAGACTATCCCAAGTACACGTGCTAGCCATAAAAAACATGGACAGAACTCGAATAGGAATATCAGATGTCTGATTATGCTAACAGTGACCAAGTGGACGGCTGCAGAGGTGTATGGAGAAAACACAGTCATCCCTGTTACCTTAAGCCCAAGCTACATAAAAAAGAATAGACTTCACTTAGCAAAACTGTTGTCAAAAGAAGAGAAAATTCGCTTTCAAAGGATGGAAGAAAAACAATTAGTCAGCACGTCCAAACAAAAAGAGATAAATGTGCTGTGACTGCATTGCAGCAGCAAACAATCACAAAAGAGACAACACCAACTGCAAGCACTAAAAGGAATCCGTCACCATATTTTTGCTTATTATCACTTTCTGAGCTGATTGCTGTAGTTTTGATGAAAGGTCTACCAATTCTCTGAGTACTGAACTCTGTATAAGCCTATCCAGACCACTAATTGGCAGCTTTCTGTGTATAACCCCACCCACACCTCTGATTGGCAGCTTTCTGTGTATAATCCCACCCACACCACTGGTTGGCAGCTTTCTGTGTATAATCGAACCCACACCACTGGTTGGCAGCTTTCTGTGTATAACCCCACCCACACCACTGGTTGACAGCTTTCTGTGTATGACCCCACCCATACCACTGATTGGCAGCTTTCTGTGTATAACTCCACCCACACCACTGATTGGCAACTTTCTGTGTATAACCCACCCACACCTCTGGCAGCTTTCTGTGTATAATCCCACCCACACCACTGGTTGGCAGCTTTCTGTGTATAACCCCACCCACACCACTGATTGGCAGATTTCTGTGTATAACCCCACCCAAACCTCTGTTGGCAACTTTCTGTGTATAAGCCCACCCACACCACTGGTTGGAAGCTTTGTGTGTATAACCCCACCCACACCACTGATTGGCAGCTTTCTGTGTATACTCTCTCTCGCACAGGCAGAAAGCTGCCAATCAGTGGTGGGGCGGGGTTTTACAGAGATCATGAATATGGAAGACTACCGCAGAAGGTTTACTAGTCCTCTAGTGATAATAATCTGCTGGTAAAACAATGATTTAAAAAAAAAAACAAAAAAAAACTACAGCAAGCAGCCTAATAAGTGACACATTGCTGGAAACAGGGTCTCTGCCCCAAGATTACCTTACTCTCAGATTCGGTGGTAAAAAACGGATTCCCTTTAAAGAGGTTGTCCACTATTTAAGACTAGAAGTCCCAGAGAGGGATCATTTAACATTTCTACCATTGAAACCCTATGGAGCTCGAAATTCCTGGGACTTCTAGTGTTAAACATTGGAGGCTTATCCTTAGGAGAGGTCATCATTGTCTGATTGGCCGGGGTTGGACACCTGGCACCCCGCCGATCAGCTGTTCTCAGTATTGGTGGCGGCAGCAGGCAGCCGGAAATGCTCAGTTACAGAGCTGCACCGTCTTCTGATAGTGGTCGCAGCAGGGTACTGCCTATCCTCCTCCTATTCTAAGCAATAGGAACTGAGCATTTCTATCCACCTGCTGCCGCCACCGGGACCAAGAACAGCTGATCGGCGGGGATGCTGGGGTGTTAGACGCCAGAAGGTGAGATGTTGACGCCATAAGATTAAGTTTCCAATGTTTAAGTAGATATAAATATAACAAATGTTTTGAATTACGTGAATTATCACAATATCTTGAGAGTCACATACAGTGCCTTTAGAAAGTATTTGGCTCCCGTGAATTTTTCAACCTTTTCCCACATTTCAGGCCTCAAACATAAAGATAAAAATTTTAATGTTATGTTGAAGAATCAACAAAAAGTGGGACACAATTATGAAGTTGAACGAAATGTATTGCTTATTTTAAACTTTTGTAAAAAAAATAAACTGAAAATTGGGGCGTGCAATATTATTCATCCCCTTTACTTTCAGTGCAGCAAACTCACTCCAGACGTTCATTGAGGATCTCTGAATGATCCAATGTTGTCCTAAATGACTGATGATGATAAATATTATCCACCTGTGTGTAATCAAGTCTCCGTATAAATGCACCTGTTCTGCGATAATCTCAGGGTTCTGTATAAAGCGCAAATAGCATCATGAAGACCAAGGAACACAACAGACAGGTCCGTGATACTGTTGTGGAGAAGTATAAAGCCGGATTTGGTTACAAAAAGATTTCCACAATTTTAAACATCCCAAGAAGCACTGTGCAAGCGATCATCTTGAAATGGAAGGAGTGTCATACCACTGCAAATCTACCAAGACCCGGCGTCCATCCAAACTTTCATCTCACACAAGGAGAAGACTGATCAGAGATGCAGCCAAGAGGCCCATGATCACTCTGGATGAACTGCAGAGATCTACAGCTGAGGTGGGAGAGTCTGTCCATAGGACAACAATCAGTTGTACACTGCACAAATCTGGCCTTTATGGAAGAGTGGCAAGAAGAAAGCCATTCCTCAAAGATATCCATAAAAAGTGTTGTTTAAAGTTTGCCACAAGACACCTGGGAGACACCAAACATGTGGAAGAAGGTGCTCTGGTCAGATGAAACCAAAAGCAAACTTTTTGGGCACAATGCCAAACGATACAGTTAGGTCCAGAAATATTTGGACAGTGACACAAGTTTTGTTATTTTAGCTGTTTACAAAAACATGTTCAGAAATACAATTATATATATAATATGGGCTGAAAGTGCACACTCCCAGCTGCAATATGAGAGTTTTCACATCCAAATCGGAGAAAGGGTTTAGGAATCATAGCTCTGTAATGCATAGCCTCCTCTTTTTCAAGGGACCAAAAGTAATTGGACAAGGGACTCTAAGGGCTGCAATTAACTCTGAAGGCGTCTCCCTCGTTAACCTGTAATCAATGAAGTAGTTAAAAGGTCTGGGGTTAATTACAGGTGTGTGGTTTTGCATTTGGAAGCTGTTGCTGTGACCAGACAACATGCGGTCTAAGGAACTCTCAATTGAGGTGAAGCAGAACATCCTGAGGCTGAAAAAAAAAGAAAAAATCCATCAGAGAGATAGCAGACATGCTTGGAGTAGCAAAATCAACAGTCGGGTACATTCTGAGAAAAAAGGAATTGACTGGTGAGCTTGGGAACTCAAAAAGTCCTGGGCGTCCACGGATGACAACAGTGGTGGATGATCGCCGCATACTTTCTTTGGTGAAGAAGAACCCGTTCACAACATCAACTGAAGTCCAGAACACTCTCAGTGAAGTAGGTGTATCTGTCTCTAAGTCAACAGTAAAGAGACTCCATGAAAGTAAATACAAAGGGTTCACATCTAGATGCAAACCATTCATCAATTCCAAAAATAGACAGGCCAGAGTTAAATTTGCTGAAAAACACCTCATGAAGCCAGCTCAGTTCTGGAAAAGTATTCTATGGACAGATGAGACAAAGATCAACCTGTACCAGAATGATGCGAAGAAAAAAGTTTGGAGAAGAAAGGGAACGGCACATGATCCAAGGCACACCACATCCTCTGTAAAACATGGTGGAGGCAACGTGATGGCATGGGCATGCATGGCTTTCAATGGCACTGGGTCACTTGTGTTTATTGATGACATAACAGCAGACAAGAGTGGTCGGATTAATTCTGAAGTGTACCGGGATATACTTTCAGCCCAGATTCAGCCAAATGCCGCAAAGTTGATCGGACGGCGCTTCATAGTACAGATAGACAATGACCCCAAGCATACAGACAAAGCTACCCAGGAGTTCATGAGTGCAAAAAAGTGGAACATTCTGCAATGGCCAAGTCAATCACCAGATCTTAACCCAATTGAGCATGCATTTCACTTGCTCAAATCCAGACTTAAGACGGAAAGACCCACAAACAAGCAAGACCTGAAAGCTGCGGCTGTAAAGGCCTGGCAAAGCATTAAGAAGGAGGAAACCCAGCGTTTGGTGATGTCCATGGGTTCCAGACTTAAGGCAGTGATTGCCTCCAAAGGATTCGCAACAAAATATTGAAAATAAAAAACTTTTGTTTGGGTTTGGTTTATTTGTCCAATTACTTTTGACCTCCTAAAATGTGGAGTGTTTGTAAAGAAATGTGTACAATTCCTACAATTTCTATCAGATATTTTTGTTCAAACCTGCAAATTAAACGTTACAATCTGCACTTGAATTCTGTTGTAGAGGTTTCATTTCAAATCCAATGTGGTGGCATGCAGAGCCCAACTCGCGAAAATTGTGTCACTGTCCAAATATTTCTGGACCTAACTGTATGTTTGGAGTAAAAGCAACACAGCTCATCACTCTGAACACACCATCCCCACTGTCAAACATGGTGGTGGCAGAATCACGGTTGGGCCTGTTTTTCTTCAGCAGGGACAGGGAAGATTGTTAAAATTGTTGGGAAGATGGATGGAGCCAAATACAGGACCATTCTTGAAGAAAACCTGTTGGAGTCTGCAAACCTGAGACTGGGATGGAGATTTGTCTTCCAACAAGACAATGATCCAAAACATAAAGCAAAATCTACAATGGAATGGTTCACAAATAAACGTATCCAGGTGTTAGAATGGCCAAGTCACAATCCAGACCTGAATCCAATCGAGAATCTGTGGAAAGAGCTGAAAACTGCTGTTCACAAACACTCTCCATCCAACCTCACTCAGCTCCAGCTGTTTGCAAATGAAGAATGGGCAAGAATTTCAGTCTCTCGATGTGCAAAACTGATAGACACATACCCCAAGCGACTTGCAGCTGTAATCGCTGCAAAAGGTGGCGCTACAAAGTATTAACTCAAAGGGGACGAATAATATTGCACGCCCCAATTTTCAGTTATTTATTTTTTATAAAAGTTTAAAATAAGCAATAAATTTCGTTCACCTTCACAATTGTGTCCCACTTGTTGATTCTTCATCATAAACTTTAAATTTTTTATCTTTATGTTTGAAGCCTGAAATGTAGGAAAAGGTTGAAAAATTCAAGGGGCCGACGCAAGGCACTGTATGTAACAGCACAGGAATAGTGCAGTAGATAAGCAGCATTGCCAATATTGCAATGGAAGAAAACCGTTGTAGAAATAATTGGTGTAGTTTATAGATAATGGGTGTAGGGGTATAACTATAGAAATACATACAGCTTACCTCTAAAATTCCAACATTGAATAAGGGAAGTCTGGTATTGCATGACTGCTATAGGAATATATATATATATATATATATATATATATATATATATATATATATATATATGTATATGTATATATATATATGTATATATATATATATATATGTATATATATATATATATATATATATATATATATATATATATATATATATATATATATATATATATATATATATATATGAGTCAGGCTGTGTCTACCCACTTTAATAGCTGGATCATTTCCTCCCAGACATGTAGGTTTTTAACCTAGATAGAGGCAGTTCAAGTCAGGGTCTTGGTATATATAAGAGATCACCTTGTTGCTGGTTACTGGGCTCACATGCATTGGCCAATACATAAGCTAAGTATCTCTCTCTTTTTTTTAAATATTCCTATAGCAGTAATACAATACCAGAGTTCCCTTATTCATTGTCAGCATTCTAGAGTGCAGCTGTATGCATTTTTGTAGTTATATTGTGTTTATGGCTGGCACCTGTTCACATTTGTTGGATATGCTGGTCAGTTTCTTTGATATGGGTGTAGGGGGTATGTTCACACTGTGTATTTTTGCAGTGTTTCTACGGCGTGTAATAAGGATGTAAAATACTCATTATTTTACAGTACCAACATAATCAATTCATAATCAGATTTCTGGAATCTCATGCACACGTTGGATTTTTTTTCAGGTTTATTTTGAGCACTGATATGTTTTTGCCAAGACACATCATGTCAATTCCTTCGCGGTTTTAGAGCTATTCTCACCCAATCAATCAAATGAGCAAAAAAGGCAAGTAAAAATACTACAAAAAAAATGCACAAAAGTACTTTTTGTCAAGAATTTAGGGGATTGTGTGCAGAAAAAAAAAATAACGCAACGTGTAAACATAACTCTAAAAGTGTCTACTGGCCAAAGTCTGGTCCATGGTTGTGATGCCCTCACAAGATCTGAGGGTCTCAGAAGTCCTGTGACAATATAAAGATATTTCTTTGCTATACTTACTATCTATATATATAATTGCCTTATTCTGTCTGTCTGTCTGTCTGTCTTGCTCCAAAATTGTGTCTTTACGGTGACAAACAGCATGGGGGACGGAGCACAATGGGGAGTGCGCAGCATGGGGATGGAGCACGTTTGGGAGTGCGCAGCATGGGTGATGGAGCACGATGGGGAATGCGCAGCATGAGGGATGGAGCACGATGGGGAGTGAGCAGCATAGAGGATGGAGCACAATGGGGAGTGTGCAGCATGGGGGATGGAGCACAATGGGGAGTGCGCAGCATGGCGGATGGAGCACAATGGGGGGTGTGCAGCATGGGGAATGGAGCACGATGGGGGCTGCGCAGCATGGGGGATGGAGCACGATGGGGGGTGCAGCATGGGGGATGGAGCACGATGGGGGGTGCCCAGAATGGGGGGATGAAACACGATGGGGGGTGCGCAGCATGGGGGATGGAGCACAATGAAGGGTGCAGCATGGGGGATGGAGCACGATGGGGGGTGCGCAGCATGGGGGATGGAGCACGATGGTGAGTGCAGCATGGGGGATGGAGCGCGATGGGGGGTGCAGCATGGGGGATGGAGCACGATGGGGGGTGCCCAGAATGGGGGGATGAAACACGATGGGGGGTGCGCAGCATGGGGGATGGAGCACGATGGGGGGTGCGCAGCATGGTGGATGGAGCACGATGGGGAGTGCAGCATGGGGGATGGAGCACACTGGGGGGTGCAGCATGGGGGTGTGGACCACGATGGGGGGTGCCCAGAATGGGAGGATGAAACACGATGGGGGGTGCGCAGCATGGGGGATGGAGCACGATGGGGGTGCGATGGGGGTGCGCAGCATGGGGGATGGAGCATGATGGGGCGTGCGCAGCATGGGGGATGGAGCACAATGGGGGATGTGCAGCATGGGGGAAGGAGCACAATGGGGGGTGTAGCATGGGGGGTTCAGCATGGGGGGTGGACCATGATGGGGGGTGCACACCTCCCCCCAAAACACACACACACCGCCACACGCGCACCGCACAACACACCGCACACACACTGGGAACCACAAACATCGCCCTACACAGACACCCACACACACACAGACAATGCTGCACACACACAACACACAAACACCGTGGCACACACAAAAATCATACATTAACTACACAATACGTAAATTCTAGAATACCCGATGCGTTAGAATCGGGCCACCTTCTAGTATATATATATAAATGTGAATTTCATAATTCACGTTTTCAATAAAGCGTGTGAACCTGTCATTCAACGACAAGGCGACCTCTTCATGTGGGACCCTGTAATAACAGATTTACCACTTCTGGGTCTATTCCCAAGCAATAAACTAAGAGCAGGATCCAGCAATGTTCTGCTCTAATTAAAATCAGCCTTGGACAGATGAGGGGGAGTGTGAGACCGGGAGAAGCAGCAACACATACAAACGGATAATACCAGAATTCAAATGAGTCAACATGTAAAAATAAAATGAAATCAATGAGCGGCTCACCTCACAGATATATGTATACTAAGTATAGATGGAAAGCAATTTAAGATATAATATACGGTACAGACCAAAAGTTTGGACACACCTCATTCAATGAGTTTTTTTTATTTTCATGACTCTGAAAATTGTAGATTCACATTGAAGGCATCAAAACTATGAATTAAAACATGTAGAATGAAATACTTAAAAAAGTGGGAAACAACTGAAAATATGTCTTATGTTCTAGGCTCTTCAAAGTAGCCACCTTTTGCTTTGATTACTGCTTTGCACACTCTTGGCATTCTCTTGATGAGTTTCAAGTCACCTGAAATGGTTTTCCAACAGTCTTGAAGGAGTTCCCAGAGATGCGTAGCACTTGTCCCTTTTGCCTTCACTCAGCGGTCCAGCTCACCCCAAACCATCTCGATTGGGTTCAGGTCTGGTGACTGTGGAGGCCAGGTCATCTGGCGTAGCACCCCATCACTCTCCTTCTTAGTCAAATAGCCCTTACACAGCCTGGAGGTGTGTTTGGGGTCATTGTCCTGTTGAAAAATAAATGATGGTCCAACTAAGTGCAAGCCAGATGGAATAGCACGCCGCTGCAAGATGCTGTGGTAGGCATGCTGGTTCTGTATGTCTTCAATTTTGAATAACTCCCCAACAGTGTCACCAGCAAAGCACCCCCACACCATCACACCTCCTCCTCCATGCTTCACGGTGGGAACTAGCCATTTAGAGTCCATCCGTTCACCTTTTCTATGAAGACACGGTGGTTGGATCCAAAAATCTCAAATTTGGACTCATCAGACCAAAGCACAGATTTCCACTGGTCTAATGTCCATTCCTTGTGTTCTTTAGCCCAAACAAGTCTCTTCTGCTTGTTGCCTGTCCTTAGCAGTGGTTTCCTAGCAGCTATTTTACCATGAAGGCTGCTGCACAAAGTCTCCTCTTTATAGTTGTTCTAGAGATGAGAATGTGTGTCCAAACGTTTGGTCTGTAGTGTATATTGTAGAATGCATGCATATATCCCCAGCCTTGCAGGCCTCTGTTGTATCTTTTGATTTGTGGTCTCAAATGATGAGCCACTGTCACAAGAAGGTTTTTACAAGCATCCTTGACTGTCATAGTGTCATCAGGATCTGTGGGAATCCTGGGATTTGATGTTCTCTTGCCAATGTCCTGATGAAGGGAGCTGTGTCTCCAGAAACGCGTAGACTTGTGCATGTTATTAAAGAAGCATTAATCTCTTTCTTCTATCACTCTCTGTTATCAGCCAACTTTGGGACTGCTGCCTGGACCTGGATCTTATATATGCCTGTATAGTGGTTGTGACTGGCACAACCATTATAGGTGAGTGTGTTTTTATTACATATCTTCCTCCCCTTTTGGGGTAAGACCCTATTGCGCTTTTCTTTCCACAGTTTCTCATCTGATGTCTGTGATTAGCGCAGGCAGACTTGGGTGTCGACCCACAGACATGTGCTGCTTGTTACTCTCCTTTGATCATATGCTATGGGGGAGCCAGTTATATTCACTCACCTCCTATATATGCTGGTTGGACACTTCCTTTAATGCCAGCTATAGTTTCTCTATACTGGTCTGGTGAGGTCTTGGGATCCAGACTGACTGGTGGTCATAGTGTGGCACTCAGGGGGAAGGGGGTTAACCTTACTCGTTGCCGGGCTGGTATGGTGGTCAGAGATGTTGCAGTGGCCTGCCCGATTTCGTGCCCCGAGGTGTCCACAATAAACAGGGGATAGATGAGGTGAAAGTTTGTCATGACGCCACCTGTGGTACGCACCCCGGGATTAGCTGCAACTGCTGTCGCTGTCCTCCGGGGTGGATCGTAATAGCAGCAGAGATGGTTTCGCTTCCCACAGGCGGAGCAGGCCCCAGGGAGGATGATGAGGATAGTAGTGGTAGTTACGGTGGCCATGGGTGCCGAGGCGCGGATTGCCGGTGCTGGTAATAAGAGTCTGAGTCGGCTGCTGCAGTTCCAGGTGTCTTTACTCACAGTTCTTTTAGTAGCCCAGTTGCTGCCGCAGAAGCACTGGTCACCGCTGTGATGGGCCCCGTCGACCTCGGATAAGTTGGAAGAAGCCATCGGTGTTTGGAAAATGAGGAACCCGGGCTCAGCGTTTTGCTCCAAGCCGAGGCCCCATGAAAGAAAAAGATGAAGAGAAGATGGTGGTGTCGTGTCCCAGAACTGATGTCCCAGGTAGACTGTCTGAAGATTTTTTGAGTTGCTCCAACTTCTACCCCCAGTGGAACCCGATCCCCAGGTGGCTGGCTTCAGTGACTAGGAAAGTCCCAAGCATGATGGCCACCCCCTATCTACCCTGAGCCATCCCCCCAGTGAGAAGGCTCCTAAGCTGTATGTAAAGTGTGAATGTGGAACACCGGTGATTAATCCCCTCCTTACCCGAGGCGAATATCGCACCTTAAATAAGGTGCAATACTCTGTGGAGACTGGAGCCTCAGGGGCACCACAGTAGCACTTTGTTGCTGTGTGGTGTTGTGGCGTTAACTCTTGTTGTCCTTTTGTTGCTGCATTGCTTTTGTTTCTTTTTGTTTGTTCCTGTGAGTTTGCAGCGTGTCGGAGTTTTGTTTTTTCAATGTCTGCCTTAATTTGTATTGCCATCACGCTGTTGGCCCTTCCTTCCCTGGGGGTGGACAGGTTAGTTCTGGTCAGGAAAATAGTAAGGCATGGGACTCCGGCATCTCAACCATCTGTGGCAATCCAGAGGTTAGGGATAGCCTAGGTTCCCCTAGCCTGAGGGACAGTATAGGAGCACTCTGTCCCTCCTCTATATCCCGCAGCCACGTTGTGACAGCCATATTGCAGACATAACCAGCTACCTCCCAATGTTAGAAACCAGTGAATTAGTCTTAGCTGAGCTGGCAGAGATGATGAACTGATCGATGAGGGGTCTAAATCATTAGATGGTCAGTGGAGCATCAACAGAATGGTAGCGCCAAAGGTTCACATTTCATTTGTGCAAACTATGTAGCTGTAGAAGAGCCCAAGAGGTATGGGGGCCACCTTCCATCTCCAAAGCAGATGGAATTGTGCATTGTGATTAATTCCTGGACTATAAATGGCCCATACACTGTTCTTGCACAGGGTTTTCTTCTGTCTGTGTCTGCCTGTGGGAGGCGCCATATTTAAGTGTCCTTAGAACAGTTCTCTGTTCCAGCTGTTGTATGTTGTACATTATCTGGTGCATTTGTTAGATTGCATTTTTATTCTCTTAACCTTTGTGATCCCTGACTATCTTTCTTAATTCATTCTTACAACAGAGTATGTTTTGCCAGCCATTCCGTGACTTGTGCTACCTGCCTTCATCCTTCCGTTTCTGTCTTTTGTTGCCCTTTTGACCTCCCAGTACTGACTTGGCTTGTCCTGCTTGGGTTGGATTGACTTTGACTCTACAGAGAAAACCAGAGAGCTCAGTGCTGCAAAGGTCAGATTTCTGTATAGGGCTTAAAGGATAAAGCTCTTTTATAAAAAAAAATCAGTATATATAAGTATTTGATCACCTACCAACCAACAAGAATTCTGGCTCTCACAGACCTGTTATATTTTTTCTATAAGACGCTCCTACTCTGCACTCATTACCTGTATTAATTGCCCCTATTACCTTTTTAAAAGGCACCTGTCCACACACTCCATCACACTCCAATCGCGCCACCATGGCCAAGACCAAAGAGCTGTCTAAGGTCACCAGGAGCAACATTGTAGACCTGCACAAGGCTGATTTGGGCTACAGGACAGTAGGCAAGCAGCTTGGTGAAAAGGCAACAACTGATGGCGCAATTATTAAAAAATGGAAGAATGTAGTGAATAGAAAAGAAAACCAAATCTCATTAAAGGGAACCTGTCACCAGATGTTTATAATACTCACCTAACAGTCAGCGCGGAGCAGATGGGTCGGATGGGCGTCTCCGTTCTTCGGGTTCGTGCCTCCTCTTTCGGCCGTCTTTGTCCTCCTTCTGACGCTAGTGTGGATGACGAGTTCTACATCATCTACATTAGCCGTCATTGAGGTCCTGCGCAGGTGCACTACAATGCTTTGATCTGCCCTACTCTGCACCGCACAGCCGAACAGAAAATGATTACCCGGCTCATTTAAGTAATGCACAGGCGGCATCTGTTGCTTGACCTCATAGTCTTGACTCGAGGTCTTAACATGTGGCATCTGCAGCTTGGCAGGCGACGTGTATGGCTTAACCTTGTAGTCTGGGCTCAGGGTCTGGACAGGCAGTGTCTGTGGCTTGACAGGTGATGTCTGCAGTTTGAGTATGGTAATGGAGCTCTGGGTTTTCTTCCAGTAAACTAAATGGCACAGGCTGTTTGGGTGCAGCAATTTGACCACTTGACTCTTCTGCAGGGGAGGCAACCTTCATTACCCCTGCATGCGTATCTCTCTGCTCTCTTCTTTGGCACCAAAACTCCTCTTACGGTCTACCCCAGGGCTTTTATCTCCTGCTTCTGCATTACTGCTCTTCTTTGACCTTTTCTTCTGCTGAACAGCTTTCCATCAGGAACCTGCTTGCTGAATTTTTATTCCTTGGTGATTCTTCATTCCTGAGTGATATCTTTGGCCAGCAGAGGGCAGTGTCCCATCACTATTCCTACCCGATCTGTCTGAGTGAACAGGTTGCTGTTGTGTCTATTTTCGTATAGCAGTGTGGATTGATCCTGGAACTCCTTGGTCATGGAACTCTTGTATCATCTGGAGCACCAGGCTCGTGGCCGGTACATTGGTGGCACCTGAACCCCTTCCTAGTAGGGGAAATGTGGCGTGGAGTTGCAGGTGGAGAAATATGGGACCTGTATGTGCTGCGGGACTAGAGTGGGAATCCCTGGAAGAGACAGAGCCAGTGTAAGCAGCAGCAGACAGCACCCAGGTCATTATGTAGCGGCTACAACTCGCCCACTCTGGCACCCTACAGCTTGACCAAAACAAGCTATTTTTAAATGGTGGTGAGATGATCCCTCCAAACCAGGTAACACTTATTTACTTTCTCCACATTCTCCTCAATAGACATCTCCTCCTAATCCCCACTAGCAATAAGGCATAACATTAATATCAATGTCACACAGGATGACTCCTCGTCAACTCGTCAACTACAACAGGGCAACCCAGTAATCACCAATGCCAGAAATAATGTGGCTGCCATGCAATTAGGCAATGTAAGGGCTCATTCACCTGATTTCGCAAATCTGTGGTTTTCTCGGATAGCACTCATATCTCTGATAGTCTATTGGGCCATTTACATGACCATGATTTTTCGCAGACTGAGCTGTCTGCGTAAAATCGTGGAAACTTGCCCAGTTTTGGTCCAAAGGTCGGATGAAAAATGACAATGCAAGTCTATGGGCTGGTGAAAAGATTGGACTACATTCGTTTGATTTTCATGGATTGTCAGAAAGGAGAAGGTGGAGCAAAATTTGTACAGTAGACACCAGAGGCATAGTGGGATACAATAAGGGCTTTATGCACTTCTATGAGAGGAAAAATGTAGTTTATTACAAACGCCTGTGTGAATGATGTCTTTCAAATATTTAATTTTACGCTTATGTGACACAAGGCTTTAGGCCATGTTTACACAGTGCAGATTGAGTCATTATACCGTATCTGTGGATGTACAGAAAACCAAGAGTTTGCCAAAAAGAAAATCTTCAACTTCAATACTGTCCGAATTTGTCTGTGAGAGCAGTCCTACTGATTGTGGATAGATTCGCAACCTTCTCAACCTTGGGTCACAAGCACATGTAGTAGGGGGGCTGCACCCCACCATGTTCATGTACCATCTTTTATACACTGTCAAATAGTACAAGATGTATATGTTTACTAAGCAAAGAAACCTGCGGCACATTAAATAGCAAGACAGGGTCAACCACAATACAATGAAGGGTGTTGAACCCATACCACTCCAATAATCATGGAAACAAAGGAGGACAAAAGGAGTTTTAAGGTGAAAAAAGTTAAAAGATAATTTTTATTAAGACAAATATATTAAAAAATGGAGTTTTGCATTTCTATATGACACAACAATGATGTGGTTATAAATAGAAAATAGAGCCAGTACACAGAGGTAATACAGTGGGTAAACAGACAAAAGTGACCAGGTATGCGCCCTGTGTCAGGTGACCTAAAAATAATCGCTGGATGAACGGCTAACACTGAAGGTCAGGAATAATACCTTGGACGCCTGGTAAACAAAGCCTGCGGGTGGAAGCGATGGGTAGGCAAGCGGTGATGACCGGATATACGCCCTGTACCTGGAAGCCTAAAGGTAATCGCCGGGTGAGCGGCTAACAGAAGTCAGCGGTAATACCTGGGGCGCCGGTGCACAAAGCCTACAGATGGAAGCGCTCCGTGTGGAGGACCCGACGTACGTTTCGCAAAGGATTATGGTCGCTTATTCATGGGTCATGAATGGGGACCTGACAGAGGGCACATACCTGGTCACTTTTGTCAGTTTACCCCCTGTACTACCTCTGTGTACTGGCTCTATTTTCTATTTATAACCACATCATTGTTGTGTCATATGGAAATGCAAAACTCCATTTTTTAATATATTTGTCTTAATAAAAATTATCTTTTAACTTTTTTCACCTTAAAACTCTTTTTGTCCTCCTTTGTTTCCAAGATGTATATGTTTGTATCAACAGCTGCCATCTGGTGGTGAGTCAACTTTAGAATTGATGTTAGATAAGATAGGGTTAAGGTAGTGGAAGGGAGGAGTCGCAGATGGTGGGAAAGAGAACAGGAGGGAAGGCTCGAGACCATTGAAGAATAAGGTTCAAGTGTGAGAAGACATGGTCTCAGTGCTAGGGCCAGTCAGGCAACCATGAGGTAACATCGAGAGGTCCGGAGCCTATGGCTCACCACGACGGGCATAGAAAGGCGTCTTGCTCGAGAGCTACCAGGGCCCAGAATTGGACAAAGATGAACGGATTTAGGGGGAAGGAGGCACAGACCCCAGAACTTAAGGACGAGATCCAAGATAGTGGGGGACAGTTAGAGGAGCAGTACCCAACACTAAGAGGAAGGAAGGAAAGGAAGGGCATGTCTGTGATAATGGTGTGAAGAATAAAAGTGGCTGATTCTGGTTAGCTAAGTGGACTCTGGTGTTGCGTGTGTTACTGTCTATGACAATGACTGCCAGCAGGGTGATAGACACCCGCCTAAAGAAGCCAGTAAGTGTCATGCCCTCCACCTAAAGTCATATCTGCACACAGAGTCTCCTTGGCCAAAGAGTATGGCGTCGGAGTGGCCCGGTGACCCTCTCCTTCAAACACACAGTTGTTTTTTTTTATATCAAATCCAAGGGCTTACTCACACTGGCGTATAACTCGGATGAGTGCAATACGATGTTTTATTGGATAGCACTTGCTCCATTGTTATATTATAGGGCGGTGGCGGCCCTCGCTTTTTTTCTCATGCTGATTAGGCATGCGGAAAAGAATTGCTGTATGCTGCAAGTGACAACCTATATCACATCACGTGCACCCATTCAAGTCTATGGGTGCGTGCAAAACATCGGACTGCACTCAGATGTCATCCAAATGCTGTCTGATATACATAGGGACAGACAATTGAGAAGATGGAGAAATTAAGAGCCCCATTAACATTCAGCTCTTATGCGAGCATCACACGAGACGATCTATCGTGTGATCGCACGAGCGATCTCACCTGCCCCCGTCGTTTGTGCGTCACGGGCAATTAGTAGCCCGTGGCGCACAAAGTCATTAAACCCCGTCACACGCACTTACCTGCTGAGCGACGTCGCTGTGGGCGGCGAACATCTACTTCCTGAAGGGGGTGGGACGTTCGGCGTCACAGCGACGTCACACAGCGGCCGGCCAATAGAAGCGGAGGGGCGGAGATGAGAGGGACACAAACATCCCGCCCACCTCCTTCCTTCAGCATTGCCGGCAGGATGCAGGTAAGCTGTGTTCATCGTTCCCGGGGTGTCACACGGAGCGACGTGTGCTGCCTCGGGAACAATGAACAACCGGACGTTCGATTTTTTGAAATTGAGCGACGTGTCAACGATGAACGAGAAGGTGAGTATTTCTGCTCATTCATAACTGTCACACGCTACAATATATCAAACGATGCCGGATGTGCATCACTTACGACGTGACCCCGCCGACATATCGCACGATATATCATCTCATGTGACGCCCGCATTAGAGATGGTCATGACCCACAATCAGCTCTTAGAGACGGTTGCGATTTACATTCAGCTACCCCTTCCTCCAGGTGACACCCAGAGCATGGTATAAAGAGAGTCAAAGCTACCACAAAAAGTCCAACGAGTCTTTGTGCCCCCCACACTTATCGAGAATATACTTACATCCAGTTATGCCTACTTTACCCCCATTCATTATTTTATTCTTCATTACCTTACATCAAAAATTATCACCAAACTATTGAACCCACCTTCAAGCACCAAACCAACTGCCAATACTCCCTATATTCCCCCACCCAATATATTGGCATCTTCTTTTGGGGGCTACTAACAAAAGTCACTATCTGGAGACGTTCTCTTGATATCTGTTTTCTAGGCCTGATACTACTGCACCAAGCTGGCAGAAAGCCACGAGCCACACATCATGGTCCTAAGAGCCACATGTGGCTCCTGAGCTACAGGTTGGAGACCCCTGGCCTAACGGAAAGACTAATACTTTGTTTTTTTCCACTCTAGTCAAAAAGTAAAAAATACGCACAATGGGAACCTTAGACTTAAAAAAGTTGGAAAACATTTAAGGACCACTACGATTCTCTCGCTAGCATTTAATGTGTCAAACTATTGAACTAAAATATAAATCTATTGGAATATGCTGCAAAACACTGAAATGTTCATATGTCCTCTGCCTCTGATAGTAATATGATGCTGAGAAGCTCTATAAAGCAGGATGTGTCAGTGAGATGTGTTACTCTGTGATCAGCTGCAATATTTCAGATCTTTTTTGGTATATATATACATACAGTTAGGTCCAGAAATATTTGGACAGTGACACAAGTTTTGTTATTTTAGCTGTTTACAAAAACATGTTCAGAAATACAATTATATATATAATATGGGCTGAAAGTGCACACTCCCAGCTGCAATATGAGAGTTTTCACATCCAAATCGGAGAAAGGGTTTAGGAATCATAGCTCTGTAATGCATAGCCTCCTCTTTTTCAAGGGACCAAAAGTAATTGGACAAGGGAGTCTAAGGGCTGCAATTAACTCTGAAGGCGTCTCCCTCATTAACCTGTAATCAATGAAGTAGTTAAAAGGTCTGGGGTTGATTACAGGTGTGTGGTTTTGCATTTGGAAGCTGTTGCTGTGAACAGACAACATGCGGTCTAAGGAACTCTCAATTGAGGTGAAGCAGAACATCCTGAGGCTGAAAAAAAAGAAAAAATCCATCAGAGAGATAGCAGACATGCTTGGAGTAGCAAAATCAACAGTCGGGTACATTCTGAGAAAAAAGGAATTGACTGGTGAGCTTGGGAACTCAAAAAGGCCTGGGCGTCCACGGATGACAACAGTGGTGGATGATCGCCGCATACTTTCTTTGGTGAAGAAGAACCCGTTCACAACATCAACTGAAGTCCAGAACACTCTCAGTGAAGTAGGTGTATCTGTCTATAAGTCAACAGTAAAGAGAAGACTCCATGAAAGTAAATACAAAGGGTTCACATCTAGATGCAAACCATTCATCAATTCCAAAAATAGACAGGCCAGAGTTAAATTTTCTGAAAAACACCTCATGAAGCCAGCTCAGTTCTGGAAAAGTATTCTATGGACAGATGAGACAAAGATCAACCTGTACCAGAATGATGGGAATAAAAAAGTTTGGAGAAGAAAGGGAACGGCACATGATCCAAGGCACACCACATCCTCTGTAAAACATGGTGGAGGCAACGTGATGGCATGGGCATGCATGGCTTTCAATGGCACTGGGTCACTTGTGTTTATTGATGACATAACAGCAGACAAGAGTAGCCGGATGAATTCTGAAGTGTACCGGGATATACTTTCAGCCCAGATTCAGCCAAATGCCGCAAAGTTGATCGGACGGCGCTTCATAGTACAGATGGACAATGACCCCAAGCATACAGCCAAAGCTACTCAGGAGTTCATGAGTGCAAAAAAGTGGAACATTCTGCAATGGCCAAGTCAATCACCAGATCTTAACCCAATTGAGCATGCATTTCACTTGCTCAAATCCAGACTTAAGACGGAAAGACTCACAAACAAGCAAGACCTGAAGGCTGCGGCTGTAAAGGCCTGGCAAAGCATTAAGAAGGAGGAAACCCAGCGTTTGGTGATGTCCATGGGTTCCAGACTTAAGGCAGTGATTGCCTCCAAAGGATTCGCAACAAAATATTGAAAATAAAAATATTTTGTTTGGGTTTGGTTTATTTGTCCAATTACTTTTGACCTCCTAAAATGTGGAGTGTTTGTAAGAAATTGTAGGAATTGTACACATTTCTTATCAGATATTTTTGTTCAAACCCTCAAATTAAACGTTACAATCTGCACTTGAATTCTGTTGTAGAGATTTCATTTCAAATCCAATGTGGTGGCATGCAGAGCCCAACTCGCGAAAATTGTGTCACTGTCCAAATATTTCTGGACCTAACTGTATACCTAATTTTTGCCAGACCTGTATATAGGAGACCACTGCAAAATTGTCAGTTTTCATGATTTTTATATTTTTGAGTGAAATGTAAATTGTTCTTTTATTCTATAAACTACTGACAACGTCTCCGAATTTCCAGGCAATAAATTTTGTATTTATTTACTGAAAGTGAGAAATGGTCAAAATGACAAAACAATGCATTGCTTTCAGACCTCAAATAATGCAAAGAAAACAAGTTCATAATCATTTAGAAACAACAATACTAATAATGTTTTAACTCAGGAAGAGTTCAGAAATCAATATTTTGTGGAATAATCATGATTTTTAATCACAGCTTTGATGCGTCTTGGCATGCTTTCCACCAGTCTTTCACACTGCTTTTGGGTGACCTTATGCTACTCCTGCTGCAAAAATGTAAGCAGTTCTTCTTTGTTTGATGGCTTGTGACTATCCATCTTCCTCTTGATTACATTCCAGAGGTTTTCAATGGGGTTCAGGTCTGGAGATCGGGCTGGGCATGACAGGTTTTTGATGTGGTGGTTATTCTTCCACACATTGATTGACTTAGCTGTGTGGCTTGGCGCATTGTCCTGCTTGAAAAAACAGTCCTCAGAGTTAGGGAACATTGCCTGAGCAGAAGGAAGCAACTGTTTTTCAAGGATAACCTTGTATGCGGCTTGATTCATACGTCCTTTGCGAAGTTTAACCTGCCAAATTTCTAGAGTAAGGTAATCTTCTCTGATGAGTCTGATCTTCAGCTTTGCCCAACACCTGGTGATCTCATGGTTAGACGGAGACCTGGTGAGGCATACAAGCCACAATGTCTTGCACCCACTGTGAAATTTGGTGGAGGATTGGCGATGATCTGGGGATGTTTCAGCAAGGCTGGAATTGGGCAGATTAAACTTTGCAAAGGACGTATGAATCAAGCCACATACAAAGTTATCCTGGAAAAACAGTTGCTTCTTTCTGCTCAGCTGTTCCCCAAATCTGAGGACTAGTTCTTCCAGCAGGACAATGCGCCATGCCACACAGCTAGGTCAATCAATGTGTGGAAGAAAAACCACCACATCAAAACCCTGTCATGACCAGCCCAATCTCCAGACCTGAACCCCATTGAAAACCTATAGAGTTTAATCAAGATTAAGATGGATAGCGTGCCATGCCACACAGCTAGGTCAATCAATGTATGGATGAAATTTGGAGACATTTTATCAGTGGTTTACAGAATTAAAAAAAAAATTACATTTTACTCAAAAATATACCAATAAAGAGAAAAATCTGAAAAATGAAAATTTTGCAGTCGTCTCTTAAGGTACCGTCACACATAACGAGATCGCAGCTGAGTCACGGTTTCTGTGACGCAGTAGCGATCCCGTTAGCGATCTTGTTATGTGTGACACCTACCAGCGATCAGGCCCCTGCTGTGAGATCACTACTCGTTGCAGAATGGTCCAGGCCATTTTCTTCAAAGGCGATGTCCTGCTGGGCAGGACACATCGCTGTGTTTGACACTGTGTGACAGGGTCACAGTGACTGCTGAGATCGTTATACAGGTCGCTACTGCGACCTATATTGTTCTGCATCGCTGGTAAGATCTGACTGTGTGACATCTCACCTGCGATCTCCCAGCGACTTACCTGCAATCCCTATCAGGTCGCATCGTTTTCGGGATCGCTGGTAAGTCGTTGTGTGTAACTTGGCCTTTAGTTTTTGCCAAAGCTGTATATATATTAAGAAAGAAAATAAAAAAAAACATTAAAAACAATATAGTTTTCCCATGAAAAGCTGATTTAACAATAGGTCATTGTCAGACAAGATAATCTCTTTATTAGACGCATTGTAAATATGGCTGTCACCAAACTAGATAGACATACCATATTTAAAGATAAAAAATAATCTTTTATATTGCTCTTTAAATTGGAAAATGGGTAAATTAAGTCTTTGCCTGCTTGATCAACATCTTTAGCTATTGCGTTAAAACTGCAATTATCTAATATAACTTCAACTGTCATCACATGGAATAGATTATTTTTTTTTTTAATAAATAATGGCTACAGAACCATTAATCATTTGGAAAAAATCTCCTGGGATGAAAATTTGTTTTTACTTTATATAGCTTCATAATTCTTAGGCTCTAGTTCCCTTAGGCATTAGGAGCTACAGACAAATGTTTTTCACCAGATGACAGATGTGGCGTGATATAAAGAAAGGTGTGACATTGGAAATTCTATAGGTGCCATTTATATCCAAAGGTCACTTTCGGTATGTAATGAAATACTAAAAATATATTTTGATCTTTAAACTTTAAAATTCTTTATATGACACCCACCAATAGGACGTCTGAACAGTAAACATTGTTAACGAATTCTATAAATGGAGAGGAAGCTGCTTAACAAGAGCATTTACAAGAATGTTTGTTCCTACTGGAACCTTCAAAGGATGGGTCAGAATTAGAGATGAGTGGATCAGCCAAAAGTCGAATTCGCTTGGATTTTCTCTGTAAATCTCATTCACAGCAAAGTTATTGTCCACAGATTTAATTTCCCTTATTATGCTTACGGGCAGCCGGGTTTGCTCGGATTCGGCTGGTCCGTGACTCAAGGGTTACCGGATCCGGGGGCACCCTCGACCAGTTTTAAATGAAAATAAAAATAAAATAGAAAGTCTGACTACGCCACTCGCGGTTTGCGTCCAGGGATGATGGGGCCACCGCTGCGGGTTCCCATTGGGGATGATGGATGGGGCATAGTGGATGGTGGAGCCCTCCGTGAGCAGGGCTTTTCCCCAGGGGTAGGTAAAGGGTTAACGTGGAGGCACACGGCAATAAGTCAGTCCAGACAGAGAGGGCAGTTTGATGGTGTTTACTCACTGGTTTGACGGCCTGAGACGTATTGGATTCCAGGTACGCCCGAGCACTGATGGCTGTGCCTGCCAACCTGGTGCCACTCTCCACCTTTGCACTCCTGTGTATGTGGGTCCTCCCTGGAGTGTAGCACTTGGAGGTCCTCCTGGTGTCTGGGTCCTGCCGCAGGCATCTTGGACTATTTAAGGGAATATGTCCCGCTTTGCTGCTGATGCCTCAGATGCTAGTGGTGGCAGATGAGTCCTGTAAAACCACCCACCTGGCTGAGTTAACAGAGGGCTTGAAGTCCTTGTCTGTTCTGGGATCTGCACCCTGTGCGTGCAAAAGTACTGTGAGCCCTGGATGTCCACCCCACAGGCTCCCTCTGTCCTTGGAGCTTGCTCTCTCAAGCTCTGTAGCTACTTTCCTCCTCTGAGTGGCTGTTCTTACTACTCAAGTCTTTGCAGTCTCTTTTCTACCACTCCGCCGACGTTCTTAGGCTTGTTTCATACTTGCGTTGAACGGCATCCATTGCATTGCGTTGTGTGACTATTCTGTCTCTTCCTGGTAGCTGTGAATCCAACCGCTCTAATTATCAGTCCCTTAGATAACTGTATGATTTACTCACACTACCGGCATCCACAGATAGCTTTAACTCAGCCCAACGATGACTTGTAGAAAGACAAAGAGAAACGCTGTAGTTTTCTTCTAGAATCTTGTATTAAGTACAAAGTAAAGGCAGGTGAAAATGAATAATCTGTACAGGGTTGTAGACATGTGTTCAGCAATGGTTCCTCTCTAGACTAAACTGAGGGAGAAGGGCGGAGCTTTCTATACAGAAGCCAACTAAGGGATGCACATAGGGACAAACTTCATACAGTCTAATCTACCTAGTACCAATAAGGAATTTCCTGATAGGAGGAAAAATATGCAATGCAACAAATATATACAACAGGTGGTTCCCATTCATGGGACACAACACTCCCGTCTGAAATCATCTGATTTCACAAGTCCTTCTACGACGTAAGGAGTCAATCCTGTCCCTCGATGTCACGAAACCTGTAACGAGAAAAGAGACAAACACAAAAAATGCAACGGTAATGCACTGAATTCAAGTCCATGCTTGGTCGATGACGCATAGTCCTTGCGTAAAAATGAAACAGTAGAAAAATGGAAAAAATGAATCCAAGTTCAGCAAACCCATGTTCGGATTGGGGAAGCCGAAAACGTGCCAACTATTCCTCCAACCCAATAATCCAACGGTAAAGTTTTAATCCAAAGGAAAAGTTCAAGGTTCAATTGGACATGGTCAGTTGTGTCTAAGTACAGCAGGGGTAAGAGAAGGTACGCTCCCCGCCGTGGCAGTCTCCAACAACAAAGTTAGCTCATATAATGTCCTCCTCCTTTGGTAAAAGTAGCACAAGTTCGGTGACTGGACGAATCACACACATGAGCCAGCCGTGGCACGTTGAAGACTTGTAGTCGGTGAAACAGTGAACGATGTGAATTTGACGAGCTATGGCTCATACCGCAGATGACCAACTTGTGAAGTGCTCGAAGCGATGACGTCTCAACTTCTGTTTTGATGTTGCCGCGGGCGGGGAGGACGCCGTCGCGCTCTCGCTAACTCTCGGGTCCGGCGCTGCTGCGATAGCTGCTCGGTGGCTCGAGCGGTGGGCCGGATCCGGGGACTCGAGCAGCACTCCTCGCCCGTGAGTGAAAGAGGTGGTTGTTTTGGGGGATTTAGTCCGTGACGCCACCCACGGGTCGTGGTGAAGATAGGCACCACCGCTGCTGGTGACGGGGATCCCAGGAGCGATGGTAGGGAGCAGCTGGGATGTTGTTTTCCCCCTCCGTGGGTAGGAGTTGGTGGTCCCGGGGCCCGGTGATGTGGCGGGGAGACAGGGTCGGTGAGGTGCAGGGTTGCAGGCACAGCGCGGCGCGGTGCCGGATGGCACGGGTGTACTCACTCAGCAAGAAAGGTACAAAGTCCTTGGTAAACCAAACGGCTGGATGGACGGGTCCCACAGCCGGCTGCAGTGTCTCTCTCCCCGGACAGGTGATGGCGGCTGTCTTTCCCTGCACCTGGATGTTCCTCTTCTGACTACTATGGATTCCCAACGGTAGTCCGCTCCTCGGTGTATGGGTACCGGAGGAGCCCGTTTGCCCGCAGACGCTGGCCCTTGGGTCTCTAGCCTTAGGCGGTAGCTGTATACCCTCACGGTGTGGGCGGTTGCCTTCAATCGGGACTTTTGCTGTTGTGAAACCCCTGGGGTTCCAGTCACATTCGGATCTGACTATTGTCGGCGGCTCCAAGCCTGGTCGGGGTCCGATGACCCTGCCTGTGTGTGCTGGCTTCACTTCGCTCCCCGGTCGGTACCGGCGGGCCGTCGCCCGTCCCCGGTCCTACGGTTCCGCGTCGATCCACCACTCCTGCAGACGGCCACCACCGTCTGCCAACCTTGCTGTCAGTGCCTGGGCCACAAACCCAGACACTCAAGTGTTTACTCCTCTCACTTCACTCTCCACAACTAAAACTAACTGTCACGTTTCCCGCTTCCAGGCCTGTGAACTCCTCGGTGGGTGGAGCCAACCGCTTAGCTCCGCCCCACCTGGTGTGGACATCAGACCCTGGAGGGAGGCAACAAGGGTTTTGTGTTTGGCTGTTGTCCCTCTCTGATGGGGGTGGGGTGTGTGAGTGTTATCTGTGACGACCTGGCTAGGCCAGGGCGCCACAATGTCACTGTAGTGTAGCGAGCGGAGATGATTGGTCTAATTTCCTTACGGATTCTGGTGCCACCAGCTCGTACATGTTGCCGGCGTAGTTATCGCAGGTCTCCTCGTATAAGATACTTGGAGGTGTCAGCCACATGTTGTCGCCGAGTTTGGACGTAGCAGAGAGTCTCGTTCCTCGTTCAGCTGGGTTTTGTTCGGTGGGAATGTGGTGCCACTGTTCAGCAAGACCTCTGTCGAGGATATTTTGCATAAACTCGTCAAAGTGTTTCTCCATCTCTGGTTGTCTTTTCAAGGTGTGTTTTAGAGAGGAGAACCTTGCGGTTGCCTGCTGGGAGTTATTTGCCAACCTTGGCCTTGGAGACTGAAAGGGTACCAACTGTTAGAGTCATTTTGAGAGAACTCTTTATCCATAATCTTTATGAATTCCTTGTCTTCTCTCGTCGGTGATAATTTGTTGTCTTTGTTTGTAGACTCGAACACTGTTGACCCGAAGTCGTCATCCCAGAGATGGTATGCGTCCGCGCAGTCGGGCAGCTGCTGTCTCCACCTGGTATCGCTCAGCCTCTCTTTCACCCAGGAGTGATACGGACATGGTTGAAAGTGAGTGCCGCGACCATTTGGGAGGATATGCGTCTTGTAGCAACCAGCCTAAGTCGTAGCGCTGAGCGAATGGCGCGTCGTGTGGCCCGTTGATGTGTTGGCGTACTTTGTATAGCCGGAGGATGTCCCTTCCAAGCGGAATCAGGATTTTTGCATTATGATCAAGAGTTGGGATCTTGCTGGCGATAGTTCTCAGGTGAGGGTGGTGAAGAGCTGCCTCAGGTGTCGGAATCTCTTCCCGGTTAGCCGGTATCTGGTTGCACTCGATGAGTGTCGGTAGAGGTATCTCTACAGTATTTTCAAGAGATGTTACCATGAGACCACTGGCTTTTCTTCCGCAAGCTTCTGAGATGCCGCTGCAAGTACCTAGTGTGCAAGGGTAAGCATTTCCATTTAATCCGAACAAGTCGAAGAGTTCGGACCTGGCCAGTGACCTGTTGCTCTGGTCATCCAGGATGCTGTACACCTTCATGGCCCTTTCTGGGTGACCTTTGGGATATACCTTTACTAGGCATATTTTCGCACAAGACTTGTCTTAGAGATCTTCTCCACAGACTTCTGTGCATGAGGAGGATACTGTGAGGTGGTTTGCAGCTTGGCCTGTACTCTCCCCGCCATGACTTGTGGTAGGAGAAGGTGTAGGTGCAGGATCAGGCTGAGATGGGTGGAGCGCTTGTACGTGATCTGTGCTGTCACACTCCATGCACTTAATTGTAACCTTACAGTCCTTGGCAAGGTGTTCTGTAGAGGCACAACACCTGAAATATACCCCAAACCTTTTCAAGAGTTCCTTTCATTCTTGAAGTGGTTTCTTCCTGAAGCCAATGCACTTCTTCAGGGGGTGTGGCAGTTTGTGAATAGGACACTGGCGGTTCAGATTTTCTGCCTTCCCACCTTCAGTTCTATTGTCTGGAGCCAACGTTGGTGTAGGTGGTAGAACGTCAGTCTTTTTGACTGATACTGGGCCCCTACGTTTTCTGTCATTTTGATGAGGGCTCTCAAACCTGGGAGCTGGTGAAGTGGAGTCGATGGGTTCTGCACAGGTGAAGCTGGGGTCTGCCTTACGTTCAGCGATGCCATTGATAAACTCGCAGAAGTAGGAGAATGGAGGGAAGGAGACTTGGTGCTCTTTTTTTATAGTTTGTTCCTACTGTGGTCCACCTTTCCTGCACGTTGTAAGGTAACTTGACGACTATGGGTTTCACCCAACGAGCGGTGTCCAGGTAGCTGAGGCCAGGTAGGTGTGTGTCTGTTTTGTCCAGCTGAAGCTCGGACAGCAGGTCGCTGAGTTCTTGGTACTTTGAAGCATCCTTGCCAGATATTTTGGGAAGGTCATATAGTTGTTTGAGTAATGCATCTTCAATTGCTTCAGGACTGCCGAAGCCTTTCTCTAGTCTGTCCCATGTGGTTGCGAGACCAGTTGTTGGGTCGCTGATGTAGACGGATCTGAGTCTCTTGATTCTCTCAGTAGACCGTGGCCCTAGCCACCTGATTAGCATGTCCAGCTCTTCAGCAGCCGTAATGCCGAGGTCACGCGTTTCGGTTTTGAAGGCACATTTACACCCTCTGTAGTTTTCGGGCTGGTCATCATACTTTGTGAGACCGGTATTGGTGAGTTCTCGGCGGATCATGTACCTCGCAAAGTCGGACATGTCTGATCTTTCTGACATTGGGGGCACATTTGCTGACTGCGTGGTGCTGTTTGCATGGTTTGTAGCTTCTCGGTTCAGGAACGTGGGAAAGTATGGAGTGGCGTAGGCGTTTAGACCAGTGATCGGTTTGGTGTGTACTGTCTCTGTTGTATGCGGGGCCGGAACTACACAGTTGTTGGGAGTGTAGCGCCTTGCCGGCATGTTAGGTTGCATGTAGACGTGGGCATACAGAGGTTGCTGATGCGCAGGGTGTGGCTGTGCATTGGAATATGAAGCAGGTTCAGGCTTGAAAGTCTGAGGTGCATTGGACTGACCTGGAAGGCTGGAAGTTGTAGGTGGATCAGTGTCTTGAAGCTCTGGAGAAGTGTTAGCACTGACGGGAATGTTGATGGTAGTTGGCAGTTCGTCGGCTTGGTTCAGCACGTAATCTCTTGTACGCTTAAGTGAGTCTTCTGTGTCGAGATCACACAAACTGGTGCTGCCTTCTTGGCTCCCACCCAGAGCTTGCTCAAAGACCTTTAGCCTTGCCATGGCCGCCACATGTTCACATTCCTTCTGTAGGGCTTCAATTTCTGCTTCCTTGTGTGCAGATTCTGCAATTGTCTCTGCTTCCTTGCGTGAAGATTCTGCTTTCATCTCTGCTTCTCTGCGTGCAGATTCTGTTTTCATCTCTGCTTCTCTGCGTGCAGATTCTGCTTTCATCCCTGCTTCTCTGCGTGCAGATTCTGCTTTCATCTCTGCTTCTCTCTGGGCGAAGATGGCTTGTACTTTCGTTGTTTCTGCTTCGGCGTGCCCCTTTATGAGCTGCTCATTGAGGGTTGAGTACCTTGATGAGCCTGATTTGAGTGAGTGCCTTGAGCTCTTAATGGACCTGGATTTGTAAGATGCTGCTCCTGACATTTGCGCAATTTTTGCTTCAGTCTCGCTCACAATGTCGTGCACGGTGCGGTCTCGTTCAGCATTAAGCTGTTGGAAGTCCTGTAGTTCTTTTTGAGACTCAGACGTATTTGATCTCAGCAGGGTAGAGGAATATTTTTTACAAATATCTTTGTAGGACCGGTATGTTGAGTACAGTTGTTCAAGGGCTCCCTCTGGTGGTAGCTCATGAGCACTGGGCGCAGATAAAACAGTCACTTGTTTTTGCACTCTTTGCCACAATAATGTTGAGTGGATAAGCAGTTCACTTCTGGCTGTTTCTAGGTTCTCTTTAACCTTCCATGTTACATAGTTACATAGTTACATAGTTACATAGTTACTTAGGTTGAAAAAAGACCTAGGTCCATCTAGTTCAACCTTCCTCCACCAGTTCTACATTTAGTCACTAAGTCATTTATAACCAACAATGTTTTGTGTACTGAGGAAATCATCCAGCCCTTTTTTGAAAGCTGTTATAGTATCTGCCATTACTACCTCTTGTGGTAGGGCATTCCACAGTCTGACTGCTCTAACTGTAAAGAACCCTTTCCTATTTAGCTGTCGGAATCGCTTTTCTTCCACTCGCAGTGAATGCCCCCTGGTCCTTAGTACTGTCTTTGGAAGAAATAAGTCATGTGCCAGTCCTTTATATTGACCACACATGTATTTATACATATAAATGAGATCTCCTCTGAGACGTCTTTTTTCAAAGCTAAACATATCTAACTTTTTCAACCTGTCATCATATGGGAGGCCTTCCATTCCTTGTAATAGTCTAGTTGCCCGCCTTTGAACTGACTCTAACTTCTGAATGTCCTTTTTAAAATGTGGAGCCCAAAACTGGATCCTGTATTCCAGATGTGGCCTTACAAGTGATTTATAGAGGGGTAACAATACGTTGGGATCACGGGATCTAATCTCTCTTTTTATACACCCTAAAATCTTGTTTGCTTTAGCAGCTGCTGCCTGACATTGAGTGCTGCTGCTCAGCTTATTTGTAATGAGAATACCCAAGTCCTTCTCCTGTTCTGTAGTCTCGAGTTTATTTCCATTTAATGTATACGCAGCTATAGGATTACTCCGTCCTAGGTGCATTACTTTACATTTATCAACATTAAATCTCATTTGCCAAGTATCTGCCCATTCTGACATCTTATCCAGATCTTTTTGTAATATTGTACTATCCAGGTCAGTTTTTAATATCCTACATAGTTTGGTGTCATCGGCAAAGACTGACACTGTACTATCAATCCCATCCACAAGGTCATTAATAAAGAGATTAAAAAGAATCGGTCCAAGCACAGATCCCTGCGGCACCCCACTGCTGACTATAGCCCATTTAGAGAATGTACCATTTATGACTACTCTTTGTTTCCTATCTTTTAGCCAATTCCTTACCCAGTTGCATATTGTGTCCCCTAGTCCTTGCTTCTGGAGCTTTAGTATAAGGCTATTATGTGGTACAGTATCAAATGCCTTTGCAAAGTCCAAATAAATCACATCAGCTGCATTACCAATATCCAGGTTTGAACTTACCCCCTCATAGAACCCCAACAGGTTGGTTAGACACGACTTATCTTTCATGAATCCATGCTGTTTGTCAGTTATCTTATTATTTTCTGCAATATATTTTTGCATGTCATCCCTTAAAATGCCCTCAAAAACTTTGCATACTACTGATGTCAGGCTTACTGGATGGTAGTTGCCTGGATCTACCCTCTTACCTTTCTTAAATATCGGTACCACATCAGCAATCCTCCAATCCTGAGGCACCAACCCTGTTACAAGTGAGTCTAAAAAGATGAGATACAGCGGTCTGTCGATTACGGAGCTCAATTCCCTCAATATTCATGGATGAATGCCATCTGGCCCTGGGGATTTGTCAATGTTTAATTTACTCAGACATAGGCGTACTTCATTTTGTGTTAAATTAATTATATCGGGTGGTGAACTTTGATTTTTCACTTGTTGAATGATCCCTGGTACAGTCAGTTCCTTGGTGAATACAGATGAGAAATGCCTATTTAATATCTCAGTCTTTTGTTTGTCCTCTATAACTAACTTGTTATTATATTTTAAGGGGCCGATACTATCCTTTGTTTTCCTTTTGGCATTAATGTATTTATAAAAGATTTTGGGATTTATTTTAATGTCATTGGCGATTTTTGTTTCAGTAGCTAATTTTGCTTGTTTGATTTCTTTTTTACATTTCCTATTGATATATTTATACTTCTGAAATGCTATTTCTGTATTCTCAGCCTTTAAGATTTTAAATGCCCTTTGTTTTTGTTTTATTATACTTTGTACAGTCTTATTTATCCATAGTGGTTTCTTTTTAATCCTGGACATTTTATTACCAGAGGGTATACGTTTTTTACAGGACTCTAGTAGTATATCCTTAAACTTACCCCATTTATGTTCGGTATCCCCAGTTATTATGACTTTGTCCCAATCTACACATTTAAGCTCTTCCCTTAATTTGTTGAAATCAGCTTTCCTAAAATTCCAGGTTTTAGCATTCCCCCTTTGAAATGTTCTATTGAATATTATGTTGAAGCTTACCATATTATGATCGCTGGTGCCCAAGTGCTCCCGAACCTGTAGATCTGAAATTGTATCCGGTCTATTTGACAGGACCAGATCTAGCAAATTATCTCCCCTGGTCGGTTCACCTACCAGCTGAAAGAGGAAATGGTCTTGAATAGTAGATAAGAACTTACAGCTTTTAGCAGAACCAGAAGATTCTATGTCCCACTGAATGTCTGGATAGTTGAAATCCCCCATAATAAGAACCCGATTATTATTATTAGCTGCCTTTTCAATTTGTTCCAGCATTTCACCCTCTATTTGTTGAGGTATGTTAGGAGGCTTATAGCAAACTCCAATTAGCATTTTTCCATTATTCCCCTCCCCATGTACATTTACCCATACTGACTCTACATTGTTGCTGTTCCCCTCAATGTCATCATACAACACAGGTTTTAGGTTAGATTTAATAAATATACACACCCCACCACCTTTTTGGCCTTTCCTGTCCTTCCTAAATGTACTATAACCCTGTATGTTTGTCACCCAGTCATGGCTTTCATCCAGCCAGGTTTCCGTAATGCCCACCACATCATAATCCATGGTTGACATAAGAGTCTCCAATTCATTCATTTTGTTTGCAAGACTTCTTGCATTTGCCAGTAGACATTTAATCCTATTAACACCTTTATTACTCCTAGCCTCCCTACCTTCCTTGTATGTCCCATCCCCCCCTAATCCTTCATTGACCCCTACCGTCTCACTGTCTCTATCTGCTCTATCTCTCCCCTTATTTGCTCCACTACCCTCCCTCCCCCCCGATCCTAGTTTAAAAGCTCCTCCATCCGTCTGACCATTTTCTCCCCCAGCACAGCTGCACCTTCCCCATTGAGGTGCAGCCCGTCCCTACCGTAGAGCCTGTAGCCGACTGAGAAGTCGGCCCAGTTCTCCATGAACCCGAACCCTTCCATCCTGCACCAATTTCTAAGCCACATATTTATCTCCCTAAGCTCCCGCTGTCTTTCTAGTGACGCTCGTGGCACCGGTAGTATTTCTGAAAACACCACCTTGGAGGTCCTGGACTTCAGCTTCTCTCCTAGTTCCATGTAATCATTTTTAAGGACCTTCCACCTGCCTCTAACTTTGTCATTAGTACCAATGTGCACCATGACCGCTGGGTTTTCCCCAGCCCCACCCAGCAATCTGTCTATCCGATCCGCAATATGCCGAACCCGAGCACCCGGTAGACAACACACTGTTCGGCATTCACGGTCTCGGCGACAGATGACCCTGTCTGTCCGCCTAATTATAGAGTCCCCTACCACCAACATCTGTCTGGGCTTTGCTGCACTCCTATTTCCCTCCTTCCTACAGCAGTTGTTTTCCTGGTTGCTAGGAGCAACATCCTGCTGTAGTGACCCTAGTCCAGGCCCTTCATTCCTAATATCAGCCAAACAGGCATATTTACTAGGTTGTGCCAGGTCTGGACTAGGCTCCCTGACACTTTTCCCCCTACCTCTTCTTCTAACTGTTACCCAGCTACCTACCTCTGGGTCCTGATCTTCCCCACCTCCACCCTCCTCCATATCACTGGCCCCAGCCAGAGAAAGCTCAGTGAGCTCTAAACTCCTCTCCAGGTTTGCAATGCCCCTTAGTGTTGCAAGCTGCTTATTTAGATCAGTTACCTTGGCTTCCAAATACGCAACATGCTTGCATCGAGTGCAGACATAGTCACCCTCGAACGGCTGCTCAAGGCATGCATACATCTGACAAGATACACACCTGGTAGCATTGTCCATGGAGTACCTATTAAATGGGGATAAACGTTAAAGTAGTAAAACAAAGAGAAAAAAAAACAATGGAAAACGTATAAGGTTAAATTCAAACTATGTTCTTGTGTCAAACTATGTAATTGTGTTGAAACTATGCACTTATCTTAAATTCAGCACTTTACTTCAGTTCAGCACCTCGCACTGCTTCTCTCTGGGCGAAGATGGCTTGTACTTTCGTTGTTTCTGCTTCGGCGTGCCCCTTTATGAGCTGCTCATTGAGGGTTGAGTACCTTGATGAGCCTGATTTGAGTGAGTGCCTTGAGCTCTTAATGGACCTGGATTTGTAAGATGCTGCTCCTGACATTTGCGCCATTTTTGCTTCAGTATCGCTCACAATGTCGCGCACGGTGCGGTCTCGTTCAGCATTAAGCTGTTGGAAGTCCTGTAGTTCTTTTTCAGACTCAGACGTATTTGATCTCAGCAGGGTAGAGGAATATTTTTTACAAATATCTTTGTAGGACCGGTATGTTGAGTACAGTTGTTCAAGGGCTCCCTCTGGTGGTAGCTCATGAGCACTGGGCGCAGATAAAACAGTCACTTGTTTTTGCACTCTTTGCCACAATAATGTTGAGTGGAAAAGCAGTTCACTTCTGGCTGTTTCTAGGTTCTCTTTAACCTTCCATGTTGGTTTGGTCAACCGCTTAGATCTTTCACTGTAATTTAAGTGTGAGTCCATGTCTTCCTCTTGTTGCTCTAGAACAGTAGTGAAATTGTTCTCTTTACCTCCATCAGGAAGGGTGAATGCTGCTCTGCACTGGTTGTCAGGGAAACCAATACAATGTTGCAATCTTTGCTGCAAACAGCCAGTGTTTGCAGAATGTATTTGCAGAGTCTCTGGCTGCAGCTTACAATTAGCTTATGGGTGATTCTAGTTTTATCGCTGCACACATTTCTGATAACAGGTTAATACTTTACAGGGCACTTTCCATCTGAAGCTGCTATAAAGTTTTATGCTGTGGCTTGTTATCAGCCCTTTGGGGTAATCCTTTCTCTGGATTGTATGCAGTATAGCACTCCTGGAAACAGATTCTTTACTGATATATGAATACTAATCCCGATCACAGCTAGTCCTTTTCACTATTCTGTCTCTTCTTGGTAGCTGTGAATCTAACCGCTCTAATTATCAGTCCCTTAGATAACTGTATGATTGTACTCACACTACCGGCATCCACAGATAGCTTTAACTCAGCCCAATGTTGACTTGTAGAAAGACAAAGAGAAACGCTGTAGTTTTCTTCTAGAATCTTGTATTAAGTACAAAGTAAAGGCAGGTGAAAAGGAATAATCTGTACAGGGTTGTAGACATGTGTTCAGCAATGGTTCCTCTCTAGACTAAACTGAGGGAGAAGGGAGGAGCGTTCTATACAGAAGCCAACTAAGGGATGAACATAGGGACAAACTTCATACAGTCTAATCTACCTAGTAACAATAAGGAATTTCCTGATAGGAGGAAAAATATGCAATGCAAGAAATATATACAACAGGTTGTTCCCATTCATGGGACACAACAGTGACGTTGCATATAGTGGCACAACGGATGCAACGGATTGTACAAAACAACGGAATCAGCTTTTTTTTTTTTTACAGTTACCGGCGGCAGACTATTGTGAACGATCAGCTGATCACCCGGCTGCCGGGCGCTCAGCTGATTGCTCACAGCAGCCAGTCGCTGGGTGATCAGCTGATCGCTCACAGCAGCCGGTCAACGGGTGATCAGCTGATCGCTCACAGCAGCCGGTCGCCGAGTGATCAGCTGATCGCTCTCAGCAGCCGGTCGCTGGGTGATCAGCTGATCATTCGGCCGCCGAGAATGTGTGCGGAGGAGCGGAGTGCGGGGTGGGTGGAGCCGAGCGGGGCCATGGTGCTGAGGACAGGTGAGTGTGTGTGCGCGTGTGTGTTTGTGTGTAGGCCTGCGTGTGTACATGCAGAGTGGAGTGCGGGAGGGGGCGGAGCCAAGCGGGGAAGTGTCGGGCTCCCTGCACACGTAGCA
The DNA here is from genome assembly GCF_048569485.1 of Anomaloglossus baeobatrachus. Classification (NCBI taxonomy): domain Eukaryota; kingdom Metazoa; phylum Chordata; class Amphibia; order Anura; family Aromobatidae; genus Anomaloglossus; species Anomaloglossus baeobatrachus. The sequence continues at coordinate 177,024,715 of NC_134361.1, forward strand.
GGGGAAATATCGGGTAACTAGGCAAAGCATTTTGCTTGGTTACCTGATGTGTACCCTGGTTACGGGTGCAAGGAGCAGGGAGCTAGAGAGAGCATGCGCAGTGAAATCCTAAGGATTCCGCTGCTCAAAAAAAACGTTACATGCTGTGTTCCTTCCACCCGGCGGAAGCAACGCAGCGTCGGCCAGCGGAAGCAACGCAGGTACTTTTGGCACAATCCGTCATCCATACAAGTCTATGGGAAACAGCGGAATCCGTTAACGGATTCTGCTGTTTTCCAAAAGGGCGGATTGTGACAGAAGGAAAAAAACGCAAGTGTGAAAGTACCCTTAGGCTATGTGCGCACGTTGCGTATTTGCATGCAGTTATGCTGCGATCTGCACCGCAGCGTAACTGCATGCGCCCTGCATCCCCAGCATAATCTATGAAGATTATGCAGAAGACGTGCGCACGTGGCGTCTTAGAGCGCAGCGCTTCGGCTGCTGCCCAAAGCGCGCGTTCTAAGAAGTGACATGTCACTTATTCAGTGCGCTCTGCCTGCAGCCCCTGCTCTGTCTATGGGAGGGGCTGCACTCAGAGCGCATGGAATCAGCTTTTTTTTTTCACTACGGACTTCTTCTGCAGCGATTTGAAGCGCATGTGTGCTGTTCAAATCGCTGCAGAAATTTCTACATGCGCACATAGCCTTACTCCACACTTTCCTTTCTGTGTCTCAAGAGTCTCTGGTCTGTCTTGACACCCTTCCTCTTTCACTGTCTACTGCAGACTACTCACTAACACTTCCCAGGTCACTCTCCTCCCCCAGGTCTGGTCTCTTCTTCCCAGTTGGCTGCCTGTTATCTCAAAGTGCCCAGCCCTGTCATCTGGCTAGGTGAGGCTCTCAGCCGGGTACAGCAAGTGTAAATGTCCTGGTGTGCTGGTGTTTGTGTAAGTACTGCACAGTCATGTAGGACCCCGCGCTGTTCCTCACTCCCTGAGGAGCGAGGGCGAAACTTGAAATAAAGTTTACAAGCTTCTCTGAAAACCACAAATTTATCCCTCCCAGGAAACCTGTCCGGGAGGGTTATCTTTGGTTGTAGTTGAGTCTGGCTGTGAGCTGAGACCAGCAGACCCACAACTAATGACTGCAGTTCCATCACTTCCAAAGATTAACTCTGCATCTGTTGTGCAAGAACTGTGACTAGATACAGTTAGGTCCAGAAATATTTGGACAGTGACCCAATTTTCGCGAGTTGGGCTCTGCATGCCACCACATTGGATTTGAAATTAAATCTCTACAACAGAATTCAAGTGCAGATTGTAACGTTTAATTTGAAGGTTTGAACAAAAATATCTGATAGAAATTGTAGGAATTGTACACATTTCTTTACAAACACTCCACATTTTAGGAGGTCAAAAGTAATTGGACAAAGAAACCAAACCCAAACAAAATATTTTTATTTTCAATATTTTGTTGCGAATCCTTTGGAGGAAATCACTGCCTTAAGTCTGGAACCCATGGACATCACCAAACGCTGGGTTTCCTCCTTCTTAATGCTTTGCCAGGCCTTTACAGCCACAGCCTTCAGGTCTTGCTTGTTTGTGGGTCTTTCCGTCTTAAGTCTGGATTTGAGCAAGTGAAATGCATGCTCAATTGGGTTAAGATCTGGTGATTGACTTGGCCATTGCAGAATGTTCCACTTTTTTGCACTCGTGAACTCCTGGGTAGCTTTGGCTGTATGCTTGGGGTCATTGTCCATCTGTACTATGAAGCGCCGTCCGATCAACTTTGCGGCATTTGGCTGAATCTGGGCTGAAAGTATATCCCGGTACACTTCAGAATTCATCCGGCTACTCTTGTCTGCTGTTATGTCATCAATAAACCCAAGTGACCCAGTGCCATTGAAAGCCATGCATGCCCATGCCATCACGTTGCCTCCACCATGTTTTACAGAGGATGTGGTGTGGCTTGGATCATGTGCCGTTCCCTTTCTTCTCCAAACTTTTGTCTTCCCATCATTCTGGTACAGGTTGATCTTTGTCTCATCTGTCCATAGAATACTTTTCCAGAACTGAGCTGGCTTCATGAGGTGTTTTTCAGCAAATTTAACTCTGGCCTGTCTATTTTTGGAATTGATGAATGGTTTGCATCTAGATGTGAACCCTTTGTATTTACTTTCATGGAGTCTTCTCTTTACTGTTGACTTAGAGACAGATACACCTACTTCACTGAAAGTGTTCTGGACTTCAGTTGATGTTGTGAACGGGTTCTTCTTCACCAAAGAAAGTATGCGGCGATCATCCACCACTGTTGTCATCCGTGGACGCCCAGGCCTTTTTGAGTTCCCAAGCTCACCAGTCAATTCCTTTTTTCTCAGAATGTACCCGACTGTTGATTTTGCTACTCCAAGCATGTCTGCTATCTCTCTGATGGATTTTTTCTTTTTTTTCAGCCTCAGGATGTTCTGCTTCACCTCAATTGAGAGTTCCTTAGACCGCATGTTGTCTGGTCACAGCAACAGCTTCCAAATGCAAAACCACACACCTGTAATCAACCCCAGACCTTTTAACTACTTCATTGATTACAGGTTAACGAGGGAGACGCCTTCAGAGTTAATTGCAGCCCTTAGAGTCCCTTGTCCAATTACTTTTGGTCCCTTGAAAAAGAGGAGGCTATGCATTACAGAGCTATGATTCCTAAACCCTTTCTCCGATTTGGATGTGAAAACTCTCATATTGCAGCTGGGAGTGTGCACTTTCAGCCCATATTATATATATAATTGTATTTCTGAACATGTTTTTGTAAACAGCTAAAATAACAAAACTTGTGTCACTGTCCAAATATTTCTGGACCTAACTGTACATATTAAAATCCTGGAAAAAATTTGGTTGGCTATAATGTCATGCTAAGAGTGAGACGACTCCCGGCGAGTGACGCAACACAAAAAGGAAAACCAGGGAAGCAATACTATGGAAAGCCCTGGTGCTAGAGATAGGGGAGCGGGGTCACCTTCTACCACTCACCTTAGTCTGATTCTTGCACTCCCTAATGTCCCTAAATGGGTCCTTCCCCCTGTCATGTGCCTTGGCCCTTACTGGCCCTGAACTCACCCTAACTAGTGAAGACCAGCGAGACAACACGAGGAAGGTAAAACACACACATTTGGAAAGAAACAACAAATAACACTCTACAGCTTCTCCAGTAGGAAACTTCTCAGCTGCAACAGAAGTGAACAACTAAGCTTCTTCAGAGACAGGCTCTTTTAAAGTGGACAGTATAGAACGAACTATAACCGACATAGGGAGGAGTGATGAGTGGATATTAATATCAGAAGGGAGTGGCTGCAGCTGAGATTACAACAACCTGTTAGATCACAGCAGGACAGAAAGGAGCCTTTACTCCTTAAGCACCTGATGGAATTAAGTAAGGTCCAACTCCGGGTAACCGATGAGTGGGCGCTAAAGAGGATCCACAATCAACAATGTGACCTCCTGATCCCAGATCACCCCCGAAATCACACACTCGTGACAGAAAGCTATGTGTAAACTTCATGATCAGATGTTTACAACTGCCCAGATTGCGCCACACACTTGTTTATGAAATCCATACATTTTAAAATGTCCTAATTCTATTTGCAAATGATCAATACAGACGTAGCAATTATTAAATTGATAAAAGCAGAGCTACACTATTAATGTAGCGTTCAACACTATAGCTGTTATTAATATAGCACGATGTTCTGACACTAATAGAACGGTGCCGTACATCAATGTAATGCCTTCTACATCTGTATCCTGACCACGTCTCTAATGATACCGGTGACATGATACAGTCATAGCAATAAGAATTATCAGTAGAAAGGAATGTCTCATACATTACTGACACAGAGAAAAAAATCTATCAGTCAGAAAAGAAAATTTCACCCACTGACTGTCACGAAAAATAGTTAAATTCGATTAGTTTGATAAAAAACACATTATTTGGCTTCTTTCAGACAGACGTAGTATGGTTGTTTTTTTTGTGTCCATACTTTGGATGCAACACGTGGACCTTCCAGCTACGTATCAATTAGACGCATTCCGAGGCATTTCATTTCCTGTTTGATGATGATTTCTGATGGCACAAATGCTTAGTGGTCATTGTCTCACTTCTTTCATCAGAGCACTTTTACTGGACATTTTTTTCTTCATATAAGCACACAAGCACCTCTTATGGGGCATCTCAAGACTCCTAAAGCTAACCATATGTCTTCTTCCATGCAGTGTTACACTCGCAAGGATTGCGAGTGAAAAATGGACCCATTGGACCACGACGAGTAACCGGGGTTTCCCAGATGTGGGAGGAGTTTAACTAAGCACCTACCGGGTATATGCCAGAGCCTCAGATGATGAGAGTAGGCTTAGCTGCCCCACTGGCACTAGCCCCAGTAATGTGTATGACCCCCACTGGTCCCAGTAATGTGTATGCCCTCCACTGGTCCCAGTAATGTGTATGTCCCCCATTGGCCCCAGTAATGTGTATGACCCCCACTGGCCCCAGTAATTTGTATGCCCCCGACCTTCCCCAGTAATGTGTAGGCCCCCGACCTTCCCCAGTGATGTGTAGGCCCCTCACTGGCCTCAGTAATGTGTATGCCCCTCAGTTTCCCTAGTAATGTGTATGCCCCTCAATTGCCCTAGTAATATGTATGCCCGCCACTGGTCACAGTAATGTGTATGCCCTCCACTGGTCCCAGTAATGTGTATACCCCCCACTGGCCCCAGTAATGTGCATGACCACACTGGCCCCAGTAATGTATATGCCCCCCACCGGCCCCAGTAATGTTTATGCCCCCACTGGCACCAGTAATGTGCATGCCCCCACTGGTCCCAGTAATGTTTATGCCTCCCACTGGCCCCAGTAATGTGTATGCCCCAAACTGGTCCCAGTAATGTGTATGCCCCCACTGGCCCCAGTAATGTTTATGCCCCCCACTGGCCCCAGTAATGTGCATGCCCCTCAGTGGCCCCAGTAATGTGTATGCCCCCCACCGGCCACAGTAATGTTCATGCCCCCACTGGCACCAGTAATGTGTATGCCCCCCACTGGCCCCAGTAATGTGTATGCCCCCCACTGGCCCCAGTAATGTGCATGCCCCTCAGTGGCCCCAGTAATGTGTATGCCCCACAGTAACATGGGAGCTCCTCCAGTAATGTCTCGGCCCCCCCAGTAATGTTTATGCCCCCCAGTTATATCTATGCCCCCCAGTGACCCTAGTAACGTGTATGCCTCCCAGTGCTGTCAATGCCCCTGTGATGTCTATTCCCCCATCCTCCCCTGTGATGTATTTACTGTAGCCCCCATGTCTCCTGTGATGTATATACAGCAGTCGCATTGTGCACTGTGCGTCCATGTCTGTTAGTGACGGCCATGATGCAGTGCGTCCTGCACAGCCACATGCCGGAGGAGCTAGACGGGAGACAAGCGAGGGAGGTGAGTGAGGCTGCTGCTGACTTTCCTATATTAAAAATATCTCTAATGCATCTTTGTGTGAGTGTATGATGTGTGTATCTATGTTTGTCAGTATTTTTTACTGTGTATATATTTTTGTCTGTTTATATGTATTTTTGTGAATTTGTCTTCAAATATGTACACTGGAGATCAAACAAAAGGGTGCTTTACACGCTGTGACATCGCTAACGATATATCGTCGGGGTCACGGTGTTTGTGACGCACATCCGGCGCCGTTAGCGACATCGCAGCGTGTGACAGCTAGGAGTGACGATCAATGATCACAAAAATGTCAAAAATCGTTGATCGTTGACACGTCGCTCCTTTTCATAATATCGTTGGTGGTGCATGCCGCTGGTTGTTCGTCTTTCCTGCGGCGTCACACATGGCTATGTGTGACGCCGCAGGAACGACTAACATCTCCTTACCTGCGTCCACTGGCAATGAGGAAGGAAGGAGGTGGGCGGCATGTTCCGGCCGCTCATCTCCGCCCCTCCTCTGCTATTGGGCGACCGTTTTGTGACGCCGCTGTGACATCGTTGTGACGCCGAACAAAGGAGGGTTTGTTCGGAGATCACAGCAACGTCGCTGAACAGGTATGTGCGTGTGACGCTGCCGTAGCGATATTGTTCGGTACGGCAGCGATCACCAAATGTCGCATGAATGACGGGGGCAGGTGCTATCACTCGCAACATCGCTAGCAATCGATAGCAATATCGCAGCGTGTAAAGCACCCTTTAGAGCACAATGTCTGATGACTTGCTTTTCTCAGAAATAATGTAATCTACATTGATGAACATGTGAAGGTTTTGTGTAAGGGGTGCTCCATGCCACTAGAACAGGGTTTTACAAAAGATCCAAAGTTTATCAACATAAACCTTATGAGAACAGCAGTGACTGTAGCACAGAGAAAGATTATCAGTAAATTTTCTGAAGGTAACAACAGTCACCAATCAGTAGGAATTGTACAGGCTGTCGCTGTGAATTACTTCGGTACATCTGCGGCCACAGGACACCAGTCTCTCACACTGCTCTGGTGGGATTTTGGCCACTCTTCTTCCAGTCTCTTCCACAGTTCTTTGACTGTTGTGCGTTTCTTGGCTATAAATTTGTCAGAAAAGATTTTCCAAAGGTTTTCTATTGGGTTAGATCAGGACTCTGGGCTTTGGCCATTTCATTGTTTCAATGTTTTCTGTAACAAGGAACTGCTTTACCCGTTTTTCTGTGTGACAGTGGACATTGTCCTGCATGGAAATTGTTGGCCGATTGAGTGATAAATGTAAGTAAGGAACCACGTGTTGTGGAAGAAGGATCTGATACACACTTGCATTCACTCTGCCATGTAGCTGTATGAGAGGTCCAACTCCTGCTGCAGAAAACATCCCCTAAGCTATGACACTTCCTCCACCACTTTTCACTGACTTCTTAACACAGTTTGGTTCAGTCTTTCCCCAGTTTGTCAACGAACATGATATATCCCATCAGACCCAAATAAAGTAACTTTGCTTTCATCACTAAAATGAACTGTGGACCACTTCTCCTCTCTCAACGCAACAAGCTCCTCACTAAAGGGGAGTCTAGCTTTTTGATTCTTTCTGCTAATGAGAGGTTTGGTCACTGCAGAGTGGGCTTTCAGTCCAAATGCTCTTAAACGTCGTGACACTGTATGATGAGACAGATCCTTACCCTGTTCAGTGCTAAACTAGTGAGCAATTCCAGTGTGGCGCCCTGGACTAGCCAGGTAGCCACAGACAAAACACACACACACCCCCACCCCCAGACAGTTACATTAGTCAGACACAAAATCCTTGTTGCCTCCCTCCAGGGGCTGATGTCCACACCAGGTGGGGTGGAGCCAGGCGGTTGGCCCCACCCACTGAGGAGTTCACAGTCCTGGAGGCAGGAAGAGTAGTCGGTTAGTGTTTGGAGGTGAAAGTGAGAGGTCGGAGACTGTGTGTGTCTGGGTAGGAGCCCAGGCACTATCAGCAAGGTTGGCAGATGGTGGTGGCCGTCTGCAGGAGTTAGCAGATCGCTGCGGAACCGTAGGACCGGGGTCGGGCGGTGGCCCACCGGTACCGAACCGGAGAGCGGAGTGAAGCTAACCACAAAGGCAGGGCCATTGAACCCCGACTAGGCTTGGAGCCGCCGACAAAGGTCAAATCCGAGAGTGACCGGAATCCCAGGGGTTTCCTAACACCCAAGACCCGACAAAAGGCAACCGTCCACACTGTGAGGATACACAGCCGCTGCCACAGGCTAGGGATCCAAGGGCCAGTGCCTGCGGGCAAAACGGGCTCCTTCGGTACCTATACGCCGGGGAGCGGACTACCGTTGGGAAGCCATCGGAGTCAACACAGTACACAAAGGTGCAGGGAAAGACAGCCACCATCACCTGTCCGGGGAGAGACACTGCAGCCGGCTGCAGGACCCATCCATCCAGCTGTTTGGTTTACCGGAGACTATGTGCATCTGTTGCTGAGTGAGTACACCAGTGCCATCCGGCACCGCGGCGCGCTGTCCCTGCAACCCTGCACCTCACCAACCCTGCCTCCCCGTCACACCACCGGGCCCCGGGACCACCAACCCCTACCCAAGGAGGGGGAAAACAAAATCCCAGCTGCTCCCTACCATCGCTCCCGGGATGCCCGTCACCAGCAGCGGTGGTGCCCATCTTCACCACGACCCGTGGGTGGCGTCACGGACTAAATCCCCAAACAAACCACCCCCTTTTCACTCACGGGCGAGGAGCGCCGCTCGAGTCCCTGGATCCGGCCCACCGCTTGAGCCACCGAGCAGCAGCAGCAGCGCCGGACCCGAGCGTTAGCGAGCGCAGCGCCCCGCCGCCCGCGACACCAGCTGTAGTGTTGAAACGATTACCCATAGAGACAGGGCTGTATTTTGCCTTCATGCTGCCCTAGGCACTTTAAGTGGTCGCGCCCCTTAGTGACAACGTAAAACTGAGTTTTCGCACACGACATCTGTTTAAGGCAGATCTACTCTGTAGCACACTTTAAAAAGTATCAATAAGAAACGAACCCCCCCCCCCCAATGGGGATCACCACAGGCACATCAAAACATAGCATGAGTATAAAATATTCCCACCACATCGTCCCCACTTATATACTGTGACTGTGACACTGCCCCTAATAAACACCACACTGCCCTCCCTTATAAACTACTGTATATGCACCACACCTTCCTCGATTATGAAATATGATCTGTACATTGTGAGGAGGGAGCAGCATGATGTGAGGACAATGTGCCATGCATGCTGCCCCCTCCTCACAATGTCCCATGCATGCTGCCCCCTCCTCACAATGTCCCATGCATGCTGCCCCCTCCTCACAATGTCCCATGCATGCTGCCTCCTCCTCACAATGTCCCATGCATGCTGCCCCCTCCTCACAATGTCCCATGCATGCTGCCCCCTCCTCACATTGTCCCATGCATGCTGCTCCCTCGTCACAATGTCCCATGCATGCTGCTCCCTCCTCACAATGTCCCATGCTTGCTGCCCCCTCCTCACAATGTCCCATGCATGCTGCCCCCTTCTCACAATGTCCCATGAATGCTGCCCCCTCCTCACAATGTCCCTTGCATGCTGCCCCCTCCTCACAATGTCCCATGCATGCTGCCCCCTCCTCACAATGTCCCTTGCATGCTGCCCCCTTCTCACAATGTCCCATGCTTGCTGCCCCCTCCTCACAGTGTCCCATGCATGCTGCCCCCTCCTCACAATGTCCCATGCATGCTGCCCCCTCCTCACAATGTCCCATGCATGCTGCTCCCTCATCACAATGTCCCTTGCATGCTGCCCCCTCCTCACAATGTCCCTTGCATGCTGCCCCCTCCTCACAATATCCCATGCATGCTGCCCCCTCCTCACAATGTCCCATGCATGCTGCCCCCTCCTCACAATGTCCCATGCATGCTTCCCCCTCCTCACAATGTCCCATGCATGCTGCTCTCTCCTCACAATGTCCCATGCATGCTGCCCCCTCTTCACAATGTCCCATGCATGCTGCTCCCTCCTCACAATGTCCCATGCATGCTGCCCCTCCTCACAATGTCCCATGCATGCTGCTCCCTCCTCACAATGTCCCATGAATGCTGCTCCCTCCTCACAATGTCTCATGCATGCTGCCCCCTCCTCACAATGTCTCATGTATGCTGCTCCCGCCTCACAATGTCCCATGCATGCTGCTCCCTCCTCACAATGTCCCATGCATGCTGCTCCCTCCTCACAATGCCCCATGCATGCTGCTCCCTCCGCACAATGTCTCATGCTTGATGCTCCCTCCTCACAATGTCCCATGCATGCTGCTCCTTCCTCACAATGTCCCATGCATGCTGCTCCCTCCTCACAATGTCTCATGCATGCTTCCCCCTCCTCACAATGTCCCATGCATGCTGCCCCCTCCTCAGTGTCCCATGCATGCTGCCCCCTTCTCACAATGTCCTATGCATGCTGTCCCTCTTCATGAGCTCCTAATGCTGCCTTCCTCTTTTCCATAATGAGACCTTCATGTTGCCCCACTCATGCTAAGACCACCACACTAACGCTTATGCTGAGACCCCCCCCCACACACACTACCCCACTCTTGATATTGACTCCCCTACATTGCTCCACTCCATACTGATCCCACACATGCTGCCCCTTCTTCACAATGAGCTCCCAATGCTGCCCCCTCTTATTCTGAGTCCTTACACTCCCCCCACCCAATCGATTTTGTCTTTGTCATTGCACTATCCCTCATCCCTTGTCCTCTGTCTCTAGCATTAGCCCCTCTCTCCCACTCCCCCAGCATCAGCCTCTCTCCCCCCCAGCATCAGCCTCTATCTTCCCTCAGCATCAGCCTCTCTTCCCCAGTCTCAGCCTTTGCCTCCCCCCAGCCTCAGCCTGCCCCAGTCTCCGCCTCAGCCTCCCTCCAGCCTCAGCCTCAGCCTCCCTCAAGTCTCAAAAAACAAGAGCACTAGGAGTTTTAGTGCAAAAGTAGAAATTTATTATAAATACCATAAAATACCAACAATTTATATAAAGGACATATGGCGAGCAAAATAGAGGGATTAGGTACCCGGATCCCAAAAACCACACCGAAAAAGCCTTCTATAAGGTCAGGGTGTCAGAGCTGAAGCAGGCCAGCCTGTAGGTAATCTGAATAAATGTAAAATGCTGAATCATAGAGATTCCATTAGTCAGCAGATATAACAGATCCTATACAACGGGCCTGATTCAAAACAAAAGCACCCATACTGGTGCATACACTGTTGCTGGATTAGGAATTATATATATACTATTCGTGGAGTCATCAGAGCCATAGTGAAGGGCCCATGTATATAAATCAAGACCCATACATCAGTTTGTATGTCCACACAGGGAGGGTAAAGGGGTGCTTACCAAAGTGCAGTGGTGGTTAGAGGGATCCAGGCCAAGCCAGAGGGGACCTCCGACGGCCGTTTCGCGGTAAACACCGCTTCTTCCGGGAGGAATAAGTGCAGTGAGAAGGGGAGCGCGCCATCCTTTTGAATATCCGCCACCGGGTCACATGATGTGAATCACGTGACCGGATGCCACGGGAGCCAGGGACGCCAGCGCAGCCGCACAGCGCGCTCCCGGGCAGCGCATGAATGCGCATGCGCGGGACACGCTGAGGAAAGCGCGGCGTCACCGCTCCCAGGCAACAGGGAGGGCGCGGACGATGCGAAGCGCCAGGCTGAACCAAGGGGCACCCGTAGGTACCATATGGTCCAATAGGCGCCACACACAGGCCGCGCCCCCCCTGGTGGCGAACTAAGAGAAGGCAAAAATGGGACACATCTCAATAAAGATTTTTTCAAAGTTTCTCATTCCCCATTTATCTAATATATATGCATAAAGGGGCATATGATCCACATAGATTCCCACAGGGGGCATACATCATCAAGTTCGTCAACAAGCTCAGAGGGGGACGCGTCACCACCAATAAGCGTGACAATCACTCAAAATGGAAAAATGACACCCATGGGAATCATAGCTTGGATCAGTAGAAGTGTCCCATCACTTGCCTCACCCATTACAAAAGGAAGGCCGTGTAAAAGTGTAAAAAATACAAAGTGTAGTAAACCACTATAACAGTTATTATAATCAGATCAAGAATGTGCATAATACAAGAATACAAAAGGGGAGTAACCACCAAGTTATTAAACGACATGAATTAGTACCAATAAAAAAAGGGGGGGGGGGGGGGAGGGAATAGGTATAGTCACTTATATCGTTTTATGAGGAAAAGACAGAACATTCTATTGTGAAGAAAGGGTGAATAGGAGGGAGGAAAGGGGGGGAAAAGGGGGGGGAAGGAAAGGGAGGGAAAAAAGGGGGGGGAGGGGAGGGGGGGGAGGAAGGAGGAGGGAGAGAGGGGGGGGGGGGGAGGGGTGGAAAAAGGGTGGGAAAGAAGGGGGGGGGGGGAAAGGACCGGGAGACAAAAGTCAATAGGGTACATGAATATTCAAGGTCATAACGATGGTGGAAAATTCTCCATCAAGACGAATTCACAATTCTTGGTCATTGAGTTGAGTGATGTCCTAAACACCGCATGGATCAAGAGATGGAATGATGAAAAAAAGGGGAAACCTAATAGATGAAAAAAACTAAAATGACCATGTGTACAACAGATCAAATATTTAAAAACAACATACATATATAAGATATATAAGAGAGGATAAAAGGGTCATAATTCATTTCTTAATCCCAGGCTTCAGGCTCCGGACTCCTGATACGTATTCAATTTAAACATAAAAGAAATCAGGAGTCAAGGAGAATGAAGCCCAAAATGATCATATTTGGGATCCGCATGTGGATTACAGAAACGGGGCGTAGCTAATAGATTCATTTAAACCCAGTGGGGTTAGTGTACCCAAAGTCGAGATCCAACGGGTCTCAGTCTGTGCTAGGCGTTTTTTCAGGTTTCCTCCTCTGATACCTCCATGTATCACGTCTATACCAAGAACCTTTAGGGATCTAGGATTCGATTGATGTACGGCTTTGAAATGTCTTGGTAGAGTTTTTAAAGTTGAAACATCCGTGACTGTCTTTGATCCACTTATGTCCCTCACGTGTTCACGTGTGCGAACACGTAGCTCCCGCGTGGTCAGTCCAATGTAGATCAAGGAACATTCACATGTCGCATAGTAAACGACATGGGTCGTGTGACATGATATATATTCCTTAATCTGAAAGACCTGTGAGCCGTCAGCAGAGGAGAAAGTATTCCCCCTCCTGATGTTAATACACGCTACACAGTGACCACATGGGGTGCACCCCCTCCTAGGTGTCGTGACTCCAAAAAAGTTCGAAGGTGGTGGGACGTAGTGGCTACGTACCAACAGATCACGGAGGTTTCTAGATCTCCTAGATGTCATGGAGGGGACGTCGGGAAGATAATCCTTAAGTGCTGGTTCGGCCTGCAAAATGGGCCAATGTTTCAGCAAGATATCACGCATCTTCCCCCATTGTTGATTATAGGTGGAAATAAATCTAATAGTATTGTCCGTCTTTCTGGGTTTGGATGGGAGCAAAAGTTGTCCCCTGGTGTTTTGAATGGCACGATTGTAGCCATTCTTGATGGCCCTCCCACTGTATCCCCGATCCCGAAATCTCTCTTTTAGATCATCCGCCTGACGCCGAAATTTTGCCTCTGTAGAGCATATCCGCCTCATCCTGAGGAATTGACCAATAGGTATCGCTTTAATGGTTGAATAATTATGTGCCGATGATGCATGTAACAGTGAGTTAACTGAGGTCGATTTCCTGAAGACATCAGTCTGGACAACCCTGTGCTGGTCTAACTCCAGACTGATGTCCAGGAAATCGACCCTACTATGATGAAATGAATAAGTAAGTTTAATATTGTATGGATTATGATTAAGATCTTTCATGAAATCCTCGAGCTCGTCGGCTGTGCCCTGCCACAAAAACAAAATATCATCAATATACCTCATCCAGCACAGCACATGGTCGGATGCCCGCACGCCCCCGTCGCCAAAGAGTCCCCTCTCCCAGAAACCCAGGAAGAGGTTGGCGTACGAGGGCGCACAGGCCGCCCCCATGGCTGTGCCGCGGGTCTGTAGGTAGAAAAAATCTTTAAAAACAAAAAAATTGTGCGTCAGGACAAAGCAGAGGAGCTCGAGGATCAATTCTAATAAATGCGAATCCAAATTGGTCATCCCCAGGAAGAAGCGGACAGCGGCAAGGCCATCATCATGTGAAATACAGGTGTATAGAGATTCGACGTCAGTCGTGACCAAGAGTACTCCAGGATCCACAAATATCCCATCGACCCTGTTCAGGACGTCCGTAGTGTCACGGACATATGAGGGAAGAGTTTCCACCAAAGGTTTTAAGTAGTGGTCCAAAAATTTACATATTGGGTTACTCAATCCCTCAATGCCGGACACTATGGGACGTCCAGGTGGGTCAAGGGGATCTTTGTGGATCTTGGGCAGAAGGTAAAAGGTCGGTATTTTCGGGGACACAGTGAGAAGGCCATCATAAATTTTTTTGTTAATTATGCCCTCATCCAACGCTCGCTGTAGAATAATTGATAGTGCAGCCAAAAACCGGGAAAGCGGGTTGAAATCCAATCTTTGATAAGTTTCCCGATTCTTAAGTTGCCTATACGCCTCTTTCTCGTATTTACTACAAGGCCAAATAACAATATTGCCCCCCTTGTCCGATGGCTTAATTACCACATCAGAAAGTGATTGTAGTTGTTTGAGTGCCAAACGATGGTTATGCCCCAAATTATCGCCTCGTCTCTGAGTGGTAATTTTTGTAAAGTCTTTAGTCACGACTTTGGTGAAAATATCCACCGCAGCACATAGGGACAAGGGGGGGAATCTTGATGATTTGGGGTAAATATCCAATGGGAAGTTACCTTGAGTTTGAACATTCTGTTCCTCCAATAGGTCATTGAGTACTTGAAGGGCCTCCCTCTCAAGAGTGCTGTCCAATCCGTCCCCCCCGTGACTCCGATGGTGTAGTTTCTTGAGAATCAGCTTTCTCGCGAAGAGATGCAAGTCCTTCACTGCAGTGAATAGGTTGAAACAATTAGTCGGAACAAAATTTAACCCCCTAGAAAGCACTTCAAGTTGGTATGATGTTAATTTATGATCAGAGAGGTTAATTACCTCTAAGGCATTTGACTTCTTAGCTGGTTTCCCTTTTGTCTGGTTTTTTACAGGGGGATTTAAACGATTCCTACCCCTTGTATTAATGGTGTAGGTCTCTGAAGTACCGGCCAAGTTAGCTGTTTCTCCTGTAGATTCAATATCAGAAATTCCTGATTGCAGAGAGGTTGAACGGGAGCGGGATGCAGACCCAGACCTAAATGGAGGCCTGGATCTACCGCCCGCTGACTTCCATCGGTACATCCTATTATTGTTAAAATCGCCCAGGTCTCTCTGCAATTTTTTGAACTTTAAATCCCTGACCTCCTTATCCCATTTTTCGACCAGCTGCTTCAACTCATCCTCAAGTGCAGAGAAGGACTCATGAGGTAGTTCGCGGGAAATTGAAGCCTGAAGTTCCTCCATCTCTTGTTCGTACTCCTTTAAAGATTGAATGTTGGATTTGATTAGGAGTTTCATATAGCCACGGGAGCACGTGCCGGACAGCATCTCCCATTCTTTTTTGAATTCCAGATCTTCTACCCCATAGGAGGGGAAGACCTGGATTCTTAATCCCCTGGGGATAAGGTCTTTTTCTAGATATTTCTCTAAAAATGATTTGTTCCACCACATGCGGGTCCTTTTCCTAAGAATACCCTTATATTTAAAAATCCTCAGCCTCAGCCTCCCTCCAGTCTCAGCCTCAGCCTCCCTCCAGCCTCCCCCCAGTCTCTGCCTCTGCCTCCCTCCAGCCTCCCCCCAGTCTCAGCCTCTGCCTCCCTCCAGTCTCTGCCTCTGCCTCCCTCCAGCCTCCCCCCAGTCTCTGCCTCTGCCTCCCTCCAGCCTCCCCCCAGTCTCAGCCTCTGCCTCCCTCCAGCCTCCCCCCAGTCTCTGCCTCTGCCTCCCTCCAGCCTCCCCCAGTCTCTGCCTCTGCCTCCCTCCAGCCTCCCCCCAGTCTCTGCCTCTGCCTCCCTCCAGCCTCCCCCCAGTCTCTGCCTCTGCCTCCCTCCAGCCTCCCCCCAGTCTCAGCCTCTGCCTCTCTCCAGCCTCCCCCCAGTCTCAGCCTCTGCCTCCCTCCAGCCTCCCCCCAGTCTCTGCCTCTGCCTCCCTCCAGCCTCCCCCCAGTCTCTGCCTCTGCCTCCCTCCAGCCTCCCCCAGTCTCTGCCTCTGCCTCCCTCCAGCCTCCCCACAGTCTCAGCCTCTGCCTCCCTCCAGCCTCCCCCCAGTCTCTGCCTCTGCCTCTCTCCAGCCTCCCCCCAGTCTCTGCCTCTGCCTCCCTCCAGCCTCCCCCCAGTCTCTGCCTCTCTCCAGCCTCCCCCCAGTCTCTGCCTCTGCCTCTCTCCAGCCTCCCCCCAGTCTCAGCCTCTGCCTCTCTCCAGCCTCCCCCCAGTCTCAGCCTCTGTCTCCCTCCAGCCTCTTCCCAGTCTCTGCCTCTGCCTCCCTCCAGCCTCCCCCCAGTCTCTGCCTCTGCCTCCCTCCAGCCTCCCCCAGTCTCAGCCTCTGCCTCCCTCCAGCCTCCCCACAGTCTCAGCCTCTGCCTCCCTCCAGTCTCAGCCTCTGCCTCCCTCCAACCTCCCCCCAGTCTCAGCCTCTGCCTCTCTCCAGTCTCAGCCTCTGCCTCCCTCCAGCCTCCCCCCAGTCTCAGCCTCTGCCTCCCTCCAGTCTCAGCCTCTGCCTCCCTCCAGTCTCTGCCTCTGCCTCCCTCCAGTCTCTGCCTCCCTCCAGCCTCCCCCCAGTCTCTGCCTCTGCCTTCCTCCAGCCTCCCCCCAGTCTCAGCCTCTGCCTCCCTCCAGCCTCCCCCCAGTCTCTGCCTCTGCCTCCCTCCAGCCTCCCCCCAGTCTCAGCCTCTACCTCTCTCCAGCCTCCCCCCAGTCTCAGCCTCTGCCTCCCTCCAGCCTCCCCCCAGTCTCTGCCTCTGCCTCCCTCCAGCCTCCCCCAGTCTCAGCCTCTGCCTCCCTCCAGCCTCCCCACAGTCTCAGCCTCTGCCTCCCTCCAGTCTCAGCCTCTGCCTCCCTCCAGCCTCTCCCCAGTCTCAGCCTCTGCCTCCCTCCAGTCTCAGCCTCTGCCTCCCTCCAGCCTCCCCCCAGTCTCAGCCTCTGCCTCCCTCCAGCCTCCCCCCAGTCTCAGCCTCTGCCTCCCTCCAGTATCTGCCTTTGCCGCCCCCCCCCCCCCGCATGCGCAGATCTCCGGTCTGCATTAGAGACACTCCCACGCTCCTTATGAATCCACTTACCTGCTCCAGTGCCCGCCGCCATCTTCCTGGCTCACGTGAGTATCCTCTTCTGACACCGGCTTCCATCACGGCATCCTCCGCGGCGTCCTGCTGTGAGCTCTGCATGTGACGTCCACACAGCAGTGGACGCAGCACAGAGGAAGGAGCTGATTGGCGCGCGCCTGTGACCCCGGAAGTGCAGGCGCCGGCAGTTCCGGGGTCAATCAGCTCCCTGTGCTCGGCGGCCACAAAAAAAAAATGTAAAAAAAAAAAAAAATTTTTTTTTTTTTTTTTTTTTTTTTGCTGCCAGAAGGTGCCGCCCCTCACAATCTGCCGCCCTAGGCACCGGACCACGGGTGCCTAATGGTAAATACGGCCCTGCATAGAGATTCTCCGCATTATTTCTTATCACACTGCACTACTGATGTCACTGAAGCAACAGGTAAAGTAGTTTCAGAGTGCTGTACAGCAAGCAACCACAAGAGGGCAGCATAATAGTCAGTAATCCGAGTCGGCAGGAGGAGGTCTTGGACAGTAGCAAAGGGAAAAATAAATCGAGGTCAGGAGCTGGAAAAAGATCAGAAACTGAAGAGGAGCGGATAAATCAAAGGGGAGAGATGGATTCTGGAGTCAGGAAAGTGAATACAGGTCAGAGGCCAGGAAGTCAGAGAAGCAAAGAAGGAGTAGGACAGACGGATCAGGACGGGTGTAAACAGTAGACAGGAGTGTGTTGTCAGGGACCAGAACGAACAGGGAAGGGTATGGGTCAGAACACGGTAGCAGAGAGGCAGGATAGATCGTGAACACTCACCAGAGCCAGCACACATGCTGCAGGGCAGAACGATCACTGGTGCTCAACCAAAGGTGCAGCGTCAGGATATAGTGCTCAGAGACAGGATCGAGGCAGGGAGTAATTAACCCCTCAGGCCTGGATCATGACAATCCTTTCATTTGTCTTTTGAAGGCGATCAGCCTTCTTGGGGGACTTGAAGGAGTATGTGATGTTGCAAAGATGCAATATTCTTGAAACCACAGACTAGGAACAACCAACTTCTCTTGCTATGACTGATAGGGTCACCCCTTTGGCCTCTATCTGGACAACCTGCTACCAGAGGATTTCAGTCATTTTGGAAGGGCACAGCATGTTAGAAAAGTCAGTGCAACTGGAAAGTTAAGCTGCCAGTTACATAGGGTTTATCAGATAATTAAGAAAATTAGCACCAGTTGCCAGATTAACACCAATAACTTGCAGGTATCTGAAAGTGTTCTCTAATTTTGATCAATGTTCTTTTACATTTATCTCATTTACATTTTATTACGTGCTTTTGAAAAAAAAAGTAAATTTATGAAATAAGCTTAAAATGCTGCGAGTGTCCTCATGTTAAGATATAATCACATAGGATGACACAATGATCACAACATTTAGGAAATTGTGTGTTGATCTCTAATTTTGATCTCCAGTGTATATGTATGTATGCCTGTATGTGTACGTATCTGTGTAGGTGCGTGTCTGTGTGTGTATGGGGCCCACTGAGACTCTTTTGCCCTAGGCTCACAAAAACCTGGAGCCGATCCTGTACTAGAGCACTCTTTTTTGAATATAAATTGATAGTGTGTATTTCGGATGAACCTATTTGAACAGATATTCCGGAACACTCTATTTGATGTGTTCATAACACTTTTTGAATCTGAACTAATAGTAAGTAATCCTGATTCCTGATGAACCTACTTGGGGGAGTTAAGGCCGCTTTACACGCAACGACATCGCTAACGAGATGTCGTTGGGGTCACGGAATTCGTGCGCACAGCCGGCCTCGTTAGTGACGTCGCTGCATGTGTCACGTACGAGCGACCGCTAAAATACTCATCTAATCGGTGATCGTTGACACGCCGTTCTAATCCCAAATATCGTTGCTGCTTTTGGATGCAGGTTGTTCGTCGTTCCTGAGGAAGCACACATCGCTATGTGTGACACCCCAGGAACGACGAACAACACCGTACCCGCGTCCTCCAGCAACGAGGTCAGCGTGTCTGTCATGCGGCTGTTCTCCGCACCTCCGCTTCTATTGGACGCCTGCCGTGTGATGTCGCTGTGTCACCGCACGAACCGCCCCCTTAGAAAAGAGGCTGTTCGCCGGCCACAGTGACGTCGCAGGGAAGGTAAGTCCGTATGACGAGTACTAGCGATATTGTGCGCCACGGGCAGCGATTTGCCCATGATGCACAAACGACGGGGGCGGGTACGCTCGCTAGCGATATCGCTAGCGATATCGTAGCGTGTAAAGTGGCCTTTAGACATACTAGGTGAAAATATAACATACTTTGTGTTTGTGAATATAATACACTGAGTACACAATGTTAATATATGACATACTATATGAATGTGAACTTAATGCATGAATAGCTGTGAACATATAACAAACTATGTGAATACAATGTCTTGACCTTTGAGTGATACCTTGGATTATGGATTGAAGCAAAGTGGATATCTATAATACACGATGTGAATACAACATACCATAAACCTTAACCTGAATATTTATTGTATCCAGACATACAGTGGGAAAATAGGTATTTGATTCTCTGCCAATTTCTCACCCTACAAAGAATGGAAAGGTCTGTAATTTTTATCGTAGGTAACTGCAACTGTGCCAGACAGAATCCAAGAAAAATAATCTAGCCTTTTCTCCTGTACCAGTCTGTGCCTTATATTGTTTATTTTTATTGTACTTTTTTTTATTCTGTATACCCCTTTTTCACATGTAAAGTGCCATAGAATAAATCTCTGTATAATAATAATTAATAATAATAATAATAATAAAAATAACAAAAAAATACAAATTGGCCAATAATTATACACATGATGTATATAAAAAAAACACCAAAAAAGGGGGAAAGAATAGTAAATATATAGTAAATAGCCAAATAGTAAAATGTAAATTTTTATAGTAAATCATTAAAATATAAATAAATAGGGAAGAGACTCCAGACACATAGTACTTAAAAACAAAAAAAGGAACACTGGAGGACACCTGACATATAATAAATAGGTGAAAATCTTTTATATATCATAAAAATACATAACAAGGGATATACAGTGGGTACGGAAAGTATTCAGACCCCTTTAAATTTTTTACTCTTTGTTTCATTGCAGACATTTGGTAAATTCAAAAAAGTTAATTTTTTTTCTCATTAATGTACAGTCTGCACCCCATCTTGACAAAAAAACCCCAGAAATATAGAAATTTTTGCAAATTTTTTAAAGAAGAAAAACTGAAATATCACATTGTCATAAGTATTCAGACCCTTTGCTTAGACACTCATATTTAAGTCACATGCTGCCCATTTCCTTGTGATCCTCCTTGAAATGGTTCTATTCCTTCATTGGAGTCCAGCTGTGTTTAATTAGACTGATAGGACTTGATTTGGAAAGGCGCACACCTGTCTACATAAGACCTCACAGCTCACAGTGTATGTCACACCAAATGAGAAGCATGAAGTCAAAGGAACTGCCCAAGGAGTTCAGAGATAGAATTGTGGCAAGGCATAGATCTGGCCAAGGTTACAAAAGAATTTCTGCAGTACTCAAGGTCCCTAAGAGCACAGTGGTCTCCATAATCTTTAAATAGAAGAAGTTTGGGACCACCAGAACTCTTTCTAGACCTGGCCGTCCATCCAAACTGAGCAATCATGGGAGATTAGTTTGGGTGAGAGAGGTAAAGAAGAACCCCAAGATTACTGTGGCTGAGCTCCAGAGATACAGTAGGGAGATGGGAGAAAGTTGCACAGTCAACTATCACTGCAAATCTCCACCAGTTGGGCCTTTATAGCAGAGTGGCCTGACAGAAGCCTCTTCTCAGTGCAAAACATATAAAAACCTGCATAGAGTTTCCAAAAAAACACATAAAGGACTCTCAGACTATGAGAAATAAGATTCTCTGGTCTGATGAGACAAAGATAGAACTTTTTTGGTGATAATTCTAAGCGGTATGTTTGGAGAAAACCAGGTACCTCATCACAGGGAAACATGGTGGTGGCAGCATCATGCCAGGGGGGTATTTTTCAGCTACAGGGACAGGACAACTGGTTACAATTGAAGGAACGATGAATGTGGCCAAGTACAGAGATATCCTGGAAGAAAACCTCTTCCAGAGTGCTCTTGACCTCACACTTGGCCAAAGGTTCACCTTCCAACAAGACACTGACCCTAAGCACACAGCTAAAATAACAAAGGAGTGACTTCAGAACAACTCTGTGACCATTCTTAACTGGCCCAGCAAGAGCCATGACCTAAACCCAATTGAGCATCTCTGGAGAGACCTGAAAATGGCTGTCCACCAAAGTTCACCATCCATCCTGATGGAACTGGAGAGGATCTGCAAGGAAGAATGGCTGAGGATCCCCAAATCCAGGTGTGAAAAACTTGTTGCATCATTCCCAAGAAGACTCATGGCTGTACTAGCTCAAAAGGGGTGCTTCTAGTCAATACTGAGCAAAAGGTCTGAATGCTTTTGACAATGTGATATTTCAGTTTTTATTTTTTTATAAAATTTGCAAAATTTCTACATTTCTGTTTTTTCCTGTCAAGATGGGGGATGGGGTGCAGAGTGTACATTATTGAGAAAAAAAAATAACTTTTTTTGAATGTACTAAATGTCTGCAATGAAACATTTAAATTTAAAGGGCTCTGAATACTTTCTGTACCCACTGTATATATATGGTCAATATATACAAAACACTATATATATATATACATATATATATATTTATTATATATATATATATATATATATACAGTATACAGTATATATATATATATATATATATATATATATGATCACACCTCGTATAATCAATTTATAGAGAAAATATATGTATAAACAATGCAAAACACATCTATATGTAGAGAGGATATTATAATCAGACTATCCCCTTAAAGTGATATTTATGAGACATATGCTCATTGACCAAAGAGAAATATATATACAGTATATATATATATATATATATATATGCCATATACCAAAAAAAACCCCATAGAATCAAAGTACATGACCTCAAAAAATATATACAGTCACAGGGTCCAATGCCACTCTCAGCGCGCGTTTCGCACCGAAATGCTTCGTCTTGGAGACCAGACATGATGTATATAATAGTAAAAAAATGTGCTGTATATGCAGAATATGCAATCATTAATTGTAGTCCTTTAACCCCTTCACCACCCAGCGATTTTCTTTTTTTTGTTTTTACCTCCCTTCCTTCCAAGAGCCATGTTTTTTATTATCTTTTTGGTCAATGTAGCCACATGAGGGCATGTTTTTGGCAGTATGGTGACAATGTATGGATGCAACTTGAGTAACTGAGTATAATGGAAGTCAATGAGGAAGCATTTTTCTGGGAAATCTTCCGGAAAAATTCTTGAGACGCCCATTGACTTTCATTATACACTGATCACTTATCACTACTGAGCATCCAAGCATGCTAGTGCTCGCTCATCACTACTGAGCACTTGAGCATGGTAGTACTCGCTCATCAGTACTGAGCACCCAAGGATGGTAGTTGTCGCTCATCACTACTGAGCATTTGAGCATGGTAGTACTCGCTCATCAGTACTGAGCATCCAAACAGGGTAGTGCTTGCTCATCACTACTGAGTATCTAAGCATGGTAGCGCTTGCTCATCAGTATTGAGCATCCGAGCATGGTAGTGCTCGCTCATCACTACTGAGCATCCGAGCATGGTAGTGCTTGCTCATCACTACTGAGCACCCAGCATGGTAGTGCTCGCTCATCACTACTGAGTATCTAAGCATGGTAGCGCTCGCTCATCAGTATTGAGCATCCGAGCATGGTAGTGCTCGCTCATCACTACTGAGCATCTGAGCATGGTAGCACTCGCTCATCACTACTGACCACCTAAGAATGTTAGTGCTTGCTCATCACTAGTAGTAATATACTTCTGACGTATTGTCACCATACCCAATGAGATCTGTTATCCTGCTGCTGCCTTTATCATAGGCACCCTGTATTCTTATCCTAACAAAATGGCTGCAAGAGTGGATGGAGAGTGCTGTTGACAGTCTGTAACTGGACACTGATGATAGATATAGACAGCAACACCATAACAGTGCACATTGGGTTAGTGACTATACATATGAAGTACCATGTATAGCCACATTTTAAGTGGTTATCTGTGGCGTACTGTATATACTGGTAAACTATCCATGGTCATCTCCATACGTTACTGATATTCTTCCACGGCTGAAGCAGATATCAGTTGATCGTCGGGGGTGCATGGTCAGAGAATTCCTCTGATTCCATAATGATGACTTATACTACTGATACCATGGATAGGTCATCATAATGTAAGTAATATCCAACCCCTTTAGTACAGCTATAAAGCCCATTTACACAGTACTTTTTGTTTGTATTTATTTTTTTATAATGTAGTGTTATGCTTCTCGCAGGATGAGTTGTAGTTTTCGGAGGCACTATTTTAGGCTACATATAATTATTAGCCTTTATTATTTTTATGTGTAAGAGAGATGCAGAAAAACAGGAATTTTGCTAATAATTTTGTGTGGAATTCCCCTTGTGGATTAACTGTGCTAATTTTATGGCTTATGTAATTACGGACCTGGCAATACCAATGTGTATTTTGGACGTTTATGTATTTTTTTTAATACTTTTAATTATTTTTAAACTCTCCTTTTTACTTGTTATTTTAGTTCCACTTGGAAAGTTGAAATTATTATTCTTGTGACTAGTGGTGAGCGAAACTTTAATGTGGCTTATTATGCTCTGAGGTCTGGATTAAATATTGAGAGCTATATTCAGCTCTTAGAGATATATGCAAACCACATCCAGTCCCCCCACCATAGTGGGCTCCTCATTACCAGTATAATGACAATCAAAGCTTCACTACAGAAAGTACACCCCTCTTGCAGAGAGTATATGTACATCCATGTGTTCTCACTTTAGTCCATTTGATATTCCCACATCAAGCACGCTCACCACAATATGGTACCCAAATTCAAGTACCCCTCTAACTGTCAATATCTTCTCTCCAGCTCTCTGTTGTTGTATGTTCGCCACTCTGTATAGGGAGGCTGGATGTAACGCCCATGCCAGTGTCCTCACATGCTCCTGCTCCCCTTCCCCATTTAGGAGATCGGCGTTCTCACCTGTCTGGGCGTCCTGCTGCTGGGGTCCCATACCCATCTCATGCTGCGGCCTCCTGGAGTGTCTATGCACCTTGCAGAGCTCCAGTCTTTGCCCATAGGGCATGCCTGTGGCCACGCGCCTTTTCTTGAAGGGCCAGCACCCTCCTAACCCGCAAGTGCTCCCAGGTCAGCTGGGATGCTGTAGGTATTTAAGGCACCCTAACCCTATGCTAAGTGCCTGGGCAATGAGTTTAGTCATTGCTAGTTGTCAGGTCCTCTAGCCCTGTGCTGCTGTTGCTGTTCCGCTGTGCTTGAAATACTGCTTGTACCTGTCTGTATTGCAGAGTGCCACTCCCACTACCTGCTACTGTTGCAAGCCACCACATCAACCGCCTTCCACGATACCTGTCGACACAAGATATTGTCTCCAGCTGCTGCCATCCATCCATCCTTCCAGCCTGGACGTTACCTCTACACCAGCTGCTGCCATCTATCCATCCACCCGTCCAGCCATCCATCCCAGATAGAACCTCTCTACCAGCTGCTGCTGCAACTCTATACCAGAGACTGTCGCTTCCATACCCCTGGGGCCAGCTGATGCAACACCAGCCTTCCTGGATTCTATCTGCAGCATAACTCCTCCCCCATCAGGAGCTCTGCAGAAAACCAGGATCGGGTCCATAGTCAAGCCCCTTTGTGTTTTCTGTGTGTTGCGGCCCAGTGGGTCCACTAAAATTCCTGCATGCCTGGCGAGCCTAACACTGAGCAAAGTAAACATGAGTTCTTTGCAAATTTGGAGGAGTAAATCAGGCATACGTAACCAGCATCTCCCATACATGAGGTGATGAAACAGTTTCCAGCAACCACACTGCTATAAAACACTGTTCCATACAGTAGAAGATGGAAGGCTTTAATAATCTTCACACAGGGGTTTCAGAATAACATACATGACACTCTGTTCACATAATATCTTCTCTCCTTATACAGAGGCTTTCTCCTCACACAGTGGATGTACACAGAGCAAAAGACTGTACCTTATCATGCAGCGAGGTCAGGGGGAGGGGTGAAATCTGTACTTGGTCACTTCTCTCCACTATACTTCTGCTGCACAGAGTTTGATCTTGAACTGTGCTGGCTATTCTCCATGCCTGACAGTCTCTTTCCTGGACTAGCTGGCCTTTGTATCTTAACTATTCTTAGGATACATACACTACACTTTTCTGAGCACTGCTCCTTCTTTGCTGAGAGACAAAAATATGTCTTTCCTTTTGCAGAAAGGCAAACACACAGTCCCTGCTTTTCGACATACTCTGGGTCACTGCTGGATACTTCCTTTGTCCTGCTGCAGGCTTAACTTCCCAGTTGCTGGATGATTTTAGATCATCTGTGCAGTTCCTACTTGTCACACTATATTTATCTCCTCCTCGACCTCCTGAATATTCACATCCAAATCTGCTTTTCTGTGCTTGCCTGCACACATAACTCACCGTCTGGAGACCTGCTTTTCATAGCTGTTGGCTAGATATGGTGCTAATGCACCAAGCTGTCAGACAGCCGCGAGCCACACATCATTGTCCAATAAGCCACATGTGACTCTTGAGCCATAGGTTGGAGAACCCTACTCTAGCGCATGATAAAAGTAGGTTAAAAAAAAAAGGGGACCAGCTTGGGCCACATGGGCACTGCTCTCCTTCGCCAAGGAGACTTCTTGTGAGGATGTGGCTTTGGGACACTTATTTGCTGCTTTGGGCCAGTGTCCATCACCCAAGCTAGTAGTCGTCGACAACATTTGTTAATGAGATGCGCAACACCAGAGTTCGCTTGGCGAGTCTTGTTTACTTTATTTCTTCAGACCGTTATGACAGACATTGCTTTCCTTTCGCTCTCTGTGGGGTACTATTCTTCATTCTGTGCACCTCTATGTCAAACCTCATCCTCAATACTCCGGGGTCTGTGCCTCCTTCCCTCTTATACCGCCCACTTTTGTCCGTTCTGGGCCCCGGTGGCTTCTCTTGAAGGATGACTCTCTAAGCCCGCTGGGATGGGTCGTAGGCTCTGGATCTCCAGAGGTTACCTCAGGGTTCCTTGACTGGCACTAGCACCGAGGCCTCATCCTCTCACTTTTGAACCCACTTCTAGACTCCCGTTCCTCTGGAGTTCCCTCACCTAGCCATCCACCCTGACACTCCTCCCTTTTTCTACCTTAACAGTATCATAGTTAAAACACACTCTACTGCTGACCTAACCCAACTGCTAGATGGCAGAATTTAGCAACCTAGTATACAATCCTAACTCTACTACATAGGGAACCTGTTCTTCTCTAAATACTACTTAAATACTAACACATACATTTATGTTACTCAACAGTATGAGTATATAAGACACAGCATATTTATATCATGGGGAACTGCCCCCTACTACACACTGATGAACCTGATTTTTTGGGGGATAAAAGTCAAAAGAAATTTGAATTGTCTCAAATCGCTTAGCTCATCCCTCCTTCTAATGCCTTAGATGATTGCCACATTAAACTATTGGGATCAGAGTTATCGCTAATCATGGTAGTTGCAGGAGTAAGCCAGCTCCGATGCTGTGCTGATTTCTTGGGTGCAATGACACCAAAATATAAGCGCTTGTAGTAAAGAGTAATGTGTCTGGCATGTCAGTGTAAGGAGGCTTATAAGTCATACAATGCTCCTCTGGGAAATTGAATATGCAGAGGAAATATGCATATTTAGTGGAGTATTAACAGGCAACCGCTTACGATATACATTTTCGGCATGGTTCATTTAGCAGTTACAATAGTTAAGGAAGAAATATTTTTTTCATTAGCATGGTGTTTGTCCATGTAGGAAAGTTACATAGAAAAATGTGTCTAGAGAGTGGAGAAGAGCTATAGATGTAGCTATAGGCCCATAGGCATGCACTGCTGACTTTGATCGTATGTTCCCCTGGGAAGGGAATGTGGAAGAAGGTTATTCTATGTATTGGTAGCGGTTTATACTGTAAGACAATAGCATGCCAATTAGCAATCAGCTCAGTGTGGGGTACCCTATTTATACAAAAACTATAAAACTACTTTAACTGTGAAGAATTTGCATCATATAGCAAATAATATACATTGTGGGAAATCTATCAAATGTTATTCATGTTAAAGGAAAATGCATGTATCCAGCTTATTCACATTTTTATTTTAAAGTAGTGGGACTTTGGTATCAAAACTGAAGGGAACATCACTATTGTACGAAATACCAGGATATTGATGCATCCAAAAATGTTATAGTAGTGCCAATAGTTATAAAACTTATAAAACAAAGCATTTTGGCCATACAAGGATACCAGGATATTAATGTATCAAAAAAAGTTTTATTCATGATAATGGTTATAAAACTTATAAAACAGCGCGTTTCGGCCACACAAGGGTACCAGGATATTGATGTATCAAAAAATGTTTTATTAGTGCCAATGGCTATAAAACTTGTACAAGGCCTTCATCAGGTAGAAATGAATAAATAAAGATACTTAGTTTATATACATATATATTTTTTTATGCACATTGTGAGAGAATATAAGACATTTTGTTCCTATAGAAACCATCTTGTCTTATAACTGAATGATGTCATAGGGCTCAGCTAACACTGATGGGCGAGGAAGTTTCACATTGCTACATGCACCACTGTGGCTCTTATTAGTGTATAGGTATTTCTTTGTTTGGGATACTATATAAACTGGTCACATGATGTAATAAAGCAGAAGTCTCCAGTACACCATATTAGCATGTGTGCTGTATTAATTTGCCAAAGCACTTGTAAAACAAATCTTATTAATTTGGAGTTCCAATGGCAGAGAAGGAATATTTCGCTCACAACATGTATGAGCCCATAAATTTGCATAAACAACTGTGTTTTTATTAAGTAATTTACACCTGATGAAGGCCTATTATGGCCGAAACGTGTTGTTTTGTAAGTTTTAGAACCATCATCACGAATAAAACCTTTTTGGATACATCAATATTCTGGTATTTGGGGGCATCTCACAGAATCCTATTTTATCTGCTAAAATAATTTCCATGTAATTGATGTCCCGCCTAATTTACTTTTGTTACATTGAAGCGATCGGTGGTAGGGCCGCGGGTGTGTGTGTATGCTCTATTCCAACAAAATCCCCATACTCAGATTTTACCGGTAGTAACATTTCTTTACTATAAAACATATTTATAACACAATCAACCGAACTATCTGCGCACATGTGTATAGTGGAGTCCCCGGATCTTCACTCCTTCCGGGTGCGCCGCAAGAGAAAAAAAAGAGGAAAAAAAACAGCAAAGAAATGACGGCAACTTTCCCTAACTTTCCCTACAATCACGTACCAGTCTATCCCAGAAGAAGATGCCGCTCCCACGTCGCAGGCCTGGAGTCTCACGATGATGGGTCCCGGTGCAGCGCTGAAGGGATGCAGCTCCTCTGTCTTTTCCTTTGATCTTCTCCCGCTGGTAACGGATTCTAGTCAGTCTTTTAGTCCTGGGGCACACCGGGCAGAAGAAGGGAGGTCACGGCCCCTGCACTTGCACTCAGGGTGCGATGCTCTGCAGTCAAGTTGTCACAGCCCCTGGATATGCACTCCGGGCGCGATGCTCTGCTGTCCGGTTAGATCCTCGGGGAAAACAAAGTCCTGCAGACCGGGGTTGGCAGAAACCACTTCCACAGGGTGATTCCTCCAAGAATCCGGTGGCAAAAGAGCCCTCTGTTCAGGGAGACCACACGCAGCTCTCTGCTGGATGAGCTCCGGGGCTGAACAACCTTCCCGCACTTTTTCTTCCTGATTAGAACACACAAACTGCAGCAGGGGATTTGCCAGCTCTGTGTTTGAGATTGCACAGTCTGACACTGCCCCCTTGTGGGCAAGTGCTGAAGCAATATTCAAATCCATTTCTACATTAATGATGCAGTCTGAATTGTTGATCCCATTACATACCCCCCACTTAAAGGTTGGCCGTCCCTGTCAACTACCGTCGGTTCCCAGGCAGCGATGACTGCAGATGTCACAGGGGTTGGTTGAGAAGTGGGCCATACATACTGGTCCCTGTAAGACCGCCCGGGCGGGATCCCAGCAGTGGTGCGGTCAGTGCATCTCAAGGGTCGGTTGTTCCCCTCCCCGTCACTGCCTTTACGCCCCACTTCAGTCAGCACTCCGGGGGAAGAACTGGGTTGTGTAGGTGGGTCACCGGTCTCAGAGTCGACGTGATCACTATGCTGGGAAACGTCCGTGACATCAGTCGTGTTAGCAGCGTCACCGCCTCCGGGTACTGTGGTAGGGGAGTCAGGCTGGGATCGGCAGGGACGCAACATATTTCGGTACACAGTGTGAATGCTGCGACTGTCTTCACCCTGCACTCGGTATACATGCCCGTTGGGGTAGGGGCGTTCGATTACCCGGTAGACTTCAGTCTCCCACTTGGCTTGAAGTTTCCCTTGTGGCTTCTTGATACGGAGCAGGACTAGCTGTCCCAACTTCAAGGGTTGCTCTTGCACGGGGAGTGGATCAGGATGTATCTGGCCCCGGATTTGTTGGCTCACCAGCCGGTGTACAGTCTCCATCTTCTGTCGGTGAGCATTTAGCCAGGAGGGGTAGTTATGACAGACATCATCTCCAGGGCGGAATAGGTTCAGGTCATGGACCCCTTTTCCGGGACGGCCAAAGAGAAGGGTGAGTGGGTGTAACCAGTCACGGAGTGGACTTGGTTGTTGTAGGCCCATACTAGATCGGGAAGGAATTGGGGCCATTGGTCTTTCTTATCATCGGCCAGGGTGCGGATCAGCTGAAGTAGAGTCCGGTTGAAGAGTTCACATGCACCGTTCCATTGTGGGTGGTAAGGAGTGGTCCTCGACTTCTGAATCCCATACATCCGATGCAGCTCTTCGATGACTCGGCCTTCGAAACAAGCCCCCTGGTCGGAGTGCAACCTCTCCGGACACCCATAGACGTGGATGAACTGTCGACAGATGGCCCGTGCAGCCGATTCAGCCGTCTGGTCTTTGGTAGCAACAGTGACAGCGAATTTTGTGAAGTGATCCACCATGACCAGGCAGTACTGATAGCCACTGCTCGCCGTCCCAATCAGCAGGTAGTCCACCATCAACAGCTCAAGGGGCCTGGATGTTTTAATTGTCTGGACAGGTGCCCGCTGCTCAGGGGACTTGTGTAGTTCACAGGTGCGACAGGTCTGGCAGACGTCTTCAACCAGCTTGCGGAGCCACGGACAATAGATGGACTGTTGAATCCATCGAAAGGTCTTGTCTATTCCGAAGTGTCCATTCCTTTTGTGGGCTTGGGCCACCATCTCACGGGCCAATTGATCAGGCACCACAACTTGTGTGCATTCCTCCAGCATGTGCGACAAGAGAACCTTCCGGTATAGCACTCCTTCTCTCAGAATCAGCCGGTCCCACTGACTGAGCAGGGTCAAGGTCCCGGTAGACAGTCGTGCCCGTATATCGGCGGGAGGCTTCTGCTGCCGCTTCACCTATTGTTTGAGTAGAGCCCATTCAGGGTTCTGATCCTGGAGCCTGCACCACTCCTGGGGTGGCAAGGCGACCCCCACTGGAGTTCCAGCTTCGCCCACAACGAACTGGCGGTAATCCATCATCTGTTGGGCAAGCTTTGCAAAGTCAGGCGTCTCGTCCCCTTCTAATTCTTCATCCCGGTCTCGGTTGAGTAAGGGGTATGACACTCTAGACAGGCTGTCCGCATTTTGATTCTCAGCTCCAGCCCTATATTTGATCTTGTAATTGAACTTGGAGAGCCGAGCCATCCAACGCTGCTCCATGACTCCGAGCTTCGCATTTTCTAAGTGGGCCAACGGGTTGTTATCGGTCAGGACTAGTACTTCAGCCCCCGTGAGGTATCCCGCAAATTTCTCCGCCATAGCCCACGTTAGGGCCAACAGCTCCAGCCGGAACGAGCTATAATTGGTGGGGTTCTTCTCGCCCTCATGTAGGGACCGACTGGCATAGGCTATGACCCGTTCCTTGCCTTCTTGGACCTGTGAAAGTACTGCCCCTAGACCCTGTAGGCTGGCATCGGTGTGTAGTTGGAAGGGCAGGTTGTAGTCCGCATATGCCAGGATGGGGGGAGACGTTAAGGCACCCTTTAGGGCTTGGAAGGACTCTTCCTGGCTGGGTCCCCAGCTGATGGGTCGTCCTCTGGGGCTGTTGGTGGCCCCTCGAAGCAGGTCATGCAAGGGTGCAGCAAGCCGGGCAAAGTTTTTGACGAACCGGCAGTAGTAGCCGGCCAACCCCAGGAAAGCCCTGACCTCCTTGACGTTTGTGGGCTGCGGCCAATCCCGTACGGCGGCTATCTTCTCTGAAGACGGCTGGACACCTTCGGCTGAGATCCGGTGGCCCAGATAATTGATCTCGGGCTGCAGAAGACGGCACTTGTTGGGTTTCAACTTCAGGCCATGTTCTCTCAACTTACTGAACACACGGCCCAGCTGCTGCAGGTGTTCTTCAAATGTGGCCGAATAGACTACAATGTCGTCCAGGTAGATGAGGGTGAAGTCGAAGTTGAAGTCTCCCAAGCAGCGCTCCATCAGCCGCTGGAAAGTCCCCGGCGCGTTGTTCAGACCAAAGGGCATCCGGTCAAACTCGTACAGGCCCATGGGTAGGATGAAAGCAGTCTTCTCTCTATCTTTCTCGTGCATAGGTACCTGCCAATATCCACTGGCCAGATCCAATGAAGAGAAGTATTTGGCTTTCTTCAGGGCTGTCAGTGATTCTTTGATCCTTGGCAAAGGGTATGAGTCCCGGATGGTGCAAGCATTCAAACGGCGGTAGTCCACACAGAATCTCAGGGACCCGTCCTTCTTCTTGACTAACACCACCGATGCAGCCCAGGGGCTCTGGCTTTCTCGTACCACTCCAGCGTGTAGCATGGAATTCAGGAGATTTTTCACTTCTTGGTATTGCTGGGGAGGTATTTGGCGGTACCTTTCACGGATAGGAGCAGTGTCACCTGTGGGGATTTCGTGCTTGATACTGGTGGTGCACCCAAAGTCGGTGTCATGCCGGGCAAAGGACGCCTGATGCTCTTGAAGTAGCTCTTCCACCTGGGACACCTCCCGTTTGGAGTATTGGGATACATCCAACTGACACTTCTCTCGTAGTTCTCGTCCCGCGTTGGTGTCACCCGCGACAGCGGCCATGGCAGAGACCGTCACTGTCCAATCTCCCTCTGTAGACGGTACAAACTGGAGGGGGCTCATATGGTTCACCTCTTCGGTTAGAGCATAGACTCGGGCGAGCTGTGTCCCGGCTTCTAGGTCAACGCTCACGTTAGCCGTGTTGCCCAGCCTGACAGGAATTCTTCCCTTTTTCACTACTGCTAGAGTTCGAGCGACTAGTGGATTCAGCTTCCCTTCCTTCGGGGTGCGCGGCTCAATCAGCACCTCCACGCCTTCAAGCTGTCTCGTGGTGCTAAGGGGTAGTGAGATAACTGTCTCTTTCCCAGCCGGTAAGGTGATCCTAGTATGGCGGGGTACGGTGATCATGGCCAGCGGCAGTTGTTCTTCTGTCATTCGCTGGAGGTTGCAGGTCCGGACCACTTGCTGAAAGGCACGGCGGGTGGCCCTATGTGCGGTCACTTCTTGCCAGTACTTGGGCCCCTTCTTGGTAAACAACACCAGATTGAGGTCTTTCAAGATGTTCATCCCAATAATCATGGGCGTCTCTGATCCAAAGCCTTCCCTGACCACGATTATCCCTCTCTTCCCGAGATCTTGGCCACAGATTTCGGTGTTCATCCAGGCAACTCCCGTCACCGGAATGGGTAGATTATTGGCTGCTTTGATCTTGATGGCGGTATCAGGGTCATAGGCAACCCGCGGCTTTAGACACTCTTTGTAGAACTGCTCGGAGATGGTGGATACCTGAGACCCAGTATCCATTAACCCTTGTACGGCGATCCCTTCCAGTAATACTTCCAGGGTGGGGCTATTTGATGCAAGTTTGTTCCGTGGCTGGCTCTGTTTTCCTACACCCCTCTCTTTGGCTTCCCCTGCCGAGTGAGCCTCTTTGGCAGGGGCGTCTAGTTTAAAGGCGGCCGCTGTTGTGGGACATGACTTGCTGGTTCTGGTAGATCGGACTGTGGATGAACTTGAAAGTTCTGGGGGCAACGGTTGGCTCTATGGCGGGGATCGCCGCATGTCCAGCATCTTCCCATCGGCCGGCTGGGTTGTTGTCTCGCTTGCCGGCCCGCCTGTTGGTCTAGGGTGAGCTGTAACACCTGTTTCTGCAACTCTGCCACCATCTGCTTCAGTTCTTCCGTGTTGCTGTTCGGAGTCCCGATACCAGATATGGACCTGCAAGCGGCGGTATATGTCTGTGTCTCCACGACAGGTCCCCTTGAACGTTCTATAGTTTCTTGTTTGACCTCAGCGAACGTAAAGGCCGGATTTATCCGGAGTAGATCTTGCAATGAGCGGTTAAGGTACGGGTCTCTCAATCCGGTCACGAACTGATCTCTCAACACCAGGTCACGGGCACCCGTACTAGCTATCTGTTCTTCGTTTCTACAGGCTTGTTCTAGTAGCACTTGAAGGGCATTGGCATATTGAGGAATGTCCTCCGACTCGAGCTGAGTACGCCGGAAGAACATATAGCGCAATGTTCCCGCATAAGTGGTCGGCCCATAGGTGTTCTCCAGCACCCGCACCAAGTCATCCAACGTACGCTGGCCCCTAACCGTCTCCAGCCTGACTGTAGTCCACGCTTCCCCCTCTAATGTTAGCATGGCCATCTCTGCTAAGGTCTTAGGATCAGTGTTATACATTTCCCCCACTATCTTAAGTTGTTCAGTCCATTCAGTTACAGGATAGTTCCGTCCGTCAAACTTTCTCACCTGATTGACAATAGACGGCGGGGGAGCTGTCCGGTTATAAGTTACTACCGGGGGATGATTTTGTTGGTCACACATCCTGCCGACTACGTCACATGAAGCGACCGGTGGTAGGGCCGCGGGTGTGTGTGTATGCTCTATTCCAACAAAATCCCCATACTCAGATTTTACCGGTAGTAACATTTCTTTACTATAAAACATATTTATAACACAATCAACCGAACTATCTGCGCACATGTGTATAGTGGAGTCCCTGGATCTTCACTCCTTCCGGGTGCGCCGCAAGAGAAAAAAAAGAGGAAAAAAAACAGCAAAGAAATGACGGCAACTTTCCCTAACTTTCCCTACACTCACGTACCAGTCTATCCCAGAAGAAGATGCCGCTCCCACGTTGCAGGCCTGGAGTCTCACGATGATGGGTCCCGGTGCAGCGCTGAAGGGATGCAGCTCCTCGGTCTTTTCCTTTGATCTTCTCCCGCT
This sequence comes from Anomaloglossus baeobatrachus, assembly GCF_048569485.1. Taxonomy (NCBI): domain Eukaryota; kingdom Metazoa; phylum Chordata; class Amphibia; order Anura; family Aromobatidae; genus Anomaloglossus; species Anomaloglossus baeobatrachus. The sequence goes on from NC_134361.1 coordinate 177,059,075, forward strand.
GGTAACAGATTCTAGGCAGTCTTTTAGTCCCGGGGCACACCGGGCAGAAGAAGGGAGGTCACGGCCCCTGCACTTGCACTCAGGGTGCGATTCTCTGCAGTCAAGTTGTCACAGCCCCTGGATATGCACTCTGGGCGCGATGCTCTGCTGTCCGGTTAGATCCTCGGGGAAAACAATGTCCTGCAGACCGAGGTTGGCAGAAACCACTTCCACAGGGTGATTCCTCCAAGAATCCGGTGGCAAAAGAGCCCTCTGTTCAGGGAGACCACACGCAGCTCTCTCCTGGATGAGCTCCGGGGCTGAACAACCTTCCCGCACTTTTTCTTCCTGATTAGAACACACAAACTGCAGCAGGGGATTTCCCAGCTCTGTGTTTGAGATTGCACAGTCTGACGCTGCCCCCTTGTGGGCAAGTGCTGAAGCAATGTTCAAATCCATTTCTACATTAATGATGCAGTCTGAATTGTTGATCCCATTACAACATCATCACAAGCAAGAAGAAAACAGGGTTTTGGCTTTTGGCAACATTAACAAATTCAAAGTGTGCAAGTCATTAGGACAGTCAGACGAAGATCAATAATCTGTCTCTAATGCTCAACAAAATAATGGATTCTCTGGTTTTTTTTTAAATTACTTTAAATACTTCTTATCAATATTTCTTAAAAAAATAAAAAAAATAAATAATAATAAGAAGTAACAGAAGTTTCATCACTTAGATACTGACCTGATTATACAACTACAGATACAAAACCTAATATATTGTGGATGCGATTTATGGTTTGCATATTGTATAATGCTGCCCATTTTGGACCATTATTTTGTCTGAAATTGTCCTATATATTTAGGGAAAAAAAAGAATTCCTATAAACTGCAGTAATAAACATTCACTGGAGGGTTGTGATAAAGATATTACTATTTATGAGGAAGAACGTAATTAGTAATTTAATATTCTACTAATTCTTGTCTGTTGCTTTTTCACAGCAATAACTGCTCTCTGATTATGCCATTCTACATTATCCCAGCACAGGGTAGTCAGGGTGGTATTCAGGTCAATTTCATTAATAGTTAATTATTATGGAGCCAGTAATAGCTACTCTTACAACAAAATGTGATGGAAATGATTCTTCTAAAATTTTCGAAAGCAAAAAAAGAACTTGAATGTTTTTTTTTCCTATGTGTAGGCATTAGAGAGGGAAAATAACATTTTTTAAAAAGTTCAATTGGGGTCATATTCCTGACACCCCCACTAATCAGCTGAATGGAGGCAGTATGACTGATGGTCAGGTTTGCTCAGTCTTATACAGTTGAAACCATACACTATCTAAAACAACACATCCGCATGTTTTTCTCACTATCTGACATGAAATCAGAATAAACTGTTTCCATTTTAGGTCAACTAGGAACTAAAATTATTTATATTTGCCAAATGCCAGAATAATGAGCGGTAGAGAATGTTTTAAGGCATTTTTATTAATTTCTGCAAAGTCAAAAGTTTATATATACTAAGAGTACTGTGCGTTTAAACAATATAGGACAGCCCATATGATGATGTCATGTCTTTGAGAGCTTCTGATTGGTTTATTGACAACATCTGAGTTAAGTAGAGACACACCTGTGGATGTATTTTAATGCACACCTGAAACACACGGCTTCTTTTAGTAGCATCATGAGAAAGTCAAAAGGAATCAGTCAAGCTCTCAGGAACAGAATTGTGAACTTGCACAAATCTGGTTCATTTTTGGGTGCAATTTCCAGATACCTGAAGGTGTCTCTTTCATCTGTACAAACAATTATACATAAGTATAAACAAGATAGGAATGTCCAGCCATCATACCGCTCAGTAAGGAGACCGGTTCTGTGTACCAGAGATAATCGTGCTTTGGTCAGACATGTGCATATCAACTGAAGAACAAAAACAAAAGGCCTTGTGATGAAGCTGGCGGCAGCTGGTAAGATTGTGTCATTATCCACAGTGAAACAAGTACTGTATCAACATGAGCTGAAAGGCCACTCTGCCAGGCAGAGGCCATTACTCCAAAAGAAACATAAAAAAGCCAGATTAATGTTTACAAATGCACGCAGGAACAAAGACCTTAATTTATTGGATACATGTCCTGTACTCTGACAAAACTAAAATTCAACTGTTTGGCCATAATGACCATCATTACATTTGGAGGGAAAAGGGAGAAGCTTTGAAGCCTAAGACCACCATCCCAACTGTGAAACACGAGGGTGGCAGCATCATGTTGTGAGGTTGTTTTGCTGTAGGAGGCACTGGTGCACTTCACAAAATATATGACATCATGAGGAAAGAAGATTATGAGGCAATTCTGAAGCAACATCTCAAGACATCAGACAGGAACTTAAAGCTTAGGTGGAAATGGATCTTCCAAATGGACAATGACCCGAAGCATACTGCCAAACTCATTACAAAGTGGCTTAAGGGATAACAAAATAAGTATTTTGTTGTGGCCATCACAAAGCCCTGATCTCAATCCTATTGAAACTTCCTAACAGATGGGGCGCCAGTGATCCTCTTTGATTGACCATTCGAGTCAGAAGCATCATGGCACAGCTAGCCTCAACTGTGACTCTCCAATGCTGTTGAATAAAGCAGCATCAGAAGGGCTGGGATCATGATAACCTGCTATGGTTAGAATGATTGTCACAATCCCCCTTAAGGTGTGTCTTGGCCTCCATAAAGTATAGTATACTAATGGCTTAGGTTGGAGGAAAGATATCATGGCACAGAACTTTCCTTCATTGCTCCCACTTTGTTCTACTGATTAATGGGTTACCGCAGTAAAATCACTGCTGATTAGACTTTCATCGCATATTCTAGTGATAGCCATCTTTATCCTGTACAATCCCTTTAAGCTATACAAATTGAAGAATGGTCTATACTACTGTGTAATTTCTCAGTCTCAAAGAAAACATTATTCTGTGAGGTGTGACTTGGGCCCATCCAGATTGGAGACTGACAAGTAGCAAGTTCACTGTTACTTTAACCCCTTTGAGCACTCAGACCTATATGTACATAAGTGCCAGGTTACGGGTATAATATTCAGAGCAGGTGCTGACTGTATTACACAGCTGCCTCTAACAGTAGCAACTGGAGCAACCCATTCATGATTTTCCATTTTTGTGCTTTAGCTTTTGTCTCCCACTCTTCAAAGTGTCGATACTTTGAAAGTTGATTCCTCAGCTCAGTATAATTATAGAAAAAAACAAAAATATGACGGGTCCCATTCAGTAAGCTGCTTATGCCGAAATCTGGCGTGAACCCCATAATAGTCTCTGTTTTTTGTGTAATTACGACACTAAAGGTGGCTCTCAATAAGATGTAATGGTGGTGAAACTACTTCTCTTTGTCTAGAAGGCTTAGCAGACAGACCTTCTGTCATACTGGGGCAAGGGAATGCCTAGGGTGGAGAGCAACACAGAGGGAAAACCAGGGAAGATGTTAAGGAAGGCCCTAGTGATAGGGAGAGAAGAAAGGTGTCACCACCTCACACTTACCTGTGACTGATATCTGATCTCCCTAATGTGCCTAGATGGGTCCTTCCCATGCGCCGTCACGGGCTTAGGCCCTCGTTGACCTTGAACTTATTCTGGCTAGCGAGTAGGATAGCGAGACACTAGTCCCACTGCTACAATAAAACAGCACAAGGAAGGTAAGACAAACAGGTGGGGAACGACACAACTAAAAGCATTCCTAGGTTTCTTCAGCAAAATGCTGAACTTGTGATTAAGGCTAAAAATAATCTCAACCAGCAGGGAAAAAGTCCTTAATCCTCTCAGCTTCAAAAGAAAGTAAATGCACTCCAATACAAGATGTAACCTGCAGAGCTGACACACTCATGATACCTTCAGAGTGTTTGGGATAGAGGATTGCATGAATTTTGTTAAAATTACTATAACCTCTTAAGAAGTCATTTACACTTGGGCAGTGCCCTCTCCTTCTCTATATTAATGGCAATCGGTATATAGACCTCTACCCATTCTGAGAAGTTGGATAGGAGTGAAACAACATTGATGAAGCATGTATGACTATATTAAAGGCATTTTCTCAGGACTTTTACATTGGTGGCCTATACTTAATATATGTATCAAAATTAGAATGGCGAGGGTATGACAACCGGCACTCCTACTGTTCAGCTGTTCTTAGTGATGGCCGGAAGTGGTCAATTGCGTAGCTGACCTTCACATCTCCATCAACAGTATAGTGGCTATAGCTGGGTACTGTGAATACGGGGCAGATGTGCAGTTCCTCGTCACTTCTTCTATACAGTTCATCTGAGCAGTCCTCCCTGGAGAGATTAGGAGCTAATGTCCTCTACTCCATCTATCTGCCACATCCCCTATCCAGCAAAGTGTTAACTATTTAGATAGGGGCTCTGTTGCTGGTTCTTGCACAATATGGAGCTCATCAACCCTGCAATGGGCTCGTGGGGGTGCGGGTGGGTTTTCTATGGTAACCTGGTCTATTGAGGACCCCCACCACGGCAATGTTTTATAGTAATAAAACAATAGCAAAAACTGGCCACTTTTGACCTGATGACTGGTCATCTGTCCAAACCATCAGTGCAGTTGTGTGTCAGTAGAGTCTGTCACATTCATTTCCCTTCTCCTGAACAACAAAGACCACACGTGGCTTGACGGCATGTGTATGAAGTGGCTCTGTGGCCACAGACAGATATAAAGGTTCTGTAGCATGGATGCTGAAAATTACAAGTTGGATATCTATTAAAATTAATCGAAAAGACTGCTCATTTTGCCAAAAATATATTTATCATCTCTCATGAATAAACACCATATACCAGTTCTTAATAGAAAAAAAATCAAGAAACTGTGTCCCAGTTGGAAAAATATTAGAAGTACAAGTTTGTTTACTCTCACATTTTGTTAAAGAACCTTAATGTTCTTGTAAAATCGATGCTAACATATGTTCCCCTCTGTAGATGTCTTCATCGGGGGCAGGCTGATAGAGCCGTGGGATCAAGTCTCTCTGACAGTCGGAGGAAACATAAACTGAACAGGCAGCGGCAGCAATGTGGGAGGAAAACAGAAATGGGGCCGTCGCCGATATCCTGGGATGGAGGAGAAACAGCTAGGAGAGAACGGTGATGGCTACAGCTCTTCTTCCAACCGCCCTCTTTACAGCATCTGGTTTTCATCCAACTGTCTTGACGTGGCAGCTGGTGTTTGGACTCCTTAATTTTGCTGTCAGACTCATTGTGGGAAATTAATCATGAGATGTTGATTTCCAGATTATAAAATAGAAGTTTATGGTCTGGATATTTTTCCATTTTCTTATGTAGCTTGGTGGCACTTTATTCACTGTGCACGTGATGCTGAAGCAGATAGCATGGCCAATACCACTGTACGATACAGGTCCTGTCCATCATTGGTACTACTGAGGCTGTAACGTGTGGTATGTTCTGTGCAGCAGCTCAGAAAAAGTAATCGGCTCCCTGCTGTGGCAAATGGAGTAGTAACATACCTAACTTAAAGGGAATCCATCCGCATGATTTTCTTTGCCACACAAACACTGTTTATATATCCTGCCAGTGACGCTTGGGTAGCAGGGACAGTGTGCACCTGAGCTATCTGTCAAGCTAGGGGTCCCTAGGCTAATCCCTGTCCTCAGGATTACCCCTGAAGGTGGAGATGCCTGAGTCTTATACCTTGCTAAGCTCCTGGATACAACTCACCTACATGTTTCCTCTTCCCCCCAAGGGAATAAAGGGTCAGGAGAGTAAGGAAACACACAGATAATCTAGGCATATCAATAGGTATGACAGGGCTCTAAGATCTTCTACAGTTAGAACATGCGCTGCTGCTTAAAGAAATGAACACCTCTGATTAACAGAAATGAGCTCCTTCTCTGTGGTCACAATAGAAATTCTATATTTGGCATGGAGTAAAGCCAGGGGTGGGTAGGTATAGCAGAAGGGAGAAATAATCACAAGCTTCAGCTGAAATGAAGGTGCATGGAATTCTCAGCCAGCAGGGAAAGGGTCCATAACACCTTCAGCATATAAGGAAAAAATACAGTCAAGTGAGCTCTACAGAAGGCCTGCGATTGATTAAACACTGAGACCTCCTAATCCCAGGTGCTCTAAAGGGGACATCAACACACGGCACACTAATGAAATATCTGCATGTAGCTCTTTCAAAGTCTGGCCCATTCATATCTTTAATTAGCTAGTTCATTCCTCCATTTGAATATGCAAATGAGTCTGAAGTGCTTTCAGTATGGGGAAGCATTTCCCAGGCCACTTCTCTCCTCAGCTCTATTCCCCACCTAGCTCTCCTTCTGCTGCGTTACAGAGCTGAGGAGAGCAGTGGCTTTTGAAGTCAGTCCACATATTTAAAGCACTTCTGCCTCATTTGCATATTGGTTTGATTGGTTTGTGGTGCCCCTGAGTCTTCCGTCACCACAGAGGTACTGCACCTCACCCAGAGGTGTGGTATCCCATACCGGTTAAGAATGGGGTCATCTACCGGTTTACAGACAAACCTGCACACACCAATTGGTAGGTCACACAACTGGGTCAGGGTTTAAGACAGGCACTCCATTAATGCTGAGAGTAGCGACCAGTATACCTGGTTATGGGTCCTTAAGTCCCATTCACTGGTCCATGAGGGGGTGGAGCCTACCATCGAAGGGTGTGGGAGGAGTCAGGGAGTGGAAAGGGGAACCAGTAAGTTCAAGTTCAGGCAGTCAGAGAGAAGGAGTAGAGGAGTGAGGAGGTGGGCTGTCAGGAGAGGGACAGCGGAAAGGAAGGACAAAGACAGAAGGAGGTTCCTGGTGGAGATCCTGGGGTCTTGTTAGGCCCAGGTGACACCGATAGAAGGGATTCCAGGGTGCCACGGAAGTATGAACGTCCTGTGGACCTGTTCCACTAGAATACTGGGTGGAGGGATCCGGCTGCAACACAGGGACGGTCCCTAGGTGAAAGAAGAAAGACATTACTTTCAGCGAAACCGACGGCCCGGGAGATTGCTGTAGGCACTCAAGGCCATAACCCGCCACAGATCACCTGCAAGGGAAAGCAATAGAAGACCTAGGTCAGCTACTCTTGGACAGGCTCGGTGGTGGAGGCACAGGACAGCCAAGTGCAGTGTTGCGCTAGTGAGACAGCAAGACAGGACACTTTGAGGGGTGCAGCGGTACTGACCCTTGAACTATCCGGGATCGGCGGAGGTCCCAGACAGCGGATCCTGGCATTCCGTGGGTAACCGGTCAGCTGCAGCACTGAAACTGAACAGTGAGTAAACATATTAACTGCAAGCCCTGTGTCGTCTGCTCTATCCTGCACCACATCATCAAACACCATAGACTTTACCAAGCACCAAAGGTTGCGCCGGGGTACCCGCTCTACCTGTGGAGAGCAAGAAACACCTCAGCTGCCATAACATCAGCCCCGGAGGTCCCTTCCAGCAGCTGCGGCTCCATAGCTGCAAAATACCCCAGGTGGCGTCACGAATCTTATATAAGCTTTATTACCATCTCCCCCATACTGCCATTATAATTGACTCCGTCAGGGTCACGGAGACAGGCCCCACCACCGCTGACTGCCCCGGACTAGTCCGGCCCGACACTAAGTCACCTAAGGCCCTGGGGCGGGCGAGTCAGGTTCATGTGACATTTTCTCTGTAAAGAGGCACAGAATGTCTAGTTAATGGCATGGATGGACTTGTCCTTGCCATAGCTGCATGTGCATATGAAGAGTTTGGAGATTGAAATCATGACATTCTCCTTTTAAACTCCCTAGATGTTGGGAATTGCCAGATATTTTGCTTGGTTTACTCTCTATACTCTGGTGCTATTCATCTGTTGTATTTATCTTGTTTTTGACCTAGCTTGTTACACTACTGATGTCGCCATAATCCCTCCCCTGATCTGACATTAGCCTTGCTTTTTGATTGACCTCTTGGTGTCTGACCCCAGCTAGTTCTCTGATAATGATATTGCCTTTTTATCTGTCCCTGGTTCTGTCCCTTTTGACACTGAACCAGCTAGTTGGACTATCCTTACTTCAGTATTGCTCCACCGGCCAGCATGTACTCTGTGGATGCAACCCAGGGGCCCCACTGTAATTCCAGATCAGTGTAAATAGGGCTTAAAGGGTGAATGCCCAGTTTTTTTGTGATCTCCAAACAGAATGGTTAGAGACAAGTTTGTCTTATGTAGCCTATCTGAACTGACATACTTAGACTGACATTATCCTGGACTTCAGTAGAGCAATATCTCTAAAAAGGCAGTGGTTAATGTTCATTTGACATCAGCAAGTGGTTGCACCATATACTTTCTTTGTCATACTATATAGATTTTATTGAACATGTTATTTGATTGTGAAAGAGCTGTGCCTACTGAATATGAGGAGGAGGCTTCTACAGTTTTGCTTGGCTCCCCTGCCCTCCCTTCTCTCTACAATATCTTCTTGTTAGAATAACAGGGAACCCAATTGACGTACAGGAGGTACTATTGTCGATACTCCACCTTTAGCATATTTGGATGTACCCATGGAGAACTAAGAGCCAATACTGCTCTTCAGTTGTCATGGTGGTTATGAAGAAAGCTGGGGACAGAGGCTTCTAGACTGGCCCCCAGGCTAAGAGACCCTAGCTATCCCTTATCTCAAAGTTACCTCTGAAGGTGAGGATGTCTGAGCTGCCAGCCTGACCCTGCTCCTGACCAGATCTGACCAGGGAAGGGCTGGGATAGGAGTGTGATAAAACCATCAGAGACAGACACACAGTGGAAACCAAAACTCTGTCTCACAGCATGCTCATACACAGGTATAATACAATAAGAGGTAAAGAGGAAAATAAGAGCAGGGATAAAACAACAAGATGACTGGAGAACTCTACAACAACTCCAAGCACCACTGTCGCGCTGCACTAAAGGCCCCGTCACACTAAGCAACATCGCTAGCAACATCGCTGCTAATGAACAACTTTTGTGACGTTGCTAGCGATGTTGCTGTGTGTGACATCCAGCAACAACCTGGCCCCTGCTGTGAGGTCGTTGGTTGTTGCTGAATGTCCTGGGCCATTTTTTAGTTGTTGCTGTCCTGCTGTGAAGCACAGATCGCTGTGTGTGACAGCGAGACAGCAACAACTAAATGTGCAGGCAGCAGGAGCCGGCTTCTGCGGAGGCTGGTAACCAATGTAAACATCGGGTAACCAAGAAGCCCTGTCCTTGGTTACCCGATATTTACCTTCGATACCAGCCTCCTCCACTCTCACTGTCAGTGCCGGCTCCTGCTCTGTGCACATGTAGCTGCAGCACACATCAGGTAATTAACCCGATGTGTGCTGTAACTAGGAGAGCAGGGAGCCAGCGCTAAGCAGTGTGCGCTGCTCCCTGCTCTGTGCACATTTAGCTGCAGCACACATCGGGTTAATTAACCCGATGTGTGCTGTAACTAGGAGAGCAGGGAGCCAGCGCTCAGTGTGCGCTGCTCCCTGCTCTCTGCACGTGTAGCTCCGTGCGGTGGTAACCAAGGTAAATATCGGGTTGGTTACCCGATATTTACCTTAGTTACCAAGCGCAGCATCTTCCACGCGGCGCTGGGGGCTGGTCACTGGTTGCTGGTGAGCTCACCAGCAACTTGTGTAGCGACGCTCCAGCGATCCCTGCCAGGTCAGGTTGCTGGTGGGATCGCTGGAGCGTCGCAGTGTGACATCTCACCAGCAACCTCCTAGCAACTTACCAGCGATCCCTATCGTTGTTGGGATCGCTGGTAAGTTGCTTAGTGTGACGGTACCTTAAGACATTGCCCGGAGTAGTACAGTGGGGTCACCACAAGGTGGCAGCAGAGTAACGACACGCTGTACTAAGACGTGACCCGGAATAGTACAGCAAAGTCACCACAAGGTGGCAGCAGAGTAGTCAGAGTCAGCAACAGGAAGTCAAAATAATGTATGAGAGGTGAACGAACTTAGAGTCAGAAGCAAGCAAAGGGGTCAGGAGCTGAACGGTAATAGAGAAAACCGAAGTGAGAGACAGAGCCAAGTCAGGAACGGGAGCGTAAGTCAAGTACCGTGAAGTTGAAACTACAAAAAAAGTATGACAAGCGGGACGGAGATGAGGGAGAACAGACAGACACAGGTTAGGTGGGACAGGGTGCATGGCAGGACAGATTGGGTCCCTCAACAGAGCCAGCTACGCACACTATGAGATATAGACTATCACTGCTGCTAAGCCAGAGGTGCAGCTCTCAGATATAGTGTCCCAGAAACTAGAATGAGGCAGGGAGAAATTAACACCTGACATGATCAGGCCGGAGCTGGGATATACCACAGCAGCAGACAAAGGCCTGGATCATGACAACCACTCAATATAATCAGTAGCAGGACTGGAACACAACAACACATAGAGCAACACAGCAATAAACTATAGTTGGCATGGGTAAGCAGATTCCACCATCTTAAAAAGGCAGGGAGCAAATGTGATAGGTTTCCAATAACATGTGATCCCAGAGGTAACCCACTGGCTAGCAGAGGTTAACTCTCGTTAGCCTGATCATGAATGAGTCCACAACTGGTCAACGCCAAAGTCAGAAGCACCAGAGAAACCATAGGGTAGAGTGTCAGAATCTGTAATATGAACAGCGTCTGTTGCCACCATGACAATTGGCGAGTTTTGAGCAAAACTCCAAGTGATACCAATTCTGCAATCACAAAGTGACCTCTGTGCTTTAGTCTCTTCCCAGTACACAGTTCAACTCTTTGCTGTGATGTCCTTGCTGTGTACAGACTACAAACATGAGCTCTCCAGCTATTTTGTCCTAATGTCCTCTTTGAACCTTTTCTCTGTGAACTAGCTCTCCAATTCTTCTGCCCTTTTCTTTAGTGTACATCCCCTTGTATATTTTAGATTCAAAGAATTAATAGCTGGAGTTAAAAAACAACAAAAGAAAAAAAAAAGCAAAAACAAAAAAAAAAAAACAACAAATGAAAAATAACAGCAAAAAAAACAAAAGGAACGTTACCACCGACGCATTGATTTTATTATTGTGATAGCTGTTAGGCCGTTAGTCGTTAATTTGTTAAATATACCACCACGGCTAAACAAAATCTGAATATAAATCATTCTACACTCTCTTCTCTGAAGATATAATAGAAACACAATAACTTAACAGAGCGACATATCACAAAGTATTAGACTTTACTAATGATATTTTTTCCTTGTTTTATTAGTGGATGTGGCATGACCATTTACCTACTTCACCTCTTTACTCTTTTTTTGTTTTTAGTGATCTATGTCACACAGTAAAGCAATGTTTTGGGCATGTGTTCCAGTCTTCATCAGGCGAGTAGTGGGTGTGTGACGGGGTCCTTCTCCCATATCACACAATCAACAGAGCAAGAGATGGCTGTACAATCCAAAGAGCATTTATTCCAAGCAAATCAAATGGTCCATACAATAATCCACCATAGGGAGGGTAAAAATAGTAAAGAAAACACAAATATAGTCCAGTAATGGATAAATGTCCAGGTCTCTCTGAGGAGCTGCACCTTCAGCCCAGAGGTTCAATCTTCGTCCTTCTCTCTTCAAGTTCTCAACCAGACTGTCAAATCCCCCAAGTAAGCAGAGAGTTTACAGTAGGTGGATCCCAGGCCCCCTCCCCAGAGGTAGGGACAAGAACACTATAGGGGGTGATTACCTACAGACATTATGTACACACAAGCAATACAAATAATAGACAATGAACGAAGCGTAAAATATGAACCTACAAAGCATGATACACAGTACACCATAACCCACCATCACAGGGTGAAACTGCAGTAAGAGGACCTGTACCACTGAAAAAGCAGTATTCAATAATAATAATAAATAGATAAATAGAATAATAAATAGAATAAAAAGTATTCAATAATAGGATGATAAAAAAAGAGAGGACAGGTACAAAACACTTCGTCCGGGTAACGATAATCTCCTGTTGGTAAAAGACACATACTATTGAATCTACAGCACACTGCCTAATAAGTGACACATGCCTGAAATCAGTGTCTCAGCCCCTACCTCATGCTGCCTCAGATTAAATAGCAAAAACCTGCTGACAGATTCCCTTTAAGGGACACCCACTGCCCTACCACTACACAGAATTTCATACACAATTTTGTATTGGGACACAATGTTTTTGGAACAAAAATAGTTCACAAAGAATGAAAAGGAAGGAACTATTCGAATAAAACATCCAGGATTAAGTGTAAAATAATTTTTTACTCTGAACACAGTAGCCCCCAATATTTTAAGGTTTAAGGTTACTTATTTACTTATTGATTAATTTATCTGTCTATTTATTTTGAAATTTTGGCATTGGTCATGAGTGGCTTGAGGAATGTGACAGTTGTAGCCCATGTCCTGGATACGCCTGTGTGTGGTGGCTCTTGAAGCACTGACTCAAGCAGCAGTCCACTCCTTGTGAATCTCCCCCAAATTTTTGAATGGCTTTTTCTTAACAATCCTATCAAGGCTGCATTTATTCCGGTTGCTTGTGCACCTTTTTCTAACACACTTTTTCCTTCCACTGAACACTCCATTAATATGCTTGGATACAGCACTCTGTGATCAGCCAGCTTCTTTAGCAATGACCTTTTGTGGCTTACCCTCCTTGCTGAGTGTGCCAATGACTGCCTTCTGGACATCTGTCAAGTCAGCAGTCTTCCCCATGATTGTGTAGCCTAGTGAAGCAGACTAAGGGACAATATTAAATGCTTAGGAAGCCTTTGCAGGTGTTTTGTGGTAATTATTTTAATTTTCTGAGATAATGACTTTTGGGTTTTCATTGGCTATAAGCCATAATCATCAACATTAACAGAAATAAACACTTGAAATAGATCACTCTGTGTGTAATGACTATATAATATATAGGAATAGATCCCTCTGTGTGTAATGACTCTACATAATATATAGGAATAGATCCCTCTGTGTGTAATGACTCTATATAATATATAGGAATAGATCCCTCTGTGTGTAATGACTCTAATATATAGGAATAGATCTTTTGGTGTGTAATGACTCTATATAATATATAGGAATAGATCCCTCTGTGTGTAATGACTCTAAATAATATATAGGAATAGATCTTTCGATGTGTAATCACTCTACATAATATATAGGAATAGATCCCTCTGTGTGTAATGACTCTATATAATATATAGGAATAGATCCCTCTGTGTGTAATGACTATATAATATATAGGAATAGATTCTTCTGTGTGTAATGACTCTATATAATATATAGGAATAGATCCCTCTGTGTGTAATGACTATATAATATATAGGAATAGATCCCTCTATGTGTAATGACTCTATATAATATATAGGAATAGATCCCTCTGTGTGTAATGACTCTATATAATATATAGGAATAGATCCCTCTGTGTGTAATGACTCTATATAATGTATAAGAATAGATCCCTCTGTGTGTAATGACTCTATATAATATATAGGAATAGATCCCTCTGTGTGTAATGACTATATAATATATGTGTTTCCCTTTTTGTATTGAATTACTGAAATAAATTAACTTATTAATGATATTCTAATTTATTGAGATGCACTTGTATATACTAGATACTAATATATAGGTACTATATATCTTATGATCTGCTTCTCTCTCCTCTTGGAGTGATAATTTACTCTCACAATTCTCAATTCACAGTTACAATCTGTAGTCAGTGAGTACAGACTATTCCCATTAATCAAATAGAAGATGACAGTTAGTTCTCATAAAGTTATATGGAGAACTGGAACTGTCGTTTCAGGAGAACTTGCAGCAGAATGTCTGTGGATGCCGCTAGTTCCTCCTACTTCCATAGAATTTTAAAAGCACCAACTGTCATCTCCTGTTTCAGTAATGGGAAAATCTGATTTCAATGAACACAAATTTTACTCATGAATAGAGAATTTTAAGAATCCAAGGGGTGAAAGAAGCAGATTTTTCTGATAAGATATATGACAAAGTTGCTCATTTTCATGGGTACTGTTGGTTTATAAAATAAAAATTAAAACAACGGTTGCACTTTAAGAAGGGATTGAAAACCGTTACAAGCAAACTCTAATCCCATGCCCATTTTTTAGCAGGGTGCATAACGGAAATTCTCTTGCGTCTGCAATGCTTTTCACTAAATTAAGTCCTTGAAATTTCTTCTAATAAATCATTTTCCACTTCCAAAGGCGAAAGTTTATTCCTTTTTGTGACATAGACGCCCAAGGTAACAATGAATCTAAGTGTTCACTTGGGTTTGATTATTTAATTAGACAAAGTACCTCTGTATACGCTTCCTATACATATAATTCATTATCGTGACCTAAATGTTTTTCTAACCCTTTCTTCACAATAACTATAAAAACTTATATAAGTACAAAAACGTACACATTTGTGTTAGTCTTTTGGCCATGTTTCTATTTAAGGGGGGCAAATTTTGAAGACTCCGTGAAAAATCCCGGTAAACTCCTGGTTACCATTGAGTCTACAGACCTGAAATGGAGTATATTGCACACTGCTCTTCAAACAAATGGTCTACCATGTAAGACATGGACACCACAAGTCCACTAAAGTAAGAGCTGTCTCTATGATGTCCATATAGCATATAGATATAGATCAAGGTACTTTACAAACCAGCGACATAGTTAAAGGGAATCTGTCAGCAGGTTTTTGCTACGTCATCTGACAGCAGCATGATGTAGGCAAAGAGATCCTGAATCCAATCATGTATCACTTAGATTACTGGGTGCAGCTGTTCCGACACAATTGGAATCTTTAGATTTAGCCATGTAGCAGAGCTGAGAGAGCTGCCCCCGCCAACACTTTGCTCTCTATAGAGATTGTTCATTGATAGTGAAGTGTCAATCAGAGGAGGGGCGTGCCGGACTGCCATGTGCATGAAATTGTAGTCCAATCAATTATAAGTCCTACTTGTGTCCTGCTGCTTAAACAAACATAGCAAACAAACAACAGATCGGACCTTGACAAGACAGGCATCCCTGAATTCTGTGTTTTAACCCTTACAGCAAGTTGTCTTCAGCTTACATATCAAAAATCTGATTCCCTTTAAAGAGGTGGTCAGAGACTAATAATGATTTTCATCTTAAGTGCATATCAATTTATTGTAATATTATAATCTCTTTCCTAATATACTGAAATTAAAAAATACCTGTCCCCCCCTCTATACTATTACAGGTTTTTTTCCCTATTTCCATTTTGATGACATTCCATTTGACAGTTTTGAAAAAGGGATAGATAGTAACTCCTAATCATTTATATACTGTACTAACCTTTAAGGTCCTAAGGTAGACATATCTGTATTATGTCATTTGTGTTTTGGGTGTTTTTCTAAATAAATGTTATTTAAGACTTGGGGTAGAAAATTTGTTGTATACTTGACATTCCATTTGAGCATCCCTGTGCATTGTGGGCTACTCAAACTAAGCGTCATCAGGGGGCAGAGGCTGCAGCCTCTGTCACCACCCTGAAATGAAGCATTATCAATGATAACCTTTTCAGTGGCTGAGCTGGTCCCTGCACTACTGAGCATTTGTCAGTTGACAATTCTAACATATGATCAGTATTAGGGTATGCTCACACGAGCGTATGAATCAGACGAGTGTAATGCAAGAAAATCTTGCATTGCATGCTGACTAATGTAAGTAAATGAGGCAGAGCAGTCGGTCAGCTTTATTCTCATCCAGATTCTGGATGAGAGAAAAGTTGCAACATGCTGTGATTTTCTTCTGAAATCGTCCGAGACTCGCCAATACAAGTCAATGGGTGCGAGAAAAAAACGGACGCCACACGGACGGTACACGGACCATCCTAGTGACATCCATTTTTTATTGATACATTACTATCATGTAGCACAGAACACTGTAAATGGTGCTCTAAATGACTGTAAAGGACTAATAGCTGCTGAGAAAAAAACGGATTGCACACTGAGAGCACACTAACAGCACACTGAGAACACATGGCTGACAAGTGAGAAAACATTGTCCTACTCTCCTGGATGAGAATGGGACCGTTTTTTATATTTTCATGTGAGTCCAGCCTTATATTGTAACTGTGCACTATTCTTCTCAGTGCACAGTGACAGTGCACTCCCTCACCGTCTCTAATTAGAAGTGACGAGCCGACAACAGAGCGCATTGCAGCAGTAACTGTGAAAAACAGGCCCCCACATAGCTATGTTGTCAGAAAACCAAACACATTATAGGAGTGGAAAAAAACAAACGCAAAAATTGTTCTTACCTCCATTCAAAGTACAACATGCCCAAAAAATGATGTCAGGTGTGTATTTTAAAGGGAAAGAATGGTATGAGGTTAAGGCCTCAATCAGACATCGTTGATTCATGATTGGGTATTTTTGTGGACTAAGCATTTGTGTGGCGCCCTGGACAAGCCAGGTCGTCACAGCACAACACCTACACACCCCACACTCCCGGTCAGGCACACCAAAGTCAGACAAAAACCCTTGTTGCCTTCCTCCAGGGGCTGATGTCCACACCAGGGGGTGGGCCAGGTGGTTGGCCCCGCCCACCAAGGAGTTCACAGTCCTGGAGGCGGAAAAAGTAGGGCAGATTAGTGTTGGAGGTGAAAGTGGAAGGAGGGAAGTGGCAGAAGAGAAGCCTGAAGTTGGTCCGGGTGTGTGGCCCGGACGGATTAGCAAGGTTGGCAGACGGTAGTGACCGTCTGCAGGAGTGGCCTAGTGGAGCAAACCGTAAGGACCGTGGACGGGCGGTGGCCCGGCGGTACTGGACCGGTACGCAAAGAGATGCCAGCACCATCCGGCAGGGGCTTACGGACCCCGGCAAGGCTAGGAGTCGCCGTGAATTTGCCAAATCCATTAGCGAAGGGAACCTCCTGGGTTTCCCAGCAGCCAAGTCCTGTCAGAAGGCAACAGTCCAACCAAGAGAGGGAAACACAGTCACCGCCATGGCTAAAGTTCCCAGGGCCAGAGCCTGCGGGCAAAAGGGGCTCCTTCAGCACCCATCCAAGCTGGAGAGCGGGTTACCGGTGGGAACCCATTGGAACCGTACACGTTACACAGGTGCAGGGAAAGGCAGTCACCATCAACCTGCCGGGAGGAGAAACACCGCAGCCGTCTGTGGGACCCGTCCATCCAGCTGTGTGTTTTACCAAGAACTGTGTCCTCATCATTGGCTGAGTGAGTACCACCGTGCCGTGCGGCACAGCGCTGCCCCCGCGACCCTGCACCTCGCCAGGCCCCGTAACCCGCCTGCCATCCATCCCTACCCCATCACCGGGCCCCGGGACAACCAACCCCCTACCCACGGAGGGGAGAACTAACATCCAGGCTGCTCCCAGTCATCGCTCCCGGGATCCCCGTCCAGAGCAGCGGTGGTGTCACCAATATCACCACAACCGTGGGTGGCGTCACGGACAATAACCAAATCCCCACCATCCAATCCCCACCCTTTTCACTCACGGGCGAGGAGCGCCGCTCGAGTCCCCGGGATCCGGCCCACCGCTCGAGCCACCACCAAGCAGCAGCAGCCGCAGCAGCAGCGGCCGGACCCGAGCAGTGGGAGAGCGCAGCGTCCCCTCCTCCGCCCGCGACAACTTGGCGTCACGAACAGGATCTTACCGCTCTGCCGTCTGGTAGAGGTGCGCCTTGTTACCGCCGGAGGTGTCCGGCCGAAAAATTGGAGAAGCCGCCATCTTGGGCGCGAAAAATTCCCGCTCGAGCGTCTCCTCGAGTAGTGGAGGCGCGAAGGCTGAAACCCCGCCCCTGTAGAGGAGGAGCCGGAAAGAGACTAAGGGGGACGGAAACAAGATGTCTGCGCCCGACGGAGCCGCTGGAGGAGCGGCGGACGCAGTCGTGGGAGCACACGTAGATGGGAATGGGCCTGCCCAGGTCCCGGCCGCGCTGGCGGGGGGCGCCGCGGCCCCGACTCTCGCTCAGGTGATGCCGTTCTCTTTGCCCTATGTGCCCGGAGCTGCCTGGCTACCGCAGTACGATGGGAAACCTGATGCCTTGCAGGTTTTCTGAAAAAAACTTAGTCCGCTACTAGAACTGTACCCCCTGACTGATGAGCAACGTGCAGCGCTAGTGCTGGGGCAGCTATCCGGCGTAGCTGAGCAAGAGGCGGAGACCTGGGCCGAGGGGGACTGGTCCTCTGTAGCCACCATCTTTGAGAAGCTGCAGACTGCCTTTGAGACCCGTACCGAGGCAGAGTTGCGGTGCAGTTCTATCAATGCCGGCAACGGCCCGCAGATAGCATTCAGGACTATGCCTTGCGCCTGCAAACCGCACTCCACACACTGAAGCGGGTGGACACCATCAACAGTGCGGACAGTAACAAAATGCTAAGTGAGTAGTTTGTGCAGGGGATGAGGTCCTCAGAAGACTGCAAACAACTTCGGCTGTGGGCCCTAGAACACCCTGATGTGGACTTTGCCGTATTAAAGGAACGGGCCATCAAAGCTCTGCAACCCCCCGCATCTGAAGCCCCTGAGCCAGCCCCGTGGCCGGTTAAAACTGCTCCCGTCATGGTGGCCCCTACCCCGCCAGCACCTCCAGTGCCTGCAGCCCCAAGCGGAACGATGGAAGAACTCGCTGCTCAAGTTCGCCGCATGGATGGGCACCTCGCTAAGATCCTCGCCGCACTCCAGCCTCCGACCAGATCCCAGGCCCCGGTGAAGATGCAGCTCGCCGACAGCCCTGAGGACGTCGCCTGGATGCAGCGAAGAAGGGCCAATGACTCACGGTATGGACCCCCTATCTGTTACAGGTGCAGCAAACCCGGCCACTACTCCCGACGGTGTCCGTTAAACGAGCAACCCCTGGGGCCATGGGCCAATCCTCAGGAGTAGAACCCCATGGCTCCCCTGACTGGCGGGACCGGTACATCGGGACCCGGCCCATCATCCCCGTGGCTGTGGACGGCATACCGGTGATGGCTCTCCTGGACACTGGATCACAGGTAACCACCATACCATACACACTGTATCAACGGTATTGGGGAAAAGGCGAACTGGCTCCCCCAGATGCCAGTATGACACTGATTGCTGCTGATGGACTCCCATTGACCCAAGTGGGGTACAAGCAAGTGGCCATGACTGTGGGACGAGCTGAACTGCAACACCAGGGTATGACTGTGATAATGAATGAACCCAGTGATCATAACCCGAAGGTAGTGCTAGGGACTAACGTGATGGAGCACTGTATGAGTGATGTGCTGTCCCTACTGCAGCAGCTGGCCGCTATGGCGGCGGGGAGCCGACAGAGAGCTGTGCAGCGTGAGATCCGAGCCCTGATGTACCGCCAACATGTGAACTCGACAGGAGGATAGATTGGTGGGGTAAGAGTGATGGATGTTGCCCCTTTGATTGTGCCTCCCAGGAGCGACATGATGATTTGGTGTAGGGCAGCAGTAGGGCCCCAGGGGCATGACTACCCCGCCATGATAGAGCCCATGCCCTCTGAACACTGGCCCACAGTAATGGCCGCCCGAGGGGTGGTAGATGTAAAGAAGGGGAGAGTGCTTGTAAGGGTGCTGAACTGCGGGGAGGAAGAAGTCAGGCTTCCCCGGTATGCTACCCTTGCCAAGTTGTTCACTCTGGATCCCCACACCATCCGCGAGGCCGTTCCCCCAACCTCACCACCTACTGCCAGCACTCACCCATCCCCAGGGGAGTTAGACGAGTTGTGCTGACAGCTACATGTAGGCACTGACGATACCCCTACACATCACAACACTGCATTTTCCACCCCTATGGGACTCTGCGAATTTAATAGCATGCCGTTCAGGCTGTGCAATGCCTCTGGATCCTTCCAACGGCTGATGGAATGCTGTCTGGGGCATCTAAATTTTGAGACCGTCCTGCTGTACCTGGATGATGTGATTGTGTACTCCCAGACATATGAAGCCCACCTGGAGCACCTAGCCGAGGTGTTCGTGTCCCTTGCCAAATATGGGATGAAGTTGAAGCCCTCAAAGTGTCATCGGCTGAAACCCAGAGTGCAGTACCTAGGGCATGTGGTCAGTGCAGAGGGTGTTGCCCCTGACCCTGAGAAAATCTCCGCCATCCAGGACTGGCCGAGGCCGACCACGGTGAGAGAGGTGAGGCAGTTCCTAGGCCTAGTAGGGTATTACTGTCGCTTCATCAAGGGGTACACGAGGATGGCTGCCCCCATGCAAGACCTCCTCGTGGGACAGACCAAAGGTGGTAGACCCCTAGGAGCCCTATTGGTGTGGGAAGAAAGGCATGAGGAATCCTTCCATCAGCTGAGAGCGGCCCTGACCGGAGAAGAAATCCTAGCATACCCTGATTACAACCACCCCTTCATCCTCTACACCGATGCCAGTAATGTAGGCTTGGGGGCAGTCCTATCCCAGGTCCAAGACGGAAAAGAAAGAGTGATTGCTTATGCTAGCCGAAGGCTTCGACCGACTGAGAGGAACCCTGAGAACTACAGCTCTTTCAAGCTTGAACTCTTGGCACTGGTGTGGGCTATCACCGAGCGGTTCCGCCATTACCTGGCAGCGGCTAAGTTTACCGCTTTCACGGATAATAACCCGCTGACCCACCTGGACACAGCCAAGCTGGGCGCGTTGGAACAGCGGTGGGTGGCTAGGCTAGCCAACTACGATTTCACCATCAACTACAGGGCCGGCCGTGCCAACTTTAATGCCGATGCACTCTCTCGGATGCCCCACCTGTTGGAAGAAGGGCCCGAGGATGACGACCTCAAAGATATTGAGTTGCCCGCATTTCATCAGCCACCGACTGAGAAGGTGCATGTCCATCAACAACGGGTAAACCTGGACCCGCTGCCCAGCCAGGAGTGGCAAGAAGCCCAGGACCAGGCACCCGCTATCCGCCTAGTCAAGATTTTGGTGGAGCAAGGCACTGCTGGGATAGACCCTGCCGCCCCAGCTGAAGCCCAACGCCTGTGGCGAGAATGGACCCGGCTGTATCTACACCAGGGGAAGTTCTACCGTGAGCTGATTAACCCGAAGACCAATAAGAAGATCCGAAAGTTGGTGATTCCCCAAGCTAACGTGCCCACCGTCCTGCAAGCAAACCATGATGGTGCTGGACACTTCGGATGGAAGAAACTAGAGATGCTGTTGAGAGAGCGGTTCTATTGGAGTGGAATGCGGGAATCTGTAGAGGCCTGGTGCCGAGAGTGTGGCCCGTGCACGCTGAGAAGGAAGGATGAGGCCAGCCAGAAGGCGCCCCTACACCCGATCGTTACACATCAACCGCTGGAGCTGGTTGCCCTGGACCATGTAAAGCTCACCCCCAGCCGAAGTGGGTACACCTACGCTCTAACCATTGTAGACCACTATTCAAGGTTCATTGTGGTTGTCCCGGTCAAAGACCTAACTGGCCGTACCGCCGCTAGAGCGTTCCAGGCTTATTTCTGCCGACCACATGGATACCCTGAGAAGGTGCTTACTGACCAAGGCCCGGCCTTTGAAGCGGAGGTGTTCCATGAATTTTGCCAGTTGTACGGCTGCAAGAAAATCCGGACCACGCCTTACCATGCCCAAACCAACGGCATGTGTGAAAAGATGAACCACCTGGTCCTGGGCCTCCTCAAGACGTTGCCGCTAGAAGAGCGGAACCTGTGGCCGGAGAAGCTACCTGACTTGGTCGATATGTACAACAATATCCCTTCCAGCTCAACGAAGTGCACCCCAGCATACCTGATGAGGGCTCGCCCCGGCCAGCTACCGGTGGATCTGGACATGGGATTGGAGGCCCCAGAAGCACTCCCTTCGACAGCTGAATGGGACACTCGGCAGAGGGTGCAGTATCGACAAATTCAGGAGTATGTTGAGAAGAACTTGAGTCGGAGTCGGGAACAACAGGAGCAGCACTTCAACCAGAAGGCGTCTGCTGGCCCTTTCCAGCCTGGGGATGTAGTGCTGAAGCGAAAGAGGAGGACCCACAAGCTGGATGATCAATGGGAGCAGACCTCCTATGTCATACAGCCCACAGGATGGGAAGATGGGAAGGCCTACCAGATCAGTCGTGACCAAGGGGGCACTTTGGCCACGGTTTCCCGGGACCATCTCAAGAGGTGCCCACCAGCATTGAGGGCAGCGGCTGAAGCTCCGGTTCCTAGACCGGCGGAGAAGGCAAAGAGGTAATCCACACCGTGATGGGTAACTTTCCAGCAGACTGGCCTACACAGAATGGCGCGGTGATTCTTCCAGTGATACTGTTCCCACAACCCGTGGATGAGGAAGTGATGGAAGTGGTCAACCAGGAGCCAGTGCCCAGGGATGAACCTGTACCCAGCTCCCCTATGCCTCCGCCTGCCCCACACGATATCAGGGAAGAGGAACTGATTGTTCCCTCTGCCCCACTGCCTGTCCCCACTGACACTGGACCCCGGAGGTCCACTCGTCCTAACCTAGGTAGACCCCCACTTAGGTACAGGGAAACTACTCTTTAAAGGGGAGAAATTGTGTCTGTATGTGTTGAAAGTACCGTTTAAAAGTTGAAAATGAATGATAAGTGAATGATTAACCGAAGATTCACCTGATGGAAGCCTTGATTTAAACCGGTCGTTGCCGGCAACTGGTCCCCGTTGGGACACCTTACAAACCAAATACGTAGGAACTACTACGGACAAGCCCGAGAACTGGCAGGGCAACCACGAACTTGTGGTATGTAAATAAAAATATGTTTTAAGGCTATACCATAACCGCCTCCGGAGAGGCTGATTTGGAGGATGGGCCTAGAGGGAAGTGATGGCCCAGGCCCGCCACTACCGCAACCGGTGGCAATCCTCTGGGGGTTTCAGGGGCTCCCCAAGGACGTGGATCCCCTGAAAAGGACAGAACCCGCTCGGGTAGCTTGTGCTGGACTGGGGTCAAGGGGTGCTGCCTGTTTTCTTAGGGGCAGCATCAGGGCCAGGTTACTTGGGTGGGAGAGAGCGGAAGCCGTAACCGTTTTGCAACGTTTAAGTAAGAGTACCTCCCAATGTGGGAAGATGTTATTATAATTGTAACTTGTTTTACCGTTTATCTTTCCAGTTTGTGAAAATAATACCGGTGATGGACGGGCAGCCCGCGGACGGTCTGCATTTTACTAAGGGGGAATGTGGCGCCCTGGACAAGCCAGGTCGTCACAGCACAACACCTACACACCCCACACTCCCGGTCAGGCACACCAAAGTCAGACAAAAACCCTTGTTGCCTTCCTCCAGGGGCTGATGTCCACACCAGGGGGTGGGCCAGGCGGTTGGCCCCGCCCACCGAGGAGTTCACAGTCCTGGAGGTGGGAAAAGTAGGGCAGATTAGTGTTGGAGGTGAAAGTGGAAGGAGGGAAGTGGCAGAAGAGAAGCCTGAAGTTGGTCCGGGTGTGTGGCCCGGACGGATCAGCAAGGTTGGCAGACGGTGGTGACCGTCTGCAGGAGTGGCCTAGTGGAGCTAACCATAAGGACCGTGGACGGGTGGTGGCCCGTCGGTACGCAAAGAGATGCCAGCACCATCCGGCAGGGGCTTACGGACCCCGGCAAGGCTAGGAGTCGCCGTGAATTTGCCAAATCCGTTAGCGAAGGGAACCTCCTGGGTTTCCCAGCAGCCAAGTCCCGTCAGAAGGCAACAGTCCAACCGAGAGAGGGAAACACAGTCACCGCCATGGCTAAAGTTCCCAGGGCCAGAGCCTGCGGGCAAAAGAGGCTCCTTCAGCACCCATCCAAGCTGGGGAGTGGGTTACTGGTGGGAACCCATTGGAACCGTACACGTTACACAGGTGCAGGGAAAGGCAGTCACCATCAACCTGCCAGGAGGAGAAACACCGCAGCCGTCTGTGGGACCCGTCCATCCAGCCGTGTGTTTTACCGAGAACTGTGTCCTCATCATTGGCTGAGTGAGTACCACCGTGCCGTGCGGCACAGCACTGCCCCCGCGACCCTGCACCTCGCCAGGCCCCGTAACCCGCCTGCCATCCATCCCGACCCCATCACCGGGCCCCGGGACAACCAACCCCCTACCCACGGAGGGGAGAACTAACATCCAGGCTGCTCCCAGTCATCGCTCCCGGGATCCCCGTCCAGAGCAGCGGTGGTGTCACCAATATCACCACAACCGTGGGTGGTGTCACGGACAATAACCAAATCCCCACCATCCAATCCCCACCCTTTTCACTCACGGGCGAGGATCGCCGCTCGAGTCCCCGGGATCTGGCCCACCGCTCGAGCCACCACCGAGCAGCAGCAGCCGCAGCAGCAGCGGCCGGACTCGAGCAGTGGGAGAGCGCAACGTCCCCTCCTCCGCCCGCGACATTTGCAAAGGTAAAAAAAAAATAAACTTTTTTTGATCATGTGTATTGTGGAAGATTTGCTCTGTAACGGTAGACAAAGTGGGTGTAATGCAGTCGGAGACAGAGACACAGAAGTTCTGATCAAACAGGGCTTCTGTTCTTAATTGTTGGTGTACAAAATAAATGCAAATCCTTTACAAGCACAAAACATAAATTAACCCTGCTCAATTGAGCACTAACTAGACTCCGCGCCTCTGACTACACAGATGGCATAGTACCAACAATCTGCGATAAATACAACAATGGCAGGTGTTACCGCACTGTCACTGAAAAAGTCACACTCATGGCTATCATACCTCACATTGGGCAGCGTTCTCCCATTGTGGCCCTGGTGCGATTTATTTATTTTTTGATGCAACCATGAAATAAAAACTCTCTGTTTCTCCTCGAGTTTCATAAATCACAGCAAAATACTTTGTAGCTTTGCCTCATTCATTTTGAGAAGAAATATGCACCAAGCCGCAATGTGTGAATTCAGCTGAGGTTTGTCATTTTTAGGCAGATCTGCTCAAAACCGGAAAAATCGCCTAAAAAATATCTAAAAGGACTGAACATATGCCCAGTAATGTAAAACGACTTGCTATGGAATTGCTTCATCTTTTTGAGCTTCTTTTAACTTCATCAGACGTCAAAAGCTGCAAAGGAGTTAAAAGAAAAGACCCTACCGTTCTTCAAGTGGAAAAAACAAAAAGCAAAGGCCAAACACAAACAGATGATTTTTCTGGTGTTGGTGTTTTACTGATGTAAAACTCAACGTGTGAACAAAGCCTAAGTCTAGGGTCAGACGACCATATTTTTTTGTCATCCGTTAAAATCATTATGCTAATCACAGTCAGATCAGGCCTTCTCACATCTCGGACTTGGGAAAAGTCTGGCGTGAGGCCAAACACACAACTTAACAAGGGTAACATCATGACAAACAAGGGGTACAACGAGGACACTTCCTAGGAATAGTGAGAGGGAAGATAGACACCTCCTCCACTTATCTGCCACTGTACCCTTTACTTCTAGCCAGTCCCTATACAGGTTTCTCACCTGTTGCCAAGCAGGAACCTGAAGCCCTAAATGACCCTACAATAGTCCTGGCTAAGGAGTGGGTAGGTAAGGATCAATAGTCCCACCACTGCACTAAAACAACACTACAGGGAAGGAATACAGACAGGGGGAAGACAACAACAAACTGCTAAAGTCAGACCCAAGACTGCAGCCACCGCAGCAACTTCAAGAGAGGGCTCCTCCAGCTCCTTTCTCCTCCAGGCCAAGCATTCAAATGAATGAGAGTAGCAGAGGGTATATAAATGCACTGGGAATGGTCCAAACCAGAAACAACTGAAATCGTAAATCGCTTGCTGGCAGGGAATAATGACATTAACCCTCTCTTCCCCAAACGAGGGGGAATACATTTAAATAGCAGAGTCTTACAAGGTAAGGTGAGACTCAGAAGACCCAGAAACTGTCACTAAACTCTTATAGCAGAAAGACGACCGTAACAGACCTTGATCAGAGTGTGATCCGATTTTCTCAGATGTGAAGATGATGGAAAAAAACATTCTTTTCCATTCTGTCAGTTCATGAAAATTGGACCGCACTCAGATGTCATCCGATTTTTGACTTTCATAGCTGAGTGCGATCCAATTTAGTGTGGCAACTCTGGCTTACTGCAATTTTTTACTCATTGGACAGATCTGGTCCCCAAAAAATAATGGGACATGTACATGGCTCCATAGAATAACATTGGCCCGAGTGAGAACCAATGTTTTGTCGGATCATAGTCGGATCGAAAGTATGGTCATCTGACCCTAGCCTAAGAGTAAGTGGCAGCGGGATCCAACTTTATTGGTATCCAGTTGCGTCCTGTCAGCAGTATATCTTTTTTGGCAGCTATCAGTATAAAATAAAAAGGTAAGCCTCGATTAAATTGCACAAAAAGTGGTGTGAACATATTGACACTTAGCATTGGAGCTTTCCCGGGCAGAGATAACTGCTCAGTGTCATGTGCATTCAGCGCAGCTGTCAGACTGGCGGAGCTGGCAGTGTGCTCACAGATTGGATTTGATGTGCTGCTGCTTCGAGTTTTGGCCTGTGAAATCTAAGTGACCCTATTGTCTGTGAGCGCAGCCAGCGCTGTCTCAACACCCCTTGTATACACACTTCTTTTTAAGCTCTAGACGTAGACTGTCAGACACAGGGTAAGGGGTCTTGTACTGCTTGTGACCTCCCAAGTAGCTTTAGTGATGTAACTGTCCATAAATGGAAAACATATAGAAGCCACAAATAGAGCATCAACCATGGGATGTTCCTCAAACCCTGCACTCCATTACCAAGAATCACATTTGAGCGCTGCAGACTGACAATTTGAGCTAAAAACAGCAAACCCTGTGCCCAATGTGTCGCCCTGGACAAGCCAGGGGCCACAGAGCACAACACCAACACACCCCACACTCCCTGCAGGCACATCAAGGTCAGACACAAAACCCTTGTTGCCTTCCTCCAGGGGCTGATGTCCACACCAGGGGGCGGAGCCAGGCGGTTGGTCTCCGCCCACCAAGGAGTTCACAGTCCTGGAGGAGGGAAAACAGGCAGTCGAGTTTTGACAGTGAAAGTGGAAGGAGGGAAAGTGAGCAGTAGTGAAGTGGCAAGAGAGCAGACTGAAGTGAGTCCGGGTGTGTGGCCCGGACAGAACAGCAAGGTTGGCAGACGGTGGTGACCGTCTGCAGGAGTGGCCTATTGGAGTTTGCCGTAAGGACCGTGAACGGGCGGTGGCCCGGCGGTACCGGACCAGTACACAAAGAGAAGCCAGCACCATTGGCAGGGGCTTTTCGGACCCCGGCAAGGCTAGGAGTCGCCGTGAAATTGCCGAATCCGTTAGTGAAGGGGACCTCCGGGTTTCCAAACAGTCAAGTCCCGACAGAAGGCAACCGTCCAACCGTGAAGGGGAGACACCGCCACCGCCAAGGGCAACCGTTTCCCAGGGCCAGCGCCTGCGGGCAAAAGGGGCTTCTCCGGCCCACATCCAGGTCAGGGAGCGGGTTACCGGTGGGAACCCATCGGAATCAACATAGAACATAGGTGCAGGGAGAGACAGTCATCACTAACCTGCAGGGAACAACAACACCGCAGCCGTCCGAGGGACCCGTCCATCCAGCCGCTTGTTTTACCGTGAACTGTGTCATCATCATTGGGCTGAGTGAGTACATCCGTGCGGCACAGCGCTGCCCCTGCGACCCTGCACCTCATCAGGCCCCGCAACCCGCCTGTCATCCAGCTCTACCCCATCACTGGGCCCCGGGACAACCAATCCCCTACCCACGGAGGGGAGACATAACAACAAAGCTGCTCCCAGTCACCGCTCCCGGGATCCCCGTCTAGAGCAGCGGTGGTGTCACCAAAATCACCACAACCGTGGGTGGCGTCACGGACAATATCCCCAAAACCAAACCACCCCTTTTCACTCACGGGCGAGGAGCGCCGCTCGAGTCCCCGGGATCCGGCCCATCGCTCGAGCTACCGAGCAGCAGCAGCCGCAGAGCAGCGGCAGCCGGACCCGAGCAGTGGGAGAGCGCAGCGTCCCCTCCTCCGCCCGCGACACCCAACAATCTGATTCACAAAGGATGAGAGGGAATAGGGAGACAGAGGAAAAATGATGGACCATCTTGGTTGATGTACAGGATGATGTTTCTGTCAGAGGCATCAAGTCAAACTTTCCATCAAAAATTGAAATAAATCTTTGAAAACACTGACAAAACATCTCTATTTTTAACAAAATTTGTATTTGAAAGGTCCTCTGTCTCTAAGTGCCCAACCTTGACTAATAGTGTGGTGCTACAATCTAAATGGCAGATTTTTTTGGGACTGGTATCGTATCGTTTTTGGGCAAAATAGAATGATGTTTGTCAAGATATGGAAGAACTAGGCTTTGGGCATCCGCTTTATCTAACCTCAACCATGTCTTAACTGATGGTAGGGCACTTACTAGGTGAGCTAGATCCTCTAAGCCCAAGGTCCGGGTGGACAAACTGGCGATGAGCATCGGTGCAGAAGGCGGGTGAAGCACGCAGGGTTCTGACAGCACAGGGACTACAGACCACGGACAGACATTTAATGGTGTAAATCACAGTTAGGTAGTGCAATACTGGAAACTGCAGGCAGATAGGTAACTGTAGAACTAGAAGCTGCAGGCAGCTAGGAAGACATCCTGGAAAATGCAAACAGGTTGTTAAATGCTGGAAATTTCAGGTAGGTGTGATTGGTGAGACTCTCTGATGGCATGTTATCTGGATGGCCATCTACGCACGGTCTGTCCAATATTTCCACCACCAGCAACCTATATAATGTATGCATGTAATAAATATACATTTACATTCCCATTTGTCTGGCCAGACAAATGTCACGCTGGTGACTATCCCAGTCTGTGTTGTTTGTCGGTGGGATTTTGTGACTACTATCCCGGCCCGACTCTTGGGTGGTGGGTGTGGAGGGTGTTACATCAGGGTCTTGGACAGGTGATAGGACATGCTGGTGGCCCAGACCTCGATGCCATCAAGTGTAACTCTGGGCACATCCACACCAAACAACTGAAGACGACAGCAGCAACGGCAGCAAACACCACATTCCCAAGGCTCTATGATGGCATGTTGTCTGGATGGTCATCTACACACAGGCTGTCTGATGTTTCTGTGTCGCCCTGGACAAGCCAGGGGACACAGGTAACAACACACACACACCCCCACCCCCAGCAGTTCACAGAAGACATCCCCAAAGTGACCTGCTTTCTGCCTCGGGCTCAGACTGACACACCAGGTGGGCGGAGTCAGGAGATGGAGACGCCCACCCTGGAGTGAGCTGGCCTGAGGCAGGAAACAAGCCCAGAGAAGTTCAGGAGTGAAGGAGAGAGGAAGTCTGCAGAGAGGCAGACGCAGACTGGGGCCTAGGTTGGAGCCTAGGGCCCCTGTGCAGAAAGTCAGGCAGACGGTAGTGGCCGTCTGCAGGGAGCCGGGGAGCCAGTTGGTGGAACCGCAGGTAGCCGGGGCTGGGCGGTGGCCCCCCGGTACTGAATCGGGGAGCCAGCTGGAAACCGGAGAGCAGGAAGAGTGTGCACGGAGGCGAAGGAAAGGACTTACACTAACCACCTGGGGTCAGGGGAAAAACACCGCAGCCGCCTGTGGGACCCGTCCATCCAGCCGTTTGTTTCAGCAGAGACTCTGTGTGCTTCATTGGGCTGAGTGAGTACCACCGTGTCGTGCGGCACAGCGCTGTCCCCGCGCCCCTGCACCTCCACAGGCCCCATAGCCCGCCTGTCCACCATCCAACACCCCATCAATTGGCCCCGGGATCACCAACCCCTACCCACGGAGGGGCAACACAACAACTGGCTGCTCCATACCATCACTCCCGGGATCCCCAGCCAGAGCAGCGGTGTTGTACATTCAATCACCACAACTGTGGGTGGCGTCACGGACAATAAACTATCCCCAAATCCCAATCCCCTTTCACTCACGGGCGAGGAGCGCCGCTCAAGTCCCCGGGATCCGTCCCATCGCTCGAGCCAACGAGCAGCGGCAGGCCGCAGCAGCCGTGGCAGCCGGACCCGAGCAGTGGGAGAGCGCGGCGTCCCCTCCTCCGCCCGCGACAACTTGGCGTCACGAACAGGATCTTACCGCTCTGCCGTTGGGTAGAGGTGCGCCTTGTGACCGCCGGAGGTGTCCGGCCGAAAATTTTGTAAAACCGCCATCTTGGGCGCGAAAATTTCAGGCTCGAGCGTCTTCCCCGAGCAGGAAAGGCGCGAAAGTGGAGCCCCGCCCCCTGAAGAAGAAAGTGCTAAAAAGAGGCTAAGGGGAACGGGATGGCGTCCGGCCGCATGTGAACCGCGGCTGTGGAAGCAGGGACGCCAGGACTCTGCCAGCATTTGGTTCCTGGAAGAGGCCGCCGCAGTGATGCACCGACCCGTTACCCCTGTTACCGGTAGCGGAGCCCGCAGCGTCTGAGGGGGAGGACCCAGACCTGGGGTCCCCAGGCCTCACCTTTGTCACCGCCCTGCCACCGGCCCCGGCAGTCCGCCCGGCCGCAACGGCAGCGAATTACCGGTCCCGTTGACCAATCTGGAGCCGTTCCTGGACTGGGGTCAAGGGGTGCTGCCCACTTCCTAGGTGCAGCACCAAGGCTAGGTTATTTGGGTGGGTGACTGAAGGACCCGTTGCCGTTATTAAAAGTGTTTAATGTTTGATATGCCTCCCGTTGTGGGATGATGTTAGTATCCTTGTATTGTTTTATTTTCCTTATCTTCTGCAGTTTAAAAGAAAAATAAAACCGGTGATGGACGGGCAGCCCGAGGACGGTCTGCATTTTGCTAAGGGAGAATGTGTCGCCCTGGACAACCCAGGGGACACAGGTAACAACACACACACACCCCCACCCCCAGCAGTTCACAGAAGACATCCCCAAAGTGACCTGCTTTCTGCCTCGGGCTCAGACTGACACACCAGGTGGGCGGAGTCAGGAGATGGAGACGCCCACCCTGGAGTGAGCTGGCCTGAGGCAGGAAACAAGCCCAGAGAAGTTCAGGAGTGAAGGAGAGAGGAAGTCTGCAGAGAGGCAGACGCAGACTGGGGCCTAGGTTGGAGCCTAGGGCCCCTGTGCAGAAAGTCAGGCAGACGATAGTGGCCGTCTGCAGGGAGCCAGGGAGCCAGTTGGTGGAACCGCAGGTAGCCGGGGCTGGGCAGTGGCCCCCCGGTACTGAATCGGGGAGCCAGCTGGAAACCGGAGAGCAGGAAGAGTGTGCACGGAGGCGAAGGAAAGGACTTACACTAACAACCTGGGGTCAGGGGAAAAACACCGCAGCCGCCTGTGGGACCCGTCCATCCAGCCGTTTGTTTCAGCAGAGACTCTGTGTGCTTCATTGGGCTGAGTGAGTACCACCGTGTCGTGCGGCACAGCGCTGTCCCCGCGCCCCTGCACCTCCACAGGCCCCATAGCCCGCCTGTCCACCATCCAACACCCCATCAATGGGCCCTGGGATCACCAACCCCTACCCACGGAGGGGCAACACAACAACTGGCTGCTCCATACCATCACTCCCGGGATCCCCAGCCAGAGCAGCGGTGTTGTACATTCAATCACCACAACTGTGGGTGGCGTCACGGACAATAAACTATCCCCAAATCCCAATCCCCTTTCACTCATGGGCGAGGAGCGCCGCTCAAGTCCCCGGGATCCGGCCCATCGCTCGAGCCACCGAGCAGCGGCAGGCCGCAGCAGCCGTGGCAGCCGGACCCGAGCAGTGGGAGAGTGCGGCGTCCCCTCCTCCGCCCGCGACAACTTGGCGTCACGAACAGGATCTTACCGCTCTGCCGTTGAGTAGAGGTGCGCCTTGTGACCGCCGGAGGTGTCCGGCCGAAAATTTTGTAAAACCGCCATCTTGGGCGCGAAAATTTCCCGCTCGAGCGTCTTCCCCGAGCAGGAAAGGCGCGAAAGTGGAGCCCCGCCCCCTGAAGAAGAAAGTGCTAAAAAGAGGCTAAGGGGAACGGGATGGCGTCCGGCCGCATGTGAACCGCGGCTGTGGAAGCAGGGACGCCAGGACTCTGCCAGCATTTGGTTCCTGGAAGAGGCCGCCGCAGTGATGCACCGACCCGTTACCCCTGTTACCGGTAGCGGAGCCCGCAGCGTCTGTGGGGGAGGACCCAGACCTGGGGTCCCCAGGCCTCACCTTTGTCACCGCCCTGCCACCGGCCCCGGCAGTCCGCCCGGCCGCAACGGCAGCGAATTACCGGTCCCGTTGACCAATCTGGAGCCGTTCCTGGACTGGGGTCAAGGGGTGCTGCCCCAAGGTCCCCTGTGAAAGAACAATATATGGGCCCTTTACATCATTAAGCAAAATTCCAACTGACTTGGAAGTGGAAATGGACCCCCTTATCCTTTTTGGCTCCTGTGTGACTGGACAGGCTGCACCAATGATATATTCGCTAAAGCCCCATTATGGCAAATGAAGAGTAGTACAATAGAGTAGTAGTAGTAGTAGTTGTAACAGGAGGTCCCTTTAGTTCTGTTGATGGATGTGGTACACAAGATTTACGACTTCACAATTACAGTATACAAGGAACAAACGTCATGCATCAATTGACAGTAGTAGGCATTCTGGAATAATGGTGTTCTGTACACTGTTCCTAGCCATGGCAAACCTTAAGGCGGGCTTTGCACGCTGCGACATCGGTAACAATGTGTTACCAACGCTGCAGCGATAGTCCCCGCCCCCGTCGCAGGTGCGATATCTTGTGATTGCTGCCGTAGCGAACATTATCGCTACGGCAGCTTCACTTGCACTCACCTGCCCTGCGACGTCGCTCTGGCCGGCGACCCGCCTCCTTACTAAGGGGGCGGGTCGTACGGTGTCATAGCAACGTCACACGGCAGGCAGCCAATAGAAGCGGAGGGGCGGAGATGAGCGGGACGTAAACATCCCGCCCACCTCCGTCCTTCCGCATAGCTGGCCGGGACGCAGGTAGGAGATGTTCCTCGCTCCAGCGGCTTCACACACAGCGATGTGTGCTGCCGCAAGAACGAGGAACAACATCGTACCGTCGCAGCAGCGGCATTATGGAAATGGCGGACCCTACACCGATCATACGATAACGACGCTTTTGCGCTCGTTAATCGTATGTAAAAGGCTTTACACACTACGATGTTGGGAGCGACGCCGGATGTGCGTCACTTTCAATTTGACCCCACCGACATCGCACCTGCGATGTCGTAGTGTGCAAAGTGCCCCTAAGGGTCATCATAAAATCATCTATTAATCTAACCCTATATTCCCACTGACAATTGCATGATAATTACAATGGTGTTCTAGCTATACTATATGCTTTGTGTTTTTCCTATAGGCACACATTGGAAAGTTGCTTACTTGTGAGTAAAACTGTTGATCCAAGTCCTCATCAAGTCATCTTTTGAAAAATTGCTCAGATTTGATTGATTGCTCCAGTGTGGTGACATTGGTGCAGACATCTTTGAAATTAAATGTATACCTGTACACTTACAGGATCTGGGCTCAGAAACACTCACTGAGCATCATAGATGCATTACCTGCATGGACACTACAGTCGTATGCGCTGGATACCAAAGACATCTGTGCTGCTGTCTGACTTCTTCAAGATGTCAGCTATTTCCAAAAGAGGTGAGGATGAAACAGTCCTTTAGCAGCTGCTAATTGGCTGCAGGGCTCATGTGATATCATCGTTACGGGAGACACAATGTTGTCAACGCTGGAATGGCACCGGCTCTGGAAGTGAGTATAGGCTGTTTTTATTTTATATTTTTGAGAGGAGGAGTCGGGACAAGAGCAGTGAATAGCATGACAGCGGGACTAAGCCCTTAAATCGGGACAGTCCCGTTGAATCCGGGGCGGTTGGAAGCTATGAATACTGTGTATATGTAGCATTCACATCCATAAATCCTGTCAGTGCAGATGAAATTTCATAGGTGTAAACAAGTCTGCAATCGCCCAACGAACAAGCGTAATACTGCTCATTCCTCGGGTGCAAACTACAGATGTGCTTTTGATATCATGATATTGTAGGGGAGGGATTAATTTACTAGTGATCGTTGTGTGCCTATAATTCTTCCTAATCCAGTGTAAAAAGGCTGCGAAACAGGCACCAAAGGACTGGAATATTGTCGATCGCACTCATTTAGCAGTCTGAACTCAGCGCATGTAAATGTAACCTTTGTGTTGAGTGTGATGGTGCAATATGTGATCAGCCTCATGTAGAGTAATCCCGATTCTTTAGCCAGGCTCCCCTAGAATTAGTACAAAATCCTTATTTCTTGAGGGGTTTTTTAGATTCTAAGGTAGAATAAAAAACGTCCGTATGTACATATGAAAAACACAACGTGTTTCAGCTACAATATCAGAGAAGTAGCCTTCCTTAGGTCAGTAGTCAATAGCCTTCCTTGACCTGAGGAAGGCTGCTTGTCTGATATTGTAGCCGGAATGCGTTGTGTTTTTCATGTGTACATACAGACGTTTTTTATTCTACCTTATGAATCTAATAAAACCCTGAAGAAATAAGGATTTTGTACTAATTCTTGGAGCGCCTAACTAAAGAATCGGGATTACTCTACATGAGGCTGATTGCTACTACCAGACCCACCCAGTGTGTTGTCTGATACCCCAGAGCCGAGCTGCAGACCATTGAGATCTTATATATGCTTATAAAGACCTGAGAAAGGGGAGCAATACTGATTGTTATTATTGCAATTATAATTATACCCCTACACTGAGATCTGCGCCCGCTTTTTTCCCTTTTCTCTCCATTAGAGTCCTCACAGAGGACTCATTTATTACGATTTATGGTGCACTATGTGAGCATTTGGGGCCCACTTGAAACTTTTCCCACTTTGTCTAAAACTGGTCTTGATTAAAACATTGATTTCTCAAGAATTCAACAACAGATAGAAGTTATAATTTTGTCAATGGATTTAGCTTCACACCCATATTTGTGACTTTTGAGGGAGGGAGCTGATCTTACTGACAGATTCCCTTTAAAGATCCATAGTGCCCTCTAGTAACGCAGAACAGACTAAAATCATTAATGTATTTGTAAGAGGTGATTGCGTTACATCCACTTCTACTGGGAAGTGTTATTGTATTGTAAATATAATACATCTGATAATACGATGCTGAAGTTGGTTTCTTATTCGTCCAGTTTCTTATTCGGGGCTGAAGTTGGTTTCTTATTCGTCAGTTTCTTATTCGGCAATTTAGTTTTTTCAGTTTTTTATGCATTTAACAACAAAAATAACACATCACAATAATAAAATACAATGCACTGATGTGCCCTAATATATATACACTCAAAATCAGCTGCGAAAATTATAAAACTGGCAAAAAAACGGGCATCAAAGTGGGCATCAAAGTATGTTAGTGAAAGGGTTAAATGGCTTTGGGCCACTGATCTAACACCACAATTGCCTATCTAGTGATCCCTCTAATCAAACTCAAGTGACTCCAGCCTGGCCCAAACAGGTTCTTGGCATCAGAACTGGCATCAAAGTGGGCAAAACCCCAGTTTTCACAGATTTGAATAAGTAACTGGTGTTTTTGAGGGGTTAAATGGCTTTGGGCCACTGATCTGACACCACATTTACATACCTAGTGATGCCACACATCAAATTCAGATCACTACAGCCTGGCCCAAACAGGTTCTGGGCATCAGCACTGGCATCAAAGTGGGCAAAACCCCAGTTTTCACAGATTTGAATAAGTAACTGGTGTTTTTGAGTGGTTAAATGGCTTTGGGCCACTGATCTCACACCACATTTACATACCTAGTGATGCCACACATCAAATTCAGATCACTCCAGCCTGGCCCAAACAGGTTCTGGGCATCAGAACTGGCATCAAAGTGGGCAAAACCCCAGTTTTCACAGATTTGAATAAGTAACTGGTGTTTTTGAGGGGTTAAATGGCTTTGGGCCACTGATGTCACACCACATTTACATACCTAGTGATGCCACACATCAAATTCAGATCACTCCAGCCTGGCCCAAACAGGTTCTGGGCATCAGAACTGGCATCAAAGTGGGCAAAACCCCAGTTTTCACAGATTTGAATAAGTAACTGGTGTTTTTGAGGGGTTAAATGGCTTTGGACCACTGATGTCACACCACATTTACATACCTTGTGATGCTGTGCCGCCCCCAATGGCAGCAGCCGGGCTGCTCGTATCCGGATTCGCGGTGTGGCTTGAGGGGTCTCCGGACCTGGGCGTCTCGAGGACACTTCAAATGAAAGGGGGGTTGGTGTATGTGGGATTTTTCTATACAGTCCGTGACGCCGCCCACAGTGTGTGGTGAGATGTGACACCACCGCTGCTGTTGCGGAGCACCCGGGGGCGTTGGGATGGCAGCTGGATGTTAATGACTCGCCCACCCCAGGGCTATGGGACACCCGGTGCCGGGCTGGACTAGTCCGGGGGTCGTCAGTGGTGGCGGGGCCCGACTCCGTGGCCCTGGTGGGTGTCAGTTAAATATGGCTGGTGACTTGGGGTTTGTGTTCGTGACGCCACCTGTGGTATGCGGCTATTAAGCCGCCGCTGCTGTGTAGGGCCTCCGGGGTGATGATATGGCAGCAATGGTGGTACTGCTCCCCACAGGTGGAGTGGTGCCCCGGGGACACTGTTGGTGCTCGTGAGAGTCTATGGTGTTGTGTGGAAAACACGGTGCAGGGCCGACAGGCATGAAACAAACAGGCACAAACAACAGTCTCTTTACCTTCTCCTCTTTTACTTCACAAACGGTTAGTCCTGGGAGACCGTTACAGGTGGTAGAGGGCTCCGGCCGGCCTGGAAGTAACTGAGCTGTCGTTTTGGCCAGATGAGTATGAGGCCTACTCCTGTTCTTTTCCTTGCTGTGATAGGACCCTGTTCTATGGATTTAGCAATGGCCCTCTTGCTGCTGGGACCGGTGGTACGTCCCTTTCCCTCTGTGGTAGGCTGCACAGGCCCTCTCTGGTGCTTCTCTGCTGGAGTCCACACCGGGCCCTGATGATGCAGCTGTACCTTCGGGCTGTTTATGGGCCAGGTGCTTGCAGCTCTCCTGCCCTTCGGATTCGGCTACCAGGGAGTATTTTAGGCCCTGGTGGCCACAGACCCCGATGTCCGAGTCTCTTCTTTGCCTCTCTGCTCCTCCTACTTCACTGGGCCAAGCTGCTCCAGCTCTAGGCCCCAGTTCCACAGGACAGCACTACTTTGCGTCTGCTTGCTATGACTTCTTTCTACAGACTGAACACTAACTCCTCCCTCAGGCCAGACTTAAGGAATGCTCCCTGGAACTCCAGGTTCAGAGCTCCCCCTGCTGGTCTGAGGGAGAACTGCGTTGGATGTTAAACTTACTGGCCAATAGACCTCCCAATTACCTCCAGGCTCAGCATTAACCCTTTGGAGGGGCAATGCTGTTGTGGCGACCAGGTCCTGGGGCGCCACATTAACCCCTCCGTGGGTAGGTATGGATGCCCCGGGGCCCAGTATCTCTGTGCTGAGGATGGTGGCTGCAGGGGTCGGCGCGCCCGGTCGGACCGGGGGATGTTGGTGTACTCAATATGAAAGAAATCACACAAGCCCAATGTAACCAAGGTGCCAGTAGCCGAAGCTCCGCGGCCGGGTGTATTCTGGTCCCTCACTTGGGGTGATGGTCTCTGTCACTTTTCTCTGCACTACTTTTAGTTCTCTTTGGACTTCTCGGTATGGAACTCGGGAGTCTGCTCCCAGAACTACGGTTGGGAGCCTTGCCCGCAGACTCTGACTCTTAGGATCTAAAGAGGCCCTGGCGGATGCCCTATCCCCCGTGGTGGGCTGCTGGTCTGCTTTTGGGATTTTGGGTAGGACAGGACCTGTAATCCTGTCCTCAACTGGTTATTTAAAAAAGTCGGTTGTTCCGGTCTCTGCTTCAGGGTCCAGGTACCCCCTCTGTGTACGGTTTCTGGGTCGGTTCTCCGGTGTCAGTATCGGCGGGCTCCTACCCTGTCCCGGTCCACCTCGGATCTCCGGCAGCCATCTTCCCGTCTCCTATCAGACACGGACCACCGTCTGCCACCTAGCCAGCACGCTGGGGCTTCAACCCCGACGCCTTTCCTCTCTCAACACTCCATTTCAACTCCAACGTGAACTTCACTTAACTTGACTAAAACTCAAACTGACTCTTTTTCCCGCCCCGGACTCTCTAGACCCCTAGGTGGGCGTTTTCCTTCCGCCTGGTCCCGCCCACTGGTGTGCCTGTCCAATCCTGAGGTGGTGACTAGGGTTTTGTTGACATGGTGTAACCCTGTGAGGGAAGGTGTTGTGCGGGGGCCTATTTGGTGTGTGACCACCTGGCGGTGCCAGGGCGTCACATTCCCCCTTGGTTTAATACAGACCGTCCGCGGGCTGTCCGACCACTGACATTTATTTTTCTGCAACTGCAAACGGGAAAAATTGGAAAAAACATATAAAGTCATATCAAAGTTTGGGCACCTCTATTCATGTTAGCCTTTTTTTTATACCAATTTGGGTTTTTGCAACAGCTATTTCAGTTTCATATATCTAATAACTGATGGACTGAGTAATATTTCTGGATTGAAATGAGGTTTATTGTACTAACAGAAAATGTGCAATCCGCATTTAAACAAAATTTGACCGGTGCAAAAGTATGGGCACCTCAACATAAAAGTGACATTAATATTTTGTAGATCCTCCTTTTGCAAAAATAACAGCCTCTAGTCGCTTCCTGTAGCTTTTAGCGAGTTCCTGGATCCAGGATGAAGGTATATTTGACCATTCCTGTTTACAAAACAATTCCAGTTCAGTTAAGTTTGATGGTCGCCGAGCATGAACAGCATGCTTCAAATAATCCCACAGATTTTCAATGATATTCAGGTCTGGGGACTGAAAGAGCTATAATTCTCGGGATTTCTTTCTGTCGGTCGGAGCTTCCTGCTTGCATAAGCAATCACCTTCTCCTTGCCATGTTGCATCTCGGACAGGACAGCACTCAGGCCCACATTGCTGGCATCTGTGTATAGAATGAACGGGAGGCCATAGTCGGGGTAGGCTAAGATCTCATCCCCGGTCAAAGCCGACTTCTGCCGCTGAAAGGACTCTTCTTGCTCTTCGCCCCAGGTGAACGGGGGGCCAGGGGTCTTGCCATTCTTGGTTTGCCCTACCAGGAGGTCCTGCATGGAGGCCGCTATTTTGGTGTACCCTTGCTGAAGCGGCGGTAATATCCCACTAGGCCCAGGAACTGCCTCACCTCTTTGGTTGTGGTAGGTCTTGGCCAGCTCTTGATGGCTGTCTTTTTTTCTGAGTCCAGCACCACACCTTCGGCACTCACCACATGCCCGAACTACTGTACTTTGGGCTTCAGCAGATGGCACTTGGAGGGCTTCAGTTTCATCCCGTATTTGGAGAGAGCTTCAAACACTTCGGCAAGATGCTCCAAATGTGCCTCGTACGTCTTGGAGTAGACAATGATGTCATCCAAATATAGCAAGACTGTCTCAAAGTTACGGTGTCCCAAGCAGTACTCCATCACACTCTGGAAGGTTCCAGGTGCATAACACAATCCAAAGGGAATGCTGTTGAACTTGTAGAGTCCCATCAGGGTGGCGAAGGCGGTTTTCTCCCTGTCTTCCTCAGCAACGGACACTTGCCAGTAGCCACTATTGAGATCAAGGGTAGAGAAGTAATTTGCCGTTCTCAATGCAGCTAGTGATTCTTCAATACGGGGGAGTGGATACGCATCCTTATGGGTGATCTGATTGATCTTCCGATAGTCCACACACATCCTCATGATACCATCCTTCTTCTTTACCAGAACCATCGGCGCTGCCCAGGGGCTGCAGCTATCACGGATAACCCCTGCCTCCTTCATGTTCCTCAACATGTCTTTGGCACATTAGTAATGTGCAGGTGGTATTAGCCTGTACCTCTCCTTGATGGGTGGATGTGCACCTGTGGGGATGTGATCGGATCTACGAGCCTTAGGTCACGCAGAGCGGTTTGTAGTCTCAGGGCGTAGACCCAGATGCTGCCCTGGGGATGCTGCTTGGAGTTATAAAAGTTCATTCGTAGTTCCGCCTCCGTATGGGTTTCAAAGGCAACTTGCAGCTTATTAAATATGGTGGGTACGGAGGCCCGATCATCATCAGTCCATGTCTCAACCTCCTGCTCGGGTGCGCCTGTCAGCTGTCCGAGCACCACGGACACACGCTGTCTGCCGGTCATTGCATACATGTCAAGGACAGTACATATCTTTTTCTTGAATACCTGCAGAGCGTCAGGTCGGCCATCATGCCATCATACTGGGGCAGCCAGGCGGCACTGGGCACATAAGGCAAAGTAATCGGAATGACTTGCGTGACCGCCGGAATCGCGGGGTCCGCTGCTCTTGCGACCGGAGCCTGCTGCTTCTCCGTCATCCTGCACGACAGCAGGAGCCACGGCTCCACCATTACCATCGGGCGCCGACATCCTTCCGTTCTTTCCCCCTTGGTTTTCAACAGCAGTCTCGCGAGACCCACTGTCCTTTTCGACTTCCTGCTTTGGGAGTCACTGGGTTCTGCCCACGTTCTTAGGGGGTGGGGCTTCGGCTTTGCGCCTTTTTTGGGGAAGACGATGACGCTGTTGTTGTTATGGAGCCAAAGATGGCAGGCAAGATGGCGACAGTTCAAGATTTTGGAGCGTTTCACGGATTTCAAAGCAAGGCGTACGGCATCTACTGATGGTGTAGGAATCCTGTTTTTGACGCCAGTTTTTGTGCTGTCGCGGACGGGTGCCTCTTCCGCTGCGTCAACCGGGACTCCTCGAGTGGCGCTCGGGTCCGGGATCGTGTCTGGGGCTCGAGTGGTGACCGGACCCGTGGCTCGTGCAACCGCCCATCCACGCACACAGTAAAAGAGGGGGGTATTTACAGAGAATATTGTCTGTAACGCCACCAGTGGGTTGCGGTGATGGGATGGTGGCACCGCCGCTCCCTCTTGGGGCCGGCGTCCGGGACCAATGGTGTGGGGGGGCAGCAAGGTGGTATCCCCTCCACGGGTAGGTGAGGTGTAGTCCCGGGGCCCAGGTGTAGGTAGGGAGCAGTGCTGGGGCGCCGTCGGCAGGTTGGACCGGATGACACCGGTGTACTCACACTTAGGAAGAATTCACACAGAGTCCGTATTGTAAACCAAGGCCGGATGCCGATTGCCTCTGGAGGGGTGTGCTGGTCCCGCACACGGGTTGGTAAGGTAGGGGCCCTTCCTCCTGCACTTGAGTCTTGCTGTGTGTGGATTAACCCCGCTTGGAATGGGAGAAATCCGCTCCCCTACAGCTATGTACGCAGAGTTAGCCGTTGCCCGCAGACGCTGACCCGTGGGATCTCAATGGGTTCTTGGCGGACACCCTATCCCCCGCGTTGGGCTGCCGGTCTGCTCTATATGGGCTTCTCTTCTCGGAAACAAGGCCTGGTACCTTGTCCTGCTGGTAAATTAACAAGGGGCTGGAAGCTTACCTCGTCCTAGGGTCCAGGTACCCCGCCTGTGCATGGCTCCGGATCAGATTCCCGTTGTCGGTACCGGCGGGCTACAACCCTGCTCCGGTCTACTTCAGTCTCCCGTGACCGGATTTCCGTCGCCTGTGGCCCTACAATGCCGTCTGGCACCTAGTCGGTCCTCCCGTGGTTCAAGGGCTCAAACCCTGACCACACTGCACTTCAGCTCCTGTCACCGACTG
Source organism: Anomaloglossus baeobatrachus (assembly GCF_048569485.1). Lineage (NCBI taxonomy): Eukaryota > Metazoa > Chordata > Amphibia > Anura > Aromobatidae > Anomaloglossus > Anomaloglossus baeobatrachus. The sequence goes on from NC_134361.1 coordinate 177,100,637, forward strand.
TTGCTCCACTCCACTCCTGACTACAACTCCAACTTAACTCCACTGGTTCCCACCCCTTATCACCTCTAGATCCCTAGGTGGGCATTCCCATCCGCCTGGTCCCGCCCACTGGTGTGTCCTGGCTGACATGGGGGGGCGACTAGGATTTGTGGCTGATGTTCCTATGTGTGGGATGTGTGGTGTTAATTCCCAAGGAGGAGGCGATTCCTGTACCCTTGGTGGGGGGGTACAGTCATCTGTGACTACCTGGTTTCGCCAGGGCGTCACAACCCAACACCGTGTGGACACTCAGGACATCCATCAGGCTCCAACAGGCTTCTTACCAGGTACCAAAATCCGTTAGAAACACCATGCAGCACGAAATTGAGGAGATGTTACAGCTTGGCATAATTCAGGCCTCACATAGCTCTTGGGCCTTTCCTGTGGTGTTAATACCCAAGAAAGATGGGAGTCCTAGATTTTGTGCGGACTACAGACGACTAAATGACCATACCATCAGTGATCCTTACCCAATGCCTTGTATTGATGAACTCCTAGACTGGCTAGCTGGGGCCCGATATGTCACAACCTTGGATCTCAGTAAGGGATACTGGCAAATCCCTCTAATGGAGGGAGGGAGAGAAAGTTTGGATTTTATAACCTTCTTTGGTCTGTATGAATTTCTTAACATGCCTTTCGGAATAAAGAATGCCCCTGCAACCTTTCAGAAAATGGTGGACTAGATCCTCCAGGGATGCGGTGACTTTGTTTGTGCCTATTTGGATGATATCGCCATCTTCAGCCACACATGGGCGGAACATCTTAATCAAGTAGCTGTTGTTCTTGACCGGATTCTCGCAGCAGGCCTAACCATTTGACCCAATAAATGCCAGTTGGGAATAGGTGAAGTACAGTACCTAGGGCATAGAGTAGAAGGAGGGAAACTACGTCCTGAACCTGCCAAAATCCAGGCTATTAAAGATTGGCCTGTACCTCAAACCAAGAAACAAGTTATGCTTTTTTGGGCACTGCCAGTTAGTACCGAAAATTCGTTTCTCATTTCAGCACTGTGGCCAAGCCCCTTACAGACCTCACTAAGAAAACGATGCCCCGGCTGGTGATCTGGACTCCAGCCTGTGATGAGGCTTTTAACCTGCTGAAGGACGCCTTGGTCTGTGACCAGGGTCGGACTGGGGTGTGAGGGGCCTACCAGGGAAATTGCCTCTAGGGGCCCGCACTATAGCTACCATAAACGTTTTTATTACTTGTACATTTTCGGCTTCTCTCAGTATAACGTGCGCCTATTAGCAAACTCTACAGTGCGCATAGAGACCTGTCCTGTGCCTGCAGATCGCACAGGATTTCTTGTAGCCTCTTATTTATTGTAGTTAATAATGGAATCTGTTATTTACAGTCAGTCGCAGTTTTTCTTACACACGGACATTCCTTGTCCTAGGAAAACCACCGAGTCCATCAGCCAAGCAATAATCAAAGAGAAGCAGAACGTTATCCAGCATCTTCATATGGAAACATCTACTAACATTAATCCCCCTCTGCCGCCATCTATCTGGGAAATCCCCTGTAAGGGTGCGTGCCCAGCCGTCCACGATCAGTGGTTGCAGCATGTTGGCTGTAGCATGGTTCAGCTGCATCCAAAACGCTGCGTTGTAAGTACAAGCACAGTGGATAGATTTCTAGAAATCCTGTGCCCAATGTGATTCTTTTTTCCGCAGCAAACACTGACCTGCGGATCTTCTTTCTAGACCGCAGCATGTCAATTATTTGCTGCGTAATCGCATGCTCCTCCGTATGGAGAACACAAGTGAAAGACCGCAGCACACTGAAGCCTGATCGTGGGTACTGACAGGTGCGGTCTCCTGCGGAGGAGACTCGCAGCCCCACAGGTCAGGACCCGCTCCATGCAGAATACAGTGAGTCCTGATCGAGGGCACATACCCTAAGGCTATGTGCGCACGTTGCGTACAGTCACTGCAGAAATTTCTGCAGCGATCTGAAGAGCACACGTGCGCTTCAAATCACTGCAGAAAATGTCCGTAGTGAAAAAAAAAAAGCCGATTTCATGCGCTCTGACTGCAGCTCCTCCCATAGACAGAGCAGGGGCTGCCGGCAAAGCGCACGGAAGACGTGACATGTCACTTCTTAGAACGCGCACTTCGGGCAGCAGCCGAAGCGCTGCGCTCTAAGACGCCACGTGCGCACGGCCCCTGCACAATCTCCATAGATTATGCAGGGGACGCAGGACGCATGCAGTTACGCTGCGCTACAAAGCGCAGCGTAACTGCATGTAATTACGCAACGTGCACACATAGCCTAAGAGTCAGTAAGTGGAGGTGTGAAGCATTACCACCCAATACACTTTTCCATTTGGAGACTCTGGTGAATATTTGTCTTCACTATGGTTTCCAAACTAGTGTTACATGTTGGATAAACCCTTCACTAGTCCTGTGTATTCTGACAACACTGCTCTATAGACAGATCAGGCTTTTTTTTTTTTTTACATATACAGTATTTATAGTGAAGCTCCTCCTGTACTATCATCACATATAGAGGCCCCCTGAAGAGTAATTACATATAGCCTAAGATAATAGCACTGACACTGGGGGTACAGGATAATGACACTGACACTGGGGGTACAGCATAATGACACTGACACTGGGGGTACAGGATAATGACACTGACACTGGGGGTACAGGATAATGACACTGACACTGAGGGTACAGGATAATGACACTGACACTGGGGGTACAGGATAATGACACTGACACTGGGGGTACAGGATAATGACACTGACACTGAGGGTACAGGATAATGACACTGGGGGTACAGGATAATGACACTGGGGGTACAGGATAATGACACTGGGGGTACGGGATAATGACACTGGGGGTACAGGATAATGACACTAACACTGGGGGTACAGGATAATGACAATGACACTGGGGGTACAGGATAATAACACTGACACTGGGAGTACAGAATAATGACACTGACACTGGGGTACAGGATAATGACACTGACACTGGGGGTACAGGATAATAACACTGACACTGGGGTTGCAGGATAATGACACTGGGGGTACAGAATAATGACACTGACACTGGGGGTACAGGATAATGACACTGACACTGGGGATAGCAATGGTCCCCCCAGCCTTGTGTACTGTAGCAATGGGCCCCCCAGCCTTGTGTCCTGTAGCAATGGGCGCCCCAGCCTTGTGTCCTGTAGCAATAGGCCCCCCAGCCTTGTGTACTGTAGCAATGGGCCCCCCCAGCCTTGTGTACTGTAGCAATGGGCCCCCCAGCCTTGTGTACTGTAGCAATGGGCCCCCCAGCCTTGTGTACTGTAGCAATGGGCCCCCCAGCCTTGTGTACTGTAGCAATGGGCCCCTCAGCCTTGTGTACTGTAGCAATGGGCCCCCCCAGCCTTGTGTACTGTAGCAATGGGCCCCCCAGCCTTGTGTACTGTAGCAATGGGCCTCTATTCCTGTCGGCAATTATGCCATTGTTCACACACACATGTCGCGGGCGGGGAGGAGGGTGTCAGCACACTACGCTCACCCCCTTCTGCTCGGGTCCGGCGGCCGCTGCTCAGTGGTGGCTCGAGCTGTAGGCCGGATCCCGGGGGTTCTCGAGCGGCACTCCTCGCCCGTGAGTGAAAGGGATTTGTTGGGTGTGGGAATTGTTTATTGTCCATGACGCCACCCACGGTTGTGGTGATTTCACCACCGCTGCTCAATATGGGGATCCCGGGGATGGTGATGTGGAGCAGCCAGGTGTTGTGTTGCCCCTCCGTGGGTAGGGGTTGGTGATCCCGGGGCCCGGTGATGGCTTGGGGGGTGCAGGGCCTGGTGGGCGCAGGGACGCGGGGGCAGCGCTGTGCCTTGCGGCACTGTGGTACTCACTCAGCCTGAGACGTTGACACAGTTTTTACGGTAAACCAAACGGCTGGTAAGACGGTCCCACGGACGGCTGCACTTGCTCTCCCAGTAGGTGACGGTGATGTCCCTCTTCCTTGCACCTTTGTTTACTTGTTGGTTGCGATGGGTCCCCACCGGTAACCCGCTCCCCGGCTTCAAGCTGGACCGGGGGAGCTCTACTCTGTGCCCGCAGGCGCTGGCCCTGAGAAACTGGTGCCTTGGCGGTGGCGGTGTCTCTGCTACACTGGCTGGGCTGTTGCCTTCAATCGGGACTTGGTTGTTGGGGGATCTACGTCCCCTTCACTGACGGATTTGGCAAATTCTGGCGACTCCAAGCCTTGCCGGGGTCCGAGAGGCCCCTGCCCTGGTGCTGACTGTCCTTCGGAACACTGCTCCAGACCGCCGGGCACACAGCCTCCGGGGTCCTTCCAGGAACTTCCAAACGGTCCCCCTCCAGACAGTCACCGCCGTTGCTGACCTTGCTGACCTGTCCTGCACATAGCTGGACTACTTCAGGCTTCCTTTCTGTCACCACTCTTGCTTTCCTCCTTCACCACTTCACTTCACTTCTACTTTCACTTCCTTAACTCCTCTTAGCTGTTTGCTCAAGCCCTGCCTGGGCTAATCTGCCTGGTTCTTCCCGCCTCCAGAGCTGTGAACTCCTCGGTGGGCGGATCCAACCGCCTGGCCCACCCCCTGGTGTGAATCATCAGCCTCTGGAGGAAGGCAACAAGGATTTTTGGTTAGCTTAGGTGTTCCTAACTGGGATGTAGGGTGTGGTGGTGTGTGACCTATGTCCCCTGGCTTGCCCAGGGCGACACACACACACACACACACACACACACACACACACACGTTCTCACCTGTCCTCCGTTCCTGCGCTGTCCTTACCTTACCAGTCCGCAGGCTCATGGACCCCTCCATGATCCCGTCCGGTGCACAGAGCCGCCGCCGCAGGATGCCATCATGGCTTTACTGCAGTTAAATGGTTTGCGGCGCCATAAAGCATTTAACTGCAGTAAAGCAATGAAGTCAGCCTGTAGCGGCGTCTCCGTGCACCGGACGGGTCACTGAGGGGGTCTGTGGCTTGCGGTCTGGAGCACCGCGGAAACAGAGGAGAACAGGTGAGAATGATTACTTTTTTTTTCTTCGGCTCCTTCTGAGCGCTTACCTCTCCTCTGCAGCCCTGCGCGTCCTCTCCTCTGCTGCTCCGGCGGCGGAAGTGTGATGACGGCCGCTGTGTCGGTGCGGGGATGAGCAGCTCCTCCGCCTCCTGTCACCGGCCGCACTGTTCACATGTACGCGCGTCTGAAGGATGCACGTACATTTGAATAGCGCGCGGTGCAGGACCTACGGTGAGACACATGACTGTCTGTGATGTCACCACAGGTCCTTCTGCACCCGCAAAAACTGCAGCGATAGTACAGAACTTGTGCTATCGCTGCAATTTGTAATTGAAAGGCTGGGGGGCCCTCAGAGCGTGGGAGGGGGGCCCCATCAGAGCGTGGGGGCCCTGCCCAGTCTGCTGCACATAACGCCGGCCGTGAAAAACCGGTGGCCCCGCGGCGCTGTACACAGCTCCGCACTAATTAAGGCACGTGGGGCCCACTGAGGGCCCGAGGCCTACCGGGGGATTCCCCGGTACCCTGGCGGGCCAGACAGAGCCTGTCTGTGACCCTGTTCTGGCTGCTCTAGACTACAAAAGGAGATTCATTGTGCAGACGGATGCCTCTTCTTATGGACTGGGAGCTGTACTCAGCCAGGTGAATGCAGACGGGGAGCAGCACCCCATTGCCTACCTCAGCAGGAAACTGCTGGACCGAGAAGTGGCCTATGCAACTGTTAAAAAGGAATGCCTGGCTGTAGTATGGGCCCTTAGGAAACTAAGGCCGTATCTGTATGGGCGAGAATTCACTGTGGTTACTGATCACAATCCACTCACCTGGCTGAACAGAGTCTCTGGGGACAGTGGAAACTTACTACGATGGAGTCTGGCTCTTCAACCCTATAACTTTACCATACAATATAGAAGAGGCAGCCAACACCAAAATGCAGACGGATTGTCCAGGCAGGAGGAGCCCTGAGTCAGGTCCACCATGTTTACGTGTACTTGACAAGTGACCTGTTGAGGTCACTAGTCCGTACACAAATTGAGGGGGGAAGGGGTTGTAACATTATATCTCCCCAGCCTGTACCATATTGTAATCAGGCTCTAGCAGTAGCTATTGTGTGATGCCCTGGACTAGTCAGGTCATCCCAGGTAGTCCCGTGCACATACACACACACACACACCCTCCCCTTAGAAAGGTGACAGCAGCCAAACTACAAACCTTTGTCACCACCCTCCGGGTTTGATGTTCACACCAGGGGGCAGAGCCAGGCACTTGGCTCCGCCCACCGATGAGTTCACAAACCCGGAGGCGGGAAAACAGTGAGTTGAACTTGGAGCAGTGGTGGAGATTAGTCTTGACAGTGGAGTGGAGTCAAGTTCGAGGGCAGTCCTGTGCTCAGGCCTGCCAAAGACTACACCAGGTGTCTGGGTTGGAGCCCAGTCACCTCTGGCAAAGAGGCAGACGGTGGTGGCCGCCTGCAGGAGCTGGGATTACAGCCGGTGGAACCGTAGGGACCTTGGACGGGCGGTGGCCCGCCGGTACCGAACCGGGGAACCAATTGGAAACCGGAGCACCAGGAGGGGTACTCAGACCCAGTACGAGGCCCAGAAAAAACTAGGCTAAGTCAAATCAACTAATTGAGGACTGGACTTTAGGACCTTTCCCACACAAGACCCGACTGAAGACAACAGCCCGACCATTAGGGTAAAACCACCGCCAAGGTGTTGTGGGCGGAGGGGTGGGAACGCTGATCATCTGGGATCGCTGGCGCTCGGGTCCGGTGCTTCTGCTCCTCGGTGGCTCGAGCATGGGGCCGGACCCGGGGCTCGAGCAGTGCCTCCTCGCCCACGAGTGAAAAGGGGGGGTTAGTGGCGGGATGTTTGGGGATGTTGGTCGTGACGCCACCCACGGGTTGTGGTGATGGTGGGCACCACCGCTGCTGGTGACGGGGAATACCGGGAGCGATGGCGGAGAGCAGCTGAGGTGTTGACCCCTCCGTGGGTAGGGGCTGTTGGTCCCGGGGCCCCGGTTGGGGAGTAGGGGAGGTAGGAAGGAGGGTATAGGTGCAGGTGCCGGTGCAGGGAGGCAGCGTGGGCGCGGGTGCAACGTTGCGATTCAGTGCGGTGCCGGATGGCACTGTTGTACTCACTCAGAAGACACAGAAGGACAGAGTCTCTGGTAAACCAAACGGCTGCATGGACGGGGCCCACAGCCGGCTGCGGTGTTCTCACTCTCCCCGGACGGGTTGATGGTGGCTGTCGTTTCCTGCACCTATGTATGTGTATTTGACTCCTATGGCTTCCCACGGGTAGTCCTCTCCCCGGCGTGTACGTGTCGGGAGAGCCCGGTTGCCCGCAGGCGCTGGCCCTTGGATCTCTGGCCCTTGGCGGTGGCTCTTATCCGGACGGGTTGGGCTGTTGCCTTCTGATGGGACTTGATTGGGTATGAACCCCTGAGGTCCAGACCGCAATCAGAGATTTGACCTTTTCAGCGGCTCCTAGCCTAGTCGGGATCTGAGTACCTTGCCTTGGTGCTTGGCTTCAATTTGCTCCCAGGTTCGGTACCGGCGGGCCACCGCCCGACCCCGGTCCTACGGTTCCGCTGACCTCCACCAACTCCTGCAGACGGCCACCACCATCTGCCGACCTTGCTGATCGTGCCTGGGCTCCGACCTAGACACACGCAGTTCTTACTCTAAACCCTTCCACTCTCAACTCCTCAACTCCACTAACTCAACTCAACTCCAATCTGCTGTCTTTTCCCGCCTCCCGGCCTGTGAACTCCTCGGTGGGTGGGCTCAACCTCCTGGCTCCGCCCCACCTGGTGTGGACATCAAGCCTGGAGGGTGGCAACAAGGATTTTGTTTGACTGGTGTCACCTAACCAGGGGAGGGGGTATGTGTGTGTGTTGTTATACTGTGACCCCTGGGGGTCCAGGGCGTCACAAAGGCATAGAGACCCAAGGGGCCAGCGTCCGCGAGCAAACAGGGCTCTCCCGACACCCAGCAAGCATGGGAGCGGACTACCGTTGCTTAGGCATGAGTCATAACATTTACATTAAAGAGGTGCAGGAAAAAGGCGGAAACCACCAACCTGTTAAGGGGAAGCTGCAGCCGGCTGCCGGCACCGTTCATCATCTTGTTTGGTTTACCAGAGACTCCAGGGTGTTTTATCATAGTGAGAACACCAGTGCCTTCGGGCCGAGCACCGCGCCACACCGCACCGACACCCCAGCACACATCCATCCCTGCTCCTCAGCACCTCCCTCAGGCCCCCGGGACCATCATCCCCCTACCCACGGAGGGGGTCAACACTAAGCTGCGCAACACTGTCCCCGGGAGCCTAGTCAACGGCAGCGGTGGTGTCCATCCATTCACCACAATCCCCTGCACACCACCGCGGCTCCGGCCGTGGACCTCCCCACCGAAGTCCCTACGTGTAGTGCCAACCCCCTTTCAGAGCGACGTGACCCCCGGGTCCGTGGAGAGCTCGAGCCACCCACCGATGAGCACTGATCCGGGCCCCGGGGTGGTACAATTGTCCTTGATCTGGTGGAGGGTTGCACGTATATTGTTCTCCTCTACAGGGGGCTTCACGAATACACAATCTCTGGAGACTGTGTTCTAGAAACTTCTTTCTAACTAGGAGCTACAAGTAGCAAATGATAAAGGGGTGGGTCTGAGCACTTCTGCCCATCCAGGGAGTTGATCTAAGAAGAGGTGGGAGATTAAGCCACATGTTTTTGTAGCACCCAAGGATATGGGGTACTCAGTTCCGGGCAGTGTACGTCTTGGGGATGTCAAGATGGTGGCCATTACTCAGTTTCGTGCCCTGGGCCCTTTTTGTAATGGGGATATTTACAGGGGATATTTGAATAGAGTTATTCGTGACGCCACTTGCGGTGTTGCGGCTAAGTATAGGGAGCCGCTGCTGCAGAATGTCTCTACTGGGGCTGGTGGTATGAGCAGCTAGTGTGGTAGTCCCTCCGCAAGTAGGGCATTGCCCCAGCGGGAGTATGGTGCGATGGGCATCGCAAGAAGGAGTCCAGATAGGTATTCAGTGCAACTGGTTTACTCACTGTTCTCAAGATGTTAACTGGTTGGTCAAGGCCAGCTGGTTTCGCCTCCAGGTTCCCTTCGTCCCAGTGCCAGTCTGGTTCTCTGGTACCTTCTTCCCCTGCACCTGTCTCTGGTAAATGAGTCCCCGTGGTATGGAACACTGTTTGTGGTTTGTCTCTTTGGTGGACTCATTGTGGACTCTAAAGAAACATTTGGATATTGTTTATTTTATGCTCCCTGCCTCAATTAAACTTGTTGGATTGTTTATCGGCCTGGTGTCTCTGCCTGCTCTCTCGCATACCCCTTCACACGCTCTATTTCATCATTCATTGCTTTCAATTGTATCGGCAACTGCGATACCTATACAATTGAAAGTGCAATCCTCGGCAAGGGTGAGGCCGGTAACAGCGCGGGCACCGGGCCCCCATGAGTAGCGGTGACTTGTCCTGCCACTGTGAGTGGGCCCCCCTTGCAGCCCAGGGCCTTGGCATTTGCCGGGTTTGCCGGGTGCTGACACCGGCCCTGTTTCTGGGCATCAGAACTGGCATCAAAGTCAAGTAAAGAGGGCGTCACACGGTACGATATATCGGGCGATATGTCGTTGGGGTCACGTCGTTAGTGACGCACATCCGGCATCGTCAGACATATCGTACCGTGTGACACCTATGAAAGAGCAGAAATATGCACCTTATCGTTGCTCGTTGACACATTGTTCATTTTCATAATCTCGTTCCTCCTTCTGTGCGCCGGTTGTTCATCGTTCCCGTGGCAGCACACATCGCTCCGTGTGACACCCCAGGAGCGACGAACACAGCTTACCTGCGTCCCGCCGGCAATGCGGAAGGAAGAAGGTGGGCAGGATGTTTACGTCCCGCTCAACTCCGCTTCTCCGCTTCTATTGGACGGCTGCCATGTGACGTCGCTGTGACGCTGAACGTCCCTCCCCCTTCAGGAAGAGGATGTTCGCCGCCCACAGCGACGTCGCCCAGGAGGTAAGTGCGTGTGACGGGGGTAAACGACTTTGTGCGCCACCGACAACTAATTGCCCGTGACGCACAAACGATGGGGGCGGGTGCGATGACTTATGCGATCGAACGATTTATCGTCCCGTGTGATGCCCGCATTACTCCAGTCTGTCTTAAATGACTTTGATATTGTGAAGATTTTGACTTGTGCAGATTTGTAGAAAATTATAACGGGGATTTGAATGCACCAAAGTGAATGAGAATCCTAAAGGTTTGTATTTATGGTAAGATATCAGTGGCCCAAAGCAATTTAACCCCTCAAAAACACCAGTTACTTATTCAAATCTGTGAAAACTGGGGTTTTGCCCACTTTGATGCCAGTTCTGATGCCCAGAACATGTTTGGGCCAGGCTGGAGTGATCTGAATTTGATGTGTGGAATCAATAGGTATGTAAATGTGGTGTGAGATCAGTGGCACAAAGACATTTAACCCCTCAAAAACACCAGTTACTTATTCAAATCTGTGAAAATTGGCTGTGTGCCCACTTTGATGCCAGTTTTGATGCCCAGAACCCCTTTGGGCCAGGCTGGAGTCACTTGAGTTTGATTAGAGGCATCACTAGATAGGCAATTGTGGTGTTAGATCAGTGGCCCAAAGCCATTTAACCCTTTCACTAACATACTTTGGTGCCCACTTTGATGCCCATTTTTTTTTTAGTGTATTTATATTAGGGCGCATCAGTGCATTGTATTTTATTATTGTCATGTGTTATTTTTGTTGTTAAATGCATAAAAAACTGAAAAAACTAAATTGCCGAATAAGAAACTGACGAATAAGAAACCAACTTCAGCCCCGAATAAGAAACTGGACGAATAAGAAACCAACTTCAGCATCGTTCTGATAATATTACTGTAAATAATGTGTAATGTATAAGATAGTGGCCCCTCGTGCTGTGTCAGGCGGGAGACATAGTGTAGAGAGACAGGAGTACTGTAGATAAAGTGTTATATATAGGAAATATATATTATTAATAATATAGGATGATTTAGTGTAGTGTAACTAGGGACCAAATATGCAGGAGTGGGATGAGAGTGGTAGTTAGTGAGTTTGTTAGGATAGAGCAGGAATAGGTGCAAATAGTTAAGTGGTAACCAGGGAGATCGAGACGAGGAGGGAGGAGTGAGTATAGAAGTATTAGGAAGGCAGGAAAGTTAGTCAGGGAGTGAAGCTTCAGAGATGAAAGTGAGCAGACAGGGCCAGAATGAGGGCCTGTCCGGGACAGGAGGAATCCTCTCATGTGTCGAGACCTCACTCTGTGGATAAGCCGTAGCGCGTCCTATGATTGGTGGGACATTGGGGTACAGAGACCGCCGGCAGGACCTGTGGAGCCCCATTACCTTCAGGTCGCCTCAAGGTCTTCAGGAACCAGGAGCCAGTACCCAAAGTTCGCTGCCTCGGAGTGACCTTTGACTCTGCCTTATCCTTCATACCACACATCCAATCCCTCACCACCTCCTGCCGTCTTCAACTCAAAAATATTTCCAGAATCCGCCCTTTCCTCAATTTGCAATCAACTAAAATGCTAGTGCATGCCCTCATAATCTCCCGCCTCGACTACTGTAACATCCTCCTCTGTGGCCTCCCTGCCAACACGCTTGCCCGTCTCCAGTCCATCCTTAACTCTGCTGCCCGACTTATCCACCTCTCTCCTCAATACCACCCCGCTTCTCCTCTCTGCATGTCCCTCCACTGGCTTCCAATCTTCCACCGTATCCAATTCAAACTTCTAACACTGACCTACAAAGCTGTGCATAATCTTTCCCCTCCGTACATCTCCGAACTACTCTCCCACTACACTCCAACACGTCACCTCCGGTCCTCCCAAGATCTCCTCCTCTCCTCCTCTCTCATTCGCTCCTCACACAACCGACTCCAAGACTTCTCCCGAGCATCCCCAGTCTCCTGGAACTCGCTGCCTCAACACGTCAGACTATCCCCTACCCTTGCAAACTTCAAACGGAACCTGAAAACGCACCTGTTCCGAAATGCCTACAATCTACAATGAACTCGCTGCCGCCCGACCACCGTGCGGAGCTGCCGCCCGACCACCGTGCGGAGCTGCCGCCTGACCACCGTGCGGAGCTGCCGCCCGACCACCGTGCGGAGCTGCCGCCCGACCACCGTGCGGAGCTGCCGCCCGACCACCGTGCGGAGCTGCCGCCTGACCTACACCCCACCTATTGTCTCCTCCCCATAATCCTAAAGAATGTAAGCCCGCAAGGGTAGGGCCCTCTTCCCTCTGTACTAGTCTGTCTACTGTAACTTGTATACGTATTTTGTATGTAACCCCCTTCTCATGTACAGCACCATGGAATTAATGGTGCTCTATAAATAAATAATAATAATAATAATAACTCCACGTGTTGGGAATCTTCTGGCCGCAGGTAGGTCAGGTTAACTTCTATGGGAATCGTGACGCCACTCTCGGTATTTGCGGTCAGGGGGTGACCGCCACTGCAGTTTAGGGAGTGCCTGGGGCTGATGGTAAATGCAGTCAGTTGTTGTGGCCTCCCAAGAGTGAGGCTGGCCCCAGGGCTCAGTGTAAGTGTGTAGTACCACAGGTCGCAGAAGAACTCACACACAGGCAGCAATGTCTTTCAGGGTTTTTACTCACTTTCAGGTGGCAGGGGTGAGTTAACCCGGGCGATGTTTTGATGAACCAGGTGGAACCAGATATCCCTTCGGCTGATATAGGGGTGACTGCTAAACTCACCTTCCTTGCCCTTCTTGTTTGGGGTGACTACTACTTGTAGTATTGCTGGAATCACCCAGGGAAGTCGCAACTGCCATTCTCCCCTTTCTGGCCCGTTTGCGGGCAGCGTGGACCAAGGTAAGATGGCTCCTGGCTCAATCCTCCTTATGGGCCCCCTCGTTGCTGCTGTAGCTGCGGACTCTGTGTGGTTGGTGAGGCACATATAGTGCCCTCACCAGCAGGTTTGGCAGGCCAACTGAATGGGCCCCTGCTCTGGGGACCTGTTTCCCAATGCGGGCTTGGACTACCGGCGGTCCCCTTACTCAGCCACCTCTTGCTACTGCCCTAGGTGGTTTTCAGGCGGCACCACTGGGTAGCCTCTCTCCCCCGCCAGCAGCCACTACAGGTGCAGGGTCTAACAGGGTCCTGCTCCTCTGCTCTACTCTCCAAACTCGGCCCCTCCACTCCTTCTCCTTTGGCTGCTGTGGCGCCCCTGACCTGGTCAGGCACCACTGAGTACTGCACCCATGCTGGGGACAGTACAAAACAGGTAATCCAGAAGGCTGACCGGGGTGTGGAACACAGGCGCATAGTGATCAGGTCTCACACATGTACCCATGAGAGGACCCCTGGGGATCCCAGGAGGGGGCAAGCCTTCACCTTCACTGGAATAGTGGAGGGGGTAGAGCCTCCATCTCCTCTCAAGGGGTGTGGTGGAGAGTCTGGTTGCTAGGTGGCGTAGGCAAGAACAGGAGAGGAGGAGCAGTGAGCCAGTTCAGTGTAGAGTCCAGGGAGCTCAAGTGAGGAGCAGATCCCTGGAGCTGTGCAATCTGACAGCGTCCGCGCAGTGGCTACAGACGGGGGAGAACGGTCAACTAGGAGTGCTGCCTGAAAGCCAGCTTCAGCTAGGGAGTGCAACGGAGTGGGAAGTAAGGAGACTGCTAGAGAGCACCAGGCCCAACCGGGCGGCAGATCCCGAAGCGGGGATAGATTCAACTTTCTTCTGCTAAACCTGCCGGTGTGGGGCTCTTAAAGCCCACACCACAACACTACAAAAGCCGCAGCCACGTAACCACAAGTTAGGGCCCATAGGTCATAGGAGGCAAGAGGCTGGAGTGGCCTGGTCCGGGGAACAAGCACACGGCAAACAACAAGGGGAGAGAGGCTGCAGCATCTTCCCTGGGTGACCCCCATAGGGACTCAAAGTCGGGGTCACCCCAAACCACCAAGGGCTAAGGAAGGCGAGTCAGTAGTCACCCTCATAAAGTCAGCCTGAAGGATACCTGGTTCCTACCTGGTTCATCTCAGCTACGCCCGGGTTACTCACCCTGCCACCTGAAGTGAGTAAAAACCCTGAAAGACATCCTGCCTGTGTGGTCATTCTGCGACTTGTGGTGCTACAAACCTACACAGGGCCCTGGGGCTTGCCTCACTCTCAGGAGGCTACTACATCTAACTGCACACACCATCAGCCCCAGGCGACCCTCAACCTGCAGTGGCGGTCCCTACTGGCCGCAATACTGAGAGTGGCGTCACGATCAAAACAGAAGATTTCCTACCAGTGACGGAGATCCAGCAACGTGGAGTCCCTGAAGGTAACGCACCGACACCGACACAACACCTGCGGGGCTTCACATCTGGCGTCACGAACAGGATAAGGACTAGACCTGTTCAGACAGGTGACCATGTGCCTAGGCGGTCCGCTTGGAAAATTGGAAGCGCCGCCATATTGCCACCATGGAAAGCGCGCTGAAAAACAACAGCAGCCCGCGCTGGAAGAAGTTACCGCCCACGAAGAGGTGTGGCTAGCCAGAGATCCTCTGCAGAGTCCTGACCTCGCTGATGAAGAAAGCGGAAGCGTCCAGAGACGGCGGAGCAGAGAAGAAGCCAGTAGCGTGCTAGAGGAAATGGAGTCCAGACGTGGATACCCAGAACCAGGCACTGCTGCCTGGTGGTGCCGGGAGCTTGCCATCTTCTGCGACCGGCTGGAGGCCGGGATTGTGCGACAGCTCAGGGAAGAACGCACGGAGCTCCTGGAGATGGCTGCGGCGGTGCGGACCTACGAGGAGGGAGCCGCGCGACGCATGTCAGACCGAGCGGCGACGACGCAGACCCCGATGCTGCCACAGATGGGTGAGTCGAGTGATGCCCCGGCCAGCACAAGTGCCCCGACCCCTGCTGCCACGCCCGCGGTCCCGGAAGAGGCGCCCGGCGCGGCGCCACCGAACCAGGCCGCAGCCACGCTAGATGCGGCCCGCCAAATCCAGGCCGCCGCAGCCATGCCCCGCCTGGCCCGCAAAGGTCCGACTACCACTGCGATACTGATCCGTGCCGCAGGTGTGACACTGACCCAGGCTGCCACCCTGCTGAGCCCAGTCCGCCAAGACCCCACCGCAGCAGCGACGCTCGTCCGCGCCGCAAGTGAGATGCTGAACCAGGCCGCAGCCCCGCCGGGTGCGGCCCGCCAAGCTCCGATCGCTGCAGCGACGTCCAGCCCAGCCTGCACAGAGCCCCCTGCAACAGCGACACTGATCCAGGCCGCCGCCATGCCGGGCGCGGCCCGCCAAGACCAGGCCGCCGCCATGCCGGGCGCGGCCCGCCAAGACCAGGCCGCCGCCATGCCAGGCGCGGCCCGCCAAGACCAGGCCGCCGCCATGCCAGGCGCGGCCCGCCAAGACCAGGCCGCCGCCATGCCGGGCGCGGCCCGCCAAGACCAGGCCGCCGCCATGCCAGGCGCGGCCCGCCAAGACCAGGCCGCCGCCATACAGGGCGCGGCCCGCCAAGAGATTGCATCACTATTTTCCCCGGCCTGCAAGGCCAGAGCAGACACCGCTCCCCAGTCCAGAGAGGTCCCTGCTAGGAAGACCCTGATAGGAGAGGACCCTGAATACTGGAAGCTGAAGGCTGACCTAGAGGCCCAGTTCCCACAAGAGATGGTGGATCGGTATCTGCTCCCTCCGCATACCCCCAAGGAGATTCAGGCAACCCCTGCAGCCGCGCCAGAGAGTCCACCGCCCAGACCAGCTGAAGAAAGCCCATCCCCAGCACTGCCACAACCAGAGTGCAGCGAAGAACTAAGGGGGAGAGGAGGCCAGGAAGCTGAGGAGCTGACTCCAGAGCCATACCCAGAGCCAGAGATGCTGCCCTATTCTCGCTGGGATGAGGATTTGACACCGTCTGCAGATGAAGAACTGCCCAAAAGCCTTACCTGGGAGTTTGCAAGCTGTACCACGCAGAGTTCAGGCCGCAAGACAAGGCGTCGCAATAGAACAACGCTGTCCCCTGCACCACAGTCTCCAGAGCAGAGAGAGGTCACAGCCAGAGACCTGCAGGAGAAAAGATTACTGAGAAGGTCTAGAGTCCAGGTCAGAGGACCCCTTTACAGAGGAGTAGTAGAGGACTTCAATTTGAAAAGCGGATACGGCTTTATTGTAGTAAGAGGAATAAAAGAGGGCATATTTGTGAATCGGAGAGATGTTCAAGCCCACCTGCCCAGAGGACATTCAGGCAGAAATTTGAAAATTGGGGACTTAGTACAGTTCACCTTGCATCAAGGAGAAAGGGGCTACTATGCCTTAGACGTAGCACCATGTCCCAGACAAGAAAGAAAAGACAGAGATAAAGAACCAGATGTAGAAACAGACGAAGACCAAGAAAGGAAAGATAAAGAACCTACAGATGAAACAACCACAGACAAAGATCCTACAGATGAAACAACCACGGACGACGACGGAGAGCAAGAAAGTCACAGGTGCCGGTGCCCTACATGCCCACGCCCTAGTGAAAAAGAGGAGTAAAGTAAAAGAAAGTAAAGAAATCCAGCAAGTTACCAGTTGAAGTTTTGACAAGTTTTGTTTGCAACGTTTAAGAAATGCGCCCACAAAAACTATTGTGAGAAATAAACTTTAAGGCTATGAACTTGCTATAGCCACAAACTCTCGCAGTGTAAATAGTTACACCAGTGGCACCACCACCAGGGCCAGCCTGTTTAGGGGCTTGGCTCGTCTGCAACCAGGGGGGCCCGTCCGTAGAAAAGGGCCTTGGCTCACCTGCGACCAGAGAGCACGCCTGTTTATGGGGCCTTGGCTCACCACCACAAAGAGGGTACCTGGTCAGCACCAACTGTGGAGGCCGCCTCTGCATCCTGCCAGAAGAGGCTGAAGGCGCGGATCCACCAGGCCAGGTATACCCTGAAGACCACCAGCCCATGTAGCCGCCTCTACATCCTGCCAGAAGTGGCTGAAGCCGCGGCCAACGTGAAAGGGTTTTGGGTGGGTTAACGGACTTGTGGGTGGAGGGTGGTGATGTATGGTACCTGGTGCTTTTAAATGTTTTACCATGTTTTAATGTTTTATGCATTTTAAAATGTTGTCTTGCAGCCCGAGGACGTGCTGGTGATAACTAAGGGGGAATGTGGCGCCCCTGACCTGGTCAGGCACCACTGAGTACTGCACCCATGCTGGGGACAGTACAAAACAGGTAATCCAGAAGGCTGACCGGGGTGTGGAACACAGGCGCATAGTGATCAGGTCTCACACATGTACCCATGAGAGGACCCCTGGGGATCCCAGGAGGGGGCAAGCCTTCACCTTCACTGGAATAGTGGAGGGGGTAGAGCCTCCATCTCCTCTCAAGGGGTGTGGTGGAGAGTCTGGTTGCTAGGTGGCGTAGGCAAGAACAGGAGAGGAGGAGCAGTGAGCCAGTTCAGTGTAGAGTCCAGGGAGCTCAAGTGAGGAGCAGATCCCTGGAGCTGTGCAATCTGACAGCGTCCGCGCAGTGGCTACAGACGGGGGAGAACGGTCAACTAGGAGTGCTGCCTGAAAGCCAGCTTCAGCTAGGGAGTGCAACGGAGTGGGAAGTAAGGAGACTGCTAGAGAGCACCAGGCCCAACCGGGCGGCAGATCCCGAAGCGGGGATAGATTCAACTTTCTTCTGCTAAACCTGCCGGTGTGGGGCTCTTAAAGCCCACACCACAACACTACAAAAGCCGCAGCCACGTAACCACAAGTTAGGGCCCATAGGTCATAGGAGGCAAGAGGCTGGAGTGGCCTGGTCCGGGGAACAAGCACACGGCAAACAACAAGGGGAGAGAGGCTGCAGCATCTTCCCTGGGTGACCCCCATAGGGACTCAAAGTCGGGGTCACCCCAAACCACCAAGGGCTAAGGAAGGCGAGTCAGTAGTCACCCTCATAAAGTCAGCCTGAAGGATACCTGGTTCCTACCTGGTTCATCTCAGCTACGCCCGGGTTACTCACCCTGCCACCTGAAGTGAGTAAAAACCCTGAAAGACATCCTGCCTGTGTGGTCATTCTGCGACTTGTGGTGCTACAAACCTACACAGGGCCCTGGGGCTTGCCTCACTCTCAGGAGGCTACTACATCTAACTGCACACACCATCAGCCCCAGGCGACCCTCAACCTGCAGTGGCGGTCCCTACTGGCCGCAATACTGAGAGTGGCGTCACGATCAAAACAGAAGATTTCCTACCAGTGACGGAGATCCAGCAACGTGGAGTCCCTGAAGGTAACGCACCGACACCGACACAACACCTGCGGGGCTTCACACTGCCACTGCACAACTCCTTGTCTCCAGTCCCACACCCACCACTAGCTGGGATGGGAGGGCCACGCCCCTTCCCTGGGGCCGCCCAGGGTTCCCCTCTAAGCTGTGTGTGTTCCTGGTTACTTAGTGTCTGTGTGTCCACACCCTAGTCAGCCTCTGGGATTACCTGTATTGTACTGACCCAGCATGGGTACAGTACTCAGTGGTGCCTGACCAGGTCAGGGGCGCCACAGACCCTGAAATGGTCGAGAGCTAGTAAGTCGTCTGAGGGCCCAAGTGAGACATGAAATCTGTTAGAAGAGGTTACAGGGAAGATGCAGGTACTGGACTCGGCTGCTGGAAGATAGAAATCCAGAGCGAGTGCAAGCAAGTTGGAATCCCCAGAGGGAGTGGCAACAGCACGAGAGGGCCTGTCTGTCCGTGTTAACGAAGAACTGGCGAACTACAATAAACCTGTTCCTGAGTTGTTATATAGAGACACTTGTGTGTCAATTGTGTCGCCCTCCCTGTCTACGATGAGGTTCAACAGCTGAGATGGAGATAATATTGGACATCATTGTAAGTGTCACAGACTCCATCGACAGCACAACATAAGCACACACATTGAATGAAGCAGGGAAGCCAGTGACCCTCGGCCAGGATAGGGCTTCCCCCTTCATAATCATAAACCTTTTGATCATTACAGAAACGCAGCCCAATCTTTATAGCACTGGCCCTCCTGTGTTCGTAAAGAAAGCTGTGGGCCGCAATCTGCTGTCTCAGTGTAGTGCCCCTGACTGTATCAGGGTGCTACAGGGAACTGCATCCTGTACTCCAGGGTGTATGGCCTACCCTAACGTGGTTCCAGGTTCTCATCAACAGTGTCACTGACATCCGCACTACAAATCCCAACCACACCTCACACAAGGGCTGGACAGACACACCAGTGGGTTGGCCAAGTTGGAGCACAGCCGCCCACCTAGGGGTCAAGCAGACTGGTGAGAGGGAGGAAGTGGAGGGCAGAACAGAGTTAGCCCTCAGAAAGTGAGGAGCAGGGGAGTAGAAGCTCCCAGGAAGGCGACAGGTTGGGTCGTAGACGGTGGTCCGGGACCACAGGAGTCGGGGACTGGTTTAGAAACACTGGAAAGGAGTGTAACAGACACAGTCTAGGAGGACTGTTGGCACCAGAAAGCCCAGCCACCTTACCGGTAGCGAGCACGGCGGGGTACTTGACCCTAGATCAGGGAGTAGCTTCAAGCAACCTGATAATTAACCTGTGGAGGATAGTCTCTTTATGAACTTTCCCCAGAAGCTGAGAGATTGGAGGTATCAGTGTACCGCCCCCGTATCAGCAGCCGAGCCGCTCGGATCAGGAGCCGCGGTGGCTCGAGGGGTCTCCGGACCCGGGGGGGTCCACGCGGATACTCGAATTAAAAAGAAGTGGGGGAGTATATACACGGGATTAGGAAAGTTGGTGACGCCACCCACGGTGCGTGGTAAGATAGGGTACCACCACTGTTGTTGGGGACGCCCAGTGGCGGTGGTATGGCAGCAAGGTGTTTTAACCCCTCCGTGGGTAGGGTTTTTTTGCCCTGGGAGCCCGGTGATGGTGGTGTAGGGGTGCCGTTGGGGGTAGGAGAAGGATTTTTCAGTGTACTCACTCAGTCCAGAAATAACCACACCGACAGCTTGTAAACCAGAGTTCTGAGAACCACTGCAGCTGGGAGGGAGCACGCTTGGGTCCGTGCCCTTGGTGTTGCGGTTAGTCTGTGACCCTTTCCTTAGCACCTGTGTTTTCTTCTTTGGACCCTCAAGTCTGAAACTTTTTGGGTCCCGCTCACCTGTATGGCTAACTGAGTGAGCTTGATCTCAGGGTTCACGTGTAGGATTTCTTTGGACTGTATTGGGAAAGTCATATCCCATCGGTGCGCTTGTACCCCGATTTTGGAGTGTGTTGGGGATGACACTTAAAGTTTTCACTCCCGTCGGGTAAATTACCAGGACGCATGAAGCTACTTCCTGGCCTAGGGTCCACGTACCCCGTCATGCCCTGGCCCCTGCCCGGTGATAGCTCAAGGCTGCCGGACGCCCTCCTCGGCAGTCCGTGCCCCCTGACACTATCCCCTGTGACCGGGGTTCCAGCTTCTTCCAGGCCTAGACCAACATCTGCCACCTAGTACTCAGGAGCCCTGCTCCACCTGTGACCTCTCCTCACGAGAGTCACTTCACCTCCTTCTCCTTCCACTACCACTTCACTTCTCCTCTCACTTTTCCACTCTCCCGTACGAACCCACCATATGGGCGGCCCTATTCCCTTCATGCCCCCCAATGTTGTGTCTGGTGGGTACAGTGTAAAGTGTTCCTAGGGTTTTGATTGGCTCAGCTGTTAGCAACACCAAAGGACCAGGACCCGTAACCAAGGAGGGTGGATACTGTGCTGAAGGGCAGATTGCACAATACCCTGTGACGACCTGACAGGCCAAGGTGTCACATTCCCCCTTGGTTAAACGTAGCTCGTCCCCGAGCTACAGAACACCAGGGTTTTATTTTTGTTTTGCTTTTAACTGTAGAAAGGGAAAAATATAACATATTAACACACTTTTATTAAATGGGTTCCATCCCACACATGGGAGGCAATGCACTTAAATGTTACTAAAATTTGTTAAGAGTTCGTCGCCCAATGATGGGACGCTGCTGGTTTTTATGGTAACGGAGGCTCAACCTACTCTGTTGCAGCCCCTTCTTGCGACAGTCCAGTCCCAACGTCCCGGTCCCAACAACCCACCATCCAAACAACCTGTTCCCCCTGGAGACCTAAGGTAAGTCCGTGACCGGGTTAAGGTCCCAGGTGTTGTATTTTAGACGACTCTGGTTGGCACAGGAGGTGCAACTATTATACAAGACACAAGTTCGTGTTGGTCACACCAGTCTTGTGACCGTGGTCCATATTTACTTTTAACGGAGTCCATGTATCGGTTGTACAGTTTCAGCAATTTACTTGTAAATCAGGTAACTTTCACTCGTTTCATTAAAACTGGTTGATTAAGCACTTATTCACTAACATTTTCTATATGAAAAATAATAAACTATGGAAAATAACAAACGAAAACACCGATACCTAACAATTCTTTGGCATCGCAACTACTGGTACTATAACATTATTAACACTTCTGTGGACCTCCGTGGAGGTTGACCAAAGTTTGCACGGGTCGACCTCCTCAACTCTGGGCTCTCACTTCCCTCTAGGAAATCGTCTACACTTCCTACGAGTCCCTCGCCCCCTATATGAGGTGTAACTGGCAGTACCCTACGTGTACGTGGCAGGGGAACTGGCGGTACTCTGGGTGCTGAAGTGGGTGCAGTGTCAGTAAGCCTTTCCTGCTCTGGTTCTTCCACAGGTTTTGGGAATGTTAACACAGGGACTATTACTGCTCCATTCTGCATTGGTCAATTTTTTCGGAAAATCACCTAGAATAGTGTGGATCAAATTCTTTCTTCCTTTCTTGAATCACTGGAGGCTGGGACTGAGGTTCTTCTGCTCTTTTCAAAGGTTCGGGGCACTTTTTCAGGTGGTCTCTAGACACCGTGGCTGTAGTTAGACTATCATCTTTGCTAATCAGACAAGTGTTCTGATTGTCGAAATTGAATGGCTGTATCACATATGTCTCTTTTTCCCACTGGTCGTCCAACTTGCGTTGCTTCCTTTTTCTCTTTAACACAATGTCACCAGGGGCAAAGGGGGCGCTTTAGCCTGCTTATTAAAATTCCTTTCTTGCCGATCCCGGACATGATCCAAAATTTCTTCAACATACTTCTGGATCTGTTTGTACTGGGCTTGGCAAGGTGAGTCCCAATCTTCTCCAGGTGCGTAGGTTTCAGGCAATTCCACCTCCATCTTCAGATCTACCAGGAGCTGGGGTACACTTGGTCGATCCTACCGGAATGTTATTGTAAATGTCAACCAAATCCGGCAACTTTTCGGGCCACCAATTCCGTTCTTCAAGAGGGAGGGTTTTCAGCAGATTAATCCCTAGATTATTCATCTTCTCGCACATTCCATTTGTCTGTGCGTGGTAAGGGGTGGTGTGGATCTCCTTATACCCGTATAGGCTACAGAACTCTTGAGAAATCTCGGCTTCAAACGCATTCCCTTGGTCTGTCAAGGCTCGATCGGGATACTCATGTGGCCTACAGAAATGGGTCTGGAACGCCTTTGCCGCAGTACTGGCAGTCAAATCCTTCAGGGGTACCACCACCGGAAACGAGAATAGTGATCAACCATCGTGAGCGCATACGTGTACCCACCTCTGGTTGGGGTCAACTTAACATGATCCAGAGCCACAATCTCTACAGGTTGTTTGGTGACAAATCGGTTGGAGGAGTGTGCGCTGGCTAGTGCCATCTTGTCTCCTCAAGGCACAGGGACCGCAATTTCTACACCAGGCCTCTATGGAATCTCTCATTCCTATCCAATAGAAACTGCTTCTCAGTAACATCTCCAGCTTCTTCCACCCGAAGTGCCCAGCTCCATCATCATGTATTGAAGAGTAAACAACTACACATTTAAGGATTGGGGTTGGGTTCAGTCTTCAGCTTTTATACAATGTGCTGAGGCCACGTGTGCACAGTATATACAGATCAAAAAAGCAAAATAGGAAGTAAGGGTAAAATGTCAACTTTATGTGTATAATTGATAATTGTTAACAACAATATATAAATAAACTGATAAAATGATTATGTAGAAATAAAAAAAAAATTAGATACGTAATGATATAGTATTAAAAAAAACTATTCATATTTACAGAACAGAGAGAACTGATTTTTTTATTGGTTGCCATGGTATTCCATAGCTGTTGGTGCATTGCACGTATCGACGGAGGCTTGTGAGCTTGGGTAATGCGAGCGCTGCAGCTGAGGAGTTAGTTACTGAATATTCAGAGGGAACTCACAGACTGACGATCAAGCTAAATCATTAATGTATTGGGATAAATTCAATATTGGTGGCCTTGGTTAGGCTAGTGTCCCCATGGTGTTGGCTACAGAGGAAATGCAGCCTTGTTATATAGCTAGATTTGTGGTTACTATTGTGGAGCTGTAGAGAAGTGAATTAATGTCATTGTGTCATCAGTGTGAACCCCACCATAGAAAATAGGGAGACCAGAAAGGCCTTAATATCACACCAACTTGAGGACCAACAATCAGAGGTCCAGTAATGAGTTCATTATTAGAGATGATTGAACCCGAGGTACCGAACACAGATTTTACAAAAAAAACAGAGTTCGGGTGCTTTACATTTGCAAACCACTTGAGCGAGCATCACTGTACTCGGGTAAGCTCGGTCCTCAGCCCAGTGCGAGCCGCTTGCAGTGTTTGAATTGCTCCACTGGGGGTAACAACAGCATGATCGGATGTAGTGCGCACTCCCCCCCCAAAAATGGAAAAACTCCACCCACTTGCCTTCGAAAGTGGTCCGTTTATGGCTGGTTCCATGTGCGCGGAGACTCAAACTGCCCAATTACTAATGTCCAATGAAGTTCAGGTTAAGTACGACACCCAAGCTGAACTTTATCTAAAATCTGGCTGAACTCGCTGAACCGATCTTCCATGGGTCCGCTCATCTCTATTCATTATGAACAGTTACAGCAAGGTGAAACCAAAAACACAGAACAACCACCCAGAGACAGCGTCCGCTGTCCCACAAGCCAAAAAGGACCAAACATCTACCACACTCATTTTGGTTGGCCTTTAATGACATCAATTAACCCTTGTCTGGTACCATAAAAAAAAATAACTAATTGTACCAATCATCATGAGGTCATACTGACCCCATGATACAAGATAAGGGTTAAAGCTTTAGCTCTACCAAACACTTTCCCCAGCTGGATATAAGACAAGGATGAGCAAGCACTACCATGCTAGGGTGTTTGATTCTCGTTACGAGCAGTTGAAGGCTTGGATGGGTGCAACTCGAGTACCTGAGTATAATGGAAGTCAATCAGTAACTCATGCATTTTTCCTGAAGATTTCCTGGAAAAATGTTCGAGTTCCCCATTGACTTCCATTATACTTGGGTACTTCTGTCTTGCCCTTTCAAGCATCCATCTGTACTCCTTACTAGTACTGAACACCCGAGAATGATAGTGCTCGCTCATTACTAGTAACAGCCAATAAGGCCACCTGCTTACATTGAATAGGTGGGCATTTCGTGAGTTTTTTATCTCAGAATTTGTAGCCAATACCAGGAGTGGATGAAAAATACAGAAATGGTGCTTGTGTTTCAATTATACTTTTACTCTGATTGTTCCACTCCTGGTTTTGGCTACAAATACTGAGGAAAAACCTCACCAAATACTCAATGCGTGCACATGGCCTTAATACTGAGGTAAAAAACTCACCAAATACTCAATGTGTGCACATGGCCTTAATACTGAGGTAAAAAACTCACCAAATACTCAATGCATGCACATGGCCTTAATACTGAGGTAAAAAACTCACCAAATACTCAATGCGTGCACGTGGCCTTAATACTGAGGAAAAAACTCACCAAATACTCAATGTGTGCACGGGGCCTTAATACTGAGGTAAAAAACTCACCAAATACTCAATGTGTGCACATGGCCTTAATACTGAGGTAAAAAACTCACCAAATACTCAATGCGTGCACATGGCCTTAAAACTGAGGAAAAAACTCACCAAATACTCAATGTGTGCACATGGCCTTAATACTGAGGTAAAAAACTCACCAAATAATCAATGTGAGTATGTGGCCTTAATACTGAGGTAAAAAACTCACCAAATACTCAACGTGTGCATTTGGCCTAACCCCAACAATTCAAAGCATGAAACTTACAAGGGAGGAATCTGTAGCATTAGCAGTCAAGAAGTACTGCCTCGACAGGACCAATCCACAGGGGACCATTTTTTCATAACAAGAATAAGGGTACGCTCACACGAGCGTATAACTCGCATGAGTATCGGACCGCATCACTCGGTGCGGCCGCACACTCTCCGGACAGGAGCATGTCAGCCGCATAGAAATACATGCAGCTGAGCCGCTCCTGTCAGCAGAGAAGCTAGGCGCGCCGGGTGATGCGGTCCGATACTCATGCGAGTTATACGCTCGTGTGAGCGTACCCTAAAAGATATAAAGGTGCCTAGAACAGCATATTGGATGATTGGGAAGGGGGGGAGGGGTGAACAAAATGAAAAAAAGAAAAGAATCCGTTTCTCAAACAGGAGAGATTATTTAATTTTTAATTTACATTTTCAATTTATCTAAGTATATTTTCAAGGCTTCAGAATATTATTTCCTGCATAACAATAAATGTGATTCATTCAAACTACAAAATATTAGTCCTCTAGCAATTTACCAAGAAGCTTTAAATAAATAAAATATTTACAATTAAAGGCAAACTGGAAGCAGTTTTTGCTATTTTATCTCAGAGCAGAATGATGTAAGAGATCATGAATCCAACATTATATCACTTAGTTTACTGGGTGAAGCAGTTCTGAGACAATCAGACTTTTTAGATTTACCAATGCAGCAGAGCTGAAAGACTCGCCCAAACTAAGCTCTTTATGTACAATGTCTATGGGGACATGCCATACTTGGGCTAACTGCCCTGCTGTGTCCAGCAATTTTTATTATTATTATTATTTATTTATTATAGCGACATCAATTCCATGGCGCTTTACATGTGAAAAGGGTATACATAATAGGGCAAGTATAATAATCATAAACAATACAAGACACAGACAGGTACAGGAGGAGAGAGGTCCCTGCCCGCGAGGGCTCACAGTCTACAAGAGATAGGTGAGGATACATTAGGTGAGGGTAGAGCTGATTGTGCGGCGCTGCATCAGACTGAGGGTTACGGCAGGTTGTAGGCTTGTCGGAAGAGGTGGGTCTTCAGGTTCCTTTTGAAGCTTGTCAAGGTAGGCGAGAGTCTGATGTGTTGTGGCAGAGCATTCCAGAGTATGGGGGAGGCACGGGAAAAATCTTGGATGTGATGGTGGTAAGAGGAGATGAGAGGGGAGCAGAGAAGGAGATCTTGTGAGGATGTGATAGGATGTGAGCAATGATAAGTTCCTGGTGCTAAAACAAACATTGCAAATAAACAGCTCGACTTCGACAAAACAGGCATCCCTGAATTCTATGTTTTAACCTTTACAGCATGCTGTCTTCAGATTATATAGCAAAAACCTGCTGACAGCTTCCCTTTAAAGGGAACTTGTCACATGCTGCATGTTGTCCAATCTGTAGACAACATGGTATAGAGAAGATGTAGAGCAAAATATATATATAGGTTTGTTGGAAAAAATCAGTATAACTTGTGAAAGAGTCCAGTGGGCGGTCTTATTAGTGATTGACAGACATCTCAACAGTACATGCACAGTCATAGAGGGAAGACTGCCAATCACTAAATAGGACCAGCCATTGGACTTGTATCTTCAAACACCAGGGATTTTTGTTACAAGGGACTATTGGGATAGTAGGAAAGCTGAACTTAGACTAGGGGCCCTTTGCTATCCCTATTTTCAGTGATACCCATAATGGTGGGGATGTCTGTGTCTCCTTCCTGGCCCTGCTCCTGACCAGCCCTGATCTTATAACCCTTCCTCCCAGGGGGACCAGGACAGGAGTTTTATTGAATCCACTGAAATAGACAAACAGGGGAAACTAATGTGCCGTCACACAACATGCACACACAGAGGTATAAGAGATTAGGAGGAAAACAAGAGCAGGGTGGAAACAACAAGACAATGGGTAACTTCACAACAACACCAAGCACAAAGCAACTCTTTCTCCAGGAAATCTGGGACACCTCAACTCACAGACCAACACAGCATAAACTATAGGTGGCATAGATAGAAGATTTCCTCCAGCCTAAAAATGAGGTCAGCAGAGGTGATTGGCTTCCTTACAACATGTGATCAAAGAAGCCTAACAAACAGGCTAGTGTTGCGGGCGGAGGAGGGGACGCTGCGCTCACCACGCTCGGGTCCGGCGCTGCTGCTTGGTGGCTCGAGTGATGGGCCGGATTCGGGGACTCGAGCGGCGCTCCTCGCCCGTGAGTGAAAAGGGTGGTTTGTTGGGGTTTGGGATGTCGGTTCGTGACGCCACCCACGGTGTGTGGTGAGGTTGGGGCACCACCGCTGCTCTGTACGTGGATCCCGGGAGCGATGACAGGGAGCAGCTGGGATGTTTTCCTCCCCTCCGTGGGTAGGGGGATTTTGGTAGTCCCGGGGCCCGGAGTTATTGTTTGTTTGGTGGATTGCGGGGCCTGGCCAGGTGCAGGGTCGCGGGGCAGCGCAGTGCCAGACGGCACGGTGGTACTTACTCAGCCAGTAATGCACACGGAGTCTCTTGTAAAACAAACGGCTGGATGGACGAGTCCCACAGACGGCTGCGGCGGTCACTCCCGGTCGGTTGGCGGTAACGGTCTCTCCCTGCACCGGTGTTATGTTCTCGGCCCCGATGGCTTCCCACCGGTAGCCCGCTCCCCAGCGGTGTGTTGGCTAAGGGAGCCCTTTTTGTTGCCCGCAGGCTCTGGCCCTGGGAGCTCTAGCTCTGGCGGTAGCTTTATCTCCCTCACGGTTTGGACGGTTGCCTTCAGTCGGGTCTTTATTGCTGGGAAACCCCGGAGGTTCCCATCGCTGATGGATTTGACCGGTTTAACGGCGACTCCTAGCCTGGTCAGGGTCCGTAGGCCCTGCCGGATGGTGCTGGCTTCTCTTCGCTCCCCGGTCTGGTACCGACGGGCCACCGCCCGTCCCCGGTCCTTACGGTTGTGCGTCAATCTGCCTCTCCTGCAGACGGTCACCACCATCTGCCAACCTTGCTGTATGTGCCCGGGCCACGTACCCGGACACGGTCAGTCTGCTCCTCCACTACTACCTCCTTCAGCTTCAAACTCTCCTACTCGACTCCTTGTCTCTATCTATCTGACCTTCTTTCCCACCTCCAGGACTGTAAACTCCTCGGTGGGAGGAGCCAACCGCCTGACTCCGCCCCACCTGGTGCGGACATCAGCCCCTGGAGGGAGGCAACAAGGATTTGTGTGTGTGTGGCTGGTGTGCCTAACCTGGGTGTGGGGTTTGTTGTTCCAGTACCTGTGACGTCCTGGCTTGTCCAGGGCGCCACATTCCCCCTTGGTTAAGCGCAGACCGTCCGCGGGCTGCTCGTCCATCACCGATTTTATTTTTGTTAACTGTAGAAAAATAGAAACACATATAAAAACCACAACATAAGCATTTCTGTATAACTTCCCATAACGGGAGGCACGGTACTTTTAACGTTACAAACGGTAGTCAATTTTATGAACGGTTTGGCTTTCGCTCTTCCCCCGCCCAAACAACCTGGCCCTGATGCTGCCTCTAAGAAGTGGGCAGCACCCCTTGCCCCAGTCCAGAACCAAATTGCCCGAGCGGGTACGGTCTCTTTCAGGGGAACCCACGTCCATGAGGAACCCCTGAACCCCCGGAGGATTGCCACCGGTTACGGTAGTGGCGGGCCTGGGCCATCCCTTTCCTCCAGGCCAATCCTCCCAAATCAGCCTCTCCGGAGGCGGCAACGGTAATCAAGCCAACATTTGAATTCACATTGCACAAGTTTGTGGTTGCCCTGCAAGTTCTCGGCCTGTCCGTAAGCAGTTCCTTACGCAATGGTTGCAGAAAGTCCCAACGTGGACTAGTTGCCGGCAACGGCCGGTTAAATCACGGTGTTAATCTGGTCACAGTTCGGTTGATTATTTCTTCTTATCATTCGGTTACATTTAACAACATACAAGAACATCTCACAACGGTGCTGGTGGTCCCAACGGGGGACAACTTGCGGCGGAGGGACCGCTGACCCTGGGGCGGCTACCACCGCGGAGGGTCGGCCCAGTCCGGGACCGGATGGTACATCGGGTTTCTCCTTCCATAAGCAGTGCAGTCCAGAACCGCTGATCGCTGTTGGAAACGGCGGCGGGGGGCAGCGTGCTTGGGACCTCCTCCTCCATCAGCTGCACTCTCTCTGGACCCCTTGCGGCAGGGCCGGTCCCCGGCTCCACTCAATCAGGGCTGGTTCAGGAACTTGGGTGGGCCTGGTCACAGCGTGCCATGGCCCCTTGCTCCCGGGCTTCCACCACGGTGACCATCCTGCGCACCTCTGCCCGCCAATCCAACAGCTGCTGCAGGCTCTGCGCCCTGACCTTCGTACAGAACCGGCCCAGCTCTCGTTCCAGCCATGCAGCGGTCCCGGTGGGGAGCTCACCCGGGCCGCCGTCTTCGAAGGCTACTCCCCCTCTGCTCCTCCAAAGCTTAGACGCTCCGGTGGCGGGTGCTCCCGCGCTCCAGCCCCAAGATGCCGCCATTTCTCCATCCGCGTCCCACCTTGGTCTCTTTCCGGCACCTCCTCTTCAGGGCAGAGCTTCAGCTTTCGCGGCTCCGCTGCTCGGGAAGATGCTTGAGCGGGAACTCTTCGCGCCCAAAATGGCGGCTACTGAAAATTTTCGGCCGGACCCTCCGGCGGGACACAAGGCGCACCTCTACCAGACGGCAGAGCGGTAGGATCCTGTTCGTGACGCCAAGTTGTCGCGGGCGGAGGAGGGGGACGCTGCGCTCACCACGCTCGGGTCCGGCGCTGCTGCTGCTGCTCGGTGGCTCGAGCGGTGGCCCGGATCCGGGGACTCGAGCGGCGCTCCTCGCCCGTGAGTGAAAAGGGTGGTTTGTTGGGGTTTGGGATGTCGGTTCGTGACGCCACCCACGGTGTGTGGTGAGGTTGGGGCACCACCGCTGCTCAGTATGGGGATCCCGGGAGCGATGACAGGGAGCAGCTGGGATGTTTTCCTTCCCTCCGTGGGTAGGGGGATTTGGTAGTCCCGGGGCCCGGAGTTATTGTCTGTTTGGTGGATTGCGGGGCCTGGCCAGGTGCAGGGTCGCGGGGCAGCGCAGTGCCAGACGGCACGGTGGTACTTACTCAGCCAGTAACGCACACGGAGTCTCTTGTAAAACAAACGGCTGGATGGACGAGTCCCACAGACGGCTGCGGCGGTCACTTCCGGTCGGTTGGCGGTAACAGTCTCTCCCTGCACCGGTGTTATGTTCTCGGCCCCGATGGCTTCCCACCGGTAGCCCGCTCCCCAGCGGTGTGTTGGCTAAGGGAGCCCTTTTTGTTGCCCGCAGGCTCTGGCCCTGGGAGCTCTAGCTCTGGCGGTAGCTTTATCTCCCTCACGGTTTGGACGGTTGCCTTCAGTCGGGTCTTTATTGCTGGGAAACCCGGAGGTTCCTGTCGCTGACGGATTTGACCGGTTTAACGGCGACCCCTAGCCTGGTCGGGGTCCGTAGGCCCTGCCGGATGGTGCTGGCTTCTCTTCGCTCCCCGGTTCTGTACCGGCGGGCCACCGCCCGTCCCCGGTCCTTACGGTTGTGCGTCAATCTGCCTCTCCTGCAGACGGTCACCACCGTCTGCCAACCTTGCTGTATGTGCCCGGGCCACGTACCCGGACACGGTCAGTCTGCTCTTCCACTACTACCTCCTTCATCTTCAAACTCTCCTACTCGACTCCTTGTCACTATCTGTCTGACCTTCTATCCCGCCTCCAGGACTGTGAACTCCTCGGTGGGAGGAGCCAACCGCCTGGCTCCGCCCCGCCTGGTGTGGACATCAGCCCCTGGAGGGAGGCAACAAGGATTTGTGTGTGTGTGGCTGGTGTGCCTAACCGGGGTGTGGGGTTTGTTGTTGCAGTACCTGTGACGTCCTGGCTTTTCCAGGGCGCCACACTAGCAGCGCATAACATTTGCTATAAATGAGCAGACAGCAGGTCGACACCCGGGTCTGTCTGAGTTGATCAAAAACACCAGAGAAACCATCAGACTGTGTGTCAGCCTCTGCAATGTGAACAGAGCCTGATGTCGCCGTAACAGTCGGTGAGTTTTGTGCAAAATTCAGTATCACAGTACCCTTCTCTCTAAGGTCTGTTTCACACATCAGTGATTCTGGTACGTATGTGACAGTTTTAATACATACCAGAATCATGGACATACGCAGACCCATTAAAATCAATGGGTCTGCACACACATCAGTGATTTTCACTGACTGTGTCTCTGTGCAGCGTACATGCGTGTCCATGATTGAAGTGTGGCGCCCTGGACAAGCCAGGTCGTCACAGGTACTATACCAACACACCCTACACCCCGGCTAGGCACACCTAAGTCAAACACAAATCCTTGTTGCCTTTCTTCAGGGGCTGTTGTCCACACCAGGGGGTGGGCCAGGCGGTTGGTCCCACTGAGGAGTTCACAGTCATGGAGGCGGGAAAAGGAGTCAGATCAGTTAGAGAGACTGAAGTGGTAGGAGAGGAGACTGACCGTGTCCGGGTGCGTGGCCCGGTCACACAGCAAGGTTGGCAGATGGTGGTGACCGTCTGCAGAAGAGGCTGATTAGAGTGAACCGTAAGGACCGGGGACGGGCGGTGGCCCGCCGGTACAAGATCGGGGAGTGAAGAGAAGCCAGCACCATTCGGCAGGGCCTACGGACCCCGACCAGGCTAGGAGTTGCCGTAAAACCGGTCAAATCCGTTAGCGAAGGGAACCTCCGGGGTTTCCCAGCAGTCAAGACCCGATTGTAGGCAACAGCTCACACCGTAGAGGGAAACACAGTCACCGCCAAGGCTACAGTTCCCAGGGCCAGAGCCTGCGGGCAAAAGGGGCTCCCTCAGCATCCATCCAAGCTGGGGAGCGGGTTACCGGTGGGAAGCCATTGGAATCGTAAACACAACACAGGTGCAGGGAAAGGCAGTCACCATCAACCTACCGGGAGGAGAACAACTGCAGCCGCCTGTGGGACCCGTCCATCCAGCCGTTTGTTTGACCAGAGCAGCGGTGGTGTCACAACTTCACCACAACCGTGGGTGGCGTCACGGACAACATCCCCAAACCACACACCAAACCCCCTTTCACTCACGGGCGAGGAACGCCGCTCGAGACCCCGGGATCCGGCCCCACCGCTCGAGCCACCACCGAGCAGCAGCAGCAGCCGGACCCGAGCAGTGGGTGAGCGCAGCGTCCCCTCCTCCGCCCGTGACAACTTGGCGTCATGAACAGGATCTTACCGCTCTGCCGTCTGGTAGAGGTGCGCCTTGTGACCGCCGGAGGTGTCCGGCCGAGAAATTTGGAGAAGCCGCCATTTTGGGCGCGAAAGGTCCCCGCTCAAGCGTCTTCCCGAGTAGTGGAGGCGTGAAAACCGAAACCCCACCCCTGTAGAGGAGGAGCCGTAAAAAGACTAAGGGGGACGGATGGCGTCTGGCCGCATGTAGCCCGCGGCTGTGGAAGCAGGGACGCCGGGACTCTGCGATATTGTGGTTCCTGGACGGCACCATGGCCGAGATGCACAGTCCGACCAACAACCCCATGGTCCCCGCGCCAGGCACCGCGGCGTGGGTGAAAGACCGGACCGCCCCGCTGAGTAACTGTCTGCAGGCCCGCATGCAGCTCCTCCTGGAGGAGTGGGAGGCCGACATGGCGGACGTGGTGGCTGCTATGCGGAGACGCGAGGTGGAGGAAGATTTGGAGGAGCGGGTAAGAGACCCACACACCTGTATTCCCGAGGGATCGGCCACTGCGGCTGAGGGGCCCGGCCTGTACCCCGCTCACCCTGTCGCCTCTCCCGCTACCCGTGTTAGTCGCTGCTGCCCCGCCACTAGGCCCGCTACCCGCCCAACCGGTAGCCGTACCCTGCCCGTCCGCTCGAGCGGACCGACCGGCTGCAGACGCTCGGGGCCGCCCTGAACCGCTCCTGTGGGAGCCGCCGAGGCCGTGGCCCCTTAACGAGGACGTATCAGAGGCCCCGGCGAGGATTGCACCAGGCGCTGAGCTCGAGCCCGGGACCTTAGCGTGGATGAAGGCCAGAGTAGTTGAATTCAACCACCGCCAGCAGAACCAGCTATACCTCATGATGGAGCAGTGGACCAATGAGGTAGAAATGCTGGTTGCGACTGCCCCGATGTATGGGATGGGAGCAGATGTGATGGAGCCGATGGGTGACCCATGCCCCCATGTCCTATCAGGACCGGCCACTGCGGCTGGGGGGCCCGGCCCAGTCTCGGCCCTCGTATTGTCCCTGCCATTACCTATGGGACGCCTCAGCATTGACCAACCTGACCTGCTGCCCCGTGCTACCACAGTAGAGCCTGACGTGCTGACTGACGGAAACCCGGAGACTGCGACAGATGGCAGCCACCCGCCAGGTGCCGGGACAGTTGATGATGACTCCGGCCCCGGTACCGGGCCCACCTCTGAGTTCGAGGAAGCGAGGGAGCGCCTCCGCTATGAAGGAGAGCCGGTGGTTTTCTACAGTCCGCGCACCGGTGGGAATGGATACCGGGCGCCCCTCTCCCAGCAGGCTTGCCACTGCATGTTCGAAATGTTGGTGGCAGAGGATGGGGCCACCTCAGGAGAAGAGTCAGAGTGATGGCAGCGGCGCCCCGCTGCAAATTGTCCCCGTTGGGACCACCTGTACCAGTTTAAAAGTTTGAATGATAAGTGAAGGATGAATCAACCGAAGAAGTGACCTGATTGGAACCGTGATTGAACCGGCCGTTGCCGGCAACTGTTGTCTCCGTAGGGACTGGTTGCAACCGTTGCGTAAGGAACTGCTTACGGACAAGCCCGAGAACTTGCAGGGCAACCACAAACTTAGTGGAGTGTAAATAAAAATGTTTGTTGGCATGAAACCGTTACCGCCTCCGGAGAGGCTGATTTGGGAGGATGGGCCTGGAGGAAAGGGATGGCCCAGGCCCGCCACTACCGTAACCGGTGGCAATCCTCCGGGGGGTTCAGGGGTCCCCATGGACGTGGGTCCCCTGAAAGAGACAGAACCCGCTCGGGCAACTTGGTGCTGGACTGGGGTCAAGGGGTGCTGCCCGTTTCTTAGGGGCAGCATCAGGGCTGGTTGTTTGGGTGGGAGAAGAGCGGAAGCCGTACCGTTGAAAATGTTTATGATGTTTTTATGTGTGCTTTTACCGTTTTAACTCTTTTTCAGTTGTGAAAATAAAACCGGTGATGGACGGGCAGCCCGCGGACGGTCTGCATTTTACTAAGGGGGAATATGGCGCCCTGGACAAGCCAGGTCGTCACAGGTACTACACCAACACACCCTACACCCCGGCTAGGCACACCTAAGTCAAACACAAATCCTTGTTGCCTTCCTCCAGGGGCTGATGTCCACACCAGGGGGTGGGCCAGGCGGTTGGTCCTGCACACCGAGGAGTTCACAGTCCTGGAGGCGGGAAAAGGAGTCAGATCAGTTAGAGAGAGTGAAGTGGTAGGAGGAGACTGACCGTGTCCGGGTGCGTGGCCCGGGCACACAGCAAGGTTGGCAGACGGTGGTGACCGTCTGCAGAAGAGGCTGATTAGAGTGAACCGTAAGGACGGGCGGTGGCCCGCCGGTACCAGATCGGGGAGTGAAGAGAAGCCAGCACCATTCGGCAGGGCCTACGGACCCCGACCAGGCTAGGAGTTGCCGTAAAACTGGTCAAATCCGTTAGCGAAGGGAACCTCCGGGGTTTCCCAGCAGTCAAGACCCGATTGAAGGCAACAGCTCACACCGTAGAGGGAAACACAGTCACCGCCAAGGCTACAGTTCCCAGGGCCAGAGCCTGCGGGCAAAAGGGGCTCCCTCAGCATCCATCCAAGCTGGGGAGCGGGTTACCGGTGGGAAGCCATTGGAATCGTAAACACAACACAGGTGCAGGGTAAGGCAGTCACCATCAACCTACCGGGAGGAGAACAACCGCAGCCGCCTGTGGGACCCGTCCATCCAGCCGTTTGTTTGACCAGAGACTCTGTGTGAATCACTGGCTGAGTGAGTACCACCGTGCCGTGCGGCACAGCGCTGCCCCCGTGACCCTGCACCTCACCAGGCCCTGTAACCCGCCTGCCATCCCCAAAACCCTCACTGGGGCCCCGGGACAACCAACCCCCTACCCACGGAGGGGAGAACCAACATCCAAGCTGCTCCCTGTCATCGCTCCCGGGATCCCCATCCAGAGCAGCGGTGGTGTCACAACTTCACCACAACCGTGGGTGGCGTCACGGACAACATCCCCAAACCACACACCAAACCCCCTTTCACTCACGGGCGAGGAACGCCGCTCGAGACCCCGGGATCCGGCCCACCGCTCGAGCCACCACCGAGCAGCAGCCGGACCCGAGCAGTGGGTGAGCGCAGCGCCCCTCCTCCGCCCGCGACAGAAGCATAGAGTCATGTCAGTTTTTTTCTGTAATCACTGATGTCCCACAGACCACACTGTGGTGTGGTCCTTGAAACACGTACCAGAAAAACACGGACATTGAAAATAAAAAGCTTTTTAAACTCACCTTCTCCAGCGATGCTGTGTTCGCCAGCTGCTCTCTGCTTCTTCCTGGCCGGCTCATTACTGGTATGCATATTCAGTTATGCATCTACAGCTGACCTGGAAGTAGCTGCAGAGGTGAGAGAGACACAGCGGCCGGATGCAGCAGAGCCGGAGAGTTCAGCACCACGGACAGAGAAACGGGACAGGTGAGTTTATCGCCATATGCAATCACGGATGACAGATAACGTATCACAGATTGCACATCGACAACCCACGTGAATCACATATGTGTTTTTAACACGTCAGTTGAAAAATGTCTGTGTTTTTCACTGAAATGTTAAACCGGCCTAAGAGGGGACTCTGGACCATAAGGACCTGGTTTCTCCAGATAAAGACGATGAAATTCCCTAAACAGACACACCGCATGGATATTTGAGGCTGGTACCCAAGTTCTCTCCTCAGGAACAAAACCTTACCAATGAACTAAGTACTGTAAATATTGGCAA
Source organism: Anomaloglossus baeobatrachus (assembly GCF_048569485.1). Taxonomy (NCBI): domain Eukaryota; kingdom Metazoa; phylum Chordata; class Amphibia; order Anura; family Aromobatidae; genus Anomaloglossus; species Anomaloglossus baeobatrachus. Next base: position 177,136,827 of record NC_134361.1, read on the forward strand.
ACAAAAGAGAATCAATGATCTTAGATATCTGAAGCTCCAATGACCCATCTACTAAAAGTAGAGGCGAAGGTAAGGCAAGAGGGGCTACTAAACCCAAAAATATATTTTACAGGGATTTATGAAAAACATTGTGAAATTTATAGAATGCCGGAAACATCAGGTGGAAAGCTAGCATCTCCCAGGTCTCTCAAATTATTTATTCTTTTTTAGCTGTATGCTAATGCACTAGCACTTTCCTATAGACCACAAATTATATATTATAGTTGACCTTGATGCGCGCGGATTAGGGGTTGAATACTTTTGCAAGAGACCAACTTCACAAAAACATATGTACAAAAAATTTGTTCAAAAAAATTGTGTGTGATGAACCTGTGAATTTATCATGTACAATTTTAAAAAAAAGAAAAATTAACACTTGTTGAACCCAGGATATTTTTATATCATTATCCATCTTTTTAATATTTTTCTTGTGTGTTTGTCTAAATAAAATAATAAAGAATTTAATTTTTCATGAAAATTTGGGTCATTTGAATTATTCGGAATTTCTGATATTTGATGACCCTGAAAATAGTTTGATAAGTTGGAAATTTAGTAAAATGCAGACCGTCCGCGGGCTGCTGTCCATCACCGGTTTTATTTTCACAACTGAAAAGATAAAACGGTAAAACACATTACAATTAAAATAACATCTTCCCACATCGGGAGGTACTCTTACTTTAACGTTGCAAACGGTTACGGCTTCCGCTCTCTCCCACCCAAGCAACCTGGCCCTGATGCTGCCCCTAAGCAAATAGGCAGCACCCCTTGACCCCAGTCCAGCACAAGTTGCCCGAGCGGGTTCTGTCCTTTTCAGGGGACCCACATCCATGGGGAACCCCTGAAACCCCCAGAGGATCGCCACCGGTTTCGGTGGTGGCTGGGCCCCAGCCTGCTCCACTGCGGGCCCTTCCTCCAATCTGCCTCTCCGGAGGCGGCAACGGTGAAAGCCATAAAACATTTTTATTTACATGCCACAAGTTCGTGGTTGCCTTGCTAGTTCTCAGGCTTGTCCATAAGGAGTTCCTTATGTAAAACTTGTAGACAGTCCCCACAGGGACAACGGTACCGGCAACGACCGGTCTCAATCACGGTTAGTCAATCAGGTAAATCTTCGGTTAATCATTCTCATCTTATCATTCTTTTAAAACTTTTATAGCGGTACTTTTAACACTGGTGGTCCCAACGGGGACAATTGCAACGGTACTCCGCTGCCATCTCTCGGATTCTTCGGCGTCAGTCGAGGGAGGGGGCGCGGTACACACTCGGGCCTCTTGGCTGCCCCTCAGCTTTGCGTCCAACGCAAACCACCCTCTCTCCCCGCAGTGTCGGGTGTATTGCACCAGGTCTCCTGGCATCAGGTTGCGGCCTGGGTGCTCCTCCGGCAGTTGGGCATTAACATCCCGCTGGGCTATAAAGACTTCAGCCTCCAGGCCCGGCTCATATATAAAGCCATAGCCCCGGCAGACATTAAACCGCCTCACCTGCCCTTCATACAGCGGGCCCCGGATACGGAAGGTTGCTTGGCGGAGGCTCTCTCTTTCCCGGATCGTACGGGCCACCAACTCCGCCTTTTTCTCTCTCTCTCGGCAATCTCTGGGCCCAGCGGTGTCGGTTCCCTGTCCCAATAGGGAGCTGCTGCGAGCTCCGGCGCACGGGTCGGGCCCAGCGAGACCTTCTGGACACTGCCCACCACTGGTGATCTGGGTGGAAGGTCCCGCGGTGACTTGGCCTGGGGTGCTGCCTTGCAGCGGCAACCCGGCGCAACCTCAGCCGAGGTGTGGGGGATGGGCACAGGGGTCCTCTTCCGCCGGGCCTCCTGCACGGAGCGGCCTGTCGGCTCCGGCTCAAGAAGTTTTTCGGGGGATGCCTCCGGCTCAGGCTTCTGCACCTTCTAGGGTAGCACTTCCGGTCGGTCACGGGCTCCGGCTACAGGTCAATCCGCCTGGGCGGACATGCATGGTACCGCTACCGGTTACGGGGGTAGCGGGCCTAGTGGTGGGGCCGCGGCGGCCAGTACGGGTAGCGGGGGAGGTTGCAAGGTGAGCGGGCGTGTACCGGGTCCCTCGGCCGCGATGACCGACCCACTAGGGGTACAGGGGCGTGGGTCACTCACCCTCCCTTCCGAAGCTCCCTCTTCCTCGCGTCTCCGCACAGTCGCTACGACCTCCGCCATGTCGACCTCCCACTCCTCCAGGAGGAGCTGCATCTTGACCTGCAGCCGTTGTTGGATCTGCGCGGTCCGGATCTCCACCCACGCCGCGGTTCCAGGTGCGGGGGCTACGGTGCTGCGGGACGGCATGAACATATTTCTGGCGGCCTCTTCCAGGAACCAGCAACAAGATGGCCGCAGGGTCCTGGCGTCCCTGCTTTTATAGCCGCGGGCTACATGCGACCAGACGCCATCAGTCCCCCTTAGTCTCTTTCCGGCTCCTCCTCTACAGGGGCGGGGTTTTGGCCTTCGCGCCTCCACTACTCGAGGAGACGCTCGCGCGGGAATTCTTCGCGCCCAAGATGGCGGCTTCACAAATTTTTCGGCCGGACACCTCCGGCGGTCACACAAGGCACACTTCCACCTGCTGGTAGAACGGTAGGATCCTGTTCACAGCGCCAAGTTGTCGCGGGCGGAGGAGGGGACGCTGCGCTCTCCCACTGCTTGGGTCCGGCCGCTGCTGCTGCGGCTGCTGCTCGGTGGTGGCTCGAGCAGTGGGCCGGATCCCAGGGACTCGAGCGGCGCTCCTCGCCCGTGAGTGAAAAGGGGATTCGATTGGATGGTGGGGATTTGGTTATTGTCCGTGACGCCACCCACGGTTGTGGTGAGCTTGTGACACCACTGCTGCTCTGGACGGGGATCCCGGGAGCAATGACAGGGAGCAGCCTGGGTGTTAGTTCTCCCCTCCGTGGGTAGGGGGTTGGTTGTCCCAGGGCCCGGTGATGGGGTAGGGATGGATTGCAGGTGGGTTACAGGGCCTGGTGAGGTGCAGGGTCGCGGGGGCAGCGCTGTGCCGCACGGCACGGTGGTACTCACTCAGCCAATGATGTACACAGAGTCTCCGGTAAAACAAACGGCTGGATGGACGGGTCCCACAGACGGCTGCAGTATTTCTCCTCCCGGCAGGTTGATGGTGACTGCCTTTACCTGCACCTGTGTAATGTGACGGTTCCAATGGGTTCCCACCGGTAACCCGCTCCCCAGCTTGAAGGTTGCTGAAGGAGCCCTTTTTGCCCGCAGGCTCTGGCCCTGGGAACTTTAGCCTTGGCGGTGACTGTGTTTCCCTCTCTCGGTTGCCTTCTGTCGGGACTTGGCTGCTGGGAAACCCAGGAGGTTCCCTTCGCTAACGGATTTGGCAAATTCACGGCGACTCCTAGCCTTGCCGGGGTCCGTAAGCCCCTGCCGGATGGTGCTGGCTTCTCTTTGCGTACCGGTCCGGTACCGCCGGGCCACCACCCGTCCACGGTCCTTACGGCTAGCTCCAATAGGCCTCTCCTGCAGACGGTCACCACCGTCTGCCAACCTTGCTGTTCCGTCTGGGCCACACACCCGGACCAACTTCTGTCTGCTCCTTTACCACTTTTTCCTTCCTCTCACTTTCACTTCCCCACTAAAAACTGACTCTTTCTCCCGCCTCCAGGACTGTGAACTCCTCGGTGGGCGGGACCAACCGCCTGGCCCACCCCCTGGTGTGAACATCAGCCCCTGGAGGAAGGCAACAAGGGTTTTTGTCTGACTTCGGTGTGCCTGACCGGGAGTGTGGGGTGTGTTGGTGTTGTGCTTGTGATGTCCTGGCTTGTCCAGGGCGCCACAAATGCACCAGGGCTCCAACCCCGACGCCTCTGCTCTCACTAAGACCTTCACCTTCCTCCACTCCACTAGAACTTGAGCTCTCCCCTTGAACTCCAAACTTCAACTGACTCTTTTCCCGCCCCGGGCTCTCCAGACCCCTAGGTGGGCGTTCTCCATCCGCTTGATCCCGCCCACTGGTGTGCCTGTCTTTCCCTGGGGGGGTGACTAGGGTTTCAGGTCGGCTGTATGTAACCACGTGAGGGAAGGTGTTATGCAGGGGTCTAAGGGGCACTTTGCAAACAATGACATCGCAAGCCGATGCTTGCGATGCCGAGCACGATAGTGCCCGCCGCCGTTGCAGCAGCGATATCTTGTGATTGCAGCCGTAGCAAACATTATTGCTACGGCAGCTTCACATGGACTCACCTGCCTTGCGACGTTGATCTGGACGGCGACCCGCCTCCTTATTAAGGGGGCGGGTCGTGCGGCGTCATAGCGACGTCACACGGCAGGCGGCTAATAGAAGCGGAGGGGCGGAGGTGAGCGGGACGTAAACATCCCGCCCACCTCTGTCAATCCGCATAGCCGACGTGAGCTGCAGGACGCAGGTAGGAGATGTTCCTCGCTCCTACAGCTTCTCACACAGCGATGTGTGCTGCCGCAGGAACGAGAAACAACATCGTACCTGTCGCAGTCGCGTAATTATGGAATTCCCAGACACTACACCGATGATACGATTACGACGATTTTGCGCTCGTTAATCGTATCATCTAGGATTTACACACTACGATGTCGAGTGCGACGCCGGAAGTGCGTCACTTTCGACATGACCCCTCCGACATCGCACCTGCGATGTCGTAGTGTACAAAGTGCCCCTAAGTGTGTGTGACAACCTGGTTTCGCCAGGGCGACACATGAGTCATCTTCATTGACCCATTTCAACCTCCGAACCTGTTTTACATCTATGTGGATCAATGTGGCACCCAGCTATGGATCCACACTTTACCAAAGCTCTACTGTTCTCAGTAGCACATTGGTACTAAACCACTTGCGGAGTAGACCTCTTACTTTAGAGGAATCTCCACCTCATCTCAATGGCTACTGGGATGCCAGCTTTTAACACAAATCTATCTTCATGGTAACCAGAAGGCTACCTTTGTAATGCAGCCACATGTCCGGCTTATCTTTGCTCCTCCTAGGCTTTTATAGAAATCTTGATTGAGAACTTCATTCTTTGTTTTTAAAAAACCACAGTAATGATGTCAAAAATACTAAATTCAGAGAAAAAAAAACATTTGTCACCTCCATAATAAGTTCCGTAATTACATCTAGATATGTCTTAATATCCAAAGTCGCAATACCCAAGCTAACAAGCTTCCATTAATGCATGTATTGCAAAACCTAGGGAATACCATGCCAACCAATAAACAATTCATTTCTGTAAAATTAGAGAGTGTATATTTATCATTAATTTATTCATTGATGTATTACTTCTATGTTTTCCTGTTATCAACATATTTATATATACAGAATATATTATCAATATACAGCGCAAAAGTTTTAGGCAGCTATGAATAAAATTCTGTAATTTAAGAATGCTTTAAAAAAATAGAAGTGTTACTAGTTTACTTTTTATCAATTAACAAAATGCAAAATGAATGAAAAAAAGAGAAATCTAAATTAGATCAATATTTGGTGTGACCACCCTTTGTCTTTAAAGCACCATCAATTCTTCTACATACTGTTGCACAAAGTCAGAAATTTTGTAGGATAATATACCGTATTTTTCTGATTATTTGACGTACTTTTCCTGGGAGGAAAATGAGGGGTGCATCTTAAAATCCGAATATAGCTTACTGGGAGGTGGAGAATTGGCGCTAGGGGCTGTCTGTGCGGGCAGCCAGCTGCCTCTCTGTGTGGCAGGCTGTCTGTGTGGCCGGGTGCCTCTCTGTGTGGGTGGCTGGGTGCCTCTAATGTGTGGGCGGCCAGGTGCCTGTCTGTGCGGGTGGCCGGCTGCCTGTCTGTGCAGGCAGCTGACTGCCTCTCTGTGCGGGTGGCCGGCTGTTTTTCTGCGCGGGTGAGCGGCTGCTTCTCTGTGCGGGCGGGCAGCTGCCTCACTGTGCAGGTAGTTGGCTGGCTGCCTCACTGTGCAGGCAGCCAGCTGGCTGCCTCTTTGTATGGGTGGCCGGCTGGCTGGCTGGCTGTGCGGGCTGCGGTGGCTGTCCCAGATGCTCTTGCTTCAAATCTTGGCACCTGGAGTTGGCTGAGAGCTCCAACTGTGCACATGCCACTCTGGACACCATTTTTCTGAAGCCTGAATGGCCAACAGAGCATCTGGGATACCCGCTGCACCAGCCTGCTCCAAACAGAAAATGCCAGCAGAGACCCACCGCGGGCCAGTACAGACCCACCTCTGCCATCCTAGACCCTACCGCTGCCAGCATAGACCCCACTGCTCCCAGCACAGACACCACCAGCACCGCCCTGCCTCCTGTGACTACACTACTCCACTGCTGCCGCCCCCCCTCCTGTAAGACAACATCGGAGTATAAGATGGACCCCAATTTTTTCTACTTTTTTTATCTCTAAATTTGGGGTGCGTTTTATAATCCGGTACATCTTATAAAATGAAAAATGCGATCAACTATACCAAACAGATAATGGTCATAATTTTCAAAGGAAGGTTCAAAACAGAGTTATTAACTAAAGTAATGTAATAACTAAAACAGAAAAAGGTTAGTAGGAGGCTTAAAACTGGGTGCGGAACACTCAAATTCTGCTACAAAAGTGAAGTTGTGGAAGACAGTTTCATATCACAGGTCATACACCATGGCAAGACTGAGTAAAGCAACAATTAACATGTTACTTATACTGCACCAGCAAAATCTCTCCAAGGCAAAGACTTCAAAGTAGACTGGGGTTTAAGATGTGCTGTTCAAGCTCTTCTGAAGAAGTGTAAGGTTAAGATGGAGAGTCGTCCTCCTGGTGGGGACAGGGAAGTGTTGCATTTTGGGAGTCTAGCACACATGGCTGACTTTATGTCCTGCTGCTTATCCCATGACCCTCATATTATATATTCTGGCCAACACTGATTACTGGTTGTTCACGCTTCTCGACTCACGTTACAAGGAGAACTTTCTATCTCTCCTTGTTTTGGCGGAGAGGGCTAATAAAATGGTGCTACATCAGAAGGCCCTAGTTGAACAATTAGTCCAAAAATTCCCATCTGACAACGCTGGTGGCATCCAAGGAGGAGACACAAGGGAGACACACACCAGGATCAACAGAGACACCATCAAAAGTCTGCGACAGTTTCAGTAAACCCTCCCAGAGCCCAGGTCCTGTTGCGCAGGTTACTCTGACAAGGGGGGAAACGTTTATGGAGATGGTGAAGGCGTACCTAGCCAACCATACCTGCAGCTAGCATTTTATCTGAATTGGTTTTTAGTGCCACCAGTTTAAAGTCCCATTCCTTATTAATGGGAAAAGTGGTTTACTGAGGCCCTCCTCGATATGTCTTCCTGGGTGTATTGGAGTACGTCCTTCTAATTTTTGACAGTCCTTGCACATAGTGCAAAGGCTTTACGAGTCCCATCACCTAACAATTTTAAAAGAATGTGTCTGAGGTCATCTTTTACGTGTAATACAGTGTCTATCAAATTCTCTCTTCCTTCTAATTTTTGGCAGTTCTTGCATTGACCGCATACTCTTAGTGAGTTTCAGAATCCCTCCTTCATAAATGAAACAGGATGTGTCTGACCATGTCACACACACCGCATGTCGAGATAAAGTAGTAAAATGTTAATTAAATGTATTGATGACTACCGGCAGGTGTAGCTTTATTTCCTTCAAGCAGGATGTTCTCAGATGGAAGTGGACACTGAACTTAGAGTGTCACAGAGTGTCATCCTCAGGTTGCAACAGAGGTACAGATAGACTGTAAAGGCCCTGTCGCACACAGAGATAAATCTTTGACAGATCTGTGGTTGCAATGAAATCATGGACATATTGTTCCATTTGTACACAGCCACAAACCTGGCACTGATTGTCCACAATTTCACTGCAACCACAGATCTGCCGCAGATTTATCTCTGTGTGTGACAGGGCCTTTAGAGTTACAGAAAGGCATTAGTGATGAGCGAGCACTAAAATACTCAAGTGCTCGGTACTCGAACCGAGCTGGTCAACGCTTGGACGGGCTTGATTTGAGTAACAAATATAATGGAAGTCAATAGGAAATTCGAGCATTTTTCCAGAAGACCCCCTCAGAAAAGCATGGGAGGCCCTACAATCTCTGAAATGGATGGAAACATTGCTAAAATCAAACGGGAACATTATGGAGAAGATGCCTGGCTGCATCCCTGAGTCCCAGGTCACAGCTGGGAACGGTGTTGTCAGAGAAATACGCTACTTTTACTCTATTATGTAATCTACTGTAGTCATAGGCGATGAGGAGGAGGCGTTTTTTCCCCTTCTTTTTATTTTGCCTTATATACAAGTCATTATACAGGAAAGATTGTTCCTTTATATTTTTTTCTGTAAAATCCATGCTATCTTTGGTTTTGTAAGTTTTATTGTCAGTCCATAAAAGTGGTGTAATACTCTGACAACATTGTTCCCAGCAAAGACATACAAGTCAGACATGCATTGAGGCATCTTCCCCATGTTGTTCCCGTTCGATTTGAGCACTGTTTCCATCCATTTGAGAGATTATATGGCCATTCCAGCCCACCTGGATGGGTCTTCTGGAAAACTGCTTGAGTTTCCCTTTGACTTCCATTATACTCATTTCTCGAATCAAGCCTGTCAGAGAGTCTGACCTGCTCCATTCGAGTATCGAGCATTAAAGCATTTTAATGCTGACTTTTCACTTATGCCTTTCTGTGACTCTTAGGCCTCTGCCACATTCACGTGAAATTCACGCACGTGCCGAGAGACACGTATTTTCCCTGCGTGTTGCGTGCAGGTAAGTACGTGTCTCTGGTACGTGCGTGACACGTGTGTTCTACGTGTGCTATCCTCGATAGCACACGTAGAATCAGTAATTATTATACTCACCTGGTCCTTCCTGCTGTCCGCGCTGCTGTCCGTGGTGCTGATCCTCGGTCTCCAGCCCTCCCGTCTCCCCGCTGCTGCTGCTGCCAGGCAGTGAAGTGAATATTCTATGAGATTAATGAGCGGCGGTCGGCAGCAAGAGGCAGCAGCGGCAGAGACAGGAGGGCTGGAGAAGGTGAGTAAATGTTTTGTTTTTTTTACACTGACATGTGTGTTTTCTCCGGCGCGTGTCACACGGGACCGCATCCACACTACACCCGTGTGGTACGGGTGCGGGCCGTGTGACACCCGTGCTGCCGGAGAAATCACTGACATGTCAGCGCTTTGAAAATCGCACACACGTACAAACGCACACGGACACACGTTCCGTGTGGTTTTACGTGTGTGTGCCTGCTACAATAGGGTAGCATTGGTTAAAGTGTCTCCGTGCCGCCGGGACGTGTAAAAAATGACAAACACGTACCGGAGGCACGGATGTGTGGCGCAGGCCTTAGGCGGGGTTTAAACGTTGCGACATCGCTAGCAATTGTTAACGATTTCCAGCGCAATAGCACCCGCCCCCGTCGCACATGTGATATGTGGTGATTGCTGCCGTAGCGAACATTATCGCTACGGCAGCATCACACGCACATACCTGCTCAGCGACGTCGCTGTGACTGCCGAACAATCCCTCCTTCAAGGAGGAGGTGCGTTCGGCGTCACAGTGACGTCACTAATCGTCCAGCCAATAGAAGCGGAGGGGCGGAGATGAGCGGGACATAACATCCCGTCAACCTTCTCCCTTCCGCATTGCCGTCGGGACGCAGGTGAGGAGATGTTTGTCGCTCCTGCGGGTTTACACACAGCGAGCACAGCAGGAACGACAAACAACATCGTACCTGCGGTCGAGCCGACATTATGGAAATGAACGACGTTACACAGATCAGCGATATTGTACGCGTCTGTGCTTGTTCATCGTCGCACCTAGGATTTACACGTTGCGATGTCGCTACCGGCGCCGGATGTCCGTCACTAACGACGTGACCCCGACGATACATCGATTGCGATGTCGCAACGTGTAAAGCTCCCTAAAGGGGGCTTTACACGCTATGATATTGTTTATGTTTTATCGTCGGAGTCACGTCATTAGTGACGTACATCCGGCGTCATTAACGATATCGCAGCGTGTGACACTTATGTGCGACTTAAATTGATCGCAAAAGCGGCCAAAATCATTTGCCACAGAGAGGTCGTCCTAAAACAAACAATCGTTTACCTCTCATTAGCGATGTTGTTCCTCGTTCCTGCGGCAGCACACATCGCTGTGTGTGACACCGCAGGAGCGAGGAACATCTCCTTACCTGCCTCCACCGGCTATGCGGAAGGAAGGAGGTGGGCGGAATGTTACGTCCCGCTCATCTCCCCCCCCTCCGCTTCTATTGGACGCCTGCCGTGTGACGTCACTGTGACGCCGAACGGCCAGCCCCCTTAGAAAGGAGGCGGATCGCCGGCCAGAGCGACGTCGCAGGGCAGATAAGCCGTGTGACGGGGGAGCGCGATTTTGTGCGCGACGGGCAGCGATATGCCTGTGTCGCACAAACGATGGGGGAGGGTACGCACGTTAGCGATATCGGTACCGATATCGCTACCGTGTAAATGTGATGCCCTGAACTAGCCAGGTAGTCACAGACATAACAACATACACACCGAATACCCTAGACAGTTACACCAGTCAGACAAAAACCCTTGTTGCCTCCCTCCAGGGTCTGATGTCCACACCAGGTGGGGCGGAGCCAGGCGATTGGCCCCACCCACCGAGGAATTCACAGGCCTGTAGGCAGGAAAAAGCGGTAGTTAGAGTTTGGAGGTGAAAGTGAGAGGACAGAAACTGCAAGTGTCTGGGTCGGAGCCCAGGCACTGACAGCAAGGTTGGCAGACGGTGGTGGCCGTCTGCAGGAGGTAGTGAACCTCTGCAGAGCCGTAGGACCGGGGTCGGGCGTTGGCCCGCCGGTACCAGACCGGGGAGCGGAGTGAAGCACACAGGCAGGGCCATCGGACCCTGACCAGGCTTGGAGCCGCCGACAATAGTCAAATCCGAGTGTGACAGGAACCCCAGGGGTTTCCCAACAACCAAGACCCGACAGAAGGCAACAGTCCACACCGTGAGGATATACAGCCACCGCCATAGGCTAGAGATCCAAAGGCCAGCGCCTGCGGGCAAAACGGGCTCCTACGGCACCTCTAAGCCGGGGAGCGGACTTCCGGTGGGCAACCACAGGAGTCAGAACATTCTAACAGGTGCAGGGAAAGACAGCCACCATCAGCCGTCCGGGGAGAGCACAACAACACTGCAGCCGGCTGCGGGACCCGTCCATCTGGCCGTTTGGTTTACCAGAGACTCTGTCATTGATTGTCTGAGTGAGTACACCAGTGCCATCCGGCACTGCGCCGCGCTGTCCCTGCAACCCTGCACCCCCAGCCATCCAGCCTCCCCGTTACACCACCGGGCCCCGGGATCACCAACCCCTACCCACGGAGGGGACAACATCCTAGCTGCTCCCTACCATCTCTCCCAGGATCCCCGTCACCAGCAGCGGTGGTGCCATCATCACCACATCCCGTGGGTGGCGTCACGAACTCTCTCCCCAAACAAACCATCCCTTTTCACTCACGGGTGAGGAGCGCTGCTCGAGTCCCCGGGTCCAGCCCACCGCTCGAGCCACCGAGCAGCAGCAGCAGAAGCCCCGGGCCCAAGCGTGGCGAGCACGTCCGTCCCCTCCGCCCGTGACATAAAGCCCCCTTAACAGTCTCTCTGTATCTCTGTTTCAATGTGTTGATGACACTTTGTGACACTCAAGGCTCAGTGGCCATATCTGTCTGAGAACATCCTGCATGAAGCCTTGCAATGTAGAGTAACTGTTGACTAATTGTTAGGTGTCATCTTGGTCTCATGATATAAAAATGAGAACAGCGTGATGAGGAGGACTGTTTAAATATCATTTTTAATTGAACCCTGAAATTTATTGGGCGCTTCATGAATCAAACACCTGTTATAAATTTTGTAATTAAGCTCTTTGTTAGAGAACAGTAAGTTGTGCAAAAAGTTATGAAACATTGAACAGTTGGACATGTGCAATCAAACGTTTAGAGAAGGCTACATTAAGTTCTCCTGAAATGATTACAGTGCATTTTAGGATCATCCTGAAATTTCACCCGAAAACCAAATATCGCTATCTTTTTGTCAGTAGTGTATATATTGTAAAATTTTTGACTCACTTGGGTGTTGGTCCCGGTATCATAGTAACTGTGGAGACATGAGAGTCAGTGGGTGCTCTTGTCTGCTTGCCTGGCAGTCTTCAGAAAGACCGCAGGGACCAGGGCTCATCCCACTGAACGATCGCACTCCTTCCATGTAGACAGAACACTACTCAGACAATTCAGGGTGAGGGAACCACACATTGGTAAGACTTTATTGGTTCACCAAGAGGCAAAAACATATTGTACATTCCCAGCAAGAACATAAGATAGTACAAGCAGCAGAGTCTCACCTGTCACAGGTGTGTCACGGGCGACAGACAGTCCTGTGGTGTCCAGCAATAGAAGGTCACAGTATTTGGCTGCGGAAAATGCTCCCTGACTTTCTATTGTTCCTGCTGTAAGTATTCAGTGTACTGGGTATCTTCAATGCTGGGCGTTTATCCTTTTCCCTGTCGGACCCAGCGGAGCTCTTCTTCTCTTCAGCTCCTAATCATCTGTATTTCCCCTTGGGTTTAAATACTCTCATTTTTCCTGGACTTGTGCTGATGACATTCAGTTCATTCACAAGCTCTGGATGCAATCAGGCAGCTTGCACTCATTGTAGAATCGTTGCTAGTTTTTGCTGAACTTCCTGAGGCATCTGGAGATAAGTTGTTCATGTGCTTTCCCCATGTGTGTATTGCCCTGTGTCTTCTTTAGTGTTTAGTGGGGTTGACGAAGAGCTCATCCCACTTTTTCCTTATCTAGGACCCAGCTCTAGGGTCAACCTAGGGACAGGTATCCAACTTGGCGCATAGGTGCAGAACCTATCTAGGGTGGTGAGGGACCCCAGGGGCCAGGGGTAGGTTTGGTCAGGGGGTCACCATCTCCCTCTTCACTAGACTCGGGGTTTTCCTTCCCTTCCACTATTTGCATGGTACTCTCCCGTAACTAGCGTGACATCACCATTCTACTGGCCCGACAGGGAATAGAATCTTCATGACTTTGGGGCTTCCAGGGCCAACTATCATAGCTAGCAGAACCATTAATTTGGTGGGCACTCACATAGAGGTGATAGCGACAAGATTAGGAAGCTGACCTAGCACAGCAAGATATTTAGCCAGGCGACCAATTGTCCCAACCTGGGTTCTCCAAGCAAATTTGTGGGCTCAGTGTTGAGCAGTGAAGCTGTTTTGTGTTCGTCCAGCTGGAACCATAGAACCTATGCTAAAATCCTGCAGAATGAATCTTGAAGCAGTGCTGTGATCAGATGTGATTTTGCTCCATTTTCCCCCACAGTCTTCAAATCCTGAAGGATCTGCGTGCTCCTTCTATGAAATCTAAGCTTTAGTTATTTCCATAAATTTTCTATTGGATTCAGATCTGGTGATTGTCTGGGCCATTATAGCAGCTTTATTTTCTTACTCTGAAACCAGTTGAGAGTTTTCTTGGCTGTGTGTTTGGGATCATCGTCTCGAGTTGAATGTGTTACTTATTGTTTTCTTTGAAACAACTGTACCTACTGATTCCAGGTCTTTTTGTGACTCTCCACATGTGATCCTTAGCTCTTGGTCAAGTCTTCTGATAATTATTTTCACTCTTCTGTCTGTAATATTGCACTTAGTTGTGGCCGATTTATGGTGAAATCATGTTATTTTCACTTCCGCATAAGGGGTTCAACAGTGGAATTTTCAGCAGTTTAGAAATTATTCTGTAACCAATGCCACCAGTATGTTTTGCAACAATAGGGTTGTGAAGGTCTTGAGACAGCTCACTGGTTTTACCCATCATGAGATGTTTCTTGTTTGCCACCTTGGGACACCTTTTTATAGGCCATCATTGAACTAGCTGATATTATTTTTTCCTATCTGACATTGCTGATTGCTTTCAGCAGATGTCATGACCTTTCATAGCTTTTTTCACCTCTCTTTCTTCATGCGTTCAATACTTTTCGCCTGTGTAATTTCTCATTGTCACAGATGACTACATTTATGAACATCTTTGCTTTCTTTGTTTGTGTGGATTGGATGGGTTGTTACCGACATTTGGTGAAGAATTCATGCCAACAACACCTTTAGAAATATATTCAATTACAAAATTGGTGATGTGCTCAATACTTATTTCACCCGCTGTGTATGTGTTCATATGTATATTTCACACTGTATTTTGACATTTTTTGTGTCCTAAAAAAGAGGTTATTAACAAAAGTATTATTTAAATCATATTGTTATGCTAATTGTGATTTTATATATTTTTTCCCTTATCACAATCAGTATTAAGAATAAAAATAGAAATCTTGCAATTTTCGCATTGGTCATTAGAGCTTTTTTTTTATAACTTCCTGGTGTTTCAGGAAACACAATCTGACCCTATCTTTTGTATTGAAATATATCATTGTGACGTTAGAGGGAGCAGGGTCAGCAGTGACATGGCCTATTGTGATTGGTGGATCCAATGTTATCACCTGTGTATAGACGTGTTTGGTGTGATTTAAATCCTGGCTCTGTTGATAAGGAGCCTGCTGAAACGCTTCCTGTAAAGAAAGTATAAAAAAAGGTCCAGTGCGTACTGCAGAAATTGCAAAATTTCTATTTTTTTTTTTTAAATAAAAATTCTAATGTGAAAAAAATATACAAACAAATAAAAAAAAATACAAAAAAAAATGCATGTAACACATAAACTTGGTCCTGAGGCCACCACAGATAGCTGAAACTGATGCCTAGAAGTGCTCGGTTGATTTGCCAGTTCTGCTCACTTCTTCTGATCCTGCGAAAGTGAAGAAGAAGAGCAATTCCTATGAGCCCACTGTCCTCACTCTCTTAGAATAAGCCAAGTAGAAAGCAACACAGGCAAAGGGGCATGGTACTCATCTGAGTGCTTTGGTCCTATTGTTTAATTACCCAAACCTTACCCATCATAACTCCTGACATGTAGCTATGTAATGTCCAAAGTATTTTGTTTGGCCTGTACATTATACTTGAGAAAATTTGCTCAAAGTTGCTGAATGAGACTTTACCAATTTAGAGATTACAAATCAGGACCCAGGAGTGCCAGGAAGTTTTTAGGGTCTTGATTCCACTTTTATACAATATTTCATGTTTGCACAGGGTCTACATTTATATGGATACACCTAAATAAAATGGGAATGGTTGGTGATATCAACTTCCTGTTTGTGGCTAATTAGTATATGGGAGGGGGGAAACTTTTCAAGATGGGTGGTGACCATGGTGGCCATTTTGAATTTGGCCATTTTGGACCCAAATTTATTTTTTTCAATGGGAAGAGGGTCATGTAACACAACAAATGTATTGAGAATTTCAGAAGAAAAACAATGGTGTGCTTGGTTTTGATGTAACTTTATTCGTTCATTAGTTATTTACAATTTTATGACCATTTCTAAAATGTGTTCAAAGTGCTGCCCATTGTGTTGGATTGTCAAGGCAACCCTCTTCTCCCAGTCTTGACACACTGATAGCAACACCGCAGAAGAAATGCTAGCACAGGCTTCCAGTATTGGTTGTTTCAGATGCTGCACATCTTGTATCTTCACAGCATAGATAATTGCCCTCAGATGACCCCAAAGATAAAAGTCTAAGGTGGTCAGATCAGGAGACCTTGGTGGCCATTCAACTGGCCCACGATCACCAATCCACTTTCCAGGACACTGTTCATGTAGGAATGCTCAGAGCTGACACCCATAATGTGACCCCCCGGTAAGTAAGTACTTGCCTGCACCCCGCTGATGAAGCATGCGCGATACGCGCGTCCGGGACTTCGTTATCTCCTCACCTACTTCTGACTGGCAGTGTATGTGTCCCCATCCATACACCATGGGTAAGTGTTTGACGCAAAATACTATGCAACTGATATTTAAGTAATTGACCCTATGGTGTTTCTCCATGGATTTAATACTAGTACTGACATCTAATCTGTGGTGATGTTTTGAGACACATAGAGTAGATTGTGGGACAGTACCTGCTTGTTCCTTGGTAGGTGGGTGTGATAGAATCTGACTTGCTACCTCATACTTTTTCAACCGATATGGAAATTGACCATTTCAAATTTTAATTGTATGTACGTCCAAAATAAAATTTATTGTCTATTTATGAACGAGCCTCCTGTACGTGTTTTTTTGCATGATGTATGTATTTACACATACAGTAGTTACGGTTAAAAAATACCAATGATAAGAAATAACTAATTTTTAATGAATGGAATGACGTACTGTGAGCTATAAATTTGATTGGTCAAGTGGGTAAGAAATACCTATTGATATCAGTCTGGTTCCAGACTCCCTACATGTATCGTCAGTGCACCGGCAGAGAATAAATGCGATTCAAGTTTCTAATATAAAATGAAATTAGTTTTGTACAGCGTATGGTTACTTGTCTTTACTCACTTGCAGCATGTACTGTATATATTTGGTTCAGACCTGTAATAAACATAAATTGATGAAGACCTTTACTTTCTCCCTGCTGAGACATAGATAGCTAAAATTATGTGAATTTCTAACCTAAACAAGGAATTACAAGTTGACTTGTCTTGTGTCGCTCTGCAGCGGGAACTTGCCATCTAATAAAGCTCTTTGATCATAGTAGCATCTGCGCTGATTCCAGCCAGCAGTTTATCTCTCTGCAGTGTAAGACATGTTGTGGAAGAATAAAAGTAATGTGAGCTATCCGGCCGAAATGTGGCTGCAAGGGAACTGCGTTTGGAACATTGTAGATAAAGATTATAACATCATACTAATTAATTAGTAGGAAGGAGAATTCTGATCTCTGTTAGGGTACTATGGGTTTGTTTTTGTACCCATATTACGAATGCAATGTTCTAAGCTCCTGTGGTTTATTGAAACCTGAGTTAGAGCACAATATCCAATTGTAATGAAACAATGGAGGTTCAGGTGTCACACGTATGTTGGGAGAGGAGAAAGAAAGAGGGAAAACACCACTGACCCTAAGAGCTTAGACCCTATAGAAGAAAAAACAGTGGACTCCGCTCATCATAAGAACTTATACTCTACAAAAGAGAGAGGACCCTGCTGACCATAAGAGCTTACACTCTACAGAAGAGAGAGAGTGGACCTACTGACCATAAGAGCTTACACTCTACAGAAGAGAGAGGACCCCGCTGACTATAAGAGCTTACACTCTACAGGAGAAAGAGACACCTGCTGTTCGTAAAAGCTTACACTCTACAGGAGAGGGAGAGAGGACCTAACTGACTTTAAGAGCTTACACTCCACAGGAGAGAAGGAGAGAGACCCAAATGATCACAAGCGTTTACACTCTACAGGAGAGAGGACCCCACTGCCATAAGAGCTTATGTAGCGCCCCACGGTGTAGGTGTTTTAACCTACTCGTTGCCGGGCTAGGATGCAGATCCTTCTGGCCCAGTTCCGTTGCCATAAGGAGTACAGGAAGGAGGATTGGAGGGTGGTAGGGAGGATGGAGGTAGTAGTCGGGGGTTAGGAAAGTCTATTAGGATCGTGACGCCACCTGTGGTACGCATCCAGTGATGGGGCCTCTGCTGCATGGTCTCTCATGGTCTGCAGCCGGAATGGTATCGCTCCCCACAGGCGGAGTGGGATTGCCCCTTGAGGATGGCAAGGCATGGCAGTCCCCGGGAGCATCGGAGCTCAAGGCGACAGCAATCAGAGTCAGAGTCAATAGGTGTGGGGTAACGCCTGCCTGGATCCACAGACTCAGATGGGCTGTAATGGACAGGCTGGAGGGAAGCCACGCACCAAGCAGGACCCCCAGAACCCTGAAACCCTTTAACCCCTATACAGGGATTTGGAATTACACAGGGCCCTGGAGATCACTACCTGTGGAAGGCTGCAGTCTGAGAGAGTAGTCGTCAGGCAGGATCAAACCAGGAATTGCGGAACAGGTACAGAATCGTCAGGCAAGGATGTAATCAGGAACAAGCAGAGGTCAAAACAGGATCGGGCAGTGAGGTACAAAAACAGTAGGCAGGAGGGTAGTCAGGAAACAAGCAGTAATCAGCATGCAAAATCACAGAACAGGACGAAACAGGAGCCAGAATTTTCAGAACTATCTCTGGCAGAAGTCAGCAGACAGGAGGGGCATTAAAAAGGGTGTGGTGTCTTCCCATAGGCTGTAGCTGAATGATGGTACTTCAGCTGGGAGACATCCGTCACCTACAGGCAGCCAGTGGCACTGCAGATCTCCAGGAAACCCAGACCAGTGAATGAGCGGAGCCTGCACCTACTGGCGCTGTTGGCATTGACTCCTCTCCCATCACCAGCACTATCCATGGCAGGAACACAGCGTCGCCTGGCGATCGGAGTAGAAGTCGATGGAGCGGACTCCAGTGGTGACGTAACATGCGGGTCCTAGGTCTTTACTTACTGGTTCAACTCCGCACCCCGGGTACTGGTCTCTGCCGTGATGAAGCTGCGGCCGATCCCGGGTAAGTCAGAGGTTAGGTCTGGTATGGCAGTCTCTGTGGGTATCTCCTCTACGATACGCTGTGTCGATCCCCATGGCATAAAGCACCTTGGGGACCCCCTTGATTCTTTAAGTGTCCCATCCCTATCGCAGGTGAAGTGGATCCTCGCCTTGGGACGAGCCGCTGAACTCAGTCCCGAATCCAGTGTATCACTGTGCCTCGAGCTATTTGGGTGGTGGACGGGCGACATGAAATCTTTCCACCCTGCAGATGTTGGCAGCCAACGTGAAGTATAACTTGCCCTAGGACTCTGCACCCTGTAGTTGCGCCGGCCCTGTGGAAGCAGCCGCCTGCTTCTCCCCAGCGACCGCTGTAGAACTCCTCCGTCCCACAAGATCTACCGAACTCTTTCTCCTCTAGGTGTCTCCAGCCTGCCCCCGGACTGGCCGATTCTATCCACAGGAGCTCTCAAGCACTCCCTGCGGATGACCGTGTTATTCTGTGTCCACAGACGTTCTCAAGTAATTCTGTCTTTGCTCCTGTATTTTAGCAGTGCTCCCCCCTCCCTCTGGATGAGTCACCAACTAGGGATTTTCCGGTTGTCATGGTGATCACCACTGCTCTCATTAGTGAGAAGCCACCTGCTGTATGTGTTATGCAAGGAAGTTGCTGACTCATTCTCTGACTGTGTAATTTAAGTGAGACATACCAGACAATAACATTTCCATACCCGGGATGGATACTGTGCCTTAAATGAGTTGCAGTACCCTGTGGTGACCAGAAGCCTCAGGGGCGCCACACTTACACTCTACAGGAGAGAAAGAGAGGAGGTCCCCATCGATCACAAACGTTTACACTCTACAGGAGAGAGGGAGGACCCAGCTGACCATAAGAGCTTACACACTACTGGAGAGAGAGGACCCCGGTGATCATAAGAGCTTACACTCTACAGAAGACAGAGAGAGAACCCCACTGACCAAAAGAGCTTACACTTTACAGGAGAGAGAGGACTCCACTGACCATAATGGGTTACACTTTTCAGGAGAGAAAGAATACCACATTGACTATAAGAGCTTACATTCTACAGAAAAGAGAGAGAAAAGACCTTGCTGACCATAAGAGCTTATACTGCACCGGAGAGGGAGAGGAACCCAGTGATCATAGGAAGTTACACTCTACAGGAGAGAGAAAGAGGTTCCCGCTGACCATAAGAGCTTACATGTCACAGGAGAGAGAACCCCACTGACCAAAAGAACTTACACTCCACCGTAGAGAGAGGACCCCCACGGCCATAAGAGCTTATATTCTAAAGAAGAGAGCGAGAGGACGGTGCTGTCCATAAGAGCTTAAACTCTACAAGAGAGAGAGGGCCTCACTGACTGTAAGAGCTTACATGCTACAGGAGAGAGAGAAAACCTCGCTGATCATAAAAGCTTACACTCTACTGGCGAGAGAGGAACCCACTGACCATAAGAGCTTACTGTTATGCGCTTGTGGTGTGAGCACGCTATTAGCGAGTCCACTGGACCAAAAGTACGGTTCATTTGCCTGAAGGAGTAAACTGGACCAGCCATCAAGATCTCATGCTGATAAATGGCTGGCAGAGGGCAGGGGATCTGCGATACATCTGCAGCTGGCACCATGGATACAGTACAGTCTCTGATAGAAGCATCAGCAGTAGCAGGCAGCAATTTGGATCTGTCCGGTATTTATGGATGAATACAGTAGCAGCGACCAGCATCGATACTTGCAGCAGCAGGTATAATGGTAGCTGGGTAGCATGGATGATGACGCAGCAGCAGATTAGGATAGCACTTAACATAGACACGAGTCAGCAGCAGAATGTAGCACAATAACAGCAACAGCGACAGCAGCACTAAGGACTTGAGATCTAGCAACGTAACTAACTTGTTGCCCAGGCACCTCCCTTAAGGGGAAGGTGCATTAAATACCTGACACCTCTTAGCTGACCTGAGAGGCACTTCCGGGTCAGGGCATGCTGGCCCTTTAAGAAGAGGGGAGTGCCTGTACATGCATCCTACGGACATTCCCAGAAGACCTGTGAGGTTTGTGCAGGCCGCGGGAGACAGCAGCATGATCTGAAGACAGGGCAGACACCGCAAGATGGCCAGGCAAGTGAGAGAACGGACGTCCCCACCAGGGGAGAAGGACAGTACAGTGGAGGACACCAGTATGGGCGTTACACTAAGGGTTCCTTTGCACATTGCGACATCGCTACTGCGATCTCGTCGGGGTCAAATTGAAAGTGACGCACATCTGATGCCGGTAACGACGTCACAACATGTAAAGCCTAGAAGCACCGATAAACGATTGCAAAAGCGTCAAAAATCGGTGATCTGTGTAGTGTATTTCCATAATTTCGCTGCAGCGACAGGTACGATGTTGTTCCTCGTTCCTGCGGCAGCACACATCGCTGTGTATGAAGCCGCAGGAGCGAGGAACATCTCCTTACCTGCGTCCCAACGGCAATGCGGAAGGAAGGAGATGGGCGGGATGTTTACGTCCTGCTCATCTCCGCCCCTCCGCTTCTATTGGCCGCCTGCCGTGTGACGTCGCTGTGACGCCGGATGACCTGCCCCCTTAGGAAGGAGGCGGGTCGCTGGCCAGAGTGACGTCGCAGGGCAGGTAAGTGCGTGTGAAGCTGCCGTAGCGATAATGTTCACTACGGCAGCTATCACAAGAGATCGCATCTGCGACGGGGGCGGGGACTATCGCGCTCGGCATCGCTACAATCGGCTAGCGGTGTCGCAGCGTGCAAAGTACCCCTTACAAGCTACAGGAGAGAGAGAAAATCTTGCTGACCTTAAGAGCTTACATTCTACAGGAGAGAGAAAGGACCCCAAAGACCATAAGAGCTAACACTCTACAGAAGAGAGAGATTTCCACAGTAGCTCTAGAGATGGAAAATGACTCTTCTGTATAAACTTTGCTCCACTGGGAACCGCTGATCTGTGATTTCCCAGGTACTGACCACCACTGTAGAAGGTGTGATAATCCACAAGATATTATCATCACAGGACATTATGGGAAGCCCACGAAGCAATGCAATGCAAAATAGCATTAGCCCGCTCTGATGCATCAGCAGTGTAGAAAATGGTGCCAGGAAATTTGTTTTTCTTTTTTTTCAAATTATGCATCAAATATCCAAGTATTTGAACTGACGTGAAACTGCAAATTTTTGGAAATTCTACTCTAACACAATCTTCTGCAAATTGATCCGATCATCTCTAAATAGCGGTATAGTTTTTCATATGAATAAATTAATAAGTAATATTTGATGTATTTTAGGCTTGTAAGTCTAACACTCTCCATAAAAGCTGTTATAACAGCTAAACAGTAAATTTGTTTCTTTTTGTGTGACAATTTTTTTTTTACCAAATTAGCAAAAATCCAAATTAGCAGTTCTTTCTAAATCTGGTATTATAAAATTACAGCTTCTTAGCAATTGTCTGCTCTGTTGGTAGAAGGCTACATTTCCAAGAAGACACTTGGACCATTTTATTTGCTTTTTCACAAATACTTTCTTTTACTTTGTAAAAACGTGTTAAAAATTTATTTTGCATCACTTAAAAAAACAATAGAGTTTATATTGGTGTTTGGTTGCAATTTACAGTCTATTAGAAATCTTCTTCATCCTCAAGAACAGATTGCTAATTCTATTGTGCAGCTCATTGTGTAGATTGACGGCCCCACAATACAGTCTGAGACGGGTATTTATCTACGTAAGAAGTCCATGCCGCTACCAGGCTCTTGGCTTTAATGACTTCTTGTGCGGCTTTGAAGCTTGCGGTATCACGGGATCTGACCAGCCTGAGACACCTGCACTTCCTGCATGCTGCAGATCTTCTGCTTGCAGTTTGGGAACGCGCTCAGTTTAGACCAGTGCTTCAACTAAGCTGCAGGTCCAAAGTATCACTCTTCTGGGTCACAACACCACTTGTAAAGTCGGAAACCAGAGTCGGAGAATGGTGCATGCCTGAAGATGAAAAATTGAGACAACCCCTTCAAGAGCTGTCTGACAAAGCTTATAGTGTCGCGGGCGGGGAGGAGGGTGTCAGCACACTACGCTCACCCCTTCTGCTCGGGTCCGGTGGTTGCTGCTCAGTGGTGGCTCGAGCCGTGGGCCGGATCCCGGGGGTTTCTCGAGCGGCACTCCTCGCCCGTGAGTGAAAGGGGTTTGTTGGGTGTGGGGATAGTTTATTGTCCGTGACGCCACCCACGGTTGTGGTGATTTCACCACCGCTGCTCTATATGGGGATCCCGGGGATGGTGATGCGGAGCAGCCAGGTGTTGTGTTGCCCCTCCGTGGGTAGGGGTTTGTGATCCCGGGGCCCGGTGATGGCTTGGGAGCTGCAGGGCCTGGTGGGCGCAGGGACGCGGGGGCAGCGCTGTGCCTTGCGGCACTGTGGTACTCATTCAGCCTGAGACGTTGACACAGTTTTTACGGTAAACCAAACGGCTGGTAAGACGGTCCCACGGACGGCTGCACTTGCTCTCCCAGTAGGTGACGGTGATGTCCCTCTTCCTTGCACCTTTGTTCACTTGTTGGTTGCGATGGGTCCCCACCGGTAACCCGCTCCCCGGCTTCAAGCTGGACCGGGGGAGCTCTACTCTTTGCCCGCAGGCGCTGGCCCTGAGAAACTGGTGCCTTGGCGGTGGCGGTGTCTCTCCTACTCTGGTTGGGCTGTTGCCTTCAATCGGGACTTGGTTGTTGGGGGATCTACGTCCCCTTCACTGACGGATTTGGCAAATTCTGGCGACTCCTAGCCTTGCCGGGGTCCGAGAGGCCCCTGCCCTGGTGCTGACTGTCCTTCGGAACACTGCTCCAGACCGCCGGGCCACTACCCGTCCGCGGTCCTTCCAGGAACTTCCAAACGGTCCCCCTCCAGACAGTCACCGCCGTTGCTGACCTTGCTGACCTGTCCTGCACACAGCTGGACTACTCAGGCTTTCTCTCTGTCACCACTCTTGCTTTCCTCCTTTACCACTTTACTTCCTTCTACTTTCACTTCCTTAACTCATCTTCGCTCTTTACTCCTTCACTCCCCTAGCTTATCTGCCTGGTTTCTCCCGCCTCCAGAGCTGTGAACTCCTCGGTGGGCGGAGCCAACCACCTGGCCCACCCCCTGGTGTGTATCATCAGCCTCTGGAGGAAGGCAACAAGGATTTTTGGTTAGCTTTGGTGTTCCTAACTGGGATGTAGGGTGTGGTGGTGTGTGACCTGTGTCCCCTGGCTTGCCCAGGGCGACACATTCCCCCTTAGCAAAATGCAGACCGTCCGCGGGCTGCCGTCCAACACCGGTTTTATTTTTCTGTAAAAGATAACATGGTAAAATAATAACATATGTACATTTTTAATAACTCTTCCCTTAACGGGAGGCACATTTCTTTAACGTTGCATAACGGTTTACGGTTACGGTTTCCACTGTCTCCCACCCAAGCAACCTAGCCCTGATGCTGCCCCTAAAGCCCAGGCAGCACCCCTTGACCCACAGTCCAGCACACGGTACCCGAGCGGGATCTGTCCTTCCCTCCAGAGGGTAGCCACCGGTTCCTTTGGTGGCTGGGCCCCAGCCTGCTCTGCTCAGGGCCCTCCCTCCAACCTGCCTCTCCGGAGGCGGCATTGCGGAAACGGTAACAGCAAACAACATATTTACAAGCCACTTAACGTTTGTGGTTGCCCTGCAAGTTCACGGGCTTGTCCATGGAAAGTCCTCCATGCAAAACTTTTAAACGGTCCCTACAGGGACAACGGTGCCGGCTCCAGCCGGTTGCAAATCACAAAGACAATCTGGTTACTGTTCGGTAATCATTTCCTTATCATTTTCTGCAAACTTTTCAAACTTTCAACAGAAACTCACACAACTTTCTGGTGGTCCCAACGGGAACGGTGCAACGGGCATCCGCTGCTCTACTCGTACCTTTCTGTTGAGGCGGACCCGTCCTCTGCCACCAGCACATCAAACATGCACTGACATGCCTGCGGTGACAGGGGTACCCGGTACCCATTTCCACCGGTACGCGGGGTATGGACAACCACGGGGCCTCCTACATAGCGGGAACGCTCGCTTGCCTCTTCAAACTCAACAGCGGACCCGAGGCTGGGGTAGGAGTCATCACCTCTTGTTCCTGCGTCAGGCGGGTTGCCGCCAGCTGTCGCAGCCTCCTGGCCCCCAGCATCCAACATTTCACCCCATTCTGTAGTAGCACGAAGCAGCAGCAGATTAGTCGAGCTTACACTGAGGCGCCCCATAAGTAATGGCAAGGGTGATGCATAGGCCGAAACTAGGCCGGGCCCCTCAGCCGCAGCGGCCGGTCCTGGTAGGACATAGGGACGTGGGTCACCAGTCGACTCTGCTACATCCATTTCCCCTCCGTACATCGGGGCAGTTGTAATCAGCTCCTCCACCTCGTTGGTCCACTGCTCCATCATCCAGAAGATCTGCTCCTGTTGACGCCGGTGGAATTGAATCACCCGGGCCTTCATCCAGGCCACGGTTCCAGGCTCAGGGTCTGGCACAGTCACTGCTGGGACTTCTGGCACCATGCTGTTAAGGGGCCGCGGTTCCAGCGGTTCCCCCTGGTGTACTTCAGGGACGTCCCGGACGTCTGTAGCCGGCTGGTCCGCCGGAGCGGCTGGGCAGGGTATCGCTACCGGTTGGGCAGGTAGCGGGCCTAATGGTGGGGCGGCAGCAGCTATTACGGGTAGCAGGGAGAGAGGTAGGGTGAGCGGAAGCCGGCCGGGCCCCTCAGCTCCAACGGCCGATCCCTCAGGAATACAGGGGCGTGGGTCGCTTACCCGCTCCTCCAAATCCTCTTCTGCCTCGCGTCTCCACATAGCAGCCACCACGTCCGCCATGTCGGTCTCACACTCCTCCAGGAGGAGTTGCATATGAGCCTGCAGACGGTTACTCAGCGGGACGGTCCGGTCCCTCAACCACGTCGCCGTGCCGGGCGCGGGGGCTTCCTCGGTGGGAGTTGGGTTGTACATCTTGGCAATCGTGCCTTCCAGGAACCCAGTCAGTCTGCAGAGTCCTGGCGTCCCTGCTTTTATAGCTGCAGCTACATGCGTCCAGCCGCCATCGCGTCCCCCTTAGCTCTTTCCGGCCCCTCCTTTCTCGGGGCGGGGTTTTGGCCTTCGCGCCTCTACTACTCGAGAAGACGCTCGAGCGGGAACTTTTCGCGCCAAAGATGGCGGCTTTTGAAATTTTCCTGCCGGATACCTCCTGCGGTAACAAGGCGCACCTCTACCAGACGGCAGAGCGGTAAGATCCTGTTCGTGACGCCAAGTTGTCGCGGGCGAGGAGGAGGGTGTCAGCACACTACGCTCACCCCTTCTGCTCGGGTCCGGTGGTTGCTGCTCAGTGGTGGCTCGAGCCGTGGGCCGGATCCCGGGGGTTTCTCGAGCGGCACTCCTCGCCCGTGAGTGAAAGGGGTTTGTTGGGTGTGGGGATAGTTTATTGTCCGTGACGCCACCCACGGTTGTGGTGATTTCACCACCGCTGCTCTATATGGGGATCCCGGGGATGGTGATGCGGAGCAGCCAGGTGTTGTGTTGCCCCTCCATGGGTAGGGGTTGGTGATCCCGGGGCCCGGTGATGGCTTGGGAGCTGCAGGGCCTGGTGGGCGCAGGGACGCGGGGGCAGCGCTGTGCCTTGCGGCACTGTGGTACTCACTCAGCCTGAGACGTTGACACAGTTTTTACGGTAAACCAAACGGCTGGTAAGACAGTCCCACGGACGGCTGCACTTGCTCTCCCAGTAGGTGACGGTGATGTCCCTCTTCCTTGCACCTTTGTTCACTTGTTGGTTGCGATGGGTCCCCACCGGTAACCCGCTCCCCGGCTTCAAGCTGGACCGGGGGAGCTCTACTCTTTGCCCGCAGGCGCTGGTCCTGAGAAACTGGTGCCTTGGCGGTGGCGGTGTCTCTCCTACTCTGGTTGGGCTGTTGCCTTCAATCGCGACTTGGTTGTTGGGGGATCTACGTCCCCTTCACTGACGGATTTGGCAAATTCTGGCGACTCCTAGCCTTGCCGGGGTCCGAGAGGCCCCTGCCCTGGTGCTGACTGTCCTTCGGAACACTGCTCCAGACCGCCGGGCCACTACCCGTCCGTGGTCCTTCCAGGAACTTCCAAACGGTCCCCCTCCAGACAGTCACCGCCGTTGCTGACCTTGCTGACCTGTCCTGCACACAGCTGGACTACTCAGGCTTTCTCTCTGTCACCACTCTTGCTTTCCTCCTTTACCACTTTACTTCCTTCTACTTTCACTTCCTTAACTCATCTTCGCTCTTTACTCCTTCACTCCCCTAGCTTATCTGCCTGGATTCTCCCGCCTCCAGAGCTGTGAACTCCTCGGTGGGCGGAGCCAACCACCTGGCCCACCCCCTGGTGTGTATCATCAGCCTCTGGAGGAAGGCAACAAGGATTTTTGGTTAGCTTTGGTGTTCCTAACTGGGATGTAGGGTGTGGTGGTGTGTGACCTGTGTCCCCTGGCTTGCCCAGGGCGACACAATAGCAACCGCTGAAAACATCATCATTGTTAAAAGGGTTGTCCAGTTGCTGTCACTCTTTGTGACTGCAGACTTGTGAATCCTCACAGCGTGCTCAGTGTGGACTTTTCAGGATTCTCCAGTGCTGGCGCTATGTGACTTGCATACATGTGCTCATATGTAGAGATGAGTGGACCCATGAAACTTTGGTTCAACGGGTTTGGTGACCTGAAGTTCAGATTGGTGACTTGAACCCCAATGGAAGTCACTAATTGGACAGTTTGAGTCTTCGCCCACATGCAGCCAGCCATAAACAGGTCTCTTTCAGGGGCCAGTCGAGAGGGTTTTTACATTTTTTTTGAGGCACATTACATCCGATCATGTTGTTACCCCCAGTATGAGTTGATCAAACACTGCAAGCTGCTTGCACTGGGATGAGCACCGAGCGTACCCAAGGATAGTGATGTGGTTTGCATATGTAGCACCCACGGGGCAAGGGGTTAACTTTACTCATCGCCGGGCCGGTGATGTTGAGTCTGGGATGTCACGGGTGGCCCTGCCTGGCTTCATGGCCCCAAGGCGTACAATAAAAGGGAGGAGGATGGTGGATGGGATGATGGGGATAGTTTGTCTTGTGACGCCACCTGTGGTACACGGGCAGGGATTAGCCGCCACTGTGGGTGATGTCCTCCGGGGCTGATGGTGTCGCAGCAAAGATGGTTCTGCTCCCCACAGGTGGAGTGGGCCCCAGGGAGGATGATGGGGGTTGTAGTGATGGCTGGCGCCGAAGCGCGGGGCGCCGGCAATAAAAGGCAGAGTTAGCTGGTGCAGTTCCAGGTCTTTTTTTACTCACAGTTCCGATGCAGCAACAGGGTGCTGGTCTCTGCCGTGATGGGCCCCAGCTGATCCCGAGTAGTTCAGAGGTAATCGCTGGTGTTCCCACTGTGTGTCTTTTGTGGTCGGGGTCCCTCCAATCCCTTGGATAGAATGTGCAACGGGGGTTTCTTGCACTCGCCGCAGACCTTAGAATCCCCAGTGGCTGTTTAGACCCCGGGCTGAGCAGCCTGCTCCAAGCCAGGGTTCTTGTAGTGCTTCCAGAGGTGTGAAGGTAGATAGAATATGCCTGGACCGAAGTCTCGACTGTGCTCCTTACCTCAAGCTGTACCCGGGGCTAACTGACTATGTGTGAAGATGCTCCTTCCTTTTCCCCAAGTGGTGCTCGCCCCCCAGGTGGTTGTCTTAGTGACCGGGAAAGGCCCATGCTTCGTAATGGCCACTTCCCTATCTACCCCAGGCCAACCCCTGGTGGGAAAGCACCTGATTATGTGTGGTTTGTGAATGTGAGAAACACCAGCAATTAACCTCTTCCTTACCTGGGATGAGTACCGCACCTTAAGTGAGGTGCAGTACCCTGTGGCCCCTCTGTGTTTGGTATGAACGCTGAACAATGAATCTTGGGTTCGCTCATCTCTACTCATGTGTTGACTTGACATGACCACATGACACGTCTAGTTGGTATGTGGTCAGAAGTATGCAAATCACACACTTGAAGTCAAATCACTGCCCACTCCTGATGTCAGCACCGAAGAATCCTGATACCATGCACTGTGCGCACTTTCAGCATTCTCCAGTGCCAGCACATGACTGCAAGTATGCGACTTGTATACATGAGTCAAGTATTGACTTGACCACATGACACGTCTAGTTGATATGTGGCCAAAAGTAAGGAAATCGCAAACTTGCAGTCAAATAACTGCTCGCTCCCGGTGCCAGCACTGTAGAATCCTAACAGCGTGTATAAGGATTCAGAAGTCTGCAGTCACATTGACTGTTGGCAGACTTGAGCCCAAGTATGGAGAACCCCTAAGCATTTAAAATCCAGCATGGTCATCTTTCTATTGAAGTCTATACAACAGTTGGACTCCTATTTGTCTGGTAGGAGAGATCCCAAAAGGGAAATCATCCTACTATGCCTACCAGGCATTTATGACATCTCCATGAATCCATAACATAGCAATTCTTCTTAATAATAGTTCCTGTGCAGCCGTGGGGCGTAGTTTTGGCCGTTACATCTACTTAATATATTGTTGCTGCCGTGTCTGATATAATGTCTGTTATATTACTGTTTCTTTAAGAGAGTGGTTAAGACAAATTAAATGCTGATAATAAAGTCAGCAGAAGACTCACTGTTAATATATTTTAATTACATACGCTTTAAGTTCCGGAGCCACTTGATGTTCTTGCAGCACTTTTCGTCTGTAAGTGCACAAAAGACAGAAAAGAGTATGTATTGTAGTGGATAACGCTATTGTGGTCGAGATGTGTTCTTCAGAAAGCAAGGTCGTCATAGTCAATATGCTGAGTTTAATGTCGGTATACCCGTAATGATTTGTGTTACCTTCTACAGGTAGGGTCATCTGTTGGTGGCTGCACTGAGTACATCGGGTAAGGACTCCATTGTTGATATACCCTCAATGCCATTGTGCTGGAGGCTATCACTGCAGAGTTCTGCAGGGGCCAAAGCCAGCATAGGGAGGGGGCAAGCTGGGTAAATGCCCAGGGTCCACACTCCCTCGTGAGCCCCGAGTGTCAATGAAAGGAGTGGAATTGCATTCTTTTTGTAGTTTCAATGCACTTAGATTTGCTTTCCCGTTTTCCAGTACAATATGTTGCAGAATGGTGTCATTCAAAAGTACAACTTGTCCCGCAAAAAACAAGCTCTCGTGTGGCCATATTGACAGAAAAATAAAAAAGTTATAGCTCTAGGAAGAATTGGAGGAAAAAACAAAAACAAAAAAAACCCCTGGATTGAAAGGGTTAAAATCTTGCACACCTGAATAGAATCAATCGAAATAAACTCAACAAGGAGAGGAAAGAATCCTGTCCCCAGGTGCTGTAAGGCGATACTGGGAAATTAGTAAACCCAAGTGGTACAGAGATTCCTAACTAGTAAATACTTAGTACATACTTATCAAGGTGCCGTGTGCCGTCCCACCGAGATGGAATTCCGAGGGAAGACCCCCGACGAGTGTTTCGCATATAAAGTTATGGCTCAATCATGGGGAATATCTGTATCACTTGGGTTTACTAATAATACACGTGCAGTTCCACATTTTGTCCTGCCACATCCTTATTCCGTTTTTTTTTATGTGTATTGTCTTTTCTATTTTTAATCTTGCACTTTAATGATATTAATCTAATTATAAATAAAACTTTATATCTTAATAAAACACTCTGTTTTCTCAGTTTTGTAGATCTAACATTGCTCAGAATGCTGAGCCCTTTACTCCACCCAGACCACTTATCAGCAACTCTCTGAATACACTGTATATTGACAGAGAGTTGCTAATCAGTGGTAGGTGTGGAACCAGGAGGCACGAGACAGCTAGTCCGATAATGATAATCTCCTGCTGATAGAACAATTATTTTACTGAAGCAGCTGGAATAAGTGCCTCTGCTCCTACATCATGCTGCTCTCAGATTACATAGAAAATACCCCCTGAGAAATTCCCTTTAAGAGTCACCCACTGTCCTGCCACTGCACAGAATTTAATACATGATTTTGTATCGGGACATAAGGTTTAATGTGTAACCATGTACATTATATTGTGCACCACTACTAAGGTCACTATGGACCGACTATAACTGCAATCTACCAGGGCCTTCTGTTGCTGAGTCAATAAATACCAATATGTTACGGTTCTCTCTCTTCTATAGGAGTTTAGTGACATGTTTTGGGTCTGAGTCTAACTTTTGTCTGTGTTATCCTTTCCT
Source organism: Anomaloglossus baeobatrachus (assembly GCF_048569485.1). Classification (NCBI taxonomy): domain Eukaryota; kingdom Metazoa; phylum Chordata; class Amphibia; order Anura; family Aromobatidae; genus Anomaloglossus; species Anomaloglossus baeobatrachus. The sequence goes on from NC_134361.1 coordinate 177,167,617, forward strand.
TTGGCAGTTGTATGGTTAATGGCAGTATTCCTTGACAGTAAGCAGGCCAATTACCATCCCTGTTAATTCCGGTTTTGACCACGCCCAGTCCTTTTATATATCCTCTGCAACCAGCAGAGGGTGTCAGTTTTTCTTGATTCATTAAGATTCTGGTCTTAGAGGTGGAAGGAGCTGATGAAACCTACTCTTGGAGTTACTGATGTAACACGGAGAAAAAGCTGTGGAAAAACAAGCGCATAGGGTCTTACCCCAATATGTGAGGGGTGGGGGTGGGGGAGTGAAACTACTCACCAGATGTAGTTGTGAGAAGCCACAACTACTGTAATCGCATGTATCACACAATCCAAGGCTGCAGCCACCAAAACGGTAGATAACAGAGAGCACAAGAGAGTGGTGTTTTAATGCCGCGCCAATAGATCACTTCAGATGATGTTCAGACCAGTGTTACTTTATTGTTTTCCAGGTCTATACCAAAGGATACGAAGGAACTGTACGCTAGACATTGATTTTAATAATCAGGCGAAGATTCTTAGAGAGAGATTTTTGGAGAAGAAATATCCGCTAACGTTAGTTAAGAAGGCATATCAAGAAGCTAGAGGCCAGGGGCGGAATTTGAGCCTTGATGTTGACAATGGATCTGGTAGAGTGGTACCCACCCCCACCAATGGGAGTTTTTCATCCAATTTTTTAACCACTTTTAGCTGTGATGGAGAGGTCATTAAGGGGATTTTAAGAAAACACTGGCCAGTTATATGTAATGACCCTTACCTTAAGGGCGTTCTGCCATCCCGACCGGGGGTGACCTTCCGTAGGGCCATGACGATTAAAAACCAGCTGGCTCCTAGCAGGTTAAGGGGTCCCCCCAGTTGTGTAGGGACAAACAAACCCATGGGATCATATAAATGTATGACCAAAAACTGCCTTTGCTGCAGGTCCATCCAGCATGGGCGGGTTAGCTTCGGATGTGATCCTGGGGGTATTGAGTTTAGTATACGAGGACATCTCACGTGTCAATCGGACTATGTCATATATCTGATTGAATGTGACTGTGACAAACGGTACGTGGGGAGGACGATCCAAGCCCTCCATAACCGCATCAATTCTCATAGACATAATATTAAAATAGGGTATATGTTACATGGTTTGTCCCGTCATACCACCATTTTCCATGACAAGAAAATCGCCTTGAAAGTGACCCCTATTGAGCATGTACCTGTGTCAGTTGCAAATAGGATGGAGACCCTAAACAAAAAAGAGACGTACTGGATTTATAAACTTAATACGTTAAAACCCCATGGCCTCAATGAGGTCACAGACCTATTTCACTGATGTATTTTAATATTTGTTTGGTGTATGTTTTATGCTTTCTTAGGCGATTTTATGTTGTTTTTATTGTCATAACTTGTGAAATTCTGTGTATCGGTTTTAGTGGACCACCAGTTTTACTGTTTGTATATGTGTATATTTATGGTTGCTTATGCAAATTTTTTATATTTATATGTTGGTTAAATACCCTGATTTTTAAGGTTGTACCATATTCTATCTGTTTGTCCCACACGGGGGTTTGTGATTCTCGCCGGTTCACAGGCGATGTGCTTTTAAATCACTATTGTTAGTTTTGTGGTTTCTTTGACCCTAGTATGATCTTAGCGCGATCATGAGTAATCTCATGGTCGGCTCAAAGTCTGAGGTTATACGGGTTCTATAGGTTGTTGCAGGGCGTCTATGAATTAGATTGGCTGAGCATGCGTAATGGTTTTGGTTCCCACGCTCCTGCACTCCCGTGAACTTGTGCCGGCTCATTACCTGTACTTTGCTTCGGCGCATGCTCTCTTGCTTTTTTTCCCACGGTCTTGTCCTGGGTTGAACTGCGGTCTGAGTTCACAGATCAGAAGCGGTTCTTCTGAATCTCTTTAGTTCTTTCGTTAGGCACACTGCACTTGCTGTTTCATGGTGGTGGTTGAAAGATGTAAAAGCACAGGTGGCGGCAGGTTATAATGCCGTGGCTTTGAAATGTCTGAAGTGGATTACACATATTAAATCGAGGGTTCTCATCCCTCCCTTGTGAAATCGCTGACTTGTCCGGCGTATAAGACAAGTTTAATATCCATGGGTGTACACGTATTATTTCACATATTGCAGATGAATGGTTTTACACACTTTTCTTTATTTGTCTTTTATTGCGCACATATATATATATATTTATTTCTCTTTTACACAATACGGAAAATAATGTGTATCCCTGTATAAGGAAATATATGTTAATACATGTCAAATATGGATGAATCTTTATTTTTATTTTTATTTGTTGTGTTGGTTTTTTTTTTTTTTTTTTTTTTTTTTTATGTTAAGTGTTTGTTTGACGTCATTCCATGCAACGTGGCAGTCCTTCCCGCTCATTTTTTTCTTTAGGGGATGTGCCTGTGATGTCAATGTGTCTATATATTGTATACATTGTCTGTACTAGACAGATTGGATGTTATCTGTTTCTTTGGTGGTCCTGATGAAGGGGGCAGATGCCCCAGAAACGCGTTAAGACCTGGAAAACAATAAAGTAACACTGGTCTGAACATCATCTGAAGTGATCTATTGGCGCGGCATTAAAACACCACTCTCTTGTGCTCTCTGTTATCTGGAGTTACTGATGTGGCTGCAGTCTTGGTTCTGACTGCAGCAGTCTGTTGTGATGTTTTCCCCTGTCTGTCTTTCTTTCCTGGTGTGGGGTGAGGCTAGCGACCTTCACCTGCCCACTCCCTAGCCAGGGCTATTGTAGGGTCATCTCAGGGCTTCAGGTTCCGGCTTTGTAACAGGTGAGGAACCTGTATAGGGACTGGCTAGGAGTACAGGGTACATCGGCAGGTGTAACGCCTGCCTGGATCCACAGACTCAGACGGGCTGTAATGGTCAGGCTAGAGGGAAGCCACTCACCAAGCTGGACCCCTAGAACCCTGAAACTGTTTAACCGCTATACAGGGATTTGGTATTACACAGGGCCCAAGGTGATCACTACCTGTGGAGGGCTGCAGTCCGGAGAGTAGTCATCAGGCAGGGTCAAACCAGGAATTGCAGAACAGGGACAGAATCGGCAGACAAGGATGTAATCAGCAAACAAAGCAGAGGTCAAATCCAGATCAGGCAGCGAGGTACATAAACGACAGGCAGAAGGGTAGTCAGAACACAAGCAAGGTCAGCGCACAGGAATCAAAATACAAACATCCCAGGAATCAGCAATACTAACTATCTTTGGCAGTGGTCACATGACAGGAGGGGGAATAAGAAGGGTGTGGTGTCTTCCCATTGGCTGCAGGTGAATGATGGCAACTTCAGCTGGAAGACACTCACCACCTACAGTCAGCCAGTGGTACTGCAGGTTCCAGGGAAACCCAAGAAAAAACAAAAAGCCAGCACTAAATGTGCACTTCAGCACTAAAAATTCCAAACTGTACTTATAAAAAATTTTGATAAATTTATAATAAGTACAGTTGGAATTTTTAGTGCTGTAGTGCACATTTAGTGCTGGCTTTTTTGTTTTTTCTTCATTGAATTGGTCGGTGGCTGACCCCCACCTTGCTATGCACCCCAATTTGGGATGTATTCCACCTGTCTAGATTTTGGCGGTTGGTGACTGTTCACATTCAGTCATCAGGCCCTGTCCACAGGCTATCTACTTCATGCAGCATTTGCTTGGACCTGTCCCGCCCACAGCCATGACTCAGTCATGGGTACGGGATTGAAATAGACCAGGTGAGTGCTGCTAAGAGCAGTTCTACTATTCATATGTGAGGCCGTATGGCACATTTTATAAAAATATTTTAGCGTAGGACTGCCCCAATAGAGATTTGCCGTGACGTGGCGAGGCAGCTCAAGAAATTGCAATTTTTTGCCAAAAATCTCAAATTTATAATAAGTACAGTTGGAATTTTTAGTGCTGTAGTGCACATTTTGTGCTAGCTTTTTTGTTTTTTCTCCAGGGAAACCCAGCCTAGTGGACGAGCGGAGCCTGTGCTCAGCAGAGCCACGGGCACTGACTCCTCTCCGATCACCAGCACTATCCATGGTGGGAACACGGCGTCGCCTGGCTATCGGAACAGAAGTCGCAGGAGCGGACTCCGGTGGGAACATGACAGCAGGTAGGTGAGGAGGTGCCCATCTTACCTCTCACTAGAGCTAGGGACTACCATTGTTTAAGTGTCTCCGGTGTACCCCTTATTTGTCGTGGTGATACCCCTGTTTTGTTGTATATTTGGCCTTACATCGGACCTACCCTAGTCCCAGCGTGACCCAATATCCTTTTTTGGGTCATGTAATACCTCTGCATGACAGTTACTACCAGGTTCTTTTGTTTTCCTCTACACCCCATACTCAGCACTCTTACAATGGCACAGCGTTATTAAATTACCTCTTACAAAGAACTCAAATGCACATTTACTAATGGCAGTATTGATATGTGTCAATATAGATCAAATCACGGTTGTACGCCGATCCATTCATTTACAATAGTTGTGTTTCCTATCATTAGAGAGCAGTATATTAGCTTCCTACATGAACAATAAAATCACATTAGAATACTTGGACTATTTTAACAGCGATGTTTATTAGGCCTCAGAGACTTGTTTTAAATCAGTTTACTGTAAAAGACTTTCTTGGCCTCAACCCAATGCAGAAACTCTAGTCGCTGTTATCATTATGGAAACACTGTTCTATGTCCCTGTGCAGTGTGTCTCTGCGTCACAGATGTATACAGTACAGTATGTCCTGTATATTTACTGCAGACAATGGCTGTAAAGCATACAATACTCTACCAGCCGAACCCTTACCACAGATGACTTACTTGTTGCTGCTCAGGATTATTACTTATTTTCACCACTCAATCTAATATATCATTAGTGAAGAGTGAAGCCGTGGATATATGTTTTCGCTGGGTTAAAAAAAATTTGGTTCGGGACAGAAAACGTGACCCCAGACACCGAACCCCATATAAGTCAATGGAGACTGGAACTTATGTGCTGTAAAATGGCTGCAAAATGGTCATTGTAAAGACTAGGGGCTGCAAAAGGAAACAAAACGGGGTCAATTGCACTGGAAAAAAAGAGATAGGGAATAAATAAATTAAACAAAGACCTGGGCTCCTATCTATTTTTGATAACTAGACAACTGTGAGTTGCAACCCTCAGCTGTCAGTTTTTCCTTGACTGGTTATCTAAAATAGAGGAGATCCCACAACATATTTTTTTACATTATTTAAATAAATAACAAGAGGCGTGGGCTCCACCCTATTTTTGATATTCAGTCAAGTTAAAACAGACACCTGGGGGCTGGTATTATCAGACTTGTTAGGCTCATGGTTATTTGGACCTTGCCAGCCTAACAATAGCAGCCCGAAACCACCCCAGAAGTGGTCCATCTATTAGATGTGACAATTCTGGTGCTTTACCCAGCTCATCCTGATTGCCCTGGTGTGGTGGCAATTGGGGTAATACTTATGGGGTTGATGCAATCTGTGAATTGACAGCTGCCATCAAGCTCCGGAGTTAGTAATGGGGAGGCGCCTATCAAACACCTCCATTACTAACCCGGCAAGTCTAGAGTTAAAAAACACAGACATAGGTAAAAAATGTTTATTTGAATAAACACTGCCCAATCAGTAACTTCCAATGGGATTCGGGCTCTGTGATCAAGTTCAGACCAAGTCTGTGACCTGAACTGAACTTTATCTAAAGTGCAGCTGAACCCGACGAATGTAAACTTCAAGGAGTCCATTCATCTCTACTCACACTCCCTTGTTCACCAATTTATTACTTCAAAATAAATCCTGGACATTCTGGCGTAATCCAAAGTGTAAAGTCCCATGATGTTCATCAATTCCTACAGAGCTGTGTTCTGAAAAATTTCTCAGAATGAGGCTCAGAAAGTCCTGCCCCCCCACCACCTGTGAGAGTCTGCGGAAATAATGCTTGACTGCTATTACACTAATTACTTGAGTCGAGCACTTGAGAACTTAGATTTGATTGATTAGAGTACCAAGCAACCAAGTATTTTTGTGCTCGCATATTACTATTTACTATATTATCTTTACTCGGAATATTGTCACATTCAGGTGCTTTGCTTCTTGACAGAAGCTTTATTGCAGCAACAACTTAACGTGTTTTTTCCAAAAATAAGACACTGTCTTGTATTTTCTTTTGCCCCCCCCCAAAAAGCGCTAAGGCTTATTTTTGGAGTAGGTCTTATTCTTGGAGAAACATGGTTGGGTGTAAGTTTATGCCCGCAAAAAAGAAGACCCCCTTCCCAGGAGACTAATACATACCAAACCCTGGGCATGTGCCTGGGTCCCAGGTCCTCCTATGATCTCCGGCGTGCCGACCGACTGAGAGACCAACCGACCGACAGAGAGAGAGACCGACAGACAGAGAGAGACCGACCGAGCGATAGAGAGAGAGACCGACAGACAGAGAGAGACCGACCGAGCGACAGAGAGAGAGATAGACCTACCGACAGAGAGAGATAGGGAGACCAGGAGTGATTTTAAACGATTTAGATCGTTCTGCTGGACATGCTGAGCATGCTTAGTAGAACATGACGAAATCCGTCAGTGGATTCTGCCGCTTAGCGTATTGTGGCGGAATCCGCCACCATAGACAATCATTAGACACCTTGGCAGATTCCAACGGAATCCGCAAAGGTGCATTGTTTTAACGACACTAAAAACGCTACATGCTGCGTTCCCTCCGCCTGGCACTCAGTCAAAATTATGACCCAGCAGATGCAACGCAGACACTTGCGTCACAGTGCGTCGTCAATACAAGTCTATGGAGAATAGCGCAGTCCGTTAACAGACTGCGCTATTTTCCATAGCGGCAGATTGCAATGAACACAAGTGTGAAAGCACCCTAAGGAGTATGGTGTAGCTATGCGTGATAGCTCCCCCTTGGAGATCCAGCAATTGTGATACGAACATCCTCGCCAGACCATTATGCAGCACCGGTGAGATTGTTCTAATATTGTCTTAAAATTTAGATGCCTCATGTAATGATTAGTGATTTACATTGCACCCCTTTTCACTTTACATAGAGGTACTGTATTTATTGGTTAATAATTTAGTTCTGACATCCTGGTGTTTATTCACTTTCTGGACTTATTGTTACCATTTCATCCTAATACACCTTGCACCCTAGAAGCATCATTTTTGCCTGATTGGCTATCTGGGATCAATACCACATTGCCTCACTATATCAGGGTGACAGCTTTTTGTGTTTTGTTTTGTCTGTTTTCCCCGTATTTTAATGAATTATTAAAACACAAATTCTATATTACCCAGCTACTCACTCCTTCGGATTTTTGGGGTATTTTACTCTAGCTATTGAACTTGATCATAGAATAGTTCAGTGTCCTCTTCCTCAGCATCTGTTGTTGGTGAGTAGACTTATACAACAGTGACATGGATTGATACTTCTTGTTATATCGAGAAGATGACTCTATTACTGACTGCATTGTACTTCAGGACAGTGACCGGCCAATTTTCGGTTGAGAATAAAATCAACATTGTTTCTTCTTTGCATATTATTCCCAGAATTGTAGACCCAATGTTTGTTTCACCGGGAATGTCCATATTAGTTCGCTAATTCCGAGTAAGTCAATTGCGGTTCTGTCCATTTTGGCGTTGAGGATGTTGAGTTTTCCTTGGTTCATGGTTTATATATTCAAAGTTTCGAACTTGATGATATCTCTACAGCTTTGATCTTCCCTTATAACCAAACAATATCAGCACCAAGACATCCTTGCAGCTTTGATCCTGGCACTTGTCACGCTCTCCGGGTCCCCTGCTCTGCTCCCCGGCTCACCTGCCACGCTCCCCGGCTTCCCTGCTTCGCTCCCCGGCTCCTCTGTCAGGCGTCCCCCGCTCCACGGTCTCCAGCCTCCATCGCCTGCGGTCCCCAGGCGGCCCGGTCCCCGCTCCCGGCGCCCGTCGGCTACTCAGCTCCAGCCCAGCTCTCCTGCTTCCTGCTCACCGCTCCCTGCCCTGGCTTCTGGCACCCGGGCCTCGCGCATGCGCATTAGGGCGCACGCGCGGTCATTGACCCTCTCTTAAAGGGCCAGCGTCCACTGACAGGAAATTGATCACACAGGTACAGGGTATAAAGGGGTTTAATGTCCAAGTGGGCGGGGCCTGTTCTTCGTGTTTCCTAAGCTAGGAGTCAGGTCTCCTTGTGTCTCTGTGATATACTCACCTATCTCTCTTCTAGAGCCGCTCCTGCCTCGCCATCCGGCCCTGCCGATTCCCGAACCCCGAACGCTGACCATCTGCCATCCCGTCAGTCCGTACCATCTGTGATCCCTGTGGTGACCCGTCCCCTCGCTCCATCGGTTCCGGACTCTGCCTGACAACATCTCGGCCTCCGAACCTGAGCTCCGTCACCCGGACTACCATCAGTGACTCCGTGGTCCCAGGGACTTCTGCATTCCACTCTATTGAACGGACTGTCCTGCTACCTATTGTGCTCCGGCTACCGGACCCCTTGCCTTCAGTAAGGTGTTCGGCCCAGTGGATCCACCTCCTGGGTCTGCCCGTCCACCTGGCCCTAACAGTAAGAACAGGCCATGGATCCCGCCGAAGCACTAGCGGCCTTGCAGGAGGAACTCACACGCCAGCGTGAGACCCAGACCCGCATGCTGAACTTCATGTCTTCTGTGGACGCCCGGCTGAACGCGCTACAAGCAGCGGCCACATCCTCGGCATCTCGAGCTTCCACTGGACAATCCACGGCCGCAGCTCCCGTGGCAGCCTCCTCGGATGCTTCCAGACTTGGTTTGGCCTCACCACCCCGGTACGCCGGAGATCCCAAGACCTGCAGGGGATTCATAAATCAATGCTCCCTCCATTTCAAGCAGCTGCCGCACTTGTTTGCCTCCGACCAAGCCAAGGTCGCGTTCATGATGTCCCATCTGGAGGGAGAGGCACTGGCCTGGATGAACCCCTTGTGGGAGAAGGAGGATCCGGTGACCACCAATATCCAGGAGTTCCTGCAGGCATTTCGTGGCACCTTTGACGAGCCCGGACGCGCCTCCACGTCTGCCTCATCTCTCCTCCGGCTACGTCAGGGGACTCTGACGGTGGGCCAATATGCCATCCGTTTTCGCACCTTGGCTTCGGAACTCGGGTGGAACAATGAGGCTCTTACCGCCGCCTTCTGGGAAGGCCTCTCGGGTCGAATTAAAGATGAGCTGGCTGGTCGTGACGTGCCGTCCACCCTGGATGCCCTGATTGCCCTAGCGACTCGAGTGGATCTTCGCTTCCAGGAACGATCCAAAGAGGTGTCCCGTGAGAGACGTCCGATACGGCACTCCTCTCCTTCGCAGAAGCCCGCAGTACTCCAGTCAACGTCATCTAGTGTCTCCGTCCACGAGCCCATGCAGATCGACCGTTTACGGCAGTCCGAACAACGCCGAGCAGAACGGCTCGCCAAGGGTCTCTGCTTCTACTGCGGAGAGGGTACACACCTTCTACACTCCTGTCCAGAGAGGCCGGGAAACTCCAAAGCCTAGGGTTGGTAGGAGAGGCCACCCTAGGTGCTGGCACTCTCTCAGACCCGGTTACGTGGACTATTCAAGTGACAACGGGAGAAACGCGGTTCACGGCCGAGGCGTACCTCGATTCCGGGGCAGCAGGCAATTTCATCCAGCAGGCCACGGTGGACAAGTACCAGGTGCCTGTTACTCCACTCGACAAACCCCTCGTGATTGCCTCCGTGGATGGGAGACCCCTCTCTGACACCATCTCGTGGATCACCAAGCCGGTGGAACTGCGTATCGGTGCCCTGCACACCAAGAACATCGCTCTCTATGTCCTCCCACACATGTCTCATCAGATCCTGCTGGGACTCCCCTGGTTACGGACACACGAACCGTCAGTCAGCTGGGGTACTGGTGAAATCACCCGATGGGGCTCCTCTTGCCACGAGAACTGTCTGAAGACCATACAACTCATCCGACGACCTCCGGTTCCAGAGTCCCTACCGGGACTGCCCTCGGCCTATTGGTCCTTCGCGGACGTCTTTGATAAAAAGGAGTCAGAGGTACTGCCGCCACATCGTCCTTACGATTGTGCCATCGACCTGCTCCCGGGAACTACACCACCTCGAGGACGGATATATCCGCTGTCTCCTGCCGAAACAAGGGCCATGTCTACCTACATCACAGAGAACCTGGCAAGAGGATTCATTCGGAGGTCCTCCTCTCCTGCTGGAGCAGGCTTCTTCTTCGTTAAGAAGAAAGAGGGCGACCTACGCCCATGCATTGACTACCGGGGATTGAACCAAATCACCGTGAAAAATAAATACCCCCTGCCGCTCATCCCCGAATTGTTTGATTGGCTTAGAGGAGCTCGTGTGTTTACCAAGTTGGATCTTCGGGGTGCCTACAACCTGGTCCGCATCCGCTCTGGGGACGAATGGAAGACCGCGTTCAATACTCGCGATGGGCACTATAAATACTGTGTGATGCCCTTCGGCCTGTGTAACGCACCAGCAGTCTTTCAGGAATTGGTGAACGACGTGTTCCGGGACCTTCTCTACGTCTGTGTGGTGGTGTATCTTGATGACATCCTGGTCTTTTCTCCGGACCTCCAGACCCACAGAGAGAACGTGCAGCTGGTACTACAAAGACTGAGGGAGAATCGTCTGTACGCCAAGTACGAGAAGTGTGTCTTCGAGCAGTCTTCTCTTCCCTTCCTGGGTTACGTGATCTCCGATACTGGGCTGCAGATGGATCCGGAGAAGGTCTCTTCCATTCTCAACTGGCCCCCTCCTTCTGGACTGAAGGCAATCCAACGCTTTCTGGGATTCGCAAACTATTACCGTCAGTTCATCCCTCACTTTTCTGCTCTGACTGCACCTCTCACCGCCTTGACCAAGAAGGGGGCTAATCCAAAGGACTGGTCACCTGCGGCCGACGCCGCGTTTGGCTCCCTGAAGCGGGCATTTGCTTCCTCCCCTGTGCTCCACCGTCCGGAGTTAAATCGACAGTTCACCTTGGAGGTGGATGCCTCCTCTTCGGGAGCCGGAGCAGTGCTCATGCAGAAGTCCTCCTCTGGGAAGATGGTTACTTGCGGTTTCTTTTCCAAGAGCTTCTCAGCGCCTGAACGCAACTACACCATCGGTGACCGAGAGCTATTGGCAGTCAAACTGGCTCTGGAGGAATGGCGCTACCTTCTGGAGGGAGCAGTGTACCCCGTGATCATTTACACGGACCACAAGAACCTGGAATACCTGCGGTCCGCTCAGCGACTGAACCCACGACAAGCCAGGTGGTCCTTGTTCTTTGCCAGATTCCATTTTCAGCTTCATTTCCGACCCGCGGACAAGAACGTACGAGCAGATGCCTTGTCCAGGTCATTCATGCCCATGGAGCAGGAGGAGGAGACATTCCAGCCCATCATCTGCCCTAGTAAAATCATTCCGGTGGCCCCTGTCACCCTGGCTCAGATACCGCCTGGGAAGACCTATGTCTCGGAGACCGACAGGCAAAAAGTGTTGCACTGGGGCCATGCCTCGAAAATAGCTGGGCATGCTGGTCAGAAGAAAACATGGAGTACAATTGTACATCACTACTGGTGGCCATCCCTTCGCATGGACGTCGCTTCTTTTGTCTCCGCCTGCTCCTCCTGTGCCAGGAACAAGACGCCCAAACACCTGCCATATGGCCGTCTTCTGCCTCTGCCTATACCCTCCGTTCCGTGGCAACACATTGCAATGGACTTTATTACGGACTTGCCCCTGTCCTCCGGACACACAGTCATATGGGTCGTGGTGGATCGGTTCTCCAAAATGGCTCATTTCGTCCCTATGGCTGGACTGTCCTCTGCCCAGGAGCTCGCTGACGCCTACATACAGCAAATCTTCCGGTTGCATGGCTTTCCATCTCACATTGTGTCCGACAGAGGAACTCAGTTTACCTCCCGCTTCTGGAGGGCCCTCTGCAAACATCTGGGAGTTACTCTGGACTTTTCTTCAGCCTACCATCCTCAGTCGAATGGCCAAGTGGAACGGGTCAATCAGATTCTGACCTCCTTCTTACGTCACTACGTCAACGCCCATCACGACGACTGGTCCACGCTTCTTCCATGGGCTGAATTCTCCCATAACCACCACGTCAGTGAGTCCTCCTCCAGCTCTCCCTTCCATGTCGTTTACGGACTTCAGCCTTCCGTCCCTTTACCTGTATCCTCTTCCTCGGATGTCCCTGCTGCTGATGCTGTAGCCCGTGACTTTGCAACAATTTGGGACTCCGTCAAGACGTCCCTTGGACGTGCTTCCCTGCGGATGAAGAGACACGCAGACAAGAGGCGTCTGGATCCCCCGTGTTTCTCTCCAGGAGATCTGGTCTGGCTTGCTTCCAAGTACGTCCGATTGAAGCTACCATCCTACAAGCTGGGTCCTCGCTACATCGGGCCGTTCAAAGTCCTCAGCAAGATCAATGAGGTCTCCTACAAGCTACAGCTCCCGGCCACGATGAGGATACCCAACTCCTTCCACGTCTCCCTGCACAAGCCGGTTGTCCTTGGTCCCTTCTCCGCTGCTGCCAGTTCTGCCCCTCCTCCTATTGCTGATGATGACATCTATGCGGTAAGGGATATCGTGGCCATGAAAACTGTACGGGGCCGACAGTTCTTCCTGGTGGACTGGGCAGGGTATGGTTCTGAGGATAGGTCCTGGGAACCCCGGGAGAATGTGGGTACTCCCCTGATACGTGCCTTCCTGTCCCGGTTGCGGGGAGGGGGGTGGGGGGGGTACTGTCACGCTCTCCGGGTCCCCTGCTCTGCTCCCCGGCTCACCTGCCACGCTCCCCGGCTTCCCTGCTTCGCTCCCCGGCTCCTCTGTCAGGCGTCCCCCGCTCCACGGTCTCCAGCCTCCATCGCCTGCGGTCCCCAGGCGGCCCGGTCCCCGCTCCCGGCGCCCGTCGGCTACTCAGCCCCAGCCCGGCTCTCCTGCTTCCTGCTCACCGCTCCCTGCCCTGGCTTCTGGCACCCGGGCCTCGCGCATGCGCATTAGGGCGCGCGCGGTCATTGACCCTCTCTTAAAGGGCCAGCGTCCACTGACAGGAAATTGATCACACAGGTACAGGGTATAAAGGGGTTTAATGTCCAAGTGGGCGGGGCCTGTTCTTCATGTTTCCTAAGCTAGGAGTCAGGTCTCCTTGTGTCTCTGTGATATACTCACCTATCTCTCTTCTAGAGCCGCTCCTGCCTCGCCATCCGGCCCTGCCGATTCCCGAACCCCGAACGCTGACCATCTGCCATCCCGTCAGTCCGTACCATCTGTGATCCCTGTGGTGACCCGTCCCCTCGCTCCATCGGTTCCGGACTCTGCCTGACAACATCTTGGCCTCCGAACCTGAGCTCCGTCACCCGGACTACCATCAGTGACTCCGTGGTCCCAGGGACTTCTGCATTCCACTCTATTGAACGGACTGTCCTGCTACCTATTGTGCTCCGGCTAACGGACCCCTTGCCTTCAGTAAGGTGTTCGGCCCAGTGGATCCACCTCCTGGGTCTGCCCGTCCACCTGGCCCTAACAGCACTTCATGAGACTTGATCTTAGTGAGCTCAACCATCGGCTCTCCCCCAGTAGCTTGTTGAGTACCTTCCGAACTAGAGCTGCATCTCCTACCACTATACCGAATTCCTTTAGTTGTGCTCTCTATCAAGTTTTTTTGGCAAAATATGGAAGTAGATTGCCAGGACTCTCTTCCACACAGTAATGTGGCTCCCATGAAGGAGCCACACTGAATCAGAGTTGTATGATGTCAATAGAAACCACCTCATCACACAATGTCCTGCTGCAACCGCTGGTACTGGTCAGTATGGCTAGTTTGGAACCTGAGTTGAAACATGTCCGCCTGGAGTGTCCCCGATGGCAAAATACATTGCCGATGACATGGCTTTCAACATCACTGATCACCACAAATACACACAACAAATACACAGTACAGTATATCAAATACACAAGAAACCCAACAAACACAATACAGATATAATTATATATATAATATACAGTATATATATATATGTATATATATACACAGTATATATATATATATATATATATATATATATATATATATATATATATATATATATATATATTCCTTTATTTATTTATTTATTTAATGTTAATGTATCATTTTATATTTACTGGAAAATATAAGAAAATCTGTCTTAAAAGATAAAAATGTATTATTAAACATGCTAAGGAAGTGTGACAGGTTGAGCCTCTTCATATTTCAGCATGTCCTATCGGCAGACGCAGTGAGCCGGGCGTGCAGTAACCATGGTGTTTTACCAAGTGACCTGATCCTACAAGCACTGATAGTTCAGTGCCATGATGTCAGTGATAGCAACAGGATGGTGGGAAGAGAAAATAATTTGCAGTCCACCGGTAAAAGGTACTTCACACCATGATCTGTGATTTTTGGTGTGCTTATTTTACTTTGCTGTTAGCAGGGACCGCAGTGTAGGACAGTAGATTATACACCTATCAGATCTAAAATGTATAATACTTTATGCACTGAAGGTAATATAAACTAAGGAAAGTGTTACTTAAACTGACTAATTAAGATATGTTTAAAAGAAAATACATTATACGACAATAACATTTTATGTATTACAGGGGCTGGCTGGTACAGTTAGGTCCAGAAATATTTGGACAGTGACACAAGTTTTGTTATTTTAGCTGTTTACAAAAACATGTTCAGAAATACAATTATATATATATAATATGGGCTGAAAGTGCACACTCCCAGCTGCAATATGAGAGTTTTCACATCCAAATCGGAGAAAGGGTTTAGGAATCATAGCTCTGTAATGCATAGCCTCCTCTTTTTCAAGGGACCAAAAGTAATTGGACAAGGGACTCTAAGGGCTGCAATTAACTCTGAAGGCGTCTCCCTCGTTAACCTGTAATCAATGAAGTAGTTAAAAGGTCTGGGGTTGATTACAGGTGTGTGGTTTTGCATTTGGAAGCTGTTGCTGTGAGCAGACAACATGCGGTCTAAGGAACTCTCAATTGAGGTGAAGCAGAACATCCTGAGGCTGAAAAAAAAGAAAAAATCCATCAGAGAGATAGCAGACATGCTTGGAGTAGGAAATTCAACAGTCGGGTACATTCTGAGAAAAAAGGAATTGACTGGTGAGTTTGGGAACTCAAAAAGGCCTGGGTGTCCACGGATGACAACAGTGGTGGATGATCGCCGCATACTTTGGTGAAGAAGAACCCGTTCACAACATCAACTGAAGTCCAGAACACTCTCAGTGAAGTAGGTGTATCTGTCTCTAAGTCAACAGTAAAGAGAAGACTCCATGAAAGTAAATACAAAGGGTTCACATCTAGATGCAAACCATTCATCAATTCCAAAAATAAACAGGCCAGAGTTAAATTTGCTGAAAAACACCTCATGAAGCCAGCTCAGTTCTGGAAAAGTATTCTATGGACAGATGAGACCAAGATCAACCTGTACCAGAATGATGGGAAGAAAAAAGTTTGGAGAAGAAAGGGAACGGCACATGATCCAAGGCACACCACATCCTCTGTAAAACATGGTGGAGGCAACGTGATGGCATGGGCATGCATGGCTTTCAATGGCACTGGGTCACTTGTGTTTATTGATGACATAACAGCAGACAAGAGTAGCCGGATGAATTCTGAAGTGTACCGGGATATACTTTCAGCCCAGATTCAGCCAAATGCCACAAAGTTGATCGGACGGCGCTTCATAGT
This sequence comes from Anomaloglossus baeobatrachus, assembly GCF_048569485.1. Classification (NCBI taxonomy): domain Eukaryota; kingdom Metazoa; phylum Chordata; class Amphibia; order Anura; family Aromobatidae; genus Anomaloglossus; species Anomaloglossus baeobatrachus. Next base: position 177,183,387 of record NC_134361.1, read on the forward strand.
ACAGATGGACAATGACCCCAAGCATACAGCCAAAGCTACCCAGGAGTTCATGAGTGCAAAAAAGTGGAACATTCTGCAATGGCCAAGTCAATCACCAGATCTTAACCCAATTGAGCATGCATTTCACTTGCTCAAATCCAGACTTAAGACGGAAAGACCCACAAACAAGCAAGACCTGAAGGCTGTCGCTGGAAAGGCCTGGCAAAGCATTAAGAAGGAGGAAACCCAGCGTTTGGTGATGTCCATGGGTTCCAGACTTAAGGCAGTGATTGCCTCCAAAGGATTCGCAACAAAATATTGAAAATAAAAATATTTTGTTTGGGTTTGGTTTATTTGTCCAATTACTTTTGACCTCCTAAAATGTGGAGTGTTTGTAAAGAAATGTGTACAATTCCTACAATTTCTATCAGATATTTTTGTTCAAACCTTCAAATTAAACGTTACAATCTGCACTTGAATTCTGTTGTAGAGATTTCATTTCAAATCCAATGTGGTGGCATGCAGAGCCCAACTCGCGAAAATTGTGTCACTGTCCAAATATTTCTGGACCTAACTGTACATTTCAGCCTAGGAGACAATCACAAGGCAGTGGTCCTTGAGTTGCAGAAGCCCATCTTTAGCCATTGCATTAAAACAGTAGACCTAACAAGCTTTAAAAACAGGCGGGTACATAGATATAGAAACAGAATGGAACTTGCTGCATAGATACGGGAGTAGAACCAAGCTTACTACCTACATAAATATACCAACAGGAGCAAGCTGACTACATAGATATAGGAACTCACCCATCTGACTACACAGACACGAGAACAGAACCAAGATTATTATATAGATACGGGAACTGAAAGGAGCTTACTACTTAGATAACGGCGCAGAACCAAGCTTACTACAGAGATAAGGGGTGGTGGGGAGACCCCTAAGCTGACCCTAAGACTAGGGACCCTGTGCTGTCCCTTATCCCAATGGTAGACCTGAAGGTGGTCAGGGACAAGGCTCCAACATGGTCCTGTCTCTTATCCTGTGTCACGCTCTCGGGGCCACGGCGCCGCTTGTCACGGCGCCGCTTATCTCGGCGCTGCTCCTCACTCACCGACCTGGTCCCCGTGCGTTCTGACCGTGGCTACTGCTCCCGCTCCTCCTCCTCAACCGCCTCCGTGCTCCCTGCTCCTCGGCCCCGCTGTCTCGCTGCAGCCCGGGACTCTGCCTCCAGCTCTCCTGTGTCTCCTCCTCCTGCACTGATCTCCGGCTCCTGGGCCTCGCACATTCGCACTAGGACGCGGGCGTGCTCCCTCACCTTCTCTTAAAGGGCCAGCGTCTCAAAAACAGGATATGGCTGATAACAGGTACAGGGTATATAAGACTTCCTTTTTTATGTGGACGGTGCCTGTTCAACGTGTATTAGTAGCCTTGTCTCCTATGCTAGGTGTTCTGGTCATTCTGTGTCACGTATCCAGGTTAACCCTGTCTCTACCCACAGATCCCGACTGCCAGCCTGTGTGTGTCCAGCCCACCGGTCTTCCAGGTGATTCCCCGGTGACGATCTGCTGTGGTTCCCATCACCTTCCGTCAGCCCTTACCCGTCGCTGGTTCTGGACTCCACCCGGTATCATCAGTCTGCACCCTCGCTGATCCCGGACTCCGTCTGTTACCACCAGTCGGCACCTGTACACGTTCCGCTCATCCGTCCTGATTTTCTTCAGCCTACAGCTACCCTTGGACCAGCCTCCCTATCCTGCACGGACATCTTAAGGACGCTAACCCGTATTACTGTCGTGTCCTGGCTGCTGTGCATCTAGACCCTCTGGGGTGGCCGCCAGACAGCCCCTGTATAGGCGTTTGCTCCTGGTAGTCTCCCTGAGGGAGTCCGGTGCACGGTCCCGTGGATCGTCCTTTGCACTGAACATTACATCCTGTCCCTGATAACTCTGTTTCCACCACCCAGGGGACTGACCGAGACTGAGATCCCAAAACATGAAAAATGCTACATGCCTGTTTTCTGAGACTTTTAATATGTTTTCTTGAATAAATTGTTTAAATGTATTTATTAATCCAGATGTCTACCTTTATTCTTTTACTGTTGGCATTATAACATAGTTGAACCTGTAGGGATCCATTAAACCCACAATTAGCTGGTCCCGTAACACTTCATCCAATGGTCCCAGCTCCAGTACTTTCCATCACTTTTCTAAGTGATGCAGGCAATTATGTCCTACAAAGTGTTTACATACTGGGCCACTGTCTTTTTTTCCCCCTGAACCAGATGGAGAAGCGTATGCGCAAATTGCCCTAAGCACTTGTATCGCCATGCATGTCCTCTAAGATTTTAATTACCTTATATCAGGCTACCACTAGAGGGAGCTGGAGTTGTGCAGGGAAATATACTACACGGAGATGAATAAGGAAGAAGTGGAACACACAGTTTGTACTGGTGCCGTGCCTGGCAACATCAGCTGGAAAGCAAAAGCGGGGGATGGTCGGGCAGGCCGGGTCATACACAGAATGGGGAGAAGGAAGACCGGAGGAATGAACAAAGGCAGGGTTGAGGTCAGGCCGAGGTCAGTACCAGAGGAAGCAACCGAGTGGGGAGGTAGGAGAGGGGGGATCAACCGGGGCTATTGTGGGAAGGAAGGTGGTGGGACAGAGGGACGGAACACAGACAGAGACCGAGAGCACAGAGAGGGGATGGATCAGGATCACACTTACAGGGACCAGCAATCACAGGCGAAGCAGCGCTAAGCTTATAGCCGGCACGGGTTCACCTGAGATGACAGTATTTAAACCATCCAAGCTCTGGAAGTGAGGCCCAGGAGAAGGCTCCGCCCCCTAGCCATGTGGAAGGGCACGCGAAACCATTACACCTTATCTACCATAGCATGGTCTCGTGGTTGTCGGAACATAACCGTCTGCTGCGCCTCTCAATCCAAGGTCAGCAGGGCCATCTCCATCTGTAAGGCAGGCATCATAGAGTGCATGAGTAGCATGCTTTTCAGCCATTCTACTCAGTCACTCAATGATAAAAGTTCCCTTGTAAACTTCAGCAAGTTGCTAAGCATGGACCCCAGGGTAAAATTGTCCTTGGTGGCCTCACTGATTCATCTGCCATTTCTGGGCTGGAGTGTTGCATCCTACAATCTACGCCAAGTGAAAGCAGGTTTCTTGGATGCAATGATGCAGTAATGGTGACTAGTGGTGATTCAACAACAGCAATAGATATGCAAAGTAAATATGCAATATTTGTACACTTGGTTTCTTATAACACTATAGAACAGATATTGCTAACAATAACTTTAATCGTCAGTGGCACCCCAGTCACCGTCACAATCCCACTTAGCTTATAATTCGATTTATCAGCACACAGGCTCTATCGGGCCTATGGTACAACCTGCCAAGCCGCAAGTCCAATCTTAGTAGGTAACTCCCTTCAGTTAGCACCGTACGTCTGGATAGGAGGCAATGGCCCAGTTCACTCAAATCTTCCTCTCGAAACGATGTTTGGTCTTTGGTATTCGGGCTTTAGGTTGCTCCTGAAGTTGATATTCGGTCTTCGTATTCCTCCTGAAGTTAGTATTTGGTGTTCTGTCTTCAAGTTTCTTCTGATGTCGTTATTCGGTGCTTGGTCTTCGGGTTCCTCCTAAAATCAGTTTCAGGGTAATTTCACTTGTCTTTTCCTAAACATGGAAAGACAAATGGAATTAACGCATGTCAACAAGCCCTTATAGATTTAGTAAATGTGACATAAATATACAAATATTTTATACATACACCACAATACACTATTATATACAATCATCCTAGAAACATAAATACAACTCTAGAAACAGACATGTAAACATACTTTATACAGACATGTACAAATATACAAATATATACAACGACATGTACACAGATATAGTCACATACAGGCATATAATGTACAGTATGCTAGATTACTTAGCGCTCCAAAATTCAAATCAAGCTCCTTCCCTTCAAAGCCCTGATGTGCACCCAAACAGTAGCTTTCCACCACATATGGAGTATTGTTGTATGCAGGAGAAATTGCAAAGCAAATTATATGGTCCTTTTTCTAATGTTGCCCTTATAAAGATGAAAAAAATTGGAGTTAAAGCAACATTTTTGTGGTCAAATATATTTTTTCATTTTCACCACTCAACGTTATAAAATTTAGTGAAGCACCTATGAGTTCAAGGTGCTCCCCACACATCTAGATAAATTCCTTGATGGGTGCAGTTTTCATAATGGAGTGACTTGTGGGAGGTTTCCACTATATAGGTACACCAGGGCCATCTGCAAATGCGACTTGGCATCCGCTATCTATTCTAGCCAATTTTGTGCTCCAAAATTCAAATAGCACTCTTTTCCTCCCAAGCCCTGCCATGCTCCCAAACAATAATTTTCCACCAAATATGGGGTATCAGTGTACTCAGGAGATCGACGCATATCAACGTTTATAGTTATAAGTTATTCTGCCAGGATATGCAGATTTGGTGCAGAAATGTCTGCAACCAAATACTCAATGTGCACACATCGCCTAATTCAGTAATCAGGCATTGCCTTCAATGACCTCACCTGAGGTGAGTTCAATGAGTTCACCAGAGGTAAGTTCATCTGAGGTCACAGCTTGGGTATGGTGGTAACCGCCAGCTCTGACCTCAGGTGAACTCGCTGAAGTCACCGTTCACAGCTGCGGCTCCATCAATGTGTTTCTGAGGGTGCAGCGAGTGGTCACGTTTTCTAATGTGACAACGCAATGCAACCTCAGACGTAGCAGAGATTGGATCATGTGACCTCGTGTGGATTACGTCAGACCAGCAGGGGTGTTTTGGGGATTAATAAATTACAGACAGAGGGTTTTTTTTATAAAGGATTTTTCTATGTGTTTTGTGTTTATTTCTTTTGACTTACAGGGTTAGTAATAGGGGGTGTTTCATAGACCCCTCCCCATTACTAACCTCAGCTTGATGGCAGCTGTGATTTTTTGACAATTACCCCAATTGCCACCGCACTAGGGCAATCAGGATGAGCTGGAAAAAGCAACAGAACATCTAATGGATGTAACAATTTTGGGGCCGCTGCAGGCTGTTATTTTTAGGCTGGGGGCCCAATCACCATGGGCCTCCCCAGCCTGAGAATATCAGGCCCTAGCTGTCTGTTTTATCTTGGCTGTGTATCAAAATTGGGGAGGACCACAAAAGCCATATGGGGTCCCTTGTATTTTGATACACAGCCAAGATAAAGCACAGTGCTGCTGGCTGCAGCCTGTATCCTTCTGCTTTATCTGCACTGGGTATCAATATACAGGGGACTCTACACCATTTTTTCTAATTATTTATTTATCTTTACACTCCACAATCAATCACAGATGCTGGCAGTCTGATTGCAATCAATCACAGATGCTGTCACAAAGGGTGGGTGGGGTAAGCAGTGAATATGCATGGTGAGTTATTTATCAGTCCAGTGTGACAGCAGCTGCAGGAAGCTCGGTAAGTATAATTGTCATGCTCTAATCCCCATTTTGCTTTCTTTTAACTTTTGTTATATTTTTGTATTTTTATTCTGGTGGCCAAACCCGAACAGTAACATGGATTTCCCTGAAAAGGTACATGTGAAACGTGCATCGGGTGCGGTTTACCTGACTTGTGAATTTATAGAAATATGCCACAGTGCACTTTTGTAGACTTTTTCCCAAAAATTCTATTACTCACCAGTTTTATATTCCTGTGTCTGTACCATTCTGTATATGTTTACTTTTCTTTTTAATTTTAGATTAAATAAATATACATAATTTTACTTTTGGTATTTTGGCCTTGCACTTTTTTTTATTATAGCTTTCTTGTTGTCTTGTGCTATTAGGCCCCTTATGTTTTGCTCTCTATACATTTCTAAGTTTGCCTAGTCCTCTAGTGATAATCTCAGCAATTTGATAAAAACAAGCAGCCCAGTAAATGACACATTACTGGAATCAGGGTCTCTGCCTCTATATTATGTTACTCTCAGATTAGGTAACACAAATTTGGTGAGATTCCCTTTAAAGGGGTTGTCCGACATAACAAAAATGTTTGAGTTTAAGCTAATCTGTGCTGTATTGTCATATTAATCACCCCTACATTGTTATTTTTTGTTTTCTAACTTTTGTTCCTCTTGAATTATACCTTTATTCTGTGCAGCTTCTTGTTTACATTCAGCTCCAGCAAACATGACCACTTCCTGTGCTGAACCTCCCAGTCACAGCTGGCACCGCCCGGCCTCAGTGTCCAGCCCCACCCCAGTGTCCAGCCGCACCCTGCACACACATTCCCTGTCAGTATATTCTGCCCCAGCACTGACCTCTCATCACTACAGGGCAGCACACTACAGGGCAGCACACTACAGGACAGGACACTACAGGGCAGCACATTACAGGGCAGCACACTACAGGGCAGCACATTACAGGGCAGCACACTACAAGGCAGCACATTACAGGGCAGCACACTACAGGACAGGACACTACAGGGCAGCACATTACAGGACACTACAGGGCAGCACATTACAGGACACTACAAGGCAGCACATTACAGGACACTACAGGACAGATCACTACAGGGCAGCACATTACAGGACACTACAGGACAGGACACTACAGGGCAGCACATTACAGGACACTACAGGACAGGACACTACAGGGCAGCACATTACAGGACACTACAGGACAGGACACTACAGGGCACTACAGGGCAGATCACTACAGGGCAGCACACTACAGGGCACTACAGGGCAGCACACTACAGGGCAGCACATTACAGGACAGGACACTACAGGGCAGCACATTACCGGACACTACAGGACAGGACACTACAGGGCAGCACATTACAGGACACTACAGGACAGGACACTACAGGGCAGGACACTACAGGACACTACAGGACAGGACACTACAGGGCAGCACATTACAGGACACTACAGGACAGGACACTACAGGGCAGGACACTACAGGACACTACAGGGCAGCACACTACAGGGCACTACAGGGCAGCACATTACAGGACAGGACACTACAGGGCAGCACATTACAGGACACTACAGGGCAGCACATTACAGGACACTACAGGACAGATCACTACAGGGCAGCACACTACAGGGCACTACAGGGCAGCACACTACAGGGCACTACAGGGCAGCACATTACAGGACACTACAGGACAGATCACTACAGGGCAGCACACTACAGGGCACTACAGGGCAGCACACTACAGGGCACTACAGGGCAGCACATTACAGGACAGGACACTACAGGGCAGCACATTACAGGACACTACAGGATAGGACACTACAGGGCAGCACATTACAGGACACTACAGGACAGGACACTACAGGGCAGCACATTACAGGGCACTACAGGGCAGGACACTACAGGGCAGCGCACTACACGGCAGCGCACTACACGGCAGCGCACTGCACGGCAGCGCACTGCACGGCAGCGCAATACAGGGCAGGGCACTACAGGGCAGGGCACTACAGGGCAGCGCACTACACTACAGCATTGCAAATAACAGCCCCACATCGGGCTCTGCACCCCACACCACATCGGGCTCTGCACCCCACACCACATCAGGCTCTGCACCGCATACACACACATCGGGCTGTGCACCGCATACACAAACATACATACACACACACACATCGGGCTGTGCACCACACACACACACACACACACACACACCACCCCATAGGGAGTACATACTCACCCGTCATCGGTCCCCGCCGCTCCTGCACGTTCTCGCGCTGTCTGTGCTCTAGACATATCAGCACAGTGGTGACGTCACCGCTGTGCTGAAGAGAGCTCAGACAGCGTGCAAGATGAGAAGCAGCGCTGCGCTGCTTCTCATCAGCACTTTCAAATGTACCGGCATCGGTGATCTGTGATGCCGGTATATTTGAATGTGTGATCCTGAGCAGGGGGCCTGGTGCTGGAGCTGACACCATGGCAGCCGCCGCCAGGTCACGGACCCCCACAGCAGTGCAGGGGGAGGTGCGGGGGAACGTGTGGGAGGGTGCAGGGAAGGGGGCGGGGCTCATCGCACTGTAGCCGCCCAGCAGGGAGGCGGCATGCTGTTTCCACATTTGCATGTCAACATGGCCCTGCCCATGTAGACGTGAAATGACCGGAAGCAGCAAAATCGCGGCAGGAGCAGTCACATGACCGCTCTGAGCCGGGGGAGAGGGGCTGACAGCAGGGCAGGTAAGTGGTCTCTATCTACTTACCTGCCCCAATGTAGCCCAATAGGGAAATAATAAAAAAAAGCAAATTAAGCCGGATAACCCCTTTAACAAACACCAAAGGCATCATATGAGAGATTTTCTAATACAGCAGTAATGTTGGTAAATTGAAGCACAGATTTTGGACATAAAGAACATGGCGTAAGTACAGTAACAGGAAATAAAACCTTAAATTTCCTGTTGAAAAATAAATTATGGTCATCCAGCATGAAGTGTCAGGATAACAGGTGGTTAAGTTTTCAAACATCAGGCATCCCCTAACAAAAGTATGTGAATTAATCTCACATCATCATGAACATAACCTATGAAGGCATACAGATTTAAAGGGAATCTGTCAGCAGGTTTTTGCTATGTAAACTGAAGACAGCATGCTGCAAGGTTTAACACATAGAATTCAGGGATGCCTGTCTTGTCAAGGTCTGTTATTTATCTGTTATTTATTTGCTATGTTTGTTTAAGCAGTAGGACTCCTCATTGCTCGGACTACAATGTCATGGATATGGCAGTCCGACACGTGCCCTCCTCTGATTAACACCTCACTGTCAATGTACAATCTCTATAGAGAGCCTGGTGTAGGCGGGACAGATCTCTCAGCTCTGCTACATAACTAAATTCAAAAATTTTGATTGTGTCAGAACAGCCGCAGTTAGTAATCTAAGTGCTACACCGGTGGATTCAGGATCTCTTTGCCTACATCATGCTGCTCTCAGATGAGGTAGCAAAAACATACTGACAAATTCCCTTTAATTAAAATGTGCGATTCATGTTTATAAAAGGGATAAATAATGACATTATTTTAATCAAAAGCATGCGCCTGGTAAAAAAAAAAGAAGAAAAATCATTAATGGTGATACTATATGCAGTAAATGGTATATTTTTATGGATCTATTCATACACAGACCCACTGTTCATATTCAGTCACTTCCCATTACTTATATAATGGATTTTTCTGCAGCACTTTGTGCAGTTTGCTGAATTCACTCATATCAGTCTCTGTTTTCAATTGAGCGTATAATTGCCTTATTACAGCACTTACCTGAAATGTGGGGTTTTTTTATGGTTGGAGGAAAATAGACTAAATAGGTGACCTACATAGGTACAGGTACAACTTTTTAAAGGGAACCTTTCACTTGATTCATGCTGCCCAAAACACGGGCAGCATGAATAAGTTGCTGCACGATTGCAGTCAGGTATGTTTCATTTGAAACACTCCACTAATTCAGAGAAATATTGGTTGAACATCCGGCCAGTGTCACATGGTGTTCAGGTCCAGACTCATTAGGTGTCATGGCTGTGTCCGGCTCTGTTCACACTGCAGAGCCTGAAAGGCAACTTGATGTCTCCTTGTTGTTCAGCCAGATCGGGGCGTTGGCTATTGTAAGGGCCGGGTGGACGGGCAGACCCAGGAGGTGGATCCACTGGGCCGAACACCTCACTGAAGGCAAGGGGTCCGGTAGCCGGAGCACTACAGGTAGCAGGAGAGTCCGTTCAAGGAAGTGGAGTGTAGAAGTCCCTGGGACCACGGAGTCACCGAAGGTAGTCCGGGTGACGGAGCTCAGGTTCGGAGGCCGAGATATTGTCAGGCAGAGTCCGGAACCGACGGAGCGAGAAGACGGGTCACCACAGGGATCAGAGATGGTATGGACTGACGGGATGGCGGACAGTCACCGTTCGGAGTTCGGGAATCGTCAGGACCGGATGGCGAGGCAGGAGCGGCTCTAGGAGAGAGAGAGGTGAGTATATCGCAAGACACAAGGAGACCTGACTCCTAGCTTAACAAAACACGAAGAAGAGGCCCCGCCCACTTGGAAAGGATTCCCCTATATACCCTGTACCTGATTCACCAATATCCTGTTGGAGGACACTGGCCCTTTAAGAGAGGGTCAATGACCGCGCGCGCGCCCTAATGCTCATGCGCGAGGCCCGGGTGCCAGAAGCCAGGGCAGGGAGCGGTGAGCAGGAAGCAGGAGAGCCGGGCTGGGGCTGAGTAGCCGACGGGCGCCGGGAGCGGGGACCGGGCTACCTGGGGACCACAGGCGATGAAGCAGAAAGGCTCTGGAGCGGGGGACCGGGAGGCCTGGCACGGGAGCGGCGGAGCGCGGCCTGAGAGCGAGGAAGCGTGGCAGGGGAGCCGGTAAGCAAGGCAGGGGAGTCGGGGACTGTGGCACGGGAGCTGGGGAGCGTGACAGCTATTTCATGTGCTCTGTTCCTCAATCCTGCAGGAGTTAATTCCTGCTGACCTGGAAAATTCTGCTAGTAGCTCAGGTTGCTAATTACCAATCACAGCCATCTCCTTCCTGTATAAGATTCTGGACATTGCTACTTGGCGCCGATTATAGCTTCAGTGTAGCTCCAGTGATTCTGGTCTTTGTGGTGATCCAGTTTATGAGGATCTGTAATTGCTATTTTGAGTGGTGTGGAAGTTCCTCTATTGTGAGTTTACGTCCTTCCTTTTTCTTTATTCCTCTTTACATGTATTGTCTCTCCTTTGTGTTTGAGTGCAGTGTGTACAAAGTTTTGTTCTCCCTTGTCTGTCTCGTTTCTGTGGGGTCTTGTTACTGTGTTTCCAACCCGCTCCAAAGGTGAGGAAGAAAGGGAGTAAGATCAGGGCTCGTACAGCAGTCAAGGTCATGCTGGGGGCTCAGACCTAGCTACCATCAAGCCTACATCTGAGATAAGGGACAGCGCAGGGTGTCAAGTCTGAGGGCCAACCTAGGAGCCCCTGTTCTCTCATTTCATACCCCGTGACAGGCGGTGACCATATGAAGAGAACTGACTAGACTGCCACTGCCCCTGGCCCCCCATTACTTCTTAATGACAGCATGTAAGCCTAACTCTAAGGCTATGTACACCAAGTTTTTTGAGACGTTCAAAATCATTGAGTTTTCAAGTGGTAACTGCTTCAGGAAATGCTGCTTCTTCAGGGAGTTTTTGGAGGAGTTTTGAAGAGTTTTGCAGCCTTTCTATTAGATAGATATCTTCAAAGAAGTGACATGTACTTTCTGTATTACCCACCAGGCATTTCTCAAAACCTGAAGCGAAAAAAAAAGCAAGAAAAGACTAAGCAAATATGAACAGCAAAGTGGTTTTATAATAGAAATAAATAAGAAGAGTCTTTCAAGAGGTGATCTTCAAAGCAATTTTTCATGCTTTTTGCTAGCCTTGTTAACAGGGCTGAAGAAAAGTTCTGTTTAACAGCATGTGACCACTGCTGCCAATCTCTAGGCTCAGTAGTCATGCCAAAGTGGACAATGATGTAAAAATACTTTGCTTTTCAAATGCTGTCAATATGTGATGTCATCTAGTTAATGGGCTTTATGTGCTTTTATACTAGTAGTTTTGTCATTTTTTAAAATTATTTACGATTAAGGGTCAGCTATACTCGAAACGCATCAAAGTTTTCTGTGTCCATGCTACTGTTTTCATGAACTGTAAATGAGGAAGACAAGCGAAATAGGGTCTTATCTGGGAATATGTCATGAATGACTTTGGGATAGCGGGGAACCGGGACTCCTAAGTTGTTTCTCAAGCTAGGGGACCCTATGCTATCCCTAATCTCAGGGATACTCCTTGTGGTGGAAAGGTCTGAGTCTCCTTCCTGGTCCTTGCTCCTGACCAGTCCTGATCTGATTCCCCGTCCCCTCAGGGAGGGACAGGACTGGAGTGTTTTGAAACAACAGATAAAGACAGACAAGTGAAAAATGAAAACTCTGTCACACAGCACGCACACACACACACACACACACACACAAAAGAAAGAACAATAAGATATTCAGGAAGAAAAACAAGAGCAGGAAATAAGTACGAAACAACAGGGGTAACTCCACAACTGCCCCAAGCAATATTGGCAACAAAATCACAACTTTCACCAGAGAGTCTGGGACACCACACCTCACAGACCAACATAGAACAAACTATAGCTGGCATGGGTAGAGAGATTCCACAAGCATAAATAGGAGGAGCAGATGTGATAGATTTCCCCAAAACATTTGATTAAAAGAGCAAGCAGACTAGCAGAGATTAACTCTTACTAGCCTGCCTATCAATCAGCACACAACTGGTTGACGCCCAAGTCTGCCGTGTCGATCTCAGATACTAGACAATCTGAACAGAGTCCAATGCCGCCATGACAGTTGACAACGTTTGTGCAAAACTCTGTGTGACAGAAGATTACATAAATTGATTGGAGGCAAATGCTCACCTGGATGGATTGTATAGGAAACAACCACCGAAAAGACACAAACCACGGCTGCAGCAGCCCCCAACAATGAGTAAAACAATCAATGGAGGAAGAAAGTGTTAAAAGCCATACTGCCACTATAAAAGACAATTGTAGATTCCTGTGAAAGTGTTTATTCGACACGTTTCGGAGTCAATACTCCTTCTTCAGGATCATCACATATATCAGATTTGTGAATTTCCTGAAGGAGTGTTCACTCCGAAACGCGTCAAATAATTCACTTTCCCAGGAATCTACAATTGTCTCCTAACCCTTTCTTCCTCCATTGATTATTTTAAGTCACAATAAAGAATGTTTTTAATTCTTTGTGCTGGATTGAAATACTTTGTTCATTATTTTGACCAAGGTGGACAACACGAGAGCTGAGGCGAGAAAGGATGTCACAGCTTCGGCCCTGTTTATAAGACCAGCCAGGGACAGCGGAGAAACGATGATGGAGCAGTTGGGGCTTCAGAAGATGAATACTACCTATATTATTACCCTAAAGCAGATCCAGTCAACGAAACAAGACAACCCCTCTTAGTCATCCATTTGCTCAACCGTAAATCGAGATTTGCAGTATTTGTTGGGTTTTTGTTAGATCTCATTCTTCACCACACAAAAGTATGTGATCCCAAAGCTTACATCTTTGAAGGGTAAGTTCCTTAAAGAAAAAATGGCACCACCTTCATGAAATAAAGTATAAACATTTTCTTAATCCAGATGGTAGGTGGCCACAGTCAGAGAAGTTGCATAATTGACCGTGTCACCCTACAGGAATATTGTTATGGTTTTTTATGCTTTTTTAGAGGCAGGTAGTGATTGTGCTGTCGAAAACAATTAGTGGTTATGATAGTTTGCTAATTTCTGATCACTGGGATGTGACAGCTAATGGCAGCCTCATATTTAAAGAGGTGACCTTCCGTACCTTTATCCTTGACTCACTATATATCTTGATGTGTGGAGTTAGATCACCAGCTTTTATAAATCATGATTCAAGCTCTGTCACAATATGTCTATGCTATAAATGTCTACGAGTGGCAATTTTTCAGCTTTTTGAAACTATTTTGAATTTGTTTCCTAAGAAACTGGAGTCCTTAAGGGGTATTCCAATCTCCAAGATCCTATCCTAATATGAAGAAGGCAAAATAATAGTAATAATAATAATAATAATAATAGAAAATACCTCCAATTAGAAATGTATATAAAAAAATTTAGAAAAATAAACCATCATCTAAATTTATATAAAAAAAATAGAGAAATAAACCGTAATCAAATATATATATATATATATTTTTCAATAAATTATAAATGTAGTATAGGTCTCCTGATATAGCCGTGTCTCTTACCTCATCTGCAGGGCATTGCAATTAACTAACTGTCACTATATGAGTGGATGTAACTATGGATACCTAAGCTGCAATACCGTGCACATGAGGTAAGAGACATAGTTTATCAAGAGATCCATACTACATTTCTAATTAGAGGTATTTGCTAATATTATTATTATTATTATTATTGCACCTACTACTTATTGTGATAGGGTCCTGGAAATGGAAATAACCCTTTAAAGGAAAGTGTCATGATGAGTCTACCCCATCTGAGATCATCATGATGCAGGGGCAGAGAACCTGATTCTAGTTGTGTGTCATTTACTGAGCTGCAGATTTGATAAAATGCCAGTTTTATCTGCTGTAGATCTGCCAGTTCTCAGAATGCTGAGCTCTATATAAAATCGCTCACATGACTGAATGACAGACTTTTGTGTTAACTTTCACGAGGGTCTTCCATCCTTGTGATATTTGTGATGGTTCTGGGATCTGAGCTCCACATTAACTTGTGATTCTCTATATATGAAATGTATTTGCTTTCTGATGGTGCAGCAAGGGTTAATGTCAATTTCTCTGCTAGCAGATTCTGGTTAATTCACCTCACGTGCAGCAGGTTTGTGACTACTCCCATCACCTTTAAATAGTCACATTATCCATTGCATGATGCCTGAAATAGAAGCTCATCTTTCTGTTCTGACCACATTGGAGGGAGGAAGCATTTAGGAGCTGTTGGAGCTATTTCTGTTTGGAGTCATGTTGTCTGCACCCTTGATCTCTGGCTGCAGTGGAGTATTTTGTGTTATATCCTTTTGTCATTGTTCTCCTGTTTATCTAGGCTTATTATTGCAGTGGTGGGACTAGTGCTCTCAACAGCCTTCTCACTAGCCAGGGTGAATGCAGGGAAAGCGAGGGCCTAGGTACGTGATAGGCAATGGGGTGAAAGAATCTATATAGGGACATTAAGGATTGCAGGTGTTAGCCGCAGGTGAGTGCAAGAGATGTTCCCGGCTCCCTTCTACTTAGCATCAGGGCCGTCTGTTGTACCGTTTCTACGGTGTACCCTGTTTATGCCGACACTCGTCTTGTGCCAGGCAGGACAATGATAGTCACAGCGTGACAACACTGTGCATACGCAGAAAGATGCCAATCAGTGGTGGTGGGGAGGAGGGTTATATAGAGAGCATAAGTTTGGAGTACTACCTGAGCAGGCTTACTAGTTGTTTATTGGCAATTTCCTGCTGATAAAACAATGATTTAATCAAAACTACAGCAAGCAGCCCAGTAAATGACACTTCAATAGAATCATAGATGGTAAATACCTGGTGACATACTACCTTTAATTCAAGATGAGGTTAGACACATCTGTATGCAAAGCCAGCAATCTGAAAATGCAGAGAGGAAGGACTCACAAGCAGTTTCCTGATAATCATCACACATAACAGGCAGATATTCACCCAAACAACATGCTAAATGCTCGTTCATTGGGTGAAATTATTTTTACACTTGCTTAAAAAAATCATCATTCTCAGCAGCACATGTCCTGTTTACACTTGTGTAAACAGGACATGTGCTGCCAAGAACAATGATATTTTATGCGAGCAGAACAATCAACTTAATGATCGTAACAATAAAATGCAGTATCAGTAGAAATTATTCTCCAAAAGTATTTGCAAAGCTGCTTCATATAAATTCGGAAATATTAATCTAATTGAGATACACTCGGACTGAAAAGGCGCAGATGATCAAATGATAATCTAACATGGTTGAAAGAATATTACTCACTTAAGGTAGAAATACCTTTTCATCCACTGTTGTCTATAATTTTATAGCCAAGAATTAAAATCAATTGTGAAGACCAGAGGAATCCCTCCTTGGGGATGCAATTACTACATATATAGTAAAGCTCCTCTTAAAGGTGACAATTCAATGCCTAAAATAGCAACGAGGTTCATAGTTTTATTAATGCATTTATATACTTTTGCATTGATTTTTTAACTTTGGCACATTTTTAGGACTGATCTGGTTTATAGACTTCATAATTGGTATAAATGTAGCTGTCAATTATAAATATTGGGATGAACTTGATTAATTATTTTTTTGGATATAAATGATCCCTGGTTTAAAGAAAAACTTGCTAAGTGTTTTGCAAGGTACAAAAAAATCAAATGCATAATACATATTGGAAACTAGTGACATCGCACTATACCGGATTTAGTGCTAGTCTGTGCAATTTCATCTAATTCACATAGAGCACATACAGTATGGTTCCCACCATTTATCCTATATACTATTAGATATCAGATATGCCCACAGCCAGCCCCTTTTGTGTCCCTACAGTCAGCTCCTCTTATGTGCTCACAGCTATTCCCTCTTATGTCCTCACAACCAGCTCATCTTTTGTCCCCATAGCCAGCCCCTATTTTGTCTCCACAACCTACCCCTCATTGGTCCCCATATCTATTCCATCTTCTGTCCCCACAGCCAGCCCCTTTATGTCCCTACAGCAAGCCCCTCTTATGTCCCCACAGTCTATTTCCCACAGTCAGCCCCTTTTATGTCCCCACAGCCAGTCCCTCTTATGTCTTCACAGCCAGACCCTCTTTTGTCTCCACAGCGTGCCCCTTTTATGTCCCCACAGCCAGTCCCTCTTATGTCCTCACAGCCAGACCCTCTTTTGTCTCCACAGCCAGTCCCTTTATGTCCCCACAGCAAGCCCCTCTTATGTCCCTACAGTCTATTTGCCCACAGTAAGCCCCTTTATCTCCCCACAGTCAGCCCCACTAAATGTCTCTACAGCTATCCCCATTTATGTCCCCCAGCCACCCCCTCTTTTGTCCCCACAGCTATTGCCTCTTATGTCCCCGCAGTCAGCCCATCTTATATCCCCACTGTCAACCCCTCTTATGTCACCACAGTCAGCTCATCTTATGTCTCCAGTCAGCCCCTCTTATGTCTCTAGTCAGCCCCTCTTTTGTCCCCACAGCTATTGCCTCTTATGTCCCCACAGTCAGCCCATCTTATATCCCCACAGTCAACCCCTCTTATGTCACCACAGTCAGCTCATCTTATGTCTCCAGTCAGCCCCTCTTATGTCTCTAGTCAGCCCCTCTTATGTCACCACAGTCAGCCCCTCTTATGTCTCCAGTCAGCCCCTCATATGTCTCTAGTCAGCCCCTCTTATGTCTCCACAGTCAGCCCCTCTTATGTCTCCAGTCAGCCCCTCATATGTCTCTAGTCAGCCCCTCTTATGTCACCACAGTCAGCCCCTCTTATGTCTCCAGTCAGCCCCTCATATGTCTCTAGTCAGCCCCTCTTATGTCTCCACAGTCAGCCCCTCTTATGTCTCCAGTCAGCCCCTCATATGTCTCTAGTCAGCCCCTCTTATGTCTCCACAGTCAGCCCCTCTTATGTCCCCACAGTCAGCCCATCTTATAGCCCCACAGTCAACCCCTCTTATGTCACCACAGTCAGCTCATCTTATGTCTCCAGTCAGCCCCCCTTATGTCCCCACAGCCAGCCCCTCTTTTGTCCCCACAGCTATTGCCTCTTATGTCCCCACAGTCAGCCCATCTTATATCCCCACAGTCAACCCCTCTTATGTCACCACAGTCAGCTCATCTTATGTCTCCAGTCAGCCCCTCTTATGTCTCTAGTCAGCCCCTCTTATGTCACCACAGTCAGCCCCTCTTATGTCTCCAGTCAGCCCCTCTTATGTCTCCAGTCAGCCCCTCATATGTCTCTAGTCAGCCCCTCTTATGTCACCACAGTCAGCCCCTCTTATGTCTCCAGTCAGCCCCTCATATGTCTCTAGTCAGCCCCTCTTATGTCTCCACAGTCAGCCCCTCTTATGTCCCCACAGTCAGCCCATCTTATAGCCCCACAGTCAACCCCTCTTATGTCACCACAGTCAGCTCATCTTATGTCTCCAGTCAGCCCCTCTTATGTCTCCAGTCAGCCCCTCTTATGTCTCCACAGTCATCCCCTCTTTTGTCCCCACAGCCAACCCCTCCTATGTCCTCACAATCAGCCCAGCTTATGTCCCCACAGCCAGTCCTTTTATGTCCCCACAGCCACCCTCTTTTATTTCTCCACAGTCAGCCCCTCTCATGTTCCCACAGTCAGTCCCTCTCATGTTCCCACAGTCAGCCCCTTTCATGTTCCCACAGTCAGCCTCTCTCATGTTCCCACAGTCAGCCCCTCGCATGTTCCCACAGTCAGCGCCTCCCATGTTCCCACAGTCAGCCTCTCTCATGTTCCCACAGTCAGCCCCTCTCATGTTCCCACAGTCAGTCCCTCTCATGTTCCCACAGTCAGCCCCTTTCATGTTCCCACAGTCAGCCTCTCTCATGTTCCCACAGTCAGCCCCTCGCATGTTCCCACAGTCAGCGCCTCCCATGTTCCCACAGTCAGCCTCTCTCATGTTCCCACAGTCAGCCCCTCCTATGTCCTCACAGTCAGCCCCTCTCATGTTCCCACAGTCAGCCCCTCGCATGTTCCCACAGTCAGCCCCTCGCATGTTCCCACAGTCAGCCCCTCTCATGTTCCCACAGTCAGCCCCTCGCATGTTCCCACAGTCAGCCCCTCGCATGTTCCCACAGTCAGCCTCTCTCATGTTTCCACAGTCAGCCTCTCTCATGTTCCCACAGTCAGCCCCTCCTATGTCCTCACAGTCAGCCCCTCTCATGTTCCCACAGTCAGCCCCTCGCATGTTCCCACAGTCAGCCCCTCCCATGTTCCCACAGTCAGCCCCTCCCATGTTCCCACAGTCAGCCCCTTTCATGTTCCCACAGTCAGCCCCTCGCATGTTCCCACAGTCAGCCTCTCTCATGTTCCCACAGTCAGCCTCTCTCATGTTCCCACAGTCAGCCCCTCCTATGTCCTCACAGTCAGCCCCTCTCATGTTCCCACAGTCAGCCCCTCTCATGTTCCCACAGTCAGCCCCTCTCATGTTCCCACAGTCAGCCCCTCCCATGTTCCCACAGTCAGCCCCTTTCATGTTCCCATAGTCAGCCTCTCTCATGTTCCCATAGTCAGCCTCTCTCATGTTCCCACAGTCAGCCCCTCCTATGTCCTCACAATCAGCCCAGCTTATGTCCCCACAACCAGTCCTTTTATGTCCCCACAACCAGTCCTTTTATGTCCCCACAGCCAGCCTCTTTTATGTCTCCACAGTCAGCCCTTCTCATGTTCCCACAGTCAGTCACTCGTATGTCTCCCCGCCCACAAACCATTGACCCGACCCTGAATTCCCCTTTCCAGTAAACCAAGCCTTTATTGTCCATTTTCCGCTCTTAATCTAAAGGTTTGTTTTAGAATTAAGCACAAGAAAAGTTATTTGTTTCTACTGTTTGTACTGAAAATACCTTGTAGTTTTGGGATTACATGAAATATCATCTAGGCTAGTTTCCAGGTTAATTTTTGCTGAAGTCATTGGTCATATGAATGGCCATGGGGTTAACACTACAATATGAGTGCAGGAAGTGGGGACCCCGATGACTACACAGGCATTATTAGAACACAGTGATGTGCCTCAAGAGAAGGACACAACTTCATAACAGACATTTCTTAAAAAAAGAAGTTATTGGACTCGCTTTGTGCACAATAACACTTAAACTTTAATGCTGCAAAATTAAAGACCTTCGGACTGAAGTTGTTAATGATGATTATTTTGACTCCAGTAGGAGGCTGTGTGTGGTTTGCAATAGAGATGAGACAACTAGTGATGAGCGAGCATGCTTGTAACTACTTGGTACCCGCACGAGTATCGCTGTACTCGGGCTGCTCGGCGGGGACCGAGTAATCCCGCGATACTCGTGCTGGCTGACCACTGCAATGCCACAGCCCTGTTAGTTGTGGAATTGCAGTGATTGGCCGGCCTGCACAGCGTGACCGAGCCTTTATACCGGCGGGCGCGCTGTGCTCTGCTCACAGCTATCCAGACAGTGAGTGCAGGGAGAGTGTCGCTGATTCAGGGAAAGCTTTGCGGCCCTTTATAGCTTTTTCAGTTGCAGGGCTGCAAACAGTGTGACCAAAAGTCCTTCTCAGGACTATTCTAGTTGTATACAGGCAGGCAGGGTATAGCCAGGTCGGAGTACAGTAGCAGAGTCCTTCTCAGGACTATTGTTGCTATATACAGGCAGGGTATAGCCAGGTCTGAATACAGGCTAGTGACCAGAAGAGTCCTTGTCAGGACTATTGTACCAGTATACAGGCAGGCAGGCAGGCAGGGTAGTGGTGAACAGGCAGGCAGGCAGGCAGGGTAGTGGTGACCGTATACCAGCCTTCATCATATCTGGGGCTGGTGTACACAGTGTAAAACAGTCCAGATAGTGTCTGACTTGTCTGTAATTGTCGCTCCCCAAAAAAACCTGTTAGGTTCTTATTGCGTCCGTGCTTGGTTTTTAAAACCGCACGTGTGTGCCTGTTGGTGGCAGCGTACAGGTGCACTTGTGTGCAATTTCCACAAACTTTGATATAACGCACAAGTAGTGAATATACACGTCAGCAGTGCACAGCATTGCAAAATGCGCAAGGGCATTGGCAAGGAACAAGGAAGTGGACGTGATGGTGGTGCAGGCAGAGGCCGAGGTCGTGGGCAAGCTCTAATTTCGCCACAACAAAGGGCCACATCTAGTCGCTCGCACGTCCTGTCCCAAATTCTTGGGGACCGCAGCAGTACACCGCTCTTGAACCAAGACCAGTGTCAACAGGTTGTTAGTTGGATAGCAGATAATGCTTCCAGTCAGATTGGCACCACCACAAACACTCTGTCTTTCACACGGTCAAGTGTCAGTAGCCGTGATACTGCACTGCACATTTCTGAACCTGATCCTCCTTCCTACCACCAGGCTGAGTACACGTCCTCCTCGGACATTAATGATCCCACACTTGGACACTCGGAAGAGCTGTTCACGTTTCCATTCACACATTCTGGCCTCTCGCCAGCTCATATTGAAGTGGGTCATGAGGAGATCGTCTGTACAGATGGCCAAATATTTGAGCAGCCACGTTCTCACGAAGTTGGCAACGTGTCTCAACAAGTGGTGGACGATGATGAGACACAATTGTCAGGAAGTCAGGAGGAGGAGCAGGGTGCGGAAGAGGAAGACGACGTGGTGGATGATCCAGTAACTGACCCAACCTGGCAGGAGGATATGCAGAGCGAGGACAGCAGTGCACAGGGGGAGGGAGGCGTAGCATCACAACAGGCAGTAAGAAGCAGGGTGGTGGCCCCAGGCAGAAGTCAGGCAACTGTTCCCCGGAACAACACGACGACACAAGGTGCCTGTACAAATGTTAGGTCTTCCCGAGTCTGGCAGTTTTTTAAGTTGGATCCAGATGATTCAAAAAAGGCCATTTGCAACACCTGCCGTGCCAGCATCAGCAGGGGTACCAAAACTAGCAGCCTGACCACCACCAGCATGATCAGGCACATGTCAGCCAAGCACCCGACTTTGTGGGAAGTACAACAGAGTCGAGGAGCAGTGCTTGCTGATGTCACTGCTACGTCTTCGCTGGTTGTGCATGCGAGCCAATCCCCTGTCCATGCTGCCTGCGAACAAGCCTCCTCCACTCCTGCACCTGCAGTTGCCTACGCAGAAAGAACACCATCATCAAGCACGTCCTTGTCCCAGCGCAGCGTTCAGTTATCCTTTCAGCAAACCTTTGAATGCAGGCGCAAATACACTGCCAACACCCCACATGCCACAGTTCTAAATGCTAACATTTCGCGACTGCTTGCGCTGGAAATGTTGCCTTTTAGGCTGGTGGAGACAGAAGCATTCCGTGACCTGATGGCGGCAGCTGTCCCACGTTACTCGGTCCCCAGCCGCCACTATTTCTCCCGGTGTGCCGTCCCCGCGTTGCATAACCACGTGTCACAAAACATCACACGTGCCCTGAACAACGCTGTTTCACCCAAGGTCCACCTAACCACAGACACGTGGACAAGTGCTTGTGGGCAAGGCCGCTACATCTCGTTGACGGCACACTGGGTTAATATTGTGGAAGCTGGGACCCAGTCTGAGCGAGGGACGGAACACGTCCTTCCCACACCAAGGTTTGCAGGCCCTACCTCAGTCAGTGTTTCACCCACACTCTACAGCTCCGGAATGTCATGCTCTTCAGCCTCCTCCTCCTCCTGCGCATCCTCATCCACTGTACCCTCCACACCAGTCACAAGCTGGAAGCACTGCAGCACTGCCTCGGCGAAGCGGCAACAGGCTGTGCTGAAGCTAATCTGCATAGGTGACAAACCCCACAATGCAGAAGAGCTGTGGACAGCTCTGAAACAGCAGGCAGATCACTGGCTCACACCTCTGAACCTAAAGCCAGGAAAGGTCGTGTGTGACAATGGCCGGAACCTGGTGGCGGCTTTGAGGCGAGGCCAGCTGACACATGTTCCATGCGTGGCCCATGTGCTCAACCTCGTGGTTCAGCGGTTTCTAAAGTCATACCCAGAGCTGTCTGATCTGCTGGTAAAAGTTCGCCGCCTGTCTGCACATTTTCGAAAGTCACCTACTGCTTCAGCCGGCCTTGCCGGCTTTCAGCGCAGTTTGCATCTTCCGGCTCACAGACTGGTGTGTGATGTCCCCACGCGTTGGAATTCAACTCTGCACATGTTGGTCAGGATATGTGAGCAGAAGAGGGCAGTTGTTGAGTACCTGCATCACCTAAGCCGTCGGGAAATGGGTCAAACTCCACACATAACACCTGAGGAGTGGAGATGGATGTCAGACCTATGTACCATCCTCCAAAACTTTGAGGACTCCACCAAGATGGTGAGTGGTGATGACGCCATTATTAGCGTCACCATACCGCTACTCTGCCTTCTAAAACGGTCTCTGCTGAAAAACAAACATGATGCATTGCAGGCGGAGCGCGATGAGTTGCAGCAAGAAACAGTAGTGGGTGTGGGTGATGATAACACACAGCCCAGCCTCGTCTCATCACAACATGCAGTGGAGGACTATGACGAGGAGGAGGATGAAGACATGGAGCAACTCTCCGGCCAAATTGAGGATATGACATGCACATGCACACCAGTCATATCCTCGGTTCAGCGTGGCTGGCCAGAGGACAGGGTAGATGAGGAGGAGGAGGAGGAAGAGGAGGAGGAGGACAGCATGTTCAGTCATCTTGTTGGTCAGGCTACTGAAGTCCTGGCTGTTAAGAGTCTGGCGCACATGTCTGACTTTATGGTAAGCTGCCTGTCTCGTGACCCTCGCGTTAAGAACATCTTGGCCGACAATCATTACTGGTTGGTAACACTGTTAGACCCACGCTACAAGGAGAACTTTTTGTCTCTTATTCCCGTGGAGGAGAGGTCAACCAAAATGCAGCAGTTCCGGAAGGCCATAGTCACGGAAGTAGGCAAAGCATTCCCCTCACAAAACGCTAGCGGCATAGGTCATGAATCAGTGGACAACCGAGGCGTACAGCCGAGAGAGGCACAAGTCCAATCCGCCAGAGGTAGGGGAACAGTCTTTAAGATGTGGGACAGTTTTCTCAGCCCCTCACGTACCACAGCCCCTGAGGTGCGGGGTAGTGCCACAAGAAATCCTAAGTTTGCCCAGATGCTGAAGGAGTACCTTGCAGATCGAACAACTGTACTCCGACATTCCTCTGTGCCTTACAATTATTGGGTATCCAAGCTGGACACGTGGCATGAATTGGCTCTCTACGCCTTGGAAGTCCTGGCCTGCCCTGCTGCTAGCGTTTTGTCAGAGCGTGTTTTTAGTGCCGCAGGTGGAATCATTACAGATAAACGCACCCGCCTGTCAACTGAAAATGCTGACAGGCTGACTCTGATCAAGATGAACAAGGGTTGGATTGGGCCAGACTTCACCACACCACCAGCAAATGAGAGCGGAATTTAAAGTTTGCCATGTACCTCCACTCACCCATGGGTACACACTTCTGGACTTTGGATAATCGCTGGACTGCTCCTCCTTCTCCTCATGCGCCACCATGATGATGACCGTTACAAATTGCAATACTTAGGCCTTTGTTTCAGGTATACCCCCAGTGGTAAATTTTTTCGCCCATTCTTTGCAGAATGGACATTACAACGACAGGAGACCCGCTCCTTTGCAATGGGAACAATGTTTTGAGGCCCTCATGCACGTCTCTACCCAGGGACAACGTGGAGCCTCCCAATTTTTGGCTGCCCTGCCTAAGGGCTATACTATAATACACCCACTTCCTGACAATGGACACTTAATGTTTTGAGGCCCTCATGCACGTCTCTACCCAGGGACAACGTGGAGCCTCCCAATTTTTGGCTGCCCTGCCTAAGGGCTATACTACAATAGACCCACTTCCTTCCAATGGGCACTTCAGGTTTACAGGCCCTCATGCACGTCTCTACCCAGGGACAACGTGGAGCCTCCCAATTTTTGGCTGCCCTGCCTAAGGGCTATACTACAATAGACCCACTTCCTTCCAATGGGCACTTCAGGTTTACAGGCCCTCATGCACGTCTCTACCCAGGGACAACGTGGAGCCTCCCAATTTTTGGCTGCCCTGCCTAAGGGCTATACTACAATAGACCCACTTCCTTCCAATAGGCACTTCAGGTTTACAGGCCCTCATGCACGTCTCTACCCAGGGACAACGTGGAGCCTCCCAATTTTTGGCTGCCCTGCCTAAGGGCTATACTACAATAGACCCACTTCCTTCCAATGGGCACTTCAGGTTTACAGGCCCTCATGCACGTCTCTATCCAGGGACAATGTGGAGCCTCCCAATTTTTGGCTGCCCTGCCTAAGGGCTATACTATAATACACCCACTTCCTGACAATGGACACTTAATGTTTTGAGGCCCTCATGCACGTCTCTACCCAGGGACAACGTGGAGCCTCCCAATTTTTGGCTGCCCTGCCTAAGGGCTATACTACAATAGACCCACTTCCTTACAATGGGCACTTCAGGTTTACAGGCCATCATGCACGTCTGTATGCAGGGGCATTGGTGAACCTCACAATTTTGGACTGCCCTGGCAAAGGAAAATACTACAAAGACTCACTTCCTCAAAATGGGCACATTAGACTCAAGAGGCCTTCATGTACGTCTCTTCTCAGGGACATCGGAGTGCCACACAATGTTTTCACGTAAAATCTTTCATGTATTAATCTCAAAAAGTAACATACACCAGCTCTATCTCACTATTGGGTATGTGCCCTTAACATTTCCGCCATGAAAAATCATTTTGGGGTCATTTTGGAAGCTTTTCTGGTGAGTCCGTAAAAATGGCGTAAAACGCGGACAAAATTGTTCACAGCTGTGACTTTTCAGTGATAAATGCTTCAAGGGGTCTTCCCCATGCTGTTGCCATGTCATTTGAGCACTCTTCTGAGACTTTTGTGACATTTTTAGGGTTTCTCCATGCTGCCGGGGGGTCATTTCACAAAAATACTCGGATCTCCCATAGGATAACATTGGGCTCGTTGCTCGGGCCGAGTACACGAGTATCTTGGGAGGCTCGGCCCGAGCTTCGAGCACCCGAGCTTTTTAGTACTCGCTCATCACTAGAGACAACCCAAAGTTCGGTGTTCGTACTGAACACCGACTTTACGAACCCCCCCCAGAGTTGAGGCGCTTTACGTAAGCTGACCATTCGCTCGACATCGTTATGTTTGGGTATGCGTGGTGCTCTGCCCAGTGCGAGTTGCTTCAAGTGTTTGAACGGCTCACACTGGGGGTAACAACAACGATGATCGAATGTATAGTCATGGCCAAAAGTTTTGAGAATGCTACAAATATTAATTTTTACAAAGTCTACTGCTTACGTTTTTCTAATGGCAATTTGCATATACTCCAGAATGTCATAAAGAGTGATCAGCTTAACAGCAATTACTTGCAAAGTCAATATTGGCTAAGAAAATGAACTTCAACCCCCAAAACATATTTCAAGATCATTGCATTCCTGCCTTAAAAGGAGCAGCTAACATTGTTTTAGTGATTGTTCCATTAACACAGGTGTGGGTGTTGATGAGGACAGGGCTGGTGAACAATCAGTCATGATTAAGTAAGAATGACACCACTGGACACTTTAAAGGAGGCTGGTGCTTGGTATCATTGCTTCTCTTCAGTTAACCATGGTTATCTCTAAAGAAACACGTGCAGCCATCATTGCTCTGCACAAAAATGGCCTAACAGGGAAGAGTATTGCAGTTACAAAGATTGCACCTCAGTCAACAATCTATCGCATCATCAAGAACTTCAAGGAGATCTTCCATTGTTGCCAAAAAGGATCCAGGGCGCCCAAGAAGGACCAGCAAACGCCAGGACCGTATCTTAAACTGTTTCAGCTGCGGGATCGGACTACCAGCAGTGCCGAGCTAGCTCAGCAATGGCAGCAGGCTGGTGTGAGTGCTTCTGCACGCACTGTGAGGCGGAGACTGCTTGAGCAAGGCCTGGTTTCAAGGAGGGCAGCAAAGAAGCCACTTCTCTCCAAAAAAAACATCAGGGACCGACTGATATTCTGCAAAAGGTACAGGGAATAGACTGCTGAGGACTGGGGTAAAGTCATTTTCTCAGATGAATCCCCTTTTCGATTGTTTGGGACATCTGGAAAACAGCTTATTAGGAGAAGAAGAGGTGAGCGCTACCACCAGTCTTGTCTCATGCCAACTGTTAAGCATCCTCAAACGATTCATGTGTGGGGTTGCTTCTCAGCCAAGGGAATCGCACCACTCACAGTCTTGCCTAAAAACACAGCCATGAATAAAGAATGGTACCAGAATGTCCTCCAAGAGCAACTTCTCCCAACTGTCCAAGAGCAGTTTGGTGCCCAACAATGCCTTTTCCAGCATGATGGAGCACCTTGCCATAAAGCAAAGGTGATCACTAAATGGCTCATGGAACAAAACATAGAGATTTTGGGTCCATGACCTGGAAACTCCCCAGATCTTAATCCCATTGAGAACTTGTGGGCAATCATCAAGATACAGGTGGACAAACAAAAACCAACAAATTCAGGCAAAATGCAAGCATTGCGTATGCAAGAATGGACAGCTATCAGTCAGGATTTGATCCAGAAGTTGATTGAGAGCATGCCAGGGAGATTTGCAGAGGTCCTGAAGAAGAAGGGTCAACACTGCAAATATTGACTTGCTGCATTAACTCATTGTAACTGTCAATATAACCTTTTGGTACTCATAATATGATTGCAATTATATTTCTGTATGTGATGTAAACATCAGACAAACACAATTAAAAACCAAAGGGCAACAGATCATGTGAAAATATAATTTTGGTGTCATTCTCAAAACTTTTGGCCATGACTGTAGTGTGCACCAAACAAAAGTTGGAAAATCCCCGTCCACCCTCCTCCAGAAGTGTTCTGTTTATGGCTGGCTGCATGTGGGCAGAGACCCAAACTGGTCAATTAGTGACTTCCATTTGGATTCAGGTCAAGTCTGGGTCCCAAATCAATCTTTATCTAAAGTCCGACTGACCCCGCCGAACCGAACTTCCACGGGTCCGCTCATTTCTAGTTAGCAATCCTGAGTGCCTATGGCTGTGTGCACACACAGTTGTTTGTGGAGCTTTTGAAGCAGAGCCGGAACTCAAACTCTCCAAATCTTCCTCAAAAAGTCTGAACTCCTTAAATACATTTATTTATTTTACTCACTCATTAATTCCACAGAGCTTTACAGATATCATCACTGTCTCCACTGGGGCTCATAACCTAAATTCTCTATCACTATGTATTTTGAGTGTGGGAAGAAACAAGAGAACCTAAAGGAAACCCATGTAAAACATAGAAACTCCTTGCAGATTTTGTCCTCGGTGGAAAGCAAGGACCCCCAAAACTGCACAGCATTGGTGTTGACTAGTGATAAGTGAGCAAGCACTCCCCTGCTCTGGTGCTTGGTACCAGGGCCGGCGTCAGCACCCGGCAAACCCGGGCAAATGCCGGGGCCCTGGAGAGCCGGGGGGGCCCACTCGGCCTCGTCAGTTCTCCTGTCCCTTGGCCGGGGCCCACTCGCCTTTACAGTTCTGCGGTCCCCGGCCGAGTTCCGGGGACCGCAGTCCTCGGCAGCAATCTGCGGCGCCGTCACTTTAAGGCGCGCAGACATCCTGGTTTGAATTTCATCTGTGGGCGGAGCTACCGCCTTCTCAGTCCCACAGATGAAGGAGGCGAGCTTCTGTCCGGCGCTGTGTGGGCCCCCTCTCCACCGTGACCTAATCGGGTAAGTGCCCTCCCCGCCTCCCCATTATGGGCCCCGGTGAGCTGCTTCTAACCCCCCAGATGTATGCCCTGGCCCCTGCCAATCCCCCCGCCGATTCCGCGGGTGCTGTACCCGCCGAGCCGCGGGTGTGGGCCCCGCCGAGCCGCGGGTGCTGTCGCCGCCGAGCCGCGGGTGTGGGCCCCGCCGAGCCGCGGGTGTGGGCCCCGCCGAGCCGCGGGTGCTGCTGCGGGTGCTGTACTGCCGAGCCGCGGGTGTGGGCCCCGCCGAGCCGCGGGTGCTGCTGCGGGTGCTGTACTGCCGAGCCGCGGGTGTGGGCCCCGCCGAGCCGCGGGTGCTGCCGCGGGTGCTGTCCCCGCCGAGCCGCGGGTGTGGGCCCCACAGAGCAGCAGAGTTGTGTGCATTTGTCTGAATGTAGCAGAGTTGTGTGTGTTTGTCTGTATGTAGCAGAGTTGTGTGTGTTTGTATGTATGTAGCAGAGTTGTATGTGTTTGTCTGTATGTAGCAGAGTTGTATGTGTTTGTCTGTATGTAGCAGAGTTGTATGTGTTTGTCTGTATGTAGCAGAGTTGTATGTGTTTGTCTGTATGTAGCAGAGTTGTGTGTGTTTGTATGTATGTAGCAGAGTTGTATGTGTTTGTCTGTATGTAGCAGAGTTGTATGTGTTTGTCTGTATGTAGCAGAGTTGTATGTGTTTGTCTGTATGTAGCAGAGTTGTGTGTGTTTGTCTGAATGTAGCAGAGTTGTGTGTGTTTGTCTGTATGTAGCAGAGTTGTATGTGTTTGTCTGAATGTAGCAGAGTTGTGTGTGTTTGTCTGTATGTAGCAGAGTTGTATGTGTTTGTCTGTATGTAGCAGAGTTGTATGTGTTTGTCTGTATGTAGCAGAGTTGTATGTGTTTGTCTGTATGTAGCAGAGTTGTATGTGTTTGTCTGTATGTAGTAGAGTTGTATGTGTTTGTCTGTATGTAGTAGAGTTGTATGTGTTTGTCTGTATGTAGCAGAGTTGTATGTGTTTGTCTGTATGTAGCAGAGTTGTATGTGTTTGTCTGTATGTAGCAGAGTTGTGTATGTGTTTGTCTGTATGTAGCAGAGTTGTGTATGTGTTTGTCTGTATGTAGCAGAGTTGTGTATGTGTTTGTATGTAGCAGAGTTGTGTATGTGTTTGTCTGTATGTAGCAGAGTTGTGTATGTGTTTGTCTGTATGTAGCAGAGTTGTGTATGTGTTTGTCTGTATGTAGCAGAGTTGTGTATGTGTTTGTCTGTATGTAGCAGAGTTGTGTATGTGTTTGTCTGTATGTAGCAGAGTTGTGTATGTGTTTGTCTGTATGTAGCAGAGTTGTATGTGTTTGTATGTAGCAGAGTTGTGTGTTTGTATGTAGTAGAGTTGTGTGTGTTTGTCTGTATGTAGTAGAGTTGTATGTGTTTGTCTGTATGTAGCAGAGTTGTATGTGTTTGTCTGTATGTAGCAGAGTTGTATGTGTTTGTCTGTATGTAGCAGAGTTGTATGTGTTTGTCTGTATGTAGCAGAGTTGTGTGTGTTTGTCTGTTTGTAGCAGAGTTGTGTGTGTTTGTCTGTATGTAGCAGAGTTGTGTGTGTTTGTCTGTATGCAGCAGACTTGTGTTTGTGTGTGTGTGTGTGTCTGTCTGTAAGTGTATATGACTGTATAGATTTGTCTGTTTATATGTATTTTTGTGAGTTTGTCTTTAAATATGTATATGTACGTGTTCGTATCGGTGTCTGTGTGTGGATGGGGCCCACTGGGACTCTTCCGCCCGGGGCCCACAAAAACCTGGAGCCGGCCCTGCTTGGTACTCAAGGTTCCCTCAAGGTTCAGTCTTTGGCCCTCTTCTCTTCTCTCACTACACTGCCCCAATTGGACAGATCTTCAGCAAAGTTGGCTTTCAGTACCATCTCTATGCTGATGACACACTATACACTTTATCTCCTGACCTCACCCCCCCCAGTGACTGTCTGCAGTTTCCAACATCATGTCTGCTCTCTATCTGAAACTTAACCTTTCCGAAACTGAACTTCTTCTACTCTTTCCGTCTACTAACCTCGCTAAACCTGACAACTCCCTCTCTGTGTGTGGCACCACAATAATGCCTAGGCCGCAGGCTCACTGACTAGGTGTTATACTTGACACCGATCTTTCCTTCACCTCCTATATACAATCTCTTGTCCGCTCCTATCTTTGCACCTCAAGAATATCTCTAGAATCTGCCCCTTTCTCACCATGGAAACTACAAAAACCCTCACCATGGCCCTGATCCACTCCCGTCTTAACTACTGCAATTTTCTATTAATTGGTCCTCCCCAACTAGACTCTCTCATCTACAGTCCATCCTTAATGCAGCAGCCACGGTCACCTATCTGGCTAACCGTTACTCGGATGCTTCCGCTCTGTGTCAGTCTTGCACTGGCTGCTCATATATCACAGGATCCAATTCAGATTGCTTGTTCTCAAACACAAAGTTCTTTACAACATGGCACCCCCCTACATCTCCACCCTCATCTCTGTCTATCAACCTAACCGTTATCTATGCTCCGCATATGACTTTTGACTAACATCGACGATTCCACACTAATCCAAACCTCCCACTCCCGGAACCAAGACCTCTCCCGAGCTGCACCAATCATCTGGAATACTCTACCCCAAGAAACTAGGACAAACGACAACTTACTTAGCTTCAGACGCTCCCTAAACATACATCTTTTTAGGGTGGCCTATCACACTCCCTAATCAATTTAATTTCACATAGTCCCTCCACAACTGCTCACAACATAACTCTCCATCAAACTCCACCGCACCCAAAAGCATCTCAAAGATTGGCTGACTGGTTCATGCAGCATTTATCTATTCCCCATCTCTTTGAGATGGCTGGATTGTGTTACGTCACCACCGTGGTCCGCTCCAGCGACTTCTACTCCGATCACCAGGCGACGCCGTGTTCCTGCTGTGGATGGTGCTGGTGAAAGGAGAGGAGTCGATGCCAGCGGCACCGGTGGGCACAGGCTCCGATCATCCACTGGGCTGGGTTATCTTGGGATCTGCAGTACCACTGGCTGACTATAGGTGGCGTGTGTCTTCCAGCTGAAGTTGCCATCATTCAGCTACAGCCAATGGGAAGACAACACACCCTTCTTAATTCCCCTCCTGTCTGCTGACCTCTGCCAGAGATAGTTCTGATTTCCTGGCTCCTGGTCTGCCCTATTCTGTTTAGTTATTCCTGTGTGTTGACTTCTGCGTGTTTTCTGACTACCCTCCTGCCTGCTGTTTATGTACCTCGCTGCCCGATTCGGATTTGACCTCAACTACGTTTTCTGATTACGTCCTTGCCTGCCGATTCTGTCCCTGTTCTGCTATTCCTGGTTTGACTTTGCCTGACGACTAGTCTCATCGGACTGCAGCCTTCCACATGTAGTGATCACCTTGGGCCCTGTGTAATTCCAAATCCCTGTATAGGGGTTAAAGGGTTTCAGGGTTCTGGGGGTCCTGCTTGGTGAGTGGCTTCCCTCTAGCCTGTCCATTACATCCCATCTGAGTCTGTGGATCCAGGCAGGCGTTACAGATTGTCATTGGAAATGAGCACTTGTACCTTGTCCCCCCCGCACCTCATTGTAGATTACAAGCTTTCATGAGCTGTCTTTATTTGTTTACCTAATTATTGTATCTTCTATAACTGTTACTTGCTTGTATTTGAGCCTCTGAATTGTAAAGCGCTGTGGAATATGTTGGCGCTATAGAAATAAAGATTATTATTACTCGTAAGCAGTAGTTCGACACTCATATGGGCTCAGCTTGTATACCGAGTATAATCAATGGGGACCCCGAGCATGAGGCTGATCTCAAGAACACTTTTTTTGCCAACTATTGGTAGCTAGAGTTTGATTATAAAACAAAGAACCCAAATAATCAATAATCAATCAATCAATAATCAAGAAAAATTGATTTTACAAGTAAAATATTCTGAAAAGATATGCTAGATAGAGACTGAGCAGTCCGAAATATAGAAGCTATCCAGAAAGAATTGAAATTTAATGTCGGTATTTTTTATTTTTAGCAACAGGGAGGTGGGCAGGTGACAATAGATGTAAGTAGTGAATGACTGACCATTTCTTTTGTTATGCATGACATTGAAAATTGGTAGAATCTCTACTTCGATAATGGGTTTGTGTAAAAAAGGTGTATTCTGTAGATATGACACTACGTGTTTTCAAGTAGAGTGATCTTGCGTGGTCCAAAAATGGAATGAAAAGTAGCTTGTCATCCATGATGAAATATCATCAGGGAGGTGTATGATCAGTCACCAACATCATTCTTCAAAAGTGAAGTGACCCCAAACATATGGCCAAAGTCATCAAAGAGCATTTAGAGATAAAGAACTCTGAGAGAAATGGTAACTCCTCCATCACCTGGAATCACCTGCGGAAACAAAAGCCGATGATATAGAATAGTTGTGATAACCATAAATAAAAGGTATTTTTAATTTGTTTTTGAAAATTCCCTATATTAGCTGGACAAAAGAAAACATTGAAAAATCATCAACCTGCACAATAGACTGTCGGCTGAACCTAGTACCAATATCAAAGGGTTTAGCCAATAGTCTAATGGGACAATTTATTTTTGGGGGAAATATCGATCTGGCATGCCCGATTTTGGCCGCTCTCTCATCGAAAGCACAGGAGTGCTCAACCAAACAAACGCAACGTTATATGGAAAGGTTAGCTGAAATGGCTGTTGGCCAAACGATTCTCTGAAGCATAGTTTGGCCAAGAGCCATCTAATGTGTATGGTGGCCTTGTCAGTCACTCCCTACAATGTGAGCAAAGTGTTATTTTGTAACTGTCCTCTGATTAGTTTTTTTTTTTATATGAGAGATAAGAGAACAACCAGTCTAGTTTTAGCTGTCAGGTAGAAGGCAAAATATAAAATTGTAATATGTTATATAGTAACACCGTCCTGCAAGTATATTACTTTCAAATTAATGGCTAACAGCAACAAAAGACCTCATGAAGAATTATTTCTCACCAGAAACAACATATTCGAGTTGAGTTGAATCCTATGGCTTGATTCATACGTTCTTCGCAAAGATGTTTGTTCAATTTTCTTTATTTAATTTTCAGCTGTGCCCAACATCTGGTCATCTAATATGGTTAGATGGAGACCTGGATAGGCGTACTAGCCACAGTGTTTTGCACCCACTGTGAAATTTGGTGGAAGATCGGTGATGATCTGGGGATGCTTCAGCAAGGCTGGAATTGGGCAGATTAAACTTTGCGAAGGACGTATGAATCAAGCCGCATACAAGGTTATCCTGGAAAAACAGTTGCTTTCTTCTGCTCAGGCAATGCTCCCCAACTCTGAGGTCTGTTTTTTCCAGCAGGACAATGTGCCATGCCACACAGATAGGTCAATCAATGTGTGGATGAAGGACCACCACATCAAAACCCTGTCATGGCCAGCCCAGTCTCCAGACCTGAACCCCCATTGAAAACCTCTGGAATGTAATCAAGAAGAAGATGGATAGTCACAAGCCATTAAACAAAGAAGGACTGCTGAAATTTTTGCCCCAGGAGGGGCATAAGGTCACCCAAAAGCAGTGTGAATGACTGGTGGAAAACATGCCAAGACACATGAAAGCTGGGATTAAAAATCATGGTTATTCCACAAAATATTCATTTCTGATCTCTTCCTGAGTTAAAACATTAGTATTGTTGTTATAATAGACACAACATACAGGGATTTCCCCACAACAAACAAAGGGTACACCGAGTACACTTTAACAACAGACGGTGCTAGTAAGGGGGAGAGATGGGACACCTTCTGCAGTCACCTGCAGCTGCACACTGCACTGCTAGCTGGTCCCTATACAGTTTCTTCACCTGTCGCTGAGCAGGATACCTGAAGCCCTGAGAGACCCAAAGAGTAAACCCTGGCCAGTGAGTGGGCAGGTAAGGATCACTAGTCCCACTGCTGCACTTATACAACATAAAGGGGAATGTACAACAGACAGGTGAAACAACAAAATGATCATGCCCAACTTCATGGCTGCAGTCAGACACCAGGACTGTAGCCTACACCGCTTCACACAACAAGGTCTCCAGCAGCTCCTTCCACCTCGAAGCCTAGCTTCAGAATGAATCAAAATAACAGACCCCTTCTACTGGGAGATGTGACTATGTAAGGGATGTAAAAGAGTGGTCACCAACTGGAAACACCTGAGGCCAGGAGTCGGAAGCTGCAGGAAAGCAAAACTGACATTAACCCAGGAAATGAAATACATTTAATGTGAGGAGTCTAAGGTGGCAAAAAGATACTCTGTCCTGTCACAAGTCTCTGTTAACAGAGACACGGCTGTCACACATGGATTCATCTTTCTTGGCTCACAAATCTGTAGGAGGTGCTCCACAGAGGACGTTTTTGGACAATCTGAATTGCCATCAATGTCACAATTTTATTGCAGGACTTTCATGAAATTCAGAAACATGACAAAACACAAAACACAAATGGGTTTCATTACAAAAATTGCAGTAACTATGGCAGTTTTTCATTAACTTTGTGAAAAATCACGCCATACCAAGATGGGTGTGATACAGCTTATGGCAGATGATGTTTGTCTGTCCAAGTTTATGCTTCACAAAAGTGTAGGGACACATCACCATTTTGTTGTCTTTTACTGGTGCAATTTTATGAAACCCAGGGTACAATTATGTCTTGTGTAGCTGTTTGTGCCTACTATTTTTCATTATCTGTCTTTTCTTTATGCATGGAATTACATTGCAGCGCCATATATTGCCAGTTGACTAAATTTGCTTCGATAAACCGTAGCCTTTGGGGAACTTGGTTGAAATTTTCTCTGAATAAGGGGTATTAGACTTACAATGGTTCGTAAAACTGCTCTTGTAGCAATTATGACAGTTGTGTCAATGAGACTTCTCTGTATCAGTCATGAAACAGAGTTGTATGATACAACTATAATTTAGGCGTAGCTGTTTGTTGGGTATTTGACCCTATTTTTATACACTTTATACAAAAGTATTGTGGTTGGGGAGTCGGTCAGATGTTCCAGACACGTTATGGTGGACTAATCTTATATATAAAGCTGAGTGTGTGTGGGTGTGTGTGTGTGTGTGTGTGTGTGTGTGTGTGTGTGTGTGTGTGTGTGTGTGTGTGTGTGTGTGTGTGTGTGTGTGTGTGTGTGTGTGTGTGTGTGTGTGTGTGTGTGTGTGTGTGTGTGTCCACTAAAGGAAACCACACCGTCGCCTTTACAATCACAAAATTTTGCACAGACGCCTCATTTGACTCAGGGAACATCATAGACCATGTTTTGAGGGGAAAACTTAACCCTGCGCTTTACAGTTATTCACCAAAAAATCTGCTTACATTAAAGTCAATGGAGCTGGGAGGTACAGGTCATTAACCCCTTCAGCCCCGGGGCACTTTCCGTTTTTGCGTTTTTGTTTTTTGCTCCTTTTCTTCCGAGAGCCGTAACTTTTTTATTATTCCGTCAATCTTGCCATATGAGGGCTTGTTTATTGCGGGACGAGTTGTACTTTTAAATGAAACCATAGGTTTTACCATATATTGTACTGGAAAACAGCAAAAAAATTCCAAGTGTGGAAAAACTGCAAAAAAAGTGTGATCGCACAATAGTTTTTGGGATGTTTTATTCACTGTGTTCACTATATGGTAAAACTGAGGTATCTGTGTGATGCCTCAGGTCGGTGCGAGTTTGTAGACACCAAACATGTATAGGTTTACTTGTATCTAAGGGGTTAAACAAAATTCACAAGTTTGTCCAATGAAAGTGGCGCACGTTTTGCGCCATTTTCCGAAACACGTAACGTTCTTATTTTTTGGGATCTATGGCTCAGTGATGGCTTATTTTTTGCGTCTCGAGCTGACGTTTCTAATGGTACCATTTTTGCACAGATGCTATGTTTTGATCGCCTGTTATTGCATTTTGCGTAAAACTTGCGGAGACCAAAAAACGTAATTTTGTTGTTTGGAATTTCTTTGCCACTACGCCGTTTACCAATCAGATTAATTGATTTTATATTTTGATAGATCGGGCATTTCTGAACGCGGTGATACCAAATATGTGTATATTTATTTATTTTTTAACCTTTTCATTTTCAATGTGGGGAAAGGGGGGTGATTTGAACTTTTAGGGTTTTTTTTTTTTTTTTAAAACTTTTTTTTTACTTTTTTTTTTATTTTACTAGTCCCCCTAGGGGGCTATAGCGATCAGCAATCCGATTGCTATTATCTATCTGCTGATCACAGCTATACAGCTGTAAACAGCAGATTCAGTCACTTTGTTTTTCCCTCTGCTCTCGGCCGAGGGAAAACGAAAGTGAAACATCATAGCTGCAGGCGTCATCACATGACCCTGTGCTACGATGGCAACCACCGATAGTCACGTGATAACACACGTGACTTCCGGTGGGGGCGGCGGTAAGTAAAAAACATGGCCGCGCGCATTTAGATCTTGCTGCCAGACTTTGGCAGCAAGATTTAAGGGGTTAATGGCCGCGGGTGGAAGCGATTCCACCCGCGGCTAGCAGCCACACGTCAGCTGTTGAAAACAGCTGATATGTGTGCCGATCCACGCCGCCTTCCCACGGCAGGGGGCGGGGCTTAACGGGACACGATCCTGGACGGATAGATCCGTCCAAGATCGTGAAGGGGTTAATAGGAGCTGTGATTAGTTACTATAGGCAACGAAGGATATTCTTAGTATAAGAAGCTTATGTGTGATGTAATATGATTTCTGTGGAGAAACAGAGAGAGACGGATAGAGATAGACGATATAGAGACAGATAGAGACAGACAGAGAAACAGAGACAGAGAGACAGACAGAGACAGACAGACAAACACAGACAGAGAGACAGACAGAGAGATAGAGACAGAGAGATAAACAGAGACAGACAGAGAGACAGATGGAGACAGACAGAGAGACAGAGAGAGCTAGAGATGGATAGAGAGAGACAGAGACAGACAAAGAGAGAAACAGAGACAGACACAGAAAGAAAGAGAGACACCAACACAGTGAGAGAGACAGACAGAGAGACAGACAGGGAGACAGACAGAGAGATACAGCCAGAGAAACAAACAGACAGAGAGAAAGACACAGAGTGAGACGAATAAAAAGAGAGACAAATAGAGAGAGACATATATATAGAGACAGGGAGATAGACAGAGAGATAGAGAGAGAGAGACAGAGAGAAACAGACAGAGATAGAGAGACAGACAGAGAGAGAAAGAGAGACAGACAGAGAAACAGAGAGACAGGGAGGGAGAAAGAGAGGGAGACAGACAGAGAGACACTTAGTTACTATCCGGGGAATTGCAGGGTACTACAGCTAGTTATACATAATAGTAAACCTCATAGCAATAAACAATTGGAGCTATGAAAATGGTCGACAATAAAATAGTAATGTGTTACGAGGGGGACCCGGGGAAGCGTGCCAAGATGGGGAATGGACAGCTTCCGCCGGTCAAGGTCCACTGTGTGGTGTAAGGGACCGCTGCTATGGTGGGTGAAGAGTGAGCGGGTTGCTGCTAGCGATCGTCTGGAATGTCACAGACGATCTATGTACACCGGTCTGCCCTAACCCGTGTGGGTTGTATGGCAGGGATCACACGGCTCGGTGTACCTGTTGCACGGGGAAGCACAGAGGTGCCCACGCACGTGTGCCAGTGGAAGTCACGAGAATATGGCACGAGGGTAGCACAGAGGTGCCCACGCACGTGTGCTTTCAATAACCAGGTGAGTCCAGTGGAGACTCGAGGAGCTCACCTGGGACAGGAACACGGCCTGTAGAAGGAGCTACTGCCGGAGCAGCAAGGCAGGGACACGGCCTGCAAACCAGGTGCTGCCTAAGCAGCAAGGGCCAAGCCCACAGAAGAAGATAATGCCTGAGCAGTGGCGTGGCAGCACGCTGCCAGACATCCAAACATAGAAGGACGGTCGCGCGCCGCCATGATGGCAGGAGGAGCTTTTAAGGAGGTGTAGCTCCAGCCAAGGGCGGGCGCGAGGCGGAGATGATGGACTTGACCCAATCAGGATCCACGACATCCCAGCCTGGCCAGTCAGGATTCACCACGTCACCAGCCTTGTCATCAAGCCGTGTGACATCAGTGGGCGAATCAGGATCCACCAAGCATAGCACATGCTCACCCTCCTGCCTCTGGGAAATAGAGGCGGGATCCTCGGTCTCACAATGTGTAGAGATAACGGGAGTCTCACTGCTTCCCTGAGCAGCAAATCTCTGCACATTGCGCAACCTCACAGACCTTCGAGGCTGCTGAGCAGGAGGAGCTGTGGCAGGCAAGGAATGGGAGACCGCCTCATTTCTTGCAACAGGAGTACCACTAGGTGTCACCCTTGTGCTGCCTCTCTGAGGAGATTTCTCCTGCACTCTGCGCAGTCTGGCAGACCTTCGGCGCTGCGGAGCAGGAGCGCTCGTTGCAGGCAAGGAGACTGTCTGATTCCTTGCCACAGGAGAGCCACGAGGTGTAACAGTAATGTGTATGAGAAATCGTAGCAGAACAGGGAGTTTGAGGTGCAGTCACTTACTAATATAGTGTCCCTCATATGTAGTCACATTACCAAGCTCCGGTATTAGTCTCCGGCTCGTGTGACCTCCAGTACATTGAATACATAGTTATCGTCAACTTACACCTTTTTGATGAACCATATGAGATTCCATCTCACCTCCTTCCATTTACAGCCATTTTTGCTCTCAGTTCACATACTTGGAGCTTGTGGAAGGTGAGTTGTCCTGCTCCTTGTGTACCGCCCCGCGCTCGGCTGCAGCCGAGCAGCTCGGATCCGGGCTCGTTGGTGGGTGGCTCGAGCGCCTCCGGACCCGGGGTCACTTCGCTCTGAAAGGGAATGCTGGTGCTTTCGGTGGGGTGTTAGGTAGGTGCACGGCCGGAGCCGCGCTTGAGTTCGTGACGCCACCCACGGGACGTGGTGAAGGTAGACACCACCGCTGCAGTTATGGGGTACCCGGGGGAGATGGTAGTGCAGCCAGATGTTAACCGCTACGTGGGCAGAGATGATGGCCCGTGGGATCTCTCTGCCTGTGCGGTGGTTTTCTATCTCCCTCGGTGGGTTGTTGTCTTCAGTCGGGACTTGGGTGGGAAAGGACCTATAGTCCAGACCCCAATCAGTTAATTAACTCAGTCCAGTGGATTCTGGACCTCGTTCCAGGGTCTGAGTATCCCCCTGTGTGCTCCGGTTTCCGAGTCGGTTCCCCGGGTCGGTACCGGCGGTCCACTACCCTGTCCCGGTCCACCACGGTTCCACCGAGCCATCTTCCCAGCTCCTGCAGGCTGAGGCCACCGCTTGCCTCCTAGCCAAGGTGTTCAGGCTACGACCCTCACACCTGTCAGACTGTCACCGGGCTGTCTCACAGGCCTTCACTCCTCCACTCCTCAACACTACTCAAAACTGATCTCTCTGTTTCCTGCCTCAGGCCCTCTGAACTCCTCGGTGGGCGTGCCAACCGCCTGGCTCTGTCCCCCTGGTGTGGCCATCAAGCGCTGAATGAGGTGACTAAGGTTTTAATGGTTTGCTGATGACTCCTTTTTAGGGGACAGGTGTTGTGCGGGGGTCTAACTGTGACTACCTGGCTAGTCCAGGGCATCAAACTTGTACATGGTGTTAGTGCTGTTTGGCTGCCATTGTTGCTGTGGTTTTGTGCCTGTGTGGAAGTGTGTCCTGGAGTCATGGGGGCTCAGCCTTGCAGCATGGGTGTCGTGAGACAACATGTCACCTGCCCTGCTCTGCACAGCACCGCACCTTTAAGGCCTACATAATTTAGGGACCCACTCAGAGGTTCTCCATGACATGGCAGTGGGCTTCACACAGTCTGATCAGAATGTTAAATCAAGAGCCTCATGTTGAGGTACAAAATTTTGTTTTTGGAAGTTTGGTCTGTGTCTTTCTACAGCTATGGGTTATAAGTGATCCATGTCTACAGCTCATAATTCTGATATTAAGACATCAGGTGTATTCACTGTAAATTGTAAAATGGGGAGTTGCTGTGTGAACCTGTGGAAATACCTCCAGAAAAATCTGCAGGTACGATCTCCCGTGGGCACATGGCCTCAGGCTATGTGCCCACGGGGAAAGTGTCCTGCGGTTATATCCGCAGGACATTCCGCAGGAGCTCCCAGAAATCCGCAGCACAACTTTGTCTGTTTCCATGCTGCGGTTTTCTTGCGGAATGTCCTGCAGATATGTTGCGGGCATTCTGCATTGAGGATACAGTACCATGGCTTGGACACTGCATCCTCAATGCAGAACAAGTGCTGGAGTGATTGGGGCGTTCATACTTACCTCCATCACGCAGCACTTCACTCTCCGTCTGCGGCCGTGTCTGCACTGTGCAGAAGAAGGTGGGCGGGCCTGCACTAGCTCTGGCTGTCACATGATCGGAGCTCGTGCAGGCCCCGCCCACCTCCTCCTTCCTGCTCCTAGCTCCACTGCTGTCCTGTGCACGGAGGGAAAGTGACGGGTGTCTGCTATCAAGGCAGGTAAGTATGGGACCAAGGCAGATTTCCGCAGGTAATTCAGCAGAAAGAATTGACATGCAATTACGTGTGGCTGCGGGACATCCGCACCATGTTCCGCAGCTGCACGTATCCACAGCGTGGACACAGCACTCCCCATATCCCATAGGATAACATGGGGAGTGTCTGTGCATGCTAAAACCTACGGATTTACCTGGAAAATGCAGAAAATCCGCGGATTTTCCGCAAATAAATCCGCAGGTTTCGTCTCACGTGGGCACATAGCCTTAGAAGGTCAGATAGGGCCCAGGTTGTGACAGAAAGAGACTTATGGTCTGAATAGTTATCAAGGCTGCGTGCAGTGTGTGACCTGTAACAAGAGAAAGGAGACTGGGTCAGAGATGGCGTGCACCTAAGGAATAGATTGAGACACAGAGTGAATGACAACATCAGATTAAAGAACTGACCAGAGAACGGAGTGACCCAATAAGGAGGGTCTGGAGAGGCTATGTCAGTGACTCGCCCACCCCAGGGCTATGGGACACCCGGTGCCGGGGGGTAGTCAGTGGTGGCGGGGCCCGACTCCGTGGCCTGGTAAGTGTCAGTTAAATATGGCTGGTGAATAAAGTTTATGGTTGTCGTGACGCCACCTGTGGTTTGCGGCTATTAAGCCGCCACTGCTGTATGGGGCCTCCGGGGCTGATGGAATGGCAGCTTGGATGGTCCTGCTCCCCACAGGTGGAGCGGTACCCCGGGGCAATATGACGCCCTGGGCAAGCCAGGGGTCACAGGTCAAAACACCACCACACCCTACACCCCAGTTAGGAACACCAAAGTTAACCCAAAAATCCTTGTTGCCTTCCTCCAGGAGCTGGTGTCCACACCAGGGGGTGGGCCAGGCGATTGGCTCCACCCACCGAGGAGTTCACAGCTCTGGAGGCGGGAAAACCAGGCAGTCCAGCTAGGGACGAGAAGGAGTAAACAAGGAGTGGAGTTGAGGAAGTGAAAGTAGAAGGAAGTGAAGTGGTAGTGGAGCTAAGAAGAAAAGCTGAAGTGACAGAAACGTGAGAGTAGTAAAGCCAGAAGTTAGTCCGGGTGTGTGCCCCGGGCTGAGAGACAACAAGGTCAGCAGACGGCGGTGATAGTCCACAGGGGGACTGCTCGGAGGTTACTGGAAAGACCGCGGACGGGTGGTGACCCGGCGGTCTGGAGCAGTATACAAAGAACAGTCAGCACCAGGGCAGGGGCCTTTCGGATCCCGGCAAGGCTAGGAGTCGCCATAATTTGCCAAATCCGTCAGTGAAGGGGACGACTGTCTCCCAACAACCAAGTCTCGATTGAAGGCAACAGTCCAACCGTTACAGAGAGACACCGCCACCGCCAGGGCACCAGTTTCTCAGGGCCAGCGCCTGCGGGCAAAGTAGGGCTCCTCCGGCCCATATCCAAGCCGGGGAGCGGGTTACCGGTGGGAACCCATCGCAACCATCATCATCTTAGGTGCAGGAAAAGGGACCGTCACCATCAACTACTGGGGAAAAGCAAGTGCAGCCGTCCGTGGGAACTGTCTTTCCAGCCGTGTGTTTTACCGAGAACTGTGTCATCGTCTCAGGCTGAGTGAGTACCACAGTGCCGCAAGGCACAGCGCTGCCCCCGCGTCCCTGCGCCCACCAAGCCCTGCATCTTCCCCCTCATCACTGAGCCCCAAGATCACCAACCCCTACCCACGGAGGGGCAACACAACAACTAGCTGCTCCCTACCATCATTCCCGGGATCCTCATACAGAGCAGCGGTGGTGCCAACAAATCACCACAACCGTGGGTGGCGTCACGGACAATAAACTATCCCAAATCCCAATCCCCTTTCACTCACGGGCGAGGAGCGCCGCTAGAGTCCCCGGGATCCGGCTCATCGCTCGAGCCACCGAGCAGCAGCAGGCCGCAGCAGCCGCGGCAGCCGGACCCGAGCAGCAGTGGGAGAGCGCGGCGTCCCCTCCTCCGCCCGCGACAACTTGGCGTCACGAACAGGATCTTACCGCTCTGCCGTCTGGTAGAGGTGCACCTTGTTACCGCCGGAGGTGTCCGGCCAGAAAATTTCAGAAGCCGCCATCTTTGGCGCGAAAAGTCCCCGCTCGAGCGTCTTCTCGAGTAGCAGAGTGGCAAAAGAGAAGCTAAGGGGGACGCGATGGCGGCTGGCTGCATGTGAGCGCAGCTATAAAAGCAGGGACGCCAGGACTCTGCAGTCACCCTGTTCCTGGAAGAAGTCACCATGTGGATGCCGTCCCGCGACACCGTAGCCCCCGCGCCTGGAACCGCGGCGTGGGTGGAGATCCGGACCGCGCAGCTCTACCAACGGCTGCAGGTCAAGATGCAGCTCCTCATGGAGGAGTGGGAGGCCGACATGGCGGACGTTATAGAAGCCGTGCGGAGACGCGAGGAGGAAGCCGAGGAAGGGAGGGTGAGTGACCCACGCCCCGATGCCCTTGAAGGGACGGTCATTGCGGCTGCGGGGCCCGGTCCAAACCCTCTCCCCCTGCCGCCTCCCTCGCCACCCGTCCTGGAAGCCGTGACCCCGCCACTAGGCCCGCTTCCACCGCAACCGGTAGCGATACCCAGCATGCCCGCCCCGGCGGGCCGACCTGTAGCCGGAGCCCGTAGAAAGTCGGAGGTGCTGCCATGGAAGGCCCCGAAGTCCGCACCGGAGGCATCCCCCGAGAAGTCCCCTGAGCCGGAGCTGATGGCCCGTTCCGAACCGAAGGCCCAGCAGCGGAAAGCCCCTGTGCCCATCCCCCACACCTCGGCTGAGGTAGCGCCGGGTTGTTGCTGTAAGGCAGCGCCCAAGGCCAAGACACCGCGGGACCCGCCGCCCAGATCCCTGACAGTGGGCAGCGTCCAGAATGTCCCGCGGGGCCCGACCTGTGCGCCGGAGCTCGCAGCAGCGCCATATTGGGATAGGGAGCCGGTACCGCTGGGCCTGGAGATCGGTGAAAGAGAGAGGAAGAAGGCCGAGCTGGTGGCCCGAGCGATTAGAGAGAAGGAGAATCTCCGCCAGGCCACATTCCGTGTCCGGGGCCTGCTGTACGAAGGGCAGGTGAGGCGGTTTGATGTCCGCCGGGGCTATGGGTTTATATATGAACCGGGCCTGGAGGCCGAAGTGTTTGTAGCCCGGCGGGATGTGAATGCCCACCTGCCTGAGGAGCATCCCGGCCGTAACCTGATGCCGGGTGACATTGTACAGTATACCCGGCACTGTGGAGAGAGGGGGTGGTTCGCCCTAGATGCAAAACTGAGGGGCAGCCAGGAGAGCCGAGTGAGTTCTGCACCCCCTCCCTCGGATGAAGCCGGATGCCAGGAGTAAG
Organism: Anomaloglossus baeobatrachus; assembly: GCF_048569485.1. NCBI lineage: Eukaryota > Metazoa > Chordata > Amphibia > Anura > Aromobatidae > Anomaloglossus > Anomaloglossus baeobatrachus. The sequence goes on from NC_134361.1 coordinate 177,227,271, forward strand.
GGCAGCGGAGCACCGTTGTCCAGTCCCCGTTGGGACCAAAGTGTTTTGTTTGAAAATTTGATGATAAGAGAAATTGATTACCAAAGCTTCACCTGATTCAACCTGATTCAACCGTGATTTGGAAACCGGCCGTTGCCGGCACCGTTGTCCCCGAGGGGACCGTTTAAAAAGTTGCATGAGGAACTGCTCATGGACAAGCCCGTGAACTTGCAGGGCAACCACAGACGTTAGTGGAATGTAAATAAGTTGTTTACCGTTACCGTTTCCGTATTGCCGCCTCCGGAGAGGCAGGTTGGAGGGAGGGCCCGCAGTAGAGCCGGCTGGGGCCCAGCCACCACAGGGACCGGTGGCTACCCTCTGGAGGGGAAGGACAGATCCCGTTCGGGTGACTTGTGCTGGACTTGGGTCAAGGGGTGCTGCCTGGGTTGTAGGGGCAGCATCAGGGCCAGGTTGCTTGGGTGGGAGAGAGCGGAAACCGTAACCGTAAACCGTTTTGCAACGTTTAAGAAATGTGCCTCCCGATGTGGGATGATGTTATACGATGTAAATATGTTACCATTTACCTTTTTATATATCTTTTCAGAAAATAAAACCGGTGTTGGACGGGCAGCCCGCGGACGGTCTGCATTTTGCTAAGGGGGAATGTGACGCCCTGGGCAAGCCAGGGGTCACAGGTCAAAACACCACCACACCCTACACCCCAGTTAGGAACACCAAAGCTAACCCAAAAATCCTTGTTGCCTTCCTCCAGGAGCTGGTGTCCACACCAGGGGGTGGGCCAGGCGGTTGGCTCCACCCACCGAGGAGTTCACAGCTCTGGAGGCGGGAAAACCAGGCAGTCTAGCTAGGGTGACGTCACGGACAATAAACTATCCCAAATCCCAATCCCCTTTCACTCACGGGCGAGGAGCGCCGCTAGAGTCCCCGGGCAGCAGTGGGAGAGCGCGGCGTCCCCTCCTCCGCCCGCGACAGCAACAGTTGGTGCTCGTGAGAGTCTATGGTGTGATGTTGTGTGAATAATACGGTGCAGGGCCGACAGGCAGTGAAAGAAACAGGCACAAACAGTAGTCTCTTTACTTTCTCCTCTTTTACTTGGCAACAGTTTAGTCCAGGGAGACCGACACAGGTGGTAAAGATGATCCGGCCGGCCTGGAAGTGCCTGGGGGTGATATCCTTGGCCAGTTGAGTATGAGGCCTACTCCCTGATCTTTCTTTTCTTCTACAGGACCCTGCACTCTGAATTTAGCAATGGCCCTCTTGTTGCTGGGACCGGTGGTTCGTCCCTTTTTCTGTGTGGTAGGCTGCGCAGGCCCTCTCTGGTGCTTCTCTGCTGGAGTCCACACCGGGCCCTTGGAATGCGGCTGTACCTTCAGATTGCTGATGGGCCAGGGGGCTTGCAGCTCTCCTGCCCTCCGGATTCGGCCACCAGGGAAGGATTTTATACCCTGGCAACCACAGACTCTGATGTCTGAGTCTCTTCTGTGCCTCTCTGCAAATCTTGCTTCACTGGGCCAAGCTACTCCAGCTCCAGGCCCCAGTTCCACAAGACAGCACACTCTGCGTCTGCTTGCTCTGACTTCTCTCTACAGACTGACCACTAACCCCTCCCTCAGGTCAGGCTTAAGGAATGCTCCCTGGAATTCCAGGTTCAGAGCTCCCCCTGCTGGCCTGAGGGAGGAACTGCGTTGGATGTTAAACTTACTGGCCAAAGATTCCCCCAATTACCTCCAGGCTCAGCATTAACCCTTTGATGAGGCAATGCTGTTGTGGCGACCAGGTCCTGGGGCGCCACATCAGCAGCAAAGCCCAGAGTAATTTAAAGCTCTTTAAAGGTAAAGGGCCAAGACTACCGTATATAGTCCAGGGGCTCAAGTAATTGTTCCTTAAATGTCAAAGAGCTTTGAGCTTGAGTCCGTCCATATTGGAAAACCCATGCCTCTACAAGGAGAATTAGATGTGGATGTGTGGATGTGCAGGAAGACAGAATGATTTCTATGAACTGTATTGTGATGCTAGGTTGGGTTGTGCTGAACCGAGCAAGACTTGTGCGAATGTGGTGAAGGTGTGTCTAATGGTGCTCTGTGTTAATGAAATGTATGAGAAGTTGTGTACTCACTATCTCATGTATATAGTTGCCATCAAGTAACTGTGAAGTAAATGTATGTTGTTTTCATAGAAAACTGAGGGTTGCTCTTTTTGAATGAGTCGACATCTGGTCCAGGTCAGCCGAAGCCATTGGCACCATGTGTGGCACAGGAGGGGTGTACCGCTCTCAAGACAAAAGTGCACACACCTAGCCAGGACGCAGTCGTTCATATAGTGTGATGGGGCGCAAGAGAACAGCACCTCAATGTTACAATGTCATAGCAAAATCAGGACTAGTGGCAAGTATATTCTTAACAAAGAGGCAGGCAGGTGGTGGTAAATAGTCTTTGGGCCCAATTCTTCAACGCTTTTATGCCAGAATTGTGGCATAAAAATCTTTTGAAAATTGCAGTTTTGGCACAACCTAACGTTACGCTAAACGTTTGCAACTTTTGATGATCTCACGCCATTTTTGCCCAGCTCTGAAAAAGTGGGCAGAGCTAAGGTGGGACGAGGGCATGATGACCACCACTTGTCATGAATTTGAACTATACCACAAATCTTATGGAGGTGTGAGCTACTTCTCCAACGGTCTTGATTCGTGAAGAGGCATACGGCACTTAATTAATCTGGAGTGTCTGACTCCACCACAACCCAACATACCTTGCGTGAAGAATACCAGTCTTGATAAATTGGGGCCTATGTCTGTTAGAGGGGAAAGTAGTCATGGGGACTGTAGTCCGTTGAATTATCCAGCCTACAGGAGGTTCTGGTAGCATCAAAACAGAGATAGGCAAATTAAAGGGGCTTTCCAGTCCCAGGAAACTGTTGTCCCCGGCTGCAGTTTGCTATTTCTATTTTTTAAACCTATGCTTTACTCATGCTCCCAGGCTCTAGCTCAGAGTCAGTGTTGCAGCCAATAGCGGTTCTGTCCAAGTTGACAGCAGCGGATCACTGAGCTGTTACGCTGTCGGTGTGTTGTCAGTACTGCAGATAATAACAGACACAGAGAGCAGAGGGAGGGTGACTAAAGCAAACTGTGCCCATGGGACAGGGATTTTAGTCTTTAATGACCATGAAGATGAAGTTTTGAGTTTATTGGTAAGATTTCAACACATGTAAGACTTTTTTGAGTTTTTCATAGGTTCCGAAAACACTTTTTTGAGCATCACATTTTTCTTGTTTTGAAAAAGTAGAGACCATGAGATAGCTTTGTCTACGGTATAAGAGCCCAATTGTCACGGCACTGCTGGAATCACGGCAGAGATATCTGGCCGGTTGCAGAATGTCAGGCAGCTGGGGGAAGCTGACAGCACTTAAGCAGTTCTTCATCTGACTCCTACTGAGATTGTTCAAGTTGTGATATTAAATAAAGCTGAGGAATATGTTGGGTATATCGGCATCTTCCTGTTTACTCGCAAATATTCTCTACACCGCCGTTGGCTTATGTTACCGACTTGATCTGTAAATTCCTTAAATTCTGTACTAAAAAACAGAGATCTAAAGGTAAAATTACATGTCGTAGCTCTGTTTTGTATGTGCACAGTGAATGATAAAGGATAGAGGTGAAGAGAAAGGTGATGGGTACCGAGGGAAGATGAATGACAAGCTGTTTACAGCATAAAAAATCCAGGTTACTTCTGAGGGAGGGAGTGCGGAGCACCTAGTGGAAGCGTGATGCAGCAGCAACATCCTAAAATGGGCACCATATATGCAAATACACCTGGTGGTGCCCTTACTGGTGAGTGTATGTGTTGCTGCTCGGAATCAGACTCCTCCTGTTTTAGAATAGAAGCCGCTTCTTACTGCAGCAATGTTTGAAAACCAGGTAGGATATCCGCTCTAGGACCCAGCACTGTCTTCGCGTCCGTGGTCTCTGGAGAGACAAGGCAGCACATCTATCCAGACTAATCTTCAAATGACACTTGCAGCTCAGAGAGAGCAGCGCATGTGACAGTAAATTAATTCATTGTGTTGGCATGCAACGTGCTACCCATACTTTATTATTGGAAGAAAAAAAAAATCACATCCCCCAAATGACCATCATGCCTCGCCTCTCCTACCTTTGCTCTGAAGCCATGTTTTCTCCTCAATGCTGCATCTACATCCAGCAATAATGCCTCTGCTCTGGAGGGACGGCTCACAGTGCCCCCAGCATCACTGATCTAGATGAACGTGGGCTCACCAGACCCCGTCGCCTCTTTTGCTCCTATTTTATGACACACCAGAATATTTTGGATGGGGCTCAGTTTATCTTTATTCTGTCCCACCTCAATTCTGCCTGAGTTTCATAGGATGCACAGCTCAGGATCAGATCTGTGCAGCCAGCTCCTCCCAGCTCTTTCCTCATTCATTACATCCCATATCCCATCCCCCCCTACACAACCCCTCTCCCTCTATCCCTCTCTCGCTCTCTCCCTCTCTCTCTCTTTTTTCCTGCTCCAGTCATCATCTTGTCTGCATAAGTACAAGGAGGAAAATAGCCACAGCACGTTCAATAACCACTGCCTTTTTTAATGCTTGGGATCTTTAGAAAGGAAGGTTGTTTTGTGTCTGAGCATGACAAGGACTGCTGACAATCCAAGATTACAGTACAGCGAGCAGCAGCAGCAGCATCAGCAGCAGCAGCAGCATGTTAGCAGCACCCAGAGGTACCAACCTCGGATAATAACTGCTTGTGGATACCTATTCCCTGCCGGAGAGGCACACTGACAGAAGGCAAGTAACTGCACACTTCTAATATTTCGTAATTGCGCTTTATTGATCTAACGCTGCCATAAAACAGAGCCGCAAACAATATAAAACAAATATTTAGAAAGACACAGAGAGAAAGAAAAGAGATCAACAAAAAAGAGAGAGATTGTGCAGATATCTCAACAGTCAAGGGAGAGGAGAGCTTGTGCAGATATCTCAACAGTCAATGCAGAGAGCACCTGACTCCACAGACAGCAGCAGATAAATGGTTAATACCTGGGGGAAGATGCACACGGTCACATTCACACACGGCGGTTACGTAGGCTGCTTTACAGTCATGTACGAGTGCGACTGGATATACACTTTAGTCACCGGGTATTTTATAAAACGATTACATGCAGCGCACGTAAGCACTGGCTTGATTATATATTCAGACACGGATACACGTGTATATACACATTTAAACATCCCTTTCGGAATCCGAAGGCACCAAAGAAATCGAACGTGCCTGCACTGCCACCAGAAGACAGGCACCCATTACAGCAGGAGGCGCTCAGCTTCATGTTTTATTTATTCCATATCGATCACCTGTTCGTTAGGTGGAGGCGACCTATTCCATAATGATGGACAGAGATTGCACTGACATCGCCCTCTTGACCTTAGAAGGGGCTCACACTCTTGTCTTCTACATCAAGGCCAACGTCGTTAGAACCCAATTAACCTAAGTATGTTGGGTTGGTTGTTTTTTGGAGTGTGGGAGGAAATCAGAGCACCATGAATAAACCCAACGCCAACAACATGTAAACTCTATGCAGATGTTCCTCTGGTTCGATTTAAGCTCATGAGCCCCCCAGTGCGGTAAAGGAGCACATGCAATAATAATAACAACACATGCTTCTGGCTATATTTAGGGGGGAAAAAAAGCAACTTATTAATTTTTAGGTATCTGTTCTAAAATCTATGGAGACAACTGATCTAAAGATCTGTAAATGTTGCAGCCTGTATGGTTTTTTATGGAGCTGTCTCAGGTTCTGCAACACTGCTTTCTGGGCTCTGGTGAGAAAACGTGCTCTCAGCTGTTATGTAAATTCAGTGAAGACTGGGTGCATTTATATTAGTCTAGGGGCGGATTTTAGATGTTGGCTAGTGAGATGGGCCTGGACCTTCTGTCTGTAATATGGGACGTGACCTCTGCTGACAACGAACAGCACTTACTTAGCTTTCTCCATGTAAGACATTGAGGTAGAGGATATGCAGTCGTAGGGTTCTTTATAGTGTTTTATGCTTATACAAGAACATTTTTTATACCTATATGATATAAATTATTGATGTGTCATAATCACCTTACACCATGTTATGGATCACTACTTCCTTTTTCTGAAAACTCATTGGTGGAAAGGCAGGAATTAGGTACATTGAGAAGAAAAATATAAAAAAAATAATAAAAAATAATAAAAAATTTGGTATATTATTAATGCTCCTACTGGTTCAAGCAGGAGACTGTTTCCAATGCTGAGGACGATGGTTTTCTTTTTTAAGAGGACATCAGCATTGTCCTGGCTCCTCCTATGGAAGTTTACCATAGTCGGCAAACATTTTCATTCTTTTGACTGTGTATTATGTTGTTTTTTTACGTAGTGTTATAGTCGTGTAAGCAAATGCATGATGGTAATATGTGGTTTATGGGCATGTTCACATTCGATACATAAGTACTACATGATCAGATTTCTGTTGAGTCAAAGCAAAGTGAGGATTCGACTCATTTGGGGCTTATCTGTGTTCACTTTGCTAAAAAAGTATTTCCGTGGATGATTTTTATCCATAACATGTGAACAAGGGTGAACCCATTTGCTTGAATTATATATTGACTAGCTATTTTTGCACAGAAATCCATGTCAAATCTGCCTCATGTGAACAGAACCTTATAGCATACAGTATAGTTAAGTACAAAATATCATTATTATATATTTTATTTTAGTAATATGATATGTATGTTAATTGTACTTTGTACACCAATACTATCTGTGGCACACCATACATTAATATTCCTAATGGCTGCAATATATATAGAGGTTCTTGTACAAGGTGCTCAAGGGTCTTCTCCGATCTTCAATCCTAGACATAACTTATATGCTGTATGTAATATGTATATGTTTAGTGTATAAATATTTTAAGTCGTCTATATATTGTATTTATTTCATCAGACGTGGTGGAATAATGTGTTCCTCCAGGCTTCCTGTGCCTTTTTGGTTTTGGCACCGAGGTGGATGTAGATTGAAGACTCAAGCCATCTCTACAGCAAAAAATTATTCATTGTCTAATGTCCTGGATATCATTTAGTGAAACTGCCGACCGAAAAAAACAAAGCAATCACTTCAAATGAATTGATAGTCAACTTGGCATGGCAAACTGTTATTGGGTGTATTGACCCATGCATGAAATATATATATCAATAAAAACAAGGTCAAAGTGAATAATCAGTATAACGAATATACATGTCCTCTGGACGACCAGCCATCATCAATCTCAGCTAAAAATTCTAGAATCCAGGGCACAGTTAGTGGGTTGAGGATGAGATTGTGGTTTTGTGTGACTACATTATCATTATCTGCATGTCCTTTTATTCTTCAAGTAAAAGGAGATTGTTTCTTTTCAGTTACCAGCGTCATATACTGCCTCCTTGTGAGCAGTGGGCTGAGGAACTTGTGCTTCCTTAGAATAGATTTTTCTATAACTCATGTCTGTGAATTTCAGTATGATATGGTTGCGTCCGTAGTAAATGATGTGCATCTGCCTCCTTGTTTTCTTCTGCTCCTTTTTCTGTGCTCCCTTTTTGCCTCCTTGATGTTGTTTTCTATACAAAGGTTTTGTCTGAGTCTTTTGTTCACTTGAACATTCGTATTGTATCAGCATTTTTTTTTCAGGATGGGTTTGCTATGGCTTTTTACTCAGAAAATTGCATGTTTAGTCTTTTGTCTCTTCTTCAAAGAGGATCATTATCACCTAGAATCTATAGCTGCTAGAAGAAAAAATGATCAGCACAAGCTTGCATTAAAACAAACTTTGTATTTATGTTCGCTGTTAATGCCAATTGTATTATTATTATTATTATTATTATTCATAATAATAATGTATTATTATTATAGCACCATTTATTTAATGGCCTTTACATATGTATCATTTATTAAGATCATCAGCACTTATAAAGTGCTATATAAGTTAAAGTGAGTAAAATAAATGAATAAATGAATAAAAATAGTTCTTAGTCTAATTCAGAATTGTCAATTTCCAAAATTGATGTATTCTTCAACCTCCTATTTTTCCATTATTTTTTCTAAATATTTCTCATATTTTAAAATATGTGAACAAATAGTTATAGTATGTTAAAAATTATTATTATTATTATTACAATGGTTATACATTTTATTATAATCATTCTTTTTATTATTATTATACATATTATTATTTAAAATATTATTAGTATTTACATTTATTATTTATCATATTATATATTATTTATATTATTATAATATTAATATGTTATTAGTATTTAAAATATTTTATTATTATTATTGTTATTAATTGAATGATTATTATTACTATTATACTTACTATTCTTATTATCAATATAAATTTTTTATTATTATTATTATTATTAGTATTTTATTTTTGAGAAAGGGGATATGGGAAGATATATACACACACACATATATACATATATATCTATATATATATATATATATATACACTTTACTGTAAAAATAATACCAGAGCCCTACCTAGAAAGCTCAGGAATGGAAAAATCGCCACTGTTTGTATATAATATATATATATATATATATATATATATATGATAAACCAAAGGACTGGAGTGGATAACGTACAGTATACAGAAATAAAATAAGTATGTATACTTTTGTATATAACTAGTACCAGACCCCTACATAGAAGACTCAGGAATAGAAAAATCGCCACTTGACATTTTTTTTTTAGCGTTTGAACCATGATAATTCACTATGCCATAATATTAATTCCTTTCAAATGTGGATCATCTGCCTGTTCATTGAAGTAAGAAATGTACAAGGACTGAAAAAAACAACAACATAAAGAATAGAGGAGACTGAAGGTCATCATCTATGAGAGGCATGGTTCTTATGACCACTGCCTCACTGTGTACATAGTAATGTTAGAGTGTATATATATTTTTTGCACCTTATAAGTCAGCAAAAATATGCCAAAAGCATCTGTTCTACTACATAAAGTAATAAAGTAACATCTGCAGTAAACAAATGCTTACAGGCCACAGCTGAAACTGTCATTTTTATTGATTTTTAGGTGAGATTTCTATGCAGCAACTTGGCATGGTTCTTTTTTTTTCACAAAGAATGTCACTTTGAACTCTGAACAATTTCAAGATACGCACAAGAATATATTTAGAGCGAAAAGCTCAGTGGTCATGCAATTTCTTGATGTTCCAAGCTTTGTATCTTTGCCCTGTTCTTGGTTATGTGTCTGTGCACCTTCTGGTTACTAGTAGGAAACTATGGGACAGAAAAGTGCGAATAGGGTCTTATCCAACAGATATATGGTGATCATATGTAAAAATATGCTCACCTTGTTGACTTGTGTGACATACAACAAGGCCAAAAACCTGTAATCAGCTGCTGCATGAACACGAGCCCCCAAGGACCCTAATTCAAAGGAACCGGGAGATATGGCATGGTGATGGCTACATTGCTGAGAAGTAATGAAAGACCAATACTCAGGATCCAGATAAAGGCGATTTATTTCTCAACGCGTTTCAAAATGGTCACTCTTCCTCAAGAGAGTCACTGAAATCATTGGTACTCCTGAGGAAGAAAGTGTGACCAGTTCGAAATGCGTTGAGAAATATATCGCCTTTCATTTGGATCCTTCATTTGATCCTTTCATTACTTCTCAGCATCAGAGTCATCACAACTCCATATATCCAGTTACATCGCATTGTTACTAGCCTTCAGGTTATTGACACACATTTTGGTTACATACATGGCTTTCTCACCTATTCCCTGGTGCTGATGCCATCTGACCTCTATTTTGACCTCTGGCTTTGTATTGGTTTTGCGTTCTTCTGCTGGTTCTTATGTTATTACTTAGATCAAAGAAAAACCTGCAGACCTTGGGAAATGATTGGATTCATTACTTGTATTATTGCCTTTTGAGCACCAATGAAACTTAAGCTTATCATAAGACAATAAGCTTATAGAACGTAATCCATGGTGGTTTTACACCGAGAGTCAAGGGATCCAAACCTAGAATAGATTTTTTATATGGGCTCTTTTTGGTTGCTGAAGTCTGATACACATGTTGACTATGCACATGACTCTCTCCCCTGTTCCCTGGTATTGATGTCAACTAACCCTTGGTTTGACCTTTCGCTTTTTATGGACCTCACTTTCATCTGATGGTTCTTGTAGGGTCATTAGTCTGCTTTCAGTGCCCAAGGTCTGTTAAAGGGGAAATAATTTAGGGTGATGCAATCCAAGTTATGCATCCATATCTTAAATCCGTGTGCATTCCAAATCATGAGCCAATTGTCAGCATGCATACTATTCTATTTATCCACGCAGATCAGTTTACATCTCTTACTGGTCTGTGTGGATGAATAGAATAGCATGGATAATAATTATCACAGGTCTGCAAGGGTAAAGTTGTTTGAAAACTAAGGGCGGCTTTGCACGTTGCGACATTGCAAGCCGATGCTGCGATGTCGCACGCGATAGTCCCCGCCCCCGTCGCAGGTACGATATCGTGTGATAGCTGGCGTAGCGAACATTATCGCTACGCCAGCTTCACATGCACTCACCTGCCCTGCGACCGTCGCTCTGGCCGGCGACCCGCCTCCTTCCTAAGGGGGCGGGTCGTGCGGCGTCATAGCGATGTCACACGGCAGGTGGCCAATAGCGGCGGAGGGGCGGAGATGAGCAGGATGTAAACATCCTGCCCACCTCCTTCCTTCCGCATATCCTACGGAAGCCGCGGTGACGCCGGTAGGAGATGTTCCTCGCTCCTGCGACTTCACACACAGCGATGTGTGCTGCCGCAGGAGCGAGGAACAACATCGGACCGTTGCGTCAGCATAATTATGGATTACGCCGACGCTGCACCGATGATACGATTACGACGATTTTGCGCTCGTTAGTCGTATCATCTAGGCTTTACACACTATGATGTCGCATGCGATGCCGGATGTGCGTCACTTTCAATTTGACCCCACCGACATCGCACTTGCGATGTCGTAGTATGCAAAGCCCGCCTAAGATGTGATTTTTATATACCATATTTTCTGGATTGTAAAATGCACTTTTTTCTCCCCAGAACTGAGGGGAAAATGAGGGTGCATCTTATAACCTGGATATGGCTTACCAGGGTGGTGGTGGTGGTGGGTCAAAGGAGGCAGGGTCAGCGATACTGAGGGCTTGGTAGGAGGGGGTGTCACTGCAGTGGAGCAGCTCAGGAGGGTTAGTGGATGGAGGGTCAGCAATACTGTCGGTTCGGGGTGTGGCGGTAGCGAGCGCCATTGATCTGCCAACAGTTGACATGATGGACTTCAAGAAAATGGTCGAGGAAGCCAATCTGCGCATGCGCCGCCTCTGCAGCCATTTTCTTGAAGTTCATTGTGTCAACTGCTGCCAGTTCAATGGAGCCCACAGCCTGCTGGCAGATCCATCGCTGCGACACCCCCAAGTCTGCAGCATCACCAACCCTCCTTCCACTGATCCTGCTGAGCCGTGACACCCCCTCCTCTGAGCCCACAGCATTGCCCATTCTGCTTTTACGCTCCCGAGCTGTTCTCCCACCTCCGTTTCCCCCTGGTGAGATATTGTAAGACACACTAGGATTATAAAACGGAACCTCATTTTAACATTAAGAGTTATTTTTTCCAAATTTCCTTCTCTAAATTTGGGGTGCATCTTATTATCCAGTGCGTTTTATAAAACGAAAAATACGGTCCATTCAATCTCTGAACTCAGTAAAAATATCGAAAAACTTCCATCATTTACAGTTTTTTCACAAACACTGACTCAATAGGATTTTTCTTGCACCACACTTTCACCCCTTTTCCTGACCTTTGGTTGATGATTTTGGTGGCATAAGATTGATTGAAATTAATGGACGCTGTGCTGTGATTGGCTGCTCTGATCAGAGAAGCTCTTCTCAACCCAGTATCCAAAGAGTGTGGTGGTTTCCATAGGATCCAACCATAGCATATCTTTCATTTTACCTCAGGAGTATAAGAAATGAGAGCTGTGCTGTGATTGATTGTTATGGGCAGTAAAGACAGTTTTTTTTATTTACTAACAGTTCATAACGAGAGATAGAACTCATCACTAGAGCCCAAATTGTTGTCCAACGAGAACATCTTTGTAACTAAGGAGGGCTTTGCACACTACGACATCGCAGGTGCGATGTCGGTGGGGTCAAATTGAAAATGACGCACTTCCGGCATCGCATGCGACATCGTAGTGTGTAAAGCCTAGATGATACGATTAACGAGCGCAAAAGCGTCATAATCGTATCATCGGTGCAGCGTCGGCGTAATCCATAATTACGCTGACGCGACGGTCCGATGTTGTTCCTCGCTACTGCGGCAGCACACATCGCTGTGTGTGAAGTCGCAGGAGCGAGGAACATCTCCTACCAGCGTCACCGCGGCTTCCGTAGGATATGCGGAAGGAAGGAGGTGGGCGGGATGTTTACATCCCGCTCATCTCCGCCTCTCCGCTCCTATTGGCCGCCTGCCGTGTGACGTCGCTGTGACGCTGCACGACCCGCCCCCTTAATAAGGAGGCGGGTCGCCGGCCAGAGCGACGTTCCAGGACAGGTGAGTCCATATGAAGCTGCCGTAGCGATAATGTTTGCTACGGCAGCTATCACAAGGATATCGCAGCTGCGACGGGGGCGGGTACTATCGCGCTCGGCATTGCAGCATCGGCTTGCGATGTCGCAGCGTGCAAAGTACCCCTTAGGGTGGCTTTGCACACTACGACATCGCAGGTGCGATGTCGGTGGGGTCAAATTGAAAGTGACGCACATCCGGCATCGCATGCGACATCGTACTGTGTAAAGCCTAGATGATACGATTAACGAGCGCAAAATCGTCGTAATCGTATCATCGGTGCAGCGTCGGCCTAATCCATGATTACACTGACGCGACGGTCCGATGTTGTTCCTCATTCCTGCGGCAGCACACATCGCTGTGTGTGAAGCCGCAGGAGCGAGGAATATCTCCTACCGGCGTCACTGCGGCTTCCGTAGGATATGCGCAAGGAAGGAGGTGGGCAGGTGGAGGTGCTCATCTCCGCCCCTCCGCCGCTATTGGCCGCCTGCCGTGTGACGTTGCTATGACGCCGCACGACCCGCCTCCTTAGGAAGGAGGCGGGTCGCCGGCCAGAGTGACAGTCTCAGGGCAGGTGAGTGCATGTGAAGCTGGCGTAACGATAATTTTCGCTACTCCAGCTATCACACGATATCGTACCTGCGACGGGGGCGGGGACTATCGCGTGCGACATTGCAGCATCGGCTTGCGATGTCGCAACGTGCAAAGCCCGCCTTAGACTCAAGAACATAGTTGTGGAAAGTTTAGCTGATCCCACTAAAGCTCTCCTGCCACCACTCAACATTAAGCTTGGACTGATGAAGCAGTTTGTGAAAGCTCTAGTGAAAGAAGGAGGGACTTTTATGTACCTGTGTACCAAGTTTCATGGACTGTCCGAAGCAAAACTCAAGGAAGGCATTTTTGTTGGTCCAGATATTTGGAATCTCACAAAGGACGATGTGTTCAAAACATAAATGAAAGCTGTTGAGGGCTTGGGATACTTTTAAAGAAGTCATGAAGAAATTTCTAGGTAACAACAGCATAAAGGGATAGTTATTCTCCTTGTGAAGACTGGCAAACCATTTAAGCATGCCAGTGGTGAGGAGACTTTAAGCCGCAATGTTCCTCTGGGAAATATGTAAAATGTCTCTTCAGTGAGGAAGTAGATGAACTCTAGTGCCACCTATTGGAGGTAGCAATCCTAAAAGTCAAAATTGAACCTTTAACGAGCCTTGTCATATGAGTTAGGATTTATGCCAGATCAGAACCTCAATGTGCAGAGACGGTGTTTCAGGATGGTCGTCCCTCGTTAGTGTATGAGATCTGATCTGAGAGATGGAATCTAAGGGGAAGCTTTTCTCATTGCGGAGACTGACACACCATTTCAGCATGCCAATGGTGAGGAGACTTTAATCCACTATGCTCCTCTGGGAAATATGCAAATTGTCTCTTCTGTGAGGAAATAGACGAACTCTAGTGCCACCTATTGTTAACAATAGGTAAAAACATAGGTAACAACAAAGATCCCAAATTTAACCCCATCGTGGAGAACATGCAGACACGTTTCAAAGCCTTGAGTTGTCTGATGAACTCAAAGTTACATTTTTTACATTCCCTTTTGGATGACTTTCCTGAAAACCTTGGTGCTGTTAGCGAAAAGCAAGGAAAAAGATTTCATCAGGATACCAAGGGGATGGAACGACGATACCAAGTAGATGAAACGTGAACATGCTGAGAAACTATTACTGGACGCTTCATGGAGAAGAAGATCTGCAGGCCTTCTATAAGAGAAAAGGGATCAAGAGAAGCTTTGAAGAGAAAAGGAAGAGGCTTAAAAAAGGCATATTAAAGATGAGTTTTAGGGAAGATAGCAGATAAGTTGCTGATTGCTGAGGTTCTTCTACTAATCCCAAGATTGGATCTCTGGAGTTCTGTCCTGAATGCAGTGGAAGTGCACATGCTCAACATCAGATCCATTCATTGTTAATGACAATGAATGGAGCAGAGGCTGAGCATGTGCACTTCCACTCCATTCAGAATGGGGCTCTAGAGCCACGATCTCATAATTGCTTGGCATCCCAGGAGTCATATCCAAAGCGATTAGTACGTTAGAGATGGTTTGTCTTCATGGATGAATCCCGGTTTTCACTGTACAAGACAGATGGCAGACGTTGTGTATGGTGACGTGTGGGTGAGCAATTTGTTGATGACAATGTTGTGAATCAAGAATCATGGTGGCGGTGAGCTGGTGACCCGTTCAAGCACTTTTTACCTTTTGTGTCTCCCTTACCTCCTTATGGATTGTAAGTTTTTAAGCAAGGTCCTCATACAGTCAGGGCCAGAAATATTTGGACAGTGACACAAGTTTTGTTATTTTAGCTGTTTACAAAAACATGTTCAGAAATACAATTATATATATAATATGGGCTGAAAGTGCACACTCCCAGCTGCAATATGAGAGTTTTCACATCCAAATCGGAGAAAGGGTTTAGGAATCATAGCTCTGTAATGCATAGCCTCCTCTTTTTCAAGGGACCAAAAGTAATTGGACAAGGGACTCTAAGGGCTGCAATTAACTCTGAAGGCGTCTCCCTCGTTAACCTGTAATCAATGAAGTAGTTAAAAGGTCTGGGGTTGATTACAGGTGTGTGGTTTTGCATTTGGAAGCTGTTGCTGTGACCAGACAACATGCGGTCTAAGGAACTCTCAATTGAGGTGAAGCAGAACATCCTGAGGCTGAAAAAAAAGAAAAAATCCATCAGAGAGATAGCAGACATGCTTGGAGTAGCAAAATCAACAGTCGGGTACATTCTGAGAAAAAAGGAATTGACTGGTGAGCTTGGGAACTCAAAAAGGCCTGGGCGTCCACGGATGACAACAGTGGTGGATGATCGCCGCATACTTTCTTTGGTGAAGAAGAACCCGTTCACAACATCAACTGAAGTCCAGAACACTCTCAGTGAAGTAGGTGTATCTGTCTCTAAGTCAACAGTAAAGAGAAGACTCCATGAAAGTAAATACAAAGGGTTCACATCTAGATGCAAACCATTCATCAATTCCAAAAATAGACAGGCCAGAGTTAAATTTGCTGAAAAACACCTCATGAAGCCAGCTCAGTTCTGGAAAAGTATTCTATGGACAGATGAGACAAAGATCAACCTGTACCAGAATGATGGGAAGAAAAAAGTTTGGAGAAGAAAGGGAACGGCACATGATCCAAGGCACACCACATCCTCTGTAAAACATGGTGGAGGCAACGTGATGGCATGGGCATGCATGGCTTTCAATGGCACTGGGTCACTTGTGTTTATTGATGACATAACAGCAGACAAGAGTAGCCGGATGAATTCTGAAGTGTACCGGGATATACTTTCAGCCCAGATTCAGCCAAATGCCGCAAAGTTGATCGGACGGCGCTTCATAGTACAGATGGACAATGACCCCAAGCATACAGCCAAAGCTACCCAGGAGTTCATGAGTGCAAAAAAGTGGAACATTCTGCAATGGCCAAGTCAATCACCAGATCTTAACCCAATTGAGCATGCATTTCACTTGCTCAAATCCAGACTTAAGACGGAAAGACCCACAAACAAGCAAGACCTGAAGGCTGCGGCTGTAAAGGCCTGGCAAAGCATTAAGAAGGAGGAAACCCAGCGTTTGGTGATGTCCATGGGTTCCAGACTTAAGGCAGTGATTGCCTCCAAAGGATTCGCAACAAAATATTGAAAATAAAAATATTTTGTTTGGGTTTGGTTTATTTGTCCAATTACTTTTGACCTCCTAAAATGTGGAGTGTTTGTAAAGAAATGTGTACAATTCCTACAATTTCTATCAGATATTTTTGTTCAAACCTTCAAATTAAACGTTACAATCTGCACAAGAATTCTGTTGTAGAGGTTTCATTTCAAATCCAATGTGGTGGCATGCAGAGCCCAACTCGCGAAAATTGTGTCACTGTCCAAATATTTCTGGACCTAACTGTACCTCTTGTTTAAATTAATGAAATATGTTTTACTCCTTAATGTCCTATTTTGAATTGTAAAGTGGTGCAGAATATATTGATGCTATATGAATATTATTTTTCTTATCTAGTTACTAAGCTAAAGAAAACAAATGAATAGATGATGCCACTGGTTATTTAACTTACCACTATTGCATTACATCTCTATGCTAATGTATTATTGTTATGTGACCTCAAGTTATCATCCAATGTATAGTAAGTTACATAATTAGAATCTACTGTATCTGTAAGATCAACCCACGTCAAACTGTATATACTGTATGGACATGCATTATATACCTTTATATCTTCTATCTGTTGCTGCCTTCTTGAGTATTTACCATATTAATTGATATGTAAAAGGAGCATTAAGAGCCCTGGGCATGACCGGCCACTTCTCCAGCCTCTGTCTTCCTCTGTTGTTTTTCTACTCAACAGGATCTTTAGTTTGATTGATAGCTCATAGTCTGCATAATATCAGGCACAGAGGCAAAGAAATCAGACGTAGCAAAGCAACCTCAGGAGACAGAGGATTATTAAGTGCTCTTTCACTCATGCCCAGAGCACTTAACACCTCATTCATATGTGTATTTAAACATAAATTTGTTGGGAAGGCAGCAACAGATATAAGATATAAAAGTGGCAATGGATTTACATTTCAGCGACAATATATATGTTTTGGGGGTTTTGTGTCGTTGACATATTTCCTTTTCATTTTAAGACTAATAATACCAAACAACATAGTAGAACAAGATAGAATTAAGTGACAATTGCTGCAATTGGATTGAAATGGTTATCTTTAGAAGTTATCCCCAATCCATAGGATAGGGGAAAACTTGCTGATGGGTGGGGGTCTGACCGCTGGACCCAACACTGATCCCAAAACCAAGGCTCTGCAGAACCCAGTTAGAATGGAGTGATGGCCAGAACATGTTGAGGATGTACTTGGCTATTTCCACACTCTCGGTTATCTCTGGTGTCCATACTTGTTATCTCCAGCCACTGATCCATTCAGAAGAGGGTCTGCAAAGATCCATTATATGGATTGGTGGGGTTCCAACTGTTCAATTGAATGAGAAAAGCAAAGGATCCAGTTATGCTTTGCTCTAAATAAAAACCGTCCTGGAAAGATGGTGGATAAGGTGCATGGTTTTGGTGGTAGCCGCACATGAAAAATGGCATAGGGAAATGTATTAAACAGATGAATAAATAGAGGTGCAAAAAGTCATGGAAAGTCTTGACATCAACTGAAATATCAGTAATTAGAAAGCAATACTGCCACTTACCAAAAAATAATATTAGATGGTTCAACTTATGGCCTATAAAATGATCTCTCATTACCAAGGTGCCACACAATAAACATCTCACGATGGGTAAAACCAGTGAGCTGTCTCAAGACCTTTACAACCTTGCAAAACATACTGATGGCATTGGTTACAGAAGAATTTCTAAGTTACTGAAAGCACCTGAGCAATGCATGACTCTAGTTTCTTCATATTGGAGGTGTGTTGAAGCTGTTATCACCAACAAAGGCTTTAAATACATTTCGTTCAACCCTTTGTTCCTATGTCATTTTTCATTATTACACATAACTTAATTTATGGATATCTATGGTATGATTTCATTGCCAGTGTGGATTGGATGGGCTGTTACTGAGATCTAGTGGAAAATTCATGTCAATAGCACCTTTAGAACTGTATTTACTTAGAAAACTGGTGTTCAATACTTATTTCACCAAATATATATATATATATATATATATATATATATATATATATATATATCTTTATTACTGATTTAATTCTCATTATTTTAATTAAAATATTACTATTAAGAAGCAAAAAAAATAAAAATAAGTAGGGTCTGTTTTTCATGTATCTGTATTAACCCTAAGGACCTTTCTAATGACCAAAATACCAAGCAGTGTCTAGGATTTTAGATGGGTAATTAAAACTTTTACAAACGCTGATTAAAGTGGCTGTCTCCAGATTTGTTGCTAGTGAACCAGAATCATATTAATTTGAGAGCCAGATGCTTAAACCTGCAGGTTGGATTAGCAGGGAAAGTTCTTCCATGCATCAATAAGATTGTACTGAAATATCGCGCCTGAAAATTCACCCATGCATTGCAGGAGCTGTACTCTCCATATGGATTAGGATACTGTACTATTCTCAATGATGGTTTATGGTAAACATAGAATTAATATGTTTGAGATGGAAACATAGAAATATATTCATAGCCAAAAGATATAATCATTATATATTAAAAAACAGTCCTTTGTTAAAAAGCACATTGAATATTAATGGAAAATAATATCACTAAATAGCAAGGAGAAAGTAAATGACCTTTCATTTTCCAAATTATTACTCAGCCAATTTTTATCCATTTGGATCATGTAGATATATCAAGTTGACTGATGAGCAAATGTGTAACAATCTGTGATGCTAGACACTGCGAGCAGTATGAATAGAAGGGTAGTCAGACAAGCCAGGATCATAAGCCAGGAGGAAACGTATAAGGTTCAAGGAGCAGACAGAGACGTGGTCAGGAAGAAGTTTGAGGTCAGAAGCTGGGAGGTAACGCATAAGGTTCAGCTAGCAGACAGAGACGTGGTCAGGAAGAGGTTTGAGGTCAGAAACTGGGAGGTAACACATAAGGTTCGGGGAACAGACAGAGACGTGGTCAGGAAGAGGTCCTAGGACAGAAGCTGGGAGGTAGCGCATAAGGTTCAGGGAGCAGACAGAGACGTGGTCAGGAAGAGGTCTGAGGTCAGAAGCTGGGAGGTAACGCCTAAGGTTCTAGGAGCAGAGACGTGGTCATGTAGAGGTCAGAAGTCAAGATCAGAATGCTTACACCAGACTGGAGCCAAGAGCACACTGAGCAAACAGGAAGTGTGACTGGCAAATTTCAGACAGAGCATGCCCAGTAAAGAAACAGAGCCATCACCAAGAACGAGGCGCATGTGTGAAGGCACCTCCCAAAACCAGCATGGACCCTAATGCTGAAAGACAACCTGTCAGCAAGTGCAAAAGACACATAGCAGATCATTTTCAAAAGAAAAATGCTCTGCACAGCGGAGCCGTGACAAAAGTATCCAAATGAAAAATGCTCCGCACAGCGGAACCGTGACACAATGTTTTGAACTTTTGATATTCAGGCTCCATACCTCGCCATCCACTACAGCTTCAAACTTGCGACTACCTTCCTTTTATAGACAATCATCTTGGCTATCTCATACATAAATTTGACTTGCAACAATTCAGCATATGATTAGTTATGCAGATTGTTACTGTTTGGATCCTGATACTTGAAAAGTCTTGTTCTTCCTGTATGCTACAAATTACAACCTGTTCTCACATTCCATAATAGCTCAGTGTGTTATTAGGTTAATTCCCAAGTGAAAGGTCACTGGTTCGACTTGAGGAGCAGTCATGAAGATAAGAAACATCATCATCCAGCTCATCAGTAGTGGTCTTTTGGCTAAGAAATTTTCCAAACTGTATCATGTGAGGCCATGACAGTTGGAAGAATACAGAATGAAGTCCGTCCATCCATTCAAAAGCCAAGAGGTGGACATCCAGACGAAATATCAGAGTCAACAAGTTGGCTTATCACAAGGTCTATCAGTTCTGTTGCGACAAACACAGCAGTGGAGGCGGCTCGTATGCTTCATCCATGGAAACATATTGCAACACACATTACACAAATCTGGAATGGTGCCCAACAATAAGGTGAAGAAGACTTTAATATCGTCGCATATATATATATATATATATATATATATAAGTAGCATTGTCTAGAGTTTGAAAAAAGTACTAAAAATGGACAGTAGAAGATTGAAAAAGGATGATTAGGAGCGATGAGGTGAAAGTCAATAGACGGCTCTGATGGGTGCAAATGGGCCTGGAACAAACAAGGGGAAAAGGTGCTAATGGGTAAAGAAATTGAAATAACTGTCAAGTTCAGTGGATGAAGCCTGATGATATGGAGTTATTTGACAGACAAAGGTGTTGGATACTGCACCCAGATCGATGATGGTCTCAATGTTGAGCTATATGTGAGTTTGCAACAAAACAAGTTACTTTGTACACTTGAGTACTATTGGAATGAAAAGGACGACATAATGTTCGAGTAGGACAACAACCCAAAGTATACATCGAGATTGGTAAAGAAATGGTTCAATGACAATGAAGTAGAGGTGATGGATTGGCCCCCACAGTCCCAGACCTTAACCTATCGAATACTTGTGGTAGAGTTGAAGTAAAAGCTGTATACATCCCCAAGTGAGCCGACCAGTATAAACCAACATTGGAAACGTGTAGAAGAGACCTGAGATCATATTTCGGTTCAGACATGCTTGGGTCTTTTCGAGAACATGCCCGGAAGGATTCAGAAGTGCTGAAAGTCAAAGGTAGATTTACAAAATACTAACAAAATAATACAAATTAAAATTGAGATTATGGAGAGCAAAACAGTAACAATGCAGTAACATGACAAGAATCATATGCTAAATATTTGCAAGTCAAATTTATGTATGAGATAGCCAAGATGATTGTCTATAAAATGAAGGCAGTCTCATGTTCAAATCTGTAGTAGATGGTGAGATATGGAGACTGAATGTATAAAGTTCCTAACATTGTTATCTTTTTGTTTGTCAGTGTATTACATATCTATACATATCTCAAATTGCCTCATCAGTGTAGACCCAATGCAAAACTACATCCAAATTGTTTGTCATTCTCAATTCCTTAGGGTTTCCTTTAAAGGGGGTGTCTCACAAAAGACATTTATGGCAAATATGCCTAAGACATTTATACATATTATTATGGAAGCACTGTGCATGATAGCCTGGCAGCTCCTAAGAGGGCCTTGCTAAACACTAGTGTGACGCCCTGGACCCCAGGGATCACAGTACACTAACATCACACACACACACCCTCCTCTGGGTAGGTGACACCAGTCAATCAAATCCTTGTTGCCACCCTCCAGACTTGATGGCCACACCAGGTGGGGCGGAGCCAGGCAGTTGACCCCACCCACCGAGGAGTTCACAGGCTGGAGGCGGAAAAAGACAGAAGAGAGTTGGTGGTAGACAGTGGAAGTGAGAGGAGTGAAAAATGTTGGTGTATGGGTTGGAGCCCAGGCACATTCAGCAAGGTTGGCAGACGGTGGTGGCCGTCTGCAGGAGTTGGTGTAGGTCAGCGGAACCGTAGGACCGGTGTCGGGCGGTGGCCCGCCGGTACCGAACCAGGGAGCAGATCGAAGCCAAGCACCAAGGCAGGGTACTCAGACCCCAACTAGGCTAGGAGCCGCCGTAAAGGTCAAATTATCTGATTGCGGTCTGGACCTCAGGGGTTCATTCCCACCTAAGTCCCGTCAGAAAGCAACAGCCCAACCCCTCCGGATAAGTGCCACTGCCAAGGGCCAGAGATCCAAGGGCCAGCGCCTGCGGGCAAACGGGCTCTCCCAACACGTACACGTCGGGGAGCGGACTACCCGTGGGAAGCCATAGGAGTCAAATACACTTACACAGGTGCAGGAAAACGACAGCAACCATCAACCCGTCTGGGGAGAGTGAGAACACCGCAGCCGGCTGTGGGCCCCGTCTATCCAGCCATTTGGTTTACCAGAGACTCTGTCCTTCTGTGTCTGAATGAGTATAACAGTGCCATCCGGCACCGCGCTGCACCACAACATTGCACCCGCACCCACGCTGCCTCCCCGCCTCGGCACCTGCACCTATACCTCCTCCCTACTCCCCAACCGGGGCCCCGGGACCAACAGCTCCTACCCATGGAGGGGTCAACACCTTAGCTGCTCTCCGCCATCGCTCCCAGGATCCCCCGTCACCAGCAGCGGTGGTGCCCACCATCACCACAACCCGTGGGTGGCGTCACGACCGACATCCCAAATACCCACCACACACCTCCCCTTTTCACTCGTGGGCGAGGAAGCGCTGCTCGAGCCCCGGGTCCAGCCCCGTGCTCGAGCCACCGAGGAGCAGAAGCACCGCACCCGAGCGCCAGCGATTCCAGACGAGCGGCATTCCCACCCCTCCGCCTGCGACACTAGCCACTCTGCCGACCAGAACCCAAGAGTTGACCTTTCCTTCCCCTGTACAGAAATCTGAAATTACACAGGGACCCCTGGGTTGGGTCCACAGAGTATCTGCTGGCTGGTGGAGCAGGCTGGTGGTCAGAAGGCTGCATCAATTCCATAAGGTCAGGAAAAGGAACAGAATTACGGTATCTAATTTAAGGACAATCTACACACAGGCCAAGCTGGTGAAGTAGGCTTCTAGCTAGTGGTCAGAAGGACGCATCAATTCCAAGAGGTCTGGGAAAGGAACAGAATCATCTCATTTAAGGATAATCTAAACACAGGCCAAGCTCAAAAATGGGAATCAACAGGAGAAAACCACAACATGAATATATCCAAACTTGCCTCTCCCAGGAGTCTGTTGGGAGTTTAAATAGAGTCTAGTCATGTACACTTGACCACAGCAGGAAGCTGATTATTCCTACTAGACAGTGTACACACCCAAATTTTAAAATTGGGCAGCACTATAGGTCCCACCCACACTAGTATATTTGGCTGGACAGAGCCTGCTCCACCCAGGTGTTCTGCTACTGTCTCCTCACCAGTGCTGACCACATAATG
Source organism: Anomaloglossus baeobatrachus (assembly GCF_048569485.1). Taxonomy (NCBI): domain Eukaryota; kingdom Metazoa; phylum Chordata; class Amphibia; order Anura; family Aromobatidae; genus Anomaloglossus; species Anomaloglossus baeobatrachus. The sequence goes on from NC_134361.1 coordinate 177,250,568, forward strand.
AATACAGCATTGCGAGTGACAGAAGCAAAAATCGTAGTAGCAGGTCCAGGTGGAAATGTGACACACACATCTCGACAGCATTTGCATCTCCCATATCAATGGATGGAAGAGTTGGCGCATGCGCTGCCATCTCTCCACTCACTGATAGTCAGATGTTGGCCAGAATGGGGGTTCCTATGAGGTGGGATCCGCATCAATCGCATATTTAGGGTTGATTATGCCATAATTGTCTTTCGTAATTTAACTGGTATGAAACAAAAATAAACAAAGCTGTTTGATATTCTAAGAGTGTACTCTGCATTTCTACATTCTTGATTCACTCTTGCATTGAATGTATTTATGGTCAAGTCTATATTCATTTTTTAGCAGTTCAGACAAGTAAATAATTGTCAAGAGATAATGAGAAAAAAAAAATAACTCCAGCATTCTGTCTCCTGTGTTATACTGATACACTAGGCCAAGGACTTTGTGTCCTTTCCACAACATTAGACCTAACAAAGTCTTAACTGTTTATCCTATGCACAAATGAAAGCTGAAGGATTTGGGAATTAGAATAAAAACAAGTTTTTTTTTTTTTTTATTCTTAAAATGATAAATTTAAACATCTGAATTCCACTCAGGTCCACACAAGCCATTTTATATGAATTTATCAGAAAGACTGATAACTTAACGATGCTCTTGGAGTATGGCAGTAAAGCACAATATTAGGAAATAGCATTCATATAGACAAGAATATTACCAACTTTTGACAATATTCACTTTTAATATGTTATATGATATTTCCAGTTGCGTCAGTTGCTGGGCGAAAATTGGTTGAGGTCCTTTTGTACAGTCATGGCCAAAAGTTTTGAGAATGCTACAAATATTAATTTTTACAAAGTCTACTGCTTAAGTTTTTCTAATGGCAATTTGCATATACTCCAGAATGTCATAAAGAGTGATCAGCTTAACAGCAATTACTTGCAAAGTCAATATTGGCTAAGAAAATGAACTTTAACCCCCAAAACACATTTCAACATCATTGCATTCCTGCCTTAAAAGGAGCAGCTAACATTGTTTTAGTGATTGTTCCATTAACACAGGTGTGGGTGTTGATGAGGACAGGGCTGGCGATCAATCAGTCATGATTAAGTAAGAATGACACCACTGGACACTTTAAAAGGAGGCTGGTGCTTGGTATCATTGTTTTTCTTCAGTTAACCATGGTTATCTCTAAAGAAACACGTGCAGCCATCATTGCTCTGCACAAAAATGGCCTAACAGGGAAGAGTATGCAGCTATAAAGATTGCACCTCAGTCAACAATCTATCGCATCATCAAGAACTTCAAGGAGAGAGCTTCCATTGTTGCCAAAAAGGCTCCTGGGCGCCCAAGAAGGACCAGCAAACGCCAGGACCGTATCTTAAAACTATTTCAGCTGCGGGATTGGACTACCAGCAGTGCCGAGCTAGCTCAGCAATAGCAGCAGGCTGGTGTGAGTGCTTCTGCACGCACTGTGAGGCAGAGACTGCTTGAGCAAGGCCTGGTTTCAAGGAGGGCAGCAAGAAGCCACTTCTCTCCAGAAAAAACATCAGGGACTGACTGATATTCTGCAAAAGGTACAGGGAGTGGACTGCTGAGGACTGAGGTAAAGTCATTTTCTCAGATGAATCCCCTTTTCGATTGTTTGGGACATCTGGAAAACAGCTTATTAGAAGAAGAGGTGAGCACTACCACCAGTCTTGTCTCATGCCAACTGTTAAGCATCCTGAAACGATTCATGTGTGGGGTTCCTTCTCAGCCAAGGGAATCGGCTCACTCACAGTCTTGCCTAAAAACACAGCCATGAATAAAGAATGGTACCAGAATGTCCTCCAAGAGCAACTTCTCCCAACTGTCCAAGAGCAGTTTGGTGCCCAACAATGCCTTTTCCAGCATGATGGAGCACCTTGCCATAAAGAAAAGGTGATCACTAAATGGCTCATGGAACAAAACATAGAGATTTTGGGTCCATGGCCTGGAAACTCCCCAGATCTTAATCCCATTGAGAACTTGTGGGCAATCATCAAGAGACGGGTGGACAAACAAAAACCAACAAATTCTGGCAAAATGCAAGCATTGCTTATGCAAGAATGGACAGCTATCAGCCAGGATTTGATCCAGAAGTTGATTGAGAGCATGCCAGGGAAAATTGCAGAGGTCCTGAAGAAGAAGGGTCAACACTGCAAATATTGACTTGCTGCATTAACTCATTCTAACTGTCAATAGAACCTTTTGATACTCATAATATGATTGCAATTATATTTCTGTATGTGATGTAAACATCAGACAAACACAATTAAAAACCAGAGGGCAACAGATCATGTGAAAATATAATTTTGGTGTAATTCTCAAAACTTTTGGCCATGACTGTAGCGTCACACAGAGTTTTGCTCAAAGAGTATCATGGCAGTATCAGACACTGTTCACACTACAGATTCTGACACTACACACTATGGGCTCTCTGGTGTTTCAGAGTTACACAAATAGGCTCAGGCATTGACCAGCTGTGTGCTCATTAACCCTAGAACGTGCAACCATAGAAATTTACCATAGAAAACAAGTAACCTAGCAGGCCTGCGAAGCCTCAGGTATGCGTTCTAGGGTTAATGGTCATGCTAGCAAGAGATAACCTCTGCTAGCATGCTGGTTACTTCTGGGATCACATGTTGTTGGAAGCCTATCACATTTACTCCCTGCCTTTTTAAGATGCCAACTATAGTTTATTGCTGTGTTGGTCTGTATGTTGTTGTCCCAGTCCTTCTGGTGATTGTATTGCTTTGTGCTTGGAGTTGTGGAGTTCTTCCATTATCTAGTAGTTTTCTCTCTGCTCTAATTTTCCACCTAAGCTCTTATTGTCTTAAATCTCTTTGTGTGTGCTGAGAGATTGAGTTTTGGTTGCCCCTGTTTGTCTGTGGGCTGTTGTGTCCCAGTCCTGCTGGTAATTGTATTGCTTTGTACTTGGAGTTGTTGTGGAGTTTTTCTGTTTTCTTGTAGTTTCCTCCCTGCTCTAAGTTTCCTCCTAAGATCTTATTGTCTTAAGGGTGCTTTACACGCTGCAACATCGCTAGCGATAGCACCCGCCCCCGTCGTTTGTGCGACATGTTGTGATCGCTGCCGTAGCGAATAATACCGCTACGGCGGCGTCACACACACATACCTGTTCAGCGACGTTGCTGTTGCCGCCGAACAATCCCTCCTTCAAGGGGGAGATGCGTTGGCGTCACAGCGACGTCACAGCAGCATCACTAAACGGCCACCCAATAGAAGAGGAGGGGAGGAGATCAGCGGCCGTAACATGCCGCCCACCTTCTTCCTTCCTCCTTTCCGGTGGACGTAGGGATGATGATGTTCGACGTTCCTGCGGTGTCACACACAGCGATGTGTGGTGCCGCAGGAACGATGAACAACCTGCGGAATGAAACACCAACGACATTATGTCAACAATCAACGATTTTTGCCGTTTTTGCGATCGTTGATCGTCGCTCCTAGCTGTCACATGCTGCGATGTCGCTAATGACGCCGGATGTGTGTCACAAACACCGTGACCCCGACGATACATCGTTAGCGATGTTGCAGTGTGTAAAGCACCCTTTATACTTCTGTGTGTGTGTGTGTTTGTGTGTGTGTGTCTGCCAGGAGATAGAGTTTTGGTTTCCCCTGTTTGTCTATTTCTGTAAGCTTTATCCCTCTTGCCCAAGCCCCCTCTATGGGTTGGCCGAGGGGGTATAAGATCAAGGCTGGTCAAGAGCAGGGCCAAGAGGGCGGCTTAGACATCCTCACCTTCAGAGATAACTTTGAGATAAGTAATAGCTAGGGTCCACTAGCCTGAGGGGCTGTCTAGGAGCCCCTGTTCCCTGCTCTCCCCAAACACTGTTACAGGTAGACCATTTTTTTAAGAAAAGAAAGAGAGAATAGATGTGTACAATAACTCATAGTCAGTTTATAATATTAGTAGTGTACCATGCCATGCACAGTGATATATGATATGTATATTTTGTGACATAGCTCTGTCTGGTAAGTCCAATTTAGTGAGTGGACAAGCCAAGTCTAAAATGTCTGAGCTTTCAGGAAAATTTTATATGTTAATTTGCTTGAATAATAGTGGTGGCCTCGTCAAGCCAGCCCGATTTTTGCCTGCTTTCTCTCCCTACTTTTTACCCCCTGTTTTTGTTTTTATGGAGGAGTTCAGAGAGTTAAGGAGGGGTGGTATCTGATACTAGAAGAAAGGAGACCTCTAAGTTCATTGAAGGGATGTGTTTTATTAAAAGTAGGCTTAAAAAATGTCTAGCTCAGCAGACCAAGGAACTGTCAACGATATCCATATGCAGGTGACAGCTTCTCTTGCTGTGAAGGCCAATAGTATGTGACAGGAATAAATACAAACTGTTTCCTGCTAACCAATCTACAGGAGCTGTCACTTAGACATTGTAGAAGGGTCACCCTGCGGAAAAATTCATCTACACGTGCGGAAAGATTAGGAAGGGTTAAGCGTCCTCGAAGTTTTGTTCATAAACTTTGGGACATATCATATGATGTGTATTTTATTGGAATTATTTTTATTATATTGATGTTTTTTAAATGTTTTTATATCATAATCCATCAGAGAACCAAAAGAATAAGGTTATCTTTATTATTTTTGTCTAGATTCGGCAAGAATTAAGCTCTAGTCTTGACTTCTTTTACCTATTGTGTGAAAGATTGAAAACAGCATGACTCTTCGAAAAGCAGTGTGACTTGACAGATGCGGTGTTTACCTAATGTGTAGCTCAACTGTTGGTTGCAGAGAAGGCATGATGGGCTAACAACTGGATACCGAGGCCTCTCGCGTATAGGAGCTTGGCTTCACAAAAATATAAATCTATTATTTGGCCAGTAGTAAAATGACACCTGACTATCACAACATGGGCAAACACACTATTGGCGTACCCTGTACCACTACCACCTTCAAAGCCGGTGGAATTGTGCATTATGATGAGCTATTGGCCCTCTGTGTCCTCTCACATATATATGAACTTGCTGAACATCGAGTTCCAAACCCACTGGGGTTACTTTGGTTTACCTTTTTGTAGTCAAAATAGCCTCCACTTTTTTAGCACATTATCAGTAAAGTATAGGGTGATGCCTAGCACATAACGTAGTGACCTTGAGCTTGCTCTGCAGCTGCTCAGCTATGAAGACCCATTTCACGACAGCTCATTTGCTGATGTAACTTCCAGAGGCTCTCAAGGACTGCATAGGGAGTTTTAAAATAAAGAACCGATGCTTTTAAGCTAACAGGGAATCTGTCATCAGGTTTTTGCCACCTAATCTGAGAGCATAATAAGGTAGAGATGTGTCGCTTTCATGGTTGCTTGCTTTTGTTTTGATAGCTGGGAATTATGACTGGACTATCTCACAGAAGACCATTTTGTCATCACGCCCTTCCACTATATATACCGACTCCTAGCTTTACTCCATTCCGGTGATTAATATTGTCTATACTAACCATGTTGAAGGACCGCATCTCTGCATAGCTGTGATGTTGTTTCAGTTGCAAGGTTTCCTGCTGAAGAAACCAAGGAGTGTTTTTCATTGTGTCTCTCACCACCCATTTGGCTTACCTTCCTTATGTTATTTTATTGTAGTAGTAAGACTAATGTTACTCTGGCTTACACCCTAGTCAGGTTAAGTTCAGTGTCAGGGAGGGTCTAGGCAATGTGATGGTGCTTGGGGGAAGGAGTCTTCTAGTCATGTTAGAGAGTAAGTAACTTGCCATCTTTAGTCTAGTGGTAGGCTACTTGCTTGGGATGCAAGAGGTTATGGGTTTGAATCCCGGTCAGAACTCATGTTAGGGAGTGCAAGGATCAGCCACAGGTGAGTGTGAGGGGTGACCCCTTTCCCTATCACAAGGGCCTTCCTTTACATCTTCCATGGTTTCCCCTCTGTGTTGTGCCGCATGCCAGACGTTCCCTCACTTCGGTGTGACAGTACCCACTTGCGGCCACTATACTTTTGATAGGCCTGTGCAGCTCTCAACTGAGTAGTGTCAGCCGGTGGTAACACTGGAAACAGCTGAAAAGCGGGGGTGCTATGTTTCGCACCCCGTTTGAAAAGACATTGAAGACCTATTCTAAGGAGTGGTTATCAATGTTTAAGTCCAGGAGACAACTCCTTTAATACTTGGGATAGTTGTATATATATTTTTATTGAGAAAGTACATTTAGAATTTACTCCTTATTGACTTTATTATAAGTTCTGATGTTTTTCTCTTGGAGATTACATGGTAATAAATTACTTTCATTATTTCACATTTAAGAAAACCTGATTAGACTGAAGCATGGCCTTTTCCAGATACGTTTTTTAAAGCATTTTTTAAATTCAATTTAGACAGAAACCTGGTTCTTTGCCAGTTGTATCGTCTCTTGATCTCACCAGTCCATCACTGCTTGCCAAGGACGGAATGAAAAATGTAATATGTATATAATGACATGAATTTAAATAACATTTCAATCAAAAGCACAATTTCAATTTTAATTTACTAACATCGTACATTGTGTAATTTCTGCTAAACTTATTGAAACAAATTAACAGAACTGGCAGATTTGTATCATGAGCGGTTATGACTTACCCTCATTTTTGACAATAAACAGGTAAACTTGTAATTTAAGATAAGAGAGTTTTAATAGAAGATTCTTCATACATATAAAAAGCCAAAGATGAGGAACACAATTCCTAATTCCTTTCTAGTTTTTCATTAATTAGTGTTTTCTTATAAAAGACCCAACAATATCTTTAACATGGAACTTTTATCAATACTGGACCATTTTCTGTGCTAAAAGGAAGAAGAAAAACTTTTGATCTTGGTGCTACAGTCACACCTTACAATATGTGTGATTATTATATTTTTGCATTAAAAATACTTTTTATCATTATCAAAGCTACCTGTTGAAATAGAGTGGTTCCTATAGAAATATTCAGTGAGATTTTCTGATTTCTTCCATTCTCTATCATTTATCCCATTTTGTTTATTTGGTGCCTGAAGTAGGAGTCTTCTAAGGGAAGTAAAGGCGGCGTTGCACGGTACGATATATCGTGCGATATGTCGGCGGAGTCACGGAATTCGTGATGCTCATCCGGCATCGTTAGAGATGTCGTACCGTGTGACACCTCCGAACGACTGTTAACGAGCAAAAATACTCACCTTATCGTTGCTCGTTGACACGTCGTTCATTTCCATAATGTCGTTCCTCCTTCTGCACACTGGTTGTTCGTCGTTCCCGTGGCAGCACACATTGCTACATGTGACACCCCGGGAACGACGAACAACAACTTACCTGCATCTCGCTGGCAATGAGGAAGGAAGGAGGTGGGCGGGATGTTACATCCCACTCATCTCCGCTCCTCCGCTTCTATTGGGCAGCCGCTGTGTGACGTCGCTGTGACGCCGAACGTCCCTCCCCCTTCAGGAAGAGGATGTTTTCCATCCACAGCGACGTCATTAGGGAGGTAAGTACGTGTGACAGGGGTTTAACGACTTTGTTCGACACGGGCAATTAATTGCCCATGACGCACAAACGATGGGGGCGGGTGCGATTGCACGGTAAATCATCTCATGTAACGCCACCCTAATTGTAAAGGGGTAGTCAGAAACACAAATTAATTTTTGTTCTAAATACTTATCTATTTAATGCCTTAGTTAGAGATGAACGAATCTGAATCCGACTTTACTAAAAAATCAGTGTTCAAGTTCGGAGTTTGGCTGCTTTACATATGCTAAACACTTAAGTGAGCATCGCTGTGCTAAGTTACTGTCATGATAAACGATGCAGAACTGGGAATGGGACTCCTAAACTGGCCCTGAGGCCAGGGTAGTCCCTACCTGATCCTTATCCCAGAGGTACACCTGATGGTGGTGAGGTCTGGACCACCAGCGTAGCTCTAACTCCTGAATAGTTCTGGTCTAATACCCCCTTACCCCCAACTGAGAGTAAAGTGGTTAATCCCACACAAAAGACAAACAGGGAGAAACCAAAACTCAAACTCACAGCAAACACTCACAGAGATATAGACAAAACGTGCTTAGGAGGAAATAAAGAAAAGGAAGGAAATAATCAAACAACAAGAGTATATCCTTAATATCAGAATAGTATACCACAGTACACCAAAAGCTGAATCCCCATGCACAATGACCGGAATCACGTAAGCTATTATCGGTGTGGAAGAGCAGGTTCCACATCTTTTAAAGGGCAGAGGCGGTCGTGATAGGTCTCCAGGAACCTGTGACACAAGCATTAATCCACAGGCCAGCAGTAACTAACTCTGTTAGACTAATCACCGGTAAACTCATAACTGGTCATAAGTGTTCTGTTTATGGCTGGCATCATATGGGCAGAGACCCGAACTGCCCAGTTAGGGACTTCCATTGGGATTTAGGTCAATTCCAGGGACTAAACCGGACTTTATCTAAAGTCCGGCTAAACCTGCTGAACTGAACTTCCAGGGGTCCGTTCATCTCTAGGCATAATCTAATCTATTTTCTAATATTCTTGATTTAAAAATTCCTTATTGTTACCTAATTACAATAACTGCTTTATTTTTATTTCTTTCTACTTCCTTTTTGATGACACTTCGTTTTACAATCCCAGTGCATGACATGGGATACACTAAGCAGATTGTTATCACTATGCAATGTGCACAATGACAGTGCACTCCCTTGTCGGTTCTGATAAGAAGTAAGGATCCTGTGTGATCCGAAACGCGTCATCTGCTCTGCTTTTCAATTTTTTTCTCTGTCCTACGGCATTGTATTCCAGATGTTAAAATAATGTGGTTTTTATCCATCTCTTCGTGTGATTGCTGGATTTTTTCCCTTTTTTTCCATGTTTACAAACCTCCCGATACAGAGAATACCTTCTACTGTACTTTAAATGTCATTTATTGTTTTATGTTTTCTCAGTCATTGCAGTCTTTGACAACCTCGGCAAATCCTACTCCTCATTTTATAAACTAACTCATTTTTAAGAAAAATGTGGAGCCTCAGACTTTTTGAACATTCTAATTGGAGCTTTGATAAGATGTAAAGTTTGAAATTTATGGTCATAAAGGAACTTTTACCACCGGTATGGTTATAATCTAAAAGGCACATGGATCATAGAAATACCAATAGTCTGTTATTCCATATTACCGCTGTGGAGGTTTTACATTAGCTTCATTCTCTCATTAAAACGGTGACATTATGCTCAGTGTGACCATCTAATTGGTTGAAATGACAGAAACATATTTCAAATTTTAGCATAAGCTTTCATAATAATGGATGGGCTTTCATCAAACGCATTTCTGTTGTGACTTTTTGTAGATTCTCTTCTCTCGGGAGGTAAGAGGAGCCACTTGGGAGAACCTTTTTCCCTACAGATCTGGATTTTTGATTGATGAGATAAAAAAGCTTATTGGAAACGGCAGTAAAAAAAAAATAGTTTTCTGTTTCTTTGCACATAATACTGTATCTTCTCCTATTGATTCTACAATGAAAATATATGCAGCTTTCTAATTAACTTTATGGCTCAATTCCTCAAAATTTTAAAATCAATATTTCCTGTTGGTATGGATTATCGAACCCTGGGTGATTTTATTCAGACATATTACTTCTCACAGCTGATATATTAATAGAATTGTATCCAGTCTTGGAGATATTATGTGAGAAAACATCGGCAGAACTAACAATCTATCTCCTGGTTAAAATGTCTTTGGGTAGGTGACATGACACGTCTTGGAGTATGTCTTAGATTATATACCATTTTATCTACCTCATCAGATTTTGGATACAAATATGGATGATGTTTTTAAAGCATATTAGAAATATACAATTATTAAATGAAATCTCCAATTTTGAAGGTTAAACTGTATGTGGAACATAACATCAGATAGCACTTGTCAATTAGCCAGATCTGCTAAAAAGCCTTGAAAATTCTAAAAAAAGAGTTCAAGGCTCTTAAACTGGCATTCAAACTAGGGGGGCCCTATCTGTCCCTGATCCCAGAGATACGTCTAGTGGTGACAATGTCTGGTCCTCCTTCCTTGCCCTCCTCCTGATCAGCCCTGATCTAATATCCCCTCTCCCTCACCCCAGAGGAAGGCCAGGACAGGAATGGTTGAACCCACCGATAAGGACAAACAGGGGAAACCAAAACTCGGTCACCCAGGACGCTCACAGAGAGGTATTGTACAAACAGTGATAAGGAGGAAAATAAGACCAACTAATGACCATGAGCAACTAACTAACTGTCATTATATGTGTTGCCATAACCATGGATACCTAAGCTTCAATGCCCTACACATGAGGTAGAACACATGGCTATGTCAGGAGAATTATACTACATGTCTAATTGCAGGTATTTGCTATTATTATTATTATGACTACTACATATTGGGATAGGATCTTGGACATGGGATTATTAAAGAGGTTATCTGGGACATTTGCAATTTTTTATGACAGGACTTAGAACTTACAGGCAGTTAGTTGCTAACTATCTATATGTTCTGTCCAGTGCTGATATCTTTCAGGACAGAATGGTCATGAGCCTCTTCTACCGGCAATTCTACTGCTTCATTTGGTGTCACATCAACAGTGTAGCTTTTCCTCTTTTGGTTTGCTCTGTCGATGAGGCTGACATCATGTTGATTGACAGATGGCTCCACGCAGTTAGGCAGTGTCAATGACATTGGCAATGAGCCCCCCAAATGATAGAGCTGAGAGGAACAGACTCCTAGCAAAAAAATGCAAATGTCCTGAATAACCTCTTTCAAGCAATGTTAAAAAGTATCCCTACACCAAATATAAAGAAATGTACAGTCCAATAGACGTAGTAGATAAAATCAGGTAGGTATAAAGAAAGATGTCCGCACATGCTTTTTGAATTACCATATTTTTCGTTTTATAAGACGCACTCCAAACTTAGAGGAGGAAATTAGGAAAAAATATTATTTAATGTTAAAATGAGAGTCTGTCTTACAATCCTATTGCACCTTAATCCTAATGCTCACCAGGGGTGAGCGGCGGTGGTGAAGCAGCTCAGGAAGGTCACAGAAGGCAGGGTCAGCGATGTGCAGGTGTGTTGCGGCTCAGGTTAGTGATATTGCGGGCTTGGGAGTGTCGCAGCGGCAATGGACGCCATTGATCTGCTGGTGGGCTGTGGGGGTGTCGCTGCGGTGGAGCAATTCAGGAGGGTCACAGGATGGAGTGTCTTGGCGACAAGTGCCATTGATCTGACTGCAGGCTCCATTGAATTGCCCGTGGTTGATGAGATGGACTTTGCAGGCACAGACAGGACTTCATGGCATTTTCTTGAAGGCCATCACGTCAATCTGCGCACGCACCACCTCCGCTGCCATTTTCTTGAAGTCTATCGCGTCAACTGTGGGCGATACAGATCAATGCACTTGCCGCCGAGACACCACATCCTTTGACCCTTCTGAGCCGCTCCATTGCTCCTCCGAGCCATCAGTATCGCTGATCCTGCCTCCTATGACCGTGCTCTACCACCACCACTTCAGTGAGCCATATCTGGATTGCAAGACGCACCCCCATTTTACCTCTTGTTTTGGGGGGAAAAAAGTGGGTCTTATAATATGGAAAATACAGTAATTAATTGCACCTTGGGATGACCAAACTGGCTTCAATTTCATCATTTTTGGAAAGATTTTGGCTTCAAATATTGTAAATTTGGTGCACAGTGTTTAGCCACAATTCCACCGACTGAGTCCTGTCTAGTTTTTCGAAATGTGCCGCAGTAAAACTGAGCTCTAACTGTTCTAAAGATATAAAAGAAATTAATCATCACAGACTTTCCGACCTGTGAATTTCAAAATTCAAAGGTAACCATGCACTTTAATGTGTGAAACAGAAATGTTATTGAATGGAATAGAATAGAAGAATAGTAATGACTTGCCATGTCAAATTCCCACCAAAAAAGTTAAGTGTTTAGCTCAACAAAATTGTTACGTATTTTCAAGTACGATTTTCAGGTCATAAAAATGAATTGCTTTGTACCAGAGAAAGGAGCAGAAAAAGAGACTCCATGGCAATTAGAAGACCGGGTCTCTTTGACCACTGGAATTTATATTTCTGGAATTTACATAGCTGGCTTTGAGCCCAGCGACACACAATACACGCCAATAGAATAACAGTTTACTATTTGTATGAAAGAGTTTAATACGTTTCAGCATTTTAAATAGAGGACGGAATACAAAAGTGTTAGAATCGTGACCAGTCTAATTGCCATTAGTGATGGTCTGAGTGTCCAATCTTGAAATTTGACCATTTGACAGGAACTCAAGGAAAACACTCTGGACATTCATACTGTCAAGAATGGCTTGAGTTGTCAAAAAATGTTGACGCTTTGGGTGTTTTCATATCAGTCCCAGACAGCTCCACCAAATGGAGTGTGAAGCCCCGAGAACGCTGTGTCGGTGCATTACCTTCAGGGACTCCACTCTGCTGGATCCTGTCACAGGTAGGAAATCTTCTATTTGTCGTGACGCCACTCTCAGAATTGCGGTCAGTGGTGACCGCCACTGCAGGTTGAGGGTCGCCTGGGGCTGATGGTGTGTGCAGTCAGTTGGGATAGCCTCCTGAGAGTGAGGCAAGTCCCAGGGCCCTGTGTAGGTGTGTAGAACCACAAGGCGCAGAATAACTCCACACAAGCAGGATGTCTTTCAGGGGTTTTACTCACAGTTGATGGCAGGGTGAGTAACCCGGGCGTAGCTGGGATGAACCAGGCTGGAACCAGGTATCCTTCAGGCTGACTTCTGATGGTGACTACCAACTCGCCTTCCTTAGCCCTTGGTGGTTTGGGGTAACCCCGACTTTTAGTCCCTATGGGGGTCACCCAGGGAAGTTGCTGAAGCCTCTCTCCCCTTCGTTTGCCGTTTGCTTGTTGCCTGGGCCAGATCACTCCAGCTGCTTGCCTCCTGTGAACTATGGGCCCTAACTGTGGCTACGTGGCTGCGGCTTTTAGGTGTTGTGGTGTGGGCTTTGAGGGCCCCACACCGGCAGGTTTAGCAAGGAAAGGTGGATCTATCCCCGCTCCGGGATCTGCCGCCCGTTTGGGCCTGGTACTCCCTAGCAGTCTCCTTACTTCCCACTCTGTGCTCTCTCTTTAGCTGGAGACGGGTTTCGGGTAGCACTCCTAGGTGACCGTTCTCCCCCGTCGGTAGCCACTGCGCGGGCGCTGTCAGACTGCAACAGCCCCAGGGGTAGGGGTCAGCTCCTCTCGGAGCTCCCTGGACTCTGCACTGAGCCGGCTCACTGCTCCTCCTCTCCTGTTCTTGCCTACGCCACCTAGCAACCAGGCTCTCTTACCACACCCCTTGAGAGGAGATGGAGGCTTTTGGCCCCCTCCACTATTCCAGTGAAGGTGAAGGCTTTTCCCCCTCCTGGGATCCCCAGGGGTCCTCTCATAGGTACATGTGTGAGACCTGATCACTATGCGCCTGTGTAGTCACACCTCGGTCAGCCTTCTGGATTACCTGTATTGTACTGTCCCCAGCATGGGTGCAGTACTCAGTGGTGCCTGACCAGGTCAGGGGCGCCACATTCCCCCTTAGTTATCACCAGCACGTCCTCGGGCTGCAAGACAACATTTTAAAATGCATAAAACATTAAAACATGGTAAAACATTTTTAAAACCACCAGGTACCATACATCACCACCCTCCACCCACAAGTCCGTTAACCCACCCAAAACCCTCTCACGTTGGCCGCGCCTTCAGCCACTTCTGGCAGGATGTAGAGGCGGCTTTCATGGTCTGGTGGTCTTCAGGGTATACCTGGCCTGGTGGAGCCGCGCCTTCAGCCTCTTCTGGCAGGATGTAGAGGCGGCCTTCACAGTTGGTGCTGACCAGGTACCCTCTTTGTGGTGGAGAGCCAGGCCCCATAAACAGGCATGCTCTCTGGTTGCAGGTAAGCCAAGGCCCTATATACGGACGTGCTCCCTGGTTGCAGACGAGCCAAGCCCCTAAACAGGCTGACTCTGGTGGTGGTGGTGCCCTCTGGTGTAACTATTTACACTGCGAGAGTTTGTGGCTATAGCCAGTTCATAGCCTTAAGGTTCATTTCTCACATTAGTTTATGTGGGCACATTGCTTAAACTTGAAAACGTTGCAACAACTTCAAAACTGGTAACTTGCTGTATTTCTTATGTTATTTACATGGATTCCTCCTCACCAGGGCTTGGGCCTGTAGGGCTGCGGCACCTGCTGCTTTCTCGCTTTCTTTCGTCATCAGTGGTAGTCTCATCAGTAGGTTCCTTGTCTTTTCTTTCTCTGTCTTCATCTGTTTCTTTATCTTGTAGCATGGGATGGCTGTGGGGTTTGCTGGTACATGGTGCCACATCTAGCGCATACCAGCCTCTTTCGCCTTGATGCATGGTAAACTGCACTGTGTCTCCCATCTTTAAGTTTCTTCCAGGATGTCCTCTGGGCAAATGAGCTCTCACGTCTCTTCTGTTGACAAAAATGCCTTCTTTCATACCAGGTGCTACGATGAAGCCGTATCCTGATTTTAGGCTGAAATCTTCCACTACTCCTCGACATAGGGGTCCTCTGACCTGGGCTTTGGCTCTTCTCAGGAACCGTTTCTCCTGTAGGTCTCTGGCCGTTATTTCATCTCTCTGCTCTGGAGATTGCGGTGCCGGGAAAGACTGGGTTCTACTGCGGCGCCGTGTCCTACGGGCCGGGTTCTGCTGGGTGGCTGCTTCACTGCTGGCAGGCTCCCAGGTGAGGTTGCTGGACAAGTCTTCCTCTTCATCCCAGCGAGAATATGGCAACATCTCTGGCTCTGGGTATGGATCCACTGCTGGTGGCTCCTGAGTCAGCTCCTCAGCTTCCTGGCCTCCCCTCCCCCTTAGTTCTTCTGAACACTCCTGTTGTGGCAGCGCCGGGGATGGGTGGTCATCAGCAGGCCCGGGCGGAGGACTCTTTGGCGTGGTTGCTGCAGGGGTTGCCGGAATCCTCTTGGGGGTAGGCGGAGGGAGCATGTACCGGTCCACCATCTCCTGTGGGAACTTGGCCTCCAGGTCAGCCTTCAGCTGCCAGTATGCGGGGTCCTCACCTACCAGGGACTTCCTAGCAGGGACTTCCTTAGACTGGGGAGCGGTGTCTGCTCTGGCCTTGCAGGCCGGGGTAAACAATGGTACGTCTGTCTTTTCTTGGCGGGCCGCGCCTGGTATGGCGGCGGCCTGGATGGGCGTTTCTGGCGCAGCTTGGATCGGCGTCGCAGCTGCGATGGGGTCTTTGCAGGCTGGGCTGGGCGTCGCTGCAGCGATCTGGGCTTGGCGGGCCGCACCTGACGGGGCTGCGGCCTGGTTCAGCACCTCACTTGCGGCGCGGACGAGCGTTGCGGCTGCGGTAGGGTCTCGGCGGGCCGGGCCTAGCATGGCGGCGGCCTGGGTCAGCGTCACACCTGCGGCGCGGATGAGGGTCGCGGTGGCAGCCGGTTCTCTGCGGGCCGGACTGGGCGTCGCTGCAGGGACCGGGTCTTGGTGGGCCGAGCAGGGCATCGCTGCGGCGGCCTGAGCTTGGCGAGCTGCACCTGGCGTGGCTGCGGCCTGCTTCAGCGTCGCCGCGCCGGACGCCTCTTCAGGGACCGCGGACGTGGCAGCAGGGGTCGGGGCACTCGCGCTGGCAGGGGCATCACTGGACTCACCCATCGGTGGCAGCATCGGGGTCTGAGTCGTCACCGCCCGATCTGGCACTCGGCGCGCGGCTCTCTCTTCATAGGCCTGAACCGCCGCGGTCATTCCCAGGAACTCTGCACGTCCCTCTCTGATCAGCCTTCCGACCCTGGCCTCCAGTTGATCGCAGAACTCGGCGAGCTCCCGACACCACCAGGCAGCGGAGCCTGGCTCTGGGTCTCTGCATTCAGACGCCATTTTCTCTAACAACAAGCTGCTGGCTTCTTTTCCGTTCCGCCGTCTCTGGACGCTTCCGCTCTCTTCACAAGCGAGGTCAGAACTCTGCAGGGGATCTCTGGGTAGCCACACCTCTTCGTGGGCGGTAACTTCTCCCAGCGCGGGCTGCTGTTGTTTTTCAGCGCGCTTTTCATGGTGGCAATATGGCGGCGCTTCCAATTTTCCAAGCGGACCGCCCAGGCACATGGTCACCTGTCTGAACAGGTCTAGTCCTTATCCTGTTCGTGACGCCAGATGTGAAGCCCCGAGAACGCTGTGTCGGTGCATTACCTTCAGGGACTCCACTCTGCTGGATCCTGTCACAGGTAGGAAATCTTCTATTTGTCGTGACGCCACTCTCAGAATTGCGGTCAGTGGTGACCGCCACTGCAGGTTGAGGGTCGCCTGGGGCTGATGGTGTGTGCAGTCAGTTGGGATAGCCTCCTGAGAGTGAGGCAAGCCCCAGGGCCCTGTGTAGGTGTGTAGAACCACAAGGCGCAGAATAACTCCACACAAGCAGGATGTCTTTCAGGGGTTTTACTCACAGTTGATGGCAGGGTGAGTAACCCGGGCGTAGCTGGGATGAACCAGGCTGGAACCAGGTATCCTTCAGGCTGACTTCTGATGGTGACTACCAACTCGCCTTCCTTAGCCCTTGGTGGTTTGGGGTAACCCCGACTTTTAGTCCCTATGGGGGTCACCCAGGGAAGTTGCTGAAGCCTCTCTCCCCTTCGTTTGCCGTTTGCTTGTTGCCTGGGCCAGATCACTCCAGCTGCTTGCCTCCTGTGAACTATGGGCCCTAACTGTGGCTACGTGGCTGCGGCTTTTAGGTGTTGTGGTGTGGGCTTTGAGGGCCCCACACCGGCAGGTTTAGCAAGGAAAGGTGGATCTATCCCCGCTCCGGGATCTGCCGCCCGTTTGGGCCTGGTACTCCCTAGCAGTCTCCTTACTTCCCACTCTGTGCTCTCTCTTTAGCTGGAGACGGGTTTCGGGTAGCACTCCTAGGTGACCGTTCTCCCCCGTCGGTAGCCACTGCGCGGGCGCTGTCAGACTGCAACAGCCCCAGGGGTAGGGGTCAGCTCCTCTCGGAGCTCCCTGGACTCTGCACTGAGCCGGCTCACTGCTCCTCCTCTCCTGTTCTTGCCTACGCCACCTAGCAACCAGGCTCTCTTACCACACCCCTTGAGAGGAGATGGAGGCTTTTGGCCCCCTCCACTATTCCAGTGAAGGTGAAGGCTTTTCCCCCTCCTGGGATCCCCAGGGGTCCTCTCATAGGTACATGTGTGAGACCTGATCACTATGCGCCTGTGTAGTCACACCTCGGTCAGCCTTCTGGATTACCTGTATTGTACTGTCCCCAGCATGGGTGCAGTACTCAGTGGTGCCTGACCAGGTCAGGGGCGCCACATTCCCCCTTAGTTATCACCAGCACGTCCTCGGGCTGCAAGACAACATTTTAAAATGCATAAAACATTAAAACATGGTAAAACATTTTTAAAACCACCAGGTACCATACATCACCACCCTCCACCCACAAGTCCGTTAACCCACCCAAAACCCTCTCACGTTGGCCGCGCCTTCAGCCACTTCTGGCAGGATGTAGAGGCGGCTTTCATGGTCTGGTGGTCTTCAGGGTATACCTGGCCTGGTGGAGCCGCGCCTTCAGCCTCTTCTGGCAGGATGTAGAGGCGGCCTTCACAGTTGGTGCTGACCAGGTACCCTCTTTGTGGTGGAGAGCCAGGCCCCATAAACAGGCATGCTCTCTGGTTGCAGGTAAGCCAAGGCCCTATATACGGACGTGCTCCCTGGTTGCAGACGAGCCAAGCCCCTAAACAGGCTGACTCTGGTGGTGGTGGTGCCCTCTGGTGTAACTATTTACACTGCGAGAGTTTGTGGCTATAGCCAGTTCATAGCCTTAAGGTTCATTTCTCACATTAGTTTATGTGGGCACATTGCTTAAACTTGAAAACGTTGCAACAACTTCAAAACTGGTAACTTGCTGTATTTCTTATGTTATTTACATGGATTCCTCCTCACCAGGGCTTGGGCCTGTAGGGCTGCGGCACCTGCTGCTTTCTCGCTCTCTTTCGTCATCAGTGGTAGTCTCATCAGTAGGTTCCTTGTCTTTTCTTTCTCTGTCTTCATCTGTTTCTTTATCTTGTAGCATGGGATGGCTGTGGGGTTTGCTGGTACATGGTGCCACATCTAGCGCATACCAGCCTCTTTCGCCTTGATGCATGGTAAACTGCACTGTGTCTCCCATCTTTAAGTTTCTTCCAGGATGTCCTCTGGGCAAATGAGCTCTCACGTCTCTTCTGTTGACAAAAATGCCTTCTTTCATACCAGGTGCTACGATGAAGCCGTATCCTGATTTTAGGCTGAAATCTTCCACTACTCCTCGACATAGGGGTCCTCTGACCTGGGCTTTGGCTCTTCTCAGGAACCGTTTCTCCTGTAGGTCTCTGGCCGTTATTTCATCTCTCTGCTCTGGAGATTGCGGTGCCGGGAAAGACTGGGTTCTACTGCGGCGCCGTGTCCTACGGGCCGGGTTCTGCTGGGTGGCTGCTTCACTGCTGGCAGGCTCCCAGGTGAGGTTGCTGGACAAGTCTTCCTCTTCATCCCAGCGAGAATATGGCAACATCTCTGGCTCTGGGTATGGATCCACTGCTGGTGGCTCCTGAGTCAGCTCCTCAGCTTCCTGGCCTCCCCTCCCCCTTAGTTCTTCTGAACACTCCTGTTGTGGCAGCGCCGGGGATGGGTGGTCATCAGCAGGCCCGGGCGGAGGACTCTTTGGCGTGGTTGCTGCAGGGGTTGCCGGAATCCTCTTGGGGGTATGCGGAGGGAGCATGTACCGGTCCACCATCTCCTGTGGGAACTTGGCCTCCAGGTCAGCCTTCAGCTGCCAGTATGCGGGGTCCTCACCTACCAGGGACTTCCTAGCAGGGACTTCCTTAGACTGGGGAGCGGTGTCTGCTCTGGCCTTGCAGGCCGGGGTAAACAATGGTACGTCTGTCTTTTCTTGGCGGGCCGCGCCTGGCATGGCGGCGGCCTGGATGGGCGTTTCTGGCGCAGCTTGGATCGGCGTCGCAGCTGCGATGGGGTCTTTGCAGGCTGGGCTGGGCGTCGCTGCAGCGATCTGGGCTTGGCGGGCCGCACCTGACGGGGCTGCGGCCTGGTTCAGCACCTCACTTGCGGCGCGGACGAGCGTTGCGGCTGCGGTAGGGTCTCGGCGGGCCGGGCCTAGCATGGCGGCGGCCTGGGTCAGCGTCACACCTGCGGCGCGGATGAGGGTCGCGGTGGCAGCCGGTTCTCTGCGGGCCGGACTGGGCGTCGCTGCAGGGACCGGGTCTTGGTGGGCCGAGCAGGGCATCGCTGCGGCGGCCTGAGCTTGGCGAGCTGCACCTGGCGTGGCTGCGGCCTGCTTCAGCGTCGCCGCGCCGGACGCCTCTTCAGGGACCGCGGACGTGGCAGCAGGGGTCGGGGCACTCGCGCTGGCAGGGGCATCACTGGACTCACCCATCGGTGGCAGCATCGGGGTCTGAGTCGTCACCGCCCGATCTGGCACTCGGCGCGCGGCTCTCTCTTCATAGGCCTGAACCGCCGCGGTCATTCCCAGGAACTCCGCACGTCCCTCTCTGATCAGCCTTCCGACCCTGGCCTCCAGTTGATCGCAGAACTCGGCGAGCTCCCGACACCACCAGGCAGCGGAGCCTGGCTCTGGGTCTCTGCATTCAGACGCCATTTTCTCTAACAACAAGCTGCTGGCTTCTTTTCCGTTCCGCCGTCTCTGGACGCTTCCGCTCTCTTCACAAGCGAGGTCAGAACTCTGCAGGGGATCTCTGGGTAGCCACACCTCTTCGTGGGCGGTAACTTCTCCCAGCGCGGGCTGCTGTTGTTTTTCAGCGCGCTTTTCATGGTGGCAATATGGCGGCGCTTCCAATTTTCCAAGCGGACCGCCCAGGCACATGGTCACCTGTCTGAACAGGTCTAGTCCTTATCCTGTTCGTGACGCCAGATGTGAAGCCCCGAGAACGCTGTGTCGGTGCATTACCTTCAGGGACTCCACTCTGCTGGATCCTGTCACAGGTAGGAAATCTTCTATTTGTCGTGACGCCACTCTCAGAATTGCGGTCAGTGGTGACCGCCACTGCAGGTTGAGGGTCGCCTGGGGCTGATGGTGTGTGCAGTCAGTTGGGATAGCCTCCTGAGAGTGAGGCAAGCCCCAGGGCCCTGTGTAGGTGTGTAGAACCACAAGGCGCAGAATAACTCCACACAAGCAGGATGTCTTTCAGGGGTTTTACTCACAGTTGATGGCAGGGTGAGTAACCCGGGCGTAGCTGGGATGAACCAGGCTGGAACCAGGTATCCTTCAGGCTGACTTCTGATGGTGACTACCAACTCGCCTTCCTTAGCCCTTGGTGGTTTGGGGTAACCCCGACTTTTAGTCCCTATGGGGGTCACCCAGGGAAGTTGCTGAAGCCTCTCTCCCCTTCGTTTGCCGTTTGCTTGTTGCCTGGGCCAGATCACTCCAGCTGCTTGCCTCCTGTGAACTATGGGCCCTAACTGTGGCTACGTGGCTGCGGCTTTTAGGTGTTGTGGTGTGGGCTTTGAGGGCCCCACACCGGCAGGTTTAGCAAGGAAAGGTGGATCTATCCCCGCTCCGGGATCTGCCGCCCGTTTGGGCCTGGTACTCCCTAGCAGTCTCCTTACTTCCCACTCTGTGCTCTCTCTTTAGCTGGAGACGGGTTTCGGGTAGCACTCCTAGGTGACCGTTCTCCCCCGTCGGTAGCCACTGCGCGGGCGCTGTCAGACTGCAACAGCCCCAGGGGTAGGGGTCAGCTCCTCTCGGAGCTCCCTGGACTCTGCACTGAGCCGGCTCACTGCTCCTCCTCTCCTGTTCTTGCCTACGCCACCTAGCAACCAGGCTCTCTTACCACACCCCTTGAGAGGAGATGGAGGCTTTTGGCCCCCTCCACTATTCCAGTGAAGGTGAAGGCTTTTCCCCCTCCTGGGATCCCCAGGGGTCCTCTCATAGGTACATGTGTGAGACCTGATCACTATGCGCCTGTGTAGTCACACCTCGGTCAGCCTTCTGGATTACCTGTATTGTACTGTCCCCAGCATGGGTGCAGTACTCAGTGGTGCCTGACCAGGTCAGGGGCGCCACAGGAGCAATGGCTGAACGGAGCATGAAATTTGTCATCAGTTATGCCATTTTAGAGGCGTAATGTATGCCAAAAATATTACTCCAGTTCTTGACTGGAGTATCATTTCTGTGGAGGGGCATAACGTGGAATGCAACTGAGAAGATGCGCCAAATTTGTTAGGTGGTGTGCGCCTATTTATAAATTTGGCCCGTCTTACTCCATAATGCCCTTTAATGCCAGTTTTAATGAACCATCCCCATTATACTGTATGTTTTCATTGTGTGCCTTACTAAGGCTTCCTCCAGAATAGCAGAACTACTGTTAGCTAATTGACAAAAAGCAAGAGCAGGCAGTCAGCAGTAACACTACTAGAAATTTTTCATTCATTCCATTAATTTGAACCTAATGTATTGCTTTAGTAATCTGGGATTTGATGTTGGCTCATGAGGTCACTGAAGCATTCATGATTAACCAATAACCCTAAAAATGTATATAAAATAATGTAATTTTTTCACAATATTATGAAATAAAAAAAATCTTAAAAGTGAAATAAAAGTGGTATTTAACTAAATTGGTTAATTATTTAGCCCCTTTTTCTCTAGTTTGGGGACTTTTCTTCCAATGTATAAGGCAGGGGAAAAGAAGAACATATTAGTGTCAGATACAGTGCTCTCGGTGTCATCATTGTGCCCCTTGTCCTGATCTTGGTATTATCATTGTGCTTCTTGTTATGCTCTCAGTATAATCACTATGCCCCTTGTCCTGCTCTCAGTATCATCACTGTGCCCCATGTCCTGCTCTTGGTATCATCACTGTTCCCCTTGTCCTGCTCTCAGTATAATCACTGTGTCCCATGTCCTGGTCTCAGTATTATCACTGTGCTCCTTGTCCCGCTCTCAATATAATATCATCACTGTGCCCCATGTCCGGCTCTCAGTATAATCACTGTGCCCCTTGTCCTGCTCTCAGTATAATCACTGTGCCCCTTGTCCTGTTCTCAGTATAATCACTGTACCCCTTGTCCTGCTCTCAGTATAATCACTGTGCTCCTTTCCTGCTCTCAGCATCATCACTGTGCCCCTTGTCCTGCTCTCAGTATCATCACTGTGCCCCTTGTTCTGCTCTTGGTATTATCACTGTGCCCCTTTTCCTGCTCCCAGTATCATCACTGTGCCCCTTGTCCTGCTCCTGGTATCATTACTGTACCCCTTGTTCTGCTCTTGGTATCATCACTGTGCCCCTTGTCTTACTCTTGGTATAATCTTTGTGCCCCTTGTGCTGCTCTCAGTATCATTACTGTTCTCCTTGTCCTGCTCTTGGTATTATCATTGTGCCCCTTGTCCTTCTGTATCATCACTGTGCCCCTTGTCCTGATCTCGGTATCATCACTGTGCCCCTTGTCCTGCTCTCATTCATCACTGTGCCCCTTGTCCTGCTCTCGGTATCATCACTGTGCCCCTTGTCCTGCTCTCATTATCATCACTGTGCCCCTTGTCCTGCTCTCAGTATTATCACTGTACCTCTTGTCCTGCTCTCGGTATAATCACTGTGCCCCTTATCCTGCTCTCGGTATTATCACTGTGCCTCTTGTCCTGCTCTCGGTATCATCACTGTGCCCCTTGTCCTGCTCTTGGTATCATCACTGTGCCCCTTGTCCTACTCTCGGTATAATCACTGTGCCCCTTGTCCTGCTCTCAGTATCATTACTGTTCTCCTTGTCCTGCTCTCAGTATCATCACTGTGTTCCTTGTGCTGCTTTTGGTATTATCATTGTGCCCCTTGTCCTTCTGTATCATCACTGTGCTCCTTGTCCTGCTCTCAGTATCATCACTGTACCCCTCGACCTGCTCTCGGTATGATCACTGTGCCCCTCGTACTGCTCTCGGTATCCTCACTGTGCCCCTTGTACTGCTCTCGGTATCCTCACTGTGCCCCTTGTCCTGCTCTCGGTATCCTCACTGTGCCCCTTGTCCTGCTCTCTGTATCCTCACTGTGCCCCTTGTACTGCTCTCGGTATCCTCACTGTGCCCCTTGTCCTGCTCTCAGTATCCTCACTGTGCCCCTTGTCCTGCTCTCAGTATCCTCACTGTGCCCCTTGTCCTGCTTTTGGTATCATCACTATGCACCTTGTACTGCTCTCGGTATCCTCACTGTGCTCCTTGTTCTGATCTTAGTATCATCACTGTGCCCCTTGTCCTGCTCTCAGTATCATCACTGTGCCCCTTGTCTTGCTCTCAGTATCATCATTGTGACCCTTGTCCTGCTCTCATATCATTACTGTGTCCCTTGTTCTGCTCTTGGTATCATCACTGTGCCCCTTGTCCTGCTCTCATTATCATCACTGTGCCCCTTGTCCTGCCTTCGGTATCATCACTGTGCCCCTTGTCCTGCTCTTGGTATCATCACTGTGCCCATTGTTCTGCTCTTGGTATCATCACTGTGCCCATTGTTCTACTCTTGGTATCGTCACTGTGCCCCTTGTCCTGCTCTCGGTATCATCCCTGTGCCCATTGTCCTGCTCTTGGTATCATCACTGTGCCCCTTGTCCTGCTCTCATTATCATCACTGTGCCCCTTGTCCTGCCTTCGGTATCATCACTGTGCCCCTTGTCCTGCCTTCGGTATCATCACTGTGCCCCTTGTCCTGCTCTTGGTATCATCACTGTGCCCCTTGTCCTGCTCTCGGTATCATCCCTGTGCCCCTTGTCCTGCTCTTGGTATCATCACTGTGCCCCTTGTCCTGTATACTGTATGTTGGTTTCCTGCACCGCCCCTAATCTGTGCCTATTTGTAAGCAGATTTCCACCTAGCCACGCAATCCAGTAGAAAAAGGTCGATTTCCAAGGAACGGAATAATCTTCAAAGGTTTTCTTTAATGAATCATTAAAGTCCACAAAAATGCTAAATATGGTGATGGTGACGTTATGGGCTGCAAAATGACCTTTTTCCAAGCCAAATCCTATAAGAAAAAAGGACTCCATGCCTTACTCGTGTTTGTGGATTTTAAGAAGATGCAATAAAAAGAATGTTTGAAGATTATCTGGCGCCTTGGAAGAAAGCCTTTTTCTACTAGCATGAAATATACGCCACTGCTGATATTGTAACACTCCCGGGAACTGATGATTAATTTTACATCAATTTATATACAAGTTGAATATTATTAATTTATACTTTCTCATTTGTTTATTTTTTCCATAATTATGAAAGCATTAGTACTAGTATTGTCATGTGCAAAAAATGGGTTAAACAGCCCCCAAAAATACCTGAGCTCATCTGATTCTGACATTATTTTCCGTTTTGCGCTGCGTCATTCCATTGCAGAGATATTGACATTTGTGTTTTTTTTAGTGGAGAGCACTATGTGAAATCTCTGCTCGTAGCACAACTGGGTGTTTATTCAGACTCTTCTAGAGGGACATGGGCTTTACTCTCTTCCTCTGAGATGCACCTCTTCTAGGAGTCTAGTAGTCGGAGATGCTGCCATACCCTAGAAAAACCTAGGAAGAAACGCCCAGTTGCACTACAAGTAGAGATTTCACATATTGCGCTCTAAAAGCAACACGTGAATATCTTTGTAATGAAATGATGTAGCACAAAATGAAAACGAGCAGCAGACTCGGAGCTATGGGATTTTTACAAAGTATTTATATAATTTTTTTTTTTTATCAAGTGACAAGTCCTCCTTATTTACACATACTCTAAATTTTGTTTTTTTTTAATATCTCTTCAGGAAATCCTTAAATGGAACTTGTCACCAGATTTGGCAACTATAACTGCGGCCACCACCAGTGAGCTCTTATATAAAGCATTCCAGAATACTGTATATAAGAACCCAGGCCGCCCTGTAGAACATAAAAAAGACATTTATGATACTCACCTATGGGGCGGTCCGGTCCGATGGGTGTCGCTGATCTCTGGTCCGATGCCTCCTCTCTGCTGCAATAAACATCCTCCTTCTTTCAGGCTCGTGTGGATCACGCGTCCTATCATGTCATACTCCCAGGTCGGCATAGCGGTCCTGCACAGGTGCACTTCGATCTGCCCTGCTTAGGGCAGATGAAAGTATTGTAGTGCGCATGCGCAGGCGGTCTTTGACCTTTCCTTGCGCCTGTGCATTACAGTACTTTGATCTGCCCTCACCAGGACAGATCAAAGTGCGCCTGCTCAGGACCGCAATGCCGACCTGGGTGTATGACGTAGGACGTGTCATGCACATAGGCCTGCAAAGAAGGAGAACGGCCATGGCAGCAGAGAGGAGGCACCGGACCAGAGAGCAGCGACACCCATCGCACCGGACTGCCCCCTTGGTGAGTATTATAAAAATGATTTTTACATTATACAGGAGTTTGAGAAACAATACTCTAGACAATCCATTATTAAGGGAACAATTCTATATCAGCGTCATGGATATAGGATCTAATTAAAGAATGGTGACCCAATAATATTGAATAGCAACAAACAATTCTAAAAGTGTGCAGAGTTTGGTATTAATAAAGATCATTTTTGTTTCTACTCTTAGAAAAGTGATATAAAGAATACCAATGAACACAACCTTCACTTTCGCTTACGTATACAGGCAGGGCAAGGGTATGTGAAGACTGTTAGACAAAAGATGGAAGCAACTCAAAAGTTCATGGATAAAGTACATAAGGCGGTTGGTATTGGAGTAAAACATCAAACAAATATAGAACTTGTTCGCTTGCCAAGAAATATCTCTTTATGGTAACAAAAAGTATCATGGACCAAAAAAAATAAAAAATAGTATTATAGACCATGATAAGAATACAAATTGCGACAACCAGTATAGTGATATATTAGTGATGGGCGAATACTAACTATTTGTGTTCGGATTATTTGTAACAAATTCCACAGTACTTGTCATGCTCGGAGTGGGAATAGTCCGATTACATGGCGTGTCAGTTGCAATTAGACCTATGCATGTCTGACGCACTACAAAAGCACCACGTACAAAGGTGGGCCCTGGCGCTAAGGAGAGAGAAGATATCACACCTCATGCGCTCACCTGCACCTTTACCTTGCACTCCCTAGCCAGCCCTATATGAGTTCTTTCACCCCATTGCCGAGTAGGATAGCTAGTGCCCTGGCAAAGCCCTGTACTCACCCTCACTAATGAGATGGTTGGCGAGGAACACTAGTCCCACCGCTGCACTAATACAGCATGAAGGGAAGGAAGAAAAACAAGAGGAAAAAGGATAAAAACACCAACTCCACAGCTGCATGCAGACACCAAGGCAGCAGACGAATGGGCTCAGGTCAGAACCCCAGCAGCTCCTATCACCCAGGCGGTTAGGGCAAAATGGATTCTATCAACAGCAAAGGTTGATGGGTATTGCCACTTTTTGAAGATGATGGGCGTGGTAACAGAGCGGCTACACCTGACATAGACTGCTAGAAAGCTGCTCGCAATAAAACTGACATTAACCCTTATTACACCAAAGGACAGGAAAACAAGTTTACTCAGAAGAGTTTCAGAGCACAATGAGACTCTGGACCTGAATCTGTCACAAGTCTCTAAATGCAGAGAGACGGCTGTGACACAACTATTCTGGTGATTGTCATGAATAATGACCCTAATGCAAGTCAATGGGGAACCTGAGCATTTTTCTTCCTGTGACGAATCATATATTATTCGTTAAGCGTTATCTGAACACAAATAGTAACTATTCGCCCATCTCTAAATAATATGTAAAAACTGACCACTTTGCCAATTTAATTCCACAGGTTGATTAACAGAAAAAACATAAACGCAAAATTCCTTAACCTTGTCTACGCGCTAGCTAAAGAAAATTAGTTCCTGATTATTTGGACACTGCTATGTTAGGCCTGTGCCACACATCCGTGCCTCCGGCACGTGTTTGTCATTTTTTACACGTACCGGCGGCACGGAGACACTTTAACCAATGCTACCCTATTGTAGCAGGCACACACACGTAAAACCACACGGAACGTGTGTCCGTGTGCGTTTGTACGTGTGTGCGATTTTCAAAGCGCTGACATGTCAGTGTTTTCTCCGGCAGCACGGGTGTTACACGGCCCGCACCCGTACCACACGGGTGTAGTGTGGATGCGGTCCCGTGTGACACGCGCCGGAGTAAACACACATGTCAGGGAAAAAAATAAAAAACATTAACTCACCTTCTCCAGCCCTCCTGTCTCTGCCGCTGCTGCCTCTTGCTGCCGACCGCCGCTCATTATTCTCATTGAATATTCACTTCACAGCCTGGCAGCAGAAGCAGCGGGGAGACGGGAGGGCTGGAGCCGAAGATCAGCACCACGGACAGCAGCGCGGACAGCAGGAAGGACCAGGTGAGTATAATAATTACTGATTCTACGTGTGCTATCGCGGATAGCACACGTAGAACACACGTGTCACGCACGTACCAGAGACACGTACTTACCTGCACACAACACGCAGGGAAAATACGTGTCTCTCGGCACGTGCGTGAAATTCACGTGAGTGTGGCAGAAGCCTTAATCTCAGTCTAGTCGAACAACGCAACAGTTTTACAGATCATCTTGTTATACAGTTGCAACAAAATTATTCTACCACGATTACAAAATTTTACCAAAATTTTGTGCACTTTCTTCTCTTTGTAATAAAGCAATGAAACAAGACAAATTAAAATAGCTAAACACAAGTAATATAACAAGTGATTTCTCCAAAACCAACACAAATTCAACTTTTACTGACTACTACAGTCTCAGAATTATTCATCCCCTTCATGACAAGGGTCTTTAGTTCTTAGTACAGTACGCTTTGGCTGTGGGACCTGCTACCAAACTGATGTGTAGCCAAACACAAGCTTTTGGCAGCATACTTCAAATCTTATTCCAGTTCTCATGTGCAATAATCTCCAGTTTACCAATATTTTTGGTTTGTCATGAGTGGTTTTTAAGTCCTCTAAATTGAAAGTGGTGACTCCATGAATTAACCCTATTTTTCTTCCATGTCCCATGGATGTTTGATTGGTTGATAAACCTGAGAACTTGGGAATTCGGAGGCTATGTGAAGTCTTTGACGTCTTTTAAGTCTTTGTCATGTTCTTCAAACCATTCCTGAACACTGCTGAGGGCAGATCAAATTATTGTAGTGCGCATACATGGGTGGTCTTTATCCTTTCCTCGTGCCCGCGCATTACAGTTCTGTGATCTGCCTTCAGCAGGAGAGATCAAAGTGCATCTGGCAGCGTACTTTACTTCGAAATCTGATTCCATTCCTCATGTGCAATAATCTCCAGTTTACCAATATTCTTGGTTTGTCATGAGAGTGGTTTTTAAGTCCTCTAAATTGAAAAGTGGTGGCTCCATGGATTAACCCTATTTTTCCTCCATGTCCCATGGATGTTTGATTTGTTGATAAAACTGAGAACTTGGGAATTCGGAGGCTATGCGAAGTCCTTGACGACTTTTAAGTCTTTGTCATTTCAGATCAACTTATTGTAGTGCACATGCACGGGTGGTCTTTAAGCTTTCCTCGCGCCTGCGCATTACAGTAATTTAATCTGCTCTCAGCAGGGCAGATCAAAGTGCGCCTGCACAGGATCGCAATGCCGGCCTCGGTGGATGACGTAGGACGCATCCACACACTGGGCTGAGTAGAAGGAGGACGGTGATCGCTGCAGACTGAAGGCGCTGGATCAGAGAGCAGTAACACTCATCGGACTGGACTACCCCTTAGGTGAGTATTATAAAAGTGTTTTTAACGTTATACAGCACGGCCTGGGCTCTTATATAAAGTATTCTAGAATGCTGTATATAAGAGCTCACTGGTGGTGGCCACAGCTTATAGTCGCCAAATCTGGGGATAGGTTCTTTTTAATCCAGACCTGGACCTTTAGCGGCTGACAACATGGCCATATATCCTTTTTTTACTAAGTGAATACTCAAGACTCAGCATTGATTGCTCTAGTCAAGTAATTGCAAATCATTGAGTTGCCTTTCCTGACCTCGTTGCATTTGGACAAGTTTTCTCTTAAGACCTTGCACCTGTTACGCCATAAAATAATGTGTACAATATGCAGGAACACGTGGAGTTCTACTAAGTATAAGGAAAGAAAATAAAGAAGAACATAAATTTGCTTAAACAAAACTATATAAATTGTTCTGGAAAAAAAATTACAAAAAGTGAAAGTACAAAATAATGGCAAGAAGTTGAGCACATGCGGAGAGGTGGTTGATTCGAAAGCAAATTGGCTTCTAGCCAAGTGGCATATAGCCAAGTCACACAGTTATGAAAGATGCCGATACCCAATTTTTTTTTATATAAATATTCAGGGCACCGAAACCACATTATCAGTTGTCAGCTGGCTTATCAAATGTCATTAAATGCTGTGTCAGTGTAACGTGTGCCAAGTAGTATGGAAATATCTCTAGCATTAGCAATGTCGTGGAAATCATATTTCCCATACTTAAGATTACAATTTAATTAAATGATGTGTACATATCTATGAAGAAATTATAACACAATGACAAATTTTAGAAGACCAAAAATTTGCATTTCTTAACTCAGAAGATACAGAAGAATATTCAGTTTATTATGTTATTATAAGCCAATTAAGGGGAAAATGTTAACTTTTTGTAGAATATTATTATTTTAAGCAAAGGTCTTAATTTAGGATTTTTTTATATTTTCAGTTATAGTTGATGTGTTACGGCTTCTAGAGAATTCTCTAAGTCGCGAAAGCTTTCTTCTAAATTGTTAGGGCGGATAGTGAACACAAGAACAATCTTTGAAATGACGCTGCACTTATAGATGAAAAATGAAAAGGAGCTATGACCCTTATTAAGAAGGTTAGTGGAGTGAAAAGATGGGACTTCAGAGGCAGTAAACATAAAGAAATCAAAATCACTTCAAAAAGGAAAAAACAGTCTACTCTTGAGTGTGTAGGAAGACAAGAAAGTACCGTAGTAGTCAGTTTTTACCTACCAAGATCAATCATTAAGAACAAGGGATCTAGTAGTCAGGAAATAAACACAGACCGGGGCTTATTATCACCGTAAAGACTGGATACGGCAAGATATCACACCTATGTGTTGGGCTGGAATGTAAATAATTTAAAAAAGAAGCATATCAAAAAAATGTCCAAACCTAGAATTATGGACAATAATGAAAAACTTTATTAAAGGGAATGTGTTTTCTGAAAATGACCCATTGTTTAAATTCGATTTTTGCCTTACTTGTATTTCTTTATTGTTTTTTTCATATCACAATCTGTATTTTAAAAAAAAAAAAAGAATTGCACACTGGTAGAGCAAACTGGTAGCGTAAACTTGAAGAGTAAAGTACGTCATTCGTACCGAAGCTGGACTTTACTAAAAAAAAATCAGTGTTCGAGTTCGGAGTTTGGGTGCTATATCTATGCTGACCACTCAAGCAAACATGGCTATGTTCGGGTACGGTTGGTGGCCAGTCCATTTTGAGTCACATGCGTTGTTTGAATGGCTCTAACTGGGGGAAACAACAACGTCATCGAATGTAGAACCTCGCCCACCCTCCTCCGGAAGTGCTCTGTTTATTGCTGACTCTATGTGAGACTTAAAATGCCTAATTGGGTTTCAGATCAAGTCCCGACCTAAATTTTATCTAAAGTCCGGCTGAACCGAATTTCAACAGGTTTACACATCTCTACATTCTAACCATTGGGGCTAATCTCATCATTCTGTCCTTATAGGATACAGGTAAAATATATCTTTGTACCGTGTTAGCCAGTAGAGATAAAAATTGTTTAAAAGAACTGAAGTCCTCAGAGGTTGATACCTTTTGAGTTAGCCATTAAAAGGTATCAACCACTGAGGACTTCAGTTCTTTTAAACATTTTTTTGTCCTTATAGGAAGAATTTTCAAAAGCCTTCTTAAAAAGATTGTCCACCCAATTCGAATGTTTCCCACAAGTAGAATAATAATACCGATACTCAATTCTGGTGTGGGCGCTGCTCCAGGAATGTTGGCACTGCCTCTCCTGAGGCTTGCGTAGTTTTGTTATGTCACAATATTCTTTTGGCCAGTCAGTGACCAATTCGACTTCACTTTTCCCTCCTTCAGATGTAAATGACATCCAGAGGAAGTTAGAGATCTCACTTCCAATAAATGTCTTAGTTGTTCGAAGGAGGGGACAGTGAAGTGGCTACTTATTGGCAGAAGGGACTGTTATGTCACGTGAGCCCTGGGAGAGTCAAGGCCTTCACTGCTGGAACAAGCTGGCACAGGACATGAGCATAGCTCGTTATTATTTTACTTGGTGGAAACATACTGACAAGGAATTGTCAGAGCAGTGGACAGCCCCTTTAAAGATGTATTCTCTCTAAATATTTCAATCCTCAGCTTGCCTAAATGTATATTTGATTTAGCAATATATTGTATAGGGTAGCATCTTCCCTGATTTCCAGAGCTTCTCTGGTCCTCTTCTCATGTTTTGAAACTGGTCCTCTTCTCACTCACATGACTAAAATGCTTACATGCCGGATCATACAACGGTTTATGTGTGAGCCAGAGTGTAAGTCTATGGAGCCTATTCATGTTAGTCAAGTGAGCGAAAAGAGGATAAAAGCGGCTCTGGAAACAGGGGATGCCAGTGTCCGGTAAGTATACTAAAGCAGTTGTGAAGGTTTGGCACAAAACAATTTTAATTCTCCAGAAAAAAGGCATGGTATGGATGTTACAAAATCGTCACTTCAGCTGTAGATTAATTAATTGAAAGGTGCAAATTCTACAATGAAGTCACTTTTGGGATTTTTCTGCTGTTCTGGCACCTTAGGGACTCTGCAAATGTCATCCACAAAATATTTTTCGAAAAAACCTGTGCTCCAATAGCCAAACAGCGTTCCTTCCTTTTCAGCACTGATGTGTGGCCGAGCAGTGTTTTCTGATGACAATATATTGATGACAATATAGGACATCATCACATTTGGGAGAAATTTCGCCATAAATTGTAGGGTCAAATTTCACCTTTTAACTTTTGTGTAACTGACAAATTTGCAGCTAATAAAGAAAAATTACATTTTTACCTCTAAAATCTAACATTTCCATGTTCCAATGTTATAAAATTCTTTGAGGGTTCAAAATACTCACTATACCCTAAATAAATTCATGAAACAGTGAAGTTTCCAATATGGGGCACTTGTGGGGGTTTCTGTGAAACTGGCACCTCAATAACAGAATCTGAATTGTAAATACTAAGTAACACTGTTTCTCATCTGATATGTGTGCTCAAATAGTATTGCACAAATATGTATGTGGCACTGCCACGTTCAGTAAAAATTGCATAACATATTGTCCTGTCCATTTTTTCCTATTACTCCTATTTGTGTAAATTAAAACTTTGAAGCTAAAGTAAAGCATTAGTGGAAAACCTCTAATTTTTTCATTTGCGTGATCCAATCTAATAAAGTTCTATGTTGTTTGTGGGTTAAAAATACTCCCCACACCAACAGATGAATTCATTATGCAGTTTAGTCTGCCAAATAGTGTCACATGTGGGTGTTTTTGCATTTTTGGCACCTCAGGGGCTCTGCAAATCCATCATGGTGTCCAAATTTGCTTTAAAAAAAATTCAACAGCGGGGTTGGATTTTCAGGTTTTCCCATCTGAGCAAGCATTAATTTTTGATCATATATGGGATATCACTGTGTTCGGGAGAAATTATGGGGTCCGTTTTCTCCTACTATCCATTGTCAAAATTACAACTTTGGGGCTAAAACAAAATTTTAGTGGAAAAAAACCTTAACCATCAATGACATTTTAAAAAGTTCTGTGAAGCACCAATGGGTTCCACATGGTCAATACACCCCAACATGAATTCCTTAATGGACCTAGTTTTCAAAATAGGGTTACTTGTGGGGGTTTCTGATGCTTAGATATCTTAGAGGCCCTGCAAATGCAACATGGTGCCTGCAATCTATTTCAGCCAAACTTGTGTTCCAAAATTCAAATATTGCTCCTTCCATTCGGAGCCTTCATGTTTGTGCAAACAGAATTTTTTTACTCCATATGGGGTAAGGCCGTGCTCATAAGAAAGTGGGTAACGAACTTTCAAGTTCACATTTTCGTGTTACCGCTTGCAAAATTGAAACATTTGCGACTAAAAAACAATTGTTAAAAAAATATATATTTTCAATACAACAAACAAATGTTATCAAATAGTATGTAGTAGCTGTGGGTTAAAAATGCTCACTTTAACCCTGGATAAAATCATTGAGGGGTGTAATTCCCAAAAGGGGGTAACTTGTGGGGGGTTTCTGCTGTTTAAGCACCTTAGGGGCCCTACACATGAAACATGGTGCCCGCAATCAATTTCAGCCAAATTTGTGCTCCGAAATTCAAATTATGCTCCTTCCATTCCGAGCGCTCCCATTTGTCCAAACAGAGGTTTTTGACCCCATGTGGGGTATCACCGCGCTCAGAAGAAACTGGGTAATAAATTGTGGGTTCCATTTAGTAATGCTATCCACTTTAAAAGTGAAAATATTGGGGCTAAAGCAACATTTTACAGTAAAAATTACATTTTTTTTTTCATTCTACTTTGCATTAATTTTCGTGAAGCACCTGAAGGATTAAAAACTTTACTGACAGCAGTTTTAAAGTACCGTATTTTTCAGTTTATAAGATGCACCGGATTATAAGACGCCCCCAAATTTAGAGAAAAAAAGGTTGAAAAAAAATAGGGTCTGTTTTATAATCAAGTGGTAACTTACCGGGGGGAGGGTGGGAGGAAAGAGTGCGGCAGCGGTGGTGGTGGAGATTCACAAGAGGCAGGTGCAGTGGGTGGTGGAACAGAGCGATGCTGCTGTGCTGGAGGCGGTGAGTGCGCAGATTGATCTATTGGCTCAATGACAAACTGAGATCTCATCTGTGCATGCGCTACCTCCAGATGCCATTTTCCTTAAGTCCGCTGCCTGGAGATCAATGGGCCGGCGGCGGTGCATGCGCAGATGAAATCTTGAG
The DNA here is from genome assembly GCF_048569485.1 of Anomaloglossus baeobatrachus. Lineage (NCBI taxonomy): Eukaryota > Metazoa > Chordata > Amphibia > Anura > Aromobatidae > Anomaloglossus > Anomaloglossus baeobatrachus. The sequence goes on from NC_134361.1 coordinate 177,284,618, forward strand.
CTGAGAGCACCATCTATGCATGCACTGAGTCTGGGCGCCATTATTTGAAGGCCTCACCGCCTGCAGCACAACAGCGCGCAGCCCCAGCACAGCCGCCGCAGTCCTAGCACAGCGCCCACAGCCCCAGCACAGCCGATGCTGCACAGCGTTTGCAGCATTGCCCCTGCCTCCTGCTACCCCTCTCCACACCTCCTGGTAGGCTTCATTCGAATTATAAGATGCACCCCTCATTTTCATCCCAAATTTTTGTAAGGAAAAGTCCGTCTTATAATCTGAAAAATACGGTATTTAAGAGGTTCCAGAGTTATGAGATCATAAAGTAACACTGGTTAGATTTCTAAAATTTATCATTCTTCATTAAGGGGTTAAATTCAACAAATTTTGCCAGGAAATTGCACCAAGATAAAAAAAAATCAAAGACTCAAAACACCCTGAAAAACATTTACAATTCTATTCTGTGTTCCTTACACACTAATGCTTTAAAATAGAAATGTTAACAGTTTGTTTTTTTTCCATTAACAATATGCAAAGTGAGTGAACAGAAGGGAAATCTAAACCACAGCAATATTTGGTGTGACCGCTCTTTGCCTTTAAAACAGGATCAATTCTTCTAGGTACACCAGTACAAAGTCAGGGATTTTGTAGGATTATAGTCAGGTATATGAGAAACCAATTATACCAAACGGGGGATAATGATCATCAATTACATATATAGGATAAAATCTACTCATTAACTAAAACAGAAACAGCTGTGTAGGAGGCTCAAACCTGGTTGAGGAACACAAATTAGTTATACTGCATCAGCAAAATATCTGCCAGGCAAAAGTTTCAAAGCAGACTGGGGTTTCAAGATGTGCTGTTCAAGCTCTTTTGAAGAAGCACCAATAAATGGTTAACGATGAGATCATAGATGCGGTGGTCAGGCAAGGAAACTTAGTGCAGCAGATGATAGACACATCATGCTGTCACGGTAGTGTAGGGGTAACTGGAGCAGGGACCTCTAGACTGGCCTTTAGACTTGGGACCTTGTGCTGCCTCTTATCCCAGAGGTAAGCTTGATAATAGCCAGGTCTGGTCAGCCATCGTGACCCTAAATGGTGCTTTACACGCTGCGACATTGCTAACGATATATCGTCGGGGTCATGTCATTAGTGACGCACATCCAGCGCCATTAACGACATCGCAGCGTGTGACACCAAGGAGCAACACGCAATGATCGCAAAAACATCTAAAATCGTTGATCGTTGACACGTCGCTCCTTTTCATAATATCGGTGGTGGTGCATGCTGCTGGTTGTTCGTCATTCCCGCGGCGTCACACATCGCTATGTGGGACACCGCAGGAACTACGAACATCTCCTTACCTGCGTCCACTGGAAATGAGGAAGGAGGTGGGTGGCATGTTCCAGCCGCTCATCTCCGCCCCTCCTCTGCTACTGGGTGGCCGCTTAGTGATGTCGCTATGACGTCGAACGCACTTCCCCCTTGAAGGAGGGATTGTTCGGCGGTCACAGCGACGTCGCTGAAAAGCTATGTGCGTGTGACGCTGCCGTAGTGATAATGTTAGCTACGGCAGCGATCACCAAATGTCGCAGGAACAACAGGGGCGGGTGCTATCGTGCACGACATGGCTAGCTATCGCTAGCGATGTCACAGCGTGTAAAGCACCCTTAACTCCTTTCTCGACCCTGAATTAACAGCCCCTCTCCCCCACCCCAGAGGGGGCCAGGATTGGGCTAGCAAACCCCACAAATACCACAGACAGGGGAAAAACTAAAATACATGCACACTGCAATCAGACACGGGGAGAGACAATACGAACCCAGAAGGAAATAAAATACAGGGAGGAAGTAAACTAACAACAGGAAAATTTCCAGATCACACAGAAGCACATAACAGATCACCAGGCTTTGAATCACTACAATTGGACTGGTATTCGCTGCAGTAACGTTGAACTATTATCAGCACTGAATTGCAGGTTCATGGATTTTATAAAGGAAAGCAACTGCTGAGATTGGTAATTAGCAACCTGAGCTCCTAGCAGAGTTCCCCAGGTCAGCAGGAATTAACTCCTGCATGACTGAGAAACAGTGCCCATGAAACAGCTGATGCCCAGCTGAACTAGGAGACATCAGGTTGCTTGTTAGACTCTGCAGTATGAATAGAGTCTGACGCTGCCGTGGCACCCAATGAGTTTGGAACTGAACATCGCATGACACATACTTACTTCCATTCGAAATCAAAAGTTGTCCAGCAGTGTCATCGGCTCAGAACTGGCAGCAACCAATCGGACCCAGCTACAGCTATCTACTATTCAAAGAAGTCTGGCCATAAATGGTCTTCAATGTGCGGAAAAAAACACATACATTCATCATGGAAGCAAGACTTTGCATTCGACTATGCATAAAAACATAAGAACTGGAGTGCAGAAAAATGGCAGCAGGTACTCTGGACTGATGAGTCAATATGTGAAATGTTTGGCAGGAACAGAAGGCAGTTTGTTCACTGTAAGGGTGGAGAGTGGTACAATATGAAATAATACATGGCTTTTTGCAAACTGCAAGCAGGACGTCTTATGGCTTGCTTTAAAAACTGGATTTCGTCCTGTCACTCTTCCATACAAGCCAGATTTATGGCGTATATGACTAGTAATTGTCCTGTGGATAGATTCTCCCATCTGAGCTGTGGATCTCTGCAGCTCCTTCAGAATGACCATGGGTCTCTTGGCTGCTTCTCTCATTAGTGTTCTCTTTTATTTAGATGTCAGTTGTTCCATACTCCTTATATTTTTGTATGATGGACTATACAATGCACCATGAGATGTTCAGAGCTTGTTTTTTTTTTTTTTTTTATAACCTAACCCTGCTTTGTTCTCATCCACAACTTTATCCATGACTTGTCTGGTGTGTTCCTTGGTTTTCATTCCTAATATTCTCAAAGAAACCTCTGAGTCCTTCACAGAACAGCTGTAGTTATACTGAGAATAAATTACACACAGGTGGCCTCAATTTACTAAGTAGGTGACTTCTAGAGGCAATTGGTGACCCAGAATTGTATTTAAGGATATCAGACTGCAGGGTTAGGAATACAAATGCATGTCACAATTTTCAGATTTATATTTTTAAGATATTTAGAAAACCATGTCTCATTCATTATATCCTTCACAAATACTTACTACATATCACCCAAAAAAACAATAAAATACATAGAAACGTAAAATAAATAAAAAGTGAATACAATTTTTTGACTGTCCTGTTAGTCATCCTAAAGTATACCTACAATAGAGAACTAGGATATCCATTAATACTCCTTTGTTGTCAGACGTGTTTTGTCTTTTCCTACTCATCAGCACTGCCCTAGGTTCTTTTTTAGTTATTCATTTGCCTCGTTAGAAGGGTTGCCACCTTAATTTATTACTTTTCGCTTTACAACCTATCAAAACATCATGGACAGACAATATTTTTTACGGTCACATTGGAAAACCATAATAAATCATTATGATTATTCATGAGTCATCTCTTTCTACAGCCCATAACTCTCATATGAAGAAATCCTGTACATTCAGTGTAAAATATAACCATCGAGGAAAGTAGAGGATCAACGGCACATATCATCCGATTCCAGAAAACAGATTCTTTTATTGGTTCCAAAAGTGCATAAAAAAGGCAAGAGGAGAGCTGGGTGCGGGTCCCCTCAGGACGATGGCCGTTTCGTGCTATACAGCACTTTTACGGGTCCCTCAGTCTGAAACGGTCGTCGTCCTGAGGGGACCCGCAACCAGCTCTCCTCTTACCTTTTATATGCACTTTTGGAACCAATAAAAGAATATGTTTTCTGGAATCGAATGGTATGTGCCGTTGATCCTCTACTTTCCTTGATGGTTTAATGAGACCTTGATTTTCATATCGTGCACCCACGACCAGTGCTATATGGGAAAAACAAGCTGATCTGACCTCCTCCTTTCGGGCATTAATGCAGGGCGCAGTGTGGTGGAGCAAGGCCTTTTTTCTTTTTTCTTTTTGGGCATTGTAAAATGTAAGCTGATAATAATTAAAGTCTATAATGTTCCTCTCACAAAAGAGTAAGAGATGCAGTAATCAGGCTGTACACTAGGTGACACTGGGAATACTTAGAGACTGAGGGATGTGAGGCAAGCCAGGGTCAGAATCGAAAGGGCACGAAGAGACACAGGGAAACGACAGGAGAAAGGTCGTTAGACAAGCCGGAGGTCAGGTACCAGGAGACTAAGTATGAACACAAGGGGCAGGCAGAAGAGTAGCCAGGGGAGAAGGCCATGGTCAGGAGTCAGATGGAAATGGATAAGTCAGAGGGGAGTAGACATAAGCAAGTTAGGGGTCAGTCCGGGGTCGAGTATCAAGATCAGTCACTATAGGAGACAGACGCTTACCGCATCTTAGCCAGAGAATACGACTGGCGCTGCTCCAGGCATGAACTCCCCCAAATAATGGAGAGCAACAGCCCGGAAACGGCGCATGTGAGAAAGCCCCTCCCGCAGCCGGCGAACAACCCGGTTACAGGGCAGAAAATAACATGTGACCACACGCAGGAGAAGTCAGGGCCATGACACAGTCCAAAAAAGTTCTATAGAACTTTCTATGGTTTGAAAAAAAAAAATCATGGACACCTTAAATTTATTTTAACGGATAGGAAAAAAAAGTGCCCTATTCCTATAGACGTCCCTGGAATTTCCAGATGGTTGGCAACCGAGTTCCACATCAATGTAAGAGGCTTTTCCCCCCCTAAAAAAAACGAAAAAGTATTTTTTTTATCTCAATTACGATTTTAACTGCCGTTTTTGTCTATTTTTATACTTGCCGGTTTTACAACTTCTACTTGTCATCTATATTAGGATATATTTTTTTCCTATTATTTGGATTTCTCTATGTAACACATAAGCATCAACAGAATAAGATAAAAAAAAACTCATTTAGAAGCAAAGGAATCAATAAACTGGTTTACTTTATGATATCGCCTTGACCATTGAACAAAGCCCTTCGGTATTAAAAATCAATCAATATTCATTTAAACAACTGGATGTGTTGGAGCCGAGTGTGTACACAAACATTCACATTCTGAGCACGGTATATAGATGACATGCCGAGGTCTATGGTAGGTTCTTCAACTCTATCCACTCCAATACAGTTTATTTAAATTATTGATCTATTGATTCTCTACTTTAACTGCACAAATATATTATATTTTTCTCATAATATTGATCAAATGATATATATTATAGACTTGTAATTTACAAAGTTTACTAGTTTAGGTTGTGCGTATACCTTGGCGTTAATGGTTTAAAGGTTCTTGGGCTGTTTTATGCAAGCTTCTCTTTAGACCTTGATCTCTGAATCCTGAGCTCTGTATATCCCCACCTACACCCCTGATTGGCAGCTTTCTCTGTACGCTGTGCATAGGCAGAAAGCAGCTGCCAATCAGTGCTGGGGTGGGGTTATACAGCGTTCATAAATATGTATGACTACATGTCAGCAGGTTTACTAGTCCTCTAGTGCTAACTTCCTCCTGATAACACCCTAGAACTTTTAGCTGCATTACTACCAGCTCCCATGTGATTGTACAATCTGATCAAGAATGATTGAATGAATGGATCACATGTGGTTCTACGTACAAACCAAAGTCAAATGTAGAGGTGGCTCAGGTGATCCACTGGAAATTGTATTTATATGATATTTTCATATTAATCCATGGGGAAGTGGATGTTGTGAAGCTTTCTCTAAAGCTGAACCACAATTTCCAGCATGCCATACAACTGAGATTCCTTATGTGAATGCTCTTGATGATGTGATGTCAGAGCTGATAATGATGCCATAATACCCTACACACTATTAATCTCTTACTGAATCTGTCACCAATTTTTTTTTTACCAAATCTTAGAGCAGCATGATGTAGGGACAGAGACCCTGATCCCAGCGATGTGTCACTTACTGGGCTGCTTGCTGTACTTTTTATAAAATCAGAATTTTATCAGCAGGAGCTTATTGCTAAAGGACTAGTAAAGCTGCTGCCATGTAGTCCTGCATAGCCATGAGCTCTGTATAACCCTGTCCTTACCACTGATTGGTGACTTCTTGCCTATGCACAGTGTACACAGAAATCTGACTATCATCGGTGTGGGTGGGATTGTGCAGAGATCAGCGTTCAAAGAACTTCATCATTTTCAATGTTGACTTAATAGGATGGTCCGACACCTAAAATGTGTTTTCTATCTATCCGTACCCTCTAACCACTTTAGTAATTATCGTTATCAAACCATTCCTACACTTCTCCCCAATCTCTCTAATTCCTAAAGGTGTTTTTTTACTGCAAGTCCTGTGATGTTTCATTTGAAAGAAGTCTCAAACATCACATCACGGGAAGCTGGAGCTGCACTCACTCACCACAGTGTCCATCACCTTAGGATGTCCTGGATCCTGGATGATGGGTGATGGACACTGTGACTGGTTTTAGTAGAAAAGCACTGGCATATTACTAATATTACTAATGTCTTTGTAGCCATTTCCAAGATGTCGGCAGGGTGCATTGCTAGTTGCAGTGAGTGAAACCAGCACCACCCCACAACCTCTAGCACCACACTCAATCAAAGCATCATTAAGGGTGGCACTGGTGTCATTCACTACTTCTAGCACCACCCCTTTATGAAGTTTCTTTTCAGGGTGGTGCTAGCAGCAGTAAGTGACACCAGCACGCCCCCTGATGATGCTTCATTTGAGGGCAGTTCTAGAGGCTTTGAGCGGCACTGGTGTCACTCACTGCATCTAGCACTGCCCCTACACAAGCAAGGGAAGCTGCCACAGAAAGATGAGTAGCATGTCGGCGCTCCACTAACCACAGCCACAGCGTTCACCATCCATCATCCAGTACATCCTCAGGGAACTCTGATGCAAGAGACTAGTAAGTAACTGCAGCGCTGCCCCATCATAACATCCTGCTCCAGGAGAGGCGAGTGCAGCCCCAGCCTCCTGTGATGTCACATTTGAGATTCCTTTTGAATGAAACATCACAGAAACTGCAGTAAAAATAACACATTTAGGATTCAGACTGATAGGCTAAAGTGTAGGGAATTGCATAATATAGAGAAGTACAAAAGTGATTAAGAGGTAAATATAGTTATAAAATACATTTTAGGTGTCGGACCACCCCTTTCAGTCCATTGAGTTTAACTGTAGCCCAACATGTTGATCCAGATGAAGGCAAAAACCCCATGGGGCCAACCCTTCATGACGTCCTGTTTCAGGAGAGGAGAGTGCAGCTCCAGCCTCCTGTGATGTCACGTTTGAGACTCCCTTTGAATGAAAGATCACAGAAATTGCAGTAAAAATAACACATTTAGGAATCAGACTGATAGGCTAAAGTGTAGGGAATTGCATAATATAGAGAAGTACAAAAGTGATTAAGGGGTAAATATAGTTAGAAAATAAATTTTAGGCGTCGGACCACCCCTTTAAGTCCACTGAGTTTAACTGTAGCCCAACATGTTGATTCAGATGAAGGAAAAAACCCCATGGGGCCGACCCTTCATGACATCCTGTTCCAGAAGAGGAGAGTGCAGCTCCAGCCTCCTGTGATTTCAAGTTTGAGACTCTTTTTCAAATGAAACGTCACAGAAAGTACAGCAAAAAAAACACATTTAGGAATTAGACTCATAGGCTAAAGTGCAGGGAATTGTATAATAAAGAGAATTACAAAAGTGATTAAGAGGTAAAGATAGTTAGAAAATATATTTTAGATGTCAGACCACCCCTTTAAGTTCATCGAGTTTAACGTGTAGCCCAACATGTTGATTCAGATGAAGGCAAAAACCTCATGGGGCTGACCCTTCATGATGTCTTGTTCCAGGAGAGGCAATGGATGCTGCAGAGCGTGAGTGCAGCCCAAGCCTCCTCTGATGTCACTTTTGAGACTCCTTTCAAATGAAACGTCACAGAAACTGCAGTAAAAATAACACATTTATAAATTAGACTGATAGGCTAAAGTGTAGGGAATTGTATAATAAAGAGAATTACAAAAGTGATAAGGGGTAAAGATAGTTAGAAAATATATTGGGTGTCGAACCACCCCTCTAAGTCCATTGAGTTTAACTGTAGTCCAACATGTTGATCCAGAATAAGGCAAAAACCCCATGTGGCCAACACTTCATGACATCCCGTTCCTGGAGAAGTGATGGACGCTGTGGAGAGACGCTGCCCCCTAATAACATCCTGTTCCAGGAGAGGCGAGTGCAGCCCCAGCCTCCTGTGATATAACTTTTGAGACTTCTTTCAAATGAAACGTCACAGAAAGTGCAGTAAAAATAACACATTTAGGAATGAGACTGATAGGCTAAAGTGTAGGGAATTGCATAATATAGAGAAGTACAAAAGTGATTAAGGGGTAAATATAGTTATGAAATACATTTTAGGTGTTGGACCACCTCTTTAAGTCCATTGTGTTTAACTGTAGCCCAACATGTTGATCCACATGAAGGCAAAAGCCCCATGGGGCCAACCCTTCATGACGTCCTGTTCCAGGAGAGGAGATGGACACTGCGGAGAGTGAGTGCAGCCCCAGCCTCCTGTGATGTCATGTCTGAGACTCTTTTTGAGTGAAACATCACAGAAACTGCAGTAAAAATAACACATTTAAGAATTAGACTGATAGGCTAAAGTGTAGGGAATTGCATAATATAGAGAAGTACAAAAGTGATTAAGGGGTAAATATAGTTAGAAAATACATTTTAGGTGTCGGACCACCCCTTTAAGTCCATTGAGTTCATCCTGTTATACATTTGGATTAATAATTATACAGTAGTCTAAACACTCTCGCCCTTTACTTGTACTAACAGTTCTCTTTTACTTCTATCATCATGCACCTACAGTGCTATGCTAATAATGCACTATGCAAATTCGCAGCTAATATTTACATATCTACATGTGTTTTCCCTTCTGATCTTCTTAGTCTTTCTAGAATCCCCAAAGCAAATCAAAATGATCAGTGTAGGGATTTCACATTTACATATTAATTGCCTACTGGTTATGAAATGCTTGTTCTCCAGATTCTCCTTAAGACATATCATACAAATATTGAAATACAGGATAAATCAATTATTCCTTTCCGTATATGTAGGAAAAGTATGCTTACCAAGGCAGGCACTGGCTCTTTTTGTTAATTAACTGTTAGTCACTTTTATGTAAGGGAATAGCCAGAAAGAACTCTTTAAGGTCTACAATAATTGCAGTAGCTTTTCAGCTGGAAGGCTTATTACTTGTGTCTTTATAGATTTGTTTTGACTCAAAATATGTAAGGAAATAACACTTGGCCGGACAGACTGTAGTCAATTATATCATGTTTCTTTTCTTGGGTGTTAGATAAACAGATATGAAACATTTTTTCAAAATGTGGAGGAAAGCAAACAACAACAGTTAAAAGCAATCAACAGCAGTAAAAATAATTCTACCTATATAGAAAAATATAAACTAAACAGGGAAGAAAGTCAGAAGGAATCTGCAGCACTGTGAGACTAATGTTGTCAGAGGAAGGAGAACGATATGTTACAATCTCTTTGCCTCACCCTGTAGGAGACTCACTGGAAAATGTAAAATTGAGAATCAGAAGAGACATCCGAAAGCTCCGATATCACACTAGGAAGAGCCTGTCGGCTCAGCAGGCACTAAAAGAGAAAATATTGCATTTTCGGAAAGCAGAACAGGGATGAAAAAATATCGAAAATCTGCAGATTACAACATTTTGGCAGTGATATGTATAGTGTATAGCTAAAGCTGGTGACTGAAAGGAATATCTTTCATTTTTTGTACCATATATTTTTGTAATCTTCTCAGTTGAGTGATTAGTGTAAGCCCCTTTGGAGAGACATGTGTCGGACTGGAGTTCCAAGGACCCAACAGTAACATTGTCACTCAGGGCCCATTGTTCAGCGACATGCAAATATTACATTAGTATCATGGTCGTCTCCCTGCTGTGTTGAGACCAGTGACAGCTATGGGACTGGAGCCTCCCATCTCCATCTTGACTCCTCAAGACCTCCTTCGGCGTCTCATGAGTTAATTTCACTTTTGTTGCCAGCAGCTCTGAGCATGGCAGGTCAGCTGTTGCTGTTTTGGGTCCACACCTATTTAGGTTAAATACTGGACCCTTCCTAGCAGTCCTTGCTGCTGTTAGAATCATTTCTACTTTGGCCAGCCTGGTGGAAGGATCTGATGAAGTTTTCTCCTGTGTTCATCCACCTGATACTATTGAGTCCGTCTGTTATGGTGAAGTTTGGTGTTTCGTATCCTTCTGTTTTTCCCCCCTGTCTAACTTACCTTTCCCTCCTTGTTTATTAGTTGAGTGGAAAGTCTAGTGTACTTGTTGGCCTACTCACTAGACAGGGTGAGTTTAGGTACAACTGAGGGACCCAGGTCTTTCAACCTGCTTGCCGACAGGTTGAAAGAACCTGTATAGGAACACTAGCCAGCTCTGGAGTCAACTTGAGATGAGTGAGGGGGCACCTCCTGCAACCTAGCGGCAGGGTCTCATGTTGTATTGTGACCCCAGTGTTTCCCCCTTTTAGGCGCCGCTCACATCAGTGGTATTTTGCAACAGGGCCGGATCTATTGCAGATGCACTCCAGCTCAATTCACCTCCAATGGAATCATGGTAAGAAGTGACCACATGTGACGCCCGCAACCGCATGTGACCGCATCCCGCTGCAACTCCATTGGAAATTAACCAAACTGAAATGCATCTGCAACGGATCCGGCCCCGTGGCAAAATACCGCTGATGTGAGTGGCGTCTTAGTGGTGTTTTTGGTAGTGCGTCAGATGCCTGTTGGTCTGATCGCGTTTGTCACGCATTATATACGGACATATTCTACTTTGTGGGTGGCAATTACCCTCAAATCACAAATGTGCCTCTACTTCTATTTAATAATTGTCTTTGTAGTTTACTAAATGAGTGATTAGATGCTGCCTTCATCTATACATAGTCAATCAAGTGTATTGAGTCAATAAAAGGGGCCCACCAGGTGATTCACCGGTTTCCCGGTGGGCCAGTCCAAGCTTCATAAATTCTTCCAATATTTATTTTTGATACATTTTCTCAAAGTAATAAGATGTTACTAAAAGAGGTAATAATCAAATTGCCCCTAGACATATTTTATGCCAGTGAATCAATAATAATAATCATAATAAAAATGATCATCAATGCGATGGAAAGAATATCTCAGTTTGCATTTCTTAACATCGTATTTAATAACTAATATAAAATATTTACAATTATCCGTTTACCTGGTAGCAAATCTGTACATTGAAATATTTTCCACCAGTTTTATTTGAAGCATTTATTAGTTATACATTTATCTGTAGGTATGTCAGTTTTTCTAAAAAGTTCTAATTCATAGCCAATAAATCGCCAAGAAAAGTAGGAACTCACAGCTACCCATTTGCATTAATAAGCTATATAGCATCCAGCTGTTATAGTGTCTACCATTACAACCTCTTGCGGTAGGAAATTCCACAGTCTGACTGCTCTAACTGGAAAGAACCCTTTCCTATTTATCTGCCGGAATTCAGCCTTTCTCCACCAGTTACACATTCTATATAATAAGAACTACATTTTATTGGTCAGACCTGTTCATGGGGCTTGCATGCCTTTTTGACCCTCTTGGGTGCACTTTTAATAGATCCACCCATGTAATGAGCTCAGCAGAAGAAACTCGAGTGGACTGTGGGCTATACAAAACAAACTATTCTGTATGGAGATTGAATGGGAATAGGAGATCTACTCCAACCTTCCAACCATTCCTTAAGAAATCCAGGTCACAGTCCATGTGTGACTTGTAGAAAGTCACCTTTTTAACATGAGTTATGGGAATGTCCTCATATTGGTTTTTGAGGACATAAAGACATTTACATCTTACAATATTCTTACCATATATTTTGATGCAACAACATCTTTAAGGACTGAATTTTATGAGTCGTAACTCTAGCTGGCCTCACAAAATGGTTATATTCAAAGTAAGTACACCAGACTCATCAGGTCTAAGGGGTACTTTGCACACTACGGACATCGCAACTGTGATGTCGGTGGGGTCAAATAGAAAGTGACGTACATCTAGCGTCGCTGTCGATATCGTAGTGTGTAAAGCGTTTTTGATACGATTAACGAGCACAAAAGCATCGTAATCGTATCATTGGTGTAGTGTCCGACATTTTCATGATTTCGCTGCAGCGACTTTACGATGTTATTCCTCGCTCCTGCGGCAGCACACATCGCTGTGTGTGAAGCCATAGGAGTGAGGAACATCACCTCACCTGCGTCCACCGGCTATGCAGAAGGAAGGAGGTGGGCGGGATGTTTACGTCCCGCTCATCTCCACCCCTCCGATCCTATTGGCCGCCTGCCGTGTGACGTCGCTGTGACGCCGCACGACCCGCCCCCTTAGGAAGGAGGCGGGTCGCCGGCCAGAGCGACGTCGCAGGGCAGGTAAGTGCATGTGAAGCTGCCGTAGCGATAATGTTCGCTACGGCAGCGATCACAAGATATCGCAGCTGCGATGGGGGCGGGGACTATCGTGCTTGGCATTGCAAGCATCAGCTTGCGATGTCGTAGTGTGCAAAGTACCCCTAAGAGTGTCAAAATGACACTGAGATAGCAGGGAACCACCACACCCTTAAGCTATACCTCAAGTTAGAAGGACTTATGCTATCCCTATTCTCTGGGATACCCCTAACGGTGGGGATGCCTGAGTCTTCTTCCTGGCCCTGCTCCCTGACCAGTCTTGATTTGCTTCCCCCTAACCCTCCTCTGAGGAAGAGATAGGACAGGAGTGTAATGAGAGTCACAGATATAGACAGACAAGGGAAAACCAGAACTCTGTCACACAGCACACACACACATAGGTAAAGACATTAAGAGGTTCAGGAGGAAACACAAGAGGAGGAAGGAAGCTGCAAAACAACAGGGGTAAACTTCCACAACCGCATCAAGCAATGAGCACAATTCTCACCGTAGAATCTGGGACACCACACCTCACAGACCAACATAGAAACTATAGCTGGCATGGGTAGAAGATTTCATCCAGCTTAAATAGGAGGAGAGCAGATGTGATTGGTCTCCCCACCACATGTGATCAAGGAAACTAACAAGCAGACTAGCAGAGATAGACTCCTTCTAGCCTGCCTATGAATCAGTCGATGCCTGTGTCTGCTTGTGTTGATCCCAGACACTAGAGAAACCATCGGGTAGAGTGTCAGAATCTGCAATCTGAACAGAGCCTGACGCCGCCATGACAGTTGGCAAAGTTTGCGCAAAACTTTGTTTGACAAAGAGATGTATTAATTAAGTTGTACAATTAGTATTGTAAAATCTGGTGACAAATCCACTTTTAAGGTCTTTTAAGGTATTTTCCTTTACAGATATTATGATAGTATCAAAATGCAGAATGCAGAAATTGCTCTCACAAACATTTGTGTGTTATTGTTCATCCATTACTGTAAACCTGTAAATTGAAGTACATTGTGTTCAGTTTTAATTCACAGCTTTGTAATATGTTCATAAAGACATCCTTTATCGATAATCCATTAAAGTGTTTGCAATTTATAATGAAACCACTGACATGTTTCTGACGCCGCCCGCGTGCTTAGTCACAGCATGCTCCATTACACCATGTAAAATACCTCTTATCTGTCATCATATATAGTATGTGTAAGGGTCTATGCTGTAATGGTGCCTTTGTTAATTCTGCAACTAAAACACAAAGGATAGGATGGCCAAGAAACTGTGAGTATATCCCCTGAAGAAAGGCAGTCAGTAAATAGAAACCAGCTGTTATGGTGTCTGTCATTACTATCTCTTGCGGTAGGACATTTGACAGTCTGACTGCTCTAACTGGAAAGAACCTTTTCTTATTTATTTGACGTAATTCAGCCTTTTTCCACCTGTTATACATTCTATGTCGCTAGATTATTTATAAATACAATGCCTTTTATTTTGAAAAAGCATTCATTTTTTATAGTGTCTGCCATTAACTACCTCTTGCGGTAGGACATTCCACAGTCTGACTGCCTAACTGTAAAGAACCCTTTCCTATTTAGCTGCTGGAATTCAGCCTTCCTCCACCCGTTATATATTTTATATCGCTAGATTATTTATAAATACAATGCTGTTGGCTGTGAGTGTTGTAAGAAAAGCATACAGCTGTTATAGTATCTGCCATTACTACCTCTTGTGGTAGGGCATTCTACATATCTGAATGCTCTAACTGTAAAGAACTCTTTCCTATTTAGCTGCTGGAATGCCGGAATCTCTTTTCTTTCACTCAGAGTGAATGCCGCCTGGTCCTAAGTATTGTCTTTGGAAGGAATAAGTCATGAGCCAGTCTTTTTGGTTGGCCACACATGTATTTATACAAATAAATGAGATATCCCCTGAGCTACTGTTTTTTTTAAAGCTTGTCATAGACATTAGATGGCTATTGGCTGAATGATAATTCGGCAGGCATCTCGGCCAGCTCTCCTATGAACAGGCCAAGGACTCTCATGTAATTTGCATAATCTGCCCGATTCTCTCACATGGGAGAATCTACAGTCCTGTGAGAGATCCTAAACTGGATATGTCTGGCCGTAGCCTACAATAAAACAATCAGCAGTCCAAAATCTGACTTGTCTGATTGATCTCCCCCTGACAACAGATGTCTTTGGCCCCTGTACACATTAGAATGTCAGCTGAACCTGATCCCTCCAGACTTTGCTTGGATTGCTACCATCTAGTTTAGGTCAACCATAACCCTAAACCCGTGCAGGTAATAGAGTTTGCTAAAGTAGAATCTGCAAGTATAGTAAACCTTGTTACCCATTGGCGATGTTTGAGTATGTAAATGTATGTCACTTGTAATTGTGTATTATTCAATATCTGAGAGTTAACATTTCAAATGTGATGTCCGTCACTAGGTGGCACTAGACACTACTTGCGTGCAGTGCATGGAGAGGTAGTCAGACAAGCCGAGGTCAGGAGCCAGCAGGTAATGACAGGACATTGGGAGCAGACTGAGACGCGGTCAAGATACAAGCCGAGGGTCAGGATTCCAAGAGAGCATGTACAGGATACAAGACATGGTCAGTAGGAGGTCTGATGTCAGAAGCTAGGAGGTAACGACAAAAACAGGGAGAAAGGCCGAGAAGAGTCAACAACAGTCCAGAGTTAAGTGCCAAGATCAGATCACTAAACACTACGGGAGCCAAGAACACTACCATATAACTAGGAGGTACGACTGGCGATGTTCTGGGCGAGCATGCTCCTAATGAAGCAAAGCAATCACCAGGAATGAGGAGCATCTGCATAGGTACCTCCCAGGACCAGCGTAGAACCCAGAACTGAGAGACAACCCGTCAATAAGTGTCAAGACAAACAGATCACTAAACAATACGGGAGCCGAGAACACTACTGTATAACCAGGAAGCACGACTGGCGATGTTCTGAGCGAGCATGCTCCCTAATGAAGCAGAGCAATCACCAGGAATGAGGATCATCTACATAGGTACCTCCCAGGACCAGCGTAGAACCCAGAGCTGAGAGACAACCCATCAATAGGTGTCAAGACAAACAGATCACTAAACACTACGGGAGCCGAGAAAACTACTGTATAACCAGAAAGCACGACTGGCGATGTTCTGGGCGAGCATGCTCCCTAATGAAGCAGAGCAATCACCAGGAACTAGGAGCATCTGCATAGGTACCTCCCAGGACCATCATAGAACCCAGAACTGAGAGACAACCTGTCCATAGGTGTCAAGACAAACAGCAGAGGATCCAAACCTGCAAAAAGCTCTCCGCGATGGACCAGCAAGTACCGGCTCTGCATGAGAGCATGGCAGAACATAGCAACACAAGATGCTCCATGTATTGGAACTGTGACATCAATATTAAATGTTGACCCTTGTATCCAGAAGGATATGTCAAGGACTGTTGGCGTAAATGCACACCCTCTGGATAGGTGATCATTTTTAGGCCGTTGTAGCTCATACCATTGAGGATTTGTGACTTATTTCTTCTCTGACCACACAACGGCGTCAACTAAATATATATTTTCATTTTATGTAGGAGATGTTGCTCTTTCTGAGCTTTATGTCGGCTTGTGGCTTCTCGAACTGATTGATCAGGCTAATGGAATAGTTTCAATATGAAGTTTGACAGACAGAAATATACTTCGTAAAGGGGCAAATATGGGACACTTGCAGTTCTCCCCTTCTTACTAATGTATCTATAAATATATTGTCGTTATATAATTGCTCGTCTGTCAAACTTCATGTTGTAACTATTCCATTAGCGTGATCAATAGTATGAGAAGCCGCAAACTGACCTCAGCCCAGTGGAAGAGCAACATTTCCTTCACAAAATGCTCATTTGTCTTGAGTTGACACTGCCATTTATTAATTCATTTGTTAATGAATTCATTCTTATTTATTGCATCTTTTATATATTATGCTATAATAATCTCTACACAGTGAAGTAAAATTAAGAACTGCGGAATATGAACAAATCTTAAAGGGGTATTCCCATCTCCAAAATCCTAAATGTAATAGGTATAATAATAATAATAATAATAATAAAAAAAAAATAATAGTAAATACCTCCAATTAGAAATGTAGTATAGTTCTCCCGATTAGGTATGTCTCTTAACTCATGTGCGGGGCATTGCAGCTTAGGTCTGGAGTTGTTTGCCTCTCCTCACCTCCCCCTTTCACCTTGTACCTGATCCGCAAATGTAAGAATAAAAAACGTATTTGAAATACCGGTGAGTGCTGCCTCTTCTACTCTTCTCCTTGGACGTATCCATGGTTATGACCACATTCAACTAATAAACCCACTATATGAGTAGATGTAACCAAGGATGCCTAAGCTGTAATGCCCTGCACATGAGGTAACTAACATTGCTTATCAAGGGAAATATGCTACATTTCTAATTGGAGGTATTTGCTAATATTCTTATTATGTCTATCACATATTGGGACAGGATCTTGGAGATAGGAATACCACTTTAAAATAGTATAAAAAAAAGTTTACATTACAATGTGTCATGGGGAATCAGGGTAACAGAAGGTGGACCCCTGAGCTGACCCCCAAACTAGGGACCTGGCGCTGTACCTTATCCCAGAGGTAAGGTTGATGGTAGCTAGATCTGGGCCCCCAGCATGTCCCTAACTCTAGTTTGAGCTCTGATCTTACACACCCTCTACCCCCACCCCAGGAGAGGACCGGGACTGGAGAAGCAAACCTCACAAATAACACAGATGCGAAAGAACCAAAACTCATGCACACTGCAACCTGACACAAGGGAGAGACAATACGAACCCAGGAAGAAATAAACACAGGTAGGAAACAAATTAACAATGGGGATATTTCCACAGAACACAACAGGTCACCAAGCTCTGGATCACAACAATAAGGTTTGATACACAGGAGCAATGCTGAAACTATATCTGGCGACCATCAACGGGATCCAAAACCTTATAAAGGGTGAAGGCGGCTGTGAATGGTAATTAGCAGCCTGAGCTCCTTGCAGCACTTCCCAAGCCACAAGGAATTTACTCCTTCTGTACAGGAGAGCAGTGAAGCAAAACACAACCGACGCCTGTGACAGGCTGTACAACTAAGATCTCAGGGTGCTTGTCAGACTCTGCGGTGTGAACAGAGTCTAATGCCGCCATGACACCCAGCGAGTGCAAAGCCGAACATCGCATGACACAATGACTATTTTTCAACAATTTATTTTTTATTGAACTGGACACATAATGTAATTGTGGCTGTAAATGGGAAGAACATGGTTTTGTTTTTCGCCTCTCTGTTACGGAGATATTAGCAGTCAAAGGCTTTGGCGTGTAAAGAATTAACTTTTGATATGTCCAAGTGGGTGATATAAGAGTTTTCCCTGGGGGCGTGTACTTCTTCACCCTGTATGAGTTGCCCAATCATAAGCAGGAAGCAACACAGTAGAAAAAGTACACACCCCCTGTGAAAACTCTTATGACACCCCTTTGGGCTTAAAGAAAATTAACTCATTAGGTCTCAAATACTTTGCCAATATCTTCACAGCAGAAAGACGAAATGACAAAATATATGTTTTTATTTCCCTTCTGAAGCCACTCTTACCTCCTGTATCCACTTCAACATGTAAACTTTGGTGAAAAGTAAGTAGATCAGTTAGCTGGATGGCAAAACTATTTGATATTTAAAAATACTAATGGAGCGATTCATCAAAGCTTTTTTGCCAGATTTCCATCAAAACAAGTTTAAAAAGTTGCAATTGCTTTGCACAACGCACAACGTGAGAGAATCACCGATCTTGATGAATCACCACCAAAGGGTGTACATATAATACTGACAGATGAGCTCTGCTTGTCAGTTATGAGTCTTCTTGAGAGCGGCTGGTCAACCTGTTTTGTACTATTCCCTTACCTACCTCTGCGTACATGTCCTGGATATCTTGAGTTCTTCTTCCTTCCTCCAGGGCCGCTATCATTTGTAGTTCTCCACGTTGGGTTTTGCATGTTTCTATCCAATCCCGAGACCTCTTAGGGCCCACTAAGACATATACCTGTGTTTTAGGATTAAGACTTTAGAGTCCTGTGTTTGGTGAGATCCACCAGCTGTGCTTAGTGTCCTTCTACTTGCAAAACCCTCAGTAATCCTCCACATCTGAGGTTTCAAGGATTCACCTCACCAGGGGAGCCTAACACCTACTTTTTGAAGGCCTTTTCAGTTTAGAAGAACTGCATTGCAGAGAAAACATAATGTGAGGAATTGACCCAATTGGTTCCGAGGAGTAAAGTTTCTCCGCCAACCTGGCATACAGCTCCATGGGAAAAAATTGTAATTAGCTTCTACCAAGGGCTAGTAAATCTGTACCTCAAAGTGTCACTTATTGGAGGTAGTCACTCTTAAATGTAATGATCAAGGCAATGAGTGTGTAGAGGGCAGGCAGAGGGCAAGGCTGGACACTGAGGCTGGGCGGTACCAGCTCTGACTGTGAAGTTTGGCAAACAAGCACAGGAAGCTTTCATGCTTGGTTGAGCTGCAAATAAATAAAGTGGGTGCAGAGAATAAAGTGATAATTCAAGAAGAACAAAAGTTAAAAAAAAATAATATAGGGATGTTTTATATGATAATAAAGCACAGATTAGCTTAAAACATTTTTTGGATTTTGTGGTCGGACAATGTCTTTAATTTAATTTAATGTTGACCCTATAATGATCCTCGTCACTTGACTTTGACCAAACCAAAATGGCATATAGAAATCTTTTACAATTGGGGAAGTTACTGCTTTGGTTGATAGGATCAACATTGATTTAGTGGGTGGCCACATCAAAATGTTGGCACTAGAGACTTAAATTTCTTCCCCTTGGAAGAGACTATTTGTGTGAAGGGGAAAATAAAGTCAACACTCTGCCATCCGGCAAATTTATTCCCTTCTTATATATGCTAACAAAGGAAAAAAAGTTCCAGGGCGGCACTCAGGGATGAACAGTGCTCAGGTCTATGGAAGGCATCCACAATCAAAATTGAAGAAAAAGACCGGCACTCTTCTTTATGAATGTAGATTCTTTTTATTGTACAATTCCATGTACAGGCGTCAAATATTATAACGCGTTTCGGCGAAAGCCTTTCTCAAACAAAAGATGATTGCTGCATCACAATTCCCACTCTAAATAATAAAGGTTCATGGATTTGGTAGGAGTAAGGCTACTTTCACACATCCGGTTTGAGCCGTGCGGCTCAATCCGGCTGTGAAACCTATGCAACGGATGCGGTGAAAACACCGCATCCTTTGCATAAGTTTTCACATGCGGCCGGTCCGTTTTTTTCCGGTTGCGGCACGCTACTGAGCATGCGCAGTGGAAAAAACCGCATGCGGCGGTCGGATGCGATTTTTTCCGCATCGCGCCGCATCCGGCATCCATAGGCATGCATTGAAAATGCGCCGCAGCGGCCGGATGCGGCGCGATGCGTTTTTTTTTTGCCGGAGCAAAAAACGTTGCAGGGAACGTTTGATCCGGCCGCGGCATCGGCTAAATCTGCCGCATGCGGCAAAAACCGGACCGAACGCAAGCCCATGCGGCACAATACGGCACTAATGTAAGTTTATGCAAAAAAAAACACAACCGGCGGCAAAAAAAACGGTTGCGGTTTTTCTGCAGAGTGCCGTATTGTGCCGCATTGCAGAAACCGGAGGTGTGAAAGTAGCCTAAACACCCTACTCATTGCATAATCAAATATATCAATTAACAACTCAAATCCCAAGGTCCAACTCAAGTTAACAAAAAATAAAAAAAAAACCACCAAGAAAAAAGAGATGTACTTTTATAAATGCAGAGCATATGAGGGAAAAAGGGGGAAACATCAATAATCAATGTGAATCATCAAAAATAAAATAAATAAACTCTTGTTCATATAAATTATTGCAAAAAAAGTTTTTGCCATTTTTTTTACTATTATAATTTTTTATAATTTTTAACCTTAAAAACATAGGTTATATTATAGCAACCAAACAACCAAACAAATAAGCTTCCAAAAGTATTTGTTTACAAAGTTACATGATGGGGTTACATTTATATCACAGAAAAATACACAGAGAATTTAATCAGCGAGTCATTCACTACAAGAAACCACTAATATCATAGTCTCTATTCAGACCAAGCGGCTGCAGAGATTGCAGCCTGAATATCCAATAGGTCTCTCTCCTCTTCAGTATTGTGGTGCGATCCCCCCCTCGTCTGGGGCTGGACCTGCTCCAAGATCTGGAAACGTAGTTGGGAGATATTATGCCTAAATTCAGCGAAATGCTGGGATACAGGTAAGGTTAGATTTTTTTGCCTTATTGTATACTTGTGATTAGATAGTCTCTCTTTTAATTTTTGAGTGGTTTCACCTACATAAATTAAACCACAAGGGCATTTCAACATATACACCACAAAACTACTATCACAGGTATAATATCCATTTATTCTAAAAGACTCCCCTGTACGAGGATGCTGAAATGTGGATCCCTTAATCACACCTGAGCAGTGGACACAGTTCAGACACGGGAATGTGCCTGTCACAGGTTTAGAAAGAAATCTCTGAACTAGTTTACTATATATGCTAACATTTATAGTAATGTCATTAGAAAAAAGAGATAATGCATAAAAACCAAATTACTATGAAGTCCTCTGAATCAGTCCCCTGATGAAGCCAGTCATGGTCAAACATTTCAGTCCTCAGTCCCCTTTCTCAGTCCCCTGATGAAGCCAGTCATGGTGAAACATGTCAGTCCTCAGTCCCCTTTCTCAGTCCTCTGATGAATCCAGTCATGGTGAAAGTGAAACATGTCAGTCCTCAGTCCCCTTTCTCGGTCCCTTGATGAAGCCACTCATGGTGAAACATGTCAGTCCGCAGTCCCCTTCCTCAGTTCCCTGATGAAGCCAGTCATGAGGGAACATGTCAGTCCTCAGTCCCCTTCCTCAGTCCCCTGATGAAACCAGTCATGGTGAAACATGTCAGTCCTCAGTTTCCTTTCTCAGACCCCTTATGAAGTCAGTCATGGTGAAACATGTGAGTCCTCAGTCCCCTGATGAAGTCAATCATGGTGAAACATGTTGGGAACTCTGAATACGACACTGAATTTGACTGTTGAATCTATATGTTCCCTGAAGAAATCTATGTGTGACATGGTACATTGTCTACCCAATTGTATCTAAAGCTTGGATGAGTATTGGCCATAAATGAATGAACGCCATGAACAATATTTAGAAAGCTTGCATGTTTTCTAGGTATTAAGTAATTGCATAGTCAGTATGGTTTAAATAAGAAATATGTCCATCCAGTTCAACAAAAACATATGAAAAGAGGTGGATGAAGAGAAGAGGAATAGGTAAACCTTACAACTTTAGTTCCTTTATTGATCCAAATGACGGTAAGGCATAAACCAATCTGCCATAGTAAAGGATCATTTTTCTGCTGATTCCAATAAGACTGAATCTACATTTTATGGAGTTATCCGTGCTTGGGGTTCAAGTCTACATCCACGATATATAACGGCAGACTTGTGAATCCTCCTAGCGCACTGTCAGGAATCTTTGGTGCCAGCACTTAGAGCGAGCGTGTGTCGGCAAGTATGCAATTTTTATGCATGAGGTCACATGCCAACTAGACGTGCACGGACTTGTTCAATACTGGTGAGTCCAGACACGACTAGTTGAAAGGTGGCTGGAAGAATGCAAATCACATACTTACGGTCACATGACTGTCCGTTCTCGGCATCGACATAGAATCCCGACAGTGTGCACTGTGCGTGCACATAGAGTGACTGCAGACCTGAACCCCAAACCTGCACAACCCCTTTAAATAACAATTCTATGCATTTAGCAAAGTGTTTGTTATTTTGCTTTAAGAAATTGTGTAAACTATTTTTGAAGACATCAGCTAGACCCGCTGTGGTCAGCTTCTGACATAGTTTATTCCACAGGTTCACAACCCTTATGATAAAGATTATGTATAGCCTCTGGAAATGAAACCTTTTTTTTATTTCCAGATATAGTCTTTGCCCCTTTGTCTTTTGATAGGATATTACACGGAAAAGCTTTTCACCAGATACAGTATATCACAAAAGTGAGTACACCCACCACATTTTTGTAAATATTGTATCATATCTTTTCATGGGACAACACTGAAGATATGACACTTTGATACAATATAAAGTAGTCAGTGGACTGGAAGTAGCTCTGCACCAAGCTCTTTAACCCATCAGATGCCATCCAGTAATCTTACATATGCCAAACTGGCATTGGTAAAAACTACATCTCACTACACAACATGTTGATTATGCCTACAGTTCAATTACTCCTACTAGGAACGGTGTTTACATATTTACAAATATTTAAATTTAGAATAACCATTGTTTTGTTCTTTTTTTCCTCCTAAAAAAAAGTAATAAACTAGCAATGAACAAGTCATATGGACTAATTTAGCAGGACAACTTGCCGCACAAAAAATAAGCCCCCACTCAGGTGTCTTAATGGAAAATTGTGTATTTCAGTGTGTATAATGTACAAAAGTAATAAAACATAAATAGGTAAGGTCCACCTCTTTTGGGAGCATTATATGAATCTATGTTACCGGTACAAAGAGAATTTAAAGGGCTTCCCCCCTTTTTTTAAATCCTTTTTATATTTTTTTTTTTACTTAAAAATTTCTTCCTCAATTAACGTCCCCCATCTTACCCTCTTCCTGTAATAATGTCCTCCATCCCTGCTCCTTCCTATAATAACGTCCCCCATCCTAGCCCCTTCCTGGAATAATTTCTCCCATCACTGACCCTTTCTGTAATAATGTCCTCCATCCCTGCTCCTTCCTATAATAACGTCCCCCATCCTAGCCCCTTCCTGTAATAATTTCTCCCATCACTGACCCTTTCTGTAATAATGTCCTCCATCCTGGCTCCCTCTTGAAATAATGTCTCTCATACTAGCCCCTTCCCGTAATAATTTTCCCATCCTAGTCCCTTCCTGTAATAATTTCTCCTATCACTAACCCTTTCTGTAATAAAGTCCTCCATCCTGGCTCCTTCTTGAAATAATATCTCTAATTCTGGCCCCTTCCTTTAATAATGTCCCCATCATGGGCTCTTCCTGTAATAATGCCCCCCATCCCTACTTCTTCCTATAATAATGTCCCCCATCCTAGCCCCTTCCTGTAATAATTTCTCACATCAAGGGCCTTTCTGTAGTAATGTCCTCCATCCTGGCTCCTTCTTGAATTAATATCCCTCATCCTGGCCCCTTGCTGTAATAATGTCCCCATCATGGGCTGTACCTGTAATAATGCCACCATTCTTGCCCATTCTTATAATAATGTCCCCCATCCTGTAATAATGTCCTCCATCCTGGGCTACTTCCTGTAATCATGTCGTCCATCATGGGCCTCTTCCTCTACTGATCACAGTGTGTCCTATTGGTGGTATCTCTAGACATTAACTGAAATCTGCATGTACCTGTCATTAAGTGTACCTGCCTCTATGATGCTCACACGGGGAAAAATCAGCATTACACTATGCCTACTGGACTATGGGCTCTTCATTACTCTAGATCAAATGACGCTACAGTATTTCTTTCTAAACCATACAATCCTTTTGGAGACAAGCCATGTTTTTTTTCCCCACGAGATTCTGTGCAATGTTTTCTTCATCCAGATATGGTCTGTGTTATTGGATTTTGTTGGAGGACATACTGTATATCAGTATTTTTGCTATCTTATCACTCTTATTACACTTAGACTTCTAAGAATCATGTACATGTTCTATCATTGTTTTTTAAGGCTAGATCATGTGCCCATTATTATCTACGAAGCTGTTCACTTCTGTGTTTTTTTGTGTACTGTGGGTCCGCAAAAAATAAAGCATCACAATGGAGTTTTTTGTAAACTATTGGCTCCTAACTGATTTATAATTTCTATAGGATAGAGGATAACTTGCTCATTGATGAGTGGCCCACCACTGTGTAGATAGGGCAATTTTTATCCTCAAAGAGGAACTTTTATCCTCGTTACAAACTGGCGCCTGTCCATCTGCAACTCCATTCGTTCTCTTTGGGGCAGTCGGATAAAGTTGAGTACAGCACCTGGTAGCCTTTCATGCTAGGTATGGGGAAGTACCAAGTGAACGTCAAAAGGGAAGGCAAGCTCTGTGTCTAGGGAAGGGAGAGATGGTGACCCCTGATCAAGCCTACCGCTGGGCCCGGGGGGTTCCCTCAGAGCTCTAAATAGGTTTTGCACCTATGCGCCGAGTTGGATACCTGACCCAATGCTGACCATGATCTGGGCCCTAGGTAGGGAGCAGTTTGGATGAGCTATTCGTCAACCCCACTAGGCACTAAAGGTCACACAGGGATAACAAACAAGGGAAAACCACAAACAACTTGCCTCCAGTTGACTCGGAGAGGAGCTGCAACAACCACCAAGATTCTCCTGATGTATGCAAGGCGCCTGCTTGCACTGAAGACTTGATAAAGATGTATCAAATACCACCAGCACTGAGTAATAGGAAGTGAAGGTGTATAAAGCCACCAGGCGATTGCTGATGAACAGCAGCTGACAGGCTGAAGAACGCCACAGGGTCCTAAAGGGAAAAGGATGAAAACCATGCAGGAATGATAGAAGGTCAGGGAGCGGGTTGTGCAGCCAAATGATGTGACCTTCCATAGCCGGACACCACAGGACTGTCTGTCACCCATGACACAGCCCTATACGAAGGTTGAGCATGCACCTTGCTGCTTCCAAATTGGATAAAAGGTCCACTCTGCAGATCAATCCTGGGAATAGGTGACTTGTTCTTGTACTTACAACCTTTTTAATTCCTTCATTGACATGGTAGGAGTCAGCTGTGTTTCAATGTTATTTATCTTCTTTTTCGACGCTGTAATAGTTTTCTGTGGATGATCAATTGTAGGTATCAACAAATCAAGAGAATATGTATTCAATTTTTTTTCAAAAGTTTTTCAGTATTCTGAATCATCCTTTACTGTGATCGCAAGTGATTGTTGGATATATGATTTGTCTTTTTGAATGGTTCTCATTTATTTTCTTTCACTCAGTGCATCTGATCAAGGTCAAATTTGTGACTCAAACACAGTGATAGATCTAGAGGCCAATGGGGCCTAGAACAAAATTCGTACCTGAGCCTCCACTTGTATGTTGGTTGGAGTTTTGGGCCCTTCTAGTGTTCTAGATCACATAAAGATATATGTGTTCTCCACCAATTATTAATGTACCTCATCCTAATCCCTTCCTGTAATAATTTCTCCCATCAGGGGCCCTTTCTGTAATGATTTCCCCTATCCTGGCTCCCTCTTGTAATAATGTCCTCATCATGGGTCCTTCCTGTAATAATAATCCCATCCTAACTCCTTCCTGTAATAATGTCCCTCATCATGGGCCCTTACTGTAATAATGTACCCCATCCTGGTCCTTTTTGAAATAATGACACTCATTATGGGCCCTTCCTGTAATAATGTCCCCCATCCTAGCTCCTCGTTGAAATATTGTCCCTCATCATGAGCCCTTCCTGTAATAATGTCTTTTATCATGGACCCTTCCTGTGATAATGTCCCCCATCCTGGCTCCTTCTTGTAACAATGTCCCTCATCATGGGCCCTTCCTGTAATAATAACCCCATCTTGACTCCTTTCTGTAATATTGTCCCTCATCATGGGCCCTTAATGAAATAATTTCCTTCATCCTGGTCCTTTTTGAAATAATGTCACTCATCATGGGCCCTTCCTGTAATAATGTCCCCCATCCTGGCTCCATCTTGAAATATTGTTCCTCACCATGAACCCTTCCTGTAATAGAGTTCTTTATTACGGGCCATTCCTGTAATAATGTCTCTTATTCTGGCTCCTTCTTAAAATAATGTCCCTCATCATGAGCCCTTCCTGTAATAATGTCCCTCATCATGGGCCCTTCCTGTAATAATGTCTCCCATCCTTGCTCCTTCCTATAATAATGTCCCCATCCTGTAATAATGTCCCCCATGCTGGGCTCCTTCCTGTAATCATGTCCTCATCATGGGTCCTTTCCTGTACTAGTGTTCTCAGTCCTGGCTCCTTCCTGTAGTCATGTCTCCTACTTGTAATAATGTGTCTCATCTTATAATGATGTCCCTTATCCTGGCCCCTTTTTGTAATAATGTTCCTTGTTCTACCTCATTTTTTGAACACTTTTTTTTAAAAAAAATAAATAACAACTGTTCTTATCTTCCTCCACTCCCATGATTACGGCATCCTTTTCCATGGCTGTTGGTGAGGCTGGTAGCTGACTTCAAAATAAAGTGCATGGGCAGTACATGATACTGCCATGTATCACCCATAACGAGCTTGTAGACATCAGCTGCCGGCCTCTGATTGGTACATGGCATGTGTTTCAGAGCAAGGATCTGGCAGGTCTATGTACCGCAGTACTAAATGTACATCTCCGGACTCATATCCAGCTGAGATAGGCACTGGCGCCAGTGTGCCCCTTTTCCAAATGTGCCTAGTATAGTTACCACAATTGTTACCTTTTTGCTGAATCGTAATATTTCAATTGAATAACAAATTCTAGTTGGTGTTTTCGATTGGCAAGTTCTTGTTGTAAGTTTTTAAAAGGGAATGGACCCTACTTGAGCACCTTCTCTCCAAGAGTGCCTTTTGCTATCTACACACTAACGTGTGAATGATACAGTAGTGCTAACATGTTAGTAGCCATCAGTAATCCATATTAGTAGTCTGTCTTTAAGAAACCCTTTAAGTTATCAGACTGTAAAAGTTTAGCTTATACTAGCTTGTTTTTCTGTAATTTTCCCAGACACCTGGAGTTATAGGTTGAGTGAGAAAATACATGTTGATAGTATCACTCAGTACCACATAGTTCTCTTACCAATGTTTACTGAGAATGTGCGTGTTTATAGTATGGTAAAACATCTGAAATCAGGACCTTTTGGCACATCTTATGCGGTGACGTATTTGTCTGGTGAAGATTGACATCTGACGATTTGGCCACTCAGAAGAGGTATCCCTCTATATTGGACAAATGGAACCTATAAAGCGGGGTTTACACGCTACGTTAATGAATTATTGTCGGGGTCACGGTGTTTGTGACGCACATCCGGCTTCATTAACGAGATCGCAGCGTGTGACTCTTTTGAGCGACCTTAAATGATCGCAAAAGCGGTCAAAATCGTTTGCCGCGGAGAGGTCGTCCTGAAACAAAAAATCATTTAATGCTTATTAGCGATGTTGTTCCTCGTTCCTGCGGCACCACACATCGCTGTGTGTGACACCGCAGAAGCGACGAACATCTCCTTACCTGCCTCGACCGGCAATGCGGAAGGAAGGAGGTGGGCGGGATGTTACGTCCCGCTCATCTCTGCCCCTCCACTTCTATTGGACGCCTGCCGTGTGATGTCGCTGTGACGCCGCACGAACCGCCCCCTTAGAAAGGAGGCAGTTCGCCGGCCAGTGCGACGTCACAGAGAAGGTATGTCACAATATTGCCCGTACGACGGGGCGGGTGCTATCGCGCTCGACATCGCTAGCTGATGCTAGCGATGTCGCAGCGTGTAAACCCCGCTTTAGAGTTTGTGTAACATTTAGTTACGCCTGCAATTTGTTTTCAAGTGAGATATAGACTGGTGAAGATTATAGCGAAGTCAGAAGCCTGTATACCCGTGGAGGGGACACCCGTGACACCACAGTGTGGATTCCAGGAATTTCTCTGTCTTCGCTGTTTTGCTTCTCACAGTTGTAAAGGGCGCTTTACACGCTGCGACATTGCTAGCGATGTCGCTAGCGTTCGCACCCGTCCCCATCGTTTGTGCGTCACGGGCAAATCGCTGCCCGTGGCGAGCAATATCAGAGGTACGCGTCACACATACTTACCTGCCTAACGACGTTGCTGTGGCCGGCGAACAACCTCTTTTCTAAGGGGCGGTTCGTGCGGCGTCACAGCGACATCACACAGCAGGCAACCAATAGAAGCGGAGGGGCGGAGTGCAGCCGCATGAACGTCACTCCCACCTCATTGCGGACGCAGGAACGCTTTTGTTCGTCGTTCCCAGGGTGTCACACATAGCGATGTGTGCTGCCTCAGGAACGACGAACAACCTGCGTACCAAACGAGCAACGATTTTTGGGAAACAAACGATGTGTCAACAACCAACGATTTTTGGCATTTTTCGGATCGTTAGCTGTCGCTGGTAAGTGTCACACGCAACGACGTCGCTAACGAGGGAGGATGTGCGTCACAAATTTCGTGACCCCAACGATATCTCGTTAGCGATGTCGCTGCGTGTAAAGTGGCCTTTACTCCCGGACAGATGATGTGTGTAACTCCTGTTGAAGTTTTGTTTTCCTATGTTGTGTATATTGTAAGTACTTTATCTTTGTGATTTAGGCAAAAGTGTATGCAATATCACACTATGTTCTGTAATCATTTAATCATTATAATAAAATTGATCGGCTTTTTTAAACCCGTATCCGATCCCTTTAAATACTTGGCAAAACAGATACCGGTAACTACTCAATAATTTTGTCTTTTTTGACAAAAGAATTTAACATCTTGTATTCCATGAATCATAAAAGGGTTTTTACTTCCAGTGTCTGAAGGTGTCGATATATTCTGACATATTTGTGATTATCTAGTTCAGGAGGACAATTGGGTTTGTTTTATGAAAAGGCTAGTGGAATAAGTTACAAATGGGAAATTTATTTTAACAGTTTAGGTTATCGTTGATTTAAGTAATGGGTGATGTCTGCAGTTTTCTTGATCAAGTATCTCAATAAAACACTTTCTGCTCCATCTTCTGGCAGATAAGTGTTATCGTTTGGTCAAAATCACCCTTTACATCTATGTTCATATCCTTTTTAACTTGAATAACATCAGTAGAGATGTAGCACCCTCCACCCCCAATGCAGAAGAATAGCACCACCACCAAACCTTTAAAGGATTTTTTCGATCCCATTTTTTAAAAGTGGAAAACGGGAATGAATGATTGTAAAATAAAGAAAGAAAACTTTATGGTGGTCTCTATCGGAAATTAAAATGAGGTCCGATCAGGGTTGACAACCGTCCAGAAGTCTTAAGACAGTCAATTTTAATTGGGCACTTTGTTACTCTGTCCGAAAAAAAAATTAAGATGTCTTTGAATTTTTTTGAAGAAATTGATACAGAAAATTTTGACTGTAATTGTCATGGATCACTCATAATCATAATGATGTATTATGATTTTCTAAAGTGTCCTGAAAAATATTGTCTGTTCAGTATTTTTTGATGCTCTAACAAATATACAGCTGCACTCTGAGGCAGTAAGGTATGCAAACAATGAATATACAGCTATGAAGATAAATTTAAAAACTGAGTCACTTAGAGCATAAAAAAGGCCAGTTTTATGTAAGCCTAGTAGCCAACATCAAGGTGTATCTCTCTATACCGGGTCCCTACCTAAATGCCTCTATCCGGGTTGAACAGCTTACAATTTCTTTTCTGATAGAAAATTAAAAATCACCCTAAGCTGGTGGAAATAGTGCTCAGTCAGAAGGCATGACCCTATAATCTAAAATTAAATAGTTGATGCCCCTTCCTAACACACAAATGTGAACAGGTGCAAACTGAACATGAAATATATACTCTAACAAATATACAGCTGCACTCTGAGGCACTAAGGTATGCAAACAATGAATATAG
Source organism: Anomaloglossus baeobatrachus (assembly GCF_048569485.1). Taxonomy (NCBI): domain Eukaryota; kingdom Metazoa; phylum Chordata; class Amphibia; order Anura; family Aromobatidae; genus Anomaloglossus; species Anomaloglossus baeobatrachus. Next base: position 177,314,879 of record NC_134361.1, read on the forward strand.
CAATTTGGACATATATTACTGCTACAAAGTTAAATTTAGAAACTGAGAACGTAGAGGATAAAAAGGCCAGTTTTATGTGAGCCCAGCATCCAGCATCAAGGTGGATCTCTCTATACTGAATCCCTATCTAAATGACTTTACAGGCTAAGTTTTTATGGGTGGGCAGGAACCTGCTGATAGAAAATTAAAAACCACCTTAAGCTGGTGGAAAGGAGTGCTCAGTCAGAAGGCATGACACCATTCTCTAAAATGAAAAAAACTGATGCTCCCTTCCTTACACACAAATGTGAACGGGTACAAAACTGAATATGAAATATATACTCTAACAAATATACAGCTGCAGTCTAAGGAGCAAATATCGAATATAGGAATTTGGATATGCATTACTGCTAAGGCACAGCATAAAAAGGCCAGTTTTATGGGAGCCCAGCAGCCAGCATTAAGGGGTATTTCTCTATACTGAATCCCTACCTAAATGACTCTACAGACTACATTTTTATGGGTGGGCAGGAACCTGCTGATAGAAAATTAAAAAACGCCTTAAGCTGGTGGAAAGGAGTGCTCAGTCAGAAGACATGACCCCATAATCTAAAATGAAAAAACTAATGCCCCCTCTTAACACACAAATGTGAACAGGTGCAAACTGAACATGAAATATATACTCTAACAAATATCTGCATTATGAGGCGCTAAGGTATGCAAACATTGAATAAAGGAATTTGAACATGCATTACTGCTCAGAATGCAGCTTTATATATTTGTGAGAGTACATTTCATGTTTAGTTTGCACTTGTTCACATTTGACTGTTAGGAAGTTCGTTCAGTTTTTTCATTTCAGTATTTTTCGGTAAGCTGTCCGGAATAAATAAAAAGTCATGTTGGCAACCCTATGCCTGATCCATGCAGACATTTGACTACTGAGGCCAATATTTGGCTGCAGCGTCAGGTGACTGATAAATGGGATGTCACCACTTCCGGTAGAATGATGTTTTATCCACCAGTCACCTGACCCTGCAGCCAATCAGTGGTCTCAAAGTGACTCACTGTAAGGACAGGAATTTATCCCTTCCAGTCCTGGCAGAGAACACCGAAAAGTAGAGCTGGAGTGCCAGGGTTTGGAGGGGGTAACCAACACTTCTTTCTTTATTTTCCAACCATCCATTCCCTTTGGCCTTTTTTGGAACAGGTGTAGAAATGATCTTTAACCATTTGGGGAGGAAGATAAAGAGCTCGCCAAGAGCAGCCACGTGAACTACCTCTATGGTACTTATGCTCTAGTGATAATTATATGTGTCGTCTCTTTGCTATATGTGACTTGTGACAGATCCTGGACTTGAGAGTTATTTCTATTCTTGACTCTCAATATTAAACATGTTTCCTTTCTTTTGGCAGTCGTATTGTTAATGTCTGTGTTCCTTACCAGCAAGCAGTCTCATTACCATCTGAGGTGTTTCCAGTTTGGACCACTCCCAGTCCCTTTATAAACCCTCTGCTAGCAGCAGAGGGGGACGATTATTGTCTTTGCCATTTGGTCTTGTAGATTGAAGTAGCTGCTGAAACCCTCTACTTAAGTTACTGTGGTGGCTGCAGTCTGGGTGCTGACTGCAGCAGTCGGCTGTAGTATTTCCCCCTGTCTGGAGACTGGCTATGACCTTCATATGCTTCTTACGAAGCCACTCCTTCGTTGACCTGGTGGTGTGCTTTGGATCATTATCATGCTGAAAGAACCAGCCACATTTCATTTTCAATACTCTTGCTGATGGAAGGAGGTTTGCACTCAAAATCTCACAATACATGGCCCCTTCATTCATTCATGTACATGGATCAGTCATTGTGGTCCCTTTGCATAGAAACATCCCCAAAGCATGATGTTGCCACCCCTATGCTTCACAGTAGGTATGGTGTTCTTTGGATCCAACTCAGCATTCTGTCTCCTCCAAACATGACGAGTTGTGTTTCTACCAAACAGTTCTTCTTTGGTTTTATCAGATCATATGACATTCTCCCAATACTCTTCTGGATAATCCAAATGCTCTCTAGCAAACTTCAGACATGTACTGGCTTAAGCAGGGGAAAACATCTGGCACCGCAGGATCTGAGTCCCTGGCAGTGTAGTGTGTTACTGATGGTAACCTTTGTTACTATGGTCCCAGCTCTATGCAGCTCATTCACTAAGTCCCTTCGTGTGGTTCTGGGATTTTTTCTCATCATTCTTGTGATCATTTTGATCCCACGGTGTGAGATCTTGCGTGGAGCCCCAGATCGAGGGAGATTAGCAGTGGTCTTGTATGTCTTCCATTTTCTTATTGTTGCTCCCACAGTTGATTTCATCACACCAAGCTGCTTGCCTATTGCAGATTCAGTCTTCCCAGCCTGGTGCAGGGCTAAAATTTTGTTTCTGGTGTCCTTCGACAGCTCTTTGGTCTTCACCATAGTGGAGTTTGCAGTGGGACTGTTTGAGGTTGTGGACAGGTGTCTTTTATACTGATAACAAGTTCAAACAGGTGCCATTACTACAGATATTGAGTGGAGGACAGAGCCTCTTAAAGAAGAAGTTACAGGTCTGTGAGAGCCAGAAATCTTGCATGTTTTTAGATGACTAAATACTTATTTTCCACCATAATTTGCAAAAAAATCTTGCCAAATCAGACGCGATGATTTTCTGGATTTGTTTTCTCATTTTGTCTCTCATAGTTGTGGTCTACCTATGATGTCAATTACAGGCCTCTCTCATCTTTTTAAGTGGGAGAACTTGTACAATTGGTGGCTAACAAAATACTTTTTTCCCCCCACTATATGTATATAAATATATATATATATATATATATATATATATATATATATATATACAGTCAGGGCCAGAAATATTTGGACAGTGACACAAGTTTTGTTATTTTAGCTGTTTACAAAAACATGTTCAGAAATACAATTATATATATAATATGGGCTGAAAGTGCACACTCCCAGCTGCAATATGAGAGTTTTCACATCCAAATTGGAGAAAGGGTTTAGGAATCATAGCTCTGTAATGCATAGCCTCCTCTTTTTCAAGGGACCAAAAGTAATTGGACAAGGGACTCTAAGGGCTGGAATTAACTCTGAAGGCGTCTCCCTCGTTAACCTGTAATCAATGAAGTAGTTAAAAGGTCTGGGGTTGATTACAGGTGTGTGGTTTTGCATTTGGAAGCTGTTGCTGTGACCAGGCAACATGCGGTCTAAGGAACTCTCAATTGAGGTGAAGCAGAACATCCTGAGGCTGAAAAAAAAAGAAAAAATCCATCAGAGAGATAGCAGATATGCTTGGAGTAGCAAAATCAACAGTCGGGTACATTCTGAGAAAAAAGGAATTGACTGGTGAGCTTGGGAACTCAGAAAGGCCTGGGCGTCCACGGATGACAACAGTGGTGGATGATCGCCGCATACTTTCTTTGGTGAAGAAGAACCCGTTCACAACATCAACTGAAGTCCAGAACACTCTCAGTGAAGTAGGTGTATCTGTCTCTAAGTCAACAGTAAAGAGAAGACTCCATGAAAGTAAATACAAAGGGTTCAGATCTAGATGCAAACCATTCATCAATTCCAAAAATAGACAGGCCAGAGTTAAATTTGCTGGAAAACACCTCATGAAGCCAGCTCAGTTCTGGAAAAGTATTCTATGGACAGATGAGACAAAGATCAACCTGTACCAGAATGATGGGAAGAAAAGAGTTTGGAGAAGAAAGGGAACGGCACATGATTCAAGGCACACTACATCCTCTGTAAAACATGGTGGAGGCAACGTGATGGCATGGGCATGCATGGCTTTCAATGGCACTGGGTCACTTGTGTTTATTGATGACATAACAGCAGACAAGAGTAGCCGGATGAATTCTGAAGTGTACCGGGATATACTTTCAGCCCAGATTCAGCCAAATGCCGCAAAGTTGATCGGACGGCGCTTCATAGTACAGATGGACAATGATCCCAAGCATACAGCCAAAGCTACCCAGGAGTTCATGAGTGCAAAAAAGTGGAACATTCTGCAATGGCCAAGTCAATCACCAGATCTTAACCCAATTGAGCATGCATTTCACTTGCTCAAATACAGACTTAAGACGGAAAGACCCACAAACAAGCAAGACCTGAAGGCTGCGGCTGTAAAGGCCTGGCAAAGCATTAAGAAGGAGGAAACCCAGCGTTTGGTGATGTCCATGGGCTCCAGACTTAAGGCAGTGATTGCCTCCAAAGGATTCGCAACAAAATATTGAAAATAAAAATATTTTGTTTGGGTTTGGTTTATTTGTCCAATTACTTTTGACCTCCTAAAATGTGGAGTGTTTGTAAAGAAATGTGCACAATTCCTACAATTTCTATCAGATATTTTTGTTCAAACCTTCAAAATAAACGTTACAATCTGCACTTGAATTCTGTTGTAGAGGTTTCATTTCAAATCCAATGTGGTGGCATGCAGAGCCCAACTCGCGAAAATTGTGTCACTGTCCAAATATTTCTGGACCTAACTATATATATATATATATATATATATATATATATACATTATTTATTATTATAGCGCCATTTAGTGCATGGCACTTTACAAGTGAAAAGGGTACACATAGTACATAGTACAAGTATGAAGGAGGTCGCTTTGCCCTTCGAAACGCGTCGTTTTTTGGACCTCGTGAGAGCCTGTAGTGGCCATCCCCCCGTGCTCATGACATCACTTGCATTCCCTAATGCGATCTGTTATTGCCGGAGCTCCACCTGCCAGGGTGCTCTGGCGTGTTTTCTTGCGTCTCCCACCATCTGTTCAAGGTACCACAACTCCACACAAGCCGAAGTTATAAGAAGCTGACTAAAGGAACCCCTATTCACTCTTAAGGGTACTTTGCACGTTGCGACATCGCTACTGCGATGTCGTTGGGGTCAAATCGAAAGTGACGCACATCCGGCGCCAGTAACGACGTTGCAACATGTAAAGCCTAGATGCACTGATAAACGATCGCAAAAGCGTCGTAAATCGGTGATCTGTGTAGTGTCGGTCATTTTCATAATTTCACTGCACCGACAGGTATGATGTTGTTCCTCGTTCCTGGGGCAGCACACATCGCTGTGTATGAAGCCGCATGAGCGAAGAACATCTCCTTACCTGCCTCCACCGGCTATGCGGAAGGAAGGAGGTGGACGGGATGTTTACGTCCCACTCATCATCGCCCCTCCGCTTCTATTGGCCGCCTGCCGTGTGACGTTGCTGTGACGCCGCACGACCCGCCCCCTTAGGAAGGAGGCGGGTCGCCGGGAAGAGTGATGTCGCAGGGCAGATAAGTGCGTGTGAAGCTGCCATAGCGATAATCTGCGCTATGGCAGCTATCACAAGATATCGCATGTGCGACGGGGCGGGTACTATCGCGCTCGGCATCGCTATCATCGGCTAGCGATGTCGCAGCGTGCAAAGTACCCCTTAGGATCAGCAACAGTTCCTATCACCAGATATTTGATTGGGGTTACTTTAAACACCTTTACATGCTTAGCAAGTGCTGGTCTTAGCTCAGTCATTGTGGTTTAAGCATCTGGGTAGGTACAGTTCTGTTTTAATGTTTTATTAGCAACTAGCCCTATTCTGTTGGGTATTTATTATCCATATGGATCCAAGGGGCTTCTTTTTAGCAGGATTTCATTTAAATTACTATTGGAAGCGCGGGGTTCAAACATTAACTCTATATAAAAAATCTTTTCCTTGAAGGCTCTCACACAGGGCCTTTCATTCACCTGCAGCTCCACTATAGCTCGAGCACCAGTGTTGGTATTATCTATTCACAAGTACAACAGTCATCAACATTGCAAAAACTGGTACAGGAGGAGAGAGGACCCTGCACGCGAGAGCTCACAGTCTACAGGGAATAGGTGAGGGTATAATAGGTGAGGATAGTGCTGTGGCGTACTGGTCTGAGGGTTACTGCAGGTTGTAGGCTTGTTGGAAGAGGTGGGTCTTCAGGCTTCTTTTGAAGGTTTCCATGGTGGGTGAAAGTCTGATGTGTTGGGGTAGAGAGTTCCAGAGTATGGGTGAGGCACAGGTGAAATCTTGTATACCATTGTGAGAAGAGGCAATAAGAGAGGAGAAGAGAAGGAGATCTTGTGAGGATCAGAGGTTTTATGCAGGTGAGTACCGGGAGACTCGGTCACAAATGTAGGAGGAGACAGGTTGTAGATGGCTTTGTATGCCATGGTTAGGGTTTTGAACTGGAATTGTTGGGCAATGGGAAGCCAATGAAGGGATTGACAGAGTCGCGAGGCTGGGGAATAGCTGGGGGACAGGTGAATTAATTGGGCCACAGAGTTTAGGATATATTGGAAGGGTGTAAAGGCTACTTTACACGCTGCGATATCGGTCCCGATATCGCTCGCGTGGGTATCCGCCCCCATCTGTTGTGCGACACGGGCAAATCACTGCCCGTGCCGCACAACATCGCGCAGACCCGTCACACATACTTACCTGCCCGGCGACGTCGCTGTGACCGGCGAACCACCTCCTTTCTAAGGGGGTGGTCCGTGCGGCGTCACAGCGACGTCACTGAGCGGCCGCCCAATAGAAGCGGAGGGGCGGAGATGAGTGGCCGGAACATCCCGCCCACCTCCTTCCTTCCTCATAGCGGCCGGGAGGCAGGTAGGAGAGGTTCCTCGTTACTGCGGCGTCACACATAGTGATGTGTGCTGCCGCAGGAGCGACGAACTACATCGTTACTGCTGCAGTGACGATAATCGAGAATGGACCCCCATGTCACCGATGAGCGATTTTGCACGTTTTTGCAATGATGCAAAATCGCTCATCGGTGTCACACGCAGCAACATCGCTAATGCGGCCGGATGTGCGTCACAAATTCCGTGACCCCAACGACTCCGCATTAGCGATGTCGCAGCGTGTAAAGCCCCCTTAAGAGTGTTGGAAGGGAGGCCACAATGAAAATTGTGTTTATCTACATGGAATTTTGATTAAGTGACATGTGAGACAGAGACACATTCAAGCCACGTAGACTATATACAGTATATGCCTATATATATATATATATATATATATATATATATATTTATTTTTACACACACTCTCATCTCACGTTGAGACTATACAGTAGACCTGTGTAATCTCAGTGTTCCTCGGACTTTTCCAGCATCTGTCAGCATTTATAATTCTGCTTTCTTATTGTATATCATATTGCAGAGATAATTTTGCAGACACCAGAACTGTAATTCTGTCTTTGCAGATGTAAGCATTTTTTTTTTTATAAATGTATTTTTGCAATCTGTGACAGAACCAAACAAATAATAATGATATTTTCACATACCGGTTTCTCTGATGGGAATCAGAGCACACTCCTCCATTTAGGTCATGTTACTGTATATTCCAAAAAGTCAAGGTTTTGTTATAAGAGAAATTGATACATTCATTGCAGGCCTACAATTTTCTTTAATATCAAAGACCAACAATCTTCAGCCTCCTGAATGTAATTAGTGAGCGACTTTGTAGGTTGCAGAAGCTAGGGGTAGAAAGTAGTGATGGACGGACCTGAACTGTAAAAGTCCACATGGGCTCAAAAGAACCCAGGCCCGGAGTTCTTGGGGAACTTCAGGTGACAATCTGAATCCCGCCACCTGGGTAATAAAAAAAATCTAAGAAAAAAGAAAGAAAATAAGAATAAAGCAAGCGCTTCATACTTACCGGTCTCTGCGCGACTGTACACTGCTTACAGGGCCGCTCACTCTACTTCCAGGGCTACTCATTATCTTTATGCATATGCACCCCTTCCCCCGCCCACCAGCATTTTGGTAACCAGCAATAATAAATCCAACAGCTGGGAGCTGGTATTTTCAGACTGGGAAGACCCATGCTTATTGGACTAAAAATAGCAGCCTGCATCCACCCATGATTGTCGCATCCACTGGATGTGTCAATCCTGGAACTTTATCCGACTCATCCTGATTGACGTGGTAGATGATAAGAGATTAATGACAGCTCACAGCTTGCACTAAGACCTAGATTAGTAATGGGAGACATTTATGAGACCCCCCCATTACTAATCTGTAAGTGAAATGAAATAAACACAAACACTGAAAAAATACTTTATTTGAAATAAAATACAAAACCCCCACCCTCTTTCACCCCTTTATTAACCCCCAAAACACCCATGTCCGACGTAATCCACATGAGGTCCTACAACAAATCCAGCTCTGCTACATCTGAAGTGACAAGGGATGGCCATAGAACGTGACTGCCTCCTGTAAGCTTCAGCTGGAGAATGAGCTGCAGCGATGAGTGGTGATGTCACTCAGGTTATTTGCGGTTACAGCTGGAGGTTCCCATGGCTCTCCACCTGTGATCTCAGGTAACCTGACCTCAGGTGACCTCAGTAAACTCAGTAACCTCACCTCCCCTTAACCCTTTTACCACCATTTCTAAGCGTCGGATTCTGATCCTTAGTTAGGTATCCGGGATAAATTCTGGGCCAGAACTGTTTTGTTTTCTTTTAAATTCAGTTAGACCTGCCAACCCCAAATATCTGTGACTTCGCCCATCACTATTCTTGACCCTTACGTCACATTTCTTGGTTTCCTTTGATAAGGGCTAGATTTAACTCTTAGATTAGGCTCAGATGTTATGTATTTTTATGTTTTTCCAAAAGGGTTACATAATGACAGATACAATATGTTAGTTTTACTTGCCTCGTCTTACCTAGTAAACAATGCTTAATAAGTTCATGGCACTCCACAAGAAGGTAGCCAGTTGTGAAGTGGTCTATGCTTTTGGAGCTCTCAGCAAGGCCGGTGTTATTTCTTCTCGGCATGTTCGCCTTTTTCCCGATTCCTGAGAGGTTTTCTACTGTTTGCAGTGCCCATCTTTTTATATTTCAGTGAAAATCCATTTATGAAGAATGGGTTCTTAAGAAAAACATCTGGCAATAACTCAGTTTTGTAGGACTGAACATCCCAGACGGAAATAGAAAAATGCAATTAGAAGTATCTTCTGATTACAAAAGCGAAATAATAGTTGTGTCCTTGTCTGACGATGTCTTGAGTCGTCTGTCTACCCTTTCCTCCCTTTTTTATTTACTTTCCTGTTTACTGTTACCTGGCATCTCTAGAGGACGGTGCAGGCAGCACTTTTCATCTACTTAGTTGATTTCTTACTCTAAAAGCTATGTCCCTCAAATGTTCCACTTACATATAGCAATAACTGCTCTGAAATGTCAAAGCTATCCAACAAAGAGCAACATATTCATAGGGTTTGGATGTTCTCCATGTATTTTTGTGGTTTCCTTCTATATCTCAAATATATACTGATCTCCCTTACACACTGAACTCCCTTCAACACAGACACTATACAAATGTATGGAATATATTGGTGCTAAGCAGAAAAAACAAATAAAGAACAATATATACAGTTGAAACCAGAAGTTTAAATCCACTGTCTAAAAAGACACATCTGCCGGTTTTTCTCACTATCTGACATGAAATCAGAATAAACCTTTCCTGTTTTAGGTCAATTAGGAACCAAAATTATTTATATTTGCCAAATGTCAGAATAATGAGTGGTAGAGAATGTTTTAAGGCATTATTATTACTTTCTGCAAAGTCAAAAGTTTACATACATTTCATTAGTATTTGGTACCATTGCCCTTACACTGTATGATTTGGGTGAAACGTTTTGGAAATACTCCCACAAGCGTCTCACAATAGTTGGTAGGAATTTGGGCTCATTCCTCCTGGCAGAAGTAGGGTATCTGAGCCATGTTTGTAGGTTGCCTTGCTCGCACCGGCCTTTTCAGCTTTACCCATAAATTTTCAATAGGATTGAGATCAGGGCTTTCTGATGGCCACTGCAAAACATTGACTTTGTTATCCTTAAGCCATTTTGTAACCAGTTTACAGTATGCTCTGGGTCCATTTGGAAGACCCATTTCTGCCCAAGCTTTAAGTTCCTGGCTGCTGTCTAGAGATGTTGCTTCAGTATTGCCATATAATCTTCTTTCCTCATGATGCCATCCATTTTGTGAGGTGCACCAGTTCCTCCTACAGCAAAACAACCCTCCAACATGATGCTGTCACCCGCATGTATCACATTTGGAATGGTGTTCTTAGGCTTCAAAGCTTCTCCCTTTTTTCTCCAAACGTAATGATGATAATTATGGCCAAATAGTTCAGTTTAGCTTTGTGAGAGCACAGGACATGTCTCCAAAAATGTAGGTCTTTGTTCCTGTGTGCATTTGCAAACAATAATGTGGCTTTTTTATGTTTCTTCTGGAGTAATGGCTTCTTCCTGGCCTTCATCCCATGTTGATAGAGTACTCGTTTCACTGTGGATAATGACACAAGTTTACCAGCTTCTGCCAGCATCTTCACAAGGTCTTTTGCTTTTGTTCTTGAGTTGATATGCACATGTCTGACCAAAGCATGTTCATCTCTGGTACACAGAACCCGTCTCCTTCCTGAGAGGTATGATGGCTGGACATTCCCATCTTGTTTGTACTTGGGTATACTTGTTTGTACAGATGAACGAGGCTCCTTCAGGTATCTTGAAATTGCACCCAAGGATGAACCAGACCAGAGCAATTCTACACTTCTCTTCTTGAGATCTTGGCTGATTACTTTTGACTTTCCCATGATGATACACAAAAAAGCTGTGTGTTTCAGGTGTGCATTAAAATACATCCACAGGTGTGTCTCTAATTAACTCAGATGTTGCCAATAAACCTATCAGAAGCTTCTAAAGACATGACATCATCCTATGGGCTGTCCTATATTATTTAAAGGCATAGTACTCTTACTGTATATAAACTTTGACTTTGCAGAAAGTAATAAAAATGCTTTAAAACATTCTCTCTCATTATTGTGGCATTTGGCAAATATAAATTATTTTATTTCCTAATTGCCCTAAAATGGGAAAGTTTTATTCTGATTTCATGTCAGATAGTGAAAAAACATGCAGATGTGTCTTTTTAGATAGTGTATGTAAACTTCTGGTTTCAACTTTAGCTAATATTTCTTCACCGGAAGGACAGAATCATCAACTTTTTGAGTATCTTGTAGGCAAGGCTGTAGCCAATTTTAACTCAGTAGCTTTGAAACTGTGAAAACAGTGGCATTAACAAATACTGCTATTGACAGGATTAGACAACAGCGTTAGTCTTTGATACCTTCATTATTAGCTTTATGCTTTCACTGGTCCTGAGAAACAAGGAACGTCGGAAAACCAGATATTGGTCAAGTGGAAAATTGCCTTCTAATCCCATATTATGGACAATGTAGACACATTCTTGATGAAAATACCATATGATTTATTGAAGTAGCACTACATTTTGTGTTTTTTTTTTTGTAGGAAACATCCAACATCCATATGCAATATTTTTTTTAAATGTCTGCCAATGCTAATGACTAAGAGGAGCATTCGGTAGCTTTAAAGGCCTAACACGTCTCAGCTGGCATATAGTATCAGCGGCACAAGCCAAGTATTACTGGATTCTGATCAAATTGTCTAAGCTGATTTTGATTCTATACTCAAACCTCAAGATGTCCTCAAAATTAAGCAAACAAGAAAAACAACTATTTATAGTCTCATGAGCCGCCATAACGATTAATGCTACTGTGTGCTATAAAGTGATTGGTTTGTGTTAGTAGATCTACTGAGCAAATACCGTTAAAAAAAGTGTAAAAAGTCTAAAATATGAGAAAATGTGCAATTATTAGGCAATGTCACTGTAATAATTCTTATATTTCTCTTTTTTCTTCTAACAGGACTCCAGAAAATGGAGCAAGAATGAGAGGGGAGAAGCAGAGGGAGAAGCATGAGCTGGCGTCTAGTCAAGTTGCTCTCCTTCCTGTTTATTTGGGAGCAGATCGCAGTGCAGGAATCATTCCAATCCCAAGAACATGTCTCCAAAGAGTTTGCCTGGCTCATCTCTGATCGGGGTCCATTTCACCATTCTAAGAGTTACCTGTCCTTTGTGGAGAGGCATCGGCAGGGCTACTCAACAAGATACAAGATTTACAGGTTAAAATCTGTTTATTCAAGTCATACTACTTATTATGTGTCATGAGCGGGCACTACCATGCTTGGGTGCTCTGTATTCGTAACTAGTGATGAGCGGGCACTACCATGCTTGGGTGCTCAGTACTCGTAACTATTGATGAGTGAGTACTACCATGCTCGGGTGCTCGGTACTTATATCTAGTGATGAGCGGGCACTACCATGCTCGGGTGCTCTGTATTCGTAACTAGTGATGAGCGGGCACTACCATGCTTGGGTGCTCAGTACTCGTAACTATTGATGAGTGAGTACTACCATGCTTGGGTGCTCGGTACTTGTATCTAGTGATGAGCGGGCACTACCATGCTCGGGTGCACAGTGCTCATAACTAGTGATGAGTATGCACTACCATTCTCGGGTGCTCGGTACTCATAACTAGTGATGAGCAAGCACTACCATGCTCAGGTGCTCAGTACTCGTAACTAGTGATGAGCGAGCACTACCATGCTCAGGTACTCATAACTAGTGATGGGCAAGCACTACCATGCTCGGGTGCTCAGTACTCGTAACTAGTGATGAGCAAGCACTACCATGCTCGGGTGCTCGGTACTCGTAACTAGTGATGAATGAGCATTACCATGGTCTGGTGCTCAGTACTCGTAACTAGTGATGAGCAGACACTACCATGCTCAGGTACTCGTAACTAGTGATGAGTGAGCACTACCATGCTCGAGTGCTCGGTACTCGCAACTAGTGATGAGCGGGCACTACCATGCTCAGGTGCTCGGTACTTGTAACTAGTAATAAGCGGGCACTACCATGCTCGGGTGCTCGGTACTCTTAACTAGTGATGAGCGGGCACTATTATGCTCGGGTGCTCGGTACTCGTAACTAGTGATGAGCGAGCACTACCATGCTCAGGTGCTCGGTACTCGTAACTAGTGATGAGCGAGCACTACCATGCTCGGGTGCTCGGTACTCGTAACTAGTGATGAGCGAGCACTACCATGCTCGGGTGCTCGGTACTTGTAACTAGTGATGAGCGAGCACTACCATGCTCGGGTGCTCGGTACTCGTTAAGAGCAGTTGGATGCTTGCATGGGCACGACCCGAGTATAATGGAAGTTAATAGAGAAGTCAAGAGATTTCCTGGAAAATGCTCGAGTCCCACATTTTCTTCCATTATACTTGGATGCTCAAGTCCATCCGAGCATCCAAATACTCTTAAAGACTACCGAGCACCCGAGCATGGTAGTGCCCGCTCATCACAACTGATTATATTGAAATGGTAATAGCCCACCTTTTATGATTTTTGGTAGAGTAGAGTAAATCAGAAATGGACATATTTTGAATTTTGGTGGTAAACTATAATACTTAAGAATGTCACATCTTGAATGCTCTCACCTTTTGATATGCTTCAAATGGAGGCAAATTTTTAGGAAATTCTTTCATTCATACAGAGATCCTGTCAGGTCTATTATTCTTTCAAACTGCCCTCATGGTATGTTATATCTTGCTGAGAGTGTTTTTATTCTTTCTTGCATACATTTAATTAAAATAAACTTTGAACCTACATATATGCTACTGAATGAGGACTAGTCCAGCATGGTGGTCACTCACTCTGACTATTCCATGATTAGCAGTTGCAGTAAAGGCCATTGCACATGTGTAACAACAATAATAATAACAAATACATCTAATTAGAAATGTAGTGTATTTCTCCTGATTAGCTATGCCTCTTATCTCATGTGCAGGGCATTGCTGCTTAGGTTTCTATGGTTACATCTACTCATATAGTGGCAGTTAGTTGCTCGTGTTCATAACCATAGATACCTAAGCTAAAATGCCCTGCACTTGAGGTAAGAGACATGGCTATATCAGGAGAACTATATTAATTGGAGGTATTTGCTAATACTGTTATTACTCCTGCTACATATTGGGATAGGATCTTGGAAATGGGAAGAACCCTTTAAGAGGGTGGTTCACTGCTCAGCATAGTGGCCACACATTGATGTAAACCTCATAAAGAAGGCTTTATTTAAATACCTTGTTTAGTCAATTATGCCTCTGAGTGGCGCTATTGCAGTCCGCTCACCCCCATCAGGTGACCCCCCGGGCTCCATGATGTCTGAGATCTTAAAGTTGACCTGACATCACCATGGCCGGCCCCAGTCTCCGTGAGTGACTGGGCTGTGGGCGAAGTTTCACTGCTCATCACAGCGCAGCATCTCGCAAGCTCTCTTTCACTGCAGAGCACCACATGTGTGACGCCCTGGACTAGCCAGGTAGTCACATACATACCAACATACACACCCCCCCACCCTAGACAGTTACAACAGTCAGACAAAAACCCTTGTTGACTCCCTCCAGGGTCTGATGTCCACACCAGGTGGGGCGGAGCCAGGCGGTTGGCCCCACCCACCAAGGAGTTCACAGGCCTGGAGGCGGGAAAAGGAGACAGATCAGTTTAGGAGGTGAAAGTGAGAGGAGTAAAACGTCTGCGTGTGCCTGGGTCGGAGCCCAGGCACTGACAGCAAGGTTGGCAGACGGTGGTGGCCATTTGCAGGAGTTGGTGGTACTCTGCAAAGCCGCAAGGACCGGGGCTGGGCGGTGGCCCACAGGTACTGAACCGGGGAGCGGAGTGAAGCTAAGCACAAAGGCAGGGCCATCGGACCACGACCAGGCTTGGAGCCGCCATCAATAGTCAAATCCGTGTGTGATAGGAACCATAGGGGTTCCCCAACAACCAAGTCCCGACAGAAGGCAACAGTCCACACCGTGAGGATATACAGCCACCACCACAGGCTAGAGATCCAAGGGCCAGCGCCTGCGGTCAAAACAGGCTCCTACGGCACCTATACGCCGGGGAGCAGACTACCGGTGGGCAACCACAGGAGTCAGAACATTCTAAAAGGTGCAGGGAATAACAGCCACCATCAGCCGTCCGGGGAGAGCACAGCAACACTGCAGCCGGCTGCGGGACCCGTCCATCCGGCCGTTTTGGTTTACCAGAGACTCTGTCAGTGATTGTCTGAGTGAGCACCCCAGCCGTCCAGCCTCCCCGTTACACCACCGGGCCCCGGAATTACCGACCCCCTACCCATGGAGGGGACAACATCCTAGCTGCTCCCTACCATCTCTCCCGGGATCCCTGTCACCAGCAGCGGTGGTGCCATCATCACCATGTCCCGTGGGTGGTGTCACGAACAATCTCCCTAACCAAACCATCCCTTTTCACTCACGAATAAGGAGCGTTGCTCGAGTCCCCGGGTCCGGCCCACCACTCGAGCTGTCGCGGGCGGAGGAGGGGACGCCGCGCTCTCCCACTGCTCGGGTCCGGCTGCCGCTGCGGCTGCTGCGGCCTGCTGCTGCTGCTCGGTGGCTCGAGCGATGGGCCGGATCCCGGGGACTCGAGCGGCGCTCCTTGCCCGTGAGTGAAAGGGGATTGGGATTTGGGGATAGTTTATTGTCCGTGACGCCACCCACGGTTGTGGTGATTGACTGTACACCAACGCTGCTCTGGCTGGGGATCCCGGGAGTGATGGTATAGAGCAGCCAGTTGTTGTGTTGCCCCTCCGTGGGTAGGGGTTGGTGATCCCGGGGCCCAGTGATGGGGTTGGATGGTGGACAGGCGGGTATGGGGCCTGTGGAGGTGCAGGGGCACAGGGGCAGCGCTGTGCCGCACGGCACGGAGGTACTCACTCAGCCAGTAAACACGACACAGTTCTCGGTAAACAAACGGCTGGTTGGACGGGTCCCTCAGACGGTTGCGCTGCTGATATCCTCTGCAGTTGACGGTGACGGTCTCTTCCCTGCACCTATGTGTTGTTGTTTGGTAGCGATGGGTTCCCACCGGTAACCCGCTCCCCAGCTTAGATATGAGCCGGAGGAGCTCCACTCTTGCCCGCAGGCGCTGACCCTGGGAAACTGGTGCCTTGGCGGTGGCGGTGTCTCCCCTTAACGGTCGGACTGTTGCCTTCAAACGGGACTTGGTTGTTGGGAGACAGTCGTCCCGTTCACTGACGGATTTGGCAAATTCGGCGACTCCTAGCCTTGCCGGGATCCGAAAGGCCCCTGCCCTGGTGCTGACTAATCTTCGTATACCGCTCCGGTACCGCCGGGTCACCACCCGTCCACGGTCCTTTCGGCAACCTCCAATCAGTCTCGCCTGCAGACAGTCACCGCCGTCTGCCAACCTTGCTGTCTCAGTCCGGGGCACACACCCGGACTAACTTCAGGCTTCTTTCTGTCACTTTCTCTGTTGCTTTTCCTTTAGCTCCTCTACCACTTCCTCTCACTTTGAACTTCCACTTCTATCTTTACTCCTTCACTTCCCTAGCTTTACTCTACTCTAGCCCTCAGCAAGACTTCAACTGCCTGGTTCTCCCGCCTCCAGGGCTGTGAACTCCTTGGTGGGTGGAGCCAACCGCCTGGCCCACCCCCTGGTGTGGACACCAGCCCCTGGAGGAAGGCAACAAGGATTTGTGTTTTGACCTAGTGTGTACCTGCAGGGAATGTGGGGTGCGTGTGGTGTTGTGACCTGTGACCCCTGGCTTGCCCAGGGCGTCACATTCCCCCTTAGCAAAACGCAGACCGTCCTCGGGCTGCCCGTCCAACACCGGTTTTATTTTCCTTTTTGTTTTCTGTAAAGATAAGAAAAACGGTAACATATTTACAGTTTATGGCATCATCCCACATCGGGAGGTTCAGTGCTTAAACGTTGCAAACATTAAAACGGTTAACGGTTACGGTCTCCGCTCTCTCCCACCCAAGTAACCTGGCCCTGATGCTGCCCCTAAAACCCAGGCAGCACCCCTTGACCCCAGTCCAGCACAAGTTACCCGAGCGGAATCTGTCCTTCCCCTCCAGAGGGTAGCCACCGGTTCCTGTGGTGGCTGGGCCCCAGCCTGCTCTGCTGTGGGAGGCGGTAATTGCGGAAACGGTAACGGTAACACAACTTATTTACAAGCCACTAACGTCTGTGGTTTCCCTGCAAGTTCACGGGCTTGTCCATAAGGAGTCCCTTATGCAACCTTTTGAACGGTCCCCACGGGGACAACGGTGCCTGCAACGGCCGGTTTCCAAATCACGGTAGAATCAGGTGACTGTTCGGTTATCATCTTATCATTTTCTTCACAAAAACTTGAAACAAACTCAGTCAAACACCTTCCCCCACCCCTTTTAAAGGACGGTCTCCCTGTACCTAAGTGGGGGTCTACCTAGGTTGGGACGGGTGGACCTCCGGGGTCCGGTGTAAGTAGGGCTAAGCGGTGGGGTAGAGGGAACAATCAGTTCCTCCTCCCTGCTATCATGTAGGGCAGGTGGAGGCATAGGGGAGTTGGGTACAGGTTCATCCCTGGGCACTGGTACTGACTCACGGCTGACCGCTTCCATCACTTCTTCATCCACGGGTTGTGGGAACAGTATCACTGGAAGAATCACCGCGCCGTTCTGTGTAGGCCAGTCTGCTGGGAAGTCTCCCATCGCAGTGTGGATCACCTCTTTCGCCTTATCTGCTGGTAGGGGAACCGGTACTTCTGCCGCCGCTCTTAAGGCTGGTGGGCACCTTTTCAGATGGTCCCGGGAAACTGTGGCCAAAGTGCCTCCTTGGTCACGACTGATTTGGTAGGCCTTCCCATCTTCCCATCCTGTGGGCTGTATGACGTACGGGTTCTGTTCCCATTGATCATCCAGCTTGTGGGTTCTCCTCTTCCGCTTCAGTACGACATCTCCGGGCTGAAAAGGGCCAGCAGACGCCTTTTGATTAAAGCGCTGCTCCTGCTGTTCCCGACTCCGACTTAAGTTCTTCTCGACATATTCTTGAATCTGCCGGTATTGTGCTCTCCGCCGAGTTTCCCATTCAGCTGTCGAAGGGAGTGCTTCTGGGGCCTCCAACCCCATTTCCAGGTCCACCGGCAGGCGGCCGGGGCGAGCCCTCATCAGATATGCTGGGGTGCACTTTGTTGAGCTGGACGGGATAATGTTGTACATATCGACCAAGTCGGGTAGCTTTTCCGGCCACAGGTTCCGCTCTTCCAGCGGTAACGTCTTGAGGAGTCCCAGGACCAAGTGATTCATCTTCTCACACATGCCGTTGGTCTGGGCATGGTAAGGGGTGGTCCGGATCTTCTTACAGCCGTACAACTGGCAGAACTCGTGGAACACCTCCGCTTCAAAAGCCGGGTCTTGGTCAGTAAGCACCTTTTCTGGATATCCATGTGGTCGGCAGAAATAGGCCTGGTACGCTCGAGCAGCAGTTCGACCAGTTAGGTCCTTGACGGGGACAACCACCATGAATCTTGAATAGTGGTCTACGATGGTCAACGCGTAGGCGTACCCACTTCGGCTGGGGGTGAGCTTGACATGGTCTAGGGCGACCAGTTCCAGCGGCTGATGTGTGATGATCGGGTGTAGGGGCGCCCTCTGGCTGGCCTCGTCCTTCCTCCTCAGCGTGCAAGGACCACACTCTCGGCACCAGGCTTCTACCGACTCCCGCATCCCACTCCAGTAGAACCGCTCTCTCAACAGCATCTCCAGCTTCTTCCACCCGAAGTGTCCGGCACCATCATGGTATGCCCGCAAAACAGTAGCCACATCAGCTTGGGGAATAACCAACTGGCAGATTTTCTCATGAGTCTTCGGGTTGATCAGATCACGGTACAGCTTCCCTTGATGTAGATACAGCCGTTTCCGTTCCTTCCACAAGCGCTGGGCTTCAGCTGGGGCGGCAGGGTCCATCCCAACGGCACCTTGTTCCACCAGGGTCTTGACGAGGCGGACAGCCGGCGCCTGGTTTTGAGCTTCCTGCCACTCTTGACTGGGCCGTGGGTCCAGGTCCACCCGTTGTTGGTGTACCTGTACCTTCTCAGTTGGTGGCTGGTGAAATGCAGGCAACTCGATCTCCTCGAGGTCGTCGTCCTCGCACCCTTCTTCTGACAAATGGGGCATTCGGGAGAGTGCATCAGCATTAATGTTGATACGACCAGCTCGGTACTTGATGGTGAAGTCATAGTTGGCTAGCCCGGCCACCCACCTCTGCTCCAACGCGCCAAACTTGGCCGTGTCCAGGTGGGTCAATGGATTGTTGTCCGTGAAAGCGGTGAATTTTGCTGCAGCCAGGTAGTGGCGGAACCGCTCTGTGATAGCCCATACCAATGCCAGGAGCTCGAGCTTGAAGGAGCTGTAGTTCTCAGGGTTCCTTTCAGTTGGCCAAAGCTTCCGGCTAGCATAAGCAATCACTTTCTCCTTCCCATCCTGGACCTGGGACAGGACTGCTCCTAATCCCACATTGCTGGCGTCTGTGTAAAGGATGAACGGGCAGCCATAGTCAGGATACGCTAGGACCTCTTCTCCGGTCAAGGCCGCTTTCAGCTGGCAGAAGGATTCCTCATACTTTTCTTCCCACACCAGTGGGGCTCCGATGGGTCTACCACCTTTGGTCTGTCCCACGAGGAGATCTTTCATGGGGGCAGCCATCTTCGTGTACCCTTTAATAAAGCGCCGGTAGTACCCCACCAGACCCAGAAACTGCCTTACTTCCCTCACTGTGGTTGGTCTCGGCCAGCCTTGGATGGCAGTGATCTTCTCAGGGTCGGGGGCGACACCTTCTGCACTTACCACGTGCCCCAGGTGCTGCACTCTGGGTTTCAGCAGGTGACACTTAGAGGGCTTCAATTTCATCCCGTATTTGGCAAGGGACGCGAACACCTCGGCCAGGTGCTCCAGATGGGCTTCATACGTCTGGGAGTACACAATCACATCATCCAAGTACAATAGGACGGTCTCGAAGTTTAGGTGTCCCAGACAGCACTCCATCAGCCGTTGGAAGGTTCCTGGGGCATTGCACAGCCCGAACGGCATACTATTGAATTCACAGAGCCCCATCGGGGTGGTGAAGGCGGTTTTCTCCCGGTCCTCCGGTGCCACTGCCACTTGCCAGTATCCACTGGTAAGGTCAAGGGTAGAGAAGTAATTTGCAGTCCTCAGTGCGGCCAAAGACTCTTCAATACGGGGCAGCGGATAAGCATCTTTATGCGTTATCTGGTTAATCTTCCGGTAGTCCACACACATCCGCATGGTGCCATCCTTCTTCTTGACCAGCACCAACGGGGCAGCCCAGGGACTACAGCTGTCCCGAATAACCCCTGCCTCTTTCATGTTCCTCAACATATCTTTGGCGCACTGATAATGTGCAGGGGGAATAGGCCTGTACCTCTCTTTGATAGGGGGGTGCTCACCGGTGGGGATGTGGTGTTGGACCCCTTTAATCCGCCCAAAGTCTAAGGGATGTTTGCTGAAAACTCCCGCACCACCCTGTACACCCCCTCTTTGTGATGTGTAGGGGTATCATCAGTTCCCACATGTAGCTGTTGGTGCCATTCACTTAACTCCCCTTGAGGCGGGTGAGGGCTGGCAGTAGGTGGAGAAACCAGGGGAGCTGCCTCGTGAATCGTGTGGGGATCTAGGGTGAGCAGTTTGGCAAGGGTGGCATACCGGGGAAGCCTGACTTCTTCCTCCCCACAATTCAGCACCCTCACAGGCACTCTCCCCTTCTTTACATCTACCACCCCTCGGGCGGCCATTACGGTGGGCCAGTGTTCAGAGGGCATGGGCTCTATCATGGCAGGGTAGTCACGCCCCTGAGGCCCTACCGCCACTCTACACCAAATCATCATTTCACTCCTAGGGGGTACAATCAATGGGGCAGCATCCATCACTCTCACTCCACCAATCTCTCCTCCTGTTGAGTTCACATGTTGGCGGTACATCAGGGCTCCGATCTCACGCTGCACAGCTCTCTGCCGGCCTCCCGCCGCCGTGGCGGCCAACTGCTGCAGTAGGGCCAACACATCACCCATGCAGTGCTCCATCACATTGGTTCCTAGCACTATCTTCGGGTTATGGTCACTGGGTTCGTTCATAATCACAATCATACCCTGGTGTTGCAGTTCAGCTCGTCCCACAGTCATAGCCACTTGTTTATACCCCACTTGGGTCAATGGGAGTCCATCAGCGGCAATCAGTGTTATACTAGTATCTGGGGGTGCCAGCTCGTCTGTCCCCCAATACCGCTGGTATAAGGTGTATGGTATGGTGGTTACCTGTGATCCAGTGTCCAAGAGAGCCATCACCGGGATTCCGTCCACAGCCACGGGAATGATGGGACGGGCACCTATATACCGGTCCCGCCAGTCTGGAGGGCCACGGGGTTCTACTCCTGAGGATTGGCCCGTGGCCCCAGGGGTTGCTCGTTTAACGGGCACTGTCGGAAGTAATGGCCAGGCTTGTTGCACTTGTAGCAGGTTGAAGGCCTGTTCCGTGGGTTGTTAGCACTCCTCCGCTGCATCCAGGGAACATCCTCAGGGCTGTCGGCTAGCTGTATCCTGGGTGGAGGCTGGGATCTGGTCAAAGGTTGGAGTGCAGCGAGAATCTTGGCGAGGTCTCCGTCCATGCGGCGGACCTGGGCTGCTAGTTCCTCCATTGTGCTGCTGGAAGCTGCAGGTCTTGAAGAGGCTGGTGGAGCAGGGGCCACCACGACGGGGGCTGTCTCAATGGGCCACGAGGCTGGCTCCGAGATTTCCGAAGCTGGGGGTTGCAGTGCTTTAATGGCCCGCTCCTTTAATACAGCAAAGTCAACATCAGGGTGTTCCAGGGCCCACAGCCGGAGCTGCTTGCGATCCTCAGAGGACTTCATCCCCTGCACGAATTGCTCTACCAGCATCTTGTTGCTGTCCGCCTCATTGATGGTATCTACCCGCTTTAGGGTGCGAAGAGCGGTTTGCAGGCGTAAAGCATAGTCCCGAATGCTATCCACAGGCCGTTGCCGGCACTGGTAAAACTGCATCCTCAGCTCAGCTTCGGTACGGGTCTCAAAGGCAGTCTGTAGCTTCTCAAATATGGTGGCTACAGAGAGCCGGTCCCCCTCGGCCCAGGTCTCCGCTTCCTGCTCAGCCGCGCCGGTTAGCTGGCCCAGCACTACCGCTGCACGTTGCTTATCAGTTAGGGGGTACAATTCTAAAAGCGGATTAAGCTTTTTCCGGAAGACCTGTAAAGCATCAGGTTTCCCGTCATACTGCGGTAGCCAGGTAGCTCCGGGCGCATAAGGCAAGGAGAACGGCATCACCTGGGCGAGAGCGGGGACCGCGGCACCTCCCGCCAGCGCGGCCGGGACCTGGGCAGGCCCATTCCCATCCACGGGTGCCCCTGCGGCTGCGACCGCCGCTGCTCCCGCGGCTCCGTCGGGCGCAGACATCTTGTTTCCGTCCCCCTTAGCTTCTTTCCGGCCCCTCCTCTATTGGGGCGGGGTTTTGGCCTTCGCGCCTCTGCTACTCGAGAAGACGCTCGAGCGGGAACTTTTGTCCGTGACGCCACCCACGGTTGTGGTAATTGACTGTACACCACCGCTGCTCTGGCTGGGGATCCCGGGAGTGATGGTATGGAGCAGCCAGTTGTTGTGTTGCCCCTCCGTGGGTAGGGGTTGGTGATCCCGGGGCCCAGTGATGGGGTTGGATGGTGGACAGGCGGGTATGGGGCCTGTGGAGGTGCAGGGGCACAGGGGCAGCGCTGTGCCGCACGGCACGGAGGTACTCACTCAGCCAGTAAACACGACACAGTTCTCGGTAAACAAACGGCTGGTTGGACGGGTCCCTCAGACGGTTGCGCTGCTGATATCCCCTGCAGTTGACGGTGACGATCTCTTCCCTGCACCTATGTGTTGTTGTTTAGTAGCGATGGGTTCCCACCGGTAACCCGCTCCCCAGCTTAGATATGAGCCGGAGGAGCTCCACTCTTGCCCGCAGGCGCTGGCCCTGGGAAACTGGTGCCTTGGCGGTGGCGGTGTCTCCCCTTAACGGTCGGACTGTTGCCTTCCAACGGGACTTGGTTGTTGGGAGACAGTCGTCCCCTTCACTGACGGATTTGGCAAATTCGGCGACTCTTAGCCTTGCTGGGATCCGAAAGGCCCCTGCCCTGGTGCTGACTAATCTTCGTATACCGCTCTGGTACCGCCGGGTCACCACCCGTCCACGGTCCTTTCGGCAACCTCCAATCAGTCTCGCCTGCAGACAGTCACTGCCGTCTGCCAACCTTGCTGTCTCAGTCCGGGGCACACACCCGGACTAACTTCAGGCTTCTTTCTGTCACTTTCTCTGTTGCTTTTCCTTTAGCTCCTCTACCACTTCCTCTCACTTTGAACTTCCACTTCTATCTTTACTCCTTCACTTCCCTAGCTTTACTCTACTCTAGCCCTCAGCTAGACTTCAACTGCCTGGTTCTCCCGCCTCCAGGGCTGTGAACTCCTTGGTGGGTGGAGCCAACCGCCTGGCCCACCCCCTGGTGTGGACACCAGCCCCTGGAGGAAGGCAACAAGGATTTGTGTTTTGACCTAATGTGTACCTGCAGGGAATGTGGGGTGCGTGTGGTGTTGTGACCTGTGACCCCTGGCTTGCCCAGGGTGTCACAGAGCCACCGAGCAGCACCAGCAGAAGCCCCGGACCCGAGCGTAGCGAGTGCATCCCCTCCGCCCGCGACACATGCAGGAGCAATGCTGGGCTGTGATGAGCGGTGAAACTCTGCCCACAGCCCAGTCATTCAGGAAGACTGGGGCCGCCTTGGTGATGTCTGGTCAACTGGAAGTTGATGTGACATTACCAGATCTCAGAGGTAACGGAGCCTGGAGGTTAGCATCTCACGCTCTCTCCTTCACTGCAGAGCGCCGCAAGCAGGAGCAATGCTGGCCTGTGATGTGTGGGAAACTCCACCCACAGCCCAGTCACATAGGGAGGCTGGGGCCGGTCTCGGTGATGTCTGGTCAACCGGAAGTTGACGTGACCTCACCTGATATCAGGGGTCACGGAGCCGGAGGTTAGCATCTCGCGCTCTCTCCTTCGCTGCAGAGCGCCGCAATCAGGAGCAATGCTGGGCTGTGATGTGTGGGAAACTCCGCCCACAGCCCAGTCAATTAGGGAGACTGGGGCCGCCTTGGTGATTCCGGGTCAACTGGAAGTTGACTTGACATCATCGGATCTCAGAGGTCACGGAGCCCGGTGGTCACGCAACAGCGCCGCTTAGAGGCAGAATTGATTAAAAAAGCCTTGTTTAACAGGTTTACATCAATGTGTGGCCACTATGCTGAATAGTGAACCCCCCCTTTAATGTAAGAAGTATAGTTCCATGTAATAATCTGTTCAAAGATGCGATTTATGGAGCGATGATGACAAATATCCCATTATTAGGTGGAGAGTCACATGTGGTAATATAGTTTGTGGATATGCAACTGATTAATCACGATAATACAAGATCCGTAAAGAAAGCCACTAAGTGCTGTTTTCAGATGCAATCAGGACCGCGCAGCCTTTCTGTCTGACAGTGCAGCTGTTACGGAAGGAAAGCGTAGAGGTATAATTAAATATCTGCAGGAAAACTCAGAAATTGAAAATCTCATGGAGCTGGATGGGCTCATCATGTTGCTTACTTGACTGTAAAAGATAAAGCTAAAGTTGTGTCATTTGGTTCAAAAGATTTTCTAATAGACATATACTACAATTTTCCGAAACTTTGCCAAGCGGAAAGTATTATGCCTCCTTTACATTACAACAATTCTTTTTCGTACGGATGAACTTAACTATTTTTCATTATGGTGAAAGCAAAAGTATCATAACAGCAAAAGTAGGAAAAAAATATATATCTTGTAGGCATTCTTTTTACATGACGTCCTTCCATGCGCTGTCACTTTTGATGTTCTCGCTCGTGAAGATGATGTGACTTGTAAGCTGCGTTCAGCTATAATGCGACGGATAAACCTATGACTGGTTTGCATGTTCAAAGCAGATCTGTCAGACTGAACATGTTTCCTTATGTATAGGCAGTTGTAGGAACTAAGCAAATAGGTGGGATAATTTCCGTTTAGTTGTCACTTACAGGGAACTCGTCAACAGATTTGGTGACTATAAGGTGTGGCCACCACCAGTGGGCTCTTATACAGTTAGGTCCAGAAATATTTGGACAGTGACACAAGTTTTGTTATTTTAGCTGTTTACAAAAACATGTTCAGAAATACAATTATATATATAATATGGGCTGAAAGTGCACACTCCCAGCTGCAATATGAGAGTTTTCACATCCAAATCGGAGAAAGGGTTTAGGAATCATAGCTCTGTAATGCATAGCCTCCTCTTTTTAAAGGGGCCAAAAGTAATTGGACAAGGGACTCTAAGGGCTGCAATTAACTCTGAAGGCGTCTCCCTCGTTAACCTGTAATCAATGAAGTAGTTAAAAGGTCTGGGGTTGATTACAGGTGTGTGGTTTTGCATTTGGAAGCTGTTGCTGTGACCAGACAACATGCGGTCTAAGGAACTCTCAATTGAGGTGAAGCAGAACATCCAGAGGCTGAAAAAAAAGAAAAAATCCATCAGAGAGATAGCAGACATGCTTGGAGTAGCAAAATCAACAGTCGGGTACATTCTGAGAAAAAAGGAATTGACTGGTGAGCTTGGGAACTCAAAAAGGCCTGGGCGTCCACGGATGACAACAGTGGTGGATGATCGCCGCATACTTTCTTTGGTGAAGAAGAACCCATTCACAACATCAACTGAAGTCCAGAACACTCTCAGTGAAGTAGGTGTATCTGTCTCTAAGTCAACAGTAAAGAGAAGACTCCATGAAAGTAAATACAAAGGGTTCACATCTAGATGCAAACCATTCATCAATTCCAAAAATAGACAGGCCAGAGTTAAATTTGCTGAAAAACACCTCATGAAGCCAGCTCAGTTCTGGAAAAGTATTCTATGGACAGATGAGACAAAGATCAACCTGTACCAGAATGATGGGAAGAAAAAAGTTTGGAGAAGAAAGGGAACGGCACATGATCCAAGGCACACCACATCCTCTGTAAAACATGGTGGAGGCAACGTGATGGCATGGGCATGCATGGCTTTCAATGGGTCACTTGTGTTTATTGATGACATAACAGCAGACAAGAGTAGCCGGATGAATTCTGAAGTGTACCAGGATATACTTTCAGCCCAGATTCAGCCAAATGCCGCAAAGTTGATCGGACGGCGCTTCATAGTACAGATGGACAATGACCCCAAGCATACAGCCAAAGCTACCCAGGAGTTCATGATTGCAAAAAAGTGGAACATTCTGCAATGGCCAAGTCAATCACCAGATCTTAACCCAATTGAGCATGCATTTCACGTGCTCAAATCCAGACTTAAGACGGAAAGACCCACAAACAAGCAAGACCTGAAGGCTGCGGCTGTAAAGGCCTGGCAAAGCATTAAGAAGGAGGAAACCCAGCGTTTGGTGATGTCCATGGGTTCCAGACTTAAGGCAGTGATTGCCTCCAAAGGATTCGCAACAAAATATTGAAAATAAAAATATTTTGTTTGGGTTTGGTTTATTTGTCCAATTACTTTTGACCTCCTAAAATGTGGAGTGTTTGTAAAGAAATGTGTACAATTCCTACAATTTCTATCAGATATTTTTGTTCAAACCTTCAAATTAAACGTTACAATCTTCACTTGAATTCTGTTGTAGAGGTTTCATTTCAAATCCAATGTGGTGGCATGCAGAGCCCAACTCGCGAAAATTGTGTCACTGTCCAAATATTTCTGGACCTAACTGTATACAGCAGCTTAACATGCTGTATATAAAAACCCAGGCCGCTGTATAGAGCATAAAAATGACTTTATAATACTCACCTAAAAGGACGGTGCGGTGCAGATGGGTCAGATGGGTGTCTCCGTTCTCCAGTTCCGGCACCTCCTCTTTCGGCCATCTTTGTCCTCCTTCTTCTGAAGCCTGGGTGCCTGATGCGTCCTACGGCATGCACACAGGCGGGCATTGAGGTCCCGCTTATGCACACTACAATACTTTGAGCAGGGCAGCTCAATGTGCGCCTGCGCAAGACCTCAATTCCCGTCTGTGTGCATGACGTAGGACGCGTCATGCACCCAGGCTTCAAAAGAAGGAGGAAAAAGATGGCCGAAAGAGGAGGCTCCGGTACCAGAGAACGGAGACACCCTTCTGATCCCTTTGGCACCGCACCACCCATTTATGTGAGTATTATAAAGTGATTTTTACATTCTACACAGCAACCTGGGCTCTTATATACAGCATGTTAGAATGCTGTATATAAGAGCCCACTGGTGGTGGCCGCAGCTTGTAGACCCCAAATCTGGTGACAGGTTCCCTTTAATTATCCATTACAAAATCATTCCTACCGATTTTAAAGAAGTTAAGTTGTGAGGTTTATTCCATTAACTAATAAGAAAGGAGAATATTTTTCATACAAAAATTGTATTTAAAAGGTTGTTGTAATGAACTAGCAGGGGGAGCTGGAGCATCAGGAAAGTGCTAGACATAAAATCTCCACTAGATGACACTCGTCTCCCTGATGGAAGGAGCGAATGGTCACACAGGCTGGGGTCTGAGCCAGGAGGTTCATGTGATACCAGGGATGAGACGCAGACAGAGTAAAGGGAGAGCCAAGTCAGAAACCAAGAGAGAATGTCAAGGACCGGGGGGGGGGGAGCGCGGAAACCAAAGTTTAATAACAAGCTGATATCGGAAGCTGGAAGAGCAGTTAATAGCAGGGAGCACAGGGGAATGGAACAACAGAAGTCGGAGGATGAAAGTGAGGAGGACGGATGTCAGGGAGGATGGATGCAGTCAGAAGGATGGGAGGCAGGGAGGACTGATGCAGTCAGGAGGACAGGAGGCAGAATCAAACAACTTACAGGGACCAGCGACACACTGCAAAGCAAAATTACAACTGGCACCGCATGAACGGAAATGACCCATGAATAAGGTGCCATGATCTGGAAATGAGGCACGGAGGGGGGCCCCTCCTACCGGCAATGCTCCAGGGAACACTGACAACTGTGAGTCATGACTGTTGTTTGATTTAGGAAATCCATCTTCAACTACCAGACTAGGGGGTTTTATATATCTGTCCCAGTTATCCTGAGCTCTGCTTCTGTCTCCTGGGTCCATGTCCCTCTGTTGTGCTCCACGTTGGGTTTTTAAGTTGCCCATCATGGATCAATGACAACATCTCCCTAGATCTAATTAAGGCCTATCAAGGCCCACCTGTCAAGGTCTTTCCTCTGTTGCAGATTTTGGTGACAGGTTCTGAGTCTAAAGGCCGCTTTACACGCTGCGATATCGTGACCGATATCGCTAGCAATCGTACCCGCCCCCATCGGTTGTGCGTCACAGGCAAATCGCTGCCCGTGGCGCACAACATCGCGCGGACCCGTCACACTACTTACCTGCCTACCGACGTCGCTGTGACCGGCGAACCGCCTCCTTTCTAAGGGGGCGGTTCGTTCAGCGTCACAACGACGTCACAGCAGCATCACTGAACCGCCGCCCAATAGAAGCGGAGGGGCGGAGATGAGCGGGACGTAACATCACGCCCATCTCCTTCCTTCCTCATAGCCGGCGGCCGCAGGTAAGGTGAGGTTCCTCGTTCCTGCGATGTCACACATAGCGATGTGTGCTGCCGCAGGAGCGACGAACTACTTCGTACACCGATCAACAGCGATATTTGAGAATGGACCCCCATGTCACCGATGAGCGATTTTGAACGTTTTTGCGACGATTCAAAATCGCTCATAGGTGTCACACGCAAAGACATCGCTAAAGCGACCGGATGTGCGTCACAAATTCCGTGGCCCCAACGAGATCGCTCGGGCGATGTCGCAGCATGTAAAGCCCGCTTTAGTCTCACTTTATCTTGTGGGACTCTGTTTATTAAATTAATTTAATTTCTTTTGAGGAGGAGAGGGTTAATGTCAGTTTCCTTCCAGCAGCTCCTGATTCCTGGTTGGGTGTTTCCAGTTGGGACCACGCCCAGGTCCTATAAATAGCCTCAACTTCCACCAGAGGGTGCCAGATATTTTCATTCATTTGGTAGCTTGGCGAGGAGAAGGAAGGTGCTAGAGAAAACCCTCTCTGAGACTTGTATTGTGGGCTGCAGCATTGGTGCTTGCTGCAGCACTTCTGGGTGTGCTGTTGAACGGTATGGATGTTCTCCAGTAGTTTTTCTTCCCCCCCTTTTATGTTGTTTCCCCTTCTGCACTTGTGGCTCCTTTGTGTTTGGTTGTCATGTGTACAAGTAGTTGTTGTTGTTGTAGTAGTTACCCCTGTCTTGTCTATATTTGTCGGTGGTGTGGTTGACTTCGCTTCTTGTCCCTTCCCCCTCAGCTGGTGAGTTGTGGAGTGAGGTTTTATCATTAGAGACAAAGACATTAGATAGCGCCTAGGTTGGAGGCCTGAACCTCCTCACCTTAAAGGGTACCTCCGGATGTCAAGGTGAGCACAGGGGCCCCAGTCTTAGGGCCAGCTTAGGCTTTCCTGTGTTTCCTCTATCATCTGTGACACCACCTGTGTCATGGGATTGAAACTCTAGTCCTATCCGCCATTGGTGCTTTTTGTGTTTGTGCTTGCATTCATCCCTGCTTGGTTCTTCTTCATCCATCCTGCTGCTCCTGAGATTCATGTGTGTGTCTAGTCTTCACTGCCCACATGCCTTTGGTTCTGCTACATCAATGCCTGAGGTCTGTGTGCCCACCCAGACCGGAAGACTAGAGAATCCACCTCACCTGTTGAACCTAACAGGGGGATGATGTTCTCTTCAGACTTCCATCAATTAGAAGGAGCAAGAAGAAGCAACAAAGCCAATCAAGTGTACTTGGACAACAAAAAACAATTTCTGGGCTTTATCTTGCTTTGACCAGTTGGCTTTGTTTTTCATAGTAGGTGATCAGTAGAGATGTAGGTGATCAGTAGAGATGAGCGAAACCATGGAAGTTCGGTTTGGCAAGTGCAGCTGAACTGAACCTCCATGGTTTCGGACTTGACCTGAACCCCAATGGAAGTCACTGATAGACAGTTCGGTTCTCTGCCCACATACAGCCAGAAATAAGCAGATCACTTCCGGGGGTGGGCAGGGTTTCTCAATTTTTTTCTTTGGTGCACACTACATCTGATCATTCTGTTTTTACCCCCAATGTGAGCTGGTCAGACACTGCAAATGGTTCACACTGAACTGAGCACTGAGTGTGCCCGAGCACAG
Source organism: Anomaloglossus baeobatrachus (assembly GCF_048569485.1). NCBI lineage: Eukaryota > Metazoa > Chordata > Amphibia > Anura > Aromobatidae > Anomaloglossus > Anomaloglossus baeobatrachus. The sequence goes on from NC_134361.1 coordinate 177,344,957, forward strand.
AGATGCTCACATGAGTGCTCATCATATATAAAGTACCTGAACTCTGGTTTTTCCTGTAAAGTCGGTGATTGGCCGAAAAACCAAACACCAAACGTCGTGTTCACTCATCTCTGGTGATCAGTTCGAGAGGCACGGGCGACAAGTATAAGTAGCTCATAAATGAAGAAAGAAGCATATTTCATTGATAAGATGTATGAAAACATTTCGTACATTTGCTTGTTCTGGTGATAAAGCTAAAAATAAGAAGCGCTGATAGGGTAACACCAGATGACAAGAGTAGTATATAAAAGAAAATACACTCACCTACTGTGGTTTTGAAAGTCACAACCACTAACAAGAATGAGATAATGGCGTCTGCTGCAGCCCCACGTGGATGAGCATTCAAACCGGAGAAGAGAAGGGGTTAACGTCGTGCATCAGCCAAATGAAGGTGTAAAGATGTTGATGAATAAATATCTTTTTTATTTCATCGATCTACATGTTTCGAGGTCGAAACCTCTTCCTCAGGACCAGGACATCAACAAAGCATCTTTGTTGATGACCTGGTCCTGAGGAAGAGGTTTCGACCTCGAAACGCGTAGATCGATGAAATAAAAAAGATATTTATTCATCAACATCTTTACATCTTCATTTGGCTGATGCGCAGCGTTAACCCCTTCTCTTCTCCGGTTTGAATGCTTATTTGCTTGTTCTGATGATTTATGCAAAAATTGTTGGAAAACAATTATATTAAATACTTTTTTTATTTGTTCATTTTGTAGCCATATTTCCATTATTATTTGTGTCTAAGAACCAGGCCAAAGTGATGTCTATACTCTGATCTTAGATTTGAAGAATCTATGCAAATGCCATAGATGTTATTCTAATAAAAGCGCACTATGTTGAATCTTAGGACAAGTTCTTGCATGTGAGCACTGTTACCATGGGTTTGATGACATCAAGTGCTCACGCAGGCGCACTTCTATGTTTAAATATTGCCTTAACGCACGCGTGTGAAGCGCCTTTGTGAGAATTTATTTCTAAGTGGTGACACATGCGTGTTGCCACTTTATGACTGCATGATGCTCAAGTCCTAATGCATGCGTGTAATGTGCTTCTATGAGAATTTGTTTCTAAGTGGTGGCACATGTGTGTTATCACTTTGTCGCTACATGATATTTAAGTTTTTGCGCATGCGCAGAACATTTTGGTCTCGAGGGATTAGTCTATGATTTCAGGTATGCACAGTGCAAATGCGGAATATCCTGATGGGACTCGGAAGTGTTGGCTGCAATGCGTAGGTGATGTGAGTATACCTCTCCATGATTGAAGATTGGCGATGAGGGGGGCAATAGGAGGATATAATCAATGGGTGTAATCATAATGTAATTGAATGGCGGATTTACCAACGATGATAGGCCTTATGGACTCTTAATAGACAATACATGTTTGATATAGTGGGATCATTGGTTGAACCTAAATGACATCAATACCTACCTTTTAAAAAGGGAGACATTCTTTTTTCCGACTCATTTTAGCCTTAGTCCCCTGATGAAGCCAGACATGGTGAAATATGTTGGGGAGGCTAACAGCTGAATGTTTTTAAATAAGCTGAATTAGGGAGTGACTGATAAAGGGATATTCAAATTGTCTCTTCAGGGAGGAAGAACACGAACTCCAGTGCCACCTACTGGAGGTAGCAATCCTAGAGGTCAAAAGTGACCCTCCAACGAGACTGGTCATATGACTTAGGATTGAGGCCAGATCAGAACCTCAATTTGCAGACACGGTGTTTTGGGGTGATTGCCCCTCGTCAGTGCAAAGTATGAGATCTGTTAAAGGGATAGTAATAGGAGACTCTGGCCTGCGGCCTGATAACCCATATATGATTGGAATGCTTAATTACTAGTCCTCTCTTTCCACTATGGTTTTAAATGGTCAGTCATTTAACTTTAGTAATTAATAAATGTTAAGTTTTAGGTTTTGAGTTAGGGTACCTCTAGTTGCCTTTGGCAAATTGTGTGTAATGTAATTAACCCTACACTAACCTGGTGGCAGTAGAGGTTTAGAGTTTGGCAAAAAAGTTATATCTGTTATCTAACAGTTATTAAGCTGTTTTCTGAATAATACATTGCAAGGCTTTTTTTCTCAGAAAACAAAGGAGCCACTTAGATATCCTTGGGTATTTCTTAAAATCTATTTGCGTAATTGACTTTTTCAGAATGTTGGTTATTATATAAAAGATACTTGAAGCAAAGACATTATCTTGAAGTGTCTCCCCCCCTCCCCTGTCGGATGTGACTTCTTATCAAGCTCCTAGATGTTACTAACACAAGTTCTGTACAAATTCGAGGTCACAGTCACATCTCAAAAACAGGTGCTCGATAAGCATAAATCTATAAACATTCTTTTGTACCTGCTATAAGAACATATTTTAGTACATACATTTTACTCTAACTTTTAGCATTTGATTTTACCTAAACTAATAGTACTCTAAAATGTATTTTAAATATGTTTGTTGGTTAAAATAGAAAAAAATACTACTATTGCAGTTTTTTGTTTTTACAGCTTTCACTTGCCATACACTGTCCGGATCCACACTCGCGGATTACAACAACCGCGTCGGATCCTGTTCACATTACAGAGTCCGACAGGCTTTCTGGCTTCCCTTAAATTGCTCAGTTCTGCCGGGTGTCGGCTGAGTTGTTTCCACTGCTTCCAGTCATGCAGGAGTTAATCCTTGTTGGAGCAATGTATGACTTTTCTGAGAGTCAGGTTGCTGATTACCATCCTCAGATGGTCTCTCTATTTAAATCTAGGGAGTTTGTAAGGCGATTGCCGAAGATAGCATCTGCTCATGCTCTTGCAAAAATCTGGTGACCCTAGTGATCCTCTTTTGGTGACCTGCGATCTGCTGCATGTGTTTTGTGGAATTGTCTCTTTGTGTGCTTTTCATCCTCCCTCCTCCCTTACATTCTATTTCTTCCTGTGCCTTTGTTGTCTGCTCTTTGTGGTTGTTTGTAGGGTGAGCGAGTGTCACAAACCACCGGGGGGGTCACTCAGAAATCCCCCGCGCTGGCTACCAGTACGTCACAATCGGGGGGTAACAAGTGGGGGTCACCCCTCCTTTATACCTCCCGACCGACAGACAGAGCACGTGACGCGCTCTCTAGCGCCCCTCTTATAGTCAGGCCAATTATGGAATGGCCCGACAATAAGCAAGGAGGCCGCTATACTACTTATGCCGATTATTGAAGGGTCCCCGGTGAGAGTAAGGTATATATTCCCCCGACCTCCGCGGGCGGAATATATAAAATCTCCCCGAATCTCACTGGCCTCCCCACAATAATCCTTGGCACAATTCGCTGCCACCAACCGATTTACGGTAACTATTAGCCGAACACACAGACGTGGGATTCAAGATCGAGATAACAGAACAGCCCAAGATTAATTATATAATTTAATCAGCCTAAAGCACACTAGAACTACAATATATACAATAGGGAATCTACAGAATATACATATGTCAGAGTACAGTTACAATCAAAGCATGGGTTACAAACAGGCATACACAGTTCCAGCAGTTACCTTGTTGCGTCTGGCCACAGGGGGGCGCTGTAGACCAGGTTTCCAGGAACTCCCTCACAGGTCTTTCCCAACCAGGCCCCCGAGCAGAAGAACACTGGAAAATGGCCGAAGTAGGGTTATCAACCTGGGCAGATCCAGGTCCCCTCCTACCTTAGTGACCTCACAGGGAAGCACTGCCACTCCCCCTGCATGGATCAGAATTATCTATTGGCCATAACTTTGCCTGGGAGCGTCGTAGGCGGACGCCAATGCTCTCATTGTGACAGTTATGAATTTAGCTACAGAACGAGGGGACTCATGACCTGTCTGCCAGTTCCCCATTGGCTGATATCACGCCTGGGGCATTTCCCAATGTCCTGCTCCCATAAAAAGGGGGTGCCGGCATCGTCCACATGCGGAGACACCATTTTTATGGTTGCCATATTTATCGGAAATATGGCTTGCGAGATATGAACCATTTTTTACTGGAGTCGTTCTGTCTGGCTATTTCCATAGCCTTGCTAATTAGATAGCAGCTCCTACTACAGGGTGACGGCAGGGAGTCATCCTGTGTCCATTGTCCCTAAGCCACCTAATTTCCATATCACAGGACATGGCCATGGGATTTGTTGCTAAACCAGTTGTGTGAAGGAAAGGGGGGGTGACACCAGGAGAGGGCTTCCTGACATACTTGAATATCATGATTTATCGTCATATCTCCGGATTTACCTCACACCTCCCCCCTTTTGAGGGCGCTAGGGGGCAGCACACTCCGGTGTTCCCCCGTGCGCCCGTCCGCGACCTCTCCTTGTCGGGACAGCCCGTCTGCGTTACCGTGGTCACGGCCCCTTTTGTGGCGAATGGTGAAGTTGTATTGCTGGAGCGCAAGGCTCCATCGCAACAATCGCCCATTCGTCCCAGAGACGGTGTGCAACCAGCTGAGGGGATTGTGGTCCGTCTCCACGATGAAGTGGCGCCCGTATAGATAGGGTTGCAGACGCTGCAGGGCCCACACTATGGCCAGGCACTCCTTCTCCATCGTGGAATAGGCAACTTCCCTTGGTAACAGCTTCCTGCTCAGGTACAAGACTGGGTGCTCTTGGCTCGCAGAGTCCACCTGGCTGAGCACCGCACCGAGGCCGAAGTCACTGGCGTCGGTCTGTACTACAAACGGCCGCGTGAAGTCGGCTGCCTGTAGCACGGGCGGGCTGGACAGGGCGTCCTTTAGGGCCCGGAAGGCTGTCTCGCAGTCCATTGTCCAATCGACTGCAGAGGGAAGCTTCTTCTTGGTGAGGTCCGTCAAGGGCTTTGCCAGGCTACTATAGCATGGAACAAACCTCCTATAGTACCCAGCGGTCCCCAAGAAGGACATCACCTGCTTCTTGGTCCTGGGGGTGGGCCAGGATGCGATGGCTTCCACTTTCTCAGGCTCGGGCTTCAGGGTTCTCCCGCCTACCCGGTGACCGAGGTACTGGACCTCGCTCATGGCCAGCTGACACTTCCCCGGCTTGATGGTCAAACCTGCCCGGTGGACCCGCCTGAGCACCTGTGCTAGATGCTCTAGGTGATCTTCCCAGGTGGGACTGAAGACGGCAATGTCATCCAGGTACGCGGCCGCGTACCCTTCAAGTCCCTTGAGCAGGGTGTTGACCATCCGCTGGAAAGTGGCAGGGGCATTCCTCATCCCGAATGGCATCACCGTGGACTCGTACAGTCCAAATGGGGTAATAAAGGCAGAGCGTTCCCTGGCCTTGCGAGTCAGGGGGATCTGCCAATATCCCCGGCTCAGATCCATGATGGTCAGGTACTGAGCCCCGGCCAACTGATCGAGCAGGTCATCGATGCGTGGCATTGGGTACGCATCGGCGACCGTGACAGCATTGAGCCCCCTGTAGTCCACGCAGAACCGAGTGGTTCGGTCCTTCTTAGGGACGAGGACTACAGGCGAGGCCCAAGCGCTGTTGGATGCCTGGATCACCCCCAGCTTCAGCATCTCGTCAATCTCCTGGCGCATGTGTTGCTGCACCTCCAGGGAGACCCGATATGCTGAACGCCGGATCGGGGGATGATCCCCAGTGTCCACGTGATGGACAGCCAAGTCAGTCCTTCCGGGCTGGTTGGTAAACAACCCCCGGAAGGGGAGGAGGGTGGCCCACAGCTGGGACCGTTGGTCTTCCAAGAGCTGGTGGCCAACCTCCACATCCTCAATGGATCCGCCTGCCCTAACCTGGGCTAGCATATCCAAGAGGGTTTCTGCTTCTCCCTCCTCGGGCAGGTTGCACACGGGGAGCGCACATGCCTCCCGCTCATGATGTGCCTTCATCATGTTCACATGGAAGGGCTTCCGCCTTCCACGGGCAGGGTCCAGGGTGACCAGGTACGTTACAGGGTTGAGCTGCTGGTACACGAGGTATGGGCCTTCCCAGGCTGCCTGAAGCTTGTCCTGTGGTACGGGGACCAGTACCCACACCTTTTGACCCACTTGGTAGGTCCTCTCACAAGCGTTCTGGTCGTACCAACGCTTCTGATCGGCCTGGGCTTGAGCCATATTGTCGTGTACCAGTTGCGTCAAGGCCTGCATTTTGTCCCGGAAGCGCATGACATACTCGATAACCGACACTCCAGGGGTGGCCAAATCCCCTTCCCAAGCCTCTTTCACCAGAGCCAGGGGGCCCCGCACACGTCGCCCGTACAGGAGCTCAAACGGTGAGAATCCTGTTGAGGCCTGTGGAACCTCCCGGTAAGCAAATAACAGGTGTGGGAGATACCGCTCCCAGTCACGCCCATGGGAGTCGACCAACATCTTAAGCATCTGCTTTAAGGTGCCATTGAACCGCTCGCACAGGCCATTAGTCTGTGGATGGTACGGGCTGGCCACCAGATGTCGCACCTGGACCCGCTTACAGAGGGCCTCCATCAGCTGGGACATGAATTGGGTCCCCCGGTCAGTGAGCATTTCCTGGGGAAAACCCACTCGGGAGAAAATCTCCAGCAATGCGGTGGCCACCTTGTCAGCCCGAATGGACGACAAGGCCACTGCTTCTGGGTACCGGGTGGCATAGTCCACTACCGTCAGTATGAAGCGTTTCCCGGAGCTGCTGGGGATGGCCAGCGGGCCGACCAGATCCACAGCCACCCTCCTGAAAGGCTCATCGATGATGGGCAGAGATACCAGTGGGGCTTTGGGGCGTGGCCCCGCCTTCCCCACTCTCTGACAGGTTTCACACGAACGGCAGTAGGCAGCCACATCGGCCCCCATTTTTGGCCAGTAGAAATGCTGGTTTAACCTGGCCTTGGTCTTAGCGATCCCTAGGTGTCCGGCCATCAGAATCTCATGTGCGATCCGCAACAACTCCGTCCGGAACGGATAGGGTACCACCAACTGTCGGTCCCTGGGCCACGCCTCCGGTGAACCCTGCTGGACCGTGGCCCGGTACAGCCGTCCTTGGTCCCAGACCACTCGCTCCGGGTCCGAGTCCGAGGGAGGCTGTGCCGCCTGCTCCTTAAGAGCTTTCAGGCTGTCGTCAGCTTCTAACGCTGCCTGAAACCCCTGACTAGATGTGGCCAGAATCGACGAGACTGTCACATCTTCAGTCAGTACCCCGGGACCTGTGTCCTGGCCTCCACCTGACTCGGCTGCCACTTGGTCAGAAGGGGAAGAGCTATCGGACCTCTGGGAGGCCCCTTGGCTTCCAGCACTCCCACTGCGGGTGACAGCGGCCACAGCCGCTGCGACCGTGGGTCGTGCCTGCTCCTCCTCCGTTCCTGACCAAGTCGCCGGTTCAGGCAGACCTACCTGGCTTCCTGACACCCCGGTTGTGGGGGAACCATGCACCGAGATCTTACCTGGGAGCACTTCCGCTCCTGGACCGGCCCCAATCTCACCTGCCTGTTCCCCTCCTGCAGCAACAGAACCCCGCTGTGAAATCTCTGGGGACCCCACATTTGCTGTGGTAGCCCCCACCCCACACACTGGTCCTCCCCCTGCAGCACCCTGCTCTCTGCTTATCCCTGCAGAGGGCAACAGATCCCAGCTCACAGGCTGGTTACTTGTAGAGGCATTGTCACACCTTTCTCTGACCCCCTCCCCTGTCACAGCTGCAGCTGTGTGTGTGTCTATGGTGTCTATGCAAGCAGAAATATCAGAGTTCACTCCCTCCTCCCTTACATCATTCATAGATAACACATTAACATTGTCCGGAGGCATGTCAGTACGGGCTGAAGGTTCAGCCCTTGGTTGGGGCCCAAACTGGGAGGTTATCTGCCCCAAATCTGTCCCAAGTAGCACGTTTGCAGGGATCCGATCAGTTACCCCCACCTCCCTCACCCCTCGCCCTGCGCCCCAGTCCACATAAATGTCAGCAACAGGCAGCGCCGGGTCAGTGCCTCCAATCCCGGAGACAGCGAGGGTTTTTCCAGGGATCAAGTCTTGGGGGGACACCATCTCAGGCCGCACCAGAGTCACCTCTGAGGCGCTGTCTCGCAGTCCTATGGTCACAGACCGGCCGACGGTGACAGGTTGGAAGCTGTCCAGGGACCTACCACCACCCCCACCCACACAATACACCTTGGGCGGCCCTTGGGACGGGGACGGAGCCGGGGCCTTGGGACGCTGAGGGCACATGGCCTTGAAGTGTCCAGGTAGGTTGCACTGGTGGCACCGTCTTGGCTCTGCCACGGGCCTGGAGAGGGGAGTTGAGGGGGACACCCCCTGCAGTCTAGGGGCAGGTGGGGCAGTCGCCGAATTCATCTTACCCCCTCTCCAGGTGCTGCTGGTGGCCGCTCTCCTGGCCTCAGGGGCCCGGTTGTTGGTGTAGTCATCGGCAAGGGCAGCTGTAGCCGTGGACCCCTTTGGCTTCTGGTCTCGGATGAACTGGCGGAGATCCTCAGGGCAGTTCCACAAGAGTTGCTCCGTGATGAACAAGTCCAGGATCTCCGGTCCGGTGGAAAGCTGCAGGCCTTGGGTCCAGTGGTCGGCAGCTCGGGAAAGTGCCCGCCGGTGGTCAGCCCAGGAGTCCTTTGGTCCCTTCTGTAGGCTCCGGAACTTCTTGCGGTAGGACTCTGGAGTGAGGTTGTACTGTTGGATCAGGGCCCGCTTGATGGTGTCGTAGCCCTGATCTGCCTCAGCAGGCAAGTCCCCAAGGATATCCAGGGCCTTACCCCTTAAACGGGGGGTCAGGTATTTGGCCCACTGGTCCTTGTTCAGATGGTGCTGCAAGCAAGTCCGTTCAAAAGCAGTCAAGAAAGAGTCCAAGTCTCCATCCTTCTCCAGCACTGGGAAGTCCTCAACACGGACCTTTGGAAGTTTGGTGTCTTGAAGGTCACGTGTGGCTGATGAGGGCCGGAGCTGAGCTAGCTGCAGCTGGTAGTCACGCTCTGCCTGGCGCTCTTCACGCGCTGCCTGCCGCTCCGCAGCCTCAGCCTCACGCGCTGCTTGCCGCTCTGCCCTGCGCTCTGCCAGGAGTCCCTTGTAGCCCTCCTGGTCTCCAGCCTGGAGAAGGGCCATAGCCATTTGAAGAAGGCTATCCGAGCCTCCCAGGCTCGGTGGAATGGCACGTGGTGATCTGCGGCCCGCTGCGGAGCCTGGTGATTCACTGTCCATTGCAGAGCGGAGGGCTGGCATCTGGCTCGTTGAGGACCCTTGGGTGAGCTGCTCCTCATCTTGTCCATAATTGCCAGCTTGTGCGCTGTCCTCTGCAGAACGGTTTTCTGGCGTCGAGCTCCTGGAGGACTCGTGGGCAACCTCCTCATTACTGCCCACAGCACCGTCCTCCCTCTCTTCGGCTCCTGCTTTAGCATTGGCCAGTTGCCTAGCTCTGCTCCTGGTGCCATCAGCCATTCTTGCAGACTTTTGGTCACTGACACAGAACTGACACCTGATGCCTCCACACACCTTACAGTATCTGCACTCTGACACTCTAGTGTTGAGCTAGTCTGAAGACCCCAGCAGCCACAGCTGCTGCAGGCAGTCTTTAGTGTCTGGGAGTATGGGTCTCACACTCACACACACTATTATCTCGATCCCACCGCTATGCCACCAATATGTCACAAACCACCGGGGGGGTCACTCAGAAATCCCCCGCGCTGGCTACCAGTACGTCACAATCGGGGGGTAACAAGTGGGGGTCACCCCTCCTTTATACCTCCCGACCGACAGACAGAGCACGTGACGCGCTCTCTAGCGCCCCTCTTATAGTCAGGCCAATTATGGAATGGCCCGACAATAAGCAAGGAGGCCGCTATACTACTTATGCCGATTATTGAAGGGTCCCCGGTGAGAGTAAGGTATATATTCCCCCGACCTCCGCGGGCGGAATATATAAAATCTCCCCGAATCTCACTGGCCTCCCCACAATAATCCTTGGCACAATTCGCTGCCACCAACCGATTTACGGTAACTATTAGCCGAACACACAGACGTGGGATTCAAGATCGAGATAACAGAACAGCCCAAGATTAATTATATAATTTAATCAGCCTAAAGCACACTAGAACTACAATATATACAATAGGGAATCTACAGAATATACATATGTCAGAGTACAGTTACAATCAAAGCATGGGTTACAAACAGGCATACACAGTTCCAGCAGTTACCTTGTTGCGTCTGGCCACAGGGGGGCGCTGTAGACCAGGTTTCCAGGAACTCCCTCACAGGTCTTTCCCAACCAGGCCCCCGAGCAGAAGAACACTGGAAAATGGCCGAAGTAGGGTTATCAACCTGGGCAGATCCAGGTCCCCTCCTACCTTAGTGACCTCACAGGGAAGCACTGCCACTCCCCCTGCATGGATCAGAATTATCTATTGGCCATAACTTTGCCTGGGAGCGTCGTAGGCGGACGCCAATGCTCTCATTGTGACAGTTATGAATTTAGCTACAGAACGAGGGGACTCATGACCTGTCTGCCAGTTCCCCATTGGCTGATATCACGCCTGGGGCATTTCCCAATGTCCTGCTCCCATAAAAAGGGGGTGCCGGCATCGTCCACATGCGGAGACACCATTTTTATGGTTGCCATATTTATCGGAAATATGGCTTGCGAGATATGAACCATTTTTTACTGGAGTCGTTCTGTCTGGCTATTTCCATAGCCTTGCTAATTAGATAGCAGCTCCTACTACAGGGTGACGGCAGGGAGTCATCCTGTGTCCATTGTCCCTAAGCCACCTAATTTCCATATCACAGGACATGGCCATGGGATTTGTTGCTAAACCAGTTGTGTGAAGGAAAGGGGGGGTGACACCAGGAGAGGGCTTCCTGACATACTTGAATATCATGATTTATCGTCATATCTCCGGATTTACCTCACAGCGAGTTTCTGTTCTACCCTCTGTCCTTGTCTTTTGGGAGAGGTAGGTATTTCAGGGTGTCCTGCTCCCACTCTGGGGTTAGGGGTTTGGGGGAGTTAGGTCAGCGTCTGGTGAGGAGAAAGGCACACGCTGGGGGCCCAGACCTCACTACTCTTAAGTGTACCTCTGGGATAATGGTCAGCGCAGGGATCCCAGTCTAAGGGCCAGTTCAGGTCTCCCCTGCTATCCTAGCTCACCCGTGACTTAACTTGTCAAATTTAAGTTCATCAGTAGAGAATTATTAGAGAATTGACAATGCTTGTGTCCTGGTATGGCCAATTTCTTCTCTCACCAGAAAAGGATTCATATATTATAGAATTATATAACCGTGATTTAGCAATCCAAGTTTAAATTGCTTTCAGAACTATTAAAAGTGCTTTCCTTATTTGACACAGAAATGCTTTTTACAAAAGCAAATTCAGCGTGTAAGAAAAAAAATCAAACTGAAGAAGCTTTATGAGAAAGTCATCTGTAGATCGTTCTCAGCTAAGGTATAAATGAATACAATGGAATTAAAACAATGTAGGTGCTACCATGACCTAAAAAAATAATGCTATGAGAAAATAAATTGAAATTTATGTTAACCAAATGAAAAGCTAATCTGTTTAAGAGCAGAACTTAAAAAAGGCCACTCAGTAGGGCTAGCTTCTTTAGAGGAAGTGTTTTTTTATCAGACGGTGGCCTACTTTCCGGAGGAGGAGGTGGGCTGGTAATTATTTTCAGTTTCAAAGTGCTGGAAAGTGTTCAAAATCAAAATGATGACTCTCTATATAAAGAGAAGCAAATAAGGAATTTCTGTACCCAGCAATTTCCACTAGACTTGAAAAAAGTTCAATTAAATTCTAAGAAGTTCTCAAGTACAAAATCTTCTTATTTCATTACGTGCTCCGATTTTTAGAAAATAAGACGCACCTAGGTTTTAGACAACACAAAATAGTCAAACAAATTGTTTCATACTAAATTTCCCAAGGTGTCAAAATATTAGAGGGGTAGAAATAGCGGAAGTAGCAAGAATAATGCCACTAAAGCGTCCCAAAAATATTATAGAATCTTTGGCAAAACAGCAGGTTTTGCCAAATAACAGATTAGGCAAAAAGTGTTGTGTATGGGGCCCCGGGCAACTGACTGTCGGAACAGTAAAAAATTTGGTATGTCCAAATTCCGACTCACTGTCACGGTCATCTCTCTATCTTTGAAGACTAGCAGAGAAAAATAGAGAAGGGGTTTATGCCGCGCTGTTCATCAGGAAGGAGGACAGAGAGATGATCAATGTTCCTTTATTGTAGCTTGTGTCTACGCGTTTCAGGAGCTCTGCTCCCTTCATCAGGACATACAACACAAAAACAACATAGATAGAGATATGTTTTTTTTGTGCTGTATGTCCTGATGAAGGGAGCAGAGCTCCTGAAACGCGTAGACACAAGCTACAATAAAGGAACATTGATCATCTGTCTGTCCTCCTTCCTGATGAACAGCGCGGCATAAACCCCTTCTCTATTGTTTTCTGTTATCAACCAAGGGGGCTGCAGCAGATTTCATCCCAACAACATAAGCTTTCATAGGAGTTGTGACTGTCACAACTCCTTGAGGTGAGTGCATTCCTTTTATTTTCCCCGGATATATACCGGGTAAGATCCTATTGAGCTTTTTTTCTCCACAGTTTTACCTCGTTCTATCTTTGAAAACTAGTGACAGGTTCAGGACTAGAGTCACTCATTGACATCTAAGGCTATATATTTAAACAAAGTTTCATTTCCTTTGGGACCTAAGGAGATAATGTCAATTTTGTTGCCACCAGCTCCTAGCAGAATATTTCAGCTGCAGCTGCTTTGTAGCCATGCTCCTTCAGGTTTAAGTAGTGGTGTTTACCCAGCAGTCCTTGCTGAAAATATAAGTCTATTGTATTCTGGCTGCCTTGGTGGAAGGTCCTGTCTAGGAGTGTTCTAGACGTTATCCTTTTTTGTTGCTGTTTTGCCCTGTTTGTTTTACCTTACCTTGTGTCGTATTAGTGAAGCAGTAGGTCTAGTGAACCTCACCTTCCTCTCACTAGCCAGGGTATCTACAGAGTTTCTCAGGGTCTCAGGTTCCTGCTCGGCAACAGTTAAGGAGACTGTATCGTTACTGGCGAGGAGAGTAGGGACAGCTGAAGGTGAGTTTAGGAGGTGTTCCATCTACCCCTATCACTAGTGTCAGGGCTCACTGTTTTTATAGTGTCCCCTGTGTTCCCCCTTACTCGTGGTATTGTTTGTTATATCTTTGTTGTGCGTCAGGGATCCTGTTGGTCTGAAAGCACGTGCCACGCTTCTTATTCCTGTTATTCCTGACACTGATGATCTTTTTGACCTTCTTTAGATCAGCCGCTCGCAGAAATGTCTGACAGCAACTCTCTTATAGAAAATATAGGAGCAATCAGCCAATGAGAGAGTATGGGCGAGTTGGCCTAGATGACTATAAGCTGAACGATTGGCCCAGCCATCTAGTGTGCAAGCTTAAGTCTAGACAGGTCACGGAACAGGTGGGAAGGGGATAGAATACATCAGTAGCTATCCATGAGCAAGCTGTAACAAATAAGAAATTTATCTTACACCTTGTGCACCCAAGACCAATATATTAGGATTTAAAAGATGCCAATTTCAAGACTTTTCTACATGATTATGGATCACTGCAGTAATTAGTTATAGCAAAATGCCTAACAGACTTTTCTTGCTAAAAGTACAACTTAAAATGCTAACTAATGGCTTACATACACCTTTGTATCTCATTCTTTAGAAATAGATAATTTGCCGTAACTAATCTGTAATTCTCAATTTTAAAGTAGTAACACCATTTTTCCTAATTTCATAATTTTTATTCATTCTCATCCAGCTATGGAAGTGCCATTTGTAGGTGGTTGCATGCCTGACATTGTCCTTGACAGCAATCCACAGAAGTGGAAGACTAAGTAATAGTGATGAGCGAGTACTAAAAAGCTCGGGTGCTCGACGCTCGGGCCGAGCATCCCAAGATACTCGTGTACTCGGCCCGAGCACCGAGCCCAATGTTATCCTATGGGAGACCCGAGTATTTTTGTGAAATGACCCCCGGCAGCAAGTAGAAACCCTACAAATGGCACAAAAGTCTCAGAAGAGTGCTCAAATGACATGGCAACAGCATGGGGAAGACCCCTTGAAGCATTTATCACTCAAAAGTCACAGCTGTGAACAATTTTGTCCGCGTTTTATGCCATTTTTACGGACTCACCAGAAAACCTTCAAAAATGACACCAAAATGAATTTTCATGGCGGAAATGTTAAGGGCACATACCCAATAGTGAGATAGAGCTAATGTATGTTACTTTTTGAGATTAATACATGAAAGATTTTACGTAAAACATTGTGTGGCACTCCGATGTCCCTGAGAAGAGATGTACATAAAGGCCTCTGAGTCTAATGTGCCCATTTTGAGGAAGTGAGTCTTTGTAGTATTTTCCTTTGCCAGGGCAGTCCAAAATTGTGAGGTTCACCAATGCCCCTGCATACAGACGTGCATGAGGGCCTGTAAACCTGAAGTGCCCATTGTAAGGAAGTGGGTCTATTGTAGTATAGCCCTTAGGCAGGGCAGCCAAAAATTGGGAGGCTCCACGTTGTCCCTGGATAGAGACGTGCATGAGGGCCTCAAAACATTAAGTGTCCATTGTCAGGAAGTGGGTGTATTATAGTATAGCCCTTAGGCAGGGCAGCCAAAAATTGGGAGGCTCCACGTTGTCCCTGGATAGAGACGTGCATGAGGGCCTCAAAACATTAAGTGTCCATTGTCAGGAAGTGGGTGTATTATAGTATAGCCCTTAGGCAGGGCAGCCAAAAATTGGGAGGCTCCACGTTGTCCCTGGATAGAGACGTGCATGAGGGCCTCAAAACATTAAGTGTCCATTGTCAGGAAGTGGGTGTATTATAGTATAGCCCTTAGGCAGGGCAGCCAAAAATTGGGAGGCTCCACATTGTCCCTGGATAGAGACGTGCATGAGGGCCTCAAAACATTAAGTGTCCATTGTCAGGAAGTGGGTGTATTATAGTATAGCCCTTAGGCAGGGCAGCCAAAAATTGGGAGGCTCCACGTTGTCCCTGGATAGAGACGTGCATGAGGGCCTCAAAACATTAAGTGTCCATTGTCAGGAAGTGGGTGTATTATAGTATAGCCCTTAGGCAGGGCAGCCAAAAATTGGGAGGCTCCACGTTGTCCCTGGATAGAGACGTGCATGAGGGCCTCAAAACATTGTTCCCATTGCAAAGGAGCGGGTCTCCTGTCGTTGTAATGTCCATTCTGCAAAGAATGGGCGAAAAAAATTACCACTGGGGGTATACCTGAAACAAAGGCCTAACTATTGTAACGGTCATCATGGTGGCGCATGAGGAGAAGGAGGAGCAGTCCAGCGATTATCCAAAGTCTAGAAGTGTGTACCCATGGGTGAGTGGAGGTACATGGCAAATTCCCGTTACAAACTTTAAATTCCGCTCTCATTTGCTGGTGGTGTGGTGAAGTCTGGCCCAATCCAACCCTTGTTCATCTTGATCAGAGTCAGCCTGTCAGCATTTTCAGTTGACAGGCGGGTGCGTTTATCTGTAATGATTCCACCTGCGGCACTAAAAACACGCTCTGACAAAACGCTAGCGGCAGGGCAGGCCAGGACTTCCAAGGCGTAGAGAGCCAATTCATGCCACGTGTCCACCTTGGATACCCAATAATTGTAAGGCACAGAGGAATGTCGGAGTACAGTTGTTCGATCTGCAAGGTACTCCTTGAGCATCTGGGCAAACTTAGGATTTCTTGTGGCACTACCCCGCACCTCAGGGGCTGTGGTACGTGAGGGGCTGAGAAAACTGTCCCACATCTTAAAGACTGTTCCCCTACCTCTGGCGGATTGGACTTGTGCCTCTCTCGGCTGTACGCCTTGGTTGTCCACTGATTCCTGACCTATGCCGCTAGCGTTTTGTGAGGGGAATGCTTTGCCTACTTCCGTGACTATGGCCTTCCGGAACTGCTGCATTTTGGTTGACCTCTCCGCCTCAGGAATAAGAGACATAAAGTTCTCCTTGTAGCGTGGGTCTAACAGTGTTACCAACCAGTAATGATTGTCGGCCAAGATGTTCTTAACGCGAGGGTCACGAGACAGGCAGCTTACCATAAAGTCAGCCATGTGCGCCAGACTCTTAACAGCCAGGAATTCAGTAGCCTGACCAACACGATGACTGAACATGCTGTCCTCCTCCTCCTCATCTACCCTGTCCTCTGGCCAGCCACGTTGAACCGAGGATATGACTGGTGTGCATGTCATATCCTCAATTTGGCCGGAGAGTTGCTCCATGTCTTCATCCTCCTCCTCGTCATAGTCCTCCACTGCACGTTGTGATGAGACGAGGCTGGGCTGTGTGTTATCACCCACACCCACTACTGTTTCTTGCTGCAACTCATCGCGCTCCGCCTGCAATGCATTATGTTTGTTTTTGAGCAGAGACCGTTTTAGAAGGCAGAGTAGCGGTATGGTGACGCTAATAATGGCGTCATCACCACTCACCATCTTGGTGGAGTCCTCAAAGTTTTGGAGGATGGTACATAGGTCGGACATCCATCTCCACTCCTCAGGTGTTATGTGTGGAGTTTGACCCATTTCCCGACGGCTTAGGTGATGCAGGTACTCAACAACTGCCCTCTTCTGCTCACATATCCTGACCAACATGTGCAGAGTTGAATTCCAACGCGTGGGGACATCACACACCAGTCTGTGAGCCGGAAGATGCAAACGGCGCTGAAAGCCGGCAAGGCCGGCTGAAGCAGTAGGTGACTTTCGAAAATGTGCAGACAGGCGGCGAACTTTTACCAGCAGATCAGACAGCTCTGGGTATGACTTTAGAAACCGCTGAACCACGAGGTTGAGCACATGGGCCACGCATGGAACATGTGTTAGCTGGCCTCGCCTCAAAGCCGCCACCAGGTTCCGGCCATTGTCACACACGACCTTTCCTGGCTTTAGGTTCAGAGGTGTGAGCCAGTGATCTGCCTGCTGTTTCAGAGCTGTCCACACCTCTTCTGCATTGTGGGGTTTGTCACCTATGCAGATTAGCTTCAGCACAGCCTCTTGCCGCTTCGCCGAGGCAGTGCTGCAGTGCTTCCAGCTTGGGACTGGTGTGAAGGGTAAAGTGGATGAGGATGCGCAGGAGGAGGAGGAGGCTGAAGAGCATGACATTCCGGAGCTGTAGAGTGTGGGTGAAACCCTGACTGAGGTAGGGCCTGCAAACCTTGGTGTGGGAAGGACGTGTTCCGTCCCTCGCTCAGACTGGGTCCCAGCTTCCACAATATTAACCCAGTGTGCCGTCAACGAGATGTAGCGGCCTTGCCCACAAGCACTTGTCCACGTGTCTGTGGTTAGGTGGACTTTGGGTGAAACAGCGTTGTTCAGGGCACGTGTGATGTTTTGTGACACGTGGTTATGCAACGCGGGGACGGCACACCGGGAGAAATAGTGGCGGCTGGGGACCGAGTAACGTGGGACAGCTGCCGCCATCAGGTCGCGGAATGCTTCTGTCTCCACCAGCCTAAAAGGCAACATTTCCAGCGCAAGCAGTCGCGAAATGTTAGCATTTAGAACTGTGGCATGTGGGGCGTTGGCAGTGTATTTGCACCTGCGTTCAAAGGTTTGCTGAATGGATAACTGAACGCTGCGCTGGGACAAGGACGTGCTTGATGATGGTGTTATTTCTGCGTAGGCAACTGCAGGTGCAGGACCGGAGGAGGCTTGTTCGCAGGCAGCATGGACAGGGGATTGGCTCGCATGCACAACCAGCGAAGACGTAGCAGTGACATCAGCAAGCACTGCTCCTCGACTCTGTTGTACTTCCCACAAAGTCGGGTGCTTCGCTGACATGTGCCTGATCATGCTGGTGGTGGACAGGCTGCTAGTTTTGGTACCCCTGCTGATGCTGGCACGGCAGGTGTTGCAAATGGCCTTTTTAGAATCATCTGGAGCCAACTTAAAAAACTGCCAGACTCGGGAAGACCTAACATTTGTACAGGCACCTTGTGTCGTGTTGTTGTTCCGGGGAACGGTTGCCTGACTTCTGCCTGGAGCCACCACCCTGCTTCTTACTGCCTGTTGGGATGCTACGCCTCCCTCCCCCTGTGCACTGCTGTCCTCGCTCTGCATATCCTCCTGCCAGGTTGGGTCAGTTACTGGATCATCCACCACGTCATCTTCCTCTTCCGCACCCTGCTCCTCCTCCTGACTTCCTGACAATTGTGTCTCATCATCGTCCACCCCTTGTTGAGACACGTTGCCAACTTCGTGAGAACGTGGCTGCTCAAATATTTGGGCATCTGTACATACGATCTCCTCATGACCCACTTCAACATGAGCTGGCGAGAGGCCAGAATGTGCGAATGGAAACGTGAACAGCTCTTCCGAGTGTCCAAGTGTGGGATCAGTAATGTCCGAGGACGTGTACTCAACTTGTGGTAGGAAGGAGGATCAGGTTCTGAAATGTGCGGTGCAGTATCACGGCTACTGACACTTGACCGTGTGGAAGACAGAGTGTTTGTGGTGGTGCCAATCTGACTGGAAGCATTATCCGCTATCCAACTAACAACCTGTTGACACTGGTCTTGGTTCAAGAGCGGTGTACTGCTGCGGTCCCCAAGAATTTGGGACAGGACGTGCGAGCGACTAGATGTGGCCCTTTGTTGTGGCGAAATTAGAGCTTGCCCACGACCTCGGCCTCTGCCTGCACCACCATCACGTCCACTTCTTTGTTCCTTGCCAACGCCCTTGCGCATTTTGCAATGCTGTGCTGACGTGTATTCACTAGACATGTGCGTTATATCCAAGTTTGTGCAAATCGTGCACCTGTACGCTGCCACCAACAGGCACACACGTGCGGTTTTTAAATGCAAGCACGGATGCACTAAGAACCTAACAGGTTTTTAGGAGCGACAATTACTGAGAAGTCTGACACTATCAGCCACTGCTGACTGACGTGTATTATACACTACACTTGTGCGTTATATAATAGTTTGTGAAAAACGCACACAAGTGCACCTGTACGCTGCCACCGACAGGCACACACGTGCGGTTTTTAAATGCAAGCACGGACGCACTAAGAACCTAACAGGTTTTTAGGAGCGACAATTACTGAGAAGTCTGACACTATCTGGACTGTTTTAGACTGTGTACACCAGCCCCAGATATGATGAAGGCTGGTATACGGTCACCACTAGGAATGGCTATATACCCTGCCTGCCTGCCTGCCTGTATACTGCTACAATAGTCCTGACAAGGACTCTTCTGGTCACTAGCCTGTATTCCGACCTGGCTATACCCTGCCTGTATATAGCAACAATAGTCCTGAGAAGGACTCTGCTCCTGTACTCCGACCTGGCTTTACCCTGCCTGCCTGTATAGAACTACAATAGTCCTGAGAAGGACTTCTGGTCACACTGTTTGCAGCCCTGCTACGGAAATAACTATAAAGGGCCACAAACCTTTCCCTGAAGCAGCAACCCTCTCCCTGCACTGACTGTCTGGATGGCTGTGAGCAGAGCACAGCGCGCCCGCCGGTAAAAAGGCTCGGTCACGCTGTGCGGGCCAGCCAATCACTGCAATTTCACAAGTAACAGGGCTGTGGCATTGCAGTGGTCTGCCAGCCAATCCCTGCATGAGGGCTGGCTCTCAAAAGAGCGCCAACATGCAGGGATGAAGACCACGAGTACAGCACGAGTATCGCGAGATTACTCGGTCCCCGCCGAGTAGCCCGAGTACAGTGATACTCGTGCGAGTACCGAGTAGTAACAAGCATACTCGCTCATCACTAGTAAGTAAGCTATGAGCGCTCTGCCTGATCATTCAGAAATGGGTCAAGGACATCCCGATGGGTCCCACAAACTGTGAACTGTAAGATGCCAAGGCTTTAAAGGAAGCATTTTTCTTGCTGAAAGTTCATCTTAAAGTTGGAAAATATAATTATTCACTAATTACAGTATATCACAAAAGTGAGTACACCCCTCCCATTTTTGTAAATATTTTATTATATCTTTTCGTGGGACAACATTGAAGATCTGACACTTTGATGCAATGTAAAATAGTCAATTTACAGTTTGTAGAACAGGGTAACTTTTTGTGCCCTTTACATAACTCAACACACAGCCATTAATGTGAAAACCACTGCCAAAAAAGTAGTGCGCTGAATGAAAATGCCAAAATTGTGCCTAATTAGCTATTTTCCCTCCTCAGTGTCTTGTGATTCATTAGTGTTACAAGGTCTCGGATGTGAATTGGGAGCAGGTCTGTTATATTGGGTGATATCGCTCACACACTCATACTGGTCACTGGAAGCGCAACATGGCTCCTCATGGCAATGATTTCTCTGAGGATCTGAATAAACAAATATTGCTCTACATGAATATGTCAGAGTCTATAGATTGTCAATACCCAAAAACTGAGCTGCAGCACAGTGGCCAAGACCATACAGCGGTTTAACAAGAAAGGTTCGATTCAGAACAGGCCTCACCATGGTTGACCAAAGAAGTTGTGTGCATGTGCTCATTGTCATATGGAGACGTCTTTTTTCAAGTTGTATGAGTACTGCCAGCATTACTGCAGAGCTTATGGGGGGGGTGTCACCTGTCAGCGCTCAGACAATACGCCACACACTGCATCAAATTGGGCTATATGGCTGTTGTCCCAGAATGAAGCCTCTTTTAAAGATAATGCACAAGATAGCTCACAAAAGGTTTACTGAAGACAAGCAGAATAAAGACATGAATTACTGAAACCATGTCCTGTGGTCTGGTGACACCAATATAAACTTATTTGTTTCAGATGGTGTCAAGCGTGTGTGGTGGCAACCAGGTGAGGAGTATAAAGACAAGTGTGTCCTACCTCCAGTCAAGCATGCTGGTGGGAGTGTCATGGCTTAGGGCTGTATGAGTGCTGCTGGCTGTGGGGAGCTACTATTCATTGAGGGAACCATGAATGCTAACATTTACTGTGGTATACTAAAGCAGAGCATGACTCCTCCCTTTGTAATCCAACATGATAACCCCAAACATTCTACCAAGATGACCACTGTCTTGCTAAAGAAACTTAGAATAAAGGGGCTAGCATGGCCAAACATGTATCCAGACCTAAACCATATTGAGCATCTGTAGGGCCTCCCCAAGTGGATGGTGGAGGAGCGCAAGGTCTCTAACATCCACCAGTTCCATGAAGACGTCATGGAGGATGGAGGAGGATCCAGCGGCTCCTGTGAAGCTCTAGTGAACTCCTTGCCAAAGAGAGTTAAGGCAGTGCTTCAAAATAATGGTGACACTTTGAGAGTGTGTGAGCGATAACACCAAATGTAACACACCTGCTCCACATTCACACCAGAGTTCTTGTAACACTAATGAGTCACATGACGCAGAGGAGGGAAAATGGCTAATTGGGCACAATTTTGCCATTTTTTATTCAGTGCACTACTTTTTTGCAGTAGTTTTGACATTAATGGCTGTGTGTTGAGTTATTTAGAGGGACTACTTTACATTTTATCAAGGTGTCAAACCTTCAGTGTTGTCCCATGAAAATATATAAGAAAATAGTTAAAAAATGGGAGGGGTGTATTCAATTTTGTGATACACTGTATGTATATTTAAGCTTATTATTACCTTTTATCTAAAAATTATGGAATGGTTTTCTTTCATTGGATTATGTGAGCTTATACTGACCCCATTTTCTTTGAGGGAATTGTATAGACTTTTTCACACAAACTCTACAGTGTGGGACACTAAGGGGTGCTTTACACGTTGCGACATCGCTACCGATATATCGTCGGGGTCACGTCGTTAGTGACGCACATCCGGCGCCGGTAGCGACATCGCAACGTGTAAATCCTAAGTGCGACGATGAACGAGCACAGAAGTGTAAAAATCGCTGATCTGTGTAACGTCGTTCATTTCCATAATGTCGCTACATCAGGAGATACGATGTTGTTTGTCGCTCCTCCGGCATCACACATCGCTGTGTGTGAAGCCGAAGGAACGACAAACATCTCCTTACCTGCGTCCACCAGCAACGCGGTAGGAAGGAGGTGGGTGGGATGTTCGTCCCGCTCATCACCGCCCCTGCGCTTCTATTGGGCGGCCGCTTACTGACGCCGCAGTGACATTGCGGTGACAACGCTGTGACGCCGAACGCACCTCCCCCTTGAAGGAGGGATTGTTCGGCGGTCACAGCCACGTCGCCGACCAGGTATGTGTGTGTGACGCTGCCGTAGAGATTATGTTCGCTACGGCAGCAATCACAAGATATCACATGTATGATGGGGGGCGGGTGCTATCACGCTGGACATCGCTAGCAAATGCTAGCGATGTCACAACGTGTAAAGCCCGCCTAAAGGCGACTTTACACGCTACGACATCGTTCAAGCGATCTCGTTGGAGTCACGGAATTTGTGACGCACATCCGGCCGCTTTAGCGATGTCGTTGCGTGTGACACCTATGAGCAATTTTGAATCGTCGCAAAAACGTTCAAAATCGCTAATCGGTGACATGCCCCCCTATTCCCAATTATCGTTGCTGCTGCATGTACGATGTAGTTCGTCGCTCCTGCGGCAGCACACATCGCTGTGTGACACTGCAGGAACGAGGAACCTCACCTTACCTGCGGCCGCCGGCAATGCGGAAGGAAGGAGGTGGGCAGGATGTTACGTCCTGCTCATCTCCGCCCCTCCGCTTCTATTGGGCACCCGCTTAGTGATGTCGCTGTGACGCCGAATGAACCGCCCCCTTAGAAAGGAGGCGGTTCGCCGGTCACAGCGACGTTGCTAGGCAGGTAAGTAGTTTGACGGGTCTGAGCGTTGTTGTGCGCCACGGGCAGCGATTTGCCCGTGTCGCACAACCGATGGGGACGTGTACGCACGCTAGCGATATCAGTAACGATATCGCAGTGTGTAAAGCGGCCTTTACCCTTATTACAGATATAGATGATGATTATACAGCTCCTTTCACATAAATATGATGATTTTTTTATGGTAAGAAAAAATTAAATAAAAAATTACAACCCAAAGATGTCGATACCCTTTACTTTTTACTTTACAGCTTGCTAATGTGCTAAGCATAACTAACATCACCATATAACACCTATAATTGTATGTTTGGTGTATTTATTATGCACACAAGTAGATTAATAGAAGGATATAAATGAGTAAAATAAAACAAACCTTGCATTATACAATGTTAGATGCTAACGACCCAATTTTGGCCAGGTTATTGTTTTTACAGCCCGGAGTTAGCCTGTGGCTAATGCTTAAACTGCTTTTTTACAATGCAAATATAACATTTGCTGAATTTTTATGCGTCTTGTTCTCCTGTGGATATCTTTTCACTCACTGTGTATTACATGTTCTCTGGATGAAGTTCCAAGAGAGACAGCGTTCACATTTATTGTGAATGTTGTATACAGCTTTCGAAGGATAATGGCCTCAACTCCCCCCCTCTCTATTCATTTGGAGATAATGCAAAAAAAATATAGCTGTCTATTCAGTAAGTGCATACAAATACAAACTAATGGTTTGAAGGCCTCTTCAATATGTGTAGAACTTTAAACTTCTTGGACCACAAAGGCTTTGTTCACACCTACATTTGTTGATTCGATTGTTCTGCTTATTCGGGTGCAGAATAACAGAATTATTGCCTCTGCGAACATGTGAGATTCTGGGCACAAGTGTCACCAAACAGAACCCTTTTATTATTTGCGACATACCATCATGATGTCTGCTATTTTATTGGATACAATAACAAAACATTCTGTATATGCTCTATTATTCACTACATTTTATTTGCACTATATGTATTTTTAATAATGCCATTGTTTTAAGGCTTCATAGTTTTTAAGTCCGAAAGCAGATGTCCATTGATACTAGCTAAAAAATTAACATGTTGGTCTAGAGAAATCCCAACACTCTATGACATGCTTTTACACATGGTTCAGACCAACAGATGTCTGATGCATAACAAAAACACTCCACAACAACACCATAAACAAGGGGGACACCAGGAATACAATAACAATTGTGGGCCTTGGCACTAGTGACAGGGTAGATAGGACACCTCCTATCCTTACCTGACGCTGTATCCGGCACTCCTAGTCAGACCTTATGCAATGTTCCTCACCTGTCGTTGAGCAGGAAGCTGAAGCCCTGAAAAGTCCCTACTATAGTCCTGGCTAGTGCATGGGAAGGTAAGGCTCACTAGACCCGCCGCTGAACTAATACAACACGAGGGTAGGTGAGACAAACAGGGGGAAAACAACCAAAATGGAGACGATACAATTTCAGTACGAATCCACAGCAGTTCCTTCCACCACGGCGGCCAGAATACAAATGGCTTTGTATAGTCAACAAAGATTGCTGGGAAGCCCTCCTACTTAAACACAAAGGGGCATGGCTACAGAGCAGTTACAGCTGACCTGCACTGCTGGGAAGCTGCCAGCAGCAAAACAGACATTAGAGAAACCACAAGATTTAAATGTAGACTCCAAGATGGAAATAAGAGATCCCTATTCTGAACCTGTCACTAGTCTACAAAAATAGAGAGATGACCGTGACACTGTATGAGGCAGAATATATTGCCCCAAATTCCTTCTAGACTCCATATGTGTGAATCAGACCAGTTACAAGGATCAACATATCTTCTACAAAACCTATTACTCATAACCTGTAATATTGTGTTTCTCAAGAAAGACATCCAAGCCCTAGTTTTTGTTTAGTACATTGACCTTTACAACATCATGTGGCAGAAAGTTCCATTGTCTCATTGCTATTACAGTAAAGAATCACTGGACCCGCAAATTTGTGCTTCCCAATGTATATCAAGGGATTTGATGTCCCCCACAATAATGACCTCTCTGGTTTCCCGTCTCATCTCTTTGCTTTCTAATGATAATTTCTGCTGCTTCCTTTATACTTGGAGACTTATCATAAATCTATATCGGTATTTATTCATTATTTCTTCTCCCTTGCTTTATTTATACCCATAGGGAGTCTACATTTACATTTTGCTTTCATGCAAAATTGGCTGTAGGTCAGCTTTACCAGTAACAGTCAAAAGTTTAGACACACTTGTTCCTGCAATGTGTTTTTCTTGTTCCTATTGGAATTTGGACAGATTTAAGATTAAAGAAATAAGACCATGACACAACATATATTGAAACAGGGAGTAAAGAAACAAGTGAAAATAGATTTTTCAAAGTGCCTCCCTTTCATTCTGATGACAGCTTTAATCTCCCTTGGCATTCCTCAAGCAGCTTCATCAGGTATCACTTGAAGTGGATTCCAGTGGACAAGGGTTCATTTGTGGAGTCACAGCCTTCAGAAAGTGTTTGTGACCATCATTTGTGTTTTACTGAAGCAGCGTTGGTACATAGTTATATACAGAACTACATCTGAGCCCTACTCTACATCTATTCTAAGCCAGTATATGACAAGAACCACTCAACTAAGTAAAGAGAAATGACAGTCCATCATTACTCTAAGATATGAAGGTCAGCCAGTCATGAAAATTGTAGGAACCTTTATGGCATTCTCAAATGTAGTCACCAACAACAGCAATATCTATGATGAAATAGGCTTTCCTGATTACTGCCCCACAAATGGAAGACCAAGAATTACCTCTGCTGCAGAGGATAAGTTCATCAGAGTTACCAGGCTGAGAAATCACCTATTAATAGCACCTCAGATGACAGCCCTCATAAATGATGCACAGACATCAAGTAGCAGACACATCTCAACATCAACTTCCAAAGTAGATTGTGAGAAGTTGGGAAGCCGGAAGCAAAAGGAAAAGATTTGTTTAGGCCAAATTCAAGGTTTGGATATTAGATCAGTGGTGCCACAGCCAATGTGAAACATTGGGAGCATCTGCAATCTGGGGAAGGTTAGTACAATGTTATTTGTTTTTGTTAAAAAAAGGGATGAAAGAAAAGGAACAAACTCTTTAACAAGACCACATGGTAAAATGTGGACTCCTATTCGATTCCATAGAAAATGCAACCAAATAAAACCATACTATTATATACTATTATGTTTTCTAATATTGTTGGCTAGCATTATAGACATAGCCAATAAAACTATATACACTATATACTTATCAATTTAATAGATCACCTATTACTAGCATTGTGGTGGAGAAATTATATTCAATATAAAAAAATATTTTTTTAAGATTTCAATATATATTTATGTTTTTATGAGCTGGAAATACCTTTTCATTGTACAGATTAGACTTTTTCTTCAATCCTACATGTACCGTATTTTTCATTTTAAAAGGCACACCGGATTATCGGGTTATAAGAAGCACACCAAATTTAGAGGAGGAAAATAGGAAAAAATAAATTTGATGTTAAAATGAGGGTCTGTCTTATAATACTACTGTGTCTTAATCCTAATGCTCACTAGGGGGGAGGGGCAGTGATGGAGTGGCTCAGGAAGGTCACAAGAGGCAGGGCGATGCTACGGGCTCAGAGGTGGGGGTGTTGCGGCTCAGGAGGGTTGGTGATACTGCGAACTCAGAGGTGTTGCGACGATGGGCACCATTGATCTGCCGACAGGCTGCACGGGTGACACTGCAGTGAAGCAACTCAGGTGGGTCACAGGCGGTGGGTACCATTGATCTGACTGTGGGCTCCATTGAATCGCTCACAGTTGATGAAATGGACTTCAAAAAAATGGTTGTGGAGGTGGCGCGCAGATAGGACTCCGCGGCCATTTTCTTAACGTCCATTCCGTTAATCTGCGCATGCGCCACCTCCATGGCCATTTTCTTGAAGTCCATTGCGTCAGTCACAGGCGATTCAATGGAGCCTGAAGTCAGCTCAATGCACCTACTGCCAAGACACCCCATCATATGACACCACCGCAGCACGCCCACCCGCAGGTCAATGGTGCCTACCGCGACATCCCCGAGTGCGTCCTGTGACCCTGCCTCCTATGACTCTGCTTTACCACTGCCGCCCCGGTAAGCTATATCTTTTTTCTAAGACGCACCCCGATTTTACCCCCAGTTTTGGGGGAAGAACCGTGCGTTTTATCATCTGATAAATACGGTACTTTATGTAGGTGATTGTGAAATAGGATTCGTAATCAAGACTTAATCACTATCGTGAATCAAGACAAGTCTTTAGGAAATAGCTACAAACTAAGAACATGGCTCTTTTAGCTCGGCTTTGACTTATAGGGAAAGAAACCCTTTTCTTTGTATCTGGTGAATTAAGAGAACAATTCAGATTCATTACAAATCCTGAACCAGACAATTTATTTTGCTCATCTACGTAAATGGCTATTCATTCACAACAATGGAAGTAATGCTGCTTAATTTTCGTATTTCAAAAGATTTATGCTTTGGGTCATCAACCGGGGTCATGAATGGTCCTCTAATGTGGAAAATAGAAGCGAGTTTTAATTATTTTAATTGATTAAATTAAAGAAATTTTTTTTAACCTAATAGCATCTAGCCCTTGTAATCCTACTCATCCATAGTACAGAACTAGAAGTTCAACTAGATTCTTTTTCAAACTAATTTACTATGCTGTACATGCATCTAATTATTATTATTATAATAAAACATTTAATCACATTTGTCATACGATAAAATTAGAACTTTAGACTTAATATTTAAGTTCCATAAAATAATAATAATAAAAAACTCTCTAGATCTCCAGAACAATTTAGAAAGTAATTTAACAATGTCATGGTTTATAATAAACTGCGACATTTTCTTTATTAAAAAACTTTGTATTCAACATTTCAATGAAGGTTTCAAAAACATTTTTTTCTTTTTTAAATGAAAAACTCAAAATAATAAAACTGAATCTAGTATTAGTCAGAAGAACCCACAGTTGATTTTTGTAGCTGTTGTTCTTTCACGAACTGTGGGCAGCAAATTGCTAAGTGAGAACAACCATGGACTGTAATTATAGCAGCTATGGAGCTGAGTTAAGGCTCAGACACTGCACATGAGCCGCTGCCTACTCTCTGGGTCAGTTGCATTGGGCACATCATTTCTTGTTACTACCGGGAAGAGTCACCGCCGGCCATTTCCCTAATTCTAGGCTTGGTGACCATACCTATAATAAGAAAGCTTCAGAGAATGCAGCTTCATGCCCTCGCTCAATGATTGGGCAGTGTTCTTGGGGAAATGGACATTGTTTTTTCCTTCTATGGTACGGTTATTTGTACACTATGTCAATTTAATATTGTGTACTTTCTTGTTACTACCGGGAAGTGTCACCGCTGGCCATTTCCCTAATTCCATGCTTGGTGCCCAAATCTATGGTATGAAAGCTTCTGAGAATGGCGCTTCATGCCCTCGCTCAATGATTGTGCAATGTTTTTGGGGAAATGGACATTGTTTTTTTCCTCTATAGTACAGTTATTTGTACACTATATCATTGTATTATTGTGTAGATATAATGTATACTATAAGAGGAAATGGTTTCGATATAGGAGACAGCACTGTAGAATATCATCCAGTCTAAGCCTGAAGTATTCAACTCACCTTTCCTCCCATGGCTTAGAGATGTTCCCTATATTCTTACTTTTTCAGTTTTGTGCATAACATTCTCGAGAACCTGGCAAGGGGATTCATTTGGAGATCCTCGTCTCCTGCGGGAGCTGGTTTCTTCTTCGTCAAGAAGAAAGAAGGCGACTTACGCCCATGTATCGATTATCGGGGCTTGAACCAGATCACCATGAAGAACAAATATCCCCTGCCTCTAATCCCTGAACTCTTCGATCGGCTCAGATGGGCCCGTATATTCACCAAGTTGGACCTCCGCAGAGCCTACAACCTGGTTTGTATTCACTCAGGGGACGAATAGAAGACTGCCTTCAACACCCGTGATGGGCACTACGAGTATTGTGTGATGCCCTTTGGTCTTTGTAACGCTCCGGCTGTCTTCCAGGAACTGGTGAGTGACGTGTTCAGGAACCTCCTCTACGTCTGTGTGGTCATATATCTGGACGATATCCTAGTCTAGTCCCCGGACCTACAGACCCACAGAGAGAACGTGCAACTTGTGCTACAAAGGCTCAGGGAGAATCGCTTGTACGCCAAGTACGAGAAGTGTCTGTTTGAACAGTTGTTCCTTCCCTTTCTGGGCTACGTGATCTCCGACACAGGCCTGCAGATGGATTCAGAGAAGGTCTCTTCTATCCTCAACTGGCCCCCTCCTTCCGGACTGAAGGCCATTCAACGCTTCCTCGGCTTTGCTAACTATTACCGCCAGTTCATCCCTTACTTCTCTGCTCTGACAGCACCTCTCTCCTCCTTGACCAAGAAGGGGGCTAACCCGAAGGACTGGTCACCTGAGACCGACGCCGCGTTCTGCTCCCTGAAACGGGCGTTTTCTTCCTCCCCTGTTCTCCACCGACCAGAATTGAACCGACAGTTCACCTTGGAAGTGGATGCCTCCTCCTCTGGGGCAGGGGCCGTGCTCATGCAAGAAGTCCTCCACCGGGAAGATGGTTACTTGCGGATTCTTCTCCAAGATCTTCTTGGCACCTGAACGCAATTACACCATTGGCGATTGAGAGCTTCTGGCTGTCAAGTTGGCTTTGGAGGAATGGCGTTACCTCTTGGAGGGGGTGGTTTATCCGGTGATCATTTACACTGACCACAAGAACCTTGAGTATCTGCGGTTTGCTCAAAGACTGAACCCACGACAAACCCGGTGGTCCTTGTTCTTTGCCCGATTTGACTGTCAGCTCCATTTTCGGCCCGCGGATAAGAACGTGCGGGCGGATGCTTTGTCCCGGTCCTTTGTGCCAGTGGAACAGGAGGAGGAGTCGATCCAGTCCATCATCTGCCCCAGTAAGGTCATTCCGGTAGCTCTCGTCGCTCTGGCTTAGATACCCCCTGGGAAGACCTATGTCTCGGAGACCGACAGACAGAAAGTCCTGCACTGGGGCCATGCTTCGAAAATAGCCGGCCATGCTGGTCAGAAGAAAACATGGAGTATGATTGTCCGTCACTATTGGTGGCCGTCCCTCCGCAAGGATGTTGTCTCCTTTTTCTCAGCCTGTCCCTCCTGTGCCCGGAACAAGACGCCCAAGCACCTGCCATATGGTCGTCTTTTGCCTCTGCCGATTCCCTCCATTTCGTGGCAACACATTGCCATGGACATTATCACGGACTTGCCCTTGTCCTCCAGACATGCGGTCATCTGGGTCGTGGTGGACCGTTTCTCGAAGATGGCTCATTTCGTCCCCATGGTCGGACTGCCCTCTGCCTAGGAGCTCGCTGACGCCTTTATACAGCATATCTTCCGGCTGCACGGCTTTCCCGCACACATTGTGTCCGACAGAGGAACTCAGTTCACCTCGTGCTTCTGGAGAGCCCTCTGTGAACACCTGGGAGTGTCTCTGGACTTTTCCTTGGCCTACCATCCCCAGTCAAATGGCCAAGTGGAATGGGTCAATCAGATCCTGACCTCCTTCCTGCGCCACTACATCAATGTCCATCATGATGATTGGTCTACGCTTCTCCCTTGGGCTGAGTTTTCCCATAACTATCACATCAGCGAGTCCACCTCCAGCTCTCCCTTCCGTGTCGTCTATGGACTTCAGCCTTCCGTTCCGTTACAGATATCCGCGGGGTCCGATGTCCCTGCTGTTGATGCCCTGGCCAGAGACTTCTCTGCTATATGGAACTCTGTCACAACCTCCCTTGAACGTGCTTCCGCACAGATGAAGAAACACGCAGACAAGAGACGCCTTGATCCACCTCATTTCTCTCCTGGGGACTTGGTCTGGCTTGCCTCCAAATACGTCCGACTGAAGATGCCATCGTACAAGTTGGGCCCACGGTACATCGGTCCATTTAAGGTCATCGGAAAGATCAATGAGGTCTCGTGCAAGCTGCAGCTTCCGGCCACGATGCGGATACCTAATTCCTTTCACGTCTCCCTGCTCAAGCCTGTGGTCCTTGGTCCCTTTTCCGCTGACGCCTGTACTCCTCCTCCTCCTATTGCTGACGATGACGTCTATGTGGTAAGGGATATTGTAGCCATGAAGACCGTGAGGGGTAAGCAATTCTTCCTCTTTGACTGGGTGGATTATGGCCCCGAGGACAGGTCCTGGGAGCCCCGGGAGAATGTTGGCACCCCTCTGATACGTGACTTCTTGTCCCGGTTGCGGAGAGGGGGGCGTGGGGGGGTACTATCTCACTCCCCGGGGCCCGACGCCGTCCCTCACTCACCGCTCCGGTCCCCGTTCCTCCTGCCCACTGTCACACAGCTCCCGCTTCTTCCTCTGCGTCCTCCATGCTTCCTGTCCCCCACTCCCGGCATTCCTCTGCGACCCAGGACACACTGTCAGGCTCTCCTGCATCCTCGGCACCGCTTCCTGCTCTGATCTCCGGCACTCGGGCTTCGCACATGCGCATTAGGGCACGCGCATGCGCGGTCATTGAACTCCTCTTAAAGGGCCAGCGTCCCAGAAACAAGATATTGCCTAAATCAGATACAAGGTATATTAGGATGTTCCTTCCATGTGGGCGGTGCAACGAGTTTCAGTAAGCTAGGTGTTCAGGTCCCCTTGTGCCTTGCATATATTTAACTCTGTCCCTCCGCAGAGCCTGTCTTGCTACCGTAACCTGGTCCTGACCACGGGATTACCCAGGCGGGCTTCCGCTGACTGTCGGCGGGGAATACCACCACCATTCCATCAGCCAGAGCCCGTCTCTGATCCCCGACTTCACCTGTTGACCTCAACCTTCATGCCCAGCTACATCCTGATCCCGCCTGAGGCTCCAACCCGGCACCTGCACCGGATTCCTGCATTGTCTCCAGGAACTCTGTGGCCCCAGAGACTTCGTTCCATCCGTCCCCTGAGGGACGCTGTCCCTGCACCGCTAGTACTCCGGCTACCGTGTATCTAGGCCCTCTGGTGGGGTAATCGGACAATCCCTGTACAGGGGTTAGCACCAGGTTGCTTCACTGGGGGAGTCCGGTGCACGGCCCAGAGGATCCACCATCAAGACATAACACAAATATATTTTTCAACACACTAACATGCCATCGTAGTGTTTTTTATATCTACAGTATATGCCACTACATTTACTTATGCTGGTTTAGAACCACTGTTGTGTGACTGTAGGGTTCACTCTGCAGTTGCACATGTATCGCATACATGAGTATTTGAGCCTGTATATTGATACAGAATACATCCACTGGGTGGACATGGCTTAATCTACTTACAGTGTCCGTTACTTTAACATACAGTCATATGAAAAAGTTTGGGTACCCCTATTAATGTTAACCTCTTTTCTTTATAACATTTTGGGTTTTTGCAACAACTATTTTCAGTTTCATACATCTAATAACTGATGGACTCAATAATATTTCTGGATTGAAATGAGGTTTATTGTACTAACAGAAAATGTGCAATCCGCATTTAAACAAAATTTGACCGATGCAAAAGTATGGGCACCTCAACATAAAAGTGACATTCATATTTTGTAGAGGGAAGAGTTCTGCCCAGCGCAAGAAGGAGAGATACGTCAGTAAATTTCCAGGTGTCTTTGACTTAACAAAGGCTACACTCCTGTAGCCGAAACGCGTCGCTGTTGTGTCATTATCCATGGAGGACTATGTCTTAACTGTTCATATGTTTATATGACCGTTTTTATTGGAAACCAAGCAGAATAAAGCACCTGGAAATTTACTGACATATCTCTTCTTCTTGCGCTGGGCAGAACTCTTCCCTCTTCATTATACACAGGTAATAGCACTTGCAGCCCGAGCAGCAGAAGGAAATCTGAGCACATGGAATGGGTGAGCTGAAAGTTTCTCTTTTTGTCATTCATATTTTGTAGATCCTCTTTTTGCAAAAATAACAGCCTCTAGTCGCTTCCTGTAGCTTTTAATGAGTTCCTGGACCCTGGATGAAGGTATATTTGACCATTCCTGGTTACAAAACAATTCCAGTTCAGTTAAGTTTGATGGTCGCCGAGCATGGACAGCACGCTTCAAGTCATCCCACAGATTTTCAATGATATTCAGGTCTGGGGACTGGGATGGCCATTCCAGAACATTGTAATTGTTCCTCTCCATGAATGCCTGAGTAGATTTGGAGCGGTGTTTTGGATTATTGTCTTGCTGAAATATCCATCCCCTGCGTAACTTCAACTTCGTCACTGATTCTTGCACATTATTGTCAAGAATCTGCTGATACTGAGTTGAATCCATGCGATCCTCAACTTTAACAAGATTCCTGGTGCCGGCATTGGCCACACAGCCCCAAAGCATGATGGAACCTCCACCAAATTTTACTGTGGGTAGCAAGTGCTTTTCTTGGAATGCCGTGTTTTTTTGCCTCCATGCATAATGCATTTTTGTATGACCAAGCAACTCAATCTTTGTTTCATCAGTCCACAGAACCTTTTTCTAAAATGTAACTGGCTTGTCCAAATGTGCTTTTGCATACCTCAGCCGACTCTGTTTGTGGCGTGCTTGCAGAAACAGCTTCTTTCGCATCACTCTCCCATACAGCTTCTCCTTGTGCAAAGTGCGCTGTATTGTTGACCGATGCACATTGACACCATCTGCAGCAAGATGATGCTGCAGGTCTTTGGAGGTGGTCTGTGGATTGTCCTTGACTGTTCTCACCATTCGTCTTCTCTGCCTTTCTTATATTTTTCTTGGCCTGCCACTTCTGGGCTTAATAGGAAGTGTACCTGTGTTCTTCCATTTCCTTACTATGTTCCTCATAGTGGAAACTGACAGTTTAAATCTCTGAGACAACTTTTTGTATCCATCCCCTGAACAACTATGTTGAATAACCTTTGTTTTCAGATCATTTGAGAGTTGTTTTGAGGAGCCCATGATGCCACTCTTCATAGGAGATTCAAATAGGAGAACTTGCAAGTGGCCACCTTAAATACCTTTTCTCATGATTGGATACACCTGCCTATGAAGTTCAAAGCTCAATGAGGTTACAAAACCAATTTAGTGCTTTAGTAAGTCAGTAAAAAGTAGTTAGGAGTGTTCAAATTAAGAAATTGATAAGGGTGCCCATACTTTTGCACCGGTCAAATTTTGTTTAAATGCGGATTGCACATTTTCTGTTAGTACAATCAACCTCATTTCAATCCAGAAATATTACTGAGTCCATCAGTTATTAGCTATATGAAACAGAAATAGCTGTTGCAAAAACCCAAAGTGTTATAAAGAAAAAAGGTTAACATTAATAGGGGTGCCCAAACTTTATCACATGACTGTATTGTATATTCTTTATACCTGTAACGTCCTGGAGGTGGATTCACGGGACCATGCACCGGACTCCCCCAGAGAGGCAACCCGGAGCTAACCCCTATACAGGGACTGTCCGATTACCCCACATGAGGGCCTAGATGCACGGTAGCCGGAACACTAGGGGTACGGGTCCTTCAGAAGTCTGCACAGGAGATCACAATTAGTCCAACTGGAACCGTAGGCAGGACGGATGACTGGAACCAGGTACAGGTGCTGAGTAGTAACAGCAGACAGGGTCCGGATCCGGCAAGACGTGCAGGCTAAAGTATCCAGGTGAAATCCAGGATCGGTGACGGGTCAGGTTGATGGAAGATGGCGGGATCCTCAGCAGACAGTCACCGGGACACTTTCTGGGAAATCGGCAATCTGGACAAAGTCAGGACAGCAGACGGGCTCTGCGGAAGAGACAGTGTTAGTCTGGGTACAAGGCACAGAGGGACCTGAACACCTAGCTATGGGAACACGTTGAACAGGCACTGCCCACATGAAAAAGGAAGTCTTATATACCCTGTACCTGAAATCAGCCATCCTGTTCCCGGGACGCTGGCCCTTTAAGAAGAGGTGAGTGAGCGCGCCCGCATCCTAATGCGCATGCGCGAGGCCCGAGTGCCGGAGACCAGTGCAGGAAGCAGAGAGGAAGGTGAAGGAGATGCAGAGGAGCCAGGCAGAGAGTCCTGGGTCGCAGCGGTACGCCAGGACCGGCGGACGGGAGGCGCAGAGGACGCACAGGAGGGGGAGTGAGAGGGGCAGCCGCGGGCAGGAGGACCGGGGACCGGAGCGGTGAGGACACTATCTGCAAGGAGTTTGTATTGTTCTCCCCGTGTTTGCGTGGGTTTCCTCCCACACTCCAAAGACATACCTAGTGCCATTTGTTAAAACATAACAAACAGCAATGTAGTCTCCCATGTACACCGCTGAGTCTCCACTGCTGCTTCCGGTGTGCGGCATTGGCCACAGTGGGGAAATCACTTTGATAGCATGGCAGCACATCAGTGAGCATAGACGAGCAAGCCTCAGGTTCGATGTTAGGAGTTCGGGTTCAGAAATTGACTACCAAAAAATCAAAAGTTCAGGTTCGAAGTTTGAGTGTGTTACGAGTGGAAACCTCTCAAGCGAGCAGCGCTATGCTTGAGTATGAGTGATGCTCAGCCTTGTGCGAGCCACAGGCATTGTTTGAACGGCTCACATTGGGGGTAAAATCAGCATAATCAGATGTAGTGTGAACACACACAAATACAGTTAGGTCCAGAAATATTTGGACAGTGACACAAGTTTTGTTATTTTAGCTGTTTACAAAAACATGTTCAGAAATACAATTATATATATAATATGGGCTGAAAGTGCACACTCCCAGCTGCAATATGAGAGTTTTCACATCCAAATCGGAGAAAGGGTTTAGGAATCATAGCTCTGTAATGCATAGCCTCCTCTTTTTAAAGGGGCCAAAAGTAATTGGACAAGGGACTCTAAGGGCTGCAATTAACTCTGAAGGCGTCTCCCTCGTTAACCTGTAATCAATGAAGTAGTTAAAAGGTCTGGGGTTGATTACAGGTGTGTGGTTTTGCATTTGGAAGCTGTTGCTGTGACCAGACAACATGCGGTCTAAGGAACTCTCAATTGAGGTGAAGCAGAACATCCAGAGGCTGAAAAAAAAGAAAAAATCCATCAGAGAGATAGCAGACATGCTTGGAGTAGCAAAATCAACAGTCGGGTACATTCTGAGAAAAAAGGAATTGACTGGTGAGCTTGGGAACTCAAAAAGGCCTGGGCGTCCACGGATGACAACAGTGGTGGATGATCGCCGCATACTTTCTTTGGTGAAGAAGAACCCATTCACAACATCAACTGAAGTCCAGAACACTCTCAGTGAAGTAGGTGTATCTGTCTCTAAGTCAACAGTAAAGAGAAGACTCCATGAAAGTAAATACAAAGGGTTCACATCTAGATGCAAACCATTCATCAATTCCAAAAATAGACAGGCCAGAGTTAAATTTGCTGAAAAACACCTCATGAAGCCAGCTCAGTTCTGGAAAAGTATTCTATGGACAGATGAGACAAAGATCAACCTGTACCAGAATGATGGGAAGAAAAAAGTTTGGAGAAGAAAGGGAACGGCACATGATCCAAGGCACACCACATCCTCTGTAAAACATGGTGGAGGCAACGTGATGGCATGGGCATGCATGGCTTTCAATGGGTCACTTGTGTTTATTGATGACATAACAGCAGACAAGAGTAGCCGGATGAATTCTGAAGTGTACCAGGATATACTTTCAGCCCAGATTCAGCCAAATGCCGCAAAGTTGATCGGACGGCGCTTCATAGTACAGATGGACAATGACCCCAAGCATACAGCCAAAGCTACCCAGGAGTTCATGATTGCAAAAAAGTGGAACATTCTGCAATGGCCAAGTCAATCACCAGATCTTAACCCAATTGAGCATGCATTTCACGTGCTCAAATCCAGACTTAAGACGGAAAGACCCACAAACAAGCAAGACCTGAAGGCTGCGGCTGTAAAGGCCTGGCAAAGCATTAAGAAGGAGGAAACCCAGCGTTTGGTGATGTCCATGGGTTCCAGACTTAAGGCAGTGATTGCCTCCAAAGGATTCGCAACAAAATATTGAAAATAAAAATATTTTGTTTGGGTTTGGTTTATTTGTCCAATTACTTTTGACCTCCTAAAATGTGGAGTGTTTGTAAAGAAATGTGTACAATTCCTACAATTTCTATCAGATATTTTTGTTCAAACCTTCAAATTAAACGTTACAATCTTCACTTGAATTCTGTTGTAGAGGTTTCATTTCAAATCCAATGTGGTGGCATGCAGAGCCCAACTCGCGAAAATTGTGTCACTGTCCAAATATTTCTGGACCTAACTGTATATAATTTTGAAAAACCCCAGCCACCCTCCCCCGGAAGTGTTCTGTTTATGGCTGGCAGCATGTGGGTGGAGACATGAACTGTCCAATTATTGACTTCAATTGAGGTTCGGACCAAGTTGGGGTCACAAACTGAACTTTTTTAAGGTTCGACTGTACCCTCCGAACCGAACCGCCAACGGTTCGCTCGTCTCTATCAGTGAACTCACCGGCTCTACATGTGTAGATGGAATAACCCCCTTCAGTGCCGTTTATGTCATTGATCGGCAGCTGTGCTGTCAACGTGACTATAGCATTGTAGTCAATGCTATAAAGAAGGAGCAACGGTGGGGACTCAGCAGTGTACTCAGGAACAGAGAGTATTTTATATGAAAGGAAGGCGACAGAAAGATTTCTTGACATATATTTGTTTATTTTGTAAGTCATCAAGTTACGTTGAATTAATGAAACTGATGGAAAAACATATCCAGCCTATTTTTCTACTTTCCAGGCACATGTCTAAGCAGTTGGTCAAGAAATCAAATCCCTGCTGGGAAAGATTCATCCTGCTTACACACACATTTTCAGACTTATTTTTTCCACTCTGTCATCAGATTAGAAGCATTAGCCTTTGGGATTTATCTTTAGCTTTGGAACAAAATAAGGATCAGTGTGGCCAAATTCAATAAGATCCTCCAAAATGATGTTTTTCTGTAATAATTTGGCCAAAAAATTATCTTCTTGGATTTCCAATGGATTAATACATGAACAGAGTTTCCATTCAGTTATTTTGGCACTTATTCTGTCAATTTCCTGGGATCCCACCTGCTACAGCACTGAATTATAATAATGTCTCATATAGTACAATAGGAATGATTACATCTCTGTTCTAGCTATTTTAGGAGACATAACAAACTGCCCCCTTATTTCTTGAACACGATCAGCTGTTTTATATAAATGATTCCTCCGTTTCACTTATCATGTAGTAAACTTGAAGTGGGTTAACTGTCATGCGGTGTTCAAGTCCAGACTCATTAGGTGTCACTGCGGCGTCAGGCTCTGTTCACACTGCAGAACCTGACAGGCAATCTGATGTCTACTAGTTGTTCAGCCAGAGCTGAGCATCGGCTGTTTCATGTGCTCTGTTCCTCAGTCCTACAGGAGTAAATTCCTGACCTGGGGAACTCTGCTAGGAGCTCAGGTTGCCAATAGCCAATCATAGTCATCTGCTTCCTATATAAGATCCTGGATCTCACTACTCAGCGGCAATTATAGCTTCAACTTTTGCTCCATGTGATATCGGTCTTATTGGTGGACCTGTTGATGCTGATCTTTGTTGCGATATTGAGTGGTGTCAACGTTCTCCTGTTGTACGTTACTTCATTCCCCTTTTCTTTTCTCCCCTTTACTCATATTTTCTTGAGTGTTTTGAGTACAGTGTGTACGAGTTTCTGTTCTCCCTTGTTCATGTAATTTTGTGGGTTTTCGTTATTGGGTTTTCCAGCCCGCCCTGAGGGTGGGGAGAGTGGGAGTCAGATCAGGGCTCGGACAGGAGTTAGGGTCACGCTGGGGGCTTGTACCTGACTACCATCAAGCCTACCTCTGAGATAAGGGACAGTTCAGGGTCTCAAGTCTGAGGGTCAGCCTAGGGGCCCCTGACCTTTCACTAGATACTCTGTGATATTAACCTTCACATCCTCCCCTTACTTTAATGGAGCTTGTTGTACTGTTATTGTCCCATTCATTATGCCCCCACTGTATCTTTTTACAGTGTTTGAAAACCAGATTTTGTCTGACTGTACTGCATGCTTTACCCTTTTCACCTGAATTTTCATTCTGTCTTCTACGGTATGCTTTTTGGCTACAGCAAATTTTCTGATTACATATAACTTTGCAAACACAAACTTATGATGTACTACGACACAGCACAGGCTAATTAGCAGAAAATAATGAATAATACATAGCATACAGAGCACACCATGTCCAGATATCATTCATCATATCTCATGCTACTCTACAATTCCTGTACAGTCAAGTAAGTCAACCACAAAAGCATAATAGACTGTGATAAGTAAAGGAGGGTGGAAAATAAGGGATAGGAAGGGAAAATCAAGAGCCAAATCTATATTGAAACATATCACACAGGGAAGATGTAATAGTGAAGCGCTGGGCATGGGAGCTGGGAAAGATGGACTGAGGACAGGGGTGGGTAGGACAACAGTTATAGAAGCGGCTGTCATCTTATCTAACTTTTTTTGCTAGTCAACAGAGGTTTCATTTGGTCCATTTGGGGCAGTCTTTGTTTTGGTACCCCATTACTAAACTTACTAGCATTTATCTGTCAGTCCTTCATCATCTGTCTTTTTTTTGCTACATCTGCTGCAGATATGAGCCAAATCCGGCTACTAGGTGAAACCAAAAGAATTGCCCAAAGTGAATTTCGGAGACAGAATATAAATGACCATTTACCAGTCAAGAATCCATAACGGTTCAGGATTTGGGTGGTTTCCCCTACTACTGTACAAGACCACCTCAGGAATATGGGTTTGCCTGGGGTATGAGCATTTTATATTGAAACCATCACTTGACTATCCTCACTTTGGATAGGGTAGCTGTTTATAAAGTGGAACATATTGTCACGCTACAAGATGGAAAGAAGAGAGGGGTGTAGACCCACTGTTCCCAAAACTAGGCTTTCTCCGGAGCGGTATGACTAAGTGTCTACCCAGTCTTTGCCAGAGCCTCTGATGGTGAGGTTGGGTTTAGCTGATAATAGGCATCAGGAACCACTCCAAGGCAACTCTTGTCGACTCGCTCCACCAAGGGGCTGGTTGACACAAAACATGATAAGAGGAAGGAATGAACTGCCACTAGGGTAGAATAGGGAGGGACAACCTCTAACACTGAGAAATCCTGAGCTCCTTGATGTCCCTAAACAGATTCTTTCACCCCGTGCAGTGATCACATTCATATTCCTTTCATTCTTTGAGTACAACCCTGACTATTGTGCGGGGCAGCAGGAACATTAGTCCCGCTCTAGGATAAAGACACAAAGGGGAGAAGAAAGACAAGGGTAAAGAAACAGTAATCGTATAATACACACCAGACTACAGGAAGGAGCCCGCAGCCCCGCCGATCAGCTGTTCTCGGTCCCAGCAGCGGCAGCAGTCCCCAGAAATGCTTAGGTTCAGAGCTGTTCAGTCTTCTGATAGCGGTTGCGGCCGGGTACTGCATATCTGCCTCCTATTGATTAGAATAGGAGTCAGATGTGCAGTACCCGGCCGCGGCTGCTATCAGAAGACGGAGCAGCTCTGGAACTGAGCATTTCCGGTTGCCTGCTGCCGCCAACGGGACCGAGAACAACTGATCAGTGGGGGTGCGAGGTGTTGGACTGCAGCCGATCAGACATTGATGACCTATCCTAAGGATAGTCCATCAATGTAAAAGTAGTAAAACCCCTTTAATAGGAGAACATGTACTATACTGCAGATCACTTAACAGCTGCCAAAAATAGAGTTCAAAAGGTATGATGCATATGAATCTATGCGTTCGGATGAAACAAATTACATCGTTAAATATTTATTAAGCGCTGTTCACTATTTTTAGTTTTAGTTTTGTGAAAGGAACAGAACATCAAAATTGATCTCAGTGCCAAATTCTATCTCAAGAATGGTGGAATTTGCTTAGTAAATCTTTGCCCAAAAGTCAGACTTTTGGACACGTTCTACTTCTTAACAGTTATTATGTAATATTTATTAAGAATTCTAGCTTTAAGAAAAGAGCCAAATTATGTCAATGATTTAATCAAACAATTAAGAAATAAATTCAAGAAATAAATTCATCTTCACTTGTTTGAATATATTGATACAGTTATTTTTTTTATCAGCCTCAATTTGCAAGTGAGGGCAATTAGTGGTTATAGTGCAAAT
Source organism: Anomaloglossus baeobatrachus (assembly GCF_048569485.1). Taxonomy (NCBI): domain Eukaryota; kingdom Metazoa; phylum Chordata; class Amphibia; order Anura; family Aromobatidae; genus Anomaloglossus; species Anomaloglossus baeobatrachus. The sequence continues at coordinate 177,385,952 of NC_134361.1, forward strand.
ATCTCATTCTGAATATTTATATACCATGCAATAATAGAATTTGAAAACTGAATAATTCTGATTAAGTGCAGAATTCTTAAATAATAAATGTAGCTAATACTCATCTTTGCCCAGTACAGTGTTGTCTCTCCATCTCTCCTCCAGTCTTTGTTGCTGAAGTCTAAGAAATAGACTCAACTGTCACTCATCCTCACCATGTCCAGCACTGTCTCTCCAAAACTGCTCCAGTCTTAGTTGATTGGCTCCAGCAGTTAGAAACGCTGTAAAGATGATGCTATGGCTGAAGCTTATTAACAAAGACCGGAGCAGTGGTGGAGTGGCAGTGTTGAACCTGGTGAGGGTGAGTGGCAATATTGGGTCTTGTGAGGGTGAGTGGCAGTGTTGGACCCGAAGAGGGTGAGTGGCAGTGATGGGTCTGGTGAGGGTGAGTGGCAGTGTTGTACCCAGTGAGGGTTCGTGGCAGTGTTGGGTCCGTGAGGGTTAGTGGTAGTGTTGGACCCGGTGATAGTAAGAGGCAGTGTTGTACCCAGTGAGGGTTAGTGGCAGTGTTGAACTTGGTGAGGGTCAGTGACAGTGTTGTACCCAGTGAGGGTTAGTGGCAGTGTTGGGTCCGATGAGGGTGAGTGGCATTGTTGGGTCCATGAGGGTTAGTGGTAGTGCTGGACCCGGTGACGTTGAGAGGCAGTGTTGTACCCAATGAGGGTTAGTGTCAGTGTTGAACTTGGTGAGGGTCAGTGACAGTGTTGTACCCAGTGAGGGTTAGTGGCAGTGTTGGGTCCGATGAAGGTGAGTGGCAGTGTTGGGTCCATGAGGGTTAGTGGTAGTGTTGGACCCGATGAGGCTGAGAGACTGTGTTGACTCCGGTGAGGGTGAGTGGCAGTGTTGAACCTGGTGAGGGTGAGTCGCAGTGTTGGACCCAGTGAGAGTGAGTGGCAGAATTAGACCCAGTGAGAGTGAGTGGCAGTGTTGGACCCGGTGAGGATTAGTGGCAGTATTAGACCCAGTGAGAGTGACTGGCAGGGTTGGACCCAGTAAGGGTGAGTGGCAGTGTTGGACCCGGTGAGGCTGAGTGGCAGTGTTGGACCTTGTGAGGGTAACAGCTGAGGTTATTATTTGAGACCTCAGCAAACCTTTTGTAACAATTTTTGTTTTAATTGTGACAACCCTTTAAATATTATAGTTATGAATAATGGAATAGACATTTAAATTACTTTAATGTTACATCCAGTGGTCGAGCAATTCTTTTGATCTTGGCTAATTGCTTTCTGAAAACACTATACAGTAAAATTATTTTAATCCAGCAGCAAACAATAGCCCACACTTCCAGATTGTTCCCCGTAAAACTCAAATTTGCGGTATAGTCATTTAACCTCTTCCCATCTGAGCCAATTTCCTCTTCTTCCAAAAACCATAACTTTTACTTTTTCTATCCACATAACCATAAAAGGCTAGTTTTTCTCAGATGAGGTTTAGTTCTTAATGCCACCACTTATTTTACTATTTAATGTGTGACGCCCCTGGACTATTCAGGGCATCACAGGGTACTGCACTTCCTGTCTTGGTGCAGTATTCAACCCCTCATGGTTCTGGGTTCCCAACCTGTGGTACTGCCTCCATTAACATCCAAAATCCCAACCACACCTCACACCACACCCTGTCAGGCACACCAGTGGGCTGCTGTGCTGGAATCGGGATGCCCACCTAGGGGTCAGGCAGACTGGTGGGAGGGAAGTAGAGGAGTGTAGTTGTACCCCTCAAGAAGTGAGGAGCTGGGGAGTGGTGGCTCCCTGTTTGTGGCAGGTTGTGTCGCAGATGGTGGTCTGGGCCCGGAGGAGTCGGAGACCCGGTCGCAAGGTATTGAGGCTAGGTGCCTAGACCTGGTCTTGTAGGAAGGGAGACATCTGAGTCTAATAACCGGTTTGGGACCGAAAGCATGGCGGGATACAGGACCCTAGGTTGGGGAGTAGCTTCAGGCAACCCGGCAATTAACCTGCGGAGGATAGTGAATTTATGGACTGTCCCCAAGAAACTCAGAGATCAGGGGCACTAGCGCAACGAGGGGGATAGGGCTTTCCAATCCATGCAGCCCACAGAAATCCCAAGCGTGAGCCCTTGAGAGCACAGCTCCACTACCAACAAGGAGGGAATGGGGCCTGGATAGCTTTACGCCAACGGACCACTGGGACACTTTAAAATTTGTGCAAGGAGGCAGGCTCCGGGTCACCCAGCAATACTACAGGGGACGGCTACCCAGACGGGCTACCCCAAGAGGGCAGCGGCATCCAGAGACTTGGTTCACCTTGTTGTCAGAGTCTGCTTTGCGGTCGCACCATCACCGATGCTGCCTGAGTAAGTAAATGGTCCTCCCCTGCTTCCAACTGGCCCTGCGCACCCCCGCTCCACCACAATCAAAAGTCCCAGGGTCTCCCCTACCCGTGGAGGGAATGTCATCTGGCTGCCCCACTCTATCTCCCCCGGGTACTCCCATCGGCAGCGGCGGTACACCCTTACTGTGAACCACGGGTGGCATCACGAACTCTTATCCCCTGTAAATAGTCCACTTTACATTTGAAGTGGCCACGAGCCCCCGGGTCCGGAGACCCTCGAGCCACAGCAGCAACCCCGGATCCGAGCAGTTCGACTTCTGCAGGGGTGGCAAAAATGTACTGAAACATGGGGGAAAATTCACAGTAGGGTAAAATGGAGATTTTTTTTTTTCGGGCATTGACTTAAAAACGTCTTTAGGTCAGCACAATTACAGCAATGCCTAACTTATGTAGTTTTTTATGCTTGTAGTTTAAAAAATTCTGAACTTTGTTGATAATAAATTAGATTTTTGTTACCATTTTTCAAGACCCATAATATTTGTATGAATTTGAAATATTAATTTTTACTGTGAATAAGGCTTGTATTTTATGTGGTGAGCTATAATTTTTTAAAGGTACCTTTTTGAGATATTTTGCTATTGCATCTTTTAAGTCAGGTGTGGTGCTGGTGACCAAAAAACACAGTTTCAGTTTTGTTCTTTATGGCATTTAGAATATGGATTAAATACTGTAATTTCTTATTTTCATAGATCAGAGCTTTACAGCCATGGAAATACCAAATATGTTCTTTTTTCATTTATTTATTTTTGTATTGAGGGGTGATTTTTTTGGTATTTTGATTGTGATTGTTTCGGTGTTTTATGTGTTTTGAGTGTATTATATTTTTGGATTGAGGGGTGATTTTATTTGGTGTTTTGATTGTGGCTGTTTCGGTGTTTTTTCAGTGTTTTGAGCCTGTTATATTTTTGGATTGAGGGGTGTTTTTTTGGTGTTTTGATTGTAATTGTTTCCATGTTTTTCGGTGTATATTGAGTTTATTACATTATTGGATTGAGGGGTGATTTTTTTGGTGTTTTGATTGTGATTGTTTTTTCGTTGTTTTGAGATTATTATATTTTTGGATTGAGGAGTGATTTTTTTCCCGTGTTTAGATTGTGATTGTTTTGGTGTTTCTTCGGTGTTTTGAGTTTATTATATTTTTAAAAGATTTTTTAAATGACTTTTTACTTGATTACTCATTTAGGCCTGAAACACACATCCGTGAAAAAACACGCCCGTGTATTACGGCCGTTTTTTGGGTCTGTGTCCCGTTTTAGTGTCTGTTTTTATGGTCCGTGTGGCATCTGTGTGAACTGTGTATGCTAGCTGTGTGTGCGTGTGGAATAGCCGTGTGTGCGTGTGAAACTTAACTGACATGTGTGTGTTGTCCGTGTGAAATGTCCGTGTGTGATGTAAAATGTAGTTGCTACATGCCGGCTGACAGCAGACAGAGTCGCGCGCTGAGAATGAACTCGGGTGAACTTCACCCGACTTCATTGTCATCCCGCGGCTCTGTCTGTGTCGGGTCCTGATTAGCAGTCACCCGTGAAGGACTCTCCGGTGACCGCTAATTCCCTGAGTGACTGTAGTGAGCAGCGCGATTAGCGCTGCTGTCACTCTGGTTACTTGCGGCTAGCTGGATCCTCCCCCCGTGACCGCAACTCACCTGTGACTTCATCGCTGTCACTCGTGACTTGCTGTGACAGTTGGAGGATCCAGCGGTGGCCGCGAGTTACCTGAGTGATGTCATCGCTGATTGCGATACTCACCTCAGTTGCTGCGTGGAGCTGTCAGGAGTGGCGGTGTTCTTCTGCCGCTCCTATCACCTTCATGTAGCAGAGCTGGAAGCGACGTGGGACCTCCATGGATTGCGTCGGACATGGATGGGTTTTTGGGGCATAATAAATTGGTGAACGAGGGTTTTTTTTAGTGTTTATTATTTGAAATAAAGGATTTTTTCAGGTGTATGTGTTTATTTACTGTAATTTTCAGATTAATCAAAGAAGGTATCTCATAGACTTCTGCAATGATTAATCTTGGACTTAGTGGCAGCTATGGGCTGCCGTTAACTCTTTATTACAGCGATTGCCAACGCACCAGGGCAATTCGGGAAGAGCCGGATAGAGTCCCAGAACTGTCGCATCTAATGGATGCGGCATTTCTGGGCGGCTGCTGGCGGATATTGTTAGGCTGGGGGGCTCCCCATAACGTGGAACTACCCATCCTGAGAATACCAGCCTTCAGCCGTGTGACTTTACCCTACCTGGTATCAAAATGGGGGGGGACCACACGTCATTTTTTAAAATTATTTATCTATTTTTTTAACTGCACAGTATAGACCCGCCCACCGGCGGCTGTGATTGGCTGCAGTGAGACAGCTGTCACTCAACGTGGGGGCGTGTCTCCCTGCAACCAATCATAGGCGCCGGTTGGCGGGGAAATCAGGGAATACGAGATTGTTTAATGAGCGGCCGGCTTTTTCAAAATAGTAAAAGCCGCCGGAGTTTAGTGAACAGCTGTGCAGCGCTGCGCCGGTGATCAGGGATCGGTAAGTATGAGAGAGGGGGGAGACTGACTGACTGACCGACAGACAGAGAGAGGGACAGACAAGACAGAGAGAGAGAACGACCGACAGAGAGAGACCGACCGACGGACTGAGGGAGATTGACTGACATAGACAGAAAAAGAAAGAATGACTGACATCGCTTCAAAAAAGCACAAAACGTACACGGAGCATGCAGAGATGCATCCGTGTCACGTTATTGTGCGCACATACCCATTGACTTTCATGGGGTCCGTGTGTGCGTGTTCCGTGCAAAAAACGGACATGCTTCCGTGCAAAACGGAAACACACAAGCATCACGAACACGGACACACGGACCTTATTGAATAACGCACGTGTGACCTCAATGATAGATTAACATTGGTGCATGTTTGTACATACGGAGACGGACAAAACACGCACGTGTTTAACGGATGTGTGTTTCAGGCCTCAAGGAGACTTGCAATTGTCTAATTTCAGTATTGCAGTAAATAGGAATAATAATGGTCAACTATGAAGCGTAGCTTGTGTCTTCTCTTCACGCAACCTGCTGTAATAGTATATCCCAGTCAGGGAATGCGTTTATTGAGCATGAATAAAGTTAAAAGACAATTTCTATATTACTAAATTTTCCTTCCAGGCATAAATTGCCATATTGCAACCCATAGAATATTTCTACGATCACAATAGCCAAGTGATAAGGTGATTCTGAAGGATTGTGTTATTCCTCAACTGAAGGTCTTCATGCGCATTTGGCTAAAATCTGTTGAAACCATCGATATTAGAGGATTCAGACGGCAGTCTAATATGTATGTGTCGCGGGCGGAGGGGACGCGCTCGACACGCTCGGGTCCGGGGCTTCTGCTGCTCGGTGGCTCAAGCGGTGGGCCGGACCTGGGGACTCGAGCAGCGCTCCTCACCCGTGAGTGTAAAGGGATAGTTTGGGTGGGGGAGATTGTTCATGACGCCACCCACGGGACGTGGTGGTGATGGCACCACCGCTGCTGGTGACGGGGATCCCGGGAGAGATGGTAGGGAGCAGCTAGGATGTTGTCCCCTCCGTGGGTAAGGGGGTTGGTGATCCCGGGGCCCGGTGGTGTAACGGGGAGGCTGGATGGCTGGGGTACAGGGTTGCAGGGACAGCGCGGCGCGGTGCCGGACGGCACTGGTGTACTCACTCAGACAATCACTGACAGAGTCTCTGGTAAACCAAAACGGCCGGATGGACGGGTCCCGCAGCCGGCTTCAGTGCTGTTGTGCTCTCCCCGGATGGCTAATGGTGGCTGTCTTTCCCTGCACCTGTTAGAAGTGTTCTGACTCCTGTGGTTGCCCACCGGTAGTCCGCTACCTTGCGTATAGGTGCCGTAGGAGCCCGTTTTGCCCGCAGGCGCTGGCCCTTGGATCTCTAGCCTGTGGCGGTGGCTGATTATCCTCATGGTGTGGACTGTTGTCTTCTGTCGGGACTTGGTTGTTGGGGAACCCCTGGGGTTGCTGTCACACTCGGATTTGACTATTGACGGTGGCTCCAAGCCTGGTCGGGGTCCGATGGCCCTGCCTGTGTGCTTAGTTTCACTCCACTCCCCGGTTCGGTAGCGGTGGGCCAACGCCCGACCCTGGTCCTTACGGCTTTGCAGAGTTCCACCAACTCCTGCAGACGGCCACCACCGTCTGCCAACCTTGCTGTCAGTGCCTGGGCTCCTACCCAGACACCTGAAGTGTTTTCTCCTCTCACTTCCACCTCCAAAACTGATCTGACACTTTTCCCGCCCCCAGGCCTGTGAACTCCTCGGTGGGTGGGGCCAACCGCCTGGCTCCGCCCCACCTGGTGTGGACATCAGGCCTTGGAGGGAGGCAACAAGGATTTTTGATTGACTGTTGTTACTGTCTAGGGTGGGGGGGGGTGTATGTTGGTATGTATGTGACTACCTGGCTAGTCCAGGGCGTCACATATGTGGGCCTCGACTCTTCCCATACAGATGATGTCTGGGGAGAGATGGATCCAGGCTGACAATTGTCAGCAACCGATACTATTATCCTTTCTTGACATAGGCTGCTGTCAGAGGAGTCTGGCGGCAGCGTTCTCATAGAGAACACAAGAACGCTCGGTTGATCCAAGCTAGGATAGAAAGCTAATTTTTGCCATGCAAATCAAGGGAATAACTTTACTCTGATTCATCTGGTCTAGATGACCTAAGAGGTCCCTTCTAACTCTACCATTCGAAGACATTGACTGGAGTGGAAGGATAAAAGAAGAGCAAATCGGGTCTTATCTGGGATAATCAGAAAATCCCAATTGGAGTAAGAATGCTCAACTTTTGTGGTTTTGAGAAGTCAGAACCACTGTAGTATCATGTGCAGTCCAGTAGAAGATGTGAACCCTTTCATCCATCCACTTGATAAACTCTACCATTCTGAGATTCTAAAACTGCTGGGTGTCTAAAAGTTGGCATCCCCTCCAATCACCTAACCAAGGATGTGAAGAGCCCGTATTAGTGGAGCCGTGGTCGATAATGCGCACTACTGCTCAATTCATTCTTATGGGAGTGCCAAAGACTTGCAATATCCGTTAGTCCCATTATGAATGAATGAAGCGGTAGTCCTCATAATCAACCACTGTTTCAGTCTTCAGAGCCACAGTTTTCAGGATTGATGGGGCTCTCAGTGGTCAGACCCCTAGCAATTGGGAAGTTATCTTCTATCTCCTGGAAAAAGGATAACTTCTAAGCTTAAAAATACTCCTTTAATTGCACATGGCCCACCTATGATTAAAGTTGGATTGAATTAAATTACTTTACAATTGACAATTAAGATAATTTGTTAAAGGAAATCTGTCAGTAGGATCAACCCTCGTAAACCATCTATATGGGCATGTACATCATGGGAAACTGAATAAAATGATACTTGATCCGTTGTCTTATTCCCGAGAGACATTTTTTCGTTTATGTAGATGAGTTGTTATGAACTATGGTCAGGATACAGATCTCCTTAAATGAAAGGAGTCATTACCAGTGTGAGACATGTAATGCCTGACAGTCTGCCCTCTTGCAGTGTCTACCCACTCAGAAGTTAACCGGACAGCATTTGATTGACTGCAGCAGTCAAGTGACTAGAAGAACATGCCGTTAGAAAAACATCCAATGATGCACTCCTCTTCTCACTTGACCGCTGCAGCTAATCACCAATCATAGGCTGCAGCAGTCCTGTTAGCTCTGCAATAGAGCAGACATTGAAGACCTCTTGAGCCACTTATACTAGATCAGGGGTGCTGAAGCATGATTATTCTTCCGTTTATTAATTTATATTCAAATGTTGGACAACTCCTTTAAATTTAAGATACATTTTCAAGTCAAAGAGATCCTGTATGAAATAAGATACAACCATGTTTAGATTCTTAGTGATAATGTCATAAATGACTATGATGGCTAGGAATAACATTATTCTGACTATATGTATATAAACGTTAAAAAAAAAAAAGGAAAAATACGTAAAAAAGGTAAAAAAAAAAATCAGAATAACAGTGCAGGTGGAAGAGCAATTGGAAAAAAAAAGGATTAACTTGTCACAAATCCACAGGAGGATTAATGCAGCCTCCACATATATCATGCAGCTTTTGTTCTTCGATGGTAATAAGAAAGGTTACTATGGAAACATGTAATCACACCAAACAAAAATACGACGAAAATGGCAACAAGTGCAATAGTCAAATGACAATACTGATATAAAGTCGGATTGACTCATTTACTTGTCTTTTCATAGTAACATAAACAGCCAATCAGTATATAGGGGTTTAATTGTGATTGATTGATTGATTGATTGATTATATAATAATTCACACATATGTTCTTTTACTCTTCACTATTCAGAACCTTGATTAATGCTAAATGTCTCTTATTTGTCATGACTTTCACATGGCACTGCTCGTGCTCTCTGTTTTCCCTCTGTCGGTTTACTCTGGGGTTTAGGTCATTTGGAAGGAGCCTATTCTGTGCGGCCTTGTTCCTGGGTCACGTTGGTTTTTATTGGAATTGTTTCTCGCTGCATGCTGCCAGTTATAGTTCCTGCTTTGCAGTGTGCGCTTCCTGATTTCCATGACTTTCTGATCTTCTCCCGCTTCCAAGCACTCACTCTTCTGACCTGCGTTCCGTCCCATCTTGTCTTACTTCCCCTGTCTCTGTACCCGCTCTTTGCTTGTAATCCCCTTTATGCTCCCTCCTCCAAACTTACTTGTCTGCTCGGCTTCTGACCCCAGTGTGTTATCTGACTTCAGTTCTGCTTCCCTCTAGCTCTTGACGTGACCTCCAGGCTTTTTGACCCTCTGCTCTCACCTGACTCCAGTTTTGCTTGTTACTCTGTACAAAGTTGACTTCCCGATACTGACCTTAGGCTTACTGGCCACTCTCTAGCATCCCTGCATTGGTGCTGGTGACCTCTAGTGGACTTGCGCTAGATTGCACTCAGGAGCACGCCATCCTCCCTGAGTTCCTGCGCTCCCTAGTGGTAGCATTACATTATTCTTACGTATTAACCCCTGTCTGGTACCATGAAAAAAAATCACTAGTTGTACCAATCTGCATACGGTCACAGATGGTCTCAGACAAGGGTTAAGATACTTTACCTTTGATAAGATGGCATACAGTCAGACAAAGCTAGAAAACACCATCCTTGGACATTTTGCGGCTTACAAGGATAGGTACTATAGATGACTCCTACTATAATTTCCCTATGATGTCAGATATACTAACTACAAATGAGTTAGAATTTGCCTGTTTGCACACATTTTCCTGGGAAACTTGGTTTGGAGAGAAATCATTGTCTACAAATGTAATGTCCCTTATTATACTCTAGGCCAGTGATGGCGAACCTATGGCACGCGTGTCACCAGGGGCACGGAGAGCCCATTCTGCTGGCACGCGTGCTGTCGCCTGATCCTGCAGGTTTGATCTGCTGGTGTGATCGCTCCAGCAGATCAAATCTGTGTTGGAGCGGAGGAGACATTTCTCCTCGCTCTGACACTCCTCCTCTCCCAGGCTGCAGGTGTGTTGCCTAGGAGACGGAGGAGCGTCAAAGAGCGGCGCTGGCGTAATGACGTCTTCTGGCCGCGTGGGAACTGACCCAGCGGCGCGCAGCGGGGGAGCGTGTGCAGGTAAGTTGTGTTATATATAACTCGTGTGCGGCTGTGCCAAGGTGAGGATGGGGGGGCAGCGCCAGCATGGGGTGGGGGAACGCACATGGCAGCGTGGGGTGGGGGAACGCACATGGCAGCATGGGGTGGGGGAATGCACATGACAGCGTGGGGTGGGGGAACTCACATGGCAGTGTGGGGTGGGGGTGGGGGAACACACATGCCAGCATGGGGGGGGGGACATGCATGCCAGGATGGGGAAAAATGCATACCAGGATGGAGGAAACATACATGCCAGGATGGAGGAAGCATGCAAGGATGGAGGAAACATGCATGCCAGGATGGGAAAAACATGCATACCAGGATGGGGAAAACATGCATGCCAGGATGGGGAAAACATGCATGCCAGGATGGGGAAAACATACATGCCAGGAAGTGGAAACATGCATGCCAGGATGGCGGAAACATACATGCCAGGATGGAGGAAACATACATGCCAGGATGGAGGAAACATGCATGCCAGGTTAGAGGAAACATGCATGCCAGGATGGAGGAAGCATGCCAGGATGGGGAAAACATGCATGCCAGGATGGGGAAAACATGCATGCCAGGATGTGGAAACATGCATGCCAGGATGGGGAAAACATGCATGCCAGGATGTGGAAACATGCATGCCAGGATGGGGAAAACATACATGCCAGGATGTGGAAACATGCATGCCAGGATGGAGGAAACATACATGCCAGGATGGAGGAAACATACATGCCAGGATGGAGGAAACATGCATGCCAGGATGGAGGAAACATACATGCCAGGATGGCGGAAACATGCATGCCAGGTTGGAGGAAACATGCATGCCAGGATGGAGGAAACGTGCATGCCAGGATGGAGGAAACATGCATGCCAGGATGGAGGAAACATGCATGCCAGGATGGAGGAAACATGCATGCCAGGATGGGGGAAACATGCATGCCAGGATGGAGGAAACGTGCATGCCAGGATGGAGGAAACATGCATGCCAGGATGGAGGAAACATGCATGCCAGGATGGAGGAAACATGCATGCCAGGATGGGGGAAACATGCATGCCAGGTTGGAGGAAACATGCATGCCAGGATGGAGGAAACGTGCATGCCAGGATGGAGGAAACATGCATGCCAGGTTGGAGGAAACATGCATGCCAGGATGGAGGAAACGTGCATGCCAGGATGGAGAAACATGCATGCCAGGATGGGGAAACATGCATGTCAGGATGGAGGAAACATGCATGCCAGGATGGAGGAAACATGCATGGCAGGATGGAGGAAACATGCATGCCAGGATGGAGGAAACATGCATGCCAGGATGAGGAAACATGCATGCCAGGATGGAGGAAACATGCATGCCAGGATGGAGGAAAAATGCATGCCAGGATGGAAGAAACATGCATGCCAGGATGGAGGAAACATGCATGCCAGGATGAGGAAACATGCATGCCAGGATGAGGAAACATGCATGCCAGGATGGAGGAAACATGCATGTCAGGATGGAGGAAACATGCATGCCAGGATGGAGGAAACATGCATGCCAGGATGGAGGAAAAATGCATGCCAGGATGGAGGAAACATGCATGCCAGGATGGAGGAAACGTGCATGCCAGGATGGAGGAAACATGCATGCCAGGATGGAGGAAACATACATGCCAGGATTGAGGAAACATGCATGCCAGGATGGAGGAAACATACATGCCAGGATGGAGGAAATATACATGCCAGGATGGAGGAAACATGCATGTCAGGATGGAGGAAACATGCATGCCAGGTTGGAGGAAACGTGCATGCCAGGATGGGGAAACATGCATGCCAGGATGAGGAAACATGCATGCCAGGATGGAGGAAACATGCATGTCAGGATGGAGGAAACATGCATGCCAGGTTGGAGGAAACATGCATGCCAGGATGGGGAAACATGCATGCCAGGATGAGGAAACATGCATGCCAGGATGGAGGAAACATGCATGTCAGGATGGAGGAAACATGCATGCCAGGATGGAGGAAACATGCATGCCAGGATGGAGGAAACATACATGCCAGGATGGAGGAAACATACATGCCAGGATGGAGGAAACATGCATGCCAGGATGGAGGAAACGTGCATGTCAGGATGGAGGAAACATGCATGCCAGGTTGGAGGAAACATGCATGCCAGGATGGAGGAAACATGCATGTCAGGATGGAGGAAACATGCATGCCAGGTTGGAGGAAACATGCATGCCAGGATGGAGGAAACATGCATGCCAGGATGGAGAAACATGCATGCCAGGATGGAGGAAACATACATGCCAGGATGGAGGAAACATGCATGTCAGGATGGAGGAAACATGCATGCCAGGTTGGAGGAAACGTGCATGCCAGGATGGAGGAAACATGCATGCCAGGATGGAGGAAACGTGCATGCCAGGATGGAGAAACATGCATGCCAGGATGGAGGAAACGTGCATGCCAGGATGGAGAAACATGCATGCCAGGATGGAGGAAACATGCATGTCAGGATGGAGGAAACATGCATGCCAGGATGGAGGAAACGTGCATGCCAGGATGGAGAAACATGCATGCCAGGATGGAGGAAACATACATGCCAGGATGGAGGAAACATGCATGTCAGGATGGAGGAAACATGCATGCCAGGTTGGAGGAAACGTGCATGCCAGGATGGAGGAAACATGCATGCCAGGATGGGGAAACATGCATGCCAGGATGGAGGAAACATGCATGCCAGGATTGAGGAAACATGCATGCCAGGATGGGGAAACATACATACCAGGATGGAGGAAACATGCATGCCAGAATGGAGGAAACATGCATGCCAGGATTGAGGAAACATACATACCAGGATGGAGGAAACATGCATGCCAGGATGGGGAAAACATGCATGCCAGGATGGAGGAAACATACATGGCAGGATGGAGGAAACATGCATGCCAGGATGGAGGAAACATGCATGCCAGGATGGGGAAACATGCATGCCAGGATGGGGAAACATGCATGCCAGGATGGAGGAAACGTGCATGCCAGGATGGGGGGAAACATGTGTAGGGGGTGGGCAGACCCCTTACAAAGGAGCCCGGAATGTTGTTATTAATAAAAATGTTTTTATTATTATTGTATTGTTTTAGTGGGTCCCCCTAGTGGCCGGGTGGGACGGCTGTCACCACAGTGGAGAGGAGGAGCCGGCAGAAGCAAGGGGAGGGACAAGAAGTGTTGTTGAGGAAAAGTTTGAGATCGAGAAGGCAGTTGGTTGTGGGACGGGAGAGAAGAAGGAGAGCAGGGGCAGAGTGTGGGAGCTGGATAAAGGAGAAGCCAGAGAGTAAAGGAGCGGGCAGAATCTCAAGAGCGAAGCAGACCGGTGTGGGTCCGGTTTGTGGGTAGCCATAGTGGGAGCCGGGTGAAGCAGAGTAGCCGGGCACATCCCCACTGGAGAGGACGTCAAGGGCAGGTTTCCCCCCCCAGCTAAAGCAGTGTACCGCCATCTATATCTGCATGTCTGCCGGTTGTGTGAAGAAGCTGTGAACAATAAAGCTGCTTTCTGATTTCACTGGAACACGTCTGAAGAGTGTTTGTTACGTCGGACGACCGTTGCACCACCACACTCTGCCCCACCATGACATCTCCTGTCCCCAAAGTGACGGCGGAGCCAGGGGTAAGCCTGATAGCAAGGGCCACGACTACAACCCCGGAGGCACCCCTGGCCCCCCGTTACACATGCATGCCAGGATGGAGGAAACATGCATGCCAGGATGGGGGAAACATGCATGCCAGGATGGAGGAAACATGCATGCCAGGATGGGGAAAACATGCATGCCAGGATGGAGGAAACATACATGCCAGGATGGGGAAACATACATGCCAGGATGGAGGAAACATACATGCCAGGATGGGGAAACATACATGCCAGGATGGAGGAAACATACATGCCAGGATGGGGAAACATACATGCCAGGATGGAGGAAACATGCATGCCAGGATGGAGGAAACATACATGCCAGGATGGGGAAACATACATGCCAGGATGGAGGAAACATGCATGCCAGGATGGGGGGAAACATGCATGCCAGGATGGAGGAAACATACATGCCAGGATGGGGAAAACATGCATGCAAGGATGGAGGAAACATACATGCAAGGATGGAGGAAACATACATGCCAGGATGGAGGAAACATGCATTCCAGGATGGAGGAAACATGCATGCCAGGATGGAGGAAACATACATGCCAGGATGGGGAAACATACATGCCAGGATGGAGGAAACATACATGCAAGGATGGAGGAAACATACATGCCAGGATGGAGGAAACTTGCATGCCAGGATGGAGGAAACATACATGCCAGGATGGAGGAAACATGCATGCCAGGATGGAGGAAACATACATGCCAGGATGGAGGAAACATGCATGCCAGGATGGAGGAAACATGCATTCCAGGATGGAGGAAACATGCATTCCAGGATGGAGGAAACATGCATGCCAGGATGGAGGAAACATGCATGCCAGGATGGAGGAAACATGCATGCCAGGATGGGGAAACATGCATGCCAGGATGGAGGAAACATGCATGCCAGGATGGAGGAAACATGCATGCCAGGATGGAGGAAACATGCATTCCAGGATGGAGGAAACATGCATTCCAGGATGGAGGAAACATGCATGCCAGGATGGAGGAAACATGCATGCCAGGATGGAGGAAACATGCATGCCAGGATGGGGAAACATGCATGCCAGGATGGAGGAAACATGCATGCCAGGATGGAGGAAACATGCATGCCAGGATGGAGGAAACATGCCACGATAGGGTACATTTACCAGGAAGGGGAACATTTGCCAGGAAGGGGAACATTTACCAGGAAGGGGTACATGCTAGGAAGGGGGACATTTACCTGGATGGGGGAACATTTACCAGGAAGGAGGTAAATTAACCAGGATTGGGAACATTTACCAGGATGGAGGACATTTACCAGGAATGGGGTACATGCCGGGATGGGGGAACATTTACAAGGATGGGCAATGTGTCAGGATGGGGTACATTTGCCAGCATGGGGGAACATGCCAGAATGGGGTACATTTACCAGGATGGAGGACATTTACCAGGATGAGGTATATTTACCAGGATGGGGCCATTATGGGGACAAATATACCAGAATGTAGGAAATATATATCAGGATGGGGGACATGTTTACCAAGAAGTAGCCCAGGAAGGACATAACTACATAATGAAAGGGGAGGGGAGCAACTCGTACGTTTTTATGGGATTTCAGGATGTTCAGACTTTGAAATGTAGATGTGGATTACAGGGTGACATCTGATTGCATTCCAGGCTAAAATCTCTGTTTAATATGCTGCAATTTTTTCCAGAAAGATCAATCCAACTGCTGTGTCTGGAAAGGGCAGGGGCTCAGCTTCAATGTGTGGTAAGCATGCATGAGCGTGATGCCCCCTGCTGAAGAGAAGAGAAGACGGCAAAGGTAAGGTTACAATCAATTATTTACATAATAGGATTGGTTGGCACTTCTGAAAAAAAAATGGGTTTAGGGCTACAGTTTGGGCACTCGGCCTGTAAAAGGTTCACCATGACTGCTCTAGGCCCTCCCCAGACCGCAGAGCATAATAAATGTAAGATGTAAAAAATTACAAAATAAATACTTACCATGTTTTTTGTTTTATACGACGCACCGGATTATAAGACGTCCCCCAAATTTAGAGGAGGAAAATAGGAAAAAATACTTTATAATGTTAAAATGAGGGTTCAACTTATAATCTTAGTGCATCTTATAATATTTCATGAGGGGAAGCGGCGGTGGTGGAGCGGCACAGGAGGGCCACAGGAGGCAGGGTTAGCAATGCTGTGGACTCAGAGGAGGGGGTGTCACGGCTCAGGAGGTTCGGAGATACTGCGGACTCGGGGGTGTCACAGTGGCAGACTTTGGGATCCATTGAATTGACCATGGTTGACAAGATTAACTTCAAGAAAATGGCCAGAGAGGCGGCGCGTGCATAGATAGGCCTCCGAAGCCAATTTCTTGAATTACACCACAGCAGTCTGCGCATACACCGCCTCCGCGGCCATTTTCTTGAAGTCCATTGCGTCAACCACAGGCGATTCAATAGACCATGCAGCCCCGCTGTCAGATCACTGGTGATTGCTGCATCGTCGAGCCTCCTTCCTGTGATCCTCCTGAGCCGCTCCACTGCAGTGACACCCCATCCTTCGAGCCCTCAGTATCGCCAACCCAGCCTCCTGTCACTCCGCTCCACCACCACCGCTCCAGTAAGCGATATCTGGATTATAAGATGCACCCCCATTTTACCCCCAGTTTTCGGGGGAAAAAGCGCACCTTATAATCCGGAAAATACGGTATACACACCTCACCGCTCACCTCTCCAGACCCTTCTGCTCCTCACCGTCACACATTCGGTCCTCACCGCATCTTCAGATTGCTGACATGAGCGCTGAAGTCCATGAAAACTTCCTGCCATGAGGAGGCCTGTGAGGGTTCTGTGCAAGCATGTTTGACGTCATAGCATCATGACCTCACATACATGTGCAGAACCCCCAGGATTTCAGTACTCGTGATCACAAAATGCAGCATGGACTGGACGTATGACAGTGAGAAGCAAAGAGGATGGAGAGGCGCGCTGTATGACCAGTGGCTGCCATTTTGCTGAATCCATGAGGAAGTGCTGTACAAAAAAAATCAGCATTTTAGCAAATATGTTTTTTTGTGTCTGTTAATAGCTGTGTCTGACAGGCAGCTCTGGCCAAGAGACTAAGCAAAAGAGTATACAGGCACGACAACATGGGATTGCAGCTTATTTTTTCTGTGAGGTAAAACATTTTCCTGAAATCAGGCACTGTAATGTCTGTATATTCAATCTGTGTAACTTAATTTTATTCCATGATCTATTTATTAAAATGTACTTTGTTTGTGCTGTAAGACTGGGGCCAGATATGCAACACACAGCAAGGACAACTCAGTTGTGGCAACAATAGATTTTTATTAGAGGGCTAACAGGGAGATGGAGCAGAGATGGATAAGCAAAGGACAATACAGAAGTTCAAAGCCAATAAATTAAATTACCGTTAGCACATTTCACATTTACACTCGACTGATCAGGTACATGCAATTACTGCAGGGTATTATAAACAGATTCTCTTCACAATAACCCAACGCCAGTCCTTTCGTCAGGGGAGTGTCAGTGTTTCATTTACAATATGCAGTTAAACAAGAAAAGCTTTTGACTTTCATAAATCTATCTATGGTAGAGGTTCATTAAGTGGTGCAGCTATGTTGCAATGCACTACATCAACCGTTAGCTTTAGTAATTAACTATTCTCCGTACGTCAAGGCAGGAAGTAACGGCCCGGCTCACTTGGATTCTGCTCTGGAACAATTGTTCGTTTCTCAGTCTCTGGTTCTTGATGTCCAATCTTTGGTGTTTGACAGCATAGTCTGATCCTCTTCTGGTACTGGTATTTAATGTTCAGTGTTCGGGTTCCCCTAACGTCAGTGTTTGGTCTTCGGGTTTCTCTGGCAACAGTATTTGGTCTTAAGTTTTCTGTGGTGATGGTTTTCAGTGTTCAGGTTCTTATTACGATGGTGTTTGGTCTTCTGTTTCCTTTGGAGACCATATTTGGTCTTTGGGTTCCTCTGAAAATTGTTTTCGGTCTTCGTGTTCTTCTGATGACATTGTTCGGTGTTCAGGTTCCTTTGGCGACTGCATTTGGTCTTCGGGTTCTTCTGACAATGGTATTTGGTTTCCTCTGGTGATGGTATTCGATCTTCGGATTCCTCTGGCAATAGTTTTCAGTTTTTGGGTTCCTCTGGTGACAGTATTCAGTCTTCGGGATGTCCACTACTAGGACAACCCCATCTGATTCAACATTATTGCCCCAGGTAAAATAATAAACACTATACTCACGTCCCATACGGGTGTCCTTCCAGCCATGCAGTGGCTCGTATGTCACGTGAGCCCCACGTCCAATCAACGCCATCTTCTGTTTCCCGCCTTCGGACCAAATGAACAATCAACAGGAAGTGAGCACTGCAGCTGCTTTCACTTCCTGTTGATTAACTGTAACAGTAATTTTGATTGGGGGTGCCCAAACTTTTGCATGCCACTGTGCAAGCAAGCAGCTGTATGCTATTTACTCGAATATATAAATATTAATTATTTTTTTTGCTCACAGTTGTATTGTCAGGTGTAAGTGATCTTTGCCAATAGAGTGCAAGGTGCGCCAAAAAACTTACGCAGTTACATAGTTGAAAAAAGACATAGGTCCACCAAGTTTGACCAGTGAGAAATTATCTATAGCAAAACAGACGTGCCTGATACCATTTTTATCATGTGTTTTAGACGCTTTCTGTGGTTCAACACGCAGAGGAGTGTAGTTTTGAAGAAAAAGGCATCTGACATGTTATACAACGCCGTAAGCCAAAAAGTGTCTCCCGGTGAGTGGCGCAACATAGAGGGAACACCAGGGTAGCAATACAATGGAAGGCCCTGGCACTATTGAGAGGAGAGGGGAGTGGTGTAACCTCCGAACACTCACCTGAGGCTGATCCCTGCACTCACTAACGTCTGTAGATGTCTGTAGGCGCTGTCACATGCCTAGATCCTCACTAGCCCCAAACTCACCCTGACTAGTGAGGGCCGACGAGACGCTAGACTTACCACTGCAATACGGGTACGTGCTCACGATCAGTGTTTGCAGCTTTTTGGATGCAGTTTTTTTTGCTGTGTCCAAAATGCTGCATTGTATAGTAGAAGCAAAGTGGATTGCATTTCTAGAAATCCCATGCCCACTGTGCTTGTTTTTTCCGCAGCAAAAACTGACCTGTGGTGCGGCTTTCTGAACTGCAGCGTGTCAATTGTTTGCTGTGGAGCCGCAAGAATTCTCTGAAGGGAGGATAGAAAAGAGAGACTGCAACTGCCTGAGCCTGGATTGTGGACATGAGCATCTGTGGTCTCCTGCGTTCTCAAGCGAAGGAGACTTGTGGTCCCACAGGCCAGTACCCGCCGCATCCAGTACGCAGCAGGTCCTGATCGTGGGCACATTCCCTAAGACAATACGAGGAAGATAAGGCAAACAGGTAGCAATAGACACAACAAATAACACTCCACAGCTTCTCCAGCAGGAACTTCTGACCTGCAACTGAAACTACACCTCAGCTTCTTCAGAGACAGGCTCCATCAAAGTGAATAGCATAAACATGAGCTATAGTTGACATAGGGAGGAGTGATGAGTGGATACTCATAACAGAAGGGAATGGCTGCAGCTTAGGTTACAACTACCCTTCTTGATCACAGCAGAAGAGAAAGGAACCTTAATCCCTTCAGCACAGAATGGAATTAAATGCTGTATGCTCCAACTCAAGGTAAATGACGAGCGGGCACTAAAGCTGGTCAGTGATCCACAATACACTGTGACCTTCTGATCTCAGATCCTCCCGAGATCACGACAGGCTGCGACACACTCGTAACAATACACTCCTTGGCCATTCTAATTAATGCTATCTGTGTATGGCATATACAGTATAATTAAGCCTTGTTAAGCTGATGTTATGGTTTGGCGATTTTCATCTTTTCTTAGAACTCTGCATGGTGTTATTACTCTGTTACATATTTTATACTGTTGAAATGAGACAAATGTCCATCAAGTTTAACTGATTTGAAAGGATATAGAGAAAAGGAAGAGCTACAGGTAACTCATTTTTAGTCCGGTGAAGGTAAAAACCCATAAGGCAAGAACAAATCTGCCCTAAAAAAAAAATTTGATTCATGATCATCATTCAGCACAAGATTTCTGTACATTTACATAAGTATTGATGAATTTTTGCTCTAAAAAAATCACGTGAACCTTTTTTTTAAAAAGCCATTGACTTCTCTCTGTGACCGCTTCTATGGTAGACTATTCCAAAGATTTGTATTTCTCATGGTAAAGAAGTCTTCTTATCTTTGGAGTTTTGAACATTTTTTTCTCCATTTTTGATTTATCTGAAACAGTTTATCATCAAGTTTATATAAGGCCCATATACATTCTTGCACAATAAAATAATGTCCCGGTCCCTTAGTCTTCTCTTCTGAAGACTAAATTAAATTACTCTTGCCTTGCGATTAAGATCCTTCAAGCCCGTTATCGGTTTTGTGACTCCATTTTGTACTTTTTTTGAATCCCAGGATATAAGAGGTATGAACTGGTGACTAGAGATGAGCGAACCTGAGGTTTGATGTTCGTAGTTCCGGTTCGGAAACCGACTACTAAAAACAACTGTCAAGTTCAATGTTCGAGTGAGTTACGAGTACAAACCACTCAAAGCGAGCAGCGCTGTGCTTGGGTATGAGTGATGCTCAGCCCTGTGCGAGCCGTGTTCAGTGTTTGATCGTCTTGCACTTGGCATGATCAGGTGTAGGGTGTACATGCAAAAAAATAAAAAGAATGGAAAACCCAACCTACCCTCCCCCGGAAGTGTTCTGCTTATGGCTGGCTGCATGTGGTTGAAGACACAAACTGCCCAATTACTGACTTCCATTGAGGTTTGGATCAAGTCAGGGTCACAAACCAAACTTTTTCTAAGATTTGACTGTACCTGCCAAACCGAACTTACTGGTGACCAGTTCTGAACAACAGATGAATCCACCATGTTTTTTCAATTGGCAAAAATTGTCCCTATCGTCCACCAAAGGGGGCCTGTTATTTTCTATCATTAGGAAGCTTGGCCAGGAGGTAGAGCTTTTATTCACTCTCTCAATCGTTCTGTTGTCTGCAGCATTCTCAGGGGTGTTTGTTCTGGTTTGGAAGTTCCCCAGTAGTCTGTTTATTCCTCCCTTTTATGTTGTTTCCCATCGTGCACTTTTTGTGGCTCCTTTGTGTTTGGTTATCGTGTGTACGAGTAGGTTTTGTTGTTGTTACTGCTGTCTGTCCATATTTGTTTGTGCGGTGTTGACTTCTGTTCTTGCTTATTACCCCTGCGTGGTGGGTCATAGCATCAGGGGTGAGGACAGGAGATAGAGCCTAGGTTGGTGACTTGGACCTCCCTACCATCGAGAGTACCTCTAGGGTTAGAGTGAGCACAGGGGCCCTGCTTTAGGGCCCGTATAGGCTCACCTAGGTTCACCTAAGTCACTTTGTGACACTCATTCACGCATAGTCTTACCCTTTCTTAAGCGCTAACTGGTGGTAAAGAGGACCTCTATCATTCCCATAAATGCAGGTTCCACTTTCTGATCTACTATCTAGTAAGCATTTATGGAAAATAATAATAATAATAATAAATAATAATAAATCATCATCATCGTCACCATCATTTTTATTTCTATATTGCCAACATATTCTGCAGCACTTTAGTTTACTTATACAAACAAGATAAGAAATTACAGAGTAATACAAAGTTCAACACATAGCAAGAGGAGTAAGGGCCATAATTGCAAGCTTACAATCTATGAGGAAATAGTGGTGACACAAAAGGTAAAAAATAAAGTGCTTGTCATGTACAATCCAGCCATTGATATAATAAATAGGACATTCCAATGATGCTGCATGAACCAGTCACCAGCCAGTATGTGTACAATTACAGCTACAGAGTGCATAAAAAGTGAATGGGGATAGTTAATTAGATTTATGAGGTGATAGGACAGTCTGAAGAAATGTACTTTTCGGGCACACTTGAAATGGTGAATACTGGGAATTAACCAGATTGTCTGGGTAGTGTGATCCAGAAAATTGGTGCAGCATGGGAGAAGTCCTGGAGGCGAGTGTGGGAGGTTCAGATCATAGAGGATGTTAGTCTTAAGTCACTATTTGAACAAATCGGATGAGTAGTGTGGTAGACAGAGAAAAAGGAGGAGATGTAGGGCATTGCAGAACTGTGGAGATTTCTGTGTGTGTAAAGCAGGCTTTACACACAGCGACATCGCTAGCGATGTCGCTGCCGATCGCACCCACCCCTGTCGGTTGTGCGTCACGGGTAAATTGCTGCCCGTGGCGCACAACATCGCTAACACCCGTCACACATACTTACTTACCTGCCTAGCGACGTCGCTGTGGCCGGCGAACTGCCTTCTTTCTAAAGGGGCAATTCCTGCGGCGTCACAGCGGCGTCACTAAGCGGCCGCCCAATAGAAGCGGAGGGCGGAGATGAGAGGGCGGAATATCCCGCCCACCTCCTTCCTTCCTCATTGTGGGCGGCCGCAGGTACGGTTATGTTCCTCGTTCCTGCGGTGTCACACATAGCGATGTGTACTGCCGCATGAACGACAAACAACCTGCGTCCTGCAACAACAACGATAATCGGGATTAGAACGACCGGTCAACGATCAACGATTGGGTGAGTAATTTTGATCGTTAACGGTCGTTCGTGCGTTTCACACGCAACAACGTCGCTAACGAGGCCGGATGTGCGTCACGAATTCCGTGACCCCAACTACATCTTGTTAGCAATGTCGTAGCGTGTAAAGCCCGCTTTAGAGTGATAAGTTTATATTGGACTCTGTAGCGGATGGGCAACCAGTCCAAAGACTGGAACATGGTTGCGGCATCACTGTAGTGGTCGGACAGAAATGTTAGACACTTAAGGGCCATTTACACGCTGCAACATCGCTAACAATATATCGTCGGGGTCACGGTGTTTGTGACGCACATCCGGCGCCGTTAGCGACATTGCAGCGTGTGACAAGCATGAGCGACCTTAAACAATCGCAAAAGAGCCAAAAATCGTTGGTATATGAGAGATCGTTCATTTACCAAAAATCGTCTCGTACATAGCGAGTTTGTTCCTCGTTCCTGCAGCATCACACATCGCTGTGTGTGACACTGCAGGATCGACGATCATCTCCTTACCTCCGTCCACCGGCAATGAGGAAGGAAGGAGGTGGGCGGCATGTATCGGCGCTCATCTCTGCCCCTCCTCTCCTATTGGACGGCCGTTTTGTGACGTCGCTGTGACGCCGAACGCACCTCCCCCTTGAAGGAGGGATTGTTCGGCGGGCACAGAGACGTCGCAGGACAGGTATGTGCGTGTGAGGCTGCCGTAGCGATAATGTTCGCTACGGTAGCGATCACCGCATATCGCACCAACGACGGGGGCGGGTGCTAACGCTCGCGACATCGCAGCATGTAAAGCCCGCTTTACTGTAACTGTATCAGGTAAAATCAGTAAGATGTAGAAAAGAAAAAGGGAGACAAGTGCACATAGTTTAATATTGTATTTTAAAAGTAAAATTGGGATTTCTCACCTGATTGAGTTGTCTATATCACAACTGTAATAAATGCACATAGATTATTCAGCTGTTTTCATGTCTACAGATAAGAGAATCTTCATCTGCATATAGATTGAGTAGTAGTAGGAGCTAAACATTTTGGTAGACCATGCTGCTGTGAAAAAGGTGTAGTTCCCCATGTTTTAATAATTCAGGTAGCTCTCATTAATGCGTTTCTAGTTCTTACCGAACTTTTTCTAAAAAAGGAATTACATAGGCGCGGTTTCAATACAAAAAAGGGCATCAGCATTCCAAGAAACGCCAAACTGGGTGAGAGTAAGGTGTGGATTGTAAACAAAATACCTAATAAAATGAAATAAAATGAAAGAATAGGATTGGCCATAAGTTTTCAAGTCTATTTTTTCTTTTACTGCTTGTTATTATGGCTTTTTTTTAAACAAACCACGCCTTACCCACTCCCAATTGGGTATTTCTTGGAATATTGACACCCCTTTTTTTAATTTAAACCCTCTCTTATTGTATTGAATGTCATATGTGGTTCCTTTTTGAGAAAGTGTTCAGTACCAACTAGAAACATGTAAATAAAAGCTACTTGAAGTATTACCACACATGGAACAGCACTGTGGTTTACCCATTGATCTCCTACTTCTGCTCAAAATCAGTAAGTTGGGCCATACAAAGTTTCCACATAGGCTTGATCTAATTTATACATTTTTAGGAGAAATATCTGCTCTGTCGTACCTCTGGATCAGAAGACGAGTGTCCAGGTATAATTGGTGTTATACTCATAGGGTGAGCACTATATTAGTGGGTCCACTGGACCGAAAGTACCGTTCACTTGCCTGGGGGAGCGAACTGGACCAGCCACCAAGTCTACCTACCAGAAGGTACACGCGCTGGTAAGCAGCCGGCAGAGGGCAGCCCCAGAGGATCTGTGGTACCCCGGCAGCTGGTGCCACAGACTCAGCACAGTCTTTGGTAAAAGCAGCAGGAAGAGTAGTGGATCCATCCAGGATGGATAGATTCGACAGCAACGGCCGGCGTGGATACTTGCCTCAGCTTGCATTGTGGCAGACAGCCGACATAGATAGTCATAGCAGCAGTAGCAGATAAGGATTATACTGTAACAGAGGTACAAGTCAGCAGTAGGAAGAAACAGCAGCAGAACTGAGAACCTGAGAACCAGTAACATAACTAACTCGTTGCCAAGGCACCTCCCTTAGCGGAAAGGTGCCTTAAGTACCTGCAACCTCTCAGCTGACCTAAGAGGCACTCCCGGGTCAGGGTACTCTGGCCCTTTAAGAAAAGGGATGTGGTCATGCACCCTTCGTGGAGAACTAGGAAGCCTGCGATGTGCTCACAGGCTATGGGAGGCAGCGGCATGGACCAGGGCTGGGGCAGCCATCGCAGGATGTCCAGGCAGGTGAAGGAACCGACATCCCTGCCAGGGGAAGGGGGCAAGACAGCGTGGGGATGCCAGTATGGGCGTTACAATCAGCCATGTCAATAATGTGGATTAAACTTGTTAACTCAGGGTTTCAGTTTTTTACAAACCATCAATCAATATAAATACATTAAGAATAAAGGAAGATCTCAAGGAAAACCAGTCCGAAGTCTATAAAATAAAAATAATTAAAAGGTAAAAAAATGTTTTTTAAAGTGAAATCTTTAATCTGACGCTTCTGCATGTACAATATATACAGGCTTCAGGCGCAAAATATATCCAGAATAATTAACAAAATCAGTACCATGATCTCACAGAGTTAGGAAACTCCTATTTTTAATAATTTGAGATTTTATGATGCTTTTGGTAAAAATTATGTATTTTTTATTCATATTTATCAACATATTTTGTTTAAAGGGAGTTTGCCCGCTGGAAGGTGAGAAACGTGGCAGTGGATCGTAAGGAACCTCTTAAAAGTATTTTGCCCTTGATGCCTGAATTCCAGAGAAGTTTGAGACTTCTGGGGCGGAGGCCAAGTTCTCAGCAGATTATAGAGACCATCATTAAGAAATACGGGACACATCTGGTAGTCTCTGCCACACTTGGAGGTAAAACGCTTAATAGATTTTTTTTCTAATGTATAATAGATTTTTTTTTTCTAATGTGTGCATATCTAGCTGTCATATGTTATTTAATTTGTATATATTATTGTATAATCTGCTCAGCCATGTGTGGTGGGAGAACGATACTGTTAAGAAAAACAAACGCACTGATGCATAAAAGCTGCCGTAACATTGTCATTGTTGTTCTTAAAGATCACCTGTTTTAGTAAATAATTGCATTCCTCATTATATAACAATCCCGTTGTATCTTTCTCTTGTAATTCTGTCTTATGCCGTTGCTCTGATGTTACTTTTGAATATTTGAAAATAAACTGACAGACGGGTGTTACTTTTTCCATTGTCAAATGGGTGTGTCCCTACACAGTGGGAGTATCAAATCTGATTGGACAGTGTTAGCCAATGTGGAGACCCAGCCGGCTCTTCCCAGTGCTGCTACAGCTGACTGACAGGTCTCTCCCTTGTGTGTACATAGTTAAAGAGCTGTCAAGCTCCCGCACCCGTACAGGGAAACTCTAGTCTGGTCTCTGACTATGGTAACCGGTCAGACCTTCAAAGTATATTTTCTATGAAATACCGGGACACAAATCATGCTGAGCAGCATGATTCACTTGACCCGTTCCCTTTAAAAAGACAACTCTCGATTGTCAGTGTGAAGATCTGAGGTCGTGGGTTGTATTAATCACCTAGGTAGATTAACGATGAAACAATTTTTACTTACAATAGTCCTTATGCTTTTCCAGACAATGGATATCAAGAATAGCCCTTAGGATAGTTCCTCAAATCCAGACATTGGATATTAACAATAGTCCTTAGAATAGTTCCTCAAATCCAGACAAAGGATATCAACAATATCATTAGGATAGTTCCTCAAATCCAGACAATGGACAATAGTCTTTAGGATAGTTCCTCAAATCCAAACAACTGACATCAACAATGGTCCTTAGGATAGTTCCTCAAATCCAGACAATGTATATCAACAATACTCCTTAAGATAGTTTCGCAAATCCAGACAATGGATATCAACAATAGTCCTTAGGATAGTTCATCAAATCCAGACAATGGATATCAACAATAGTCCTTAGGATAGTTCATCAAATCCAGACAATGGATATCAACAATAGTCCTTAGGATAGTTCATCAAATCCAGACAATGGATATCAACATTAATTCTTAGGATAGTTCCTCTAATTCAGACAAAGGATATCAACAATATCATTAGGATAGTTCCTCAAATCCAGATAAAGGATATCAGCAATATCATTAGTATAGTTCCTCAAATCCAGACAATGGACAATAGTCTTTAGGATAGTTCCTCAAATCCAAACGACTGATATCAACAATGGTCCTTAGGATAGTTCCTCAAATCCAGACAATGTATATCAACAATACTCCTTAAGATAGTTTCTCAAATCTAGACACTATATATCAACAATAATCCTTAGAATGGTCCCTCAAATCCAGACAATGGATATCAACATTAGTCCTTAGGATAGTTCCTCAAATCCAGACAATGGATATCAACAATAGTCCTTAGGATAGTTCCTCAAATCCAGACAATGGATATCAACAATAGTCCTTAGGATAGTTCATCAAATCCAGACAATGGATATCAACAATAGTCCTTAGGATAGTTCCTCTAATCCAGACAAAGGATATCAACAATATCATTAGGATAGTTCCTCAAATCCAGACAAAGGATATCAGCAATATCATTAGTATAGTTCCTCAAATCCAGACAAAGGATATCAACAATATTATTAGGATAGTTCCTTAAATCCAGACAATGGACAATAGTCTTTAGGATAGTTCCTCAAATCCAAACGACTGATATCAACAATGGTCCTTAGGATAGTTCCTTAAATCCAGACAATGGATATCAACATTAGTCCTTAGGATAGTTCCTCAAACCCAGACAATGGATATGAACAATAATCCTTAGGATAGTTCGTCAAATCCAGACAATGGATATCAACAATAATCCTTAGGATGGTTCATCAAATCCAGACAACAGATATTAACAAAAATCCTTAGGATAGTTCCTCAAATCCAGATAATGAATATTAACAATAGTCCTTAGTAGTGATGAACGAGTACCAAAAAGCTCGGGTGCTCGAGGCTCGGGCCGAGCATCCCAAGATACTCGTGTACTCGGCCCGAGCACCGAGCCCAATGTTATCCTATGGGAGAGCCGAGTATTTTTATGAAATGACCCCCGGCAGCATGTAGAAACCCTAAAAATGTCACAAAAGTCTCAGAAGAGTGCTCAAATAACATGGCAACAGCATGGGGAAGACCCCTTGAAGCATTTATCACTCAAAAGTCACAGCTGTGAACAATTTTGTCCGAGTTTTACGCCATTTTTACGGACTCACCAGAAAACCTTCCAAAATGACACCAAAATGAATTTTCATGGCGGAAATGTTAAGGGCACATACCCAATAGGGAGATAGAGCTGGTGTATGTTACTTTTTGAGATTATTACATGAAAGATTTTACGTAAAAACATTGTGTGGCACTCCGATGTCCAAAACGCACGTTTTGTGCTTTTTACTAGCGATGTCGGTCATTTTTTTTTTCATTCTATCTCCCGTCGGTCGGTCTTGCTCTGTCTGTCTCTCTCTGTCTTGTCTGTCCCCCTCTCACAGTCTGTCGGTCAGTCTCCCCCCTCTCTCATACTTACCGTTCCCCGATCACTGCCGCGGCGCTGCACAGCTGTTCACTAAACTCCGGCGGCTTTTCCTCTTTTGAAAAAGCCGGCCGTTCATTAATCAATCTCGTATTCCCTGCTTTCCTGCTTTTCGGCGCCTATGATTGGTTGCAGTGAGACACGCCCCCACGCTGAGTGACAGGTGTCTCACTGCACCCAAACACAGCAGCCGGTGGGCGTGTCTATACCGTGCAGTGAAATAAATAATTAAATAATTAAAACAAACGGCGTGCGGTCCCCCCAATTTTAATACCAGCCAGATAAAACCATACGGCTGAAGGCTGGTATTCTCAGGATGGGGAGCTCCACGTTATGGGGAGCCCCCCAGCCTAACAATATCAGTCAGCAACCGCCCAGAATTGCCGCATACATTATATGCGACAGTTCTGGGACTGGGCTCTTCCCGATTTACCCTAGTGCGTTGGCAAATCGGGGTAATAAGGAGTTAATGGCAGCCCATAGCTGCCACTAAATCCTAGATTAATCATGTCATGCGTCTCCCTGAGATTCCTTCCATGATTAATCTGTAAATTACAGTTAAAAAACACACACACCCGAAAAATCCTTTATTAGAAATAAAAAACACTAACAAAGTCCCTCATCACCAATTTATTAACCCCGACAAACCCTCCATGTCCGGCGTAATGCACAGTCCTCCAGCGTCGCATCCAGCTGTGCTGCATGAAGGTGACAGGAGCTGCAGAATACACCGCCGCTCCTGTCAGCTTCACACAGCAACTGAAGACAGCCGCGCGATCAGCTGAGCTGTCACTGAGCGGTAGATGCAGCGGTGGCCGCGGGTAATCTCAGTGACAGCTCAGCTGACCGCGCTACTCACCGCCGCACCGGTCAGCTCCACGCAGCAACTGAGGAGTATCGCGATCAGCTGAGCTGTCACTGAGGTTAATCGCGGCCACCGCTGGATCCAGCGGTGGCCATGAGTTACCTGACTAACAGCAGCTGATCGCGCTACTCACCTCAGTTGCTGTGTGAAGCTGACAGGAGCGGCGGTGTATTCTGCAGCTCCTGTCACCTGCATGCAGCAGAGCTGGACGCGACGCTGGAGGTCCGTGGATTACGCTGGACATGGAGGGCTTTGTCGGGGTTAATAAATTGGTGATGAGGGACTTTGTTATTGTTTTTTATTTCTAATAAAGGATTTTTCGGGTGTGTGTTTTTTAACTGTAATTTACAGATTAATCATGGAAGGTATCTCGGGGAGACGCATGACATGATTAATCTAGGATTTAGTGGCAGCTATGGGCTGCCATTAACTCCTTATTACCCCGATTTGCCAACGCACTAGGGTAAATCGGGAAGAGCCGGGTACAGTCCCAGAACTGTTGCATCTAATGTATGCGGCAATTCTGGGCGGCTGCTGACTGATATTGTTAGGCTGGGGGGCTCCCCATAACGTGGGGCTCCCCATCCTGAGAATACCAGCCTTCAGCTGTATGGCTTTATCTGGCTAGTATTAAAATTGGGGGGACCGCACGCCGTTTTTTTTAATTATTTATTTATTTATTTTACTGCACAGTATAGACACGCCCACCGACTGCTGTGATTGGGTGCAGTGAGAAACCTGTCACTCATCGTGGGGGCGTGTCTCACTGCAACCAATCATAGGCGCCTGTGGGCGGGGAAAGCAGGGAATATGAGATGGCTGTGTGCAGAGCACAGCGCGCCCGCCAGTATAAAGGCTCGATCACGCTGTGCGGGCTGGCCAATCACTGCAATTAACTAACAGGGCTGTGGCATTGCAGTGGTCTGCCAGCCAATCCCTGCATGAGGGCTGGCTCTCAAAAGAGCGCCAACATGCAGGGATGAAGACCACGAGTACAGCACGAGTATCGCGAAATTACTCGGTACCCGCCGAGTAGCCCGAGTACAGTGATACTCGTGCGAGTACCGAGTAGTGACAAGCATACTCGCTCATCACTAGTCCTTAGGATAGTTCCTCAGATCCAGACAATGGATATTAACAATAGTCCTTAGGACAGTTCCTCAAATCCAGACTATGGATATCAACAATACAGTGGAACCTCGCGTAACCCACTTAATGAGAATTTCGCTTAACAAGCAAAGCTTTCTGTAAATTTGTAACTCGATTTACGAGAAAGCTTTGCTATACGAGCAAAATCCTCACCGCACACACTTCCGGTTCCGTACATCCACCACGCTCTGACCCGCACTTGCAGTCCACACAAACACACACATGTATGCACAAAACACACAAAAACACACACGCACGCACACACATACAGTATTATGCTCACCTTACATTCCGTTCCACCGCCGGTCTCATGGTTCTTGTAGTTCTCGGGTACATCGCGACGTCCTTGCGGCGAACTACAAGACCCAGGAGGCCTGCGATGGAATGGAGGTAAGGTGAGCATGTAATATAATATAGTGTACCTTACGTTTCATCGACGGCCTCCTGGGTCCTGTAGTTTGCCGCTCCGCTCCACTCCATGCTGTGCATCGGCATCCATAGCGACGAAGCAGGAACTTCCTGGTTCCTGTCACCGCTACTCAAAGGCAGCGCACTGGCCAATTAGAGGCAAGCGGCTCTGCCTTTGATGTCAGCGCTCTGGCCGCGGAAGTTCCTCCCTCGTCGTTATGGTAACCCGATACACAGCCCGACCCCGTACCAGAGAACAGCAAGTCCCAGGAGACCGGCGATGCAACGGAAGGTAAGGTGAGCATATAATATGTGCGTGTGCGTGCGTGCTTGTGTGTTTGTGTGAGTTTGTACGTGTTTGTGTGTGTTTGTGCATGTGTGGAATGGCACAATAGGGGAGCAGGATGGGACATTTAACAAGTTGTGGAACGAATTGTCTGCATTGCAATGATTTCCTATGGGAAATCTTGCTCTGCTGAACGAGTAACTTGGTTAACCCTAGAACGCATACCTGGGGCCTCGCAGGCCTGCTAGGTCATTTGTTTTCTATGGTAGATTGAATTGCTTGCGCGTTCTAGGGTTAACAAGCACAGTCCCAGAACGGATTGTTCTCGTTAAGCAAGGTTCCACTGCAATCCTTAGGATAGCTCCTCTAATACAGACAATGGATATTAACAATAGTCTTTAGGAGAGTTCCTTAGATCCAAACAATGGATATCAACAATAATCCTTAGGATAGTTCCTAAAATCCAGAGGACAGATATCACGACCATCAGCAACAACTCCCCCACCCCCTCATCAGTGTCAGTACCCCAAGCCGCCGCATGGGAAACACCACCAATGCTAACTCTGAATTGGTGGAGGTATTTTCCTGAGACAGAGCTGATCACTTTGGACAGAATGTGAGACCCCATGTGGTGACTGCTCCACTGGATCTACAATCCCCATCCACACAATGGTACTCAGGGGCAGGCATATCACTAGTGCAACCCAAGAGGTAAGGGGGCCCATTTCTACCTTCAAAGCAGGTGGAATTGTGCATTTTGATTGGTTATTGGACTGAAAAAGGGCCCATATACTGTTTTTGCACAGGGGGCCTTTTCTGTTTGTGTCCGCAAGTGATAGGACTAGTGGCTCGGAGAACATTGCCTTAATTGAGGCCACTGAGACACTAACAAGAGTAATAGAGTGATTACTTTACTCTAATTACCAATCTTGTGCCTGGCCTTCTGTGTATCTCAAACTAACAAGCAAGAAAATATCTAATAAAGCACAAATGCGCTCTGTGCTGGAAAAAGTCGGATTCCTTTAGCGTTGTGGACTCCCCTCTACGTCCATTGAAACAATAGTCTTTACTCCAGAGCCAGCATCTCACAGTCAGTGTGACGCCTCATGCAGGCAAAGTGGCAACTCCACAAAAATGACTCACCAATCAATGGCATGTCTAAATTAACCTTTCAAGTAAACTTTTTTCTAAACATTTAGTAATTCCCACTGTCATTGTTCTTGATGATAGGATAAATAATAACTAGTACAGGAGTATAGGAGTTGAAGGTCACCCTCTCTCAATGTCAAGAATATTCACTGACTGTTCGGAGAGTTCATTTGTAGGTGGTTGACAATGTACAGAATACAATGTCTTCCTAAGGAAACAATAAGTAAACCTTGGCTCTAATACCATTGAACTCTTTGGCACAATCAACATGGAACAACATGTTTTTTTCCGCCATGAAGATTTATTTTTTTTTGTTTAGCTGTAAAATATTTAATGAGTTACGTCAATGCTCTGTGATACTTTGTCATCGCTGTAAACTATATTAAATTGTCATTTTTGTGTACAAACATTATGCATATGTCATAAATAAAACATTCTTCACAATACCCAAAAAATGCCTAATATCAAAAAGTCAAATGCGTGTTTAGCTAATAGAGCAGAAGCTTTATGCTGGAGCCTAAAAAGTGCTGACATTTATTTTCTACCGTCAAGTTTAGGATATCCTCAGAGAGCTGAAGGAGGTGGGGGCTGGTTTTAGAGATAAGAATAGACTGCAAGACATGAACGGTGGTTGGTAAAACGGCACTGATTCTCTACAGAAGAAAAATAAATGGCTAGTAGTTTTGCGTTGATTTAATGAGATTGTCAACATGGCTTATATACAGTGTGCGAAAAAACTGCCCATTACCTAATTTATTTTATATCAATTTATATTTATATAATAATAATAGTAATAATTTTTATTTCTATAGTGCCAACATATTCCGCAGCGCTTTACAATTCAGAGGAGACATGTACAGACAATGTGAGACAATACAAAATTAAGATACCAGGAGGAGTGAGGGCCCTGCTCGTAATCTTACAGTCTATGTGGAAATAGGGGAGGCACAAAAGGTGAATGGGGGGAGAAAAGCTTGTCATATATGGTCCAGCCATCGATTTAATAGGGTATTCAAAACCAGCTGCATGGACCCGTCATTGGCCAGAATTTATACAGGTACAGGGGACAAAAATTGGAAGTAAATTTTTTGTTATGAAAGGCAGAAATGGACTAGATTAGATCAGGCTAGTGATAGGCTAGTCTAAAGAAATGCATTTTTAGGGCCCGCTTAAAGGTGTGGATGTTGGGAATTAATTGGATTGCTCTTGGTAGTGTGTTCGAGAGCATAGGCGCAACTCATGAGAAATCTTGAAGACGGGAGTGGGAGGTTCGAATTGTTGAGGATGTCAGTCTTAGGCCATTGCAAATCAAAAACGTCCGTGGAGCCTCTGTTAGGAGTCTCGACACAGAAAACTAGCCAGATATCCCTCCAGGAAGGACCTAGCCAAAGAGTGGCTCTTTTTAGGAGACCACCATAATCACCATATTAAGTGGCCCTTTTAGTCAATATCCAACTCTTTGACAAGTTTAAAGATATGACAAGGGAAATACCAAGGCCAGGTATCCATCCACAGACAGCTGTTTCGGAGTATTGCCCCTCATCAGTGTGGAGTAGGATTCTGGCCAGGTGGGAGCAATGTCTAGTAGACCAACAAGACAAAACAATCACTGATCTCTTGTTTAGTCTTAGGTTATTAGCAGAGCGGAGGGCACGGGTGGGGTGATAGACAGAGATGAGGGAGGAGATGTAGGGGGGTGCAGAACCGTGGAGAGCTTTGTGAGTTAGAGTGATAAGTTTATGTTGGATTCTGTAGCGGATAGGCAACCAGTGCAATGACTGGCAAAGAGCAGAGGCATCAGTGAAGCGGTTGCAGAGGAAAATGATCCTGGCTGCGGCATTGAGAATGGATTGGAGAGGGGAGAGTTTAGTAACAGGGAGACCAATTAGTAAAGAGTTACAATAATCCAGGCGAGAATGAATGAGAGTGACAGTAAGAGTTTCTGAAGAGTCAACGGTAAGAAAAGGTCGAATTCTAGAGATGTTTTTGAGGTGGAATTGACAAGAACGAGCAAGTGAACGAATGTGGAGAGTGAAGGAGAGATCAGAGTCAAATATAACCCCAAGACAGCGGGTGTGCTGCTGGGGAATAATGGTAGAGCCACACACAGAAATGCTAATATTGTGTTTCGGAAGGTTAGGAGAGGGAGGAAACAGAAGAAGTTCAGTTTTTGATAGGTTCAGTTTTAGATAGAGGGAGGACATAATGTTGGAGACAGCGGACAGACAATCGGTAGTATTTTGTAATAGTGCAGGGGTGATGTCATATAAGACTAGGATCACATGACTACATGTTCTCTAATCCAGAAAAAGGTCAAATTATGCTAATCAGACTCTGATAACACACATGCATAGCCTCATATATAGTCTATGACCCCCACATAGCCCTCTATATACTTTATGAGCCCCACATAGTCCCCTATATACTCTTTGACCCAAACATAGCCTCCTATATACAGCAGGAGCCCCTACATAGCCTCCTATACACAGTATGAAATCCCACATAGTCTTCTATATACAGCAGGAGTCCCCATATAGCCTCCAATACACACTATGAACCCCCATATAGCCTCCTTTATACAGAAGGAGTCCCCACATAGCCTCCTATACACAGTATGAACCCCATATAGCCTCCTTTATACTGCAGGAGTCCCCACATAGCCTCCTATACAGAGTATGAACCCTCACATAGCCTCCAATACACAGTATGAACCCCCATATAGCCTCCTTTATACAGCAGGAGTCCCCACATAGCCTCCTATACACAGTATGAACCCTCACATAGCCTCCAATAAACAGTATGAACCCCCATATAGCCTCCTTTATACAGCAGGAGTCCCCACATAGCCTTCTAGACTCAGTATCAGCCCCCACATAGCCTCCTATATACAGCATGAGCCCTACATAGCCTCCTATATACAGCATGAACCCCAAATAGTCTGCTGCATACATGAGCCCCATATAGCTTCCTATATGCATGAGCCCTACATAGCCTCCTGTATACAAAAAATAAAATATAAAGGATTTTTTTCAGCTCACCCTTTTCATATTACTAATGGACTTTTCAACCATGGGCAGTGCACGGTGTGTGGTTCCATGTCCAACAGCAGCAGGAAGATATGAGTAGTAAAGAGATCCAGCATCACGTCCTGTAGACCATATTCTATGATTAAGAACCGGTTGGGGTTCGATAAGCATTAGATGGATATCTATGCACTGGATGGTTTTAACATGTTTTTCATTTTAATGTGAATCAAATAAAGGAGGTTTTTATCTACCTTGGGATGTGATGCTGGATCTCTTTACGCCTCCTATATACAGTATGTGCTCACACATAAAAAAAAAAAAACATATACTCACCTCTCTCCAGTCCTCCGATTGCTCTGCTGCACTGACTTTCTGGACAAAACAATCCAGAAACTTGGCCTTGGTATTTCCCTTGTGATATCTTTAAACTCATCAAGAGCTGAATATTGACTAAAAGGGCCACTTAATATGGTGGTTATGGTGGTCTCCTAAAAAGAGCCACTCCTTGGCTAGGTCCTTCCCGGAGGGATATCTGGCTAGTTTCTGTGTCGAGAGACCTAACAGAGGTGCCACGGACTTTTTTGATTTGCGCACTGACTTTCTGCACAGCTGTCTCACACACTTATTGGTGGATGAAGGGGCCAATGGCCTCTCCTCTACCGATGTATTTACTACTATGCCCATCCTGTGGATAGCGGTGCCATAGGGTGGCACGCCGTAGTGGCGGTCGGGCAGCGGAGGGCATGGTGCGGCCCACGGTCCAATGTTTTGAAACCTTTAGTTTTCTCAGTCTGCTGGTCAGACTTGGACAGTCAGAGGGCTGGATGTGGCCCATGGGCCACACTTTGCTCGGCCCTGGCATTGAGTAATGTATAGCTGGAGGTGTTAGCTGGCGAACAAAGAAGATTAAAAGGAATAAGGGCTTCGTATGAAGACCCAAGAAGGAGACACTAATACTGGTGCAGTTGACCAGCTGTTGTTGGAGAGGATTATTAAAGAATCCATTATTGGGAAGGTCTCAAAGTTACAATGCGTTTTAAAGCTAATGGGCTCTTTTTTTCAGGAAACAAAGTCTTGCATACAGCTATAACATATGAGATGACTTAAAGGGACCCTGTCATATAAAAAAAGCTATTAACCTATAGATGTGGGGTTAATCATAGTGTTCTGAAGCTATGTGGTGCCTGCACAGAGAGCCTCCTGTTGGAAAGAAATCAACTTTTCTCCCTTCAGCCCTTGGCTTTTAGTTGGTTGCTGGTGTGCTTTCAGTCACTGTTCTGTGCATAGTGAGCTATGGCTATAACTGTGCCCCCGGCCCTGACTGACAGCTGTTTATTGATGCACTGCTGAGCCAGCTGTCAGTCAGTGCAGGAGGTGCAGTTACAGACATCACTCACTATGCACAGAGCCGTGATTGCAGCTGTACAAGCACCACCCTTATGACTGAAAGCCTCAGGCTGCCGGGAGGAATAAAGTTAATTTCCTCCTGGCAGTGTGACTCATAGTGCAGTGGCCATGCCAGCTTCAGGACACTATTGACTTGAAGAGTAACCCCATATCTACATGTTAATAACATTTTTTCACATGACAGGATCCCTTTAATTATTACAAAAAGGGTCCCACCCACAAAAAAAGTTATAATGCATAAAAACAGTGAAGAAAACTAAACATCATAGATGAGCCTGTTTTGTAATATAAGATAAATAATTCTAGCAACATATATAATGGAATAGCTCAAATTATACCGTGGACACTTTGTAGAAGTTTTCTATTAATCATTTTTTTATGTTTTCTTAAAATATATAGTTGGTATCTACAAAGTAATATCACTGTAACCATTCAGGATGATTCTAATTTCCAGTAATTGAATAATCAATTTTGTGGTTAGCTAGACAAAGAAGTTGGTATCAAAATGATTTAAGGGCCTCTTAGAAGAGAACATTTTCTTCTTACACTGAATTAAATACATAAAATAGAGTAAAATGATCATCTATGGTTTAATTGCATACTGTGCATTAATTGACAAGTGTGCTGCCACGTATAAGGGATGAAATGTGGCCATTATGCATAAAGATACTGAATCAATCTTACCTAAACAATAGTCACTGATTTTTACTGATCCGACAGGTGAGGAGGCGCTGACGATGTATATGGACAAAAGTCGCTTGGATCGTCATGCAGGGAATGGAAACCAGAGTGTGGAGTCTTTACATCACTTGGCATCATCTTATTTCGTAGACAGGGATGGAACTATGAGGAAACTCCATGAGATCCAAATATCAACAGGAGCCATTAAGGTACTATCAAGTTCGATTTCTCATGTCCCACAATATTATGACCTATACATAGTGTGGGGTGCACCACCAATCACAATCGAGATCCCCCATTTCGATTTTGAACGGACATATAATAAAAAAAAATAATATAATTTAGCTGTAAAACAACACAGTAAATTGTTGCTTAAAGGGAATTTGTCACCAAGTTTTGCTGCCCCATCTGAGACCACCATGATAAAGTGGCAGAGACCCTGACTCCAGCGATGTGTCACTTACTGGGCTGCTCGTTGTAGTTTTGATAAAAATCAATGTTTTATCTGCTGCAGGACAACCAGTTCCCTCTCACTCTGTATAACCCCGCCCACACCACTGATTGGCATATTTCTGTAAACACAGTGTATAAAGCTGCCAATCAGTGGTGGGGTGGAGTTAAAATAGGTTATAAATATAACGGACTACAAACAGAAGGTTTAGTAGTCATTAGGGATAATCTCCTGCTGATAAAACAATTATTACAAAAATAAAATGGCCCAGTAAGTGACACATTGCTGGAATCTGTTTCTACATTATGCTGCTCTCACATAAGGTTTCAAAAGCCTGTTGACATATTCCTTTTAGGCTATGTGCACATGTTGACTATTTGGTGCCCCATCTAAGAGCAAGCATGATATAGAGGCAGAGACCCAAATTTCAGCAATGTGTCACTTACTGGGCTGCTCATTGTAGTTTTGATAAAAATCAATGGTTAATCTGCTGCAGAACAACCAGTTCTCTGAATGTTTAACTCTATATAACCCCACCCACACCAGATTGGCAGATTTCTGTATACACAGTGTATAAAGCTGCCAATCAGTGGTGGGGGTGGAGTTTAAAGAGCTCATAATATAAAGGACTATAAAACAAAACGTTTACCAGCCATCTAGTGATAATCTCCTGCTGATAAAACAATTATTAAAAAAATAAAAACTACAGCCAATAGCCAAGTAAGTGATACATTATGCTGCTCTCACATAAGGTGGCAGGCAAAAACCTGTTGACATATTCCTTTTAGACCATGTGCCCACGCTGAGTATTTGGTGAGTTTTTACATTGCTAATTGTAAGCCAAAACCAAGAAAGAACAATTAGAGGAAAGGTATGAGAAACATGTCACCACTTCTGCATTTTTTAATCACTCCTGGTTTTGGCTTATACATACTGATGTAAAAAACTGACCAAATACACAATGTGGCCTTAAAGGGAACCTGTTACATGTTTTTTCTCTTATGAGCTGCGATCACCATCAGTAGGCTCTTATATACAGCATTCCAGAATACTGTATAGAGAGCCCAGGCCGCTGTGTAGAATGTAAAAAACACTTTTACAATACTCACCTAGGGGGCGGTCTGGTCAGAAGGGTGTCTCTGCTCTCCGGTCCTGCACCTCCATTCTGTGGTGATATCCATCCTCCTTCTTCTGAGGCCCATGTACATAACGCGTCTCACGTCATCCACTCAGGCCGGCATTGAGGTCCTGTGCAGGCGCACTTTGATCTGCCCTGCTCAAAGCAGATCAAAGTATTGTAGTGCGCCTGCGTGGGAAGTCTTTAACCTTTCCTCGCGCCTGCGCATTACAGTACTTTGATCTGCCCCCAGCAGGGAAGATCAAAGCGTGCCTGCGCAGGACTGCAATGCTGACTTGTGTGGATGATGTAAGACACGTTATCCACACTAGGTTGGGAAGAAAGAGGACAGCGATCGCAGCAGAGAGGAGGCGCTGGACCGGAGAGCAGCCAAACCCATCGCACCACCCCCTAGGTCAGTGTTATAAAAGTGATTTTTACGTTCTACACTGCGGCCTGGGTCTTATATAAAGTATTCTGGAATGCTGTATATAGGAGCTCACTGGCAGTGGCCGCAGCTTATTAGTAGCCAAATCTGGTGACAGGTTCCCTTTAAGGAACTGTCTTTCTTAGGCTGTGCTTACACAACCGTATTTTCTCCATCTGAAAAAAAAAGAAATAAAATGGTCCAATTATGCTAATCAGACTCTGATCACACTGGGATCCTAGTTTGATCAGAGTCTGAACAGAGTTTCTCTATTTTATCCATTCTGTAAGTCTTTGATAATCGGACCACACTAGAATTTCTTTTTTTATGGACTCACTGCCTCATTGAAAAAATAGTGATCCAAGTGCGATCCGATGTCGAATAGCACTCGGCCTGAAAATATGGTTTTCTGCATGAGCCCTTAGGAAGGATTTATGTGAAGCAGGAGCTGTATGCTACTACATCTGGCGAATATATTAACATATACTTTTGTCAGCAAAATCCACTCCTTCTATGCCCTTGGAACTACAAATTAATAAGATTTGTTTTACAAGCACTTGGAGAAATCAACGCAGCACAGCCAAATGTGTTGTACTGAAGGTTTCTGTTTTATTACATCATGTGACCAGCTTATATAGTACATCACACAAAGAAATTACCATGCACCAATTAGAGCCGCAGGGGTGTGGGCAGAAATGTGAAACTTCCCCGCCCATCAGTGTTAGCTGAACCCTATGACATAATTCAGTTATAAGACAAGATGGTTTCTATACAATACAAAATGGCTTGTATTCTCTCACACTTTAAATAAAGGTTAATTTTATGAAGTCGAGATCCCCAAGAAAAGCTTATAAATTAAGAGTGGCGGGGAAAGTTAATGCATTTGAAACTACAGTCAGACAGAATACTGTATTTTGATTTAAAGGGAATGTGTCAGCAGGATTTAAGACCTCAAACTATTTATATGTGCATGTAGCTGTTTCAAAGACAAGTACGGTGTGGGAAATTGAGCTGGAGTGACAGAGGTTTCAGATCGACAAACATCTCTTAAACCTAATTTGAGTAGCTAATCAAACGCTGATTTCTCAGTAATGGAGAAACGGACTGGCCATGTAAAGGTGTTTCTGGACTTGTCTTTGAAAGCGCTACATGCACATATAAATAGTTTGGTCTTGAGGTGGTGGGTGTGAAATGCTGCTGAAAGATTCCCTTTAATTTGCCAGACAGGACATCATTATAAGATACCAGAATCATGTCATCTTCTTCATTTTATAAACGTGAATCTAGGATATGTCTAGTTAACGATCTCTTATAATGACCAGTATTGACTTGAGTCTGCAAATTTGTAATGATACATTTTTCCGTGATTTATTGGAAGTGTTCTACTGACATTTTACTCTCTCATTTGTTCCTCTTTTTCCATATAAAGCGATGGTTTGTACAGATTTCTTTTCTTTTTTATTAGTTTTTCTTTAGAAATCAGATATAATTATATTAATACTCTATAAATAATGTATAACACATAATAGAGACTTATTAACGTTGTCGTTTTCATTTCTGAAGGACCAATTACAGATTATTGGGTAGAGTTTCAAATTTTGTCTTAATTCCTACACAGTGAAAACTTTGACTACAAAGTCTTTAAATGTACCAGATTCATCAAAGTGATCGATGCTGTTATATTTAGCAAACCTTTAGATCATATAATCTAAGATACCACCTGATAGTTGGCTTATGTTGTATCAGAGGAGTGCAACAGTTCTGTAATTTTTGTTCTTGTTTGATGTTGCATATTAGGCCATGTCCATATTCCAAAACACATCCCTTTTCAGCAAATCTATGCCTCTTTGTTGGGCAGGGCACAGACAGTGTCTAAAACAAGTACTTAAGGCACCCTCCCACTAGAAGAGGTGCCTGCGAAATGCAAATGTATTCAGTTAGTTTACTGCCAGCTAGCTAGTTGACAGGTCCCGTCGCTCCTGTCCTTTTATCCATCCCGGTGCCCACCTTCCCATACCTGTCTGTCCCTATAGTGCCCACCATACCTGTCTGCTCCAGCCAACCAGTCTGCCTCGTTCATCCCGGCTGCACCCATCTGCACAAGAGACTGTATCTATCTGCACTTGTGTGCATCCCTGCATTTCTTGCCCTGAGGGTCAGCTGCCACAGTCCTGGACACTGCCCTGGGAGTGGTACATGGTGTTCTCCTCTGTGGTCACTTAGTCAAGTCCCTCCCATGTCAGAGTAAGCCCAGGTCTCCACTATGGTCCAGTGAGTCCACTCCTCCTCCCGCTCGGTGCCACTACACCGGCCAACATTACACTCTGATCTTATCTTTTTAGG
The DNA here is from genome assembly GCF_048569485.1 of Anomaloglossus baeobatrachus. NCBI lineage: Eukaryota > Metazoa > Chordata > Amphibia > Anura > Aromobatidae > Anomaloglossus > Anomaloglossus baeobatrachus. The sequence goes on from NC_134361.1 coordinate 177,427,293, forward strand.
CATCTAATGAGAACGAGTAAACCTCCTTGTGAAGGAAGGGGGAGCAGGGTCAGCTGTGACATTACCTACCAGCTGTGCCTTACCTATCATTCTAATCCTGTCTCTGCCGATAAGAAAACTCCTGAAAATTCTTTCCGAAAGAACAGGAAGTACTAATCTAAAAACGTGTCACTGGCCAGTGTGAAAATTGGAAGATTATTAATATTATTTTTTTAATAAATAACATGATATGAAATTTAAAAAAACCTACATGTAACCCCCCCAAAAAATAAGATTTAAACAGTAGGTCTTATGATAATAATATCCTTTTCCCTAATTGTTATTATCAGTGTTTTAAAGTTCAATGAATTTCTATGCTTTTGTCCCATTAACTGACTGTCACAAGTGACATTTACTTAGAAAACTAAATAAATTATTGATTTACCCATGTATTCGAATGTGTAAGTGCCTGTCATTGTAAAACTGACAAACGCAAACTATACTCTGTCTAAATGACATTTAAACATAGTCTCATTAAACTTACAGCCATCAAGGACAACCCAACCACAGACATAGAAAGCCACGGACCCACTTGGGGGGAGGGGCGACATGACCAAGGGGGAGGTAGGGAGTGATGGGTTAATAGGGACAGTGGTATATGCCTAATATGGCTTTGGGGGATGGTTTTAGCCGGGGAGGAAGAGGAGGAGCAGGGAAAGGGTTAGCTGGGAGAGGAAGGAGTTACCTCCTCTTCTGTTTCCGGACGCCGAACGATCTGCACGTGCACCTCCATGGCAGATCTTCAGGAGCTCCAGCGTCTGATTCAGGCAGCGGTCGCAGCGCACGGGCCCCTGGCAGTGCAGACCCACATCAGGGCTGCCGGGGTTAACCCGTCGGCGCTTGCCCCTCGTCCCCCCAGCAGCGGCGGGCGCCAGTCGCGGCCCCCCCGCAGGTATTCCCCGGGCGCGGGGGGGGCGAGGAGGAGATGTAAGAGCCCCTCCAGGGACCCTCCGCAGAGTGCAGCGCAGCAGCAGCGTCTGGCTGCTGCAGAGGCCGGCGGGAGGAATCTTCGTTCCAGCCGCGGCGGTCGGGAGGTGGGAGTGGCCAGCACGGGGCCTGCTTCCGGTCCCGGCCTCCGGGCTGGAGTTACTGAGACTGCAGCGGCTCCAGGCCGGGAGCGCGCTCGGCGCAGGAGAGAGGCCAGCAGATCCCCCTGCAGTCGGCGGGGGGACCGCGGGGCTGCACGTGGCGGTAGGTCCGGCGCCGGGGGGGGGTCTGCGGTGCCTGACCCCGGTGCGGCTGAGAGAAGGAGTGACGGCGGGAGCCCTGCGGCAACCGCCGGGTCACTCAGTACCGCTGTGCAGCCCCCGGATGTGGCAGTCTCCCGTGGGAGCGGGAGGACTCGGCGGATGGAGGCCTGCAATAGCCCAGGAGGGCCAGAGGCGACGACGGCTGAGATCCGGAGCCGGGCGTCTGGTCGTCCGCGCCCAGAGGCCCCTTGCAGTCGGCAGGGGGGCGGGCGCAAGAGGTCGAGGCCCGGGGTGCCGGCGCGGGGGACAGGACGGTCTCCTGGGTTGTCACCCCGGGGCAAGAGATGGAGCGGGGATGACTCTGCCCACGCGGCGGCCCTGTCTGGCGGCCGTGGTGGGGGGGGTGCTGCGGCGGCGCCCCCCGGATGTCGGATGGAAGATGAGGCCAGCGGCGAGGAGGGGGAAGAGGCTTTCGGTTCGGAGGAGTCGGATGGACGACAGACGGAGGACAGCGAGGCGGCGGTCTCGGGAGACGCCGAGCGGCGGTCGGGTGAGACGGCCGCGGAGGCGGCAGGGGCTGCGCTGGCGGGGGGCTTCGGGGGGGGGGGCGGCTGCGGCTACGGCAGCGCCCGCTGGTTTCGCAGTGTGGAGTCAATTGTTGGGGCTGTTGCAGGGGCTGGCGGCGGCTTCGGGAGCGGGGGGGGGAGGGGGCCCAGGCGCCGGTGGCGGCGTGGGTGGGTGCAGCCGGTTTAGGGGCCTCGGCGGCGACGGGGGGTGACGGAGCGGGTGCGAGTAGAGGGGGGGGCGAAGGGGGGAGTGAGACGGGGGGGGGAAAGGAGAAGGAAAAGGAGAAGGAAAAGGAGAAGGAAAAGGAGAAGGAGGATGAGGTGGTGCGCTTAGATGATAGGGCTAAAAGCGAAGTTTATGTTTGTTTTGAGGGCCCGCTGGGGGCCCATTTAAAGAAGGAGGTGCGGGAAAAAATTTGGAAAGGGGAATATGTGGAGATATTTTCTCTGCTTCCCCTGGAGAAATTTAATTTGGATAGGGTTAAGCCGAGTGATTCCAAAAAGGAGAAGGACGAGGAGGAAAAGCGCCGTTATAGGCTTATTCCTCGGACTTTTGCCAACTGGCTACAGGCATTTGCGATTTTGGCGAGCGTGGTCGGGGAGAAGGAGCCGGAGCATTGTTCGGCTTTGTTCGGCTACATGGATGCGATAGGGGAGGCTTATCGAGTTTATGGCGGACTGGCGTGGCTGCGCTACGACGAGCAATTTAGGCAGCGGAAGGCATTGCGGCCAGATATGCGTTGGGACCATAAGGATATTTCCTTATGGATGCGATTGATGTCGGCACCGGCTCAGCCCTTTCGGGGGGGCGCCGGGGGTTCGGGGGGGGCCGGGTCCCCGGCAAGTTTCAAGAAAGGTTTGTGTTGGCAGTACAATGAAGGGCAGTGCAGGTTTGGAGCGGCGTGCCGTTTTAAGCATGAATGCTCCGGATGTGGGGGGGGACATAGCTTGTCCAAATGTTTTAAAAAAGGAAAAGGAAAGGCTGGTGATGGGGCTGGTAAGAGGGACGACGCCGGTGAAGGTAGAAGTGATGGTTCCGTTTTTAAATAGGTATCCGGACAAGGAGGCGGCGGCGTTGTTAAGTTCTGGTTTTTCGGATGGTTTTCATATTCCGTCGGTTGTTAATGCATCGGTTCCGCCGTATCGTAATTTGCGTTCCGCTCGGGATCACCCGGAAGTGGTGGATGAGAAGCTGGAAAGGGAGGTGGCTTTGGGCAGGATGGGCGGCCCTTATGTCGCCCCGCCGTGCGGGAATTTGGTGGTGTCACCGTTGGGGGTGGTACCAAAGAAGGAGCGGAATAAATTTCGGCTGATTCATCATTTGTCTTACCCGGAAGGGTTATCGGTGAATGATGGCATTGCGCCGGAGTTGTCGGCGGTATATTATGTGTCGTTCGATAAGGCGTTGGACCTGGTTAGGGCGGCGGGGCGGGGTGCATTGATGGCAAAGGCGGATGTGGAAGCAGCGTTTCGGTTGTTACCGGTTCATCCAGATAGTCAGCATTTGTTGGGTTGCTGGTGGGATGGCAGTTATTATGTTGATCGTTGTTTGCCAATGGGCTGTTCCATTTCGTGTTCGTACTTTGAGGCATTTAGTTCGTTTGTTGAGTGGGTGGTTCGGGACGTGTCCGGGCTTACGTCCATCATTCATTACTTGGATGATTTCCTGTGTGTCGGGCCGGCGGGTTCGATGGTTTGTGCGGGTTTGCTATTTGCGTTGCAAAAAGTTGCGGCCAGTTTCGGGATTCCTTTGGCGCCGGATAAGACGGAAGGCCCGGCGCCGGTGATGTGTTTTCTGGGAATTGAAATTGACACCATTGCTATGGAATGCAGGTTGCCGGCGGAGAAGGTCCGTGATTTGAGGTCCGCAGTGTCAGGGGTAAAAGCGGCGAAGAAGGTGCGGCTTAAGGCGGTGCAGTCTTTGCTTGGAAAATTGAATTTTGCTTGCAGAATTGTGCCAATGGGGAGAGTGTTTGCGAGGCGTTTGGCGACGGCGACGGCCGGGGTACGGTTGCCGGCGCATTTTGTGCGGATCACAAAGGCGATCAGGGACGATTTGGAAGTATGGGATCAATTTTTGCAGCATTTCAACGGCCGGACGCTGGTGATGGAGAGGGTGGCGTCTAACGGGGCGTTGCAGCTGTTTACGGATGCGGCGGGGTCGGCCGGGTTTGGGGCTGTCTTCAGAGGTCATTGGTGTGTCGGGCAGTGGCCACAGGCGTGGCGGGAGAGCGGCTTGGTTAGGAATTTGGCTCTGTTAGAGCTATTCCCCATTGTAGTGGCAGTGGAGCTATGGGGGTCGCACTTTGCCGGAAGGAAAGTGTGTTTTCATTGTGATAACCAGGCGGTGGTGCACGCGATTAACAACTTGTCTGCTAAGTCGGAGCCGGTGGTGGTGTATTTGCGGCATTTAGTGTTGAGATGTCTGCAGTTGAATGTGCAGGTAGTGGCAAGGCACGTTCCGGGTGTTGACAACGAGGTGGCTGATGCTTTGTCTCGTTTTCAGTTCAGCAGGTTTCGGGCGCTGTTGCCGTGGGCGGACGAAGTTGGAGTGGAGTGCCCCGAGGATTTGTGGCATCTGGTGAGGCGGTGATCTCAGACTTGATTCGGAACTCGGTGACCGAGGTGACTTGGTGCCGGTATGCTAAGGTGTGGGCTGAATGGGAGGAGTTGTTGCGTCTGATGTTTGGTGGGGAAAGCGTGGATTACTTGGTGGCTTTGTTGTCATTGGTGAGTACGGATTTTTCAGCCGGGCGATCGGCATCGGCTGTGGCACATCGGGTGTCGGCAGTGGCATTTTGGTTAAAAATGAGAGGGGAGCGTGATGTTTCACAGGATTTTCGGGTTCGTCAGGCTTTGCGGGGCTTTCGCCGTGGCGTACGGGAGAGGGACAAGAGGCGCCCTGTATCGTTTGGTTTGTTGAGACGGATGGTGGGTGGCCTGAGCGGCATTTGTGAGTCTGTGTACGAGACGGTTCTATTTACAACGGCTTTCGGTCTCGCTTTTTATGGGGCGTTCCGGATAGGCGAGCTGGTGAGCCCGTCCAGGGTGACGGGTGGTGGTTTGATGTTTGAGGACGTGCAAGTGAGCAGTAGTCAGGTGGAGTGCCGGATTCGCCGGTCAAAAATGGATCAGCTGGGCCGTGGTAGATTGGTGGTGTTATATGCGGTTCCAGGAGAGGAATTGTGCCCTGTGCGTTTAGTCGAGAGATTTATGGCCGTGAGGGGAGGCTTACCTGGCCCGTTGTTGCGGCATTTGAATGGGTCGTTTTTGTCGAGGTTTCAGTTTGTGGCGGTGCTGCGGCTAAGTCTACGTAACGCGGGGGAGCGCCCGGAGGAATTCGGGTCGCATTCATTCCGAATTGGTGCAGCAACGGAGGCAGCCCGTTGGGGGCTTGGAGATGAGGTGGTAAAGCGTATTGGTAGATGGGAATCTTCTTGTTTTCGGCGGTATGTGAGACCGCAGTTGTTGTAGCATCATGGGACTTTGGTTACGTGCGGAAGGTTTGAGGAAAGGGGTGTTTTTTGATGTGTTGGTGGTTGTGCTGTTATTGGTTTTGATATTTTCGTTTTGTTTTATTTGTTATAGGGAAGTGCCTGATCTGGATCTTGGGGCACTCCTTCGTATTTTGGGGTGCCCGTCGGGCGGAGGTCCGCCCGAATGGTCGACAGCTGGGTTTGGATCGTGCGCAGGCGACTGTTCGATGGATCGGAGTTCGGGGCATGGAGTGGGGCAGGGTGGTCCCGGAATTTCGTTTCCATTGTAAAGTTGAGCGGCCCCCGGATGTGCTGGTATTGCATGTGGGGGGTAATGATCTTGGTGCCAGGGCGTCGCGGGATTTGATCCGAGACATAAAGATTGATTTACTGCAGTTGTGGAAGCGGTATCCTGGTTTGCTGGTCGTATGGTCTGACATAGTGACCAGGTTGGCATGGAGAGGGGCTCGGTCGGTGGAGAAGGTTAATAAGGCCAGGGCCCAGGTGAATAGGGTAGTGGCTAGGTTTGTGACCAGGAATGGTGGGATTGTGGTACGGCACAGGGATTTGGAGCCGGCTGATTGGCGATTTCGGAGGGGTGATGGTGTGCACCTCAACGAGGTCGGTCTGGATTTATGGGCGTTGGGTCTGCAGGATGGTGTGGAGCGTGCTTTTGGTGTGTGGCGGGTCCAGGCCACGTAAGGTGTCACGTGGTCTGTCCTGTGGCGGTGGGGGTAGGTCTGGTCCAGAGGTTTGGAAGTGATTGGTGGCTGGACCGGGAGTCATTGTCTTGGTATGGTGGCTCTCGGTTTCCGGGATGTGGCAGGCACGGGGTTCTGCCAAAGTGTGGGGGTCAATCCGTGGGTGATTGGCACCTCGTCTCTGGGTCGGTGTGTTGCGGCCGGGGACAGGGGGAGTAGTAGTAGTGGACTGGGCCTACCCCGGGGGGTATTGTAAATGTTATTGTCTATTGTTACCGTTATGTGGTTGTTTTGGGTCGCCCGTTGGACGGCGTCCCTAAGGTACTAGTCTGTAAAACAATAGGCAATAAAAAAGGCTGCTGTGGCCATTTGAACCAAGTCGCATGCAGTCCGTGTGTTTAATTTTAGAGGATAAGGGGGTTTGGTTACACAGACATCATGACCGGAGAATCCTCCCTCAGCTGGTCAAGAAAGCCACGGACCCACTTGGGGGGAGGGGCGACATGACCAAGGGGGAGGTAGGGAGTGATGGGTTAATAGGGACAGTGGTATATGCCTAATATGGCTTTGGGGGATGGTTTTAGCCGGGGAGGAAGAGGAGGAGCAGGGAAAGGGTTAGCTGGGAGAGGAAGGAGTTACCTCCTCTTCTGTTTCCGGACGCCGAACGATCCCCGCCCACCCTCCCTTTGTGTTGTCATGTGGGAGATGTTTTTGGGTAGTTGGGATACCTTTTGTCACAGTAGCGGTGGGGGTAGGTCTGGTCCAGAGGTTTGGAAGTGATTGGTGGCTGGACCGGGAGTCATTGTCTTGGTATGGTGGCTCTCGGTTTCCGGGATGTGGCAGGCACGGGGTTCTGCCAAAGTGTGGGGGTCAATCCGTGGGTGATTGGCACCTCGTCTCTGGGTCGGTGTGTTGCGGCCGGGGACAGGGGGAGTAGTAGTAGTGGACTGGGCCTACCCCGGGGGGTATTGTAAATGTTATTGTCTATTGTTACCGTTATGTGGTTGTTTTGGGTCGCCCGTTGGACGGCGTCCCTAAGGTACTAGTCTGTAAAACAATAGGCAATAAAAAAGGCTGCTGTGGCCATTTGAACCAAGTCGCATGCAGTCCGTGTGTTTAATTTTAGAGGATAAGGGGGTTTGGTTACACAGACATCATGACCGGAGAATCCTCCCTCAGCTGGTCATGCTGACTACTTTTGTTTTACCAAATGCTTAATCACCAATATTTAAATCCAATGTATTTTAATTAGCTCACATTAATACCCTGTTTTTAAAAATATTATTATATTTATAATTACAGATTCTTAATTAAGTTAGATTTTTAAAATGTAATAATAATAGTAATAATAATAATAATAATAACAATAATAATAATAATAATGACTAACCATATTAATTAATGAGATGATAGATACTGCATATTACATTGTATAATATATTTTTATATATATATATATATATATATATATATAAAATTTATCATAATTAAATATAATTATATATGTGATTAATCAGATTATACATATATTTTATTGTATATCACTTTATATATATATATATATATATATATATATCTCACTATATATATGCTAGTAAATTGTATTACTAATAATAATAATTATTATTGTTGTTGTTGTTATTATTATTATTATTATTATTATTATCCATAATAATAATCCTTAATAATTAAAATAATGAATCAAATTCTACATATATTGTGTAATTTAGTTATATATATACACAGTAAATGTTATTATTATTATTATTATTATTATTATTATTATTATTAATAATCATCATCATCATCATTACTGGTTAGATTGATTAATCAGATCATACATATGTATTATATTGCAGCTATAAGTCCCCTTAATTTACTGGCAGCCAGACTGGCTTGCAAAGTCTCCTTAAGGAGAATAGTGTTCCCCCGTGGTCCCCACAAAGCTTCTCATGAGCCAGATCAGACATCCCATACTTTGCACTGACGAGGGGCAAGCACCCCGAAACACCGTGTCTGCAAATTGGGATTCTGATCTGGCTTATATATTCTAGGTCATATGCAAAGGATTGTTAAAAATCCACATTTAACTTTTAGGATCGCTACTTCCAATAGGTGGCGCTGTGCTAGAGTTTGTCTCCATTCATGGAGAGATAATTTGTATATTGTATAATGTAATTATATACAATATATTTATTAATAATAATAATAATAATAATAATAATAATAATAATAATAATAATAATAATTCTTAATATTATTATTAGTAGTAGTTTTCATAGTCTTATTCATTATTGATTTAATAAGAATTTAAAGATATTGTCCATCATCCACACCTTTTTTTTTTTAAGGGGTGAGTATGTTATAAAGTAATAAAAAGCACCAATTCATTTAGCTATCTTTTACCATTCCTCTATAGTCCAAATGGCGTCTTTTCTCCTTCTCTCTCCACAGTGCCAACATGAGACTGCCGCAGTCCACCTTGAGACTATTGTAAAAAAATGTTAAAAAAACCCTGCTTTCATTCTGGAAATTAAAACCATTGATTTGTAATAATAAATCTTAGTTATGGAATCTAAAGGCATCTCTGCTGGTCTACTGTAAAAAGAGCAACAGGCTAAAGAATAACATAGACAACCACATTGTCAGCTTTATCGACAAATTTACTCACAGTGGTAAAATAGGACTTTGCAGATACAGCCCTTCATTATCCCATTCACTATTATGGGGGATGACTAAACTTTTGCCACCACATATCTCTTGCAAACTCCGGATTTCTGTTCTCAATAGCGTTTCTATTAGTTGAAATCAAAGAGATTAAAACACTGTTTGGAAGACTTTATGAATAGAAAGAATTTAGGGAGAAAAAAATACTTCTCGAATAAATTAGAACAACAGAGAAAATATAATTAATTGCCTAATATTTAAAAAATGTATAACATGCTCTTGTCTCTGATCCTATATTGTTCCGACCATGTTGAATCTTTTTAGGTCACTGAAACTCGTACTGGACCGCTGGGGTGTAGCAGCTATGACAATCTCGATTCAGTCAGTTCTGTGCTGTTACAAAGCACAGAAAGCAAACTTCATCTTCAGGGTAAGTATACAGTTGTGTACTTGAGAATGCGTGTGTTCCATTGTTTATTGTATTGTTCATTATTTTGGGATTATGTATATATTTTTAATAAAGTGTTCCTTAACGAGTATTTTTTTCACTTAAAGAGTTTGTTTGGGACTTTAACATCCTTTATCCTTACGATAACTCAACAAGGCATGATCGGTAAAGGTGCAACACTCGGCACCCAGGCCAATCGGCTGTTCCTGGTGCCCCCGCCGGCTGGAACTATTCTGTTTTGGAGACAACTCTGTCAATGGAATAGTGGCCATAGAAGGCAGATGTGCAGATCCTTTCTACGGACACTTTCCCATCAATGGAGCTGTGCAGCTCATCAACTGAATAGTTCTGGCTGGTGGTGGCACCAGAAACACCTGGGGGTGTCGGGTATGAGATTGGTATGTGTGCCCTTAAGGTTGCAAAGTGATGGAATTTTCACCTATGCAATGCTAAGGAAATTTGGAAAACATGATCTGTTGGTTGCTCTTGAGGACTGGTGTTGGGATGTCTGTGTATTATAATATATAGAAGGCTGCAGAATGAGTTAACAGTCATATCTATCAGCGGGCCCATTCTGATGACAGTTTGTAGACCTTTCCTCCCTTACCTCTCTTCCCATAAATTTTATAAGGCTGTTTTATGACCGCATCAAAGTTCAGCTTTGGTTGCACTTCAGCTTAAAAAAGTTTCTTCTTGTAAATGTAAGACCACTTTCACATTGTGTTCCTCTCCCCGTTCATTGGTCCTGTCGGGGCTTCCTTCCAAATCCCCCGCAAAACGGGTTTCGAACGTGTGCGCCGATTGGGCCACTGGCTACAGTGGTGCAGATGGAGTCACCGTGTCCTCTGTCGGGCAACATTTTTGGGAGCATACTCTTACTGGAGGCGGACACCCAGGCGCAGTCTACTACGTCTTAGGTGTCAACCTCCAGTAGCCATATACTCCCTAAAATGGTGCTTGACAGAGCACTTGGTGACTCCTGTCTGCACCATTACGGTCAGTGGCTGAATCAGCGCATACATTCAAAACCTATTTTGCAGGGGGCTTGGCCAAAACCCCTGACGGGACCACTGAACGGTGAAAGGATCGCAATGTGAAAGCGGCCTAAGGGTCACAGTCCCTGGTGAAAGTCAGAGCAAGCTCATTCTTGAAATGTATTGTTACTTTTTATGCAGCCAGCTATGTACTGTGATACACAAAGGTTGTAGAAGCTAAATGGTTCAAATTTTTTAACGAAACCGAAACCCTACTGTAAAAATTGATTCTACCTTGAAATTCATACATTTAGGTAAAAAAAAAATTAGTCCTGAAAGTATCTATAGCCAATTGATGTATAAAATAATACAAAAATTAAACCACAGTTTTAGAGATCCTGTTCCACACCTTTATTTTAAGTTACTGTGTCATCAAGATTTCAGTGTCATTCAGATAAACATTTTTCAAGTTATACAATCTGAACCATGTATATTTGATTGTATAATGTTGATTGGAATTAACATAATGTTTTCTACACAAGGAAAATGTTGTGCATAATTCAATCAAAGCCAAATATCATTAAGTGTAACATTTGTGGGTACCTACACCAACAAGCAAGAGTAACAATGTTTTGAACTTCTGACTCTCCGACTCCGTATCTCACCATCTACTACAAGCTTTGAGTATGAGACAACATTCATTTTATAGACAATCATCTTGGCTATCTCACACATAAATTTGACCTGCAACTATTTAGCATATGATTAGTTATGCAGATTTTTGTCACGTTACTGCATTGTTACTGTTTTGTCCCTAAAAATCTAAATTTTAATTTGTATTATTTTGTTAGTATTTTGTAAGTCCACCTTTGGCTTTCAACACTGGCTGAATTCTTCTGGACTGCTCTCCATCAGTTTCAAGCAAGTCTTGATCAAAATCTGATTCCAGGTCTCTTGAACATGTTCCCAATGTTGATGTATACTGGTCGACTCACTTGGTTATGTATACAGCTTTTTCTTCAACTGTACGTATGAGCGTTCAATTGAGTTGAATTCTCGGGACTGTGGGGGCCAATCCAGCTTCTCTACTTCATTTCTTATTCAATATTGACCTATGCTTTGGGTTGTTATCCTGCTGGAACACTATGTCGTCCTTTTCATACCCATAATACTCAAGTGTAAGAAGTAACTCATCTTGTAGGATACTCACATATAACTCAGCATTGAGACCACCATCGATCCTGGTGAAGTATCCAATAATTATGGCTATGAACCAACCCTATATCATCATGCTTCCTCCACCGAACTTGACAATTCCTTCAATTTCTCGATCTGCTAGCCTCTTTTTCCCTTGTTTCTTCCATACCCATTTGCCACCATCAGAGCCTAGTTTATTGATTTTCGTCTTATTGCTCCAAATCGCCTGTTTCCAATCTTCTACTGTCCACGTTTCGTACTTTTTTCAAAACTCAAGCTGATACTTCTTATGATGATATTGAAGTCAAAGCTTCTTCACAGTTATTTTGGATTACCACTCCAGACTTGTGAAACGTGCTTGCATAAATATCTGTGATCTCACTATCACAAAGCATATGAGCTGCCTCCACTGCCGCGTTTGTTGCGCCAGAACTGCTAGATCTTGCTATCGATTAACTGGATGTTGTTGTTACTCTTTTCTTCGGAAATCTTATTCATCGCTTTCCTCAATTCAAACCCAAAACCTTTAACTTGGGAATCAACCAAATAACAAACTAAGCTATTAGGAAATGTGAAAATTGGTTGTAATTTGTAGTATACAGGAAAAAAAGATTTTTCAAACACCAGGAGCAAAACGGTAACAATGCAGTGACCTGACAAGAATCTGCATAATTAATCATATGCTAAATAGTTGGAAGTCAAATTTATGTATGAGATAGCCACGATGATTGTCTATAAAATTAAGGTAGTCTCATGTTTGAAAATGTAGTTGATGGTGAGATATGGAGCCTGAAAGGTAAAAGTTCAAAACATTATTACCCTTTTGCTCATCAATGTACGTAGATGTAATTCTAATGATGACTAACACATGCATTATTCTAAGCACATCTACTGTACACGATTTTACAAAATAAACATAAGCTCTTACCTTGTACCATTATTGAATTTTTGGATATCTCCTAGCAAATCCCGGTTCCTCTGCTCTGGCTGCACCAGCTGAGTCTCCAGTTTGGCCTCTAACTCTTGTCTCCCTTCTTGAAAGTCCACCAACTTGTCGCATGCTACTCTGTTTGTAGGTCTTGTACAGTTCCCTCGAGTAGATGATTTCTTCCTTTGTGCTCATGAGCTCGGGACTTCTTCATTGTCCATGTTTAGGGAAATCCGCTCAGTCACTGGGGACAGCGTGAGAATCGGGGCCTCCGTGACTGATTTCCCTAAACATGGACAATGAAGAAGTCCCAGAGTTCATGAGCTCGAAGGAAGAAATCGTCAACTTGACTTGAGAGAACTGTACAAGACCTACAAACAGAGTTACCAGGAAGCACGGCACGAGTTGATGGAGTTTCAATAAGAGAGACGAGAGTTAGAGGCTGAGCTGGAGACTCAGCTAGTGTAGGTGAATTAGAAGAATCGGGATTTGCTTGTTCGAGGATTGAAAAGATTTCAAATCTATTATTGAATATAACCTTGGAAAAAAAGTTAACAAAACTACAGGAAACATACGGCATTTCTGGATCTGTGATACGTCAATTTAGTTATCAATAGTTCGTAGAAAAATATAGTTGAATGCAAGTATCAAAAGTGTATAGTACCAAGTAAGAGTTTGGACAACCAGCTCATTCAGTGCTTTTCCTTGTTCTCATTGGAACTTGCATATTGTAGATTTAAATTGGGGTCAGTAAAACCCACAAAGGAACACACAGGAAAAATTCCTCTTTTACTCTAATGACTGCTTTACACCCCCATGGCGATCTCTAAGTGGCTGCATCAGGTGGTAACCTGAAATGTCTTGAAAACAACAGAAGTGCTTTGTAAAGAGGTAATTTGTGAAATCACCAGCCTTCAGAAAATGTTTGCGACCATCAGGTGTATTTTGCAAAGACAGTTTTGGTACACAGCTCCATAAAGTACTGAGACCTATTCCTCAACTGTTCTAAGCCAGAATATGTCAATAACCATAGAATCATAGAATGTTAGAGTTGGAAGGGACCTCCAGGGTCATCTGGACCACCCCCTGCTAAATGCAGGATTCACTATAGTATATCATCCCAATTGTCTCTTCATTGAGGATTTAGATAAATTCTAGTGCCACCTACTGGAGGTAGCAATCCTAAAAGTCAAAAGTGACCCTTTAATGAGCCTTTTTTCATATGACCTAAGATTTATACCAGATCAGAACCTCAATTTGCAGACATGTTGTTTCAGGATGGTTGTCCCTCGTCAGTGCAAAGTATGAGATCTGATCTGGATGTATGAGAGGCTAAGACGAGGTCTAAGGAGGAAAATATTCTCCTTGCGGAGACTGACAATCCAATCCAGCATGCCAGTGGTGAGGAGAATTAAGCTGCAATGCTCTTCTGGGAAATATATCATCCCAAACAGATGGCTGTCGTCTCTTTTTGAAGACTTCCATTGAAGGGCAACTCACCACCTCCCGTTGCAGCCTGTTCCACTTGTTGATCACCCTCTCTGCCAAAAAGCTTTTTCTAGTATCAAATTTGTGTTTCCTCTTATTCAGTTTCACCCATTGCTTCTAGTCTTTCCTAATGCAAATGAGAATAGTGCTGATCCCTTTACAGTGTGACAGCCCTTGAGATACAGTATTTGTAGACAGCCATTAAGTCTTTCGGTCTTCTTTTTTTTGCAAGCCAAACATTCCCAATCCTGTAAATATTCCTCATAGGACTTAGTTTGTAGACCCGTCACCATTCTGGCTAAAGAGGACCAACCAGCAGAATTTTCCTATATAAACTAAAGCCAGGTCTATACTGGTGCTGTCATGCTGATTCTATACATACCTTTAGTTGTGAGATCGGATGTACACTTTGTGAAATACAGGCAAGTAAAGTTTGTAAAATGCACTGTTACTTGATTGATAGGTACTGCAGAATATCTAATAAGTGGGCTGGGTTTTACTAGTTATGCCCGCCTCTTTTTACCTGCCTGTCCTTCCTCCCTCCTTCCTTCCCTTGTAATACTGGAGATAGGGAAGGAAGGACAGGCAGACAGACAGGGGTGGGAATAACTAGCAAAACCCGACCCACATATTAGCTATTCCATTGCACCTATCAATCAAGTAACAGTGCATTTCACAAGCTTTACTTGCCTATATTTCATAAAGTATACATCCAATCTCACAACTAAAGGTATGTATAGATTCAGCATGATAGCGGAAGTATAGCACTGGTTTTAGTTTATATAGGAAAATCCTGGTGGTTGGTCCTCTTTAAACCACTCAATAAACTAAAGTGAAGTGAGAGTCCTTAATTATTTTCAGACATGAAGGTCAGTCATTGTGGAAAATGGCTAGAACTTTGAAGGTATCCTCACATGAACTCAGGAAAACTGTTTTTCACTTAGTAGGACAGTCACTTATTTTGCATCAGGACAGTGACCCAAAGCACACTTCCAGGTTATGTAAATTCTTTGTAACCAAGAAGGGGAGGGATGGAGTACTGCATCAAATGACATGATACCCATAATCACCAGGCTTGAACCCAATTGAGATGGTTAAAGATGATTTGCTTGAAGATAAAGCAGATGATAAGTGATCAGAACCTTTGGAAACAACTTAAAGACTGTTGGAAACCATTCCAGGTGCCTACCTGATGAAGCTGCTTGAGGGGTGCCAAAGGGGTGTAAAAGCTGTCATCAGATTAAAATGGAAGTACTTTGAGGAATCCAAAGTTTAACACATATTCTGACTTGTTTCGTGAGTGTTGTTTTCTCCTTGTTTCTATGTGTGTTTTTGTGGTTTTGCTGCCTTCATTCTGAACCTACAATGTGCACATTCAAATAAGAACAAGAAAAAACACACAATGAATAGGTGTGACTCATTTTTTTTATATAAACATATAAGAGTATAAATATATACTCTTGGCCAAAAATGTTGACATCCTTGAAATTGCTCCAGAAAATGAAGTATTTCTCTGAGAAATGTATAAAAATTACATGTTTTGTTATACATGTGTCCTTCCTTTGTGTGAACAGAAAAAAAGGCAGAGAATAAAAGGCAAATTGGACATAAATTCACACAAAATTCCCAAAATGGGCTGGATAATATTGTTGGCACCCTCAACTTAATAATTGGTTGCACACCCTTTGGAATAAATAACTGCAATCAATCACTTCCTATTACCATCAACGAACTTCGTCCTCCTCTCACCTGGAATTTTGGACTCTTCTTTTGCAAACTGCTCTAGGTGTCTCATATTTGGAGGCGCCTTATCGCAACAGGTGTTCAATGGGATTTAGATCCAGACTCATTGCTGTCATTTCAGAGCTCTCGAGCGCTTTGTTTCCATCTAGTTCTGAGGCCTTTAAGAAGTATGTTTGAGGTCATTGTCCTGCTGGGAGACCCATCACCTAGGATGCAAACCTAGCTTCCAGGAACTGGGCACTACACTACCAAAAATCCTTTGGTAATCTTCAGATTTCATGATATCTTGCACACAATCAATACATCCAGTGCCAGAGACAGCAAAACAAACCCCAAAGATCTTTGAACCTCCACCATATCTGACTTTAGGTACTGTGTTCTATTCTTTGTAGGCCTCGTTACATTTTCGGTAAATAGTAAAATGATGTGCTTTACCAAAATGCTCTATTTTGGTCTCATCTGTCCACAAGACACTTTCCCAAAAGGATTTTGGCTTACTTACGTACATTTGGGCAAACTGCAGTCTACTTTTTTTATGTCTCTGTGTCAGCAGTGGGGTCTTCGTAGGTCTTTTTCCATAGCGTTTCATTTCATTCAAATGTGGACGGATAGTTCACACTGACACTGATGCACCCTGAGCCTGGAGGACAGCTTGAATTTCTTTGGAACTTGATTGGGGCTGCTTATTCACCATGCAGACTATCCTGTGTTGCAAACCTTTATCTGTTTTTCTCTGCCATTCACATCCAAGAAGATAAGCTACAGTGCCATGGGTTGTAATCTTCTCGAGTATGCTACATACGGTGGACAAAGGAACATCAAGATCTCTGGAGATGGACTTGTAAGCTTGAGATTTTTGATATTTTTTAACAATTAAGGTTCTCAAATACTCAGACAGTTCTCTTCTCTTCTTTCTGTGCTCCCTGTTTTGTGTGGTACACCCAGACACACAATGCAAAGATTGAGTCAAACTCTGCCCTTTTTATCTGGTTTCAGGTGTGATTTTCATATTGCCTACACCTTTTACTTGCCACAGGTGAGTTTGAATGAGCAACACATGGTAGAAACAAAGTTGTTTACCCTCAATTTTGGAAAAGAGAGAACAATTTTGTCCAGCCCATATTGGGGGTTTTGTGTAAAATTATGTCCAATTTACTTTTTTTACTCTGTATTTTCATGTGGTTCCATTAAGCACAAAGGAAATTAACCTGTGTATAACAAAACTTTTCTAATTTTCTGGGAGGAAAACTTCTTTTTCTGGTACAATTTCAAGGGTGCTAACACATTTTCGACCATAATTGTGTATATACAGCTACCAATGCTATTTTTACTACTAATAATGATAATAAAATGAAGGAATATAGTCTCTACTTCCATTACACTATTTCCATTAAAGGGGAATTTCAGCAGTAAGATTTTATTACTAGAGATGATCAACTAAATTCAAGTTAAATTGAATTATACTCAGTTTACAAAAATCCACATTTACAAAAATGCAGATTTTTTTTGTAATTTCCTTCCTCGGGAATTGAGCTATATTGCAGCTTATGACCACTATTTTTATGATACATAAAATGCCATCAAAATGTTAGAAAATAAAAAAAAAATCCTTGTACTCATCTCTCCGGCTCCTCTACTACTCACCGCAACTTGTTTGATCCTTGTTACATCTTTGGAGGCCTCGGTTGGTGAAGCTGAAATCATTAGCAGCCATGGTCTTTAGGCCGAGGCTTTCGGGTTTGCTAGGCCCAGGAATAGTTGAAAAAGTCTCATGGGGGCGCATGGACAGAATCTAAGCCTTGCTAGGCTAAGGCTTAGCAAACCCAGAAGCCTCAGCCTAGCAACCAAGGCTTCTAAGATTTCAGTGCCGCCATCGCTGATCTGAAGATGTGACAATGACTGGTTGGGTGAGAAGTGGAGGAGGCGGAGAGGTCAATGGTGAAGTGGGTATAAAGATTGTTATATTTCACATATTATGGAGAGATTCTAGAGCATAGTAAGGGACATTAAATTCACAGATAATGACTTCTCTGCAAATCAAATACCCCAGGAAAAAACACACTAACAGGCAAATTCAAATTTGGCCTGAAACGCTCATCTCTAATTATGACCTATCCAAAGGATAGGTAAAAACGTCTACATTAGTGAGGGTCTGACTGTTTAGACTTAATCAGACACTAGAAAAGGTGACTTATGTGGCCCTATGAATGCAGCCGCGATCGACCTTGTGAATTCTATGGGAGAATGAAAAGAGAATGAATGGAGCTGTGGTGCGCATGCGATAACTTCATTCTAATTCAGACAGAAGTCCAAAGTTCTGGTTTTGGCTGCAGAAAAAGCGCAACAAAAATGCAAAGTGTGAAACATAGCCTTATGGTAGTAAATTCAGATAAAATATTCTAAAAGCCCGTTTACACCGACCAATAATCAGGGAATAGCAATCAGAGAAACACTCACTCCAAATTAACAGCACATCTGAAAAGGCTGGAAATTCGAAAAACTAAACATTTGTTGGGTGCGTTGATTTTTCAGCAGGCTAAAAAATCCTCTCTATCAGCCACACATTGCCCTGTGTAAACGAAGAGTCCAGAACGACTATATTGAAGATTTAAACAGTATCATGGCATCTATTAATGAAAATCGTATTATGGCTCTTGTCATATTATGGCTAACTTTTGTATAGAGAAGAAAATCTCAAAATATTTTGTACTGTTCCATATACATGGATCAGCAATACGCATGAAGTTATGCAAAAATTATAACACCCCCCCCCCCCCGTTTATTTGCAAAAATATATCAAAATATCCAAAATCATTAAAATAGTCGCTTTGGAAGAAAAAAGCGCCATATTGGAGAACAGATTGTGCTGTTATGGTTTGAGGGTGCCATGTCACATTGGCAGAGCCCTTGAGGTGCCAGTAAAGCAAAACCCCCATAAGTGACCCCATTTTACAAAATACACCCATCAATTAATTCATATAGGGGTGCAGTGAGCATGTTGAATTTTATACCATTAGGTGGTGAAAAAGAATAATTAAATTTTTACCACTAAAATAGAGCCTCAAGTTTTTGTTTTTTGTAATGGCTAATAAGAAAAAAAATGGATTACAGTTGTTGTGCAATTTCTCCTCAGTGCGACAATACCCTACATGTAATTGGAAATTACTTTTCAGGCTCAGTGGAAAGCTCAGAATAGAAGTAGGTCCATATTATTGTGCACATTTTGCTGACATTAAAATGCCCAGTACCTTGTAGTGTCCATAGATTGCTTAGCTTTTGGAGACATGCACCTGGTAAATTAAGCAGGCTCTCCTCATCACAAAAATATGAAACATGTGGACACTAGATGTGGTTTATACACATTGTGAGGCTCAGTAGGGAATGGGGCATTTGGATTTGGTTGTTCTGATTTCGCTGGATTTCTTTTTGGGTGAGCTAGTTGTGAAAGAACCCTATATTTCCATTGACACTTGACAGACTTGAGTGGAGGCTTGATTTTTTTTATGAAATGAGTTGAAGCTTTCAATGGGAACATTTTACATGACATTTTTGGATTACATTTATCCTGTGCTCTACGCTGAGCACTTACTTTGGATTTACATCTAAATCTTTGAATGACGTGATTCAGATGACACCCCGGAGGGATCAATTCACTATAATAAGACAGCAGAGTTACTTTGGACCTCGTGTGACCTCTGTTGAGCGGTGTCCATCTTTTCGGAAATGCACAAAACTGTGGCTGACGGTGCTGTAATGAATGCTTAAAAAGCCGGACACTGCTGCATTATAGGACAGAGAGAGTCCATAGTGTCTCCATCTGCCTCATTATAGTGACTGTTCCTTCGGGGGTTCCATCTATATTTCAGAGATTTACAAGTAAACCCCAGTGTAAGCACCCAGCGTAGAGCACAGGATATATGTGAGTGCAGTGTTGCTACATAATCTTTGGGACATAGAACAAACAAATCAACAGCAGGTGAAGAATTTATTTTATTTACTGTGCAGTGAACTAAATAATTAAATAATTAAAGAAACCGGCGTGCGGTTCCCCCCAATTTTAATACCAGCCAGATAAAGCCATACGGCTGAAGGCTGGTATTCTAAAAAATCCTTTATTAGAAATAAAAAACACAAACCAATTCCCTCGTAACCAATTTAATAAGCCCCAAAAAGCCCTCCATGTCCGGCGTAATCCACGGACCTCCAGCGTCGCATCCAGCTCTGCTGAATGGAGGTGAGAGGAGCTGCAGCAGACACCGCCGCTCCGGTCAGCTCCACGCAGCAACTGAGGTGAGTAGCGCGATCAGCTGCTGTTAGTCAGGTATCCAGCGGTGGCCGCGGATAAGCTTAGTGACAGCTCAGTTCATTAGCTGCGTGGAGGTGACAGGAGCGGCGGTCACTGAGGTTACCCGCGGCCACCGCTGGATCCAGGTAACCACAGTCACAGCTCAGCTGATTGCGTGGCTGTCTTCATTAGCTGCGTGGAGGTGACAGGAGCGGCGGTGTATTCTGCAGCTCCTGTCACCTCCATGCAGCAGAGCTGGATGCGACGCTGGAGGTTCGTGGATTACGCCGGACATGGAGGGCTTTTTGGGGCTTATTAAATTGGTTACGAGGGAATTGGTTTGTGTTTTTTATTTCTAATAAAGGATTTTTTCGGGTGTGTGTGTTTATTTACTGTAATTTACAGATTAATCATGGAAGGTATCTCGGAGAGACGCCTGACATGATTAATCTAGGATTTATTGGCAGCTATGGGCTGCCATTAACTCCTTATTACCCCGATTTGCCAACGCATCAGGGCAAATCGGGAAGAGCCGGGTACTGTCCCAGAACTGTCGCATCTAATGTATGCGGCAATTCTGGGCGGCTGCTGACTGACATTGTTAGGCTGGGGGGCTCCCCATAACGTGGGGCTCCCCATCCTGAGAATACCAGCCTTCAGCCGTATGGCTTTATCTGGCTGGTATTAAAATTGGGGGGCCCGCACGCCGTTTTTTTAAATTATTTAATTATTTATTTCACTGCACAGTATACACACGCCCACCGGCTGCTGTGATTGGGTGCAGTGAGACACCTGTCACTCAGCGTGGGGGCGTGTCTCACTGCAACCAATCATAGGCGCCGAAAAGCAGGAAAGCAGGGAATACGAGATTGTTTAATGAGCGGCCGGCTTTTTCAAAAGAGGAAAAGCCGCTGGAGTTTAGTGAACAGCTGTGCAGCGCCGCGGCAGTGATCGGGGAACGGTAAGTAAGAGAGAGGGGGGAGACTGACCGACAGACTGTGAGAGGGGGACAGACAAGACAGAGAGAGACCGACAGACAGACAGAGAGACCGGTCGACGGACTGAGGGAGATATAATGAAGAAAAAAAAATGACCGACATCGCTGGTAAAAAGCACAAAACGTGCGTTTTGGACATCGGAGTGCCACACAATGTTTTCACGTAAAATCTTTCATGTAATCTCAAAAAGTAACATACACCAGCTCTATCTCACTATTGGGTATGTGCCCTTAACATTTCCGCCATGAAAATTCATTTTGGTGTCATTTTGGAAGGTTTTCTGGTGAGTCCATAAAAATGGCGTAAAACTCGGACAAAATTGTTCACAGCTGTGACTTTTGAGTGATAAATGCTTCAAGGGGTCTTCCCCATGCTGTTGCCATGTCATTTGAGCACTCTTCTAAGACTTTTGTGACATTTTTAGGGTTTCTACATGCTGCCGGGGGTCATTTCATAAAAATACTCGGGTCTCCCATAGGATAACATTGGGCTCGGTGCTCGGGCCGAGTACACGAGTATCTTGGGATGCTCGGCCCGAGCCTCGAGCACCCGAGCTTTTTGGTACTCGCTCATCACTAGTTTTTATGTTTGGCTACTATCACACACTGAAAAAACACTTTAAAAAAGTTTTTGCATCACCAGATTTTGGGAGCTACTGTATATTATTTTTTTTCATTTTTCTGCTGATAGAGTCATCTAAGGGCTTGTTTTTTGCGGAATGAGTTGATCTTTTTATTGATACCATGTTAAGGCACATAACATTTTTTTATTGCTTTTTATTTAGATTTTTGGGAGGCAGAATGAACAAAAACCACCAATTCAGAAATAGTTTGCTTTTTTATGTCATTTACTGTTTGGTAAATGTGATAGCATGACTTTATTCCTCGGGTCAGTAACATTACAGCAATACCACATTTATATTTATTTTATGCTTTCCCAAACCTACATTAAGTTAGCATCTTTAAGTCATTAACAATGAAAATAAGAAGTCAATATTGTAGAAAATTATTAAATTTATTCACATAATTCACAAAAATTCTTTAAACACAGATGATTTTTATGAAGGTCAGGACACACAATCTAAAATGTATCCTTTAAAAACACAGACAAAAAACATGGTGCATTGTGGTTAATAGAAAAAGTCAACAGAAGTAGTTAAAAATCAGAATCATAGTCATCAAATCTGATATACATAATATACAAACTTCTAGTCTCTAAAAAACATCACGATTTTAAAAACGGGTTTTAAATAATTGAATTTAAAGTGGCCTCCTCAAAAACAAGGTGTAGGAGCAAAAGGTCTCTAACATCCACCAGCTCCGTGATGTCATCATGGAAGATGGAAGAGGATCCAGTAGCTTCTGTGAAGCTCTAATGATCTCCATGCCCAAAAGAGTTAAGGCAGTGCTTGAAAATGGCCACTGAAAATATTGACATTTTCACAGACATTAATGACTGTGGGTTGAATTATTTAGATGACATCAAATTTACACTGTTATACAAGCTGCACACTGACTACTTTAAATTATATCAGTGTCATATCTTCCGTTTTATCCCATGAAAAAAAAATATAATAAAATATTTACAATAAAGTAAGGGATGTACTCATTTTTGGGATATATTTTATGTAGTAAAGAAGGGGCAAAAATGTCAGCCTCTAGATGAGCAAAGCTGGTAGAGACTTCCCCCAAAAGACTTGCAGAGGTAATTGCAGCTAAAGGTGGTCCTACAAAGTATTAACGCTGGGGAGCTGAATACAAATGCACGTCACAATTTTAGGATTTATATTTTTAAATATTTAGAAAACCATGCATCAATTCTTCTACACTTCACAAATAATTGCTACTTTGTGTTGATATATCTCATAAAATCCCAATAAAATACATTTCAGCAACGTGAAAAAAATGTGGAAAGGTTTACGATGAATACATAATTTTTCAAGGCACTATATTTGTGAGATGGAAACTTTAAAGCTTGTCGGTTGGATCGGCTTTTGTGAATGCCATTATGAGTGAATAGCCAAGAGTTTCAAAAACAGCCAAAAATTCACTGACGACCTTGTGTAGAACAGAGAAGAATCACACATACCTGCTATTCACACTTAAGCATAATTGGAAGCAACTAAGAAAGAAATATCAGTTAAATTGCTGCATATAACTCTTTGTTAAAGGTATATTAGATTATGAATCATTCACAGTAACCATGGGAATCTATGGCGCTATTGTCGTGAAGGAGGTGAAGCTTTGACTTTTACATTGACTCACATTTTTATAAACATGTAATGAAATAAGAAAACATAGCCGTCATGATAGGTGTTTAATTGCTTTTATACCTTTAGGCACTCCTGTCGACAGTTTTTCCACGTCCATAAATATGCATGCTAGGTTCGTTAATGGGGTCAGGTCAATAATCCGCTGCCAATCACCCCCAGCAACAGTTTATCTAAAAGGTTGGACATGTAAAAATCCAACATGTTTGATCGTTTTTTGAACCGACTTGTGCTGTCATGGGAATTTCGGAACACCCTAGGTTAAAAAATAATATTTTTTCTAATTAGATCCAAGATCAGGTGACATGCTTCTTCCTATTACTTTGTTTTTGGCAACTTTCTTTGTTGCACTACTGTACTTTGTGCAAAAATGGTCACCTATGCCCTGAATAGGTCATAATTCTCTATTGTAGATGCATTTGTACCGCCCCTGCAGCAGTCAAACTGCTCAGTTCCGGGGTTGCTGTGGCTCGGGGGTCTCCGGACCCGGGGGCTTGCGGCCACTTCGAAGTGTAAAAGGGGGGAATATTTACAAGCGAGAGTTCGTGATGCCAGCCGTGATTCGCAGTAAGGGGAGTACCGCCGCTGCTGATTGGAGTACCCGGGGGAGATGGAGCGGGGCAGCCAGATGATGTTCCCTCCACAGGTAGGGGAGACTCTAGGGAATAGGTGGAGGGTAGTGTGGTGCAGGCTGTGGGGAAGGCAGAATGCAGGGAGAGCAGTGTACTCACTCAAGCTGTGTTGATGTTGGTGCAATCGTTAAGCAGACTCTGACACAGAAGTAAACCAAGTGTCTGGGTGCTGCTGCCACTCTGGGGAGCTCGTCCGGGAATCCGTTCTCACCGATATTGTCTGGTGGACTGCAGCCTGCCTCCATGCATATGTAGATAGATGTTTCTGAGTGACCTCCTTCGGCCTGAAGCGGTTGGGTCCCGCTCCCTTTAATTAGATAGGGAGCTGTGCTCTCGATTGCTGACACTTTGGATTTTTGTAGGCCGCATAAGCTGGAAAGCCCTACCCCCCTCGTTGTGTTGGTGCCTTCGATCTCTGAGCTCTTGGGGAAAGTTCATAAAGAGACTATCCTCCACAGGTGAATTATCAGGTTGCATGAAGCTATCACATGCTTCTTAACCTCTGCTGATGGAAGACAATACCAGAGTTAGGATCTCAGAACCATGGAGGATGAGTTCTGCACCATAAGAGAAAGGAGTGCAGTTCTCTGTGACACCCTGAAAAGGTCAGGGGCGTCACATTCCCCCTTGGTTAAACGTAGCTCGTCCCCGAGCTACAGGACACCCAGAGGATTTATTTATTTATTTATTTCAACTGGAAAAGAATAACAAGTTATACATAAATGTTCATCCTTCACAGGAGAGGCAATACTCTTAAATCAAAGCCATACTATCAGAAATATCCCCATAGGAGAATTAACTAGAATTAAATGAAATACTAATAATCCAGAGAATTGGCAAGTTGAAAAACAAAAAACAATTCAGAGATTAAGAGAAAGAAAATATCAAGAATTGGCATTAATTAGGGCCGATAGAGTTGTGGAACAGAAAAATAGAGAGGATTTATTAAGAGAAAAACTGAAGGGGAGGGGAAGTAAGGAGCACAAATGTTATAATGACAAAAATAAAACGATTTAATTTGTTACCACTTATAGTCCCCAATTTAGCGATATTAAAAACATCATAAATAAATATATCCCCGTTCTATATGATTCAGAACCACTAAAAAAGGTATTACAGGATCGAATTGGATTTATAGCTCGTAAGGCTCCTACCCTAAAAAAATAGTCTGTCACCTTCCTATTTTTCATCTGATTGTAATATAAAAAAGGATAATTGGTTACAAACTAAAGGCTTTTATCGATGCGGTCATAACATTTGTACATGTTGTAGTGTGGCAAGTCCATCAAAAAAATTTTGAATCATTTGTTACATCTAAAATATATCCCATTACTCGTTACATCAATTGCAATAGTACTAATGTTGTTTATTTGATCTCATGTACGAGCTGTCGGGTTCAGTATGTGGGATGCACGTTGGGTGCGTTAAAAATTCGAATCCGCAGACGTTTGTCTGACGCTAGGAATAAATTAAACTTTAAATGTTCAGCGGCGTCGAAACATTTTTCGGAGGTACATCAGGGTGATGTTACCTACTGTTCCATTCAGGGTATAGAAAGAGTTAGCCCCCTGAGGAGAGGGGGAGATCTCAGGAGACTGTTGCTGGGCCGAGAGACATGGTGGATTCATTTGCTTAATACAAGATCACCCAATGGTATGAATATTAGACATGATATGAATTATTTTTATAATTGACTATGTTTAGTTAAATTGTTTTAATATTAATTGTTTGACAATACCGGAGGGGTGATAAGAGTAAAATTGTAATTCTATGTGTCAGTGGCAGTTTGTGGTGGGTGTAATCGATTCCCTGCCTTCATTCCTGGTGCAGGTGTAGGTGTTGCAATCTAATATATAAAGCTGAATGTGTGTGTGTGTGTATGTGTGTGTGTGTGTGTGTGTGTGTGTGTGTGTATGTCTGGGATTGGCATCCGCACCGTCGCAGCTACAGCCACAAAATTTTGCACACTCACACTTCTGGACCCCGAAAGCGTCATAGGCTATGTTTCGAGGGGAAATTTTAACCCCGCTCTTTACAGTTATTCGCCAAAAAACCTGCCTCCATTAAAGCGAATGGAGCTGGGAGCCACAGTGCAGCCAGAACTTCAGAAGAATGCACAGCCACGCCCTTATATGGAATGTTGGCATGTCACAATGCAGCCAGGGAAAGAGACAGACACAGACAGGGAAAGAGGCAGACACAGACAGGGTAAGCAACAGATATAGACATGGTAAGAGACAGACACAAAGAGACAGACACAGACAAAGAGACAGACTGACAGGGAAAAAGACAGACAGGGAAAGTGACAGACAGGGAAAGAGATAGATAGACAGACAGGGAAAGAGATAGACAGACAGGGAAAGAGATTGAGACAGACGGAGAAAGAGACAGACAGGGAAAGAGAGAGAGAGAGACAGAGAGATATATACAGAGGGGGGGACAGACAGAGAATGGGAGAGAAACAGAGAGACAGTTACTATCCCGGGCAGCCCTGGGTGCTATGTTATGAGGTGAAATTGTAACCCCGCGCATTCCAATTTACCAATCAATTTTGCCCCTATCTACATAATGGGGAAAAAGTGAAACGAAAAGTGTTGGGGGCAAATTGACAGCTGCCAGATGTGAACAAGGGGGATTTAAAGAATGAGAGTGATGGTGCCAAAGAGTATATACCGTACAGTTGCTAAGGTGAGGCCCCGACATGGGATACTCACCACACTCTGGGATATGAATACACACACAAAATGTGCCACACACTACCACGTGCTTGAACACATATACCACCCATACACCAACCTCACCACATAGTCACCCTAAACACACACAAGTCTGGTATTATCCTTCAACAATAAAAATCTGATTAATAAGCAGCCAAACTACAAGAACAACAAATGTACCATACAGGAAATACGGCAGCTGCTGCCAGTCCTGCAGCCATGGTCCATTTTTAATACTAAGGGGGAGGGTAAAACAGGGTCCATGCACCAGGTGCAAACATTGTAAACTTTTAGAATCAGGTGAGGTATTAAAGTAATTGGCAATTAATCAGCATTTTTCAACAGGTTACATTAACATACAACATAACTTTAAACATTAGAGTAGCCGGGTTCCGCTACTATGGGAGCTGGCATCACTTTGTCGCCCTCCATCACATGCTTATTTAACCTCCAGGGCGCATACCAGCCTTGCTCCCCACAATGCCGGCAATATGAGACCATGTCACCTAGTGTCAGATTCCGGTCCAGATGCCCCCTTGGAAGGTGCTCGGCCACATCCCTCCTAGAGACAAACACCCCAACAGCGAGGCCTGGCTCCGCAATGAACCCCACCCCTTAATGGGGTCAAAGCACTCAACCGGGCCACGGTACCGCAGACCTCTGACCCGGAAGGTGGCTTTTCTCAAGTGGTCTTTTTCTCGGTTGGTGAGGGCGGCGATCTCCTGCTGGTACCACTCTCTTGTGGCAATCTCGGTGTGCAGCCGTTGCTATGTCTTTCACCATAGGGGGCGCTGGCATCAGGCTCTGCCTCCTCTTTTAGAACTGGCTGTAAATGGACTCCTGCAGCCCCGGCGGCTTCCAGGAGGCCGCGTGGTAGTGGAACCGGTATCTCAATGGGCTCCTCCTCTGCTGTAGTAGGCAAGAGAACTGGCCGTTTCGCAGCCGGGATAGCAGAGTCCGGGTGCTCCATACCGAGGTACGGGCCCGGTGATGCGTTCGGGTCTGGTCGGGCCGATAATGGGACTTGGTGGCCTGGTTTGGTCTGGCCGGTGGTGAGGCCGGAGGTGTGGCGGCCTGCTTGTTTTCCGCTGGGGCAGGAGGTTCCTCTGCCGGTGTTGGGGGTAGTGGCTCGGCGTCCGCTTGGCTCAGCAGTCCCTTGCTGCCGACATCTTGTCTCTGTGGGTTCCAGGAACTTTATGGGCAGAGCCCTGACATCCCTGCACCACTTCTGCTGTTACATCCCGTTACGCCCCCTTGGTTTTCGGCAGCCAGCTCTCCAGCTTCCGCTGAGCTCTCTAAACAAGGAGCTTAGCTCCAGTTTCGCTCTCTTTTGGCGGGGAAGATGGCGTCTAGGCGTCAAAAATCGCGGAAAATGGCGGGAACAGACTTTTAGCACCGCAGTTCGTATTTTTCAAGGCACACGTCACCCAGGTTAGTGGGTCCAGTCCGATCCTGTTCGTGTCGCCAACGTTTTCCAGGTGTACCGCCCCTGCAGCAGTCGAACTGCTCGGATCCGAGGTTGTTGTGGCTCGAGGGTCTCCGGAGCCGGGGGCTTGCGGTCACTTCGAAGTGTAAAAGGGGGGACAAAGTCTGGGCACCCTTCTCCAATACCCTGCGACCGGGTCTCCATCTCCTACAGTCCCATACAACCGTCTGAGACCTATCCAAAGTCTCCCAGGGAGGTACAACTCCCTCAGCTCCTCACTCTCTGAGGGCTACTACTCAACTGACTATGTCCCTCCCACCAGTCTGCCTGACCCCTAGGCGGGTGGCCCTTTTCCAGCTAGACCACCCACTGGTGTGCCTGACATTGTGTGGTGTGAGGTGTGGTTAGGATTTGAATGCTGATGGAAGACAATACCAGAGTTAGGATCCCAGAACCATGGAGGATGAGTTCTGCACCATAAGAGAAAGGAGTGCAGTTCTCTGTGACACCCTGATAAGGTCAGGGGCATCACACATTTGCTAGGTCCCCCACCAATCACCAGTATAGCAGACTTAAAGAGAACCTTTCAGCACCCTTTTGCATGATAAAGACATGGCCATGATTCGATCAATAACTTTAGTGGTTATTCTGTTATCTGCTTTTGAAGTTTTTGATTAATCAGATTTAGGTCCACAGGGGCAGGACAGTGGGCTATGGGTTGGGTTTTGGCTCCTGCCCTTGTCCCTCCAAGATCTGCCTCTTGTTTCAAAATTTGTGTCGGCGTCATTCTTGCCACTGGCGCTGCATGCGCAGATTGCTCTCCTGGTGGTCTTCAATAAAATGGCACCTTGCACAGATTGATAACTCATCTCATTGACATTCTTTACAGAGTTAAAGAGGTTGTCCACTACTTTTACACTGATAACTTATCCTTAGGATAGGTCACCAATATCTGATCTGCTGGGGTCCAACACCTCGCACGCCTGCCAATCAGCTGTTTTGCCAACAACAGTAGCAGGCATCTGGATAAGCTCAATTTCGCAGCTGCCCCGACATCTAGTAACGGCCACAGCTGGGTACATCCTCCTTTTATTGATATGAATGGGAGAGGTGTGTGCAGTTCCCACCCACAGGCCGCTATCAGTTGACAGGGCAGCTTCAAAACGGAGCATTTCCAGCTGCCTGCTGCCACCATCGGCACCGAAAACAGCTGATCGGCAGGAGCGCGGGCTGTCGGAATCCGGTAAATTAGACATTGATGACCTATCCTAAGGATAGGTTTTTGGGGTTTGGGAAGTCAGTCCGTGACGCCACCCACGGTTGTGGTGAGGTTGGGACACCACCGCTGTTCTGGATGGGGATCCCGGGAGCGATGACAGGGAGCAGCCGAGATGTTTTTCTCCCCTCCGTGGGTAGAGGGTTTTGGTGGTCCCGGGGCCCGGTGATGGTGACTGGACAGTGGATGGCAGGGTTTGGTGGGGTCCAGGGTCGCCGGGCAGACGTCACGGTGGTACTCACTCAGCCAATAACGTATACGGAGTCTCTGGTAAAACAAACGGCTGGATGGACGGGTCCCGCAGCCGGCTGCTGTAGTTTCTCCCCTGACTCCAGGTTAATAGTGTGCGTCCTTCCCTGCACTTTCTTTATATGCTCCTCCTGTACTCCGGTTTCCAGCTGGCTCCCCGATTTGGTACCGGATGGGCCACCACCCTGTCCCGGCTACCTACGGTTCCACCAGGACTGTCTTCCCGGCCCCTGCAGACAGCCACTACCGTCTGCCTGACTGACTACAAGAGGTCCTAGGCTCCAACCTAGGCCCCTGTCTGCTTCTGCCACTCTGCACACCTCCTCTCCCTTCCTCTGCCTGGACTTGTCTCTGTTGTTTCCTGCCTCAGACCAGCTAGACTCCTTGATGGGCGTGTCCATCTGCCTGACTCCGCCCACCTGGTGTGTCTGTCTGAACCCGAGGGAGGAAATCAGGTCTCACTGGAGATGACTGCCTTGACCTGCTGGGGGTGGGTGTGTGTGTGTGTTGTTACCTGTGGCCCCTGGCTAGTCCAGGGCGCCACACATGCCCCACCACCGGCACCAATTTATTGAAGGACGTTCAAAGAGGAGACAACTCACTCAAGAAATAGGGACCAATCAGACACCAGAAGCAGGCGGAGCAGCCAGGGCAGGAGACAGAGACACTATACACAGTCCCGACCCTGTGCACCTAAACCTTGTTACATGAAAACTTCAAAAGCAGATGAAAGAACAACTACAAAGTGGATTTCTTCCCTAAATGTATTGATTTAATCTGTATAACAGTGCCAATATGGCCATGTCTTTACTTTAACATACAAAACCATGCTGGCGGGTTCTCTTTAAGCCCACCATGCACATGAGATGGCTGTCTTTGATGCTTTGACTGATCGTTCAGCCGATTATTATCACTAGTCCAGTAACAGGTGAGTTGGAACTCCCATATACACATTAAATATTCATCAGGTCTCCGTAAAATCCATGTGTTTAGCAAGAGTCAATATTCATCTGACGTGCATCTTCACTGAACTTACTGATTTTGTGCACAAATGGTGACGGAGATAGGTAAAATGGCGATCAGATAAGATAAGCCGACTTTCCAGCTGTCAGCCTATGCTGTGTCTGCCTAACCATCTTGTCTGGTTCTGGGAAAATCTTTAAAGCAAAAGACTATTGAGCATTTGCAAATGTCATGGCGGTGGCATGTCAGTCCTTAAATTTTACATGAGTTTCTAAAAAAAAAAATCAAACCCTATAGATTTATTCTTACAGGTAGACTTCATGTGCTTCGCTCTTCTCAGTATTTTTTCTGACATGTGGAAAACACACAAAATGTATAACTAGAACTTAAAAAGAAAATAAAATTATTTTTATATATATATATATATATATATATATATATATATATATATATATATATACAGTCAGGGCCAGAAATATTTGGACAGTGACACAAGTTTTGTTATTTTAGCTGTTTACAAAAACATGTACAGAAATACAATTATATATATAATATGGGCTGAAAGTGCACACTCCCAGCTGCAATATGAGAGTTTTCACATCCAAATCGGAGAAAGGGTTTAGGAATCATAGCTCTGTAATGCATAGCCTCCTCTTTTTCAAGGGACCAAAAGTAATTGGACAAGGGACTCTAAGGGCTGCAATTAACTCTGAAGGCGTCTCCCTCGTTAACCTGTAATCAATGAAGTAGTAAAAAAAGGCCTGGGGTTGATTACAGGTGTGTGGTTTTGCATTTGGAAGCTGTTGCTGTGACCAGACAACATGCGGTCTAAGGAACTCTCAATTGAGGTGAAGCAGAACATCCTGAGGCTGAAAAAAAAGAAAAAATCCATCAGAGAGATAGCAGACATGCTTGGAGTAGCAAAATCAACAGTCGGGTACATTCTGAGAAAAAAGGAATTGACTGGTGAACTTGGGAACTCAAAAAGGCCTGGGCGTCGACGGATGACAACAGTGGTGGATGATCGCCGCATACTTTCTTTGGTGAAGAAGAACCCGTTCACAACATCAACTGAAGTCCAGAACACTCTCAGTGAAGTAGGTGTATCTGTCTCTAAGTCAACAGTAAAGAGAAGACTCCATGAAAGTAAATACAAAGGGTTCACATCTAGATGCAAACCATTCATCAATTCCAAAAATAGACAGGCCAGAGTTAAATTTGCTGAAAAACACCTCATGAAGCCAGCTCAGTTCTGGAAAAGTATTCTATGGACAGATGAGACAAAGATCAACCTGTACCAGAATGATGGGAAGAAAAAAGTTTGGAGAAGAAAGGGAACGGCACATGATCCAAGGCACACCACATCCTCTGTAAAACATGGTG
This sequence comes from Anomaloglossus baeobatrachus, assembly GCF_048569485.1. Classification (NCBI taxonomy): domain Eukaryota; kingdom Metazoa; phylum Chordata; class Amphibia; order Anura; family Aromobatidae; genus Anomaloglossus; species Anomaloglossus baeobatrachus. The sequence continues at coordinate 177,458,908 of NC_134361.1, forward strand.
GAGGCAACGTGATGGCATGGGCATGCATGGCTTTCAATGGCACTGGGTCACTTGTGTTTATTGATGACATAACAGCAGACAAGAGTAGCCGGATGAATTCTGAAGTGTACCGGGATATACTTTCAGCCCAGATTCAGCCAAATGCCGCAAAGTTGATCGGACGGTGCTTCATAGTACAGATGGACAATGACCCCAAGCATACAGCCAAAGCTACCCAGGAGTTCATGAGTGCAAAAAAGTGGAACATTCTGCAATGGCCAAGTCAATCACCAGATCTTAACCCAATTGAGCATGCATTTCACTTGCTCAAATCCAGACTTAAGACGGAAAGACCCACAAACAAGCAAGACCTGAAGGCTGCGGCTGTAAAGGCCTGACAAAGCATTAAGAAGGAGGAAACCCAGCGTTTGGTGATGTCCATGGGTTCCAGACTTAAGGCAGTGATTGCCTCCAAAGGATTCGCAACAAAATATTGAAAATAAAAATATTTTGTTTGGGTTTGGTTTATTTGTCCAATTACTTTTGACCTCCTAAAATGTGGAGTGTTTGTAAAGAAATGTGTACAATTCCTACAATTTCTATCAGATATTTTTGTTCAAACCTTCAAATTAAACGTTACAATCTGCACTTGAATTCTGTTGTAGAGGTTTCATTTCAAATCCAATGTGGTGGCATGCAGAGCCCAACTCGCGAAAATTGTGTCACTGTCCAAATATTTCTGGACCTAACTATATATATATATATATATATATATATATATACAAATACTGTATATATCTAATATATAAAGCTGAGTGTATGTGTGTATGTATGTAAGAGTGTATGTCCGCTAAAGGAATGTCATAGACTATGTTTGGATGGCAAGATTTAACCCCACGCTTTACAGTTAAAAACTCTCCAAAAATCCTGCCTCCATTAAAGTCAATGGAGCTGCAGGCTATTAGGTTGTTAATAGGAGCTGTGAGTGGTTGCTATAGGAACAAAATAAATGGTTAGTATAAGAAGCTTATGTGTGAGGTAAAATGTCGGTGCGGAGACAGATAGAGAGAGAAAGAGACAGAGAGAGAGAAACAGTCAAAGAGACAGACAGAGGCAGACAGTCACTGACAGACAGGGAAAGACACAGGCTGACAGGGAAAGAGACAGACAGAGAGACAGACAGAAACAGACAGGGAAAGAGACAGCCAGACAGGGTACGACACAGGCAGACAGGGAAAGAGATAGACAGAGAGACAGACAGAGACAAGGAAAGATACAGGGAAAGAGACAGACTGGGAAAGAGACAGAGACAAGGAAAGAGACAAGGAAAGAGATAGAGACAAGTAACTAGACAGGGAAAGAGACAGAGACAAGTAAAGAGACAGACAAGTAAAGAGACAAGGAAAGAGACAGACTGGGAAAGAGACAGACAGACTGGGAAAGAGACAGACAGACTGGGAAAGGGACAGACGGGGAAAGAGACAGACGGGGAAAGAGACAGATGGGGAAAGAGACAGACGGGGAAAGAGACAGACGGGGAAAGAGACAGATGGGGAAAGAGACAGACCTGGAGCGAGACAGACCTAGAGCGAGAAAGACACCTGGAATGAGACAGACCTGAAATGAGACATACCTGGAACGAGACAGACCTGGAGCGAGACAGACCTGAAACGAGACAGACCTGGAACGAGACAGACCTGGAACGAGACAGACGGGGAAAGAGACAGACGGGGAAAAAGACAGACGGGGAAAGAGACTGACAGACAGATAGAGAGAGACAGACAGACACAGACAGACACAGAGATAGAGACAGACAGACACAGAGAGAGAGAGACACAGAGATAGAGAGAGACAGAGAGACTGATACAGAGACAGACAGAGAGACTAATACAGACAGAGACAAACACAAAGATTGATACAGACAGATAGAGACAAACACACAGAGACAGACACACAGAGATAGACAGAAACTCGAAGAGAGACAGAAACACAGAGACAGACATGCAGAGACAGACAGAAACTCGAAGAGAGAAAGACACACAGAGAAAGACACACAGAGACAGACAGAAACTTGAAGAGAGACAGAGAGACAGTTAATATCCCGGGCAACGCCTAGGTACTACAGCTAGTATATAATATATATATTATAATTAGGGATGAGCGAATGTATTCACCACTATTCGGTATCCGACGGATAATGGGGTATTTGAGGTATTCACTATCCAGCGGCTAATATGGTATTCTCTTCGATACTTTCATTTTCATTTTTGACTTCCTGGCACCTTTTTCCAGCCAATGAACACATCTGATGTTGCTTGCCCTCGCAATAATGCCGCAGCCATCTTTGTTGGGGTGTTACTGTGATTGGCTTGGCCGCACAGTGTCATAGGGGCTATATAAGGCTTCCGCCATTTTGTGCACGCATTCATTCCTGAGCTGGCAGCGTAGATAGACTGCACTGTGTGCGGGAGAGTGTTTCTACAGCCAACTAATAATAGTCCTTCTAAGGGCAGAAGATATTTTGCATTAGCTGCTAGCGGCTGTGTGAATCGTAGAACCAGGTATAGGAACAGTGCAGTGCGTTGTTTGATATAGCGTTCCTGCTGCAAAATCCAAAACAGTCCTTTTAAGGGCTGAAGATAGTGTGCATCATGCGCTAGCAGGTAAAGAAATTTCAGAAATAGATATAGGGTCAGTGTTAGTGCATTGCTTTTTTTCGGTGAGATCCGTTCCTGTTTTAAACCGGCAAAAAAAATAAAATCCTCTTGTTAGTGCAGCATACGGTCTGTTACGGCAGTGTGTGATATAGGGAGAGCTTATTCACAGGCAGGGAGAGATTTAAAGCTGTCCTCACATCTGCTACTAAAATCAACAATCCCAGCACTGCTACATCCTTTGTGTGTGTTCTACTAGGAATAGGTATTACAACTTCCTAAAAAAGGTCCCAAAATTGACAAAACAACGGGTTCAGGTCTAGTGTAGTGCCTGTCAGCCACCATCTCAATTCATACCAGCTCAGTTGCATCCTTGTGTTGGCTTCATAGCATACATAAACTCCATAGTACCCTACTGCTAAAAAAATAGTGTAATTTAAAAAAAAAATAAATAAATAAATAAATTGCTGTCACAGCCTGTAGTTCTGCCTGAAGCCAGATACCGTAATATATAGCATTCTGGTGGTGGCTTCAGATCTTACAGAACCTACATAGTGCCCTGCTCTTACTAAAACACAGTCTGAATGCCAAAAACCAATACTAAAATAAAAGTGGTGTCAAACCATGTTTGCTTTTAGGGCTGAAAGACATTCACAAGTCACAACATTTTTGTCGACTCCTCCAAGTGGTAGTTTGTCCAATAAAGGTTGCATTTTTTAGACTTACAGAAACAGCTATCGTGAGAAATTATTAATGCAAGTTTAACAACACGGCATAAGTGTTGTTCCACTGCCTGTAGCAAAAGTCATGTTACAGTATTCACCTTCAAATAATTAAACAAAAAAAATGGGAAAAAGAGGCGGTAAGAGCCGTGGACGAGGTGGTAGTGAGAGTGGTGGTCGTCCAAGCAGTGTGACCGAGCCAAAGAAAAAGGTTCCTGCTTTATCTACCTCTGCCTTCCTATCCCAATTTTCTTGTCTATATGAGAAACCACTCTTGCGCCCTGAACAGTGCGAACAGGTAACGAGTTGGATAGCAGAAAATACCTCCAGTTACTTGCCGAGTAGCAAATCCCAAGGGTCCACATAGACAGACTTGAGTAGCCCAGAGGCTGGCCCATCGAATCCTCAGCCTGGTCCTCCTTCCTCATAACATCAGTATTCTAAGGAAACATATGACCCCAAAGCAGGTTACTCTGAGGAACTGTTTACGGGACCCTTTGACCTTTCTTGCCTCTCACCGCGCAACACCACCAACACAGGTGAGGCCGCGGTGTGCAGTGATGTACAGATCTTTGAACACCCAAGGCCAGAAGAAAGCCATGTTGTTGGCCGTGACATGCTGGGCAATCAGGTGGAAGTGTTGGAGGATGATAAGACACAATGGCACTCAGGTCAGCGCCTGAAACCTCCATTACCGGAGATGTTGACCTTCGGGAATTTGAAGACGACCTGGTCGATGATGAGGTGACTGATGCAACATGGACAGGTGGCATGGATTGCAGCAGCAGCAGTGCAGAGGAGCATGTGCCCATAGTCCACAAAAAGGCTGTAAGACATAGGGTTTCGACCACTGCCAGAGGTCAATCAACTGTGCAGATGACACCACCACCTGTGGCATCTCAGAGTCCAAGGGTCCGTGCACCACCTGTGCCATCTCAGAGTCCAAGGGTCCATGCACCACCTGTACCATCTCAGATTCCAAGGATCCGTGGTGCGATTGTGTGGGAGGTTTTTTCCAAGAGTCCGTCGGACTGAACGGTTGCCATTTGTCAAATCTGTCAGACCAAGCTTAGCAGAGGCAGAAATACTTCCAGCTTGGGCACCTCCACCATGAGAAACCATATGTTAGCCAAGCACACCACTAGGTGGTTGAAAGCTCTAGGTGAAAAACACGATTTCCAGACTCAAAACTCTGCCACCTCCCCTGGGCTGCCTGCTTCCCAAACTGGTGTGCAAGAAGGTGGCGCTGATGCCTCCTTCTCCCAACCTGATGTTGGTCAAACGCAAAATTCAACGCCCATATCCGCTTCGGTGTCCCAGCGTTCCGTTCAGTTGTCCATAACACAGACCTTCGAAAAGAAGCGAAATACTCTGTTATGCACCCAAGGGCAGAAACCATAACTGCACACATTGCACGATTGATAGCCCTTGAAATGTTGCCGTATCAGCTTATGGGAACAGAGGCTTTCCACAACCTTTTGGCGATGTTAGAACATCGGTGCTCTGTGTCTAGCTGCTACTATTTTTCACGTTGTGCCATCCCCGCGCTCCGTAAATGACTCGCCCACCCCAGGGCTATGGGACACCCGGTGCCGTGGTCAGTGGTGGCGGGGCCCGACTCCATGGCCCTGGTGGGTGTCAATTAAATATGGCTTCAGTGGGGTTGAATAAAGTTTGTGTTCGTGACGCCACCTGTGGTATGCGGCTATTAAGCCGCCGCTGCTGTATGAGGCCTCCGGGGCTGATGGTATGGCAGCAATGATGGTACTGCTCCCCACAGGTGGAGCGGTACCCCGGGGCACATTGGTGCTCGTGAGAGTCTATGCTGTGGTGGAAGTCTATGCAGGCGACAATAACGGAGACAACACCAGAGGGTGCAATTCCAAGGTCTTTACTCACACTTCCTGGGCTTAAGCACACTTGTGCCTCTGGACTGCTGAGACCCACTGTCAGGGACCTCCGCCGATCCTGGGTAATTCCTGGAATGAAAGCCGGTACCCTTCTCTCAAGTGTCTCTGTCTGCAGCTGTCTCCTTAAACCTTGCCTTTGTAGGATGAACCTGGCTCGGCCTCCACAACAGCCTCCGGGCTGGGAGGTCGCCTGACGGTTATTTGCCCCCTTTCTAGAGGTTCTGCTGTGGGCTGTGGCCCAGGGAGTTTGCAACTTTCCCTGAGCCTCGGTTTTTACTGTTAGAGATGATTTTTCACTCTTCCGGTTTTAGGGACCGTCCCCTGTTGCAGCTTGATCCCTCCACCGATGTTCCTGTGGAACAGGCCACCAGCTCAAAAGCTCTCTGTGGCCCTGGAATCCCTTCTCTTCCTCTGCTTGGTGTCACCTGGACCCTCTGAGTCCCAGGTTCTTCCCCAGGAAATGTCCCTTTCTTTTCTTAGCTCCTGTCTGACTAGAGCTTTCTTTCTGCTTCTCCTTCTCGTCTGCCTCCCGCAGACCTCCTCCTCCTTCCTCCCTCTCCAACTTCAACTCCTCACTCCCTACACTCTGACCTTCCTTTCTCTATCTGCTCTCTGATGGCTCCTCCCACCTCCCCAGTTGCTAAGCTGTACCCTATAGGAGCAGGGATGGGTCTTACGGCCCCTCCCAGTGTGTCGCCCTGGACAAGCCAGGGGACACAGGTAACAACACACACCCCCACCCCCAGCAGTTCACAGCAGACATCCCCAAAGTGACCTGCTTTCTGCCTCGGGCTCAGACTGACACACCAGGTGGGCAGAGTCAGGAGATGGAGACGCCCACCCTGGAGTGAGCTGGCCTGAGGCAGGAAACAAGCCCAGTCAAGTCCTAGGAGAGGAAGAGAGAAGGTCTGCAGAGAGGCAGATGTGGCGCCCCAGGACCTGGTCGCCACAACAGCATTGCCCTCCCAAAAGGGTTAATGCTGAGCCTGGAGGTAATTGGGAGATCTATTGGCCAGTAAGTTAACACTCAACACAGTTCTCCCTCCGGCCAGCAGGGGGAGCTCTGAACCTGGAACTTCAGGGAGCATTCCTTAAGTCTGGCTGGAAGGAGGAAGTGGTGGTTAGTCTGGAGACAGGAGTGAAAGAGTGCAGACGCAGAGTAGTGCTGCCTTGTAAACTGGGGCCTAGAGCTGGGATAGCTTGGCCCAGTGAAGCAAGGGGAGCAGAGAGGCACAGCAGGGACTCGGACATCGGAGTCTGTAGTTGCCAGGGCATAAAATCCATCCCTGGTAGCTGAATCCGGAGGGCAGGAGAGCTGTAAGCCCCCTGTCCCAGAAGCAATCTGAAGGTACAGCTGCATCCCAAGGGCCCGGTGTAGACTCCAGCAGAGAAGCACCAGAGAGGGCCTGCGCAGTCTACCACACAGAAAAGGGGACGAACAACAAGTCCCAGCAGCAAGAGGGCAATTGCAAACCCAAAGTGCAGTGTCCTAACACAGCAGAGAAAGATTAAGGAGTAGGCCTCATACTCAACTGGCCAAAGATCACCCCAGGCACTTCCAGGCCGGCCGGATCATCTTTACCATCTGTGACGGTCTCCCTGGACTAAGTTTCTGCCGAGTAAAAGAGGAAAAGGTAAAGAGACTACTGTTTGTGCCTGTTTCTTTCATTGCTGGTCGGCCCTGCACCGTGTTAGTCACGCAGCACCATAGACTTCCACAAACACCAACCGTGCCCCGGGCATTGCTCCACCTGTGGGGAGCAGTACTACCATTGCTGCCATAACATCATCCCGGAGGCCTCACACAGCAGCGGCGGCTTAGTAGCCGCATACCACAGGTGGCGTCACGAACACAAACTTTAATTCAAGCCACATATTCAACTGACACCCACCAGGGCCACGGAGCCAGGCCCAGCCACCACTGACTACCACCGGACTAGTCCGGTCCGGCACCGGGTGTCCCATAGCCCTGGGGTGGGCGAGTCAACTTTGGCGTCACGAACAGGATTTCGTGCCCGGTCACACCGGGTACTGTGCGCCTGGAGAACTGTGTAAAAGACTGTGTACTGGTTGTAAATTGCCGCCGCCATTAGCCGCGCCGAGCGCAGGAAGAAGGGGGGCGTGCCTGACAAAGAGCGCGAAGGGAGCGCGCCATCAGAGCAGAGCGCTGTTAACCCCACGCGACCCGGAAGAAAATTTGAAAAGTGAACGGAGCCTGGTAAGGTTCACTAAGGGGGAGGAAGATGTCCGACTCCGAGGGAGAGCAGGTGGCTGCCATCGCCCAGGGCGCCGCAGCACCGGCCGAAGTAGTCCCAGTCGCCGTCGCCCCAGCCCCCACTGTAGCGCCGGTAATGCCGATCACCATGCCGTACATACCAGGAGCAGAATGGCTGCCGCAGTACTCCGGGGAGTCCCATACCTTGAGTGACTTCAGAGAAAGCCTGCACAGCTTGTTCCGGGTGTATCCTCTGACTGAGAGCCAGAAGGTGGGCATAGTAATGGGACAGCTAGCCGGCGCAGCCCAGCGTGAAGCGAAGTCCTGGCCTGATACAGATAAAGGGACAGCAGCCCAGATACTGGCCAAGCTAAAGAGTACTTTTGACACCCGCACCGCAGCAGAGATAAAGATGAGATTCTTTGGGTGCAAGCAACGGGCCACGGACAGCATAAGGGACTATGCCTTAAACTTGCAGGAGGCCCTGAAAGCAGTTAAACAGGTGGACCCAGAGAGTGTACGTGAAGAAGACAAACTCCTAACTGAGCAGTTCATAGAGGGGCTCCTGTCAGATGCCCACAGGACCCAGCTGCGTATCCTGGTCCTGCAGAACCCTGCTCTGGACTTTGCCAAGTTTAAGGACCAGGCCATCAGGTTACTGAGAGAATCTACACCGAATGACCCAGTACCCCTCCGGCCTCTTGCTATCACGTACCCCGGGGTGGTGCCTGCAACACGAGCCACTGCAGGGGCTGAGGCGCAGTCCCTGGATAAGGATCCCACTGCAGAGCTCAGACAGCAGTTCCAGGAGCTGACCAAGACTGTGGCTGCCCTTGCCAAGACCGTGCAGTCTCTACAAATGACCCCCTCGCCTGCAAAAATCGAGTTGGCCTCCAGCCCAGAAGACGTCCCATGGATGCGACAGAGGAGGATTCCGCCGACCCGAGGCAGAGACACAGACCGGTATGATTCAACAGGACAACCGATCTGCCGCCACTGCAACCAGGCGGGCCACATTGCACGACGCTGTCCTTTAAACGGGCCGAGCCTGGGGCCAGGAGCCAACCCCCAGGTGTGAGGAAGCCCGGCTCAAACCCCAGCCGCAGCAAGTATGTGGGAGGACGCCCGGTCCTTCCCATTGTGCTGGATGGGATCCCTTTGAATGCCCTCCTGGATACGGGGTCCCAGGTAACAACCATCCCCCACAAACTGTACAAAAGATATTGGGCTGATTCAGACATTGACCATGGCCCAGATGATGATTTAACGATTGTGGCCAGTAATGGTCAGCCCTTACCTCAAATTGGGTACAAAGAAGTAACCATTAAAGTGGGGCGGGTGGAATTGCCATGTCAGGGGATGATAATTGTAGATATAGATCGCAAAGAATCTGACCCACTGCTAACCCTTGGTACAAATGTGATAGAAAATTGTATTGCCGAAGTGATAATTTTGTTGCAACAGGCGTCTGAAACTGCCAGCTCCGGGCAGCAGCGTGTCCTACAGAGGGAGATCAGAGCCCTGATGAGGAGGCAGCAAGTAGAGCTAGCCGGAGGAGAAATTGGCAGTGTGAGGGTAAGTGAGCCCCTCCCCATTGTAATACCCCCAAGAAGTGAAATGTTGATATGGTGTCGGGCAGCAATAGGCCTCAAGGGTCAGGATTACCATGCCTTGGTAGAACCAGTGTATTCAGACAGTAGGCCTGGAGTCCTGATAGCCAGAGGGGTAGCGGACGTCCGCAAGGGGAGAGTGCCCGTCCGTGTCCTGAATTGTGGGGAGGAGGAGGCCAAATTGCCCCGGTACGCCACTGTAGCAAAACTGTACACTGTCAGTAACAATACCATTAAAGCAGTGGAACCCTTGATCCCGTCCGACCAGGCGGAAGACAATGGCTCCAAGGGGCAGCCGGAAGACTGGTGCCAAAAATTACATGTAGGCACCGACTCCACCCCCTCGCACCAAAAGCATGGGGTTTACCGGGTGGTACAGGAGTACGAGCGGGTCTTCAGCAAACACCCCCTAGATTTTGGGCAGGTGAAAGGGGTTAAACATCAAATCCCCACGGGTGATCATCATCCCATTAAAGAGAGATACCGCCCTGTACCCCCCGCACAGTATCAGTGTGCCAAGGAAATGTTACGGGAAATGAAGGAGGCTGGGGTTATCAGAGATAGTTGTAGCCCCTGGGCAGCTCCACTAGTGCTCGTAAAGAAAAAAGATGGTACAATGAGAATGTGTGTAGATTACAGGCAAATTAACCGCATTACACATAAAGATGCTTATCCACTGCCCAGAATAGAGGAGTCACTAACAGCCTTAAAGTCAGCTAACTATTTCTCCACCTTGGATCTCACCAGTGGGTATTGGCAGGTTCCCGTGGCAGAGGCGGACAAGGAGAAGACTGCATTCACGACACCAATGGGCCTCTGTGAGTTCAATTGTATGCCATTCGGGCTCTGCAACGCCCCAGGGACATTCCAAAGGTTGATGGAGTGCTGCTTGGGCCACCACAACTTTGAAACCGTGCTGTTGTACCTGGATGACGTAATAGTCTACTCCAAGACTTATGAGGACCACCTGAAGCACTTAGCAGAAGTGTTTGAATCCTTGTCGAAATATGGCCTGAAGATCAAGCCGTCCAAATGTCACCTCTTGAAGCCAAAGGTACAGTACCTGGGTCATGTGGTCAGCGCAGAAGGTGTGGCACCTGATCCGGAGAAAGTCACTGTAATCAAGGACTGGCCAAGACCCACCACAGTGAAGGAGGTGCGGCAGTTCCTTGGACTGGTGGGCTACTACCGAAGGTTCATTGATGGTTTCACCAAGATAGCAGCGCCCCTTCAAGATCTCCTGGTGGGCCAGCCAAAGCAGGCTAAGAAGCAGAGCCCTCCATTTGAATGGAGCAGCCAACTGGAAACATCCTTTGTCCGGCTGAAAGGGGCTCTCACGGGAGAAGAAATTCTGGCCTACCCTGACTACAGCCAACCGTTTGTACTGTATACAGACGCCAGCAACGTGGGACTGGGAGCAGTTCTGTCCCAGGTACAGGGAGGCAGAGAGAGGGTGATAGCGTACGCCAGTAGGAAGCTTCGGCCCACAGAAAGGAATCCAGAAAACTACAGTTCCTTCAAGCTGGAGTTCCTCGCTATTGTTTGGGCAGTGACTGAACGCTTCAAGCACTATCTGGCATCGGCCAAGTTCACCATCTTCACGGACAACAATCCGTTGACACACCTGGCAACAGCCAAGTTAGGTGCGATGGAACAGCGATGGATGGCCCGGCTGTCTAACTTTGACTTTACCATCAAGTATCGGGCTGGCAAGAAGAATAACAATGCTGATGCGCTGTCCAGAATGCCTCACTTGCCCGAGTCTGGAGAAGACATGGATGAACTCGAAGAGATAGAGTTACCGGCTTTCCATCACCAAGGTGTGTCCCAGTGTGAGCATGCTGTGGGAGTGAAGCGCTCAAGCCAGCACGGGGTCTCGGTCAACCCCTTACTCCACCATAATTGGGAAGAAACACAGAACGGTGACCCGGCCGTGCGATTGGTCAAAGAGAAGCTAGCGCAAGCTGAGACCCATCTTGGCCCAGACGCTCCAGAGGAAGCCCAGCAGCTGTGGAAGGAGAGGGGACGACTGTTCACCTACCAAGGCAAGCTCTGCAAGAGATATGTCAACTATCGAACAAATGAACTTGTCTGGCAGATAGTGGTTCCGCAGAGAGATGCTCCAATGGTCCTAGCAGCGTATCATGATAACGCAGGACACTTCGGGTGGAAGAAGTTGGAGGCCCTACTCCGTGATCGGTTCTATTGGGTGCACATGAGAAAGATGATCGAGAAGTGGTGCCGAGACTGTGGCCCGTGTAACCTGAGGCGGAAAGACGATGCCAGCCAAAGGTCTCCCTTGCAGCCAATTGTCACAAAGCAGCCCCTGGAGTTGGTGGCCCTGGACCACGTGAAGTTAACACCAAGCCGGTCAGGCTATGTGTACGCCCTCACCATTGTGGACCATTACTCTCGTTTCCTGGTAGTAGTGCCTGTGAAGGACCAGACAGCCAGGACAGCAGCTAGAGCATTCCAGGCATCCTTTTGCCGACCTCACGGCTATCCGGAAAGGGTACTGACTGATCAGGGTCCTGCATTCGAGGCTGAAGTGTTCCAAGAGTTCTGTAACATGTACGGTTGTAAGAAAATCCGAACCACACCGTACCACCCCCAAACCAATGGACTGTGCGAGAAAATGAACCATGTGGTTATTGATATGCTGAAGACCCTACCGCTGGAGGAAAGGAACCAATGGCCAGAAAAGTTGCCAGATCTGGTAGACCTGTACAACCACATCCCAGTGAATTCGACCAACTGCAGCCCCGCTTACCTGATGCGAGCCAGACCAGGCAAGTTGCCTGTAGACTTTGAGATGGGGACTGTGTCGCCTGAGGCGGTTCAAGAAATAGAGGATTGGGATACAGAACGGCAGCAGCGGTACCGTAAGGTCCAGGAGTGCGTAGAGAGGAGCCTGTCTCAAGCAAGAACGAGACAAGAACAGCATTACAATCAAACAGCCCCAGCAACTCCCTTAGCACCTGGAGAACAAGTCCTCAAGAAGAAGCGGAAGGCGCATAAATTGGATGATCAGTGGGAAAGCGAGCCCTACACCATTATCCCCTCCAACTTTGACAATAGTAAGGTATGCCTCATAAGCAAAGATGAAGGCAAGACCTATCAAGCAATTTCCCGAGACCGCCTGAAAGCGTGCCCTGAACGGTGCAGAATCCAAAGAGAAATGGAAGGAGTACAAGGAAGTCCCCAAAGTCAAGAGAAAGAAGGGGAGATGATTCAAACCATCCTTGGAAAGTTCCCCAAAACTTGGACCCGAATAAACAATGCCATAGTGGTACCAGTTTTGACGTTTCCGCAGTTGGTCGAGCCAGAAACGGAAAAGGTTCCGGATCCACCTAAAGAATCGTCCGCTCCAGCACGAGATGACACGCCAGCAGTGGAACAGGAGGATCAACCCCCTGTCAGTGGTGAACCTGTCATACCCTTGGCGACTCTTAGATCACAAAGGCAACCATCACGCTTACCTATGGGGGTTAGGCCCACCTGTAGTGCTGAGATAGAAGACGCAACACGTAGTCAGGGGCAAACACCAGAGCTACGTAGGTCCCAGCGCAGCACTCGGGGACAACCCCCTCTAAGGTATAGGGAGTCAACTGTATAAGGGAAAGAGTACTTATTAGAATGTAAATAGTTATGCAAAATGTCTGTCATGTTGTGTACAAAATGTTTTCTTTTTCTTTGATTGCGAAAATGGACAATTGGGCCACTGGACTATGGGTGGCCAACACCTAAATTGTTCATAGTTAGCACCAGTGTGCTCAACACCCCTGAAGAAAAACCCGTCCGGCGTGCATAGAGTGGGGTCATCAATGCTCTGACGCACGCCCAGAGCCTACGTTGGGGGTTTGAACGCGGCGGGTCCCCCATGGAGCAGTGTAATGGACACCCGGCAGGGAGCCACACTGGACTCTTATAGTAATGTTTAAGGTTGTAACGTTAAAGTATTTGCGCCTCCCATAATGGGATGAAATGTTCTAACATGTCATGTTTGTTTCTACAGTCCGGGAGTACTGAATTTAACTAAGGGGGAGTGTGGCGCCCCAGGACCTGGTCGCCACAACAGCATTGCCCTCCCAAAAGGGTTAATGCTGAGCCTGGAGGTAATTGGGAGATCTATTGGCCAGTAAGTTAACACTCAACACAGTTCTCCCTCCGGCCAGCAGGGGGAGCTCTGAACCTGGAACTTCAGGGAGCATTCCTTAAGTCTGGCTGGAAGGAGGAAGTGGTGGTTAGTCTGGAGACAGGAGTGAAAGAGTGCAGACGCAGAGTAGTGCTGCCTTGTAAACTGGGGCCTAGAGCTGGGATAGCTTGGCCCAGTGAAGCAAGGGGAGCAGAGAGGCACAGCAGGGACTCGGACATCGGAGTCTGTAGTTGCCAGGGCATAAAATCCATCCCTGGTAGCTGAATCCGGATGGCAGGAGAGCTGTAAGCCCCCTGTCCCAGAAGCAATCTGAAGGTACAGCTGCATCCCAAGGGCCCGGTGTAGACTCCAGCAGAGAAGCACCAGAGAGGGCCTGCGCAGTCTACCACACAGAAAAGGGGACGAACAACAAGTCCCAGCAGCAAGAGGGCAATTGCAAACCCAAAGTGCAGTGTCCTAACACAGCAGAGAAAGATTAAGGAGTAGGCCTCATACTCAACTGGCCAAAGATCACCCCAGGCACTTCCAGGCCGGCCGGATCATCTTTACCATCTGTGACGGTCTCCCTGGACTAAGTTTCTGCCGAGTAAAAGAGGAAAAGGTAAAGAGACTACTGTTTGTGCCTGTTTCTTTCATTGCTGGTCGGCCCTGCACCGTGTTAGTCACGCAGCACCATAGACTTCCACAAACACCAACCGTGCCCCGGGCATTGCTCCACCTGTGGGGAGCAGTACTACCATTGCTGCCATAACATCATCCCGGAGGCCTCACACAGCAGCGGCGGCTTAGTAGCCGCATACCACAGGTGGCGTCACGAACACAAACTTTAATTCAAGCCACATATTCAACTGACACCCACCAGGGCCACGGAGCCGGGCCCAGCCACCACTGACTACCACCGGACTAGTCCGGTCCGGCACCGGGTGTCCCATAGCCCTGGGGTGGGCGAGTCACAGACATAGCCAGGGGCCTAGGTTGGAGCCTAGGGCCTCGTACAGAGAGTCCGGCAGACGGTAGTGGCCGTCTGCAGGGAGCCGGGGAGACAGCTGGTGGAACCGCAGGTAGCCGGGGCTGGGCAGTGGCCCCCCGGTACTGAATCGGGGAGCCAGCTGGAAGCCGGAGTGCAGGAGAAGCGTGCACAGAGGTGGAAGAAAGGACTTACACCACCAAACTGGGTCAGGGGAGAAACAACAACCGCAGCCGTCTGTGGGTACCCGTCCATCCAGCCGAGTGTTTTACTAAGACCTGTGTCCTGATTTCTGGCTGAGTGAGTACCACCGTGCCGCAAGGCACAGCGCTGCCCCCGCGTCCCTGCGCCCACCAAGCCCTGCACCTCCCAACTCATCACTGGGCCCCGGGATCACAAACCCCTACCCACGGAGGGGCAACACAACAACTGGCTGCTCCATACCATCCTTCCCGGGATCCCCATACAGAGCAGCGGTGGTGCTAACAAATCACCACAACCGTGGGTGGCATCATGGACAATAAACAATCCCCACACCCAAAAAAACCAACCCCTTTCACTCACGGGTGAGGAGCGCCGCTCGAGTCCCCGGGATCCGGCCCATCGCTCGAGCCACCGAGCAGCGGCAGCAGCAGGCCGCGGTGCCCGCCGGACCCGAGCAGAAGGGAGAGCGCGGCGTCCCCTCCTCCGCCCGCGACACCAGCATGCAGCATGGGAGGGTTACTGCCACTGTCCCTGGTCCCAGTGTGTACCTAACAATGGGTGTAGTGTAGATTTGCCTGGGGACCGGCGTTCACTCCTTTCCTTACCCAGAATGGGACTTCACACCGCTGGATGGGGTGCAATGTTCCTGTGGCGACGGAAGCCTCAGGGGCGCCACATAAAGATCAAACGGGCTCTCACCAACGCCATAACAGGGAAGGTCCACTTAACCACAGACACGTGGACAAGCGGAAGTGGACAGGGATGCTACATCTTACTGACGGCACACTGGGTGAACCTGGAGTTGGCTGGTACAGAGTCTGAGCCGGCAACATCCCATATAATTCCCACACCCAGAATAGTGAGGCCCACTTCAATCACAGTTTTAGTAGCCTCCAACACAGCAACAACTCCCTCCTCCTCCTACTGTTCATCTGGCTCCTGTGCATCCTCCTCAACATCCGCCGGTGTCCAACCGTCAACATCATTCCCCAGCTGGGATATCTGCAGCACTGCCTCGGCTAAGCGGCAACATACTCTCCTGAAGCTCATCTGTATCGGTGACAAATCGCACACGGCACCTGAGTTTTTGAAAGCAATAACTGAGCAGACAGATGAGTGGCTTGCACCATTGGATCTCCGTCCAGGGAGGGTAGTGTGCGATAATGGTCGTAATCTGTTGGCGGCTTTAAAGCTTGGAAAGCTTGTACAATTTCCTTGTATGACCCATATTGTAAATGTAGTAGTTCACCACTGTCTCAAAAAATACCCTGGGATACCAGACCTACTTACCAAGGTACGATGTATTAGCGCCTATTCCCGCAAGTCATCTCCCTCTTTTGCTGGCCTGGCAGTGCTGCAGCAGCGCTTACACATGCCTCTTCACACTCTAATATGTGACCTCCCTACGAGATGGAATTCAACCTATCATATGTTGGCCAGGATCCATGAGCAGCAGAGGGCAGTATCCCAATTTTAGCTGGAACATGCCCGTCAGACGCAACTGCCGGACATAAGTACTGCAGAGTGGGTGTGGATTGCAGACATTTGTCAGGTCTTAGAGAATTTTGATTACTGTACCAACATTGTGAGCTGTGATGATGCTCTTATCAGCATTACTATTCCACTCATTTGTTTATTGAAACGCTCTCTGGATGGTCTGACTGACCAATGTGTTAATGCACCCGAGGTGTCTGTGGATCCAGACTTCACAATGGTTGTTTGTAATACGCACAACCTCGGCCAACATTCTCAGGCCACCTTTAGTCAGCATCATGAGGATGAGGAGGATGATAAAGAACAGGAATGCTTTGAAGTTGGTAACCAGGGGATTGACAACCCAAGCTTCAGGGCTGTAGAGAGGCAGAATGTATTCTTAGCAGTGACACACAAAAATTTCCAGTTCGGACTCTGGGACACATGGCACAGTTCATGTCACACTGCCTTTCTCATGACTGTCGGCTAGTCCACATTTTGGCAGACAACAAATACTGGTTATGTACCTTCCTTGACCCACGCTGCAAAGACAAATTCGCTTTGCTACTTGTTGAGGCAAATAAGGATTGTACTACGGAAACATTCAAGAGGGCTGTAGTGGAGCAGTTGATGAAACGATTACCCTCAGATCATGCTGGCGTCAGAGGTAGCATGTCATCTCACGCAACCGGATTACAAGAGATGGCTATGCTTAGTAGGAGCAACACAGGTGGGGGACTAATGTGCCAAAACTGGTCCATTTTCCACAAACCATCAACTTCGAATCAGATTCCGGTTGGGGGAAATATGACAAGGAGGGAACACGTAAGTAAGATGGTTAGCGACTATGTAGGTGACCATATCAGCGTGCTTTTCAGAGTCTACAGTTCCCTTTGACTATTGGGTTTCCAAGCTCAACACTTGGCCAGACCTCGCCTTATACGCTTTGGGAGTGCTAGCTTGCCCTGCTGCGAGTGTGTTGTCTGAGTGTGTTTTCAGCTTAGCAGGGTCAATAATACCAGATACTCGCACACGAGTATCCACGGAAAGTGCAGACAGTTTGACAATGATCAAAATGAATATACACCAAAAGGAGTTGTGCAAGCCAAGGTTTAGAATTAAAGCATATATATTTTATTATTATAAACAACAATAACATGATAACAAAAATGGATCAGCCCAGAAGGGACGGATGGAGAAGTGGGAAACATTGGGCACTTGTTATTAAAATACCGGACTAGCAAAAATAGGCAATGCGTATTTGAATATAAGTATCCAAGCTGTTTCAGTCCCAAATATCCTGGACGAAGCACCTTTGAGGTGCGAAACGCGCGTCAGTGTGTTGGTGGGAGGTTGTGGTGCTACTACTAACCCGGACCCTTGGTAAATGCTTTCTACGTATATGATGTTAACTTAGCTGTTTTTTGCTGTAGTCCCATACTATGTATATGTATATTTTGACACTTACTAGAGATATTTGGGACTGAAACAGCTTGGATACTTATATTCAAATACGCATTGCCTATTTTTGCTAGTCTGGTATTTTAATAACATGTGCCCAATGTTTCCCACTTCTCCATCCGTCCCTTCTGGGCTGATCCATTTTTGTTATGTTATTGTTGTTTATAATAATAAAATATATATGCTTTAATTCTAAACCTTGGCTTGCACAACTCCTTTTGGTGTATATTTATGTTTGGTGCAATTGAGCCCCCATATATATATATATATATATATATATATATTGTGGCTTTTTTGGTGTTAATGATCAAAATGAACCATCGATGGATTGCCCCAAAGGATCTCAGGCCGCCTTTTAACAAGACCCAATAATAAGTGTAGCCCTAAAATTTGTATTTCTTAAGTTCAAATAAGTTCCATTGTTTCTCTTTCAAGACTATTTTGTCTTCTATCATCTAATGTGACCGCATGACTAATCTAACTTGTTATGCTGCTGTGATGTAATTGTTTGGCCCAATCACCAAGGGCATTTTTTTTCAAGCCTTTCTACATTATGCACTGGCACAACCACTGTCGAGGCTACACTCTCTATAACAATTGGTCAGGCAGTCTCTATTTGTGTTCTTTATTGATGCTGTGCTCCACGGTGTGTTACACATGTGGAATCAGAATTTTTTTTAGCTCCTTGGCATGTTATGCCCTGTTGCTTATCCTACCAATTTTAACAAAAAAGCTGTTGGGAGTACCTTCTGATGGTTTGCTACATGGTGTCTGAACCATCACACCCTAAGGGAACTGAATATATTAAACTCCTTGGCATGTTATGCTCTGTTGCAAATCCTATCAATTCTTAAAAAAAAAGCTGTTGGGAGCTGTTGGGAGTATCTTCTGATGCTGTGCTACATGGTGTTTGAACCATTCCCCCTGGGGAAACGGAATTCTTTTTAAATCTTCGGTGTTAGCTAGTGAAAAAAAGCCTGAGTTCCAGAGTGAAACAACTGCCACTTCCACGGTGCTGCATGCTTCACAAACTGCGGTCTAGGAAGCAGGCGATGATGCCTCCTGCTCCCAACTTGCTTTTGGTCAGATGCAATCATCATCAGCGACATCAGCTTTGATGTCCCAGCGTGGCGTTCATTTGTCCATAAAACATACAGTACTGAATCCTTTGAATAGAATTTGAGTACAGGGTCACTTTAGCGGTGGTGTTGGTGGAGGAGGAGGGCAAGGTCAAGATCCCAATGGGCACATTGTAGCTGACCTTTTAAAGTGCTGTAAAAAAAAAAGGTGTGAGACAGACACCAATAAAATGTATAAGTTACAGCCCTTTCTAATAAAAAAAGAAGGAAAAATGTAAAAAACTAAACGTGTGAACATATGCGAAAGTGTTTTTTTTGGAGGTCGGGCTTGATTTGACATTTTATTACAGTTATTAGGCACTAGAAACTGTTTCTTACCAATTTCCCCTCCTTTACTTTGGTTTGAGAGCTGTTCTGGTGACTACGTAAGCACCGCGTGCTGCTCTGACCACGTTATTCCAAGTCACCAGAAATGCAGTCAGGCACCTCCTACAGGCTGTGACCATACTGTTTCAGCCTTTTCGTATCGATTTCAGCCTTTTCCTCGGTCACCACAGGTCACCGACAGGTACGATGTAAAATTATTCTGGTTTCCCATAGACTTACTTTGGAGGTCGAATATTCGCGAATACTCGAATAGCGGCGAGGTATTCGCCGGATATTCGTCGAAGCGAATATTAGGGTATTTGAATTGTGAATTTGAATTTGAATGTGCAAAAGTTTTAAGCAGGTATCAAAATAAATCTGCAAAATAAGAATGGCTTTAACAAAAGAAATGTTAAAGGAGTTGTCCGACATAAACTCAAAAATTTTTGTTAAGCTAATCTGTGCTGTATTGTCATATAAAACACCCCTACATTGTTATTTTTTGTTTTCTAACTTTTGTTCCTCTTGAATTATGACTTTATTCTCTGCAGCTCTTTGTTTACATTCAGCTCTAGCAAACTGACCACTTCCTGTGCAAAACCTCAGTCACAGCTGGCACCGCCCGGCCTCAGTGTCCAGCCCCGCCCCCTGCCCAGCCTCAGTGTCCAGAAATGCCCCCTGCACACACATTCCCTGTCAGTATTCTGCCCCAGCACCTGACCTGATATCACTACAGCATTGCAAATAACAGTCCCACATCGGGCTCTGCACCCCCACACACACATCGGGCTCTGCACCGCACACACACATATGGCTCTGCACCGCACACACACATATGGCTCTGCACCACACACACACATATGGCTCTGCACCGCACACACACATATGGCTCTGCACCGCACACACACATATGGCTCTTCACCGCACATACACATATGGCTCTGCACTGCACACACACATATGGCTCTGCACCGCACACACAAATATGGCTCTGCACTGCACACACACATATGGCTCTGCACCGCACACACACATATGGCTCTGCACCGCACACACACATATGGCTCTGCACCACACACACACACACATATGGCTCTGCACCACACGCACACACGGCGCTCTGTACCGACCCCCCCTACCCACATAGGGAACAGATGTAGGGAGTACATGCTCACCCATCCTCGGTCCCCGCCGCTCCTGCACGTTCTCACGCTGTCTGTGTTCTGGCCATATCAGCACAGTAGTGACGTCACCGCTGTGCTGAAGAGAGCACAGACAGCGGGGCAGTGATGAGAAGCAGCGCTGCGCTCCCTCTCATCAGCGCTTTCAAAAGTATCGGCATCTGCGATCTGTGATGCCGATACATTTGAATGTGTGATCCTGACCAGGGGGCCCGGTGCTGGCGGTGACACCGCTGCAGCCGCCGCCAGGCCACTCCCCCAGGTGACGGGTCCCACTGCAGAGCCGGGGAGGTTGTGGGAAGAGTATGGGGTGCGAGGGAATGTGTGGGAGGGTGCAGGTAAGGGGGGCGTGGCTCATCGCACTGTACCCGCCCAGCAGGGCGGCAACATGCTGTTTCCAGATTTGCATGTCAACATGGTCCTGCCCATGTTGACATGAAATGACCGGAAGCAGCAAAATCGCGGCAGGAGCGGTCACATGACCACTCTGTGTTGGGGGAGAGGGGCTGACAGCAGGGCAGCTAAGTGGTCACTATCTACTTACCTGCCCCAATGTAGCCCAATAGTGAAATATCAAAAAAATGCAAATTAAGCCGGATAACCCCTTTAATAGTTTACTTTAATCTATGAACAAAATGCAAATTGAATGAACAAAAAAGAAATTTAAAGCACAACACAACTGATGGTCCCAACCCCATTTATAAGGCAAGAAATCCCACTTATTAAACCTGACAGGGCACACCTGTGAAGTGAAAACCATTTCTGGTGACTACCTCTTGAAGCTCATTTAGAGAATGCCGAGAGTGTGCAAAGCAGTAATCAAAGCAAAAGGTGGCTACTTTGAAGAACCTAGAATATAAGACATATTTTCAGTTGTTTCACACTTTTTTAAGTATTTCATTCCACATGTGTTAATTCATAGTTTTGATGCCTTCAATGTGAATCTACAATTTTCAGAATCATGAAAACAAAGAAAATTCTTTGAATGAGAAGGTGTGTCCAAACTTTTGGTCTGTACTGTATATATATATATATATATATATATATACATGGTATATATATTATTATTTTTTTTTTTTTTTCATATCGTGTTGTATTTCTATGCAAATTAATTTTGCAACAGGAGATCACCCCCAAACATACAACCAATGTCATTAAGAACTATATTAAGTCTAAAAAAGAATGAGCAGTCCTGGACGTGATGATCCGGTCCCACAGAGCCCTGATCTCACATCATTAAGTCTGTGGGATTATATGAAGAGAAAGAAGGATTTGTGCACTACAAATATTGATTTGATTTATATTAATCTTTTGTTCATTCACTTTGCATTCTGAATTCTATAATAGGGCTAACATTTTGTAACAATTTTTTTTCTAAAAATAAAATATTCACAGTAAAATATAACCTAAACAAATAATTTGGTTCAGAAGTTTTATAAGTTTAAAAGATATTTTTTTTCTGGACTGGAAATGCACATTTTAGCAAGAAAAAAAAAATCTGTGTATGCATATGATTGTGATAGAGAAGACTGACACATCATGCTTCCTGATTAGTGAGAGAACTATGCAGCCTCACATTTTCTCCTCTCCAGCCTGACACTGAACTGTCTGATTCATTCAGGACAAATGAGAAAGCTACCAAGAGCTGTACATATGATCAGTCATACGCCTGGAAGAAATTTCAAAATATGGTAGTGCATAGAAAGTGTGTGTGTGTGTGTTTTGATGATATAGCTGAGCTGTGTGTTGATGTAGCTGAACTACATGTGTTGATAAGGCTGAGTTATGTGTGTGGTTTCATGTAGCTGTGCTGTTTTGGGCTCATGTAGCTGAGCTGCATGTGCTGATGAGACTGTGCTGTGTGTGGGGGTCATGTTGCTGACTTGCATGTGTTCTGTCCCCACTTAAAGGCGATTGAAGGGGCGTAGTTGTGAGAGGTTGTGAGAATCTTACCTTCGTTTTTCCTATAGGTGAGGCAGACAGGACCAGAGCGCTCCAGAGTTAAACATGCACATGCTGAGATAAAACAATGGTGGTTTATTTTCTCCAAAGGTTAAGGACATGCAGAAGTACAGCGGTCCAAGTACTTGGCATTGTAGTTCTCCTGTGATGCTTGTCTCTGAAGCTACTACGATCAGAAGACTTTGCTTCTAGCAGCTCCAATAAGGGATGTTGTTCTCACAAACTCTGATTTGGAATGAACATACCAGGATGTGATGCAAGAGGGTCATCAGACACTCCCATGGGCTGGACAAAAGAAACAGAGGAGCCGAAAGGTCTGACCAGTAGATGGCAGCAGAGACAAGCATGAAAAACATTAAATAACAGTTTTAACTAAGACAAATTGAAACAGCACACTCCCCGTCTGAAATTCACTTTGGGGATTTCACTATTTAGTCCATAATACAACCTGAAAGGAAAGGCATGTTAAATGCAAAAACAAGATCAATTGAGTCCAAACAAGGAGGATGGCTCAAAGTTCAGGTCCGGTAGCGTTCATCCCATAGGGACGCTCTCTATGGGTAACAGCAGAACAAGTTTGTGGATTGGCCTTGCAAAGGTCTTCGTCTCACCTTTCCTGATGACCTTTAGCTCTACCTTCCGAACATTTCCGTCCTGGCTAGGCAGTATCCTAGTAATCAGTCCCATAGGCCAGTCAGTCCTTTCTGTGGTCTGGTCTTTCATGAGGACTAGGTCTCCTTCTTTGAGGTTCGGCTTGGGATGTCGCCACTTCTTTCTTCCTTGAAGAATGGTGAGGTATTCCTTCCTCCATCGGTTCCAGAAGTAGTCAGCCAAGTATTGAACCCGTTTCCAGTGTTTTTGATAAGCGTTCGCGTGGGTGAACTCTCCGCTGGGCATTACCGCGTTGTCAGTTTTTTGGGTAATAAGAATAGTAGGAGTCAATATGGTTGGTGTTTCTGGATCCATGGTCACCGGCACAAGGGGTCTTGAATTGATAATGGCTTAGACTTCAGCTAAAAGAGTGACTAGAGTCTCATGTGTGAGTCTTGAGGAATTGACGTCCATTAGTATGGAGTTCAAGATGTTGTGTGAAATCCTGATCATCCTCTCCCAGGAGCCTCCCATGTGAGAACTGTGAGGGGGATTGAAGATCCAGGTGCAACCTTTCTCTGCCAGCTAATCTTGGATAGGTTTGGTGACGATGTTCAGCAAAACACTAACATGGTGTTTGTTGGGAATGATGAGAGGATTTTGTTCTGCAACTCCAAGTTGAGCCTGATTTAAATGACCGCCAACTCTCAGTAAGCCGAAACTGTCGATGACTGGGTTTAAATTGGCGACGGACTTCTTAATGGAATCTGCTGTTTGTTGTATAAACACTTCCATTCTATGGCGAATTCACTCTGTTGGAGGTGGCGTATTATGACGGACTCGCTATGGGAGATGTCCTCAGCAGAAAGGGGTTTGTGGCAGACATGCCAGCGATGACAGTCTTTGTTTTTAAGGTCCGTACGATAGCATCTGGCAATGTGCACTAACCTAGCGACAGTCCTGACGAGCCTCATCCAGCTGGAGAAACGTTCAAAACGTTGGCAACCGAGGTTGGAAGTTTTTTCTGTACTGGTGGCCAGGGTATTGACTTCAGCTCGGACATCTGGATCGTTGTCTGGATCTAGGATGCTGAAGGCTTCCTGGACACCTTCTTCTGACTGTCTCAGCAGGAACTCTGGACCTGTAAGCCAAGAAAAGTTAGCAAAAGAACTTATAGACATAGGTCTAGTTGCGTGATCTGCTGGATTCAGTTCAGTTGGTACAGGTTCTGCTAGGTTGTTGCAGACTTCCTTGTCCATAAAGGCGACGCTGTGTTCTCTCATTTCAGGCTTGCTGTTCATGGAACGCTGAAGAGAGTTACACCTAGTCTGAACTTGATCTCGGTTGTTTGGGAGTCTTACCCTGGTAGATCGGAAGGGTAATGGAGAGACCCAGTGGTTGGTTTCGTCTTTTGAAAATTCACAGTCCATTATTCCGATGAATTCTCTGTCCTCTACTAACAAGGCTACTTTATCGTCGTCCTTGGTTGTGTGAAAGACTGAGCTTCCCAAGTTGTCGATATGCAGAGAAGAAGCGATGTCAGGTAGCTGTATTGTGTCTGGAGACTTCTCTTTCACTACATAGTGATGAGGACATGGCTTTAAGCAGGTTGTGCGCCCATCTCCATGCACATAAGTCTTGAATGAGTCAATTTCTGATCGATCAACGCACGCATTTCCTATGACTACCCATCCCAAGTCCAGTCTCTGGGCGTATGGTGCATAGTCAGGCCCATTACACTGTTGTCGCACCTTGTGTACCCTTAAATTGTCTCTGCCGAGCAGGAGTAGAATCTCTGCGTTATTGTCCAAAGGTGGGATAATGCTAGCGAGGTGTCTTAGGTGTGGTTGATGAAATGCAGCTTCTGGGGTAGGAATTTCATTCCTGTGGCTGGGTATTTGGTCACATTCAACGAGCGTTGGTAGAGGTATTTCAGTCTTCCCATTGATAGGAGACGCAATGAATCCCTGGGCTCTTCTGCCGCTAGTCTCTATGCGACCTGAGCAGGTGTTCAAGGTGTAGGGTTCTGATGGTCCATTAATTCCAAAGGCTTCAAAGAATTTGGTTCCTGCCAGGGACCGGTTGCTTTGGTTGTCTATGATGGCATACACCTTTATTGCCTTTTCTGGATGTCCCTCGGGATAAACCTTGATGAGGCATATTCGGGCACAGCATTTCTGCATTTGGCCCTCTCCACATACCTCTGAGCATGAGCAGGAGATGGCTGTGGTGGTGTCAGTCTGATTTTTGGACTCCCCGCCATGACTTGGAGTGGGAGCGGTGGTGACTGCAGCCGGTGTGTCCCTAGCTAGCTGGTTTGGGTGCATGGCTGAAACGTGTTTTTCGCTATGACACTCCTCACACTTGACAATGGATTTACAGTCCTTGGCCATGTGCTCAAGTGATGCACAGCATTTGAAACAGATCCCATGCTCTGTGAGGACTTTCTTGCGCTCCTGTAGGGTTTTGGATCTAAACCCTCTGCACTTGTTCAGTGAATGTGTTTTTTTATGGATGGGACATTCTTGATTGAAAGACTTATCTCGTGATGAGATGTACTGTTTATCTGTGGATACTGCAGGTGATGGTAGCTCAGTCTTCCTGACATTCACAGTGTTCTTAATGTCTCTGCGTTTGTGTATGGCACCTTCATACCTTGATGATGATGATGTTGCAGCTGCCGAAGTGTTGAACTCTAGGAAAACGAGGCTGGGGTCGTTCCTCATCTGGGCGTGCTCGTCGATGAACTTGCAGAAGTGAATAAATGGGGGAAAGGTGACGTCATGCACTCTTTTGTACCTTGAGACTGACGTTGCCCATTTCTCCTGCAGACTGTATGGCAGCTTCACCACGATTGGGTTCACTTCATGGGCTGTATCCAGGTAGCACAGCCCAGACAGACGAGGATCTCTTTTGGCAAGCTCCAGCTCCATGAGCAGTTCACTTAGGTCTTGAAGCTTGTGGACTTCTTTAAGGTTGATCTTTGGGATGTCCTGCAGTCTCTTGAATAGGGCTTTCTGTATTGCTTCTGCGCTGCCAAAGGTGCGTTCCAGTCTTTGCCATGCAGCAGCGAGACCTGCTTCTGCTTGTCCCACATAAACGGTTCTGAGGCTCTTGATATGGTTTGTAGAGCCTGGGACCAACCACTTGATCATGAGGTCGAGCTCCTGTTCTGCAGTTAAGTTGAGATTGGCGATGGCCGCCTTGAAAGTTGCTTTCCAGACCCTGTAGCTCTCTGCACGATCATCGAATTTCGTGAGACTAGTGTTGATTAGCTCTCTGCTCACCATGAACCTGGCAAACTCAGACATATCTGATTTCTCAACGCTTGTTGCCACGACGACTCGTGATGCCCCTGCGGCGTATGGGCTGCCTGGCATGAATGGATGAGATGTTCCCGGGTAGAATGACGTTGCTGCAGGGTTGAGCTGTGGTTTAGCCTCTGTAGATTCTGATGACCACTGCTGGAGCTGTGGAAGTGGGTCAGGAAACACTTGGTTGCCATCTTGCTGTGGTGACTGTGTTTGAGAGGGCACCTCTTGGTGACTGTTATTAATTTGCTCGGGTGCTTTAGGTGGTACTGGCACTGGTAGAGGTAAGTTGGAGGTTTCGGTGTTGTCGGCTTGGACGGTACTGCAAACCGGGGTTGCTACAGGTAACTGATTCAGTACATAGTCACTTGTGCGATCAACTGGTTTGATCAACTGGTTTGTCTGTTTCCAGTGGTGGCAAGTGAGTTGGATTAGGACCTTGGATCAATGCTTGCTCAAGTAGTCTCACTTTAGCTAGCGCAACTTCCTCTTCCATCTGTGACCGAAGAATCTTTATCCGAGCCTCCGCTGCTGCCCTTGTGGCTTCTGCTTTAGCAGCTTCTGCTTTTGCAAGGGCTTCTGCTTCTGCCCTTTTGGCTTCTGCTTCTACCCTTTTGGCTTCTTCCTCTACTTCTCTTTCTGTGAAGGAACGTCTCACCTTGGATTCCTCTGCTCTTATGCGGGCCTCTAGTATCCTGTCGCTCAGGGCTGAGCTTCTTGAGGATGATGACCCGGATGACCAAGAGGAACGTCTAGATGAGGTCGATCGGTGTGATCTAGTTTCTTGCTGGTGAGAGATACGGTGTTCGGCCGTGTCTATGGAATCTTGCACCTTCGCATCTCTTTCCTTGACCACCTCTTCTGCCTTGCTCAGGTCTGAAAGAGCTTCATCAATTTTAGAGTCTTTTAGAAATGTAATGTACCTTGCTGACAGTCTCTTGTATCTTTCATGAGCTGTGTTCAGCCGTTCCAGAGTGGCTAGTAAGCATGTGGCATCACCTGATGAGGATTCAAGTCTTGACATGTAATAGGTGACTCGTTCCCACTGTTCTTCCAGCTGTTCACATAGCTCATCTTTCATAGTGTGATAGTTTTCAGTGGCCTTTATCGTGGGTTTGGAAGAACGCTTCGGTCGGACAACTTGGTCTGCTGGAAGAGTGGGATCTGCCTCCTGGGCTTCATAATGGACAGTATCGGATTGTATTTGCTCTGTTTCAGCAGTGGGGAACTGTCCAAGGTCTTTTTCGGCCATTTTGATTTAAGGTGTACTGTCTCTTCAAGAAACTTGACTTTTGAATAGGGGTCTGAAAATCGTTGTGCAGCTCTGCAAGGACTCCCTCATGAGATTCCCAAGGTGTCTTTAGCAAAACTTGGGGTTCGCAATCCAGTAATATGCAGTAATGAGGTGTAATGTACGGCAAGTCTATAGAAGGGGTATGGCAAGAGGGAAACAGCAGGTGCATAAACTGTCCCTTTACAATGCAAGCAGAGGTGACACAGGACGTGGCAGATGGGCGAACTTCCCCTTAGACTTGTCCAGGCATGCACTGTTGCAGGCAGACTAGTGCACAAGGCTTGTTGCTAGGCAGATTACAAGGGAAGTTACAAGGTTCTTAGGGATCTGTAGCCGGGGTATTAAGCTGTTAAGCAGTCTTCTGACTGATTGGGCTCTCCGGGAAGTTTTTGCTTTGGGCTGTTAAGCAGCCTTCTGACTGTTCTGTCCCCACTTAAAGGCAATTGAAGGCGCGTAGTTGTGAGGGGTTGTGAGAATCTTACCTTCGTTTTTCCTATAGGTGAGGCAGACAGGACCAGAGCGCTCCAGAGTTAAACATGCACATGCTGAGATGAAACAATGGTGGTTTATTTTCTCCAAAGGTTAAGGACATGCAGAAGTACTACTTGGCATTGTAGTTCTCCTGTGATGCTTGTCTCTGAAGCTACTACGGTCAGAAGACTTTGTGTTGTGAATGTTTTTTATGTTTTGGCTGCTGGGAGGCTCCCTCTGGTGGCCAGGAATGGTTTGGACTTGGACCAGGTGTGTTGTGCAATGGGTGTTTCCATTGCTAACTCTCTGCTTATTTAAATCCTGGTCTGATTGCAGGCTGTTGCCGGATTTTAGTTATTCTTTGTATCTCCAGCCTGCTTCATCCTGCTCTACACCACATCTATCCCAGATAAGTGCTTGCTCTTTATTTATTGTCTGGTTCTTTTGCTTATCTGGGTTTGTCATTTGCTGTGGTTGTTTTCAGTTTATTTGCATGCAGGGATTTTTCCCCTCAGTGGTTTGTTGGGGAACTCCCTGCAGTTCTGTGTGGAGTATAGCTCCTTTGAGTCCATGTGTTTGTGGCTTGTTGAATTTATGATTCTTGTTTTCTGTTCATTGGTATGACAAGGGCACCTGGTATAGGACGGAGTTCAGATCGTGCGATCTGAGGGCCTTTTTGTACTATCAGGAAGTTGGTATTCTGCAGGGTTTTTCTCTGGCCACCATCAGTCCCTTTCCTGTCCTTTCCTATTGTAGTCAGTGGGGGCCTCACCTTTTGCTAATCCTGTCATCTATCTGTGTATTGTGTTTTTCCTATATCACCGCAGTCTTTGAATGTGGGGGGCTAGCTATTCTTGTCTATTTTCTGAGGCATAGAGTTATTCATCTTTCCTATCTTTAGGATAGTTAATTCTCCGGCTGGGTTCGCGGTGCACAGGATGTTAGTTTACCCCTCGGCTACTTCTAGTTGTGATGGTTAGTAAGGGGATGGCGGCCAGATTAGTTGCCAATGCTCTTGTCACCTTTTGCCAATGATTTGTGGTGGTCTTCCATGGTTCCGGATCATAACAGTACATCCAGCCAACAAATTTAAAGGGTACTCTTAAGACGAAAAAAGAAAAAAAAAAAAAAAAGCTGCTGAGAAATTTTTTTTTAATTTTTTTTTGGTGTTTTTCTTCTTCTTTGGGTTCTGTGGAAGATTTCTTTTGTCTAGCATGGATGAATTGTCTAGCATGGATGTGTTGCTCATCTTGATGCTAAGGTTCGTCGTATAGAGTCTTATCTTGCACAGACTCCCCTTGCAGAGCCTAAGATCCTGTTCCTTAATTTTTTTCGGGAGATAGGTCGAGATTTTCGAGCTTCAAAAATAATTGTAAATTATTTTTTGACCTGCGCCCTAAGTCCTCAGGGAATCCCGTACAGCAGGTTAAGATTGTCATCTCCTTGCTGCGTGGTGACCCTCAGGACTGGGCCTTCTCTTTAGCGTCTGATGATCCGATTCTCAGTGATGTGGACTCCTTTTTTCAGGCCTTGGACAAACCCAATATTGTGGACCAAGCAGAAAAATTCTTGTTGTCCTTAACTCAGGGTTTGGATTCTGCAGAAATGTTTTGTCAGAAATTTCGAAAGTGGGAGGTCCTTACCAAATGGAATGATGATGCGCTTGCGGCTCTTTTTCGGAAGGGTGTTGCTGATTCTGTGAAGGATGTAATGGTAGGATTTCCCATCCCTTCTGGTCTTGATGCCTCTATGACCTTGGCCATTCAGATTTATAAGCGTTTACGTGAGCGCAGGAAGATACCTGCTGGTTTTGTGCCTGTGGAACAGCCTTTGGAGCCTATGGAGTGTGATAGGGTCCTTTCTAATGCTAGTCGGCAGGGGTTCAGACGGAAGAATAGATTGTGTTTCTATTGTGGAGACGCTTCTCATAACATCTCTGTCTGCCCTAAACGTGAAAGGAGATTGGCTACTTCTGTTACTGTAGGTTCTTTGCAACCAAAGTTTCTTTTGTCTGTCACATTGATTTGCTCATTGTCTTCCTTTTCTGCATTTGCCTTTGTGGACTCAGGGTCAGCGCTCAATTTGATGGATTTTGGGTTTGCTAGGGATTGTGGTTTCCCCATGGTTCCTTTGCAAACTCCTATTCCTTTAAGGGGCATTGATGCTACCCCTTTGGCAGAACATAAACCCCAATTTTGGACCCAGGTGCCTATGAGAGTTGCACCAGCACATCAGGAAACTTGTACATTTTTAGTATTGCATAATCTACAGGATACCTTGGTACTGGGATTTCCGTGGTTGCAGACCCATAATCCGGTTCTTGACTGGAGATCCTTGTCGGTAGCTAGTTGGGGTTGTGAAGGTGTGCATCAGGACCTTTCCGTGTCATCCACGTCTGCTCAGGCAGTTGATGTTCCGGCCTTCTTGTCTGATTTCCGTGATGTATTTAATGACCAGGAATCTGATTCTCTGCCCCCACACCGGGACTGTGACTGTGCCATTGAGTTGGTGCCCGTTTGAAAATTTCCCAAGGGGCAGATTTTCAACTTGTCTGTGCCCGAACATGATGCCATGTGGTCATACATCAGGGAATCATTGGAGAAGGGGCACATTCGACCCTCATCTTCTCCTTTGGGTGCCGGCTTATTCTTTGTTGCTAAGAAAGATGGTCCGTTGAGGCCTTGTATTGATTACCGTCTTCTTAATAAAATTACGGTCAAATATCAGTACTCTTTGCCTCTGATGTCTGATCTGTTCTCTAGAGTGAAGAGTGCCAAATGGTTTACGAAACTGGATCTCAAGGGTGTGTATAATCTCATCTGTATTAAGGAGGGTGATGAATGGAAGACGGCTTTTAATACTCCTGAGGGGCATTTTGAGTACCTAGTGATGCCTTTTGGGCTCACTAATGCACCCTCCGTCTTCCAGGCCTTCCTGAATGATATTTTTCGGGACCTTATTGGTAAATTTTTGATTGTGTATTTGGATGACATCTTGATTTTTTTCTGATGATTGGGACTCTTATGTTGGGCAAGTACGGGATGTTTTTCAGATACTTAAGGATAATGCACTGTACGTTAAGGGGTCAAAGTGCCTCTTTGGGGTGCAAAGGATTTCCTTTTTGGGCTTCATCCTGTCTCCCTCCGCTATCAAAATGGACCCGGTTAAGGTTCATGCTATTTACGACTGGGTGCAACCGACTTCTCTAAAATCCCTGCAGCGGTTTTTGGGGTTTGCTAATTTTTACCGTAAATTTATAGCCAATTTTTCTGCCATTGTCAAACCTCTGACAGTTTCACAAAGAAGGGAGCTGATGCTGAGCATTGGACCCCTGAGGCAATTGTGGCCTTCCAGGAGCTTAAAAGGCAATTCCCTTCTGCCCCAGTTCTGCAGCAACCTGAGGTGTGTCGCCCATTTCAAGTTGAGATCGATGCCTCAGTGATCGGAGCAGGTGCTCTTCTGTCTCAACGAGACTCTACTTCGGGTAAACTTAAGCCCTGTGCATTTTTCTCTCGGAAGTTTGCTCCTTCTGAACGGAATTATGATGTGGGGAACTGGGAATTATTGGCTATGAAGTGGGCATTTGAAGAGTGGAGGTATTGGTTGGAGGGGGCTAGGCATCAAGTTGTGGTGCTTATGGACCACAAGAATCTCATCTATCTGGAATCGGCCAAGAGGTTGAATCCTCGGCAGGCCAGGTGGGCTTTGTTTTTTACCCGGTTTAATTTTGTGGTCTCTTTTTTGCCGGGCACCAAGAATGTTAAGGCCGATGCCCTTTCCAGGAGTTTCTGCGCTGACTCTTTGGAGGTTGTCGAACCGTCTACTATCTTGAATGATGGTGTAGTTTTCTCGGCTATTTCGCCTGATCTGCTGTTGGCACTGGCGGAATTTCAGGGGGATAAACCTGAGAGATGTCCTACAGGGAAACTGTTTGTCCCAGACCAATGGAGAGACCGAGTTGTCTCTGAGGTTCATTGCTCTGTTTTGGCGGGTCATCCTGGCATTTTTGGTACTCGGGATCTTGTGAGACGCTCTTTTTGGTGGCCTTCCCTGTCCCGAGATGTCTGTCGTTTTGTGCAGTCGTGTGGAGTTTGTTCTAGGTCCAAGCCCTGTTGTTCACGTTCTAGTGGGCTATTATTGCCTTTGCCTGTACCTAAGACACCTTGGATGCACATCTCTATGGATTTTATTTCAGAGCTTCCCGTCTCCCAGAAAATGACTGTGATTTGGGTGATCTGTGACAGATTCTCCAAGATGGTCCACTTGGTTCCCCTATCTAAGTTGCCGTCTTCATCAGAGTTGGTGCCTTTGTTTTTCCAACATGTTGTTCGTTTGCATGGTATTCCCGAAAACATTGTTTCTGACAGAGGGGTGCAGTTTGTATCCAGGTTTTGGAGGATTTTTTGCTCCAAATTGGGTGTTCAGCTGTCTTTCTCCTCGGCATTTCATCCTCAGACCAACGGTCAGACTGAAAGGGCTAACCAGATCCTGGAGACCTATTTACGGTGTTTTGTTTCTGCGGATCAGGATGACTGGGTTTAGTTTTTGCCTTTGGCTGAATTTGCCCTTAACAATAGAGCTAGCTCTACCACATTGGTGTCCCCCTTTTTCTGCAATTTTGGGTATCACCCTAGGTTCTTCTCAGGGCAGCTTGAGGCGTCTGACTTTCAGGGGGTGGATTTGGTGGTCAACAGAATGCAGCAGATTTGGGGGCAGGTAGTGGATAAATTGTTTCAGTGCCAAGAAACTGCCCAAAGTTTGCCAACCGGCGTCGGACTGTTGGCCCCCGTTTTAAAGTAGGGGACATGGTGTGGTTGTCCTCTAAAAATATTCCTATGAGAGTTCCATCTCCTAAATTTAAGCCCAGATTTATTGGACCTTATAAGATTTCGGAGATTATTAACCCTGTATCTTTCCGTTTGACTCTGCCTGCGTCATTTAAGATTCACAATGTTTTCCATAAGTCCTTGTTGAAGAAACATGTGGAGCCAGCAGTTCCTGCAGCAGCGCCTCCTGACCCTGTTTTGGTACAAGGGGATCTGGAGTATGAGGTTGAAAAAATTCTGGATTCCCGTCGCAGTAGGCGTCAGCTTCAGTACCTTGTGAAATGGAAGGGTTATGGGCAGGAGGATCCATATAGAAGAAGAAATAGACCGCACCAATGCTGATATCTTTTTCCGGATCTTTATTCCATAACCAAGGTTAAAAGGTGCAAATCGAACAGCGGGTGGAGGAGACCTGGATGCGGCCCCTCACTATGGACGACGGC
This sequence comes from Anomaloglossus baeobatrachus, assembly GCF_048569485.1. NCBI lineage: Eukaryota > Metazoa > Chordata > Amphibia > Anura > Aromobatidae > Anomaloglossus > Anomaloglossus baeobatrachus. The sequence continues at coordinate 177,491,783 of NC_134361.1, forward strand.
CGTTTCGCCTGTAATTAGGCTTCCACGGGTCCACATGTGGGGTAAGATCAGCCCTCCCTAAATAGGATCATGCATCCAGGTGACCTTCCCACACATAAAACAAGTGAATGAAGTGTATAATACAATAAAAGGTACTATGTATACATATTTCACGTACCACAAAATAAAAACACACATTGTGAGCAATACAAAATCGGACACTATTACAGAGGAACGAATTTTTGTCATATTCACAAAGAACAAAAACATACATGGTTTTTACATCTGCAATAAAAATTACAACTCATTCTTTCTTTATCAGGGATATTTTTTTTAACAATCCCCCCAATTCTCGATTATTTTACCATGCTCAGTTTTTGTGAACAAAAATCCATTACAAAAAGACTGAAAGATCATTGCGGTCATTCATTCCCAAAGCGCCTTGTGCCCCATATTTTATAATTAGTTTTGCCTCCGTTTGTAACAGTAATTTATGGTGATCCCCTCCTTGTAATGGGAGCGACACTCTTTCTAGACCGGCAAAACTCAGGACGTCAGGGCAGCTATTATGTGATTCACGTACATGTGCTATCAATCTTGGGGATCCTTTTCCTGTCAGGACTGAGTTATAGTGTTCTTTAAATCGGACATATAGGCATCTGATCGTTTTTCCTATATAAAATCTCCCACAGGAACATACTATTGCATAGACAACGAATTTTGTCTTGCATGATATAAATTGGTTGACATAATGTGTGTGTGCACCAATTTTTACGGACTTGCCAGTCAAGCGCAGATTGCAATATTTGCATTGGCCACATTTAAAGTTGCCATTATGGGCAGGAGGATAACTCTTGGGTTGTGGCTTCTGACATTCATGCGGACAGGTTGGTTCGCGCCTTCCATCATGCTCATCCTGAGCGACCCGGTGGCGTGGGTGAGGGTTCGGTGACCCCTCCTCAAGGGGGGGTACTGTTGTGAATATTAGTTATGTTTTGGCTGCTGGGAGGCTCCCTCTGGTGGCCAGGAATGGTTTGGACTTGGACCAGGTGTGTTGTGCAATGGGTGTTTCCATTGATAACTGTCTGCTTATTTAAATCCTGGTCTGATTGCAGCCTGTTGCCGGATGTCAGTTGTTCTTTGTATCTCCAGCCTGCTTCATCATGCTCTACACCACATCTATCCCAGATAAGTGCTTGCTCTTTATTTATTGTCTGGTTCTTTTGCTTATCTGGGTTTGTCATTTGCTGTGGTTGTTTTCAGTTTATTTGCATGCAGGGATTTTTCCCCTCAGTGGTTTGTTGGGGAACTCCCTGCAGTTCTGTGTGGAGTATAGCTCCTTTGAGTCCATGTGTTTGTGGCTTGTTGAATTTGTTATGATTCTTGTTTTCTGTTCATTGGTATGACAAGGGCACCTGGTATAGGACGGAGTTCAGATCGTGTGATCTGAGGGCCTTTTTGTACTATCAGGAAGTTGGTAATTTGCAGGGTTTTTCTCTGGCCACCATCAGTCCCTTTCCTGTCCTTTCCTATTGTAGTCAGTGAGGGCCTCACCTTTTGCTAATCCTGTCATCTATCTGTGTATTGTGTTTTTCCTATATCACCGTAGTCTTTGAATGTGGGGGGCTTGCTATTCTTGTCTATTTTCTGAGGCAGAGAGTTATTCATCTTTCCTACCTTTAGGATAGTTAGTTCTCCGGCTGGGTTCGCGGTGCACAGGATGTTAGTTCACCCCTCGGCTACTTCTAGTTGTGATGGTTAGTAAGGGGATGGCGGCCAGATTAGTTGCCAATGCTCTTGTCACCTTTTGCCAATGATTTGTGGTGGTCTTCCATTGTTCCGGATCATAACAACTTTGCTTCTAGCAGCTCCAATAAGGGATGTTGTTCTCACAAACTCTGGTTTGGAATGAACATACCAGGATGTGATGCAAAAGGGTCATCAGACACTCCCATGGGCTGGACAAAAGAAACAGAGGAGCCGAAAGGTCTGACCAGTAGATGGCAGCAGAGACAAGCATGAAAAACATTAAATAACAGTTTTAACGAAGACAAATAGAAACAGCACAGCATGTATTCATGAGGTTGAGCTATGTGTGTAAGTTCATGTAGCTGAACTGCATGTACTGATGAGGCTGAGCTATGTGTTTGGGTTCATGTAGCTGAGTTGCAGTATTGATGAGTATGAGCTATGTCTGTTGGTTCATTTAACTGAGTTGTGTGTGGGTTTTTGTAGCTGAGCTACATATGATGATGAGACTGAATTATATGTGTTCATGTAGCTGAGCTGTGTGTAGGTTCATGTAGCTGACCTTCATGTGCTGAAGAGGCTGAAGCTATGTGTGTGGGTTCATGTGGCTGACCTGTATGTGTGCCGCCCCCCCCGTGCCAGCAGCCGTGCTGCTCGGATCCGGATCTGCGGTATGGCTCGAGGGACTCTACCGGACCTGGGGGTCACGCAGACACTTCGAATAAAAATGGGGGACGTATTTGTACGGGGGTTGTTAAAAACTGTCTGTGACGCCACCCACGGTGTGTGGTGAGATTTAGCACCACCGCTGCTGTTGTGGGGCTCCCAGGGGCGATGGGCTGGCAGATGGATATTAACCCCTCCGTGGGCAGGGATGGATGCCCCGGGGCCCAGTGTCTCTGTGCAGGGGATGATAACAGCAGGGGCCGGCGCACCCGGTCAGGCCGGGAAAGTTACTCACTGTTGAATCAATCACACAAGTCTTTTGGTAAACCAAGGTGATGGTGGCCGGCTGCCGCAGACAGGTGTATCTGGTCCCACACCCGGGCTGATGGTCACTGCCCCTTTCCTCTGCTCTTTGTATTTTCTTATGTAGACGTCCCTGTGTGTAACGCAGGAGTCCGCTCCTGGTCCTCTGGTTGGGAGCCGTGCCCATCAGATGCTGACCCGTGGGATCTACCGGGCCCTGGCGGATGCCCTATCCCTCTCTGTGGGTGGTTGTCTACTTTTCGGGACTTAGGTTGGGACAGGACCTGGAATCCTGCCCTCAATCGGTTAATTAGCTAGGCCGTCGGTGCCGGTCTTGGCTTCAGGGTCTGAGTATCCCCTTGTGTACACAATTTCCAGGTCGGTTCTCCGGTGTCGGTACTAGCGGGCTACAACCCTGCCCCGGTCCACCTCGGATCTGCCGAGCCATCTTCCCGTCTCCTGCTGGCGGTGACCACCGTCTGCCACCTAGCCAATGTGTCAGGGCTCCAACCCTGACACCTGTCAGCTTCTCCTCCTAACTCCTCTCCAAACTTCAACTCCAACTCATCTGCTGTTTTCCTGCCCCGGGCTCTCCAGACCCCTAGGTGGGTGTTTCCTTTCCACCTGGTCCCACCCACTGGTGTGTCTGTCCTTTCCTGAGGGGGTGACTAGGGTTTTGTTGGCTGCTTTAACCCTGTGTGGGAGCGGTGTTGTGCGGGGGCATAACATGTGTGACTACCTGATTTTGCCAAGGCGTCACACATGTATTAATGACGAGGCTGAGCTATATGTGGTGGGTTCATGTAGCTGAGCTGTGTGTGAATTCATGTAGCTGAGCTGCATGTGCTGATGAATCTCAGTTATGTGTGTGGGTTCATATAGTGGAGCTGTGTGTGTGTTTATGTAGCCGAGCTGATGAGGCTGAGCTATGTGTGTGGGTTCATGTAGTTGAGCTATGTGAGGATTCAGGTAGCGGAGCTGCATGTCCTAATGAGACTGAGTTATGTGTATGTTCATGTGACTGAGCTGTGTGTGGGTTCATGTAGCTGAGCTGCATGTGCTGATGAGGCTATTCTATGTGTGTGGGTTCATGTAGCTGATCTGTGTGTGTGTGTGTGTGTGTGTGTGTGTTTATGTAGCTGAGCCTCATGTGCTGATAACATTGAGTTATGTGTGTGGGTTCATGCAGCTGAGCTGTGTAGGGGTTCATTTATCTGAGCAACATGTGCCGATGAGGCTATGTATGTGGGTTCATGTAGCTGAGCTGCATGTGCTGATGAGGTTGAGCTATGTGTCTGAGTTCATGTAGCTTTGCTTTGTGTGGGTTCATGTTGCTGAGCTACATGTGCTGATGAGGCTGAGCTATGTGTGTGGGTTCATGTAGCTGAGCTGTGTGTGGCTTCATGTTACTGAGCTGCATGTCCTGATGAAACTGAGCTATGTGTGTGGGTTCATGTAGCTGAGCTGTGTGTGGCTTCATGTAGCTGAGCTGTGTGTGAGTTCATGTAGCTGAGCTGTGTGTGAGTTCATGTAGCTGAGCTGTGTGTGGGTTCATGTGCTGAGCAGTGTGTGGGTTCATACAGCTGAGCTGGGGGTGTTGATGTACAGTAGGTGATCATTGTGTGTGTTAATTTTGTATGTACATGTAGTAGAGCTGCTTATATGTGTATAGCAGAGCATTATGTATGTAGCAGAGCTGTATGTTCTTTGCATGCAGCAGTGTTGTGTATATATAGTATGTGTGCACTGCAGAGCGTGTACATAAAGTATGCACTATAAAGCTTTATCTGTATAATACACATAATGCTGCAAAAAAAAGACAAAAGATCTATTGGCTCCATAGTTACCCTAGTGCATTAAAATTTGGGATACTGACCCCTCTGCCTATTAGCACTGCCAGATCTTTCAATGAGGCATTGAAAATAATTAAATTAATCCAAAATATGCTCAGTAATATAAATGCGGTATAAATATAAACCTTTTGGTACTGACATGGCTAAAACACTGTGCTCCGAAACATTGGAGATTTTAAGTCTAAATGCTGGAGTCAGATTGCAGAACCTGAGTATATCAATCCTTTACAGATATGGCCAATATTTGGTTTTGCACATTTATGTTTTCCTCCCTTTCCTCCAAGAATCACTTCTTTTTTTCTGTAGATGTAAAGCCACTCACTTTGCTATATTATGTTCTATACATAAAACCAACTGAGCTGAAATGGGGAAAAAACGGGATTTTATATACAGTTAGGTCCAGAAATATTTGGACAGTGACACAATTTTCGCGAGTTGGGCTCTGCATGCCACCACATTGGATTTGAAATGAAACCTCTACAACAGAATTCAAGTGCAGATTGTAACGTTTAATTTGAAGGTTTGATCAAAAATATCTGATAGAAATTGTAGGAATTGTACACATTTCTTTACAAACACTCCACATTTTAGGAGGTCAAAAGTAATTGGACAAATAAACCAAACCCAAACAAAATATTTTTATTTTCAATATTTTGTTGCGAATCCTTTGGAGGCAATCACTGCCTTAAGTCTGGAACCCATGGACATCACCAAACGCTGGGTTTCCTCCTTCTTAATGCTTTGCCAGGCCTTTATAGCCGCAGCCTTCAGGTCTTGCTTGTTTGTGGGTCTTTCCGTCTTAAGTCTAGATTTGAGCAAGTGAAATGCATGCTCAATTGGGTTAAGATCTGGTGATTGACTTGGCCATTGCAGAATGTTCCACTTTTTTGCACTCATGAACTCCTGGGTAGCTTTGGCTGTATGCTTGGGGTCATTGTCCATCTGTACTATGAAGCGCCGTCCAATCAACTTTGCTGCATTTGGCTGAATCTGGGCTGAAAGTATATCCCGGTACACTTCAGAATTCATCCGGCTACTCTTGTCTGCTGTTATGTCATCAATAAACACAAGTGACCCAGTGCCATTGAAAGCCATGCATGCCCATGCCATCACATTGCCTCCACCATGTTTTACAGAGGATGTGGTGTGCCTTGGATCATGTGCCGTTCCCTTTCTTCTCCAAACTTTTTTCTTCCCATCATTCTGGTACAGGTTGATCTTTGTCTCATCTGTCCATAGAATACTTTTCCAGAACTGAGCTGGCTTCATGAGGTGTTTTTCAGCAAATTTAACTCTGGCCTGTCTATTTTTGGAATTGATGAATGGTTTGCATCTAGATGTGAACCCTTTGTATTTACTTTCATGGAGTCTTCTCTTTACTGTTGACTTAGAGACAGACACACCTACTTCACTGAGAGTGTTCTGGACTTCAGTTGATGTCGTGAACGGGTTCTTCTTCACCAAAGAAAGTATGCGGCGATCATCCACCACTGTTGTCATCCGTGGACGCCCAGGCCTTTTTGAGTTCCCAAGCTCACCAGTCAATTCCTTTTTTCTCAGAATGTACCCGACTGTTGATTTTGCTACTCCAAGCATGTCTGCTATCTCTCTGATGGATTTTTTCTTTTTTTTCAGCCTCAGGATGTTCTGCTTCACCTCAATTGAGAGTTCCTTAGACCGCATGTTGTCTGGTCACAGCAACAGCTTCCAAATGCAAAACCACACACCTGTAATCAACCCCAGACCTTTTAACTACTTCATTGATTACAGGTTAACGAGGGAGACGCCTTCAGAGTTAATTGCAGCCCTTAGAGTCCCTTGTCCAATTACTTTTGGTCCCTTGAAAAAGAGGAGGCTATGCATTACAGAGCTATGATTCCTAAACCCTTTCTCCGATTTGGATGTGAAAACTCTCATATTGCAGCTGGGAGTGTGCACTTTCAGCCCATATTATATATATAATTGTATTTCTGAACATGTTTTTGTAAACAGCTAAAATAACAAAACTTGTGTCACTGTCCAAATATTTCTGGACCTAACTGTATATATATATATATATATATATATATATATATACATATATATATATATATATATATATATATATTTATTTATTTACTATTTTCTGAGAGGCGTAACTTTTTATGTTTCTGCTGATGGAGATGAGGTGGGAGCTTGTTTTTTTTTTTGGGTAACCTGTTTGCTTTGGGGAACATGATTGTTTTTTGTTGATTTTTTAGCAGAGGTGAGGTGACCAAAACATGACAATTCTAGTGGTTGCTTTTATTTATTTATTTATTTATTTATTTATTTATTTAATTGTTGTTGTTATTGTTATTATTATTGTTATTATTATTTTTTTTTTTTACAGCACTTTTCAGATTGAACGTTGGTTCTTTTGTTGATGGGATTATACCAATTATGTTTGTTTTTATTTTTTAGATTTCTTTATAGGGAAAAAAGAGGGTGATTAAAACTTTTTTCCCCCCATTTTTTTTATATTTAAAGAAATTATTATTTTTTTTAATTTTCACTCATTTTAGTCCCCCTAAGGAACTTGAACATGTGTTTCATTGCTTGGACTATATAGTGCAATACTTCAGTAGTATAATTAAAGGGGCTACTTTTACATTGATGGGCTTTCCTTAGGATAGCTCTTCAATGTCTGATAGGCAAGTTTCCCACAAATGGCATCTCTGCCAATAAGCGCTGCTACTAGTGCTGGCAGTGGTGGCCGGAAATGCTTGGTTCCGGAGCTGCCCTGTCAACTGATAGCGATGGCGGCTGGGCACTACACATCCACTTCCCATTCAAATCAATAGGAGGTAGATGTGCAGCACCTGGCCGCGGCCATGATCAGAAGACAGGTCACGTCCGGAATTGAGAATTTCCGAGAACAGCTTGTAAGCTTGTTGTGAGCAGGACCCTCACTCCTCTTGGTATCGATAGAATTGTGTAAAGGCCCCGTTACATGCAACGACATTGCTAATGAGATATCACTGGATTCACGGATTTCGTGACGCACATCCGGCCTAGTTAGCGACATCGTTGAGTGTGACACTTACGAGCGACCGCTAACGATCCCAAATACTTACAAAATCGTTGATTGTTGACACGCTGTTCATTTTCAAAATATCGTTGCTCGTTTGGGACGCAGGTTGTTGGTAGTTCCTGAGGCAGCACACATCGCTACGTGTGACACCCCGGGAACGACGAACAACAGCGTTCCTGCGTCCTCCGGCAACGAGGTAGGAGTGACATTCATGCGTCTGCTCTTCGCCCCTCCGCTTCTATTGGTGGCCTGCTGTGTGACGCCGCACAAACCTCCCCTTTAGAAAAGAGGCTGTTCGCCGGCCACAGCGACGTCGTTAGGAGGTAAGTATGTGTGACGCGTACCAGCGATATTGTTCGCCACGGGCAGCGATTTGCCCGTGATGCACGAACGACGGGGACGGGTGCTTTCACCAGCAACATTGCTAATGATGTCGCTGTGTGTAAAGCGGCCTTTACTCTGTAATATCTGATATGGTCTGTACATGTCCCCTCTGAATTGTAAAGTGCTGCGGAAAATGTTGGCGCTAGATAAACAAAAATGATGATTATTATGCACATCGCTATTCCAGGTACAGGCCCTTTATTGCATTGATCAGTGATAATCTCAGGAGTCAGAAACCCACTCATCACATACTCATTCTCTTTCCTATGGATAGCACAAAAATTTAGAAAAAAGTTGACCAGCAAAAAAATTAACAGGTGCAGGTTGCTGTGACTGCATTACACTAGTTTAACAATTAGTGATGGGCGAGCATGCTCGGCATTGCTCGGCACTCCATCAAGCACTGGAGTACTCACGGAACTTGGCCAAGTATCATTGGTGCTCAGATGTATCGGCCATGAAACAATGACCACAACACACAGGCTCGCTGCACTGCATCATGTGTGCAGGCGCCCCAGGAAGATCCATTTGGAGTATCAAAATGTTTCTCACTGGAGGTCAACACAATGTTTTTGGACGTAGTGTTAACAAAAAAAAACCCCACCCTCCCTCATGCCGGTAATACTCTGTTTATGGCTGGCTGTATGTAGGCGGAAACCCGAACTGGCCACTTATTGACTTTACATAATGCTCGTTACTCGCGTCAAGCTTGTCCAAGCGTCTGACCAGCTCGAATTGAGAAACGAGCACCCGAACATTTTAGTGCTCGCCCATCACTAATACCAATACAAACAACTACACTCTGTTTTCACTAACATATATATATAAACATTGAATATATGAATTTTGAACTGCATTACTGCTATATAGATTATATCTATACATTTTACGTATTAGCACACATTTTGATCAAACGTAAGAGCCCATCTGCAGCAACAAGGTGACCCCTCTACACTAACAGAATTTATGGAGAATCTGTGAATTGAATATTCTGGAAAATTCCATGTACATTTACTGTTCATTGTTGGAAAAACTAAATATTAACTCAGTTGAAGTCCTTTGTTGCATAGGTACTGTGGTCACGTGTTTAATGGGCTCCTCCACATGTTGTCCTTTAAATAGGTGCAGAAATATATGATAATAGCCTTTATTCCTCAAAAAAGTCCACCCTAAAGGAGAAAAGAGAAGGAAAAGAATACAGTGCTTATCTGAGCGTAATATGGAATTTGAGAGAAATGTACATGGTAATATATGCACTCACCTACAATTTGGATCAGATGACGTGTTAATGTATATCTGATGTTAGGTTCCAATACTGGTTGATCCGCAGTGAAAAATCCTACTACGTCCGAGATATCAAAGGTATAATGTAAAGAAATAATGTTGACTGCAATTGGCGTTCCTAATGGATCCAACTCAATGTAATGAAGTCCAATGAAGTACATTCAATGATTTATTTAAAAAGGTACATGGATGTGTTCACATAGTCATGTATAGAAGACATAAGACTACGCGTTTCGACTTATTAAAAAGCCTTCTTCAGGTCAAATGAAAGTCCTCAAAATGTCACACGCCTGCACCGGCGGTGCCTGGGGGTTACTCATTACCGAGCCGCGGTTCTAGTTGTGTGGCTGCCGCGGTGGCCAGGCCCTGCTCCGTGACCCCGTCAGTGTTGTTAAATAAAGATGGTGGTGGGGATTATATTTACAAGGGAGATGTCGTGACGCCACCTGTGGTATGCGGCAAGATAGGTGCCGCCGCTGCTGTTCAGTTCTCCCTGGGGGTCAGTGGTGATGCAGCAGAGATGGAATAGCTCTCCACAGGTAGAGCTGTACCCCAGCACTGTTGGGAGTAGTAGTCTGTAATGGCGGGGCACAGGGCCGGAGGCGCGGGAATAATTGGACGACACAGGGATGCAGTCAAGATCTTTACTCACAGTTCAGAGTTCCAATTTAGCACGTCTAGACAAATGCTGCCTTTGGAGTGCTGGGTCCTGCTGTGATGGGCTCCAGTCGATCCCGGTTAGTTCGGAGGCAGAACCCGGTACATCCTTCTGTGTCCCTTTCCTGGTCATCTTCCTGCGCTGATCTCTCCCGCCTGTCTCACGCCTGCACACACAGAGCCCCGAGCCGGTATCCGTGGGCCCTCTCGGGTGACGTGAAGCTCTATCCCTTTGGACCTATGTGGTCACCTTTACACTGGATGTGTGTGGATTTGACTTCGGCATTTGAAGTAACCTCAGCCTCCGGTTAGCTCTCTGAGTCTTCCAGTTCTCCACTAGCTGATGGGCCGGTCCCCTACTGTGGCCAAGTCTCTCCACTCCAGTTCGTTGTATGTGTAACAAGGCCACGAGAGTATGGTCGCTCCGGTGGGCTCTAGGACCCTTTCTGTTGTGCGCCTGGGCCAAGCTGCAGCAGCTCCAGACCACAGGTTTTCTCTCCTCCACTGCTCCTTCCGACTGACTAACTTTCTACAGGCTGCTCACACTAACTAGATTCGACCCCCCAGCCTGTCCAGGACTGTGCGTTACTATGGCGACAGCAAGGTGCAATTTGCCCTAACCACAGTCCAGTGGAGTGTTGCTGAGTGAGAGTGTCTGTGTTTTGTGTATACCATTTGTGACCCCCTCCTTACCTGGGAATGGGATGGCTGAGATGCAGTACCTCTATGGCAACTGAAGCCTCAGGGGCACCACAAATGCAAATCAAGGAACTCAATAGAGGACTTTCGTTGACCTGAAGAAGGCTTTTTAATAAGTCAGAACAGTTAAGCGGGCTTTACACACAGCGACATCGCTAGCGATGTCGCTGGTGAAAGCACCCGCCCCATCGGTTGTGCGTCACGGGCAAATCGTTGCCCGTGGCACACAACATCACTAGGACCCATGGTCCATCACATGGACTTACCTGCCTAGCGACGTCGCTGTGGCCAGCAAACCGCCTCCTTTCTAAGGGGGCAGTTCGTTTGGCGTCACAGCGGCGTCACTAAGCGGTCGCCCAATAGAAGCGGAGGGGCTGAGATGAGCGGGCCGAACATCCCGCCCACCTTCTTCTTTCCTCATTGCGGGAGGCCACAGGGACGGTGATGTTCCTCGTTCCTGCGGCGTCACATGTAGCGGTGTGTGCTGCCGCAGAAACGACGAACAACATCGTACCTGTAGCAGCAACGATAATCGGGATAAGAATGACAGGTCAATGATCAACGATTAAGTGAGTAATTTTGATTGTTTAACGGTCGTTTGTGCGTTTCATACGCAACAACGTGCCTACCGAGTCCGGATGTGCATCACGAATTCCGTGACCCCAACGACATCTCGTTAGCGATGTCGTTGCGTGTAAAGCCCGCTTTAGACTTATGTCTTATATACATGATTATGTGAACACATCCATGTACCTTCTTAAATAAACCATTGAATATATGTATTTGGACTTCATTACACTGAGTTGGATCCATTGGGAGTGCCGATTGCGGTCAACACTATTTCTCTACGATTATAGCCTCGGTACCACTGTTGATGTAATTTCTTTGATTAAAAGGTCATGAAAAATGTTAAGAACTGGCATTATAAGTCATGTAATATTTATCAAGGCTCAGGTATTCCACAAATTTGTTTTGGTATCTTGCCGTTTATCCATTTTGTGTTTATCGTGTTGATGCAATGAAGAATGCTTTGTAACATTCTATTTGACAGTTTTATTTTGGTACAAGCATTCTATGCCGCACATTTCACCACTCTGATTAAACTTCCAGCCCAACACCTTTCACAATCTGATAATAGCCACTACCGGTTTTCCCACTTATTTTTCTAGGCTAGTAGCCTGGATGTGTTCATAATGAGAATTACAGGAGTGGACTCTTATCGTGCTGTGAAAGGGGGTGAAGTCTGTAGGTATGTGAATCTGTAAGCACTGCTGTAATATCCTGTATATGTATATGCCATCTATACCCCCCACACCTTTCTTTGTTTAATTTCCTTTATCATGTCATTGTCTTCAGGTCTGCAGATCATTATGCCTCAGTACTTACAGGAGAAGTTTGTTCAGGCTGCATTGAGTTATATCATGTGTAATGGGGAAGGCGACTATGTGTGCAGGAACAGTCAGTGCTCCTGCTTGTGCTCTGAATCCTTCCCCCAGTGTAACTGTCCCTTCACTGACATCCAGATCATGGAGAACACGCTGAGTAACCAGGGCAAGGCCTGGGCATTGGCATACAAAGATTTTGAAAGTTCAGGTGAGGACTCACATTACTCAGTTTCCATATTGTCCTTTGTGCAACAAATCATGTTATGTGGTTTTTTATTATTACAGTTTCAAACTGTTTTTCATTGTGTTTAGTGTCTTAAAGAGGACCAACCACTAGGATTTTCCTATATAAACTAAAGCCAGTGCTTTACTGGGGCCAGGATGCTGAATCTAAACGTACCATTACTTGTGAGATCGGATGTATACTTTCTGAAATATAGGCAAGTAAAGTTTGTGAAACACACTGTTACTTGATTGATAGGTGCTGCAGAATATCTAATAGGTGGGTTGGATTTTGCTAGTTATTCCGGCCTGTCTGCCTGCTGGTCCTTCCTCCCTTCACCTGTAATAACAGAGACAGGGGGAGGAAGGACAGGCAGGCAGCCAGGGGTGGGGATAACTAGCAAAACCTGTCCCATCTATTAGATATTCTGCAGCACAAGCACCTATCAATCAAGTAACAGTGTATTTCACAAACTTTATGTAAAGCTACCTCTAGGGGGCACTGGGACTCAGATAGAGGAAGAGCTTCAGAGTACAGGAAGACAGAGGCCCCCTAGAGGTCGCTAAACACAAGCAAGGGATAGTCAGTCAGCAAAGTTCTGAGTAGGGATGTCATGTCTGTACCGAGGAGTAAGCAAGCCAAAGTCCAAGAACAAAACCGAGGTCAGATGCCGGGAGAACAAGTTAAGCAGAGGGGAGAGAGCAGAGGTCGAGACACAGAACGGGATAAGGGAAAGGAAGACATGGAAGACAGATCGGGCAGGAGGGACGGAAGTCAGGGAGAACAGGTACGCACAGAGAAGGGAGTGGAGGTGAGGACCAGGATCAATCAGGTGGGAAGGCAGGTCAGGCCGGACAGGAGAGACAGAGGTCAGACTGGGCAGGAGGGACGTAGGTTGGGGAGACCCTTACTGGTTAGCGGGACTTGATCAGAGTACACTGACAGGAACCAGTTGCATGCTGCAGAGCAGTAACTATTACTGGCCGTGTCCTGGAGGTAACAACACCAAGATATGGCGGCGCGACCTCCGGATCGAAGCACGACCGAACAGGCCCCTCCCCTCACCTTGGATCTAACCTCAGAGACAACATACATGCACTGGCTCTGCAGAGTAAGAGCCATGCAAAAATCATGACACTTTACTTGCCTAAATTTCAGAAGGTATACATCTGATCTCACAACTAAAGGTATGTATAGAATCAGCATGATAGCGCCAGTATAGCTCTGGCTTTAGTTTATATAGGAAAATTCTCGTGGTGGGTCCTCTTTAAAGGGGGGTTGTTTTTCTTACAGGCCTAGCAACTCACAGGTAAGTAGTTGCTAACTAGCTACCTGTGTTGCGCACTGCCACTCCGGCTGCTTCACGTCTTTTCTGCTTTGCTCTGTTGACGTGGCATGACTTCCAAAATCATGCTGATTGACCGGTGGCTCCCCACTGCATTTCTGCAGGGAGCCGACTGTCAAATAGCATGATGCAGGCAGTCATGCTCCCTCGACAGAGGAAGAGCTGCTCTATTGACGTGAAGCACACATCATGTCTGAGATGGGTCAGGTGACACAGAAAAGTAGTTAGCTACTACCTTCTTGTCAGTTCTTACGTCCATGAGAAAAAAAGTGAAATAGTCTCAGATAACCCCTTTATGTCTTCATTGGGACACTTTCGCCCATCATTTTGCCATCCTATATGTGCCATATTAATCATGTTTTAAGAATGCTTATATGTTGTTTGTTTTCATAAATTTACCTTTATATGTTTTTTTGTATTGATTATTGAGATGACTATTATTCCTTCTAGTTATATTATTGTGCCACATGGCCGGTAATATCAAAGCAGTTACAAATTACATGTATATGTTTACAGTATCTATGGATTTTTAACAGTTTGTGTTTTCTTTACGGATTATTTTCCTTTTAGAAACACCTGTCTGATTTATATTATTATTATTATTATTATTATTATGACTGGCAATACATGAAAGCACAGCAAGTATCTCATTTTAATTACCACTTCCAACTAAGTGTATTGGGTATTGTTAGGAAAGGATTTTACTACAATATGTTGGCAATAACCATTGTTTCCACATTTTTTAAACATTGTTTTAATGCAATATTCAAAATAGGACAATAAATGTAGGAAAAGCAAGAAAAACTAATTGCATCACAAAATATGGAGTGCAATATCATAGCGTCGTACCAGCAAAAGCTCATTATGTTGCCAAAGTAGTCAAAAACATGGATAAATCTATAATAAATATAGAACCAATGGAATAAACTAAAAATGATCATGACTCTGGACCAGTTATTCCAAAAGAGGGAGCAGCACAAAGTGTTAATGGAATATTCCCATCTACAAGATCCTATCCCAATATGTAGTAAGTGGAATAATAATAAAATTAGCAAATAACTCCAATTAGAAATGTAGTATAGTTCTCCTAATTAGCTATGTCTCTTACCTCATGTGCAGGGCATTGCAGCTTAGGTAGCCATGGTTATGACCATGAGAGCTAATTGTCACTATATGAGTGGTCATAACCATGGATATTATTATTATTATTATTTATTATTGCGCCATTTATTCCATGGCGCTATACATGTGAAAGGGGTATACATAATAGGGACAAGTATAATAATCATAAATAATATAAGGCACAGACTTGTACAGGAGGAGAGAGGTCCCTGCCCGCGAGGGCTCATAGTCTGAGGATACAGTAGGTGAGGGTGGAGATGATCATGCAGCGGTATAGTGGATTAAGGGGTACTTTGCACGTTGCGACATTGCTACTGCGATATCGTCGGGGTCAAATCGAAAGTGACGCACATCCGGCGCCGGTAACGACATCGCAACGTGTAAAGCCTAGATGCGCCGATAAATGATCGCAGAAGCGTCGAAAATCGGTGATCTGTGTAGCGTCGGACATTTTCATAATGTTGCACCAATAGGAGATACGATGTTGTTCCTCGTTCCTGCGGCAGCACACAGCGCTGTGTGTGAAGCCGCAGGAGCGAGGAACATCTCCTTACCTGCCAATGCGGAAGGAAGGAGGTGGGCGGGATGTTTACGTCCCGCTCATCTCCGCCCCTCCGCTTCTATTGACCGCCTGCCGCGTGACGTCGCTGTGACGCCGCACGACCTGCCCCCTTAGGAAGGAGGCGGGTCGCCGGCCAGAGCAACGTCGCAGGGCAGTTAAGTGCTTGTGAAGCTGCCGTAGCGATAATGTTCGCTACGGCAGCTATCACAAGATATTGCATGTGCGACGGGGGCGGGTACTATCGCGCTTGGCATCGCAAGCTGATGCTAGCGATGTCGCAACGTGCAAAGTACCCCTAAGGGTTACGGCAGGTTGTAGGCCTGTCAGAAGAGGTAGGTCTTCAGGTTTCTTTTGAAGCTTGTCAAGGTAGGTGAGAGTCTGATATGTTGTGGCAGAGCATTCCAGAGTATGGGGGAGGCGCTGGAGAAATCTTGTATGTGATGGTGTGAAGAGGAGATGAGAGGGGAGAAGAGGAGGAAATCTTGTGAGGATCTGAGGTTGCGTGCAGGTAGGTACCGGGAGACTAGGTCACAGATGTGTGGAGGGGACAGGTTGTGGATGGCTTTGTATGTCATAGTTAGGGTTTTTAACTGGAAAGTAGTGGGGGGACAGGTGGATTAGTATGGCAGCATAGTTTAGAATAGATTGTAGGGGTGCAAGACTGTTAGAAAGGAGGCCACAGAGCAGGAGGTTGCAATAATGTAGGCGGGATATAATAAGGGCATGGATATATCTCGATTTGCGGGGTGTGATGGGGTAACCAGGGACCAGGCCTCCTAAACTGGACCTAAGGCTAGTGGAGCTAGCTGTCCCTGAACCCAGAAATACATCTAATAATGACAATGTCCAGGCCACCTTCCTTGCCCTGCTCCTGAACAGCCCTGATCTAATACCCCCACTCCCTCAACACAGGGGAGGGCTGTGTCAGGAGTGCTTGAACCCATAGGTACGGTCAAATAGGGGAAACCAAAACTCAATCACACAGCACGCTCCCACAGAGATGTTAGACAAACAGTGATAAGGAGGAAAATAAGAGCGGGAGGAAACAATGAGATGACGGCAGAACTCCACAACAACTCCATGCAGAAGCAATACAATCACCAGCAGGACTGGGACATAACAGAAAAAGGACCGTTGTAGCTAAAGCTATATTGGGCATAGGAAGACAGGCTCCTCCTTCTTAAAAAGGCAGGGAGTGACTGTGATAGGTCTCCCACAACATGTGATCCCAGAGGTAACCAGCAGGCTAGCAGAAATTAATTCCTGCAAGTCCGATCACTAATCAGAAGACAGCTGGTCGACGTCCGAGCCTATCTGTGTAACTCAGAAGAATAGGGAAGAGTGTCAAACTCTGCAGTCTGATCAGCGCCAGATGACATCATGACAGCCGGTTATGCTTATCACACCTTGTGATATTATCCATGGTTATGATCACTCATATAGTGACAGCTAGTTCTCGTGGTTGTAAGCAGCAATGCCCTGCACATGAGGTAAGAGACATAGCTAGTCAGAAGAACTATACTACATGTCTAATTGAAGGAATTTGCTAATATTATTATTACGCCTACTACGTATTGGGATAGGATCTTGGAGATGGGAATACCCCTTTAATAGTAGAATTGCGGGATGTATTGACATAAAGAAGAACAAACAATACAAATAAAAGAGAAATATAGAAAGGAAAGACAGAAAAAAAGCAATCATTTCTTGCAATGCATCAAGTATGACTTATTGATGGATTATGTCTAAGTTCAAATACACAAGCTACATAAGCAAGGAAGGGCAAAGAATGGAAAATCGATATAACTGGTGACCTCAAAACGAGAGGAAGTGGCATAAAGGATTAAGAATGGAGGATTTAGATAAGTTGATGAGAATGGAACAAAACGTTTCAAGCAATAACATTCCACATAGCCAGATTTAAAATTGCCAATCTGCAGACACAGTGTTTTGGGATGGTTGTCCCTCGCCAGTGCAAAGTATGAGATCCTAGATCCCTTTCCCAGAGGAGCATTGCGGCTTAAAGTCTCCTCACCACTGGCATGCTGGAATGGTGTGTCAGTCTCCTCAAGGAGAATAGCTACATAACTGCTGTATTTTATAGCTGAAGGGCTTCACTTTACAAGAAAATTACACCTTCATTTTTCTGGTGGCTATGTCCAGGTATTTTTCTGTTATCACAAACTTCACAAAAAATGAAATTTAATTTGCCACGTCAAAAAGCTGCCATAAGATAAACAAATGATGATGGACATACACAATGAAATGTCATACAGTGCCTACAAGTAGTATTCAACCCCCTACAGATTTAGCAGGTTTACACATTCGGAATTAACTTGGCATTGTGACATTTGGACTGTAGATCAGCCTGGAAGTGTGAAATGCACTGCAGCAAAAAAGAATGTTATTTCATTTTTTTTTTAAATTGTGAAAAGTTTATTCAGAGGGTCATTTATTATTCAACCCCTCAAACCACAAGAATTCTGTTTGGTTCCCCTAAAGTATTAAGAAGTATTTCAGGCACAAAGAACAATGAGCTTCACATGTTTGGATTAATTATCTCTTTTTCCAGCCTTTTCTGACTAATTAAGACCCTCCCCAAACTTGTGAACAGCACTCATACTTGGTCAACATGGGAAAGACAAAGGTGCATTCCAAGGCCATCAGAGACAAGATCGTGGAGGGTCACAAGGCTGGCAAGGGGAACAAAACCCTTTCCAAGGAGTTGGGCCTACCTGTCTCCACTGTTGGAAGCATCATCCAGAACTGGAAGGCTTATGGAACTACTGTTAGCCTTCCACGGCCTGGACAGCCTTTGAAAGTTTCCACCCGTGCCGAGGCCAGGCTTGTCCGAAGAGTCAAGGCTAACCCAAGGACAACAAGGAAGGAGCTCCAGGAAGATCTCATGGCAGTGGGGACATTGGTTTCAGTCAATACCATAAGTAACGTACTCCACCGCAATGGTCTCCGTTCCAGACGAGCTCGTAAGGTACCTTTACTTTCAAAGCGTCATGTCAAGGCTCGTCTGCAGTTTGCTTATGATCACTTGGAGGACTTTGAGACAGACTGATTCAAGGTTCTCTGGTCTGATGAGACCAAGATCGAGATCTTTGGTGCCAACCACACACGTGACGTTTGGAGACTGGATGGCACTGCATACGACCCCAAGAATACCATCCCTACAGTCAAGCATGGTGGTGGAAGCATCATGCTGTGGGGCTGTTTCTCAGCCAAGGGGCCTGGCCATCTGGTCCGCATCCATGGGAAGATGGATAGCACGGCCTACCTGGAGATTTTGGCCAAGAACCTCCGCTCCTTCATCAAGGATCTTAAGATGGGTGATCATTTCATCTTCCAACAAGACAACGACCCAAAGCACACAGCCAAGAAAACCAAGGCCTGGTTCAAGAGGGAAAAAATCAAGGTGTTGCAGTGGCCTAGTCAGTCTCCTGACCTTAACCCAATTGAAAACTTGTGGAAGGAGCTCAAGATTAAAGACCACATGAGACACCCAAAGAACCTAGATAACTTGGAGAAGATCTGCATGGAGGAGTGGGCCAAGATAACTCCAGAGACCTGTGCCGGCCTGATCAGGTCTTATAAAAGACGATTATTAGCTGTAATTGCAAACAAGGGTTATTCCACAAAATATTAAACCTAGGGGTTGAATAATAATTGACCCACACTTTTATGTTGAAAATGTATTAAAATTTAACTGAGCAACATAACTTGTTGGTTTGTAAGATTTATGCACCTGTTAATAAATCCTGCTCTTGTTTGAAGTTTGCAGGCTCTAACTTATTTGCATCTTATCAAACCTGCTAAATCTGCAGGGGGTTGAATACTACTTGTAGGCACTGTAAGTTGGCATTTAAGACATAGGGGTACTTCACACACAGCGAGATCGCTACTGAGATCGCTGCTGAGTCACGTTTTTTTGTGACCTCATTAGCGATCTCGCTGTGTGTGACACTGAGCAGCGATCTGGCCCCTGCTGTGAGATCGCTGCTCGTTACACACAGTGCTGGTTCGTTTTTTTATTGTTGCTCTCACGCTGTTAAGCACACATCGCTGTGTGTGACAGCGAGAGAGCAACAATCCTGAATGTGCAGGGAGCAGGAGCCGGCGTCTGACAGCCTGCGGTAAGCTGTAACCAAGGTAAACATCGGGTAACCAAGGTGGTTACCCGATATTTACCTTCGTTACCAGCCTCCGCAGCTCTCACGCTGCCAGTGCCGGCTCCTGCTCCCTGCACACGCTAAGTTAAGCGGTGTGAGCTGGTAACTAAGGTAAACATCGGGTAACCATACCCGATGTTTACCTTAGTTACCAGTGCCCGCAGCTTCCAGACGCCGGCTCCGTGCAAGCGCAGCGTTGCTTGCACGTTGCTGCTGGCTGGGGGCTGGTCACTGGTCGCTGGTGAGATCTGCCTGTTTGACAGCTCACCAGCGACCATGTAGCGATGCAGCAGCGATCCTGACCAGGTCAGATCACTGGTCGGATCGCTGCTGCATCGCTAAAGTGTGAAGGTACCCATAGGGCTTGTTACACTGACCTCCTATCTTATCTCTGTAATGATTGTCAGGGACCTTATAAAAGCATTAGGCTACACTTCCCAGAGCTCAAAGCAAATGGGCATGTCTCCACATAGTTAGAGGCAATACAGTGGAGGGGATGCTAGGAACAACTGATGAAAGGGATCAAAAGAAACAAGGAGGAGTGATTTGAGAGTGCAAAAAGAGTGCATTGGATCCAGAAACCTACTTTAAGGGAACGTGTCACCAGGTTTTCCCCATATAAATTGAGCCAGCACATGTAAGTATATATGTTCTCAATCTATTCTGAAAGGCAAAAATATAGCTTTTACTATACTCACCTGCGGGCGGTCCTGTCGGAGTGGCGTATCTGGTCTAGGTGCCTTCTCTCTTCTTGCAATTGCCATCCTTCGCACCTGCTTTGTCTGGATGATGCTTCCTACGTCATCCACACAGTATCCTCCATCATTCTTCTATGCATTTGCGCACTTCTCGCTGTCCTACTGAGGGCAGATCAAAATACTGTAATGCGCATGCGTGGGGAAAGGCCAAAAAGTATTGGCGCATGCGCACTACAATATTTTTCTCTGCCATCGGCAGACAGAAGTGCGTGTGCGCAGAAACACAATTAAAGACACTGTGTGGATGATGTACGACACGTCCTCTACATTATGCAGGGATGGAGGATGGCAACCACAAGAAAAGAGGAGCCCAGAGCTGCCCATCATACCGGACTGCACCCTCTGTAAGTATAATAAAAGTTATTTTAATGCCTTGCAAGGTGGATTGGGATGTATAACGCATTCTAGAAAGCTGTAACAGAGATATTAAAGGTACTGGTCCTTTTTTATATGAGGAAAACCTAGTGACGAGTTCCCTTTAATAAAGTCTGATAATAAAATATTGCAAGATAAATAATATTTTAAATAGAATATTTTTATCAAACATCAAGCATAAAAATAAATATATGCTAGTAAACCAAACTGTATTTTGGTCCATATCCTTGCGAATCAAAAAGCAAAAACATTTAATGATATATTAAAAAGAAAAGAGGATAGGTACTGTTTTTCCCTGAAAATAAGACCTGCCCCATAGGATTTTTGGAGTATGATTGACATATAAGCCGTAATCCAAAAATAAGCCCTAGTTACAATGACGGCCGACATTAGGGGTAGCCAAACTGAGCAATTTCTCTGGGCCCCACTTTCTTTGGGACCCCAGCAGTTGTATTCTGAGGTTAAGATTGTTTAAGGACCTTTAGATGATTTCTCAGTCAAGTGACCAAAGGTTTCTGCAGGAGTCTAAAATAATTGAACAGGAGACCTGCTGGTATGCAGTATTGGCATTAGGGGGAAAGGAGAGAAAACTGAGCAATTTTACAGTATCCACATTCTCCTAGGGGCCCCAGCGTTTATATCCTGATGATATCACTGCTTAAGGACCTTTGTGATATGACATCATGTGATGTCACAAAGGTCCTTAATTGCAGGAGTGTGTGTGGATAGATAGATAGATAGATAGAGTGTCTTACACAGCCGCACTCATTACAAGGTATATACACATGAGGTATAATAGAAAAAAAAAAAAAAAATGACCTCATTCACAATCAGCAGCTGGAACATCCAAGGCCTGAGCACCTCGGCCTTTGGATGTAAAACAAATGACCCCGACTTTATTCAAAGACTGAAGAATATAGACATTCAGATCCTCCTGGAAACATGGACCAGAGCTGAAAACGAATCTCCGGTGCCAATCGGATACAGGGAAATCTCTGTCCCTGCCCTTAAAAATAAAAACACCAAACAGGGCCGCTGCTCAGGAGGAATATTGATCTGGTATAAAGAAGAGCTCCACCAGTACATCACACCAGTGAAGAGAGGAGGCAGCCACATATGGATCAGAATCAGCAGCTCCATCCTCACCTCTCAGTCCGATGTCTACCTCTGCACCACCTATATACCACCGCCAGAGTCCCCCTACTTCAATCCAGACAGCTTTGAGATCTTACAAGAAGAAGCCACCCATTATCAGGTCCTGGGCAAAGTTCTCATCTTTGGAGACCTCAATGCAAGAACAGGGAGAGAAAAAGACTTTCTGACCACAGATGGAAACATCTACATATTTGGGGCAGAGAATGACAGTCACGACCCAGAACACTCAGAGAGAAACAGCCATGACAGTACAGTCAACAAAAGTGGCAAAAAGCTCCTGAACTTATGTAAAAGTTTAGGTCTTCATATTCTTAATGGACGTACAAAGGGAGACTCACTGGGAAGATATACACTAAACTCCCATGTAGGAAGGAGTGTAGTAGACTACGCCATTACAGATATGGACCCGGCAAATATTAGCGCCTTCATAGTCACCCCACAAACGCACCTGTCAGACCACAGCCAACTTCTCCTGTACATAAAATCTACAGAGAAACCATCCACACAAAAGCCACAGCAGAGCAGCCTCTACAAGCGACCTCCATCCTATAAATGGTCCAAGACGTCAGAAATAAAATATAAAGAGGCTCCCAACAGACCGGAATTACAGGAGATGCTCCACAACTTCTACAGCTACAAGTACAAGTCAAACCCAGAAGGAGTGAACCAAGCTGCAAAAGACCTCAACAAAATATTCCACACCATGGCCAAATTGTCCGACCTCAAACAAGTCAACTACAAGAGGCCAAAAGAAAAGCAGATCAATGGTTGGTTTGACAAAGAGTGTAAAGCCGTTCGAAAGACCCTGAGAACAGCCTCAAACAATAAACACAGAGACCCCAACAACCCAGACCTGAGGGAAGCCTATGACACCATACAAAAGCAGTACAAAACCATCCTCAGGAGGAAGAAGCAGAGCTACATCTCTACCAAACTTAGCCAACTCCAAGACGCCCTCCAAGACAACTCCTTCTGGGAAATATATAGCCACATGGACACAAAGAGCAAGAAAAAGAATGACACCCATATCCAAAATGGCAACATCTGGCTCCAGTACTTCAGAGACCTCTACAAAGACATCCCAAAAGAAGGACTAAGCCAAGAGCAGGAAAACATAACATCAAAACTAAAGGCAATGGAAGAGAAAATCAAAAACTTCCAAAACCCACTGGACACACCAATTACATTACAGGAAGTTGCAGAGAAAACCACTTCCATAAAGTGTAAAAAATCTAGTGGTCTGGATGGAATCCCCCCAGAGATGTTGAAGTACAGCCCACCAGAAATTCAAGCTGCAATGGTTAAACTGTTCAACATTGTGCTGAGTGCTGGTTACTTCCCTCGTACCTGGAACCAAGGACTCATTACACCGATCCACAAGAGTGGGGACAGGTATGACCCTGCCAACTACAGAGGCATATGTGTCAGCAGTAACTTGGGAAAACTGTTCAACAGCATCCTAAACAAAAGGATCATCAGTTTCCTTACCGAGCACAATGTCCTGAGCAAAAGCCAAGCAGGGTTCGTGCCAAACCACCGCACCACGGACCACATCTACACCCTGCACAGTCTCATTCAGAGCCACGTCCACAATACAAAGCATGGGAAGATATACGCCTGCTTTGTAGACTTTAAAAAGGCCTTTGACTCAGTCTGGCACCCGGGCTTGTTCTTAAAAATGCTGGAAAGCGGAATAGGAGGAAAGACCTACGATGTCATCAAAAGCTCCTACACCGAGAACCTCTGCAGTGTGAGTGTGAACGGTAGAAGAACGGCTTATTTCCAGCAGAGCCGAGGAGTCAGACAGGGCTGCAGCCTAAGTCCAACGCTCTTCAATATTTACATCAATGAGCTGGCTGCTGCTCTGGAATCTTCACCTGCTCCAGGTCTCACACTCCATGACGCCCAGGTGAAATTCTTGCTCTATGCAGATGACCTACTGCTGGTGTCACCAACCGAGAAAGGTCTCCAAGACAACCTACAAATTTTGGAGAAATTCAGCTCCACATGGGCACTACCGATCAATCTAAAGAAAACCAACATCATGGTGTTCCAAAAGAGAAAAAGAAGATTTGAGCAGCATCCTTCATTTGTCGTAAACGGCTGCACTCTAACAGGAACAGACAAATACACCTACTTGGGCCTGGAAATTCACCAGTCAGGGAGCTTCAAACAAGCCATAGAGACCCTGAAAAACAAGGCCTGCAAAACCTTTTATGCCATCCGAAGGAAATTGTATCATCTGAAGCCACCAGTGAGGGTCTGGCTAAAAATCTTCGATTCCATCATTGCTCCAATCCTCCTGTACGGCAGCGAAGTCGGGGGCCCTCACACTTACCCAGATTGGTCAAGGTGGGATTCCAGCCCAACAGAAATATTTCACCTGGAATTCTGTAAGCACCTTCTCCAGGTCCATCGAAGCACCTCCAACAGTGCCTGTCGAGCTGAGCTGGGCAGATTCCCTCTACACCTAGCAGCTCTGAAGAGGGCACTATCATTTCAGGCTCACCTACAGAGTAGCAATCCAAGCTCCCATCACCACAAAGCTCTGATATATATACGTGGGCCAGATGAACCAGGACCCCGGGCACAGCTCTCCCAAACCCAACTGGACAAAATAACCAATCACAGCAGCCTGACAAGAACCAGAATCAGGAAGATGGTAGACGAGGGCCAGAAGAGGTACATCAGTGACTGGAGGACCGACATCAACACCTCACAGAAACTGACCACGTACCAGAGACTACAGAGAGACTACAAACTGGCCCCATATCTGGAAAAACTCCCGGACCCCAGAGACCGCAGGACCCTGAGCCGATATAGACTCAGTGCCCACAGTCTAGCCATCGAATCCGGCCGACACAAGCAGAGCTACAAGCCCAGGGAGGACAGACTGTGCCAACACTGTGACCTGGAGGCCCTGGAGGATGAAACCCACTTCCTGCTACACTGCACCAAGTACTCAGCAGTGAGGGACACTCACTTCAGGAGACTCTCCCATCTCTTCCCGGATTTCAGCTCCATGAAGGAGGAAGAGAAAACATATATCCTGCTGGGGGAAGAAGAGAGCGCAGTGGAGATAGCAGCGCGGTATGTGAGCGAATGTCATAGACTTCGAGAAAGAGAACTATGATAAGTCATGGACTTCCATAGCCCCCCATCCCAGATGTGGCCCCCCAATCCCCACCCTGGATATGCCCCATCCACCGTTACTACAGTCCCCACCCTGGATATGCCCCATCATAAGCCATGGACTTCCATAGCCTCCATCCTAGAAGAGCCCCCACAGTCCCCACCCTGGATGTGCCCCATCCATCCTTCCTACAGTCCCCACCCCCCATCCCCACAGCCCCAACCCCTAATGTACACTTGCTTTGGCAAAACTAATTTGTATTTGGTCCTGCCAATAAAGCTTATTTGATTTGATTTGATTTGATTTGATAGAGGGATAGATAGAGGTATAGATAGATAGATAGATAGAGGGATAGATAGAGGTATAGATAGATAGATAGATAGATAGATAGAGGGATAGATAGATAGATAGATAGATAGATAGATAGATAGATAGAGGGATAGATAGATAGATAGATAGATAGATAGATAGATAGATAGATAGATAGATGGATAGATAGAGGGATAGATAGAGGGATAGATAGATAGATAGATAGATAGATAGATAGATAGATAGAGGGATAGATAGATAGATAGATAGATGGATAGATAGATAGATAGAGGGATAGATAGATAGATAGAGGGATAGATAGATAGATAGATAGATAGATGGATAGATAGAGGGATAGATAGAGGGATAGATAGATAGATAGATAGATAGATAGATAGATAGATAGATGGATAGATAGATAGAGGGATAGATAGATAGATAGATAGATAGATAGATAGATAGATAGATAGATGGATAGATAGAGGGATAGATAGATAGATAGATAGATAGATAGATAGATAGATAGATAGATAGATAGATAGATAGATGGATAGATAGATAGATAGAGGGATAGATAGATAGATAGATAGATAGATAGATGGATAGATAGAGGGATAGATAGATAGATAGATAGATAGATAGATAGAGGGATAGATAGATAGATAGATAGATAGATAGATAGATAGATAGATAGATAGATAGATAGATAGATAGATGGATAGATAGATAGATAGAGGGATAGATAGAGGGATAAATAGATAGATAGATAGATAGATAGAGGGATAGATAGATAGATAGATAGACAGATAGAGTGATAGATAGATAGATAGATAGATAGATAGATAGATAGATAGATAGATAGATAGATAGATAGATAGATAGACAGACACACATGTTACACACAGGGTTTGGAGAGTTATGCTGATGTTCCTGAATGTAATATGACTATATTTTAATAAATGTTGATTTTTTTTGTTCAAGAATAAATGTGGATTATTGTTCATGGAAAAAAATAAGACATCCCTTGAAAATAAGCCCCAGTCCATCGTTCGAAGCAAAAAATAATGTAAGGCCCTGTCTTATTTTTGGGGCGTCACGGTATTTTAGAGATCAGATCCAGAAAAATCTATATTCAGAGATTTAATTCGTAGCTATTTCAGTTTTAGTCACGTTTTTTTCTTTTTTTTTTTGCTTACGGCATACGGTAGCTTAGTAACTAACGAGAGGGAACACACAATGATCTAGAAAAAAACATAATTACAAGGTTTTCCTTTGTGTGAACTGCAGTTGTACTGTTAGTCAATTTGTTATTTACATTTTTGATACCGAGTTCTTAACAGTCAAAATTACCGGTTACACTATGCGGTCTGCCATTGTTTGGCATTGAAAGAGTTCAATAGGGTCCAATTAACAATCCTCCCAGCTATGGGCAAAGACTAACAAATGAGCGAATTGACTTGATTTGGAATCCGGTGAACCTGGCAAATTTAAAAAAATAGTTTTCTCATCATCACAAATTATCAAAAACGTCTCACCATTTTTCACATTGCACATGATTATATTAGGCAGAGAACGCTCACATGATCTTTAGTATGGCCAGACAGACTTCCCCATATTGGTTTGGAGCTATCCCATCACAATGTATAGCACAGCTAGCCAGAAGGAATATTATAGCCTGTATAAAAGCAGAGACAGGGAATGCAGCAGCCATTTAGAGCTGAATCTGAATCGTGAGAGGATGTCTAAACTTACAGATTACCAACAGAGATAGGGAGAGAAATCCAAAAAAAGTGAATAAACTGTACAAATAGTGTCGGACTGCACAGTAATGAAGAACAATTGCAATCCAGTTACCCATAACCATGTATGTTAGAGAAAACCTGGCACTTGATTCATATTGCCTAAACATCAGACATCATGCATTAGAGCCTAGCTGCACGATTTCAGCCAGGTATGTTATTCCTTGAAACGCGTTGGAGTTTCAAAGAAAGCATGATTTGGAGAGCCAGCCTGGGAACTATTAGGAGAGACGTGACTAGTCCAGTGCCGCTTCCGGTTTCACCCCGTTCAGCTCCAGGTAATTTATATTCCTTTCCTCATGTACATACTTGAAAGAAACCTGTCCATCAACTAAACTGGTTGGGAGAAACCACTGGACTAGTCACTCACATTTTTCCCTAAAGTCCTTGGACAATGCTTCAAACTATGTTTTCTCTGAAAGTCCAGAAATGCCCCTATAAGTAGTTTGTGGAGTGAAGTCATACAGATTCCTATTAAGTTATCTAAATCTACTTAAGTTAGAAAACTTTCTGAGAAAAGGTATCAAGATGACACTCTAATTCTATAGTTAAATGTATCAACATCTGTACATTTTTTAAAGATTTTGGCAAAGCTTTCAAATTCAAATTACACAAATTGTCTCTTCAGTCGGGAAATAGATAAACTCTAGTGCCACCTATTGAAGGTAATAGTCAAAAGTGGCCCTTTAACAAGCCTGGTCACATGACTTAGGATTTGTGTCAGATCAGAGCCTCAGTTTGTAAACATGGTGTTTCAGGATGGCTGTCCCTCGTCAGTGCAAAGTACGAGATCTGATCTGGCTGTATGAGAGGCTAAGATGAGGTCTAAGGGGAACGGTAATCTCCTTGCAAGACTGACACACAAATCCAACATGCAGTGGTAAGAAGACTTTAACCCACACTTCTCCTCTGGGAAATATGTAAATTGTCTCTTCAGGAAGGAAGGAGATGAACTCTAGTGCCACCTATTGGAAGTAACAATCCTAAATATCAAAAGTGACCCTTTTATGAGCCTTGTCATATGACTTAAGGGGGCTTTACATGCTGCGACATCGCTAATGCGGAGTCATTGGGGTCACGGAATTTGTGACGCACATCCGGCCGCATTAGCAATGTTGCTGCGTGTGACACCGATAAGCGATTTTGCATCATTGCAAAAACGTGCAAAATCGCTCATCGGTGACATGGGGGTCCATTCTTGATTATCGTTACTGCAGCAGTAACGATGTAGTTCGTCGCTCCTGCGGCAGCACACATCGCTATGTGTGACGCCGCAGGAACGAGGAACCTCTCCTTACCTGCCTCCCGGCCGCTATGAGGAAGGAAGGAGGTGGGCGGGATGTTCCGGTCACTCATCTCCGCCCCTCCGCTTCTATTGGGCGGCCGCTCAGTGACGTCGCTGTGACGCCGCACGGACCACCCCCTTAGAAAGGAGGCGGTTCGCCGGTCACAGCGACGTCGCGGGGCAGGTAAGTATGTGTGACGGGTCTGCGCGATGTTGTGCGGCACGGGCAGCGATTTGCCCGTGTCGCACAACAGATGGGGCGGGTACCCACGCTAGCGATATCGGGACCGATATCGCAGCGTGTAAAGTAGCCTACGGGGGGCTTTACACGCTGCGACATCGCTAGCATCGGCTAGCGATGTCGAGCGCAATAGCACCCGCCCCCGTCACACATGCGATATATGGTGATTGCTGCCGTAGCGAACATTATCCGACGTCGCGGTGACTGAAGTGCGTTCAGCGTCACAACGACGTCACCGCAACGTCACCAAACGGCCAGCCAATAGCAGCGGAAAGGCGGAGATGAGTGGGACGTAACATCCCGCCCACCTCCTTCCTTCCGCATAGCTGGTGGACGCAGGTAAGGAGATGTTTGTCGTTCCTGTGGGTTTACACACAGCGATGTGTGATGCTGCAGGCACGACAAACAACATCGTATCTACAGCAGGAGCGACATTATGAAAATGAACGACGTGACACATATCAGCGATTTTTGTCACTTTTGCGCTCGTTCATTGTCGCACCTAGACTTTACACATTGCGATGTCGCTACCGGCGCCGGATGTGTGTCACTAACGATGTGACCCTGACGATATATCGGGAGCGATGTCGTAACATGTAAAGCCAGCCTTAGGATTGATGCTAGATCAGAACCTCAATTTGCAGACTCAGTGTTTCGGGATGGTTGTCCCTCGTCAGTGCAAAGTATGAGATTTGATCTGGCTGTATGACGCTAATATGGGGCCTAAGGAGAAAGCTATTCTCCTTGCGGAGACTGACACACCATTCCAGCATGCCAGTGGTGAGGAGACTTTACGCAGCAATGCTTCTCTGGGAAATTCTTAGCCTCTCATACAGCCAGATCAGATCTCATACTTTGCACTGACGAGGTATAACCATCCCAAAACACCATGTCTGCAAATTGAAGTTCTGATCTGGCATAAATCCTAATGACAAGGCTTGTTAAAGGGTCCAGTTTGACTTTTAGAATTGCTACCTCCAATAGGTGGCACTAGAGTCCATCTACTTCCTTATTGAAGAGACAAGTTACATATTTCCCAGAGGAGCATTGCGGCTTAAAGTCTCCGCACCGCTGGCATGCAGGATTTGTGTGTCAGTCTCCGCAAGGAGAATAGCGTTCCCTGAATTCCAATTAAAAAAGATTACAAAAGATTCTCTCGTCTATAGCCAAAACAAATCCTTGTTAAAACCACTCATGTCCCAAGATCAAAATTTCATACTCGGAAAAAATCATAATGACCCCAGCTGGAGAATTCAATGGCTCTAAAACAGGGAAATTTCTTGACTTTTCTTTCAAAACTCAGAAAAAGGAAGACAAAAAAGTAAATATATAAAATTCAGCTTTAAAGGCATAGTTGATATATATTTTATGCTTCCAAAAAAACCAGGATGATTGTTGATTGTTACATAAGGCGCCTTTTTTTGTATGAATCTGTTAAAGACATGGAATGATTGGACTCCTTAGTACGATTGAAATTCTCCGAATTGTTTAGATAGTTCTCGGAAATTACAAGATGTTGGGTTATTGGGAGGGATCCATCCATGAGATGTATTTTTATGTATTGAATTTTATTTTTATTTTTTCTAGCCATTTTTTTCCCTTTGCTCTAGATTTTACTCAATTTCTAAAATCTTGAAGGAATAATACTTCTAAGATAATATTTAAATAATGGAATGTTAAGGACTTGAGCAAAATAGCTAACTTTCAAGGGAACCTGTCACCAGTTTTGTCCTCTATAAGCTGTGGTCACCACCAGTGGCCTCTTATATACAGCATTCTAACATGCTGTATATAAGAGCCCAGGCCGCTGTGTAGAACATAAAAAACACTTTATAATACTCATCTAAAATTGTCGCTGCGGTGGAAGTAGCTCAGATGGGCATCGTCATCCTCCGGTGCCGGCGCCGCCTCTTCGGCCATCGTCGTCCTCCTTCTGAAGCCTGTGTGCATGATGCGTCCTACGTCATACACACTTGCCGATCCCGCGCAGGCGCACTACAATACTTTGATCTGCCCTGCTCAGGGCAGATCAAAGTGCACCTGCTCAAGACCTGAATGCCGGCAAGTGTGTATGATATCAGACGCGTCAGAAGGACAACAGAGGTGGCGACAAAGATGGCCGAAAGAAGCGGCGCCGGCACTGGAGGATGAAGACGCCCATCTGAGCCACATCCACCGCAGCAACCAGTTTAGGTGCATATTATAAAGTGTTTTTTTATGTTGTACACAGCGGCCTGGGCTCT
Source organism: Anomaloglossus baeobatrachus (assembly GCF_048569485.1). Lineage (NCBI taxonomy): Eukaryota > Metazoa > Chordata > Amphibia > Anura > Aromobatidae > Anomaloglossus > Anomaloglossus baeobatrachus. The sequence continues at coordinate 177,522,522 of NC_134361.1, forward strand.
TATATACAGCTTGTTAGAATGTTGTATATAAGAGCCCACTGGTGGTGGCTGCAGCTTATAGGCCGAAAAAAAATGGTGACAGGTTCCCTTTAAAGGGGTTATGCAAAAGAGGATATGCAAAAGGAGTTATGCAAAAGGGGTTAAGCAAAGTACATTTTAATCAATAGATCTTGAAATAAAATAAGTTCCACTTGGATGTGTTAAAAAAATGTTCCTGTGCTGAGATAATCTTATATATGTGCCCCTGCTATGTACTGTGTAATGGCCGTGTCTGACCATGTAGGAACATGGTCTGATCATACCACATCTCCAGGGAAGGGGAGGAATGAAAAGAGTATACAGAGAGGACGGGCAGGGGAGGTCAAAAGACTATATAGACAGGACAGAACAAGATTGTAAAGGCTACTTTCTGTGAGGTAAAACATTTCCCTGTCTGATCATAGCACATCTCCTGGTCATTGGAGGAAACAAAAGAGTATACAGACAGGATAGCATGAGATCGCAGCTGCTGTAGTTTATTGCTTGTTGCCTAGGTTACTGGCCAACTCAGAATGGTTGAGCTAGAATTCCAAATTCTTTAGTCTTATACCCTCTAGACTGCTTGTGCAAGCTGATAATAACATCTGATCTGCTCAGGCAGCTGTCTTGTTTTTGCCACTATTAAAAAGGAACTATCTGTAAAATTTGCCTTTTTAACCATCATAGTCACTATTCAAAGGTTAAATAAAGTCATGTGAGGCCCCAGCTTTGGAGTCCCAGAGTTAATCGCATGCTTCCGAGGCAAAACTGCCCTTGCTAGTAGCCCCAGGGGGCGCACAGTTCATCAGTGTGACAATGCCGATGGCCTGGCCTGTCAATATGCTGGTGAAATCCGTGCCCCCCACAAGTAGTAAACCAGGATCTTGAAGACAAAATATGAGCATACCCCTTGAATGAGAATGGTGAGTGTCTTCTGGTAGTTTGGGATCCATTGAAGGTCTTACAATGTGGGATGGCTCTCGGGAAGTTGTTTAGTGGTCGCAGCTGAGTACTGTAGAGCCAGCTCTTTGCAATTGAAACAACAAAAAAACTGATGGTAACAGGAGTGCCAACAGTTTTCTTGTCTACTTTATGGAGTCATGCCCTCTCCCCCATTAGCCACAGTTGATTTTATTCTCTAGTATCAGATTCCTACTCGCCCATACACATGGAGGTTTGTAACCCAGAGAGAGGCTTCAGTTCAGAGTAAATACCCAGTATACGAGATATGCCTTGATGTGGCTACTGGGCAGATATAAAAATGGCCATTTTTGTATGCTAAATATCTCAATTTTTCCAATATATCCTTAAGTCTATATTCTTACATTGATTGTTTGCATATTTTAGCATTACAGAGTGCAACTGTCTTTTTTTGCTATGCAATTGAAAAGGCATGGATGTGCAGTACCCGACCATGACCACTATTCAGTTGATGAAACTTTGCAGTTCTGCTCCACCACTCAGCACATTTTGCTGCCACCGGTCCCAGGAACAACTGATCAATGAAGGTGCTGAGAGTTGGACCCCAATGATCTATTATTGATTATGTGTCCTAAGGATAGGGTATCTGTTGGTGTATGCAACAGATGAGGACTTCTTTGTTTGTGTGAAGGAGGACTTTATGCTGCTCTAACAGTAGATGGCGATGTTGTGTAAAGTTTCCTTACTCACTGTATTTGTAAAAAGTCTTTTGTTTTTCTTCCTGGTTTTCGTTTCACTTCCTGATGCAATGCTGAATGACTGTGCTTATTATTACCTCATGTGCTAGGAGTAAAGAGCTTGTTATCCCATGTAATCTGCTCTGTAAACTTTGTTCTACACCTGGGAAGCTAGAAGCTGTGCAACAGTATCAATATAAAGTACCAGACAACCCCCTTTAAAAATTAAAAGAAATATTTATATTTTGCGAAACTAAACAATATATTGGTTCATATGCTGGAGAATAAAAAATCAAACACATTTATTAATGAAGTAAAGGCAAAATTGGACAGAAATTCCAACTCCACATGAAAGATGTAGGAGATTTCATGTAGTATTTTTTGGTACCAATGCGGTCTTGTTGGATGGTCTTTCGGAATAAGGCATTAATCACATTGGGACTGGGAGCTTCCAATAATTGTCGACTCATATAGACCAATTTCGTTATTTAACTTAGATTTTAATATATTAGCTAAAACCCTGGCATGAAGTCTAAGGAGATCAGCCAAATTATTCATAGAATTAAATGTACCTTGAGCCCCGAAAATCCACAATGTATAACTTCAGAAAGGTAAAACTCTTCTTGCACTTCCAGCGACAAAGGCTTTCACCAGTAGCGACTGCTCATTCCTTTGGGTAGTGATGAAAGCATTTGGTATTGATGGTATATTGATCTAATGGGCTAGGTTGATCTTTGCCTATGCTACACCCCAGATAAAAGGAATGTGTCTTTTAAAAATAATCTACTGTTTATATCAGATTTATTTCATACAAATTGTTGCCATTTTTTAAATTTGTCATATCATCTATAATAAAAAAAAAATATTGTAATATCCCTCAGTCCACTAGGCAGGTTTAGACTTATACTACCTATTTTTTCAGGAAATGCACATGTACATTAGCAGCAATAGTCTGACTCCTCCCCTATCTTTTGTATTGACGCATCTAATGAGCATGTGAAAATGTCATTATGAAGAGAGGAAGATCAGGATCAGCTGTAAGTTCACCTATTGCCTCCTGTGTTATCAGCTGTTAATAGAGGATTTACTTATCACGCCTCTGCTGGTAATGTGACTTAGTGAACTGGTGGATGACACTGGTGTAAGAGTAGGTGAACTATGAACTATCACAATAACACTGAGGGTCGATTTGATTTTATATGGCTAAAGGGCCATTTACACACAATGATATCGCTAACGATATGTCGTCGGGGTCACGGAATTTGTGACGCACATCCGGCGTCGTTAGTGACGTTGTTGTGTGTAACAGCTCAGAGTGAGTGTTAACGATCAAAAATACTCACCTTATCGTTGATCGTTGACACGTTGTTCATTTTCAAAATCTCGTTGGTTGTTGTGGATGCAGGTTGTTCGTCGTTCCTGAGGCAGCACACATTGCTAGGTGTGACACCCCGGGAACAACGAACAACAGCTTACCTGCATCCTCCGGCAACGAGGTGGGCGTGTTGCTAATATGGCTGGTCTCTGCCCCTCCGCTTCTATTGGTTGGCCGCTGTGTGACGTTGCTGTGACGGCGTACGATGCTCCCCCTTAACAAACAGGTTGTTCGCCGCCCACAGCGACGTAGCTAGGAAGGTAAGTATGTGTGACGGGTGTTAGCGATATTGTGCGCCACGGGCAGCGATTTGCCCATGACGCACAAACGATGGGGGTGGGTACGCTCGCTAGCGATATTGTAGCATGTAAATGGGCCTTTAGTCATATACTAGTAGTTCTTACAAATTGGTACTATTTAATATGGTACATAGAAAATACTGCACCCCTAAATTCTTATTTTAAAAGACAAACTTCCAAAATTTAGATGATCTTGACTTATTACACCTCCGCATAGTCCAAAATAAAAACTCTACTAAACCAGAGTGTTTGACTATATTAGCTTAAAGGGGTGGTCCACTACATAGCATAGTGGCCACACATCCTTGTAAATCTCATAAAGAAGACTTTTCTCAAATACCTTGTGTAATCTATTGTGCCTCTGAGTGGCACTATGGTGGTCTGCTGATCCCCATCATGTGACCCCCAGGCTGCATGACCTCGAAGATCCGGTGATGTCACGTCAACTTCCAGTTGACCTGACATCACCGAGATGGCCTCAGTCTTCCTGAGTGACAAGGCTGTGGGCGGCGTTTCACCACTCGTCACAGCCCATCATCAATCCTGCTAGCGGTGCTCTACATCAAAGGAGAGAGTGCAAGAGATCTTGAAGTATGACGAGCGGCGAAATTTTGCTCACAGCCCAGTCACTCACGGAGACTGGGGCCACCTTGGTGATGTCGGATCAACTGGAAGTTGATGTGACATCACCGGATCTCACAGGTCACAGAGCCTGGGGGTCACGTGATGGGGATGAGCGGACTGCGATAGCGCTGCTCAGAGGCAGAATTAACTACACAAGGCAGTAGCGTAGCTAGCAAGGGGGCAGAGGGTGCGGCCGCCCCGGGCCCCGTGCTCAGAGGGGGCCCCCCTGGAGCTGCGATACCATTAACTATATCAGCGTGCACAGCGTGCGCCGATATAGTTAACCTCTGCGGCAGGGTTGCCATCAGGGCATTACTACTGGGACTCCTGTACTGGGCCCGGTGAGCAGCAGGCAGGAGGGGGGGCCCCGGACACGCTGACAGGCCCCTCCCCTTTCATTCCTCTGCTCCACGGGCCCCAGCGCAGGGGGCGTTAACAGTACACTTCGCAGAACGGGCTGGCCGTGCAGTGAGCAGGAGGCAGGGCCTGGACACGCTGACAGCCCGGGCCCCTCCCCTTTCATTTTTCTGCTCACCGGGCCCCATGGGCAGGGGGTGGGGATGTGACGTTGCACTGACAGCACCTGCAGTCGCACAGGGGCCCCAAGCGGGAGCGGGCCCCTAGAGCCTGAAAACGTACTGGGTACGTCATAGTTCCCTGGTACTTAAGGACCCATGACGTACCCAGTACGTCATGGCGAGATCGTGGCCCCGGTGGCTGCGATCGCTGCAAATACCTTAGATTCGGGGAGGAGGGGCCCTCTGCCTGACCTCAGGAGGGGTGGTGTCTCCTCCCAAGACCTAAGGAGGCTGTGATTGGCTGAGCGGCGTTCGTCAGCCAATCACAGCCACTGTAATGTTCCAACCATTGAAAATGGCTTAAACATTGAAATCCAGCCATATCAGTGCAGCTGTAGCACCGATCATTGGCTGGAGCTGGGTGACCTGTGTTTCACCCGCCCCCAGCTCTGATTGGAGAGCTTGGCCTTGTGACAGATCTCTCCAATCACTGTGGATCTGGGGCCGGTGACCACTCCCCTCAGCTTCACTTCAGCGTCCGTGGAAGGTGAGGGGAGCGATCGGTAAGTTTAAAGACACTGTCTCCTTTCAGCTGCCGCCATTGCCCCAGCCCCCACCCATCAGCCACCGGCTGCAGCAGTCACTGCCCCTGATCCAGCAGCACTGAACCCATCTGCTGCGTCCCCTCCATCTGCCACCCCCTCCCCATCAGCCGCTGCCCCCCTCCCTCATCTGCTGCGTCCCCCCAATCAACTGCTGCCCCTCCTCCCTCATCTGCTGCCCCTCTCACTTTCCTCCAGCTGTGAGACCCCCCACCAGCTGTGAGACCCCCCACCAGCTGTGAGACCCCCCCACCTGCTGTGAGACACCCTACCTGCTGTGAGACCCCCCCACCTGCTGTGAGACCCCCCACCTGCTGTGAGCCCCCCCACCTGCTGTGACCCCATCCCCACCTGCTGTGAGATCCCCCCACCTGCTGTGAGACCCCCCCACCATCTATCCGTCCCACTGTCTATCCGTCCCACCGTCTATCCGTCCCACCGTCTATCCGTCCCTCTGTCCACCCGTCCCTCTGTCCATCCGTCCCTCCGTCCATCCGTCACGTCCATGAGACCCCCCCACCAGCTGTGAGACCCCCCCCACCTGCTGTGAGACCCCCCACCTGCTGTGAGACCCCCCACCTGCTGTGACCCCACCCCCACCTGCTGTGAGACCCCCCACCTGCTGTGAGACCCCCCCACCTGCTGTGACCCCCACCTGCTGTGACCCCACCCCCACCTGCTGTGAGACCCCCCCACCTGCTGTGAGACCCCCCCATCGTCTATCCGTCCCTCTGTCCATCCGTCCCGCTGTCCATCCGTCCCGCTGTCCCTCCGTCCATCCGTCACGTCCATTGTGACCGTCACGGGAACACTGGGGGCTCTATTACTTTCTAGGAGCAATATGTGGGCACTTTTCTAGGGCACTTACACAGGGCATTAATATTTTCTAGGGGGCAATTTTACCATCTAGAGAACAGAAAGGAGGCATTTTACTGTGTAAAGGGCACAATAGTGGCATTAATATGTGGGGGGAACAGTGGTGGTATTATTATGTGGGGGGCACAGTGGTGGCATTAATATGTGGGGGGCACAGTGGTGGCATTATGTGGGGGGCACAGTGGTGGCATTATGTGGGGGGCACAGTGGTGGCATTATGTGAGGGCACAGTGGTGGCATTATGTGAGGGCACAGTGGTGGCATTATTATGTGGGAGGCACAGTGGTGGCATTATTATGTGGGAGGCACAGTGGTGGCATTATTATGTGAGGGCACAGTGGTGGCATTATGTGGAGGCACAGTGGTGGCATTATGTGGGGGCACAGTGGTGGCATTATTATGTGAGGGCACAGTGGTGGCATTATTATGTGGAGGCACAGTGGTGGCATTATTATGTTAGGGGCACAGTGGTCGCATTATTATGTGGGGGGCACAGTGGTGGCATTACTATGTAGGGGCACAGTGGTGGCATTATGTGGGGACACAGTGGTGGCATTATTATGTGGGGGCATAGTGGTGGCATTATTATGTGGAGGCACAGTGGGGGCATTATTATGTAGGGGCACAGTGGGGGCATTATTATGTGGGGGCACAGTGGTGGCATTACTATGTGAGGGCACAGTGGTGGCATTACTATGTGGGGGCACAGTGGTGGCATTATTATGTGAGGGCACAGTGGTGGCATTACTATGTGGGGGCACAGTGGTGGCATTATTATGTGAGGGCACAGTGGTGGCATTACTATGTGGGGGCACAGTGGTGGCATTATTATGTGGGGGCACAGTGGTGGCATTATTATGTGAGGGCACAGTGGTGGCATTACTATGTGGGGGCACAGTGGTGGCATTATTATGTGGGGGCACAGTGGTGGCATTATTATGTGAGGGCACAGTGGTGGCATTACTATGTGAGGGCACAGTGGTGGCATTATTATGTGAGGGCACAGTGGTGGTTTTACTATGTGGGGGCACAGTGGTGGCATTACTATGTGAGGGCACAGTGGGGGCATTACTATGTGGGGGCACAGTGGTGGCATAATTATGTGGGGGCACAGTGGTGGCATTATTATGTGGGGGCACAGTGGTGGCATTATGTGGGGGAACAGTGGTGGCATTATTATGTGGGGGCATTATTATGTGGGGGCACAGTGGTGGCATTACTATGTAGGGGTACAGTGGTGGCATTATGTGGGGGCATTATTATGTGGGGGCACTGTGGTGGCATTATTGTGTGGAGGCACAGTGGGGGCATTATTATGTGGAGGCACAGTGGGGGCATTATTGTGTGGAGGCACAGTGGTGGCATTATTGTGTGGAGGCACAGTGGGGGCATTATTGTGTGGAGGCACAGTTGGGGCATTATTGTGTGGAGGCACAGTGGGGGCATTATTGTGTGGAGGCACAGTGGGGGCATTATTGTGTGGAGGCACAGTGGTGGCATTATTATGTGGAGGCACAGTGGGGGCATTATTGTGTGGGGGCACAGTGGGGGCATTATTATGTGGGGGCACAATGGTGGCATTACTATGTGGGGGCACAGTGGGGGCATTATTGTGTGGAGGCACAGTGGGGGCATTATTATGTGGAGGCACAGTGGGGGCATTATTATGTGGGGGCACAGTGGTGGCATTATGTGAGGGCACAGTGGTGGCATTATTATGTGGAGGCACAGTGGTGGCATTATTATGTGGAGGCACAGTGGGGGCATTATTATGTGGGGGCACAGTGGTGGTATTATTATGTGGAGGCACAGTGGGGGCATTATTATGTGGGAGCACAATGGTGGCATTATTATGTGGAGGCACAGTGGGGGCATTATTATGTGGGGGCACAGTGGTGGCATTATTATGTAGAGGCACAGTGGGGGCATTATCATGTGGAGGCACAGTGGTGGCATTATTATGTGGAGGCACAGTGGGGGCATTATTATGTGGGGGCACAGTGGTGGCATTATTATGTGGAGGCACAGTGGTGGCATTATTATGTGGGGGCACAGTGGTGGCATTATCATGTGGAGGCACAGTGGTGGCATTATTATGGTGGGGCACAGTGGTGGCATTATTATGTTGGGGCACAGTGGGGGCATTATTATGTGGAGGCACAGTGGTGGCATTATTATGTGGGGGCACAGTGGTGGCATTATTATGTGGGGGCACAGTGGTGGCATTATCATGTGGGGGCACAGTGGTGGTATTATTATGTGGGGGCACAGTGGTGGCATTATCATGTGGGGGCACAGTGTTGGCATTATTATGTGGGGGCACAGTGGTGGCATTATCATGTGGAGGCACAGTGGTGGCATTATTATGTTGGGGCACAGTGGTGGCATTATTATGTGGGGGCACAGTGGTGGCATTATTATGTGGGGGCACAGTGGTGGCATTATTATGTGAGGGCACAGTGGTGGCATTATCATGTGGAGGCACAGTGGTGGCATTACTATGTGGGGGGCACAGTGGTGGCATTACTATGTGGGGGCACAGTGGTGGCATTATTATGTGGGGGCACAGTGGGGGCATTATTATGTGGGGGCACAGTGGTGGCATTATTATGTGGGGGCACAGTGGGGGCATTACTATGTGGGGGCACAGTGGTGGCATTATTATGTGGGGGCACAGTGGGGGCATTATTATGTGGTGACACAGTGGGGGCATTATCATGTGGAGTCACAGTGGTGGCATTATTATGTAGGGGCACAGTGGGGGCATTATTATGTGGGGGCACAGTGGTGGCATTACTATGTGAGGGCACAGTGGTGGCATTACTATGTGGGGGCACAGTGGTGGAATTATTATGGTGGGGCACAGTGGTGGCATTATTATGTTGGGGCACAGTGGGGGCATTATTATGTGGAGGCACAGTGGTGGCATTATTATGTGGGGGCACAGTGGTGGCATTATTATGTGGGGGCACAGTGGTGGCATTATCATGTGGGGGCACAGTGGTGGTATTATTATGTGGGGGCACAGTGGTGGCATTATCATGTGGGGGCACAGTGTTGGCATTATTATGTGGGGGCACAGTGGTGGCATTATCATGTGGAGGCACAGTGGTGGCATTATTATGTTGGGGCACAGTGGTGGCATTCTTATGTGGGGGCACAGTGGTGGCATTATTATGTGGGGGCACAGTGGTGGCATTATTATGTGAGGGCACAGTGGTGGCATTATCATGTGGAGGCACAGTGGTGGCATTATTATGTGGGGGCACAGTGGTGGCATTACTATGTGAGGGCACAGTGGTGGCATTACTATGTGGGGGCACAGTGGTGGAATTATTATGGTGGGGCACAGTGGTGGCATTATTATGTTGGGGCACAGTGGGGGCATTATTATGTGGAGGCACAGTGGTGGCATTATTATGTGGGGGCACAGTGGTGGCATTATTATGTGGGGGCACAGTGGTGGCATTATCATGTGGGGGCACAGTGGTGGCATTATCATGTGGAGGCACAGTGGTGGCATTACTATGTGGGGGGCACAGTGGTGGCATTACTATGTGGGGGCACAGTGGTGGCATTATTATGTGGGGGCACAGTGGGGGCATTATTATGTGGGGGCACAGTGGTGGCATTATTATGTGGGGGCACAGTGGGGGCATTACTATGTGGGGGCACAGTGGTGGCATTATTATGTGGGGGCACAGTGGGGGCATTATTATGTGGTGACACAGTGGGGGCATTATCATGTGGAGTCACAGTGGTGGCATTATTATGTAGGGGCACAGTGGGGGCATTATTATGTGGGGGCACAGTGGTGGCATTACTATGTGAGGGCACAGTGGTGGCATTACTATGTGGGGGCACAGTGGTGGAATTATTATGTGAGGGCACAGTGGTGGCATTACTATGTGGGGGCACAGTGGTGGCATTATTATGTGGGGGCACAGTGGTGACATTACTATGTGGGGGCACAGTGGTGGCATTATGTGGGGGCACAGTGGGGGCATTACTATGTGGGGGCACAGTGGGGGCATTATTATGTGGGGGCACAGTGGGGACATTATTATGTGGGGGCACAGTGGGGGCATTATTATGTGGGGGCACAGTGGTGGCATTATTATGTGAGGGCACAGTGGTGGCATTACTATGTGGGGGCACAGTGGGGGCATTATTATGTGGGGACACAGTGGGGGTATTACTATGTGTGGCAGTAAGAGGAGCACGGTTTTTGTGCCACACAGCAGGTGCAGTAATAGGGACACATACAGCAGCAGCGGCTCAGTATTGGGGTGATGGGAGGATGAGGAGTTTGTGCAGGTTGGGATTAGATGGGGTTCGGTGCCGGAAGTGTGAGGAGTCACATGTGTCTTTGTTGTAATTTCTGTAGATTAGTTGTGGCTGGAAGAAGTCGTCATGTTGGTCTGGGCCAGATGGAAAACACAGAAAAGGTGAACAACTCCATTCGAAAGAACGTCAGCTGTAAGTCACCATCTATAACTGCACTGTGATCTCTTGTATGTGCTGCAGCACCGATATCTACCACTATATAGTCACCATATAGCGGTAATATCAGTGTCATCTGCCGAGGTTCCACTATACCCACGATTAGTCTGCGCCACCGTAGTTGTCATGGTTACCTGGTAAGGGGCCCACTCAGATGTTTTGCCCCCCCCTGAGCTGAAAAACATTCTCTATGAGCTTTACATCAATGTGTGGCCCCTATGCTGTGTAGTGGACCACCCCTTTAATTTTTGATCTGGACTTTTCCTTAATGAGGTTTTGTATTTTAGGTATCACAGATAACTTTTATGGCTCCTGTAAAGATGATTTATAACACGTTCATATAATGTGTTTTGGTTGGCTGAGCAAGTCCCACACCTCTACAATTGGCAAAGGCTTATAAATTATATAGATAATTTATAAAAATTACAATAAAGGCACTATGGGAAGAATGATAATACGTGCACTATGATAAATCGAAATTCTAGTTGGGTTTCATAGTTTTAAAATCAATTTGGATTTTGAAGAAAGTCATCTTTAAAGGAAACCTATCACATCCAAAAATGGTATTTAGCTGCAAATATAGGGTTAATCTCCATGTAAATAGCATTAAACCCATGTTAGACTGCCTTACTGGAGCAGCAGCTGCAATTGAAAATCAGCTAATATCCTCCCTGCAGCTGCTTGCTTCTAGTGATGAGTGAGCACTACTATGCTAAGTACTCGTTAAGAGCAGTTGGATTCTCCAATGGGCGGGACTCAGGCTCCCAAGTATAATGGAAGTCAATGGGGAATGAGGGCATTTTTCCGGAAGCATGGTAGTGCTCACTCATCACTAGTTACGAGTACTGAGCACCTGAGCATGGTAGTGCCCACTCCTCACTAGTTACGAGTACTGAGCACCCGAGCATGGTAGTGCTCACTCATCACTAGTTACGAGTACTGAGCACCTGAGCATGGTAGTGCTCACTCATCACTAGTTACGAGTACTGAACACCCGAGCATGGTAGTGCCCACTCATCACTAGTTACGAGTACCGAGCACCTGAGCATGGTAGTGCCCGCTCATCACTAGTTATGAGTACTGAACACCCGAGCATGGTAGTTCCCGCTCATCACTAGTTACGAGTACCGAGCACCTGAGCATGGTAGTGCCCACTCATCACTAGTTATGAGTACTGAACACCCGAGCATGGTAGTGCCCACTCATCACTAGTTACGAGTACTGAGCACTCGAGCATGGTAGTGCCCACTCATCACTAGTTACGAGTACAGAGCATCCAAGCATGGTAGTGCCCGCTCATCACTAGTTATGAGTACTGAACACCTGAGCATGGTAGTGCTCACTCATCACTAGTTACTACAAATATCGATAGCACCTCTAAGCAGAATAAGACAAGTGTGAACAGGTGCAAGCTGTCACGACTATTCAATATAACCAAGAAAATACAGCTGTACTCTGAAATGCTATAATATACAAACACTAAATATAAGACTTCGGAAATATATTACTACTATAGAATAGATGTTAAAAAATATAGATACTTAGCCAGAGGTTACAGTCGTCGCTCACTTCACAGTGAGAGCGCTGTGATAACTTCTTGGAATTTTGATTGACAGCTTGCTCTGCAGCTTATGTGTGTGCAACAATTTTGTACAAAGCAGGCTGTCAATCGAAGCGCCCGGAATGATTACAGCGATATCACTGTGTATTGAGTGGTGACTGTCTTCATTGTTCCAATAACTAGAAACTAGTGCAACAGGGAGGATATATGTTAATGTTCCCCTGAAAGGAAGTCTGGCAGGATTTTAATGCTATTTACCTGCAGAGTAACTGTATATCTGCAGATCAATATGGCATCATTTATAGACATAACAGGTGCCCTTTAAAGGGAATCTGTCAGCAGGTTTTTGCTATATAATCTGATGTAGAAGCAGAGAGCCTGATTCCAATGATGTGTCACTTACTGGACTGCTTTTTTTAGAATCCATGTTTTTTCTGTTGTAGATATTGCAGATATCAGAATGCTTAGCTGTGTAGAACCCCACCCACATCACTGATTGGCAGCATCTTGCATACCTTATTTTTCGTTTTCAAATCAAAAAAGGTCCGTGGAGCCTCTGTTAGGAGTCTTGACACAGAACATAGCAGATATCCCTCCAGGAAGGACCTAGCCAAGGAATGGCTCTTTTTAGGAGACCACCATAACCACCATATTAAGTGGCCCTTTTAGTCAAGTTCGAAGATATGACAAAAAAGAGCCACTCCTTGGCTGGGTCCTTCCTGGAGGGATAGCTGGCTATTTTCTGTGTCGAGACTCCTAAAAGAGGCTCCACTGACCTTTTTTTATTTGCAGATTTCCCAGGGGGCAATGCACCTAGGATTTCACTGTTTTGAGCGCCTTTGTTGGCTGCCGGCAGTGTTTTCTCTGGCTGGTCTCCCCGAGATCAGTGATTGTTTTGTCTTACTTTTTGTTTTATAAGACGCACTGGATTATAAGACGCACCCCAAATTTAGAGGAAAAAAAAGGAAAAAAAAAATATGGGGTCCATCTTATAATGTGGTAGTGTCTTACTGGACGGAGGCGGGGCGGCAGCGGTGGTGGAGTGGGGTCGGAGGAGGCAGAGGCGGTGCTGCAGAAGGCTGATACTGCCGTCGGTGTAGCTGGTGTTCCAGATGCTCGGTGTGGACGGCGGCGCTGTGAGGCAGGAGGAGCATCCAGGAACTGTCGGCGGTGCAGGCTTTAAATATTTGTCGCCCCGGAGTCGGCGCATGCGCAGATTGAGCTATCGGCTCACTCACAAGCTGATAACTCATCTGTGCACCCGCCATCTCCAGGCACCATTTTCCTTAAGTCCGCTGCTGGGAGATCAATGGGCTGGAGGCGGTGCGTGCGCAGATGAGATCTTGAGCCAAGTGCTCCATCTACACATGTGCTGACTCTGGGCGCCATTATTTGAAACCCAACATTCAGGATGGTCCCTGCCTCACTGCCCGCAGCACAGCAGAGCCAACAGCACAGCCCGCAGCATTGCCCCTGCCTCCTATGACCCTTTCTTCTCCAGCACCCCCCGTAAGCTACATAGGGCTTATAAGACACACCCCTCATTTTCCTCCCAAATTTTGGGGAGGAAAAGTGCATGTCATAATCTGAAAAATACGGTACATTGTCAGCAAGCTGCCAATCAGTGGTAAGGGTTAAGGACTGGGTTACACAGATTACCTGGACTGGACCTAGCCCTCTGATCCTAAAACACTGATTATATTAAAACTACAGCACACAGCCTAATAAGTGACCCATCTCTGGAATCAGGGTCTCAGCTCCTATATTATACGACTCTCAGATGAAAAATCTGCTGACATATTCCCTTTTAGCACTTTGGGAATAGTCTTTTAGCATTTACAGCGACCTTGCTTTGCTGTTACCTTCTTTCTAACCTCTTTCTTTGTTGCTGATATTATATACACAGGTGCACAATGAGGAGTCGTCTCCATTCGAACTGACTGAATAAATGAATATAAAATTTCAGACACCTTTGATATTTGTTACCTTTTCACAGAAAGTCAAACACAGGCATGCAGAGAGAACCTCATTACAAGTATTTAATGGTGCAAAGAGGAAACATTAGTGGTGATGAATATGAGTAAGCGTGTCTAATTCACCGCATTCTGCATTCTGTTGCAAAAGTGTCCCAGAGCAAAAGATTCATGTAACAGCAAATTATACTGTGTACTTTACATTTTGACAAGTGGACACTTTCTCGGGGTAATATTTTGTTCGGTATTTTGCATCAGTTCCAAAAAATGAAAGGTTTACTTTACAAATACTGATGCATAATACTGACCTAGAAACTTAGAGAAGGACTTTGAGTGTCATAGAGACAGCGTCCCTCCGAGTCGTACTACACCAAAGCCACTATGGCGGGCTTAAGTCACTAAAATTTAGCAACAGCATGCTGCAAGGGTTAACACACACAATTCAGGGATGCCTGTTTTGTCAAGGTCCGATCTGTTGATCATTTGCTATGTTTGCTTAAGCAGCAGGACCCTTATCATTGCTCGGTCTACTACTGTGTTTCCCCGAAAATGAGACCTACCCCAAAAATAAGTCCTTGCATGATTTGAAGTATGCTTGAAATATAAGCCCTACTCCAAAAATAAGCCCTAGTTACAGTCAGGGCCAGTGTTAGGGGAAGTCAAGCTGCACAATTTCTCAGGGCCCCCCACTCTCTTAGGGACTCCAACATTTGTATTCCGGAGATTAAGGCGGGCTTTGCACACTACGACATCGCAGTGGTCGGTGGGGGTCAAATTGAAAGTGACGCACATCCGGCATCGCATGCGACATCGTAGTGTGTAAAGGCTCGATGATACGATTAACGAGCGCAAAAGCGTCGTAATCGTATCATCGGTGCAGCGTCGGCGTAATCCATAATTAGTCCGATGTTGTTCCTCGCTCCTGCGGCAGCACACATCACTGTGTGTGAAGCCGCAGGAGCGAGGAACATCTCCTACCGGCATCACTGCGGCTTCCGTAGGATATGTGGAAGGAAGGAGGTGGGCGGGATGTTTACATCCCACTCATATCCGCCCCTCCGCTCCTATTGGCCGCCTGCCATGTGACGTCGCAGTGACGCCATACGACCCGCCCCCTTAATAAGGAGGCGGGTCGCCGGCTAGAGCGACGTCGCAGGACAGGTGAGTCCATGTGAAGCTGCTGTAGCGATAATGTTCGCTACGGCAGTTATCACAAGGATATCGCTGTTGCGACGGGGGCGGGAACTATCGCGCTCGGCATCGCAGTATCGGCCTGCGATGTCGCAGTGTGCAAAGCTCGCCTTAGATTGTTTAACCCTAGACCGCACAACCATAGAAATGAACCATAGAAAATAAGTAACCTAGCAGGCCTGCGAGGCTCCAGGTATGCGTTCTAGGGTTAAGGACCTTTGATGACTTCACAGCCATGTGACCAAAGGTCCTTTAATTGCAGGAGTCTAGAAGAACTGAACAGGAGATAGGCTGGTATGCAGGACTAGTGTTAAGGAGAAGGGATAGCAAATTGGGAAATTTCACAGAGTCCCTATTCTCCTAAGGGCCCCAGCATTTATATCCAGATGATAAGACTACTTAAGGACCTGTGTGACATCACATAAAGTGACCAAAGGTCTCTTAATTGCAGGGATCTAAATCTGAGAAGGAGACAGTCTAGTATGTATCTGATAGATAGAACTAGATAGATGGATGGATAGATAGATAGATAGATAGATAATGGATGGATAGATAGATAGAGAGATAATGGATGGATAGATAGATAGATAGATAGATAGATAGAGGGATAGATAGATAGATAGATAGATAGAGGGATGGATGGATATAGATAGATAGATAGATAATGGATGGATAGATAGAGGGATAGATAGATAGATAGATAATGGATGGATAGATAGAGGGATAGATAGATAGAGAGATAATGGATGGATAGAGGGAGGGATAGATAGATAGAGGGATAAATAGAGGGATATATAGCTAGAAAGATGTATAGATGTATAGATAGATAGATAGGTAATGGATGGATAGAGGGATAGATATGTCGCGGGCGGGGAGGAGGGTGTCAGCACACCGCGCTCACCCCTTCTGCTCGGGTCCGGCAGTTGCTCCTGGTGGCTCGAGCTGCGGGCCGGATCCCGGGGTGTCTCGAGCGACACTCCTCGCCCGTGAGTGAAAAGGGGGGTGTTTGTTGGGATTATAGTTCGTGACGCCACCCACGGTTGTGGTGATTGCACCACCGCTGCTCGGTGTGGGGGTCCCGGGGATGGTGATGGGAGCAGCCAGGTGTTGTGTTGCCCCTCCGTGGGTAGGGGTTGGTGATCCCGGGGCCCGGTGGAGAGATGTAAAGTGTAGGGCCTGGAGGGCGCAGGGACGCGGGGGCAGCGCTGTGCCTTGCGGCACTATGGTACTCACTCAGCCTGACACGGACACAGTTTGTACGGTAAACCAACGGCTGGTAGGACGGTCCCACAGACGGCTGCACCTGCACTCCCAGTAGGTGACGGTGACTTCTCTCTTCCTTGCACCTGTGTGGTCTGGTGGTATCGGTGGATTCCCTCCGGTTACCCGCTCCCCGACTGCAATCTGGGCCGGAGGAGCTCTACACTTTGCCCGCAGGCGCTGGCCCTGGGGAAACTGGTGCCTTGGCGGTGGCGGTGTCTCCCCGTTAATGGTCGGGCTGTTGCCGTCAATCGGGACTTTGTTGTTGGGGGATCTGCGTCCCCGTCACTGACGGATTCGGCAAATTGGGCGACTCCTAGCCTTGCCGGGGTCCGAGAGGCCCCTGCCCTGGTGCTGACTGTCCTTCGGAACACTGCTCCAGACCACCGGGCACACAGCCAACGGGGTCCTTCCAGGAACTTCCGAACTGTCCCACTCCGGACAGTCACCGCCGTCGCTGACCTTGCTGTTCTAGCCCTACACACAGCTGGGCTCTCAGGCTTTGCACACTCTCTGCGCTGTCTCCACTTCTTGCTTTCCTCCTTTCTCACTTTCCTTTCCTTCGCTTTCACTTCTTGTTGTTTACTCTAGCCCCTGCCTGGGCTACTCCTCACTCCTTCCACTTCCTCCTCCCTGACAGAACTCCTCTCTCCAGCTCTCCCCTGAGCTATCTGCCTGGTTTACTTCCTGCCTCCAGAGCTGTGAGCTCCTTGGTGGGCGGAGCCAACCGCCTGGCCCACCCCCTGGTGTGCATCACAGACTCCTGGAGGGAGGCAACAAGGATTTCTGGTTAGCAGGTGTGCCTACCTGGAGTGTGGGGTGTAGTGGTGTTGTTATCTGTGTCCCCTGGCTTGCCCAGGGCGACACATTCCCCCTTAGCAAAATGCAGACCGTCCGCGGGCTGCCGTCCTACACCGGTTTTATTTTTCTGTAAAAGGGGATAACAAGGGTTAATCAAACATAAATAACATTTTTAATCATAAACTCTTCCCAAGACGGGAGGCACATTTACTTTAAACGTTTCAACGGTGTACGGTCACTTCTTCCGCTCTCTCCCACCCAAGCAACCTGGCCCTGATGCTGCCCCTAAAACCCAGGCAGCACCCCTTGACCCACAGTCCAGCACAAGTCACCCGAGCGGGATCTGTCCTTCCCTCCAGAGGGTGGCCACCGGTCCCTTTGGTGGCTGGGCCCTGGCCTGCTCTGCTCAGGGCCCTCCCTCCAACCTGCCTCTCCGGAGGCGGCATTGCGGAAACGGTAACGGTACCCAACATATTTACAAGCCACTAACGTTTGTGGTTGCCCTGCAGAGTTCACGGGCTTGTCCATGGATAGTTCCCATGCAATTTTAAACTTTTAACGGTCCCCACGGGGACAACGGTGGCGGCTCCAGCCGGTTGCAAATCACAAGCAGACAATCAGGTAAACTTCGGTAAATCATTTTTCATTTTCAAAACTTTCAACTTTTTCAAACACACACACAACAACCTTTTACATTTGCGGACCCCTTTCACTCATAGAACGGTCTCCCTGTACCTAAGTGGGGGTCTACCTAGGTTGGAACGGGTGGACCTTCGGGGCCCGGTGTCGGTGGTGCTAGACAGTGGGGTAGAGGGAACAATCGGTTCCTCCTCCCTGCTACAGTGTGGGGCAGGCGGAGGTGCAGGGGGGCTGGGTACAGGTTCATCCCTGGGCACTGGCACTGGTTCTGGCTCACGGTTAACCGCTTCCACTACTTCTTCATCCACGGGTTGTGGGAACAGTATCACTGGAAGTATCACCGCGCCGTTCTGTGTAGGCCAGTTTGCTGGGAAGTCACCCATTACAGTGTGGATTACCTCTGCTGCCTTTTCCACTGGTGGAGAAACCGGTACTTCAGCTTCTGCTTTCAATACTGGGGGGGCATTTTTTTAGATGGTCCCGAGAAACTGTGGCCAGGGTGCCCCCTTGGTCACGACTGATCTGGTAGGTTTTCCCATTGTCCCACTCGGTGGGTTGTATGACGTAAGGGACTTGCTCCCACTGGTCATCCAGTTTGTGGGCTTTTCTCTTCCGTTTCAGCACCACATCTCCTGGCTGGAAAGGACCTGCAGGCGCCTTCTGGTTGAACCGGTGCTCTTGCTGTTCTCGACTTCGACTGAGGTTTTTCTCTACATACTCCTGGATTTGCCGGTACTGGGCCCTCCTCCGACTCTCCCACTCTGCCGTTGAAGGGAGTGCTTCCGGAGCTTCCAACCCCATCTCCAGATCCACCGGCAGGCGGCCAGGCCGAGCCCTCATCAGATACGCTGGGGTGCACTTCGTCGAGCTGGTTGGGATATTATTGTACATGTCGACCAAGTCGGGTAACTTTTCCGGCCACATGTTCCGTTCTTCCAGCGGTAGCGTCTTGAGGAGCCCCAGGACCAAGTGATTCATTTTCTCGCACATGCCGTTGGTTTGGGCGTGGTACGGAGTGGTCCGGATCTTCTTGCAGCCGTACAACTGGCAGAATTCGTGAAACACCTCTGCTTCAAAAGCCGGGCCTTGGTCAGTCAGCACCTTCTCGGGGTACCCATGAGGTCGGCAGAAATAAGCCTGGAACGCACGAGCAGCAGTTCGACCAGTCAGGTCCTTGACGGGGACTACCACCATAAATCTTGAGTAGTGGTCTACCATGGTCAATGCGTAGGTGTACCCACTTCGGCTAGGGGTGAGCTTAACATGGTCTAGGGCGACCAGTTCCAGCGGCTGATGGGTGACGATGGGATGTAACGGTGCCCTCTGGCTAGTCTCGTCCTTTCTCCTCAGCGTACAAGGACCGCACTCTCGGCACCAGGCTTCCACCGATTCACGCATCCCACTCCAATAGAACCGCTCCCTCAACAGCATCTCCAGCTTCTTCCACCCGAAGTGGCCAGCACCATCATGGTATGCCCGCAGTACAGTAGCGACATCAGCCTGAGGAACGATTAACTGGCATATTTTCTCATGGGTCTTCGGGTTGATCAGCTCACGGTACAGCCTCCCTTGGTGTAGGTAAAGCCGTTTCCGTTCTTTCCACAAGCGTTGGGCTTCGGCTGGAGCGCTGGGGTCCATTCCCATGGCGCCTTGTTCCACCAGAGTCTTGACAAGGCGGACAGCCGGCGCTTGGTCCTGGGCGTCCTGCCACTCTTGACTGGGCCGCGGGTCCAGATCCACCCTTTGCTGACATACCTGTACCCTTTCAGTAGGCGGCTGGTGAAACGCAGGCAACTCAATCTCCTCGAGGTCATCGTCCTCACACCCCTCTTCTGACAAATGGGGCATCCGGGAGAGTGCATCTGCATTGATGTTGACACGACCAGCTCGGTACTTTATGGTGAAATCATAGTTGGCTAACCGGGCTACCCACCGCTGCTCCAGCGCGCCCAACTTGGCCGTGTTCAGGTGAGTTAACGGATTGTTGTCCGTAAACGCGGTGAATTTTGCTGCCGCCAGGTAGTGGCGGAACCGCTCTGTGATAGCCCACACCAACGCCAATAGCTCGAGCTTGAAGGAGCTATAGTTCTCAGGGTTCCTTTCGGTCGGCCGGAGTTTTCGGCTGGCGTAGGCAATCACCTTCTCCTTTCCATCCTGGACCTGGGACAAGACCGCTCCTAGCCCCACGTTACTGGCGTCCGTGTGGAGAATGAACGGGCGCCCATAGTCAGGGTACGCCAAGACCTCTTCTCCGGTCAAGGCCGCCTTCAACTGGCCAAAGGACTCCTCATGCTGGTCCTCCCACAACAGTGGGGCTCCAATGGGTCTACCACCTTTGGTGTGTCCCACGAGGAGATCTTGCATGGGGGCAGCCATCTTCGTGTACCCCTTTATAAAACGCCGATAGTACCCTACCAGACCCAGGAACTGCCGTACTTCCCTCACTGTGGTTGGTCTCGGCCAGCTCTGGATGGCAGTGATCTTCTCAGGGTCGGGGGCAACACCATCCGCACTCACCACATGTCCTAGATACTGCACCCTGGGTTTCAGCAGATGGCACTTCGAGGGCTTCAACTTCATCCCGAACTTGGCAAGGGACGCGAACACCTCGGCCAGGTGCTCCAGATGGGCTTCATACGTCTGGGAATAAACAATCACATCATCCAAATACAGCAGGACGGTCTCGAAGTTTAAATGTCCCAAACAGCACTCCATCAACCGTTGGAAGGTCCCGGGGGCATTGCACAGCCCAAACGGCATGCTATTGAATTCGCAGAGCCCCATCGGGGTGGTGAAGGCGGTCTTCTCCCGGTCCTAGGGGGCCACGGCCACTTGCCAGTATCCGCTGGTGAGGTCAAGGGTCGAGAAGTAGTTTGCAGTTCTCAGTGCAGCCAAAGATTCTTCAATACGAGGCAATGGATAGGCATCTTTATGGGTTATCTGGTTGATCTTCCGGTAGTCCACACACATCCGCATGGTACCATCCTTCTTCTTGACCAGTACCAACGGAGCGGCCCAGGGACTACAACTGTCCCGAATAACCCCTGCCTCCTTCATATTCTTCAACATATCTTTGGCACACTGGTAATGTGCAGGGGGAATAGGTCTATACCTCTCTTTGATAGGGGGATGTTCACCCGTGGGAATGTGGTGTTGGACCCCCTTGATCTGCCCAAAGTCTAGGGGGTGCTTACTGAAAACCTGTTCGTACTCCTGCACTACCCTGTGTACCCCTGCCCTGTGATGTGTAGGGGTATCATCAGTGCCCACATGTAGCTGTTGGTGCCACTCCTTGGTGTCCCCCTGGGGTGGGGAAGTGCTGGTGGTAGGTGGGAGTGTGGATGGACGGGCTTCCTGGATAGTGTGAGGGTCCAGGGTGAGTAGTTTGGCAATGGTGGCATACCGGGGGAGCCTGACTTCCTCCTCCCCACAGTTCAACACTCTCACAGGCACTCTCCCTTTCTTCACATCTACCACCCCTCGGGCGGCCACTACAGTGGGCCAGTGCTCGGAAGGCATGGGCTCCATCATCGCAGGGTAGTCACGCCCCTGAGGCCCTACTGCTGCCCTACACCAGATCATCATCTCACTCCTAGGGGGCACAGTCAATGGAGCAACATGCATCACTCGCACTCCACCAATCTCCCCTCCGGTTGAGCTTACATGCTGGCGGTACATCAGGGCGCGGATCTCACGCTGCACAGCCCTCTGCCGGCTCCCCGCCGCCGTGGCGGCTAGCCGTTGCAAAAGGTTCAACACATCAGCCATGCAGTGTTCCATCACATTGGTTCCCAGCACTATTTTCGGGTTATGATCACTGGGTTCATTCATGATCACAATCATGCCCTGATGTTGCAGTTCAGCTTGCCCCACTGTCATAGCCACTTCTTTATACCCCACCTGGGTCAATGGAAGTCCATTAGCGGCAATCAAATTTATACTAGGGTCTGGAGGCGCCAGCTCGTCTGTGGCCCAATACTGCTGGTACAAGGTATACGGTATGGTAGTTACCTGTGATCCAGTGTCCAGGAGAGCCATCACGGGTATGCCGTCCACAGCCACAGGGATGATAGGGCGGGCCCCGACATATCGGTCTCGCCAGTCCGGGGGGGCCACGGTGTTCTACTCCTGAGGATTGGCCCGGGGCCCCAGGGGTTGCTCGTTTAACGGGCACTGTCGGTAAACATGGCCCGGCTTACGGCACTTGTAGCAGATTGGAGGTCTGCTCCGCGGGTTGTTAGCGCTTCTCCGCTGCATCCAGGGAACATCTTCGGGACTGTCAGCAAGCTGTATCTGCGCTTGGGGCTGAGATCTGGTCAGGGGTTGTAGTGCAGCAAGGATTTTGGCAAGGTCTCCGTCCAGGCGACGGACCTGGGCTGCCAGTTCTTCCACTGTGCTGCTTGAGGCTGCAGGTAGTAAGGAGGTTGGTTTGGCTGCAGCCGCCACAACGGGAGCTGTCTCGACGGGCCACGGGACGGGTTCCAGAATTTCAGCAGCTGGGGGCTGTAGTGCTTTGATAGCCCGCTCCTTTAACACAGCAAAGTCCACATCAGGGTGTTCCAGGGCCCACAGCCGGAGTTGTTTACGATCCTCAGGGGACCTCATCCCCTGCGCAAATTGCTCCACCAACATCTTGTTGCTATCCGCCTCATTAATAGAGTTCACCCGCTTCAGCGTGCGGAGGGCGGTCTGCAGACGTAGAGCATAGTCCCGAATGCTATCCCCAGCTCGTTGCCGGCACTGGTAAAACTGCATCCTCAGCTCAGCTTCTGTCCGGGTCTCGAAGGCAGTCTGTAGCTTCTCGAAGATGGTGGCTACAGAGAGCCGGTCCCCCTCGGCCCAGGTCTCCGCTTCCTGCTCCGCCGCACCGGTTAACTGGCCTAGCACTATCGCTGCACGTTGCTTATCAGTCAGGGGGTACAGCTCTAGCAACGGGTTAAGCTTTTTCCGGAAGGCCTGTAGGGCATCCGGTTTCCCGTCATACTGCGGTAGCCAGGCAGCTCCGGGCGCATAGGGCAAGGAAAACGGCATGACCTGAGCAAGCGCGGGGGCCGCGGCACCTCCCGCCAGTACGGCCGGGACCTGGGCAGGCCCATTCCCATCCGCGGGTGCCGCTGCGGCTGCGACCACCGCTCCTCCAGCGGCTCCGTCGGGCGCAGACATCTTGTTTCCGTCCCCCTTAGCTCTTTCCGGCCCCTCCTCTCTCGGGGCGGGGTTTTGGCCTTCGCGCTTCTACTGCTCGAGAAGACGCTCGAGCGGGAACTTTTCGCGCCAAAGATGGCGGCTTCTGAAATTTTTCTGCCGGGTACCTCCGGCGGTAACAAGGCGCACCTCTACCTGACGGCAGAGCGGTAAGATCCTGTTCGTGACGCCAAGTTGTCGCGGGCGGGGAGGAGGGTGTCAGCACACCGCGCTCACCCCTTCTGCTCGGGTCCGGCAGTTGCTCCTGGTGGCTCGAGCTGCGGGCCGGATCCCGGGGTGTCTCGAGCGACACTCCTCGCCCGTGAGTGAAAAGGGGGGTGTTTGTTGGGATTATAGTTCGTGACGCCACCCACGGTTGTGGTGATTGCACCACCGCTGCTCGGTGTGGGGGTCCCGGGGATGGTGATGGGAGCAGCCAGGTGTTGTGTTGCCCCTCCGTGGGTAGGGGTTGGTGATCCCGGGGCCCGGTGGAGAGATGTAAAGTGTAGGGCCTGGAGGGCGCAGGGACGCGGGGGCAGCGC
Organism: Anomaloglossus baeobatrachus; assembly: GCF_048569485.1. Classification (NCBI taxonomy): domain Eukaryota; kingdom Metazoa; phylum Chordata; class Amphibia; order Anura; family Aromobatidae; genus Anomaloglossus; species Anomaloglossus baeobatrachus. Next base: position 177,546,143 of record NC_134361.1, read on the forward strand.
TGTGCCTTGCGGCACTATGGTACTCACTCAGCCTGACACGGACACAGTTTGTACGGTAAACCAACGGCTGGTAGGACGGTCCCACAGACGGCTGCACCTGCACTCCCAGTAGGTGACGGTGACTTCTCTCTTCCTTGCACCTGTGTGGTCTGGTGGTACCGGTGGATTCCCTCCGGTTACCCGCTCCCCGACTGCAATCTGGGCCGGAGGAGCTCTACACTTTGCCCGCAGGCGCTGGCCCTGGGGAAACTGGTGCCTTGGCGGTGGCGGTGTCTCCCCGTTAATGGTCGGGCTGTTGCCGTCAATCGGGACTTTGTTGTTGGGGGATCTGCGTCCCCGTCACTGACGGATTCGGCAAATTGGGCGACTCCTAGCCTTGCCGGGGTCCGAGAGGCCCCTGCCCTGGTGCTGACTGTCCTTCGGAACACTGCTCCAGACCACCGGGCACACAGCCAACGGGGTCCTTCCAGGAACTTCTGAACTGTCCCACTCCGGACAGTCACCGCCGTCGCTGACCTTGCTGTTCTAGCCCTACACACAGCTGGGCTCTCAGGCTTTGCACACTCTCTGCGCTGTCTCCACTTCTTGCTTTCCTCCTTTCTCACTTTCCTTTCCTTCGCTTTCACTTCTTGTTGTTTACTCTAGCCCCTGCCTGGGCTACTCCTCACTCCTTCCACTTCCTCCTCCCTGACAGAACTCCTCTCTCCAGCTCTCCCCTGAGCTATCTGCCTGGTTTACTTCCTGCCTCCAGAGCTGTGAGCTCCTTGGTGGGCGGAGCCAACCGCCTGGCCCACCCCCTGGTGTGCATCACAGACTCCTGGAGGGAGGCAACAAGGATTTCTGGTTAGCAGGTGTGCCTACCTGGAGTGTGGGGTGTAGTGGTGTTGTTATCTGTGTCCCCTGGCTTGCCCAGGGCGACACAGATAGATAGAGGGATAGATGGATATAGGGATAGATAGATGGATAGATAGAGGGATAGATAGATAGATAGATGATGGATAGATAGATGGATAGATAGATAGATGGATAGATAGATGGATAGATATATAATGGATAGATAGAGGGATAGATAGATAGATACATAGATAGATAGATAGATAGATAGATAGATAGATAATAGATAGATAGATGATAGATAGAGGGATAGATAGATAGATGGATAGATATATGATGGATAGATAGAGGGATAGATAGATAGATAGAAGTTACACACAGGGTTTGGAGAGTTGTGTTGATGTTCCAGAATGAGATATGACAACATTTGAATTAATGTTCATTTTTTATTAAAAAATAAATGTGGTTTGCTGTTCATGGAAAAAAAATAAGATATCTCCTGAATATAAGGCCTAGCCCATCTTTTGGAGAAATGTCACATATGTCTTATGTCACATACACAGCAGTCAATGTACAATCTCTATAGAGAGCCTGGTGTGAGCGGGGACAGCTCTCCCAGCTCTGCTACATGACTAAATCTAAAAATTCTAATTGTGTTAGAACAGCTTTACACACTAATCTAAGTGATACATCATTGGGTTCACAATCTCCTTGCCTTCATCATGCTGCTCTCAGATGAGCTTGCAAAAACCTGCTAACAGATTCCCTTATAGCTTGTTATTGTTAGACATTCCTTTATATGCATTTCTATGTGTCTCTTCGATTACAGACTATGAATAAATCCTATGAAATCTGTCCCTCCGGTCTTCCTTGCTTCTTCCTAATGTAGGTTACTGTGTTACAAGTGTGTGATAAACGGAGGCATATTTCTCACGGTTATCATGTGTCTAAGACTTCTGTTATATGACTGTGAATTTTTACAAAGGAGATTAAAGAATATAAGGAATGCTCTCCGCATAATATGTATTTTATCTATGCATTCGTGGCTTTAAAGGGTCAGTGAGAGACGTTTGTAGACGCACTGTCGTTCACAGAACTTATGAGTGAGTTTAGGATTTCTTCTAGAAATTGAAGCAATTTTAAAAAAAAAACCCAAAAAAACCCCACAAACCCTTAAAGGGAATCTGTCACCAGGTTTTTGTAATCAATGTAAGAGCAGATACCAACAATGTAATGCTTACTCGGCAGCTTGCTTGCGTCACTGTATCTTCTGGGTTTTTCTTAACATGTTGTTCCATTAAAGTTGTGTTTTTATGACAAGCTATTGGACCGAGAGTGCCGAGAAATTTTCCATTTTATCTTTATCACTAGAGGACATGGTCCTCCAAATTCATATTTTTTGTAACCCCTTCCCTGCCACTGACTGACACTTTTATGCCTATGCACAGTGCAAACAGAAAGCTGCCAATTAGTTGTCAAGCTAGCTACGGGGAAGTACCAAGCGAATGGTGAAAGGAACGGGAAGGGAAGGGAAACCCTGTATCTAGGGAAGGGGGAGATGGTGATCACTGACCAAGCCTACTGCTAGGCTATGGGTTCCCTGACCACCCTAGATAAGATTCACACCTATACGCCGAGCCGCATACCTCACCCTAGGGTGACTGATCTGGGCCCTAGGTAGAGAGCGGATGGGATGAGCTCTTCGTCAACCCCACTAGGCACTAAAGGACATACAGGGATAACAAACAAGGGAAGACCACAAAAAAATTATCTCTGGTCGTCTCAGGGAAAGAAGCTGCAACAACCACCAAGATTGTCCTGATGTATGCAAGCTGCCTACTTGCACTGAAAACTTGATAAAGAGGTATCAAATATGATTCTCCTGATGTATGCAAGCTGCCTGCCTGCACTGAAAACTTGATAAAGATGTATCAAATAAGATTCTCCTGATGTATGCAAGCTGCCTACCTGCACTGAAGACTTGATAAAGATGTATCAAATAAGATTCTCCTGATGTATGCAAGCTGACTGCCTGCACTGAAGACTTGATAAAGATGTATCAAATAAGATTCTCCTGCTGTATGCAAGCTGCCTGCCTGCACTGAAGACTTGATAAAGATGTATCAAATATGATTATCCTGATGTATGCAAGCTGCCTGCCTGCACTGAAGACTTGATAAAGATGTATCAAATAAGATTCTCCTGATGTATGCAAGCTGCCTACCTGCACTGAAGACTTGATAAAGATGTATCAAATAAGATTCTCCTGATGTATGCAAGCTGCCTGCCTGCACTGAAGACTTGATAAAGATGTATCAAATAAGATTCTCCTGATGTATGCAAGCCGCCTACCTGCACTGAAGACTTGATAAAGATGTATCAAATATGATTCTCCTGATGTATGCAAGCTGTCTGCCTGCACTGAAGACTTGATAAAGATGTATCAAATAAGATTCTCCTGATGTATGCAAGCCGCCTGCTTGCACTGAAGACTTGATAAAGATGTATCAAATGTCACCGTCACGCAGTAATAGGAAGTGAAGGTATATATAGACAAGGAAAGTACTGATGAAGAACAGCTGACAGGCTGAGGAACTCTGCAGGGTCCTAAAGCGAAGAGGATAAAAACCAAGCAGGAATGATAGAAGGTCACAAAGCAGTTTGTGCAACCAAACACTATGACCTTCTATAGCCGGACATCACAAGACTGGCCACCACCCATGACACCAGTGATGTGGGCCGGGTTATACAGAGATTAGCATTCAGAGAACTAATTGCAACAAATAAAAAACACAGCAAGTAACCCAGTAGGTTACACATCACTGAAATCAGGGTCTCTGCCCCTACATCATGCTCCTCTCAGATAGGGTAGCACAATTCTGGCTTTGAACTGATGTAAAAGTGGACTTGTTTGCTATACCAAATAATTTAATCAAACTATAAAATACACCCTATGGAAAAAAAGAACTGGACTCTCATAGGTTACGACGGACAATTGGTCCAATTTCCTTTGTTCAAATTTTGATAAACAATCCTCATTAGGTTTTTCTCAGAAGTGCTAGATCATGTGTCCTGCTATATATGTTTGATGGAAATCCACATTGAGAAAAACTATTTCGCACATGGAGAAGATGAAGAATACACCTCATTTTTCACAACTGTCCAGCAATATAATGGCCTTGTTGCCTACAGCCAGCAATCACCGTGTAACCCTTCATTTTTTCCGAGTCGTTGACACCAGCTATGCTCTGATAGTTAGGGTCTTAGTGTTCTTGTAATTGTTTTCTATGTATAGAAGTGAGATTGGTTAGATTGTCATGTTATGGTGAAACGATTCTCGGAATACTGATGTACGTCATCTGAGAATCCCAAAATACAGTCCCTACCATCAATATCACGCTTAGATAGCGCATGATACAATCAATATTGGAAACATGTCTGTTTTATAAAGGAAAATTAGACACTTGCAGGGATTTCTGTTCTTCGGAGGTCAGCATGGGATTCAGACTCACACTGATAATGTGGGGGAAGCCATTGATACTCATAATTGGCTGCCACCGCATTCACCGACATGCCCACACCGTGGAGAGCATCTAAAACAGATACAAGACATACCAAATAATTGGACACACCAACTAATCGAGGCAGATGTCATACATGTTGAGCAGATCAAAGGGTGTAAAGGTTACACCTAATGTTTTCTAGTATTTAGCAGCTAAATTCCTGAAAAATGTCTATAAAAAGGGTAAATGTTCATGAAATAATGCCGATTGTGTCCTGTTTTCAAAGGTCATTTGAAATTATCTGCCACAGTGTTCTTCTACATTGTCAACCAGTCCAATATTAAGTACAAAACAAGTAATTTACTATATCTCTAAAAAACTAGACTTCATATTGACAAATACTGATAACCATCATCGGTGTAAATGAACAGCGCTAACTTCCTGTTGATTAACTCATTTGGTCCGAAGGCTGGAAGACAGAAGCCGCCGCTGATTGGACGTGGGGACTGTGTGACGTCATAACGTCATGAGAGCTCCCAGATCGCGATGTCACATGCATAAGGACAGACTCAGGGACAGTTATCTCATTGTGTTTTTTTTTTTTCTTTGGGCACATTAAGGGTTAATTTCTTCACTGGAGTAGTAGCAGACTTTCTCAGCTGGCAGCACTTAATCACTTCCGTCTGGGATATAAGCCCTCTGCTTCCTGGGTATTGTGTTGGTTATTCAATACAGTTAGGAGCTAACTTGGGAGCATAGAGGACGTGGTGGTTGCTGCTATGCTGTCTGCTGCAGTTTGTGCAAGTTGAGTGTTTTTGTTCTACTTCTTTTCCCTTATTATTCCTCACCCGCATTTCCTTGATTGTTCCTGGTGTAGGTTTTTAGTGGGTGTGAGGTTTTTTGCTTCCCCCGTCTGTTGTTCTTTGTTTCTTGGGGATTGTGCTTGTTATTCTATACAGTTAGGAGCTAGCCTGGGAGCATAGAGGACATGGTGGTTGCTGCTGTGCTGTCTGCTGCAGTATGTGCCAGTTGAATGTTTTTGTTCTACCTTCTTTCCCTTATTATTCCTCACCCGTATTTCCTTGATTGTACCTGGTGTAGGTTTTTGGTGTCTATGAGGTTTTGTGTTACCACTGTCTGTTGTTCTGTGTTGGTGGGTTGTTAAGCTCCTTCCAGGTCAATCCCTTGAGCGGTAGGGACATAGTTGTCAGGACCTGGGTAGGAGACAGGGTCACGTTGGAGGCTTGAACCTGACTACCACTAAATCTACCATCGGGATAAGGGACATCTCAGGGTCCCTAGTTATAGGGTCAGCCTAGGAGCCCTGTATACCATCCTATTCCCCTATATCTTCTATTACACGCAAGCTGTGGCACTACTGGAATGGCACCGGTATGGGAGCTGATTATAGGCTTTATTATTTTAACTGGGGAAAAATGTAGAGTCAGAGGAGTTGTCCTAGTAGCAGACAACCCCTTTAAAGATGACATAACTCGCTTAAAACACTTGAGTTACCTACCTTGGGAATGTCCCCTGATTCTGCCACTGTTTTCCATTTTGCTCTACATTGCTCATTTGCAGAGATATTCACATGTGTTCATTTTGGAGCACAGTATGTGACATCTCTACCTGTAGTTCTATTAGGTAGAGATGAGCGGACCCAGCTAGCAGCACCCCGCTTTAGGCTGGCACCTAGAGAAGATAGCGACAATCTTAGGAAGTTAACCAAGAACAGCAAGATATGTAGCCAGGTGACCAAATTGATCACAAACTGACTTGTCCAAGTGAATTTGTGGACTCAGCATTAAGTAGTGAAGCAGTTCTATGATCCTTCAGCTGGAACTATGGATCATAAGATGAAATCCTGTAGAATGAATCTTGAAACAGTTCTGTGATCTTCCAGCTGGAGGTAACTCCTAATCTGAGGTCATGTAGAATATCCCTATGGTGAAAGAAGCAAGGCCCTTTAATACCACTCACTTCTCAATTCAGAGTTTTGGGTCCTACAGGATTGGTTTAAAATGGCTGCTTCCTCATTGGTCGCTAGTACAATCTGACTGCATAATTTTTCTCTGAATTATGTGGTCCAAGGGGTTGAAGCAATGCACATTTAAGAGACAATCCACATTTAACAGACAATAAGGCTCCAATCTGTCTGACATGTTACAATTGCTAACTTCTCTTTAATAACAAAGGAACCATATGTCTGGCCTAATTAAGAACAGTTTACCCTCCACTCAAGTGGCCAGGCACTGAGTTGTCACAATGTATACTTACAATTGCTCATTTTGTCCTTCTACTTGGTTAATTCTTCTGTTTTCTATTAGGTCTACGACATCAGAGTAAGATGGACCAAGTTTATTAAATGGAATCTGTTAGCAGGTTTTTAGTATCTAAGCTAAAGACAGCATTCTGCAAGGGTTAATACAGAGAAATCAAGGATGCCTGTATTGTTAAGGTCCGATCTATTGTTTAATTGCCATGTTTGGTTACGCAATAGGACTTCTCATTGCTTGGACTACAATTTCACATGCACGGCAGTCCGGCATGACCCCTCCTCTGATTGACACCTCACTCTCAATGTATAATCTCCATAGAGAGCCTGGTGTGGGCAGGGACAGGTCTTTCATCTATGCTGCATGGCTAAATCTGAATGGCTGCAGCGAATAATCTAAGTGATACATCATTGGATTCAGAATATCTTTGCCTACATCATGCTTAACTCAGGTGGGGTAGCAAAAACCTGCTGACAGATTCCCATTAAGCTTGTTATTGTTAGACATTCCTTTATATGCATTTCTATATGTCTCTTTAGTTACAGACTATCAATAAACCCTAGCAAAAACCTTCTGACAGATTCCTTTTAAAGGAACATATCTTTTAAACTCCATATAGCAATAACTGTATGAATAAAAAAGTTGTAACTCCACATTCATACAAATTTTGACCTTTGTTTCTGAAAAACTGAGCTCCATTCACTCTTATTTTGTGAAATTAATCAGTACCACATTTTGTACTGCCATTTTACATAAATCCTGTAGAAAAGGACTTGCTGCCCTTATGCTCCATAATTAAAGGGAACCTGTCACCATTTTTTTTGCCCTAAAAGCTGCAGCAACCACCAGTGGGCTCCTATATACAGCATTCTAGCATGCTGTGTATGAGAGCCCAGGCCACTGTGTAGAACATAAAAAACACTTTATAATACTCACCTAAACCGGTCGCTGCCATGGATGTGGCTCAGATGGGCGTTTTCGTCCTCCGGTGCCGGTGCCGCCTTGTTCGGCCATCTTTGTCGCCGCCTCTGTCGTCCTTCTGAAGCCGCTGTGCATGACGCGTCCGACGTCACACACACTCGCCTGCATTCAGGTCCTGAGCAGGACAGATCAAAGTATTGTAGTGCGCATGCACGGGACCGGTGGATGTGTATGACGTATGCACACAAGCTTCAGAAGGAGGACGAAGATGGCCAAAAGAGAAGGCGCCGGCACCGGAGGAGGAAAAGGCCCATTTGAGCCACATCTACCGTAGCGACCAGTTTAGGTGAGCATTATAAAGTGTTTTTATGTTCTACACAGCGGCCTGGGCTCTTATATACAGCATGTTAGAATGCTGTATATAAGAGCCCACTGGTGGTGGCCACAGCTTATAGGACAAAAAAACTGGTGACAGGTTCCCTTTAACTTTTGGTGCAAAGAACAGTCTAATATATCCAGGGACGTCTTGACTTGGTATCCACCCATTTTTATCAGCATTCTGCCAATACTATAGGTACTTGAGCTTACTTTTCCTAACTTGCCAACATGAGTTGCTCCTGCCACTATTTGATAGCATGCCTGATACAATAGCATGTGCTTCTGTTTTCCGGGTATGCAGTATGACAGACAGGTTAAAGGGAACCTGTCACTAGAATTTTCGCTATGAAACTAAAAGAATCCCCTTGTGCAGCTCCTGGGCTGCATTCTAGAAAGGTTCATCTTGCTACTGGCCCCCCTTTCAGACCTAAATAAACACTTTATAAAATCTTACCTTTTGGTATGCTAATAAGCTTTGCTAGCCATGGGGGCGGGCTGTATTTCATCCGTCATTCCCCCTCCTGCCGCTGTTCGCCGTCCCCCAGTGTTGATGAGGCCGCCGCCCTCATGTCACGCAAGGCTCCTGAAGTCTCGCGCATGCCCAGTGGCACTATCGCGGGACTGAGCAATGTTCAAATCGCGAGCGTCGGTGATGTAATTGTGCAGGCGTGAGATTATGGGCGGCACTGTGAATGTCATCACCAGCGTCATCCAAGGACCTGCCCATAATCTCGTGCCCGCGGTAATAGGTAACGTGGATGATAGTTAGCGCATAACAGTGGATGCAGAGGGAAAAGCGCGGGCACGAGATTATGGGCATGTACTTGGATGACGCTGGTGATGACATTCACAGCGCCGCCCATAATCTCACGCCTGCGCAATTACATCACCGACGCTCGCGATTTAAACAGCGCTCAGTCCCGCGATAGTGCCACTGGGCATGCGTGAGACTTCAGGAGCCTTGCATAACATGAGGGCGGCGGCCTCATCTATGTAAATCAACACAGGGGGACGGCGAACAGCGGCAGGAGGGGGAATAACGGATGCAACACAGCCCGCCTCCGTGGCCAGCAAAGCTCATTACCATAGCAAAAAGTAATATTTTATAAAGTGTTTATTTAGGTTTGAAAGGGGGGCCAGTAGCAAGATGAACCTTTTTAGAACGCAGCCCAGGAGCTGCACAAGGGGATTCTTTTAGTTTCATAGCGAAAATTCAGGTGACAGGTTCCCTTTAACAGGAGCAACTACCTAGCACAGCTTCTTGTAAGCTGAGTCCAACACAGTGGACAGCAAGTTAGAGGTAAGACACCATCATCTAATATATAAAGCTGAATGTGTGTATGTATGTGTGTGTGCATGTGTGTGTGTGTGTGTGTGTATGTCCGGGATTGGCATCTGCACCATCGCACACTCACACTTCTGGACCCCAAGAGCGTCACAGGCTATGTTTTGAGGGGAAATTTTAACCCCACGCTTTACAGTTATTCACCAAAAAACCTGCCTCCATTAAAGCGAATGGAGCTGGGAGCCACAGTGCAGCCAGAACTTCAGAAGAATGCGCAGCCACGCCCTTTTATGGAATGTTGGCGTGTCACAATGCAGCCAGGGAAAGAGACAGACACAGACAGGGAAAGAGGTAGATACAGACAGGGTAAGAAACAGACATAGACAGGGTAAGAAACAGACACAAAGAGACAGACACAGACAAAGAGACAGACTGACAGGGAAAGAGACAGACACAGACAAAGAGGCAGAGACAGACACAGGGAAACAGACAGGGAAAGAAAGGGAAAGAGACAGACAGGGTAAGAGACAGACAAAGACAGGTAAAGAGACAGACACAGGGAAACAGACAGAGAGGGAAAGAAAGGGAAAGAGACAGACAGGGTAAGAGACAGACAAAGACAGGTAAAGAGACAGACAAAGAGACAGACACAGGGAAACAGACAGACAGGGAAAGAATGGGAAAGAGACAGACAGGGTAAGAGACAGACAAAGACAGGTAAAGAGACAGACACAGGTAAAGAGACAAAGGGAAAGAGACAGACAGGGAAAGAGACAGACAGGGAAAGTGACAGAGATAGACAGACAGGGAAAGAGATAGATAGACAGACAGGGAAAGAGATTGAGACAGATGGAGAAGAGACAGAGACAGTCAGAGACAGACAGGGAAAGAGACAGACAGACAAAGAGATAGAGAGAGAGACCTAGAACTATATACAGAGGGGGAGACAGACAGAAAATGGGAGAGAAATAGAGACACAGTTACTATCCCAGGCGTTAATACATTCTATTTATACATTCTATCCCGGGAATGTTAATACATTCTATTTTGTTAACAACAGTTATTAACCCGGGCGAAGCCGGGTAGTACAGCTAGTTTTATATAAAGTGATCTGTAGATTGCCTATTCACCAATATTTAAGATCCCAGGTCACAATTATATGTGTTTTATACTTATTGAATAAATAGGATAGATATACAAAATGTACAGAACCTCTTTTGTTAACAGCCAAAGCATTCTATATAGTAGAATACTGTTGTAAATATTATGTTTTTCTATTGCTCGCTGAAGCAAAGATATGTTAAATTAAACTTCATTCTAGAAATAATATAATCTATTTTAACACATGGCTTCCCCTAATTGTATCGAGGCTCTGATTGTTCTCTAATGAAAATCAAATAAGGTTCCAGAAATAATTTCTTTATATTGCTCATTATACTCATTGAATGCATTTTCTGACGTAACTTGCCGACAGATTGCATTTTTTTTCCTTTCCAGAGATTCTTACACAGCATTAATTAGATTTTATATGCAATTGTAACTGTACAGTGTGAATCTGATCTGCCCTTAATGTACTTATTCTTTTTTTTAAATAACCCTCACTTGTAAAATTATGTCTTGGTCCATTTAGATGATGAAAATCCTCCAATCATGGTTCATGGACATTTGATTAAAGTTATTTGACTGTGAAAACTTGTCTAAAAAATATTGCTTTATTGGGCTTAGGCTCTGTTAAAATCTGCGCTGGATATTTCTATGGGAGAGTAAATAATAAAGCACAGAGAAATGTTCTTCTATTTGTGCCGACAAGAGGCAGAAATGACAAAAATCTAACATAAAAATCACTTTCAGAAAACTTTATGTGGCCGCAATATAATAGGTGGGCATTGCCCCATGATGTGAATATGCTATATTTTATGTACCGTATTTTTCATCTTATAAGACGCACCCCATATTTAGAGGAAGAAAATAGGAAAAAATAATTTTTAATGTTAAAGAGGGTCTGTCTTATAACCCTAGTGCGACTGAATCCTAATGCTCACCAGGGGAAAGCGGCGGTGGTGGAGCGGCTCAGGAAAGTCATAGGAGGCAGGTAGGCTCAGGGGAGTCGGCGATGCTGCGGCTCGGGGGTTTAGCAGTGGGCACATTTGAATCCCCCGGGTATGACTTACCATGGCGATGGTGGTGGAGCAGAGTCATAGGAGGCAGGGTCACATGATGCGTTCGGGGGTGTCATGGCGGCCGCCATTGATCTGCAGTGGGCGATCTACAGAGGTGTCTCAGTGGCGGGTGGATTGAGCTGACTGACGGCTCCATTGAATTTCCCGCGGTTGACGAGATAGACTTTAAGAAAATGGCTGAAGAGGCGGCGCGTGCGCAGATAGGACTACGCAGATATTTTCTTCAGGTCCATTGCGTCAATAGGCGCAAGCACCTCTTCCGCGGCCATTTTCTTGAAGTTCACCGTGTGAACCGCTGGTGATTCAATTGAGCCGGCAGGCAGACACCCTCGCAGCCTGCCCGCCAATCAATGCACCCTCTGCCGAGACAACCTCGCAGCCCGCCCGCAGATCAATGCCGCCCGCTGCCGACACATCATGGCAATCCACCCGAAGATCAATGTCAGCAGCCGTGACATCCCTGAGCGCGTCCTGTGAGCCTGTCTCCTATGACTCCGCTCGACCACCACCGCTCCGGTAAGCCATATCTGTTTTGTAAGACGCACAGTTTTTACTATCATATATTATAAATACATGTGTGGATATTTAAGTGTTTTAGAAAGGAATACCCTTAGGCAATGTGCCCAAGGGACTCTGTACCCACGGATTTTGCCTGGATTTTCTAGATAACTCCGCAGGTTTTAGCAAGTACAGAGACTCCCCATGTTATGCTATGGGACATGCGGAGTGTCTGTGTCCATGCTATGGAATGTGCGGTTGCAGAAAATGCTGCGGATGTCCCGCAGCTGCACGTAACTGCACGTCAATTATTCCTGCGGAAATACCTGCGGAGTCCCGGCCTTCTACTATGGAGATAGAGGCCGGGAGTTCCACAGGTAAGTCGCATGAATGTCCGAAGGTTTTCCGCAGATATTTCGCTGGAATCCCACAGCTATGTATAGCTGCGGATTCCGGGGAGCTTCTGCGGGAAACCTGCGGACATACCTGCGGATATATCCGCAGGTGCAAGCTCCCATGGGCACATAGCCTAAGGATGTCAAAGAGCCAGGATTGTTTAACTGGTGGTTACCAAAGGTTGTTCCAGCGATCGGGTTAGCTGGGTTAGCCGATGGTAGAGCGAGTTAAAAATAGGTATTAGATAGGATAGGGCAAAAGTAGTTACGGCAGGAGTGAGAATTGGCAAGGCGGATGGAAGGGAAGGAAAGTTCAAGAGGGAGTCAGTCAAGAAGTAGGTTCAAAGTGAGAAGACGTGGCCTCAGTGCTAGGGCCAGTCAGGGAACCCTGTGGTAACCTCTGGAGGTCAGAGCCTACGGCTCACCCCGGTGATAGGTTTCTCCTTGTCAGCTTTTACAAGCAGGAGGCAGGGGAGAGGTGTATAGAACAACTCTACAAATACTAAACAACACACAGTTTGTATAGACAAGTGTGTATCAATGATATTTTATATACATTTGTAATGAAAGCAATTCCTACTGGAAAAGTATTTGGAAAAAAAAGTTGAAAGAATATTACTTTTTACCCATTAACAGAAGCAGGCTGGGCCAAGGTGTGGTGGAGCATATTCTCCTATGGCTGGTCCCCTGGAAGCTATTTGAGCTGCTCTATAATTTAGCAAGTTGGCTGTGCTGTATTTTTAACAAAAAATCAAACTCCAATATTGTGCCCTCATTGTGGTGGTGATGGGGGTGATAATCATTCTACAATATACAATAGATATACAAAATAACTAGAGACTAGTTGGCAAATTTCAGTCTGGGGCAAGAGCACAGTACTAGATCATGTGTAGCGGGTCTTCTATCAATATGTGAGTAGTGGCCGCAGAGAAGCCACAGCTAGTGACGGTATATATTATATATATATATATATATATATATATATATATATATATATATCATTAGAAATGAATTACAAAAGTTTTGCTTATTTTTTACTGGCTGCCTGGTTTGCAGAAACTGTGCATCCAATACTACCAAGTAAACCATTTACAAATAAATTCTAATGATACAGCAGAAAGATGCAGAAAGCTTTAGAGAGTAACATTTTACCACTCGCATTTCTGATGTGCGCTACATACTTTTAAAGGGAATCTGTCATTATGCTACCTCATCTGAAAGCACCATAATGTAGGCAAAGAGACTCTGAATCCAACGATGAATCACTTAGATTACTGGCTGCAACCGTTCTGAAACAATCAGAATTTTTAGATTTAGTCATGTAGCAGAGTTGAGAGAGCTGTTCCACTCATACCAGACTCTCAATAAAGATTATATATTGACAGTGAGGTGTGAATCAGAGGAAGGGACGTGCCAGACAGCAATGATAATGAGTAGGTCATAAAGCCTTTATTTTAAGTAAACAACAGCAGTCATCTTGATAAGAGTAAGATAGTTGGCTTTTGTGTTTTAACTCCTACAGCATGCTGTCCTCAGATTACATAGCAAAAACCTGCTGACAGATTCCCTTTTATGCTATGTGCTACCCCAGCCTAACTATTGGCCTCTACTAATTGGCCAGTGATGTATGCCAGCCCCAAAGGCTAAAATTTAGCCACCAGCCTTTGATGATACATGACAAAAAAAACTACAAATTGCGAACAAGTCGTGTTGTTCCACAAACATGAGTACACAGAAAAATAAACAAACAAAACTCACCATTGTAAGGAAAAGAATCCCAAAAAGTAATGCTCCGTGCAACAAGGCCAAAAGCATCTCCAATCTTTGAAGAGGTCAATTCTATTTTAGCATAACTGCATTCATGTAACAAAAAAAAAAAAAATAATTATATATATATGGATTAAATCCAGTATATGACTGATAACTGAGCTGTTCTGTAGTGTCATTTCTTACATGAAGTCATCTTGTGCTCTTCCATCTTTCCCGTCACAGATTATGTCTACATTTTAGACACAATTTAGAAGATCTCAATTTAAACCAATTCTAAGACGGAGAGGACAACAGTAGTAAGCGAGTGGTCTGTAATCCAAACATAAATAGAGATAATTATCCTTCCATGCTATAATGAAGTCCTTGCTTCTTCTGAAGATTTGCTGGGTTTGATAAATATAATCCCACAGGGAAGAGAATTCAGGGAAAATGAGATAGTTTGCCAAGTGAAATGGCAGAATGTCAATGAAACAATCTTACATTTTATGTGAAGGCAGGATATTGCAATTATTTTTCTCAATTGCATCCATATATTCATGCTGTCATTGAGGCACTCAGATGGCAACATTGTTTTACACTGAACTCTGTATGCTGCCTCAAAATGAAAAATAATGAGAAATTTATACCATAGCTACACCTCGGTATATTTGTACCCTCGTTTCTACACAGCTGCATAGTTTTAATGTTGAATCAATTGAAGACACAAGTCCATTGAGGCTAACTTTTAAATTTTACATTTCGACATATAATGTACATACATATATACCGTGTGTATATATATATATATATATATATATATATATATATATATATATATATATATATATACACATATATATGTGTGTGTGTGTGTATGTATATATATATAAAATATATATAGATCCTAAAATGAATATAATATGTAATAATATATGAATATTATATGATATATAAATAATAATACTACTATAATATATAAATATACTATGATACTATATAAATGAATATATATATATATATATATATATATATATATATATATATATATATATATATATATATATATATATATAAAAAAAAGAAAATAATATTTTTTATATAATAAATTTCAGTTTGGAAATATACCATGCATGTGTGTGTGTATATATATATATATATATATATATATATATATATATATATATATTTATGTAAGTATACTAACACATACAATAATATATACATAATGTATAATCATATGTGAATATTAATACTATTACAATAATAAATAATTTACATTTATAATTAAATAATATATTTTTATTATTATATGTCACTGTCCAAATATTTCTGGACCTAACTGTATATATATATATATATATATATATATATATATATACAGTTAGGTCCAGAAATATTTGGACAGTGACACAAGTTTTGTTATTTTAGCTGTTTACAAAAACATGTTCAGAAATACAATTATATATATAATATGGGCTGAAAGTGCACACTCCCAGCTGCAATATGAGAGTTTTCACATCCAAATCGGAGAAAGGGTTTAGGAATCATAGCTCTGTAATGCATAGCCTCCTCTTTTTCAAGTGACCAAAAGTAATTGGACAAGGGACTCTAAGGGCTGCAATTAACTCTGAAGACGTCTCCCTCGTTAACCTGTAATCAATGAAGTAGTTAAAAGGTCTGGGGTTGATTACAGGTGTGTGGTTTTGCATTTGGAAGCTGTTGCTGTGACCAGACAACATGCGGTCTAAGGAACTCTCAATTGAGGTGAAGCAGAACATCCTGAGGCTGAAAAAAAAGAAAAAATCCATCAGAGAGATAGCAGACATGCTTGGAGTAGCAAAATCAACAGTCGGGTACATTCTGAGAAAAAAGGAATTGACTGGTGAGCTTGGGAACTCAAAAAGGCCTGGGCGTCCACGGATGACAACAGTGGTGGATGATCGCCGCATACTTTCTTTGGTGAAGAAGAACCCGTTCACAACATCAACTGAAGTCCAGAACACTCTCAGTGAAGTAGGTGTATCTCTCTCTAAGTCAACAGTAAAGAGAAGACTCCATGAAAGTAAATACAAAGGGTTCATATCTAGATGCAAACCATTCATCAATGCCAAAAATAGACAGGCCAGAGTTAAATTTGCTGAAAAACACCTCATGAAGCCAGCTCAGTTCTGGAAAAGTATTCTATGGACAGATGAGACAAAGATCAACCTGTACCAGAATGATGGGAAGAAAAAAGTTTGGAGAAGAAAGGGAACGGCACATGATCCAAGGCACACCACATCCTCTGTAAAACATGGTGGAGGCAACGTGATGGCATGGGCATGCATGGCTTTCAATGGCACTGGGTCACTTGTGTTTATTGATGACATAACAGCAGACAAGAGTAGCCGGATGAATTCTGAAGTGTACCGGGATATACTTTCAGCCCAGATTCAGCCAAATGCCGCAAAGTTGATTGGACGGCGCTTCATAGTACAGATGGACAATGACCCCAAGCATACAGCCAAAGCTACCCAGGAGTTCATGAGTGCAAAAAAGTGGAACATTCTGCAATGGCCAAGTCAATCACCAGATCTTAACCCAATTGAGCATGCATTTAACTTGCTCAAATCCAGACTTAAGACGGAAAGACCCACAAACAAGCAAGACCTGAAGGCTGCGCTGTAAAGGCCTGGCAAAGCATTAAGAAGGAGGAAACCCAGCGTTTGGTGATGTCCATGGGTTCCAGACTTAAGGCAGTGATTGCCTCCAAAGGATTCGCAACAAAATATTGAAAATAAAAATATTTTGTTTGGGTTTGGTTTATTTGTCCAATTACTTTTGACCTCCTAAAATGTGGAGTGTTTGTAAAGAAATGTGCACAATTCCTACAATTTCTATCAGATATTTTTGTTCAAACCTTCAAATTAAACGTTACAATCTGCACTTGAATTCTGTTGTAGAGGTTTCATTTCAAATCCAATGTGGTGGCATGCAGAGCCCAACTCGCCAAAATTGTGTCACTGTCCAAATATTTCTGGACCTAACTGTATATATATATATATCTTGGGTATTTTTCAAAACTGAAAATAGTGTTCTCTGCAATATTACTTGCATTATTCAACTATTGAGTTTTGAGACCATATCTCTATAGATCTGAGCTTAAAGGGTTTTTCTCACCTCCATGATCATTTGCCAATGTGTAATAGGCATAATAATAATAATAGTATTAGCAAATACCTCCAATTAGAAATGTAGTATAGTTCTCCTGATGTCACTTACCTCATGTGAAGGGCATTGCAAGTTACGACTATGAGAACTAACTAACTGTCACTATATGAGTATCCATGGTTACATCTGTGAAGCCCCACAGGTGTTGTGTCGGTGCATTACCTTCAGGGAATCCACGTGGCGGGACGGTCTGGTCACAGGTAATATGTCTTCTTAGGATTGTCGTGACGCCACTCTTGGTATTGCGGTCAGTGGGGACCGCCACTGCAGTTTAAGGGGTGGCTGGGGCTGATGGTGGGTGCAGTCAGTTGTAGTGGCCTCCCGAGAGTGAGGCAAGCCCCAGGGCCCTGTGTAAGTGTGTGGAACCACAAGGCGCAGAATGACTCAGGCACAGTCCAAACAGTCTTTCAGGGATTTTACTCACTGATGGTGGCAGGGTAAGTAACCCGGGTGTAGCTGGGATGAACCAGGCTGGAACCAGGTGTCCTTCAGGCTGACTTGTGAGGGTGGGTACTGACTCGCCTTCTCTAACCCTTCTGTTGTTTGTGTTAACCCGGACTTGCAGTCCCTACGGGGGTCACCCAGGGAAGTTGCTGCTCCCCTCGTTTCGGCCCGTTTGCTTGTAGCCTGAACCAGGTCACTCCGGCTGTTTGCCTCCTGTGAACTATTGGCCCTCACTTTGCTACGTGGCTGCGGACTCTGTGGTGTTGTCTTGGGGGTTTGCAGTGCCCCCTCAGGCAGGTTTGGCAGAAGAAAGCTGGATCTATCTCTGCACTGGGACCTGTTACCCATGCGGACCTGGTACCTCCCTGGCAGTCTAGTTACTTTGCCACCCTGTTGCTCTCTCTAGCCATGGGTGGATATCGGGCGGCACTACTAGGTGACCGATCTCCCCCATCAGTAGTCACTGCGCGGACGCTGTTAGACTGCAACAGCTCCAGGGTCTGCTTCTGCTCTCCCTGAGCTGCACACTAAACCGGCTCACTTGTGGGTTCTGCACGTCTGCCCTGTCTGAGCTCCACTTCCACACTCCTCTCTCTTCAACTCCCTGCTCCAAACTGCTCCTTCTCCTTCTCTTCCTCTTTTCCCTTTGTGCCTGCCTACGTCACCTAGCAACCAGGCTCTCTACCACACCCCTTGAGTGGACATGGAGGCCGTGCCCCCTCCTGGAAGCTCTCAGGAGTCCTCCAAAAGGTACATGTGTGAGACCTGATTACTATGCGCCTGTGTAGTCACACCTCGGTCAGCCTTCTGGATTACCTGTATTGTACTGCCCCCAGCATGGGTGCAGTTCTCAGTGGTGCCTGACCAGGTCAGGGGCGCCACACATCCACTCAGATAGTGATGGTTAGTTATTTAGTTAGTTGCTCGTGGATACCTAAGCTGCAATCCTAACTCTTCCTAACTAACACTTTACTACTATACTTCTGCCATCTACTCTGCTCCTGTAAGCTTATCTTGAAGAGGCTCAAAAAAACCCTTTTTTGTTGTTGTAGCTTTGATCCTTCCATCTGTAGACCAGAATCGGACCACCAGAGCAGGGCAGTTACGGGTGTAACGAGAAAAAAATCAAAGCACCAAATTTACATTTTTGTAGGTGTCACAACATTGCAATAAAATGCAGTTAAAGGTGATCAAGACATCGCATCTACCCAAAAATAATATAATTAAAAATGTCAGCTCAGGGCACAAAAAATAAGCCATCACACATCCCCAGATCCCCCCAAAAACTATACACGTTTGGTATCTATGAACTTTTACTGACCTGGGGAATCATATTTCCAGATCAGTTTTACCATAAAGTGAGCATGAATAAAAAAAAAAACCAAACATTGTGGAATTTTGCAATTTGTTTGCAATTTTGCCGCAATTAGAATTTTTTCCCCCATTTTCCAGTACACTATGTGGCAGAATGAATGGTGTCATTCAAAAGTACAACTCGTCCTGTAAAAAAAACAAGCCCTATGGCTATATTGACAAAAAAAAAATAGTAATCATAGCTTTTGAAGGAAGGGGAGGAAAAAATTAAAGCGCCAAAAAATGGGCGCAGCAGGATGGGGTTAAAAAGTAGTAATCACTGGTTTGAAACTTGAACTTGTTTGTCACACATTGCATTTTACACTTTGATTTCACGAAGTCTCTTAATGTGTTCTGTTTAGAAGAAGTGTAATTTAGTATGAAACATAATGTGTGTAAATCTAAAGCTGTCATGTCTTTACCACACAGAAAATGATCTACGTATATTGGTAAATCATAGTTGTGTCACGTCTCGCTAATATACCATTTTAATGTTCCTCGTAGTCATAATTTTGTTCTACCCTTCTCCTCCAGCGGACAGTTTTAGTTTTTGTGCATTTGTTTCTTTCTTTCCCTTCTTTCAAGCTCAATAACTTTTTTTTTCTGTCCACATAGTTGTATGAGGGCTTATTTCTGGCCTCTGTTTGGGCAATAGAGTAAACAGGGAAACCACAAAAAAACGGTCGTCTTGCCGTTGGCTGTTGGGCTCACGTAAAACTGGGCATTTTTGTATACTATCTCCACTTTTACATGTTTTTTCATAGCTGTAATCCATGTCTATGTTCCCATATTCATTGTTCCGGATATCTTAGCAGCTGTCTCCTTTTTGTTACCAACATGTTAGCAGGACTATATCGGGACAGAAACCAACCCCAGGTAGCGTGTAAAACTAAGCCGAGTTCACAGACATGGGATTCGGGGATTGAGATAAAAGAAACAGCTCAGGATTAAGTGTTAAGCTCTCCTTGTGACCCCAGTAGAGTTTCTCATTCAGCCAGATCAGATCTCATACTTTGCACTGACGAGGGACAATCATCCCGAAACACTGTGTCTGCAAATTGAGGTTCTGATCTGGCATAAATCCTAGATCATATGAAAAGGCTCATTGGAGAGTCACTTTTGACTTTTATGATTGCTACTTCCAATAGGTGGCACTAGAGTTCGTCTCCTACCGCCCTGAAGAGACAATTTGAGTATTTCCCAGAGGAGCATTGCAGCTATAAGGGGCACTTTGCACACTACGACATCGCAGGTGCGATGTCGGTGGGGTCAAATTGAAAGTGATGCACATCCGGCATCGCAGTCGATATCATAGTGTGTAAAGCATTTTTGATACGATTAACGAGCACAAAAGCGTCGTAATCGTATCATCGGAGTAGCGTCGGACATTCCCATGAGTTGGGAAAGACCGATGTTACGATGTTGTTCCTCGTTCCTGCGGCAGCACATATCGCTGTGTGTGAAGCCGCAGGAGCGAGGAACATCTTCTATCTGCGTCCCGGCCGGCTATGGGGAAGGAAGGAGGTGGCCGGGATGTTTACGTCCCGCTCATCTCCGCCCCTCCGCTTCTATTGGCCGCCTGCCATGTGATGTCGCTATGACGCTGCATGACCCGAACACTTAGGAAGGAGGCAGGTCGCCGGCCAGAGCGACGTCGCAGGGCAGGTAAGTGCGTGTGAAGCTGCCGTAGCGATAATGTTCGCTACGGCAGCTATCACCATGATATTGCAGCTGCGATGGGGGCGGGGACTTTCGCGCTCGGCATCGCAGCATCGGCTTGCGATGTCGTAGTGTGCAAAGGGCCCCTAAGACTCTTCATCACTGACAGCCAGATTGGTTTGTCAGTCTCCGCAAGGAGAAAAGTTTTCCCCTGAGACTTTTGTTACCATATACTGTATGTTTATATAGACATAATTTTTTAAGTTCAATCTATGTGGATTTGGAAGGGAAGTTTTATTTTTTTTCATTAGTTAATACTTAAATAAGTATCTGATTGCGTGTACTATGCACTAAAATATTTCATCCTCCTAGTTTATAGTAAAACTCACAATCTTCTATAAGAGTGCATCACCACAATCTACTCATGATGATATCCTATGGCTTCAAAGACATAGGAAGATGGTGGCAACAGGGCCTTTGGTAAGCCCCAAAGCTACAATGGTAAACTATCATCACCCCATAAAGAAACTAGAGTAGAGACAGTGGTTGTCAGAATGGACTTGACAGAGGCATTTAAGTGGTTAAACAGAAACATTTGAAGCCAGCTCTGATCACTGCACTTTGATACAGCTGCCAGTTGTGTAACACAGCTGGCACCTGCCCTACAAGCTCTGATCCTGAGCCTCCTGTATACACTTGTGCCCAACGTGAGATGTATATGTATGTCACACATTGGAAAGTCGCTAAAGTTTATAGTTTTTAAAAGGGTTTTCCCAAGAAACAAAGAATATTTTAATTAATAGATCTTTAAATAAAAAAATATTTCCACAATTGGATGTGTTAGGAACAAATGTACCTGTGCTGAGATAATCTTGTCTATGTGCCCTTGCTATATACTGTGTAATGGCCGTGTCTGACTGTACAGGTACATGGTCTGATCATACCTCATCTCCTGGGCTGGGAAGGATGCAAAATAAGAGTATAGAGACTGATGACCATGGATTGTAGCTGATATTGTAGCTGATATTTTTTATTAGGCAAAACATGTCCCTTCCTAGTTAAAAACAGTCAGGGAATTGTTTTACCTCACAGTATGAAGCATTTGCTGTCCTTTTTGTATACTCTTTTGCATCCTCCCCTGCCCAGGAGGTGTGGTATGATCATACCATGTCTCTGTATGGTTAGACACAGCCATTGCACAATACATAACATGGGCACATTTATAAGATCATAAGGATGTAAAAGAGTATACAGACAGGACAGCATGGGATTGCAGATGCTGCAATCCGTGAGGTAAAACATTTCCCTGACTGTTTTTAAAATGGAAAGGAAATATCTTGCCTTATAAAAAAAAATCTGCTACGATCCCATGCTGTCTAGTCTCTAGACTCTCTTATTTTGCGTCCTCCCCTGCCTAGGAGATGTAGTATGATCAGACCATGCCCCTGGACTGTCAGACACAGCCATTACACAGCACATACAAGGGACACATATATAAGATTATCTCAGAACAGGTACATTTTATTTAATCACATCCTATTGTGAAACTTATTATTATTCCAAAATCTATTGACTAGAATGTACTTTGTTCATGAGAAAAACTCCTTTAATTATTTATTAAATATGCAAAATAATGGCACATACCTCAAAGACCCTCCCAGAGGGTGGACCTTAAAGTCTGTATAATTATGAAATAACATAAGGACAGGATCGGCAAACCTTTAAATTGTAGAAAAAAATAGTAAAAAAAAAATTGGTGAGAAAATATTTTATGCAACAGCAACAATTTTATGGATATTTTTATGGATATGTTAAAATCTTAAAGGAATACCACAGTAGAGAAATCTTATTGCTGTTGCATAATATACTATGGTATGAGTCTGTCAGATTGACAGAATAATGGCTTTATGTGCAAGTTCACGCATCGCTTAATATATCTTTAATAACTTCAGTCATTTGTGTGATTCTACAAATACATTGTGTGCATTACCCTTAGATGTTAACATCCCCCGGTCTGCCGTCTGAATGGTAGAAAAGACATTACCGCAATGAGTCATTGATTGTTGAGATGTGGTCCATGGCAGTTGGGTTCCCATCCTTTGTGAGTCATTTTGTCAACCTCCTATGATGATAGAAGAACTGCAGATGTCAAAAGAACTCACTGAAAAATGATGTTTGGAGATAATATGTTGGAAAAATTTGGACTATAGAGTGAAATTTGTGAACATAATAGTGAAATGTGGCGGGAAACACAAGAGGTTAATATTCTATAGAGGGATTTAGATGAAAGAATCAGACGGAAAATAATGTGATACATGCAAGATCCCTGATGATGTGATAACAAATGGCATAATTACATAAAGTATATACTGTAGCTAAAACATAAAAACTGAAGAGTAAAGAGCACTACTGAGTTACACAGGTTAAAAGATTTAATATATATATAAAAGACAACATGTATCATCATCAGAGATGTCACTGAGTCCAATTACATAAAAGAAACAACTAGGTGATTCTGCCACTGAAACTCATTTATAGACAGTAGAATAATATAAACTGAATATTATATATCTTACCAACCAATGCCAGATAGCAGTTGCAAAGGCAACTACAGTATTGGAGTGCAAAAATGTACATGATGAAGACTAGGGCCCTATTTAACAATTGCATAATTCTTTTTCCTGTCTTTTTCCTTTTTTCTCATGTTATTCTTCAATTTTTTTTGTACCAAATTCTTAAAAAATGGTGAGTAAATTTTAAGCATAGGCAAAAAGAGTCCTGTTTTCAGCCTCGACTTTTTTTAGTGCAAAAAGTTGTACGCTTTGCAAAATGTTACCAAAACTGCAGCTTTTTTTCCGGTTTTCCTTTTTTTATCTTGTGGTATTCTTTACCTTTTTTTATACCAAATTCTTAAAAAATGGTGAGTAAATTTTGAGTAAAGTCAAAAACAGTCCTGTTTTCAGTCTCGACTTTTTTTAGTGCAAAAAGTTGTATGCTTTGCAAAATGTTACAAAAAGTGCATCTTTTTCCTGTGTTTTTCCTTTTTTTATCTTGTGGTATTCTTTACCTTTTTTCTACCAAATTCTTAAAAAATTATGAGTAAATTTTGAGCAAAGTCAAAAAGAGTCCTATTTTCAGTCTCAACTCTCGACGTTTCAGTGCATAATGTTGTACGCTTTCCAAAATGTTACAAAAAGTGCATCTTTTTTTCTGTGTTTTTCCTTTTTTTATCTTGTGGCATTGTTTACCTTTTTTCTACCAAATTCTTAAAAAATAATGAGTACATTTTGAGCATAGGCAAAAAGAGTCCTGCTTTCAGTCTCGACTTTTTTTAGTGCAAAAAGTTGTACGCTTTGCAAAATGTTACCAAAACTGCAACTTTTTTTCAGGTTTTCCTTTTATTATCTTGTGGCATTCTTTACCTTTTTATATACCAAATTCTTAAAAAATTATTAGTAAATTTTGAGTAAAGTCAAAAAGAGTTCTGTTTTCAGTCTCGACTTTTTTTTTAGTGCAAAAAGTTGTACGCGTTCCAAAATGTTATAAAAAATGCATCTTTTCTATGTGTTTTTCTTTTCTTTATCTTTTGGTATTCTTTGCTTTTTTTTGTACCAAATTCTTAAAAATGGTGAGTAAATTTTAATTAAAGTCAAAAAGATTTCTGTTTTCAGTCTCGACATTTTTTTAGTAAAAAAGTTGTACGCTTTGCAAAATGTTACAAAAAATGCATCTTTTTTTCTGTGTTTTTCTTTTATTTTGTGGTATTCTTTACCTTTTTTGGACCAAATTCATAAAAAATAATGAGTAAATTTTGAGTAAAGTCAAAAAGAGTCCTTTTTAGTGTAAAAAGTTGTACGCTTTTCAAAATATTACAAAAAGCGCATTTTTTTTCTGTGTTTTTTCTTTTTATATCTTCTGGTACTCTTTACCTTTTTTTCTACCAAATTCTTAAAAAATGGTGAGTAAATTTAGAATATAGTCAAAAAGAGTCCTGTTTTCAGTCTCAACGTTTTAGTGCAAAAAGTTGTACGCTTTGCAAAATGTTACAAAAAGCGCATTTTTTTTCTGTTTTTTTCTTTTTATATCTTCTGGTACTCTTTACCTTTTTTTCTACCAAATTCTTAAAAAATGGTGAGTAAATTTAGAATAAAGTAAAAAAGAGTCCTGTTTTCAGTCTCAACGTTTTAGTGCACATAGTTGTACGCTTTGCAAAATGTTACAAAAAGTGCTAAAAATGTTGTGGTGCACATGAAATAATTTCAGGGAGAGACTTGAGGAACAAAGTCAACACTTTTTTTGATAAATCACAAATAATGAAAAAAGCAAAAATATCTGGAAATCCTAAACTTCACCCAGACTGGTGAACATAAGTTAAAAGAACACATTTACAGTAGACTTTATACCTTGTTTCCCTAAAATTAAGCTCTTGCAGGATTTTTCAGTCTTTTCGGAGTAGGCTTGAACTATAAGCTCTACTCCAAAAATAAGCCATAGTTGTGTACTCAAATTAACAGTATCCTGAAATAGGCCTTGTGCAGTCCTATTTCAGGATACAAAACTTTTATTTTCTCCCTTGTGTTGCTCTAAGCCCGGGCTAATTAAGTGATTGAATATCCTCTAAGCCCGGGCTAATTAAGTGATTGAATATTCACCCTCTTCCCCACCCAGAATACCACCCACTGCTCTAAACCCTGTATGGGCACCGGCATTATGCCTGCTGTACCGTATCACTGCCCGAGGATCCCATCACAATCCTGATCTGACAGTGACAGCTGTATAGAAATACATGCTGTCACTCTCAGATCAGAAGTGCCTTTGAGGATTGCAGTGAGAACCTGACGGATAATTAAGTGAATGAATATTCAGCCTCATCGCCCTGTAATCCTATTCAGCCTCATCCCCTCCGCGATCCTTGGGTTGGTAGTACTGATAATACTGCTGACAAATAATGTGGGTGCCCGTGCATGACTCAGAGCAGCAGGGGGATGAGGATGAATATTAATTCGCTTAATTAGCTGGCACGTTCTATTATGCTCTCCTGATCTGAAAGTGACAGTGTATATTTCTATGCAATTGTCACTGTCGGCTTGGGAGAGATAACGAGGATTGTGGGGCAATCCTTAGGCACTGATACAGCAGGCATCGGGTGCTCAAATATAAGACCCCAGGAAAATAAGCCCTAGCCCATTTTTCAAAGCAGAAAAGAATATAAAGGCTGCTTTACACGCTGCGACATCGCTAGCGATGTTGCTAGCGATCGCACCAGCCCCCGTCATTTGTGCGTCATGGACAAATCACTGCCCGTGGCGAGCAATATAGCAGGTACACGTCACACCAACTTACCTTCCTAACGACGTCGCTGTAGCCGGCGAATAACCTCTTTCGGTTCGTGCGGCGTCACAGCAGCGTCACAAAGCAGGCTATCAATAGAAGCGGAGGGGAGGAGAGCAGCCGCACTCCCACCTCGTTGCCAGAGGACGCAGGTAAGGTGTTGTTCGTCATTCCTGGTGTGTCACACGTAGCGATGTGTGCTGCCTCAGGAACAACGAACGACCTGCGTTCCAAACGAGCAATGATATTTTGAAAATGAACAACGTGTCAACAATCAACGATTTGGTTGGTATTTAGGATCGTTAGCGGTCGCTCGTAAGTGTCACATGCAACAACGTCTCTAACAAGGCCAGAGAATCATCACGAATTCCGTGACCCCAACGACATCTCGTTAGCGATGTCGTTGCGTGTAATGGGGCCTTAAGTGTTACGAGGGGGACCCGGGGAAGCGTGCCAAGATGGGAAATGGACTGCTTCCGCCGGTCAAGGTCCACTGTGCGGTGTAAGGGACCGCCGCTATGGTGGGTGAAGAGTGAGCGGGTTGCTGCTAGCGATCGTCTGGAATGTCACAGACGATCTACGTACACCGATCTGCCCTAACCCGTGAGGGTTGTATGGCACAGATCTCACGGCTCGGTGTACCTGTTGCACGGGGAAGCACAGAGGTGCCCACGCACGTGTGCCAGTGGAAGTCACGAGAATATGGCACGAGGGTAGCACAGAGGTGCCCACGCACGTGTGCTTTCAATAACCAGGTGAGTCCAATGGAGACTTGAGGAGCTCACCTGGGACAGGAACACGGCCTGTTGACGGGGGTACTGCCGGAGCAGCAAGGCAGGAACACGGCCTGCAAACGAGGTACTGCCGGAGCAGCAAGGGCCAAGCCCACAAGAGACAGTAATGCCTGAGCAGTGGCGTTGCAGCACGCTGCCAGACATCCAAACATAGAAGGACGGTCGCGCGCCGCCATGATGGCAGGGGGAGCTTTTAAGGAGGTGCAGCTCCACCCGAGGGCGGGCGCGAGGCGGAGATGACGGACTTGACCCAATCAGGGTCCACGACGTCCCAGCCTGGCCAGTCAGGATTCACCACGTCACCAGCCTTGTCATCAAGCCGTGTGACGTCAGTGAGCGAATCAGGACCCACCACGCATTGCACATGCTCACCCTCCTGCCTCTGGGAAATAGAGGCGGGATCCTCGGTCTCACAATGTGGAGAGATAACGGGAATCTCACTGCTTCCCTGAGCAGTAAACCTCTGCACATTGCGCAGCCTCGCAGACCTTCGGGGCCGCTGAGCAGGAGAGTCTGCGGCAGGCCAGAAATGGGAGACCGCTTCACTCCTTGTAACAGGAGAACCACTAGGTGTCACCCTTCTGCTGCCTCTCTGAGAAGGTATCTCCTGCACACTGCGCAGTCTGGCAGACCTTCGGCGCTGCTGAGCAGGAATGCTCGTGGCAGGCAAGGAATGGGAGACTGCCTCAGTCCTTGCCTCAGGAGAGCCACGAGATGTAACACTTAAGCCCCTGTCTTTTTTTTCGGAGAAACATGGTCGATAGCACAAATGGAAAGATGAATTTGGTGCAAACAAAAAGATATGGCGCCAAACCGTAAAAGCACAATAGAAAACAGGAGCAACTGCTATGTTGTATTAACAAGGAAAAAAAATTGAGAAAGTTCTATTATTCGGAAAATAATATATTTTTTATTTATTGATATTAGATGTAATCGTGTTATTGTACTAGGATTCTATTTAGAGGCTTTTTTATGGCAGTTTCCGTATAGAACAGACAAAAACAAGTGTGCAGTGTTCCATCGGATGCCGTATTATAGAGGATTCCTCAATTTTAAGTATTACTTCCAGTGGGAATACTTCTGTAATATAGCACCAGATGGAGGAATTATATGGTGCCCCAGGGAGTGCGTAAGGGTCCACGGTGTCTGCTGCTTCTTGCACATGACTGATATAGGTAATGAGGGATTTATGCTGGCAAGGAACTTTTTCCCCCTTAAATGTTAAACTATAGCCTTCCTGATTGGCTGATTAGTGCAGGATTGCAAATAAAACATCTTTTCTTGTTTCTCCTCCTGCCGTTTTCATACCTCACGGCTCTGCAAAGTCATTTGTGTCTCCTTAAGTCATTAGTTTACTTTGTATATCCTTACTGCTTCTTTGTTTGGTTTACACTATTATTTGTATCTTCCTTTATACCCTCACAGATGAGTTTAAATCTTTCATGAGACGTTTACCCAACAGTCACTTTTTGAGCATTGGTGCCATTCACCAGCATTGGGGAAATGATTGGGAATTGCAGAATCGCTATAAACTACTACAGGGCTCACTGGAAATACAACGGCAAAAGATGCAACATACGGCACGGAAATTGTTTGGCCTTAGCTTACGCTGTCGACACAATCCCAACCACCAGCTACCAAGAGAAAGGTAAATGGTTTCTACTAATCCACAAAGTCTTGATATAATGAAAGTATAGAATTTGGTTCTTATCAGATTGACATGTCAAAGAGTAACCATTCTAATAGAAATCCGAGCGGGCTAAAGTTGTCTCTTCTAAGGCTACATTCACACATCCGTGTTACACATCCTATTGAGGTCAGTCGTTTTCTCAGCATGCTGACCCATGGAGTTTCATTGATCCATACATACCTGTTTTAAAATTGGATCCACGTCTTCGGTTCGTGAGACTAAGAGCAGGTCCTATTGTCATCATCAGCCGATAAAGTCTACGGGGATCCATATAAGGCCTCTTTCACATGTCAGTGATTCCGGTACGTAGGAAAATGCACGTCATACGTACAGAAATCACTGACATGTGAAGGAGGCCTTACATCAGTGTTTCTCAACTCCAGTCCTCAAGACCCACCAACAGATCATGTTTCCAGGTTTTCCTCAATCAGGTTTTCAGGCTTTCATTAATGTTGCACAGGTGATGGAATTATTCCTTGTCTAATATTGTGGAAAACCTGAAAAAATGATCTGTTGAAGGGTCTTGAGGACTGGAGTTGAGAAACACTGCTTTACATGGATCCCCATAGACTTTATCGGCTGATGATGACAATAGGACCTGCCCTGAGCCTCACGAACCGAAGACATGGATCCAATTTTAAAACAGGTATGTATGGATCAATGAAACTCCATGGGTCAGCATGCTGAGAAAAAGACTGACCTCAATAGGATGTGTACATATGATGTGCGTTTTCCTACGTACTGGAGACATGGATACACGCAGACCCATTAAAATCAATGGGTCTACGCACACATCAGTGTTTTCACAAAGACTGTGTGACCGTATTGAGCAGACTCGTGTCTGTGTGTTCCGCACGGAGACAAGTCCATTTTTCTCCGACAGCACTGATGTCACGCAGACCACACACTCATGTGATCCATGTGACATCTGTGTGACACATACCAGAGAAAAACCGTGTCTTTGAAAAAAAATGATTTTCTATACTCACCTGTCTCCAGCACTGCTGTGTTTGGCGCTGCTGTCACTTGCTTCCAGGCCCGCTCATTATGCTCATGAATATTCACTGCACCGTGGACCCGAAAGCAGCAGTGCCGGATGCATCCTCACCAGGGACAGCAGCGCCGGGAACAGGTGAGTAAAAAGTTTCTGCTCTCTGTGTGCTATCAAGGATAGCACACGGTGAACACTAATTACCAAAATCACGGCACATGGATGGGCCATATGCACCTTCACGGCCATGCAAAACGCAAACATTTTTCACAGACGTGTGAAGGGGGCCTAAAGCAGATTAATCATGGAAGACATGTTGTACTTCAGTGTTCCTTTAGAGTTTCATCCATTTTAACTGATAGGCTATGATCATGAATGACATTAGTCCGAGTGTGCTGTCTCATGTATATTTTTAACTCTTGACATATACATGCGGATACCAAATGGATGCAAAATACGGCCACACAGATAGCAGATGGATGATAATATGGATGAAAATTGTCCATGTTTTCTGGCTCAAAGTCGGATCAACTTTCATATTCTCATCAGAGCCAAAAAAGTTCTACTATCCCTCATGGTGAAAGTCTTTCTTCCAATGACTACTCACAGCTATTGTTGTAGTACAAGCGAGTGGGTTTGGGGTTGTTTAAATTAACTCATAATAATAATATTATAATAACATTTATTCCTTTACATAGGGCTATTAATTACACAGCACTTTACATACATTGGCAACACTGTCCCCATCGGGGCTCACAATCTAGAGTCCCTATCTGTATGTCTTTAGAGTGTGGGAAACCCACACAAACACGGGGAGAAGATACAAACTCCTTGCAGATGATGTCCTTGGTGGGATTTAAACCCAGTACCGCAGCGCTGCAAAACTGCAGTGGTAACCACTGAGCCACGGTGCCACCCATAAATGCAACTTTTTTTAAAACTGAAGTCGGACAATTGCCTGCAGTGATGGGGGGGGTAGCAAGATCTGATCATACATTGATATTACAATATTTAACCTTGAGTCTTCAGTAGAAAACAAATATTTTAAAGCTGTTAATTGTAATGTCCTCTCACTATTCAGATTCATCTGGCTGCTGCATTCCCTGCCTCTACTTTTATGCAGGCTATGAGAGTCTCTCCTGATTGGCATGGGGGGTAGCTTTCCCAATGTCATGTGATCTTTCTCTATCTGATGCAAATTTCCGCCTTTTTAGTTGATTCACGCAAAATGAATCACAAATTGTTTAAATTCCCTGAGTTTAGGAAAAGACTAAAAATTAGACACACATTTAACTTGCAACAAATTGATTTGAGACTACCAGAATGAGAGACAGTCACGGTTAGTGGGTCTTGGCACCTTCTTATTACACGCCCAACAGTGCTGTGGGTCTCTTGGGTCTGGGCCAGTCCCATTTGAGAGGACAATGTCACAACAGCAGGGCCCAACTCCGTGACCCCGATGGTGTTGTTTAAAGATACGGGCGGGAGTGTATTCACAGGAGATAGTGAATCGTGATACGACCTGTGGTATTCGGCCAGGTATGGCCGATGCTGCTGGACGGGACCGCTGGGGCAGATGGTGACGCAGCAATGATGGTGCAGCTCCTTACTGGTGGAGCTGGGCCTCAGGGCAGCCTTTGGCAGTGATTAGCCGATAAAGTGCTTGGGATAGCGCAGGGCTGGCAGCGCAGACAATCATTCCAGGACACTTCAGTATCAACTTCAATAAAAGATGTAGTATATATTCAGACCTTTGTTCGTTTTTTTCTCCTATTGGTTATATAGATTACTCCGATTTGTTATATTGTTCTTTAAACCCATGTAGTCAGCTCTATCTTTTCCCTATTTTTTCTATAAGTTAGTACAAACTTAGCATTTGAGTGCAGGCATGGTTTAATTCTCTTGGCTTTATTTGTATTATTCACAAAAGCCGGCGGGGTTGTCAGCTACTAAGAAAACTCCTTCTGCTTCCACGTTTCCCCCAGGTAAAATAATAAAGCCTATACTCACCTCCCATACAGACGCCATTCTAGTGGTGTTCGATGCTTGCGGTGTTGGGGCTCATGTGGGGTTGTGATGTCATGTAAACCCTGTGTCCAATCAGCATCGGCTTCTGTATTAGCACCTTCAGACCAAACAAGTTAATTAGCAGGAAGTGAATAAAATTAACAAAGGTCTGAATATATACTACTATTTTATTGAAGTTTATATAAAAAAGTTTGGGTAAAACAAGGCCATCACATATATACATATAGTACCTGAAGGCAACCAAAAACATGCTATAATATAAACTAAAGCATCAATTAAATCAAAAGCAGCAAAACCCTGAAGAAGGCAGCTCCGAAACGCGGATCGGGGCTACTTTTTTGTCTCGTATAAACTTCAATAAAATATGTAGTATACAGTGCCTACAAGTAGTATTCAACCCCCTGCAGATTTAGCAGGTTTACAAATTCGGAATTAACTTGGCATTGTGACATTTGGACTGTAGATCAGCCTGGAAGTGTGAAATGCACTTCAGCAAAAAAAGAATGTTATTTCTTTTTTTATTTTTTTTTTAAATTGTGAAAAGTTTATTCAGAGGGTCATTTATTATTCAACCCCTCAAACCACAAGAATTCTGTTTGGTTCCCCTAAAGTATTAAGAAGTATTTCAGGCACAAAGAACAATGAGCTTCACATGTTTGGATTAATTATCTCTTTTTCCAGCCTTTTCTGACTAATTAAGACCCTCCCCAAACTTGTGAACAGCACTCATACTTGGTCAACATGGGAAAGACAAAGGAGCATTCCAAGGCCATCAGAGACAAGATCGTGGAGGGTCACAAGGCTGGCAAGGGGTACAAAACCCTTTCCAAGGAGTTGGGCCTACCTGTCTCCACTGTTGGGAGCATCATCCGGAAGTGGAAGGCTTATGGAACTACTGTTAGCCTTCCACGGCCTGGACAGCCTTTGAAAGTTTCCACCCGTGCCGAGGCCAGGCTTGTCCGAAGAGTCAAGGCTAACCCAAGGACAACAACGAAGGAGCTCCGGGAAGATCTCATGGCAGTGGGGACATTGGTTTCAGTCAATACCATAAGTAACGTACTCCACCGCAATGGTCTCCATTCCAGACGAGCCCATAAGGTACCTTTACTTTCAAAGCGTCATGTCAAGGCTCGTCTACAGTTTGCTCATGATCACTTGGAGGACTCTGAGACAGACTGGTTCAAGGTTCTCTGGTCTGATGAGACCAAGATCGAGATCTTTGGTGCCAACCACACACGTGACGTTTGGAGACTGGATGGCACTGCATACGACCCCAAGAATACCATCCCTACAGTCAAGCATGGTGCTGGCAGCATCATGCTGTGGGGCTGTTTCTCAGCCAAGGGGCCTGGCCATCTGGTCTGCATCCATGGGAAGATGGATAGCACGGCCTACCTGGAGATTTTGGCCAAGAACCTCCGCTCCTCCATCAAGGATCTTAAGATGGGTCGTCATTTCATCTTGCAACAAGACAACGACCCAAAGCACACAGCCAAGAAAACCAAGGCCTGGTTCAAGAGGGAAAAAATCAAGGTGTTGCAGTGGCCTAGTCAGTCTCCTGACCTTAACCCAATTGAAAACTTGTGGAAGGAGCTCAAGATTAAAGTCCACATGAGACACCCAAAGAACCTAGATAACTTGGAGAAGATCTGCATGGAGGAGTGGGCCAAGATAACTCCAGAGACCTGTGCCGGCCTGATCAGGTCTTATAAAAGACGATTATTAGCTGTAATTGCAAACAAGGGTTATTCCACAAAATATTAAACCTAGGGGTTGAATAATAATTGACCCACACTTTTATGTTGAAAATTTAACTGAGCAACATAACTTGTTGGTTTGTAAGATTTATGCATCTGTTAATAAATCCTGCTCTTGTTTGAAGTTTGCAGGCGCTAACTTATTTGCATCTTATCAAACCTGCTAAATCTGCAGGGGGTTGAAGACTACTTGTAGGCACTGTATATTCAGACCTTTGATTGGCTATTGTCAATGCACACCAAATTTGATGAAAATCTAAAATGTTACACACCATATGTGGACCATTGTGGTAGCAATTGTACAAAAAAGTTGTTAAAATCTATTAACACATAAAAGGTAATTATGTAGGCTTTTATTAATTATTTGAAGGGGATCATATTGCAAACTCATTTGCACATTTGCACAATCAATTCTTGTAGTTTATTTACTATAAGCAGAAGGTGTAAACAGGCCAGACAATATAAATTAGTCTCTATCTTTTTATTATTTAGTTTTTGTAATTATTTGAAAATTAACAACACACTGAAATGAAATGGGATTAATTGACAATGCCAGATCCCCTCAGGCTTCACTATGGCTACAAACCAGGGGTCTCCTGACCCAAACACGACAGACTCACATATGCCTACGGGTCTGTTGAGTCTGTGAATCACTGCCGATACCAAAGCTGCAAATAAATATTTGAATTCGGCCTTACTGTCATCAGCAGATGACAAACAATACATTTTACCACACACAGAATACAACAAAATCATTTCATCCAATAGTCACAATAAGGATTACAAACTTCATTTTTTATTGTTTCTAGACAAGTTATATAAAAATCATAGACAGCCAACATTTTTTACAGACACATTGTAAAAATATAATCAATCATAAAGATTTTAAGTGATGTACACTATTGGACACATCTGGTCATGCAATGATTTTTCTTGTCCTTTCTAGAATGTGCACATTGTAGATTCAGACTGAAAGCAGCAAAACCACGAAAGAACACATATAGAAACAATGAGTAAAGAACATTTGTAAATCAGTCTTGTAGGAGTTCCCTCATGCCATCCCTTTCTTTTATGGTCTTATAGCTCTTATTTAGTCTTGAGGTGGTTTTTGGTCATTGTTCTGTTGCTACAGAAATGGCCTGCTTTTCACATTATTCTATGCACAATTGATGTTGAGATTTGCCTGCTACTTGATGTAGCTGCATAATTGTTTAGGCCTGTTAACTTAGATGCTGTAAATTTGTGATTTCTGAGATTAACTCATGAACTTATACTCCGCAGCAGAGGTAATCTTTGGTCTCCTTTTCCTGTCATATGTTTTTAAAAAAACATGAAATAAAAAATAATTAAAAGCATCTCCCACCATCCACTTAATAAAAAAATGCATATTACTTAAACCAGTTCTGTTATAATGATTGATGCTTTCATAACTACACATGAGGACAGCATCAAGGTTCTAGCAATTTTCTGGACTGAATGATATTCACATCTTAAAGTAATGATGGATTGTTGTTTCTCTTTGCTTAGTTGTTTTTTTTGCTATATTCTGGCTTAGAACAGTTGTGGAATAGGGCTCATCATTGTATGGAGCTCTTAATTCACCAGGTGGTTTGGCGTCTTCAGACTCTGTTCACACTGCAGAGTTTGACACGTCTCCTGGTGCATTTAAGTTGTTCATTCAGAGCAGGACGTTACCCAGTTTTGCTCTCTCTGGTGTCTGGTCTAGAGGGACTTAATTCCTGCTGGTCTGTCAATTGCTGTTGTGAGCACAGGTTATGGAAGACCTATCACAGTCGCCTCCACCCTTTAAATATTGTGGAGCCTGGGGTCCCATGCTGATGATAGCTCTAGCTTAGCTCCAGCGACACCGGTCCTGTGTATTTAACCCAGATTTGGTGATTGGTTGTATGCTGTTAGGTGTGTGGTGGAAATACCCTTGTAGTTTGTTTATTTCCTCCCTGTACTTTATTTTTCCCTGAACACGTATTGTCTTTTCCACTGTGTGTGCTTGTTGTGAGTTTGGGATTTGGTTTCTCCTGTATTTCGCTATTTGTATGATATATTTCTTCTCTCCAGCCCTCCTGTTGGTGGAGGTGTGGGGGTTTTAGACCAGGGCTTTTCAGAAGTTAGGGTCACGCTAGTGGTCCTAACCTGGCCGCCATCAGGCGTACCTCTGGCAGAGGAGACAGCTTTGAGTCCCCTAGTCTGAGGGCCAGTCTAGGCGGTCCTCCTACAATGATCATATTACACCCCATGATAAATACACACATATTGGTCACAAACACTTTCTGAAGGCTAGTGATTCCACTCTTGACGGGACATACCCTGTTAATTGGAAGCCATTTCAAGTAACTACCTAATGATTGTACTTGAGAGAATCATGGTCACAACAGGTATGGAGAACAGCTGAGAACACGATTAGCTGCAGAAGAGGACACCGTGCCAGCACAGCAGCCTGCCAGGACACCATGCCAGCACAGCAGCTCTGCCATCACAGGGTTAGGTGAGTCCATTGTGAACTTACCTGACCTGACTCCATGCTGTGTGATCCGGTGCCGATGTCGCTGGCATGCTACTGTCGGATTGTTCCTCATGTCGCATTTTCCAATCAGCTGTTTCAGGGGGGCGGTTTCCACTTCTGTTGTGACCACTTGCGCTCCCGCGGTCACAACAAGAGCAAAGGATGTAACGATGCATGCGCTGCCCTCTCAGCCAGAAGAATAGATTAGGAAGGGATAACATGTTCTTCACAAAGATGGCGCCGGAGATAAGCGCTATGCGCAGGCACCAACTCCAACACTATCTTATTGAATAGCATAGAGAACAGAGAGAGGGAGGAATAATAGGCAGGAGGGCGGGAATCCAATCAAGTAGCTGCTGATTTTAGAAACTTTACTTTCTTGGATTTGAAAACCTAAACATCCGAGCTGACTACTAATGGTATGTAGATAAGCAGCCTGATAGTGCCAGTATAGCACTGGCTTTAGCTTATATACGAAAATCTTGATGATTAATTCCCTTTAACACCCCCTGTTAAAATTCAAATTTTTTTTTCTTGTAAAAAAAATCATACAAAGAAGAATAATTTCAGAACTTTTTCCACCTTTAAGGTTTTGTAAAATGTGTGTTACAGTATGAACACCAAGCTTTAAAGTTCTGATCATAATAACACGTTTTATCACTTGCTTTTGGTAGACTTGATGTATGTTTTTCAAATATAGTCAGCTCAAGTTGTTTCTCTTTTAAGAAAAGGCTTGTGTCTTACCACCCTAGCCATCAGCCCAGACATATGAAGGATATGGGAGATTGTTATCACATGCAGTACGCAGCCAGTATTTGCCAGAAAATACTGTAGCTCTTGGAAGCCTGTCAGACTCATTTCATTGTTGTCTTTTCATCAATATTTGAGGGACGTCTAATTCTAGGTAATGTTACTATTGTGCCAAATTTAAGCCACTTCTTGGAAAACGTTTTGCACTCTTCTCAAGACTAATAAATTTCAATGAGGAGATCCCTTTGCTGTGTTGTAAGCTGTTTATGGACCATGGCTTTTGGTGTAAAATGCAACATATTAGGTTAGGTCATGGTTCAACTCAATGGACTTAAGTCTACCTTCAACCGTAAACTCTATGAAACTAAGAAAATGGCAGGCAATCCTACTAGAACAGCTAAACTTTATATGGGGTTAATCACTGTAAATGATGGTATCTGTACACTGATTACTATTAATCATAAGATTAAATGTGATTGGCCAATTCTGAACACAACCACATCCTCAATTATAAGAGAGTGTTCCCACTTATCCAACCACATTACTTTAGTTTTGTTGTTTGTTTCTCAATGGATTTGTACAGATTAAAGGTTACATTAAAGGTGGAAAAATTTCTGAAATTATAATTTATCATGTGATTTTGTTATGTGACAAAAATGTGCATTCTATAGGGGTGTGTAGACTTTTTAAGAAGAGAGAGGCAGATACAGCCATGCACCACCTGATTACCTGATCCTGTGCTGCAGATGGCTGGGGAACAAATAGGAACTCCTGGGTAATGCTGGATGGTAGTTCTCGCTCATGGAGGAGGACAAGTTCAGAGATGATCCAAATAGGAGAAGAAGACAGATACACTCACCATGACGTAAAACCCAGGCTATATTGAGAACAGTGCATTAAAATTGTGCCGGTCCAAGGCCAGGTTCTGGCACTCTGGAGGACGACGTTCGTTTTGGTCAACCGCGCTTCTATGGGTCTTTACCAAGGAGTGCTGCTCTCTTCTTCTCCCGTGTAGACTTTTTAGATTTACTGTAAGGCTATACGTTTGGGTCAGAAGACCTGAAGCATTATATTCCATTAATTATGGCCATTGACCTTAAAACTCTTTTCGATTACCATTTTTGGTCACCACCATCATTATCACGTTCTGTAGAACATTGGAAATTCTAACAGCAAATGTAAGGGGAATCATAGCTTTCCTCATTAAAGACAATTCATGTGTGTGATTTAGCAAGAGATGGTGACCTGTTCACTTGTGTAATTGTATTACGACAGGCTGCATGTGACTGTGCCTCATTATAATAACTTATGAGATTGAAAGAAAGCCAAAAACTGAGGATTAGAAAATTGTAATATCATGAGGCTTATTTCAAACTAATGGAAGAAAATAAATCAAATCCTCTTCTACATTCATTTTTTTTTATAAAATAATTGAAGTCGTATTCTTTTACTATCACAATTTACTTCATTTTACTTGACAGTACATTTAGCATGTATTCCTTTTTATAAATCAATAACAATAGAACTCTTCTTTGATCTCTAAGTTCTAGCATTTGCCCGACAACTAGAATTGAGAATATCATAGCTTCTTAGAGCCTCTTAGGAGATTCATAACGACATTGAGATCAGAAATTAGCAAAACATAAGTTAAACTAAGGAAATGTCTTGATGGAATAAGATTTTGTTTTCGCACATATATTTATATATATTCTCTTCAACATTGCAATGGCAGCGCCAAGAAGGAAAAGTCATGGAATTATGAAAATCACATTTTCGATAGACATCTTAATGTTATACAAAAGATGGAAACATGAAAACAAAGTGATGAGTGAGCACTAAGATGCTTGGGTGCTTGATGTTTGTAGCAAGAAGTGGGATACTTGGATGGGTCCAACTCGAGCACCTGAGTATAATGGAAGCCATTGAGAAACTCGAACATTTTTCTGGAAGACTTCCACATTGTTCCCGATTGAAAAATGCTTGAGTTCCCTATTGACTTCCATTGTACCTGGGTACACGAGTCGCACCCATCCGAGCATTCAACTGCTCATTACTAAAGATGAGCGAACCTTTGGAGGTTCAGTTCACTGGTAGCAAATGAAAAAACCTACACTGGTCCAAACTTGGCTTGAAGAGGTTCGGAATCACTGATTGGCAGTTTGAGTCTCTGCCCACATAGAGACAGGCATAATCAGATCACTTCCGGTGGAGGGTGGGTGGGCTTTTTCTTTTTTTTGGTACACACTACATCTAATCATGCTGTTGGTACCTCCAGTACGAGCCGTTCAAACAACCACTGCAAGCGGCTCACACAGGGCTGAGTAATGAACATACCTGAGCACAGCATTGCTCACGCAAGTTAAGTTCGCACGTAAAGCTCCCGAACTCCGAACTGGAGCCCTGTTTTTTTAAGTTGGTGTTCAGTTCGAAAATCAAACCTTAGGTTTGCTTATCTTTACTTGTTACAAGTACCAAGCACCTAAGCATGGTAGTACTCGCTCATCACTAAAAATTACCCATTCCATTCTCCAGTTTCTGATTATTCTGTATGTTTTTTCTTGTTTTAGATCCATTCAACAATGGTTGGCTCGAGTGCAGTCTCTCCTTTACTGCAATGAAAACGGCTTCTGGGGCACATTCTTAGAAAGTCAACGTAATTGTGTTTGTCATGGAGGAAGCATGCTTTGCCAGCGACCCATTCCATGTATTATAGGAGGCAACCAAAGTTGTGCAATGTGCAGTATGGCTAACATCTCACTATGTGGCTCATGTAATAAAGGTTACAAATTGTATCGGGGTCGGTGTGAGGCACAGAATGTAGATTCAGAACGAAGTGAGCAATTCATAAGTCTAGAAACAGAGTTGGACTTCCAAGACCAGGAGCTCCGATACCTATTGCAGAAGATGGACTCCCGTCTCCATGTTCACACAACCTTTATTAGTAATGAGATTCGATTAGACACATATTTTGACCCACGCTGGAGAAAAAGAATGTCGCTCACTTTGAAAAGCAACAAAAACCGAGTTGAGTTCCTCCACATGGTCATTGGAATGTCTATGCGTATCTGTCAGGCCAGGAACACCACTCTGGATCCAAGCTTCTTTGTATATGTCAACCCATTCAGTGGTAGCCATTCTGAAGGTTGGAGTATGCCTTTTGGAGAACATGGTTACCCAAGATGGGAGAAGACGCGTCTTCAAAACAGTCAGTGTTTTAATTGGACTCTTCTCTTGGGGAACCGCTGGAAGACCTTTTTTGAAACTGTACACATTTACCTTCGCAGTCGTACACGTCTACCTTCACTCTTGCGCAACGATACAGGACAAGGTCCAGTGGACTTGTCGGATCCTACAAAAAGGCAGTTTTACGTGAAGATTTCTGAGGTCCAGTTATATGGTTTCAGCTTGAGATTTAACCCAGATCTTTTGCGTAGCGCAGTTCAACAAGTAAATCAGTCTTACTCCCAAGGTGGCCAATTTTATTCTTCATCCTCTGTTATGTTGCTTATGTTGGACATCCGGGAAAGAATCAACCGTTTAGCTCCTCCAGCTGGACCAGGCAAACCGCAGCTGGACCTCTTTTCCTGTATGTTGAAGCATCGCTTGAAGTTGACCAATAGTGAAATCATACGGGTCAATCATGCACTGGACTTGTACAACACTGAGATTCTGAAGCAACCTGATCATATGACAGTCAAATTATGTTAACCCTCCCATGCCTTCCTCTGAGTCAAAACATTTATTTTGGAAGTCCAGAGGTGAAAACTGAGGGAATTAGATGAACTTTAATTACCTTAGAATCTACCTTATGACCTGACTATGATTATGCTGCAAACTATAAAAATGGAGTATATTTACATACTTCCTTTTATTACATTTTGGAGGGTGTGATCAATTGTCATTCATACAGGGTCTTCAGATTTTAAGTCCTTTAAATTATAATTAAGTGCTATATCTTTATTAA
This sequence comes from Anomaloglossus baeobatrachus, assembly GCF_048569485.1. NCBI lineage: Eukaryota > Metazoa > Chordata > Amphibia > Anura > Aromobatidae > Anomaloglossus > Anomaloglossus baeobatrachus. The sequence goes on from NC_134361.1 coordinate 177,586,654, forward strand.
GTATAAATCATTTATATAGAGATTATAAGTTAGATATACATTCTTTAAATCATTAGGATATTCGATCATTACTGTTTTCACGTTAGTGCAGCTATTAAGTATTGATTTATGACTTAATTAAGGAAGGCAGGCCTACAACTTCAGCTTCTATAGACTTTAATATGTGTATCTCCCGACTTTAGGCCTCCTGTACGAGATAGTTGCTGAAGACTCAGGTCCACTGAATGGGGCCTGTAATCCTGATGTGTTGATCCAGAAAAATACTAAACACTCAAATACCAAACTCTAATTAGCTCATATTAGAAAAAAATATCCTTCCCAGCTCAAAATATGGCAATCAGAGTAACTTCTTGGATCAACGTCCCATCTGTAGAGCTCTATTACCCATAACCTATATATTATATCATTTCAAGAAAGAAATTCAGAACATTTCATGGAATTGTTCAATGAAATAACCATCTAAACATAGTCTTACTGCTCGTATAGTAAAGAATCCCCATCTGCAATGGTGAAATCTGTCTTCTAGATATAGAGAATGCCCATTGGTCATCGTTACAGGCCTATTTGTAAGATAAGAGAGACCTCTGTATTCCTTGGAATAAAATTTTAAGTATAGTTGGTAGAGTGAAGCCTATAGACTTCTATTGGTGCAATATTTTTGTGCCTCAGGCCTTTTTTTTGGTGTAGATTACTAGATACCAGCCAATCAGTGTTTTGCCCTAATTAAGAGGAGCCCCAATTTCTTTATAGATAATTTTTTTTATAAACAACTATAGGTACATTTTCGAGATTTAGGCTGGGGCTACATGGTGATTTTGGCAACGTGATGTTGGTGAAAGAGGTCGCATTGCAACTCATAAAGTAGTACAAACTTGACAAGAAAGATATTACATATCCAACTAGTCCTGGCTTTTTGCGATGTAGCAACTTCAATACCTTGCGGCTCTCAATGTGACAAGTAGAATAAGGTTTATGGCACATTTGGAATTATGGGTGCTCAAGAAGGGTTCAAACCCATTATTAGATACAAAAAAACTTGGCACACCAAAATGAATATAAGGACTTTATTATACAGGCTATCCAAAAATGTAACGTTGTGACCCCTAATTTGGGTCTTCACCAGACACAATAGATTCTTGAGTATGAATAGGCCTTTAAGATGGTGACACTGTCAAAATCACCATGAGATCTATAGATAAATCAGATTGCTGTTCTGTATAGATATAATGGTGCAGTATAGCCGAGCATCTTACATGCATAGATCTCATGGTGATTTTGACAGTATCACCATTTTAGAGGCAAATTCCTACTCAAAAATCTATTGTGTGATGAAGACCCAAATATAGGGGTCGAAACCTTACATTTTATTGGATTGCTTGTATAATAAAGTCCTTATATTCATTTTGGTGTGCCAAGTTTTTTTTTAAATCACTTTATTATACAGGCAATCCAAGTAATGTAATGTTGCGACCCCTAATTTGGGTCTTTATCAGACACATTAGATTCTTGAGCATGAATATGCCTTTAAGATGGTGACACTGTCAAAATCACCATGAGATCTATAGATAAATCAGATTGCTGTTCTGTATAGATATTATGGCGCAGTATAGCCGAGCATCCTACATGCTTTAGATCTCACGGTGATTTTGACAGTATCACCATTTTAAAGGCAAATTCCTACTCAAGAATCTATTGAGCCTGCTAAAGACCCAAATATAGGGGTCGAAACATTGCATTTTTTGTATTGCCTTATATTAATTTTGGTGTGTCAAGCTCTCAATGTGACCCCACAAAGAGCACCAAGCCTGATTTTTGGTCATGCAACCTGTTTTCCAGGCAAAATCACCATGTAGCATCAGAATAAAGATTAAATATGGTACAACATTAGGTTTTCATTAAATTGCCTTTATTTTGTTGATTTGACTATACTTGAGTAAACTTGATTTTCCATAGTCTTAGTATACAGGTCTCTGTAATATAACAAGTTGAACACAGGGCAATATTTTGTTAAAATGGTATGCTATGGCCAGAATCTCAATTATTGAATCTCGTGCAATCTTATTTTTATTACATGCAGCCATACGTTGGCTGATTTGTTTGGTAAAATGTACAGAAGAGGGCTATTTTAATAGAACCTACGGCAGAATAGAATCTATAGAAGTAGAGTTTGCGAAAAACTTAAAATTTTCGACCTCATCACGTCCTTAGCTTGATAATAAATCTGTTTTATATTGAGTTTACTTTTCACCCAAGACTTGTTTTAAAAGTCCATATCATGGTAGTGTACAGAAGACTGAGTCTTCCGCCTTCAAGATCACCAAACACTCATTATTGTAACATAGGACAGATGTTAATGTGTGTCGTTCCATCATATCACTCCCCATTATTACCATATCTACGCAAATAGGGCAATGATCCCAGATATTAGACTCAGCAAGGCCAGTAAGTCTCTAGGTTTTATGCTTTATGATGCCTAGGGAAGAGTAAATTTTACGCTTTGGGACCAACTTGACTATTCTGGGATGTTTTTGCAATTCATCGTCCTTTTGCCGCCATTTACGCGGATATTGAAAAATGATAGTAAATAGATACACCAGCATCGGTGGGGTTATATAAAGCAGATTATTTTAAAGTGTACGGAAGTATGTAGCCATACTCTATGTTAGCATGCTCATTTTCAGGCAGTGCCAAATATGTACTGATGTTCTATAAAACAAAAAAGAACAGTACCGAAATATTATAGACGTTTACAAAATGCACAATCCTTTTTCGCTACATAAGTGTTATGCATTATGTCTCTTTGCTGTCCTTTTTTTACCTAGATGAATTCAGCTTAAGGACATTTGACATCCAACAAGCAGCCCTCCAATCAATCCCCATGGCAGTTACCCCAATCAGTTTGGTCCACTGACAAAGCCTCGAAACAAGTCTACCAATCCCATAACCGTATTCATGAAGTGGGTTCACCCATACCAGAGTCAGACAATCACTGCCCTAGGAGGGGGAAGACATGAGAGAAGCACACAGCCGTGTTCAGAACATGGCAAGTAAGACTGGGGGAGAGATGCTTCAGAAATTTAGTGACCTCCTGCATGAGCCTTGAAAATACCAGCAGTAAAGGGAGTAAACTGCCATAAAAAAACAAACATTTACCCCCCTACAAGGGAGAGAATCTTTCTTTTTCTGTATATTAAACTTGTAAAATGTAAAATATAAAAATGATAACAATGATGAGAATTATAAACCAAATAGGAGGATGACAAGCTACTAATTCTGCAAATGCCAGCATGTTCCTCCTTAATTATATAAACTATTGACACACCAAGCTGAGACCTGACTGCATGGGATACTGGATGGCGTGGTGGGTGAAAGATGGTCATGTGAATATATGGACGGATACACAAGCACATACACACTCTACGGTGATAACCGAGTAGAGTGTAATGTTGAGTGAAATTTCGAGAAAAAAATGAATTGATAGAGAATGGTTTGAACTCCAAAATATGCATTATGATAGCCGAAAATTTGTACTGTGGACATTGACTGTTGGGACATTGTAATATTCCCATGTCAGATCAGCCTAAAGCTTGATGAGTTCAGGTAAACAAAAAAAAATATCGAAAATCGGGAAGATTGGTCATTTTTTTTTACTAATACCTTTTGGGATCTTTTCAATTGGTCTTATTCATATTTGTTTGGCTAAATATTTTTTTTTCTTGGAGGGAATTAAAATGTAAACAATATTGTTCACGTTCGCAGGTCGGCGGCTATTAAAATGACAATGAAGGTTTCCTGGGAAGTTACGATCAAGAAAAATCCACGGGAGGTCTGTATTAGACCAGTGTGTCGTCTGATGACTCGGCTTCTGCAGTATACAAGATAAATAATGACATTATGCAATGAGAGATGAGTTCTCACAGTATGTTAATGAAAAACTCAAAGCTACACATGTTATTGTGAAGGACATTAAAAAAAAATGAAAAGAAAGGAAGTTAGTAAACGACATACTGTTTTTTTTTTTGTTAATCATTGGTTCATTGGATCTTTGTTTTTATTAGATAATGCTTTACAACACAGCCAGGGAGAAACGTTATCCCACCAGAGATGCAAATAAGGAATAATTGATCTGTTATATCAAATACAAACAGGCTTCATAGAGTCATACAAAGGAAGAATTAAAAAACAAACTAATATGCAGTATAAATATATATATATGATACATACCGTATTTCCAAAACTGTGGGGAGAATGGGGGTGTGTCTTATAATCCGAAAATGGTTTACCGGGGTGGCGGTAGTGGAGATGGTGCCAGGAGGCAGGGTCGGCGATACTGAGTGCTCGGAAGAAGGGGTGTCACTGCAGTGGAGTGGCTTAGGAGGCTCAGTGGACAGAGGGTCGGCGATACTGTGGGTTCTGGGGCGTTGCGCCATTGATCTGCCGGTGGGCTACTAGCTCCATTGAACCACCGGCAGTTGACACGATGGACTTCAAGAAAATGGCCACGGAGGCCAATCTGTGCATGTGCTGCCTCTGCTGCCAATTTCTTGAAGTTCATCATGTCATCTACTAGCGGTTCACTGGAACCCGCAGACCGCCGGCAGATCATTGGCATCCGCCGCTGCCACACACCTGAGCCTACAGTGTTGCCGACCCTTCATATGCAGGAACCTCTATCCTCCTGTACCTGTCTGTGCCTTGTATTGTTTATGATTATTGCACTTGTCCCTATTATGTATACCCCTTTCACATGTAAAGCGCCATGGAATTGAGGGCGCTATAATAATAAATAATACTAATACTAATAATAATATACTAACCCTCCTGAGCTGTGACATCCCCTCCTCCGAACCCGCAGTATTACCAACACTGCCTCCTATGATCCTCCTGAGCCGTGACACCCCCCTCCTCCGAGCCCGCTTCATCGCCGACCCTGCCTCTTGTGACCCTACTGAGTCGTGACACCCCCTCCTCCAAACGAGCAGGATCACCGACCCTGCCTCCTGTGACCCTACTGAGCCGTGACACCCCCTCCTCCAAACGAGCAGGATCACCGACCCTGCCTCCTGAGATCCTCCTGAGCCAGCTCCACCACCGCCGCTCCCCCCTGGTGAGCTATTATAAGGCACACTAGGATTATAAGACGGACCCTCATTTTAACATTAAAAATTACTTTTTCTTATTTTCTGCCTCTAAATTTGGAGTGCGTCTTACAATCTAGTGCGTCTTACAAAACAAAAACTAAGGTACATTAAACAGTATAAGGTTTAAAGGCTGTTGATATCTAAAATATACTGAAAATGGTAAATGAAGGGTTAATGCCGCGCTGCCATGAAATAAAGGAAACTCGAGGAAAAATTGATGGTAATTTTATTTAACAAAGCATTTCGGAGAGTTCTTTCTCCTTCATCAGGTTAATATTACATGTGAGTAAATGGGATTTTGACCTGACGAAGGAGTAACAACTCTCAGAAACGTGTATTAAATAAAGAACTGAAGTCCTCAGTGGTTGATACCTTTTAATGGCTAACTGAAAAGATGGTAATAATAGCAAGCTTTCGAGACTACTCAGGTCTCTTCATCAGGCATGGTACCATGCCTGATGAAGAGACCTGAGCAGTCTCGAAAGCTTGCTATTATTACCATCTTTTGAGTTAGCCATTAAAAGGTATCAACCACTAAGGACTTCAGTTCTTTTAAACAATTTTTTATCTCTACTGGCTAACACGGTACAAAGATATATTTTACCTGTATTAAATAAAGTCAATTTTTGATGGAGCTTTCTTTTATTAATGGCAGCGCAGCATTAACCCTTTCTGTACCATTTCGAGTCTACTGCCATGTGGGGCTGCAGCAGCTGTGTTACACGCCAGGACAGTGGTTGTGACTGTCGCAACCCACCAAGGTGAGCTTCTCTCAGTACTTTCACCCCTATTCTTTACCCAGAAAAGACCCTATTTGCGCATCTCTGTCCTCCAGCCTTTATTTCAGTTATCTGGAATATGCAAGTTGTGGCGTTCTGTAAACGTTTGCTGTAATTTGTTTTTCTTTTTTTTTCTTTTCAAACATGTGAATGAATCATTGTGCCTCATATTATCTTTTAGACTATCGTACAGCTCATTAACCCTGGAACGCACAACCATAGAAATCTACAATAGAAAACAAGTAACCTAGGAGACCTGCAAGGCCCCAGGTATGCGTTCTAGGGTTAAGACATCTGAGCACATCGGTCCAATCATGGACCGTAATGCATTGACTGGTCATGAGTCTACCGACCCGAATTCAGAAGCTTCATAATAGGCATTTAGGAGACTACTGGGTTCAGGTTAGGAGACCCACAGCCAGTTGGTGCATTGTGGACGATGTTTGGACAGCTGTGCTCGAACGTCTTAATGAGACTTTATATAGGTAGGGATGGTTGACCTCGGGGAGATCAACATCCAACATCGCGGAGACACCATCACGTATTTCTCAACACAGTGACACTAGAACAAGGCCCCCTGGGAAAATATGCAAAACAAGAATGCCACGGAGACACCATCACATGTTTCTCAACGCTGGCAGGAAACTAGCCAGGTCTTTTACCAGGAAGGAACAACCACGGGAAGGGCAGTCTCTAGTCAAGAAGAGACCTCCTATGCCAAACATGGTATCCATCCACAGACAGCTGTTTCGGGGTATTTTCCCCTCATCAGTGTGGAGTAGAAAACTAGTGGGAGCAATGCCTAGTAGAAGACTACATAGGTAAGGATGGTTGACCTCGGGGAGATCAACAGACAGCACCGCGGAGACACCATCACGTGTTTCTCAACCAACAGTTGTCTCCTTCTCACCCAGCGTCTTACTTCTGATTTTGTAGACCATTCCAGCCTTGTGCAGGTCTATGATCTTGTCCCTGACATCCTTAGAAAGCTCTTTGGTCTTGGCTATGTTGTAGAGGTTAGAATCTGACTGATTAATGGAGTCTGTGGACAGGAGTCTTTTATACAGGTGACAATTTAAGAAAGCTGTCTGTAATGCAGGTAACGAGTGGATTAGGAGAGTATAAGTGTCTGTAGGAGCCAGAAGTCTTAATGGTTGGTAGGGGATCAATTACTTATTTCTCTCTGCAAAAGGCAAATACATTTATATAATTTAAACAATTTGATTTTCTGCATTTTATTTTGGATAGTCTATCTCTCAATGTTAAAATTAACCTACCCTTAAAATTATAGACTGTTCATGTCTTTGTCAGTGGGCAAACTTACAAAATCAGTAAGGGATCAAATACTTATACTTAATGTATGCACAGCGAGGAAAAAACTGTGTACATGATCTATGTTTTATTACTTCTTTTAACCACCTAAGGTACCGTATCTGAAACCATGAAGCAGTGAAAAGAAGTAAATTTAAAGCGGTATTCCCATCTCCAAGATCCTATCCCAATATGTAGTAGGTATAATAATAATATTAGCAAATACTTCCAATTAGAAATGAAGTATAGTTCTTCTGAAAAGCTAAGACACTTACCTTCTGTGCAGGGCATTACAGTAGCTTAGGTATCCAAGGTTACGGTCAAGCATATAGGGACACTTAGTTGCAAGTGGCCATAACCATGGATACCTAAGCAGCAATACCCTGCACATGAGGTGAGATAGCTATTCAGGAAGGTTAGAATACATTTATAATTGAAAAAGTGTGTTATTATTATTATTATTATTAATAATAATAATAATAATAATAATAATAATAATATTACATCTTCTACATATTGGGACAGGATCTTGGAGTTGGGAATAGCCCCTTACCCCACTGTAACCTGTGGTGCATGTTTGAAATTCGCAACATGTCAATTTCTCTTCTGGGTACGCTGAGCTTGAGTTGTAGGTGAAGATTTTCCCCATAGAATTGCATTACATTAGAAGGTATAAAACACGTGTAATCCACAAATGACTGTATCAATAAAGTTTTGTCAAAGCCAAATACTAGGAGGTATAAAAACTGGAGGAGCTTTATTTAAAACATGACACTCCACAGGGAGAAAACCACAGCATCAAAAATGTAATAAAAACAAATGTAAAACAGACCTAATACAAGTGCATCTCAATAAATTAGAATATCATCAAAAAGTTAATTTATTTCAGTAATTCAATACAAAAAGGGAAACATATATATTATATAGAGTCATCACACACAGAGGGATCTATTTCTAAATATTATATAGAGTCATTACACACAGATCTATTTGTATGTCTTAGGCCCCTTTCACACGTCAGTGATTCTGGTACGTTTGTGCTTTTTTTTTTAAACGTACCAGAATCACTGACATACGCAGACCCATTATAATGAATGGGTCTGCTCACACGTCAGTGATTTTTCACTGCACGTGTCTCCGTGCGGCGTACCCGCGTGTCCGTGATTGCTGCACGGAGACATGTCCATTTTTTTCTGGCATCACTGATGTTCCACGGACCACGCAGTGGTGTGGTCCGTGAAACACGTGCCAGAAAAAAAACGTGCATTTAAAATAATAAACATTTTAACTCACCCGGCGTCCAGCGATGTCCTCTGCAGCCCGTGCAGCTTGCTGCTTCTAAGCCGGCTGATTAATGAATATGCGCGACACAGCCGACCTGGAAGCAGCTGCTGCGGGGGTCACCGCCGGCCGGATGCTGCACCGCGGGAGGATTCAGCACCATGGAGAGCGGGAGCGGGCGCAGGTGAGTTGATTTCTAAGTGCAATCACGGGCCACGGAGAACGGAGCCCGGATTGCACTTAGACAACCCACGTGTGCCGTGATTCACGGCACACGCAGGGACATGTGCGTGTTTTACACGCCAGTGAAAAACGTCACTGTTTTTCACTGACGTGTGAAACGGGCCTAATATAGAGTCATTACACAAAGAAGGATCTATTTCTATATATTATATAGAGTCTTTACACACAGAGGGGTCTATTCCTATATATTATATAGAGTCATTACACCCAGAGATCTATTCCTATATATTATATAGAGTCATCACACACAGAGGGATCTATTTCTATATATTATATAGAATCATTACACATAGAGGGATCTATTTCTATATATTATATAGAGTCATTACGCACAGTGGGATCTATTCCTATATATTATATAGTCATTACACACAGAGGGATCTATTCCTATATATTATATGGAGTCATCACACACAGAGGGATCTATTTCTATATATTATATAGAGTCATTACACACAGAGGGATCTATTTCTATATATTATATAGAGTCATTACACACAGAGGGATATATTCCTATATATTATATAGTCATTACACACAGTGGGATCTATTCCTATATATTATATAGAGTCATTACACACAGAGGGATCTATTCCTATATATTATATAGTTATTACACACAGAGGGATCTATTCCTATATATTATATAGAGTCATTACACACAGAGGGATCTATTTCTATATATTATATAGAGTCATTACACACAGAGGAATCTATTCCTATATATTATATAGTCATTACACACAGAGGGATCTATTCCTATATATTATATAGAGTCATTACACATAGAGGGATCTATTACAATTGTTTGTTTTTGTTAATGTTGATGATTATGGCTTACAGCCAATGAAAACTCAAAAGTCATTATCTCAATAAATTAGAATAATTACCACAATATACCTGCAAAAGCTTGCTAAGAGTTTAAAATGGTCCCTTAGTCTGGTTTAGTAGGCTACACAATCATGGAGAAGAATTGATGATGTTCTAATTTATTGAGATCCTCCTGTAGGTGCAGAAATGCTGCATAAAATCTATAACATCAAAAACGTGATCATAGGAACATAGCCTAACATGATATTCTTCCAAATTAAGACGGCTGCTCTTTATAGTTGAAATTTTAGGAAAAAACGTCAAGCAGAGATAATAAACTATTACAAAACCAACTGCAAAGACAGCTTTGTACTGAAGTTGCTTTGCTAGGAAATCCTTGGTAAAAAAAGGTGCGCACACCCAAAGACCACGTGCACACGTTGAGTATTTGGTAAGTTTTTTACTTCAGTATTAAGATCACGTGCTCACGAGTATTTGGTGAGTTTTTTACCTCAGTATCAAGGCTACATGCACACCTTGTGTATTTGATGAGTTTTTTACCTCAGCAGTAAAGCCAGGTGCACATGCTGAGTATTTGGTGAGGTTTTTTTTACCTCAGTATTGAGGTCACGTGCTCATGTTGAGTGTTTGGTGAGTTTTTTACCTCAGTATTAGGGTGCCCTCACACGAGCGTATAACTCGCATGAGTATCGGAACGCATCACTCGGTGCGGCCGCACACTCTCCGGACAGGAGCATGTCAGCCGCATAGAAATACATGCAGCTGAGCTGCTCCTGTCAGCAGAGAAGCTAGCCGCGCCGGGTGATGCGTTCCGATACTCATGCGAGTTATACGCTCGTGTGAGGGCACCCTAAAGGTCACGTGCACATGTTGAGTGTTTGGTGAGTTTTTTACCTCAGTATTAAGGTCACGTGTACACGTTGAGTGTTTGGTGAGTTTTTTACCTCAGTATTAAGGTCCCGTGCACATGTTGAGTGTTTGGGGAGTTTTTTACCTCAGTATTAAGGTCATGTGTACACGTTGAATGTTTGGTGAGTTTTTTCCCTCACTATTAGGCTATGTGCCCACGGGACTCTGTATCTGCGGATTTTTCTACAGCTAAATCCGTAGCATTCCCCCGGAATCCGCACCTTTTCATAGGTGCTGATTTTGTGCGGATTTGTTGCGGATTTGTCGCGGATTTGACGCGGATTTCGTTGCGGATTTTGCGATTTTTTTTTACATTCAATTGAATAGGCAAAATCCGCAGGTAAATCCGCAACAATAATTGACATGCTGCAGATTTTTCCGCACGGAAATCCGCATGATTTCCGCTGCGGAAAAATCCGCAGCGTGGGCACAGCATTTCCCAAATGACATAGAAATGGCTGGGGAGTAGCTGTGCTGCAGATTTTTGAAAAATCCGCGGCATTTCCGCGAGAAATTTGCGGCAAAATCCGCGCATTTTCCGCAGCGTGGGCACATAGCCTTAAGGTCACGTGCACACATTGAGTGTTTGGTGAGTTTTTTACTTCAGTATTTAGGTCACGTGTACACGTTGAGTGTTTGGTGACTTTTTTACCTCAGTATTAAGGCCATGTGCACACGTTTAGTATTTGGTGAGGTTTTTTACCTCAATATTTGTAAGTCAAAATCAGGAGTGGAACAATCAGAAGAAACGTATAATAGAAACACGGGCACCATTTCTACATTTTTCACCCACTCCTGGTTTTGGTTACAAATACTTAGGCAAAAAACTCACCAAATACTCAACGTGTGCACATGGCCAAATACTGAAGTAAAAAACTCACCAAATACTCAACGTGTGCACGTGGCCTAATACTTTATAAAGAGGTGTTGTTTGCTAATCAAATAACCACTCAATTACAGCAAGTAATTAATTTATCTTTTACTTTCTTAGCAGATGAATATTTATTGAATGAAAGTACAGCCCTTGGCAAGATGTGACGTACATTTACAAATCTATTGCGTGCAGGGCGCTCACTAATTCCCACAACTGCTGCTGTCAGAAATAGCTTTTATTTAACACCTTAAATACTGTTGTCAATAGTGACCACCTGAGGTTTGTTGTTTGTATGGATGCTTTACATATGCAACCCACTCGTGCTAGCAATGTTGTGCTCAAGTAAACGCGGTCTTCAGCCCAGTGCGAGCCGCTTGCAGTGTTTCAATGGTGCACACTGGGGGTAACAAATGTGTGATCGGATGTACTGTGTGCCAAACAAAAATAATGGAACACTCCACCCATCTTCCCTCGGAAGTGGTCTGTTCATGGCTGGCTGCATGTGCCAGAGACCCAAACTGTCCAATTAGTGACTTCCATTGGGGTTAAGGTCAAGTCCAGGTCCCAAACTGAACTTTATCTAAAGTCTGGCTGAATGTGTCGAACCGAACTTCTGCAGGTCCGTTCATCTCTAGTGACCACAGCATCTAAGAAGTTAGACAGAGCAACACTTCCCCTCACTGCCTATGAGTTGTTAGACCACCCGAGGTGAATAAAATCCTATAGATTTGCTATCTTTATTTTCTTATTTAAAAGGAACCTGTCACCGGATGTTTATAATACTCACCTAACCGTCGGTGCGGAGCAGGCTGGTCAGATGGGCGTTTCCGTTCTCTGGGTTTGTTCCTCCTCTTTCGGCCATCTTTGTCCTCCTTCTTCTGAAGCTAGTGTGGAATGGATGACGTGTTCTATGTCATCCACACTAGCCGACATTGAGATCCCGCGCAGGTGCACTACAATACTTTGATCTGCCCTGCTCAGGGCAGATCAAAGTGTACCTGCGCAGGACCTTAATGTTGGCTTGTGTGTATGACATAGAACGCGTCATCTACACTAGCTTCAGAAGGAGGACAAAGATGGCCAAAAGAGGAGGCGCGGGACCCGGAGAATTGAGACGCCCATCCGACCAGTCTGCTCTACACCGACCGTTAGGTGAGTGTTATAAACATCCAGTGACAGGTTCCCTTTAATTGGTGGCCAGATAACTATTAGGCCCTGGATAAATAGCTATTTTTAAGTCCTAACCACTTTTGTAATTAGCTTTATCATTAAATCTCTTAATTTTTCCCTGTCCTGATGTTTCCTATATGTGTTTTTTTGTGGTTGTGGCTAAATCCCAGTGGCTCTAAGGACCTTCCTGGTTGGTGGCGTGACCGGCTTGGTGGGTGTGGTGATGTTTCCTCCCATTCACTTTAATGATGCAAGGGTGGGTTTTGCCCCCCCTACAACCTCCCCATCTGGGGGTCTTACCCCCAGACCCTTGCATTCTATTATAAAGATATCCAGGGCCACATGGAGTTTCTTCCTGGTATCAGCTATGTTGGTGGAGGACCCTCCCCTTTTGGTCACATGGGCATGACATCAGCAGAGGTCCCTTAGCCCACTGAGATTTAGCCTCTACCTTTTTTTATGCTATAGTTGAGAGGAATGTCAAACATGATGTCACAAGAGGCTGCATTCAATTTTCTGCAGCATCTATAACCCCTTCTGAAATAGGACGTCATCAGGTGGCGGCACTGTGGTCCCTTACCACAATTACTATTACCGCTAATCCCTGATGATATCCTGGTTAGAGGTGATTGAGAGTGACCAGGAACGTTTATTCATACAGACATGAGAGAATTAAGCGGGCTTTACACGCTACAATTTATCTAACGATGTGTCGGCTGGGTCATGTCGTAAGTGACGCACATCCGGCATCGTTAGTTACATTGTAGCGTGTGATACCTCCGTACGATTGCGATTGAACGTTAAAACGTTGATTGCATGCACGTCGTTCAATTACTAAAAATTGAACGTCAGGTTGTTCAATGTTCCCGAGGCAGCACACATCGCTGTGTGTGTGACACCCTGGGAACGATGAACAGATCTTACCTGCGTCCCGCGGCTCCCGCCGGCAATGCGGAAGGAAGGAAGGAGGTTTACATCCCGCTCATCTCCGCCCCTCCGCTTCTATTGGCCGGCTGCAGCGTGACGTCGCTGTGACGCCGAACGTCCCTCCCACTCCAGGAAGTGGATGTTCGCTGTCCACATTGAGGTCGTATGGAAGGGTAAGTACGTGTGATGGAAAATAATCGTTTGTGCGACACGATCAACAAATTGAATGTGCCACACATACGATGAGGGCGGGTCACATCGCATACGATATTGTATGCGAAATTGTAAGGTGTAAAGCAGGCTTTACACGCATTGATATTGCATTTTTGTGCAGCCAAAACACACTGCACCAAAAATATGCCAATAACTCATTGTGGGAACTTAGCCTTATACTATGTGCCCACGCTGCGGAAAATGCGCGGATTTTACCGCGGATTTCTTGCGGAAAAGCCGCGGATTTTCCAGAAATCTGCAGCACAGCTACTCCCCAGCCATTTCTATGGCATTTGGGAAATGCTGTGCCCACGCTGCGGATTTTTCCGCAGCGGAAATCGTGCGGATTTTCGTGCGGAAAAATCTTCAGCATGTCAATTATTGTTGCGGATTTCTCCGCAGGGTCCCATATACTTACCTGCCTCACCGGAGTCCCTTTCTCCATCCGGTGTACAGCAGCGCGGTGGATCCAGGTATAGGAAGGAAGAGGTGGGCGGGGCCTGCACGAGCTCCGGTCATGTGACCGCCAGAGCTAGTTCAGGTCCGCCCACCTTCTCCTGCAGACGCTGGCAGAGTGACCCGGCCGCCGGAAAGCGAGGTAAGTATGAACGCCCGATCACTGCAGCACTTGTTCTACATTGAGGACGCAGTGCCGAAGCCATGGTACTGTATCCTCAGTGCAGAATGCCCGCACCATATCCGCAGGACATTCCATAGCATGGAAACAGACAAAAGTTGTGGTGCGGTTTCCTGTGAGCACCTGCGGAATGTCCTGCGGATATATCCGCAGGACACTGTCCCCGTGGGCACATAGCCTTAGGGTATCTGCACATGATATCTTTGGTAAAGGGTTATTCCTTTGTCCAAGTTCCTATCCCAATATGTAGTAGGTGTAATAATAATATATTAGCAAATACCTTCAATTAAATGTAGTATAGTTCTCCTGATTAGCTATGTTGCTTACCTCATGTCCAGGGCATTGCAGCTTAGGTATCCATAGTAACGTACACTCATATAGTGAGTTAGTTGCTAGTGCTAGTGGCTGTGACCATGGATATTGCAATGCCCTGCACATAAGATACATGCCTTTAACAAGAGAACTATTCTACATTTCTAATTGGAGGTATTTGCTAATATTATTATTATTACACCTACTACATATTCAGATAGGATCTTGGAGATGGGAATAGCCCTTGAACCTCTTCACGACCATGGACGGATATATCCGTCATGGAGCGTGTCCCGTTAAGCCCCGCCCCCTGCCGCGGGCAGGCGGCGTTGATCGGCACACATATCAGCTGTTTTCAACAGCTGACATGTGTGCCTGCATGTTACGAGTGGAATCGCATTCCACCCGTAACATTAACCCCTTACATCTCGCTGCCAAAGTCTGGCAGCGAGATGTATATATGCACGGTGAAGATTTTCACTTACCGCCGCCGCCACCGGAAGTCACGTGAGTAATCACGTGACTTTCGGTGGTTGCCATCGTAGCACAGGGTCATGTGATGACGCCTGCAGCTATGATGTTTCACTTTCGTTTTCCCTCGGCCCGGAGCAGAGTGAAACAGGAAGTGACTGTATCTGCTGTTTACAGCTGTATAGCTGTGATCAGCAGATAGATAAGAGCATTTGGATTGCTGATCGCTATAGCCCCCTAGGGGGACTAGTAAAATAAAAAAAAAAAGAAAAAAAAGTTTTAAAAAATAAATAAAAAACAAACTAAAAGTTCAAATCACCCCCCTTTCCCCCCATTGAAAATTAAATGGTTAAAAAATAAATAAATATACACATATTTGGTATCGCCGCGTTCAGAAATGCCCGATCTATCAAAATATAAAATCAATTAATCTGATTGGCAAACGGCGTAGTGGCAAAAAAATTCCAAACGCCAAAATTACGTTTTTTGGTCGCCGCACGTTTTACGCAAAATGCAATAACAGGCGATCAAAACATAGCATCTGAGCAAAAATGGTACCATTACAAACGTCAGCTCGAGACGCAAAAAATAAGCTGTCACTGAGTCATAGATCCCAAAAAATGAGAACTCTACGGGTTTCGGAAAATGGCGCAAAACGTACGCCACTTTTATTGGACAAGCTTGTGAATTTTTTTTAACCCCTTATATACAAGTAAACCTATACATGTTTGGTGTTTACAAACTTGCACCGACCTCAGGCATCATACCCACACATCAGTTTTACCATATAGTTAACACTGTGAATAAAACATCCCAAAAACTATTGTGCCATCACACTTTTTTTGCAGTTTTTCCACACTTGGAATTTTTTTGCTGTTTTCCAGTACACCATATGGTAAACTTATGGTTTCATTTAAAAGTACAACTTGTCCCGCAAAAAGCAAACACTCATATGGCAAGATTGACGGAAAAATAAAAAAGTTATGGCTCTCGGAAGAAGGGGAGCAAAAAACGGAAAGTGCCCCGGGGCTGAAGGGGTTAAGCTTCTGTGACGCCCTGGGCAAGCCAGGGGTCACAGGTCACAACACCACACGCACCCCACATTCCCTGGAGGTACATCATGCTAACCTAAAATCCTTGTTGCCTTCCTCCAGGGGCTGGTGTCCACACCAGGGGGTGGGCCAGGCGGTTGGCTCCACCCACCGAGGAGTTCACAGCCCTGGAGGCGGGAAAACCAGGCAGATCAGTTAGGGAAGTGAAGGAGTAAACAGTGAAGTGGGAGTCCAGTTAAGGGAGTGAAAGTAGAAGGAAGTGAAGTAGTAGTGGAGCTAAGGAGAAAAGCTGAAGTGACAGTTAAGCAAGCCTGAAGCTGGTCCGGGTGTGTGCCCCGGACTGTGACAGCAAGGTCAGCAGACAGCGGTGATAGTCTGCAGGGGGACTGCTCGGAGGTTGCTGGAAGGACCGCGGACGGGTGGTGACCCGGCGGTACCGGAGCAGTATACGAAGAACAGTCAGCACCAGGGCAGGGGCCTTTCGGATCCCGGCAAGGCTAGCAGTCGCCATAATTTGCCAAATCCGTCAGTGAAGGGGACGTCTGTCTCCTAACAACCAAGTCCCGATTGAAGGCAACAGTCCGACCGTGAAGGGGAGACACCGCCACCGCCAGGGCACCAGTTTCCCAGGGCCAGCGCCTGCGGGCAAGTGAAGAGCTCCTTTGGCCCAGCTTGAAGCCGAGGAGTGGGTAACCGGTGGGAACCCATCGCTACCAAAAGAGACTTTTACATAGGTGCAGGGAAGAGACCATCACCGCTAACTGCAGGGAACATCAGCACCGTGAACCGTCCGAGGGACCCGTCCAACCAGCCGTTTGTTTACCGAGAACTGTGTCGTGTTTACTGGCTGAGTGAGTACCTCCGTGCCGAGCGGCACAGCGCTGCCCCTGCGCCCCTGCACCTCCACAGGCCCCATCCCCGCCTGTCCATCATACCAACCCCATCATTGGGCCCCGGGAGCACCACAACCCCTACCCACAGAGGGCACATCAACAACTGGCTGCTCCATACCATCACTCCCGGGCTCCCCATACAGAGCAGCGGTGGTGTTAACAAATCACCACAACCGTGGGTGGCGTCACGGACAATAAACTATCCCAAATCCCAATCCCCTTTCACTCACGGGCGAGGAGCGCCGCTCGAGTCCCCGGGATCCGGCCCATCGCTCGAGCCACCGAGCGGCAGCAGCAGGCCGCAGCAGCCGCAGTGCCAGCCGGACCCAAGCAGTGGGAGAGCACGGCGTCCCCTCCTCCGCCCGCGACATTTCCACTATGGGTTTTTGATGCTGTGTATTTTCACTGTGCTCAGCGTCTCAAGGGTGCTTTACATGAGACGATCTATCGTGCGATAGATCGTCGGGGTCACGGTTTTTGTGACGCACATCTAGCATCGCTTGCGACGTCGGGCTGTGTGACACCTCCGAGTGACGCAGTATCGCTCACAAATCATGAGTCGTGTACTCGTCGCTCGTTTTCATAATCTTGTTTAATTAAAATGGCGCCGGTTGCTCATCGTTCCCGGGGTAGCACACGCCGCTCCGTGTGTGACATCCCGGGAACGATGAACAGCAGCTTACCTCCATCCCGCGGCAACCGCCGGCTATGCGAAAGGAAGGAGGTGGGCGGGATGTTTACGTCCCGCTCATCTCCGCCCCTCCGCTTCTATTGGCCGGCCGCTGTGTGACGTCGCTGTGACGCCGAACGTCCCTCCCCCTTCAGGAAGAGGATGTTAACCGCCCACAGCGAGGTCGCACAGCAGGTAAGTGCATGTGACGGGGGTTAACAACTTTTTGCACCACGGGCAACTAATTGCCCGTGACGCACAAACGACGGGGGCGGATACGATCGATCGTGAAATTGCATGATAGATCGTACCGTGTAAAGCAGGCTTCCAGCAAAGTGGATGGATTTATAGAAATCTCATGTTCACTGTGTTTTTTTCCCTCAGTGTTATCTGACCTGTGGTGTCTGTTTCAAATCCGCAACATCTCAATTTCTTATGAGGTTACATTGAGAGTTATGTGCAGATTTTCCCCATAGACTTGTATTACATGCAGAAAATTCGCAGGTAAAAAATACATATGACTTTTTAGAGTGTTTTTGCTGCGGAAATGCAAAAAAAACTGCATAACTAAACGTTTTTGCTATGCCAAATTACAGAAAGTATCATAAACAACTGAGCTTTAGTTAAAACATGACAAACCAGAGACAAAAAAAAACCCCAAAGAGATAAAATTTCATGTAAAAAAACGCACTAAAAAATACATTAAAAAATTAAAGTAACCATAATAAGTGCAGAAATGTTACAGAAATACTCATTGTGGGAAGGTAGCGTTTTAGGTGCCGGCGTACCTGCCTAGTTTTGCAAGAGGCAGACACTTCAAGAAGACGCCAGTGTTCTTCCTAAAGTGTCTTGGCCTTTGCCTTACTTTTTTATAACAGATTTGTCAATGAAGTGGGGTTTTCACACACACACACGCACACGCACACGCACACACGCACACGCACACACGCACACGCACACACACACACACACACACAAACTTCAAAAGTTTGGGGTCACCCTGACAATTTTGTCTTTTACATGAAAAAATCAGACTTTTATTAAACAAATGAGTTGCAAAGTGAATAGAGAATATAGTTCAGACCTTGATGAGGTTAGAAATAATGATTTTTACTTGAAATAATAATTTTGTCCTTCAGACTTTGCTTTTGGTACAGAATGCTCCTCTGCAGCAATTCCAGCTTTGCAGACCTTTGGCATTCTAGCTGTTAGTTTGCGGAGGTAATCTGGAGATATTTCACCCCATGCTTCCCCCCTCACACAAGTTGGGTTTACTTGATTGTCACTTTTTGCGTACCATACGGTCAAGCTGATCCCACAAAAGCTCAATAGGGTTGAGATCTGGTTACTGGGCTGGCCACTCCATTACAGATAGAATATCAGCTACCAGCTTCTTCCCTAAATAGTTCATACATAATTTGGAGGTGTGCTTTGGGTCATTGTCCTGTTGTAGGATGAAATTGGCTCCAATTCAGCGCTGTCCACAGGGTATGGCATGGCGTTGCAAAATGGAATGATAGCCTTCCTTATTCAAAATCCCTTTCACCTTGTACCAGCACCAAAGCAACCCCAGACCATCACATTACCTCCACCATGCTTAACAGATGGCGTCAGGCACTCTTCCAGCATCTTCTCACTTGTTTTGTGTCTCACAAATGTTCTTCTGTGTGATCCAAACACCTGAAACTTAGATTCGTCTGTCCATAACACTTTTTTCCAAATTTCCTCTGTCCAATGTCTGTGTTCCTTTGCCCATATTAATCTTTTCCTTTTATTAGCTAGTCTCACATATGGCTTTTTCTTTGCCACTCTGACCTGAAGACCAGCATCCCGGAGTTGCCTCTTCACTGTAGATGTTGACACTGGCGTTTTGCGGGTACTATTTAATGAAGCTGCCAGTTGAGGACCTGTGAGGCATCGATTTCTCAAACTGAAGACTTTAATGTACTTGTCTTGTTGCTCAGTTGTGCAGCGCGGCCTCCCACTTCTCTTTCTACTCTGGTTAGAGCCTGTTTGTGCTCTCCTCTGAAGGGAGTAGTACACACACCATTGTAGGAAATCTTCAGTTTCTTGTCAATTTCTCGCATGGAATATCCTTCATTTCTAAGAACAATAATAGACTGTCAAGTTTCACATGAAAGTTCTCTTTTTCTGCCCATATTGAGAGTTTAGTGGAACCAACAAATGTAATGCTCCAGATTCTCAACTAGCTCAAAGCAAGGTCAGTTTTACAGCTTCTCTAACCAGCAAAACTGTTTTCAGCTGTGCTAACATACTTGCACAAGGATTTTCAAGGGATTTCTAAACATCCATTAGCCTTCTAACACTGACTGTTAGCAAAAACAATATACCATTGGAACACTGGAGTGGTGGTTGTTGGAAATGTACCTCTTTACACCTATGTAGATATTGCATTAAAACTAGACATTTCCAGCTAGAATAGTCATTTACCACATTAACGATGTATAGAGTGTATCTCTGTTTAATTTAATGATAGCCTCACTGAAAAATGTGCTTTTCTTTAAAAAATAATGAAATATCTAAGTGACCCTAAACTTTTGAACTGTAGTGTGTATACAGTTAGGTCCAGAAATATTTGGACAGTGACACAATTTTCGCGAGTTGGGCTCTGCATGCCACCACATTGGATTTGAAATGAAACCTCTACAACAGAATTCAAGTGCAGATTGTAACGTTTAATTTGAAGGTTTGAACAAAAATATCTGATAGAAATTGTAGGAATTGTACACATTTCTTTACAAACACTCCACATTTTAGGAGGTCAAAAGTAATTGGACAAATAAACCAAACCCAAACAAAATATTTTTATTTTCAATATTTTGTTGCGAATCCTTTGGAAGCAATCACTGCCTTAAGTGTGTAACCCATGGACATCACCAAACGCTGGGTTTCCTCCTTCTTAATGCTTTGCCAGGCCTTTACAGCCGCAGCCTTCAGGTCTTGCTTGTTTGTGGGTCTTTCCGTATTAAGTCTGGATTTGAGCAAGTGAAATGCATGCTCAATTGGGTTAAGATCTGGTGATTGACTTGGCCATTGCAGAATGTTCCACTTTTTTGCACTCATGAACTCCTGGGTAGCTTTGGCTGTATGCTTGGGGTCATTGTCCATCTGTACTATGAAGCGCCGTCCGATCAACTTTGCGGCATTTGGCTGAATCTGGGCTGAAAGTATATCCCGGTACACTTCAGAATTCATCCGGCTACTCTTGTCTGCTGTTATGTCATCAATAAACACAAGTGACCCAGTGCCATTGAAAGCCATGCATGCCCATGCCATCACGTTGCCTCCACCATGTTTTACAGAGGATGTGGTGTGCCTTGGATCATGTGCCGTTCCCTTTCTTCTCCAAACTTTTTTCTTCCCATCATTCTGGTACAGGTTGATCTTTGTCTCATCTGTCCATAGAATACTTTTCCAGAACTGAGCTGGCTTCATGAGGTGTTTTTCAGCAAATTTAACTCTGGCCTGTCTATTTTTGGAATTGATGAATGGTTTGCATCTAGATGTGAACCCTTTGTATTTACTTTCATGGAGTCTTCTCTTTACTGTTGACTTAGAGACAGATACACCTACTTCACTGAGAGTGTTCTGGACTTCAGTTGATGTTGTGAACGGGTTCTTCTTCACCAAAGAAAGTATGCGGCGATCATCCACCACTGTTGTCATCCGTGGACGCCCAAGCCTTTTTGAGTTCCCAAGCTCACCAGTCAATTCCTTTTTTCTCAGAATGTACCCGACTGTTGATTTTGCTACTCCAAGCATGTCTGCTATCTCTCTGATGGATTTTTTCAGCCTCAGGATGTTCTGCTTCACCTCAATTGAGAGTTCCTTAGACCGCATGTTGTCTGGTCACAGCAACAGCTTCCAAATGCAAAACCACACACCTGTAATCAACCCCAGACCTTTTAACTACTTCATTGATTACAGGTTAACGAGGGAGACGCCTTCAGAGTTAATTGCAGCCCTTAGAGTCCCTTGTCCAATTACTTTTGGTCCCTTTAAAAAGAGGAGGCTATGCATTACAGAGCTATGAGTCCTAAACCCTTTCTCCGATCTTGATGTGAAAACTCTCATATTGCAGCTGGGAGTGTGCACTTTCAGCCCATATTATATATATAATTGTATTTCTGAACATGTTTTTGTAAACAGCTAAAATAACAAAACTTGTGTCACTGTCCAAATATTTCTGGACCTAACTGTATATATATATATATGTATATATACCGTATGTATATCTACACACACACATTTTATATCTATCTATCTATCTATATATATATATATATATATATATATATATATATATTGTATGTATAACAGTGAGCAGCTTGGAAGCCGCCAGAAGAATGGTCAGGTCAATTATTTTAACCACTTTGCAACTTTCAGGGCCTGAAGTGGTTAAAAGAAGCTACAAAGAGACTGAACATGTGCACAGCAAGTTATTTCGACATTGTAATGGATATGCTCATTATGCTTAGTATTTTCTTAGCGCCTTATCAGATGGGTTTTTCAACAGACCCCCCCTGATAAATACATCATGTGAACATACCCTTAGGGCTCTTTCATGCGTCTATGCAAATCGGACCGATGTCGGATGACAATGCATGGGCTGGCTGCAGGTCTCCCGACCCCCGAGTGACAGCCTCATATATTTCTATGAAGATGTCATGCTTCGGTCGGGAGAGCCAGTTTGTTCATTGTGATCCCACAGTGGACCAAATTGTATGGATGCGTGAAAGAGCCCTTATATGTTGTAGATTTTGTTCTGCCTTTGACGCAGATTTCACTCTTTCCATTAGCAAAGTTGGCATCAAAAGATAAAATAGAAGTGGGCTCCCGTGTTGTCCTAAGAAGATATTCAGCAGTAATGCTTTTATTACGTGTTTCAGAAATCCCATCTCCTTTCTCAGATAAATCACATATGTACAGTGTGGGAGTGAATTATTGACACTAAACTCCTTGGAGCCGTAAGCTACACGCTTTCAATGGCAGTTGTGAACTATTTTCACAACTGCATCAGGTGAGCACAACTGATTTTTCCTCCAAACGTTTTATATGGTGTTGAGCGATTATGCTGTTAGTGAGTACTGTCCTCTACTCGCATATTTGTTAAGAATAGCAAGCGCAATGTAGGTCTATGGGAAATACTCACTAAGTAGCGAGTAACTGGACATTTCATGAGAGTAGCGAATAGTACGGCTTTCAGGGTTACACGCTACTTAGCGAGTATTTCCCATTGACTTACATTGCGCCCACTACTCGTAAAGACTATGCAAGTAGGGACAGAACACGCTAACAGTATAGCGAGTACAAATAGTTAACTACTCTCTCAACACTAGTTTTATAATGTTAATACTAGGGATGATCGAATATCACAACTATTCTAATAGATTGCCACTATGCGAATATTCGATGTGCAATATAAGTCTATGGGAAGCTCGAATAGTTGCTATTCGGCAACTATTCGGTAGAGATGAGCCACC
This sequence comes from Anomaloglossus baeobatrachus, assembly GCF_048569485.1. Taxonomy (NCBI): domain Eukaryota; kingdom Metazoa; phylum Chordata; class Amphibia; order Anura; family Aromobatidae; genus Anomaloglossus; species Anomaloglossus baeobatrachus. Next base: position 177,609,872 of record NC_134361.1, read on the forward strand.
CCCCTAGAGTTCGAGTTCGGTTCGTCGAACGATGCCCCATTCGACGAGCCGTTGGACGAACCTCTCGAATCCCACTGAAAACAATGGGAGGCAATCACAAACACCTAAAAACACCTGGAAAACACCCTCAAAGTTGTCCAAAAGCTGCCAAACAACTCCCAAGACAACACAAACACATGGGAAAGTGACAAGGACAAATACCCATGTGAAAACTAAACAGCTGGACGAGGAAAAACAGGAAGAGACACAGATATAGGCATGGCATGCCCTTCTAAAGTCATGTAAAGCACAGCAAGGGGACTCCAATCAGACTCTCCCTTTTTTCCAAAAATTGGGCCCCACAGACACCCCTTCAATGGCAGCACTTGTGCCCTAGTTGCAAGCAGGATGTTTTGATTAGCATCAAGCACATTCCAAGATACGCCAGCCTTAACTGTCCCCAGGATGACACCGGGGTAGGTAGCAAAGTCTTTGCTGATCCCAGATCTGTTCATCTTGGCTCATTTTTAAAAACACAGCAAGGGTTACTCCAAGCGGAGTCTCCCTTTTTTCCAAAAATTGGGCCCCACAGACACCCCTTCAATGGCAGCACTTGTGCCCCAGTTGCAAACTGTATGTGTTGATTAGCATCAAGCATATTCCAAAATACGCCAGCCTTAACTGTCCCCAGGATGACACCGGGGTAGGTAGATAAAGTCTTTACTGAACCATGACTTGTTCATCTTGGCTCATTTTTAAAAACACAGCAAGGGTTACTCCAAGCGGAGTCTCCCTTTTTTACAAAAATTGGGCCACACAGACACCCCTTCAGTGGCAGCACTTGTGCCCCAGTTGCAAACTTGACAGGTACATTTGCATTCAGCACAAATCCACAAGCCTTTACTCTCCCCAGGATGACACCGGGGTAGTAAAATCCTTGCGGATCCATGACTTGTTCATTTTGATGAACGTTAGTCTGTCCACATTGTCACTGGACAGACGCGTGCGCTTATCTGTCAGCACACACCCAGCAGCACTGAAGACACGTTCAGAGACAACGCTGGCAGCTGGACATGACAAGATCTCCAAGGCGTAAGTGGTGAGCTCAGGCCATTTTTCAAGATTTGATGCTCAAAATGAGCAAGGCTCCAGTTGCAAAGTCATGGCATCGATGTTCATTTGGAGATACTTCTGTATCATCCTCTCCAGCCGTTGACTATGTGTCAGACTTCTTGTCTCTGTTGGCCTTGCAAAGGATGGTCTAAAAAAATTATGAAACGATTCAATAAAATTGCTGTTACCAGCACCAGATACGGTGCTGCTGGTACGGGTAGACTGTTGATGACGAGACCGTCCCATGTTTGTCAAGTTACAACTGGGAGATTCACTCCGTGCACCACTGGTGTTTGGTGGAAAAGCCAAGCTAAGATTGAGTAACAGCTTCTGCTGATACTCCTGCATACGTGCGTCCCTTTCTATGGCTGGAATTATTTCACAAAATTTGGACTTGTACCGGGGATCTAATAGTGTGGCAACCCAGTAGTCATCATCACTTCTAATTTTGACAATCCGAGGGTCATGTTGTAGGTAGTGCAGCAAGAAGGTGCTCATGTGTCTTGCGCATCCATGCGGACCAAGTCCTTGCTGTGTTTGTGGCATAGAGGTGCTAACCGTTCTTTCTTCCTCTGACATCTCCCCCCAACCTCTTTCAACTGAAATGTGACCGAGGTCTCCCTCATCTGCTGAGTCTTCCATGTCCATGGACAGTTCGTCCTCCATTTCTTCATGTTTTGCTGCACCTTCCTCAACATGTCGCCTGCTACCATGCGCCCTTGTTGATCCCTCTCCCCCACCGTCCCATGCCTGCCGCCTTGGGGATGATGAACGTCTGGACCTTGGTGATGTTGTTGTGTCTTGCGCATATTAATCCTCATGTACTTCCTCTCCTTCCTGTTGAACCACCCCCTGACTCCGAAGAGTGTTTAGCGTGTGCTCCAGCATGTAAATGACTGGAATCGTCATGCTGATAATGGCATTGTCAGCGCTAAACATATTCGTCGCCATGTCGAAACTGTGCAGAAGGGTGCATAGGTCCTTGATCTGAGACCACTCCATCAGGGTGATCTGCCCCACCTCTGCATCTTGTTGGCCCAGGCTATACGTCATAACGTATTGCACCAGTGCTCGGCGGTGCTGCCACAGTCGCTGTAACATGTGGAGAGTCGAATTCCAGCGTGTCGGCACATCGCATTTCAGGCGATGAACCGGCAGGCCGAAAGACTTCTGTAGCGATGCAAGTCGCTCAGCTGCGGCGGTTGAACGGCGGAAGTGAGCAGACAGTTTTCATGCCCTGTGCAGTAGGCCATCTAGGCCGGGATAGAGTGTTAAAAATTGATGGACAACAAGATCAACACGTGAGCCATACAAGGCACATGTGTCACCTTGCCCAGGCGAAGGGCCGCACCCAGGTTTGCAGCATTGTCGCACACGGCCTTACCAGGCTGCAGGTTGAGTGGAGACAACCATTTATGAAACTCGGACAGCAGAGCTGACCACAACTCAGCCGTTGTGTGACTCTTATTTCCAAGACATTTCAAGCTAAAGACCGCCTGATGCGTTGCGCTCTGCTGCCAGCATAGTAATGAGGGGTGCGTGATTCCTTGTGCGCAGTTACAACGCTGGTAGCCTGACCAGGCAGGCTTGGGGCGGAGGTGGAGGACCCAGACGAGGTTGAGGAGGCAGAAGCGTTGGAGGAACTTATACATGCAGAGGATTGACGCACAAGTCGTGGGGATGGCAAGACTTGTTCAACAGACCCGTCTCCATCTATCACCATAGTTACCCAGTGCCCAGTCAGCGACATGTAATGCCCCTGTCCATGCTTACTGGTCCAAGTATCGGTGGTGAAATGCACCCGTTCACACACAGAGTTTCTCAAGGAAGTGGTGATGTTGTGTGTGACATGCTGGTGTAGCGCAGGCACACCTTTCTTGGAGAAGTAGTGGCGACTGGGCATCTGGTACTGGGGCACTGCGATGGACATAAGTTCTCAAAAATCATCTGTGTCCACCAGGTGGAAAGGCAGCATTTCGGTAGCCAAGAGCTTATAGAGGGATAAAGTCAACCTCTTAGCTTTGTCATGGGTCAGAGGAAATGGCCTTTTATTTGTCCACATCTGAGGGACAGAGATCTGGCTGCTGTGTGTAGACAGTGGTGAGTAGGGTGTCCCTGGAAAAATGCAGGTTTGTGAGGAAAGTGCAGGCGTAGACATGATGTTGCCTTCATCCAATGTTGGTGCTATCGATGTCTGAAAGAGCTGTACACACGCACTTGTTTCCCCTTCCAAAACAACTGACGACCTAACAAGCAAACTGCCTGTTGCGGTTACAGTGGTGGAAGGTGTGCGTGGAAAACCAGGTGTGACAGCTGTCCCCACAGTAATAGAAGATGAAGAGCGCGCAGATGCACTGGAAGGGGTAGGCGGTGGTTGGCCCGCTACTCTAGGCCGCATTGCAGCACAGTGAGCTTCCCACAGGGAATTATGCTTGGTATTCATGTGACGATTCATGGAAGAAGTTGTCAAACTGGTGAGCTTTTTGCCTCCACTTATAGATTCACGACAAATTTTACAGATCACATGATTTGGGAGATCCTTTGCAAGGTCAAAAAAGGACCAGGCTAGGCAAGGCTTAGAGGACATGCGACCTGCAGAGCCACCCCGACTTGTGCTCAGAGGCAGAGTGGTGGCTGAGGATGCAGTTGTAGACGTTCTATCAGTACTCCAACTCTGTACAGGAAGGCGCAAGGTCACTTCGTCGTCAGTTGCATCCTCCTCCACCACCTCTGTTGACCTCCTCAAGTGCCTGACTGTGGGTTGACAGTAAGTGGGATCTAGAACTTCATCATCAAGCGTTGTGTTTGCACTTCCCTTGCTCTCAGACCTAGCCTTTTCCTGCCCTGACCGAATATTTAAGTTGTCATCCCAATCTGGTATCTGCGTCTCATCGTCATCAGTATGTTCCTCATTGTCTCCACCAACAGGTGTTACAGTTTGGGAATGAGGGTCTACATTATGCTCAGAAAGTTGGTTATCGGGGCCTGAATCTGAGTCACAAAGGTTCTGGGCATCACTGCAGACCATTTCCTGGTCTGTACTCACTGTAGCTTGGGAGCAGACCTCTGATTGAACAGCTCTGCAGCCTCAGCCATCTCTGGTACACCATACTGTGCAGGGCGGGTGGAGACTTGATAGCTGGGAGAAAGCAATTGTGATTGGGATGAGAACTCAGAGGACTGTTTTTTTTTATGTGGTAGTTGAGGTGGAGGAGAGAGCACTTGTTGGAGCACTTGAGATCTATTTAAGCATCTTCTTTTTTTGTGCATCATCTACCTTTCTTACAGTTGTTCGGGTCCGTAAAAAAGGGAGCACATCGGATTGTCCACGGAAAGTAGTAGACATCTTACTTTTGCTGGACGATGGCTTATCTTCAGCAGATGTTAATGTAGCTTTGCCACCTTCCCCACGGACACAAACTTTTATGCCTTTTCCAACACGCCTGTTCCCCTTTCCCCCAGCATCTGTCCTTTTGCCACTCATTTTGTTAGCGACAAGATTAGTCACTTAAAATGTGGTAGCAAAAATTGAGAGGTGGTGTAGATTGCAGAGGTGGTCTAGCTTTATTGTCAGCTGAAGAACCAACACTGACTATCCCTGACAATGCAACTATGGCCCTAAAACTGGCAGCACTGTTTGCTATAAAAATAGCGTAGCAAAATGTGCATCAGGGTTTAATGCAGAGGTGCTGGAAAATGCTTTGCACCAGTGGGACACAAAATTAGTATAGTAGCCACTGTTTGGATGCCACTTATGTTCAGCACTGTTTGCTATAAAAATAGCGTGGCAAAAGTGGGCATGTGGGTATAGTGGCCGGGTTCTCTGGGTCAGTGGACATGAAAGGAAGCCTCACTTTCTATCCCTCCTAATGATGAAATGCAGCAAGGAATTTCCTGAGCTTAGGTACACAGACACTGTTATCTGAAGCTGTATACAGCGTTTCCACGGACCTGACTGTCACCTATGGCTCTGAGCCCGAGAAAATGAGCCCTGAAAAAGGCTGAAATAAACTTCTGTCCCTAATCTGTAGAGCGCTGTGTGTATAGCGTACACAGCCGGAGCGGCGCCAGGAGCTGCGTGAGTGGTGACTGTCACCTACACGCAGAAAGCAGATAATGGCGTCGTGAGAGAAAATGCCCGTATTTATAATGCAAGGACATGTGACATGGACAGCCTATGACACATGCCCTTGCTTGTATGGCACAAAAGACCACTTAGCTGTGTGTGTGTCTGGGATTGGCTGACATGCTGGCCCGCCCCACTGCACGCGCGCTTAGGGGAAAAAAAAAAAATGGCAATCGCCATTATCCCAGCAGCACTGATCTAAACGCGCCGCCCCCGCACACTATACGCTGAAATTAGATAATAGTGTGAATCACAGAGTGACTCACACTATTACAGTGAAAAGCCAGCTAGTAACTAGCTAGGTTTTTTGCTGATCGAACCGTTCTCGAACGTATCTCGAGCTATCAAGCTTTTAGCATAAAGGTCGCGTTCGCGTTCGATCTCGAGCCACCCCCCAAATCACTCGAACATGAAATTGGCGAACCTCGAACATCGCTCAACTCTACTACTTGGGTTTCCCATAGACTTACATTGCGCATCGAATATTCGCAAATAGTATATAGCGGCGACTTATTCGCCGAATATGGGCATTGCCGAATATTTGAGGTATTCGATCATCCCTAGTTAATACCCTATTAGCGCCTTTTGTCTTTTCAGTCTCATTCATATTGACAATACCAAAGTTAAAAATCCACATTCATTATGTGCAAAGAAATGACATGCTGCAGATTTAAAGTCCACACTACATGCCAATTTCTGTCCACAAATTTACAGCAATATATAGATGATATTTGTTGAAACATGCTCTACTTGTATTGAACTATTCTGCAGAATTTTGGCATAATGCTTGTATGTGTAATCTGCAATGGAAATCCACACCAAATGCACAACATATGAACCTACTCTCAAAGTGTAACGGAATACACCCACTTAAAAAAAGAAATGGTAACATTCAATTTTCAGTTTTTTGGATTTTTTTTTTTTAATGAGGAATGCAAGGTTTTACTAAAACCAATATGTCAGAAGAATTGCCACTATCAATATAAACATTAAAGGGAATATGGTTCCTGTTATTTCTACCTAATCTGAGAACAGTATAACTGACATAGACCCTGATTCCAGCAATGTGTAACTTACTGGGCTACTTAGCGCTGCGTTTTTAAAACATTTTATCAGCAGGAGATTATCACTAGAGGACTACTTGGTCTGATGCAAGATAGTCCAATCATGCCACCACCACTGATTGGCAGCTTTCTGCACAGTATACTAAGAAAGCTGCCAGTCAGTGGTATGGGTGGGGTTATACAGAGCTCAGCATTAAAAGAACTTTTAGCTCTAAAGAAGATAAAACAGTTTTTAATAGCGTTGAGCTATGAACTAATTATTCATACTCGCTATACTCATAACAAGTACTGTCTAATACTTGCGTATTCGTTCCGAATATCATGCGCAATGCAAGTCAATGGGGAAAACGTGCAAAGTTATGAGTAACCCCAATGCCGTACTATTCGTGTGAGTAGTGAATAGTGTGGAATTCGGGTTAATTGTTACATTGTGAGTTTTTCCTCATTGACTTGCATTGCACACACTATTCGGAATGATTATGCGAGTATTAGACAGTACTCGGTAGGAGTACAGCGAGTACGAATAGTTAGATACTCGCTCAACTCTAGTTTTTAACCAAAACTGCAGCACCCAGTAAAGTAAGTGATACATTACTGGAATCAGGGTCTCTGCCCCTATATCATGCTGCTGGTGAAGGATTAAGATATCTATATTTTGAATTTATTTGCAAGATCTATTAAATCACCTTCGATTTAACAGAGTTTTCTTATCAAAAATTATCCTCTATGAAAATTGCCCAACAATTGCTCCTTTTTTTATTAAGGAAAACAAAAATTCAAAAAGTTGGATATCAGGCTGTTACCTCTTTGCCTCCTTGGGGCATGAAGAGAGGAAATAATTATTACTTTTGTGGTCATTTTGTCATTATCAAATTCTCAAATTATAATCCATGCCAAATTCCCAATCCCAAGTTTCACTTCTTATCACTTTTAATCATTTGTGAATTAAGTGGGTAGTGGGATTGTATGTCTTTAGCCAGAAAATGTTGCAGAAAGTTCCTCAAATCTACACCTTTTGATAGCAGACATATGTGTCGCCCGGGGATTAGGGGTACTCAGATCCGGGCCACGGGGTCACTTCTGTGGATATCACGGTGGCGTGACCCGGTCTGTGATCCCAGGCTCCACAGTAAAAAGGGGATTAGGTAAGGGAGATTGTCCGTGACGCCACCCACGGTTGTGCTGAGGTTGTGACACCACCGCTGCTCTGGACGGGGATCCCAGGAGCGATGGTGTGGAGCAGCTAGAATGTTGTTTCCCCTCTGTGGTTAGGGGGGTTTTTTGTCCCGGGGCCCGGTGATGGGGTAGGGATTGATGATGGCAGGCAGGTTGCGGGGCCTGGTGAGGTGCAGGGTCGTGGGGGCAGCGCTGTGCCGCACGGCACGGTGGTACTCACTCAGCCCAATGATGCACACAGAGTCTCTGCTGAAACAAACGGCTGGATGGACGGGTCCCACAGGCGGCTGCGGTGTTTTTCCCCTGACCCCAGGTTGGTAATGTAAGTCCTTTCCTGCACCTTCCGTACGCTCCTCCTGCGCTCCGGTTTCCAGCTGGCTCCCCGATTCAGTAGCGGTGGGCCACCGCCCAGCCCCGGCTACCTACGGTTCCACCAACTGTCTGCCCGGCTCCCTGCAGACGGCCACTACCGTCTGCCTCACTCTCTGCTGCACGAGGGCCCTAGGCTCCAACCTAGGCCCCAGTCTGCGTCTGCCTCTCTGCAGACCTCCTCTCTCCTCCTCTCCCTGGACTTGACTGGGCCTGCTTCCTGCCTCAGGCCAGCCAAACTCCTCGGTGGGCGTCTCCACCTCCTGACTCCGCCCACCTGGTGTGTCTGTCTGAGCCCGAGGAAGAAATCAAGTCTCAATGGGGATGTCTGCTGTGAAACTGCTGGGGGTGGGGGTGTGTGTTGTTACCTGTGGCCCCTGGCTTGTCCAGGGCGCCACACATACGGTACGGTACATTGTTTTCTAGCTTGGAAGATGCTATAAATGTGCCTGATTTATGAAGAAGCAGTCACGGACTGGCCCACAGGGGAATCGGAGAATCCCCCGGTGGGCCCCTGTGTTGAAGTGAGCTACTTACCACCCAATATGGACAGTATTCGGCCCCATTACATTATTCACTAAGTACAGAGAAAAGCAGCATCTTGTCATTCATTCATTCATTCATTCATTCATTCAACAAACTACCCAGTGCATTATCACGTAGAAATACAGATAAATATGGGAATAAGGTTGGCTGAATAGTGGGCCCCCAGAGTCAGTGTTACTGGTGGGCCCTTGGCAACTCAGTCCGACACTATAGAAATACGGTATGTGTGTATGTGTAGGTTTTCAAAGATGAAAAACAAGAAAACAATCTCTAAGATCAAGCATTCATAAAGGGTTTTTATTTGACAGAGTTTTTCCAAACTTTATTTAGTAATCCCCATGTTTGGAAAAAGTGTTGAATATTTAAGATCCACTGCATAATCCGATATACACTGGAGATTTAAAATTAGAGAACAACACAATTTCCTAAATGTTGCGGTCATTGTGTTGTTCTATGTGATTATATCCTAACATGAGGAAACTCGCAGTATTTTAAGTTTATTTCATAAAATGAATTTATTGTAAAGCACATAATAAAAATGTAAATGGGCTAAATGTAAAAGAACACTGATCAAAATTAGAAAACACATTCGTTCAGATACCTGCAAGTTATTGGCGTTAATCTGACATCTAGTGCTAATTTCCTTAATTATCTGACAAACCCTATGTAACTGGCAGCCTAACTTTCCAGTTTGTACTGACTTTGCAAAAATGGTGTGCTTTTTCAAAGTGACTGAAACCTTCCGGCAGCAGGTTGTCCAGAAAAAGGCCAAAGGGTAAGGATTTGTATCGTCATACAGTGTCACAATGTTTAAGAGCATTTGGACTGAAAGCCCACTCTGCAGTGACCAAACCTCTCATTAGTAGAAAAAATCAAAAGGCTAGACTCACCTTTGGTGAGGAGCATGTTGTGTGGACAGAGGAGAAGTGGTCCAAAGTTCATTTTAGTGATGAAAGCAAGTTTAATTTATTTGGGTCTGATGGGAAACATTATGTTCGTCGACAAACTGGGGAAAGACTTAACCCAAAGTGTACACAGAAGTCATTGAAAGGCGGTGGAGGAAGTGTCATGGTTTGGGGAATGTTTTCTGTAGCAAAAGTTGGACCTCGAATACAGCTATCTGGCAGAGTGAATGCAAGTGTGTATGAGATCCTTCTTCACAATACGTGGTTCCTTACTTGTGTTCATCACTCAATCAGCCAGCTATTTTCATGCAGGACAATGCCCCATGTCACACAGCAAAACTGGTAAAACAGTTCCTTGAAACAGGAAACACTGAAAGAATGAAATAATCAGCCCAGAGTCCTGATCTAAACCCAATAGAAAACCTCTGGAAAAGCATTGGTGACAAAGTTATGGCCAAGAAACCCACAACAGTCAAAGAACTGTGGAAGAGACTGGAAGAAGAGTGGACCAAAAATCACACCAGAGCAGTGTGAGAGACTAGTGATGTGGCCACAGATGTGCTAAAGTCATACAAAGTAATGGTCTGTACACGTCCTACTGATTGGTGACTGTTGTTACCTTCAGAAAATTTACTTATAATCTTCCTCTGTGCTACAGTCACTGCTGTTCTCTAATTATCATCATCAAGTTTTGGACAAATGAAAGGTTTAAGGCTGATACACTTTGGATCTTTTGTAAAACACTGTTCTAGAGGCATGGAGCACCTCTTACAAAAAAACTTCAAATGTTCATCAATGTAGATTACATTATCTCTGAAAAAAGCAAGTGATCATACATTGTTCTCTAATTTTGGTCTCCAGTGCACATCTTCTTAAATTATGAAGAACAATGTTACAATATTGGATTAATGGTCCTAGCTAAAATTTTGGAGAAATCTTTAATAGATACTTTGAATGCATATAAAGGGGTATTCACAGAATTGAAGTTATCCTCAATCTGGAACGCATGCTGAATCCCAAGAGCTGTACTTGGCAATACCGTAGATGATGAATGGAGTGGAGATCTGTAATGGGATGGGACAATGTGCTAAGAATTAGTCAAAAAAGTACATGGCTGAATTTGTGTGGTAAATGGAACTGCAGAGATCAATCATGCACAGCCCAGCTCCATTCAAGGTGGGTCTTTGCAGATTCCTGTTCTCAGGAAGTCTAGGGGTATAATGCTATAGATAGTGTTCAAAAGAAGCAGATGGACATGTATTCGGGTACAGTGTACCAGCCGCTGACCTTAAACGGGGTCACAAAGCAGTGAAGATGCTGATGGGAGTAAGAGATGAAAGCGCACACACACTGACATTTATTTATTATATATATATATATATATATATATATATATATATATATAAATATATATATGTCTATATATATATATATATCTATATATATCTATATATATATATATTTATATATATATATATATAGATATATATATATAAAAACATATACAATACCTATACAATATACATACAGTTAGGTCCAGAAATATTTGGACAGTGACACAAGTTTTGTTATTTTAGCTGTTTACAAAAACATGTTCAGAAATACAATTATATATATAATATGGGCTGAAAGTGCACACTCCCAGCTGCAATATGAGAGTTTTCACATCCAAATCGGAGAAAGGGTTTAGGAATCATAGCTCTGTAATGCATAGCCTCCTCTTTTTCAAGGGACCAAAAGTAATTGGACAAGGGACTCTAAGGGCTGCAATTAACTCTGAAGGTGTCTCCCTCCTTAACCTGTAATCAATGAAGTAGTTAAAAGGTCTGGGGTTGATTACAGGTGTGTGGTTTTGCATTTGGAAGCTGTTGCTGTGACCAGACAACATGCGGTCTAAGGAACTCTCAATTGAGGTGAAGCAGAACATCCTGAGGCTGAAAAAAAAGAAAAAATCCATCAGAGAGATAGCAGACATGCTTGGAAGAGCAAAATCAACAGTCGGGTACATTCTGAGAAAAAAGGAATTGACTGGTGAGCTTGGGAACTCAAAAAGGCCTGGGCGTCCACGGATGACAACAGTGGTGGATGATCGCCGCATACTTTCTTTGGTGAAGAAGAACCTGTTCACAACATCAACTGAAGTCCAGAACACTCTCAGTGAAGTAGGTGTATCTGTCTCTAAGTCAACAGTAAAGAGAAGACTCCATGAAAGTAAATACAAAGGGTTCACATCTAGATGCAAACCATTCATCAATTCCAAAAATAGACAGGCCAGAGTTAAATTTGCTGAAAAACACCTCATGAAGCCAGCTCAGTTCTGGAAAAGTATTCTATGGACAGATGAGACAAAGATCAACCTGTACCAGAATGATGGGAAGAAAAAAGTTTGGAGAAGAAAGGGAACGGCACATGATCCAAGGCACACCACATCCTCTGTAAAACATGGTGGAGGCAACGTGATGGCATGGGCATGCATGGCTTTCAATGGCACTGGGTCACTTGTGTTTATTGATGACATAACAGCAGACAAGAGTAGCCGGATGAATTCTGAAGTGTACCGGGATATACTTTCAGCCCAGATTCAGCCAAATGCCGCAAAGTTGATCGGACGGCGCTTCATAGTACAGATGGACAATGATCCCAAGCATACAGCCAAAGCTACCCAGGAGTTTATGAGTGCAAAAAAGTGGAACATTCTGCAATGGCCAAGTCAATCACCAGATCTTAACCCAATTGAGCATGCATTTCACTTGCTCAAATCCAGACTTAAGACGGAAAGACCCACAAACAAGCAAGACCTGAAGGCTGTGGCTGTAAAGGCTTGGCAAAGCATTAAGAAGGAGGAAACCCAGCGTTTGGTGATGTCCATGGGTTCCAGACTTAAGGCAGTGATTGCCTCCAAAGGATTCGCAACAAAATATTGAAAATAAAAATATTTTGTTTGGGTTTGGTTTATTTGTCCAATTACTTTTGACCTCCTAAAATGTGGAGTGTTTGTAAAGAAATGTGTACAATTCCTACAATTTCTATCAGATATTTTTGTTCAAACCTTCAAATTAAACGTTACAATCTGCACTTGAATTCTGTTGTAGAGGTTTCATTTCAAATCCAATGTGGTGGCATGCAGAGCCCAACTTGCGAAAATTGTGTCACTGTCCAAATATTTCTGGACCTAACTGTATATATATGTATATTGTGCCATCGTATTCCATAGAGCTTTACAAAGATCATCACTGTGCCCATTGGGGCTCACCATCTAAATTCCTTTTCAGTATGTCTTTGTGTGCAAGGAAACCCAAACAAACACAGGGAGAACATACAATCACTTCTTGGTTGAATTTGAACCCACGCCCCCCTGCGCTGCAAAGTAACTGTGGTAACCGCTGAGCTATATATGGGAATGCTCTTATCCCTTCCCTGTGTGTAGCTGCCACCCACTGCAGAAATAATCACACGGCAGAAGGAAGCCACTACACAAAGGAGAAGGAGATGAGAGTTTGTACACTGTAACATTGTGTGTGTTCTCATCTTCCTCTCTTGTCAACATTGGCCACTTGCTATGTGATCCTGTGTGTGTACCTCCCCGCGGCCTCGACTGCGACCGCCGAGCCACTCGGGTCCGGACTCGTGTGTGTCGGTGGCTCGAGCGCCTCTGGACCCGGGGGTCACGTCGCTCTGGAAGGGAGTAGTGGCGGTGCACGCAGGGATTGTGGGGGGTGGTTGTTTTTGGGAAAGTTCGTGACGACACCCACTGGTTGTGGTGATGGTGGACACCACCGCTGCAGTAAAGGTACGGGGAATCCCGGGAGCGGTGTAGGGGTGCAGCTAGGTGTGGGTAGGGGATGTTGGTCCCGGGGCCCAGTAGTGAAGGCCGGGGTGCAGGGGCAGGGTTGCGGTGCAGCGCGGTGTGGTGCCGGATGGCACTGGTGTACTCACAATTAAACCACACAGAGTCACTGGTAAACCAAACGGGGTGACGAACGGGGCCCGCAGCCGGCTGCAGTTTCTCCAGATAGGTTGGTAATGTCCGCCTTTCTCCTGCACCTTTATGTGATTTTGGCTACTGTGCCTGGGCACTGGTAGCCCGCTCCCCGGCGTGTATGTGTCGTAGGAGCCCGGTTGCCCGCAGACGCTGGCCTTTGGATCTCTGGCCTCTGGCAGTGGCTACTATCCGGACGGGTTGGGCTGTTGCCTTCAATTGGGACTTAGGTGGGAATGAATCCCTGAGGTCCAGACCGCAATCAGTTAATTTGACTATGGTGGTGGCTTATAGCCTAGTTGGGGTCTGAGTACCCTGCCTGGTGCTCTGGTATCCAGTTAGCTCCCCGGTTCGGTTCCGGCGGGCCACTACCCTGTCCCGGTCCCTTACGGTTCCACTGGTCGTATTCCCAGTCTCCTGCAGGCGGCCACTACCGTCTGCCTGCCTGACTGATCTGGGGTCCTAGGCTCCAACCCAGGTCCCACACAGAACTGAGCTCCTCTCTCTCCTCTCTCTAAACTCTACTCTTCTCTACTGTTTGTGTTTTCCTGCCTCAGGCCAGCAGACTCCTCGATGGGCGTGTCTTTCTGCCTGACTCCGCCCACCTGGTGTGCCTGTCTGACTCTGAGGGAGGCAATCAGGTCTTTTGGTTGACTGGTGATACCTTACTGGGGTGGGGGTGTATGTGGTGAGTGTAGTGACCTGTGACCCCTGGGTCTCCAGGGCGTCACATTCCCCCCTTGGTTTAATGCAGACCGTCCGCGGGCTGCCCTTCCATTACCGATTTCATTTTTCTGAAAGGATATAAACAGATGAAAAACAGTCAAAAGCATTTTTTTTTGGCACGGGCACTTCAGCAGCCAACGGGCTACCATAAAATAAACTGTTGGTCTCAACAGGGACTTTCCTTTCTGAATCAGGTGAAAGCCTCGGGTGATTAATGCTCATTCATTCAGATATTTACACAATCAACACATCGCACCCATAAATAGCAGTTTCCCTGTACCTAAGCGGGGGCCTACCTAGGTTAGGTCGTGTGGACCTTCTGGGCCCAGTGTCATCAGTGGGAGGTAGTGGGACTGAGGGGATAACTGGCCCCTCTTCCCTGGTGTCAGGTATGACAGGTAGAGACCTACAGGGGCGCAGTATAGGTGCATCCCTGGGCATTGGTTCGGCCGGCTTGCTGGCGGATGTCTACGTCTCTGTTTCTTCCACGGGTTGTGGGAACGTTATCACGGGAACAATCACCACGCCATTCTGCATAGGCCAGTCCACTGGGAAGTCGCCCATTACGGTATGGATCACCTTTTTTTTCTTTTCCTCGGTCGGCGCGGAAGTTTGAGCATCATCTACCAGCCTTAGGGGATCTGGGCATCTCTCCAGGTGGTCCCTGGAAATGGTAGCCGTGGTGTTATGATCCGGAACCATGGAAGACCACCACAAATCATTGGTAAAAGGTGACAAGAGCATTGGCAACGAATCTGGCCGCCATCCCCTTACTAACCATCAACACTAGAAGTAGCCGAGGGGTGAACTAACATCCTGTGCACCGCGAACCCAGCCGGAGAACTAACTATCCTAAAGGAAGGAAAGATGAATAACTCTCTGCCTCAGAAAATAGACAAGAATAGCAAGCCCCCCACATTCAAAGACTGCGGTGATATAGGAAAAACACAATACACAGATGACAGGATTAGCAAAAGGTGAGGCCCCCACTGACTAGCATAGGAAAGGACAGGAAAGGGACTGATGGTGGCCAGAGAAAAACCCTGCAAAATTCCAAATTCCTGATAGTACAAAAAGGCCCTCAGATCGCACGATCTGAACTCCGTCCTATACCAGGTGCTCTTGTCATACCAATGAACAGAAAACAAGAATCATTACAAATTCAGCAAGCCACAAACACATGGACCCAAAGGAGCTATACTCCAAACAGAACTGCAGGGAGTTCCCCAGCCAAGCAACTGAGGGGGAAAATCCCTGCATGCAAATAAACTGAAAACAACCACAGCAAATGACAACCCAGATAAGAGCAAAAGAACCAAACAATAAATAAAGAGCAAGCACTTATCTGGGGTAGAAGTGGTGTGGAGCAGAATGAAGCAGGCTGGTGATACAAAGAACAACTGACATCCGGTACAGCCTGTTATCAGACCAGGAATTAAATAAGCAGAGAGTTAGCAAAGGAAATGCCCATTGCACAACACACCTGGTCCAAGTCCACACCATTCCTGGCCACCAGAGGGAGCCTCCCAGCAGCCAAAACATAACTAACATTCACAACAGTACCCCCCCCTTGAGGAGGGGTCACCGAACCCTCACCAACGCCACCGGGTCGCTCGGGATGAGCATGATGGAAGGCGCGAACCAACTTATCCGCATGAATGTCAGAAGCCAGAACCCAAGAGTTATCCTCCTGCCCATAACCCTTCCATTTCACAAGGTACTGAAGCTGACGCCTACTGTGACGGGAATCCAGAATTTTTTCAACCTCATACTCCAGATCCCCTTGTAGCAAAACAGGGTCAGGAGGCGCTGCTGTATGAACTGTTGGCTCCAAATGTTTCTTCAACAAGGACTTATGGAAGACATTGTGAATCTTAAATGACGCAGGCAAAGTCAAACGGAAAGATACAGGGTTGATAATCTCCGAGATCTTATAAGGTCCAATAAATCTGGGCTTAAATTTAGGAGATGGAACTCTCATAGGAATATTTTTAGAGGACAACCACACCATGTCCCCTACTTTAAGCCAGGGACCAACAGTCTGACGCCGGTTGGCAAACTTTTGGGCAGTTTCTTGGGACTGAAACAATTTATCCACTACCTGCCCCCAAATCTGCTGCATTCTGTTGACCACCGAATCCACCCCTGGACAGTCAGACGCCTCAAGCTGCCCTGAGAGGAACCTAGGGTGATACCCAAAATTGCAGAAAAAGGGGGACACCAATGTGGTAGAGCTAGCTCTATTGTTAAGGGCAAATTCAGCCAAAGGCAAAAACTAAACCCAGTCATCCTGATCCGCACAAACAAAATACCGTAAATAGGTCTCCAGGGTCTGGTTAGCCCTTTTAGTCTGACCGTTGGTCTGAGGATGAAACGCCGAGGAGAAAGACAGCTGAACACCCAATTTGGAGCAAAAAATCCTCCAAAACCTGGATACAAACTGCACCCCTCTGTCAGAAACAATGTTTTCGGGAATACCATGCAAACGAACAACATGTTGGAAAAACAAAGGCACCAACTCTGATGAAGACAGCAACTTAGATAGGGGAACCAAGTGGACCATCTTGGAGAATCTGTCACAGATCACCCAAATCACAGTCATTTTCTGAGAGACGGGAAGCTCTGAAATAAAATCCATAGAGATGTGCGTCCAAGGTTTCTTAGGTACTGGCAAAGGCAATAATAGCCCACTAGAACGTGAACAACAGGCCTTGGACCTAGAACAAACTCCACACAACTGCACAGAACGACGGACATCCCGGGACAGGGAAGGCCACCAAAAAGAGCGTCTCACAAGATCCCGAGTACAAAAAATGCCAGGATGACCCGCCAAAACAGAGCAATGAACCTCAGAGACAAGTCGGTCTCTCCATTGGTCCGGGACAAACAGTTTCCCGGTAGGAGATCTCTCAGGTTTATCCCCCTGAAATTTCGCCAGTGCCAACCGCAGATCAGGCGAAATAGCCGAGAAAACTACACCATCATTCAGGATAGTAGACGGTTCGACAACCTCCAAAGAGTTCGCGCAGAAACTCCTGGAAAGGGCATTGGCCTTAACATTCTTGGTGCCCGGCAAAAAAGAGACCACAAAATTAAACCCGGTAAAAAACAAAGCCCACCTGGCCTGCCGAGGATTCAACCTCTTGGCCAATTCCAGATAGATGAGATTCTTGTGGTCCATAAGCACCACAACTTGATGCCTAGCCCCCTCCAACCAATGCCTCCACTCTTCAAAAGCCCACTTCATAGCCAATAATTCCCGGTTCCCCACATCATAATTCTGTTCAGAAGGAGCAAACGTCCGAGAGAAAAAGGCACAGGGCTTAAGTTTACCCAAAGTAGCGTCTCGTTGAGACAGAACAGCACCTGCTCAGATCTCTGAGGCATCGATCTCAACTTGAAATGGGCGAGACACATCAGGTTGCTGCAGGACTGGGGCAGAAGTGAATCGCCTTTTAAGCTCCTGGAAGGGCACAATTGCCTCTGGGGTCCAATGCTCAGTATCAGCTCCCTTCTTTGTCAAATCTGTCAGAGGCTTGACAATGGCAGAAAAATTGGCTATAAATTTACGGTAAAAATTAGCAAACCCCAAAAACCGCTGCAGGGATTTTAGAGAAGTCGGTTGCACCCAGTCGTAAATAGCCTGAACCTTAACCAGGTCCATTTCGATAGCGGAGGGAGACAAGATGAAGCCCAAAAAGGAAATCCTTTGCACCCCAAAGAGGCACTTTGACCCCTTAACGTACAGTGCATGATCCTTAAGTATCTGAAAAACCACCCGTACTTGCCCAACATGAGAGTCCCAATCATCAGAAAAAATCAAGATGTCATCCAAATACACAATCAAAAATTTACCAATAAGGTCCCGAAAAATATCATTCATGAAAGCCTGGAAGATGGAGGGTGCATTAGTGAGCCCAAAAGGCATCACTAGGTACTCAAAATGCCCCTCAGGAGTAATAAAAGCCGTCTTCCATTCATCACCCTCCTTAATACGGATGAGATTATACGCACCCTTGAGATCCAGTTTCGTAAACCATTTGGCACTCTTCACTCTAGAGAACAGATCAGACATCAGAGGCAAAGGGTACTGATATTTGACCGTAATTTTATTAAGAAGACGGTAATCAATACAAGGCCTCAACGACCCATCTTTCTTAGCAACAAAGAAGAAGCCGGCACCCAAAGGAGAAGATGAGGGCTGAATGTGCTCCTTCTCCAATGATTCCCTGATGTATGACCGCATGGCATCATGTTCGGGCACAGACAAGTTGAAAATCCGCCCCTTGGGAAATTTACAACCGGGCACCAACTCAATGGCACAGTCACAGTCCCGGTGTTGGGGCAGAGAATCAGATTCCTGGTCATTAAATACATCCCGGAAATCAGACAGGAAGGACAGAACATCAACTGCCTGAGCAGACGTGGACGACACGGAAAGGTCCTGATGCACACGTTGACAACCCCAACTAGCTACCGACAAGGATCTCCAGTCAAGAACTGGATTATGGGTCTGCAACCACGGAAATCCCAGTACCAAGGTATCCTGTAGATTATGCAATACTAAAAATATACAAGTTTCCTGATGCGCTGGTGCAACTCTCATAGGCACCTGTGTCCAAAATTGGGGTTTATGTTCTGCCAAAGGGGTAGCATCAATGCCCCTTAAAGGAATAGGAGTTTGCAAAGGAACCATGGGGAAACCACAATCCCTAGCAAACCCAAAATCCATCAAATTGAGCGCTGCCCCTGAGTCCACAAAGGCAAATGCAGAAAAGGAAGACAATGAGCAAATCAGTGTGACAGACAAAAGAAACTTTGGTTGCAAAGAACCCACAATAACAGAAGTAGCCAATCTCCTTTCACATTTAGGGCAGACAGAGATGTTATAAGAAGCGTCTCCACAATAGAAGCACAGTCTATTCTTCCATCTGAACCCCTGCCGACTAGCATTAGAAAGGACCCTATCACACTCCATGGGCTCCTAAGGCTGTTCCACAGGCACAACACCAGCAGGTATCTTCCAGCGCTCACGTAATCGCCTATCAATCTGAATGGCCAAGGTCATAGAGGCATCAAGACCAGAAGGGACGGGGAATCCCACCATTACATCCTTCACAGAATCAGCAACACCCTTCCGAAAAAGAGCCGCAAGCGCATCATCATTCCATTTGGTAAGGACCGCCCACTTTCGAAATTTCTGACAAAACGTTTCTGCAGAATCCAAACCCTGAGTTAAGGACAACAAGACCTTTTCTGCTTGGTCCACAATATTGGGTTCGTCATATAATAAACCCAAGGCCTGAAAAAAGGAGTCCACATCACTGAGAATCGGATCATCAGACGCTAAAGAGAAGGCCCAGTCCTGAGTGTCACCACGCAGTAAGGAAATGACAATCTTAACCTGCTGTATGGGATTCCCTGAGGACTTAGGGCGCAGGTCAAAAAATAATTTACAATTATTTTTGAAGCTCAAAAATCTCGACCTATCTCCCGAAAAAAAGTCAGGAACGGGGATCTTAGGCTCTGCAAGGGGAGTCTGTGCAAGATAAGACTCTATATGACGAACCTTAGCATCAAGATGAGCAACACGCTCACCCAATTCATCCATGCTAGAAAAAAAAGAAATCTTCCACGGAACCCAAAAAAGAAGAGGAAAAACACAAAAAAAAAAAAAAAAATTTTCTCAGCAGACCTTTTTTTCTTTTTTTTCCCTCCTTCTTAAGAGCACCCTTTAAATTTGTTGTCCGGATGTACTGTTATGATCCGGAACCATGGAAGACCACCACAAATCATTGGTAAAAGGTGACAAGAGCATTGGCAACTAATCTGGCCACCATCCCCTTACTAACCATCAACACTAGAAGTAGCCGAGGGGTGAACTAACATCCTGTGCACCGCGAACCCAGCCGGGAAACTAACCATCCTAAAGGAAGGAAAGATGAATAACTCTCTGCCTCAGAAAATAGACAAGAATAGCAAGCCCCCCACATTCAAAGACTGCGGTGATATAGGAAAAACACAATACACAGATAGATGACAGGATTAGCAAAAGGTGAGGCCCCCACTGACTAACATAGGAAAGGACAGGAAAGGAACTGATGGTGGCCAGAGTAAAACCCTGCAAAATTCCAAATTCCTGATAGTACAAAAAGGCCCTCAGATCGCACGATCTGAACTCCGTCCTATACCAGGTGCTCTTGTCATACCAATGAACAGAAAACAAGAATCATTACAAATTCAACAAGCCACAAACACATGGACTCAAAGGAGCTATACTCCAAACAGAACTGCAGGGAGTTCCCCAGCCAAGCAACTGAGGGGGAAAATCCCTGCATGCAAATAAACTGAAAACAACCACAGCAAATGACAACCCAGATAAGAGCAAAAGAACCAAACAATAAATAAAGAGCAAGCACTTATCTGGGGTAGAAGTGGTGTGGAGCAGAATGAAGCAGGCTGGTGATACAAAGAACAACTGACATCCGGCACAGCCTGTTATCAGACCAGGATTTAAATAAGCAGAGAGTTAGCAAAGGAAACGCCCATTGCACAACACACCTGGTCCAAGTCCAAACCATTCCTGGCCACCAGAGGGAGCCTCCCAGCAGCCAAAACATAACTAACATTCACAACACCGTGGTCTTCCCCTGGTCGCAACTGATCAGATAGGTCTTTTCAATTCCCCATCCAGTGGGTTGTACGACATATGGGGTCTTTTCCCACTGGTCGTCAAGCTTATGTGTCCTTCTCTTGCGCTTTAGCATCACATCTCCGGGTACAAAGGGGGCAGCCGGGGCCCGCTTGTTAAAGTGCTGCTCTTGTTTTTCTCGGCTCTGGCGCAGATTCCTTTCCACATACTCCTGGACCTGTCGATAATGCATCTGTCGCTTAGCATCCCAGTGGTTAGTGGAAGAGAGGGCTTCAGGTGCTTCTATGTCCATCTCCAGGTCTACGGGCAGCCGTCCCGGCCGGGCTCTCATCAGATATGCAGGTGTGCACTTGGTAGAGCTACAGGGGATGTTATTGTACATATCCACCAGGTCAGGCAATTTTTCAGGCCACAGGTTTCTTTCCTCCAGCGGTAGTGTCTTGAGGAGGTTCAGGACCAGGTGATTCATTTTCTCACACATCCCATTAGTCTGGGCATGGTATGGTGTAGTCCGTATCTTCTTACACCCGTACAAGTGACAGAACTCCTGGAACACCTCCGCTGCAAAGGCCGAGCCCTGGTCTGTGAGCACCCTTTCCGGGTAGCCGTGCAGTCGGCAGAAGTAAGCCTGGAAGGCTCTGGCTGCTGTACGGCCCGTCAAGTCTTTAACGGGGACAACCACCATGAACCTGGAGTAATGGTCTACGATGGTCAGGACATATGTGTACCCACTTCGGCTGGGCGTGAGCTTAACGTGGTCCAGGGTAACCAACTCCAATGGCTGGGGGGTGACGATCGGCTGAAGGGGGGGCCTTCTGGCTGGCCTCATCCCGCCTTCTCAGTGTGCAGGGGCCACATTGTTGACACCAGGCCTCCACAGACTCCCGCATCCCACTCCAGTAGAACTGCTCTCTCAGCAACATCTCCAGCTTCTTCCAACCGAAGTGCCCTGCACCATCGTGGTAGGCCTTCAGGACCCTGGGTACACTGGCTTGGGGGACCACCTCCTGGCGAACCTTCTCATGGGTCTTTGGAATGATTATTTCCCGGCACAGCTTCCCCTGATGCAGGTGCAACCTGTCTCGCTCCTTCCACAGCCGTTGGGCTTCTGAGGGGGCCGCGGGATCTATCCTAGAGGCACCCAGCGCGATCATGGCTTTAACCAGGTGGACCGCAGGCTCCTGGTCCTGGATTTCCTGCCACCTCTGGTCAGGCAGCGGGTCATGGTTCACCTGCTGCTGGTTAGCGCAGGGCTTCTCATCTCGGAGCTGATTAAAGGCGGGTAACTCGATTTCTTTCAAGTCGTCGTTCTCCACCCCGTCATCAGGCAGGTGCGGCATTTGGGACAGCGCATCTGCATTGGTATTTTTGCGGCCGGCCCTGTACTTAATAACGAAATCGTAGTTGGACAATCGAGCCATCCACCGATGCTCCAGGACACCAGCTTGGCCGTGTCTAGATGTGTCAACGGATTGTTGTCCGTGTAGGCAGTAAACTTTGCCGCTGCGAGGTAATGCTTGACTCTTTCAGATATTGCCCACACAAGGGCTAAGAACTCAAGCTTGAAGGAACTGTAATTTTCGGGGTTTCTTTCCGTCGGCCGAAGCTTTCTGCTAGCGTAGGCAATCACCTTTTCTTTCCCATCCTGTACCTGGGACAGGACTGCACCCAGGCCCACATTACTGGTGTCAGTATAGAGGACGAACGGGAGACCGTAATCCGGGTAGGCCAGGATTTCTTCGCCCGTCAGGGCTGTCTTCAAATGGTGGAAGGACTCCTCATGTTTCTCGGCCCAGACAAACGGGGGGCCGGGGGCTCTCCCATTCTTGGTCTGTCCCACGAGGAGGTCCTGCATGGGCGCGGCCATCTTCGTGTACTTCTTGAAGAAGCGGCGGTAGTAGCCCACCAGGCCCAGGAACTGCCTGACTTCTCTCACCGTGGTCGTTCGCGGCCAGTTCTGTATGTCAGCAACCTTCTCTGGATCCGGGGCTACGCCTTCGGCACTCACCACATGTCCGAGGTATTGCACTTTGGGTTTCAGCAGATGGCACTTTGACGGCTTCAACTTCATCCCGTACTTGGAGAGGGCTATGAACACTTCTGCCAGGTGTTCCAGGGGAAGCCTCGTATGTCTTGGAATACACGATCACATCGTCCAGATACAATAGGACAGTCTCGAAGTTGAGGTGCCCCAAGCAGCATTCCATGAGCCATTGGAAGGTCCCCAGGGCATTGCACAGCCCGAACGGCATACTGTTGAACTTGCAGAGTCCCAGGGGGGTAGCGAATTCGGTTTTCTCGCGGTCTTCTGGTGCTACCGCCACCTGCCAGTATCCGCTGGTAAGGTCAAGGGTAGAGAAATAGTTAGCAGTTTTTAGTGCGGCCAGCGACTCTTCAATGCGGGGGAGAGGGTAGGCATCTTTATGCGTTATCTGGTTAATCCTCACACATCCTCATGGTACCGTCTTTCTTCTTCACCAGCACCAACGGAGCTGCCCAAGGACTACAACTATCCCAGATGACCCCTGCCTCCTTCATGTTCCTCAACATGTCTTTGGCGCATTGATAGTGCGCTGGTGGTATTGGCCTATACCTCTCTTTGATAGGTGAATGTGTGCCTGTGGGGATATGATGTTGAACCCCTTTAATCCTCCCAAAATCTAGCGGGTGCTTGCTGAAAACCTGCGCATACTCGTGTACTACCATGTATACCCCGTCTTTGTGATGCACTGGGGTAGATTCGGTGCCGACATGTAGCTCTCGGCACCACTCCTGTAGTGGCGGAGATGGGGTGTCACTACTCATGTCGGGTGTAGAGATGGTGGGGATGGTCTCATGGATGGTGTGGGGGTTGATGGTAAACAGCTTAGCTATGGTGGCGTAGCGGGGGAGCCTAACTTCTTCCTCCCCGCAATTCAGCACTCTCACAGGCGCCCTCCCATTTTTTACGTCAATCACCCCTCTGGCTACCATTACCGTGGGCCAGTGCTCCGAAGGCGAGGGTTCCACCAATGCCAGGTAATCCCGGCCCTGGGGGCCTACTCCTGCCCTACACCAAATCATCATCTCGCTCCTTGGTGGGATCACCAAAGGGGCGGCATCCATCACCCGCACTCCACCAATTTCTCCACCTGTCATGCTCACTTGCTGCTGGTGCAAGAGGGCCCGAATCTCACGTTGTAGGGCCCTCTGTCAACCCCCTCCTGCAGTAGCAGACAGTTGCTGCAGCAAGGTCAACAACTCTCCCATACAGTGCTCAATCACATTGGTCCTGAGGACCACTTTTGGGTTACGGTCACTAGACTCATTCAGCACCACAATCATCCCTTGGCATTTCAGCTGGGTCCATCCCACAGTCAAGGTCACTTCCCTAAGTCCCACTTGGGTCATAGGGAACCCATTGGCCGCAATAACAGTCATGCTATCATTGGGAGGGGCAAGTTCACTATCGGCCCAATATCGTTGGTACAATGAATAAGGCATAGTGGTTACCTGCGATCCAGTGTCCAGCAGGGCCATAGTCGGGACGCCGTCCACAGCCAGGGAGATGATGGGGTGGCCTCCTACAAACCGGTCTCTCCAATCAGCTGGGCCATGGGGGCTACTCCTGAGGATTGGCCCTTGGCCTCAGGGGTTGCTCGTTTAATGGACATCGCCTAGAGTAATGGCCAGGCTTGTTGCACCTGTAGCACACGGGTGTGTTACGGTTGCTGCGAGCACTGGAGACTAAGTCCAGATTTCTTACTACTGCACATGTGCGAACGCTGGAGACTAAGTCCAGATTTCTTGCTACTGCACATGTGCGAGCGCTGGAGACTAAGTCCAGATTTCTTGCTACTGCACATGTGCGAGCGCCGGAGACTAAGTCCTATCTTGGAGCCATTGCACATGTGCGGGTGACATCATCGCTGACACGAGGTCACATGTCTCTGACACCTTCTATGCCGATTGGTCGCTGGTCATGTGCTTGTGATGCCTTGCTCGGTGATAGGCCAGCATGACGCCACTCCTGTCGTTCTGGCAGCGGATTGGCTCTGGTGTCCTCCATCTTGGATGAGGCACAGAGTCTATATAAGACCCTGACACACGCCGCATGGCGCTCAGTCCTCTTGGTTCATGCATAAGAGTAGACGCTCTGTGCGCGTTCCTCTAGGCATTCCTCTGTCTATGCTAGGTGAGCGCTACCGGCAGGGTAGCGTTCTTATACCTTACAGCTTCGGCTGCTGTCCGTATCCTTACCTCTTTGGGGAGCGGACATAGGCAGGTGCCTGAGGCACATGGTCTGGCTGGGCCTTGTGGTTCGACTCGTAGGTGGACGTTGCCGCTAGGGTAACGTTCCTTATACTGCGTCTGGCAGTTGTTCGTATCCTCGCACACTAGGGGAGCGAACAGAGGTAGGAGCTTTGTGCGGCTTACGCTGCTGTTCGTCTCTTTTGCACCACTAGAAGAGCGGACCTAGGCAGGTGCCATATCTAGTGGTTCGTGTCCTCGCACACTAGTGGAGCGAACGCAGGTAGGAGCTTTGTGCGGCTTACGCTGCTGTTCGTCTCTTTTGCACCACTAGAAGAGCGGACCTAGGTAGGTGCCATTTCGCACACATTGCCTTTGTCTCTGTGATTATTAACAGAGATCATTCCACACACCCTCCAAGTAAGGGAGGAATTGCTTTACTTACTTATTATATCCTTCTGTGAGTTAACAGAGGTATTGCACTCTGCCATAGTCTGCAGCAGAGTCTTTGCATGGTGGACCCTGACTGTCTGATACTCCTTTAGGTTATCAGACAGCCCCCCGTAACATTAGGACTGAGCCAAGGGTCTGGCAGTTATGGCAGAATATCAGCAGTTACACCGTTACATACAAGTACTTGAGTCACGGCTCAAGAGTATAGAGGATAAACCTCAGACCATGGTAACATCTGCACATGATCCTCGACTTGCTCTGCCAAACAGATATTCTGGCGATGCCAGATCATGTCGTGGTTTCATTAGTCAGTGTCAGATACACCTAGAGGTCAACTCTTCTCGCTTCTCTACGGAGAGGTCCAGAGTAGGCTTTATCATCTCCTTACTTCAGGACAAAGCCTTAGAATGGGCGACTCCCCTATGGGAGCGCTCTGATGTGGTTACTCTGAGACATCAAGACTTTCTTGATGCTCTTAAGGCGGTATTCATGGGTCCGCAGGTTACCCATGATGCGGCCCTGAGACTGTTAGATCTATCTCAGGGTTCGTTATCCACTAGTTCTTATGCCATTGCTTTTAGAACTCTGGTGGCAGAACTAGATTGGCCAGAGAAGGTGTTGATTCCTATCTTCTGGAGAGGGTTGGCAGGCTATGTCAAGGATGCTCTTGCTACTCGTGAGGTCCCTGCTTCTCTGGAGGACTTGATCACAGTAGCAACGAGGATCGATGTACGCCATAAGGAACGTAGACTCGAGGTCTCTTCCTCACGCCCTAAGCATCGGGCTATTCCAGTTGTTGAGGGTCCACTACCATCTTCCTCAGCATCTGAAACATCTCCCACTCCTATGGAGTTAGGTCATACGTCTTCCAGACTACGCAAGTCTGGTCCTCCTATATTTTACGTATGTCGTCAGGCTGGGCACTATGCCAACAAGTGTCCTAGTCGTCAGGGAAACTCCCTGGCCTAGTAACCATTAGAGGGGGGTTACTAGAGACGTCTTCTGCACCCTCTAAGTGTTGTATCCCAGGTCAGCTCTCGTTATCTGAGAATACATGGCCTATTATGGCTTTTGTGGATTCCGGAGCTGACGGGACTTTTGTGTCCTCAGGATTTGTAAAGGGACACAATATTCCCTCTATCATGTTAGAGGCGCCTATTCCTGTCCGTGTTGTTAATGGAACTATGTTGTCTGACTCCATTACATTGAGGACAGTGCCCTTGCGCCTTTCCCTGTCTCAGGGTCACATAGAGGAGATTTCTTTTCTTGTTTTGCCTGAGGGTATAGACGACATCCTTCTGGGTCTCCCATGGCTTCGGACTCATGCTCCTCACATTGACTGGGAGTCTGACAGCATTATTAGTTGGGGTTCGAAATGTCAGTCCCGATGTCTTCGCTTACCACCTAAGGTCATTGCGGTTGCATCTACTGATCTCTCTCCCATACCTACACCCTATCTGGATTTCGCTGATGTGTTCTCCAAACAGGGTGCTGAGGTTCTTCCACCCCATAGGCCGTATGACTGTGCCATAGACCTTATCCCAGGTTCGGTTCCACCTAAAGGCAGGGTTTACCCCCTGTCGATACCTGAGTCGGAGGCCATGTCGACCTATATAAGAGAGAGTTTAGAGAAGGGGTTCATTCGTAAGTCTGTCTCTCCCGCGGGAGCTGGGTTTTTCTTTGTTCGGAAGAAAGAGGGTGATTTGCGTCCCTGCATAGATTACAGGGGTCTCAACGCAATCACAATAAAGAACAAATACCCATTACCTTTAATTTCGGAGCTCTTTGACAGATTGAGAGGAGCTCAAGTTTTTACAAAGTTGGATCTGCGGGGTGCGTATAACTTGGTACGAATTCGAAAGGGTGACGAATGGAAGACCGCTTTTAACACCCGAGACGGTCACTATGAATACCTCGTCATGCCTTTTGGGTTATGTAATGCACCCGCAGTATTTCAGGACTTCGTAAACGATGTGTTCAGGGATTTACTGTTATCCTCAGTAGTGGTGTATCTGGACGACATCCTGATTTTTTCTCCTGATCTGGAGACTCATCGTCAGGATGTCGTTCGTGTCCTTTCCCGTTTAAGGGAGCACTCATTGTTTGCTAAACTCGAGAAATGTGTATTCGAGCAGTCCTCATTGCCTTTTTTGGGTTTCATTATCTCACAAGAGGGCCTGGCTATGGATCCTGCGAAGCTCTCTGCTGTCCTGCAATGGTCCGAACCTCATTCCTTGAAGGCGGTGCAACGCTTCTTAGGATTCATAAATTATTACAGGCAGTTCATACCCCATTTTTCTACTTTGGTGGCCCCTTTGGTGGCCTTGACTAAGAAAGGTGCTAATCCCAAAGCCTGGTCTACTGAGACATCTCAGGCTTTTGAGGCAGTAAAAAGACACTTTTCAACTGCTCGCGTTCTTCAAAGACCCGATGAGAGTAAGCCCTTCCTCTTAGAGGTTGATGCCTCTTCAGTGGGTGCTGGTGCGGTCTTGTATCAAAAGAACGGTGCAGGTAGAAAAAGGCCGTGTTTCTTCTTTGCGAAAACCTTTTCACCAGCAGAGAGAAACTATACCATTGGGGATAGGGAACTGCTCGCCTTGAGATTAGCCTTGGAGGAGTGGCGTCACTTGCTGGAAGGAGCAAAACATCCTTTCCAGGTCTATACAGACCATAAGAATCTGACGTACTTACAAACCGCTCAGCGTCTGAATCCTCGCCAAGCCCGCTGGTCCTTGTTTTTCTCCCGCTTTCACTTCTCCATCAACTATCTGTCTGGGAGTAAGAATAACAAGGCAGACGCCCTGTCTCGCTCTATGCTTTCTACCCAGGAGGAGATTGACGAACCTCGTCTTATCCTTCCCTCCAGGGTTTTTCATACGCTCTCCCCTGTGACGTTAGACCAAATCCCACCGGGCAAGACCTTTGTTCTGCCTGATCGACAGAATGATATACTGTCATGGGC
This sequence comes from Anomaloglossus baeobatrachus, assembly GCF_048569485.1. Lineage (NCBI taxonomy): Eukaryota > Metazoa > Chordata > Amphibia > Anura > Aromobatidae > Anomaloglossus > Anomaloglossus baeobatrachus. The sequence continues at coordinate 177,638,152 of NC_134361.1, forward strand.
CCACACCTCAAAGGTGGGTGGGCATTTTGGTATTAGGCAGACACGAGAGTTACTGGAGAGGTGGTATTGGTGGCCACACTTAGCCAGCCACGTCAAGAGATATGTCGGTTCCTGCTACTCGTGTGCTCGCAACCGTCCATTACGGCAGAGACCGGCTGGACTCTTGCATCCTTTACCAGTGCCAGATAGACCATGGGAGGTGGTAGGCATGGACTTTGTGGGTGATCTTCCATGTTCACAGGGACATAGATTTGTGTGGGTCATTACGGACCATTTCTCCCGGATGGTTCATCTCGTACCGTTATCGAGAATCCCATCTTCCAGGGTACTAGCCAAACTATTCCTCAAGCATGTCTTTAGGCTTCACGGGATGCCAGATCGTATCATTTGTGATAGAGGCCCGCAATTTACTTCCCGTTTCTGGCGAGATCTTTGTAGCCTTCTGCAAATTGAGTTGAATCTCTCTTCGGTATACCATCCGGAGACCAATGGTTTGGTTGAGCGTACCAATCACTCTATGATTATATACCTTCGACACTTTGTTGCTGAGAACCACGATAACTGGTCCTCCCTCCTACCCTGGGCAGAATTTGCCCTTAACAATTCGCTGGCTGAGGCCACTGGGCAGACACCGTTCGTACTCAATAATGGGCAACACCCTAGGGTACCGGTACCGTTTCCCGCTGCTGCACCTCCTCCTCTTGTGGCCGACTGGGCAACTAATGCCAGAGAGGTTTGGGATCGGACTCAAGAGTCGATCCAAGCAGCTAAGGACCGTATGAAGACGGTGTCCGATCGGTTTCGTTGCCCGGCTCCTGTCTTTTCTCCAGGGGACTTTGTGTGGCTCTCTGCAAAACACGTGAGACTTAGAGTGAGCTCTGTCAAATTTGCTCCTCGCTTCCTGGGTCCTTATGAGGTTCTTCGACAGGTAAATCCTGTAGTCTACCAATTGAAGTTACCCGTCCATCTTAAGATTCATGACAAATTCCATGTCTCACTGCTAAAGCCGGCTATTTTACCTCACGCTCGTGAAGTGCACTCTCCTGCCTCTGATTCCTCTCGCTCTAGCTATGAGGTACGAGCCATAGTTGGTTCTAAGATGGTTAGAGGGCGCAGGTTCTTCTTGATAGATTGGGAGGGTTACGGCCCGGAACATCGCTCTTGGGAGCCTGAGGAGGCTGTCCATGCTCCCGACTTAGTTGCCGATTACCTGCGTCGCCGGGAGGGGGGCCCTTGAGGGGGAGGTACTGTTACGGTTGCTGCGAGCACTGGAGACTAAGTCCAGATTTCTTACTACTGCACATGTGCGAGCGCTGGAGACTAAGTCCAGATTTCTTGCTACTGCACATGTGCGAGCGCTGGAGACTAAGTCCAGATTTCTTGCTACTGCACATGTGCGAGCGCCGGAGACTAAGTCCTATCTTGGAGCCATTGCACATGTGCGGGTGACATCATCGCTGACACGAGGTCACATGTCTCTGACACCTTCTATGCCGATTGGTCGCTGGTCATGTGCTTGTGATGCCTTGCTCGGTGATAGGCCAGCATGACGTCACTCCTGTCGTTCTGGCAGCGGATTGGCTCTGGTGTCCTCCATCTTGGATGAGGCACAGAGTCTATATAAGACCCTGACACACGCCGCATGGCGCTCAGTCCTCTTGGTTCATGCATAAGAGTAGACGCTCTGTGCGCGTTCCTCTAGGCATTCCTCTGTCTATGCTAGGTGAGCGCTACCGGCAGGGTAGCGTTCTTATACCTTACAGCTTCGGCTGCTGTCCGTATCCTTACCTCTTAGGGGAGCGGACATAGGCAGGTGCCTGAGGCACATGGTCTGGCTGGGCCTTGTGGTTCGACTCGTAGGTGGACGTTGCCGCTAGGGTAACGTTCCTTATACTGCGTCTGGCAGTTGTTCGTATCCTCGCACACTAGGGGAGCGAACAGAGGTAGGAGCTTTGTGCGGCTTACGCTGCTGTTCGTCTCTTTTGCACCACTAGAAGAGCGGACCTAGGCAGGTGCCATATCTAGTGGTTCGTGTCCTCGCACACTAGTGGAGCGAACGCAGGTAGGAGCTTTGTGCGGCTTACGCTGCTGTTCGTCTCTTTTGCACCACTAGAAGAGCGGACCTAGGTAGGTGCCATTTCGCACACATTGCCTTTGTCTCTGTGATTATTAACAGAGATCATTCCACACACCCTCCAAGTAAGGGAGGAATTGCTTTACTTACTTATTATATCCTTCTGTGAGTTAACAGAGGTATTGCACTCTGCCATAGTCTGCAGCAGAGTCTTTGCACGGTGGACCCTGACTGTCTGATACTCCTTTAGGTTATCAGACAGCCCCCCGTAACAGGGTGGCCCATACCGCAGGTCGGTATTCTTCCGCCGCTGCATCCAAGGTATGTCCTCCGGGCTGTCAGCGAGCTGAATCTTCTTCTGGGGCTTGACTCTTGTCGGGAGCTGGAATGCGGCGAGGACCCGGGTAAGATCTTCATTCATACGTTGGACCTGCGAGGCCAGCGCTTCTATTGTCCCGACGGGCGTAGCAGGGGCCGGTAGAGCCAAGGGACGGGGTGCCACTGAGACGGGAGCAGTTTCAACCGGCCAAGGGGTTGCGTCAGGAGCGCCACCAGTTGAAGTTTGCAGGGCCTTGATGGCCCGCTCCTTCAGTACTGTGAAGTCTAAGTTGGCGTGCTCCAGAGTCCATAACCGCAGCTGTTTGCGATCTTCAGCAGACCCCAGTCCCTGTAGAAACTGCTCCACCAACATCTTGTTGCTGTCGGCATCGCTGATGGTGTCCACCCGCCTCAGGGTCCGGAGGGTCGTCTGCAAGCACAGGGCATAGTCTCTAATACTGTCTGCGGGCCGCTGTCGACATTGGTAGAACTGCACCTGCAACTCAGCCTCGGTCCGGGTCTCAAAGGCGGTCTGGAGTTTTTCAAAGATAGTGGCTACTGAGGCCTGGTCCGTGTCGGTCCAGGTCTCCATCTCCTGCTCGGCTGCGTCGGTCAACTGCCTGAGTACCACCGTCGCCCGCTGTCTGCCAGTCATGGCATACAGGTCAAGAATTGGGTTTATCTTTTTCCGGAACACCTGTAAGGCGTCAGGCTTCCCATCGTACTGGGGTAGCCAAGTAGCACCGAGCACGTACGGCAGGGAGATCGGCATTACCTGGGCGACCGCAGGACCTGCGGCCTCCCCCGCTACTGCGACCGGAGCGAGGGCTGCCACGTTCCCGTCTCCGGTAGGCACGGATTTCTTCTTCTTGTCCTCCCTTGGTTTTTCTACAGCACTTCTCTCTTTGGGGGCGGGGCTTCACTTTCGCGCCTTCACTGCTCGGGGAAGACGACTCGAGCGGGAAACTTTCGCACCAAAGATGGCGGATCTTCAGATTTTTCAGCGGGACGCCGCTGACGGGAACCACGAGGCGCACTTCTACTGGTAAGTAGACTGGTTCTATCCTGTTCATGACGCCAGAAGAGTCGATGTGTACCGCCCCGCGGCCTCGGCTGCAACTCGGTCCGGGCTCGCGTGTGTCGGTGGCTCGAGCGCCTCCGGACCCGGGGGTCACGCCGCTCTGGAAGGGAGTAGTGGCGGTGCACACAGGGATTGTGGGGGGTGGTTGTTTTTGGGAAAGTTCGTGACGCCACCCACGGGTTGTGGTGATGGTGGAGACCACCGCTGCGGTAAAGGTACGGGGAATCCCGGGAGCGGTATAGGGGCACAGCTAGGTGTTGACCCCTCCGTGGGTAGGGGATGTTGGTCCCGGGGCCCGGTGGTGAAGGCCGGGGTGCAGGGGCAGGGTTGCGGTGCAGCGCCGTGCGGTGCCTGATGGCACTGGTGTACTCACGATTAAACCACACAGAGTCACTGGTAAACCAAATGGGGTGACGAACGGGGCCCGCAGCCGGCTGCAGTTTCTCCAGATAGGTTGGTAATGTCCGCCTTTCTCCTGCACCTTTATGTGATTTTGGCTTCTGTGCCTGGGCACTGGTAGCCCGCTCCCCGGCGTGTATGTGTCGTAGGAGCCCGGTTGCCCGCAGACGCTGGCCCTTGGATCTCTGGCCTCTGGCGGTGGCTACTATCCGGACGGGTTGGGCTGTTGCCTTCAATCGGGACTTAGGTGGGAATGAACCCCTGAGGTCCAGACCGCAATCAGTTAATTTGACTATGGTGGTGGCTTATAGCCTAGTCGGGGTCTGAGTACCCTGCCTGGTGCTCCGTTATCCAGTTAGCTCCCCGGTTTGGTTCCGGCGGGCCACTACCCTGTCCCGGTCCCTTATGGTTCTGCCGGTCGTATTCCCGGTCTCCTGCAGGCGGCCACTACCGTCTGCCTGCCTGACTGATCTGGAGTCCTAGCCTCCAACCCAGGCCCCACACAGAACTGAGCTCCTCTCTCTCCTCTCTCTAAACTCTACTCTTCTCTACTATTTGTGTTTTCCTGCCTCAGGCCAGCAGACTCTTCGGTGGGCGTGTCTTTCTGCCTGACTCCGCCCACCTGGTGTGCCTGTCTGACTCTAAAGGAGGCAATCAGGTCTTTTGGTTGACTGGTGATACCTTACTGGGGTGGGGGTGTATGTGGTGAGTGTAGTGACCTGTGACCCCTGGGTGTCCAGGGCGTCACATGTGCAACAGGGGACCGCTACACACAGGAGACGGATGAGAAGGGACCAGCACATTGATTCTGCATGTGCTTTAGGCCCCTGCAGTGTCAGTACGTGTGGGGCTGGGGATTTAGATCAGTCAGCACTCCAAAAATCCTCTTTGGTAATGGCAAGGGTGCACCAAAGATCCTCATTTAAATATCTAATAAAATGGTTTTCTGTTTTTATATGAAAGTCCTTTGTATGAATGTCTGGATAGCTTGATTTCAGTTTTGGGGGTTACATACCCCTTTTCATTTGGTTTCCTGCCAACCGGAAAAACAATGATTTCTATGTAATCAACACACACTGAAGAATTTATATCTTTTTTCACTGCATCTCCCCTCGTCCCTCTTCTGTGGATACTCTGACAAAAATTTAGACCGTAATAAAAATGCAGGTGTATGTGAGGGCGTGTCTTGGGAGATAGCAATGGGCAATCCAGCAATGAACTCTACATGGTCTTCCACCGAGGAGTACCAACTGCTGGTACCTTCATGTCCCTTATCTGCTATTCTGTTTTAAAGCCGAAAGGAAGGAAATTCAAAGTTCTATCTGCTGGAACACCGCCTGTGCCATATCCAACGCAGGAAAGACAGTGAGAACCTAAGATTTCAATTAAAGTGCATGGCTAAAAGAGGACATACCACTAAGGATGAGCAAAGTTCAGAGTTTGTACCAAACACTGGCTGTCTGGGGTTTGGACTGAAACATGGACTTTAAAAAAAAATCTGTGTATGAATTTGTTGTTTGGGTTCTGTTCGTATGTTAACAAAGTTTATTGAAAGGCTGCAACACAGCCAATCAAGCTATATTGCATGCGGAAGTTGACCGTATGCAGCTGTGAACAATAAAGATAAAAAATGAAAAATGACGTGGGTTCCCGCCTATTTTTGATACCCAATCACAGGTAAAACAGTCAACTGCAGGCTGCAACCTTCAGCTGTCTGTTTTACCTTGGTTGGTTATCAAAAATAGATGGGATACCACATCGTTTTTTTACTTTATTTAAATCATTTTAAAAACTGGAGGGGTCCCCCTTAATTTTGATAATCAGCAAAGGTAAAGCAGACAGCTGAGGAGTTGTATTATCAGATTGGGAAGGCCTATGCTATGGTTATTTGGCCCTTCTCAGCCTGAAAACAGCAGCCTGCAGCTGTCCCAGATTACATGCAACAATTCTGGCGCTTTACCCAGTTCTTCCTGATTCCCTTGGTGTGTAGGCAATCAGGGTAGTACTTTTGGGGTTGATGTCAGCTGTGAATTGACAACTGATATCAAGCCCAGGGGCTACTAATGGATAGGCATCTTTCAGACACCCCCACTACTAACTGGCAAGTGTAGCATTAAAACACAGACACAGGGCAAAAAAAAAGTTTATTTGAATTAAGACTCCCCCACACTTCCTTATTAAGCCATTTATTACTTAAAAATACATCTGAAAGTTCCGATATAATCTAAAGTGTAATGTCACACAGTGAACATCGATTCCTTTGGAGCTTTTGTTCTGAGAACTTTTCAGAATGAGGTTACCGAGGTTATTGCCAGTCAGCGGCTGCCCTGGAATGTTTCAGTTTTGAGTTGATTGTGGGCTGCTATTTTTAGGCTGGGAAGGGCCAAATAACCATGGCCCTTCCTACCCTGATAATACCAGCCCCCAGTTGTCTGCTTTATCATGGTTGGTTATCAAAAATAGGGGAACCCTATGCTATTTTTTTAATTTGTTTATTTAAATAATTTAAAAAAAATATTGTGGGATCCCCTCTTTATTTTTTGAAAACCAGGTGAGGTAAAGCACACAGCTGAGTGTTGCAGCCCACAGCTGTCTATTTTACTTGTTCTGGTTATTAACAATAGGAGAGAGACCATGCCTTGTTTTTATTTATTCCATAGCAACATTTCATTGCAGGACAATTGCCCCCATTTTGCTTCCTTTTACCGCCCCCTAGCCCTTACTACAACTATTTTACAAATATTTTACAGCACAGAAGTTCAGGTACCCTTTGACTTATATGCGGTTCAGAGTCCAAGGTCAAATCCAGCTACTGAACCGAACTTTTAACTAAATTTCGGTCCATGCCAATGAACTCGAACTTTCACTGGTCCACTCTTCTTTATCTATCAGAAATCTATGACTTCCATTTTTATTTATGACAATTATAGCTAGCCACAGGTTGGTGATTTAAGAAATTAACATTTTTTTTTAAAAAAAGCTGCCAAGCTTCCTTCTTGTCTAAGGCTATGTGCCCACGCTGCGGAAAATGCACGGATTTTGCCGCGGATTTTTCGCGGAAATTCCGCGGATTTTTCAAAAATCTGCAGCACAGCTACTCCCCAGCCATTTCTATGGCATTTGGGAACTGCTGTGCCCACGCTGCGTATTTTTCCGCAGCGGAAATAATGCATATTTCCCTGCGGCATAAACAGCAGCATGTGAATTATTCCTGCGGATTTCTCCGCAGGGTCCCATATACTTACCTGCCTCACCGGAGTCACTTTCTCCATCCGGTGTACAGGAGCACAGTGGATCCACGTACAGGAAGGAAGAGGTGGGCGGGGCCTGCACAAGCTCCGGTCATGTGACAGCCTGAGCTAGTTAAGGCCCGCCCACCTTCTCCTGCAGACGCTGACAGAGTGACCCGACCGCCGGAAAGTGAGGTGCTGCATGATGGAGGTAAGTATGAACTCCCGATCACTGCAGCACTTGTTCAGCATTGAGGATGCAGTGCCGAAGCCATGGTACTGTATCCTCAATGCAGAATACCCGCACCATATCCGCAGGACATTCCGCAGCATGGAAACAGACAGAAGTTGTGCTGCGGTTTCCTGGGAGCTCCTGCGGAATGTCCTGCGGATATATCCGCAGGACACTGTCCCCGTGGGCACATAGCCTAAGGCTGCTTTCACACTACATTTTTTTAACATGCGTCCTGAACGTTTTTTTTAACGCAAAAACAGATCCAGTGCAAATGCGTTTTCATTTCAATGCATTTGCAATGGACTCGCGTCAACATGCGTTCACCTGCGTTTGCGTGCGTTATAGTGAGGATCCAGCGACTTGCAGTTTTTTAACTTTTTTCAAAAACGCTACTTGTAGCGTTTTTGAGCTGCGTCCAAATACTGCAAATCGCTGGATCCTGACTATACTGCACGAAAACGTATGTGAATGCTGGCATGCTGATAGACAGGATCCTGCTTGCTCTACTGAGCATGCCTAGAAACCAGCCTGGTGTGATCAGTCTCTCTCTCCCCCTCACTCTCTCTCCCTTCCCCTCTCCCCCTCCCTCTCTTCTCTCTCTCTCCCCGCCTGAGAACTGCGGAGGCTCGTAACGAAGGTAAACATCGGGTAACTTGCTTGAATACCCGATGTTTACCTTGGTTACGTGTGCAGGGAGCCCGGCTCCTAGCAGCTGCAGACGCTCGTAACCAAGGTAAATATCGGTAACTTGCTTGGATTCCCAATATTTACCTTGGTTACATGTGCAGGGAGCCTGGCTCCTAGCAGCTGCAGACGCTCGTAACCAAGGTAAATATTGGGTAACTTGCTTGGATAACCAACGTTTACCTTGGTGCATGTGCAGGGAGCCCGTCTCCTAGCAGCTGCAGACGCTCGTAACCAAGGTAAATATCGGGTATCCAAGCAAGTTACCTGATGTTTACCTTGGTTACGTGTGCAGGGAGCCCAGCTCCTAGCAGCTGCAGACGCTCGTAACCAAGGTAAATATCGGGTATCCAAGCAAGCTACTCGATGTTTACCTTGGTTACGAGCCTCCGCAGCTGTCAGATGCCGGCTCCCAGTCTGTCACGTTCAGTTCCCCTCACTCCCGATCACATGACTCTAATGCCCGCCCATAAACTTTAAGTGACAGGATCCAGCAAAATAACACATGCGTTTGCATGCGTTTTTCTTTGTAAAAACAGGATCCGCTTTTACAGCACAAAAACGTTCATGACGCATGTTAAAAAACGTAGTGTACAAGCAGCCTTAAGGAGCTGACTTTCTAGGCAAAAATAAGTCTGAACTTTGGGATGTTGGATCCTGGCATGTAGAACGACATCATACAATCCTCCATGGCCGCTCAGTGTGATAATAGATGCTTTTGCGTGATTTCACATATTAAACTCAACAAGCTCTACTATATCTTTTACTATATGGTCTTTGAATGGTTTCTTATATTCTCAAGATGTTAATGCTCGGTGGAAAATGTTGCAGAACTTGTTTAGTTTAAAAAGAAGATTACACAATTGAGATCTTGCTCTTTCACTATGAGAAGGGCTTTAGAAGGTTATGCACAAATCAGAAGTTTGAACTTGACATTTCCTAGAAAGTCATGTCTTTTTGGCCATTAGTCCTCTTGACAATATTTTTTAAGTAGATGTTACTTACTAAAATCACGAGTCTGCAGCTGTCCATTGTGTTCTTAAACAAAAAGGCCCGCGCATTATTTCTTTTTTTGGTGTGGACACCTAAAGTAAAACTATAGGGAAAGAAGAAACAAAAGCATTTACGCTGCTTCAGGAACATGGTATAAGGGTATGTTCATGAACACCAGAAGACTAGCATGATAAATATTGGAACATGGTTGGTCTTGGAAGACCAGACAAATGCAATTAGTATTAGTATTGCTGAGACTCTTTACATAAATTTTACCTAAATTTTCAAAAAGCAAATTTGAGCTGGTAGGTAAATATCAGTTTGTTAGACTATAAACAGTAATAAAATCAACTAAACTATAATATGGTAGCCAAAGGAAGCCGACCAAATCCTTTAAGTGATATATATATATATATATATATATATATATATATATATACACACACACTACAGTTCAAAAGTTTAGGGTCGCTTAGATATTTAATTACAGTTAGGTCCAGAAATATTTGGACAGTGACACAATTTTCGCGAGTTGGGCTCTGCATGCCACCACATTGGATTTGAAATGAAATCTCTACAACAGAATTCAAGTGCAGATTGTAACGTTTAATTTGAAGGTTTGAACAGAAATATCTGATAGAAATTGTAGGAATTGTACACATTTCTTTACAAACACTCCACATTTTAGGAGGTCAAAAGTAATTGGACAAATAAACCAAACCCAAACAAAATATTTTTATTTTCAATATTTTGTTGTGAATCCTTTGGAGGCAATCACTGCCTTAAGTCTGGAACCCATGGACATCACCAAACGCTGGGTTTCCTCCTTCTTAATGCTTTGCCAGGCCTTTACAGCCACAGCCTTCAGGTCTTGCTTGTTTGTGGGTCTTTCCGTCTTAAGTCTGGATTTGAGCAAGTGAAATGCATGCTCAATTGGGTTAAGATCTGGTGATTGACTTGGCCATTGCAGAATGTTCCACTTTTTTGCACTCATGAACTCCTGGGTAGCTTTGGCTGTATGCTTGGGGTCATTGTCCATCTGTACTATGAAGCGCCAACTTTGCGGCATTTGGCTGAATCTGGGCTGAAAGTATATCCCGGTACACTTCAGAATTCATCCGGCTACTCTTGTCTGCTGTTATGTCATCAATAAACACAAGTGACCCAGTGCCATTGAAAGCCATGCATGCCCATGCCATCACGTTGCCTCCACCATGTTTTACAGAGGATGTGGTGTGCCTTGGATCATGTGCCGTTCCCTTTCTTCTCCAAACTTTTTTCTTCCCATCATTCTGGTACAGGTTGATCTTTGTCTCATCTGTCCATAGAATACTTTTCCAGAACTGAGCTGGCTTCATGAGGTGTTTTTCAGCAAATTTAACTCTGGCCTGTCTATTTTTGGAATTGATGAATGGTTTGCATCTAGATGTGAACCCTTTGTATTTACTTTCATGGAGTCTTCTCTTTACTGTTGACTTAGAGACAGATACACCTACTTCACTGAGAGTGTTCTGGACTTCAGTTGATGTTGTGAACGGGTTCTTCTTCACCAAAGAAAGTATGCGTCGATCATCCACCACTGTTGTCATCCGTGGACGCCCAGGCCTTTTTGAGTTCCCAAGCTCACCAGTCAATTCCTTTTTTCTCAGAATGTACCCGACTGTTGATTTTGCTACTCCAAGCATGTCTGCTATCTCTCTGATGGATTTTTTCTTTTTTTTCAGCCTCAGGATGTTCTGCTTCACCTCAATTGAGAGTTCCTTAGACCGCATGTTGTCTGGTCACAGCAACAGCTTCCAAATGCAAAACCACACACCTGTAATCAACCTCAGACCTTTTAACTACTTCATTGATTACAGGTTAACGAGGGAGACGCCTTCAGAGTTAATTGCAGCCCTTAGAGTCCCTTGTCCAATTACTTTTGGTCCCTTGAAAAAGAGGAGGCTATGCATTACAGAGCTATGATTCCTAAACCCTTTCTCCGATTTGGATGTGAAAACTCTCATATTGCAGCTGGGAGTGTGCACTTTCAGCCCATATTATATATATAATTGTATTTCTGAACATGTTTTTGTAAACAGCTAAAATAACAAAACTTGTGTCACTATCCAAATATTTCTGGACCTAACTGTATTTTTGAAAGAAAAGCACACTTTTTTCAACGAAGCTAACATTAAATTAAACAGAAATATACTCTGTACATTGTTACTGTGGTAAATGACTATTCTAGCTGCAAACGACTGGTTATTAATGCAATACCTACAAAGGTGTATAGAGGCCCATTTCCAACAACCAAAACTCCAGTGTTCTAATGGTACATTTTGTTTGCTAACTGTGTTAGAAGGCTAATGGAGGTTTACAAATCCCTTGAAAACACTTGTGCAAGTACGTTAGCACAGCTGAAAACAGTTTTGCTGATTAGAGAAGCTATAAAACTGACCTTCCTTTGAGCTAGTTGAGAATCTGAAGCATTACATTTGTTGATTCTATGAAACTCTCAAAATGGCCAGAAAAAGAGGACTTTCATGTGAAACTCGACAATCTATTTTTGTTCTTAGAAATGAAGGATATTCCGAAGAAACTGAAGATTTAATACAATAGTGTGTAATACTCCCTATAGAGGAGATCACAAACAGGCTCTAACCAGAGTATAAAGAAGTGGGAGGCCGTGCTGCACAACTGAGCAACAAAACAAAAATATTAGAGTCTCAAGTTTGGCAGCTTCATATAGTATCCGCAAAACGCCGGTGTCAACGTCTACAGTCAAGAGGCAACTCCGGGCTGCTGGTCTTCAGGGAAGAGTGGCAAAGAAAAAGCCATATCTGAGACTGGCTAATAAATGAAAAGATTAATATGGGCGAAAGAACACAGAGATTGGACAGAGGAAGATTGGAAAAAAGTGTTATGGACAGACGAATCGAAGTTTGAGGTGTTTGGATCACACAGAAGAACATTTGTGAGACGCAGAACTACTGGAAAGGTGCTGGAAGAGTGCCTGACGCATTCTGTCAAGTATGGTGAAGGTAATGTGATGGTCTGGGGTTGCTTTGGTGCTGATAAAGTGGGAGATTTGTACAATGTAAAAGGGATTTTGAATAAGGGAGGCTATCACAACATTTGGCAATGCAATGCCATACCCTGTGGACAGCGCTTGATTGAAGCCAATTTCCTCCTACAACAGGACAATGACCCAAAGCACACCTCTAAATTATACATGGACTATTTAAGGAAGAAGCCGGCAGCTGATATTCTATCTGTAATAGAGTGGCCAGCCCAGTCACCAGATCTCAACCCTATAGAGCTGTTGGGGGAGCAGCTTGACCGTATGGTGCGCAAAAAGTGCCCATCAAGCCAATTTACCTTGTGGGAGGGGGGAAGCATGGGGGGAAATATCTCCAGATTACCTCCGTAAAGTAACATCTAGAATGCCAAAGGTCTGCAAAGCTGGAATTGCTGCAGAGGAGAACTCTGTGACAAAAGCAAAGTGTGAAGAGAAAATTATTATTTCAAGTAAAAATCATTATTTCTAATCTAGTCAATGTCTGGACTGTATTTTATATTCATTATGCAACTCATCTGATAAATAAAAGTATGATTTTTCATGGAAAAGACAAAATTGTCAGGGTGACCCGAAGCATTTAACCTTTAGTGTATGTATATATATATATATATATATATACATACATAATTGCGGATGTAACCGTATCCCACAATGCACTGTGGCACTGTCAATTGCACAGCCGCAGTTCACACCCACATCATAGCCATGGTGACCAGGGATGACAGTGCAGGCGGAACCCGAATTGTGGGCTGAGTAAGCACAATTCTGTTCCCAGTCTAACATTGTGTTATCCATACCACATCCAGGTATAGTGAGGTGTTGGTGTTTTACATTACACATTTGCGATGTCATGGAGCAGTAAGGAGGAGTGGCCGAGTATGTCTGCCCTTGCCTGACATCGACATGCCTTGAAAGATGTTGCGCCGAGAGATGAGACATGACGGCACTGACGAGACATGGCAACACACAGCACACAGGGAAGACACCGCATAGTGAACACAGCTCAAGAAACACAACACCAGATACCAATATACAGCACACAACAAGGAAGTGCACAGCGGTGAAAGAGGTCAAATGATGCAACACATACAATACACAAATGCAGAGGGATGACATACAACAGATATTTTGGAAAGAGCAAACTCCTGTCAGCACCACTAAGCATAGACAGATGTTCATTTCACCGCACTCCCGATGCAATAGCATCGGACCTATTTCTAACATATATATATATATATATATGAGAGAATCTGTTAGATTCACATTTAACTAATTTAGCAGTCAGACCTCTGGCACAACTGAGCAGGCTTTCCAATAATGCCTTACAGCTAGTACATCACATGAAATATTTGATCATTCTAGCTCTTAACTTTAATTGACCCCAATTAAAAAAATATATATATTTAACCTAAAATATCAAATAGTTACATAAGTTGATAAACTTTTGTCTTTCAAGTTCAACCTTTCTCAAGCAATTATACATGATCTGTTGCTAGATTATTTATAACTCACAATACCATTCATTAAAGCCCGCTTTACACGTTGCAATATATCTTACAATCCGTTGTTGGGGTCAAGTTGTAAGTGACGCACATCCGGCATCGTTCGTGATGTATTTGCATGTGAGACCTACGTGCGATCAAGATTGAACGCAAAAACGTTGATCGCAAACACATCGTATCTTTGTCTAGAATTGAACGTTTTGTTGTAGGATACTAGTCAATTGTAACGTGTGATATCAATCAAAAGATTTTTCAAATACAACTTTTCACAGACACATACATAAAGAACACACACACATCACACTCACACACAGACATATAGAATACACGTACAAAACAAACAAAAAAAACAAACACGTGTGCTCCGCCGTATTTTTACCTTCCAGCCGAGGTAAGCACACAGCGGCGGGCCGGTATTCTCAGGCTGGGGAGGGCGAGGGACAGGGTTAATGTCCCCCCCCTCCTGCAGCCGAGAATATCAGCCGCAGCTGCCCCGGGACTGTCGCATGCAATATGCGACAGTACCGGAGTGTCCCCATGCTCTTCCAGATGCCGTGATGCAGGGGCTATCCAGGTAATATAAGGAGTTAATGGCAGCGCATCGCCGCCACTAAGTCCAGGCTTGATTATGGCAGCATCTGTGTGACAGCTGACATGATCAACCTGTAACTAAAGTGAATAAACACACACACCGAAAAAGCCTTTATTTTAAATAAAAGACACACACCAAAAAATCCTTTATTTGAAATAATAAACAATAACAAAGACCCTCATTCACCAATTTATTATGCCCCAAATACCCATCCATGTCCGACGTAATTCAGGGAGGTCCCTAGTCACTTCCAGCTCTGCTACATGACAGTGACAGGAGCTGCAGAAGACACCGCCGCTCCTGTCACCTCCACGCAGCAACTGGTGAGTGAGGTGAGTAGCGCGATTAGTTGAGCTGTCACTGAGGTTACCCATGGCCACCTCTGGATCCTCCAACTGTGACAGCGAGTCACCCGAGTGACAGCGATGAAGTCACAGGTGAGTTGCGGTCACAGGGGGAGGATCCAGCTAGCCGCTGGTAACCGGAGTGACGGTAGCGCTAGTTGCGCTGCTCACTTCAGTCACTCAGGGGATTATCGGTCACCGCTGAGACCTTCACGAGTGACCGCTAATCAGGACGCGACACCCATACAGAGCCGCGGGATGAGGATAAAGTCGGGTGAAGTTCACCCGAGTTCATTCTGATCGTGCGGCTCTGTCTGTGGCTGCTGTCATCTGCCATTCAGCTCTGCTACATGGCTGTCTGTGTCTGCTGTCAGCGGCCATGTAGCAGAGCTGAATGGCAGATGACATAGTAAAAACTGATCCCTTATGCATTACACACGCTTGGCAAGTCATTAAATAAAACTAAAAAAAAAAGAGTGCCCAATACATACGTCAGAGAACACATGATCTAAAAGATCACACACAATATTGATCAATTTAACATAGACTACTAACGCACGTGTGACAGCAAATAAACGACCTACGTGTGATCTCATTAGATCCCATATGCGACCTGGGCGTGTCACATCGCAAATGCGATTGTACAACTAATTACAACGTGTAAAGCAGGCTTAAGAGAAAAGAATCCAGACACTTTTTAATTGCTGATATAGTGTTTGCTATTACTACCTACTGTGCTAGGGCATTCCACAGTCTGACTGCTCTAATTGTAAAGAATCCTTTCCTATATGGATGCCAGAATTGCCTTCCTTCCTTCACAGAGAGTGCCCCCTGGGTCTTAGTATTGTCTTTGGAAGGAATAAGTCATGTGCCCGTTCTTAGTATTAACACACATGTATTCAGACATATAAATAAGATTTCCTCTGGCGCGCCTTCTTTCACTTTCAAAGCTAAACAAGTCCACCTTTCCTAACCTTTTATTATCCTTCCTTCTCTTGTAATCATCTAGTTGTTGGCTTTGAACTGACACTAGCTTTCCAATATCCTTTTTAAATTGTGAAAGCCCAAAACTAGTAGAAAAAAAACCCTCCAGCTTACCATATAGCTCTGTGCAACAGGACTAGGCGTGCTCTTGATCCATCAGAAGGCCAAGATGCAGTCAATCGTAGTCAAAGGAGGGTTGGATCCAGCATCAAAAAATCCATAGTTAAAAATTCAGCTTTATTGAAAATACGAGTATATATAAAAATATACAGAAAGCGTATATATTTTTTGCAGAGGGATGGGGCAAAGTGCATGAAACACCTGGATCCAACCCTCCTTTGACTACAAAAGCCCAAAACTGCATTCAAGATGTGGCCTTACAAGTGATTTATAGAGTGAAGCGATGGGCGGACCCGGACTGTAAGGCCTAAGACCCACGGCATGAAAATCGGAGCGAGTGGAATGCGATAAAACATTGCATTCCACTCGGACCAATATTACCCTATGTGCCAGCACCCATAAGCGATTTCTTTCTCAGCCCTAATCGGACCAAGAAAACAATCGCAGCATGCTGCGACTATAATGCAAGTCTTGTTTCTCTCTCACCCATTCAAGTCTATGGGGCGAGACAAAGATCACCCTGCACTCGCATTACACCGGTATACCGCGAGTGCAGGGCGAGAATGGCAATAGCCGGCAACGGAGGAGAGAGGGAGATAAATCCCTTCCTCCCCTCCGCAGCGCCGGCCCGCCCCTCCTCAGAGCCGCCTCGCCCCTCCTTAGTGCCGGCCCACCTCCCGCAGCTGTGGTCATGATCGGACCTCAGTCACAGTGACACTTGCATGACACTCGGCTCCCGCTGTGCTGCCAGCATGAGCCGAGTGTTATGCTAGGATCACAGTAGTCCCCCGTGTTGCCCCCGCCTAAAAGTCCAGATTTGCACGGTTTCAAACGTACCCAAGTGCCGGGCCCAGAATTATCAGGGAATTCCGGCTAATAACCTGGATCCATCAGTGATTGGAAGCAGTCAGATCTCACGCTGACACCCAGGCTGGGTGCACATCTGACTGCAACCAATCATAGACACCGGTGAGAAAGCAGTGCATATGCATGAAGATAAATGAGCGGCCCTGAAGGTGAATGAGCAGCCTGGAAGCAGTGTACAGCTGCGCTGGAGCCTTGGTAAGTATGAATCAATTGCTCCTATCCTCCTATCCCTTCTACCACCATTTTTAATCTCCAGATTCTGGTCCCCTTAGATTTATATGGGGACTGGCATCCGACCAGATAACCGGGATCAATCCTGGGCCGGAACCAAGGGTTTTTTTTTTAAACCCGGTTAGACCCGCCGGTTATCTACGAATCCACCCATCACTAATAGAGAGGTAACAATACATTGGGATCACAGAATTTTAACTCTCTTGTTAGTCACCCTAAAATCTTGTTTGCTTTTGTAGCTGCTGCTTGACATTGAGTGCTGCTGCTCAGCTTATTTATAACCAGAATACCCAAGTCCTTCTCCTGTTCTGAAACCCCAAGTATATTTCAAATAAATGTATAACCCCAATTCCCAAAAAGTTGAGACACTGTGTAAAACTAAAAGAAAACAAGTATGCAATGATTTGGAAATCTCTTATAACCATATTTTATTCACAGCAGAACATAAAACACAGATTGGAAGTTGAATATTAAACATTTGTTTTCATTTCATTTGAAAAACTTAAATCATTTATAAATTGATGACAGCAACACATCTCAAAAATGCTAGAACAGGTTGAATAAAAGCCTGAAAGTAAGTGGTTCGAATAAATAAAGAGCTAGAAGGTAAAATTTCAACTAAGTCGCATGTATGTGTATAAACGTAGAGAGGCAGAGTCTCTCAGAAGCAAAGATGCTCAGAGGTTCATCTGGGAACAACTGCATCTAAAAACTGCAATATATTCACAAAAATGTTCAACTTAAAATTGCAGAGTTTGAATATCCCACCATCTACAGTAAATATCATCAAAAGATTCAGAAAGTCTGGATATATTTATGTGCACAAGAGTCGAAGCTGAAGGTCAACATTGGATGCCCATGATCAATGGATCATCAAGCAGTATTCCATTAAAAACAGGCTTGATTAAGTCATACAAATCACTGCATGGCACAATAGTAGTTTCAGAAATCATTTTATGTGAACACAGTTCACTGTGCAATCCATGACGTATCTAAAAGGGATAATTGGGTCTCCCATGTACAAAACCCCTCTTACCCACTCTACTTGAAATGAAGACATAACAACTTTTTATGGGCGAATGGCCACAGCTTTTATTTAAACGGTATACATGTATCACAACTTGTGGCTCGACATGCCACCCTCTTTTAACATAAACCGATACATGTATACCCTCCCAACTGACAAACAACCGATAGGTCCGTCCAAGAAGCCAATAATCATCCTTATCCCCTGGCCGTAACATACCACTGGCCCAGAGGACCACCTCGGCTGTGACCAACCAACCCAAGGTGTGGGGTAATAACGTTCCATCGTTAAAATACCCCTCCCCAGAACCTGCAGGACCTACGCCCACAAGTTCCCAATCCTGTCTGAAGCCACTACCCCTGAGTGACTTCATACTCCCCACCGACTATCGGTGCTCCCAGCCTCTAGGAACGGACCTATCCCCCCGCCACAGACCGGCCACGTGACCCCTTACGTGGCCCGGGCCCCCCACACCCCCAGGGCTTGCTCCAGACCATCCCGCAAACCAAGCATCCACAAGTCCAAGCCAATATCTGTGAGATGCACCCCATCTCTCCGCAAATATTGCCCTGACGACTCCTCCAATTCCTTATGTCGCACCACCAAGCCCCCATTCCGCGTCACAAACCGGCCAATCGCCCTATTCAACTTAATACGTGCCCTATTAATCCGGTCAGCCGACCTCCCAAAACGCCAGTTCTCCCTAGCCACAATATCTATAATAATACCCGGGAATGCTCTCCACAGGTGCAGAAGATCCAACTTAATGTCCCTTTTTAATTCCCTCGCTGTCCTCACCCCTAGATCATTTCCACCCACATGCAAAATGAGAACATTAGGATCCTGGTCGATCCTGCTATAGTACGCCACCTCTGGCCGAACTCTCCCCCAGGTCATGCCCCGAATCCCGATCCATTTGACCCGTGCCTCCGTTCTCGCCACTCCAAGTTGCCGACCGTCGGAACGCACATCCGCCCGCAACGCTCCCCAGTGAACAAAGGAATGCCCGAGAATCCACACCAGGCACACACCTAAAAAATATAAAACCAAGAATAAACAGCAACTGAACGAAAAAACCATGTCTCACAATAAACAGCTATTGACCCCCGTAATTCCAAACCAGCCGAATCACTCCCCGTCACCCCTCAGCAGGTGAGGCCTCACGTACAAACGGAACCTGGACGACTCCCATCTCCCAATACGCCGGATACAATCATCGCTCAAACCCCACCTGGCCGCCTCTGTCGCTGCCCCAATCCGAAAAGAGTGTGACCCATAGTCACCCGGCACCTCCCCCACTCGTGCCAACACAGTTTTGAAAACCGCAATAAACTGGAATCTGGACAATGCAGATCCATCCATGTGTCTCAAGAAAACCCCAGGATAACCTCCCCTTATCTTCAAAAACTCTGTTACCTGCCCAACCGGGCACAATGGGTGTCCCGGAATCCCATACAAAACCACCAGGCGCCCGCGCCCCACCTGATCCGTTTTGGAAAAACGTAATCGACATTCCACTCGATCTACCCCAAGCGTTACGTCTCCCAATAACAACCCTCCTACTACCTGCTTCGCCGGGCTAACCAACTCGCCAATCCGAAAGGCCCCGAAAAAGGCCAACACAAATGCCACTGCAAACAACCTCTGTTCGTAAGGGGATGCACACACGTCCCCCAAGCACCCCACTAAACGCACTAACAATGGAAGCGATATCGGCCGCCTAGAGTCCCGCGACCGCGCCCCTCTTCGAAAACCCTTCATGGCCTGCCGTACTAGAAAATCCTTCGTGGCATCCCGCACCCCTTGCAACTTGAATAAAAAGGCCAAAGCTGACAACCGGTAACTCATTACCGATACGGACCGCCCCGCTGAAAAATCGCCACTAATCACCGCCAAAACCCCCACCACTCGGCCATGATAACCCGGCTCCATGCCCTCCGACCTGCCTAACTCTTCCCACTCATTCCACACTGCCTGGTATCGGCACCAAGTAGCCTCAGACACCGATCTCCTAATGCCCTCCAAAGCTACACCAATGCTAGATCCCACAACCATTCCGGACATAGTGCTCCATCGTCGTCTGCTCCCGGCACCAGCCTTCTGAACCTGCGAAACTGAAACCGAGACAGCGCATCAGCCACCTCGTTCTGAACCCCCGGCACATGCCTCGCCACAACACAAATGTTCAGTGCCAAGCAACGGAGCACCAGATGCCTCAGATACCCCACCACCGGGGGAGATTTTGCTGACAACGAATTGATCGAATGAACCACCGCCATATTATCACAATGCATGCAAACCTTTTTTCCCGAAAATTCAGAGCCCCACAGCTCGAGCGCCACTATGATCGGGAACAATTCAAGCAAAGCCAAATTCTTTACCAACCCCTTCTCCTTCCATGCTTGTGGCCACTGTGCCACGCACCAATGAACCTGAAAAATCTCTCCAAAACCCGTCGCCCCTGCCGCATCCGTAAACAGCTCAATCTGACTATTGGACATTGCCTTGCTCATCCACAGTGTCCTACCATTATACCTGTCTAAAAAGGAATCCCAAACCAGCAGATCCCCTTTCATCACCCTCGTCACTCTGACAAAATGATTCGGCGCTGTCACTCCAGCAGTCGCGCTCGCCAATCTCCTATTAAATATGCGCCCCATCGGCATGATGCGACAGGCGAAATTCAATTTTCCCAAGACTGACTGCAACTCCCTCAGCTTCACCTTTTTAGCCTGGTATAATGACCGCACTGACGCTTTCAAATCCACCAATTTCCCTTCCGGCAAGCGGCATTCCATCGCCATCGTGTCAATTTCTATGCCCAAAAAGCATAAAGCCGTCACTGGCCCTTCCGTTTTTTCCTTCGCCAAAGGAATACCCAAACTCTGCGCTATCCGCTGTAACGTAAACAACAACAATGAACAAACCGAAGACCTTGCCGGCCCGACACAAAGGAAATCGTCCAAGTAATGAATGACGGAGTGAACCCCCGCCATGTCCCGGACCACCCATTCCACGAAAGAACTAAATGCCTCGAAATAAGAACAAGAAATAGAACATCCCATGGGCAGGCAACGGTCCACATAATACTCCCCCTCCCACATACATCCCAACAGATGCTGACTGTCTGGATGCACTGGGAGCAAGCGAAAAGCTGCCTCCACATCCGCTTTCGCCATCAGGGCCCCACGCCCGGCCGCCCGCACCAAATCCAAAGCTCTGTCAAAAGAAACATAACAAACCGCTGACAGCTCCGGTGATATCCCATCATTCACCGACAACCCGGCCGGGTAGGATAAATGATGTATGAGCCGAAATTTCCTCGGCTCTTTTTTGGGAACCACCCCCAATGGCGAAATCCGAAGATTGGAAAATGGTGGGTCCTGAAACGGTCCCGCCATCCTCCCTAATTCAACCTCCTTGTCCAGCTTCTCTTTCACAACCTCTGGGTGTTCCCTTGCGGACCTCAAGTTACCTGGGCGAAACACTGGGGCCCCAGATTCAAACGGAATCCGAAAACCCTCAGTAAAACCCTTCCTCAATAACTCGGCCGCCCGCACATCCGGATACCTACTTAAATAGGGAAGCATCGCCTCTACCCTCACCGGCGTCCTCCCTTTTTCCAGCCCCCTCCCCAGGCTTACTTTTTCCTTTCTTAAAGCACCGGGACAACGGATGGGAACCTCCACATCCGGAACACTCGTGCTTGAAACGGCACGAGGCCCCGAATTTACACTGACCCTCATTGAATTGCCAGCAGGCTCCCTTTCTCTGACCCGCCGAAGACCCGTTGCTTGTACCCGAACCCCCGGCAGCCCCCCGAAAGGGCTGTGCCGGGGCTGTCATTAACCTCATCCACAAGGAGATGTCCTTGTGGTCCCATTTAAGTCCGGCCCGCAGAGCCTTGCGCTGCCGAAACTGTTCATCGTACCTCAACCACCCTAACCCGCCATACACTCTATACGCCTCCCCAATTGAATCCATATACCCGAAAAGTGCGGAACAATGTTCCGGCTCCTTTTCCCCAATGACACTGGCTAGGATCGCAAAGGCCTGTAACCAGTTGGTAAATGTCCTGGGAATAAGCCTATACCTCCTCTTTTCCTCATCCTCCTTCTCCTTTTTTGAATCGCTTGGCTTCACCTTATCCAAGTTAAACTTCTCAAGAGGAAGCAGGGAAAAAATTTCCACATACTCCCCTTTCCAGATCTTCTCCCTCACCTCCTTTTTCAAATGCACCCCCAACGGACTCTCGAAGCAAACGTATACCTCGCTCCGCGCCCTATCATCTAGCCGCACCACCTCATCCTCTTTCTCCTTCTCTTTTTCCCCATCCTTTACCGCGTCCGGCCCGGCCGCAACCCCTGCCCCCTGCCCTGCTTCTGACGACACTGCAGCTCCCTGCGTAGCAATACTCTGCGCCGCCACCCCCGGCGGCACGCCACCCGAGGGACCCACCCAAGCCCCCGCCGGCGAACCAGACCCACTAGTACCTGCTCGCTCAGCCGACAGCCCCTGCAGCACCCCCAATAACTGCCCCCAAAAATCTGCCCCCGGTAACGCCGCCGGCTCCCGAACCCCAGAGCCCTGCGCACTCACAGACACAGAAGACCCTCCCCCCACACTACCCGCAACATTAAGCATACTCGTCGTTCTCTCACCAGGCTGCCTCTGAATCGGATCCGGAACAGCCGTATCATGATTCTCCGGACGCTCCATCCGTCTTGCTGCGTTGTCGCTTCCATCCTCGTCACCAGAGTCCGAATCGCCGCTGAGGACCTCAGGGGGGACCAGCAAGGGGACAGCCTGCAATTGGCGGCCGTCAACCCCCACGGTCACCGCACCCTGCTCCTCCACTCGCCTCCTGCTGGACCTTTTGCGTGTCACCCGACGCGGCGTCCTGCCGCCGTCCACCCACGACGATCCCGAGGCCGACTGCTGCACTGCGGCTCCACGTGCCGTCCCCACTGGTCTCCCACCCTGCCGACTGCAGGGCGGCCGTCCGCCCTCTGATAGCTGCTGAGTCCTCCCCCCAGCACGATCCTCGCTGGGGGGGACCGTCACCACTGATCGCCCGCTGTCGCCCCGCCGATTGCCGGACCCCTCCTCCCCAGCCCTTTGGCTGGCGATCTGCAGCTCCTGTGCTGCACTGTCTGTGCGCCTCCCCTGCCGTCTGCAGGGAGTCCCCAACGGCATATTCATCAGCTGAGCACTGCCCCCGGCCGGCACATCACCGGGGGCTGCTGTAAATCTGGTCCGGGGCCTTGCCGCCCGCGGACCGGAAGTAGGCCGCACATAAGCTCCGCCCACCTCCGGCCCGCGGGATCTCCGATGAGGCCGGCGAAGCTCCTGCATGCTGGTGAGGGCTCCCCTGTCCCGGAGGGTCCCGCAAGGGGCTCCTAGATCTAGCTCCCCTCCCGCTGGGGGAGTAACGCTCCGGCGGCCGCGACCGCCGAGCACGCAGCACAGGTCCAGGTGCTGCAGCTGCAGCCACAGCTGAAGGCACCATCGCTCCGTCCCCACAGGCCGCACGCAGCTGCTCCCGCACCACATCCACCCCCAGGACTTCGGAGGCTCCACGGACCCACTCCAACAGCGCGGCGAGGTCAGCCATTCTGGAACCGGCGATGCTGACCACACACGAAATGGCACCCACGGCAAAGAGGAGGTACTGCCAACGACTGCCCCTTATAAACCCCCCTTTCTCTCCCCACCCCTTATGACCTCTGGCCCAATCCTCGCCGCTCACCAAACCACCAATCCCTTAATCCCTTACACAGCCCTATTCCCTCCACATTAACCCCTTCCTACCCTATACCCTCCCGATAGTCATGGGGCTCATTCACCCCTATGGGGCTCATTGCCCATCTTAAATGCAAAATATAGCTCTATCATGCAAAGAGGAAGCCATACATCAACACAAGCTAAAAACAGTGGCATCTTTTCTGGGCCAAAATTTATTTATATGGACTGATGCAAAATAGAAAACTGTGCTGTGATCAGAGGAATCAAAATGTGAAATTATGGAATCCATCAAATCCTTTGGATTCAAAAGGTGAGGAACCATCTAGCTTGTTATCAGAGCATACAGTACATCTTCAAAAGCACTATCAATGCTGAGTATTATATAGAGGTTTTCGAGGAACATATTCTACCATCCAGACAATGTCTATTTCAGGGAAAGCCTTGGATATTTCAGAAAGACAATGTAAGGGTATGACCGCATTTTGCTTTTTACCTGCTTTTTTGCTGCTTTTTCAACTGCAGCGTTTGATGCAAAAATGGATGTGTTCTGCTTTTCAAGCATAGTCTATGGGAATTTGGGTTTCTTGTCCGCACTATACTGTTCAAAATGCTGCCGTTTTGTGGCAGAAATTTAGGCAAAAACTCTGCTTTGCAGTTCAAAATGCAAATGGCAAAAACAATTGACATGTTGCTTCTTTGAAAAGCAGAGTTTTTGCCCACATTTCTGCCACAAAAAGGCAGCATTTTGAACAGAATAGTGCGGACAAGAAACCCAAATTCCCATAGACTATGCTTGAAAAGCAGAACACATCCATTTTGGCATTAAACGCTGCAGTTGAAAAAGCAGCAAAAAAGCAGGTAAAAGGCAAAGTGCGGTCATACCCTTAAACCGCATAATGCATCCATCACACCAGCATGACTTCACAGAAGGAGTGTTCAGGTGATGAACCAGCCACCTGCAGTCTACACCTTTCACCAATAGAAAAAATGTGGTGCATTATTAATAAAAAAAAATGTGGCAAAGATCCTAATCTTTTGAGCAACAAGAATCTTACATCAGACAAAAATAAGACAACATTTCTCCCCCAAAACTGCAATTTGTCTCCTCCCTTCCCAGACATTTTAAGATTGTTGTAAAAAGAAGAATTATTATTGTTATTACTATTTATTATTATTATGGCGCCATTTATTTCATGGCGCTTTACATGTGAAAGGGATATGTACCGCCCTGAGAGTGGCCCGGCAGCTCCGCTGCACGGGCCGAGCCGCTCGAGGTCCGGGCTCAGGTTGTCGGTGGCACGAGCGCCTCCGGACCGGGGGCCACGTCGCTCTGTTAAGGGGAGGCAGTGGGGTGGTGGTGTGGGACGAGGTGCGCAGCCGGGGGGGGCACGTTGTCGTCGGACGGGTCGTGACGCCACCCACGGGTCATGGTGACGGGATGCACCACCGCTGCGGCTGGAGTGAAGGGGGCTCATCCGGGATCGGTGTTGTGGCCGCAGCCTTGATGTTAGCCCCTCCGTGGGTAGGGGCAGTGTGTCCCGGGGCCCGGTGGGGACTGGCGACGGTGTTGTTCTCGGGGTGCAGGGTGCCGTGCAGTGTCGTGCCCGGATGGCACTGGTGTACTCATGATTAATTCACACTCAGAGTCACTGGTAAACCAAAGTTCGGGTCTGGTCGGGTCCCGAAGCCGGCTGCTTGTGTACCTTGTGAGGCTGATGGTGGCCCATTTCCGTTGCACCTCTTGTTTAACTGTTGGCTCCCCTGCCTGGACAGTGGTAGCCCGCTCCCCGGCGTTTAGATGCCGGAGGAGCCCTCAGTTGCCCGCAGGCGCTGGCCTGTCGGATGTTTGACTCTTGGCGGTGGCTCTCACCCGGTATCGGTGGGCTTTTGCCTTCTTTCGGGACTTTGGGTGAGGATGAACCCCTGAGGTCCAGACTGCAATCAGTTAATTTGCCTAAACTCAGTGGCTTCTAAGCTAGGACGGGGTCTGAGTACCCGGTTTCTGGTGCTCTGGTAAACGGTTGACTCCCCGGTTCAGGGCCGGCGGGCTCCAACCCTGCCCGATCCCTACGGTTCCGCCGGTCGTACACCGGTACTCCTGCAGGCGGCCACCACCGTCTACCTGCCTGACGTTACAAGGGTCCCAGGCTCCTACCCGGGTCCCTGACAGCTCTACTCCTCTACACCTCTTGTCACTGTCCCTCTACAACTTAATCTGTTTGTTTTTCCTGCCTCAAGACAGTAGTCTCCTTGGTGAGCGTGTCTTTCTGCCTGACTCCGCCCACCTGGTGTGCCCTACTTGCCCTGAGGGAGGCATCAGGTCTCCCTTTCGGGTGACTGTTGTGTCCTCACTAGGAGTGGGGGGGTGTGTGGTGTTGGTGGTGTTGTTACCTGTGACCCCTGGGGTCCAAGGCGTCACAGATACACATAACAAACAAGTACAACAATCATGAACATTACAAAAACAGACTGGTACAGGAGGAGAGAGGACCCTGCCTGCAAGGGCTCATAGTCTATAGGGAATGGGTGATGGTACAATAAGTGAGGACAGAGCTAATTGCGCAGTCATATAATGGACTGAGAGTTATTGTAGGTTGTAGGCTTGTCGGAAGAGGTGGGTCTTCAGGTTCCTTTTGAAGCTTTCTACAGTAGGCAAGAGTCTGATATTCTGGGGTAGAGCATTCCAGAATATGGGGACGGCGCGGGAGAGATTTTGTATGCGATTGTGGGAAGAGGAGATGAGAGGGGAGTAGAGAAGGAGATCTTGTGAGGATCTGAGGTTGCATGCAGGAAGGTAGCGGGAGACTAGGTCACTATGGAGGAGACAGGTTGTGGATGGCTTTGTATGTCATGGTTAGGGTTTTGAACTGCAGTCTTTTTGCAATGGGAAGTGAAGTGATTGTCCCTAGTGAAGGGATTGGCAGAGTGGCGAGGCCAGGGAATAGCGATAGGACAGATTCATTAATTGGGCTGCAGAGTTTAGGATAGATTGGAGGGGTGCGAGAGTGTTAGAAGGGAGGCCACAGAGCAGTAGTTGAGGTGGGAGATGATGAGGGTATGCACCAATGTTTTTGCTGATTCTTGGTTAAGGTAAGCACAAATCAGGGAGATATTTTTGAGTTGTAGTTGGCATAAGGTGAAGAGGGCTTGGATGTGTGGCTTGAAGGATAGGGCTGAGTCAAGGGTTACTCCGAGGCAACGAACTTGAGACTGGGGAGAGTGAGCAACCATCAACTTTGATGGATAGGCTTGTTGGATGGGCTGAAGAGATGCTACATTATGGTAGACAAGGCCCTGTTCTAACTTTTTGACATGCGTTGCTGCCATCAATTTCTAAGACTTGATTTTTTTCAAGGGAAATGGAAAAATTGTTCAACATTGACCTTTTCAACTGTTTTATGTTCTGTTGCAAATATACTGTAATATTGCTATTAGAGATATACAAATCATTGCATTCTTCTTTTCTATACTTTTTGCATAGCGTTGCAACGTTTTCGGATTTGGTGTAATATATGCAGTAATATAATTACTGTGGCCTAAGTACATAACTTTACACTTATCAATAAGAAATAAAACGTCACCGGCCATATATTTTTCATTGCAGAGATATCTTATTCAGATTGTTCTGTAATATTACACAATATACATTCAAGGTTAAAAAAATTGATCCTCAATGGTGTAAGTATGTTATAAGTACATAAATGCAGAAAAAATATTTTAGCACAATTAGGTACCTTAAATAATAGTAACTAAGAGGTAATCAATTGGGTGTCATGCACTGTTCAGATCCAGACTCATTAGGTGTCACGGCAGCATCAGCCTCTGTTCACACTGCAGAGTCTGACAGGCAACCTGATGTCTCCTAGTTGTTCAGCCAGAGCCAGGCGTCGGCTGTTTCATGAGCAGTGTTCCTAAATATTACAGGAGTTAATTTCTGCTGACCTGGGGAACTGCTCAGGTTGCTAATTACAAATCATAGCCGTCTCCTTCCTATTTAAGATTCTGGACCTTGCTACTCAGCACCTATTATAGCTTCAGTGTAGCTCCAGTTATTCCGGTCTTTGTGGTGATCCACTTCGTGGTGATCTGTAGTTTTGAGTGGTGTGGAAGTTCCCGTTATGTGTTTACTTCCTTCCTATACAGGTATTGTCTTACCTTTGTGTTTGAGTGCAGTATGTACTAGTTTTGTTCTCCCTTGTCCGTGTTGTTTCTGTGGGGTTTTGTTATTGTATTTCCAGCCCACCCCAAGGGTGGGGAGATGGGGAGTAAGAACAGGGCTCGGACGGGAGTTAGGGTCAATCTGGGGGCTCAGACCTGACTACCATCAAGCCTACCTCTGAGATAAGGGACAGCGCAGAGACTCAAATCTGAGGGCTAGCCTAGGAGCCCCTGTCATTTAATACCCTGTGGCATTGGGACCCAGAAAAGACAGGGTTATTAAATGATTTTACATTTTAGCTATGTTTATAAAAGCGAAGAAAGTTGCTGATGTAGACTAAGTCAGCACTGGTAATACATCATCTAATATGCTCAATTGGTTAAATGTACAAATGATCCAAGCTGAGTTAAGTAAAATAAATGTGATCGAGGCTTCAGGGCCAAGCGGATTGCAATCATGTATTCTTAAAGAACTCAGCTTGGATACTACTGTGCCCCTGTTCAATGTGTAGTTTATTATTGAAACAAAAACTGGAGGATATCCTGAGACTTTAAATAAATCATTTGCAGCACCTTAAGTGAAATCCTAAATCCAGGATAAGAGACGCAAGTCAAATTCAAGGGATCCTCTTGGTTACCATGTCACAGAAGAAAAGTTAGACAGCATCCCGGGTTTTTTTTTAAATTTTTCTTTAATACACCAAGTCAGGCTACTTTTTAGGTTCAGCAACACGGCAAGTAATACAGAGAGAGTGGAATGCGATAAAAAAATCACATTCCACTCGGACCAATATTACTCTATGGGGCAGCAGCCATGAGCGATTGTTTTCTCAGCCCTAATTGGACCGAGAAAACAGTCGCAGCATGCCGTGGGTGTAATGCGATTTTGTTCCACTCTCACCCATTCAAGTCTATGTGGGTGAGAGAAACATCGCATTGCTCTCGCGTTACATTGGTGTAACGCGAGAGCAGTGCAATTCTCGCATCAGCCGGCAACGGAGAAGATGGGGTGATAAATTCCTCCCTTTCCTCAGCAGCGCCGGCCCTCCCCTCCGCAACTGTGGTCTGATCGCACAATTGGACCACAGTCGCATGACACTCGAATGACACTCGGCTCCCGCTGTGCTGTGAGTGTGAGCCGAGTGTCATGTGAGGACTCGAATTAATCCCTGTGTGGCCTCAGCTTTACCCTACAATTGGGCTTTATCAATATATATATGGCATATATGCTTGATAAAGCCCAATTGTAGGGTGAAATGTTGCCTGAGTTGGTGGGTTAAAGAAAAATTGAAAAAAAAAACCAGGATGCTGTGTACTTTTCTTCCATATCCTGAGAGTTGTCATAATGAGCTCCTACTCTTAATGATCTCCAGTTATATGTCTTGTCACCCTCAGGTAAGTGTTAGGTCTGCTTCAATTCAACCTATAGATTCTCGAATGACACATAGCGATATGTTATACTGCAGTCTATGGAAAATGTAAGTTATAAGTTGACTTAGACAAGCTGAGTGGAGATTTTTGGTAGATAAAATTCAATGAGAAATAATGAAAAGTTATGCATTTGACTACTAAAAATTAAAGTAAAACTAGGAGAGTCATTTTCAGAGAAGGAGCTGGGTGTATTTGTAGACAACAGACTAAATAGGAGCATGCAATGTCAATGAATGGCTTTTAAAGTCAGCAGGATATTGATATCTTTTAAGAGACATAGACCCAAAGCACAGGAAAATAATAGTTTAGTATCAAGCACCACTTCACAGATGGAATGCCCATTTGGAAAAAGTACAAGGAAAGACACAAATCAAATAAAAGGCATGAGGGATCTTAGTCAAGAGGAAAATTTAAAATAATTAAATGTATTTAGTCTTCAGAAGGGACACTGAAGGGATACAAGATTATCTTGTGCTTTTAAGTATATAAATAGTCCCTACAAAAAAAATATAGTATGGTGGAGGAAGGTTGAACTTGATGGACCTAGGTATTTTTTCAGCCTATGAAACTATGACACAATTGTTGTGTAAAAGTATAGAATTATTCCTCTGAATGTTGATCCAGCCTGATCAGCACTGCGAATCAAAAAGGAATATTTACTTTTAGGACAGACTGGTTCATGCATTATAGGTTTTTACCATCTTCTTGATTAGGGTTCTCAAAAATATGGCCCATGGGCTGCATGTAGCCACTCAGCCTGCATCCTTTGGCCTGCGAACACTGGGGCTCTGAGACAATTGCAGCCTGGTCCTGGAGGCCTCCATCACCAGTGCTTGTCTTCATCTGAATATGTGTCCTTGGGCGCACATCCAATCAAAGTGTATTGCGGCGCAGAAACAAGCTCTCTGCACCTCAATACTAATATTAAGGGCGGACATAATTTACGGTGATACAATCCAAGTTGCTTCCAAATCATATGAGTCATTTGTCAGCATGCATGCTATGCCATTCATCCAGAAACCAGTAAGAGATGTAGACTGAACTAGGTTGAAGATATGACTGGTTTAATTACTGAAGTTCACATACATTTAAAGAAATCAGTTGGCTTGGAGCCTAGAGTACATAACACGTCTCCTATTGGGTAAACTGTAAAAGAGCTTTTTCTGCGATATACAGTGCCTACAAGTAGTATTCAACCCCCTGCAGATTTAGCAGGTTTGATAAGATGCAAATAAGTTAGAGCCTGCAAACTTCAAACAAGAGCAGGATTTATTAACAGATGCATAAATCTTACAAACCAACAAGTTATGTTGCTCAGTTAAATTTTAATACATTTTCAACATAAAAGTGTGGGTCAATTATTATTCAACCCCTAGGTTTAATATTTTGTGGAATAACCCTTGTTTGCAATTACAGCTAATAATCGTCTTTTATAAGACCTTATCAGGCCGGCACAGGTCTCTGGAGTTATCTTGGCCCACTCCTCCATGCAGATCTTCTCCAAGTTATCTAGGTTCTTTGGGTGTCTCATGTGGACTTTAATCTTGAGCTCCTTCCACAAGTTTTCAATTGGGTTAAGGTCAGGAGTCTGACTAGGCCACTGCAACACCTTGATTTTTTCCCTCTTGAACCAGGCCTTGGTTTTCTTGGCTGTGTGCTTTGGGTCGTTGTCTTGTTGGAAGATGAAATGACGACCCATCTTAAGATCCTTGATGGAGGAGCGGATGTTCTTGGCCAAAATCTCCAGGTAGGCCGTGCTATCCATCTTCCCATGGATGCGGACCAGATGGCCAGGCCCCTTGGCTGAGAAACAGCCCCACAGCATGATGCTGCCACCACCATGCTTGACTGTAGGGATGGTATTCTTGGGGTCGTATGCAGTGCCATCCAGTCTCCAAACGTCACGTGTGTGGTTGGCACCAAAGATCTCGATCTTGGTCTCATCAGACCAGAGAACCTTAAACCAGTCTGTCTCAGAGTCCTCCAAGTGATCATGAGCAAACTGTAGACGAGCCTTGACATGACACTTTGAAAGTAAAGGTACCTTACGGGCTCGTCTGGAACGGAGACCATTGCGGTGGAGTACGTTACTTATGGTATTGACTGAAACCAATGTCCCCACTGCCATGAGATCTTCCCGGAGCTCCTTCCTTGTTGTCCTTGGGTTAGCCTTGACTCTTCGGACAAGTCTGGCCTCGGCACGGGAGGAAACTTTCAAAGGCTGTCCAGGACCTGGAAGGCTAACAGTAGTTCCATAAGCCTTCCACTTCCGGATGATGCTCCCAACAGTGGAGACAGGTAGGCCCAACTCCTTGAAAAGGGTTTTGTACCCCTTGCCATCCTTGTGACCCTCCACGATCTTGTCTCTGATGGCCTTGTTATGCTCCTTTGTCTTTCCCATGTTGACCATGTATGAGTGCTGTTCACAAGTTTGGGGAGGGTCTTAATTAGTCAGAAAAGGCTGGAAAAAGAGATAATTAATCCAAACATGTGAAGCTTATTGTTCTTTGTGCCTGAAATACTTCTTAATACTGTAGGGGAACCAAACAGAATTCTGGTGGTTTGAGGGGTTGAATAATAAATGACCCTCTGAATAAAGTTTTCACAATTTAAAAAAAAAAAAAAAAAGAAATAACATTCTTTTTTGCTGTAGTGCATTTCACACTTCCAGGCTGATCTACAGTCCAAATGTCACAATGCCAAGTTAATTCCGAATGTGTAAACCAGCTAAATCTGCAGGGGGTTGAATACTACTTGTAGGCACTGTATATATATATATATATATATATATATATATATATATATATATATATATATGATATATATGTACTGTATATGTGTTTCATCATTTTATATTAAGCTAAGTCAGCATGATTATCGCATGAAAGTCCCAAAATGTCTTGTGAGTCTTATGATGTCTGGATGCAGATTTAGGTGCAGTACACAGTGCAAGCGCCATTTTAAGTCCTGCTTTTTGGATATTTTCATATAATTCTTAATACTCATAACAGTTCATAACCATGTCCATAACACTAATACCAGCCATCGGCCAATCAGAGTGCTGCTGGTGTCGGCGTGCCCATAAAGGGGAGCGTTTGACATCACTGCCATATGCCGCCTGGCTGTGAAGGAGAAGAGGATGCTGTCCACAAAGGCAGTGGAGTACAGGTATGAAGACTCTTTTTTTCATTAATGTGCATGTGAACAGCAGCAGAATGGAGGACATTACTATAAGAAGGGGACCAAGATGGGGAGACATTACTACAGGATAGTGACAAGGATGGGAGACATTACTGCAAAGTGGGATCAGGATGGAAACATTAGTACATGAAGGGGTCCAGGATGGGGACATTACTACACAAAGGGGACAAGGATGGGGAAATTTCTACAAGAAGTGGGGGAGGTCAGGATGATGTCATTAAAAGGAGACCAGGATGGATGACATTACAACAATATGGGGACTAAGATGAGGACATTACTACAAAATGGGGACTAGGATGGTGACATTATTACAAGAAGGAGACCAAGATGGGGTCATTACTACAAGATGAGGACCAGGATAAGGGACATTAATACAAGAAGGAGAAAAGGATGAGGGAATGGGGACCAAGATGGGGACCAAGATGAGTCACAATGACTACATGACTACACAATGGGGACCAAGATGAGTCATTACTACAGGCAGCATGGTGGCTCAGTGGTTAGCACTGCAGTCTTGCAGCACTGGGGTCCTGGGTTCAAATCCCATCAAGGACACCATCTGCAAGGAGTTTGTATGTTCTCCCCGGGTTTGCGTGGGTTTCCTCCGGGTACTCCGATTTCCTCCTACACTCCAAAAAACATACTCGTAGGGAACCTAGATTGTGAGCCCCAATGAGGACAGTGTTGCCAATGTATGTAATGTATGTAAAGCGCTGTGGAATTAACAGCGCTATATAAATGAATATATATATATATATATATATTACTACAAGGTGAGGACCAGCATAGGGAACATTATTACAAGAAGGAGACTAGGGTTAGGGAAACTACTAAAAGATGGGGACCAGGATGGAGACTTTACTAGAAGATGGGGGCATTACTACAAGATGGCAATCAGGATGTCGAAAATTACTACAAGTTGGAGCATAGAATTACTAGGCCAACCGTAAGACAATGTTACTGTATGGGGCCAATTGGGAGACAAAAAAAGTGAAAAAAATAAAAAAAAAATGTAAGAAAAAAATCAAAATAAAATATGAAAAAATAATGGAAAAATATTGTCACTGAAAAAACCTCCTTCAATTCATCCATAGTCTTTCCCATCCTTTGGCTAAACTATATTTAACTATGACATTCTGCATTATACAAAGATAGTTATCAAACTATGTCCTGTAAAAGGAGAGGGAATCATTTTTGTATAATATCCATCAAATTTCAGAATAGATCGACAACTACATATACTGCATTGTTAAAGCCAATTATAAACAATTTAGCTTTCATGTAGGGGAAATACTATTCTATGCAGGTTTACTGGGTGGAGAACAATAAAAAAGAAATTGCTAGGGGATTACTGCCCCAGAAACAGCAATGCAGAGTGCTCTGATCGTATAATCTTACATTTTATAAGTATCACTTGTTCACATTTTAGATAAGTAGATAATGGAAAAAAATAGAAAGGGTAATACATGTCAGGCTTGTTCCTTTGAGTCTAGAGAATAGCAATGCTATGATGCTTAATATCTTATATCACTGCTCTGGCAAGAGAATATTTAAAAATTGTCAAATTTTGGAATGCCCTTCCATATGAATTAGTAATAATGAAAAAGACTTTCATGAGAAATTTCTAAGTCTGAGTAGAACTGTGTTTATACCGACCCTATTAGTTTCTATTATGAAATTCGGAATTTTTTACAGCTGTACTAGAGCACCATCATTATTGCACTCCAAGGTAACAGAAAACCTACTTTGGGCAGAAAATTCAGATAAATAATTTTGGAATGGATTAACCCCTTCCCATGATGGCCAGTTTTCACATTCCTGACCAAGCCAAATTTTGGTAAATTTAGGTTAATATGATTTGCTTCAATCATGATTTTTTTTAATGAAAATATTGGAAATTTTCTGAAAATATAGAAAGAGATCTCATTTTTAAACTTTTAGTTTTTTTGGCAATAAAACAGGTAGTCATACCACTAAAAATAGTTAAAGGGGTTATCCGGCTTATTTTGCTGAGTTTTGTTTATTGCACTATTGGGCCACATTGGGGCAAGTAAGTAGATAGTGACTACCTACCTGCCCTGCTTTCAGCCCCTCTCCCTTGGCTCAGAGCGGTCATGTGACCGCTCCTACCGTGATTTTACTGCTTCTTGTGATGTCACATCGACAGGGCAGGAGCTTATGCTTGCCTTGTAGACGGGCATCATAGCTGACGTCATGTAGCTGCCTTGCTGGGCAGATACATGGCGCCAGAGTCCCCGCCCCCTTTCCCTGCACCCTCCCACACATTCCTACAGCACTGCTTCGCATAATTGTCCCCCTGTCTGTGCTCTCTGGCAAATCAGTACAGTGGTGACGTCACAACTATGCTGATATGGGCAGAGCAAACAGCGAGTGAACGAGGAGCAGCTGTGGGGACCATGTATTCCCTAAACGGTTGGGGGGACTGCAGAGCGCCGTGTGGAAGGGTGCAGAGTGACATGGGGGGGCTGCAGAGTGCTGTGTGGGGGGATGCAGAGTGACATGGGGGGCTGCAGAGCGCCGTGTGGGGGATGCAGAGTGGCATGGGGGGGCTGCAGAGCGCTGTGTGGGAGGTTGCAGAGTGGCATGGGGGGCCTGCAGAGCGCCGTGTGGAGGGGCGTGCAGAGCCCTATGTGGTGGGGTGTCTGCAAAGCCCTATGTTGTGGTGTGTGTGCAGAGCCCTATGTGGGGCTGAAATTTCCAATGCTGGAGTGAGAGGTCAGTGCTGGGCAGAATACTGACAGCCAATGAGTGTGCAGAGGGCTGGTCTGGACAGTGAGGCTGGGCGGTGCCAGCTCTGGCTCTGACTGTGACGTTTGGCACAGGAAAATGTCATGTTTGGTTGAGCTACAGGTAAACAAAGAGCTGCAGAGAATAAAGGGATAATTCAAGAGGAACAAAAGTTAGAAAACAAAAAAAAATGTACGGGTGTTTAAGAAGACAATACAGCACAGATTAGCTTACAAAAAATGTTTGAGTTTATGTCGGAGAACTCTTTTAACAAACATTTACTAATGTCTACTTGACATTAGTATCATTTGTTTTTTAAGAGTTAAAAGTTTTACAGCAACTTTTAATTTTCTATCATAAAAATTTATCAAACCCATTTTTTTAAGGACCACTTCAATTTTAAAAGGACTTTTAAGAGCCTTTCTGTCAGAAAATCCCCAAACAAGATTATAAAAACTACATCACTCAAAATATTAAAAACTGCTTCCATAAAGTTTAACTTTTCCGATGTTCAAAGGAATGAATGCAAAGTAGAATTAAAAAATGAAGAATTGTTGTAGCTCTGTGTCCTTTCACTACTAGCTTTCCCCTCCTGCAAGGATGTGCTGTCACTCACTGCCGCAGCTGGCTCGCTCCACGCTGCTCAGTGTTTCTGCGCTCCTTCATGTGTGTGCCTCCTCCTTCCACCTCTCGGGGGCCAGTGCACATAGCACAGGGCCTCCAGGAGTGCTCCTAAGGTGTGCGCATGCCCCACAACCTTTCTCTTAAAGAGCCAGTGTGCCACTCCTAGGAAGTGCCTCTCAGCCTATCACTGAGAGGCACTGGGTATTTAAGGCACACTCCCACTAGAGGAGGTGCCTATTCAATGCCTTCAGTTCTTAGTCGTGTGCTGTCTAACTATTTGTCAGGTCACCTGCCCATCCTGTCCCACTTATACTTGTCAGTCTTGTCCTGCCTGTACCTGGTACCAGTCCATCTTGCCCTGTTGGCACCTGGTTTCAGCCCTGTCCTGCCTGTACCTGGTTCCAGCCCATCCTGCCCTGTTGGCACCTAGTTCCAGTCCCATTCAGCCTGTACCTGGTTCCCGTCCATCCTGCCCTATTGGCACCTAGTTCCAGTCAGTCCTGTCCTTCCTGTACCCGATTCCAGCCTGCCCTGCCCTGTTGGCACCAGGTTCCAGTCCTGTCCTGCCTGTACCTGGTCCCAGCCTGTCCTGCCTTGTTGGTACTAGTGACTATGTCTGTGTCGCGGGCGGAGGGGCCGCGCTCGCTACGCTCGGGTCCGGGGCTGCTGCTGCTCGGTGGCTCGAGCGGTGGGCTGGACCCGGGGACTCGAGCAGCGCTCCTCGCCCATGAGTGAAAAGGGGGTGGTTTGTTTGGGGAGATAGTTCATGACGCCACCCACGGGTCGTGGTGATGATGGGCACCACCGCTGCTGGTGACGGGGATCCCGGGAGCAATGACAGGGAGCAGCTAGGATGTTGGTTCCCCCTCCGTGGGTAGGGGTTGGTGATCCCGGTGACCGGTGGTAGTACGGGGAGGCAGGGTAGCTACGATGCAGGGTTGCGGAGGCAGCGCGGCGCGGTGCCGGATGGCACTGTTGTACTCACTCAGGCACAGATTCACAGAGTCTCTGGTAAACCAAACGGCTGGATGGACGGGTCCCGCAGCCGGCTGCAGTGTCTTTACTATCCCCGGACAGGTTGATGGTGGCTGTATTTCCCTGCACCGCTGTGTAATGTATTGACTCCGATGGTTTCCCAATGGAAGTCCGCTCCCCGGCGTGTATGAACCGAAGGAGCCCGTTCTGCCCGTAGGCGCTGGCCCTTGGATCTCTAGCCTATGGTGGTGGCTTTTTATCCTCACTGTGTGGACGGTTGCCTTCTGTCAGGTCTTGGGTGTTAGGGAACCCCTGGGATTCCGGTCACTATCGGATTTGACCGTTGTCGGCGGCTCTTAGCCTGGTCGGGGTCTGATGGCCCTGCCTTTGTGCTTGGTGAAGATCTGCTCCCCGGCTCGGTACCGGTGGGCCACCGCCCGTCCCCGGTTCCTACGGTTCCGCTGACTTGCACTACCTCCTGCAGACGGCCACCATCGTCTGCCGACCTTGCTGACAGTGCCTGGGCTCCTTCCCAGACACTAACAGTTTCTCCACTCCACTTCTCCACTCCAAACTGAACTCCTCCACTTCACTAACTGAACTCCAAACTTAACTAACTGCTTTTTTTCCCGCCTTCAGGCCTGTGAACTCCTTGGTGGGTGGGGCCAACCGCCTGGCTCCGCCCCACCTGGTGTGGACATCAGACCCTGGAGGAGGCAACAAGGATTTTGTTTGACTGGGGTTGACTATCCAGGGGAGGGGGTGTGTGTGATGTTATGTTTGTGACTACCTGTCTAGTCCAGGGCGTCACATTCCCCCTTGGTGAAATGCAGACCGTCCGCAGGCTGCCTGTCCATCACCGGTTTTATTTCTGAAAAATATATTTTAACATGGGAAAACATGTAACATAAGCATACTTTTTAATTCTTCCCTTACGGGAGGCTTTTCTCTTAAACGTTACTAACGGATATAAAACATTTTTATTAATAACGGATGGGTTCATGTTCTTCCGCTTCACCACCCAAGCAACCTACACCTTGATGCTGCCCCTAAGAAACGGGCAGCACCCCTCTTCCCCAGTCCGGAAGTAGGAACTTGGTTCCAGGTCACCCAAGCAGGAACGGGTACGGTGTCTCACACCCGGCTGTCATTTCAGGGGACCCCATGTCCAGGGGGACCTCTGACCCCCGGAGGATGGTCACCGGTCCTGGTGGTGACCGGACCCCAGCCTGCTCTGCTGCGGGTTCTTCCTCCAATCTGCCTCTCCGGAGGCGACAACGGAATACAGCCCACAAATTATTTACAAGGCCACAAGTTCGTGGTTGGCCTGCAAGTTCTCGACCTTGTCTCTGGAAGGGGGTTAGTGGGAACACATAAAGTCCCCACAGGGACAACTTTTCTTCTTTTACGGACGGCAATCAGGTGAGGTATTCGGGTAATTGGTGCTCCTTCATTCAGATAAAACTTAAAACAAGAACAAGGTGCTGATGGTCCCAACGGGGACAACTGGGTTGCAATGGAGGACCGCTGCTTTTATTGCTCATTTCCATACTCCTCGCCCGGCTCCAGGCGAAGGAATACAGGCTCCATCCCTTCCAGCACATGGCAGGCGTGACGGGGAAGGGCCGCCCGGCATCCATTATTTCCACTCCGAGGGATGTAGGTGGCCTCCATATCATACAAGCCGAAGATTCCTTCTTCCTCTGAAACAGGCTCTGTGTCAGCCCCTGAGCCGCTGTCATCTGACTCCAGGGGGCTGATGGCGGGGTCCGGTAGGACAGGTACGGTTTGGGTGGGGTTTTGTTGTGGTTCAGTGGGTCCAATTTTTCTTGCCGTTGCACCATCCCCGGCGGCGAGCGTTACAATTATGTATGTTTATTCATTGAAAAAAAATTATATTTTAGACGCAAATTTTTCTTGTGGAATATGGATGATTCAATTTGTTGTGCATTTTGTTCTGAGTACGCTTATGTACACCATGTGGTTGGAAATTCCATTTTGGCCTTATGGTAGGGTTTTGAAGCTAAGGGGAGCTGTTTCCATTTTGGCACCTAATTTTGGCTGTAATAGATTGTGGATGCCATGCTGCATTTGAAGAGCCCCTGTGGTGCCAAAACAATAAGAAACCCCAATATGTGACCGCATTTTAACCTCATAACGACGGCCGTACGACTTAAAGCGGCGGCAAAACAGGGTACTTATTCTGTTCCGCCGCTTTAAAGCGGCGGCCCGAAAAAACCCTGTAGCGCCCCCCAGCGACCGAAAATCTCGGGGGTTTCAGCTACCGGGGGTAGCTGAGACCCCCCAGATTATGAATCGGGGTGTTTTTTTTGGACCCCGATCATGTGATCGGCGGTATACACCGTATACCGACGAACACATGAAAAAAAAAGAAATGGCCGGTAAAACTGATTTCTTTTTCATCTGACATGATCAAACATGTCAGATGAGAAAGAAATCTAACCCCCTAGTGCCCCCAAAGCCCCCGGTACCGGAGAGTCCCCCCACCCCCACCCCTACCCCCACCGGACATCCAAAATGGCGCCGAAGCGCACAGAAAACTGCCGCCGGCGCCGGCTCTGCAGTCATTTCCCTCCGATCTGAAATGATCAAACATTTCAGATCGGAGGGAAATGTCCTCCCCCTGACCCCTCCTCCGGTCCACCGGAGCCCTCTGGTCACCGGAGCCCCCTCCGGTTCTCCAGAGCCACCACCCCCCTACCCCCTCCGGAGCGTGGAAGATGGCGGCGCACAGCGCGCGGCCGCCTTCATTCTGCTCTTTCTGCCGCATGTGACACGTCACATGCGGCAGAAAGGTGTCCCCAGGTCTCACTAGGTCACCCCCCGTCACCCCCCGTCACCCCCCCCCCAAGCCCCCGGTTATACGTTACCTGTCTGCCGCTCCGGGCCCGCGATCGCCGCCTCCTTCTTCAATGCTGGCGGCGCATGCGCAGACAGCGGCTGTCAGCTGGATCCCTGCAAGCAGGGATCCTGCTGACGTCGCTGATGCACAGGCTCCACTGTGGACCGGGGGAGGGTGAGTGCAGTGATCTGCAGCCACACTCCTCACATGGAGAGGCTGCTGTTCCAGAAAATGGGGGGTACGTTCTGTGAGCGTGCCCCTCATATTCTGGAATGAGGTTACTGCAGGTCACTCTGCCCTAGGTTGGACCGGGGCAGTGTGAGTGCAGTATTCTCAGATTACTGCACCCACACTGCTCATGGAGAGCTTGCTCTTCCAGAAAATGGGGGATACGTTCCCTGAACGTGCCCCCCATATTCTAGAAGATCCAGAGTCGGCGCGGGACCTCCGAAATGGATTACAGCGACCGGAATTTCTTTATTTTCAATAAATTGGTAAAAGAAGAATGTTTCGGGGAGTGTTTTTTCAAATAAATTTTTTTTTTGTCTTTTTTTTTTCTATTACTGACTGGGTTAGTGATGTCGGGTATCTGTTCAGATGCCGTGACATCACTAACCCCAGGGCTTGATGCCAGGTGACATTACAGCTGGTATCAACCCCATATATTACCCCGTCTGCCACCGCACCAGGGCGCGGGATGAGCTGGGGCGAAGCGCCAGGATTGGCGCATCTAATGGATGCGCCACTTCTGGGGCGGCTGCGGCCTGCTATTTTTAGGCTGGGAAGAGTCCAATAACCATGGCTCTTCCCACCCTGAGAATACCAGACCCCAGCTGTCCGCTTCACCTTGGCTGGTGATCTAATTTGGGGGGGACCCCACGTTTTTTTTTTTTTTTTAAAAAACGCCTGGGGAGCCCTCCAAATTGATCACCAGCCAAGGTGAAGCTGTCAGCTGTGGTTTGCAGGCTACAGCTGTCTGCTTTACCCTAGCTGGCTATCAAAAATAGGGGGGACCCCACGTCGTTTATTTTAATTATTAATTTTTTGGGGGGCTAAATACAAGGCTAGGCACCCTTTAGTGCCACATGAAAGGCACTAAAGGGCGCCAGCTTAGAATATGCAGGGGAATGGGACGTTATATTTGTTTGACATCTATCCATTCATCCATTGTAGCATTTTACTCTGTGTGCCCACAATCAGGGTTTGCAGCGTTTTGGGCGCAGAGTGTTTTCCCTGTGTCCATAATGCTGCGTTGTGCAGTAGAAGCACAGTGGAAGGATTTTTAGAAATCCCATGCCCAATGTGCTTCTTTTCTCCGCAGCATAAACTGACCTGTGGCGCAGCTTCCCGAGCCTCAGCATGTCAATTTATGCTGCGGAGATGAGTGTTCTCTGCAGGTAGCATAGAGCTCCACAGCGGCCTGAACCCAAATCGTGGGCTTGGGCAGCTGCGTTCTCCCGTGGACAACACTCACATCTCTGCAGGAGGCTGACACTGTGTACTAGACGCCGTGTCGCTGGATCATCGCCACATAGCCTAACAGTGAGACATTTGTTGCTACAGCAACATTTTTGTGAAGTACCTGTGGATTCAAAATGCTTACTATACTCCTGAATAAAATCCAGTTTCCAAAATGGGGTCACTTGTGGGGGTTTTCTGATGTATAGGTAACCAAGGGGCCCTGCAAATGTGACATGGTGCGCGCAATTTATTTCAACTTTTCCAGAATTCAAATGGTGCTCCCTCCATTCCAAGCCCTCCCATTTATCCAAACAGAGGTTTTTGGCCACATGTGGGGTATCCCTGTGCTCATAAGACATTGGATAACAACCTGTGGGGTCCACGGTTTGTTGTTGTCTCTTGAAAAAGTGAGAAATTTGATGCTAAAGCAACAGTTTTGTGAAAAAAATGAAAATTTTCAATATGGCAACCTAAGCTTATCAAATTCTGTGAAGTACTCGTGGATTCAAACTGCTCACTATACACCTTGATAAAAGCCTTGAGGTGTCTTGTTTCCAGAATGAAGTCACTTGTGGGGGACCGCCACTGTTTAGGCACCTCAGGGGCTCTCCAAATGCAACCTGGCGTCCGCTATTGATTCCAGCCAATTTTGCAGTCAAATGGCACTCCTTCCCTTCCGAGCCCTGCCATGCGCCCAAACAGTTGATTTCCACCACATATAAGGTATCGCCAAACTCAGGAGAAATTGCACAATAAATGTTATGCTGAATTTTTTCCTTTTACTCTTGTAAAAAAAAAAGCTACCTGGTTGAAATAACAATTTTGTGGTAAAATTTTATTTTTTTTTTTTCATGGCTCAACGTTATAAAATTCTGTGAAGCACCTGAGGGTTCAGGGTACTCACCAAACATCTAGATAAATTCCTTGAGGGGCCTAGTTTCCAAAATGGGGCCACTTGTGCGGGGTTTCTGCTGTTTAGGTACCTTAGGGGACCTCCAAATGCGACATGGTGCCCGCAATCTTTTTCAGCCAAATTTCCTTTCTAAAATTCAAATATTGCTCCTTTCGTTCCAAGCCCTCCCATTTGTCCAAACAAAGGTTTCAGACCACATGTGAGGTATCACCGCGCTCATAAAAAAGTGGTTAACAAACCTTGAGGTCAAATTTTTGGAATTACCTCTTGAAAAAGTGAGAAAATTGATGCTAAAGCAACATTTTTGAGAAAATTATTAAAATTTTCAATATGACAACGTAACGTTAACAAAATCTGTGAAGTACCTGTGGATCTAAAATGCTCACTATACCCCTAGATAGAAGCCTTGAGGGGTCTAGTTTCCAAAATGGTGTCACTTGTGAGGGATTTCTTCTGTTTAGGTACCTTAGCGGACCTGTAAATGCAACATGGTGCCCGCAATCTATTTCAGCCAAATTTGCTTTCCAAAATTCAAATATTGCTCCTTCTGTTCCGAGCCCTCCCATTTGTCCAAACAGAGGTTTCTGACCACATGTGGGGTATCGGCGCGCTCATAAGAAAGTGGGGAACAAGTTTTGAGGTCCATTTTGTTGTGTTATTTCTTCTAAAAGTGAATAAATTTGGGTTAGAGCAACATTTTTAGGTAAAATTTAATTTTTGCTTTTTTTCATTCCACATTGCTTTTGTTCATGTGAAGCACCTGAAGGGTTAATAAACTTCTTGAATGTGGTTTTGAGTACTTTGGGGGGTGCAGTTTTTAGAATGGTGTCACTTTTGGGTATTTTCTGTCATCTAGGCCTATTGAAGTCACTTCAAATGTGATGTGGTCCCTAAAAAACTGGTTTTGTAAATTTTGATGTAAAAATGAGAAATTGCTGATAAACTTTGAACCCCTCTAACTTCCTAACAAAAAAAAAATTTGTTTCCAAAATTGTGCTGATGTAAAGTAGACATGTGGGAAATGTTATTTATTAACTATTTTGTGTCACAGAAATCTCTGGTTTAACGGTATAAAAATTCAAAAGTTGAAAATTGCTAAATTTTCAAAATTTTTGCCAATATTCAATTTTTTTCATAAATAAACACAAAAAATATTGTCCTAAATTTGGTACTAACATGAAGTCCAATATGTGACGAAAAAACAATCTCAGAATCACCGGGATCCGTTGAAGCGTTCCAGAGTTATAACCTCATGAAGTGACACTGGTCAGAATTGCAAAATTTGGTCTGGTCATTAAGGTGAAAATTAGCTCCGTCACTAAAGGGTTAAGTGCATTCCCAAAAAATGTATTTAAGGGTCTAGTAAGCATATGAATCTAGAAGTGATTCACAAAATTTTATACCACTTGGCAGTTAAAACTATTTTTTTTTTCCGCTGAAATGTTGCTTTAGCCCCTAATTTTACTTTTTCAAATGAGGTAATAGAAGAAAATGG
Organism: Anomaloglossus baeobatrachus; assembly: GCF_048569485.1. NCBI lineage: Eukaryota > Metazoa > Chordata > Amphibia > Anura > Aromobatidae > Anomaloglossus > Anomaloglossus baeobatrachus. The sequence goes on from NC_134361.1 coordinate 177,681,508, forward strand.
ACCCTGTAATTTTTAACACAAAATTCTTCTGAGTATGCAAATCTCAATTATGTGGTCAGAAACTACTACTCGGGGAATTCGTGAAGGTCAAAAGGTAAGGAACGCCATTTGGAGTGCAGATTTTCTTGGGATGGTTTCCGGGTCTCCTGTCTCATTGGCAGAGCCTTTAAGGGATGCAGAACCCCCAAAAGTGATCCCATTTAACAACCCTTCAATTAGTTTGTTTAGGGGTGTAGTGAGCATGTTAATGCCACAGGTGTTTCACAGATATTTATGCCATTGGGACATTTAATTTTCACTATTAAAAGCAGATTTTCCTGAAAATGTTCGCAAGCATCATTTACAGCGCCTCCAGTGTGCCAGGAAAGCAGACTCCCACACAAGTTACCCTATTTTAGAAATTACACTCCTTTAGGAATTTATCTACCAGTGTAGTGACTATTTTGGCCCCACAGATGTTCTACAAAAGTAAATATGTAATTGGTGTTGAACAAGGAAAATGGCATTTTTTTTCCATCTTAGTGCCCAATAAAAAGTGCCCAGGTTGAGCTTTTGGATATCAGTGCTACAGTATCGCCATATGTGTAGATTAGAGCTGAGCAGATTGATCCACAGGGGATAGACTTTCAATTGAATTTCCTGAAATAATACAGGGACAATACATGAGTCTCACAGTTTAGTGGATAAATGTTTGTAGTGGCAGCGATGCATGGCCTCAACTGGAACCTGTGATGATGCCTCCATGATTGCGAGCAATGCCTCCATTTCCAAGCGGTAGCTATCTTTTTCCTCCTATACCCCCTATGGATCCTGCTCAACTGACATGACCCCATTCCCAACAGGCACAGGGAACATTGTTGATTTCACACAGGTCACGGGGACCAGATGACAGGACCGGGACACCTAAGCTGACCCTCAGACTGCGTACCCTGCACTGTCACTCAGCTCAGATGTACGCTTGTTGGTAGTGAGGTCTGAGTCACCAGCGTGTCCCTGACTCCTGTTCTAGCCCTGATGTAATTCCCCTCCTCCACAACAAACACAAACCCCACAACCAACAAACTCGGACAGGAGAAAAACGACAACTTGCACACACGGCAATCACACAGGAGCCACTAGAAGTGCACAAGGGGAAAGCAACATAAAAGGGGGGAAGTAAACAGACTACAGGGAAACTCCCAAACCATACAACCAGTGTGTCGCCCCCGCATCAGCAGCTGGGCTGCTCGGATCCGGATCCACGGTGGCTCGAGAGGGCTCCAGACTCGGGGGTCGTATGGCTCCTCAAACAAAGGGGGGTTATGTACAGGGGATGGTGTGGAAAGTTTGTGATGCCACCCATGGTGCGTGGTAATATGGAGTACCACCGCTGCGATTGGTAGTACCCGGTGGCGATGGTGGGCAGCTAGGTGTTTAACCCCTCCACGGGTAGGGGGAATGCCTCGGAGACTCGGTGAAGGTGACGGGGGTGTGCCGTTGGGACGGTAAGGGTCACTTGCGTACTCACTCAGTCCAAAAACGCTGACACCGACAACTGTAGTAACCCAAAGTTGTGAACACCGCTGCTGCTGAGAGGGAGCACGCCTGGGTCCCGTGCCCATTGGTGTTGCCTGTTGGCCTGTGACCTTTTCCCATGGCACCTTGTCTTCTAATTGGTCCCTTTAGTCTGAAACTAATCGGGTCCCGCTCCCCAGTGTGGCTGGGTGAGCTTGCTCTCTTGCTCTCAGGGTTCACGCTTGGGATTTTCTGGACCATGGAGTGGAAAGTCCTATCCCCCTCTTTGCGCTAGTACCCTGATTTTGGAGTGGGTGGAGAACGGATCTTGAAGGCTCCATCCTCGTCGGGTAAATTGTCAAGACGCTTAAAGCTACTCCCTGACCTAGGGACCACGTACTCCGTCGTGCCCTGCCCCCTGCCCGGTGCTGGCACAAGGCCACCGGCTGTCCTCCTCGACAGTCCGTGCCCCTTGTCACGATCCCCTGCACCCGGGGTCCAGCTCCTACCAGGCCCAGACCAAGGTCTGCCACCTAGTAGTTCATGGAGACCAGCTCCTGACCTCTCCTTTTGAGAATCACTCCTGACCCCCCTTACCAACACTCCAAGTGGGCGACCCTATTCCACTAAGGCCGTCCACTGGTGTGTCTGGTGGGTGTGGTGCAGAGTGTTCCTAGGATTTTGATTAGCTTGTTCTTGGCAACACCAAAGGTTAGGGACCCATAACCAAGGTTTACCACAACCATGTGACGACCTGATAGGCCAGGGTGTCACACCAGCACACCATGAACCGCTGCAGACTGCACCAATGCTGCAGTCAACAAGAAAAGTCACAGAGAGAGGGGTTTTCCTGCTCCTATCTCCTCCTGGCCAAGCTTCCAAATGAATCAGAATAACCGGCACCCTCTGCTGGAAGCAGAGGGTATATATAGGACCTGAGAGTGGTCCAAACTGGAAACACCTGACCAGCAGTCAGAAGCTGCTGAAAGGTAAACTGACATTAACCCTCTCCTCCCCAAAGGAGGATCATTTTATTTAATCAGCAGAGTCTCACAAGGTAAAGGTTTTGTGACCCAGAACCTGTCACAAAACTCCACACCAGAGAGAAGACCGTGACAACACAGCACCCTCTTTCTTGTAACTGTATAGAATCTTTTCTCTGAACTCTCTAGGAACTCAGCTTTTTATGTCTTCTAATTATGACCATTGCCTCTGATTCTGATATTAATCCCACCTCTGGGATCCAATAACAGGAGTTTTCCAGGCTAACATTACAGTGACACTGTTAAGCAAAGGCCACAGTTATAATGCGCTAGTCAATGTTTGCACTGGTGCTTGAATGCTGCAGCATATGTCCAACTGCCCAGAATAGGAAGTATGGAAACTGGTGGAGACATAGGCAACATAGAAGTGAGATTGCTTAATTTTTATTATACTGCATAGGGACTGAATTTCTCTAAAAATACATAAGAGGGGACAAAGCCTTCAAATGGTCTGGAGTTTAATGAACAGAGGGGTCTGGCTGTCAACGTGTCTAAACTCTCACGTGGAGCTGGTAAATGTTACTATTCACAGTTTTCTATGGGGCACTCTAATTATAACACTAACTATTATTCCTGTAATAACTAATTCAACCCAGTTAATAACACTAATTTCGGTCAAAATTCACCAAGCATTAGTATGTATATAACTGTACAATAGATTTAGGCAGGCATAATAAAAGGATACAATATAAGAAAGCTTTCAAAGATAGAAGGGATAATAGTTTAATTTTTATCAATTAACACAATGCAAAGTTAATGAACAATAGAGAAATCAAAATGAAATTAGTAGATGATGTTACCATGCTTTGCCTTCAAAGCATCAATTCTCATGTTCATATATAGGTTGGTATACAGTCTTTAACTGAAATAACTGTGTAGGTGGCTTAAGACTGTGTGAGAAACAGCCAAAGTGCTACAAAAAAAGAAGTTGTGGAAGAAAATGTTATATTTAGCACATAATGTTTACAAACGTTCTATGTGTTCTCCTTTTGTCACACGAAATACTTCTTTGCGGTAATCCAGTCTGACCCAAACATGCTGCCGCATGTCCCCATCGATAGTCATTAGAGTGGTGGTAATGCTGTCCTGGAGCTCACCCAGTGTTGCTGGCAAATGGAGCATGTAGACAATATCTTTGACATACCCAAAAAGTGAGAAGTCACATACTATCAGATTGGGAGACTTGGAGGGCCATCTGAAGACTGCCAAGTCAACACCAGTAAAGTGCCCAATCCACCGGCTTGGGAGTTCCTCATTGAGTAGTGACGCACATCTGAATATCCGTGGGATGGAGTTCCGTCTTGTTCGAAAATGAGACTTCTGGAATTAGTTGTCATAACTATAACATGCTAGGTATGGTGTCCTCCATCACAGTCTTTTCAGCGAAAAAGAGGACCCGTACACCTTTGTTTTCAAGACTGCATAGGAAAAGTTTAAATTTAGAGAAACTCTTTAAATTTCTACAGTGACATTGGTATTTTTTGTTCCCCATATCTAGACAATGTGATGGTTCACCTTTCCGCTTAATTGGAAGGTTGCCTTTTCACTGAACACTAGCCGGAAAGTGAATTCGTCTTCTTCTAATGCTGCCTGAAAAAGTACACAGAATTCATATTGTATGTCATGGTCAACTGGCCATAAATGTTGCAATTGCCGTATGCGTTATGATTTCTGGTGCAGTCAGGATTGTAAATCTTCCAAACAATTGGTTGACGAATGGCAAGTTTGCAACTTGCTCAACGTGTTGATTGCTGTGGGTTATGCACCAAGGTCTTTAGAACCCTTTCCACTGCTTTGCCTTTGCCTTTAGTACTCAATCATCCAGGGATTTTAGGTTTACACAAGCATCTCGTGTCCTTAAATTGTCGATACCACTAGAGAATGCTCTGGTGACTAGATGGATCCCTGTAATACTGTCTAGGAAATGCTTGCTGCTTGGAAAAAACTGATTTACACTTCTCATTTTGGGATCTGATGCCACCCTGCCACCTGGGGAGTCACAAGCGAGTCTGCATGTGCGAGATGTGACCTTTCGATATGATATTATTACAAACGGATGAAATTTATATCTTTGCAGTAATATGAATGCAAAACCCAATGAATATTTTATAATCAATCTGCACTATGGCAAGACAGAGCACAGAGACAAGATACAAGGTAGTTATATTGCATCAGCAAGGTCTCTGCCAAGCAAAGATTTCAATGGATACTGAAGTTTCAAGGTGTGCTGTTCAAGGTCTTTTGAAGAAGCATCAAGAAGTGGGCAACATTGAGGACCATAAACACAATGGTCAGTCCAGGAAACTTAGTGCAGCAGATGAAAGATACATCATGTATACTTCCCTTCAATATCAAAAAATGTTCAGCAGTGTCATCAGCTTAGAACTGACAGCAACTAGTGGAACCCTGCTACACCCATCTACTGTTCACAGATGTCTGGCCAGAAGTGGTTTTCATGCAAGAATCGCAGCCAAAAACCCAAATCTTTAACATGAAAAGTGACTCAGCTATGTAAGAAAAACATTGGAATTGAGGTGCAGAAAAACAGCAGCAGGTGTTTTGGACCGACGAGTCAAAATGTGAAATGTATAACAGATGATATTTTGGAAAGTGATACAATAATTAGTGTCTGCAGGCATCAGTGAAGCATGGTGGAGGTTCTTTGCAAATTTGGTGCTACATTTGAGCAAAATGGAGTTGGGGAATTGGTCAGGATTGTGTTCTCAGTGCCGAGAAGGACAAGCAGATATTTTGCCATCATACCATCAGCAAGGTGTCTTATTGGCTCCAATTTTTTTCTGTAGATGGATAATGACCTCAGACATACAGCCAATGTCACTAAGAACTATCTTCAGCAAAAAGAACAGCAACAGATCTTGTAAGGGATGATATGGCCGTCAAAAGACCCTGATCTCAAGAGCATGAAGATTATGAAAAGCGACACACAAAAAAAATATATATAACCAAAGGTAAAATATCACTGTATTTTTCGGTTTATAAGACGCACAGGATTAGAAAATGCACCCCAAAGTTAGAGAAAAAAAGTAAAAAAAATGAAAAAAGGGGTCCATCATATAATCCAGTGGTGTCTTATCGGAGGGGGTGCAGCAGCTGTGGCGGAGTTGGGTCACAAGAGGCAGGGGCGTGGTGAAGGAGGGTGGTGCAGCTGCTGGTGTCCTAGATGCTCGCTGCTTCGGGCGGCTTGAAGCAGGCAAGATCCAGAAACTGCTGTGGGCTGTGGGCTGCTGTGCTGGGGGCTGCTGTGCTGCAAGCGGTGAAGTGAGGCAGGTGCCATCCTTAGGTAAGCAGTGCGGGCTTCATAGAAATGTCGCGCAGAGTCGGCGCGTGCGCAGATTCAATTATTAGCTCAATGACAAGCTGAGGTCTAATCTGAGCACGTGCCACCTCTGGACACCATTTTCCTTAAGTCTGCTGCTGGGTTGGAAGCAGCGTGTGCACATGTGAGATCATGAGCAGAGAACTCCATCTGCACACGCAACGACTCTGGGTGCCGTTATTTGAAGCTGCACCGCTGACTAGAGATGAGCGAACCGGTCGCGGTTCGGCTCGAGGTCGGTTCGCCGAACGGAGCTCCCGTTCGAGTTCGGTTCGTCGAACGTTCGACGAACCGAACTCGAACTGCATAGGAAACAATGGCAGGCAATCACAAACACATAAAAACACCTAGAAAACACCCTCAAAGGTGTCCAAAAGGTGATAAACAACTCACAACACAACACAAACACATGGGAAAGTGACAAGGACATATACTCATGCGAAAACAAAAGAGCAGGACAAGGAAAAAGAGGAGGAGACACAGATATATGAGTATATGCAAGGAAACATCGATGCCATTACTGTGCAACTTGAGCCCTGCTCATTTTAGGCTTCCAATCTGGATAAATTGCCTGAGCTTGCCACGTACGCCTTGGGGATCTTGTCGTGTCCTGCAGCCAGCGTTCTCTCAGAACCTGTCTTCAGTTCTGCTGGGGGTCTGCTGGCAGATAAGCACACGTGTCTGTCCACTGACAATGTGGACATGGCTCTCAGAGGACTTTTCTTCCCCTGGGTCTGCCAGGGGACGGGAAAGTCACGCGTATTTTTGAGAGTGCTTCATGCAAAGCATCTTTTTCATCTTGAAAATTGGGTCAACTGATGCCAGTCAAGTGGGGTGTGTGTGGCCCAATTAGTGGCAACGAAGGAGACTGTGGTTGGAGTCCCCTCGCTGTGTTTCTAAAAGAACCAAGATGAACAAGTCATGGCTCTCAGAGGACTTTTCTTCCCCTGGGTCAGCCAGGGGACGGGAAAGGCACGCGTATTTTTGAGAGTGCTTCATGCAAAGCATCTTTTTCATCTTGAAAATTGGGTCAACTGATGCCAGTCAAGTGGGGTGTGTGTGGCCCAATTAGTGGCAACGAGGAAGGCTGTGGTTGGAGTCCCCTCGCTATGTTTCTAAAAGAACCAAGATGAACAAGTCATGGCTCTCAGAGGACTTTTCTTCCCCTGGGTCAGCCAGGGGACGGGAAAGGCACGCGTATTTTTGAGAGTGCTTCATGCAAAGCATCTTTTTCATCTTGAAAATTGGGTCAACTGATGCCAGTCAAGTGGGGTGTGTGTGGCCCAATTAGTGGCAACGAGGAAGGCTGTGGTTGGAGTCCCCTCGCTATGTTTCTAAAAGAACCAAGATGAACAAGTCATGGCTCTCAGAGGACTTTTCTTCCCCTGGGTCAGCCAGGGGACGGGAAAGGCACGCGTATTTTTGAGAGTGCTTCATGCAAAAGGGGGGTCAACTGATGCCAGTCAAGTGGGGTGTGTGTGGCCCAGTTAGTGGAAACGAGGGAGACTGTGGTTGGAGTCCCCTCGCTGTGTTTTACATGTTTTTAGAAGGGCATGACATGGCTTGGAGGTTGACTTTCAGCATCTGCAAACTGTTGGCTACCAAAATGCTGCCTTTCCAACCTTTTTAACCAAAGATTTTCGAAACCTTATGCCCATCGCAGTGCCCCAAGAGCCGATGCCCAGGCGCCACTCCTTCTCCAACAAAGGCATGCACGCGCTACACCAGCATGTCGCACTAAACATCACTGATTCCTTGAGAAATTCTGTGTGACAGGGTGCATTTCACCACAGATAATTGTCCCAGTAAGCATGGACAGGGGCGTTACATGTCGCTGACTGGGCAATGGGTTACTGTGGGGAGAGATGGAGAAGGGTCTGCTGTACAAGTCTTGCCGTCCCCACGAGTTGTGTCAATCCTTCTTCTGTATGTAGAAGTTAATACACTGCTTCTGCCTCTTCAACCTCGTGTGGGTCCTCCACCTTGGCCTAAACCCTGTGTGGTCAGGCCACCCTTCCTTGTAACTGCGCACAAGGAATACCACACACCTCCTCACTATGCTGGCAGCAGAGCTCAATGCCATCAGGCGGTCAAAGGTTTACTTTGAAATGTATGGGAAATGTGAGTCACACCGCTGAGAAGTTGTGGACGGTTAGCTCTGGAGACCGAGTTTCATCAATGGTTGTCTCCACTCAACCAGCAGCCAGGGAAGGCCGGGTGCGACAATGATGCAAACATGGGTGCGGCCCTTCGCTGTGACAATGTGACACACGTGCCTTGTGTGGCTCACGTGTTGAACCTGGTTGTCCAGCAATTTTTAAAGCACTATCCTGGCCCACATGGCCTTCTGCAAAGAGCACGGTGTAACGCCTTCCTTGATCCACACACTCAGATGGGCTGTAAATGATAGGCTAGAGGGAAGCCACTCACCAAGCAGGACCCCTAGAACCCTGAAACCCTTTAACCCCTATACAGGGATTAGGAATTACACAGGGCCCAAGGTGATCAATACCTGTGGAAGGCTGCAGTTCCAGAGAATAGTAGTCAGGCAGGGTCAAAACATTAATTGAGGAACAGGAACAGAATGGGACGGCCAGGACTTAATCAGAAAACAAGCAGAGGTGAAATGCGGATCGGCCAACAAGGTACATAAACAGCAAGCAGGAAAAGTAGTCAGGTAACAAGCACACAAAATCATAAAACTGAACTGGGGGTAAAAGTAACCAGAGGTTCATAGCTATGTCTGGCAGTGGTCTGCAGACAGGATGGGCATAAAAAAGGGTGTGGTGTCTTCCCATTGGTTGTAGCTGAATGATGGTACTTCATCTGTGAGATACCCACCAGCTACATTCAGCCAGAGATTCTGCATCTGTCAAGGTAACGCAACCCAGTGGGTGACCATAACCTGCGTCCACCTGCGCCGCAGGCATCGACTCCTTTCCCATCATCAGCACTATGCACGAAAGGAACACGTTGTCACCTGGCGACCGGAGTACAAATTGACGGAGCGGACTCCGTTGGTGACTTAACAGCCGTGTGCGGCAATGATGCAAACCTGGCTGCGGGCCATCGTCAGGGCAATGTGACACACGTGCCTTGTATGGCTCACGTGTTGAACCTAATTCTCCAGCAATTTTTAAAACACCATCCCGGCCTACATGGCCTTGTGCAGCGGGCACGCTGCTATGTGCTCACTTCCATCGTGCGCACACAGCAGCTCAACAACTTTCGTCGCTACAGAAGTCTTTAGGTCTGGTGGTTAAACGCCTGAATTGCGATGTGCCGACACGCAGGAATTTGAATCTGCACATGTTGCAGCGTTTGTGGCAGCACCGCCGAACCCTGCTGCAATACGTTATGACATATAGCCTGGGATAACTTGATCCAGAGGTGGTGCAGATCACGCTGCTGGAGTGGTGTCAGATCAAGGACCTATGCACCCTTCTACACAGTTTACAAATGTCGACGAAGATGTTTAGCACTGGCGATGCCATTCTCAGCGTGACAATTCTGGTCATCTACATGATGGAGCACACTGTAATTATTATTCGGAGTCAGGTGTTGGGACAAGAGGAAGGGGAGGAAGTACAGGAGGAGTCATATGCGGAAGGGATAACAAGATCTACGAGGTCCAGATGGTCAGTGGCACCTAGGCGGCAGTCATGGTGAGGGAGAGGGATTAACAAGGGCGCATAGTATCAGCAAAAAGTGTTGAGGAAGGTGCAGGAGCCCATGAAGAAATGGCGATGGGCATGGAAGACTCAGCAGATGAGTGAGAGCTTGCTCACATTTCGGTTGTGCGAGGTTGTGGGGAGAGGGCAGAGGAAGGAGGCACGATTCTCACCTCTCTGCCACCAACACACCAAGGACTTGGTCCTCCTGGATGCACAAGACACATGAGCGCCTTCTTGCTGCACTACCTACAACATGACCCTCGGATTGTACGAATTCAAAGTAATCCTGACTACTGGGTTGCCACACTGTTAGATCCCCGGTACAAGACAAAATTTGGCGAAATAATTCCTGCCATAGAAATGGACGCACGTATACAGGAGTATCTGCAGAAGGTGTTACGCAATCTTAGATCTGCTTTTCCACTAAACACCAGTGCTGCACAGAGTGAATCTCAACGCTTTGTCATGGATAGGAGGAAATGGTCTTTTACTTGTCCACATCTGAGGGACCGAGGGCTGGCTGCTGTGCTGAGATGGCGTTGAGTACGGTGTCCCTGCAAAGTTGCACTTTTGGTCATATACCAAAATGAGTTGAAAAAGGACAGATGCTGGTGGAAAGGGGAACAGGTGTGTTAGAAAGGGGAAAAAAATTTTGGTCCGTGGATTTGGTGGTTAAGCAACAGTAACATTTGCTGAAGAAACACCATCTGTTACAGTGGGACTGGCAGATTTGGATAAGGTGGTATATACTATGTTACCGCTATATAACGAAAATTAATAAGAAAAGAAAGAGAAAGGTATATATCCCCATCAGCAGTCAGTATCCACCGTGCTCCTAGATGGAAAAGGAGAGGTTGGCAACTGGAAGGTTTGGTGGAGGATACAGAGTTGTGTGGCTATGAAACTAATAGTAGCCTGAACCGAGTTAGACGCCATTCGGATCTGGAGACTGGGAGCCTTGTTAGCGTCACAGGGTCCACATGCCCACCCAGCCCAGGAACTCCCTGTTAACAACACAGGGGCCATTGAGTACGCTGACCGTGTGCGTAGGGGCCACACCTGTGGACAGCAGGCGCATCAGCAGCAGCAGGCCTGTTAATGCCACTGGGCTGCACAAGCAGGACTGGTAGGACAGGAGCTGGTCTTAACCGTTCTGCGTTACCAACTGTGGTGGTGGCCTGCATCGACACCCTATCCCTGCCTACCTCTGGCCTAAAGCCGCAATGGGTTCAACACATGGAGGTGTGCTCTTTCGGAGCATAATAGAAGACTGCGCACCTCCTTGTTGGCTCCAGCCCCTTTTATAACCTGGGTCCGCCCCAAACAAGGGTGAACAACAATGCACCTTCTGGAGACAAAAGCAGAGTGACACGTCATGAGTGGCATAACTAGCGTCCTATTTGGAACCGCAACTTCAAAGATGACCTCATGGCTGCCATGACCCAAACACCTCACCAGTCATCGTCTGACCATCAATAATGCGGTGACAAGTCATAGGGGCGGGCCTCTGCAAGCCATTTGGGAGTGGCCTGGCCACATCGTCAGGACACCTGATGCCCTGTGGTCTATATGGGCCCCCCACATCAGGGGCAGGGCCAAAGAGTTCATTACCGGACCTAGTCTCTGATGCAGTAAGTGCCTGAGCATGCTCAGTAGCATGAAATACAGTCTGTGAAAAAAGACTATCAGCTTTAGCATGGTGTCTAGGCACAAAACAGGACTTAGACACGGCACGGAATGCAAGTACCTGTGCAAAGAGGCTTTTCGCACTAAGTGTGGGAGCATGCGCTCTATCCCGAAATGAAGACTTAGCCTCAGCAATGGCACAGTAAGGCAGAGCATACTCACTAGGCGAAACACTGTAGTTAGGCTGCGGCTGGGGTAAATCGGCACACGCATGCGCACTAGCTGCCTCTCTACACTTAGACGTGGAGGAGAAAGTAGCCAGCTGGACAACCCAAGGCACAGCCCTAAATTGCAGCTGACGCCTGGGCGCAAATGAAACCGCAGCAGGCTTCAGGTTACAGGTTTTGTAACAACAAATACCATCCAAAAGAACAGGTGTACTTCTTCCCATGGATAATCTGATATGATCCTTTTTTTCACGGACACAACCATCGCTAACAAATGTAGATGAGGCCAAAACAGCAGCTGCTTCAATGGATCTCAAGTGCTCTATAAAGTGGCCTCTCCTCCACCCCAATTTCAAGATCCCAAATACTCCATTCCTCTGTAGTGTCAATCCAATCGCACTTGCTTCCTAACAGCTCTCAAGTTTCCACCAACCCTGCTGAGTATGGGGTAACAGAGATGGTTGAGTTTGCATAGCTGTTCAGTCGCACTATAGCCTGGGAATCAGAGGTCTGCTCCAAAGCTGCAATGAGTACAGACAAGGAAGTTATTATTATTTTTATTATTATTGATTTATAGAGCACCATTGATTCCATGGTGCTGTACATGGGAAGGGGGTTACATACAGAATACATATACAAGTAACTATAGACAGACTGGTACAGAGGGAAGAGGGCCCTGCCCTTGCGGGATTACATTCTAAAGGATTTTTGGGAGGAGACAGTAGGAGTGGTGTAGGTTGAGCGTCAAGTACGTATGGTGGTGGTGTCATTGAAGGTTATAGTCATTTCTGAACAGATGAGTTTTCAGATTCAGTTTGAAGCTTGCGGGTGTAGCAGATAATCTGACGTGTTGAGGTAGCGAGTTCCATGAGACAGGGGAAATGATCTGCGCAGATGGCCAGAAGCTTTTTGAGTGGGATCCAGGCCCCGATGAAGAAGGTGCTGAGCCTAATCTACACCCTCATTTCCAAAAAGTCAATCCTCCTGGTGGAGACAATGGGGAACATGATGAGGAGCACAGATACCTGATTGGAATGACAACTTTACTATTCGGTCAGGGCAGGAAGAGGTTGTCTCGGAGGACTCAGGACGAGGGGAATGAAAACACACAGGGTTATTGATGAGGTTGGAGACCACACTTACTGTCAAACCAAAGTCAGCCAGTCGATGAGGTCAGCAGAGGAGGTGGAAGAGGATGCTACTGACGACGATGTTACGTTGCGTCTTCCTGGCCAGAGACAAAGTACTGGAAGCATGTCAACAACTGAATCCTGGACCACAACTTTGACTCTGAGCAGAAGTCGTGTTGGCTATGCAGGTCGCATGGGCTGTAAGCCTTGCCTAGCCTGTGAATTTTTGGACATCGCAAAGGATCACCCAAGTCATGGAATCTGTAAGATTTGTCAACAATCTGTAAGTAGAAGGCAAAAACTCACACCTTTGAGTAGTTCCTCCATGAAGTGTCACATGGATATGAATTGATAGCGTGAAGGTGTATTGCTCAGCTTTAGCCACTGTCAATGCAACATGCTAATTTGCCATTGCATGCATTGTTGCAGACTACACACAAGGGGCTGCTGTTATTTTGGATCTGCCTTTGTTTGGTCACTATAGCAATATCAAATTGCTCTTCGGGTGTGGACTTGGAGATGCTGTCTATGAACAGAAGGAAAAGCTAAAGGTGTGTGTTACAGCAAAGAGCCACCGCGGAAACACTTCGTTCAATTGTGAGGGGAGTTGTGTTGTACTTTGATGATGAGCACTGTAACGTCAGTGAGCAGCATCCTGTGCCACAGACCAACATTCTTACAGTGCTGTCTATACTGTTTACCGTGAGAGGAGCGTAAAGTCTGTATTTTCTGGCAACTGGACATCAGAGTACCCGGGTACGGTAGGCTGTGCCCAGACAATAATGCGGGCACGCAACACTTTGTTTTATTAGCAAAACACATATCTGTTCTGGGTAGGCCGACTATTTATAGACAATAAGACTTGCTGCCTCTGCACTGTCAAATTGTCACGTACAGTTTAAATCATAGAGGGACAGCAACACATGTTTGCATTGACTGTTGCTTTTCAAGATCTCCATGACTGTGTTGCAGAGCTGTGTGGTTTGCTTTCACACTGTTATCATCTGCATTATCTGTGAGGCTTCAGCTAACAAGGGTATTCAGGGGGGGTCATGTGTTTTGTCTATGTTTAGGTAGGTAACTTGGAAGCTCTTGTGATGCGCCACTGGTAAGTCGTGTTCGCACACACACACACACACACGCACAAACACACAATTACTGCTACACAGAGGGATTAGCAGGTAGTAGGCAACAGAATAGATTGTTCAATTATTTAAATTGTATGCATGGTTCTTATTGTTTGTTTTGGTAAAGTTAAACAATCATTTATCAACCCAACTGCCTAGAGTCCTTTTCCTGTTGCCTGGTTTTGCTGCATACTGGGGAGCCCACCCTGTACACGACTTAAAATGAAGCATAAGTCGCAATGTGAATTTCACTGTGCTACAATGCGGCCTAACGTGCCTGTGCAACCACCGCCTGCCCCATCAAGTGCATCTGCGTGCTCTTCATCCTCTGTGACTGTGGGGACAGCAGTCACACATGGTTTTTCACACTGAACTTCCACTCCTTTACCCGCAACAGGGAGTGTGATTGGCAGGTCATCACTTGTTTTGGAAGTGGAAACAGAAGGTATTGTTCAGTTGTCAGACATCGAGAGAACCATCATTGGATGCAGGCTACATTATATCCACGCCTGCACCTTCGTCACAGATTGCCTGGACTACCTGCAGTTAATAATTGCATTCCAGAAATGGAAAGGAGTGTAGAATGCACATGTGTTGTACCTTGCTTGGCAGCAAAGGAAACACTAACTTAGTATTCCAGACAATTTTAGGATGGCAGAAAAAGAGTGAGCTCTTTGGGCAAATTAAATAGCGTGGCAAAAGTGGACAGATGGGTACAGGGGCTGTGTTCTGTGGGTACCAGGACAGTAAAAGAAGCCTCACTTTCTATCCCTCCTAATGATCAAATAAAATTAGCATAGCTAAATGTGCATGAGGATAGAATGCAGAGGTGCTTGAGATTGCTTGGCACAAGTGGCACAATAAAGGAGTCCAACAGCCACTTTTTGTATGCCACTAAGTTGCAGTTTTTTTTGCTATCATTATAGCTTATTAAAAACAGAGCAGGAGGGTGTCCTGCACAGGTGCTAGAAATAGCTTGGCACCAGTGGGGCACTAATGGAATACAACAGCCAGTTCTATGATGCCACTAAATGGCGGTATTTTTTGCTATCAATATAGCTTATTAAAAACAGAGCAGGAGGGTGTCATGCAGTGGTGCTGCACATAGATTTGCACCAGTGGGGCACTAATGGAGTACAACAGCCACTTCTTGTATGCCACTAAGTTTACTCAATTTTTGGTATTATAATGTCTTAGTAAGTAACAATGAGTTTGAGTGTGCAATGCAGGCAGACGTGCTGCAAATATCTTTGCACTTGTGGGACGATACAGAAGTCCAACAGCCACGTTTAGGATGCCACTAGGTTCACTGAGTGTTTGCTAGTATAATGGCTTAGTAACAGTGAGTTTGAGTGTGCAATGCAGGCAGACGTGCTGCAAATATCTGTGCACTAGTGGGACGATACAGAAGTCCAATAGCCACGTTTAGGATGCCACTAGGTACACTCAGTGTTTGCTAGTATAATGGCTTAGTAACAATGAGTTTGAGTGTGCAATGCAGGCAGACGTGCTGCAAATATCTGTGCACTACTGGGACTATACAGAAGTCCAATAGCCACGTTAAGGATGCCACTAGGTTCACTCAGTGTTTGCTAGTATAATGGCTTAGTTATAATGAGTTGGAGTGTGCAATGCAGGCAGACGTGCTGCAAATATCTGTGCACTAGTGGGACTATACAGAAGTCCAACAGCCACGTTTAGGATGACACTAAGTTCACTCAGTGTTTGCTAGTATAATGGCTTAGTAACAATGAGTTGGAGTGTGCAATGCAGGTAGACGTGCTGCAAATAACTGTGCACTACTGGGACTGTACAGAAGTCCAATAGCCACGTTTAGGATGCCACTAGGTACACTCAGTGTTTTCTAGTATAATGGCTTAGTTATAATGAGTTGGAGTGTGCAGAGGACAGGAGGGTACAGTGCCAGGATTGTGGGGCTCTGGGTAGAGGAATGGAAGCCTGCCTTTCTATCCCTCCTAATGGGGAAATGCAGCGAGGAAATCCCTGACCTTAGCTACACAGACGCTGTCATCTTGTGTAGCTCTTAAACTCTGTTTTCAGGACCTGTCACCTATGGCTCTGACCCTGCCGGTACGAGCCCTTAAAAGGACTGATAGAAAGTGCTCTCCCTAAGCTGTCCAGCGCTGTGTATGGAGCGCATACAGCAGTATCGGCGATAGGACTCAGGACGGAGCTGCGCCAGTGATGTCTGACACCAAGGACGCAGAAGGCAGATAATGGCGTGCTGGAGGAAAATGTCCGGTTTTATAATGCAGGGACATGTGACATGGACATCCTATCACACATGCCGTTGCTTCTCTGGCTAAAAGTCCACTTAGCTGTGTGTGTGTCTGGGATTGGCTGACATGCTGGCCTGCCCCACAAGACGCGCGCGCTTAGGGAAGGAAGACAAGGGAAAAAAAAAAATGGCGATCGCCATTATCCATACAGCAGTGATCTGAATGCGCTGTTCCCGCACACTATACACTGAAATTTCATAATAGTGTGAGTCACAGAGTGACTTACACTATTACAGCGGAAAGCCAGCTAGGAAGTAGCTGTTTTTTTTGCTGCTAGAACCGTTCTCGAACGTATCTAGAACTATCGAGCTTTTGCAAAAAAGCTCGAGTTCTAGTTCGATCTAGAACAGCCCCCAAAATCACTCGAGCCGCGAACTGGAGAACCACGAACCTAGAACCGCGCTCAACTCTACCACTGACCTAAAGATGGCCCCTGCCGCACCACTCACAGCACAGCGGCTCCCAGCACAGCGGCAGCAGCCCACAATACAGCGGCCCACAGCATTGCCCCTGCCTCCTGCTACCCCTCTCCACCACTTCCTGGTAAGCGATATTCAGCACCTCTCATTTTCCTCCAAAATTTTTGGGAGGTAAAGTGCGTCTTATAATCCAAAAAATATGGTATATGTTTATTAAGGAATATTAAAATGCAAGGAAAAAAGTGAACAAAATAACAAAGGAGCACAGCAAAAGAAGATGATAAATAAAAGGTCACTGGGAAAGTGGCTGCAATGTGAACAAAGAGAAAGCACAATTGCCATGCGCTAAGGCACTCAGTTCAATAAAGAAATAAATACATATTAATACACTATTGTAATGAACCATATAATAGATAAATAATTAATAAGTAGCATATAGTGCCAGGTAATCAATAAAGTGCAGATAGTGCCTTAACGAACGGAATGAGCAGAAAAAGCTGAGATACGGTGACCAACCTCTATAAAACTTTATTGAATATTTGGTCACCTAATCTGAGCTTCGTCAGCTTATTGCCCTTACGCACTATCTACACTTTATTGATTAACTGGCATTCTATGCTATTTAGCTAATTAATTATTTATCTATTATATGGTTCTTTACAATAATGTATTAATATATGTATATATATATATATATATATATATATATATATATATATATATATATATATATACACACTGTATATATATATATATATATATATATATATATATATATATATATATATTACACTGTATACAGTACAGATCAAAAGTTTGGACACACCTTCTCATCGCTAGAACAACTGTTAAGAGGAGACTTTGTGCAGCAGGCCTTCATGGTAAATAGCTGCTAGGAAACCACTGCTAAGGACAGGCAACAAGCAGAAGAGACTTGTTTGGGCTAAAGAACACAAGGAATGGACATTAGACAAGTGGAAATCTGTGCTTTGGTCTGATGAGTCCAAATTTGAGATCTTTGGATCCAACCACCGTGTCTTTGTAGAAAAGGTGAACGGATGGACTCTACATGGCTGGTTCCCACTGTGAAGCATGGAGGAGGAGGTGTGATGGTGTGGGGGTGCTTTGCTGGTGACACTGTTGGGGATTTATTCAAAATTGAAGGCATACAGATCCAGCATGGCTACCACAGCATCTTGCAGTGGTGTGCTATTCCATCCGGTTTACGTTTAGTTGGACCATCATTTATTTTTATGTTTAAATAGGACAATGACCCCAAACACACCTCCAGGCTGTGTAAGGGCTATTAGACTGAGAAGGAAAATGATGGGGTGCTACGCCAGGTGACCTGGCCTCCACAGTCACCAGACCTGAACCCAATCAAGATGGTTTGGAGTGAGCTGGACCACAGAGTGAAGGCAAAAGGGCCAACAAGTGCTAAGCATCTCTGGGAACTGCTTTAAGACTGTTGGAAAACCATTTCCAGTGGCTACCTCTTGAAGCTCATCAAGAGAATGCCAAGAGTGTGCAAAGCAGTAATCAAAGCAAAATGTGGCTACTTTGAAGAACCTAGAATATAAGACATATTTTCAGTTGTTTCACACTTTTTTAAGTATTTCATTCCACATGTTTTAATTCATAGTTTTGATGCCTTCAATGTGAAGCTATAATTTTCAGAGTCCTGAAAATAAAGAAAACGCTTTGAATGAGAAGGTGCGTCCAAACTTTTGATCCGTACTGTATATATATATATATATATATGTTTATGCTGCTAATCTATGAAATGAGTGCCTTAGTGCATGGCCATTGTGCCTTCTGTTCGTTCCTAATACAGTTGACCTTCCATTTATCATCTTCTTTTGCTGTTGCCCCTTTACTATTTTGTTCACTTTTTTTACCTTGCACATTAATATTTCTTAATAAAGATATATTTCACCTCTTTGAGATATATATATATATATATATATATATATATATTTTTATTTTTTTTAATTTTTTTTTCATATGTGTATTGTTCTTCCTGTATTTGCTTTATATATAGCCTGTGGCCTATAAGCCCTTATGTCCCCTTGGCGTAATAATATATTGTAAATATTTTATTTCATGAAATGAATACCTCCCTTGGGGAGAAAAGAAGGAAATAGAAATTGTTCTGTAAACGCCATCCCAGACAATATTCTGATATAAAAACAATATACTACTAATCAGCCTACAATAAATCATTAGCTATTTCCGAATGTCAAAAAACATCCCCCTAACCCACTTTCATGTTCATTAGTTCAGTTTTCATCCATACAATTTATCTTAAAATAAAAAAAAAGACCGACACCTCACACAGAATAAAGCAAGTGTGAACAGGTGCAAGCTATTATGACTGCATAATATATAATCAAAGTACCGTAATACAGCAGTGTGTTGTAAGTTCAAACATTAAATATATGTCATTTGTATTGCATAGAATATACTTAGAAACATAGAATATACTTATAAAAATATACTTAATCTACTTATAAATAGAAATAATTTTATCTAGCTCACCTATTCTTTAGGAAACCACCCAGACTGGATGGCACTTACATTAGCAGAGTAGAAAGGATATCGGCAGACACGCTCCAATTATAATAAAACCAGAAATGTTATTAAAAGAATATTAAACGTTCCATCCGTATCTCAGGTCCATGTTGAAATACAGTAAAACAGATACAACAAAGACACTTTTCGGACTCCATGTCCTTATTCTTTCTCCATACGTTAGCAAATGGATACACGGATAAAAAGATTTCCGGTACCCTTTCGGTGTCAGACATGCTGTTTCCAGTCTCCGCGTCACTTTCTGGTTGGTGGGAGGGGTCTGCGCGCCTCCGTATTCTGGATAATTGCTGGGCTTCTTTAGGGATAGATGTTGGCCGTAACGACTCCAGTCATATTTTCTGGTTTGCTACAGTAAAGGGTACTTTACACGCTGCCACATCGCTACTGATATATCGTCGGGGTCACGTCGTTAGTGAAGCACATCCGGCGCCAGTAGCGACATCACAGCGTGTGACACCTAGGAGCGACCATCAATGATCGCAAAATCGTACAAAAACGGTGATCGTTGACACGTCGCTCCTTTCCTTAATATCGTTGCTGCTGCAGGTATGATGTTGTTTGTCGTTCCTGCGGCAGCACACATCGCTACATGTGACACCGCAGGAACGACGAACATCTCCTTACCTGCGTCCACCGGCAATGAGGAAGGAAGGAGGTAGGTGGGATGTTACATCCCGCTCATCTCCGCCCCTCTGCTTCTATTAGCCGGCCGCTTAGTGACGTTGCGGTGACGTCGCTGTGACGCCGAACGCACCTCCCCCTTGAAGGAGGGGTTGTTTGGCGGTCACAGCGACTTTGCTGAGAAGGTACGT
Source organism: Anomaloglossus baeobatrachus (assembly GCF_048569485.1). Taxonomy (NCBI): domain Eukaryota; kingdom Metazoa; phylum Chordata; class Amphibia; order Anura; family Aromobatidae; genus Anomaloglossus; species Anomaloglossus baeobatrachus. The sequence goes on from NC_134361.1 coordinate 177,701,289, forward strand.
GCGTGTGACGCTGCCGTAGCGATAATGTTCGCTATGGCAGCAATCACCAAATGTCGCACATACGACGGGGGCGGGTGCTATTGTGCTCAACATCGTTACCAATCGCTAGCGATATCGCAGCGTGTAAAGCACCTTTAAGTGTCTGACTTCTGATTATGTGGTAGATTGATTTTGGTGCTCGACCCCAGACTGACCCCTGACATTCCTCTGCCTGTTTCCCCTGACTCTGTGTTATCGTCTGGCTCCTGACCTCCTGTTCCCTCCAGACTACGGCCTTGTATGCCCCCCTTGTGTCCATTACGTACTCTCCTGGTCACCTTACCCCACAGTCTGTATACCAACTCCTTTTTTGTCTGTTCCCTGTGTATATTTGCATTCTCCCGGCGCTGACCTCGGCTTGTCTGACTTCCCCACTGCTCTTGCAGCACACACGTGCTCACAGCACCCCCTAGTCGCAACTCCATCCTGCACACTAGTGTCTAGCATCACATCTCTGCCAGTGAGTGTCGTGACACATACATTATTTGGCTGAATACTACTCCTCCCATCAACTTAAGGCTGTTTTTAATTAGTGCTGGATCCTACCTTTCCTTTCTGTAGGCTGTAACTCAGAAGAGACATGCTTAATAAATATTACTTTAGGGTCCCATCAAATAAAAGTACACCTTGTCGTGGCTTGTGGGCTCTCATGAATTGTCCAATATTACCTTTATTTTTATAAGTATATTCACTATAGCAGTAATGCAGTCCTTATATTTAATGTTTGCATACATCTTAGCGCTTTCATAGTGCTGCTTCTTCAAAATATGTAACATCATAATATTCCTTCTCCAATTATATGGACTAAATCAGATTATAGAAACAAAATTAAATCCTTGAACATCAGTTGCATGGACGAAATCTAATCCAACAATATATTATAATACAATTTAATAAAATACAAATAAACATATTAAAATCAATCCCAATCCGATCCTCCATATAAGATGTCATGCTCAAGGCTTCATTAAGACCCTTTGGTGACCCTTTGCTGTCAACCATAGCAATCAATTTAGTCTCTATACGTAATAATAGTCGTCATATTACATCACAGATTTCTTGAAAAATTTACAGGATTATCTTTCCTCTGGGAATTCTTAATATCATGAATGTGTCAGATAAGGGTACTTAGGGGAAAATTTCCCTTTGTGGAAAGTCACATGCCTGATATTCCAGTGTAAGGAGACTTAAAAACCATGCAATGCTTCCATGGGAAATTATATATGCAAATATCCTCTTCAAAAGAAAAAGGATTTGATCTGTGGCATCTTCCATTAGATTTAAGATTCTAAAAAGTCAATATCATCGACCCTTTAACAAGCCTTGCCACATGACTTAGGATAATGTGATGCTAGTCACTACTTACAGGTAGCGTAGCCAAGAAAGCTGGGGTCTGGTAACAGGAGGACACGTATGGACACAGGTAGTACACAGAGGCATAGTCAGGTCAGAATCCAAGGGACAGAATTCCAGAGAGGCACGTAATGGATCCAGTGAGAAAACTAAGACGTGGTCAGGTAACAGTCTGAGGTCAAAAGCCAGGAGGTCACGATAGGAACAGGGAGCAGTCAGAGAGGAGTCAAACAATAGTCTAGGGTCAGGAAACAAATATCAGAGCACAGGCAGGAACACAGGCCAACAGCACAACAACAGAACCAGAATGTATGACTGGCAAGGTTCTGGGAGAGCATGCTCAGTAATGAAGCAGAGCAATTACCAGGAAGATGGAACACCTGAGTAGTCAGCACCTCCCAGAACCAGCATGGAAGCCTGTCAATCAACCTGCCAGCCAGTAGCCCAGGAAAACACAGCAGAGCATCTCCTAGAGTGCAAGATACTCTGCATAGAGAAATCGTGTCACTGCCAGCCAGTAGTCCAGGAAAGTGCAGCAGAGCCTCTCCTAGAGTGAGCGATGTTCTGCATAGAGGAATCGTGACAGATAAGAAGCAAAAGCAGAAACTTCATTTACAGACACATGTTTCTGAGTGTTGCCTCTCCTCAGTGCAAAAGAGGAGATCTGATTTGGCTAGATGAGAGGCCACTTTGTGGAGGTCTACGGGGGAATGTTTTTCCTTATGGAGAGTGACATGCCTGACATGCCAGTGTAAGGAAATGAATAGTCCATGCAATGGAAAATGAAATATGCAGGTTACCTCTTCAGAAGGAAGAGGATTTGGTCTCTTTCATCATTTACTGGATGCAACAAATCTAAAAGTTAACATCAACCTTTTAACGAGCCACGTCACATGACTAAAGGGTACTTTACACGCTGCGATATCGGTAATGATATATCGTCGGGGTCACGTCGTTAGTGACACACATCTGGCGCCGTTACCGACATCGCAGCGTGTGACACAAATGGGCGACGATCAACGAGCACAAAATCGTTCAAAAACGGTGATCCTTGACACGTCTCTCATTTCCTTAATATCGCTGCAACCACCTGTACGATGTTGTTCGTCGTCCCTGTGGCAGCACACATCGCTATGTGTGACACCACGGGAGCGACGAACATCTCCTTACCTGCGTCCACCGGCAATGAGGGAGGAAGGAGGTGGGAGGGATGTTACGTCCCGCTCATCTCCTCCCCTCCGCTTCTATTGGCTGGCCACTTAGTGACGCCACAGTGACGTCGCTATGATGCCAAACGCACCTCCCCCTTGAGGTAGGGATTGTTCGGCGGTCACAGCGTCGTCGCTGACAAGGTATGTGAGTGTGACGCTGCCGTAGCGATAATGTTCGCTACGGCAGCAATCACCACATATCGTTACAACGACGGGGGCGGGTGCCATCGCACGCGACATCGCTAGCAATTGCTAGGGATGTCACAGCATGTAAAGTACCCCTTAGGATAAGAAGTCAAACCAGAAACTCCATTTGTAGACGTGTTTCATAGTGTTACCCCTCCTCAGTGCAAAGCAGGAGATTTGTTTTGGCTATGTGACAGGCCTTTTTAAAAAATAAACATAAACCAAAATAAATAAATAAAATAAATAAAATAAATAAACCAGTCAGCAAATTAAATTGACATATTTGGTATCCTTGTCATCATAACCAGTACAATACAGTAAATAGATTATTTCAATGGTTTAAAAAAAATTATGTGAATATTTTTTTTTAAATTAAACCTATAAAAATATAAAAGAAATATGGAGCTTACATAAAAAAAAATGTTAAAATAGCACTTTAAAGGAAATCTGTAAGCAGGTTTTTGAAATCCCATCTAACACACTATACTGGGTGATGCAGTTTTGATAAAATCACTGTTTTATCTGTTGCAGATCTACCAGTTCTTGTAATTCTGAGCTCTGTATAACCCCTCCGATATCTCTAATAGGCAGATTTGTGAATACACTGTGCATAGGCAGAAAGCTGCTAATCAGTGGTGGGGGTGTGGTTGGACTACCTGGCAGCAAGTTTACTAGTCGTCTAGTGATAATCTCCTCCTGAACCATTACTGGAATCAGGGTATCGGCCCCTACATTATGTTGCTCTCAGTTTAGGTGGCAAAACCTGATAACAGATTCTCTTTAAAAATCACAGCTCCTTTATAAAAAAAACAAAAAATAGACCTCACATAGCAAAATTTATATAAATAAAAAAATATTGCTGTTACATCTATAAAAGAAAAAACAAAAAAAAATCACCTGGACCATGGCATCACAAGAATGTCATTGTGTGTATGCTGTAGGATGGCTGCTGGACACGTAGTTGATGGGAGGTGTAATGATTCAGGGACCGAGGAGGATCAAAAAATGCAGAATCCCAAATAGTAACAGAGTTGCTGGAACCTTAACGGATTGCTGACCTAATCCTGGCACATAACTAGAAGAACCCGTGGGACGTGTCTAGGATGACCTAGTCGTCTTGACAAAGCCAGAGAACTAAATAATCTGACAGATAGAAATATAACAAAGCTAATCTGCCTCGGAGCAGTCCCCAAAGATAGATAGATAGCCCCCCACATTTAAAGTCTACGGTTATATAGAAAAACACAATACAAAGCTAGAAAAGACAGATTCAGCAAAGGTGAGGCCCAAACTATCTTTATAGAAAAGGATCACTGTCTGCAACCGTAAAAACCCTAATATATACCAGCACTTCTGATATGGAAAAATCCTGAGGTCACACAACCTCTCCCCCACTGAATCAGCACTCAAATGTTACTGGGATCCAAAAACACTAATACAGATGAGGGACTGAATTAATACCAAGCATGACAAACACAAACCTTGCAGCATCATGGAGCTAAGTATACAGACACTCCCAGCAGGGAATGATGCCATTCCAACAAGAACTCCACACAGACAAAATAGGAATTATGCATTAGTATTAAGCAGAAAAAACAACAGGAAAGTGGAAAACAAACAGCAGAGGTACAAAGACCACTTATCTGAGAGGAGTTATGGCTGTGAGCAGGGCCGGTTACAGAATGTCCTTAACACACATGAGACCATTGAGCATCGGCAAGTAACAAGAGAAAACTACTCAGTTATATAGTCCCAGTCTGACCCTGATTGCCAGTCCTCTGCAGGTGTGGGACTTTCATTCCACAAATCAACTGCACCACCAGCACTGACCACAAGATGTAGCCCCAAACTGGAAAACGTATTCACAACAGGGAGGTATGTATCACAGAGGTGGTTATCCTCTGTGACGTAAACCCAGGTGCAAGCTCTAGTAGACTTATTACTAAGAGAGTTTTTAGGATGCATCAGGACTAGGTTTTAAGAGCAGATGGGCAGGTCTGGCTGCTCATATACCCCCACCCATGGGTGTGGTACATGGGTTAAAATAGAGACGGTTTGTCTCACACATGGTCTGTGTGTGGAGGTTGCTACACCTCCAGTGGAAGACGTCTGTATAGAAGAATATTTTATCCCAAGTAGGCGAGCCTGCAGACAAAAGGGACTTTTCATTTTATGCCGAAATATGGCTTGCCTTATGTTTATGTTTTCCTGGAATGTTTATATGAACTGAAATAAACCAGACGGACTTATCAAATCAGAACCGCTCCTGCCGTTACCTCAACCAGCAGCCAAGTAAGTAGTATTGTCACAACGCATATGTTATGTGTATTGCATGTGTAATATGAAAATGTCTGAGTAATGTGTTAATATATGCAATGAATTTGCAAGTGCAGATTTTCTGTTTGTGACTGTGATACAACGACTGTCTGGAAAGGTAGAAAAACGCCTGTTGTTGAGTGGTTATCGAGCTGGTGATGTCTGAGAACAGGTTGCAATATATGTCTATATACAGTATACAGAGTGTGTGATTCATTGTGATTAATTCATTTGCTAGACTATTAATTTTTTTTCATTATAATAGTTGTTTACTACACAGCAGGTAAGGGGTGGTTACTGCAGGGTAATATGTTATTGTAAACCAGGGGAGTGATTCACTAATATACCAACGTAGGTAAAAAACAGATGATTACTGCAATATAAAATTGCCCAATAGAATTTATTAATACTCTTTTTAAAATGCTGTAGAAAAATATCCAGGTTTTGCTTCTAGAAAGTGATAATGTCCCCTGTGCACTTTTTACGATCACCCCGAGTGCCCCTATAACAATAATGCTTCTTAAGTGCCGCGATATTATTTAATAATACATCCTGAGTCCTCCAATGTACAGATCCTTTATATACAGCATGATGGGCCCACGATTCCCATTTACACAGTATGATGTACCCATGGCTCCCCTACATACAGTATGATGGGTGTACAACTCCCTTATACACAGAATGATGGGCCCACACCTCCCCTATATTCAATATGATAGGCCCAGAGCTCCCATATACACAGTATAATGTCGCCACAACTGACCTATATGCAGTATGATGGGCGCACTTCTCCCCTATAAACAGTATAATGCCTCCACATCTTCCCTATACACAGTATAATGTGGCCACAGCACCCGTATATACACACAAAATAATGCTCCCACAGCTTCCACATTAGCTCCCATACTGTATAATGGCCCCCAAGATTTACGATGACTCCCCCACAGATGTTCCTGAAATGTATGTGTCGCGGGCGGAGGAGGGGACGCTGCGCTCTCCCACTGCTCGGGTCCGGCCGCTGCTGCTGCGGCTGCCGCTGCTCGGTGGTGGCTCGAGCGGTGGGCCGGATCCCGAGGACTCGAGCGGCGTTCCTCGCCCGTGAGTGAAAAGGGGATTTGATTGTGGGGATTTGATTATTGTCCGTGACGCCACCCACGGTTGTGGTGATTTTGGTGACACCACCGCTGCTCTGGACGGGGATCCTGGGAGCGGTGACAGGGAGCAGCTTTGTTGTTAGTTCTCCCCTCCGTGGGTAGGGGGTTGGTTGTCCCGGGGCCCGGTGATGGGGTAGGGATGGATGGCAGGCGGGTTACGGGGCCTGGTGAGGTGCAGGATCGCAGGGGCAGCACTGTGCCGCACGGCACGGTGGTACTCACTCAGCCCAATGATGAGGACACGGTTCTCGGTAAAACACTCAGCTGGATGGACGGGTCCCACAGACGGCTGTGGTGTTGTTTCTCCCGGCAGGTTGATGGTGACTGCCTTTCCCTGCACCTATGTACGGTTGATGGTTCCGATGGGTTCCCACCGGTAACCCGCACCCCAGCTTGGATGTGGGCTGGAGGAGCCCTTTTTTGCTCGCAGGCTCTGGCCCTGAGAAACAGTTGCCTTGGCGGTGGCGGTGTCTCCCTCTGTTGGTTGGACCGTTGCCTTCTGTCGGGACTTGGCTGTTTGGAAACCCAGGAGGTCCCCTTCACTAACGGATTCGGCAAATTCACGGCGACTCCTAGCCTTGCCGGGGTCCGCAAGCCCCTGCCAGATGGTGCTGACTTCTCTTCGTGTACCGGTCCGGTACCACCGGGCCACCGCCCGTCCACGATCCTTACGGTAACTCTGATAGGCCACTCCTGCAGACGGTCACCACCGTCTGCCAACCTTGCTGTACCGCCCGGGCCACACACCCGGACGCTGTCAGTTAGTTGCTCCACTACCACACTTTCCTCCTTCCACTTTCACCTCCAAAACTAATCTGTCTGCTTTTCCCGCCTCCAGGACTGTGAACTCCTCGGTGGGCGGGACCAACCACCTGGCCCACCCCCTGGTGTGATCATCAGCCCCTGGAGGAAGGCAACAAGGGTTTTGTGTCTGACTTCGGTGTGCCTGACCGGGAGTGTGGGGTGTGTGGGTGTTGCTCTCTGTGGCCCCTGGCTTGTCCAGGGCGCCACATATGAGGGGCTACCCAAACTATGAGAAGCCCCCCCCAAATTATGAGAGCCCTCCACACTATATGAGGGCGCTCACAGTAGTCCCCACACTGTATGATTGCCTTCATGGCAGGCCCCAAACTGTATAAAGGCCCACACATTAACTGCCAAACTCTTTTTTGGCCCCCACATTAGCCCGTGGATAACCCTCACTGTGCAGGATTTGTTAGGCCGTCTGAAACGGTCGCCTGACCTAGGGCCCTGTGCCCCATGCATGCCCAGGTTCCAGTGGTGCTCCCTCGAACGTCCCTGGGGTCTTGACTCCAGCACAGAGGTCCTTAGGTGCTCCGATGCTTGCAACCTGACTCCTGAGCCCCCGGGTCACCGTTACACAGACCCAGCTAGAGGCACGTCTGTTCTCTTCACTACATTCTTGCAGACTGCTCCCAAACCACACCCACCAGGCTGTCTAGTTCACTGGTCAGGCTCTGCCCACTGGGTGGCCCTCCCCTTATTTGACTAGCAGTGCCCCCTAGTGTGGTGTGTGAACTAGGATTTTAGGTGTTTGTAGGTGTTACCGGCACTGGTGTTCCTGGTCCCAGAGGGTAGGCCCTGCATCCTTGTGGGGATGCAGTACCTAGTAGTGCCCTGAGTGGCTCAGGGGCGGTACATAATCTGATTGTGAGGCCCGAGTTGACTACACCCTCTGCCCCTGGCAGCTAGTCCACTGCCCCTACTAAGCTATTAACTTCACATGGACCAGAGGTTATGGCCCCTACAGAAGATACCTGTGTGTACAAAACTAATAGCCCCTCAAGCCAGCCACTGATATAAACATGTTAAGGGCTAATTTAAAGGGGATATCCATGCTAATTATATTATTGCCCAGGTACTTCTAAATCAATTCCACACACCTACGGTCACCGCCTGGTTTCACCTAATACCAGATTTTGATACCATCACCATTAACCAGTCACAGGACCAATACAGCCTGAGACTGAATACAGCAGGCAGATGAAAAATAACCAGTGATGCAATATTTAATTTGCCTGACCATTTCAAGTGTTTTCTTTTCTACATTTGAACATTGGGTTGGTGCCATTTCAATTTTCACTTCAGGCAACCGAAAAACTAGAATCAGCAACTGCTCTAGTGAGATAATGATAAGATCATTTCTACTAATGATTACAGCACTTTTCTGTGTATTTGTTTTTGGAGAGAAGAGAAAAAAAGTTGATATTTGGATGTTTTTTTCCAGGTGCTGTCAGATCTGGAATTAAAGCCCATTAACAGAATGTCAGATATGGATTAAAAGAATATTCCCATCTAAGGCAATTTAGGTATACACAGCGGGTAACATAAGTATTGAACACGTCACCAATTTTCTAAGTAAATATGACTCTAACGGTGCTATTGAGACGCAAAACCAGGGTGTCACAGAGCCTGCAGAAATCCAGCAAAGTGCAGGCCATTCTCCTCCTTGGTAATCTGATCCCACACCAGTGCAGCAGGACAGACACTCCCCCCCCAGGGTAAGAGCAAAACAGAGCAGCAGGGGAGGGGCTGGAGCAGAGTGTGTGGGGAGAGGGAGAGGAGAGGAGTCCGGAGTTGTAGCTCCTGGGCTGCTACAGAAGCGTGCTCCAAAAGGGCCGGGACAGGCTGTTGGTGAGGAAGGGACTTGAGGTGACCGGGGCAGGGTAGTGGCCCGCCGGTATCGAAAGAGATCCCGGATCACTGCAGGGGAGTGGACTCCCCGTTCCTGGCCGAGGAGGAAACAAAGAGAAAGAGTGGAGAAAGAGGCACCTGATTGCAGGGAAAGAACAGGGGTCTGCTGCACCGTGTGTGGGACTTAAACACCCTCTGTACCGAAGGCTGCGGACTCCGGCAGTTTCTAGTTTACCAGTGACTCTGTGTGGTTCAATTGTAAGTACAACAGTGCCATCAGGCACCGCACCGCAGCACTGCGCCCTGCAGCATGCTCCCTCCTACCGGGCCCCGGGACACCAGCCCCTACCCACGGAGGGGCCAACACCTCAGCTGTTCCCCACCATCGCTCCCGGGAACCCCGTCACCAGCAGCGGTGGTGCCCACCATCACCACAACCCCGTGGGTGGCGTCACAACCGACATCCCACCACCAAACCTCCCCCTTTTCACTCGTGGGCGAGGAGGCGCTGCTCGAGCCCCCGGGTCCGGCCCCGTGCTCGAGCCACCGAGGAGCAGAAGCACCGGACCCGAGCGCCAGAGATTTCCCAGGCGAGCGGCGTTCCCCAAAAACCCCTCTCCGCCCGCAACATATATATATGTATATATATATATATATATATATATATATACATAGTAACAACCAAAAATATTTGTTGCTGATGCATGTGCGTCCCTCGTCATGATCCAACAATACAAAGAGTAAACATTATATTGGCTGTGAGCAGCAAAAAAATTAACATGGGCAGACCTCAAGCATTTCATAGGAATAGAACCAAATTATTTTATACTAAAAAAAAACCCATAAGATTGCCTGCTTACAAGTGATTGGTGGACCCAGACTGTAAAAGTCCAGATCTGCGAGGTTTCAAAATTATCTGGGTGCCAAACCTGAGCCCTGAGTTCTCAGGGATCTCCGGCTAATGATTTGGGTCCAGCAACTTGGGAAATAAAAAAATATAACATAAATGAAAAATAAAAATAAAGCAAGCGCGCTATACTTGCCGAGTATCTGGCATAGCTATAACTGCTTCCAGGTCGCTCACTTTTCTGCTGGGGCTGCTCATTTATCTTCATGCATATTCACTGCGCCCACCGGCAGTCCTGGTGTCTGTGATTGGTTGCAGTCAGACAGGCGCCAAGCCTGTGTGACAGCATTTGACTGTTTGCAATGACAGATCCTGTCTACGGGTCACTGTCATGGTATAAAAATAAATAAACAACTTGGTGTAGGGTCCCCCTGTATTATGATACCCAGCACAGATAAAGCATACGGCTACAGGCTGCAGCCCCCAGCCATGTGCTTATCTTGGCTGTGTATCAAAATAAGGGGAATCGCATACTACGACAATTTATTTATTTCTCTATTTTTATACCATGAGATAGATTGGGTCTGTGATTGCAAGCAAGTCAGACTTGCTGTCACACAGGCTGGGGGCGCATCTGACTGCAACCAATCTCAAACGCCAGGGCTGCCGGTGGGCGGGCGAAGCAGTGGATATTCATGATGGCAATTGAGCGGCCCTGGAAGAAGAGTGAGTGACTTAGAATCAGTTCCAGCTGCGTTGGAGACTCGGTAAGTATAGCGCACTTGCTCTAATCCTATCCCTTCTACCACCATTTTTAAGCGCCGGATTCTAGACCCCATAGACTTATATAGGGACTGGCATCCAGCCAGATATCTGAGATCAATTCCGGGCTGGAACCAATTTTTTTTTACGTCCGGTTAGTCTCACCGATCCCGATATCTGTGAGTTCATTAATCAGGTTTTCCTGGAAAATTTGAATTGCAATGAAGTTATTTTTCACTAATTGAAGGACTTCTATTATGCTCGGAGGTCTCTAAAGAATCCAAAACATAATAAACATAAGATGCAAAAATAATAAAAATACTTATACTCATCATACCATTCACCTCTCTGGTCCCTCTTTACCTCCCCATCACCGGTCCTGTCATCACCAGATCTTGTTATCAGCATTGTAAATGCTGAAATTCCGGGCCTCCTCATGCTAGGATAGGACTTCTGCATCTGATGAGGCCTATGATCTTGTGCATAGATGTGTTGTTGAACAGATTTGGAAGTCCTGGCATAGGGCGAGAAACCCAGTGGTGGTCTGTAAAGACCCCAGAGCATTAAAAATGATGTAAAAATAGGAAAAACACTTATACTCACCTTACTGTTCAGTTCTCCAGCTGCTACGCACCTCACCGTCACCTGTTCTCATCACATCTCGTCATCACCTCCACAAGAGCTGAATCCCAGGGCCTCCTCATTTTAGTATCGAATGTCAAGCTGTTATGTTAGCTGAAGGGTTCAGCAGAAGCACGTGTGACGCCCTGGCCTATCAGGTCGTCACAGGGTATTGTGCAATCTGCCCTTCTACACAGTATCCACCCTCCTTGGTTACGGGTCCTGGTTCTTTGGTGTTGTTAAAAGCTGAGCCAATCAAAATCCTAGGAACACTTTACACTTTACGCACCAGACACACCATTGGGGGGCCTGAAGGGAATAGGGCCTCCAATTTGGGGGGTTGGTAAGGGGAAAGTGAAGAAAGTGACAGTGGGAGTTGAGCAGTGGAGAGTGAAAGGAGAGGTGGTGGAGTGGTGACCCTCGTGAGGAGAGGTCAGGGAGCAGGGCTCCTGTAGTTACTAGGTGGCAGACGTCGGTCTGGGCCTGGTAGGAGCTGGAACCCCAGTTGCAGGGGATTGTGTCAAGGGGCACGGACTGCCGAGGAGGGCAGCTGGCGGCCTTCCGCTATCACCAGGCAGGGGCCAGGGCATGACGGGGTACGTGGACCCTAGGCCGGGAAGTAGCTTCACGCGTCCTGGTAATTTACCCGACGGGGGTGAAGACTTCAAGTGTCATCCCCAACCCGCTTCCAAATCATGGTACTAGCGCACCGATGGGATAGGACTTTCCCAATAGAGTCCACAGAAATCCTACGCGTGAACCCTGAGAGCAAGCTCATTCCGTTAGCCATACGGGTGAGCGGGACCCGAACAGTTTCAGACTCGAGGGTCCAAAGATAAACACAAGTGCCAAGGAAAGGGCCACAGACTAACCGCAACACCAAGGGCACTGACCCAAGCGGGCTCCCTCCCAGCTGCAGTGGTGCTCATAACTCTGGTTTACAAGCTGTCGGTGTGGTTATTTCTGGACTGAGTGAGTACACTGAAAACCCTTCTCCTATCCCCAACGGCACCCCACGCCAACTACGCAACAGGCCCCGGGACACCCAAACCCCCTACCCACGGAGGGGTTAAACATCCAGCTGCTTCAACATCGTCACCGGGCTCCCCAACAGCAGCGGTGGTCTCTCACATTACCACGCATCGTGGGTGGTGTCACAAACTTTCAATCCCCCTGTACACACTCCCCTTTTTCTTTTGACATTCGAGTGTCCGCGCGGACGCCCTGGGTCTGGAGACCCCTCGAGCCACCGTGGCTCTGGATCCGAGCGGCTCGGCCGCTGTCGCGGGGGCAGTACACACGCGAAAGGTCATGACATCACAAAGTGCACCCTGGACTTGTGGGTAGATGTGCGGGACTCTCCTGGGCCTTGTCAGAGGGGATTTTAGTGCTCACAATGGTGAGCTCACAATAAGATGTGACGAGAACCGAATGGATGACAATGAAGAGAGGATGGTCTATGAATGTGGACGGTGGGGTTAGTAAAAGTATTTTTTTTTAGCCTTTTTATGTTCCCTTACGGTTCATGATGGCCAGTGGCCACAATTTTACTGAATATTTGCGGAAGCAAATTTACAAAAAAAATCAACAGTTTCTCAAAAAAGCGGCAAAGCATTAAATTATCAGTGGCAGAACGAGGTTAAATAGTGGGCAGAGGCATAACTCACAGCTCCTACATATCTTTAACAGAACATCCACCTACCAATTGTTTTTTAAGCTTCCATTTTTTACATACATGTTCCATCAGTGTTTTTCATGGCTAGATCAAACATCCTCTATTGCTATTTAATAAGTAAAAGCTGGGAATATATTAGCTGGGATACTTCTTTTGCATGCAAGAAAAATAGTTGACACAGATGGTAAAAACTGACACGCGGAGCAAATATTTTTGACACTCTGATCCCACACATTGGTGGAAATCTGAAATTTTTTTCCATGTGGCAACAATGGCCTCTAGACTTTGTTAGTCACAAGGATGAGACTGTTACACTCTAGAGCCATGTTTCTGATAATGGTGAAACGGAACTGAACAGTTCTCAGTAATTCAACGTTGTTCACATAGACTTTATTTAGTGAATGTAATAGAATCAACAAGGTAATAAACAGTGTAAAAGCCTGTACAATATGACAAATAAGCCACTGAAACTCACTCTAAAAGTGAAGTCAATAAGAGACGTTTTGTAAAATTTAATTGGGAAAAATTAAAAATTGCTGCTACATTTTTACCACTTCTAACATCCTAAAAAAAAAATAAAAAAGCCATTAAAAAATGCTGACGAAAAGTAAACGTGGTAAATGTTATTTATTATTTTGTGTGATATGACTATCTGGTTTAAGGGCGTACAAATTCTAAGTTCGAAAATTGCTAATTTTTAAAAATTGTCCTTAAATTTTAGATATTTTCATAAATCTAATATATAAAGCTGAATGTGTGTGTGTGTATGTATGTGTGTGTGTGTGTGTGTGTGTGTGTGATGTCCGGGATTGGCATCTGCACCGTCGCAGCTACAGCCACAAAATTTTGCACACTCACACTTCTGGACCCCGAGAGCGTCATAGGCTATGTTTTGAGGGGAAATTTTAACCCCGCGCTTTCCAGTTATTCGCCAAAAAACCAGCCTCCATTAAAGCGAATGGAGCTGGGAGCAACAGTGCAGCCAGAACTACAGAAAAATGCGCAGCCACGCCCTTATATGGAATGTTGGCGTGTCACAATGCAGCCAGGGAAAGAGACAGACACAGACAGGGAAAGAGGCAGACACAGACAGGGTAAGAAACAGACATAGACAGGGTAAGAGACAGACACAAAGAGACAGACACAGACAAAGAGACAGACTGACAGGGAAAGAGACAGACAGGGAAAGAGAGGGAATGAGAGAGACAGGTTAAGAGACAGACACAGACAGGTAAAGAGACAGACACAGACAAAGAGACAGACACAGGGAAACAGACAGACAGGGAATGAGAGGGAAAGAGACAGACAGGGAAAGTGACAGACAGGGAAAGAGATTGAGACAGACGGAGAAAGAGATAGAGACAGTCAGAGACAGACAGGGAAAGAGACAGACAGACGGAGAGAGAGAGAGAGAGACAGAGAGATATATACAGAGGGGGAGACAGACAGAGAATGGGAGAGAAACAGAGACAGTTACTATCCCGGGCGTTAATACATTCTATTTATACATTCTATCCCAGGACTGTTAATACATTCTATTTTGTTAACAACACTTATTAACCCGGGCGAAGCCGGGTAGTACAGCTAGTAAATAAATAAATGCAAATCATATAAAACTAAACTTAGAGCAAACATAAAGTATAATATGTCATGGAAAACTCTCTCAGAATCACTGTAATATGTGGAAGCATTCCAGAGTGATTGCTAGAAATTGAGAGGATAGATCTAAAAAATCTGTCCTGGTCAGAAAAGTGAAAACTGGTTTTGGCTGAAAGGGGTTAAAATGGTTGTCCCTGTCATGATCTGACTACAGGACAGTGTGGCACAGAGGGCTCCTATACTGTCTATTGTGCTGGGGACCCTAGACTATCTCTAAACTCAAGGTTACCTCTAATGGTGGAGATGTCTGAGTCCTCGTGCCTGGCTATTCTCCTTACCAGAACTAATCTCTTTCCCCCCATGGAACGTAGGACAGGATCATGATGGCAACACAAATAAAGACAGACAAGGAAAAAACAAAACTCAGACAATGCAAACTCACAGGAACTAACAGTAAGAGACTAAGGAGAAAAGCAAGAGAAGTAAGGCAGCAACAAAAGGACAACAACAGAACCACTAACTCTCACAGTAGTAAAGTACTATAGCCACCTATAAGTCTGGATCACATCACCTCTCCAGACCAGTATAGACTAGCTATAGCTGGCATTAATGGAATTGTCCAGCCAGCATATATAGATGAAGAGCGAATGTGACTGGCTCCCCCACAGCATGTGATCAAAGGAAATTAACAAGCTGCCCAGCAGAGCTTAACTCTTGCAAGCCACCTGTTATGTCCTGGGGGTGGATCCTCTGGGCCGTGCACGGGACTCCCCCAGTGAGGCAACCCGGAGCTAACCCCTATACAGGGACTGTCCGATCACCCCACCAGAGGGCCTAGATGCACGGTAGCCGGAGTACTAGTAGGTACGGGAACAGCGTCCTTCAGGGGACTGGTAGTACGAAGTCTCTGGGGCCACATGGTTCCTGGAGACAGTGCCAGAATCAGGAACAACAGACGGGATCTGGGTCCAGCTGGGTGTGAAGGTTGAGGTCGCCGGGCGAAGTCGGGGATCAGAGACGGACACAGGCTGATGGAATGGTGGTCATTTTCACTGCCGACAGTCACCGGAGGACCTCCTGGACAATCCTGTAGTCTGGACCGGGTTAAGGTGGTAGCACAGGCTCTGCGAAGGAGACAGAGTTAGATACTGGCAAGGCACAAGGGGACCTGAACACCTAGCTCTAAGGAACACGTTGAACAGGCGCCGCCCACATGGAAAGGGGAGTCTTATATACCCTGCACCTGTTCAGCCATATCCTGTTTCAGGAGTGTTGGGTCTATAAGACAAGGTGAGTGGGCGCGGCCCCGCCCTATACACATGTATGAGCCTTAGAACCAGAGTCAGGCAACTCAGAGTCAGACCACTCAGAGTAAGACACAAGGGACCAGGACGCAGGAGAGCACGAGCGGGAGCGGCAGCCGTGACCGGTGGGCACGTGGACCGGATCAGTGGGTAAGGAGCGGTGCCGTGACGGCGAGACTGGATCAGTGGGTAAGGAGCGGTGCCGTGATGGCGGGAGCGTGACACCACCCTACTACAAGTCTGTTTGTCGAAGCCCAAGTCTCCTTGCACTGATCACAGACATCAGAGAAGCTAGCTGGCAGAGTTCTAGAATTTGTAGTCTTCACAGATCCTGATGCCACCATGACAGTTGTCGATGCCCACAAAAACCTTCTTGTGACAGTCCCTTTTCAGAAAACCCTACTAGTGATGATATTACCCCAGCAGCCAATGGCGTATCTTGAAGCTTCTGGGCCCTGATGCCAAAGCGCCAATGGGCTCCCCAACTAACACAAATCTTTAATAAGTATAGTCTTTTTATATGGGCCAAAGGAATCTTTTGAGTGCCCCTAGGCTCCAGGGACCGGGTACGATTGCAACCGTTCACCTATAATAGTTACAGCACTGCCAGCACTGGTTTCATCTACCTAAATATCATAGTCTTTTGGGAATCCAGGAGTCACACATGCAAAATTTCACCCCCATGTCCAAACAGGCTTGCAACTGGGAGTCATTAACTGGTCATTACACCCATCAATTTCCATGGAGTTGAGCTCATTGCCCAACACAACATTTTAAGATGAGTCTCCAATTATCTATGTTACACTCACCCACTTCCACACTTAGTGCTTCAGTTCTTTCCTTTTTTCCCCTCTTTTTTGAGGGTTCTGCATCGACAACTACTCAAAGCCACTGTAGTACTATGAGCAGTGTCGGATTGGCTACCGGAGAAACCTAAAGTAATACCAGGCCTGGCTGCGGTTTCCTGCATTGGACTCCAGAGCTCTCACCTGAGCTCCAGAGTGCAGTCTGGACTGAACTCAGGGTTTGCGGGACTGAACCATGAGTGCCAACTAATTCCCCGACAATTGTGGTTCAGTTCATGACAGCTGCAAACAGACCAGGTTGAACTCCGAAGCTCTCACCTGAGCACTCACCTCAGTCACCTGAGCTCCGTAGTGCAGCCTGGCCTGTCCGCGGCTGTCTTGAACTGAAACTCAATCGTCGGGAAATCAGTCGGCGCTCACCAGTTCAGTCCTGCAAACCCTGAGTTCAGTCCAGGATGCACTCCGGAGCTCAGATGAGAGCTTCAGAGTTCAATCCAAGTAACCGCAGCCAGGCCTGGTATTACTGGAGGTTTCTACGGTAGCCAGTCCGACGCTGGCTACGAGGAAAAACTGCTCTCTCATTAGAAAAGGCAGCTTTTCTACATCATGGATTGTTTTGTCATGAAAAGACTGAGATTGAGAAAAAAGAGTCACTGCTCTTTTGGGACTGACTCTTAAAAATGTTCAAAAAAACCATCATCAGTGGACAAATTAAAACAAATGGTCTATTTATTTTTAAGATTTTTCAAAACATTTATTAGTCTTCAAAGTAGGAGAGGAGAAGGGGTTAACGCCACGCATTCGCTAGAAAAGATGTAGAATTGTCGATTAATTAATTATTTTATTCCATAGGTCTACGCGTTTCGAGGTATGGAACATCTTCCTCAGTACCAAAATATCAGCAATACAACTGTATACAATACAATAAGGTTTGGTTTGTGACCCTGACTTAATCCTAACTTCAATGGAACTCAATAATTGGGCAGTTCATGTCTCCGTCCACATGCAGCCAGCCATAAGCAGAACACTTCCAGGGGAGTGTGGGCAGGGTTTTTAGTTTGTTTTTTTTTCTGAGGGGCACAATACATCTGATTATGCTGATTTTCCCCCAATGCGATCTGTTCAAACACTGCACGCGGCTAACACAAGGCTCAGCATCACTCTTACCCAAGCACAGCGCTGCTCGCTTGAGTGGTTTGCACTCGTAACTCACTCAAACTTCGAACCCAAACATTGTTTTGTAGTAGTCAATTTCTGAATCCAAACTGCAAACCTTGAACCCCAGGTTCGCTTACCTTTACTCAGGATCTTTATTTAACCCCTTAGCAACCCATGACGTACTGGGTACATTATGGATCGTGTGAAGTTAATCCCCACGGGCTGCTGTGGCCAGTCCGTGGTGATCCGCACAGATATCAGCTAATTACAACAGGTGACATGTGTGCCTGCTAGTCGCGAGTCGAATCGCTTTCCACCCGCGACTATTAACCACTTACATCTCGCTGCCAAAATCTGGCAGCGTGATGTATATGCGTGCTTTTCACGGAAAAGTACAAATAAACTTGTCTAGTGTTTTATTATTTTAGTATTGAAAAAAAATTACATATTTCTAAATTAATTTTTATATTGTGTTGGCATTTTCAAAACACCCATGACATAAACATTTTTTGGTTGACGGCGACATCTAAGAACTTATTCCTTGTAGGGTTAGACACATTTTTATTGATATAATAGATGTAAAGACACAGCCCTGTTGAATGTCTGTCAGGGGTTAATGTTCTTAATTTGGCCAGACCTGGGTCTCTTTTGTTTGGTAACTCATGTTTATTAAGTCATTGTTTTCCACCAGACTCATCAGAGCCATCCATTGTCTGAGGTTGTATATTACAAATGTGATGTAAATTCCCTCAGCCTCTCTGTCTACCTCTCTCAGAAGAGAATTAAGGTCCAGTCACACTAAGCAACTTACCAGCGATCCCAACAACGATAGGGATCGCTGGTAAGTTGCTAGGAGGTTGCTGGTGAGATGTCACACTGCGACGCTCCAGCGATCCCACCAGCAACCTGACCTGGCAGGGATCGCTGGAGCGTCGCTACACAAGTTGCTGGTGAGCTCACCAGCAACCAGTGACCAGCCCCCAGCGCCGCGTGGAAGATGCTGCGCTTGGTAACTAAGGTAAATATCGGGTAACCAACCCGATATTTACCTTGGTTACCAGCGCACGCAGCTACACGTGCAGAGAGCAGGGAGCAGCGCACACTGCTTAGCGCTGGCTCCCTGCTCTCCTAGTTACAGCACACATCGGGTTAATTACCCGATGTGTGCTGCAGCTACATGTGCACAGAGCAGGGAGCAGCGCACACTGCTTAGCGCTGGCTCCCTGCTCTCCTAGTTACAGCACACATCGGGTTAATTACCCGATGTGTGCTGCAGCTAAATGTGCACAGAGCAGGGAGCAGCGCACAATGCTTAGCGCTGGCTCCCTGCTCTCCTAGCTACAGCACACAGCGGGTTAATTAACCCGATGTATCCTGCAGCTACATGTGCACAGAGCAGGAGCCGGCACTGACAGTGAGAGCGGCGGAGGCTGGTAACAAAGGTAAATATCGGGTAACCAAGGACAGGGCTTCTTGGTTACCCGATGTTTACATTGGTTACCAGCCTCCGCAGAAGCAGGCTCTTGCTGCCTGCACATTTAGTTGTTGCTGTCTCGCTGTCACACACAGCGATCTGTGCTTCACAGCGGGACAGCAACAACTAAAAAATGGCCCAGGACATTCAGCAACAACCAACGACCTCACAGCAGGGGCCAGGTTGTTGCTGGATGTCACACACAGCAACATCGCTAGCAACGTCACAAAAGTTGTTCGTTAGCAGCGATGTTGCTAGCGATGTTGCTTAGTGTGACGGGGCCTTTAGACAGGAGAATTAACTATGTGGATTGGAATGCCACCCAAAAAGATCACAGCCTTATTCCACCAATCCAGTAAGACAACAATACCCTGGAATGAGTGCTGGGAGATATAAAAAGGAACTGCGAGTCACCAGGGTGTTATTTTGCTGCATAGCTTCAATCTAGGGGTTTCAGTCCCGGTTGGAAGTCCTTTACCGAGCCTAGTCACTTTGGCACCACTTAGGGGATCAGAAACTAGATTATATTGTGCAGGAGTACCGCCGAGGATTCTAAGATTTGCCTGGAAGAAACCCAGGTTGGGATGATTCTGTTACCTGTCTACGGACTTTGCTGTGCTCATGAAGATTCCTACACGCGTCACTATCCTATTCCCAGTGGGTGCCTGCAAAAAGCAGGGTGGTGCTGATTTGGGGTATGCGGCCATGGAGGCTCCGAAGGCACGAATATTCTAATCCATGGATAACCAGCGGAAGGGTGAGACTCTGTTGCCTGTTACATTGTGTGGTTTGCATGGTTTTGTGTTATATGCCTTTGACTGTTGAGGATCCAATAAAGTCTAATTATTGTGGTTCCCGCACGCTGTGCTATCTGAGTAGTGTTCTGACCACGGGTAAAGAGTTTGGGTGTTCAGTTGGGATACGGTCTTTGTAAAGGCGGCTGACGCAGTGGACGAGAGCACCCACTGACCTCCATGTCTCCACAATAGATATGACTTTTTTTGATCTTCTTACAGCATATGTTTGTAGATTAATGGTGTTCAAAAAACCCTACAATTTTGAAGTTTTGATGAGAGAGGAGGAGGGTGATTCAAACTTTTATGGATTTTTTTCATATTTGTAAAACTTTTTAAAACGTTTTTACAGTATTAGTCTCCTTTTGACAGCACCATTTAGCAGGTTAGCCGTTGTGGGCAGAGGGATGTTAGAGGCAGGTCCTGGCTGTCTATCACAGCCATTATCTGCACCTCGTGAGCCAGCTCCATACACCCGTTATCGAGTTGCGCCGTAAAGTTACCGGGGATGTCAGTAAGGGGTTAATATTCTTCATTTTTCTTTCTTTATCCACTATCCTGTTAATCCTCCCTATCTCCCGCTCCTCTGCTCTCTTCGCTCTTTCCAGGACCATATACTGTTGCATTTATTCATTATCTAAAAAAAAAAGAATCATGTACATAGGTGAGAATTTGGCAGCTGACCTTTCACCATACACACTTACTTGTTTAATTAGCTACTTTTAGATGCCAGAAGCAATTCAGATCTCTAATTACAAAGACGGTTCATGTTGATCTGTCAGACTGTAAGGTCAAATATCTACCCAGCCAATGTCCACGTACGGAAACCGGAGAAGTTTCAAGTTATTTTTGTTGTTTTTGAGACACTTATTGGCTAGATCGGATTTATAGATAATACTATATCGGTTCATATCTCTGTTCATATCTGTGCTATGAGCCTAAACTAGAGATCTATCCAAATTTCCATCACTACTGAGGGCAAAAATAATACAAAATGCAAAATCTCAAGTGAACCTTAAAATCAATAAGGCAGATGTGAACAAAGACTTTTACAGGATTTGTATGTATAGAAAAATTCATAAGTTGTAGTTCATTTCCTTGTAATTTTAAGATGTTTTACTTCTGGTAAGGCTATGTTCACATTTCCATTGTTTAGGATCAGTCACAATCCGCCGCTCTGATAAACAACGCAATCCGGTTAGCGGATTCCTTTCTTCCCATAGACTTGTATGAGCGGCGGATTGCGACTGATGCTCTTGCGTTGCATCCGCTGCCCGACTGATCAGTCGTGGAACGACTGACCATTGGGCGGCAGGAACGCATCATGTAACGTTTTTTGAGCAGAGGAATCCTTTTGTTTTCACTGCGCATGCTCAGATCTTGCGTTTAACCATTCAAACCAATGTCTCTCTATCTCTCGGCGGCCAGCTATTGTGAACGATCACTCTCATAAAAGCCGGCTGCCGGGAGATCAGCTGATCGCTCTCAAAAGCCGGCCGCTGGATTTTGAGAGTGTTCAGCTGATTGCCCGGCGGCTGGCTATTGTGAACGATCGCTCTCATAAAAGCTGGCTGCTGGGAGATCAGCTGATCGCTCTCAAAAGCCGGCCATCGGGAGATCAGTTGATCGCTCTCAAAAGCCGATCACAGAGAGATCAGCTGATCATTCACAATAGCCGGCCGCCGGCTTTTGAGAGAGATCAGCTGATCTCCCGGCGGCCGGCTCCCATTTTTATACTGACAGCATTTCACCAAGGAATCTGCTTTCTCATGTCAATTCTTGTCACCTGTTGTACAACGCATCAGTCACAAGTGTCAAGCAACCTAGATGACTGATTCAAAAAAATGGAAATGTGAACATAGCCTAAAATATTGAAAACATTTTTGCTTTGACCAATTCTACAATGTGTCAATTAAGATCAGGTATTTTAAATTGTATGATCATGGAGGAAACCCTAAATCATTTTATTTCCCCTGTCACAGGGTCCTTCTCCGGTATCACACAACAGAGCAAGAGATGGGTGAACAATCTCAAGAATCTTTATTACCTGCATATTAGAAGATCCATAAAACAATTCCCCACACAGAGGGTAAAATAGTTCAGGAACATGAATATAGTCCAGTACAGGATAATTGCCTGGGAAGATGAGTCACAATCCTCCACCTTCAGCAGCCTTTTTCAGGGTAATGAGGGTTTCTTCAAGTTCCTCTGGGGTGCAGGCATTAGTATCAGCGTCCCACACAGGATAAATCTAATTGCCTCCTTGGCCTTCTCAGGCTCAAACATTTTATCCAAGGGTAAGCAGACAGGTTGGATGGTCTTCATCAACCCATCAGACCTAGGGATGGAGGCACTATGGGGATGCGGGGAGGGGGAGGAGGGTGATTTTCAGTATTTGGAGAGGAGGGGAATAAGGAATCGACAGCCAGAAAATGTCAGTAGGGGTTCATCAAGAACCATAGACACATCCAGGCTGACCTAATGTGATTTTAAGACTCTACACAGAATAATACAGAGCAACAAGTCAACACTCCTAAAATAAATAAAATTATGAGCATACACAAAATGATACCTAACTCACCATATCACCTTCCCAATATCCTAGACTGCCCTACTGCAGAGGCTTCCCAACCGTCTTGCCTACCCCACTAAACCATTCAACACTCACGCCCCATCCCTTAATGAAGACATAACACGTTAGATAAACTGGCCAGATCGGACCCTTTTATTGACAAACTTTACAAAAATAAATAACTATTTATACGCAAGGAAGGTTTTTGGAGTCCTAAAACACCTAACGGACAACCAAATATTATTTATGAACCATCCAGAAATTTTGCCCCAAGCCGCAACCACCAGATCGAGGGCATCTCTGTTGCTGGAAAACCTTGTCCCTAACCGACTCTCAGAGGACCCCACCCTGGAGAGCCCCCAAGTCCGCCAGGCAATTACCATTCTGAATAAATGAGGGGGGTGGTCCCCATCTACCCGATGTACCACCCCAACTTTTCCATCAACTCCAAGAACCCCCCTCGCCACCGCTCGCCGAAATGACCCGAAAAAAAAATATTGGAATCTGTTACCCCCAAAAAAGATTGAACATAGGGCGGGAGGGTGGTACCATCTCTGCTCGTGCCTCGCACCAATATAGTGGCCCCTCCCTCTCCCCCAAACATATATATGCTCCCACCCCTTCTAACTTCCCCTGGTGCTATTAACCCACCCCTTAAACTATTGACCCCAGAAAAAGCCCGCTCTGTACCCTGCAGCTACATTAACTCCTGGTTGCCCTGCAAATGAGAGTCATGGGTCATTACGCCCATGGCTCTGCTTTGGATCTGTTCTGCCTTTTCTAAAAATGGACAGGTAATGTAATGTCATATATTTTGGCCAAAAAATGTTGGACTGCTTTGCCAATCCCTATGCTAAAGAACTCATGCTAAGCAGACTGATCTCATTTTCTTGAAAGCCAATGACAAGGTTCAGAGGAGCCACGAGTTTCCAAAGAATATAACTTGGGAAATCTTGGTTTGTAGAATTACAGTCATATGAAAAGGTTTGGGCACCCCTATTAATGTTAACATTTTTTCTTTATAACAATTTGTTTTTTTGCAACAGCTATTTCAGTTTCATATATCTAATAACTGATGGACTGAGTAATATTTCTGGATTGAAATGAGGTTTATTGTACTAACAGAAAATGTGCAATCCGCATTTAAACAAAATTTGACCGGTACAAAAGTATGGGCACCTCAACATAAAAGTGACATTAATATTTTGTAGATCCTCCTTTTGCAAAAATAACAGCCTCTAGTCGCTTCCTGTAGCTTTTAATGAGTTCCTGGATCCTGGATGAAGGTATATTTGACCATTCCTGTTTACAAAACAATTCCAGTTCAGTGAAGTTTGGTGGTCGCCAAGCATGGACAGCATGCTACAAATCATCCCACAGATTTTCAATGATATTCAGGTCTGGGGACTGGGGTGGCCATTCCAGAACATTTTAATTGTTCCTCTGCATGAATGTCTGAGTAGATTTGGAGCGGTGTTTTGGATCATTGTCTTGCTGAAATATCCATCCCCTGCGTAACTTCAACTTTGTCACTTATTCTTGCACATTATTGTCAAGAATCTGCTGATACTGAGTTGAATCCATGCGACCCTCAACTTTAACAAGATTCCCAGTGCCGACATTGGCCACACAGCCCCAAAGCATGATGGAACCTCCACCAAATTTTACTGTGGGTAGCAAGTGCTTTTCTTGGAATGCCGTGTTTTTTTGCCTCAATCCATAACGCCTTTTTATATGACCAAACAACTCAATCTTTGTTTCATCAGTCCACAGGACCTTCTTCCAAAATGTAACTGGCTTGTCCAAATGTGCTTTTGCATACCTCAGGCGACTCTGTTTGTGGCGTGCTTGCAGAAACGGCTTCTTTCGCATCACTCTCCCATACAGCTTCTCCTTGTTCAGAGTGCGCTGTATTGTTGACCGATGCACATTGACACCATCTGCAGCAAGATGAAGCTGCAGGTCTTTGGAGGTGGTCTGTGGATTGTCCTTGACTGTTCTCACCATTCTTCTTCTCTGTCTTTCTGATATTTTTCTTGGCCTGCCACTTCTGGGCTTAACAAGAACTGTACCTGTGTTCTTCCATTTCCTTACTATGTTCCTCACAGTGGAAACTGACAGTTTAAATCTCTGAGACAACTTTTTGTATCCTTCCCCTGAACAACTATGTTGAATAATCTTTGTTTTCAGATCATTTGAGAGTTGTTTTGAGGAGCCCATGATGCCACTCTTCATAGGAGATTCAAATAGGAGAACAACTTGCAAGTGGCCACCATAAATACCTTTTCTCATGATTGGATACACCTGCCTATGAAGTTCAAAGCTCAATGAGGTTACAAAACCAATTTAGTGCTTTAGTAAGTCAGTAAAAAGTAGTTAGGAGTGTTCAAATCAAGAAATTGATAAGGGTGCCCATACTTTTGCACTGGTCAAATTTTGTTTAAATGCGGATTGCACATTTTCTGTTAGTACAATAAACCTCATTACAATCCAGAAATATTACTGAGTCCATCAGTTATTAGATAAATGAAACTGAAATAGCTGTTGCAAAAACCCAAATTGTTGTAAAGAAAAAAGGTTAACATTAATAGGGGTGCCCAAACTTTTTCATATGACTATATGTGTGAACTAGAAGCAAATGAAAAATGTCACAGAAGAAGAAAAACCATGGTGCTTGCAATGTAAGCACTGTAAGTGGCGACGCACCGCAGCATTGTACATTGTTTAGTAGCTGCTTCAGTTGAATGGGAGATAAACTGCATCACAGATTGCTGAGTACATACCCATAATGATTTTTACTCTCATTTTTGACACCGTAAAATAACTCAGCATTTTACAAATCAAGCAAAGTGGATAGGATTAATAGAAATCTCATGTCCACTATACCTTTTTTTTACTCTGCATAAACTCGCCTGCAGTGCATTTTTCCAATTTTTCAACATGGGAATTTCACTCACGGGTACTCTGAGTTTTCTGTGCAGAATTTTTCCTTAAACTTGTATTAGATGTGGAAATTCCACAAGTAAAATTGCACATACGGTTTTGGTGTGTTTATGAGCCGAAAATGCATAAAAAATGCATGTAATCTGCAGCTAATGATGTGAATACCATGAAGTTTACAAAACAAAACAGCTTTAGTTAAAGGATGACACCAAACTGTCATGGGTGTGTCACGGGTAGCAGACAGTTATATGTTGTCTGGCAATAGAAGGTCATAGCATTTGGCTGCGCGAACTGCTCCCTTACCTTTTATCTATTCTGCTTGATATATTTGGTATCCTATGTATCTCCTTTGCTTTATTTTCATCCTTTTTCCCTTTAGGACCCTGTGGAGGTCTTCACCCTTTCAGTTGCTTTTCATCAGCAATTCCTTGGTGTCTATATATACCCTCATTTCCCCATACTCAATGCTGGTGATAAGTCCTCTACCCTTAACAACTCTTCAGTGCAAGCAGTCAGCTTGCATTCTTCTGGTATAATCTGGTTGTTTTTTGCAAATCCTCTTCCTGAGGCATCTGTAGATAAGTTGTTTTGTTCCCTTGTGTCTTATCCCCATGTGTCCTTTAGCCCTCAGTGGGGTTGACGAAGAGCTCATCCCATCAGCTCCTTACATAGGTTCCAAATACAGGGTCAGCCAAGGGTCAGGTATCCTGCTCGGCACATAGGTGCAGAACCAATCTAGGACAGTGAGGGAACCCAGGGCACAGTGGTAGGTTTTGGCAGGGTTCACCATTTTCAACTTCCCTAAACACAGGGTTTCCCTTCTATTCCCTTTCGCAATATGCTGGGTACTTCCCTGTACCTAGCATGACACAAACAGGCAAAAACATTATAAAAATGCAGCGTCAAAAACACAATTAAAAACAAAATTAAACTAAGGTGCGTAGATGGTGCAGAAATTCTGCAGCATTAAATGCTCAATGGATACTGATTGTGGGACTGTAGCCTTAAGTGTAACCATCATTTTAGATTTTGTTTCATAAGTCAATAGTACACAATAAAATAAGCAACTACTTTGTAATATATACTAATCAGAGAAATCCGCTTCTTTCTCCACCAGGACTGATCATTCATTTTCAATATTCTCAATTCACAGGTAAAATCTGTATTCATTGATGACAGATTGTTACATTACTGATAAAGGATCTTATCAGTAGCAGCTTTTATCTCTTTTGTAGAGGGGATAACAGAAGAGGATCAAGAAGCAGAGAAACGATCTAGAGGCAGGAGTTACAGGTAGTGGAAGGCGCTAAAGGCAGAGGGAGGAGGTAGAGGCAGAACGAGAAGCAAGCGGTAGAAGGAGGGTCTAGAGTCAAATGGAGGCGCTAGAGTTAAAGGGAGGAGATAAAGGCAGAGGGAGGATCTAGAGGCAGAGAGAGGAGCTAGAGGTAGAGAGAGGAGCTGGAGGCAGAGGGAGGCTCTAGAGGCAGCGGGAGGATCTAGAGGCAGAGAGAGGAGCTAGAAGTAGAGGGAGGATCTAGAGGCAGAGGGAGGATCTAGAGGCAGAGGGAGGAGCTAGAGGCAGAGCTCCACTCCTTCGTCCCTTTTCTAGTTATATAGAATCTCATCAATAACAACTGCCATCTCCAATCTCAGTAATGAGAAAGTCTTCACTGAATACAGATTTTATCTGTGAATTGACATTATTAGGAGTGAATAATCAGTCCAGGACGTGAACAAATCAGACTTAAAAGAGACTTAAATCTACACTATATAAGAGACTTAAATCTACACTATATGGTGCAATATTGTGGGCAATCGCAGGTTAAAGTCCCTTAAGGGGATAAAAAAAGATAAATAAAAAAGTAAAAATGTAAAAAATATATAAGTTCAAATCACAACTGTTTTCATCCACTGAAATGAAAAAAAAATAAATAAAAAAGAAACATACGGTGGGTACGGAAAATATTCAGACCCCTTCAAATGTTTCACTCTTTGTTTCAGGGCAGCTATTTGGTAAATTCAAAAAAGTTCATTTTTTTCTCATTAATGTACACTCTGCACCCCAATCTTGACAGAAAAAAGCAGAAATGTAGACATTTTTGCTAATTTATTAAACAAGATGAACGGAAATATCACATGGTCATAAGTATTCATACCCTTTGCACAGACACTCATATTTAAGCCCCATGCTGTCCTTTTCCTTGTGATCCTCCTTGAGATGGTTCTACTCCTTCAATGGAGTCCAGCTGTGTTTAATTAAACTTATAGGACTTGATTTGGAAAGGCGCACACTTGTCTATATAAGACCTCACAGCTCACAATGTATGTCAGACAAAATCAGAATCATGAGGTCAAAGGAACTGCCCAAGGAGCTCAGAGACAGAATTGTGGCAAGGCACAGATCTGGCCAAGGTTACAAAAGAATTTCTGCAGTACTCAAGGTTTGTAAGAGCACAGTGGCCTCTGTAATCCTTAAATTAAAGAAGTTTGGGACCACCAGAACTCTTCCTAGACCTGGCCGTCCAGCCAAACTGAGCAATCATTGGAGAAGAGCCTTGGTGAGAGAGGTAAAGAAGAACCCCAAGATCACTGTGGCTGAGCTCCAGAGATGCAGTAGGGACTGGGAGATGGGAGAAATTTCCACAAAGTCAGCTATCACTGTAGCCCTCCACTAGTCGAGCCTTTTTGGCCGAGTAGCCTGATGGAAGCCTCCCCTCAGTGCAAGACATATGAAAGCCTGCATCGAGTTTGCAAAAAAGCACATGAAGGACTCTCAGAATATGATAAATAAGATTCTCTGGTGTAATGAGACGAAGCTAGAACTTTTTGGTGATAATTCTAATCGGTATGTTTGGAGAAAACCAGGCACTGCTCATCACCTGCCCAATACAATCCCAACAGTGACACATGGTGGTGGCAGCATCATGCTATGGGGGGGTTTCAGCTGCAGGGACAGGATGACTAGTTGCAATTGAAGGAGAGATGAATGTGGCCAAGTACACAGATATCCAGAAGAAAACCTTTTCCAGAGTGCTCTGGACCTCAGACTTGGCTGAAGGTTCACCTTACAACAAGACAATGACCCTAAGCACAAAGCTAAAATAACAAAGAAGTGGCTTCAGAACAACTCTGTGACCATTCTTGACTGACCCAGCCAGAGCCCTGACCTAAACCCAATTGAGCATCTCTGGAGAGACCTGAAAATGGCTGTCCACCAACGTTCACCATCCAACCGGACGGAACTGGAGAGGATCTGCAAGGAAGAATGGCAGAGGATCCCCAAATCCAGGTGTGAAAAACTTGCATCATTCCCAAGAAGACTCATAGCTGTACTAACTCAAAAGGGTGCTGCTACTCAATACTGAGCAAAGGGTCTGAATACTTATATTATAAAGTTAATTAAACTGATTGGTAAATGCTGTAACGAGAAAAAAATAATCAAAACACCAAAAACTTTGTTATTCTGGTCTCTTATTCTGTAATAGAAAGAGATGAAAACATTATCTAATATAAAAAGCTGAATGTGTGTGTGTGTGTGTGTGTGTATGTGTGTATGTCCGGGATTGGCATCTGCACCGTCGCAGCTACAGCCACAAAATTTTGCACACTCACACTTCTGGACCCTGAGAGCGTCATAGGCTACGTTTTGAGGGGAAATCTTAACCCCACTCTTTACAGTTAATCGCCAAAAAACCTGCCTCCATTAAAGCGAATGGAGCTGGGAGCCACAGTGCAGCCAGAACTTCAGAAGAATGCGCAGCCACGCCCTTATATGGAATGTTGTCGTGTCACAATGCAGCCAGGGAAAGACAGACACAGACAGGGAAAGAGGCAGACACAGACAGGGTAAGAAACAGACATAGACAGGGTAAGAGACAGACACGAAGAGACAGACACAGACAAAGAGACAGACTGACAGGGAAAGAGACAGACACAGACAAAGAGACAGAGACAGACACAGGGAAACAGACAGGGAAAGAAAGTGAAAGAGACAGAGAAAGAGAGGAAAGAGAGAGACAGGTTAAGAGACAGACACAGACAGGTAAAAAGACAGACACCGACAAAGAGACAGATAGGGAAAGAGAGGGAAAGAGACAGACAGGGAAAGAGAGGGAAAGAGACAGGGAAAGTGACAGAGATAGACAGACAAGGAAAGAGAGAGAGACAGAGAGATATATACAGAGGGGGAGACAGACAGAGAATGGGAGAGAAACTGAGAGACAGTTACTATCCCGGGCGTTAATACATTCTATTTATACATTCTATCCCGGGAATGTTAATACATTCTATTTTGTTAACAGCAGTTATTAACCCGGGCGAAGCCGGGTAGTACAGCTAGTACAGTATATAGTCAAGAAATGGTAAGATAATTATAACTAGGGCTGATCGAATACTTCGATTATCCGGCTTCGCCAATATTTTCCGAATACCTCGCCGCTATTCGACTATTCGATGTGCCACGTAAGTCTATGGGAAGCCCGAATAGTTCCGAATAGTTGTTATTCGGGTTTCCCATAGACTTACATTGCGCATCGAATATTCGCGAATAGTCGAATAGCGGCGAGGTATTTGGAAAATATTCGCGAAACCGAATAATCTAAGTATTCGATCATCCCTAGTTATAACATGTTATAGTATAACTCAAATTGTCCAGTTACTTCACTGATCCAAAATCAGGTCAAGGACACATATTTTTGTAAAAGAAGGCATGAGCTCTTCCTTCAGCCTCTTCCTTCAGCCAAGATCTTACACATACCATTGTATAATGTCGCCACAAAGCACTGATTACTATGTTTGAAGCAATAATTCTTACTGTCATTATAAGACATATGAAAGAAGGTATCATCCAGTATCATAATGTAGGCCCAGAGAATTATGGATCCATACAACACAGATGATTGTGTCATGTGCTAGAGCCATGTGTTACTTTCTTCCACCACTCATTCTAAGATTGATGTTAATAGCAATTTTCTGTAAGATTGGGAATATAGAACCAATTATCAAAGAGACTTGTCATTAGAATATATAGAGAAATATCAAGTGTAGATGGAAATGTTGAAGCTGATTTTCACCTTTTCATATATATCACGGGTAATTTGTAAGCTTACTTTATATAAT
This sequence comes from Anomaloglossus baeobatrachus, assembly GCF_048569485.1. Lineage (NCBI taxonomy): Eukaryota > Metazoa > Chordata > Amphibia > Anura > Aromobatidae > Anomaloglossus > Anomaloglossus baeobatrachus. The sequence continues at coordinate 177,731,876 of NC_134361.1, forward strand.
TCCTTTTCTGCTGAGGACTCTTAAATTACATATTAGTCTAATTGAGAAACACTATTACCAAAAGACGTGTTACCTGCACCTCACCAGTTTCAAGTAACAGGTTGATCATTTTTAAAAATTGAATTAAAGCTGGCTTTACACGCTACGAAATTGCTACAGCGATCTTGTTGGAGTCACGGATTTTGTGACGCACATCCGGCCGCTGTAGCGATCTCGTTGTGTGTGACTCCTAGGAGCGATTTTGGATCGTTGCAAAAACGTCCAAAATCGCTCCTCGTTGACATGGGGGTCCATTCTCAAATATCGCTGCTGTCGCGTGGGCGAAGTTGTTCCTCGTTCCTGCGGCAGCACACATCGCTACGTGTGACGCCGCAGGAACGAGGAACGTCTCCTTACCTGCCACATGCCAGCAATGAGGAAGGAAGGAGGTGGGCGGGATGTTCGTCCCGCTCATCTCCGCCCCTCCGCTTTGATTGGCCGGCCGCTTAGTGACGTGGCGGTGACGTCGCTGTGATGCCGAACGTCCCTCCCCCTTGAGGGAGGGATTGTTCGGCAGTCACAGCGACGCCGCCGACCAGGTAAGTACGTGTGACGCTGCCATAGCGATGATGTTCGCTGCGGCAGCGATCACAAAATATCGATAGGGGCGGGTACTATCACGCTCGCCATCGCTAGCATCGCAGCGTGTAAAGCCCGCTTAAGACTTGTACTTCGAAAAGATAAAGAATTGTGACATCAATGTTATTATTAAAGCACATGGTGGTTTTATCTATTTAAGGAGATACAGTGGAACCTTGGTTTACAAGAAAAATCCGTTCTGGGAGTGTGTTCGTAAACTAAGTTACTCGTCAAGCAAAGCAAAATTTCCCATAGGAAATAATTGAAACGCCGACAATTTGTTCCACAATTTGTAGCAATGTCCCATCCTGGTCTCCTATTGTGCTATTCCACACATGCACAAACACACACACATATTATGCTCACCTATCCTCCTTTCTTTCTGCGGCCTCTTCCCTGGTTCTTGTAGTCCGCAGGTATGCGTATCCGGTAACCATCATGCCGGATGCAGGAGCTGCCGCTGTCAGCGCTTCAGCACCAGACGTCATACGCATGAGCTGCTTGCCTCTGATTGGTCAGCACGCTTCCTTCGGTCGCAATGGTTACCGGATCCACATACCTGCGGACTACAAGAACCAGGGAAGAGGCCGCCGAGGGAACTGAGGAGAGGTGATCATATTATTATTATTTATTATTATAGCGCCATTTATTCCATGGCGCTTTACATATGAAAGGGGTATACATAATAATGACAAGTACAAAAATCATAAACAATACAAGGCACAGACTGGTACAGGAGGATAGAGGTCCCTGCCCGCAAAGGCTCACAGTCTACAAGGGATAGGTGAGGATACAGTAGGTTAAGGTAGAGCTGGTTGTGCGGCGTTGTATCAGACTGAGGGTTACGGCAGGTTATAGGCTTGTCGGAAGAGGTGGGTTTTCAGGTTCCTTTTGAAGCCTTCCAAGGTATGCGAGAGTCTGATGTGTTGTGGCAAAGCATTTCAGAGTATGGGGGAGGCACGGGAGAAATCTTGGATGCGATGGTGGGAAGAGGAGATGAGAGGAGAGCAGAGAAGAAGATCTTGTGAGGATCGAAGGTTACGTGCAGGTAAGTACCGGGAGACTAGGTCACAGATGTATGGAGGAGACAGGTTGTGGATGGCTTTGTATGTCATGGTTAGTGTTTTGAACTGGAGTCGTTGGGCAATGGGAAGCCAGTGAAGGGATTGGCAGAGTGGAGAGGTCAGAGAGTAGTGGGGGGACAGGTGGATGTGTATGTGTGCATGTTTGTGTGGACTTCAAGAGCGGGACAGAGCGCTGTGAAAGTACGGAACCGGAAGTGTGTGCAGTGAGTATTTCCTCGTACAGCAAAGCATTGCTCATAAACCGAGTTACAAATTTACAGCAAGCTTTGCTCGTATAGCAAAATACTCGCACACCAAGTTACTTGTAAACTGAGGTTCCACTGTATATCATAGGCAATGTGATACACCAGTAGGTTAGTAAAAAGAAACCATAAATTGAAATGTGTAAAGTAGAATCAATTTGGGCCAAAATATTGGCATGGACTTTTGATTAAAAGGCCAACTGGATAATCTACAAACATTTCACTGCATGAGTGTCATGACCAATAGCTAAGGACATAACTATAATAGCTGGAGAGGTTGCAATCACACCCAAGCCCTGTGCCACATGGAGCGATGTGGACCCACTGCACCACTGGATGGGGCTCACTATGGAGGTTTCACTAAGCGACTGCATCATCTTCACTATAGGCTCTAATGGTGAGGATAGGCTTGTACCGCAAGGTAGCTGCCAGGTACCACTCCAGGGAATCTCTCAGTTTAATAGCAGCTGATCCCCAGGGACGGGGATTCAGAGACAGACTCAAATGCCAGCAGGATGGCTGGTACAGACTGGACAGCTGGTGCAGACTAGAAAGCTGACCCAAACTGGATAGCTGGTGCAGACTTGATGACTGGTGCAGACTGGCGGGTCAGTGCTTACAGGTTGTCAGGTTCTAGCAGGATGGCAGCTTCTGACAGGTAGAGGTACAGGCAGGACTGGTACCAGACCACAGGTACTGGGCACACAGAATGGGTACTGGAAGACAAGTACAGGTTAAGCAGGCACAAGATAAGGTCCTGACAACTAGTATACATGAATCTAACTAAATGATGCTCAGGCACCTCCCATAGGGGAAGGATGCCTTAAACAGAGTAATGGCGCTGGCCCTTTAAGAGGGAAGGGACCTAAGTGCTCTTATGGGAGAATTGCGTGGCCTGCACAGCACCTGGGAGCAGGAGGCAATGCCAGGGACTGCAGACCTGTTGGGAAGATAAGCCAATGACCACCCTTGCCTCCACCAAATAAATAAGAATGTCACCAAGTACAGCAGCCAATAAGCCAAACGGGTTAATAAAAGACTTAAAGCATAAAAATGCGATAGCTAGTGCCACTGAAAAAAGATGTCCATAGTTAATTTTACTGCGGTGCTCAGCTTCTCGGCTGCTCAGTCTCAGCGTCCTGCGCATGCGCCATTCAGACTGCAAGATGGCTAAATCTAAAAATTCTGATTGTGTCAGAATGGCTGCACCCAGTAATCTAAGTGATACATCGTTGGATTCAGAGTCTCTTTTCATAGATCATGCTGATCTTGGATGAGCCGGAGAACGAGAGTGTTAAATGCAAATAGGTCAATACTTTATTAGAAAATTAAGATCATACACAAGGGTCAGCAGAAAAAACGTGCAAGGATAAAATGCATGAAAGGGTTGTGACAGAACGGACAATAATTACCCATGGACAGGACCTCAAATAGAAATATTCATAGCAAGGCACTAGTAAAAAATATAAATTAAACAAAGTTGTTATTGGAAACAAGATGCATAATGTAAAGTGCCTAGTGCAAGATGATACCCCATTGGCACGATGAATGCTATATACATAAATGGTATTATATACAAACAAATGGTGTATAAGTAATATAGCTCAAAAAAACAAAATTGAGTTTGGCTATAGCACAAATCGAACAGAGGGTGACAAAGAGGGTATCATCAGGAGGTACATAGGAATTTACCTGAAAGTGCTTAGTGCTTTAAATAAAATCCATATAGGATGCCAGTCCATCACACAATTCCCCAAGAGGAACTTAAAACCCCCAACACACGTTTCGCTGAGGTTTCAAAGGCTTCATCAGGGAAGAAGTTCCTCCCTGGCTTCATCAGGGAGGAAGATTCAGGATCTTCCTTCCTGATGCCTTTGACACCTCAGCGAAATGTACGTTGGGGGTTTTAAGGGCCACTTGGGGAATTGTGTGACAGACTGGCACAACCCTTTCATGCATTTTATCCTTACACGGTTTTCCTGCTGACCCTTGTGTATGATCTTAATTTTCTAATAAAGTATTGACCTATTTGCATTTAACACTCTCGTTCTCCGGTTTTTGTCTATTTGCTCAGTGTGCATGGCAATGGTTTTGCCTGTGGTGGCACTTAATTTGCTACAATGAATTTTAATAATTTGAGAATTTTTGTATTGATTCTGCTCTCAGATGAGGTAGCAAAAACCTGCTGACAGATTCCCTTTAAGCTTGAGAGATGTACCAGTATATTGTAAAATGTAATAACAAGTAAAAAGTGCTAATCAAGTGAAATTGACTAATCTTTGTGCACAGGTTACATAATTCATTTTGTATACAGGAAGAAATAAGATTCAACCAGGCAAAAAAAAATAAAATAAAGAGGGTAAGGTAAGGACATTTGAAAGAAAGAAATTATTTGCAGTCGGCAGGAAGAAAAGTGTATCACTCTATTATTGGCTGATTCTGAAAGCAAGTGTAAAATAACATTATGGGGTAAAATGGTAAAAGGGGAAAGAGGACATTTATATTAAATAGGACTGGGATCTATGATTTATATACAGTAGACTTGCATCAATGACACTACATGAGATACCATAGACCGGCCTGATGCATTGTAATAGAGGGAGCTGTCGGATTGCTGGAGGCGTGTTATAGGTTATTTTGAGCAATTTTACTGAACTGTAGTCACTTACATTGGGCCATGATTTTTTTTTCTATATTTGTTGATGTTGTAGTTTTCTATATTCCAAAAGCAACAAAATCACACATGAAGATTTGACCACATTGCTTATGTGAATACATTTCTTATCTCAGTTGAACACTTCTGTTTGTAATAATATCCAATAAATTACTTTAAAAAGGACAGTGATACCAGTGTAAGTTTTGCTTCCCTTGCACAATCCCTTATGACAGTTGCAGTCACTACAACAGTGGATAAGTATTATTTCTATATATAGTAAGCTATTTATACCCAGGCAGAAAACTGAGCTGAATCTGCAATGTGAGCAGGAAGGAGCAAAAAATAACCGTATGCAGCCAGATGCTCACTATGCCGCACAGTATGATTGCTGATTCACATGCAATCTTACTGTGTATATTGTACAGAGATCATTACTGCATAGAATGCATTATGCTAATAAACTGCAGACATAGACAATACAAATCTGTGACACTGGGATTTAAAAAGAAATGCATTATCGGAACAATCAACAAAGGCACCTAAAGTTACAGCCAATCTAGGAAGACACCTAAAGTTACAGCCAATCTAAGAAGACACCTAAGGTTACAGCCAATCTAAGAAGACACCTAAGGTTACAGCCAATCTAAGAAGACACCTAAGGTTACAGCCACTCTAAGAAGACACCTAAAGTTACAGCCAATCTAGGAAGACACCTAAAGTTATAGCCAATCTAGGAAGACACCTGTCACGCTCCCCGTGTCCCAGCACCACTTCTTGCCCACTGATCCACTCCACATGTCCACCGGTCATGGCTGCCGCTCCCGCTCGTGCTCTCCTGTGTTCTGCTCCTGGTCTCAGGAGTCTGACTCTGACTAATGCCTCTGTATAGGACCGGGCCGCGCCCACTCTCCTGGTCTTATAGGCCCAGCACACCTGCAGCAGGAAATGACATGAGGCTGTGCTGGGTATATAAGACTGGCCTTTCCATGTGGGCGGCGCCTGATCAACGTGTCCTTAAGCTTGTCTTTAGAGCTAGGTGCTCAGGTCCCCTTGTGCTGTGTCCTGTTACTGTTTGTCTTTTGCTACCGGGTACCTGTGCCTGTTTCCTGTATTGTCCTAAAGAACTCCGTGACCCTGGTGACCTGGTTATACCCGTCCCGGCCACGCCAGTGCTCCGGCTGCCGTGTACCCTGCCCCCTGGTGGGGTACTCGGTCCAGTGGATCCACCTCCTGGGCCCATCAGTCCTCCCGGCCCTGACAGATTGATCAGGCCATGGATCCCGCTGGAGCACAAACATCTGAGCTGGCCGAACTACGCCAGGAACTGGTGCAACAGCGTGACACCTTACACCGCATTCTGAAGTTCCTGACGTCTGTGGACCACCGGTTGTACACGTTACAGACTGCCGCCTCGTCTCAGTCCACGCAGCAATCTGTGTCTGGATCTGAACCTGTTGTCTCCGCAGCCTCGCAACTTCGCCTCGCTGCTCCGCCTCGGTATGCCGGGGACCCCAAGAACTGCCGGGGGTTTTTGAACCAGTGCTCGCTGCACTTCAAATTACTCCCGCACCTCTTCGCTTCCGACCAAGCCAAGATAGCCTTTGTGATGTCCCACCTGGAAGGCGAGGCATTGGCCTGGATAAATCCGTTGTGGGAGAACGAGGATCCGGTGACGACCGACATCCGGGAATTCCTTCAGGCTTTTCGAAGTACCTTTGATGAACCGGGACGCACTACTGCGGTTACCTCCTCGCTCCTCCGGCTACGCCAAGGAACCCTGACGGTGGGCCAGTACGCCATCCAGTTTCGCACGCTTGCCTCAGAGCTAGGCTGGAACAACGAGGCATTGACGGCAGCCTTTTGGGAGGGCCTGTCAGGCCGCATTAAGGACGAGTTAGCCGGTCGTGATGTTCCCCGTACCTTGGATGCTTTGGTATCACTAGCCACCCGGATTGATCTCCGTTTTCAGGAACGGTCCAAGGAGGTATCCCGGGAAAAGCGACCAGTCCGTCACGCCTTTGTCCCGCAGAGGTCTACCGTTCTCCCGCCACTGCCGTTCTGCGATTCCACTCCTGAACCAATGCAAATCGACCGACTGAGTCAAGCTGAACAACGCAGAGCAGAGCGACTTGCCCGGGGCCTGTGTTTCTATTGTGGAAGCGGTACACATCTGCTTCGTTCTTGCCCGGAGAGACCAGGTAGACCCCAAGTCCAAGGGATGGTGGGAACCGCCACCCTTGGTACCGGAATCCCTTCAGTCCCGGTTACACAGACTGTCCAGGTCACGACCGAGAAGACCCAGTTCACGGCAGAGGCTCACATTGATTCGGGAGCAGCGGGTAATTTCATCCTACAAGCTACCGTGGACCATTATCGGATACCGGTCACCCCGCTTGCAAAACCCCTCTGGTTCGCCTCCGTGGACGGAAAACCACTATACGAACCTGTCCGGTACACCACCGAACCCGTGAGACTCTGTATTGGTGCCCTGCACACTGAGACTATTGCGTTATACGTCATCCCGAGAATGACTCCTGTGCTCCTGCTGGGTCTGCCCTGGTTACAACTCCATGACCCTGACGTCAGTTGGCGCTCTGGCGCAATCTCTCGCTGGAGTCCCTCGTGCCATGATAACTGTCTACAGCCCGTTCCTCAGCCCCTGGCACCTGACCCTATCATGTCACAAGAGGAGAATATGACGCAGTCCAGCGTTGTACCACAGCTCCTGGCACTTGTGCCTGTGGTGCCACCAGAACCAGAAGTGACGACGCACTCCAGCGTCGTTCCACCGTCCCTGACGATTGAGACTCTAATGCCACCGGCTACCGGGGATGAGTCACTGTCCTGTGCCCGGTCCGAGACGCCCGGGCCGGTCGTCCACGATGCCAGTCCTGTTTCTGACGGTCCTCCTCTTCCCGTTGCCACTGCTGGGAGATCGGCTAAGCGCCGTGCGGCTAAGAAGGCGGTACGGGGTCAACGGTCCTTCCCCGCCTTTGCGTTGGGTCCCGGTCCGGTGTCTCGATCCGGGGTGCCCCTGGGGTTCTGTGCTCGGAGGGGGGGGCTTAGAGGGGGGGGTACTGTCACGCTCCCCGTGTCCCAGCACCACTCCTTGCCCACTGATCCACTCCACATGTCCACCGGTCATGGCTGCCGCTCCCGCTCGTGCTCTCCTGTGTTCTGCTCCTGGTCTCAGGAGTCTGACTCTGACTAATGCCTCTGTATAGGACCGGGCCGCGCCCACTCTCCTGGTCTTATAGGCCCAGCACACCTGCAGCAGGAAATGACATGAGGCTGTGCTGGGTATATAAGACTGGCCTTTCCATGTGGGCGGCGCCTGATCAACGTGTCCTTAAGCTTGTCTTTAGAGCTAGGTGCTCAGGTCCCCTTGTGCTGTGTCCTGTTACTGTTTGTCTTTTGCTACCGGGTACCTGTGCCTGTTTCCTGTATTGTCCTAAAGAACTCCAAGACCCTGGTGACCTGGTTATACCCGTCCTGGCCACGCCAGTGCTCCGGCTGCCGTGTACCCTGCCCCCTGGTGGGGTACTCGGTCCAGTGGATCCACCTCCTGGGCCCATCAGTCCTCCCGGCCCTGACAACACCTAAAGTTACAGCCAATCTAGGAAGACACCTAAAGTTACAGCCACTCTAAGAAGACACCTAAAGTTACAGCCAATCTAGGAAGACACCTAAAGTTACAGCCAATCTAAGAAGACACCTAAGGTTACAGCCAATCTAGCAAGACACCTAAAGTTATAGCCAATTTAGGAAGAGACCTAAAGTTACAGCCAATCTAGGAGGACACCTAAGGTTACAGCCAATCTAGGAAGACACCTAAAGTTACAGACAATCTAAGAAGACACCTAAAGACACCTAAAGTTACAGCCAATCTAGGAAGACACCTAAAATTAAAGCCAATCTAGCAAGACACCTAAAGTTACAGCCAATCTACTGAGACACCTAAAGTTACAAGCAATCTAAGAAGACACATAAAATTACAACAGCAATCTAACAAGACACCTAAGGTTACAGCCAATCTAGGAAGACACCTAAAGTTACAGCCAATCTAGAAAGACACCTAAAGTTACAGCCAATGTAGCAAGACACCTAAAGTTACAGCCAATCTAGGAGGACACCTAAAATTAGAGCCAATCTAGCAAGCTACCTACATTTACAGCCAATCTAGAAAGATACCTAAAGTTACAGCCAATCTAGGAAGACACCTAAAGTTACAGCCAATTTAGCAAGACACCTAAAGTTACAGCCAATGTAGCAAGGCACCTAAAGTTACAGCCAATCTAGGAGGACACCTAAAATTAGAGCCAATCTAGCAAGCCACCTACATTTACAGCCAATCTAGAAAGATACCTAAAGTTACAGCCAATCTAGGAAGACACCTAAAGTTACAGCCAATTTAGCAAGACACCTAAAGTTACAGCCAATGTAGCAAGGCACCTAAAGTTACAGCCAATCTAGGAGGACACCTAAAATTAGAGCCAATCTAGCAAGCCACCTACATTTACAGCCAATCTAGAAAGATACCTAAAGTTACAGCCAATCTAGGAAGACACCTAAAGTTACAGCCAATTTAGCACGACACCTAAAGTTACAGCCAATCTAGCAAGGCACCTAAAGTTACAGCCAATCTAGGAGGACACCAAAAATTACAGCCAATCTAGCAAGACACCTAAATTTACAGCCAATCTAGGAAGACACCTAAAGTTACAGAGAATGTAGGAAGACACCTAAAGTTACAGAGAATGTAGGAAGACATCTAACGTTACAGCCAATCTAGAAAGACACCTAAAGTTACAGCCAATCTAGGAAGACACCTAAAGTTACAGTCAATGTAGGAAGACACCTGAAATTACAGCCAATCTGGCAAGACACCTAAAGTTACTGGAAATCTAGGAAGACAAATCAAAAAAAGCCAGCTCGACTCAAAAATGGCATGTATTATAAGATGTGCACTGCACTAAAATTTCCAAACTGTACTATTTTAAAATTTGAGATTTTTGGCAAAAAATTGCAATTTCTTGAGCTACCCTGCCATGTCACGGCAAATCTCTTTGGGGCAGTCCTACTCTAAAATATTTGTATTTAAAATGTGCCATACGGCCTCACATATGAAAAAGTAGAACTCTTATTACTATTACTACTTTTTCAGATGTGAGGCCATAAGGCACATTTTAAATAAAAATAATTTAGAGTTGGACTGCCCCAAAGAGATTTGCCATGACGTGGCGGAGTAGCTCAAGAAATTGCAATTTTTTTGCCAAAAATCTCAAATTTTAAAATAGCACAGTTTGGAATTTTTAGTGCAGCGCACATTTTTAATACATGCCATTTTTGAGTTGAGCTGGCTTTTTTATTTTTTCTTCAGTCTAGGAAGACACCTAAAGTTACAGTCAATCTAGCAGGACACCTAAAGTTACAGCCAATCTAGCAAGACACCTAAAGGCTACTTTACACACTGCGATATCGGTCCCGATATCGCTAGTGTGGGTACCCGCCCCCATCTGTTGCGCGACACGGGCAAATCGCTGCCCGTGCCGCACAACAGCCGTCACACATACTTACCTGTCCGGCGACGTCGCTGTGACGGGCGAACCGCCTCCTTTCTAAGGGGGCGGTCCGTGCGGCGTCACAGCGACGTCACTGAAGCGTCACTGAACCGCCGCCCAATAGCAGCGGAGGGGCGGAGATGAGCGGGACGTAACATCCCGCCCACCTCCTTCCTTCCTCATAGCGGCCGGGAGGCAGGTAAGGAGAGCTTCCTCGTTCCTGCGGCGTCACACGCAGCGATGTGTGCTGCCGCAGGAACGAGGAACAACTTCGTTACTGCTGCAGTAACGATTTTTAAGAATGGACCCCCATGTCGCCGATTAGCGATTTTGCACGTTTTTGCAACGATGCAAAATCGCTTATCGGTGTCATACGCAACGGCATCGCTAATGCGGCCGGATGTGCGTCACAAAATCCGTGACCCCAACGACTCCGCATTAGCGATGTTGCAGCGTGTAAAGCCCGCTTTAAGTTACAGCCAATCTAGCAGGACACCTAAAGTTACAGCCAATCTAGGAAGACACCTAAAGTTACAGCCAATCTAAGAAGGCACCTAAAGTTACAGCCAATCTAAGAAGACACCTAAAGTTACAGCCAATCTAGCAGGATACCTAAAGTTACAGCCAATCTAGCAGGACATCTAAAGTTACAGCCAATCTAGCAGGACATCTAAAGTTACAGCCAATCTAGCAGGACACCTAAAGTTACAGCCAATCTAGCAGGACATCTAAAGTTACAGCCAATCTAGCAGGACACCTAAAGTTACAGCCAATCTAGGAAGACACCTAAGGTTACAGCCAATCTAGCAGGACATCTAAAGTTACAGCCAATCTAGCAGGACACCTAAAGTTACAGCCAATCTAGCAGGACATCTAAAGTTACAGCCAATCTAGCAGGACATCTAAAGTTACAGCCAATCTAGGAAGACACCTAAAGTTACAGCAAATCTAGCAGGAAACCTAAAGTTACAGCCAATCTAGCAGCACACCTAAAGTTACAGCCAATCTAGCAGGACACCTAAAGTTACAGCGAATCTAGCAGGACACCTAAAGTTACAGCCAATCTAGCAGGACACTTAAAGTTACAGCCAATCTAGGAAGACACCTAAAGTTACAGCCAATCTAGCAGGACACCTAAAGTTACAGCCAATCTAGGAAGACACCTAAAGTTACAGCCAATCTAGCAGGACATCTAAAGTTACAGCCAATCTAGCAGGACACCTAAAGTTACAGCCAATCTAGGAAGACACCTAAAGTTACAGCCAATCTAGCAGGACACCTAAAGTTACAGCCAATCTAGGAAGACACCTAAAGTTACAGCCACTCTAAGAAGACACCTAAAGTTACAGCCAATCTAGGAAGACACCTAAAGTTACAGCCAATCTAAGAAGACACCTAAGGTTACAGCCAATCTAGCAAGACACCTAAAGTTATAGCCAATTTAGGAAGAGACCTAAAGTTACAGCCAATCTAGGAGGACACCTAAGGTTACAGCCAATCTAGGAAGACACCTAAAGTTACAGACAATCTAAGAAGACACCTAAAGACACCTAAAGTTACAGCCAATCTAGGAAGACACCTAAAATTAAAGCCAATCTAGCAAGACACCTAAAGTTACAGCCAATCTACCGAGACACCTAAAGTTACAAGCAATCTAAGAAGACACATAAAATTACAACAGCAATCTAACAAGACACCTAAGGTTACAGCCAATCTAGGAAGACACCTAAAGTTACAGCCAATCTAGGAGGACACCTAAGGTTACAGCCAATCTAGGAAGACACCTAAAGTTACAGACAATCTAAGAAGACACCTAAAGACACCTAAAGTTACAGCCAATCTAGGAAGACACCTAAAATTAAAGCCAATCTAGCAAGACACCTAAAGTTACAGCCAATCTACCGAGACACCTAAAGTTACAAGCAATCTAAGAAGACACATAAAATTACAACAGCAATCTAACAAGACACCTAAGGTTACAGCCAATCTAGGAAGACACCTAAAGTTACAGCCAATCTAGAAAGACACCTAAAGTTACAGCCAATGTAGCAAGGCACCTAAAGTTACAGCCAATCTAGGAGGACACCTAAAGTTACAGCCAATCTAGCAAGCTACCTACATTTACAGCCAATCTAGAAAGATACCTAAAGTTACAGCCACTCTAAGAAGACACCTAAAGTTACAGCCAATTTAGCAAGACACCTAAAGTTACAGCCAATGTAGCAAGGCACCTAAAGTTACAGCCAATCTAGGAGGACACCTAAAATTAGAGCCAATCTAGCAAGCTACCTACATTTACAGCCAATCTAGAAAGATACCTAAAGTTACAGCCACTCTAAGAAGACACCTAAAGTTACAGCCAATTTAGCAAGACACCTAAAGTTACAGCCAATGTAGCAAGGCACCTAAAGTTACAGCCAATCTAGGAAGACACCTAAAGTTACAGCAAATCTAGCAGGAAACCTAAAGTTACAGCCAATCTAGCAGCACACCTAAAGTTACAGCCAATCTAGCAGGACACCTAAAGTTACAGCGAATCTAGCAGGACACCTAAAGTTACAGCCAATCTAGCAGGACACTTAAAGTTACAGCCAATCTAGGAAGACACCTAAAGTTACAGCCAATCTAGCAGGACACCTAAAGTTACAGCCAATCTAGGAAGACACCTAAAGTTACAGCCAATCTAGCAGGACATCTAAAGTTACAGCCAATCTAGCAGGACACCTAAAGTTACAGCCAATCTAGGAAGACACCTAAAGTTACAGCCAATCTAGCAGGACACCTAAAGTTACAGCCAATCTAGGAAGACACCTAAAGTTACAGCCACTCTAAGAAGACACCTAAAGTTACAGCCAATCTAGGAAGACACCTAAAGTTACAGCCAATCTAAGAAGACACCTAAGGTTACAGCCAATCTAGCAAGACACCTAAAGTTATAGCCAATTTAGGAAGAGACCTAAAGTTACAGCCAATCTAGGAGGACACCTAAGGTTACAGCCAATCTAGGAAGACACCTAAAGTTACAGACAATCTAAGAAGACACCTAAAGACACCTAAAGTTACAGCCAATCTAGGAAGACACCTAAAATTAAAGCCAATCTAGCAAGACACCTAAAGTTACAGCCAATCTACCGAGACACCTAAAGTTACAAGCAATCTAAGAAGACACATAAAATTACAACAGCAATCTAACAAGACACCTAAGGTTACAGCCAATCTAGGAAGACACCTAAAGTTACAGCCAATCTAGGAGGACACCTAAGGTTACAGCCAATCTAGGAAGACACCTAAAGTTACAGACAATCTAAGAAGACACCTAAAGACACCTAAAGTTACAGCCAATCTAGGAAGACACCTAAAATTAAAGCCAATCTAGCAAGACACCTAAAGTTACAGCCAATCTACCGAGACACCTAAAGTTACAAGCAATCTAAGAAGACACATAAAATTACAACAGCAATCTAACAAGACACCTAAGGTTACAGCCAATCTAGGAAGACACCTAAAGTTACAGCCAATCTAGAAAGACACCTAAAGTTACAGCCAATGTAGCAAGGCACCTAAAGTTACAGCCAATCTAGGAGGACACCTAAAGTTACAGCCAATCTAGCAAGCTACCTATATTTACAGCCAATCTAGAAAGATACCTAAAGTTACAGCCACTCTAAGAAGACACCTAAAGTTACAGCCAATTTAGCAAGACACCTAAAGTTACAGCCAATGTAGCAAGGCACCTAAAGTTACAGCCAATCTAGGAGGACACCTAAAATTAGAGCCAATCTAGCAAGCCACCTACATTTACAGCCAATCTAGAAAGATACCTAAAGTTACAGCCAATCTAGGAAGACACCTAAAGTTACAGCCAATTTAGCAAGACACCTAAAGTTACAGCCAATCTAGCAAGGCACCTAAAGTTACAGCCAATCTAGGAGGACACCAAAAATTACAGCCAATCTAGCAAGACACCTAAATTTACAGCCAATCTAGGAAGACACCTAAAGTTACAGAGAATGTAGGAAGACACCTAAAGTTACAGAGAATGTAGGAAGACATCTAACGTTACAGCCAATCTAGAAAGACACCTAAAGTTACAGCCAATCTAGGAAGACACCTAAAGTTACAGTCAATGTAGGAAGACACCTGAAATTACAGCCAATCTAGCAAGACACCTACAGTTACAGCCAATCTGGCAAGACACCTAAAGTTACTGGAAATCTAGGAAGACAAATCAAAAAAAGCCAGCTCGACTCAAAAATGGCATGTATTATAAGATGTGCACTGCACTAAAATTTCCAAACTGTACTATTTTAAAATTTGAGATTTTTGGCAAAAAATTGCAATTTCTTGAGCTACCCTGCCATGTCACGGCAAATCTCTTTGGGGCAGTCCTACTCTAAAATATTTGTATTTAAAATGTGCCATACGGCCTCACATATGAAAAAGTAGAACTCTTATTACTATTACTACTTTTTCAGATGTGAGGCCATAAGGCACATTTTAAATAAAAATAATTTAGAGTTGGACTGCCCCAAAGAGATTTGCCGTGACGTGGCGGAGTAGCTCAAGAAATTGCAATTTTTTTGCCAAAAATCTCAAATTTTAAAATAGCACAGTTTGGAATTTTTAGTGCAGCGCACATTTTTAATACATGCCATTTTTGAGTTGAGCTGGCTTTTTTATTTTTTCTTCAGTCTAGGAAGACACCTAAAGTTACAGCCAATCTAGCAGGACACCTAAAGTTACAGCCAATCTAGCAAGACACCTAAAGGCTACTTTACACACTGCGATATCGGTCCCGATATCGCTAGTGTGGGTACCCGCCCCCATCTGTTGCGCGACACGGGCAAATCGCTGCCCGTGCCGCACAACAGCCGTCACACATACTTACCTGTCCGGCGACGTCGCTGTGACGGGCGAACCGCCTCCTTTCTAAGGGGGCGGTCCGTGCGGCGTCACAGCGACGTCACTGAAGCGTCACTGAACCGCCGCCCAATAGCAGCGGAGGGGCGGAGATGAGCGGGACGTAACATCCCGCCCACCTCCTTCCTTCCTCATAGCGGCCGGGAGGCAGGTAAGGAGAGCTTCCTCGTTCCTGCGGCGTCACACGCAGCGATGTGTGCTGCCGCAGGAACGAGGAACAATTTCGTTACTGCTGCAGTAACGATTTTTAAGAATGGACCCCCATGTCGCCGATTAGCGATTTTGCACGTTTTTGCAACGATGCAAAATCGCTTATCGGTGTCATACGCAACGGCATCGCTAATGCGGCCGGATGTGCGTCACAAAATCCGTGACCCCAACGACTCCGCATTAGCGATGTTGCAGCGTGTAAAGCCCGCTTTAAGTTACAGCCAATCTAGCAGGACACCTAAAGTTACAGCCAATCTAGGAAGACACCTAAAGTTACAGCCAATCTAAGAAGGCACCTAAAGTTACAGCCAATCTAGGAAGACACCTAAAGTTACAGCCAATCTAGCAGGATACCTAAAGTTACAGCCAATCTAGCAGGACATCTAAAGTTACAGCCAATCTAGCAGGACATCTAAAGTTACAGCCAATCTAGCAGGACACCTAAAGTTACAGCCAATCTAGCAGGACATCTAAAGTTACAGCCAATCTAGCAGGACACCTAAAGTTACAGCCAATCTAGGAAGACACCTAAAGTTACAGCCAATCTAGCAGGACATCTAAAGTTACAGCCAATCTAGCAGGACACCTAAAGTTACAGCCAATCTAGCAGGACATCTAAAGTTACAGCCAATCTAGCAGGACATCTAAAGTTACAGCCAATCTAGGAAGACACCTAAAGTTACAGCAAATCTAGCAGGAAACCTAAAGTTACAGCCAATCTAGCAGCACACCTAAAGTTACAGCCAATCTAGCAGGACACCTAAAGTTACAGCGAATCTAGCAGGACACCTAAAGTTACAGCCAATCTAGCAGGACACCTAAAGTTACAGCCAATCTAGGAAGACACCTAAAGTTACAGCCACTCTAAGAAGACACCTAAAGTTACAGCCAATCTAGGAAGACACCTAAAGTTACAGCCAATCTAAGAAGACACCTAAGGTTACAGCCAATCTAGCAAGACACCTAAAGTTATAGCCAATTTAGGAAGAGACCTAAAGTTACAGCCAATCTAGGAGGACACCTAAGGTTACAGCCAATCTAGGAAGACACCTAAAGTTACAGACAATCTAAGAAGACACCTAAAGACACCTAAAGTTACAGCCAATCTAGGAAGACACCTAAAATTAAAGCCAATCTAGCAAGACACCTAAAGTTACAGCCAATCTACTGAGACACCTAAAGTTACAAGCAATCTAAGAAGACACATAAAATTACAACAGCAATCTAACAAGACACCTAAGGTTACAGCCAATCTAGGAAGACACCTAAAGTTACAGCCAATCTAGAAAGACACCTAAAGTTACAGCCAATGTAGCAAGGCACCTAAAGTTACAGCCAATCTAGGAGGACACCTAAAATTAGAGCCAATCTAGCAAGCCACCTACATTTACAGCCAATCTAGAAAGATACCTAAAGTTACAGCCAATCTAGGAAGACACCTAAAGTTACAGCCAATTTAGCAAGACACCTAAAGTTACAGCCAATGTAGCAAGGCACCTAAAGTTACAGCCAATCTAGGAGGACACCTAAAATTAGAGCCAATCTAGCAAGCCACCTACATTTACAGCCAATCTAGAAAGATACCTAAAGTTACAGCCAATCTAGGAAGACACCTAAAGTTACAGCCAATTTAGCAAGACACCTAAAGTTACAGCCAATGTAGCAAGGCACCTAAAGTTACAGCCAATCTAGGAGGACACCTAAAATTAGAGCCAATCTAGCAAGCCACCTACATTTACAGCCAATCTAGAAAGATACCTAAAGTTACAGCCAATCTAGGAAGACACCTATAGTTACAGCCAATTTAGCAAGACACCTAAAGTTACAGCCAATCTAGCAAGGCACCTAAAGTTACAGCCAATCTAGGAGGACACCAAAAATTACAGCCAATCTAGCAAGACACCTAAAGGCTACTTTACACATTGCGATATCGGTCCCGATATCGCTAGTGTGGGTACCCGCCCCCATCTGTTGCGCGACACGGGCAAATCGCTGCCCGTGCCGCACAAAAGCCGTCACACATACTTACCTGTCTGGCGACGTCGCTGTGACGGGCGAACCGCCTCCTTTCTAAGGGGGCGGTCCGTGCGTCGTCACAGCGACGTCACTGAAGCGTCACTGAACCGCCGCCCAATAGCAGCGGAGGGGCGGAGATGAGCGGGACGTAACATCCCGCCCACCTCCTTCCTTCCTCATAGCGGCCGGGAGGCAGGTAAGGAGAGCTTCCTCGTTCCTGCGGCGTCACACGCAGCGATGTGTGCTGCCGCAGGAACGAGTAACAACTTCGTTACTGCTGCAGTAACGATTTTTAAGAATGGACCCCCATGTCGCCGATTAGCGATTTTGCACGTTTTTGCAACGATGCAAAATCGCTTATCGGTGTCATACGCAACGGCATCGCTAATGCGGCCGGATGTGCGTCACAAAATCCGTGACCCCAACGACTCCGCATTAGCGATGTTGCAGCGTGTAAAGCCCGCTTTAAGTTACAGCCAATCTAGCAGGACACCTAAAGTTACAGCCAATCTAGGAAGACACCTAAAGTTACAGCCAATCTAAGAAGGCACCTAAAGTTACAGCCAATCTAGGAAGACACCTAAAGTTACAGCCAATCTAGCAGGATACCTAAAGTTACAGCCAATCTAGCAGGACATCTAAAGTTACAGCCAATCTAGCAGGACATCTAAAGTTACAGCCAATCTACGAAGACACCTAAAGTTACAGCCAATCTAGCAGGACATCTAAAGTTACAGCCAATCTAGCAGGACACCTAAAGTTACAGCCAATCTAGCAGGACATCTAAAGTTACAGCCAATCTTGCAGGACACCTAAAGTTACAGCCAATCTAGCAGGACATCTAAAGTTACAGCCAATCTAGGAAGATACCTAAAGTTACAGCAAATCTAGCAGGAAACCTAAAGTTACAGCCAATCTAGCAGCACACCTAAAGTTACAGCCAATCTAGCAGGATACCTAAAGTTACAGCGAATCTAGCAGGACACCTAAAGTTACAGCCAATCTAGCAGGACACCTAAAGTTACAGCCAATCTAGGAAGACACCTAAAGTTACAGCCAATCTAGCAGGACACCTAAAGTTACAGCCAATCTAGGAAGACACCTAAAGTTACAGCCAATCTAGCAGGACACCTAAAGTTACAGCCAATCTAGGAAGACACCTAAAGTTACAGCCAATCTAGGAAGACACCTAAAGTTACAGCCAATCTAGGAAGACACCTAAAGTTACAGCCAATCTAGCAGGACACCTAAAGTTACAGCCAATCTAGCAGGACATCTAAATTTACAGCCAATCAAGGGTCCAAGGGGAAAACTTTTCTCCTTGCGGAGACATAGTGTGCGTATGGGCCTGATTTCTCTCCCACTGCTCAGGCTGCACCGTTCATTCCTAGCTGTTCTGATATGAACGGCAAGGTGGACTTAACTCATTTAGGTGCAAGGGAAAATACTTGTATTTATTTGAATACTCTAATATAATGAGCGGACTATAATATTTGGATGGTGTGGCCCTGCTCCCAAATATAAATATTGATTGAGTGGGAATATGGGGTGTTGACAGGGTTTGTCTATTGTTTAGGTATATTAAGCCAGGTTTTGGTACACTTTGTCTGGACGCATTAGGGAATACTGTTTGAGTGCAGCCATTTTTGTCACTGGCTATAACTTCCTTACCTATACTAAGCCTCTGCTTTTGAATAGGCAGTGTATAAGCTTCAAATTCAGTGTATATCTGAGATATATTAACACTTGAGCATGCTCCTATGTATTATTACAAGTTTGATACCATATGACCGGCTAGTTGTATCTCCTTTCACCTGATACTCCATATACCAATTCAAGGGGAGGGTATTTTTGTATGTAATACTATTTATGCAAATATTCTATGCTGACTATATAATCATTTGAATAAGAGGTTGGTGTGTTGGGGATTCATGCCTTGTTGGGCTTTTTAAGTGTTGTTAATGTCTCTCCATTTGTGTGTTCTTGTTGCTCCCTGAGCCAGGACATGTTTACACTGTTATAGCTATAAAGTTTTTTTTACTTTTTCAAAACATTTAATTGTTGGTGATCCCTGTAAGGTATACCCTTCTCTTTTTTCCTTAACGTTCCTAGCTTGTGTACTCGGAGATCCCAACGGGTGGTACCCTTCAACATTCCGCAAACCATGACACTTCCTCCACCACCTGTCACTGACTTCTTAACACACTTTGAGTTCAATTTTTCCCCACTTTGTTGACAAACATAATGTTTAGCATCAGACATAAATAAATTAAACTTGCTTTCATAACTAAAATGAACTTTTGTCATTTCTCTGTGCATACAACATGCTCCTCACCAAAGGTGAGTCTAACCTTTTGATTCTTTCTGCTAATGAGAGGTTTTCAGTCCAAATGCTCTTAAATGTTGTGACACTGTATGACGAGACAGATCCTTACTCTCTTCAGTGCTGAACTGCCGTGGAATTCCAGCTGCAGTGTTGAAATGATTACTCATGGAGATTCTCCGCATTATCCTGTCCTCTCTTGTATTTCTCTTTCGAGGGCAACCAGCCTTCTTCGGGGACTTGAAAGAGTTTGTAATGTTGTAAAGATGCAATATTCTCGAAATCACAGACTTGGATTGACCAACTTCTCTTTCTATGGCTGATAGGGTCACCCGTTTAGCCTTCATCTGGACAACCTGCTGCTGGAGGGTTTCAGTCACATAGAGTTTGACAGAGAATTAAGGAAATTAGCACAAAGTGACAGATTAACACCAATAAGTTGCAGGTATCTGAAAGTGTTCTATAATTTTGATCAGTGTTCTTTTTCATTTATCTCATTTATATTTTTATTATGTGCTTTAGAATAAATTCAATATATGTAAAAAGCTTAAAATCCTGCGAGTTTCCCCATGTTAAGATATAATCACATAGAACTACACAATGACATTGTTGTTCTCTAATTTTGATCTCCAGTGTACACATTACCAACCGAGTGAGCAACTTTATCCCAAACTGTGACCTACTACTATTGTCTATAGCGATATATAAGATATTACAAAGTCCCTTTGTAATTTGAGGTGTATTATGCAGTCAAGATTTTCTTGTTTTTACAGCTCCACAGATCAATGTTAAAAGCAATTGCACTTCACAAATGCCATGTTAATTGTACAGTGACTAGCACTACATATCTTCTTGTCAGCTTTTTGATAGAGAATGAGGTTTGTTGTTAATCCACTATACTTTATTGGAAATGTAGTAAATTCAGTTTTCCCACAAGATCAACCTCTCTGGCCTCCTTTTTTGCTCTTATCACTTCATAATCATCCTCTTTCCTACAGCTAAATTGGTTGTACACCCCCTGAGTCCTATCCTGACTAATCTAATCTGAGCTGAGGCACAAGAAAAGTCTTTAGAATTTTGAGTGCTCCACCCATCTAGGCATAGACCACTATAAAAAAAAGTACTGATGTCTTATCTTTTGGGTGACTGTTTAGTATTTCTGTACAGTGCATGCTTAATAATTCAGATAGTAGTAGGTGTCCTGTTTTGATAACCCAATGAGAACAACAGACAATCACGAAAAATGTTAGAAACAATCTAAGGGAGACAACACTAGAATCACAAGCTGTCCAAACCTCTCTCTCAAGACCCCAAATCATAATTAGCATGGGGTGAAAAAGAAAACCTCCAGCCCCCCTGCCACAGTCCTGCATCTGGTCTTCCATCCATCATCTTTGCATGACAAATAGTGCCTAGGCCTCAAGTTAATTTTCCCCTGGGCTTACTATACCAAGTGTTACAAAGTGTTCCACTTTATTCTTATGTCTAGTTCAAGAGATTTTTACCAACTTGGTCTTTGACAATCTCAATACTGCCCAATGTAGTGGCTTAAAGAAGCTACAATTATATTTATGACATGGAAATCAAGGTAGCTGATAAGGAAGGGGGGGACATTATCACCTAGGGCTATGTATGAGAAAGAGGTGTTTGATGGAGACAACGGAAGTCTGGCAGGCTGGTCACCTGCTATGCTGCTACTCCACTGAGAAATATTAGTCATACAGTGATCGCACTGACCCCTTAGTTAGGATAGTTCAAATATTTTGAACTATCCTGATGAAGGTGTTGGTCTGACCCCGGAACACTTTTATATACCTTCAGTAAATAAAACATATTTTAGTACATTGCTGTATCACATGGACTACCCATAGGCACTTAGAACTGGCAGCAGATATACTAATAGTTCAGTAGATATTGTATTCTGAATATGAGTGCAACAACACAGGCAGGAGAGTAATCCCCCCCATGTCATTCCCCTAACACACTTTCACTTTCATTGTTATCCTATGAGTGCTTTCCCTTTTTTTTCCAGCTCCTGAACATATGTGAGACAGAGGCATTTTGACAGATAAGAAACCCTTTCATGAGTATGGCCATCTCCTAGTTGAAATGGGCAAGCCGGAACTGAAGAGTAGAGTGTACCGCCCCGCGCTCAGCTGTAGCCGAGCCGCTCAGATCCGGGCTCATTGGTGGGTGGCTCTAGCGCCTCCGGACCCGGGGTCACTTTGCTCTGAAAGGGGGTGCTGGCGCTTTTGGTGGGGGTTAGGTGGGTGCACGGCCGGAGCCGTGCTTGAGTTCGTGATGCCACCCACGGGTCGTGGGGAAGTTGGACACCACCACTGCGATTACTGGGCACCCCGGGGGAGATGGTGGTGCAGCAAGATGTTAACCCCTCCGTAGGTGGGGATGATGGCACCGGGACCCGTTGGGAAGTAGCTGGGCGGTGCAGGGCGGTGCGCGGCCGGATGGCACTGTTGTACTCACGATTATTGACACACACAAGTCTCTGGTAAACCAAGTTGATGGTGGTCGGGGCCCGCAGCCGGCTGCGTCTGGTCCCCCACCCGGTTCGGTGGTCCTAGCCTTTCTGCTGCACCGTGTTGTGTATCTGTAGACTGCCTGCGCTTCAGCGACGGGAGTCCGCTCCCCGGCTTTGTGAATGTTGGAAGAGCCCTTTTGCCCGCAGACCCTGGCCCGTGGAATCTCTCTGCCTGTGCGGTGGCTTTCTATCCCCCTCAGTGTTGTCTTCAGTCGGGACTTTGGTGGGAAAGGTCCTATAGTCCAGACCGCAATCAGTTAATTAACTCAGTCCAGTGGATTCTGGACCTCGTTTCAGGGTCTGAGTACCCCCCTGTGTGCTCCGGTTTCTGAGTCGGTTCTCCGGGTCGGTACCGGCGGGCCACTACCCTGTCCCGGTCCACCACGGTTCCACCGAGCCGTCTTCCTGGCTCCTGCAGGCTAAGGCCACCATCTGCCTCCTAGTCAAGGTACCAGGGCTCCGACCCTGGCACCTGTCAGACTGCTGCAGACCGGCTACACAAGCCTGCTTCCACTCTCCTTCACTCCCTGCTGACTGACTGACTGACTGTTTTCCTGCCTCCGGCCCTCTGAACTCATCGGTGGGCGTGGCCAACCACCTGGCTCCGCCCCCTGGTGTGTCCATCAAGCACTGAGGGAGGTGACTAGGTTTTAATGGTTGGCTGATGACACCTTATTGGGGGACAGGTGTAGTGCGGGGATCTACCTGTGACTACCTGACTAGTCCAGGGTGTCACATAGAGTGTGTGTTTCCTCAAGGGAAGAGTTGACAAGAGACACCGCGCTATGTGACAGTTGTGGTGCTGTTGTTTAATATTAAAGCCCAGGATGGTCAAGGAGGTGAGGAGTTGGCATCAAGACTTCTAAGGAAACAGACGTGTGAGAAGCAAAGCGGGCCTATAACCGCCATTACTGTACACATACCTGTAAGACACCTGACCCCAGAAAAGATCATTCCGAAGACCGAACATCAAATACTGATGATCAAATACCAAAGACTGAATACCGAACACCAAAGACCAAACATCAATTCCAGAACAGAATTTGAGTTGTTGCTTCCTGTCCAGCAGTATGGTATTCGGTGAGTTGAGTTACTCACTAAATTTGGACTTGTGGTTTAGCGGGTGGTACCATAGCCCTGTTAGAGCTGGTGTGTTGATAGAGTTAATTTTTTAGATAAGTGGGATTGTGAAAAAAGCTGAGGTGACATTGACGCTTCCCTGACAGAGAGACTGGAACTAAGTTAATGTTGGTGCCATCTGTTCTTTAGTGTAATAAGAAACCAAGTGTACAAATATTGCCTTTATATCTTGCATATCCATTGCTGTGTAGGAGTCTTTTTTTAGTCACTTGTGCAGTTCCCTTATTGTACTCTACCACTGCTACCTCTTTATTTGTGTAAAATAAACTTCTCTTGTTAAGTCACCACTGAGTCGCTTTTACTGCTCAGTTGCATTCTTGTATCCGGTTTACACATGTCATAATTGACAGGATGCAACATGCCAGAGCAGAAATGGTGGACTAGTAGTCACTGAGTCCATCATGGGTAGTCTTCACGCTTGGGGGCTATGCTTAGCAACCTGCTAAAATTTATGAGGGACATTTTGTTATTGTAGGACTGGATAGAACTACTGAAAATCATGTGACACATGCACCCTAACACACAGGTTGAGATTGCTCTTCTGAGTTTGGATGGAGAGTCCTGAAGCAGTTACTGAAACACGTGTTGGGACCGGTCCCACACCTTGGACGGCAGGCTTTCCCCTTCAGCCCTTTTTTACTAATATACAGGTAGGCTTTTTCACTCTGACTGACTACCACCAATGCACTAGGGATTTAATAACCTCCTATTTTTCTTGCCCTGTTTGCATTGGTGGTTTTCCTTTATTATTTTGCCTCCTGTCTGACTCTGTGGCTTTTGTTGGGGTCAGCCTCCCGTCCTCTCTGTGGGACATTTCTCCTCTCCACCTCTCTTACTGGTTTTCATAACTATTAATCACTCTTCTACTGTGATACTTACACTGCTTTATAAAAAAACTTTTTGTACAATAAAATTAACATACTTTTTCAAACAGTGTTTGATTACTTTTCTTGTATTAGCATGGAATAGCCCCCTGGTGTTTCTGTTCTCATTCTTATTATGTTTTGGGGTACATGCATCTTACTATTATGAGGTCCGGCCGCCTGGTCATCGTTTTCACATGTGCAACTTGACATCACTCGAGTACAAGAGTATTTCAATAACTGATCCAGGTTAGCCAAAACTAGAGGATGTCCACTGAACCCCAACCCCTATGAGAAGTAGTGGCGCCCATTAACACCGCCATAACTTTGCCACTTGGTCAGATAGTGCTCACGATGCTAACACGGGCTTGGGTGCCCCTGCATGGAGTGTAGGTGTAGGTCGAACCACAAGGGATAGGGGAAGTGATGCCAAGACTACTGGTTGCTTGTAGCCTAGCGACCGTGCTGTTAGAGATATGTTCTGAGGAAATACATTAACCTTAATGGGACAAGTCTACGGCTGTTCCCTAAGAAGTAAGTGGCCCAAGTTTATGTGATGCCGGAAGATCTCATACATGATCAGATACTGTGAAGTTGACTCCTGTGAATGAGGACCTGTGGACCTTGTCTCTCAATAAGATGGATGTTTCATAGTAATACAACATAGTAATACAAATGGAAGCAGATCTAACAGAGTTCTCTTCTGGACAAGTGGGATGGGTGGAAGAGTTGTTGAGGCAATACCAGGAAGTGTTTGCTCGACACGATGATAACTTCAGGTGCACAAATGCCATTCAGCATGAAATCAATATGGCAAATACAGCCCCATCTGAGAGAGATACCGTCAGATTTCACCCCAAATCTATCAGCAAGTGAAGGACCAGTTGTCATGCATGCTACAAAACAGGGTGATGCATGAAAGTCAAAGCCCTTGGCTGCACACATTGTACTAGTACTGAAAAAGGATGGGATGCTGAAGTTCTGTGTGGACTTCCGGCGGTTAGACGCTTGCACAGTTTTTAACTCATACCGATTGCCAAGAATAGAAGCGTTTCTGTCCACCTTAGGAAAAGCTAGATATTTCTTTTTCCTCAATGTAGCCAGCAGCTACTGGCAGGACCATATGGCTGATCAGGATTGGCTGAAGATTGTTTTATTCTCCCTATGGGGCTGTTTGAGTTCAATCGGATGCCATTGAGGTTAACCAATGCCCCGGGGACATTCCAACTTCTGATGGAAAAGTGTCTTGGAGTTGAACTTCGACACTGATATACCTCGGTGATATCCTCATCTAGTCCACTACATTCGAAGAACACCTTACCAGACTTGAGCAGGTGCTGAAATGGCTTTAGAAGCACGGACTGAAGATAAAACCTCAGAAGTGTTGTTTGTTCCAGAAACAAATTGAGTACCTGGGACCATGGCCGAGACAAGAGGTAGGCAGGATAAGCACTCAACTAGGGCACTACCTAATGCGTCCCCGACGGGGGTACACTTTGGGGGGGGGTAATGTGAAAATGCTGAGTGATTTTGGCTGCCCGTCACTATAGATAACATGCAAAAAGGGCACTGCACAAATGCAAGCCACGCCGAGGTTTAAAGTTTAACCCTTTAATATCACAACACATAACTGATCTCTAGATGTGTATCGCTGATTTCTGGAAGTAGTGTACTCCCTTCCTAGTCGATCTTCATACCTTGGTTCAGGATTTGATTCCAAAGTAGCTGTGGGGGGTTTTCTAATGCTCGGTAGCTTCCCCCTAATCTCTCACATTTCCTAGCGTAATTCACGGTCCCAGTCTGGTTCAACCTTTAGGATCTTCAAAATGGGTACTTCATGGCATCGGACCATATCTGCCACAGTCAGGGCCTCTTATTCTCGAACTCTCACTTCTGCTCTGACTTCGATGAAGCTCATGTTAGGGTTATATCGCAAATGTTGTTTTAGAGCCTGTAAGTGTCTCTCAGGCCTGCAACCAGCTGGTCCCTTAATAATTCATTCAGAGAGCCTAGTCCCCTTTATTGACTTTCAAATTTTCTTAGTCATATGAACCGTTACTTCCTGCAGAGCATTCACATATTGGGCCACTGTCTCCCAATCTTTCTGAACCAGGCAGTGGAGATGAATGTGCAACTTAACTAAATTGGTCGCATCACCATGCATGTCCTCTAGAATCTTGATCACTTTATCTACAGTATCACGTTCTTGGTGTTGCCTGAACATGACCATCTGTGGGACC
This sequence comes from Anomaloglossus baeobatrachus, assembly GCF_048569485.1. Classification (NCBI taxonomy): domain Eukaryota; kingdom Metazoa; phylum Chordata; class Amphibia; order Anura; family Aromobatidae; genus Anomaloglossus; species Anomaloglossus baeobatrachus. The sequence goes on from NC_134361.1 coordinate 177,758,289, forward strand.
TCTCTGTCTAGAGTCATCAAAGCTATCTAAGCCCGCTATCTAAGCCTGTAACGCAGGTGTCATAGGGTGCATCTCTAAACGTTCAACCCAATCCTACAGCAGTAGATTGTCACCCATAAACTTCAGTATGTTGCTGAGCATAGCTCCGAGGAGAAGGCTACGTCCTGTTAACTCATTTATCGACTGATCAGCTATTTCTGCGCTTGAATGTTGTATCCTGCCAGCTACTCTGAATGTTAACAGGTATGAGAATGCAACAGAGCATACAATGAGGTGAGAATGGTAGTTATTCACTTAACACAAACAAAGAGTAAATGCCTTCAGCACAGGGTCAAGGAGTATTCAAAATAATGGCAAAGAAACAGATTATATAGCAAGTAAATACAGCAATTCAAACTAACAGGATATCAGTATAATTCTATTTATACACTATAGTTCTATGTTAATGATAAAGTAATAGTTACCATCACTAATCTTTCAGTCTCAACACCCCAATCCAGGAAACGTTAGTGTTGCTTCTGTACCCATCCACGTTGTCTCTCCTTAGGCTACACAAAATGTAACATGGGCCACAATGGGGTTAGCAATAGTACCAACTAGGCCACAAGTCCAAATTGCTGAGTTACTCCGCACCCTCGGCATGCTGAAGTGGGCCACAGTACCCGCTTGGTACCGTACACTGGCACAGGAAGCAACAGCTCACACAGACAGTTCTACACTATGGCCTGGTGGTCTCTTCACCTCTTGGTTCTGGCGCTATTGGGTTGGATCTTCTTTCCGATCTAGTCTTGTGACCTCTCTGTGGTCTGGTCTTGGGTCTTCTCTTTAAACTGGTTTTGGATTGTCTCTGCAATCAGGTCTCGGATCCCCTCTGGGATCTGGTCTTGGACCTTCTCTGGGATCTGGTAAGGTAAGCCCACTCTGCTACTCAAACAACCATCATGCTAACAGTCCATGAACCAACTCCTCCCCTTCTCTGCCCTTTTCAAGTCTTTTATATCTAGTAACTGCGCCATAGTTGTCACCGGTCTCTCTTCCAATATCTCCCCCAAGGAAACATGCACTTCACTCTTAAGTTCCTGCATCTCCTCTCTCAACCATTTCTGACCAGCAGATGGCAATGTTCGCTTGCAGACACTGTAAATATTAACTGAGTGCATGTTCTGTTTCATGTACTTCCTTACATTAGTACTAACAGGTACGAGAATGCAACAGCGCAGACAATGAGGAGACAATGTTTGTTGATCCGACAATGGTTTATTCACATGACACAAACAAAGAAAAGTTGCATTTGGCACATGATCAAAGAGTAGTTACAATAATGCAAAGACACAGATTATATAGCAAGTAAAATACAGCAATTCAGGCAAATAGGATATCAATACAATGCTATTTACATACTATAGTTCTATGTTAATCATAAAGCAATGTTCAATTGCAGACACTGTGAGGTGTTAACTGAATGTGTCTTCTACTGTCTTACACATGTGGCTCCACCAGGCTGTGGAGAATGGGTATCTGTGCTAATCAGCAGCTTAGCACAATTCTGTGGCCTATGAAGCAGTACCACACTCTATTTAAACTCCCAGCAGGTTGATGGGAATTGTCAGTTATTCTATTTGGTTTCCATATACTACTAGTATACTTTTATAATGTTGTTTGCCTGATCCTGATGCAGCTTTTGACATCAACTTTTATCTTCTCTGCTGTCACCATGATACTGATCTCGCCTAAAGGCTCCATTACACGCAGCGACGTATCTAACGATATATCGCCGGGGTCACGCACATCCGGCATCATTAGCGACGTTGTTGCGTGTGACACCAACGAGCAGCCGTTAACGATGGAAAATACTCACCAAATTGTCCATCGTTGACACGTCGTTCATTTTCAAAAAATCGTTTATTGTTGAGGACGCAGGTTGTTCATTGTTCCTGAGGCAGCACACATCGCTACGTGTGACACCTCGAGAATGACAAACTACAGCTTACCTGCGGCCGCCGGCAATGAGGAAGGAAGGAGGTGGGCGGGATGTTACGGCCACTCATCTCCGCCCTTCCGCTTCTATTGGGAGGCTGCTTAGTGACGCCGAATGAACCGCCCCCTTAGAAAGGAGGCGGTTCGCCAGCCACAGCGACGTCGCTAGGCAGGTAAGTCCATGTGACGGCTCCTAACGACATTGTGCATCACGGGCAGCGATTTGCCTGTGACGCAAATGTGACGCCCTGGGCAAGCCAGGGGTCACAGGTCATCACACCACCACACCCTACACCCCAGTTAGGAACACCACAGCTAACCCAAAAATCCTTGTTGCCTTCCTCCAGAGGCAGATGTTCACACCAGGGGGTGGGCCAGGCGGTTGGCTCCGCCCACTGAGGAGTTCACAGCCCTGGAGGCGGGAAGAACCAGGCAGTTTAGCTCAGGGAGAGCTTGAGTGAGGAGTAAACAAGGAGCTCAGCTAGGAAAGTGAAGTGGTAAAGGAGGGAAGTAAGAGGAGCTGAAGTAAAGTGAAAGGTGACAGAAGTAAAGCCTGAAGCTGGTCCGGGTGTGTGCCCCGAACTGAGACAGCAAGGTCAGCAGATGGCGGTGATTGTCTGGAGGGGTGACTGCTCGGAGGTTGCTGGAAGGACCGCGGACGGGTAGTGGCCCGGCGGTCTGGAGCAGTATACGAAGGACAGTCAGCACCAGGGCAGGGGCCTCTCGGACCCCGGCAAGGCTAGGAGTCGCCATAATTTGCCAAATCCGTCAGTGAAGGGGACAGCTGTCTCCCAACAACCAAGTCCCGATTGAAGGCAACAGCCCAACCATTAAAGCAGAGACACCGCCACCGCCAGGGCACCAGTTTCTGAGGGCCAGCGCCTGCGGGCAAAGAGTAGAGCTCCTCCGGTCCAGCTTGAAGCCAGGGAGCGGGTTACCGGTGGGAACCCATCGCAACCATCAACAACATAGGTGCAGGACAAAGGGACATCACCGTCACCTACTGGGGAAAGCAAGTGCAGCCGGCCCTGGGAACCATCTTTCCAGCCGTGTGTTTTACCGAGAACTGTGTCATCGTCTCAGGCTGAGTGAGTACCACAGTGCCGCAAGGCACAGCGCTGCCCCCGCGTCCCTGCGCCCACCAAGCCCTGCATCTCCCACCTCATCACCGGGCCCCGGGATCACCAACCCCTACCCACGGAGGGGCAACACAACAACTTGCTGCTTCACACCATCACTCCCGGGATCCCCACACCAAGCAGCGGTGGTGCTAACAAATCACCACAACCGTGGGTGGCGTCACGGACAATAGACTATATCCCAAAACCCAATCCCCTTTCACTCACGGGCGAGGAGCGCCGCTCGAGAACCCCCGGGATCCGGCCCACCGCTCGAGCCACCACTGAGCAGCAGCAGCCGGACTCGAGCAGAGGGGTGAGCGCAGTGCTGACACCCTCCTCCCCGCCCGCGACAACTTGGCGTCACGAACAGGATCTTACCGCTCTACCGTTAGGTAGAGGTGCGCCTTGTGACCGCCGGAGGTATCCGGCTGAAAAATTTCGGAAGTCGCCATCTTTGGCGCGAAAAGTTCCCGCTCGAGCGTCTTCTCGAGTAGTGGAGGCGCGAAGGCCAAAACTCGGCCCCAAGAGAGGAGGGGCCGGAAAAGAGCTAAGGGGGACGCGATGGCGGCTGGCTGCATGTGAGAGCAGCTATAAAAGCAGGGATGCCAGGACTCTGCAGTGACCCTGTTCCTGGAAGAAGTCATCATGTGGATGCCGTCCCGCGACACCGTAGCCCCCGCGCCTGGAACCGCGGCGTGGGTGGAGATCCGGACCGCGCAGCTCTACCAACGGCTGCAGGTCAAGATGCAGCTCCTCATGGAGGAGTGGGAGGCCGACATGGCGGACGTTATAGCAGCCGTGCGGAGACGCGAGGAGGAAGCGGAGGAAGGGAGGGTGACTGACCCACGCCCCGATGCCCTGGAAGGGCCGGTCATCGCGGCTGCGGGACCCGGTCCAAGCCCTCTCCCCCCGCCGCCTCCCTCGCCACCCGTCTCGGAGGCCGTGACCCCGCCACTAGGCCTGCTACCACCGCAACCGGTAGCAATACCCAGCGTCCCCGCCCAGGCAGGGCGACCTGTAGCCGGAGCCCGTAGTCGACCGGAGGTGTTGCCATGGAAGGCCCCAAAGATTGAATCGGAGGCATCCCCTGAAAAGTCCCCCGAGCCGGAGCTGATGACCCGCTCCGAGCCGAAGGCCCAGCAGTGGAAAGCCCCTGTGCCCATCCCCCACACCTCGGCTGAGGTAGCGCCGGGTTGTAGCTGTAAGGCAGCGCCCAAGGCCAAGACACCGCGGGACCCGCCGCCCAGATTCCTGACAGTGGGCAACATCCAGAATGTCCCGCGGGAACCGACCCGTGCGCCGGAGCTCGCAGCAGCGCCGTATTGGGATAGGGAGCCGGTACCGCTGGGCCTGGAGATCGGTGAACGGGAGAGGAAGAAGGCCGAGCTGGTGGCCCGAGCGATAAGGGAGAAGGAGAATCTCCGCCAGGCCACGTTCCGTGTCCGGGGTCCGCTGTACGAGGGGCAGGTGAGGCGGTTTGATGTCCGCCGGGGCTATGGGTTTATTTATGAACCGGGCCTGGAGGCCGAAGTGTTTGTAGCCCGGTGGGATGTAAATGCCCACCTGCCTGAAGAGCATCCTGGCCGCAACCTAATGCTGGGTGACATTGTCCAGTATACCCGGCACTGTGGAGAGAGGGCGTGGTTTGCCCTAGATGCCAAACTGAGGGGCAGCCAGGAGAGCCGAGTGAGTCCTGCACCCTCTCCCTCAGATGAAGCTGAAAGTCCGGAGTAGGGCAGCGGATGCCCGCTGCAGCAGTCCCCGTTGGGACCACCACTGAGTTTGTGTTTGGAAAAGTTTGTTGAAAAAGAATGATGGAAGCAATGATAACCGAAGAAGTAACCTGATTGACCGTGATTTGGAAAACCGGCCGTTGCCGGCACCGTTGTCCCCAAGGGGACCGTTTAAAAAGTTTGCATGAGGAACTGCTCATGGACAAGCCCGTGAACTTGCAGGGCAACCACAAACGTTAGTGGCTTGTAAATAAGTTATTTACCGTTACCGTTTCCGCACTGCCGCCTCCGGAGAGGCAGGTTGGAGGGAGGGCCCTCAGCAGAGCAGGCTGGGGCCCAGCCACCAAAGGAACCGGTGGCTACCCTCTGGAGGGGAAGGAGAGATCCCGCTCGGGTAACGTGTGCTGGACTTGGGGACAAGGGGTGCTGCCTGGGTTTTAGGGGCAGCATTAGGGCCAGGTTGCTTGGGTGGGAGAGAGCGGAAACCATAACCGTGAACCGTTTTGCAACGTTTAAGTAAAGTGCCTCCCGTTATGGGAAGAAGTAATAAAAATGTATATATGTTACTGTTTTACAATGTTATATATTTTTCAGAAAAATAAAACCGGTGTTGGACGGGCAGCCCGCGGACGGTCTGCATTTTGCTAAGGGGGAATGTGACGCCCTGGGCAAGCCAGGAGTCACAGGTCATCACACCACCACACCCTACACCCCAGTTAGGAACACCACAGCTAACCCAAAAATCCTTGTTGCCTTCCTCCAGAGGCTGATGTTCACACCAGGCGGTGGGCCAGGCGGTTGGCTCCGCCCACCGAGGAGTTCACAGCCCTGGAGGCGGGAAGAACCAGGCAGTTTAGCTCAGGGAGAGCTTGAGTGAGGAGTAAACAAGGAGCTCAGCTAGGAAAGTGAAGTGGTAAAGGAGGGAAGTAAGAGGAGCTGAAGTAAAGTGAAAGGTGACAGAAGTAAAGCCTGAAGCTGGTCCGGGTGTGTGCCCCGGACTGAGACAGCAAGGTCAGCAGACAGCGGTGATTGTCTGGAGGGGTGACTGCTCGGAGGTTTCTGGAAGGACCGCGGACGGGTAGTGGCCCGGCGGTCTGGAGCAGTATACGAAGGACAGTCAGCACCAGGGCAGGGGCCTCTCGGACCCCGGCAAGGCTAGGAGTCGCCATAATTTGCCAAATCCGTCAGTGAAGGGGACAGCTGTCTCCCAACAACCAAGTCCCGATTGAAGGCAACAGCCCAACCATTAAAGCAGAGACACCGCCACCGCCAGGGCACCAGTTTCTGAGGGCCAGCGCCTGCGGGCAAAGAGTAGAGCTCCTCCGGTCCAGCTTGAAGCCGGGGAGTGGGTTACCGGTGGGAACCCATCGCAATCATCAACAACATAGGTGCAGGACAAAGGGACATCACCGTCACCTACTGGGGAAAGCAAGTGCAGCCGTCCGTGGGAACCGTCTTTCCAGCCGTGTGTTTTACCGAGAACTGTGTCATCGTCTCAGGCTGAGTGAGTACCACAGTGCCGCAAGGCACATCGCTGCCCCCGCGTCCCTGCGCCCACCAAGCCCTGCATCTCCCACCTCATCACCGGGCCCCGGGATCACCAACCCCTACCCACGGAGGGGCAACACAAGAACTTGCTGCTTCACACCATCACTCCCGGGATCCCCACACCGAGCAGCGGTGGTGCTAACAAATCACCACAACCGTGGGTGGCGTCACGGACAATAGACTATATCCCAAAACCCAATCCCCTTTCACTCACGGACGAGGAGCGCCGCTCGAGAACCCCCGGGATCCGGCCCACCGCTCGAGCCACCACTGAGCAGCAGCAGCCGGACCCGAGCAGAGGGGTGAGCGCAGTGCTGACACCCTCCTCCCCGCCCGCGACACACAAACGACGGGGGTGGGTACGCTCGCTAGCGATATCGCTGTGTGTAAAGCCCCCTTAATTTGACCCTACTTTGATGGAGTTCCTGGTACCTTACACTAATTATTTCCCTGATTACCATTTTATCTCATGATTTGGTCCTTTATTTTGACCTGATTTCTGACCCTGCTGTATTGATTACTCTTTTTTCAGGATTGCTCATCTGGCTAGTAGATACTCCATGAACCCAACTGAGGGGTGCCAGTTATACGACCAGCTACCTGTATAGAGTGAATGCCCACGTGGGACTTGTAACATGGAGTTGCTGGAGATAAGGTTGTCTTTTTAAGCTAATGGCCTCACAGTCAAGAGAAACTGGAAATTGTAAGCTCTTAGTCTGAAAAATGCATGTCAAAACTTTATAAATGCATATAACATTATGGTGGAGGGAGGGTGGCTATTGTTGCTATGATGTAATAAGACACTATAATTTCTGTATAAGTCACTGTTATGGCACAAAAAAGAACATCATAAGATATATGTCAGTATAGATAGCCCATATCCTGCATAGGGTTTTGTGCAATTAAAGGGGTTGTCCAGTCTAAAATAGCAAATCTGTAGTAACTCTATGTGTCACTCTATGTGACTGCAGACTTGTGAATTCTCATATCGAGCACACTGCACACTGTCAGGATTCTCTATTGTCAGAGCCAAGAACTGGTAGCACAAGATATGCATATTTCAGGCCACGTTCTAACAAGATGGGGGCGTCCTCGTTCAATGTAAGTGTATTGAGCGAGGCTTCACCCACCTAATCGGAATGTGGCCGGAATGTGTCATTTTAGACTGAACATTCTCTTTAAGATCACTGCTGTTGTCAATACTGCAAAAATATAGATTTAATGATATTATAATAATATATTATAATGTGGTTGGATGTATTGTTATTGTATATAGTGTAACACACTCAACGCACAGTAAAAATACTCTGGCTTTCCTGCCTTTCTCCCAGGTGGGGAAGCTGGGAAATGAGCGAGCAGTCAGGGCAACCCTCCAACCTTCACTGGTCAAGACTTTTGACTAGCGGACTCTCTTGACAGTTCTCTAGCTGTCAGGAGTTACTCTGATCACTCTGTAAAAGAAACTGCACATTAGACAAACAACCATGAGGTTGTGTTAGATTGAGTAATCTCTGTTTTAGAAAGACATGAAAATACTATCTAGGAATCATTGGGCGGTAAATATCAAAAACCATGCTCCTCGGACCTGCCTTTTCTATGCGATGTAGGCAGTTCAAATGATTCTGGAATTGCTACCATAGCAAACACTTAGTAAATAATTACGGATATTTTTCAAATAATTTGTAATTGAATATGTGCCATTTCCCACAATATGGTCTACAACATTTGTTAATCAATGAGCCTGTTGTTACATTTGGCAAAATATTTTTCAGCACAATGAGTTTCTTGCTTTCTTTCCCAAAATGTTTGACATATGTTTATGATTTTTAGACAACTTTTACCTACATAAATGATAAAAAGTGGCCTAATGGTCACAAGTTTTCAGATTCATGGTAAATACAGCTAACGTACTTACAAATGTTCCCCTAGTGAAGCAGCACCATCTTATGACATTCAAATATATGCCAATGAGCTGTTAAAGTGCACCAATCACCAGGAATTTCCTAAATAACCTAAAGCCAGTGCTATACTGGTGCTATCATGCTGATTCTATACATACCTTTAGTTGTCAGCTTGTATGTATAGGTTTTGAAACACAAGCAAATAAAGTTTGTAATATGAGCAGCTTCTTGAATGACAGCAGCTGCCGATCAGCTGATAGCTGGGGTGAGTATTCATAGTGATTCCCTCCTCTCTGCCTGTTGTTCCTCTCCTATCTGTTATTTACGCTAATTCTATTATAGAATCAATTTACTAAGTGGTAAAGGACCTGTGCTAATGTCATGCCCATGTGACCAAAAGGGGCGGGGCATCAGCCAACAGAAAAATAAATCTTGCTTCCTGGTATCAGCTATGTTGGCCCATGACAGTGATAGGACATGTGAGCCCTACAACCAATCAGAGCTGGCTTCCTTTTCACTGCCTACATACTGTAAAGTAATTAACAGGAAGCAAGTTCTGCACCTGACACTCACTTCCTGTTAATGACTTAAAGGGAACCTGTCACTGGATGTTTATAATACTCACCTAATGGTTGGTGCGGAGCAGACGGTCGGATGGGCATCTCCATTCTCCGGTCTGGCGCCTCCTCTTTCGGCCATTTTTTTCCTCCTTGTTCTGAGCTAGTGTGGATGACGCATTCCACGTCATCTACACTAGCTGGCATTGAGGTCATGCGCAGGCGCACTACAATACTTTGATCTTCCCTACATATTGTAGTGCCCCTGCACAGGACCTCAATGCCGGCTAGTGTGGATGATGTAGAACGTGTCATCCACACTATTTCCTGAAGAAAGAGAACAAAGATGGGTGAAAGAGGAGGCATGGAACCGGAAAATGGAGACGCCGTGCGACCGTCTTCTCTGCACCGACCGTTAGGTGAGTATTATAAACATCTGGTGACAGGTTCCCTTGAAGCATTCGAAGGCGGGGAAATTGAAGCCAGCACTGATTGATCATGGGGCTTGCTTGTCATAACAATGTTTTGTGGCACCCAGGAACCTCCCTGGTTTCGGAGGTGAGTATTGGCTTTGTTATTTTTATGGGGAATGAAGAGTGGTTGTCCTAGTAGTGGACAACCCCTTTAACCAAGTATCCTATGTTAGTTACATGTACTACTATTTACTTATTTACTTACTATAGAATATATGCTCATTTTGTTTTCTCTTGGGTTATGCAAGTGTGAAACATGTAGATTAGGAGAGCCTGGAGGCAACCTCTCGGAGAGATCTACTCTATGTCCGGCCCATAGATCTCAACAGCTCATTTACATATTAAGAAAAACATGAATTTCTCGTGAATAAGAAAGCAGATCACAGATATCAAGATATCATTTTATTTAACTGTCTATGCCCTGCATGCCCATATAGTCGGCTTAGGAGGGTTGATCCTACTGACAAATTCCCTTTAAAGGCTACGTCCACCTTTTCAACAATTTTTTTTGTCTTATAATTATGATTATGTCATCGTTACCTTCTATCTATTGTAGCAAAAGAACATTAGCATAATCTAGGGAACAGATGGAATTAAATAATACTCCAGAATTATGGAATATTGGGTTTATTTGTTTTATTTGTTACCATGGAGATACATTGCACTTATAGGAGTTGTAAAAACAAAACAATAGAAACTTTGCAATTAAGAGAGACTTCATTTCTCATTTTAGAGGCTTAGAGACATTATAAAATTGGATGCGAAGGTGGCAAAGACTTTTAATGAAGCATGTATTATCCTAAAAAGGTGTGAATTCATTAACACATTTAATATCTGTGTAAGAAAAATCATTTTTGGCTAAGGCTACCCTATTGTATGATTAAGAGACTCTTCCCTACTTTTGCTCTTACAGCTCACGATTTAAATAATACCTTAATGAGGTTCCTAGTCACATCATATTGATGACTTCTCCACAGGATAGGTCATTAATATCATATCGGAGGGGTCTGATACCTGTTACTCCCACGCTCAGCTATTATCAGCTCCGCTGGCGGATGGATGTAAACATTGAACAGAATTGCGCTGCACAGCTCCATTCAGTGTGTAGTGGCCACAGCCAGGAACTGCAGATCAGCTCCTATTTTTTTCGCATTTTACACAGAAATCTTGGTAAATAAGACAACACTTAATGCATTTGATAATGATACCTTAAAAAAATAAAAAATAAATGTATTAAAACTAATCTATAATTTAAAAAAAAACCATACTACTTCTACTGAAAGTTTTTTTTATTGAAAATAAATAAGCACATTACAAAAAAAAACAAAATCTTACTACTGATTCTATTGGAATGTCTAGACATGATAAAACCTTAAAACCACAATGTGAAGGAAGCCTAAGGTTGCTGAAATAAATTTCAAGTTCTAATTCACATCACATGATTAGAAAAAGCTAATGAAACAACAATAACAACACCAAATCATATTGGTATGGTGAAGTACTAAGCAAATATCTAAAGGAAAGAGATGGGAAACCCTGTGTCTAGGGAAAGAGGAGATGGTGTCCCCTGACCAAACCTACTGCTGGTCCCTGAGTTCCCTCACCGCCATAAATAGATTCCACACCTAGGTGCCGAGCCGGATACTTGACCCTAGGCTGATCCTGATCTGGGCCCTAGGTAGGGAGTGGATGATATGAGCTCTTAAGGGGGCTTTACAGGCAACGACATATCTAACGATATGTCGTCGGGGTCACGGATTTCGTGATGCACATCCGGCGTCCTTAGCGATGTCGTTGCTTGTAACAGCTACGAATGAGTGTTAACGATCAAAAATACTCACCTACTCGTTGATCATTGACACGTCGTTTATTTTCGAAATCTCATTGGTCATTGTGGACGTAGGTTGTTCGTCTTTCCTGAGGCAGCACACATCGCTATGTGTGACACCCCGGGAACGACGAACAACAGCTCACCTGCGTCCTCCAGCAACAAGGTGGGCGTTTCGTTAATGCGGCTGCTCTCCGCCCCTCCGCTTCTATTGGTTGGCTGCTGTGTGACGTCGCTGTAATGGTGCATGAACCTCCCCCTTAACAAAGAGGTTGTTCGCCGCCCACAGCAACGTTGCTAGGAAGGTAAGTATGTGTGATGGGTGTTAGCGATATTGTGCGCCACGGGCAGCGATTTGCCCATGACGCACAAACGACAGGGGTGGGTGCTTTCACGAGTGGCATCGCTAGCGATGTCGCTGCATGGCATGTAAAGCCCCCTTAAGTTAACCCCACTAGACACTAAATGACACACAGGGATAACAAACAAGGGAAAACCGCAAACAACTTATCTCTAGTTATCTCAGGGAGAGAAGCTGCAACAACCACCAAGATTCTTCTGATGTATGCAAGCCGCCTGCTTGCATTGAAGACTTGATAAAGATGTATTACATATAACCAATGCTGAGTAATAGGAAGTGAAGGCATATATACACAAGGAAAGTACTGATGAACAGTAGCTCACAGGATAAGGAAGTCTGCAGAGTCCTAAAGGGAAAGGGATGAAAGCCAAGCAGGAATGATAGCAGGTCAGGGAACAGTTTGTGCAGCCAAATGCTGTGATCTTCTATAGCCGGACTCCACAGGACTGTCTGTCACCCGTTACACAAAAAACAATAAAACAACATACTTTTTTTTAAAGGAAGAAGGACATTGGATATTTATGGAAGAAAATCATCATCAGAAAATACCTGAAAGACATTGCCATGAATGGAGCATACTATATTTGGGAAAAAATGGTAAAAAACCACAACTATGAAATAAACGCAAAAAAACAAGATCATAATAAGAGTTTGCGTTTCCACAGTGGCAAATTAAATTTGAGTTAATTTTCTTGGAATTTGCAGGTCCCTGGAAATTAAGTTAATGATTTCATTTGCACTTATAAGGCCACTCAAAAATGCCAGTTGTCATTTCACACAGTGCAACAGAGTCACAGAGAGGGTTAATGATTAGTGATGAGCGAGCATGCTTGTAACTACTCGGTACTCGCACGAGTATCGCTGTACTCGGGCTGCTCGGCGGGGACCGAGTAATCTCGCGATACTCGTGCTGTACTCGTGGTCTTCATTTCTGCATGTTGGCGCTCTTTTGAGAGCCATCCCTCATGCAGGGATTGGCTGGCAGACCACTGCAATGCCACAGCCCTGTTAGTTGTGGAATTGCAGTGATTGGCCGGCCTGCACAGCGTGACCGAGCCTTTATATCGGCCGGCGCGCTGTGCTCTGCTCACAGCTATTCTGACAGTGAGTGTAGGGAGAGTGTCGCTGATTCAGGGAAAGCTTTGCGGCCCTTTATAGTTATTTCCGTAGCAGGGCTGCAAACAGTGTGACCAGAAGTCCTTCTCAGGACTATTCTAGTTGTATACAGGAAGGCAGGGTATAGCCAGGTCGGAGTACAGTAGCAGAGTCCTTATCAGGACTATTGTTGCTATATACAGGCAGGGTATAGCCAGGTCGGAATACAGGCTAGGGACCAGAAGAGTCCTTGTCAGGACTATTGTAGCAGTATACAGGCAGGCAGGCAGGGTATATAGCCATTCCTAGTGGTGACCGTATACCAGCCTTCATCATATCTGGGGCTGGTGTACACAGTGTAAAACAGTCCAGATAGTGTCAGACTTCTCAGTAATTGTCGCTCCTAAAAACCAGTTAGGTTCTTATTGCGTCCGTGCTTGCATTTAAAAACAGCACGTGTGTGGCAGTCGGTGGCAGGGTACAGGTGCGCGTTTTGCACAAACTATTATATAACGCACAAGTCTAGTGTATAATACACGTCAGTCAGCAGTGTCTGATAGTGTCAGACTTCTCAGTAATTGTCGCTCCTAAAAACCAGTTAGGTTCTTATTGCGTCCGTGCTTGCATTTAAAAACAGCACGTGTGTGGCAGTCGGTGGCAGGGTACAGGTGCGCGTTTTGCACAAACTATTATATAACGCACAAGTCTAGTGTATAATACACGTCAGTCAGCAGTGTCTGATAGTGTCAGACTTCTCAGTAATTGTCGCTCCTAAAAACCAGTTAGGTTCTTATTGCGTCCGTGCTTGCATTTAAAAACAGCACGTGTGGCAGTCGGTGGCAGGGTACAGGTGCGCGTTTTGCACAAACTATTATATAACGCACAAGTCTAGTGTATAATACACGTCAGTCAGCAGTGTCTGATAGTGTCAGACTTCTCAGTAATTGTCGCTCCTAAAAACCAGTTAGGTTCTTATTGCGTCCGTGCTTGCATTTAAAAACAGCACGTGTGTGGCAGTCGGTGGCAGGGTACAGGTGCGCGTTTTGCACAAACTATTATATAACGCACCAGTCTAGTGTATAATACACGTCAGTCAGCAGTGTCTGATAGTGTCAGACTTCTCAGTAATTGTCGCTCCTAAAAACCAGTTAGGTTCTTATTGCGTCCGTGGTTGCATTTAAAAACAGCACGTGTGTGGCAGTCGGTGGAAGCGTACAGGTGCGCGTTTTGCACAAACTATTATATAACGCACAAGTCTAGTGTATAATACACGTCAGTCAGCAGTGTCTGATAGTGTCAGACTTCTCAGTAATTGTCGCTCCTAAAAACCAGTTAGGTTCTTATTGCGTCCGTGCTTGCATTTAAAAACAGCACATGTGTGGCAGTCGGTGGCAGGGTACAGGTGCGCGTTTTGCACAAACTATTATATAACGCACAAGTCTAGTGTATAATACACGTCAGTCAGCAGTGTCTGATAGTGTCAGACTTCTCAGTAATTGTCGCTCCTAAAAACCAGTTAGGTTCTTATTGCGTCCGTGGTTGCATTTAAAAACAGCACGTGTGTGGCAGTCGGTGGCAGGGTACAGGTGCGCGTTTTGCACAAACTATTATATAACGCACAAGTCTAGTGTATAATACACGTCAGTCAGCAGTGTCTGATAGTGACAGACTTCTCAGTAATTGTCGCTCCTAAAAACCAGTTAGGTTCTTATTGCGTCCGTGGTTGCATTTAAAAACAGCACGTGTGTGGCAGTCGGTGGCAGGGTACAGGTGCGCGTTTTGCACAAACTATTATATAACGCACAAGTCTAGTGTATAATACACGTCAGTCAGCAGTGTCTGATAGTGTCAGACTTCTCAGTAATTGTCGCTCCTAAAAACCAGTTAGGTTCTTATTGCGTCCGTGCTTGCATTTAAAAACAGCACGTGTGTGGCAGTCGGTGGCAGGGTACAGGTGCGCGTTTTGCACAAACTATTATATAACGCACAAGTCTAGTGTATAATACACGTCAGTCAGCAGTGTCTGATAGTGTCAGACTTCTCAGTAATTGTCGCTCCTAAAAACCAGTTAGGTTCTTATTGCGTCCGTGCTTGCATTTAAAAACAGCACGTGTGTGGCAGTCGGTGGCAGGGTACAGGTGCGCGTTTTGCACAAACTATTATATAACGCACAAGTCTAGTGTATAATACACGTCAGTCAGCAGTGTCTGATAGTGTCAGACTTCTCAGTAATTGTCGCTCCTAAAAACCAGTTAGGTTCTTATTGCGTCCGTGCTTGCATTTAAAAACAGCACGTGTGTGGCAGTCGGTGGCAGGGTACAGGTGCGCGTTTTGCACAAACTATTATATAACGCACCAGTCTAGTGTATAATACACGTCAGTCAGCAGTGTCTGATAGTGTCAGACTTCTCAGTAATTGTCGCTCCTAAAAACCAGTTAGGTTCTTATTGCGTCCGTGGTTGCATTTAAAAACAGCACGTGTGTGGCAGTCGGTGGAAGCGTACAGGTGCGCGTTTTGCACAAACTATTATATAACGCACAAGTCTAGTGTATAATACACGTCAGTCAGCAGTGTCTGATAGTGTCAGACTTCTCAGTAATTGTCGCTCCTAAAAACCAGTTAGGTTCTTATTGCGTCCGTGGTTGCATTTAAAAACAGCACGTGTGTGGCAGTCGGTGGCAGGGTACAGGTGCGCGTTTTGCACAAACTATTATATAACGCACAAGTCTAGTGTATAATACACGTCAGTCAGCAGTGTCTGATAGTGTCAGACTTCTCAGTAATTGTCGCTCCTAAAAACCAGTTAGGTTCTTATTGCGTCCGTGCTTGCATTTAAAAACAGCACGTGTGTGGCAGTCGGTGGCAGGGTACAGGTGCGCGTTTTGCACAAACTATTATATAACGCACAAGTCTAGTGTATAATACACGTCAGTCAGCAGTGTCTGATAGTGTCAGACTTCTCAGTAATTGTCGCTCCTAAAAACCAGTTAGGTTCTTATTGCGTCCGTGCTTGCATTTAAAAACAGCACGTGTGTGGCAGTCGGTGGCAGGGTACAGGTGCGCGTTTTGCACAAACTATTATATAACGCACAAGTCTAGTGTATAATACACGTCAGTCAGCAGTGTCTGATAGTGTCAGACTTCTCAGTAATTGTCGCTCCTAAAAACCAGTTAGGTTCTTATTGCGTCCGTGCTTGCATTTAAAAACAGCACGTGTGTGGCAGTCGGTGGCAGGGTACAGGTGCGCGTTTTGCACAAACTATTATATAACGCACAAGTCTAGTGTATAATAATACACGTCAGTCAGCAGTGTCTGATAGTGTCAGACTTCTCAGTAATTGTCGCTCCTAAAAACCAGTTAGGTTCTTATTGCGTCCGTGCTTGCATTTAAAAACAGCACGTGTGTGGCAGTCGGTGGCAGGGTACAGGTGCGCGTTTTGCACAAACTATTATATAACGCACAAGTCTAGTGTATAATACACGTCAGTCAGCAGTGTCTGATAGTGTCAGACTTCTCAGTAATTGTCGCTCTTAAAAACCAGTTAGGTTCTTATTGCGTCCGTGCTTGCATTTAAAAACAGCATGTGTGTGGCAGTCGGTGGCAGCGTCAGGCTCCATATTGTCCCTGGATACAGACGTGCATGATGGCCTGTAAACATGAAGTGCCCATTGTAAAGAAGTGGGTCTATTGTAGTATAGCCCTTAGGCAGGGCAGCCAAAAATTGGGAGGCTCCACATTGTCCCTGGATAGAGATGTGCATGAGGGCCTCAAAACATTGTTCCCATTGCAAAGGAGCGGGTCTCCTGTCGTTGTAATGCCCATTCAGAAAGAATGGGCGAAAAAATTTACCACTGGGGGTATACCTGAAACAACGGCTTAACTATTGTAACGGTCACCATGATGGCGCATGAGGAGAAGGAGGAGCAGTCCAGCGAGTAGCCAAAGTCCAGAAGTGTGTTACCATGGGTGAGTGGAGGTACATGGCAAATTCCCGTTACAAACTTTAAATTCCGCTGTAATTTGCTGTTGGTGTGTGTGGTGAAGTCTGGCCAAATCCAACCCTTGTTCATCTTGATCAGAGTCAGCCTGTCAGCATTTACAGTTGACAGGCGGGTGCGTTTATCTGTAATGATTCCACCTGCGGCACTAAAAACACGCTCTGACAAAACGCTAGCGGCAGGGCAGGCCAGGACTTCCAAGGCGTAGAGAGCCAATTCATGCCACGTGTCCAGCTTGGATACACATTAATTGTAAGGCACAGAGGAATGTCGGAGTACAGTTGTTTGATCTGCAAGGTACTCCTTGAGCATCTGGGCAAACTTAGGATTTCTTGTGGCACTACCCCTCACCTCAGGGGCTGTGGTATGTGAGGGGCTGAGAAAACTGTCCCACATCTTAAAGACTGTTCCCCTACCTCTGGCGGATTGGACTTGTGCCCCTCTCGGCTGTACGCCTTGGTTGTCCACTGATTCCTGACCTATGCCGCTAGCATTTTGTGAGGGGAATGCTTTGCCTACTTCCGTGACTATGGCCTTCTGGAACTGCTGCATTTTGCCTGACCTCTCCGCCTCGGGAATAAGAGACATAAAGTTCTCCTTTTAGCGTGGGTCTAACAGTGTTACCAACCAGTAATGATTGTCGGCCAAGATGTTCTTAACGCGAGGGTCACGAGACAGGCAGCTTACCATAAAGTCAGCCATGTGTGCCAGACTCTTAACAGCCATCACTTCAGTATCCTGACCAACACGATGACTGAACATGCTGTCCTCCTCCTCCTCCTCCTCCTCATCTACCCTGTCCTCTGGCCAGCCACGCTGAACCGAGGATATGACTGCATGTCATATCCTCAATTTGGCCAGAGAGTTGCTCCATGTCTTCATCCTCCTCCTCGTCATAGTCCTCCACTGCACGTTGTGATGAGACGAGGCTGGGCTGTGTGTTATCATCACCCACACCCACTACTGTTTCTTGCTCAAACTCATCGCGCTCCGCCTGCAATGCATCATGGTTGTTTTTTGAGCAGAGACCATTTTAGAAGGCAGAGAAGCGGTATGGTGACGCTAATAATGTCGTCATCGCCGCTCACCATCTTGGTGGAGTCCTCAAAGTTTTGGCGGATGGTGCATAGGTCGGACATCCATCTCCACTCCTCAGGTGTTATGTGTGGAGTTTGACACATTTCCCGACGGCTTAGGTGATGCAGGTACTCAACAACTGCCCTCTTCTGCTCACATATCCTGACCAACTTGTGCAGAGTTGAATTCCAACGCGTGGGGTATCACACACCAGTCTGTGTGCCGGAAGATGCAAACGGCGTCTTAAGCCGGCAAGGCCGGCTGAAGCAGTAGGTGACTTTCGAAAATGTGCAGACAGGCGGCGAACTTTTACCAGCAGATCAGACAGCTCTGAGTATGACTTTAGAAACCGCTGAACCACGAGGTTGAGCACATGGGCCACGCATGGAACATGTGTCAGCTGGCCTCGCCTCAAAGCCGCCACCAGGTTCCGGCCATTGTCACACACGACCTTTCCTGGCTTTAGGTTCAGAGTTGTGAGCCAGTGATCTGCCTGCTGTTTCAGAGCTGTCCACACCTCTTCTGCATTGTGGGGTTTGTCACCTATGCAGATTAGCTTCAGCACTGCCTGTTGCCGCTTCGCCGAGGCAGTGCTGCAGTGCTTCTGTGTCGCCCTGGACAAGCCAGGGGCCACAGAGCACAACACTTAAACACCCCACACTCCCTGCAGGCATATCATAGTCAAAACACAAAATCCTTGTTGCCTTCCCCAGGGGCTGTTGTCCACACCAGGGTGTGGAGCCAGGCGGTTGGTCTCCACCCACCGAGGAGGAGGGAAAACACAGGCAGTGAGAGTTAAGCTAAGGAAGTGGAAGGAGGAAAGTAGTAGAGAGGAGAAAAGTGACAGCAAAGAGCCTGAAGTTGGTCCGGGTGTGTGGCCCGGACAGGACAGCAAGGTTGGCAGGATGTGGTGACCGTCTGCAGTGGAGGCCGATTGGAGTCTGCCGTAAGGACCGTGGACGGGTGGTGACCCGGCCGTACCGGACCGGTATACAAAGAGAAGCCAGCACCATTGGCAGAGGACTTTCGGATCCCGGCAAGGCTTGGTGTCGCCGTGAATTTGACAAATCCGTTAGTGAAGGGAACCTCAGGGTTTCCAAACAGCCAAGTCCAGATAGAAGGCAACCGTACAACCGTGAAGGGGAGACACAGCCACCGCCAAGGGCAACCGTCTCCCAGGGCCAGCGCCTGTGGGCAAAAGGGGCTCCTCCGGCCCATATCCAGGTCGGGGAGCGGGTTACCGTTGGGAAACCATCACTACCAACACTTAACTTAGGTGCAGGGAGAGACAGTCATCACTAACCTGCAGGGAGGAACAACCGCAGCCGTCCGAGTGACCCGTCCATCCAACCACTTGTTTTACCGTGAACTGTGTCATCATCATTGGGCTGAGTGAGTACCTCCGTGCCGTGCGGCACAGCGCTGCCCCTGCGACCCTGCACCTCATCAGGCCCCGCAACCCGCCTGTCATCCATGTCTACCCCATCACCAGGCCCCGGGACAACCAACCCCCCTACCCACGGAGGGGAGAAATAACAACAAAGCTGCTCCCTGTCACAGGCTCCCGGGATCCCCGTCCAGAGCAGCGGTGGTGTCCACACAATCACCACAACCGTGGGTGGCGTCACGGACAATATCCCCAAAACCCAAACCACCCCTTTTCACTCACGGGCGAGTAGCGCCGCTCGAGTCCCTGGGATCCGGCCATCGCTCGAGCCAACGAGCAGCAGCAGCCGTAGAGCAGCGTCAGCCGGACCCGAGCAGTGGGAGAGCGCACCGTCCCCTCCTCCGCCCGCGACACTTCCAGCTTGGGACTGGTGTGGAGGGTAAAGTGGATCAGGATGCGCAGGAGGAGGAGGAGGCTGAGGAGCATGACATTCCGGAGCTGTAGAGTGTGTGTGAAACCCTGACTGAGGTAGGGCCTGCAAAACTTGGTGTGTGAAGGACGTGTTCCGTCCCTCGCTCAGACTGGGTCCCAGCTTGCACAATATTAACCCAGTGTGACGTCAACGAGATGTAGCGGCCTTGCCCACATGCACTTGTCCACGTGTCTGTGGTTAGGTGGACTTTGGCTGAAACAGCGTTGTTCAGGGCACGTGTGATGTTTTGTGACACGTGGTTATGCAATGCGGGGACGGCACACCGGGAGAAATAGTGGCGGCTGTGGACCGAGTAACGTGGGACAGCTGCCACCATCAGGTCGCGGAATGCTTCTGTCTCAACCAGCCTAAAAGGCAACATTTCCAGCGCAAGCAGTCGCGAAATGTTAGCATTTAGAACTGTGGCATGTGGGGTGTTGGCAGTGTATTTGCGCCTGCGTTCAAAGGTTTGCTGAATGGATAACTGAACGTTGCGCTGGGACAAGGACGTGCTTGATGATGGTGTTCTTTCTGCGTAGGCAACTGCAGGTGCAGGAGTGGAGGAGGCTTGTTCGCAGGCAGCATGGACAGGGGATTGGCTCGCATGCACAACCAGCGAAGACGTAGCAGTGACATCAGCAAGCACTGCTCCTCGACTCTGTTGTACTTCCCACAAAGTTGGGTGCTTGGCTGACATGTGCCTGATCATGCTGGTGGTGGTCAGGCTGCTAGTTTTGGTACCCCTGCTGATGCTGGCATGGCAGGTGTTGCAAATGGCCTTTTTAGAATCATCTGGAGCCAACTTAAAAAACTGCCAGTGTCAGAGTTCCGGGTTTTCCAGTTTTCTTTTGAAAGAGCTTGCCCTTTGTTAACATGGAGTTTTCTGTTCTGTTGCCCTACTTCCTGTCCATCTGTTTAAAAGCCGCCCCTAAAGCTTAGTCCAGTGCCTGAGTATACTGCTTCCTGTGTGCTCCTGCCCTGCTGCTTTTGGTTCCTGATTGTTATTCGGATCCTCTTGGAAAACAACCGACACCGACTCTGGACTTCATCTGGTATCATCTAGCTGTGCCCGGACTCCGTTTGCCGTCTTTGGTCGGCACTTCTGCCCGGTTCCTTCCGTTTAATACCACTCTGGACTCACATCACGTACGGACATTTTTGGACTTACCTATTGCCCTTTTGTGTCCCGGCTGCTGCGCATTTAGGGCTTCTGGGGTGATTGCCAGACAGTCCCTGTATAGGGGTTTGCTCTTGGTGGTCTCCCTGGGGGAGTCCGGTGCGCGGTCCCGGGAATTCCCTTTCGCTCCGTCCCTGGAAGGTATTTCCTGTATTTATGTTCTACTGTGTTTTTGTTCCGTTTATGTACATATTTGCTGGTTGCATATTATAAACGTCTTGCACCAAGAACTCGTCTCTGGTTGTCATTGCCCTAACGCAATCGAAATCCTCAATACATACAATAGTATTACAGCCAGACTCGGGAAGACCTAACATTTGTACAGGCACCTTGTGTCGTGTTGTTCTGGGGAACAGTTGCCTGACGTCTGCCTGGGGCCACCACTCTGCTTCTTACTGCCTGTTGTGATGCTACGCCTCCCTCCCCCTGTGCACTGCTGTCCTCGCTCTGCATATCCTCCTGCCAGGTTGGGTCAGTTACTGGATCATCCACCACGTCGTCTTCCTCTTCCGCACCCTGCTCCTCCTCCTGACTTCCTGACAATTGTGTCTCATCATCGTCCACCCCTTGTTGAGACACGTTGCCAACTTCGTGAGAACGTGGCTGCTCAAATATTTGGGCATCTGTACATACAATCTCGTCATGGCCCACTTCAACAGGAGCTAGCGAGAGGCCAGAATTTGTGAATGGAAACGTGAACGAACAGCTCTTCCGAGTGTCCAAGTGTGGGATCAGTAATGTCCGTGGACGTGTACTCGGCCTGGTGGTAGGAAGGAGGATCAGGTTCTGAAATGTGCGGTGCAGTATCACGGCTACTGACACTTGACCGTGTGGAAGACAGAGTGTTTGTGGTGATGCCAATCTGACTGGAAGCATTATCCGCTATCCAACTAACAACCTGTTGACACTGGTCTTGGTTCAAGAGCGGTGTACTGCTGCGGTCCCCAAGAATTTGGGACAGGACGTGCGAGCGACTAGATGTGGCCCTTTGTTGTGGCGAAATTAGAGCTTGCACACAACCTCGGTCTCTGCCTGCACCACCATCACGTCCACTTCCTTGTTCGTTGACAACGCCCTTGCGCATTTTGCAATGCTGTGCTGATGTGTATTCACTAGACTTGTGCGTTATATCCAAGTTTTTGCAAAACTCACACAAATGCAGCGGAAAGCTGCCACCAACAGGCACACACGTGCGGTTTTTAAATGCAAGCACGGAGGCACTAAGAACCTAACAGGTCTCTATCCAGGGACAACGTGGAGCCTCCCAATTTTTGGCTGCCCTGCCTAAGGGCTATACTACAATAGACCCACTTCCTTACAATGGGCACTTCAGGTTTACAGGCCATCATGCACGTCTCTATCCAGGGACAATGTGGAGCCTCCCAATTTTTGGCTGCCCTGCCTAAGGGCTATACTATAATACACCCACTTCCTTACAATGGGCACTTCAGGTTTACAGGCCCTCATGCACGTCTCTATCCAGGGACAATGTGCAGCCTCCCAATTTTTGGCTGCCCTGCCTAAGGGCTATACTATAATACACCCACTTCCTTACAATGGGCACTTCAGGTTTACAGGCCCTCATGCACGTCTCTATCCAGGGACAACGTGGAGCCTCCCAATTTTTGGCTGCCCTGCCTAAGGGCTATACTACAATAGACCCACTTCCTTACAATGGGCACTTCAGGTTTACAGGCCCTCATGCACGTCTCTATCCAGGGACAACGTGGAGCCTCCCAATTTTTGGCTGCCCTGCCTAAGGGCTATACTACAATAGACCCACTTCCTTACAATGGGCACTTCAGGTTTACAGGCCATCATGCACGTCTCTATCCAGGGACAATGTGGAGCCTCCCAATTTTTGGCTGCCCTGCCTAAGGGCTATACTATAATACACCCACTTCCTTACAATGGGCACTTCAGGTTTACAGGCCCTCATGCACGTCTCTATCTAGGGACAATGTGGAGCCTCCCAATTTTTGGCTGCCCTGCCTAAGGGCTATACTATAATACACCCACTTCCTTACAATGGGCACTTCAGGTTTACAGGCCCTCATGCACGTCTCTATCCAGGGACAACGTGGAGCCTCCCAATTTTTGGCTGCCCTGCCTAAGGGCTATACTACAATAGACCCACTTCCTTACAATGGGCACTTCAGGTTTACAGGCCATCATGCACGTCTCTATCCAGGGACAACGTGGAGCCTCCCAATTTTTGGCTGCCCTGCCTAAGGGCTATACTATAATACACCCACTTCCTGACAATGGACACTTAATGTTTTGAGGCCCTCATGCACGTCTGTATGCAGGGGCATTGGTGAACCTCACAATTTTGGACTGCCCTGGCAAAGGAAAATACTACAAAGACTCACGTCCTCAAAATGGGCACATTAGACTCAAGAGGCCTTCATGTACGTCTCTTCTCAGGGACATCGGAGTGCCACACAATGTTTTCACGTAAAATCTTTCATGTATTAATCTCAAAAAGTAACATACACCAGCTCTATCTCACTATTGGGTATGTGCCCTTAACATTTCCGCCATGAAAAATCATTTTGGGGTCATTTTGGAAGGTTTTCTGGTGAGTCCGTAAAAATGGCGTAAAACGCGGACAAAATTGTTCACAGCTGTGACTTTTCAGTGATAAATGCTTCAAGGGGTCTTCCCCATGCTGTTGCCATGTCATTTGAGCACTCTTCTGAGACTTTTGTGACATTTTTAGGGTTTCTCCATGCTGCCGGGGGGTCATTTCACAAAAATACTCGGGTCTCCCATAGGATAACATTGGGCTCGTTGCTCGGGCCGAGTACACGAGTATCTTGGGAGGCTCGGCCCGAGCTTCGAGCACCCGAGCTTTTTAGTACTCGCTCATCACTATTAATGATGTAAGGTGGGTTTCCTTGTAATGCCCAGCATATATAACATGACATCACATGGTCTATCTCAGTCAGTCATGGGGGACTATTACATATAGGATAAAATATGGTGGCTGCCATTTTATGGCTGAACCGTCTAGATATAGGAGGTCAGAGTGCACAGCTCATGTCACATAGGGATAGGGATTTTGTCAGCTACGAAGGGACCAGTTTTAGACTTCTCTGTGTTTTCTTATTTACCTTCTGAATATTTTTCCTCTCTCCTCAGATAGCTTGGTGGGAGATATCCCCTGGGGATGTTTCTATACATAAACCAGTGTGGTGTGGGTGTGGCATTTGTGTTATAGGCTTTATTTCTTAGTTTACCTGTGTGTGAGTTAGGCATTTGAATAACACAGCACAAAAATACATCACAAAAACCCCCATCACTACAGAAACACAGAATTACAACCCTCATCAGTATAAAAATACATCACCAAAACCACCAGCAGTACAGAAATACATCACCAGAACCACCAGCACTACAGGAATGCATCACTAGGACCCCCATCAGTACATGAATTGATCACTAGAACCACCATCATCAGTACATCAATACGTCACCAAAACCATCTTCACTACATAAATACATCACCAAAACCATCACCAATAAAGGAATTCATCACCTGAACCACAATCAGTAGAGGAATACATAACCAGGACCACCATTTATATGTGAATGTGAATTCAGCACTAAATCCCCCATCAGTACAAGGTACATCAATTGTAATGTCAGGTCAGACATATTCACAGACCTGAAAGAATTGGAGTTTTGTATAAAATTTAACTTTTAATGAATAGATAAAGTTTATACAATACCCCAATTCTTTCAGGTCTGTGAATACATCATAATTTTTGGAGAATATTTCAGGCTTATAAGTTATAACTACGGTGAATCAGGTCAGACATATTTACATTTGCAATGCATGAACCTACAACTCCTAGTATGCCCTAAACAAGGCTAAGAAGATACTGGGAGTAGTTGTTATAAGTTATTATCAGACTATGGACCATAGAGGATTCAATCAAGAAAATCCCAGCACTCACTTATCTTGAATCAGGAAAAATTGCTTTTAATTACCATCTGTACAATGCATCTCCTCCCAAGCTTTCAACTGCTGTTGAAAGCTCAGGAGGAACTCAAACGTCCAGAAGGTAATTAAAAACTATTTTTGTTGCTTCAAAATAAGTGAGTGCTGGGATTTTACTTGATTGGATACTGCATCACGCTTACCAGGACGGAGTGCTGATCCATTTTGCAAGTATTTGTGGACCATAGAGACAACCACAGTTCTGGTATAACAATGTGACTGTTGAATAACGAGGGAAATGGGCTCCTATGCTGTCCCTCATGGTAGGGGGGCACTAGGCTATACCTAACCTCAGAGTTACCCCTGATGGTGGAGATGCCTGAGTATCATGCCTGGCTATGCACCTAATTAGAACTAATTTGATTGCAACCTACCACCAGGGAAAGAATGGGCAGAAGTGAGATGGAAACACAGATAAACACAGATAAGGGAAAACAAAAAATCTCTGACACACAGAACACACAGGAATAGACAATGAGAGACTCCGGGGAAAAGCAAGAGCAGGAAGGTAGTAATAAAAGGCAACAAGAGTTAACTCTACAACTGCACTCAGAAACAATAGCACACTCACCAGATAGTCTGGATCACGACACCTCACCAAACCAGCTAAGATAAACTATAACTGGCATAGAAGGAAGCATCTAGCCAGCATATATAGGAGGGTATTAGATATAATTGGCTACCCCTCAACATGCGATCAAAACAGACTAACAAGCAGGCTAGCAGAGATAAACTCTTGTTAGTCTGCCTGTGAACTATTAGTGTGCATGTTAACTCCCGAGTTTGCCTGCATTGATCACAGACACCAGAGAAGTTATCAAGCGGAGAGTCAGAATCAGTAGTCTGAACAGACCTTGATGCTGCCATGACAGTGGACAAAGTTTGTAAAAATCTCCATTTGACAACTGATTAGATGTAGTCAGTATCACAAATAAGCATTTGCATACAGGTAATTTATAGATGATGTGATCTCTGATTGGCGTCATTATCCAGATGCCATGAGGACTTTTTACATCCACAGCTCGTTTCTCAAGACTTCAATCTTCTCTGGTCTTCTGCCGCACCTCTCGACATGATGCCCTTAAAATTAATGTGTCATTATAATGCTCACTAATAAAAATATCTGCCCTACGCTGAACCCCTGAATAAATAATAAACCCCTCACTACATTCACTGTACAAAATGTGACCCTCACACAATCCCTCTTATGGTACATGCCATACACACTACCCTCTAATTTCCATTCTGGTCCCTCTCATTGCACTGTGCTCTCACACGGTGTCGCCTCTATACTGCCCAGTCTCTATATTGTGCCCTTGATCACACTCCCCTACTTGGCATACTGTCACATTTGTCCCTTGATGCTATCCACTCTCTATACCGCCCCCCCACACTAATATTTCACCTACTCCCCATATTGTGTCATCATCTCCATCCCCATTTGCATCCCTATGCTGTGTCTGTATATATTTCACTCTCCCTCGCTCATCATACTGTTTCCTCATATATTTCCCCCATTGCTCCCCATGCTGTATCTGCACCCATCTACTTCACTTCCAATACTGTGTCCTCAAATTGCCCCCACTCTCTTCCCATACTGTGTCTGTACCCATCCACAATCAATTCTCATGCTGTTTTTTCATACATCGCCTAACTCCTCATACTGTGTACTCAGATTACTCCCCATTCCTTGTATTCCCCCCTCACACCCAATTCTGTGCATTCAAATTCGGCTGGGACATCTGGAGGCTGTGAACATTTACCAGAGTTCAAAGCTTCCAGGTGTTTCAATAGCTGGGAACTCCAAGAAACCTAAAGGCTCTCTTAAAATCTCTCTTTAAGGTTCCTTCAAGGTTTCCAGGCCTTTGCAATTTCCAACTGTTGGTGTCGCGGGCAGAGGAGGGGACGCCGCGCTCTCCCCCACTGCTCGGGTCCGGCTGCCGCTGCTGCCGCGGCCGCAGCTGCTCGGTGGCTCGAGCGATAGGCCAGATCCCGGAGACTCGAGCGGCGCTCCTCGCCCGTGAGTGAAAATGGGGGTTTGGTTTTGGGGATTTATTGTCCGTGACGCCACCCACGGTTGTGGTGATTGTGTGGACACCACCGCTGCTCTGTATGGGGATCCCGGGAGTGGTGGTATGGAGCAGCTAGATGTTGGCCCTCCCCTCCGTGGGTAGGGGGGTTGGTGGTCCCGGGGCCCGATGATGGGGAGTTAGGATGGTTGACAGGCGGGTTATGGGACCTGTGGAGGTGCAGGGACGCAGGGGCAGCGCTGTGCCGCACGGTATGGAGGTACTCACTCAGCCCAAGGATGATGACACAGTTCACGGTAAACAAATGGCTGGTTGGACGGGTCCCTCGGACGGCTGTGGTGTTGATGTTCCCTGCAAGTTAGCGGTGACTGTCTCTTCCCTGCACCTACATATGGTTGTTTGTAGCGATAGATTCCCACCGGTAACCCGCTCCCCAGCTTGGATATGAGCCGGAGGAGCCCCTCTGTTGCCCGCAGGCGCTAGCCCTGAGAAACTGGTGCCTTGGCGGTGGCGGTGTCTCTCCAATCTGGTTGGACGGTTGCCTTCAATCGGGACTTTGGGTGTTGGGAGACCCGGAGGTCCCCTTCACTGACGGATTTGGCAAATTGTACGGCGACTCCAAGCCTTGCCGGGATCCGAAAGGCCCCTGCCAATGGTGCTGGCTTCTCTTTCTGTACCGGTCCGGTATCGCCGTGCCACCACCCGTCCACGGTCCTTACGGTAGACTCCAATAGGCCACTCCTGCAGACGGTCACCACCGTCTGCCAACCTTGCTGTCTCAGTCCGGGGCACACACCCGGACCAACTTCAGGCTCTGTTGCTGTCACTTTCTCCTTCACTTCCACTCCTTTCACTTGCTCCTCTACCACTTCCTTCTCACTTCAACTCCAAACTCTATCTGCCTGTGTTTTCCTGCCTCCAGGGCTGTGAACTCCTCGGTGGGCGGAGCCAACCGCCTGGCCCACCCCCTGGTGTGGACATCAGCCCCTGGAGGAAGGCAACAAGGATTTTGTGTTCTGACCTTGGTGTGCCTGCAGGGAATGTGGGGTGTGTGATGGTGTCATGACCTGTGACCCCTGGCTTGCCCAGGGCGTCACATTCCCCCTTAGGAAAACGCAGACCGTCCTCGGGCTGCCCGTCCAACACCGGTTTTATTTTCCTTTTTTTTTTCTGAAAAGATAAAAAAAACAAGACATACAAGTATAGTAACATCATCCCACAACGGGAGGCACTTTTCTTAAACGTTACGGTAACGGATGTGGCTGCCGCTCTCTCCCACCCAAGTAACCTGGCCCTGATGCTGCCCCTAAGAAACAGGCAGCACCCCTTGACCCCAGTCCTGAACCAAGTTACCCGAGCGGGATCTGTCCTTCCCCTCCAGAGGGTAGCCACCGGTTCCTGTGGTGGCTGGGCCCCAGCCTGCTCCACTGCGGGCCCTCCCTCCAATCTGCCTCTCCGGAGGCGGTACGGTGGCAGCTGTAACAAACATTTTATTTACAAACCACTAACGTTTGTGGTTGCCCTGCAAGTTCACGGGCTTGTCTATAAGGAGTCCCTTACGCAACTTTAAACGGTCCCCACGGGGACAACGGTGCCGGCAACGGCCGGTTCAATCACGGTTGATGACAATCAGATGAGACTTCGGTGATCACTTTCATTTTCTCATAACTTTTAACTTGTAAACACACACAGGTGGTCCCAACGAGAACTGTGACAATGGTGCACCGCTGCCCTACTCAGAGTCCTCGGCATCACTTTGGGGAAGGGGTGCAGCGCTCACATGGGCCTCCTGGCTGCCCCTCAGCTTTGCATCCAGCGCAAACCATCCCCTCTCCCCACAGTGCCGGGTGTACTGAACCAAGTCGCCTGGCATCAGGTTACGACCTGGGTGCTCCTCCGGGAGATGGGCATTCACATCCCGCCGGGCTATGAACACTTCGGCCTCCAGGCCCGGTTCGTAAATGAATCCATAGCCCCGGCGGACATCAAACCGCCTCACCTGCCCTTCATACAATGGGCCCCGGACACGGAACGTTGCCTGACGGAGATTCTCTTTTTCTGGGATTGCACGGGCCACCATCTCTGCCTTCTTTCTTTCCCTCTCCTCAATTTCCAGGCCCAATGGTACCGGCTCCCTGTCCCAGTACGGCGCTGCTGCGAGCTCCAGCGCACAGGTCGGGCCCCGCGAGACATTTTGGACGCTGCCCACTGTTAAGAATCTGGGCGGGAGGTCCCGCGGTGTCTTGGCCATGGACGCCGCCTTGCAGCGGCAACCCGGCGCAACCTCAGCCGAGGTGTGGGGGACGGGCACAGGGGCTTTCCTCTGCTGGGCCTTCGGCACGGAGCGGGCTATCGGCTCTGGCTCGGGGAACTTCTCGGGGGACGCCTCCGGTTCGGGCTTCGGGGTTTTCCACGGCAGCACCTCCAGGCGGCTACCGGCTCAGGCTGCAGGTCGGCCCGCCGGGGCGGGCATGCTGGGTATCGCTACCGGTTGCAGTGGCAGCGGGCCTAGTGGCGGGGTCACAGCTTCCGGAATGGGTGGCGAGGGAGGCAGCAGGGTGAGAGGGTATAGACCGGGTCCCGCAGCCGCGATGACCGGCCCTTCAAGGGCATCGGGGCGTGGGTCACTCACCCTCCCTTCCGCAGCTTCCTCCTCGCGTCTCCGCACGGTCGCTATGACATCCGCCATGTCGGTCTCCCACTCCTCCATGAGGAGCTGCATCTTGACTTGCAGCCTCTGGTAGAGCTGCGCGGTCCGGATCTCCACCCACGCCGCGGTTCCCGGCGCGGGGGCTACGGTGCTTCGGGACGGCATCCACATGTTGCTGGCGGCCTCTCCCAGGAACAAGATGGCTGCAGAGTCCTGGCGTCCCTGCTTTTATAGCCGCGGCTACATGCGACCAGTCGCCATTTCATCCCCCTTAGCCTTTTTCCGGCTCCTCCTCTATCGGGGCGGGGTTTTGGCCTTCACGCCTCCACTACTCGAGAAGACGCTCGAGCGGGAACTTTTCGCGCCAAAAATGGCGGCTTCTGAAATTTTCTGGCCGGACACCTCCGGCGGTAACAAGGCGCACCTCTAAGAGCGGTAAGATCCTGTTCGTGACACCAAGTTGTCGCGGGCGGAGGAGGGGACGCCGCGCTCTCCCCACTGCTCGGGTCCGGCTGCCGCGGCTGCTGCTGCCTGCTGCTGCTCAGTGGCTCGAGCGATGGGCCGGATCCCGGGGACTCTGGCGGCGCTCCTCGCCCGTGAGTGAAAGGGGGTTGTTGGGTGTGGGAATTGTTTATTATCTGTGACGCCACCCACGGTTGTGGTGATTTGTAGACACCACCGCTGCTCTGTATGGGGATCCCGGGAGTGATGGTATGGGGCAGCTGGATGTTAATCCTCCCCTCCGTGGGTAGGGGGTTTGGTGGTCCCGGGGCCCAGTGATGAGGTGGGTGATGCAGGGCTTGGTGGGATGCAGGGACGCGGGGGCAGCTCTGTGCCTTGCGGCACTGTGGTACTCACTCAGCCTGAGACGATGACACAGTTCTCGGTAAAACACACGGCTGGAAAGACGGTTCCCACGGACGGCTGCACTTGCTTTCCCCAGTAGGTGACGGTCCCTTTTTCCTGCACCTGAGATGATGATGGTTGCGATGGGTTCCCACCGGTAACCTGCTCCCCGGCTTGGATATGGGCCAGAGGAGCCCTACGTTGCCCGCAGGCGCTGGCCCTGAGAAACTGGTGCCCTGGCGGTGGCGGTGTCTCTCGGTTACGGTTGGACTGTTGCCTTCAATCGGGACTTGGTTGTTGGGAGACAGTCGTCCCCTTCACTGACGGATTTGGCAAATTATGGCGACTCCTAGCTTTGCTGGGATCCGAAAGGCCCCTGCCCTGGTGCTAACTGTTCTTCGTATACTGCTCCAGACCGCCGGGTCACCACCTGTCCGCGGTCCTTCCAGCAACCTCCGAGCAGTCCCCCTGCAGACTATCACCGCTGTCTGCTGACCTTGCTGTCTCTCAGTCCGGGGCACACACCCGGACTAACTTCAGGCTTTACTACTCTCACTTTTCTGTCACTTCAGCTTTTCTTCTTAGCTCCACTACCACTTCACTTCCTTCTACTTTCACTTCCTCAACTCCACTCTTTGTTTACTCCTTCACGTCCCTAGCTTAACTGCCTGGTTCTTCCGCCTCCAGGGCTGTGAACTCCTCGGTGGGCGGAGCCAACCATCTGGCCCACCCCCTGGTGTGGACACCAGCTCCTGGAGGAAGGCAACAAGGATTTTTGGGTTAGCTTTGGTGTTCCTAACTGGGGTGTAGGGTGTGGTGGTGTTATGACCTGTGACCCCTGGCTTGCCCAGGGCGTCACATTCCCCCTTAGCAAAATGCAGACCGTCCGCGGGCTGCCCGTCCAACACCGGTTTTATTTTCTGAAAATATATAAAAAGGTAAAACGGTAACATAACAATTCATGACATCATCCCACATCGGGAGGCACATTTCTTAAATGTTGCAAAACGGTTTACGGTTACGGTTTCCGCTCTCTCCCACCCAAGTAACCTGGCCCTGATGCTGCCCCTACAACCCGGGCAGCACCCCTTGACCCAAGTCCAGCACAAGTCACCCGAGCGGGATCTGTCCTTCCCCTCCAGAGGGTAGCCACCGGTCCCTGTGGTGGCTGGGCCCCAGCCGGCTCTACTGCGGGCCCTCCCTCCAACCTGCCTCTCCGGAGGCGGCAACTGCGGAAACGGCAACGGTAAAACAACTTATTTACATTCCACTTAACGTTTGTGGTTGCCCTGCAAGTTCACGGGCTTGTCCATAAGGAGTCCCTTATGCAACCTTTTCAAACGGTCCCCACGGGGACAACAATGCCGGCAACGGCCGGTTCCCAATCACGGTTGAATCAGGTGAACTTCACGGTTTCATTTACTTATCATCATTTTTAAACTTTTTCAAACAAACAACTCACTGGTGGTCCCAACGGGGACTGCTGCAGCGGCGCTCCGCTGCCCTTGAGGCGGCTACCACCGCAGGGGGTCGGCCCACTCCGGGACCGAACGGTGCATGGGGTTTTCCTCCCACTGGCAGTTCAACCCCGAACCACTGACAGCCGTTAGGAATGGCGGCGGAGGCGGCATACTTGGGACCTCTTCCTCCATCAACGACATTCTCTCCGGACCTCCAGCCGCGGTGCTGATGTCCGTCTCCCACTCAATCAGGGCCGGTTCTAGGGTTTGGGTGGACTGATCGCGACGCGGCACGGCTGCAGCGGCCCCTTGCTCATGGGCCCCCACTACGGCAACCATCCTTCGCATCTCTGCCTTCCAATCCATCAACTGCTGCAGGCTCTGCTCCCTCACCTTCAAGCAGAAGCGGCCCAACTCCCGCTCCAGCCACGCAGCGGTCCCGGCGGGGAGCTCACCCGGGCCGCAGTCCTCAAAAGCTACTCCGCCTCGTTTCCCCCAGAGCTTGGGTACTCCGGTGGCGGGTATTCCCGCACTCCAATTCGAGGACGCCGCCATCTCTCCATCTGCGTCCCCCTTAGCTTCTCTTTAGCCACCCCTCTATCGGGGCGGGGTTTTGTCCTTCGCGCCTCTGCTACTCGAGAAGATGCTCGAGCGGGGATTTTCGCGCCAAAGATGGCGGCTTCTGAAATTTTCTGGCCGGACACCTCCGGCGGTAACAAGGCGCACCTCTACCAGACAGCAGAGCGGTAAGATCCTGTTCGTGACGCCAAGTTGTCGCGGGCGGAGGAGGGGACGCCGCGCTCTCCCCACTGCTCTGGTCCGGCTGCCGCGGCTGCTGCTGCCTGCTGCTGCTCGGTGGCTCGAGCGATGGGCCGGATCCCGGGGACTCTGGCGGCGCTCCTCACCCGTGAGTGAAAGGGGGTTGTTGGGTGTGGGAATTGTTTATTATCCGTGACGCCACCCACGGTTGTGGTGATTTGTAGACACCACCGCTGCTCTGTATGGGGATCCCGGGAGTGATGGTATGGGGCAGCTGGATGTTAATCCTCCCCTCCGTGGGTAGGGGGTTTGGTGGTCCCGGGGCCCAGTGATGGGGTGGGTGATGCAGGGCTTGGTGGGATGCAGGGACGCGGGGGCAGCTCTGTGCCTTGCGGCACTGTGGTACTCACTCAGCCTGAGACGATGACACAGTTCTCGGTAAAACACACGGCTGGAAAGACGGTTCCCACGGACCGCTGCACTTGCTTTCCCCAGTAGGTGACGGTGACGGTCCCTTTTTCCTGCACCTGAGATGATGATGGTTGCGATGGGTTCCCACCGGTAACCCGCTCCCCGGCTTGGATATGGGCCGGAGGAGCCCTACTTTGCCCGCAGGCGCTGGCCCTGAGAAACTGGTGCCCTGGCGGTGGCGGTGTCTCTCGGTTACGGTTGGACTGTTGCCTTCAATCGGGACTTGGTTGTTGGGAGACAGTCGTCCCCTTCACTGACGGATTTGGCAAATTATGGCGACTCCTAGCCTTGCCGGGATCCGAAAGGCCCCTGCCCTGGTGCTGACTGTTCTTCGTATACTGCTCCAGACCGCCGGGTCACCACCTGTCCGCGGTCCTTCCAGCAACCTCCGAGCAGTCCCCCTGCAGACTATCACCGCCGTCTGCTGACCTTGCTGTCTCTCAGTCCGGGGCACACACCCGGACTAACTTCAGGCTTTACTACTCTCACTTTTCTGTCACTTCAGCTTTTCTTCTTAGCTCCACTACCACTTCACTTCCTTCTACTTTCACTTCCTCAACTCCACTCCTTGTTTACTCCTTCACGTCCCTAGCTTAACTGCCTGGTTCTTCCCGCCTCCAGGGCTGTGAACTCCTTGGTGGGCGGGGCCAACCGCCTGGCCCACCCCCTGGTGTGGACACCAGCTCCTGGAGGAAGGCAACAAGGATTTTTGGGTTAGCTTTGGTGTTCCTAACTGGGGTGTAGGGTGTGGTGGTGTTATGACCTGTGACCCCTGGCTTGCCCAGGGCGTCACAGATGCTTTACACATTTCCATCTCGTATGCGATCGCACACGCCCCCATCGTATGTGCGGAACAGGCAATTTGTTGCCCGTGTCGCACAAACGATTAACCCCCGTCACACGTACTCACCTTCCAAATGACCTCGCTGTGGGCGGCGAACAACCACTTCCTGAAGTGGGAGGGACGTTCGGCGTCACAGCGACGTCACACAGCGGCCGGCCAATAGAAGCGGAGATGAGCGGGACGTAAACATCCCGCCCACCTCCTTCCTTCCGCATTGCCGGCGGGACGCAGGTAAGCTGCAGTACATTGTTCCCGGGGTGTCACACGGTGCGACGTGTGCTGCCTCAAGAACGATGAACAACCAGACGTTCAATTTTTAGAAAATGAACGACATGTATGTGATCAACGTTTTAACGCACAATCAGGGTGGCACGTAGCTGTCACACACTACAATATCACTAACGATGCCGGATGTGCGTCACTTACGACTTGACCTCGCCGACACATCGTTAGATATATTGTAGCATGTAAAGCCCGCTTTTGTCACATATTTTTTATTGATCCCAATGTTAAGGCAGCCAGGGCCGGCTCCAGGTTTTTGTGGCCTCAGGGTGAAAGAGTCTCAGTGTGGCCCCATCCACACACAGACACGCACATACACATACAGGCATACGTATATACGGTACATATTTGAAGACAAATTCAGAAAAATACATATAAACAGACAAATATATGCACAGTCATATACACTGACATACATGCAGACACAGACGCATTAGGGCTCGTGCGCACATTGCGTAATTCCATGCATTTACGCTGCGTATAGCACTGCAGTGTAAATGCATGCGTCCTGTGTACCCTGCACAATCTATGTAGATTGTGCATGATACGTGCACACGTTGCTTTTATGAACGCAGCGATTTGGGTGCTAAAATGTTGACCCAAATCTGTGCGTTCATAAAATGAGCATGTCAATTATTCCGTGCGCTATGGATGTGTGGCGCCCCTGACCTGGTCAGGCACCACTGAGTACTGCACCCATGCTGGGGACAGTACAACACAGGTAATCCAGAAGGCTGACCGGGGTGTGGAACACAGGCGCATAGTGATCAGGTCTCACACATGTACCCATGAGAGGACCCCTGGGGATCCCAGGAGGGGGAAAAGCCTTGACCTTCACTGGAATAGTGGAGGGGGCCAAAAGCCTCCATCTCCTCTCAAGGGGTGTGGTAAGAGAGTCTGGTTGCTAGGTGGCGTAGGCAAGAACAGGAGAGGAGGGGCAGTGAGTCAGTTAGAGCAGAACTCCATAGGGCTCAGTGAGGAGCAGACCTGTGGGGCTGTTGCTGTCTAACAGCGCCCGCACAGTGGCTACCGACGGGGGAGAACGGTCAACTAGGAGTGCTACCCGAAATCCATCTTCAGCTAGAGAGAGAGCAACGGAGTGGGAAGTAAGGAGACTGCTAGAGAGTACCAGGCCCAAACGGGCGGCAGATCCCGAAGCGGAGATAGATCCAGCTTTCTTTTGCTAAACCTGCCGGTGTGGGGCTCTCAAAGCCCACGCCACAACACCACAAAAGCCGCAGCCACGTAGCCACAGTTAGGGCCCATAGCTCACAGGAGGCAAGAAGCTGGAGTGATCTGGCCCAGGCAACAAGCACACGGCAAACGAAGGGGAGTGAGGCTTCCCAGCAACTTCCCTGGGTGACCCCCATAGGGACTAAAAGTCGGGGTCACCCCAAACCAAAAAGGGCTAAGGAAGGCGAGTTAGTAGTCACCCTCACAAGTCAGCCTGAAGGACACCTGGTTCCCGCCTGGTTCATCCCAGCTACGCCCGGGTTACTCACCCTGCCACCTGAAGTGAGTAAAAACCCTGAAAGACATTCTGCCTGTGTGGAGTTATTCTGCGCCTTGTGGTACTACGCACCTACATCGGGCCCTGGGGCTTGCCTCACTCTCAGGAGGCTATTCCAACTAACTGCACATACCATCAGCCCCAGGCGACCCTCAACCTGCTGTGGCGGTCCCTACTGGTCGCAATACTGAGAGTGGCGTCACGACAAGAAGAAGATCTCCTACCTGTGACCAGATCCAGCCGAGTGGAGTCCCTGAAGGTAATGCACCGACACAACACCTGTGGGGCTTCACAGATGCAGCTCCCACTCTGTCTATGGTGGGGCCATCAGTGTGGAGTAGGAATCTGGCTAGTGGGGGCAATGCCTAGTAAAAGACTACTTAAGCAAGCATTGTTGACCTTAGGGAGATCAACATATCCACTGCGGAGACACCATCACGTGTTTCTCAACGCAATGATTCTAGAGCATTGCCCCCTGGGAAGTATGCAAATAAGATTCCTACTCCACACTGATGAGGGGCAAATACCCCGAAACGGCTGTCTGTGGATGGATACCATGTTTGGTATAGGTGGTCTCCTTGACTGGAGACTGCCCTTCCCGTGGTTGTTCCTTCCCGGTGAAAGACCTGGCTAGTTTCCTGCCAGCGTTGAGAAACACGTGATGGTGTCTCCGCGGCTTTCTTATTTGCATACTTCCCAGGGGGCAATGCTCTAGAATCATTGCGTTGAGAAACACGTGATGGTGTCTCCGCAGTGGATATGTTGATCTCCCTAAGGTCAACAATGCTTGCTTAAGTAGTCTTTTACTAGGCATTGCCCCCACTAGCCAGATTCCTACTCCACACTGATGAGGGGCAAATACCCCGAAACGGCTGTCTGTGGATGGATACCATGTTTGGTATAGGTGGTCTCCTTGACTGGAGACTGCCCTTCCCGTGGTTGTTCCTTCCCGGTGAAAGACCTGGCTAGTTTCCTGCCAGCGTTGAGAAACACGTGATGGTGTCTCCGCGGCTTTCTTATTTGCATACTTCCCAGGGGGCAATGCTCTAGAATCATTGCGTTGAGAAACACGTGATGATGTCTCCGCAGTGGATTTGTTGATCTCCCTAAGGTCAACAATGCTTGCTTAAGTAGTCTTTTACTAGGCATTGCCCCCACTAGCCAGATTCCTACTCCACACTGATGAGGGGCAAATACCCCGAAACGGCTGTCTGTGGATGGATACCATGTTTGGTATAGGTGGTCTCCTTGACTGGAGACTGCCCTTCCCGTGGTTGTTCCTTCCCGGTGAAAGACCTGGCTAGTTTCCTGCCAGCGTTGAGAAACACGTGATGGTGTCTCCGCGGCTTTCTTATTTGCATACTTCCCAGGGGGCAATGCTCTAGAATCATTGCGTTGAGAAACACGTGATGGTGTCTCCGCAGTGGATATGTTGATCTCCCTAAGGTCAACAATGCTTGCTTAAGTAGTCTTTTACTAGGCATTGCCCCCACTAGCCAGATTCCTACTCCACACTGATGAGGGGCAAATACCCCGAAACGGCTGTCTGTGGATGGATACCATGTTTGGTATAGGTGGTCTCCTTGACTGGAGACTGCCCTTCCCGTGGTTGTTCCTTCCCGGTGAAAGACCTGGCTAGTTTCCTGCCAGCGTTGAGAAACACGTGATGGTGTCTCCGCGGCTTTCTTATTTGCATACTTCCCAGGGGGCAATGCTCTAGAATCATTGCGTTGAGAAACACGTGATGGTGTCTCCGCAGTGGATATGTTGATCTCCCTAAGGTCAACAATGCTTGCTTAAGTAGTCTTTTACTAGGCATTGCCCCCACTAGCCAGATTCCTACTCCACACTGATGAGGGGCAAATACCCCGAAACGGCTGTCTGTGGATGGATACCATGTTTGGTATAGGTGGTCTCCTTGACTGGAGACTGCCCTTCCCGTGGTTGTTCCTTCCCGGTGAAAGACCTGGCTAGTTTCCTGCCAGCGTTGAGAAACACGTGATGGTGTCTCCGCGGCTTTCTTATTTGCATACTTCCCAGGGGGCAATGCTCTAGAATCATTGCGTTGAGAAACACGTGATGGTGTCTCCGCAGTGGATATGTTGATCTCCCTAAGGTCAACAATGCTTGCTTAAGTAGTCTTTTACTAGGCATTGCCCCCACTAGCCAGATTCCTACTCCACACTGATGAGGGGCAAATACCCCGAAACGGCTGTCTGTGGATGGATACCATGTTTGGTATAGGTGGTCTCCTTGACTGGAGACTGCCCTTCCCGTGGTTGTTCCTTCCGGGTGAAAGACCTGGCTAGTTTCCTGCCAGCGTTGAGAAACACGTGATGGTGTCTCCGCGGCTTTCTTATTTGCATACTTCCCAGGGGGCAATGCTCTAGAATCATTGCGTTGAGAAACACGTGATGGTGTCTCCGCAGTGGATATGTTGATCTCCCTAAGGTCAACAATGCTTGCTTACCTAGTGCCAAGTATGGTGGGGGCCCCCTTAGAAGCTCTTTTGGTGGGGGCCCCTGGGCTCCAGCCCCACCTGCCCCGCCTATAATCCGGCCCTGGTTAGATTCTTTGGAAAAGGAGTCCACAAACTATTCTAAGGCTATGTGCCCACGCTGCGGAAAATGCGCGGATTTTGCCGCGGATTTCTCGCGGAAAAGCCGCGGATTTCCCGAAAATCTGCAGCACAGGTACTTCCCAGCCATTTCTATGGCATTTTGGAAATGCTGTGCCCATGCTGCGGATTTTTCCGCAGCGGATTTCGTGCGGATTTTGGTCCGGAAAAATCTGCAACATGTCAATTATTGTTGCGGATTTTCATCCGGATTTTGCCTTTAAAATTGAAAAAAAAAAAAAATCGCAAAATCCGCATCAAAATCCGCATCAAATCCGCGGCAAATCCGCACCTGCGGATTTTGCGGGAAAGCTGCGGATTTTGATGCAGAAAAATCCACAGATACATTCTCCCGTGGACACATAGCCTACGAAGATCTGTGCTCCAAAAGTCACATGACGCTCCTTCCCTGATGAGCCCTGCCGTATGCCCCAACAGTATTGTACAGTCACATATGGGTATCACCATGATCAGCAGAAATTGTGCAAGATATTATGAGTCCTTTTTTACCTATTCTCCTTGGAAGAAATTTTAAATCGGGGGCTAAAACAACATTTTTGTGGCAAAAATGTAATTTTTTTTCTTGACCACTCAAATATATCAAAAATATTGGCCCACCTGTGGTGTCAATATAATGACTGCACCCAGTAATGAATTCATTGAGGAGTGTAGTTTTTTAAATGGGGTCATTTGTGGGGGACTTCTGCTGTTCTGGCACCTCAGAGGCTCTGCCAATGTGACATGGCACTAGCAAACCTTTCCAGCAAATTCTGACATCTAATATGGTGCTTCTTCCCTTCTCAGCTTTGCACTTTTTTTTTTTGAAGGGTATATTGGCATACTTAGGAATAATTACATAACAAACTGCTTACCTTCCAACTTTTAAAGAACGGAAGGAGCGACAAAGTTTGCGGCGACAATTTTTTAGGCCACGCCCATGGCCACGCCACTTACCATACCCAGTCAGCAATGACAATCATTGTTTTAGAAACAATAATTACAAAAATATACCGCAGTTTTTGGATTATAAGACGCACTTTTCCTCCCAAAAATTTGGGAGGAAAATGAGGGGTGCATCTTAAGATCCGAATACAGCTTACCGGGGTGCTGTTTGTGCGGCGACCGGGTGCGTTCTGGTGGCCGGGTGCCTGTAGCTGCGTGCAGGCAGCCGGGTGCCCGTTGGTGCCGGCTGCCTTTCTGTACGTGCGGGCGGATGTGCGTGCGGGCAGGCGGGCAGCCGGGTGCCCGTAGGTGCCAGCTGCATCTCTGTACGTGCGTGCGGGCAGCCGGGTGCCCGTCAGTGCAGGCTGCCTCTCTGTGCGTGCGGGCAGCCGGGTACCCGTTGGTGCCAGCTGCCTCTCTGTACGTGCGGGCGGGCGGGCAGCCGGGTGCCCGTTGGTGCCAGCTGGCTCTCCGTGCGTGCCGGGCGGCTGTGCGGCAGGTATCCCAGTGTGTCCGCAGTCCCAGTTTCAAATGATGGCGCCGGGAGTCAGTGCATGCGCAGATGGACTTCTTGGATGAGCGCTCCATCTGCGCATGCGCCGCTCCAGGCGCCATCATTTGAAGTGGGACCGTGGACACACTGAGACACTTACTTCACCGGCCTGCTCCACCTGTCACCCGCTGCTACGGAGCCGCCGCGGCTCCCACCACGGACGGCGCTGTCACCACGGACCTGCTGCGGCTGATGCTACTAACCCGCCGTGGCTGCCAGCACAACCTCTGCCTCCTGTGGCCCCGCTTCACCACCACTGCTGGCCCCCTCCGGTAAGAGAACACCGGATTATAAGACGGACCCCATTTTTTTTTTTTTACCTTTTTCTAGCTCTAAATTTGGGGTGCGTCTTATAATCCGGTGTGCCTCATAAAACGAAAAATACGGTACATAGATTTATTTCTAAGTAGTAAATTAAAATATAAATGCAAACTTGGCCGTGTTACTTTTAAACTAGAATATTTTAAACCACAAAATTCTGTTGGCAGATCTGTCCCCTTAAAATCTGCCCCATGTACAAAACTGCAGACTTCATGACAGAACCGCTCTATTAGATAAAATATGTGTAATAATACTGTGCTTTTGGTTAATGGGAGGAATTAGTGAATACAGGCAACTTACTGTTCTGATTGTTCCAATTGTGGAGACACAGGGGTCAGTGGGTGCTCTCCTGTGGAGACACGGGGGTCAGTGGGTGCTCTCCTGTGGAGACACGTGGGTCTGTGGATGCTCTCCTGTGGAGATACGGGGGTCAGTGGGTGCTCTCCTGTGGAGACACGGGGGTCAGTGGGTGCTCCCCTGTGGAGACATGGGGGTCAGTGGGTGCTTTCCTGTGGAGACACAGGGGTCAGTGGGTGCTCTCCTGTGGAGACAGCAGTGGCCACGGGTAACCTGAGTGATGTCATCGCTGATCGTGCGGCTCACTTCAGTTGCTGCGTGGAGCTGACAGAGAGCAATCGTGGTCTGGGGCTGCTCCTGTCCGCTTCATGTAGCAGGGCTGGATGTGTCGCGGGACCTCATGTGGATTACATCGGACCTGGAGGGGTATTTGGGGATTTAATAAAATGGTGAAGGAGGGTTTTTTTGTCTTTTATTCCAAATAAAGGATTTTTGGGTGTATGTGTTTATTTTCTTTAACTTACAGGTTAATCATGGTAGATATCTCGGGGAGACGCCTGCCATGATTAACCTAGGACTTAGTGGCAGCTATGGGCTGCCATTAATGCCTTATTACCCCGATTGCCACCACACCATGGCAATTCGGGATGAGCCGGGTAGAGTCCCAGGACTGTCACATCTAATGGATGTGGCAATTCCGGGCGGCTGCTGGCTGATATTGTTAGGCTGGGGGGCTCCCCATAACGTGGAGCTCCCCATCCTGAGAATACCAGCCTTCAGCCGTGTGGCTTTACCCTGGCTGGTAGCAAAATTGGGGGGGGGACAGTTTTTTTAAGATTATTTATTTATTTATTTTACTGCATGATATAGACCCGCCCACCGGTGGCTGTGATTGGTTGCAGTGACACAGCTGTCACTTAGTGTGGGGGTGTGTCTAACTGCAACCAATCTTAGGCGCCGGTGGGCGGGGAAAGCAGGGAATATGAGATGGAATAATGAGCAGCCGGCATTTTCAAAAGAGGAAAAGCCGCCGCAGAGGTGTGACAGCTGTGCAGCGTCGCACCCGTGATCGGTGAGTATGAGAGAGGGGAAGAGACTGACCGACGGACAGAGAGACAGAGAGAGAGAGAGACAGACAGAGAGAGAGACCGACCGACGGACAGAGAGTGACAGACAGAGCGACCAACTGACAGAGAAAGAGACGAACCGACCGACATCGACAGAGAGAGACTGAAAAGACCTGCGTTTTGTCAAAAAAGCCCGCGGAACGCAACAAAGATGCAGTCCAAGTGCATTTTGGTTGCGTTTTGACCCATATCATATGATTTTTCAATGAGGAGAACGCAGCTACAACGCACAAAAGAAGGGACATGCTGCTTTTTTTTCCGCAGCGATTTTTGGCATCCAAAACGCTGCGTTTACAAATGCAGCGTGCGCATTGAATTTTCGGACTTCTCATAGACTTTGCTGGGAAAGCAGAACACTTGCAATTTGGCACTGAAATGCTGCAGTTCAAAACGCAGCGTTAACGCGGGGAAAAAACGCAACGTGCGCACATAGTTGTAGTTCGCCGATGCATCGCGACGAGGAAGGAATCCTCGCGGACGAACTACAAAACCCAGGAGGCCGGCGATGGAACAGAAGGTAAGGTGAGCATAACATGTGTACCTTCCGTTCCATCGCTGGCCTCCTGGGTTTTGTAGTTCGCCGCTCCACGCTGTGTATCGGTAACCATCGGCGACGAAGCAGGAACTTCCGCTGTCAGACGCTACTCAAACGCAGCGCGCTGACCAATCAGAGGCTCCTGCCTTTGACGTCAGCGCTCTGGGTGCGGAAGTTCCTCCCTCGTCATCATGGCACCCAATACACAGCCCATGCTAGCGAACAGCAAGTCCCAGCAGGCCGGCGATGGAACGGAAGTTAAGGTGATCATATATGTGCGTGCTTGTGTGTGTGTTTGTGTGAGTTTGTGCATGTGTGGAATGGCACAACAGGGGACAAGGATGGGACATTTAACAAGATGTGGAACGAATTGTCTGCATTGCAATGATTTCCTATACATACACATTACTGGGGCCTGTGGAGCCTACATACTGACAGTGGTGGCCTGTGGGGCATACATACTGGCCCTAGGGATGCTTAGCGCACAGGCT
Organism: Anomaloglossus baeobatrachus; assembly: GCF_048569485.1. NCBI lineage: Eukaryota > Metazoa > Chordata > Amphibia > Anura > Aromobatidae > Anomaloglossus > Anomaloglossus baeobatrachus. The sequence goes on from NC_134361.1 coordinate 177,800,737, forward strand.
GGCAGCGGTGGAAGACGCTGAGGGCCCAAGCTGGCAGCACTGGAGGGTGCTTAAGGTATAAGCTGGCAGCACTGCGGGAGAGCGCTGAGGGCACATGCTAGCAGCACTGCGGGGGGCACTGAGGGCACATACTGGCAGCATTGCGGAGGGCACAGGCTGGCGGGGCGTGAGGGCACAGGCTGGCAGCACTTGGGACACTAAGGGCACAGGTTGGCGGGGCACTGATGGCACAGGCTGGCAGCATTGCAGCACCAGACCCTGAGAACTCCTCTGGCTGCTTTCTCTGAGTCTTCTGTTTGTCTGCTTTTAATATTGCAGGCACAGGGGAGACCTGAGAAGACAAGTCCTGGACTCTCCCCTGCTCTCCCCTCCTGCAAGCACACTGCTCTCTCCTCCTGCAAACACACTGCTCTCCCCTCCTGCAAGCACACTGCTCTCTCCCTCCTGCAAGCACACTGTTCTCTCCCTCCTGCAAGCACACTGCTCTCTCCCTCCTGCAAGCACACTGCTCTCTCCCTCCTGCAAGCACACTGCTCTCTCCCTCGTGCAAGTGTGGAGCCCCGCAAACGCTGTGTCGGTGCATTACCTTCAGGGACTCCACGTAGATGGATCTGTCTGGTCGCAGGTAGGAAACCTTCTTTGTAGTTTGTCGTGACGCCACTCTCAGATTTGCGGTCAGTGGGGGACCGCCACTGCAGGTTAAGGGATGCCTGGGGCTGATGGTGGGTGCAGCCAGTTGTAGTAGCCTCCTGAGAGTGAGGCAAGCCCCAGGGCCCTGTGTAGATGCGTAGAACTACAAGGCGCAGAATGACTCAACACAGGCAGGATGTCTTTCAGGGTTTTTACTCACAGTTGATGGCAGGGTGAGTGACCCGGGCGTAGCTGGGATGAACCAAGTGGGAACCAGGTGTCCTTCAGGCTGACTTGTGAGGGTGACTACTAACTCGCCTTCCTTAGCCCTTGGTGGTTTGGGGTAACCCCGACTTTGAGTCCCTATGGGGGTCACCCAGGGAAGATGCTGCAGCCTCTCTCCCCTTCGTTTGCCGTTTGCTTGTCGCCTGGACCAGGCCACTCCAGCTGCTTGCCTCCTGTGACCTATGGGCCCTAACTGTGGCTACGTGGCTGCGGCTTTTGTGGTGTTGTGGCGTGGGCTTTGAGAGCCCCACACCGGCAGGTTTAGCAAAAGAAAGCTGGATCTATCTCCGCTTCGGGATCTGCCGCCCGTTTGGGCCTGGTACTCTCTAGCAGTCTCCTTACTTCCCACTCCGTTGCCCTCTCTCTAGCTGAAGATGGATTTCGGGTAGCACTCCTAGTTGACCGTTCTCCCCCGTCGGTAGCCACTGCGCGGACGCTGTCAGACTACAGCAGCCCACGGGATCTGCTCCTCACTCGAGCTCCCTGGACTCTGCACTGCCTGGCTCACTGCCCCTCCTCTCCTGTTCTTGCCTACGCCACCTAGCAACCAGACTCTCTTACCACACCCCTTGAGAGGAGATGGAGGCTTTTGGCCCCCTCCACTATTCCAGTGGAGGTGAAGGCTTTTCCCCCTCCTGGGATCCCCAGGGGTCCTCTCATAGGTACATGTGTGAGACCTGATCACTATGCGCCTGTGTACCACACCCCGGTCAGCCTTCTGGATTACCTGTGTTGTACTGTCCCCAGCATGGGTGCAGTACTCAGTGGTGCCTGACCAGGTCAGGGGCGCCACATTCCCCCTTAGTTATCACCAGCACGTCCTCGGGCTGCAAGACAACATTTTAAAATGCATAAAACATTAAAACATGGTAAAACATTTTAAGACCACCAGCTATCATACATCACCACCCTCCACCCACAAGTCCGTTAACCACCCAGACCCTCTCACGTTGGCCGCGCCTTCAGCCACTTCTGGCAGGATGTTGAGGCGGCTTTCCTGGTCTGGTAGTTTCAGGGTATACCTGGCCTGGTGGAGTCGCGCCTTCAGCCACTTCTGGCAGGATGTAGAGGCGGCCCCCACAGTTGGTGCTGACCAGGTACCCTCTTTGTGGTGGAGAGCCAGGCCCCATAAACAGGCATGCTCTCTGGTCGCAGGTGAGCCAAGGCCCTATATACGGACGGGCTCCTCCTGGTTGCAGACGAGCCAAGCCCCTAAACAGGCTGACTCTGGTAGTGGTGCCTCTGGTGTAACTATTTACACTGCGAGAGTTTGTGGCTATAGCCAGTTCATAGCCTTAAGGTTTATGGTTTTCTCACACAAGTTTATGTGGGCACATACTTAAACGTAAACGTTGCAAAACTTCAAACTTTTCAAAACTTTAACTTGCTGCATGCTTTCTTCTTGCTTTATGTGAACTTTGCTCCTGTTTCCTCCTTACCAGGGCTTGGGCCTGTAGGGCTGGGGCATCTGTTACTTCCTGTGCTTTTATCGTCTGTTTCTTGATCCTTTCTTTCCTCTTCTTCAGTGTCTCTGTCTTCATCTTCTGTTGTGACTGCAGGGCTTCTGCAAGGACTTCTAGGACATGGTGCAACATCTAGGGCATACCAGCCTCTTTCTCCCTGATGCATAGTGAACTCCACTGAGTCTCCTATCTTCAAATTTCTTCCAGGGTGTCCTCTGGGCAAATGGGCTCTCACATCCCTTCGATTGACGAAAATCCCTTCCTTCACACCAGGTGATACTATAAAGCCGTATCCTGATTTGAGGCTGAAATCTTCGACAATTCCTCGACGCAGGGGTCCTCTGATCTGGGGTTTGAACCTTCTCAGGAACCGTTTCTCCTCTAGGTCTCTGGCGGTGACTTCGTCTTTCTGCTCAGGAGATTGTGATGTTGGAGGATACTTTGTACTACCGCCTCGGCGCCGTGTCTTGCGGGCTGGATTCTGCGAAGTACAGCTTACAAGCTCCCAGGTGGGGCGGTTGGGCAGGTCTTCTTCAGCAGGAGGTGTCAGGTCTTCCTCGTCCCAGCGGGAATATGGCAGCATCTCCGGCTCTGGGACTAGCACTGCTGCTGGCTCCGGGGGCAACTCCTCAGCTTCTTGCCCTCCTCTCCCCCTTAGTTCTTCGCTGCACTCTGGTCGTGGCAGCGCTGGGGATGAGTGTTCCTCAGCTGGCCCAGGCGGTGGACTCTTCGGCGTGGTTGCCGCAGGGGTTGCCTTAGGGGTGTGCGGAGGGAGCATGTACTGGTCCACCATCTCCTGTGGGAACTTGGCCTCCAGGTCAGCCTTCAGCTGCCAGTATGCGGGGTCCTCACCTACCAGGGATTTCCTAGTAGGGACTTCCTTAGACTGGGGAGCAGTGTCTGCTCTGGCCCTGCAGGCCGGGATAAATGGTGATGTAGTCTTTTCTTGGCGGGCCGCGCAGGGCATCGCTGCGGCGGCCTGGTCTTGGCGGGCCGCGCCTGGCATGGCGGCGGCCTGGTCTGTGCGGGCCGAGCCTGGCGTGGCGGCGGCCTGGATCTGCGTCGCTGTTGCGGCCAGTTCTTGGCGGGCCGGACTGGGCATTGCAGCCGCGGTCTGAATTGGCGTCGCATCCTCAATGGGGTCCGTGCAGGTGGAGCTGGGCGTCGCTGCAGTGATCGGGGCTTGACGGGCCGGGCTCAGCAGGGTGGCAGCCTGGGTCAGCGTCACACCTGCGGCACGGATGAGTATCGCCGTGGCAGTCGGACCTTTGCGGGCCAGGCGGGGTGTCGCTGCGGCGGCCTGGATTTGGCGGGCCGCACCTAGCGTGGCTGCGGCCTCGCTCAGCGTCGCCGCGCCAGGCGCCTCTTCTGGGACCGCGGTCGTAGCAGCAGGGGTCGGAGCACTTGCGCTGGCCGGGGCAACTCTGGACTCACCCATCGGTGGCACCATCGGGATCTGAGTCGTCGCCGCTCGATCTGGCATGCGTCGCGCGGCTCCCTCCTCGTAGGTCCGAACCGCCGCAGCCATCTCCAGAAGCTCCGTGCGTCCCTCACTGAGCTGTCGTATAATCCTGGCCTCCAGCTGATCGCAGAAGATAGCAAGCTCCCGGCACCACCAGGCAGCAGAGCCTGGTTCTGGGTATCCACGTCTGGACTCCATTTCTTCTCTCTGCAGCAGCAGGCTTGTGGCTCCCTTTCCTTCCCGCCGTCTCCGGACGCTTCCGCTCTCTTCACAAGCGAGGTCAGAACTCTGCAGGGGATCTCTGGGTAGCCACACCTCTTCGTGGGCGGTAACTTCTTCCAGCGCGGGCTGCTGTTGTTTTTCAGCGCGCTTTTCATGGTGGCAATATGGCGGCGCTTCCAATTTTTCAAGCGGACCGCCCAGGCACATGGTCACCTGTCTCAACAGGTCTAGTCCTTATCCTGTTCGTGACGCCAGATGTGGAGCCCCGCAAACGCTGTGTCGGTGCATTACCTTCAGGGACTCCACGTAGATGGATCTGTCTGGTCGCAGGTAGGAAACCTTCTTTGTAGTTTGTCGTGACGCCACTCTCAGATTTGCGGTCAGTGGGGGACCGCCACTGCAGGTTAAGGGATGCCTGGGGCTGATGGTGGGTGCAGCCAGTTGTAGTAGCCTCCTGAGAGTGAGGCAAGCCCCAGGGCCCTGTGTAGATGCGTAGAACTACAAGGCGCAGAATGACTCAACACAGGCAGGATGTCTTTCAGGGTTTTTACTCACAGTTGATGGCAGGGTGAGTGACCCGGGCGTAGCTGGGATGAACCAAGTGGGAACCAGGTGTCCTTCAGGCTGACTTGTGAGGGTGACTACTAACTCGCCTTCCTTAGCCCTTGGTGGTTTGGGGTAACCCCGACTTTGAGTCCCTATGGGGGTCACCCAGGGAAGATGCTGCAGCCTCTCTCCCCTTCGTTTGCCGTTTGCTTGTCGCCTGGACCAGGCCACTCCAGCTGCTTGCCTCCTGTGACCTATGGGCCCTAACTGTGGCTACGTGGCTGCGGCTTTTGTGGTGTTGTGGCGTGGGCTTTGAGAGCCCCACACCGGCAGGTTTAGCAAAAGAAAGCTGGATCTATCTCCGCTTCGGGATCTGCCGCCCGTTTGGGCCTGGTACTCTCTAGCAGTCTCCTTACTTCCCACTCCGTTGCCCTCTCTCTAGCTGAAGATGGATTTCGGGTAGCACTCCTAGTTGACCGTTCTCCCCCGTCGGTAGCCACTGCGCGGACGCTGTCAGACTACAGCAGCCCACGGGATCTGCTCCTCACTCGAGCTCCCTGGACTCTGCACTGCCTGGCTCACTGCCCCTCCTCTCCTGTTCTTGCCTACGCCACCTAGCAACCAGACTCTCTTACCACACCCCTTGAGAGGAGATGGAGGCTTTTGGCCCCCTCCACTATTCCAGTGGAGGTGAAGGCTTTTCCCCCTCCTGGGATCCCCAGGGGTCCTCTCATAGGTACATGTGTGAGACCTGATCACTATGCGCCTGTGTACCACACCCCGGTCAGCCTTCTGGATTACCTGTGTTGTACTGTCCCCAGCATGGGTGCAGTACTCAGTGGTGCCTGACCAGGTCAGGGGCGCCACACAAGCACACTGCTCTGTCCCTCCTGCAGGCACTCTGCACTCTCCCTGCTGCAAGCACACTGCTCCCCCCTCCTGCAAGCACACTGCTCCCCCCTCCTGCAAGCACACTGCTCCCCCCTCCTGCAAGCACACTGCTCCCCCCTCCTGCAAACACACTGCTCTCTCCCTCCTGCAGGCACACTGCCCTCTCCCTCCTGCAGGCACACTGCTTTCTCCCTCCTGCAGGCACACTGTTCTCTCCCTGCTGCACGCACACTGCTCTCTCCCTCCTGCAAGCACACTGCTCTCTCCCTCCTGCAGGCACACTGCTCTCTCCCTCCTGCAGGCACACTGCTCTCTCCCTCCTGCAGGCACACTGCTCTCTCCCTCCTGCAGGCACACTGCTCTCTCCCTCCTGCAGGCACACTGCTCTCTCCCTCCTGCACGCAGACTGCTCTCTCCCTCCTGCAAGCACACTGCTCTCTCCCTCCTGCAAGCACACTGCTCTCTCCCTGCTGCAAGCACACTGCTCTCCCTGCTGCAAGCACACTGCTCTCTCCCTCCTGCAAGCACACTGCTCTCTCCCTGTTGCAAGCACACTGCTCTCTCCCTCCTGCAAGCACACTGCTCTCTCCCTCCTGCAAGCACACTGCTCTCTCCCTGCTGCAAGCACACTGCTCTCTCCCTACTGCAAGCACACTGCTCTCTCCCTGCTTCACGCACACTGCTCTCTCCCTCCTGCAAGCACACTGCTCTTTCCCTCCTGCAGGCACACTGCTCTCTCCCTGCTGCACGCACACTGCTCTCTCCCTGCTGCACGCACACTGCTCTCTCCCTGCTGCAAGCACACTGCTCTCTCCCTGCTGCAAGCACACTGCTCTCTCCCTGCTGCAAGCACACTGCTCCCCCCTCCTGCAAGCACACTGCTCTCTCCCTCCTGCATGCACACTGCTCTCTCCCTCCTGCAAGCACACTGCTCTCTCCCTCCTGCAAGCACACTGCTCTCTCCCTGCTGCAAGCACACTGCTCTCTCCCTGCTGCAAGCACACTGCTCTCTCCCTGCTTCACGCACACTGCTCTCTCCCTCCTGCAAGCACACTGCTCTCTCCCTCCTGCAGGCACACTGCTCTCTCCCTGCTGCACGCACACTGCTCTCTCCCTGCTGCATGCACACTGCTCTCTCCCTGCTGCAAGCACACTGCTCTCTCCCTCCTGCAAGCACACTGCTCTCTCCCTGCTGAAAGCACACTGCTCTCTCCCTGCTGCAAGCATACTGCTCTCTCCCTGCTGCAAGCACACTGCTCCCCCCCCTGCAAGCACACTGCTCCCCCCTCCTGCAAGCACACTGCTCCCCCCTCCTGCAAGCACACTGCTCTCTCCCTCCTGCAGGCACACTGCCCTCTCCCTCCTGCAGGCACACTGCTTTCTCCCTCCTGCAGGCACACTGCTCTCTCCCTGCTGCACGCACACTGCTCTCTCCCTGCTGCAAGCACACTGCTCTCTCCCTCCTGCAAGCACACTGCTCTCTCCCTGCTGCAAGCACACTGCTCTCTCCCTGCTGCAAGCACACTGCTCTCTCCCTGCTGCAAGCACACTGCTCTCTCCCTGCTTCACGCACACTGCTCTCTCCCTCCTGCAAGCACACTGCTCTCTCCCTCCTGCAGGCACACTGCTCTCTCCCTGCTGCACGCACACTGCTCTCTCCCTGCTGCATGCACACTGCTCTCTCCCTGCTGCAAGCACACTGCTCTCTCCCTCCTGCAAGCACACTGCTCTCTCCCTGCTGAAAGCACACTGCTCTCTCCCTGCTGCAAGCATACTGCTCTCTCCCTGCTGCAAGCACACTGCTCCCCCCCCTGCAAGCACACTGCTCCCCCCTCCTGCAAGCACACTGCTCCCCCCTCCTGCAAGCACACTGCTCTCTCCCTCCTGCAGGCACACTGCCCTCTCCCTCCTGCAGGCACACTGCTTTCTCCCTCCTGCAGGCACACTGCTCTCTCCCTGCTGCACGCACACTGCTATCTCCCTCCTGCAGGCACACTGCTCTCTCCCTCCTGCAGGCACACTGCTCTCTCCCTCCTGCACGCACACTGCTCTCTCCCTCCTGCAAGCACACTGCTCTCTCCCTCCTGCAAGCACACTGCTCTCTCCCTGCTGCAAGCACACTGCTCTCCCTGCTGTAAGCACACTGCTCTCTCCCTGCTGCAAGCACACTGCTCTCTCCCTGCTGCAAGCACACTGCTCTCTCCCTGCTGCAAGCACACTGCTCTCTCCCTGCTTCACGCACACTGCTCTCTCCCTCCTGCAAGCACACTGCTCTCTCCCTCCTTCAGGCACACTGCTCTCTCCCTGCTGCACGCACACTGCTCTCTCCCTGCTGCACGCACACTGCTCTCTCCCTGCTGCAAGCACACTGCTCTCTCCCTGCTACAAGCCCACTGCTCTCTCCCTGCTGCAAGCATACTGCTCTCTCCCTGCTGCAAGCACACTGCTCTCTCCCTGCTGCAAGCACACTGCTCTCTCCCTGCTGCAAGCACACTGCTCCCCCCTCCTGCAAGCACACTGCTCTCTCCCTCCTGCACGCACACTGCTCTCTCCCTCCTGCAAGCACACTGCTCTCTCCCTCCTGCAAGCACACTGCTCTCTCCCTGCTGCAAGCACACTGCTCTCCCTGCTGCAAGCACACTGCTCTCTCCCTCCTGCAAGCACACTGCTCTCTCCCTGCTGCAAGCACACTGCTCTCTCCCTGCTTCACGCACACTGCTCTCTCCCTCCTGCAAGCACACTGCTCTCTCCCTCCTGCAGGCACACTGCTCTCTCCCTGCTGCATGCACACTGCTCTCTCCCTGCTGCATGCACACTGCTCTCTCTCTGCTGCAAGCACACTGCTCTCTCCCTCCTGCAAGCACACTGCTCTCTCCCTGCTGCAAGCACACTGCTCTCTCCCTGCTGCAAGCACACTGCTCCCCCTCCTGCAAGCACACTGCTCCCCCCTCCTGCAAGCACACTGCTCCCCCCTCCTGCAAGCACACTGCTCTCTCCTTCCTGCAGGCACACTGCCCTCTCCCTCCTGCAGGCACACTGCTTTCTCCCTCCTGCAGGCACACTGCTCTCTCCCTGCTGCACGCACACTGCTCTCTCCCTCCTGCAAGCACACTGCTCTCTCCCTCCTGCAGGCACACTGCTCTCTCCCTCCTGCAGGCACACTGCTCTCTCCCTCCTGCACGCATACTGCTCTCTCCCTCCTACAAGCACACTGCTCTCTCCCTCCTGCAAGCACACTGCTCTCTCCCTGCTGCAAGCACACTGCTCTCCCTGCTGCAAGCACACTGCTCTCTCCCTGCTGCAAGCACACTGCTCTCTCCCTGCTGCAAGCACACTGCTCTCTCCCTGCTGCAAGCACACTGCTCCCCCCTCCTGCAAGCACACTGCTCTCTCCCTCCTGCACGCACACTGCTCTCTCCCTCCTGCAAGCACACTGCTCTCTCCCTCCTGCAAGCACACTGCTCTCTCCCTGCTGCAACCACACTGCTCTCCCTGCTGCAAGCACACTGCTCTCTCCCTGCTGCAAGCACACTGCTCTCCCTGCTGCAATCACACTGCTCTCTCCCTCCTGCAAGCACACTGCTCTCTCCCTGCTTCACGCACACTGCTCTCTCCCTCCTGCAAGCACACTGCTCTCTCCCTCCTGCAGGCACACTGCTCTCTCCCTGCTGCACGCACACTGCTCTCTCCCTGCTGCATGCACACTGCTCTCTCCCTGCTGCATGCACACTGCTCTCTCCCTGCTGCAAGCACACTGCTCTCTCCCTCCTGCAAGCACACTGCTCTCTCCCTGCTGCAAGCACACTGCTCTCTCCCTGCTGCAAGCATACTGCTCTCTCCCTGCTGCAAGCACACTGCTCCCCCCCCTGCAAGCACACTGCTCCCCCCTCCTGCAAGCACACTGCTCCCCCCTCCTGCAAGCACACTGCTCTCTCCCTCCTGCAGGCACACTGCCCTCTCCCTCCTGCAGGCACACTGCTTTCTCCCTCCTGCAGGCACACTGCTCTCTCCCTGCTGCACGCACACTGCTCTCTCCCTCCTGCAGGCACACTGCTCTCTCCCTCCTGCAGGCACACTGCTCTCTCTCTCCTGCACGCACACTGCTCTCTCCCTCCTGCAAGCACACTGCTCTCTCCCTCCTGCAAGCACACTGCTCTCTCCCTGCTGCAAGCACACTGCTCTCCCTGCTGCAAGCACACTGCTCTCTCCCTGCTGCACGCACACTGCTCTCTCCCTGCTGCAAGCACACTGCTCTCTTCCTGCTGCAAGCACACTGCTCTCTCCCTGCTGCAAGCACACTGCTCTCTCCCTGCTTCACGCACACTGCTCTCTCCCTCCTGCAAGCACACTGCTCTCTCCCTCCTGCAGGCACACTGCTCTCTCCCTGCTGCACGCACACTGCTCTCTCCCTGCTGCACGCACACTGCTCTCTCCCTGCTACAAGCACACTGCTCTCTCCCTGCTGCAAGCACACTGCTCTCTCCCTGCTGCAAGCACACTGCTCTCTCCCTGCTGCAAGCACACTGCTCTCTCCCTGCTGCAAGCACACTGCTCCCCCTCCTGCAAGCACACTGCTCTCTCCCTCCTGCACGCACACTGCTCTCTCCCTCCTGCAAGCACACTGCTCTCTCCCTCCTGCAAGCACACTGCTCTCTCCCTGCTGCAAGCACACTGCTCTCCCTGCTGCAAGCACACTGCTCTCTCCCTCCTGCAAGCACATTGCTCTCTCCCTGCTGCAAGCACACTGCTCTCTCCCTCCTGCAAGCACACTGCTCTCTCCCTGCTTCACGCACACTGTTCTCTCCCTCCTGCAAGCACACTGCTCTCTCCCTCCTGCAGGCACACTGCTCTCTCCCTGCTGCATGCACACTGCTCTCTCCCTGCTGCATGCACACTGCTCTCTCCCTGCTGCAAGCACACTGCTCTCTCCCTCCTGCAAGCACACTGCTCTCTCCCTGCTGCAAGCACACTGCTCTCTCCCTGCTGCAAGCACACTGCTCCCCCTCCTGCAAGCACACTGCTCCCCCCTCCTGCAAGCACACTGCTCTCACCCTCCTGCAGGCACACTGCCCTCTCCCTCCTGCAGGCACACTGCTTTCTCCCTCCTGCAGGCACACTGCTCTCTCCCTGCTGCACGCACACTGCTCTCTCCCTCCTGCAGGCACACTGCTCTCTCCCTCCTGCAGGCACACTGCTCTCTCTCTCCTGCACGCACACTGCTCTCTCCCTCCTGCAAGCACACTGCTCTCTCCCTCCTGCAAGCACACTGCTCTCTCCCTGCTGCAAGCACACTGCTCTCCCTGCTGCAAGCACACTGCTCTCTCCCTGCTGCACGCACACTGCTCTCTCCCTGCTGCAAGCACACTGCTCTCTTCCTGCTGCAAGCACACTGCTCTCTCCCTGCTGCAAGCACACTGCTCTCTCCCTGCTTCACGCACACTGCTCTCTCCCTCCTGCAAGCACACTGCTCTCTCCCTCCTGCAGGCACACTGCTCTCTCCCTGCTGCACGCACACTGCTCTCTCCCTGCTGCACGCACACTGCTCTCTCCCTGCTACAAGCACACTGCTCTCTCCCTGCTGCAAGCACACTGCTCTCTCCCTGCTGCAAGCACACTGCTCTCTCCCTGCTGCAAGCACACTGCTCCCCCTCCTGCAAGCACACTGCTCTCTCCCTCCTGCACGCACACTGCTCTCTCCCTCCTGCAAGCACACTGCTCTCTCTCTCCTGCAAGCACACTGCTCTCTCCCTGCTGCAAGCACACTGCTCTCCCTGCTGCAAGCACACTGCTCTCTCCCTCCTGCAAGCACATTGCTCTCTCCCTGCTGCAAGCACACTGCTCTCTCCCTCCTGCAAGCACACTGCTCTCTCCCTGCTTCACGCACACTGTTCTCTCCCTCCTGCAAGCACACTGCTCTCTCCCTCCTGCAGGCACACTGCTCTCTCCCTGCTGCATGCACACTGCTCTCTCCCTGCTGCATGCACACTGCTCTCTCCCTGCTGCAAGCACACTGCTCTCTCCCTCCTGCAAGCACACTGCTCTCTCCCTGCTGCAAGCACACTGCTCTCTCCCTGCTGCAAGCACACTGCTCCCCCTCCTGCAAGCACACTGCTCCCCCCTCCTGCAAGCACACTGCTCTCTCCTTCCTGCAGGTACACTGCCCTCTCCCTCCTGCAGGCACACTGCTTTCTCCCTCCTGCAGGCACACTGCTCTCTCCCTGCTGCACGCACACTGCTCTCTCCCTCCTGCAAGCACACTGCTCTCTCCCTCCTGCAGGCACACTGCTCTCTCCCTCCTGCAGGCACACTGCTCTCTCCCTCCTGCACGCACACTGGTCTCTCCCTCCTGCAAGCACACTGCTCTCTCCCTCCTGCAGGCACACTGCTCTCTCCCTCCTGCAGGCACACTGCTCTCTCCCTCCTGCACGCACACTGCTCTCTCCCTCCTGCAAGCACACTGCTCTCTCCCTCCTGCAAGCACACTGCTCTCTCCCTGCTGCAAGCACACTGCTCTCCCTGCTGCAAGCACACTGCTCTCTCCCTGCTGCAAGCACACTGCTCTCTCCCTGCTGCAAGCACACTGCTCTCTCCCTGCTGCAAGCACACTGCTCCCCCCTCCTGCAAGCACACTGCTCTCTCCCTCCTGCACGCACACTGCTCTCTCCCTCCTGCAAGCACACTGCTCTCTCCCTCCTGCAAGCACACTGCTCTCTCCCTGCTGCAACCACACTGCTCTCCCTGCTGCAAGCACACTGCTCTCTCCCTGCTGCAAGCACACTGCTCTCCCTGCTGCAAGCACACTGCTCTCTCCCTCCTGCAAGCACACTGCTCTCTCCCTGCTTCACGCACACTGCTCTCTCCCTCCTGCAAGCACACTGCTCTCTCCCTCCTGCAGGCACACTGCTCTCTCCCTGCTGCACGCACACTGCTCTCTCCCTGCTGCACGCACACTGCTCTCTCCCTGCTGCAAGCACACTGCTCTCTCCCTCCTGCAAGCACACTGCTCTCTCCCTGCTGCAAGCACACTGGCCTCTCCCTGCTGCAAGCACACTGCTCTCTCCCTGCTGCAAGCACACTGCTCTCTCCCTGCTTCACGCACACTGCTCTCTCCCTCCTGCAAGCACACTGCTCTCTCCCTCCTGCAAGCACACTGCTCTCTCCCTGCTGCAAGCACACTGCTCTCTCCCTGCTGCAAGCACACTGCTCTCTCCCTGCTGCAAGCACACTGCTCCCCCCTCCTGCAAGCACACTGCTCTCTCCCTCCTGCAGGCACACTGCCCTCTCCCTCCTGCAGGCACACTGCTTTCTCCTTCCTGCAGGCACACTGCTCTCTCCCTGCTGCACGCACACTGCTCTCTCCCTCCTGCAAGCACACTGCTCTCTCCCTCCTGCAGGCACACTGCTCTCTCCCTCCTGCAGGCACACTGCTCTCTCCCTCCTGCACGCACACTGGTCTCTCCCTCCTGCAAGCACACTGCTCTCTCCCTCCTGCATGCACACTGCTCTCTCCCTGCTGCACGCACACTGCTCTCCCTGCTGCAAGCACACTGTTCATTCCCTGCTGCACTCACACTGCTCTCTCTCTCCTGCAAGCATACTGCTCTCTCCCTGCTGCACGCACACTGCTCTCTCCCTGCTGCACGTACACTGCTCTCTCCCTGCTGCACGCACACTGCTCTCTCCCTCCTGCAAGCACACTGCTCTCTTCCTCCTGCACGCACACTGCTCTCTCCCTCCTGCAAGCACACTGCTCTCTCCCTCCTTCAGGCACACTGCTCTCTCCCTGCTGCACGCACACTGCTCTCTCCCTGCTGCACGCACACTGCTCTCTCCCTTCTGCAAGCACACTGCTCTCTCCCTCCTGCAAGCACACTGCTCCCCCCTCCTGCAAGCACACTGCTCACTCCCTTCTGCACGCACACTGCTCTCTCCCTCCTGCAAGCACACTGCTCTCTCCCTGCTGCACGCACACTGCTCTCTCCCTGCTGCACGCACACTGCTCTCCCTGCTGCAAGCACACTGCTCGTTCCCTGCTGCACGCACACTGCTCTCTCTCTCCTGCAAGCATACTGCTCTCTCCCTGCTGCACGCACACTGCTCTCTCCCTGCTGCACGTACACTGCTCTCTCCCTGCTGCACGCACACTGCTCTCTCCCTCCTGCAAGCACACTGCTCTCTCCCTCCTGCACGCACACTGCTCTCTCCCTCCTGCAAGCACACTGCTCTCTCCCTCCTGCAGGCACACTGCACTCTCTCCTGCAGGCACACTGCACTCTCCCTGCTGCTGGTGCACTTACCTCAGTTGCAGATCTGACGGTTTTGAAGCAGCCGCTGTGCAGATGTGTCGTTCACATGTGAGCAGCATCCTGGGTAGAGGGGGCAGAGGGGGCGTGGCCAGCTTCGAGAGCAGCAGGAGGGGACAAGGAGAGCATCCGAGGAGTGTGTGTGTCCAGCATAGAGAGGGGGCGTGGATGACCGCAAAGGGGCGTGGCCAGCAGTATAGATGCCAAGGAAGGCATCCAAAGAGTGTGGCAGGCATCCGGAGGGGGCGTGGTCGGCAGAGTGCGGAGGCGTGGCAGCTGCGTCTCACTGCACTGCAGGATACAGAGCTTCCCAGGCGTGAGAACGGGACTAAAGTATAAAATCGGGGCTGTCCCGCTATATCCGGGATGGTTGGGAGGTATGAAACTGTGTGCCCAATTTTTTTCCTCACAGCCCTTGTAAAAATTAAGTACTTGAGCAAAAACATTTTAGTTAAAAATATGTAATTATTCCTTCTTCACTCTGCCCAATAGTGTAAAATTATGTAGGAGGATACCTGTGATGTCAATATGCTCACTGCACCCCTAGATGAATTCATTGATGTGTCCAGTTTGTAAAATGGGGTCACTTATGGGGTCTGCTTTTTCGGCATGTCAGGGGCTCTGCCAATATGACATGGCACTCCAAAACCATTTCAACTAATTCTGTACTCCAATACAGTCCCTAGAAGGAAAAGCTGTGGAAAACAAGCACAAATAGGGTCTTATCCAAATGTGTGGGGTGGGGGGGGTGAGTAATCTTACTCACCAAATGTAGTTGTGAGAGTCACAACTACTATATTCGCATGTACAGATCGATCCACAGCTGCAGCCACCCGATAGCAGACAACAGAGAGAGATAGAGAGGGGTGTTCAATTGCCGCGCCAAAAGATCACTCGTTCGAAAGATCAGATCAATGTCACTTTATTTTCATACAGGTCTACGCGTTTCAGGAGCTCCTGCCCCCTTCCTCAGGACCGTCAGGTATAAAAATAACATCAAAACAGATTTGATGTTATTTTTATACCTGACGGTCCTGAGGAAGGGGGCAGGAGCTCCTGAAACGCGTAGACCTGTTTGAAAATAAAGTGACATTGATCTGATCTTCCGAACGAGTGATCTTTTGGCGCGGCAATTGAACACCCCTCTCTATCTCTCTCCAAAACAGTCCCTGACAGATGTTCTGTCACTTATCCATGTTATGTAAATAAAAGCGTATCACCTGACTTTTAATCCTCCACTGGTTTCATAAATTACTCTTTTGAAAGCTGAAACCCTCCCAAATTTGGTTTAGGTTATGAAAATAAAGTTGCTGCAAAGCTGAAATATTGATCATTTAATGAACACAGAAAGGTCAGATTTTGGCAAGACAAAAGTTTTGTCACCTTGTCATATAATGCACCCAATCCTACTTTACATCCTCACCTGTGCTCACTAAATGAATGGTTAATTATTGGGTGTGTATAAAAAGAAACTCAGCACCCCAGACCTTCACTTGAACTGCAACTTGACTGACCTCTGACAACATGCCAAAAATCCACCCTGCGACCAAAGCCTTGATTATCCAGATCCACTGCAGAGGTGGCTGGTACCTTTAGTGTGTCTCAGCGTCAAGTACAAAGAATTAAAAAAAGATTTGAAGAGACTGGAGATATTTTTGACAAGCCCAGGTCTGGCAGACCCCGCAAGACAACTGCTCAGGAGGAACGTTTGTTGGTTAGAAAATCCAAAGCCAGCACCTCTTCCACTGCAGCAGAGCTCCAACAGGCCTGGTCACCTCAAGTCCCTGTGTTAACTGGAACAGTTTGCAGGATTCTGTCGCAAAATGGCCTCAATGGTCGAATAAGTGCCCAGAAGCCAGCACTAAAGAAAAGGCAATTAAATAACCATGTCACATTTGCCAAGTCCCACAGCCTGCTAAACAGATGGACGCTGGAAAAGTGGATCTCTCTGATGAATCTTCAGTTGAATTCCACCACAGCCACTGCAAATACTGCAGCAGACCTACTGGAGCCCGTATGGATCCAGAAAATAGTAAGTTTGGTGGTGGAAAGATCATGGTCTGGGGTTACATTCAGTATGGGGGTGTGCAAAACATTTGCAAGGTGGAAGGCAATATCAATAGCTTAAAATATCAAGAAGTATTAGCTACCTCTTACATTCCCAATCATAAAAGGGGTCAAATTCTGCAGCAGGATGGTGCTCTATCTCATACATCCATCTCTAGAACAAAGTTCTTCCTGGCAAAGAAGATCAAGGTGCTCAAGGACTGGCCAGCCCAGTCACCAGACATGAACATCATTGAGCATGTTTGGAGTAGGATGAAAGAGGAAGCTTGGAAGACAAAAGCAAAGAACCTAGATGAACTCTGGGAGGCATGCAAGTTTGCATTCTTTGCTATTCCTGATGACTTCATCAATAAAATGTATGAATCATTGTTGAACAGCATGGATGCAGTCCTTCAAGCTTATTCAATATAATTTCAATATGGTTTAGTTTCCAGAATTGGTTCACTTGTGGGGAGTTTCTGGTGTTTTGACAAATCAGGGGATCTTCAAATGTGATGTGGCATCTGCAATCTATTTCAGCCAAAATGGCACTCCAAAATTCAAATAGCGCTCTTTCCCTTCTGAGCCCTGCCATGCACCCAAACAGTAGTTTTCCACCACATGGAGTATCTCTGCACTCAGTAGAAATTTCACAACAAAATGTATGGTCCATATGTTGTTGATACCCTTGTAAAAATTAAAAATGTTGGATTAAAGCAATATTTATGTGGTAAATATTTATATTTTTTATTTTCCCGGCTCTACGTTGTAAAATTCTGTGAACACGGTGTAAGATTCTCACATACCGTGTTTCCCCAAAAATAAGACATCCCCTGAAAAGAAGACATCCCAGGAGTTTTCAGGGAAGCTTTAATATAAGACATCCCCTGAAAATAAAACATAGCTGCGGTCAATAATGAAGTGTCATGCAGCGGTGAAAGAGTTAAAGACACTGCAGGACACGTCATTATAGGCAGTGGGCACCCCCAGAAGAGAGAAGACAGAAGAAAGAAGACCCCGCAGTCATACTCACCAGACGCCGACCGGGAGCAGGTGAGCGCATCAAGGTCCTGCAGCGGCGGAACATACACACATAAGAACAGACACACACACATCAGATCACACTCACTCACTCACTCTCACACACACATCAGATCACACTCACTCACTCACTCTCACACACATCAGATCGCATCCACACACTCACAACATCCGGCGATATCGCTTGCTTCTCTGCGGCGATACTGTGCGTGCAGTGACCTTCCAGGACCTGCCGAGGATCACATGACCGGAAGCATGTGGTTTCTCTGGATGTTGTGAGTGTATGTGCGATATCGTCAGTGTGTGTGTGAGTATATGCGATCTGATCTGTGAGTGTCGGCAGGAGGCAGAGGAGCACGGCGTGCAGCACAGCTGCTGGGACCGCCCACTGGAGGGCACAGGGAGAAGTGAGGGGTGTGTGTGAGTGTATGCGATCAGATGTGTGCGTGTATACTGTCTGATGTGTTACTGTGTGTGAACGTAAGCGATCGGATCTGTGAGTGTCGGCAGGAGGCAGAGGAGCACGGCGTGCAGCACAGCTGCTGGGATTGTGGGGTGGGTGGGAAGAAGTGGGGTGGGTGTGTGTTTGTGTGTGAGTGAGTGAGTGTGATCTGATGTGTTTGTGTGTGTGTGAGAGATCTGATGTCAGCCAGACGCAGGGGAGCACAGCTGCAGGGAGATCACAGGGAGAAGTGTGTGTGTGTGTGTGTGTGAGATCTGATGTCAGCCAGACGCAGGGGATGCATGCAGCACACCTGCCGGGAGATCACAGGAGGATCTGGGAGCCATACAGACACCCTGGGCTGGTAAGTATGATGATCCTGGGAAGGGGGGTCTGCTTTTTGTGGGGGGTAAACTTACCCCCAACCATGTCTCCTCGAGAATAAGACACGCCCTGAAAATAAGACATAGTGCTTTTTTAAGGGCAAAAAAAAATATAAGACAGTGTCTTATTTTCGGGGAAACAGGGTACCTAGATAAATTCCTTCATGGTCTAGTTTCCAAAATTGTGTCACTTGTGAGGGGTTTACACTGTATAGGTACATCAGGAGCTGTGCAAACCTGCCTTGGTGTCTGCTATCTATTTTTGCGCTTCAAAATTCAAATGGCGCTCCTTTCCAACCAAGTCCTGCTGTGCACCCAAACAGTAGTTTTCCACCACATATGAGGTACTAGCTGTAGTACTCGGGCGTTGCCCGGGATAGTAACTGTCTCTATGTCTCTCTTCTAGTCTCTATTTGTGGGTCGCTGTCTGTCTGTCTCTCTGTCTGTCTCCTTCCTTGTCTGTCTGTGTCTATGTCTCTGTCTGTCTGTTTCTATCTCTCTGTCTGTCTTTGTATCAGTCTATCTGTCTCTATCTTTGTGTCTCTGTGTCTGTCTGTCTCTCTATCTCTGTGTCTGTCTCTCTCCATCTCTGTCTGTCTCTGTCTGTGTCTGTCTCTCTCTTTCCCGGTCTGTCTCTTTCCCCATCTGCCTGTCACTTTTCCCGGTCTGTCTCTTTCCCTGTCTGCCTGTCTCTTTCCCCAGTTTGTCTCTTTCCCCATCTGCTTGTCTCTGTCTGTCTCATTCTTTGTCTGTCTATCTTTCTTTTTCTTTCCCCACCTGTCTCTTTCCAGGTCTGTTTCTTTCCCCATCTGTCTCCCCATCTATTTTCCTGTCTTTTTCCCTGTCTGTCTTTGTCTATCTTTGTCTGTGTCTTTTCCTGTCTGTCTGTTTCCCTGTCTGTCTCTTTTCTTGTCTGTCTCTATTTCTGTCTCTTTCCTCGTCTGTCTCTATCAAGGTTTATCTCTTTCCCCATTTGTCTTTGTCTGTCTCTCTGTCTGTTTCAGTCTGCCTGTCTCTGTCTCTTTCCCCGTCTGTCTCTTTTCCCGTCTGTCTCTGTTTGTCTCTTTCCCTGTCTGTCTCTGTCTGTCTCTTTCCCCGTCTGTCTCTGTCTGTCTCTTTCCTTATTTCTCTGTCTGTCTCTGTCTCTCTGTCTGTCTGTCACTGTCTCTCTTTATCTGTCAACCCACCGACATCTTATTACCTCACACATAAGCTTCTTTTACTAACAATGTCCTTTGTTCCTTTAGCAACCAATCACAGATCCTATTAATAACCTGTAGTTCCAGGCTCCATTCACTTTAATGGAGGCATGTTTTTTGGAGAGTAACTGTAAAGCGCGGGGTTAAATTTTCCTGTCAAAACATAGTCTACAATGTTCCCTGGGTCACATGAGGCGTCTGTGCAAAATTTTGTGATTGTAAATGTGACGGTGCGGATTCCTTTAGCGGACATACATACACACACACACACACACATACACATACACACATACATATATACAAACACACATACACTCAGCTTTATATATTAGATTGGCGTACTCAAAAGAAATTGCACAATAAATTGCATTTTTGATTTTTTTTTATCACTCTTATGAAAATGAAAAAATTGGGGCTAAAGCAATATTATTGAAGGAAAAAGTAAAATTTTCATTTTTTACTTCCACATTGTTTTAATTTCTGTGAAATAACTAAAGGGTTAATAAACTTCTTAAATGTGGCTTTGAGCACTTTTAGGGGTGTAGTTTTTAAATTGAGGTAAATTTGGGATATTTTCTGTCATTTAGGCCCCTCAAAGTCACTTTAAATGTGATGTTGTCCCTTAAAAAATCGGCTTTACAAATTTTGCTAGAAAAATGAAAAAATGCTGTTAAATTTTAACCCCTGTAACTTCTTAACAAAAAAATTGTGTAAAAAATAGTGCTTATGTAAAGTATACATTAGGTAGATGTTATTTATTAACTATTCTGTGTGATATAACTATTTAAATTAAGGTCATAGATATGAAAAGTTCGAAAATTGCTAAATTTTCAATTTCTAAAAAATTTGTTTTTACATTTTAATAAATAAACGCAGAGCATATCAACTAGCATTTACAAAAAAATCCAGCTCAGAGTCATTGGGAAATATTGAAGTGTTTCACAATTATTAATAAAATAACACTGATCACAATTGTAAAATGTGACCTGGTCAGGAAGGTGAAAACTGGCTTGGGGGTGATGGTGATAAGGAGCCCTAATCAAGTTCTAAAGAAATTCAAGCTGTCCTGCAGGCTCAGGGTGCATCAATGTCACTCCAAACTATCCATCGACATTTGAATGAAATGAACTGCTATGGCAGGAGACCGAGGAGGACCCCACTGCTGACACAGAGACATAAAAAACTAGACTAGACTAAAGTTTGCCAAAATGAACTTAGTGGAGCCAAACCCCTTCTGGGAAAGCATCTTGTGGACAGATGAGACCAATATAAAGCTTTTTGGAGAAGCTCATCATTCTACTGTTTACCGAAAATGAAATGAGGACTTCAAAGAAAAAAACATAGTACCTACAGTCAAATATGGTGGAGGCTCACAAATGATTTTGGGTTGTTTTACTGCCTCTGGCACTAAGACATCATGAAATCTGAAGATTACCAAAGAATTTTGGGTGTCAAAGTAGTGCCCAATGTAAAAAAAACTGGGTTTGCTTCCTAGGTTATGGGTCTTCCAAGAGGACAATATCCCCAAAAATACATCAAGATCACCCAAAAATGGATGGAAAGAAAGTGCTGGAGAGTTCTGGAGAGGCCTTCAATGAGTCTGGATATAAATCCCATTAAACACCTGTGGAGAGATCTAAAATTGATGTTGGGGGAAGACACTTTCAAATATGAGAGACTGGAGCAGTTTGGAAAAAAACGTGGTCCAAAATTCCAGTTGGGAGGTGTAAGAAACTTGTAATGGTTATAGGAAGTTGTGAGGAAAATCCTGGGATATGAAGAGGAATTATGATGTACAGTCAAAATCGCTCTCATCACTCCCTGGCAGTGCCCCCTCCCTTCTTGTTCTCAATGTCCAACATCTGGGAAGGTGTCACATCCCAGCAACACATCCCATGGCCATCTCCTGTGATATGGAGATTAGATGATCTGGGAACAGTGGACACAGGATGACTCCCTGCCGTGACCCTGTAGTAGGGGCTGCTATCCATTCGGGCTGACAAGGTGGCCACCGCATTGCTGGAGATTTTCTCCCGAGTGGGTTTTCCCCAGGAAATGCTCACTGACCGGGGGACCCAATTCATGTCACAGCTTATGGAGGCCCTCTGTAAGCAAGTCCAGGTGCAACATCTGGTGGCCAGCCCGTACCATCCACAGACTAATGGCCTGTGCGAGCGGTTCAATGGCACCTTAAAGCAGATGCTTAAGATGTTGGTCGACTCCCACGGGCGTGACTGGGAGCGGTATCTCCCACACCTGTTATTTGCTTACCGGGAGGTTCCACAGGCCTCAACAGGATTCTCACCGTTTGAGCTCCTGTACGGGCGACGTGTGCGGGGCCCCCTGGCTCTGGTGAAAGAGGCTTGGGAAAGGGATTTGGCCACCCCTGGAGTGTCGGTTATCGAGTATGTCATGCGCTTCCGGGACAAAATGCAGGCCTTGACGCAACTGGTACACGACAATATGGCTCAAGCCCAGGCCGATCAGAAGCGTTGGTACGACCAGAATGCTTGTGAGAGGACCTACCAAGTGGGTCAAAAGGTGTTGGTACTGGTCCCCGTACCACAGGACAAGCTTCAGGCAGCCTGGAAAGGCCCATACCTCGTGTACCAGCAGCTCAACCCTGTGACGTACCTGGTCACCCTGGACCCTGCCCGTGGAAGGTGGAAGCCCTTCCATGTGAACATGATGAAGGCACATCATGAGCGGGAGGCGTGTGCGCTCCCCGTGTGCAACCTGCCTAAGGAGTTAGAAGCGGAAACCCTCTTGGATATGCTACCCCAGGTTAGGGCAGGCGGATCCATTGAGGATGTGGAGGTTGGCCACCAGCTCTTGGAGGACCAACGGTCCCAGCTGTGGGCCACCCTACACCCCTTCCGGGGGTTGTTTACCAACCAGCCCGGAAGGACTGACTTGGCTGTCCATCACGTGGACACTGGGGATCATCCCCCGATCCGGCGTTCAGCATATCGGGTCTCCCTGGAGGTGCAGCAACACATGCGCCAGGAGATTGACGAGATGCTGAAGCTGGGGGTTATTCAGGCATCCAACAGCGCTTGGGCCTCGCCTGTAGTCCTCGTCCCTAAGAAGGACCGAACCACTCGGTTCTGCGTGGACTACAGGGGGCTCAATGCTGTCACGGTCGCCGATGCGTACCCAATGCCACGCATCGATGACCTGCTTGATCAGTTGGCCGGGGCTCAGTACCTGACCATCATGGATCTGAGCCGGGGATATTGGCAGATCCCCCTGACTCGCAAGGCCAGGGAACACTCTGCCTTTATTACCCCATTTGGACTGTACGAGTCCACGGTGATGCCATTTGGGATGAGGAATGCCCCTGCCACTTTCCAGCGAATGGTCAACACCCTGCTCACGGGACTTGAAGGGTACGCGGCCGCGTACCTGGATGACATTGCCGTCTTCAGTCCCACCTGGGAGGACCACCTAGAGCATCTAGCACAGATGCTCAGGCGGATCCACCGGGCAGGTTTGACCATCAAGCCGGGAAAGTGTCAGCTGGCCATGAGCGAGGTCCAGTACCTCGGTCACCGGGTAGGCGGGAGAACACTGAAGCCCGAGCCTGAGAAAGTGGAGGCCATCGCATCCTGGCCCACCCCCAGGACCAAGAAGCAGGTGATGTCCTTCTTGGGGACCGCCGGGTACTATAGGAGGTTTGTTCCACGCTATAGTAGCCTGGCAAAGCCCTTGACGGACCTCACCAAGAAGAAGCTGCCCTCTGCAGTCGATTGGACAATGGACTGCGAGACAGCCTTCCGGGCCCTAAAGGAAGCCCTGTCCAGCCCGCCTGTGCTACAGGCAGCCGACTTCACGCGGCCGTTTGTAGTACAGACCGACGCCAGTGACTTCGGCCTCGGTGCGGTGCTCAGCCAGGTGGACTCTGGGAGCCAAGAGCACCCAGTCTTGTACCTGAGCAGGAAGCTGTTACCGAGGGAGGTGGCCTATTCCACGATGGAAAAGGAATGCCTAGCCATAGTGTGGGCCCTGCAGCGTCTGCAACCCTATCTATACGGGCGCCACTTTATCGTGGAGACGGACCACAATCCCCTCAGCTGGTTTTCACACCGTCTCTGGGACGAATGGGCGATTGTTGCGATGGAGCCTTGCGCTCCAGCAATACAACTTCACCATTCGCCACAAAAGGGGCCATGACCACGGTAACGCAGACGGGCTGTCCCGACAAGGAGAGGTCGCGGACGGGCGCACGGGGGAACACTGGAGTGTGCTGCCCCCTAGCGCCCTCAAAAGGGGGGAGGTGTGAGGAAAATCCTGGGATATGAAGAGGAATTATGATGTACAGTCATAATCACTCTCATCACTCCCTGGCAGTGCCCCCTCCCTTCTTGTTCTCAATGTCCAACATCTGGGAAGGTGTCACATCCCAGCAACACATCCCATGGCCATCTCCTGTGATATGGAGATTAGATGATCTGGGAACAGTGGACACAGGATGACTCCCTGCCGTGACCCTGTAGTAGGGGCTGCTATCTACTTAGCAAGCTTGGAAGTACCCAGACAGAAGGACTCCAGTAAAATATGGTTAATATCTCGTGAGCCATATTTCCGATAAATATGGCAACCATAAAAATGGTGTTTCCGCATGCGGACGATGCTGGCACACCCTTTTTGTGGAAGTTCGACCTGGGAAAATACCCCAGGCGTGATATCAGCCAATGGAGAACTGGCAGACAGGTCATGAGTCCTCTCGTTTTGCAGCTAAATTCATAACTGTCACAATGAGAGCGTTGGCGTCTGCCTACGACGCTCCCAGGCAAAGTCATGGCCAATATCCCCTTTCTGGATCATTCTGACTCAAAGCGGGGGGAGTGGCAGTGCTTCCCTGTGAGGTCACTAAGGTAGGAGGGGACCTGGATTTGCCCAGGTTGATAACCCCAGTTCGGCCATTTTCCAGTGTTCTTTTGCTCAGGGGTCTGGTCAGGGAAGACCTGTGAGGGAGATCCTGGAAACCTGGTCCACGGCGCCCCCCTGTGGCCAGGCGCACAAGGTAACTGCTCGAACTGTGTATGCCTGTTTGTAACCCATGCTTTGCTTGTAACTGTACTCTGACATAACTGTATATTCTGTAGATTCCCTATTGTATATATTGTAGTTCTAGTGTGCTTTAGGCTGATTAAATTATATAATTAATCTTGGGCTGTTCTGTTATCTCGATCTTGAATCCCACGTCCGTGTGTTCGGCTAATAGTTACCGTAAATCGGTTGGTGGCAGCGAGTGTGTGCCAAGGATCATTGTGGGGCAGCCAGTGAGAGGCGATGAGGTTCTTATATATTCCGTCCGCGGAGGTCGGAGGAATATATACCCTACTCTCACCGGGGACCCTTCAATCATCGGCACAGGAGAATAGCGGCCTCCTTGCTTATTTTCGGGCAATTCCATAATTGGCCTGACTATAAGAGGGGCACTAGAGAGCGCGTCACGTGCTCTGTCGGTCGGTCGAGAGGTATAAAGGAGGGGTGACCCCCACTTGTTACCCCCCGATCATGACCTTGGTGGACAGCACGGGGGATTTCTGAGTGACTCCCCCGGCTGGTTCGTGACAGAAGTGATTGATTACCGTCATTTATTCCAAAGGGTGTGCAACCAAATATTATGATGAGGGTGCCAAAAATGTTATCCGGCTCAATTTTGGGGTTTTGTGTGAAATGATATCAAATTTATCTTTTTCTCTCAGCTTTTCTGTGGTGTTCCAATATGTTCCACACAAAGGAAATGTATTCCCAGAAATTCATTTTTTGTTCTAAGCATAATTTGGAGAAACATAACAATGACTTGGCATTATGAAGGGCTGGTTTGATTTTAGAAGCAGAGAGTCACAGAATTGCGTTTTCGGAACAAAAGAGATGTTATTAATAGATGAACGTGTGAAAACCTCACAGTCGTTATCAAGAACTGGGAATGTTTTCAATTAATACAATAGGTGAAATGTTTGTTACTGCAGTATATACCATGTGGGAGGAAGAATACTTCAATTAGTAGGAAAAACAATTGTTTCAGTAAATCAATATTGACCATAAACAGTCATTGTGGTTAATATATTCCTGTTAATTCATGGTCGCAGTCAGGTAGTTCACTAGCTACATGTGGCTCATGCGCCTAATCACCGTGGCTCGTAGTGTTGTTGATGCGTAGAAGTTATTCCATTTCTATAAATACCTGTCATGACACATGTGCCTGGTTAACATGGAACGGAAAGTTGCACAAAGTAGAAACTTCGGCTAATCATGCTATAGACCTATCCTTTTCAATTTTGTCTTTTGGATTTATAAAATGGTAAAACGGGAGGGATTGAGACTCTTGCATGGCATAATCTATTTGCTATGCAAATATACCAATTCTGCCACGTTTTCGTACTTGTCTGAAAAAGACAAACACTACTTGGATGAAGGCCAGTCAGTGTCCAAAGTGAGACCGTCAGCTTTATAATAGTGAATATAACGCACATACCGGCGTCCCTGTGCTGTCATGCCCCCCTCGCCCGGCGGAGAATGTCAGTTTCCTCACCTGCTCAGACGTCTTGCAGTGGCTGACCCGTCCCTGGTCCATGCTGCCGTCTCCTAGAGCCTGTGTGCACCTTACAAACTTCCTGGTTCTGACCAAAGGGTGCATGCGCGGCCATGCTTCTTTTCTTAAAAAGCCAGCATACCCTAACGCAGAATTGCTTCTCAGGTCAGCTGAGAGGTTGCAAGTACTTAAGGCACCTTTCCCCTATGGGAGGTGCCTGGGCAACGAGTCAGATACCTTGCTAGTTCTTAGGTCCTGCTGCTGCTGTACTTGCTGCTGTTGATTTATCTTTGTGTTTTAGTGTTCTGTTGATGCACTGCTGCTGTTATTCGAAGTCTGCCACTGCTGCTTCAAGCTGCCACGCCAGCTGCCAACCACGATATCCACTGATGCAAGGTTTACTTACCAGCTGCTGCTGCTTCATTCATCCATCCATCCCATCCGAAACCTCAACACCTGCAGCCACTGTTACCCATCACCAGATACGGTCGCTCCTGTACACCTTGAGCCAGCCATCGCATCACCAGTCTTCCCGAGTGGCACCTTCTCTCACATCTGCAGCATAACATCCTCACCATTAGACGCTCTGGTGAAATCCAGGTGTGGTTCTGCAGTCAAGGCCCTCTGGGTTTCCTGTGTGCTGTGGCCCAGTGGGCCTGTTAAATCCCCTGCAAGCATAACAGTGAAAGGCTCTATACGGTTCTGACTTGCTTACCCTCAGAATCCAGTTTTTCTGGTATTCCGACAGGACACTCAATGCAGTGCTTAGCGGAGAACACTGTATGTTAGTGAACCTAGCTTAAAATGTATTAGGTTTGTATAAGGCTATGTGCGTACGTTGCGTTCTGCCGTGACAAATATTCTGCAGTGTTTTGTCACTACATGTGCGTTTCAAAGCGCAGCCAAAATGCTGCGTTTTGGATATATTTTGAATGCAGAATGGATGCAAAATAGATGCAGAATGGATGCAGAATGGATGCTTCCTCTGCCATAGACAGAGTGGGAAAAGCATCCAAAACGCACATGTGCCGCCCCCGTGCCAGCAGCCTGGCTGCTTGGATCCGGAATCGCAGCTGCTCGAGGGGTCTCCGGACCCAGATGTCGTGCGGCCACTCAATAAAGGGGGATATGTACAGGAGGCTTAGAAAATTCGTGACGCCACCCACGGTGCCTGGTAAGATAGTGTACCACTGCTGCTGTTGGTGGGGGAGCCCGGTGGCGGTGGTATAGCAGCAAGGTGTTTAACCCCTCCGTGGGTAGGGGGTTGTGCCCCGGGGCCCGGTGATGGTGGTGAAGGGGAGCCGTGGGCTGTAGGCCTGGGAGACAGGGAGCAGAGAAACACACAGTGGTTGTCGTGGTGCTGGATGAGGCTGTGCTGACTTGTGTGGTCAATAAACAAACAGGCAGTGATTCAACCAAACATCCTGCAGTACCGCTGCCGCTGAGGGGGAGCACGTCCAGGTGACCATTCCCAGTGATGTTACTAGTGTGCTTTTGGTCTAGTCTGACCCTCTGGGAGCCTCCACTTTCACAGCCCTTCACTCTCTGAGGCTGCTTTCACACTGTCTGGGAGCTCCAACTCCCCAGCCTGCTCTCCATACTGAGAGCTACTTGAGAGCCCTCTGCTCTCTTTGCTTCCCTGCCGACGACTAACTAGCCACCTCCCACCCAGTCTGCTTAACCCCTCAGTGGGCGGACCTTTCCTCACTGGACCTGCCCCCTGGTGTGTGTGTGTGTGTGGGATTTGCATGCTGGCCTTAGCACATCACTGAGTGGCACCTGGAACCAAGGGAAAGATGGATGCTGCACGGAAAGGAAAATTCTGCAACACCCTATGACGACCTGATGGGCCAGGGCATCACGCACACATGAAGTGACATGTTGCTTTTTAGAACGCATCATAGTTACATAGTTACATAGTTACTACTCGATTTTGTCAAAAATTTGGCATCCAAAACGCTGCGTTTTAAAATGCAACGTGGCATGGAATTTGCAACATTCTGATAGACTTTGCTGGGGACGCAGAATGCATACGTTTATGCTGCAGTTTACAACACTGCGTAAACGCATGAAAAATGCAACGTACGCATATAGCCTTAGTATATCAATAACAGATAAAACTGAGCGAACATACTGTATTTGAGTGGAATTAGATTGTACTTGAATATTACAATGGATCCAGCATGGAAGCAGATGTCCCAAGTAAGTATATGTTAAATGTAACTTTGATTCAGTCATTTAAAATCTATATGAGTACTAGATGGAATATTACTAATGCAGAAGTAAAATAGGTATTACATTGGACATATGTGTTTTTTCATCCCACTGAACGCCCGCACTCCTTCCTCATGGGCAGAACACTACTCAGACAACACAGTGTGAATGAACCACACATTGGTAAGACTTTATTGGTTCACCAACAGGCAAAAAAATATAGTACATTCCCAGCAAAAACACAGGATAGTACACCAGGGATTAGAGTATTTGTGACTTTGGGGCTTCCAGGGTCAACTATCCTAGTCCCGCAACACCCCGCTTTTGGCGGGCACCCACTGAGAAGAGATAGTGGCAAGCTTAGGAAGCAGTTCTATTTCCTCAGTCGGAACTGAAGCTCCTCAACTGAGATGATGTAGAATCCTTCTCTTGGTGCAGTTCTGTGATTCCCCAGCTGGAGCTGAAGTTCCTCAGCTGGAGGCATGTAGAATAATACACTGGTGACAGAAGCAAGGCCCTTTTATTCCACTCAGTTTTCAATTTAGGGTATTGGGTCTTACAGGATTGGTTGTAGATGGCTTTTCTTTCATTGGTTGCAAGTTCAATCCGACTGCATCATTTTCTTCATAGCTATGTAGTCAGAGGGGCTTAGGCAATACACATTTATAGACAATAAGGCTCTAACCAGTCTGGGAAGAGACAATGGTTAACTTCTCTTGATTTAACAAACAATCTGACTTTCATGTCTGGCCTAATTAAGAACAGTTCACCCCCACACAAGTGGCCAAACACTGACTCATCACAGTCTGTACATGACCATAGACACATTTGAGCAGAACCCTTCTGAACCTCATTAAATATGAACGTAGCGGCTTAGCTTGAGGAGGTCTGATGATTTAGCGCCCAAGGAGGTTATAAGATGCAGTGAAGAAAGAATGACTGATTTTGAAGAGCGAGAAGGTAAGTGGTGAGTATATATATATTTTTTTTTAAAAAATATTATGTTTGCATTTGAATTTTCCCAGAAAAATCGCAAGAGCAGGTGGATTTGAATTTTACCTGGTCGGCATATCTCTACAAACAGGACATCTAAAGCCCGCTTTACACGCTGCAATGTATCTTACAATGTGTCGTCGGGTTCACGTCGTAAGTGACGCACATCCGGCATTGTAAGGTACAATGCAGTGTGTGACAGCTACGTGCGATTGAACGTTAAAACGTTCATCGCATACACATCGTACCTTTATCTAGAATTGCACGTCAGATTGTTCATCGTACCCGGGGTAGCACACATCGCAGTGTGTGACACCCCAGGAACGATGAACAGATCTTACCTACGTCTCCCAGCCCACAATGCGGAAGGAAGGAGGTGGGCGGGATGTTTACGTCCCGCTCAGCTCCGTCCCTCCGCTTCTATCGGCCGGCTGCCGCGTGACACCGATGTGACGCCGAACGTTACTCCCACTCCAGGAAGTTTACGTTCACCGCCCACATCGAGGTCGTATGGACGGGTAAGTACGTGTGACGGGGGTTAATCGTTTGTGCGGCTCGTTCAACAAATTGAACGTGCAACACATACGATGGGGGCGTTGCAATTTGAAATTGCAATGTGTAAAGCAGGCTTAAGAGAGACAGATCTAATATGAGCAGTGTATTTTACAGACTAAATACATTATATAACTATATATATATATATATGTACTAGAAGGTGGCCCGATTCTACGCATCGGGTATTCTAGAATTTACGTATTGTGTAGCTCATGTATGATTTTTGTTTTATATATATATATATATATATATATATATATATATATATAGATGTTGTTGTGTGTAGTTACCAAGTGTTTGTGTAGGCGCTGTACATGTTCTGGATGTTGTCTGGGTGTGATGGGGGGTGAGAGCGGTGTTGTTTGTGTGTTGCGTTGTTTGTGGAGCGCTGTGTGTCTGTAGCGTTGTGTGTGTTGCGCAGTTTGTGTGTGTGTGGTGTGTTTTGGGGGGACGTATGTTTTGTGCAATGTGTGTGTTGTGCGGTATGTGCGTATATTTGTGTGTGCAGCGTTGTCTGTGTGTGGGTGTCTGTGTAGGGCAGTTGTTTGTGGTTCCCAGTGTGTGTGTGTGGTGTGTTGTGCAGTGCGCGCGCGCGCGTATGTGTGTGTGTTGGGGGGAGGTGTGCACTTCCCATCGTGCTCCATCCCCCATGCAGCGCACTCCCCATCGTGCTCCATCCCGTATGCTGCGCACCCCCCATCGTGCTCCATCTCCCATCCTGCGCACTCCCAAACGTGCTCCATCCGCCATGCTGCGCACTCCCAAACGTGCTCCATCCGCCATGCAGCGCACTCCCCATCGTGCTCCATCCCCCATGCTGCGCACTCCCAAACGTGCTCCATCCGCCATGCTGCGCACTCCCCATCGTGCTCCATCTCCCATGCTGCGCACTCCCAAACGTGCTCCATCCGCCATGCTGCGCACTCCCAAACGTGCTCCATCCCCTATGCTGCGCACTCCCAAACGTGCTCCATCCGCCATGCTGCGCACTCCCAAACGTGCTCCATCCCCTATGCTGCGCACCCCCCATCGTGCTCCATCTCCCATCCTGCGCACTCCCAAACGTGCTCCATTCGCCATGCTGCGCACTCCCAAACGTGCTCCATCCGCCATGCTGCGCACTCCCAAACGTGCTCCATCCGCCATGCTGCGCACTCCCCATCGTGCTCCATCCCCCATTCTGCGCACTCCCAAACGTGCTCCATCCGCCATGCTGCGCACTCCCCATCGTGCTCCATCTCCCATGCTGCGCACTCCCAAACGTGCTCCATCCGCCATGCTGCGCACTCCCAAACGTGGTCCATCCGCCATGCTGCGCACTCCCAAACGTGCTCCATCCGCCATACTCCGCACTCCCCATCGTGCTGCATCCTCCATGCTGCGCACTCCCAAACGTGCTCCATCCGCCATACTCCGCACTCCCCATCGTGCTCCATCTCCCATGCTGCGCACTCCCAAATGTGCTCCATCCGCCATGCTGCGCATTTCCAAACGTGCTCCATCCGTCATGCTGCGCACTCCCAAACGTGCTCCATCCGCCATGCTGCGCACTCCCAAACGTGGTCCATCCGCCATGCTGCGCACTCCCAAACGTGCTCCATCCGCCATACTCCGCACTCCCCATCGTGCTGCATCCTCCATGCTGCGCACTCCCAAACGTGCTCCATCCGCCATACTCCGCACTCCCCATCGTGCTCCATCTCCCATGCTGCGCACTCCCAAACGTGCTCCATCCGCCATGCTGCGCATTTCCAAACGTGCTCCATCCACCATGCTGCGCACTCCCAAACGTGCTCCATCCGCCATGCTGCGCACTCCCAAACGTGCTCCATCCGTCATGCTGCGCACTCCCAAACGTGCTCCATCCGCCATGCTGCGCACTCCCAAACGTGCTCCATCCGCCATGCTGCGCACTCCCAAACGTGCTCCATCCGCCATGCTGCGCCAGCATCAGCCTCTCTACCTGCAGCATCAGCCTCTCTCCTCCCAGCATCAGCCTCTCTGTCCCCAGCATCAGCCTCTCTGTCTCCAGCATCAGCCTCTCTGTCTCCAGCATCAGCCTCTCTGTCTCCAGCATCAGCCTCTCTGTCTCCAGCATCAGCCTCTGTCCCTAGCATCAGCCTCTCTGTCCCCAGCATCAGCCTCTCTGTCCCCAGCATCAGCCTCTCTGTCCCCAGCATCAGCCTCTCTGTCCCCAGCATCAGCTTCTCTGTCCCCAGCATCAGCTTCTCTGTCCCCAGCATCAGCCTCTCTGTCTCCAGCATCAGCCTCTCTGTCTCCAGCATCAGCCTCTCTGTCCTCAGCATCAGCCATTATTAATATATGGATGCACAGTACGGGGGCATTATTAATATATGGATGCACAGTACGGGGGTATTTTTAATATATGGATGCACAGTACAGGGACACACACCCGATCGCATACACTCACACACAAAGACACACACACTGACGATATTGCACATACGCGCTGATACTCACAACATCCGGGGATATCACATGCTTCTGGCCATGTGATCCCCCGGCAGGTCCTGGAAGCTCACAACAACACAGTATCGCCGCCGAGAAGCAAGCGATATCCCAGGATGTTGTGAGTATGTGGATGCGATGTCATGTGTGAGGTGTGTGTGAGTGTGATCTGATGTGTGTGTGTGTGTGTGTGTGTGTGTGCTGTTATGTGTGTGTATGTTCCGCAGCTGCAGGACCTTGATGTGTGGATGCGATGTGATGTGTGTGTGAGGTGTGTATGAGAGTGAGTGTGAGCCGGTGTACACTGGTAACTATGATACACATCGGGTAACTAAGGGACCTTAGTTACCCGATGTTTATAATGGTTACCAGCTTTCACGGCCTCCGTCAAGATCCCAGCATCGCAAGGTTATGTCTGGCGCTGCCGGGATCCTGACGGAGCCGGTGTAGAAGCAAGCGATATCCCAGGATGTTGTGAGTGTGTGGATGTGATGTGTGAGGTGTGTGTGAGAGTGAGTGTGATGTGATGTGTGTGTGTGTACTCACCTGGGAATCGGGGCTCCGTGTCAGTTGGGCCAGAGCGAGCGTGCATTGTGTGAGGGGGGCGGGGCCTGCAGAGAGCCGGGGCGAGAGGCCAATCCGTGTGGGGGGGCGGGGCCATGGCGAGCCCAGCGGCCAATCAGCTTTGTGTCACCGTAAGGACACAATTTCGGAGCATGACAGACAGACAGACAGACAGACAGATAGACAGACAGACAGACAGACAGACAGACAGAATAAGGCAATTATATATATAGATGTGTGTAATATATATATATATATATATATATATATATATCAGCACCCACTTTTTCATGGATATTGGAGTTGGCACGAGGATAGATAGTAGTGATGCACTGAGAATTCCCAGACGGTTTCTGAGTGGATGGATATAATGTAGAGGTAAAAGGTTAAACCAGCAACACTTGAAAGTTATAACTTCACTTTTCTTTCTACATTAAGAACAAGTAATCTGTACATGTCATGGAAGGAATGTTTAAAAAGATAATACAGGTCTATCATTGCATCCTCTCTGAAGTGCTTTTGTGCTTCTAAGAGCACTTAATCATAGCTGGCAGACAATGTTCATTGTGGGACTTTCATTCTAAGGTGACAGTATACGTGTAGACGGAGAGGGAATCTGTCAGCAGGATTTCATTTACGTATAAATTCAAAGACTGATTTCTCTGTAATGGAAGAACGAACTGTCCATGTGAAGATATTTCCAGACTTGTCTTTGAAAGAGCTACATAAAGATAGTTTGGAGGGGAAATCCAAAATGGCAGTCAACATTTTGCTTAACTGTAGATGATCAGCAAAAGGTTAACAAAAAATAAACAGTACACTCCCCTCTCTGCTCACCTCTCCGGCCACCACCACTGCTCACTTTCCCCGTACAGCCGTCAGGGTCTGTTCCTACTGCCAATGGTCACTGAAATCCAAGGCATCTTCACGCTATGCCTGAGCTCCAGGTTGTAATTAGGCTCATGATATCTCTGCGGATGCGTTTTGTGATTTTGCTGCAAAATTGTGATGCATGTGATGATGTGTCCTGCGACCTTAAGAGGAGTACTCTAGGTCGGGACTTTCAGTTGGACATCTTCAAGCTAGGCTCGGGCTTCAGGCTTCAACTATACTAAAATTTATTTATAGAGCAACATTGATTCCATGGTACTGTACATGAGAAAAGGTTACATAAAAAATAGATATACAACTTACAGCAGACAAACTGGTACATAGGGAAGAGGACACTGCCCTTGCGGGCTTACATTCTTTAGGATAGTAGGGAGGAGACGAGGCGGGGCGATGGTGAGGCAGCAGCTCTGGTGGTGGTGAGTTGGCAGCTTTGGTGGTGAGGCGGCAGCTCCGGTGGTGGTGAGGCGCTGCGGTCATTGGAGACTATAGACATTTCTGAACAGATGAGTTTTCAAGTTCCATTTCAAGCTTTCAGGTGAAGCAGATAATGGGACATGTTGAGGCAGTGAATTCCAGATGACAGGAGATACTCAGGAGAAGTCTCGGAGGCTGTTGCATGACGAGCGAATGGGTGAGGAGGAGAGAAGGAGATCTTGGGAAGACCAGAGATTATGTGTTGTTGGAGTATATCATAACAATTCAGAGATATATGGAGGAGACAGATTATGGACGGCTTTGTAGGTCAGTGTTAGTAGTTTGAATTGGGTACAGTGGATAATTGGGAGCCAATGGAGGTATTTGCAGAGGGGAAAGGTGGGGTGGTATTGAGGAGTAAGGCAGATCAGTTGGTCAACAGAGTTAATTATGGACTGGAGTGGTGCGAGGGTGTTAGCAGGGAGACGACATTGGAGGATGTTGCAGTAATCCAGGTGGGAGATTATGAGGGCATGCACTAGCATTTTCATAGATTGAGAATTGAGGAAAGAACGGATTCTGGAAATCTTTTTGAGTTGAAGATGGCAGGAGATGGTGAGGGAGTGGAGATTCAGGACAAAACTATGCGACGCTCGTATGATTGCTGCCATGTTGTAACATCACAACATGCGCTGCGACCTTACATTGCATACTCTAGGCCAGGTCTTCCTGCCGCCACTAGCCATGAAACCTCCCAGGCCTAGTAATGGCCAGAAATCTTGGCCTAATGTGAAGGCCTGGGGTTTGAGCTCTTGGCGGCAGTAACGACCATATTGGAGTCAGTGAACAGTGGTAGTGAGTGATGAGATATTAGTTTTTTTCTATATCTTATGTTTATTATGCCCTGGAATCTCTACAGACCGCAGAGTGTAATAAGGGACACTCGATTCGCCGAGAACAAATTAGTTTTAAACCTAATTCCTGATAATTTCTTGAGAATTTTATAATTTGTCTAATTTGAATCTCATTAGATCCGCTCATCTCTAATTTAGACTCTTAGGTATATGTGTATTGAGATCCAATATTCATTTTTATTCATTAATTTCAAGAACCTTTTTCCAGTCCCCTAAATGAAATGGTTTACTTTTTCTTTAGATTGACGTTACTGGTTACATGGACATATCAATAGGAGGGTTTTAGAAAGGATGCTGTCATAGGACTGACTTATCTTTTTAAACCTTTTTGGCATGCAATGAATTTCTACTTTTTAAAGATGAAAGAAAAAGTAACTATGTAAGGCCCCGTCACATGTCAGTGATTCCGGTACGTATAACGCTGTTGTCATACGTAACAGAATCACGGACATACGTAGACCCATTAAAATCATTGGGTCTGCGCACACATCAGTGATTTCTCACGGACCATGTGTCCATGTGGCGCACACACGTGTCTGTATGTTTCAAACGGAGACATGTCCGTTTTTCTTCCGCAGCACTGATATCACACACACACAGTGGTGTCATCCGTGTGACATGTACCGGAGAAAACACATCTTTGTGAAATAAAATGATTTTCTATACTCACCTGTGTCCGACCCTGCTGTCTTCAGCGCTGCTGTCACTTGCTTCCAGGCCCGCTCATTATGCTCAAGAATATTCACTGCACCACAGACCTGGAAGCAGCAGTGCCAGAGACATCAGCACCACGGACAGCAGTGCCGAGCACAGGTGGGTAAAACGTTCCTGACCTCTGTGTGCTATCATGGATAGCACACAGAGAACACAAGTGTGCCAAAATCACGGCACACGAAGGGCCATAAGCACCTTCGACACGTCAATGAAAAATGTGTATGTTTCCCATGGAAGTGTAAAAGAGGCCTTACAGGGTTAGTGAGCTGCCTCTATAGGCACATTGCTTAGATTGTGGCATCTAAGTAATTTCACAGGGGGATGGTCTACTTCTGTCTTCCCATTTTCAACATAAGTAATGCAGTGCCTAATTTCTGCAATCAAATAACAGGATATCTAATTCTCATTTGAGACTAATAAATATACATAAGAAAACCATAAAAAATGTGTAAAACAAATAAAAACAAATGAAGAAAACACAAATAGTAGTTTTAAAAATATGCGCGACACTTTTTAAATTTGTCCGGTCACATAGGACGTGTGCGTCCGTTTGGGCATTTATATTTACATTGTGTGCAGAATTATTAGGCAAGTTGTATTTTAGAGGATTTTTTTATTATTGATCAACAACTATGTTCTCAATCAACCCAAAAGACTCATAAATATCAAAGCTTAATATTTTTGGAAGTTGGAGTGTTTTTTTTTTAGATTTGGCTATCTTAGAAGGATATCTGTTTGTGCAGGTAACTATTACTGTGCAGAATTATTAGGCAACTTAATAAAAAACAAATATATTCCCATCTCACTTGTTTATTTTCACCAGGTAAACCAATATAACTGCACAAAATTTAGAAATAAACATTTCTGATATCCAAAAACAAAACCCCCAAAAATAGTGACCAATATAGCCACCTTTCTTTCTGATGACACTCAACAGCCTACCATCCATAGATTCTGTCAGTTGCTTGATCTGTTTACGATCAACATTGCGGGCAGCGCCCACCACAGCCTCCAGACACTGTTCCGAGAGGTGTACTGTTTTCCCTCCCTGTAGATCTCACATTTTATGAGGGACCACAGGTTCTCTATGGGGTTCAGATCAGGTGAACAAGGAGGCCATGTCATTATTTTTTCATCTTTTAGACCTTTACTGCCCAGCCACGCTGTGGAGTA
This sequence comes from Anomaloglossus baeobatrachus, assembly GCF_048569485.1. NCBI lineage: Eukaryota > Metazoa > Chordata > Amphibia > Anura > Aromobatidae > Anomaloglossus > Anomaloglossus baeobatrachus. The sequence continues at coordinate 177,837,095 of NC_134361.1, forward strand.
TTTGGATGCATGTGATGGAGCATTGTCCTGCATGAAAATCATGTTTTTCTTGAACGATACCGACTTTTTCCTATACCACTCTGGTAGGTCTGGGAGTTGAGCTTCACTCCATCCTCAACCCGAAAAGGTCCCACAAGTTCATCTTTGATACCAGCCCACACCAGTACCCCACCTCCACCTTGCTGGCGTCTGAGTCAGAGTGGAGATCTGTGCCCTTTACTGATCCAGCGTTTCCAGCGTTTGGCCCATCCATCTGGTCCATCAAGAGTCACTCTCATTTCATCAGTCCCTAAAACCTTTGAAAAATCTGCCTTAAGATATTTCTTGACCCAGTCTTGATGTTTTATCTTATGTTTCTTGTTCAAAGGTGGTAGTTTTTCAGCCTTCCTTATCTTGGCCATGTCCCTGAGTATGGCACACTGTTACGGGGGACTGTCTGATAATAAAACCCAAAGGAATATCAGACAGTCAGGGTCCACCGTGCAAAGACTCTGCTGCAGACTATGGCAGAGGATAAGGGGTATATAAGTGTGCCACTGTAAATAGTAATAGCACAAGTGCAGAGTGCAATACCTCTGTTAAACTCACAGAGGAATATAATTAGGAAATAAAGCAATTCCTCCCTTGCTTGGAGGGTGTGTGGTATGGTCTCTGTTAATGGTCACAGAGACAAAAGCAGTGGGTGTGAAATGGCACCTACCTAGGTCCGTTCCTCTAGCAGTGCCAGGAGACGGACAGCAGCGTAAGCTGCACAAAGCTCCTACCTGCGTTCGCTCCACTAGTGTGCGAGGACACGAACCACAAGATATGGCACCTGCCTAGGTCCGCTCCACTAGTGGTGCAAAAGAGACGGACAGCAGCATAAGCCGCACAAAGCTCCTACCTATGTTCGCTCCCCTAGTCTGCGAGGATACGAACAACTGCCAGACGCAGTATAAGGAACGTTACCCTAGCGGCAACGTCCACCTACGAGTAGAATCACAAGGCCCAGCCGGACCATGTGCCTCAGGCACCTGCCTATGTCCGCTCCACTAAGATGTAAGGATTCGGACCACAGCCGAAGCTGTAAGGTATAAGAACGCTACCCTTCCAGTAGCGCTCACCTAGCATAAACAGAGAGATGCCTAGAGGGACGTGCACAGAGTGTCTACTCTCATGCATGAACCAAGAGGACTGAGCACAGGGCGGTGTGCGTCAGGGTCTTATATAGACTCCGTGCCTCATCCAAGATGGAGAACACCAGAGCCAATCCGCTGCTAGAACGACAGCAATGACGTCACGCTGGCCTATCACCGAGCAAAGCGTCACAAGCACATGACCAGCAACCAATCGGCATAGAAGGTGTCAGAGACATGTGACCACGTGTCACAAGCACATGACCAGCGGCCAATCAGCTTAGAAGGTGTCAGAGAGACATGTGACCTCGTGTCAGCGATGATGTCACCCGCACATGTGCATTGGCTCCAAGATAGGACTTAAGCGGGCTTTACACGCTACGACATCGCTAATGCGGAGTCGTTGGGGTCACGGAATTCGTGACGCACATCCGGCCGCATTAGCGATGCCGTTGCGTGTGACATCGATAAGCGATTTTGCATCGTTGCAAAAACGTGCAAAATCGCTAATCGGCGACACGGGGGTCCATTCTCAAATCTCGTTACTGCAGCAGTAACGAGGTTGTTCCTCGTTCCTGCGGCAGTACACATCGCTGCGTGTGACGCCGCAGGAACGAGGAAGCTCCCCTTACCTGCGTCCCGGCCGCTATGCAGAAGGAAGGAGGTGGGCGGGATGTTACGTCCCGCTCATCTCCGCCCCTCCGCTGCTATTGGGCGGCGGTTCAGTGACGTTTCAGTGACGTCGCTGTGACGCCGCACGGACCGCCCCCTTAGAAAGGAGGCGGTTCGCCGGTCACAGCGACGTCGCCGGACAGGTAAGTATGTGTGACGGCTGTTGTGCGACATGGGCAGCGATTTGCCCGTGTCGCGCAACAGATGGGGGCGGGTACCCACACTAGCGATATCGGGACCGATATCGCAGTGTGTAAAGTAGCCTTTAGGCGGGCTTTGCACACTACCACATCGCAGGTGCGATGTCGGTGGGGTCAAATTGAAAATGACGTACTTCCGGCATCGCATGCGACATCGTAGTGTGTAAAGGTTCGATGATACGATTAACGAGCGCAAAAGCGTCATAATCGTATCATCGGTGCAGCGTCGGTGTAATCCATAATTACGCTGACGCGACGGTCCGATGTTGTTCCTCGCTCCTACGGCAGCACACATCGCTGTGTGTGAAGTCGCAGGAGCGAGGAACATCTCCTACCGGCGTCACCGCGGCTTCCGTAGGATATGCGGAAGGAAGGAGGTGGGCGGGATGTTTACATCCCGCTCATCTCTGCCCCTCCGCTCCTATTGGCCGCCTGCCGTGTGACGTCGCTGTGACGCCGCACGACCCACCCCCTTAATAAGGAGGCGGGTCGCCCGCCAGAGCGACGTCCCAGGACAGGTGAGTCCATGTGAAGCTGCCGTAGCGATAATGTTCGCTACGGCAGCTATCACAAGGATATCGTACCTGCGACGGGGGCGGGGACTATCGCGTGCGGCATCGCAGCATCGGCTTGCGATGTCGCAACATGCAAAGCCCGCCTAAGTCTCCAGCGCTTGCACATGTGCAGTAGCAAGAAATCCGAACATAGTCTCCAGTGCCACAGCAACCGTAACAGTACCTCCCCCTCAAGGGCCCCCCTCCCGGCGACGCAGGTAATCGGCAACTAAGTCGGGAGCATGGACAGACTCCTCAGGCTCCCAAGAGAGATGTTCCGGGCCGTAGCCCTCCCAATCTATCAAGAAGAACCTGCACCCTCTAACCATCTTAGAACCAACTATGGCTCGCACCTCATAGCTAGAGCGAGAGGAATCAGAGGCAGGAGAGTGCAGTTCACGAGCGTAGGGTAAAAGAGCCGGCTTTAGCAGTGAGACATGGAATTTGTCATGGATCCTAAGATGGACGGGTAACTTCAATTGGTAGACTACAGGATTTACCTGTCGAAGAACCTCATAAGGACCTAGGAAGCGAGGAGCAAATTTGACAGAGCTCACTCTAAGTTTCACGTGTTTTGAAGAGAGCCACACAAAGTCCCCCGGAGAAAAGACAGGAGCCGGGCGATGAAACCGATCGGACACCGTCTTCATACGGTCCTTAGCTGCTTGGATCGACCCTTGAGTCCGATCCCAACCTCTCTGGCATTAGTTGCCCAGTCGGCCACAAGAGGAGGAGGTACAGCAGCGGGAAATGGTACCGGTACCCTAGGGTGTTGCCCATTATTGAGTACGAACGGTGTCTGCTCAGTGGCTTCAGCCAGCGAATTGTTAAGGGCAAATTCTGCCCAGGGTAGGAGGAAGGACCAGTTATCGTGGTTCTCAGCAACAAAGTGTCGAATCATGGATTGATTGGTACGCTCAACCAAACCATTGGTCTCCGGATGGTATGCCGAAGAGAGATTCAACTCAATTTGCAGAAGGCTACAAAGATCTCGCCAGAAACGGGAAGCAAATTGTGGTCCTCTATCACAAATGATACGATCTGGCATCCCGTGAAGCCTAAAGACATGTTTGAGGAATAGTTTGGCTAGTACCCTGGAAGATGGGATTCTCGATAACGGTACAAGATGAACCATCCGGGAGAAATGATCTGTAATGACCCACACAAATCTATGTCCCTGTGAACACGGAAGATCACCCACAAAGTCCATGCCTACCACCTCCCATGGTCTATCTGGCACTGGTAAAGGATGCAAGAGCCCAGCCGGTCTCTGCCGTAACGGACGGTTGCGAGCACACGAGTAGCAGGAACCGACATATCTCTTGACGTGGCTGGCTAAGTGTGGCCACCAATACCACCTCTCAAGAAACTCTCGTGTCCGTCTAGTACCAAAATGCCCACCCACCTTTGAGGTGTGGGCCCACGACAGTATATCATTCTGTCGATCCGGCGGAACAAAGGTCGTGCCCGGTGGGATTTGGTCTAACGTCACAGGGGAGAGCGTATGAAAAACCCTGGAAGGAAGGATAAGACGAGGTTCGTCAATCTCTTCCTGGGTAGAAACCATAGAGCGAGACGGGTCGTCGGCCTTGTTATTCTTACTCCCAGACAGATAGTTGATGGAGAAGTGAAAGCGGGAGAAAAACAAGGACCAGCGGGCTTGGTGAGGATTCAGACGCTGAGCGGTTTGTAAGTACATCAGATCCTTATGGTCTGTATAGACCTGAAAAGGATGTTTCGCGCCTTCTAGCAAGTGACGCCACTCCTCCAAGGCTAATCTCAGGGCGAGCAGTTCCCTATCCCCAATGGTATAGTTTCTCTCTGCCGGTGAAAAGGTTTTAGCAAAGAAGAAACACAGCCTTTTTCTACCTACACCGTTCTTTTGATACAAGACCGCACCAGCACCCACTGAAGAGGCATCAACCTCCAAGAGGAAGGGCTTATTCTCATCGGGTCTTTGAAGAACGGGAGCAGTTGAAAAGTGTCTTTTTACTGCCTCAAAAGCCTGGGATGTCTCAGTAGACCAGACTTTAGGATTAGCACCTTTCTTAGTCAAGGCCACCAAAGGGGCCACCAAAGTGGAGAAATGGGGTATGAACTGCCGGTAATAATTTATGAATCCTAAGAAACGTTGCACCGCCTTCAAGGAATGAGGTTCGGACCATTCCAGGACAGCAGAGAGCTTCGCAGGATCCATAGCCAGACCCTCTTGTGAGATAATGTAACCCAAAAAAGGCAAGGATGACTGCTCGAAAACACACTTTTTGAGTTTAGCAAACAATGAGTGCTCCCTTAAATGGGAAAGGACACGAACAACATCCTGACGATGAGTCTCCAGATCAGGAGAAAAAATCAGGATGTCGTCCAGATACACCACGACGGAGGATAACAGTAAATCCCTGAACACATTGTTTACGAAGTCCGGAAATACTGCGGGTGCATTACATAAACCAAAAGGCATGACGAGGTATTCATAGTGACCGTCTCGGGTGTTAAAAGTGGTCTTCCATTCGCCACCCTCTCGAATTCATACCAAGTTATACGCACCCCGCAGATCCAACTTCGTAAAAACCTGAGCTCCCCTCAGTCTGTCAAAGAGCTCCGAAATTAAAGGTAACGGGTATTTGTTCTTTATTGTGATTGCGTTGAGACCCCTGTAATCTATGCAGGGACGCAAATCACCCTCTTTCTTCCGAACAAAGAAAAACCCAGCTCCCGCGGGAGAGACAGACCTACGAATGAACCCCTTCTCTAAACTCTCTCTTATATAGGTCAATATGGCCTCCGACTCAGGTATTGACAGGGGGTAAACCCTGCTCTTAGGTGGAACCGAACCTGGGATAAGGTCTATGGCGCAGTCATACGGCCTATGGGGTGGAAGAACCTCAGCACCCTGTTTGGAGAACACGTCAGCGAAATCCAAATAGGGTGTAGGTATGGGAGAGAGATCAGTTGATGCAACCGCAACGACCTTAGGTGGTAAGGGAAGACATCGGGACTGACATTTCGAACCCCCACTAATAATGCTGTCGGACTCCCAGTCAATTAGAGGAGCATGGGTCCGAAGCCATGGGAGACCCAGAAGAACGTTGTCTATACCCTCAGGCAAAACAAGAAAAGAAATCTCCTCTATGTGACCCTGAGGCAGGGAAAGGCGCAAGGGAACTGTCCTCAATGTAATGGAGTCAGACAACATAGTCCCATTAACAACACGGACAGGAATAGGCGCCTCTAACGTGATAGAGGGAATATTGTGTCTCTTTACAAATCCTGAGGACACAAAAGTCCCGTCAGCTCCGGAATCCACAAAAGCCATAATAGGCCATATATTCTCAGAGAATGAGAGCTGACCTGGGATACTACACTTAGAAGGGTGCAGAAGACGTCTCTAGTAACCCCCCTCTAATGGTTACTAGGCCTGGGAGTTTCCCTGACGGCTAGGACACTTGTTGGCATAGTGCCCAGCCTGACGACATACGTAACATATAGGAGGACCAGACCTGCGTAGTCTGGAGGATGTATGACCTAACTCCATAGGAGTGGGAGATGTCTCAGATGCTGAGGAAGATGGTAGTGGACCCTCAACAACTGGAATAGCTCGATGCTTAGGGCGTGAGGAAGAGACCTCGAGTCTACGTTCCTTATGGCGTACGTCGATCCTTGTTGCTACAGTGATTAAGTCCTCCAGAGAAGCAGGGACCTCACGAGTAGCAAGGGCATCCTTGACATAGCCTGCCAACCCTCTCCAGAAGATAGGAATCAACACCTTTTCTGGCCAATCTAGTTCTGCCACCAGAGTTCTAAAAGCAATGGCATAAGAACTAGTGGATAACGAACCCTGAGATAGATCTAAGAGTCTCAGGGCTGCATCATGGGTAACCTGCGGACCCATGAATACCGCTTTAAGAGCATCAAGAAAGTCTTGATGTCTCAGAGTAACCACATCAGAGCGCTCCCATAGGGGAGTCGCCCATTCTAAGGCTTTGTCCTGAAGTAAGGATATGATAAAGCCTACTCTGGACCTCTCCGTAGAGAAGCGAGAAGAGTTGACCTCTAGGTATATCTAACACTGACTAATGAAACCACGACATGATCTGGCATCTCCAGAATACCTGTTTGGCAGAGCAAGTCGAGGATCATGTGCAGATATCACCATGGTCTGAGGTTTATCCTCAATAGTCTTGAGACGCGACTCAAGTACTTGTATGTAACGGTGTAACTGCTGATATTCTGCCATAACTGCCAGACCCTTGGCTCAGTCCTAATGTTACGGGGGGGGCTGTCTGATAATAAAACCCAAAGGAATATCAGACAGTCAGGGTCCACCATGCAAAGACTCTGCTGCAGACTATGGCAGAGGATAAGGGGTATATAAGTGTGCCACTATAAATAGTAATAGCACAAGTGCAGAGTGCAATACCTCTGTTAAACTCACAGAGGAATATAATTAGGAAATAAAGCAATTCCTCCCTTGCTTGGAGGGTGTGTGGTGTGGTCTCTGTTAATGGTCACAGAGTAAATCCTTTATTAATTATTCTAAAAAGAGGCAACCAATCCCTCTGATTAAATATTTTCAATTCACCAAGCCTTCACCATGTATAGTCAATGCGTGCCCAGATAACCCAAGGCAGTTCATACCGCACTTAGAACATCATGGTGGAGACCACTAGTTCAAAAACAAATAAACAAACCAACATAATAAACAAACACAAAGTGATTATACCGAATCAACGGACCTTGGTCCAATTTGATAGAAAAACTAAGGCATAAAAACTGAATATACCCAACAAAAATTCATCAATTTTTATGATACTGACAGCGGTCAGATACCACAATTATATACATATATTAGGCATATAACAGGATGGTTCAAAAGCAAATAAACAAACCAACATAATAAACAAACACAAGGTGATTATGCCGAATTAATGGACAGTGGTCCAATTTGATAGAAAAACTAAGGCATAAAAAACTAAATATACCTAACAAAAATTGCATCAATTGTTATATGATACTGACAGCGGTCAGATACCACAATTATAGACATATATTAGGCATATAACAGGAATGGTCTCACCAACTCCTTCTACAGATGGGGGGCAGGCAGTCTCTCCTTTGGAATCCTGGGTTCAGCATACTGATCCAGCATATACTCTCCCTATCCAATCAGGAGACCATAAAATAACAAATTACCTGCCACCCCAAGCTCCCGTCCTAACAAGGACGGTCCACATCTAATGCAAGGTTGGACCCCTAAGCTGACCCTGTTAGCGTCCCGACGCGTTTCGTCCACATCGACTCCTCAGGGGACATATTAGAAATACACCAGGTCCTCACTGCCAGCCCTCACATGCCTCAGATGTCAAAAGAGTCTGGCTCGTATACAATGGGGTCTTTTAAACATGGCGCTAATGTGGCTCCTCCAATCAGGAGGGACAACTCACCTGATGTTTAATTACATTAGTGTTGTGTAGATAATGGTATAATCCACTTAGTACTGAGCACGTGTAGAGCAGCGTTCAAAGCTGCTCAGCGTGCGTTTCATCCAAAAAACCGCCCATGGCTGTCAATAGACAGAGGTGATAGGAGGAGAGGAGGAACACCTCCTCCCCCTCCACAATACGTCACCTCGACACATCATCTGCCGCATATTACACTGGCGTCCCACATGGAGGAAATCCCCAGCAGGCGGACGCACGTAACTAAGAGGGAGGGTCTCCCTTTCTCATTCAGAGCACCTCTTCCTCCTGCGTCACCCAGGCTTGCGCTCCACGAGCGTTCCACCAAGGGCACGCCCCCGGAGATGACCGCTCATGAATGAGGGGAAGGCCCTCCTCTATCCTCATCTAAGGTGCTTCTCCCTATTCCGTCCCCCAAGCTTGCGCTCCACGAGCGTTCCACCAGGGGAACGCCCCCGGAAGCGCATGTCAAGAGGAGACACTTGGTAATACACACCCCAATTAGAGCTCCATTGGCCAGAAGCCCGGTCACTCTTCTACCATCGAGGAAAACACGCCCCCAAACCGGGGACGAATAAGCAAACGGACAAAAAGCCTTTTTAACACATCAAAAGGTCCCTCTAACAGATCATGAGGCATGTATTTGAGCCGTAAGTCCGCATATCATCATATTAGGCATTATATCAACAATGCCAGACAGCGGATCATTCAGTATACAGGTCACCAAACAATAGGGGGGGATGGAGCTCTAATTGGGGTGTGTATTACCAAGTGTCTCCTCTTGACATGCGCTTCCGGGGGCGTTCCCCTGGTGGAACGCTCGTGGAGCGCAAGCTTGGGGGACGGAATAGGGAGAAGCACCTTAGATGAGGATAGAGGAGGGCCTTCCCCTCATTCATGAGCGGTCATCTCCGGGGGCGTGCCCTTGGTGGAACGCTCGTGGAGCGCAAGCCTGGGTGACGCAGGAGGAAGAGGTGCTCTGAATGAGAAAGGGAGACCCTCCCTCTTAGTTACGTGCGTCCGCCTGCTGGGGATTTCCTCCATGTGGGACGCCAGTGTAATATGCGGCAGATGATGTGTCGAGGTGACGTATTGTGGAGGGGGAGGAGGTGTTCCTCCTCTCCTCCTATCACCTCTGTCTATTGACAGCCATGGGCGGTTTTTTGGATGAAACGCACGCTGAGCAGCTTTGAACGCTGCTCTACACGTGCTCAGTACTAAGTGGATTATACCATTATCTACACAACACTAATGTAATTAAACATCAGGTGAGTTGTCCCTCCTGATTGGAGGAGCCACATTAGCGCCATGTTTAAAAGACCCCATTGTATACGAGCCAGACTCTTTTGACATCTGAGGCATGTGAGGGCTGGCAGTGAGGACCTGGTGTATTTCTAATATGTCCCCTGAGGAGTCGATGTGGACGAAACGCGTCGGGACGCTAACAGGGTCAGCTTAGGGGTCCAACCTAGCATTAGATGTGGACCGTCCTTGTTAGGACGGGAGCTTGGGGTGGCAGGTAATTTGTTATTTTATGGTCTCCTGATTGGATAGGGAGAGTATATGCTGGATCAGTATGCTGAACCCAGGATTCCAAAGGAGAGACTGCCTGCCCCCCATCTGTGGAAGGAGTTGGTGAGACCATTCCTGTTATATGCCTAATATATGTCTATAATTGTGGTATCTGACCGCTGTCAGTATCATATAACAATTGATGCAATTTTTGTTAGGTATATTTAGTTTTTTATGCCTTAGTTTTTCTATCAAATTGGACCACTGTCCATTAATTCGGCATAATCACCTTGTGTTTGTTTATTATGTTGGTTTGTTTATTTGCTTTTGAACCATCCTGCTATATGCTTAATATATGTATATAATTGTGGTATCTGACCGCTGTCAGTATGATAAAAATTGATGAATTTTTGTTGGGTATATTCAGTTTTTATGCCTTAGTTTTTCTATCAAATTGGACCAAGGTCCATTGATTCGGCATAATCACTTTGTGTTTGTTTATTATGTTGGTTTGTTTATTTGTTTTGGAACTAGTGGCCTCCACCATGATGTTCTAAGTGCGGTATGAACTGCCTTGGGTTATCTGGGCACGCATTGACTATACATGGTGAAGGCTTGGTGAATTGAAAATATTTAATCAGAGGGATTGGTTGCCTCTTTTTAGAATAATTAATAAAGGATTTATTTTAATGCTGTCAAATATATCTATCAATTGGGATTGCTGTAATACCTAATGGTCACAGAGACAAAAGCAGTGAGTGTGAAGTGGCACCTACCTAGGTATGTTCCTCTAGCGGTGCCAGGAGACGGACAGCAGCGTAAGCCGCACAAAGCTCCTACCTGCGTTCGCTCCACTAGTGTGCGAGGACACGAACCACTAGATATGGCACCTGCCTAGGTTCGCTCCACTAGTGGTGCAAAAGAGATGGACGGCGGCATAAGCCGCACAAAGCTCCTACCTATGTTCGCTCCCCTAGTGTGCGAGGATACGAACAACTGCCAGACGCAGTATAAGGAACGTTACCCTAGTGGCAACGTCCACCTACGAGTAGAATCACAAGGCCCAGCCGGACCATGTGCCTCAGGCACCTGCCTATGTCCACTCCACTAAGATGTAAGGATACGGACCGCAGCCGAAGCTGTAAGGTATAAGAACGCTACCCTGCCGGTAGCGCTCACCTAGCATAAACAGAGAGATGCCTAGAGGGACGTGCACAGAACATCTACTCTCATGCATGAACCAAGAGGACTGAGCGCCGGGCGGCGTGCGTCAGGGTCTTATATAGACTCTTGCCTCATCCAAGATGGAGAACACCAGAGCCAATCCGCTGCCAGAACGACAGCAATGATGTCACGCTGGCCTATCACCGAGCAAAGCATCACAAGCACATGACCAGCGACCAATCGGCATAGAAGGTGTCAGAGACATGTGATCACGTGTCAGCGATGATGTCACCCGCACATGTGCAATGGCTCCAAGATAGGACTTAGTCTCCAGCGCTTGCACATGTGCAGTAGCAAGAAATCCGAACATAGTCTACAAGTCCCACAGCAACCGTAACACACACCTTGGGCTTTTTGATACTCCAGTAACATTGCAGCTCTGAAATATGGCCAAACTGGTGGCAAATGGCATCTTGGCAGCTTCACGCTTGATTTTCCTCAATTCATGGGCAGTTATTTTGCATCTTTTTTTCCCAACATGCTTCTTGCGACCCTGTTGGCTATTTGCCATGAAACGCTTGATTGTTCATTGATCACACTTCAAAATATTGGCAATTTCAAGACTTCTGCATCCCTCTGCAAGACATCTCACAATTTTGGACTTTTCAGAGCCTCTAAAATTTCTCTTCTGACCCATTTTGCCATAGGAAAGAAAGTTGCCTAATAATTAAGCACACCTTATATAGGCTGTTGATGTCATTACACCACACCCCTCCTCATTACAGAGATGCACATCACCTGATTTACTTAATTGGTAGTTGGCTCTCAGCCTATACAGCTTGGAGTAGGACAACATGTATAAAAAGTATCATGTGATCAAAATACTCATTTGCCTATTAATTCTGCACACAGTGTATACTGTCAGAAATGGTATATTCTGGCAGTATGCGGAGGAGGTGTGCCACCCCCGTGGAAGCAGCCGAGCTGCTTGGATCTGGGTTTGCTGTGGCTCGAGGGTCTCCGGACCCGGGGTCGTGCGGCAACTCAAATGAAAGGGGAGTATGTACAGGGGAATTTAGATATAGTGCGTGACGTCACCCATGGTGTACAGTAATTGGGGTACTGTCGCTGCTGTTGGGAGTACCCAGAGTGATGAAGTGGGGCAGCAAGATGTCGTAACCCTCCACAGGTAGGGGGGATGCCCGGGACTCGATGTGGGATGTCGTGGGATGCAGGGCTAACTCTCGTACTCACTCAGTCCATAAGCAGACGCTGACAACCAGGTAAATCAATTCTCTGGGTACCGCTGCTGCGGAGGGGAGCTTGTCCTGGTCCCGTCCACTATAGTGTTGCCTGGTGATCCATGACCTGCCTCCTTGCACTAAGTTTAACTTCAACGTGGTGCCCAATAGTATGAAACTTGCCAGGCCCCACTCCCCACTGTGGCTAAGAATAGGAGCTTGCTCTCAGGGCTCACGCTTGTTATTTTCTGGACCGTTTTGGATTGGAAAGTTGTTGGAAAGTCGTTGCACTAATGCCCCTCGTTGCACTAATGCCCCGATTCTGGAGCGGGTGGGAACAGATCATAAAGGCTCCGTTCTCCTCAGGTGAATTGTCGGGTTGCCTGAAGCTACTCCGCAACCTAGGGTCTGTGTACCCCGCCGTACCTTCGGTCCCGGAACGGTGACAGTGCTAGGCTGCCGGCTGTCCTCCTCGACAGATCCAGGCCCCTTACCACAATCCCCTGCGACCGGGGGTCTGACTCCTCTTGGTCCAGACAACTGTCTGCAACCTAGACAGCTTCTCTTGGGAGCCACCGCTCCCAACCTCCTCTCACCCTCGTCACTCTCTGACTGACTCCTCTTCACTGACTACACTCCTCACCTCCCCTCCCTGACCCCCCAGGTGGGCGACTATATTCCACTCAAGCCGTCCACTGGTGTGCCTGGTGGGTGTGGTACAGGGTGTATCTAGGATTTGATTTGCTGTTGGAGGCAACACTATTTAGATAGGGACCCAGAACCATGAGGGACTTGGAATACTGCACGGAAGGGCAGTTTGTGCAGTACCCTGTGACGACCTGATAGTCCAGGGGCGTCACATAGAAACCATAGAAGTTTCCCCTGAAGATTTACTTTTATGAAACGCGTCGAAAACATGCTTATTCTGCAGTGAACGGACCCAAGCAAAAATGAGAGGGGCAGCATCTGGCAATTATGGAGTTTGTCTGACAGCCATTGAGGAAGCCCAGCTTGGATAAATTTTGAGCCCAAGTATTTTTGGTGAGACCATTCCTTTTTTTTCTGTGACAGGATCCATCTAATATTAATAGTGGAATCTTAGGCTTTAAGAAAAAGGTTTGGATCCAAGAATATTATCCCATTTGATTAATCCCAACCCTCCCCTTAAAGGCGGTTCCTTTTTGTGGGTGGTGTTGAGACTGTGTCCAACCATAGTATATGGTGGTTTGAGGTGTGTATGGGAACATTGTGTGCCACACATATGAGGCTGGTCCGTTTGAGCTTGTTTACCGAGCAACATATGTGTATTTTTTTTATTACACGCTTTTATTTAGTGATCCTTCATCACTTTTTATTGAGCACCTATTAAAAGTTAAGTTTTAGGTTTCACTCACTGTTATAAAAGAAATTAGAAAAGAAACCCTTCTGCTATCTCATCTGTCCCTAAGTAATTGTGGGTTTTATTCAAAATATTTTGCTATTACAAAAAAAATAAAAAAAATGCATTGTTTCTGGGAAAAAAAATACACAAACTTGGTATTGTCATAATTGTGACAACCAATATATAACTATCACAATATTTTTCCTGCCCCCCAAAAAAAAAATAATACCATAATCACTGTTTTGTGTTTTTTTTTTTCATTTTCTAAACACAAAAAATAGAATAAAGATTAATCAAAAAATCATATGCACCCCATAATTGTATGTATGAAAAATATAAACTCATCCCACAAAAAGCAATACTGTATCACAATAAAAAAAAAGTTTAAATGGTGACTTTTTTGTTCAAAAGTGCTAAAGCATAAAAATATATAAATTTATAATCATACTGTCCTGTAAAATAAAATTAATGTTAATTTTGCCGAAAAGTATGGATGGTAAAAAATGACAATAAAAAAGTTCCAGAAACTTGTTCTTATAATCGTTTGTCAGTTTAATTTAGTTGCATTGTAGTAATGAAAACCAAAATCAAGAAAACATTTTTTTTAAGTATTTATATACAAAAGTAGTAAAACTATATAAATTTGATAAACCTATAAGTGTTGGGACCCTTGAAATTGTTCCAAAAAATTAAGTATTTCTCCCAGAAAAATATTGCAATCACATGTTTTGTTATACACATGTTTATTTCCTTTGTGTGTATTGGAACAACACACAAAAAAAAAGAGAAAACAAAGGCAAAATGGAGATAATTTCACACAAAACCCCCAAAATGGTCAGGACAAAATTGTTGGCACCTTTCCATAATTGTAGGTAAACAACTTTGTTTCATACATGTGATGCTCATTCAAACTCACCTGTGGCAAGTAACAGGTGTGGGCAATATGAAAATCACACCTCAAACCAGATGAAAAGCGGAGAAGTTGACTTACAATCTTTGCACTGGGTGTTTGTGTGTGCCACACAAAGCATGGAGAACAGAAAGAGGAGAAAATAACTATTTGAGGAGTTAAAAACCAAAGTTGTTGAAAAATATCAACAATGTTAAGATTACAATTCCATCTCAGAGATCTTAATTTTCCTTTGTTAATGATGCGTAACATAATCAAAAAGGAGCTAAACTCAAACACAGACATTACTGTTATATGGGAGTCACATAGATTAATTTTGCTATTGCACAGGGTCTACAAAAATGGACATATTCATTAATATTCATTAATATTATTCGGCTACAGAATAGGATATTTAAACTGGAATCACTTTGCCATACAAACTGGTGTCCACTGGGAACCACTGTTATGTGATGGTCCTGGTACTGACCACCACTGTATAAGCTGATGGCATTATAGGGAGATACATATCGCAACACAAAATGATCTTAGCCCACTCTCTATTGCTTCAGCAGTGTGGGAAATGGTGCTGCCGGGCAAGTATATTTTCTGGAGCTGTGAATCAAAACTCAAAATGTTCAAATTTGCTTAAACCCGCAAATTTTAGAAAATTTGACTCAAATTCGATCCCCCTAGATCAATCTGCCCATCTCTATTATATAAATTTATATGATGTACAGAACAAATGTGTATAATGTCACTGGTGGTAATATTACTGTTACTATTGTGATTTTTGATGATGATAATCAATGTGGTAGTAACATGTGGACTGGTTATGTTATGGTACTATTTGTCTCTTTCATGTGGCATTATTGGTATATTGGTTTTGGTATAGTGTGCTTTATTTAGTAACAAAATGGTGGTTAAACTTAGCATTTAACATTCCTGCCCCTGGTTTTGGCTCCTCTCCACCACATCAGGCTTTGGAAAAAACCTGACCTTTTTCATATGATGAACTTCCTTGGCCTATTTAAGAGCTTCATAGTCTCACACTTGGGCCCTGGTATTGATTGATAGAGACTGACTTTGTTTAAGGGACTGAGTGGGACTCTGTTTGTTGCTCTGCATCCTGGCTTTTGTATGAACTCTGGAGTCCTGTCGCCGATCTGCCCTGGGTCTTTAGACCTTCAGTCTTGTGTCTGCATTTAGTTTTCTTCAGTTTCTGTGGTTGTCAGACATCTGTATTATTCACAAGAGTCTTTTACCTTCTTCCTGTCTGGCAGTGGTCTCCAGTAATCCTTTTGTTTGTCTCTCAGTGGTCACCAGTAGAGATGGGTGAACCAGCAGATGTTTGGGTTTGGTTGGTCCAGGCCAGACTTAAAAAAATGTCTGGTTCGGGACCGGACTTGAACCTGAACATCTGCCCGGACACCAAATCCCATATAAGTCTATGGGGACCGGAAAATTTTGCTGTAAAATGATGGGAGAAAGGGCTTGAGGACTGCAAAGCAGGACAGTTATACTTACCAAGACTACAGAGAAGCTGACATACTGGGTTTTTTGACAATTCACAGCTGTAATTCATCCTTTGTATCACCTCAATTGCCATCAATCCAGAGTACTTGTAAAGAGCCGGGTAAGTGCCAGGTTTGGAGCATCTAGTGGATTCTGGGTGGCTTCAGACTGCTATATTTAGGCTGGAGAGGGCCCAATAACCATGGGCCTCCCCAGCCTGGGAATACCAGCACCCAGCTGTCTACTTCATCTTGGTTTGGAATTAAAATTGGGAGGGGGGTGCCGCATGCTTGCTTTTTAATCATTTACTTATACAATTTTTAAAAAATAGCATGGGGTCCTTTGTATTTTCATACACGGACAAGATACCGCACACAGCTGAGGGCTTCAGGCCCCTATTGTCTGCTTTATCTGCACTGGTATGAAAATACTGGGGACCCTACCCTATTTTTCCAATTATTTATTTATTTATTTTTACACTCTACTTCGGGGACCTAGACAGCTAGTGTGAGGGCAACCAATCACAAATGCTGTCAAAGAGGGTGGGCAGGGGAAGCAGTGAATATTCATGAGATTTAATGAACGGACTCTGAAGCAGTCTGACAGCCATGTGAAAACTCGTTAATTAAAATTGTCCTGCTTTAATCCTCGTTTTGCTTCCTTTTGCAGCCCCCTTAGCCCTTACTAACAAAATGTTATAACATTTAAGTTTGTGTCCCTTAAACTTATATGGGGTTCGGCACTCAAGGTCAAGTCCGATCCTAAACCAGACTTTTTTTTTTAAGTCTGGTTGGACTAGCTGAACCTGAACATTTGCAGCTTGGCTCATATCTAGTGATCACATATAGTCATTGTGTGCCAGTAGTTATCCACTTTATGTAGTTTTATTGTTAAATTAGTTTTGGTATAATAATATGGTAACATTTGTTATTTAGTAACTGTATGAATATTATTTATAATTATTTCTTAGAATTTTTTTTTTTTCAGAGACAAATATTTTATCTGTTTTCCTTTCTTTTTATAAATACATGTCTTTATAGGATCTACAACACCTAATCAACATGCTGGTGGCGACCCAGGTCCAAATTTTGCACCACGGTCCATAGGATTGTGGCTACGCCTCTCTCAACAAAGTCATTATCATTTTATTTTTTTTATTTTTTTTTTTCATTCAGCTTCTTTCATAATTCTCCACTATTTCTCTTTTACAGAAATATATCTAATTAATACAAGTAAAGTGAAATATATGAGACTTTCCCTTTTAAGCATAAAAAAACTCTTTGTTTTAACAATATAATATTTTACAGAGCGTGCAGTAGGTACGGAATGGGTTAAAATAATTTAAATTCAAATATAAATGGTAAGAATAGAACTTTTTTAAAACAGTTACATTCAGTATTTGCTGAAGGGCTCATCACCCATCCCTTTATTGAAATGGAAGTATGGCTAGCTGAAGCATTTTTTCCATTCCATTAAACAGAATTTGAACATGTTCAGGAAACATGCAGGGTAAGAAATATGTAGAGAGGTTCTGGCAGCAAGGCATTGTGTCTTCGCATTTGTAAGTAGTTTGTGGATCCAAGACAAGGAAATATGCTTCTCTAATCATATGTAGGATGATATGTGGCAGTTGGACATATTTAGAGGGAATCTGGATTTAGAGTATCAATTTAACATTCACACGGAGTTTTAAAAACATTTAAAATGCCTAAATTAATGCATTTTTAATGGTGTTTTATATACATTTTTCATTGTGATTTTAATTTGTATATGTATTTTTTTAAAAATATTATAAAGTGGAAAAATGCTATAAAAATCACTATATCCAAAATGTATAATCTTGATTAAAATGCCACTGACAGCCAAACATTATGTAAAAAAATTCTGTAATATCTAGCCATTCTCATATTTTACTATAGACTGACATCTCACCATAAAGGTGAAACGTGAGCAAATATATGATAAAATGCACTTTATCCTGAAAGACTAGGCAAATTTGTTTTTTTTTTGGGGGAAAGTTATAACTCTTCAAGCATTTTAACTTCTTAATGACCTGGTACGTCCTTGGCTGTGTCTGTCCCATTACCGCAGGCTCCCGCGGCTAGCCAGTGATAATCTCCGCACATATCTGCTGATCTGATCAGCAGACATGTGAGGCTAATGTCGCGGGCGGAGGAGGGGACGCTGCGCTCACCCACTGCTCGGGTCCGGCTACTGCTGCTGCTCGGTGGTGGCTCGAGCGGTGGGCCGGAGACGGGGACTCGAGCGGCGCTCCTCGCCCGTGAGTGAAAAGGGTTTTGGGGATTTATTGTCCGTGACGCCACCCACGGTTGTGGTGAGGTTGTGACACCAGCGCTGCTCTGGACGGGGATCCCGGGAGTGGTGACAGGGAGCAGCTAGGATGTTGTTTCTCCCCTCCATGGGTAAGGGGGCCGGTTGTCCCGGGGCCCGCTGAAGGAGTGGGGAGGATGATGGCAGGCGGGTTACGGGGCCTGGTGAGGTGCAGGGTTGCGGGGGCAGCGCTGTGCCGCACGGCACGGTGATACTCACTCAGCCAGTAACACACACGGAGTCTCTGATGAAACAAACGGCCGGATGGATGGGTCCCACAGGCGGCTGCGGTGTTTTTCCCCTGACCCCAGGTTGGTAATGTAAGTCCTTTTTTTCCCCTTCGTGTACGCTCTTCCTGCGCTCCGGTTTCCAGCTGGCTCCCCGGTTCAGTACTGGTGGGCCACCGCCCAGCCCCGGCTACCTACAGTTCCACCAGACTGTCTTCCCGGCTCCTGCAGACGGCCACTACCGTCTGCCTCACTGGCTACATGAGGGCCCTAGGCTCCAACCTAGGTCCCAGTCTGCGTCTGCCTCTCTGCAGACCTCCTCTCTCTTCCTCTGCCTGGACTTGTCTGAGCTGGTTTTTGCCTCAGGCGAGCTAGACTCTTCGGTGGGCGTGCCCATCTGCCTGACTCCGCCCACCTGGTGTGTCTGTCTGAACCCGAGGGAAGAAATCAGGTCTCACTGGGGATGTCTGCTGTGAACTGCTGGGGGTGTGTGTGTTGTTACCTGTGGCCCCTGGCTTGTCCAGGGCGCCACATTCCCCCTTAGTAAAATGCAGACCGTCCGCGGGCTGCCCGTCCATCACCGGTTTTATTTTCACAAACTGAAAAAGTATAAAACATTTTAAAACATTTTCACACATGCAATTTTTTCATAAAACTTCCCTTACGGGAGGCATATCACTTCAACCGTTGCAACAACAATACACTTTTAATAATAACAACGGAACGGGTCCTTCAGTCACCCACCCAAACAACCTGGCCCTGATGCTGCCCCTAAGAAGTGGGCAGCATCCCTTGACCCCAGTCCAAGAACGGGCCCAGATTCGTTAACGGGATGGGTGCTTCGCTGCCGTTGCGGCCGGGCGGACTGCCGGAGCCGTTGTCATCTCCGTCGCGGCCGGGCGGACTGCCGGGGCCGTCGTCATCAGCAGTGCCGGACGGACGGGACATCTCGTGCAGGGATGCTCCAGGAACCAAATACTTGCAGAGTCCTGGCGTCCCTGCTTCCACAGTCGCGGTTCACATGTGGCCAGACGCCATCCGTCCCCCTTAGTCTTTTTCCGGCTCCTCCTCTACAGGGGCGGGGTTTCGGCTTTCGCGCCTCCACTGCTCGAGGGGACGCTCGAGCGGGGATTTTTCGCGCCCAAAATTGCAGCTTCTCAAGATTTTCGGCCGGACACCTCCGGCGGTCACAAGGCGCACCTCTACCAGACGGCAGAGCGGTAAGATCCTGTTCGTGACGCCAAGTTGTCGCGGGTGGAGGAGGGGACGCTGCGCTCACCCACTGCTTGGGTCCGGCTGCTGCTGCTGCTCCGTGGTGGCTCGAGCGGTGGGCCGGAGAAGGGGACTCGAGCGGCGCTCCTCGCCCGTGAGTGAAAAGGGGAATGGTTTTGGGGATTTATTGTCCGTGACGCCACCCACGGTTGTGGTAAGGTTGAGACACCACCGCTTCTCTGGACAGGGATCCCGGGAGCGGTGACAGGGAGCAGCTAGGATGTTGTTTCTCCCCTCCGTGGGTAGGGAGGTCGGTTGTCCCGGGGCCCGGTGAAGGAGTGGGGAGTATGATGGCAGGCGGGTTACGGGGCCTGGTGAGGTGCAGGGTCGCGGGGGCAGCGCTGTGCCACATGGCACGGTGGTACTCACTCAGCCAGTAACACACACGGAGTCTCTGATGAAACAAACGGCTGGATGGATGGGTCCCACAGGCGGCTGCGGTGTTTTTCCCCTGACCCCAGGTTGGTAATGTAAGTCCTTTCCTTCCCCTTCGTGTACGCTCTTCCTGCGCTCCGGTTTCCAGCTGGCTCCCCGGTTCAGTATCGGTGGGCCACCGCCCAGCCCCAGCTACCTACGGTTCCACCAGACTGTCTTCCCGGCTCCTGCAGACGGCCACTACCGTCTGCCTCACTGGCTACACGAGGGCCCTAGGCTCCAACCTAGGCCCCAGTCTGCGTCTGCCTCTCTGCAGACCTCCACTCTCTTCCTCTGCCTGGACTTGTCTGAGCTGGTTTTTGCCTCAGGCCAGCTAGACTCCTCGGTGGGCATGCCCATCTGCCTGACTCCGCCCACCTGGTGTGTCTGTCTGAACCTGAGGGAAGAAATCAGGTCTCACTGGGGATGTCTGATGTGAACTGCTGGGGGTGGGGGTGTGTGTGTGTTGTTACCTGTGGCCCCTGGCTTGTCCAGGGCGCAACACTAACAATGTAAACACACATTGTCTGCATCCCTATAGTGATAGAAAAATAAATAAATAAAATGGTGTAGGGTGTCCCGTGTATTGATATCCAGCACTTATAAAGCAGACGGCTAGAGGCTGCAGCCACCAGCCGTGCAAATTATCTTGGCTGTGTATCAAAATATGAGGGACATCCATGTGGCTTGTTTTAAATTATTTAAAGAAATAATTTGAAAAAGATATGCAGTACCCCCCAATTTTGTTACTCAGCAAAAATATAGAAGACAGCTGGGGGCTGGTATTCTCAGTCTGGGAAGGCCCATGGTTATTGGGCCCCCTCAGCCTAAAAATAGCAGCCCACAGCCGCCCAGAATTGTCGCATCCATTAGTTTTTGTCCAGTCACAGGCGGAGGACCGTGGGAACATCCAGCTGAGACCACAGGTTAACTTAGTACTCGTAATGTCACCGCTCACAGTTGTGGCTCATTTAGTGTCTGTCTCTAGCCGCAACAGGTGGTCATGTCCTTTAATTTGCCCACTTGCTGTGACTTCAGTATGTAGCAGAGCCGGGATCATCATAGGATGTCGTGGTCTGTATTACATCAGACCTTGGTGTTTTAGGGTTAATAAATTGGAGAAAGAGGATGTTTGTTTGTTTGCTTGTTCTTAAATACAGGATTTTTCTGTGTGTTTTGTGTTTATTTCTTTTAACTTACAGGATTATTAATGACACCTAACAATTACTAATCCATGGTTTAATGGCAGCAGTGATTTTTGACAAATTAAAACGGTAAATCATCCCATATATTACCCCATTTGCCACCACACCAGGGCAATTGGGATTAACCGAGTAAACAACCGGAATTGTCGTATTTTATGCATGCGACAATTCTGGACAGCTGCATAATGCTATTTTTAGGCTGTGCAGGCTCAAAACCATGGACCTCCCTCCACAGCATTAGAATACCAGCCCCTAGCTGTTGACTTTGGCTAAGTATCAAAGTCATTTTATACAATTATTTATTTAAATAATTAAAAAAAAACCACATATTGTCCCTTGTATTTTGATATCCAGCCAAGATAACGCACACAGCCTGTGTGCACATGTACAGATGTGCATGTGTGATTTAAATGAAGAAGGAGACGTGATCTCTGAAATGCATAATAAATATCATGAATTAACCAGCACTGCGGACTGCCTTCTTACGATAGCGTGGGAGTCCATTTCTATTTATTGTTTACTGCTAGTCTCCTCTTGGTGCCTTCTGCAGCTGTAATTTATTCGCCTTCAATAGAGTTGTGACTATTTCACAACTGTATCAGGTGAGCACATCTGATGTTCTCTGCAATGTTCTCTCAATGTTAGTACCCTATTAGCACCTTTTGTCTTTTCAGTTTCTTCATAGAGAATGTAGATTTTGAGCTACATTGGGGACAGTGATGATTATGTCTGTAACGGGCTGGGGAATTAAAGGGAACTTGTCACCTAGAATATGCGTTCTGACCTATCAGCAGACGCATGTGTGCCCTAATTACACCTCCCTACCCATCCTTGTGTTGTAAAATTGTATAATATGAAAGTAATAAAAAACGTTTTATTACCTTCATATTTCCTATGTAAAATAGAGAGCTTCTAGTCACAGGGGCGGCGCCTTGCCCTATGGATGTCTGTATACTTTCCGTGGTATCACACCCCTGTGGGCGTGATACCATGGAGTCATGTGAGCGACGTCACCGTTGCTCATTCTATCCTGCGTGCATTGTGGCAGGCTTCTTTTCCGGGTGTTCACGCGCCGCCTTCAGACGCGCACTGCGCATGCGCAGTGTGCGTCTGAAACTGACAAGGAGAACCCGGAAGAGAAGCCTACCACAATAGTAAGTGTAAACGTGCGCCGGATAGAATCAGTGACGGTGATGTCGCTCATATGACTCCATGGTATCACACCCACAGGGGTGTGATACCACGGAAAGTATGCAGGGGTAAGGCGCCGCCCGTGTGACCAGAAGCTCTCTAATTTACATAGGAAATATGAAGGTAATAAAAGGTTTTTTATTACTTTCATATTATACAATTTTATAACACAGGGATGGGTAGGGAGGTGTAATTAGGGCACACATGCGTCTGCTGATAGGTCAGAACGCATATTCTAGGTGACAGGTTCCCTTTAATAGCGTTATACAAGTGAGTAAAATAAATTTAAAAAAAAATCTAAACCATCCATTGTAGCTCTGGCAGTATGTTTATGACTTTTGTCCTCCTATAAGGTGAACCTACGCCCCAGTCTCAATTTTTTTCAGCCTATAACAGGTTTTCCTCCAGTGTAGTCCTGTATTTAGCTTCATCCATTTTCCTATAAGCTCTGACCAGCTTCCCTGTCCCTAATGAAGTAAAGCCTCCCCAATGCATGATGCTGTCACCACCATGTTTGACAGTGGGGATGGTGTTTTCAGGGTGATATGCAGTGTTAGTTTTCTGCCACACATAATGTTATCAATTTAGCTCAATGGTTTTTCCATGATAATGCTCTAACTTTCGTTTGTGAATTGCAAGGCAAAGTTTGCTCAAAGACAATATTTTCTGGAAGTATTTCTGAGTTCATGCAGTGATAGCACAACCAAATTATGTCTGGTTTTAATGCAGTGCCCACTGATGGCTTATAGCTAACAAGCATCCAATATTGACGTTTGGCCTTGTCCCTTGTTCACATGGATTTCTCCATAATCTCTTAATATTTAGATGATATTATGTACTGTAGATGGTAGTATATTCATAGTTTTTGCAATTTTACATTGAGAAACAATTTTCTCAAATTCATTCCACAGCTTTTAGATACATTTATTTCCAGATGAGTGTCTGACCATCTTTACTTCTGGGAGACTTCGCCTCTCTAACATGCTCTTTTTATATACAGCCATTGGAACTTGAAAATGAACCCCTCAGCTGTTTTCCATTAGTACCACTTATTTTTTCAGCATTCTGCATGTTAACTTACGGTACTTTTTCAGCATTCTGTTAACCATCTAGCAACTTTTTTGAAATACATTGCTGCCATCAATTTCTAAATAAGTTAATTTTTTCAAATACTATGGAAATATAACTAATATTTAATTTCTGTGTTCTATGTTCTGTGGTGAATAAAATATGTAAATAAGAGTTTTCCAAATCATTGCATTTTAGTTTTTTTTTACATTTTACCCAACATCTCAACTTTTTGGAATTGGGGTTGTATATAAAAAGTCCATGTATTATCTTTTAAAACCTCTTTTAAACCCTTTAATATCACATAAATATGCATTACTAATGTACATAATGATCCCATGTAAATTCATTCTCACCATGGGCCCTCATAACTAATTTTACCCTGGAAAAATAAAGCACAGTCAATAATATCAAATAAATTATATTCGAACCAATAGGTTTAACAAGGGCCGGTTCATTAAGACTGGCATTCATTTGAGAGGCCGGAGACCCTCGAGCCACTGAGAACCCATATCCGAACAGCTCGTCTGCTGGCACTGGGGCGGTACATTATTTACTTAGGAATTTGGTGACATGTTCAATACTTATTTTATATAGGTTGATCTCTATTGGATTTCTGTCTACCTTTAACCTTAAAAACTATGAAAACCAGTATAAAGATCTATGATTGTACCTGACGATGGCATGGACTGACCCTGAGATCCTTCTATACAAGATGACTGATGTTCTTTAGCTTTGCTTTAGGCTGTGATTGTACAATATTATAGTAAAAGCTCCAGATATTCCTGTATAAATACACATTACTTAGTCCTCATTCAGACATCTGTGTTGCATGTACATGTGGTATCCGTTTTTTTCATGAATACGTCACGTACCACTATAACCTATGGTGCCGTGTTATTTCAGAGACTGTGTCCTTTACTTTACCCCAGGGCTGTCTGTCTTGTTCGTTATTCGGCCTAGGGCGTCTGTGAAGCCCTGGACTAACAAGGTAGTCACAGGTAGACCCCCGCACTACACCTGTCCCCCAAAAAGGAGTCAGCACCCAACCACAAAAACCCTAGTCACCTTCCTCAGTGCTTTATGGACACACCAGGGGAGCGGAACCAGGCGGTTGGCATGCCCACCGAGGAGTTCAGAGGGCCTGAGGTAGGAAATAGAGCAGTCAGTTGAGTTGGAGTTGTAGTGAGTAGTGAGAGGAGTCTGACAGGTGCCGGGGTTGGAGCCTTTGGCTAGGAGGCAATCGGAGACCTCTGCCTGCAGGAGCCGGGAAGACGGCTCGGTGCAACCGTGGTGGACCGGGACAGGGTAGTGGCCCACCGGTACTGACCCGGTGAACCAACTCGGAAACCGGAGCACACAGGGGGGTACTCAGACCCTGAAACGAGGTCCAGAATCCACTGGACTGAGTTAATTAACTGATTGCGGTCTGGACTATAGGTCCTTTCCCACCCAAGTCCCAACTGAAGACAACAGCCCACCGAGGGGCATAGAAAGCCACCGCACAGGCAGAGAGATCCAATGGGCCAGCGTCTGTGGGCAAACGGGCTCTCCCGACATACACGCAGCCGGGGAGAGGACTCCCGTTGCTGAAGCACAGGCAGTCTACATCTACACAACACGGTGCAGGAGAAAGGCAGAGACCACCATCTGGGTGGGGGACCCGACCGCAGCCGGCTGCGGGCACCGACCACCATCAACTTGGTTTACCAGTGACTCGTGTGTGTCAATAACAGTGAGTACAACAGTGAACTCCGGCCGTGCACACCACCCTGCACCGTACAGCTATCCCCAACGGGTCCCGGGGGCCATCATCCCTGCCCACGGAGGGGTTAACATCTGGCTGCACTACCATCTCCCCCGGGTGCCCCGTAACTGCTGCCGTGGTGTCTACCTTCACCACATCCCGTGGGTGGCGTCATGAACTCTAGCGCGGCTCCGGCCGTGCACCTACCTAACCCCCCACCGAAAGCGCCAGCATCCCCTTTCAGAGCAACGTGGCCCCGGGTCCGGAGGCGCTCGAGCCACCCATCAACGAGCCCAGATCCGAGCGGCTCGGCTGCGGCCAAGCGCGGGATGGTACACTTCTGTGGTTGATTAGTATTGGAATAATAATAAAAGTGTGAGTCTGAACTAGCGGGATCCCTTGCCTAAATGCACTTGGACTCCAATTGTGCAAACTACTTCTCTGGAACAGGACTTCAGCTGCATATGGTCTTGATAACGGAATGTTTGTACACAAACTGTAACATTATGGTCATGGCCTCGTGGTCACAAGGACCAACGAAAGTGCTGGGGAACTGTAAACTAGCCACAATTATTAAAGGGAATCTGTTAGCAGGTTTTTGCTATGTGAGCTAAAACAGAATGCTGCAAGGGTTAACACAGAGAATTCACGGATGCCTGTCTTGTCAAGGTCTGATCAGTTCTTTATTTGCTATATTTCTTTAAGCAGCAGGACTTCTCATTGCTCGGACTACAATGTCATGAGCTTTGCAGTCTGACATGCCTCCTCCTCTGATTGACACCTCACTGTCATTTGTGGGATATTGAGGGCAGTAGTGATCACTCCCATCATTGTCACTCCAGAAGTACAATTCTAGACAAGAAACACACACCACACCGTATATAAATTTTAATTATTTTTATTGAAAAGCAATAAGCAACATTGTAATGAAATTATTACGGGCCCTTTAAGTGATGAAGTAATGATCACAGTGACTCTCAGATCAGTGGAGACTACAGGACGAGCTGTGGTCATTGTGGACTGGTAGAGAGTCACTGGACCCTAAGATCCAGAGGAAGGCGAAGAAACCCCCGGAGAGTTCTGCCTCAGGGGGAAAAAAATTCCTTCCTGACCCCAGTTCTGGCGATCGGATATTTCCCTGGATCGTGTCTGTCCTGCTGCATATTGCTGTATATCAGTATGTGATTATCAGCTCAGGAGAGCCGGACTCTGCCGAGAAGAGACACATACACCTGCTCCTAGGAGATTAAATGCCGTTTGTTAGCCCTCCCCCAAAAATAAGCCCTACCCTGAATATAAGCCCTCCACCAAAAATAAACCCTAAAAGTAATTTTTGACCTTTTCGGAGTAAGGCTTAAATATCAGCCCAACTAGAAAATAAGCCCTAGTCACGGATCAATAATGAAGTGTCCATGCGGCTAAATAAGCTAAAGAATACTGCAGGACACTTCATTATAGAAAGCAGACACCCAGAAAAGAGAGAAGACAGCCCCAAAAGAGAGAAGACAGCCCCAAAAGAGAGAAGACAGCCCCAAAAGAGAGAAGACAGCCCCAAAGAGAGAAGACAGCCCCAAAGAGATAAAACAGCCACAAAATAGAGAAGACAGACCCCGCAATCATTCTCACTAGACCCTGAACTGCTACGGCTTGTAGGTGCCGACACACACACATCTTATGATACCTTACAGCTCCGGTCACCTGAGACGCTGTGGAACACGAGGACCTGCACATCGAGGAACTGTGGTGGAATGCATAGAGGAACTGCAGGTCCTAGATATGTTCCACCGCAGATCCTCATGTCCCACAGTGACCGGAAGCAGTACAGTATCACCAGATGTGTGTGATGTTACTGTGATCGGCTGTGTGAGTGTGTGTGAGAGCAGAGGGATCCACTCCACAGCTTCCCAGGTCCCCCCTGCAGACCGGAAGCAGGGGAGGACCACTCTGGAACACACAAGGACCTGCTGGGAGCGAACACTGAGCATTGCAAGAGGACCTGGGAGCAACGCAGATGACCGGGGTCTGATAAGTACACGTATACATTATATATACACACACATGTACATTATATATACTCCCACATGTACATTTATAGAAACATATACATTATATATACATATATATATATATATATACATTATAGATACCATGCCTGATGAAGAGACCTGAGTAGTCTCGAAAGCTTGCAATTATTACCATCTTTTCAGTTAGCCATTAAAAGGTATCAACCACTGAGGACTCTCTGTTCTTTTAAACAATTTTTTTTATCTCCACTGGCTAACACGGTACAAAGATATATTTTACTTGTATCATTATATATACAGAAACATATACATCATATATACTGTATATATAAACATTATAGTTACAGACACATGTACATTATATATACAGACACATTATAAACAGAAAAATATACATTATATATACAGAAACATATTCATAACATATACAGACACATATACATTATATATAGACACATATACATTATATATACAGACATACTGTACATTACATAAAGACACATATACATTATATAAACAGACACATGCACATTATATCAACAGACACATGCATATTATCTATGCAGTCAAATGTACATAATATATAAAGACAAATATACATTATATATACAGAAACATATACATAACATATACACACACATATGCATTATATATACAGACACATATACTGTACATTATATACAGACATATACATTATATATACAGACACATATATTAAATAAACAGGCACATTATATACAGACACATGCACATTATATACAGACACATGTAGATTATATATACAGACAAATATACATTATACTGTATATACAGACACATATACATTATATAAACAGACACATGCACATTATATACAGAAACATGTACATTATACATATAGACACATATACATTATATATACAGACACATGCATATTATCTATACAGTCAAATGTACATAATATATACAGACAAATATACATTTTATATACAGACACTTATACATTATATATTCATAAATATGTACATTATATTCAGAATAATAATCTTTTCCTTGCAGGGCAGGGGTCTCTTCTTCTTCCACAGACTCGGGGTTCCTTGACTCTTCTGGATGGCATCTCTTCTTGTCTTTAGGAACTCCGACCCCAGGATCTTCCCAGTCCAGTACTCGCTTGGCGGTCACCAGGGATCTGCCACAGTCCGGCTCGCAGTCTCCCTCCCAGTCTCTTCTTGCAGCCCGGCACCGTGCTCCTCTCCCTACCGCCATTCCCGGACACTTCGTCCAACTTAGTCCAACTACACAGCTCAAAGGGGAGCACCGACTCCGCCGGCTAGTCTACAAAATACAGCACACAGGGGAGCACTGTCTCATAAAGTCTTAACATCCTTTACCTTTCATAGGCGCGACACCCCACAGACACATATACATTATATATACAGACATATACACATTAATATACAGACACATGTACATTATATATACAGACACATATACATTATATATACAGACACATGTACATTATATATACAGACACATATACATTATATATACAGACACATGTACATTATATACAGAATAATAATCTTGTCCTTGCAGGGCAGGGGGTCTCTTCTTCTTCCACAGGCTCGGGGTTCCTTGACTCTTCTGGATGGCGTCTCTTCTTGTCTTTAGGATCTCCGACCCCAGGATCTTCCCAGTCCAGTACTCGCTTGGCGGTCACCAGGGATCTGCCACAGTCCGGCTCGCAGTCTCCCTCCCAGTCTCTTCTTGCAGCCCGGCACCGTGTTTCTCTCCCTACCACCATTCCCGGACACTTCTCAGGCAGCGTCTTCTCATGTGACCCGACTTCTCCTGTTCCCGCCCTAAGCTCTTCTGCTCTTTCTCCTCTTCCCGTATGTTTTAGGCAGGGTTAGTCCAACTACACAGTTCAAAGGGGAGCACCGACTCTGCCGGCTAGTCCACAAAACACAGCGCACAGGGGAGCACCGTCTCTTAAAATCTTAATGTGCTTTACCGTTCATAGGGGCGACACCCCTACATATATACATTATATATACAGACACATATTACATTATAT
This sequence comes from Anomaloglossus baeobatrachus, assembly GCF_048569485.1. Lineage (NCBI taxonomy): Eukaryota > Metazoa > Chordata > Amphibia > Anura > Aromobatidae > Anomaloglossus > Anomaloglossus baeobatrachus. The sequence goes on from NC_134361.1 coordinate 177,866,332, forward strand.
ATACAGACACATATACATTATATATATAAACAAATATACATTATATATACAGAAATATATACATTGATATACAGACACATGTACATTATATATACACACACATTTATGATATATACAGACATGTATATTATATGCATACAAATATATCTTATACAGGGGAACCTTGGATTAAGAGTAACTTGGTTTGAGAGTGTTTTGCAAGACAAGCAAAGCTTTATACAAATTTGTAACTTGGTTTAAGAGCAATGCTTTGCAAGAAGAGCAAATACTCACTGTGCACACTTCTACTTCTGCGCTCTGGAGGTAACATTCTGTACATATGTACTGTATACAGTATACCATTGTACAGTAGAGTATATACTATATAGCATGTCTATCAATGTGCATTTATGGATACAGTATTGTACTTTTTTTCTGCTAACCAGTGCAGCACATTACTTGTACTGTACCTCTTGCACCCAAACAATTGTATTGTAAGCTAAAGGGCAGTTTAATTTGCTTCATGATTTTTACTGTACAGTATTTTATATTAGTGACTGTAATAATTTTATATGAATAGAGTACATTATATTGTATTACTGTAATACGTTTGTATAAATACTGTAAATACAGTACACAGTATAGTACCGTGGAATGAATTGTCTGAGTATCAATTATTTCCTATGGGAACATTTGCTTTGATATAAGAGTAACTTGGTTTAAGAGCTCACTCCCGGGACCAATTATGCTCGTAATCCAAGATTCCACTGTATATACAGACACATGTACATTATATATTGTGAGGTAGCACGGTCGGCTGCGCAGCAGAAGACACGGGATCCAGGCATCAAGGTTCACAGCACACGGTTTTAATGTCCAAACAAAAAGTCCATAACAAAATACATGTGCCTCTCCAGCAGAGGGCTCAGGAAGTTCTGGTCACTTCCCCCACACCCGGCACACCTGCCCTTGTTCCTGATTCTATTTAACCCTTCCTTCAGCCTGTAGGGAAACAGCATTAACCCTATAGTGGATTTACTTTCTATCATGGAGTGAGCACAACCGGGGCGAGACATACCGGCCGTCATAGATAACCCCGGTCACAGTCTCACATACCCCCCCCCTCAGTTCAAGCGTGCGGGGTTGAACTCCCGCCATCAAACACGGGCCGCGGGACAAGGCATCGGCGTTGCCCTGCAACCTACCGGCCCGGTGTTCAACCGTAAACCGGAAGTTTTGCAGAGAAAGGAACCACCGGGTAACCCGGGCATTCCGTTCCTTGGCGGACCTCATCCAGACCAGTGGAGAGTGATCCGTCACCAAGCGAAACTGCCGTCCCAGCAGGTAATAGCGTAGGGACTCCAAGGCCCACTTGATCGCCAGGCACTCCTTCTCCACTACGCTATAATTCCGCTCGGGAGGGGTGAGCTTCCTACTTAAGAAGGTGACGGGGTGTTCCTCCCCCTGAACCACCTGAGACAGCACTGCCCCCAGGCCGATCTCCGAGGCGTCAGTCTGTACTATGAACTCCTTCCGGAAATCAGGGTTGACCAGAACGGGCTGTCCGCACAGGACCTCCTTCAGGGCCCGGAAGGAGTCCTCGGCCTGCGGAGTCCAGCGCACCATGACGGACTTCTTGCCTTTGAGAAGGTCCGTCAAGGGGGCTGATAGTCCCGCAAAATCCTTTACAAACCTCCTGTAGTACCCCACGATACCCAGGAAGGCCCTAACCTGCTTCGTGGTCAGGGGTCTAGGCCACTTCTGGATCGCCTCAACCTTGTTAATTTGGGGCTTAATCACTCCTTGGCCTATCACGTAGCCCAAGTAGCGGGCTTCCGTGAGTCCCAATGCACATTTCTTGGGATTGGCTGTCAATCCGGCTGTTCGAAGCGCGTCCACCACCGCTTGTACCTGTTCCAAGTGGGTCTGCCAATCGGAGCTGTAAATAATGATGTCATCCAGGTACGCTGATGCATACGCCTGGTGGGGTTCCAGCACTAAGTCCATCAACCTCTGGAACGTGGCCGGAGCGCCATGTAACCCAAAAGGCAAGACAACATAGTGGAAGAGACCCTCAGGCGTAACAAAAGCGGTTTTCTCCTTGGCGGACTCCGTTAGTGGCACCTGCCAGTACCCTTTGGTCAGGTCGAGCGTGGTAAAATATCGCGCCTGTCCCAGCCTATCAATCAGCTCATCCACCCGGGGCATGGGGTAGAGATCGAACTTGGATATTTCGTTCAATCTCCTAAAGTCATTGCAGAACCTTAAGGAGCCATCGGGTTTTGGTATTAGGACAATCGGACTAGCCCATTCACTCCGGGATTTTTCGATGACCCCCAGGCGTAACATTGTCTTTACTTCCTCCGATATGGCTTGTCGTCGAGCCTCCGGTACCCGGTATGACTTCAGGCGTACCTTCAGGTGGGGCTCGGTGACAATATCATGTCGTATCAGACTGGTCCTACCGGGCAGCTCGGAGAAGACATCGGGGTTCTGCTGAACCAACCGTCTGGCCTCTCGCCTCTGTTGCTTGGTGAGGGCTTCTCCAATCCTTACTTCCGGTTCGTCCTCTCCGGAGGTCGCTGGAGCCGGATGTGAACGACCCGAAGAGGAGGGAGGTGGGGAAAAAACAGCCATCAGGCTTTCCCGTTCCTGCCAAGGTTTTAATAGGTTGACATGGTATATTTGTTCAGGTTTCCGCCTACCGGGCTGCAATACTTTATAGTTAACCACCCCTACTCTTTCCTTTATCTCGTAGGGGCCTTGCCACTGAGCCAGGAATTTACTCTCCGCCGTGGGGATCAATACCAACACCCGATCCCCGGGTTTAAAGGTCCGCACGGTGGCTTGTCTATTGTAGCGGCCGCTTTGCGCGGCCTGAGCCTCCTGTAAATGCTCCTTCACAATTGGCATGACCGCGCTTATGCGGTTCTGCATACCCAAAATGTGTTCAATCACACTTTTATGGGGGGTGGGCTCTTGCTCCCATGTTTCCTTTGCCAGGTCCAACAATCCCCGGGGATGTCGCCCGTATAACAATTCAAAAGGCGAAAACCGCGTGGATGCCTGTGGCACCTCTCGTATGGCAAACATCAGATAGGGAAGCATCATATCCCAGTCTTTCCCGTCTTTTGAAATCACCCTTCTTAGCATGGTTTTCAGGGTTTTATTGAAACGCTCGACTAAACCGTCCGTTTGAGGATGATACACAGACGTACGCAACTGCTTGATCTGGAGTAGCCGGCATAGCTCTTTGGTCACTTTAGACATGAATGGGGTCCCCTGATCCGTAAGGATCTCCTTGGGCAATCCCACCCGGCAGAACACAGCAAACAACTCCCGAGCTATAAGCTTTGCTGCAGTATGTCTGAGAGGTATCGCCTCGGGATACCGGGTGGCATAGTCAACGATCACTAGGATGTGTTGGTGCCCTCGAGCGGACTTTACGAGGGGCCCCACCAGATCCATCCCTATCCGTTCAAAAGGGACTTCTATAATGGGTAACGGTACCAACGGACTGCGAAAATGGGTCAGGGGTGCAGTAAGCTGACACTCCGGGCAGGTTTCGCAGAACCGTTTTACCTCCCCAAAGACCCCGGGCCAATAGAACCTTTGCAATATTCGCTCCTGCGTTTTCTTGACCCCTAGGTGGCCACTCATCAGGTGTTTATGAGCCAAGTCGAGGACCCGCCGGCGATGCGGCTGGGGCACCACCAACTGTTCTACCCCTACGCCCCGTATTTCATCTACCCGGTAGAGTAAATCCTGCTTAAGAGCGAAATGGGGGTACCTTACCTGGGCACCGGGCAGCTGTGCCACCCCGTCGACTACTGTCACCCGACTCCGGGCATGTATTAACGTAGGGTCCTGGAGTTGGGCTGTCCCAAACGTATCCGGGGACGCCTCCAACTCCGGGATGGGCTCGACCGTCTCAGCCTCTCCTGCCAATACCTCTAGGGGCGACCTATCGGGTTCACACTCTGTCCCTATCATGGTGACCCCTACGGCAGGTGTCCCGGATTCAGGATTGTAGGGCTCAGGTCCCGGACCGACCAATATCTGAGGGGACTTAGGGGGTCCCCTCCATAAAGTCCAAAAATAGGGCAGATCCCTTCCTAGGATCACGTCATAAGGAAGAGTGTTAAGAAGTCCCACCTCATGTTGCACCTGACCGCAAGGTGCTGTGATGGTGACAATCCCCGTGGGATAGTCGCGGCGGTCCCCATGTATGCAAACCACCCCCACGGTGCGTCCTGTGGCCTTTACTTTAGCTCTCAAGGTGGATCGCACAAGGGTCACTAAGCTTCCGGAATCCAACAATCCTGTAACCGGACATCCATTCACCTGTATTTGGCACAAGTGGGGCTCCGTCTCTGGGGAGACCAGGTCAGCGGTACACACCACCTGAGCATACATTGAACCCCGCCGGGTAACCCCACAATCCATGGGCTCCGTGGTGAGTGGACACTGGGCTTCCATATGTCCCACCCGCTGGCACCGCCAACATCTAATGGGGACGGAAACCCCCTTGACGGGTTGTCGTTTAGGGTACAGAACCTTCCGGACCTCAGGAATGGCGGCCGCGGCCTCAGACGGGACGGTAGGGGACTCCTGTACCGTTGTCAGCGGTGGGTCCTTGGCCCTAGGCTTGGAGGGGCCGGACCGACGGGCGGTACGCAAAGTCTCAGTGTCCCGTATCAAGTCCTGCGTAGCCACATGCCGCTCTACCAGGGACACTAATTGGTCCAGGGTACTCGGGTCACCCTGTCCGACCCACCGTTGAACGGTGACGGGTAAAGTGCGCACAAAACGATCCACTACTACCCTTTCCACCATTTGCGCCGGGCTCAGAGTGTCAGGCTGCAACCACTTTTTTACAAGATGCAACAAGTCATAGGCCTGGGAGCGTACGGGTTTGGCTTCCTCATAGAACCACTGATTTACCCGCTGAGCCCGTACATAGGTATTCACCCCCAACCGAGCCAGTATTTCGGCTTTCAGGGTCACATAGTCAATGGCGTCCTCGGCAAAGAGGTCCAGGTACGCTTTTTGGGGTTCCCCCGTCAGATAGGGCGACAATACCTCAGCCCACTGCGGGGTCGGCAGCTTTTCCCGCTCGGCCACCCGCTCAAACACCGCCAGGAACGCTTCCACATCATCACCCGGGGTCATCTTTTGCAACGCTTGTCTCACCGCTTTCCGGACGCTGCCGTCGTCACCCGGTCCCGGGGTTGTTGCTGCCGGTCCGGCACGGATCGACTTGGCCAGGAGAACCATCTGTTCTTGGTGCCTTTTTTCCTGCAATTGCAAGGCTTGCTGCTGACGTGCATTGGCCTGCTCCATCTGTTCTTGGTGCCTTTTGTCCTGCACTTGCAAGGATTGCTGCTGACGTGCATTGGCCTGATCCATCTGTTCTTGGAATTTTTTTTCCTGCACTTGCAAGGATTGGAGCAGGTGTGCATTGGTCTGTTGCTGCTGTGCATTAGCCTGTTGCTGCTGTGCATTAGCCTGAGCCAAATGCTTTAGTATGTCCTCCATGGCGTCGCCGGGTTTGGGCTGTAGTATAGCCGCTCGAATCCAGGACATGCGCAGCTGGGTCACCAGGGATGGATGCTACACCTCACCGGCTGTCATGCCCGCCGATTCTCCACCATATGTGAGGTAGCACGGTCGGCTGCGCAGCAGAAGACACGGGATCCAGGCATCAAGGTTCACAGCACACGGTTTTAATGTCCAAACAAAAAGTCCATAACAAAATACATGTGCCTCTCCAGCAGAGGGCTCAGGAAGTTCTGGTCACTTCCCCCACACCCGGCACACCTGCCCTTGTTCCTGATTCTATTTAACCCTTCCTTCAGCCTGTAGGGAAACAGCATTAACCCTATAGTGGATTTACTTTCTATCATGGAGTGAGCACAACCGGGGCGAGACATACCGGCCGTCATAGATAACCCCGGTCACAGTCTCACAATATACAGACAGATATTACATTATATATACAGACACATATACATTATATACACAGACACATGTACATTATATATACAGACACATGTACATTATATATACAGACACATGCACATTCTATACAGACATATGTACATTATATACAGAATAATAATCTTTTCCTTGCAGGGCAGGGGGTCTCTTCTTCTTCCACAGACTCGGGGTTCCTTGACTCTTCTGGATGGCGTCCTCTTCTTGTCTTTAGGATCTCCGACCCCAGGATCTTCCCAGTCCAGTACTCGCTTGGCGGCCACCAGGGATCTGCCACAGTCCGGCTCGCAGTCTCCCTCCCAGTCTCTTCTTGCAGCCCGGCACCGTGCTTCTCTCCCTACCGCCATTCCCGGACACTTCGTCCAACTTAGTCCAACTACACAGCTCAAAGGGGAGCACCGACTCCTGTGGCTAATCTACAAAATACAGCACACAGGGGAGCACTGTCTCATAAAGTCTTAACATCCTTTACCTTTCATAGGCGCGACACCCCACAGACACATATACATTATATATACAGACACATATACATTATATATACAGACATATACACATTAATATACAGACACATGTACATTATATATACAGACACATGCACATTATATATACAGACACATATACAGTATATACAGAATAATAATCTTGTCCTTGCAGGGCAGGGGGTCTCTTCTTCTTCCACAGACTCGGGGGTTCTTGACTCTTCTGGATGCGTCTCTTCTTGTCTTTAGGATCTCCGACCCCAGGATCTTCCCAGTCCAGTACTCGCTTGGCGGTCACCAGGGATCTGCCACAGTCCGGCTCGCAGTCTCCCTCCCAGTCTCTTCTTGCAGCCCGGCACCGTGCTTCTCTCCCTACCGCCATTCCCGGACACTTCTCAGGCAGCGTCTTCTCATGTGACCCGACTTCTCCTGTTCCCGCCCTAAGCTCTTCTGCTCTTTCTCCTCTTCCCGTATGTTTTAGGCAGAGTTAGTCCAACTACACAGTTCAGAGGGGAGCATCGACTCTGCCGGCTAGTCCACAAAACACAGCGCACAGGGGAGCACCGTCTTTTAAAGTCTAAACGTGCTTTACCGTTCATAGGAGCGACACCCCTACATATATACATTATATATACAGCCAAATGTACACTATATATAAAGACACATATACATAACATAAACAGACACATGCACATTATATACAGAAACATGTACATTATACATATAGAACATTTACATTATATATACAGACATATGCATATTATCTATGCAGGAAAAATGTACATTAGATATACAGACAAATATACATAATAAATACAAACACATACCATAATATAAACAGACGCATGCACAATATATACAGATATATGCATATTATCTATGCAGTCAAATGTACAAAATATACACAGAAAAATATACATTAGACATACATGTTCATTGTATATACAGTCACATGCACAATATATATACAGAAATATATACATAATATATACATAAACATGCACATTATATATACAGATAACTCTACATTATATACAGACAGAATAGACACAAACATATTATATATAGACACATATACATTATATATACAGACCTATGTACATTATATACATAATAATAATCTTTTCCTTGCAGGGCAGGGGATCTCTTCTTCTTCCACAGACTTGGGGTTCCTTGACTCTTCTGGATGGCGTCTCTTCTTATCTTTAGGATCTCCGACCCCAGGATCTTCCCAGTCCAGTACTCGCTTGGCGGCCACCAGGGATCTGCCACAGTCCGGCTCGCAGTCTCCCTCCCAGTCTCTTCTTGCAGCCCGGCACCGTGCTTCTCTCCCTATCGCCATTCCCGGACACTTCTCAGCCAGCGTCTTCTCATGTGACCCGACTTCTCCTGTTCCCGCCCTAAGCTCTTCTGCTCTTTTTCCTCTTCCCGTATGTTTTAGGTAGGGTTAGTCCAACTACACAGTTCAGAGGGGAGCATCGACTCTGCCGGCTAGTCCACAAAACACAGCGCACAGGGGAGCACCATCTTTTAAAGACACAGACCCATGTACATTATATATACAGACACATATTACATTATATATAAACAAATATACATTATATATACATGTACAATATATATATATATATATATATATATATATAGATATATATATATATATATATATATTTTATATATATATATATATATATATATATATATACACACACATTTTTACAGACACACGACATATATAAATACAAAGTAAGTACGGTATATATATTCATATTCAGATACATTTTCTGAATACAGTAGGTGCAAAAGAATGAAGAGTCCACACGTGATGATGACTGCATCATGATGAGTATCACCGTATATATATAGTGCAGATTTATGGAGCAATCATTGGGGATCTCAGGCCCCGGAGCCCCACACATCTGCTCCATATAATAGTGACTATGGGAACTATTGTTACTCACCTGTCCTGGCTCCAGCGCTGGGCTTTTTCCTCCTGAGATTACTTTCTCTAGTCTTAGAGATCTGCTAAGGCAGAATCATCCATGGACCTTGTGAAAATATTCAGCTCTGCTATATCGTTGAGTCAGCTCTGCTATATCGTTGAGTCAGCTCTGGCATATTGTTGAGTCAGCTCTGATATATCGGTGAGTCAGCTCTGCTATATTGTTGAGTCAGCTCTGCTATATTGTTGAGTCCACTCTGCTATATCGGTGAGTCAGCTCTGCTGTTCCACGTTGCACTTTCTCCATCGCTGGTCCAGTCCTGCTGTAGAATCGCTGGTGTATCTCGGCCCGGCTACACTGGCTCCTCATGGCGGAGTCTTCCTCGCTCCCTTCTGGATTGCACATTTATCACGTTGCCTCGATTCTGCTGATCATGTCCTGTGGCTCCAGTTCTTCTCCTCCTTCTTGACCAGTCTGCGGCACCGGCCTCATCTGTCCATGATGAAGAACAACTGCTCATCTGACCCAAGGGCTTGAGATATCCATCTCACCAGGAGAGACGCAACACCTATCATCAAAATGAAAAATAAAATTAAATGTTAGGTATTATTAAAGAACTCCCCTTTATTATTTAGGGGGAAATGGTGCAGTTCTGAACTTCAGCACAATCTCCCCCCAGATACACAATGTGTGAATGTGGCCTCAGTGATAAGTGAGGAGCCTCATACCTGGACTTGTCTTCTTCAAGCTGACGAGCTCTAGTGACACAAAATGGGTCAGGATTAGAATTTTGGACATTCTGGACCAATTGTGATGTCATATGAGGTCATGTGACCTGTGATGTCATGTGACCTGTGATGTCATGTGCTTTGTGATGTCATAGAACCTGTGATGTCATATGCTCTGTGACGCCACTGCTGTTTTATGTAATAAGTTTCCAACATTAAGAAAAAATTATGGTAATAAAAAAATTATTACTGTCTACAAATAATCCCCGACATCATTTATAATCGAGTCATGATGTAGCAAAACTGAAATGTTTAAGAAGTCTGTTGTTTGTTTTTTCATAAATCAATAGTACATGTAAAAATAAAAAACTGTGCCTGCCTTTAGCTCCTCCCTCTGCCTCTAGCTCCTCCCTCTGCCTCGAGCCCTTCCCTATGTATCTAGCTCCTCCCCTCTTCTTCACAACTTTATGAGCACCAACTGTCATCTCCTATCTCAGTAATGGGAATATCTATACTCAGTAAATACAGATTTTACCCATGAATTTGAGAGTGAAGATGAATCCAGAAGAAAACAACAGATTCCTCTACAATTTATTACAAAGTTGCTTATTTTCATGTGATCTATTGATTTATGAAATAAAACTTATAATGACGGTCACTTGTAACATTTCGCCCCTTTTATGTTAATCCCTATCACCGGCTGCTCTATGCACTAAAGGGAAACACAAGACTCCATTCTGCCATTCCTGACTTCAAAAACCTGCAGGTTCCAGGTCACCCCCTGATCCAACAAGACCAACACAGCTGACAACAGAGAACAATAGAATTTTGCAATTACATTTATGTTAGGAAAATGCTATTTTGACAACATTAATGACAAAATACCAAAAATGGAGGTTTCCCAACATGACCAGTCCGGGGTATATGCTTTTATTAGAGCCTATGATTGTCATCGGTGGAATAATAACCAATTACTAAGGGTTTCTCAGACCTGTAACATGTGAGTGGCAAGTCCTCATTTCTGGAGGGTTTGTGCAGATGGGGTGACCCCTTGTACGGCCGGGGTTACACTGACATAGCAGAGCACCAGATGTACATATGTTACATACAATCAGGTCTGGAAGATTTCTCTGACGTCTCCATTACAGAATCATCATGACAATTTCAGCAGAGAACTCCCCATACAGAGATTTTGGGTAATTGATGCGTTCTGTGTCCCCCACTAACCCCCCAGCTACACAATGTATGGATGAGATCCTGGGTGAGGAGCCTCCTACCTGGACTTGTTCCCTTCCGGCTGTCAGGCTCTAATGATACCACATGGCTCAGGTCTAGTATTCTGCACATTCTATACCATTGTGATGTCATCTTATGTCTATGATGTCATCAGAACTGTCTGTTTAACCCCTTCCGCCTAATAAACGATTGAAGTCTGATCTGTAAAAATATAAAATTGTCTGATCTATACAGGAAATGTTATAAAGGAAAAAACAAATGTTAAAAAATGCAATAAAAAGGATCAGAACATATTATGTATCCCAATATCGCACCAATTTTTTTAACCTACTGACATAGTAAAGTCTCTGCATGATCGGTGTCACCGGTATCTCACTGACCGGACAGACATTTCCACACTGGATAAATCTATCACGACTTTCATTCTACCATTATTTTCACAATGGCTGATAATATCGCACATTTTCTACACCGGGGTCGGAGTCTGTAGTAATGGAGGCTCCTGGGTGCAGCATTGGCATGACCAAAGGCTCTGTGCACTAAAGAGCCCCTCCCCCACAGGCCACACCCCCTTTATATTGATTGACAGTGTATGATGGTGAATAGTTGAGCGACTGTTCACAATCATGAGCAGGGGCTGGCTGGCAGATTTTACCCTGGGGGCAAGCACATAGCACTGGCCCATGAGTATCGGCCCATTCTTAGTGTGACACCCTGGCAAAAGCAGGTAGTCACAGACTACTGTACCCCCCACCAATGGTACAGGAATCGCCTCCTCCTTGGAATTAACAACACACTTCCCACACACAGGAACACCAGCCACAAATCCCCATGACAGCCAGGACACACCAGTATGTGGGACCAGGCGGATGTGAACGCCCACCTAGGGGTCTTGAAGTGGCACGGGAAGGGAACCAGTCAGGCTAGTTTTGAGTTAAATAACGAATTCCATAGGGATTACATATAGTGTGCCCTTTTTAAATAAAAAGGAGCAAAAAGCATACTCTAAGGCGGGCTTTGCACACTACGACATCGCAGGCCGATGCTGCGATGCCGAGTGCGATAGTGCCCGCCCTCGTCGCAGCAGCGATATGTGGTGATAGCTGGCGTAGCGAAAGTTATCGCTACGCCAGCTTCACACACACACTCACCTGCCGTGCGACGTCCCTGTGGCCGGCGACCCGCCTCCTTGTTAAGGGGGCGGGTCGTGCGACGTCACTGCGACGTCACACGGCAGGCGGCCAATCAGAGCGGAGGGGCGGAGATGAGCAGGATGTCAACATCCTGCCCACCTCCTTCCTTCCGCATATCCTACGGAAGCCGCAGTGAGGCCGGTAGGAGACGTTCCTCGCTCCTGCGACTTCACACACAGCGATGTGTGCAGCCGCAGGAGCGAGGAACAACATCGGACCGTCGCGTCAGCGTAATCATGGATTACGCCGACGCTGCACCGATGATACGATTACGACGCTTTTGAGCTCGTTAATCGTATCATCCAGCCTTTACACACTACGATGTCGCATGCGATGCCGGAAGTGCGTCAGTTTCAATTTGACCCCACCGACATCGCACCTGCGATGTCGCAGTGTGCAAAGTGCCCCTAAGACTATAAATGACTGGAGAAACAAGAGTATAGATGCTTGAAAAAATGACTTTATTAGAGGATACTGTTGCAATTAAAAAAACCCTAGAGGTTAAGAAGATAGAAGAGAGTACAAGATTGTTGTGAAAGGAGGACCCAGAAACAATGGTTGTAAGCTAATCAAAGAGGTATAAACAAATGTCCGGTAAGTACAGGGATGATAAATACAATAAAATTGCACAAAGCCCAAATAAATATATTAGAAAAAACGGACATAGATAAAATAAATAACATATATAAAGTGCCTGTGTGTTACAATATATGTAAGCGAAAACTGGATGTGCAAGCCAGAGAGAAAGTGCTCATAGTGCAAACGGCGCCTTAAAATAAAGGTGCACAAACCAGCATTCAAAAAGGTATCAAAACACAGGAACAAACATCAAAGATCAGCAAACCATGGATCCTGGGACCAAAGAAACACCCTACGTACGTTTCACATGAGTGAGGTAACCACCAGCTTCATCAGGTGAAGAAAAGAATAGTGATCCCAGGATGCGATGTGCGCTGTTTTAAACCGTCCATCTGATGTCATAATAGCTCATCAGAACGCTGCTATGGCGGCGCATGCGTGCATGGTCCTCCCCATCCCATCCACCGAATCCAGCCGTCCGGGCATATCATGCATGCTCGGGCGGCACGGCATTAGCCATGACAACCGCGCACGCGCAGAGGCCCTAAGGACGCCGGAGAAGGAGGGCGGGAGAAGAGGAGCATGAACGCATGCGCACAAGCAATGTGTTATAATGGGGATAGGAATACAGACATAAATGTAAGTTGCAGACATGTATATAAGATCAAGATGCCACGATTGAATTTAAACAGTGAGCCACATAGTAACAACGGTAGTTGGTCCAGAGTAGTAATGTATTTTAAGGTCCGCAAATACATCCGAATACTCAGGTCCAGTCAGTGTCATGATACGATGGGAGCCAGGACGCAGCACACAAATCATGATAAGTGAAAATTAAATAGAATATATCTGAAAATTAAAGAAAAAAGAAAAAGAAAAATTAAGGAAAATAATAGATAAATGAAGGCATCCAGGGGAAAGAAGGAAAAAGTGAACAAACAAGTAAAAACAAAAAGAGAATAACTAACAGGAAAAAACTGAAAGACACAGCAAGAAATCATAAGAATGACGAGAAACTGATATTCTCATTAAGGCCTTTTAGGGTAAGGGTTCCCAGAACGGCAATCCACCTTGCCTCACAGTGGGCCAATAATTTTTTGAGATTACCACCCCTATTGCCTCCATGGATGACATCGATGCCCCTCACCTTTAATGAACTAGGGTCACAATTATGACGCATCATAAAGTGACGTGGCAATGTTTTGAGGAGAGAGGCATCCTCCACTGACCTGGCTGCCCCAATCTCCCTCACATGCTCCCTCACCCGTACCCGGAGCTCACGGGACGTGAGGCCGACATAGATGAGGGAGCATGCACATGTGGCAAAATATACCACATGAGTTGTGCCACATGAGAAATGATGTTTAATCCCATAAACACGTCCTTCATCAGCAGAGTGGAAAGTGGCACAACGAAGGACATTGGGGCATGCCACGCAGTGGCCGCATGGAAAACATCCGTGATTTGGTCCCCTACTACCAAAGGGGTTCCTAATGGGGGGGATGTAATGGCTATGAACCAGTGCGTCTCGTAAATTTGGCACTCTCCGGGAGGTCATGGATGGAAAGTCAGTTAGAACACTCGACAAGATAGGGTCCGTTCTGAGAACTGGCCAATGCCGTTTGAGGACGGAATGCATAGTGTCCCACTCAGCATTGTAGGTGCTAATAAATCTGATCACTGGATCCTGTGTAGAGGTTTTCTTCTTATATTGCAATAATTCATTACGTGGGGTATTTTTAGCTCTTAAATACCCGCGCTTAATGTTCCGCTTGCTATAGCCTCTATCTAGGAAACAATGACATAAGTCAGTTGATTGTGCCTCAAATTTTTCTTGAGTGGAGCAAATGCGTCTCATACGCAGAAACTGACCCGTAGGGATGGCGCGGATGGTCGAGGGGTCATGGGCTGAAGATGCATGTAGAAATGCATTAGTTGAGGTAATCTTTCTAAAAACATCAGTTTGTACCATATTACATGAGTCTATCGAAATGTTGATATCAAGAAAGTCTATATGAGTTTTACTGTATTTATATGTTAACCTGATACCAAAATAATTGCGGTTAAGATTCTGCATATAAAAACTCAAGCTCCCCCGTTGTGCCCTGCCAAATCATAAAAATGTCATCGATAAAACGCAGCCAGCACTGCACATGGGCACTGGCCTTTACTAGAGATGAGCGAACCGGCCGTGGTTCGGCTCGAGTTCGGTTCGTCGAACGGAGGTCTCGTTCGAGTTCAGTTCGGCGAACGTTCGACGAACCGAACTCGAGCCGCATAGGAAACAATGGCAGGCAATCACAAACACATAAAAACACCCAGAAAACACCCTCAAAGGTGTCCAAAAGGTGACAAAAAACTCACAACACAACACAAACACATAAGAAAGTGACAAGGACATATACTCATGCGAAAACAAAAGAGCTGGACAAGGAAAAAGAGGAGGAGACACAGATATAGGCATGGCACGCCCTTCTAAAATCATGTAAAACACCGCAAGGTGACTCCAAGCGGAGTCTCCCTTTTTTTCAAAAATTGGGCCACACACACACCCACCCCTTCAGTGGCAGCACTTGTGCCCCAGTTGTACACTTCACAGCTAGATTTGCATTAAGCACATTCAAAAATACGCCATAATTAACCGTCCCCAGGATGACACTGGGGTAGGTAGCAAAGTCTTTGCTGAACCATGACTTGTTCATCTTGACTCCTTTTAAAAAACACAGCAAGCAAGGGTTACTCCAAGCGGAGTCTCCCATTTTTCCAAAAATTGGGCCACACACACCCACCCCTTCAGTGGCAGCACTTGTGCCCCAGTTGTACACTTCATAGCTAGAATTGCATCAAGCACATTCAAAAATACGCCATACTTAACCGTCCCCAGGATGACACCGGGGTAGGTAGCAAAGTCTTTCCTGATCCCAGCTCTGTTCATCTTGGATCATTTTTAAAAACAATGTAAGCAAGGGTTACTCCAAGTGGAGTCTCCCTTTTTTTCCAAAAATTGGGCCCCACACACACCCACCCCTTCAGTGGCAGCACTTGTGCCCCAGTTGTACACTTCACAGGTAGATTTGCATTAAGCACATTCAAAAATACGCCATAATTAACCGTCCCCAGGATGACACCGGGGTAGGTAGCAAAGTCTTTGCTGAACCATGACTTGTTCATCTTGGCTCCTTTTAAAAAACACAGCAAGCAAGGGTTACTCCAAGCGGAGTCTCCCATTTTTCCAAAAATTGGGCCACACACACACCCACCCCTTCAGTGGCAGCAGTTGTGCCCCAGTTGTACACTTCACAGCTAGATTTGCATCAAGCACATTCAAAAATACGACATACTTAACCGTCCCCAGGATGACACCGGGGTAGGTAGCAAAGTCTTTCCTGATCCCAGCTCTGTTCATCTTGGATCATTTTTAAAAACAATGTAAGCAAGGGTTACTCCAAGTGGAGTCTCCCTTTTTTTTCCAGAAATTGGGCCCCACACACACCCACCCCTTCAGTGGCAGCACTTGTGCCCCAGTTGTACACTTCACAGGTAGATTTGCATTAAGCACATTCAAAAATACGCCATAATTAACCGTCCCCAGGATGACACCGGGGTAGGTAGCAAAGTCTTTGCTGAACCATGACTTGTTCATCTTGACTCCTTTTAAAAAACACAGCAAGCAAGGGTTACTCCAAGCGGAGTCTCCCTTTTTTCCAAATAATGGGCCCCACACAGACACCCCATCAGTGGCAGCACTTGTGCCTCAGTTGTACATTTCACAGGTAGATTTGCATCAAGCACATTCAAAAATATGCCATACTTAACCGTCCCCAGGATGACACCGGGGTAGGTAGCAAAGTCTTTGCTGAACCATGACTTGTTCATCTTGACTCCTTTTAAAAAACACAGCAAGCAAGGGTTACTCCAAGTGGAGTATCCCATTTTTCCAAAAATTGGGCCACACACACACCCACCCCTTCAGTGGCAGCAGTTGTGCCCCAGTTGTACACTTCACAGCTAGATTTGCATCAAGCACATTCAAAAATACGCCATAATTAACCGTCCCCAGGATGACACAGGGGTAGGTAGCAAAGTCTTTGCTGAACCATGACTTGTTCATCTTGGCTCCTTTTAAAAAACACAGCAAGCAAGGGTTACTCCAAGTGGAGTCTCCCATTTTTCCAAAAATTGGGCCACACAGACACCCCATCAGTGGCAGCACTTGTGCCTCAGTTGTACATTTCACAGGTAGATTTGCATCAAGCACATTCAAAAATACGCCATACTTAACCGTCCTCGGGATTGCACCGGGGTAGGTAGCAAAGTCTTTGCTGAACCATGACTTGTTCATCTTGACTCCTTTTAAAAAACACAGAAAGCAAGGGTTACTCCAAGTGGAGTCTCCCATTTTTCCAAAAATTGGGCCACACACACACCCACCCCTTCAGTGGCAGCAGTTGTGCCCCAGTTGTACACTTCCCAGCTAGATTTGCATCAAGCACATTCAAAACTACGACATATTTAACCGTCCCCAGGATGACACCGGGGTAGGTAGCAAAGTCTTTCCTGATCCCAGCTCTGTTCATCTTGGATCATTTTTAAAAACAATGTAAGCAAGGGTTACTCCAAGTGGAGTCTCCCTTTTTTTCCAAAAATTGGGCCCCACACACACCCACCCCTTCAGTGGCAGCACTTGTACCCCAGTTGTACACTTCACAGGTAGATTTGCATTAAGCACATTCAAAAATACGCCATAATTAACCGTCCCCAGGATGACACCGGTGTAGATAGCAAAGTCTTTGCTGAACCACGACTTGTTCATCTTGACTCCTTTTAAAAAACACAGCAAGCAAGGGTTACTCCAAGCGGAGTCTCCCATTTTTCCAAAAATTGGGCCACACAGACACCCCATCAGTGGCAGCACTTGTGCCCCAGTTGTACACTTCACAGGTAGATTTGCATCAAGCACATTCAAAAATACGCCATCCTTAACTGTCCCCAGGATGACACCGGGGTAGGTAGCTAAGTCTTTGCTGAACCATGACTTGTTCATCTTGGCTCCTTTTAAAAAACATAGCAAGCAAGGGTTACTCCAAGCAGAGTCTCCCATTTTTCCAAAAATTGGGCCACACAGACACCCCATCAGTGGCAACACTTGTGCCCTAGTTGCAAACATGATGTTTTGATTTGCATCAAGCACATTCCAAATCCACAAGCATTTACTCTCCCCAGGATGACACAGGGGTAGCAAATTCCTTGTGGATCTATGACTTGTTCATTTTGATGAACGTTAGTCTGTCCACATTGTCACTGGACAGACGCGTGCGCTTATCTGTCAGCACACACCCAGCAGCACTGAAGACACGTTCAGAGACAACGCTGGCAGCTGGACATGACAAAATCTCCAAGGCGTAAGTTGAGAGCTCTGGCCATTTTTCAAGATTTGAAGCCCAAAATGAGCAAGGCTCCATTTGCAAAGTCATGGCATCAATGTTCATTTGGAGATACTCCTGTATCATCCTCTCCAGCCGTTGACTATGTGTCAGACTTGTTGTCTCTGGTGGCCTTGCAAAGGACAGTCTAAAAAAATTATGAAAAGATTCAATAAAATTGCTGTTACCAGCACCAGATACGGTGCTGCTGGTACGGGTAGACTGTTGAAGATGACGAGACCATCTCATGTTTGTCAAGTTACAACTGGGAGATTCACTCCCTGCACCTGCACGGTTGTTTGGTGGAAAAGCTGAGCTAAGATCGAGTAACAGCTTCTGCTGATACTCCTGCATACGTGCGTCCCTTTCTATGGCTGGAATTATGTCACAAATTTTGGACTTGTACCGGGGATCTAATAGTGTGGCAAGCCAGTAGTCATCATCACTTCTAATTTTGACAATGCGAGGGTCATGTTGGAGGTAGTGCAGCAAGAAGACGCTCATGTGTCTTGCGCAGCCTTGCGGACCAAGTCCACGCTGTGTTTGTGGCATAGAGGTGCTAACCGTTCTTTCTTCCTCTGACATCTCCCCCCAACCTCTTTCAACTAAAATTTGACCAAGGTCTCCCTCATCCGCTAAGTCTTCCATGTCCATGGACAGTTCGTCCTCCATTTCTTCATGTTCTCATGCACCTTCCTCAACATTTCGCCTGCTACCATGCGCCCTTGTTGATTCCTGTCCCCCATGGTCCCATGCCTGCTGCGTTGGTGATGATGAACGTCTGGACCTTGGTGATGTTGTTGTGTCTTGCGCATATGAATTCTCCTGTAGTTCCTCCCCTTCCTGTTGTCCCATCCCCTGACTCCGAATAGTGTTTAGCGTGTGCTCCAGCATGTAAATGACTGGAATTGTCATACTGATAATGGCATTGTCAGCGCTAAACATATTCGTCGCCATGTCGAAACTGTGCAGAAGGGTGCATAGGTCCTTGATCTGAGACCAGTCCATCAGAGTAATCTGCCCCACCTCTGCATCTCGTTGGCCCAGGCTATACGTCATGACGTATTGCACCAGGGCTCGGCGGTGCTGCCACAGTCGCTGTAACATGTGGAGAGTCGAATTCCAGCGTGTCGGCACATCGCATTTCAGGCGATGAACCGGCAGGCCGAAAGACTTCTGGAACGATGCAAGTCGCTCAGCTGAGGCGGTTGAACGGCGGAAGTGAGCAGACAGTTTTCGTGCCCTGGTCAGAAGGCCATCTAGGCCGGGATAGTGTGTTAAAAATTGCTGGACAACAAGGTTCAACACGTGAGCCATACAAGGCACGTGTGTCACTTTGCCCAGGCGAAGGGCCGCACCCAGGTTTGCAGCATTGTCGCACACGGCCTTACCAGGCTGCATTTTGAGTGGAGACAACCATTTATTAAACTCAGTCTCCAGAGCTGCCCACAACTCAGCCGCTGTGTGACTCCTATTTCCAAGACATGTCAAGCTAAAGACCACCTGATGCCGTTGCGCTCTGCTGCCAGCATTGTAATGAGGGGTGCGTGATTCCCTCTGCGCAGTGAGAACGCTGGTGGCCTGACCAGGCAGGCTTGGGGCGGAAGTGGAGGACCCAGATGAGGTGGAGGAGGCAGAAGCAGTGGCGGAACTTGGACAGACAGAGGATTGACACACAAGTCATGGGGATGGCAAGACTTGTGCAGCAGACCCTTCACCATGTATCCCCATAGTTACCCAGTGCCCAGTCAGAGACATGTAACATCCCTGTCCATGCTTACTGGTCCAAGTATCGGTGGTGAAATGCACCCGTTCACACACAGAGTTTCTCAAGGAAGCGGTGATGTTGTGTGTGACATGCTGGTGTAGCGCGGGCACACCTTTCTTAGAGAAGTAGTGGCGACTGGGCATCTGGTACTGGGGCACAGCGACAGACATAAGGTCTCTAAAATCCTGTTTGTCCACCAGGCGGAAAGGCAGAATTTCGGTAGCCAAGAGCTTACAGAGGGATAAAGTCAACCTCTTAGCTTTGTCATGGGTCGCAGGAAATGGCCTTTTATTTGTCCACATCTGAGGGACAGAGATCTGGCTGCTGTGTGTAGACGGTGTTGAGTAGGGTGTCCCTGGAAAAATGCAGCTTTGTGAGGAAAGTGCAGGCGTAGACATGATGTTGCCTTCATCCAACGTTGGTGCTATCGATGTCTGAGAGAGCTGTACACACATACTTGTTTCCCCTTCCAAACCAACTGACGACCTACCAAGCAAACTGCCTGTTGCGGTTACAGTGGTGGAAGTTGTGCGTGGAAAACCAGGTGTGACAGCTGTCCCCACAGTCCTAGAAGATGAAGAGCGCGCGGATGCACTGGAAGGGGCAGGCGGTGGATGGTTCGCTCCGCTAGGCCGCATTGCAGCACGGTGAGCATATGATATTTATTCATGTGACGATTCATGGAAGAAGTTGTCAAACTGCTGAGGTTTTGCCCTCTACTAACAGAATCACGACAAATTTTACAGATCACATAATTTGGGCGATCTTTTGCTATGTCAAAAAAGGACCAGGCTAGGCAAAGCTTAGAGGGCATTCGACCTGCTGAGCCCCCCGACTAGTGCTCAGAGGCAGAGTGGTGGCTGAAGATGCAGTTGTAGACGTGCTACCAGTGCTCCGACTCTGTCCAGGAAGGCGCAAGGTAACTTTGTCGTCGGTTGCATCCTCCTCCACCACCTCTGCTGACCTCCTCGAGTGCCTGACTGTGGGTTGACAGTAGGTGGGATCTAGAACTTCCTCATCAATTGTTGTGTTTGCACTCCCCTCACCCTCATACCGAGCCTCTTCTTGCCCTGACCGAATATTTAAGTTGTCATCCCAATCTGGTATTTGCGTCTCATCGTCATCAGTATGTTCCTCATTGTCTATAACAACAGGTGTTACAGTTTGTGAAAAAAGGTCAACATTATGCTCAGAAACTTGGTCCTCACGGCCTGAATCAGAGTCACAAAGGTTCTGGGCATCACTGCAGACCATTTCCTGGTCTGTACTCACTGTAGCTTGGGAGCAGACTTCTGATTCCCTGGCTATAGTGTGACTGAACAGTTCTGCAAACTCAGCCATCTCAGTTCCACCATACTGTGCAGGGCGGATGGAGACTTCAGAGCTGGGAGAATGCAAGTGTGATTGGGCTGACAACTCAGAGGACTGGTGTTTTTTGGATACGGTAGTTGAGGTGGCGGCACTTGTTGGACCACTTGAGATCCATTCAAGCATTTTCCTTTTTTGGCCATCATCTACCTTTGTTCCAGTTTTTCGTGTCCGTAAAAAAGGGAGCACATCGGATTGTCCACGGTAAGTAGTAGACATCTTACTTTTGCTGGAAGATGGTCTATCTTCAGCAGATGTTAATGGAGCTTTGCCACCTTCCCCACGGACAAACCCTTTTTTTCCTTTTCCAACACGCCTCTTCCCCTTTCCACCAGCATCTGTCATTTTGCCACTCATTTTGATTGCGACAAGATTGTGCACTTAAAATGTGGTAGTAAAAATTGAGAGGTGGTGTAGATTTCAGCGGTGGTCTAGCTTTATTAACAGCAGAATAAACAACAATAATTATCTCTGACAATGCAACTACGGCCCTTAAACTGGCAGCAGTGTTTGCTAGTATAATGGCTTAGTAACAATGAGTTTGAGTGTGCAATGCAGGCAGACGTGCTGCAAATATCTTTGCACTAGTGGGACAATACAGAAGTCCAACAGCCACGTTTAGGATGCCACTAAGTTTCCTCAGTGTTTGCTAGTATAATGGCTTAGTAACAATGAGTTTGATTGTGCAATGCAGGCAGACGTGCTGCAAATATCTTTGCACTAGTGGGACAATACAGAAGTCCAACAGCCACGTTTAGGATGCCACTAAGTTTCCTCAGTGTTTGCTAGTATAATTATGGGGAGATAAGGTATGCACACCAGTGACTATGTAAGGGGAATACATGGAATAGCAGAAACTGCTGTGTGAATACTGACTTGAAAAATCCAATAGCTATATGTAAAGTGAAAATGTGAAAAATGGAATCTGCATTACTGCCATGAACATATGAATCAAGAGAAATTTAGCTACTGAATTGATCAGTAGCTAAATTTCTCTTGATTCATATGTTCATGGCAGTAATGCAGATTCCATTTTTCACATTTTCACTTTACATATAGCTATTGGATTTTTCAAGTCAGTATTCACACAGCAGTTTCTGCTATTCCATGTATTCCCCTTACATAGTCACTGGTGTGCATACCTTATCTCCCCATAGTGATGTTTTTTTAGGTTTTTGCACCCAGTTCAGACTTAGAATGGTGTTCCAAACGTTATCCTTATTGTTAGTATTTTTTCGTTTGGGAACCCTCCCCAACCACACCTATTGCCAATCCATATCATACGCATATATAGCCTGGGTCTCAGCTTCCCATACACGGTAAGTTTTTTAACTGCATGAGAGGACACACACAAGCTAGGGACCCCAACGTAAAGAAATACTTTGGCGTAGTGTTGGGGCTCTATTGCATTGATCAATTCAGTAGCTAAATTTCTCTTGATTCATATGTTCATGGCAGTAATGCAGATTCCATTTTTCACATTTTCACTTTACATATAGCTATTGGATTTTTCAAGTCAGTATTCACACAGCAGTTTCTGCTATTCCATGTATTCCCCTTACATAGTCACTGGTGTGCATACCTTATCTCCCCATAGTGATGTTTTTTTAGGTTTTTGCACCCAGTTCAGACTTAGAATGGTGTTCCAAACGTTATCCTTATTGTTAGTATTTTTTCGTTTGGGAACCCTCCCCAACCACACCTATTGCCAATCCATATCATACGCATATATAGCCTGGGTCTCAGCTTCCCATACACGGTAAGTTTTTTAACTGCATGAGAGGACACACACAAGCTAGGGACCCCAACGTAGAGAAATACTTTGGCGTAGTGTTGGGGCTCTATTGCATTGATCAATTCAGTAGCTAAATTTCTCTTGATTCATATGTTCATGGCAGTAATGCAGATTCCATTTTTCACATTTTCACTTTACATATAGCTATTGGATTTTTCAAGTCAGTATTCACACAGCAGTTTCTGCTATTCCATGTATTCCCCTTACATAGTCACTGGTGTGCATACCTTATCTCCCCATAGTGATGTTTTTTTAGGTTTTTGCACCCAGTTCAGACTTAGAATGGTGTTCCAAACGTTATCCTTTTTGCTAGTATAATGGCTTAGTAACAATGAGTTTGAGTGTGTAATGCAGGCAGACGTGCTGCAAATATCTTTGCACTAGTGGGACAATACAGAAGTCCAACAGCCACTTTTAGGATGCCACTAAGTTTCCTCAGTGTTTGCTAGTATAATGGCTTAGTAACAAATTAGCTTGAGTGTGCAATGCAGGCAGACATGCTGCAAATATGTTTGCACTAGTGGGACAATACAGAAGTCCAACAGCCACGTTTAGGATGCCACTAAGTTTCCTCAGTGTTTGCTAGTATAATGGCTTAGTAACAATGAGTTTGAGTGTGCAATGCAGGCAGACGTGCTGCAAATATCTTTGCACTAGTGGGACAATACAGAAGTCCAACAGCCACGTTTAGGATGCCACTAAGTTTCCTCAGTGTTTGCTAGTATAATGGCTTAGTAACAATGAGTTTGAGTGTGCAATGCAGGCAGACGTGCTGCAAATATCTTTGCACTAGTGGGACAATACAGAAGTCCAACAGCCACTTTTAGGATGCCACTAAGTTTCCTCAGTGTTTGCTAGTATAATGGCTTAGTAACAAATTAGCTTGAGCGTGCAATGCAGGCAGACATGCTGCAAATATGTTTGCACTAGTGGGACAATACAGAAGTCCAACAGCCATGTTTAGGATGCCACTAAGTTTCCTCAGTGTTTGCTAGTATAATGGCTTAGTAACAAATGAGCTTGAGTGTGCAATGCAGGCAGACGTGCTGCAAATATCTTTGCACTAGTGGGACAATACAGAAGTCCAACAGCCAAGTTTAGGATGCCACTAAGTTTCCTCAGTGTTTGCTAGTATAATGGCTTAGTAACAATGAGTTTGAGTGTGCAAAGGACAGGAGGGTACAGTGGCAGGGTTGTGGGTCTGGGTAGAGGAAAGGAAGCCTCCCTTTCTATCCCTCCTAATGGGGAAATGCAGCGAGGAAATCCCTGACCTTAGCTACACAGACGCTGTCATCTTGTGTAGCTGTTAAAATCTGTTTTCACGGCCCTGACTGTCACCTATGGCTCTGACCCTGCCGGTATTAGCCCTTACAAGGGCTGAAAGAAACTTCTATCCCTATTCTGTATAGCGCTGTGTATAGAGCGTACACAGCAGTATCGGACGCAGGAGCTACGCCAGCGGTGACTGACACCCAGACGCAGAAGGCAGATAATGGCGTGCTGGAGGAAAATGTCCGTTTTTATAATGCAGGGACATGTGACATGGACATCCTATCACACATGCCGTTGCTTCTCTGTCTAAAAGTCCACTTAGCTGTGTGTGTGTCTGGGATTGGCTGACATGCTGGCCCGTCCCATTACACGCGCGCGCTTAGGGAAGGAAGACAAGGAAAAAAAAAAATGGCGATCGCCATTATCCAAACAGCAGTGATCTGAATGCACTGTTCCCGCACACTATTCACTGAAATTTCATAATAGTGTGAGTCACAGAGTGACTTACACTATTACAGCGGAAAGCCAGCTAGTAATTAGCTTGTCTTTTTGCTGCTAGAACCGTTTTCGAACGTATCTAGAACTATCGAGCTTTAGCAAAAAGCTCGAGTTCTAGTTCGATCTAGAACAGCCCCCAAAATCACTCGAGCCGCGAACTGGAGAACCTCGAACCGCGAACCGCGCTCAACTCTACCCTTTACGCCTCCATCACTAAAGACCAACCTCTCCCAGTAACCCAGGAAGAGGTTGGCGTATGAAGGCGCACAGGCCGCGCCCATCGCAGTGCCGCGCTGCTGGAGATAAAAGACATCTTTAAAAACAAAAAGGTTATGCGTTAGGGTAAAACGGAGGAGCTCCACGACCAAATCGACCATCCCGCCATCCCGACCGGCTGCCTCCAAGTAAAAACGCACCGCTGCCAGACCATCCTCGTGTCTGATGATAGTATATAAATTCTCCACGTCTGCCGTAACAAAATACATATCCTCCTCCACAAAGACACCATCAATCCTAGTTACGACGTCCGTCGTGTCCTGGACAAACGAGGGCAGTGTGGCCAATAATTATTTTAGATGGAAGTCAATAAATTTACATATAGGATCACACAAGCCCTCGATGCCAGACACTATAGGACGTCCCGGGGGAGTGACGGCGTCCTTGTGGATTTTCGGGAGAAGATAGAATGTGGGAATGCAAGGATATTTGACAGCGAGGCCCTCAGCCATTTTTTATCAATTATGCCATGATCAACGGCTTTAGAGAGTATCCCTTTTAACTGAGCGGAGAAGGAGGATAAGGGGCAAAAGTGTAATCTGCTGTAAGTTACTTTATCTTTTAGTTGACGTAGCGCCTCCCTTTCTTACTTCTCCACCGGCCAAACCACTACGTTCCCCCCCTTGTCTGCTGGTTTAATAACTACATCATCCATCAGCTTCAGTTGTTCAAGTGCGTTCCGCTGCCGATGTGTTAAGTTGTCAAAATTACGTCTTGAACGAATAGTTCTAAAATTTTCCATGACCAGTTTAACAAATACATCGACAGCTGGACATAAAGTAAAGGGAGGGAACCTAGTGGATTTTGGCAGCAGAGAAGAAGGAAACTTACCAGTAGAAGGAGGTAATGGTTCTTGCAGCTGATCCTCTAATGCTCTCAAAGCCTCCCTCTCCGCCCAATCTTCCAGGATAGGGCCTTTGTGGTGAAGTTTATCCAGGATTACTTTTCGGGCAAAGATATGGACGTCCTTCATGGCTGTAAAGAGGTTAAAAGGGTAAGGCTAGGTTCGCACACTGCGTCTTTTTGACGCTGTGTTTTTGTGCGTTTTTGGCCGGTAAAAACGCACAAAAACGCACCTGCGTCGAAAAAACGCATCAAAAAACGCATGCGTTTTTGCCGCGATTTGGTGCGTTTTTGGCTGCGTTTTTGATCTCTGCGTTTTGCTGCGTTTTTCCAATGCATTGCATGGGGGGAAAACGCAGAAAAACGCAGGAAAGAACTGACATGTCCATTTTTTTTTTTTAACTCAAAAACGCAGGTAAAAAAAACAGATGTGTGCGGACAGCAAAAATGAAAACTCATAGACTTTGCTGGGGAAGCAAAGTCCTGCAGTTTTGAGGCCAAAAACGCACCCGAAGAACGCGCAAAAACGGCGCGAAAAACGCACTGTGCGCACATAGCCTTAGTAAGTGAAAAGTTCAACCTTTTTGATAACACTTCAATCTGTGAGACCGAGAGAGCACGTGATGAAAGATTGATTACCTGCAATTTATTAGTAGATTGTTTATTATTCATGGCCACAGTTTGTGCAGGTTGATGACGGATTTTGGCCTTTTTAGATCCTGCCAAGATTATCATCACATGCTCTACTCGGACCCCCAGAATGACCATCTTCCATAGAGACCAAAGATTGTAACGAGGTCGATCTAGATCGAGATAGTGAATTATTATGAGTGGTCGATCTTCCTCGTGTCTGATTATTCTTCCACTTGTAAATTCGATTTGTAAGATAGCCTTGTGAGTCTCTATGAAATGTCTTAAACTTGAGGGTCTTAATTTTCTTTTCCTATTTAGTCAGATCACCCTCAACCTCCGTATTCAGTTTCTCAAGGGCCTCAGGTGTAAGCGACTTTTTCAAAGTGGAATCAAGACCATCAATTTCCCATTCAATTAATAGTAAAGAAGAGCTATTATGGTCTCTGAGTAATTCCAGGTACCCTTTAGAACAATTATGTGAATATTGTTCCCATTGTGTTTTAAAATCATCGTCTTTAATGGGAAAAGAGGGAAAAACTTGTACCCTGAGACCACGGGGAATGAGTTTTTTTTCCAAATATTTATCTAAAAAAGTGCGGTTCCACCAGATTTTAGTACGCTTATACAGGAGGCACTTATACTTAGGGAGAAGTATTGCTGTTGACAAGCTGTCTTCAGTTTCAGGATTAAAATTGCCATCAGTTTTCATTTCATCATTAAGTTTATTGAGCTACGTCTGGTCCCGGGCTCTGAAATTCATGGTAATTCAAGGAAAAACTGTGAAAAACACAGAACACATATAAATAACGAATTCCATAGGGATTACATATAGTGTGGTCTTTTTTAAATAAAAAGGAGCAAAAAGCATACTCTAAAGGGTACTTTACACAGTGCGATATCGGTCCCGATATCGCTAGTGTGGGTACCCGCCCCCATCTGTTGCGCGACACGGGCAAATCGCTGCCCGTGTCGCACAACAGCCGTCACACAAACATACCTGTCTGGCGACGTCGCTGTGACGGGCGAACCGCCTCCTTTCTAAGGGGTCGGTCCGTGCGGCGTCACACCGACGTCACTGAACCGCCGCCCAATAGCAGCGGAGGGGCGGAGCTGAGCGGGATGTAACATCCTGCCCACCTCCTTCCTTCCTCATAGCGGCCGGGAGGCAGGTAAGGGGAGCTTCCTCGTTCCTGCGGGGTCACACGCAGCGATGTGTGCTGCCGCAGGAACGAGGAACAACTTCGTTACTGCTGCAGTAACGAGATTTGAGAATGGACCCCCATGTCGCCGATTAGCGATTTTGCACGTTTTTGCAACGATGCAAAATCGGTTATCGGTGTCACACGCAACGGCATCGCTAATGCGGCCGGATGTGCGTCACGAATTCCGTGACCCCAACGACTCCGCATTAGCGATGTCGCAGCGTGTAAAGCCCGCTTTAGACTATAAATGACTGGAGAAACAAGAGTATAGATGCTTGAAAAAATGACTTTCTTAGAGGATACTGTGGCAATTAAAAAACTGGATGTGCAAGCCAGAGCCAAAGTGCTCATAGTGCAAACGGCGCCTTAAAATAAAGGTGCACAAACCAGCATTCAAAAAGGTATCAAAACACAGGAACAAACATCAAAGATCAGCAAACCATGGATCCTGGGACCAAAGAAACACCCTACGTATGTTTCACATGAGTGAGGTAACCACCAGCTTCATCAGGGGAAGAAAAGAATAGTGATCCCAGGATGCGATGTGCGCTATTTTAAACTGTCCATCTGATGCCATAATAGCGATCAGCTGATCGCACATCAGAACGCTGCTATGGCGGCGCATGCGTGCATGGTCCTCCCCATCCCATCCACCGAATCCAGCTGTCTGGGCACACCACGCATGCGCGGGTGGCACGGCAGCAGCCATGACAACCGCGCATGTGCAGAGGCCCTAAGGACGCCGGAGAAGGAGGGCGGGGGAAGAGGAGCATGAACGCACGTGCAAAAGCAATGTGTTATAATGGGGATAGGAATATAGACATAAACGTAAGTTGCAGACATGTATATAAGACCAAGATGCCACGATTGAATTTAAACAGTGAGCCACATAGTAACAACGGTAGTTGGTCCAGAGTAGTAATGTATTTTAAGGTCCGCAAATACATCCGAATCCTCAGGTGCAGTCAGTGTCATGATATGATGGGAGCCAGGACGCAGCACACAAATCACGATCTTGAAGTGACACGGGAAGGGAACCAGTCAGGCTAGTTTTGAGTTAAGTGGAGTGAGTAGTTGGAGTCGGTGACAGGAGCTGAAGTGCAGCGTGGTCAGGTTTGGAGCCCTAGGACCACGGGAGGACCGACTAGGTGGCAGACAGATTTGTAGGGCCACAGGCGACGGAGATCCGGTTGCGGGAGACCTGAAGTGGACTGGGGCATGATTGTAGCCCGCCAGTACCGACAACGGGAAACCGGTCCGGAGGCCGTGCACAGGCGGGTTACCTGGACCCTAGGACGAGGCAAGCTTCAAGCCCCTTGTTAATTGACCATTGGGACAAGGTACCAGGCCTTGTTCCCGAGGAAAAAAGCCCAGATAGAGCAGACCGGCAGCCCAACGCGGGGGACAGGGTGTCCGCCAAGAACCCACTGAAGTCCCACGGGTCAGTGTCTGCGGGCAACGGCTCCCTCTGCATCCAAAACTGCAGGGGAGCGGATTTCTCCCGTTCCATGAGGGGTTAATCCACACACCACAAGGCACAAGTGCAGGAGGAATTGTCCCTACTTTGTCAACCCGTGTGCGGGACCAGCACACCCCTCCAGAGGCAACCGGCATGCGGCCTTGGTTTACAATACAGATTTGGTGTGATTTCTTCCTAATTGTAAGTACACCGGTGTCATCCGGTCCATCCTGCCGACAGCGCCCAAGCCCTGCTCCTTACCTACACCTGGGCCCCGGGACTACACTTCTCCCATACCCGTGGAGGGGATACCACCTTGCTGCCCCCACGTCATTGGTCCCGAACGCCGGCCACAAGAGCTAGCGGCGGTGTCACCATCCCATCACCGCAACCCACGAGTAGTGTCACAGACAATCTCCCCTGTAAATACCTCCCTTTTTTCACTGTGTGCGAGGACGGGCGGTTGCACAAGCCCCGGGTCCGGTCACAACAAGAGCCTAGGACACGATCCCGAAACCGAGCGCCACTCGATCAGCCCCGGTTGCCGCAGCGGAGGCGGCACTGTACCACCCTGCGCTCGGCTGCAGCCGAGCTGCTCGGATCCAGGCTCGTTGGTGGGTGGCTCGAGCGCCTCCGGACCCGGGGTCACTTCGCTCTGAAAGGATGCTGGCGCTACGTAGGGGGGTGGTAGGTAGGTGTACGGCCGGAGCCGTGTTTGAGTTCGTGATGTGGTGAAGGTGTAGACACCACCGCTGCAGTACGGGGCACCCGGGGTAGATGGTTATGCAGCAAGATGTTAACCCCTCCGTGGGCAGGGATGATGGCCCCAGGACCCGTTGGGGAGAGCTGGGTGGTGCAGGGCGCTGCGCGGCCGGATGGCACTCTTGTACTCACTGTTATTTACACACACAAGTCTCTGGTAAACAAAGTTGATGGTGGTCGGTGCCCGCAGCCGACTGCATCTGGTCCCCCAACCGGTTCGGTGGTCTTTGCCTTTCTCCTGCACCTACTACTACTTTGTGTAGTGTATGTGTAAACTGCCTGCGCTTCAGCGACGGGAGTCCGCTCCCCGGCTGTATGTATGTCGGGAAAGCCCGTTTGCTCGCAGATGCTAGCCCGTGGGATCTCTCTGCCTGTGCGGTGGCTTTCTATCCCCCTCGGTGGGCTGTTGTCTTCAGTCGGGACTTGGGTGGGAAAGGAATTATAGTCCAGACCGCAATCAGTAAATTAACTCAGTCCAGTGAATTCTGGACCTCGTTTCAGGGTCTGAGTACCCCCCTGTGTGCTCCGGTTTCCAATCGGTTCCCCGGGTCGGTACCGGCGGGCCACTACCCTGTCCCGGTCCACCACAGTTCCACCGAGCCGTCTTCCCGGCTCCTGCAGGCTAAGGCCACCGTATGCCTCCTAGCCAAGGTGTGCGGGCTACGACCCTCACACCTGTCAGTCTGCTGCAGACCTGTACACAGGCCTACTTCCACTCTCCTTCACTCCTGTCACTAATCTGTCTTGACTACTGAACTTGACTGACTTGCACTTCCTGCCTCAGGCCCTCTGAACTCCTTGGTGGGCGTGGCCAACCGCCTGGCTCTGCCCCCTGATGTGTCCATTAAGCTCTGAGGGAGGTGACTAGGGTTTATGTGGTTTGGCTGGTGTTACCTTGTGTGGGACTGGTGTTGTGCGGGGCGCTATCTGTGACTACCTGGCTAGTCCAGGGTGTCACAGCACCTGTCCGCAACATTAGCATGATTACTTCTAGATGCTTCATAGGCTTTGTTTTCAGGACCTTACTGTCTGTCTGAGTGCTGTCGATGGAGAAAACTAGCAGCACTGGGACCAGTTCAGATGATGGTTTGTACTGGTCAGGTCTAGTACATATTATACATGTTGATGACTATCTATAAGCTGGATTACTACAGATATAAGTAAAGCAAGGTACACTGGGCTTTTCTACACTCCTAAAAAAACATATCCCTGGAGTAAAGGTTGTCACATATAAGCATAGGTCCGCTAGATAAAGTAGTACAGGGGCGGTCAGGGCAGGGGTTGTCATCAGGCTCTGGAGCCCAGGGGGCCCAAAAAATACCCTTTGGTCTATATCAGGGGTGGAAACCTTTTTTTTGTCAGGGGCCATTTGAAAATTTCTTCTATCATTCGGGGGCCACACAGCTTGAAAATTACCCTACTATAGTTGGTCAAACTATTAACTCATTGTGGCGGCTGGAGCTGCTTCTCTTTAGTGCGGCTGTGATATTAGGTAATATTGATCTTGTTGCATCTCCCAACTACTTTACCTGGCTTGTGTCGCCTGAGACTGCTGAGGGCATATACATCACAGGAGATGCTAGGGGCATTTACATAAGAGGAGATGCTACGGGCATATACATCACAGAAGATGCTGGGGGAATATACATCACAGGAGATGCTGGGGCATATACTGGACATCACAGGTGATGCTGGAGTCATATACATCAAAGGAAATGCCAGGAGCTTATATATCACAGGGGAGGGCTGAGAGGAATATACATCACTGGGAAGACTGGGTAGCATAGAATTGACTAGGGAGGCTGGGGAGCATAGACATGACTAGGGAGGCTGGGCTTCATAGACCTCACAGTAGACATTGAGGGCATATACATCACTGGGGAGGGTTGGAAGGATTATTCATCTCTAGGGAAGCTGGGGGGCATGAACATCACTGGGGGTACAGACATCTCTTGGGCTATATGCATCACTAGAGGGCACAGACATAGGTGGTCACAAACATCGCTGGTAGTATATACAGCACTCGAGGGGCACACACAGCCCTGGGGAGGCTGCAGAGGCACATGTAGAGGCCTAGAGTGGCTGCAGGGGCACACAGAGGCCTGGGGAGGCTGCAGGCGCACACACAGACACTTGGGGAGGCTGCAGGGCACACACAGTGGCCTAGGGAGGCTGCAGGGGCACGCACAGAGGGCTGGGGAGGCTGCAGAGACACACACCAAGGCCTATGGAGGATATAGAGGGACACACAGAGGCCAGGGGAGGCTGTAGGGACACACACACAGAGGCCTGGGGAGGCTGCAGGGACACACACAGAGGCCTAGGGAGACTGCAGGGCACGCACAGAGGCCTGGAGAGGCTGCAGTGACACACATCTGGCGCCCCTGACCTGGTCAGGCACCACTGAGTACTGCACCCATGCTGGGAGCAGTGCAATACAGGTAATCCAGAAGGCTGACCGAGGTGTGACTACACAGGCGCATAGTAATCAGGTCTCACACATCTACCTTTGGGAGGACACCTGAGAGATTCCATGAGGGGGGCGTAGCCTCCATGTCCACTCAAGGGGTGTGGTAGAGAGCCTGGTTGCTAGGTGGCGTAGGCAAGAACAGGAGAGGAGGAGCAGTGAGCCAGTTTAGTGTGCAGCTCAGGGAGAGCAGACGTGAGGAGCAGACCCTGGAGCTATTGCAGTCTAACTGCGTCCGCGCAGTGACTACCGACGGGGGAGATCGATCACCTGGTAGTGCCGCTCGAAATCCACCCAAGGCTAGAGAGAGCAAAGGGGGGGCAGAGTAAGGGGGACTGCCAGGGAGGTACCAGGCCCGCAAGGTTAACAGGTCCCAGTGCAGAGACAAATTCACCTTTCTTCTGCCAAACCTGCCTGAGGGGGCACTTCAGACCCTCAAGACAACACCACAGAGCCATGTAGCAAAGAGAGGGCCCATAGTTCACAGGAGGCTAGCAGCCGGAGTAACCTGGTCCAGGCTGCAAGCATACAGGCCGAAACGAGGGGAGAACAGGCAGCAGCAACTTCCCTGGGTGACCCCCGTAGTGACTTCAAGTCGAGGTCACCACAAAAACACAAAGGGCTAAGGAAGGCGAGTTGGTACTCACCATCATCAGCCAGCCAGGATACCTGGTTCCAGCCTGGTTCATCCAAGTTACGCCCGGGTTACTCACCCTGCCACCTACTGTGAGTAAAAACCCTGAAAGACTGTCTGGACTGTGCCTGAGTCATTCTGCGACCTGTGGTTCCACAAACTTGCACAGGGCCCTGGGGCTTGCCTCACTCTCTGGAGGCCACTACAACTGACTGCACCCACCATCAGCCCCAGGCACCCCTTAATCTGCAGTGGCGGTCACCCTGACCGCAATACTGAGAGTGGGGTCACGACAATCCTAAAAGAAGGTTCCCTACCTGTGACCAGACTGTTCCATCCACGTGGAGTCCCTGAAGGTAATGCACCGACACATCACCTGTGGGGCTTCACACACACAGAGGCCTAGGGAGACTGCAGGGCATGCACAGAGGCCTGGAGAGGCTGCAGGGGCATGCACAGAGGCCTAGGGAGGCTGTAGGGGCACACACAAAGGCTTGGGGAGGCTGCAGGGGCACACACAGCGTCCTGGGGAGGCTGTAGGGGCATTATATAAATACTTTATATAAATTCCATATAACATGTCATCTTTATATCTATAATTCTACATACTTTTTTTTAACATTTTTGCTGATATACATTTTCTTAGGAAATATGTGATTTGCTTGTGTCTATGGGCACCCTATATGCAGGGGCGTACATAGAAATCATGGAGCCCCATAGCAAAAGTCTGAATGGGCCCCACCCCCACCAATAAAAAAAAACAAAAAAACAAACAAAATATTATCATAGTAATCATTATACATGTTACTGGGGGCCAGCATGCGTTACTGGGGGCGGCTTATAGTCAGAAATAACACATACTACTACATAGAGTTACTGAACAACACCCACCATATAAAGGTTTGCAATGTACTATTACATTGCAAAATAATGCCGCCACATCATGACCAAATATCACCACATAGAGTCTGAATATAACCACCGTCCTGTTACTGAGCAAAGGCCACTGCACCAAGACAAGTGAGGTCACATCACAAATCCCTAAAAAATCTGCAATATGTGAACTTGGCCTAAAGTAGGGATGTCCTTCTTCGTGCCCCTCACTACACACAATATATATTTTCACATCTGTCTCTCCCATTTAATGGTAACGATTATGACCCTCTTTATAGCCTTTGGATCTATACTAAAACTCTGCAAAGTACAGGGATAATACACACACACACACACACACAGTGATGGCACAGCACAGGGGCAACACACACACAGTATTGGCACAGGGGGGCACACACACACACACCCATAGTGATGGCACAGCACAGGGCAGTTTTTCTGTAGTGTTACAGGCAGACGTTTGTACATTATAATACCTGCTCCTGTGCTGTGAGAGATGATGATAGTGGCTCCGGCCTCCCTGCTGCACTTCCTGTGAGTCTTCCTGGCTGCTCCTCCTGTCCTCTGCTTTTTCTATAAAATTCCTTCTGTTCTCCGCTTCTCACTGTTTTTTCTGCTCTTTGTTTGCTTTTCTCTCTTTTCTGTGGTCTCTACTCCTTCTTCACTCCTGCACTCTTTTCCTTTTCATCATTTCATTCTCCCGTGGCTGTACTGAACAAGCTCCGCCCCCTCTCCTGATTGGCTGTTCTGACATCTCTCACTAGAAGAAGCTGCTGCCTGGTCACTCCCTCCTCTTCAGCACAGGCCGTGCACAGTGTGCAGTGTGGGCACCTCTGAATCTCTGCGTTGGCTAGTCTGCAGTTATAGAAACAGTGCCGGCTCCCAGCGGTGTTAATCAGCTGCTTGGTGATGGCCCCGAGGGCATATTGCATGAAAGTGAAAACGCACACACTGCGGGCAGCCAACCCGGGCCCCTCCAGCTGGGGCTGCCACCAGGAATTTCCGGGCCTGATATGGACAAAATTTTCTGGCACCCTTCAGACTCCACCACAGCTCCACCTCTACCCCTCGAACCTTCGGCAATAGAAAAAAGTTGTTTCCAGCATCACGTCCAAGAAAAGGTTAAAAAACAATTTTATTCCATAAGGTTAAAACCAACACTAAGTTGGATGGACGTCCACAAAATATAAAACAAAGTCTTATGCGTTTCACACCTAAAAGAGGTTCTTAGGGGTACTTTGCACGTTACGACATCGCTACTGCAATATCGTCAGGGTCATTACGAAAGTGCCGCACATCCGGCGCCGGTAACGACGTCGCAACGTGTAAAGCCTAGATGCGCCAATAAACGATTGAAAAAGCGTCATAAATCGGTGATCTGTGTAGCGTCGGACATTTTCATAATGTCGCACCAATAGGAGATACGATGTTGTTCCTCGTTCCTGCGGCAGAACACATCGCTGTGTGTGAAGCCGCAGGAGTGAGGAACTTCTCCTTATCTGCCTCCACCGCCAATGCGGAAGAAAGGAGGTGGGCGGGATGTTTACGTCCCGCTCATCTCCACCCCTCCGCTTCTATTGGCCGCGTGCCGTCGCTGTGACGCCGCACGAGGAAGGAGGTGGGTCGCCAGCCAGAGCGACGTCGCAGGGCAAGTAAGTGCGTGTGAAGCTGCCGTAGCGATAATGTTCGCTACGGCAGCTATCACAAGATATCGCATGTGCGACGGGGGCAGGTACTATCGCGCTCGGCATCGCTATCATCGGCTAGCAATGTCACAGCGTGCAAAGTACCCCTTAGTCTTAGACATATCTGGCTAAATCTGCAAAAGTAAAGGCCCTGTCACACACAGAGATAAATCTGCGGCAGATCTGTGGTTGCAGTGAAATTGTGGACAATCAGTGCCAGGTTTGTGGCTGTGTACAAATGGAACAATATGTCCATGATTTCACTGCAACCACAGATCTGCCAAAGATTTACCTCTGTGTGTGACGGGGCCTTAACTTATGGAATAAAATTGATTTTTAAACTTATTTCTTGGCCATGATGCTGGAAACAACTTTCTTCTATTGCCAAACTTTGCCTCTTTGAACATGGAGCTGCCCTCCCTGCACCGACCCCCAGAGAAAGCACACTGGTGATGCATTTACAAGATGAGCTCAGATCCTCCTGTGCATACTGACCTCCAACCTTCCACAATCCCACCATCACTCTTGGAAAATCTCCAATTCTGCAAACAGTCCTCACCAATGAAACATTAACCGCTAGTCGTCATTTTGACAGCCCGAAAAAAGCTAGTCAAATAGCCCTTACACAGCCTGGAGGTGTGTTTGGGGTCAATGTCCTGTTGAAAAATAAATGATGGTCCAACTAAATGCAAACCGGATGGAATAGCATGCCGCTGCAAGATGCTGTGGTAGCCATGCTGGTTCTGTATGCCTTCAATTTTGAATAAATCCCCAACAGTGTCACCAGCAAAGCACCCCCACACCATCACACCTCCTCCTCCATGCTTCATGGTGGGAACCAAGCATGTAGAGTCCATCCGTTCACCTCTTCTACAAAGACACGGTGGTTGGATCCAAAGATCTCAAATTTTGACTCATCAGATCAAAGCACAGATTCCCACTGGTCTAATGTCCATTCCTTGTGTTCTTTAGCCCAAACAAGTCTCTTCGGCTTGTTGCCTGTCCTTAGCAGTGGTTTCCTAGCAGCTATTTTACCATGAAGGCCTGCTGCACAAAGTCTCCTCTTAACAGTTGTTCTAAAAATGAGAAGGTG
Source organism: Anomaloglossus baeobatrachus (assembly GCF_048569485.1). Classification (NCBI taxonomy): domain Eukaryota; kingdom Metazoa; phylum Chordata; class Amphibia; order Anura; family Aromobatidae; genus Anomaloglossus; species Anomaloglossus baeobatrachus. The sequence goes on from NC_134361.1 coordinate 177,902,538, forward strand.
TCTCCAAACTTTTGGTCTGAACTGTATATATATACTGTATGTGTGTCCCCTATAGGAACCTGCACCGTCTCATTTACAATCACGATATTTTGCATAGACACCTCATGTGACTCAGGGATCGTCATAGACTATTTTTTGAGGGGAAAATGTAACCCCGCGCTTTAGGCTGGGGCCACACAGGGCACTAGTGTGATCCTCGCATGACCCTCGGCTCACACTGGGAGCACAGCAGGAGCCGAGTGTCATGCAAGTGTCACTGCGACTGAGGTCCGATCAGATCATGCGAGCAGACCTCAGCTGCGGGGGACGGGACGGCACTCAGGAGGGGAGGGCCAGCGCTGCGGAGGGGAGGGAGGTATTTATCTCCCTCTCTCCTCCATAGCCGGCTATTGCCATTCTCGTCCTGCACATGGGTTACACCGGTGTAACGCAAGTGCAGTGCGATATTTCTCTCGCCCCATACACTTGAATGGGTGCGAGAGAAAGAGTCTCGCATAACAATCGCAGCATGCTGCAATTGTTTTCTTGGTCCTATTGGGGCCGAGAAAATAATCGCTCATATGCGCTGGCACATAGGCTAATATTAGTCCGAGTGGAATGCGATGTTTTATCGCATCTCGCTCGCTCTGATTTTCATGCCATGTGTCTTAAGCCTTACAGTTACTCTCCAAAAAAATTCCTTACATTAAAGTCAATGAAGCTAGTAGGTGAGGTCATTAATAGGAGTTGTGAATGGTTATTATAGGCAACAAAGGACGTTGCTAATGTAAGAAGCTTCTGTGTGAGGTAATATGATATCGGTGGAGAGACGGATAGAGACAGACAGGGAATGAGAGAGAGAGACAGAGACAGCGACAGACAGCTAGGGAATGAGAGAGACAGAGAAACAGAGACAGACAGACAGGGAATGAGAGAGAAACAGAGACAGATAGGAAATGAGAGAGAGACAGAGACAGACAAAAAGGGAATGAGAGAGACAGAGACAGACAGGGAATGAGAGAGAGACAGAGACAGACAGATAGAGAATGAGAGAGAGACAGAGACAGACAGATAAGGAATGAGAGACAGACAGAGACAGACAAAAAGGGAATGAGAGAGACAGAGACAGACAGGGAATGAGAGAGAGACAGAGACAGACGGATAGAGAATGAGAGAGAGACAGAGACAGACAGATAAGGAATGAGAGACAGACAGAGACGGACAGATAGGGAATGAGAGAGACAGAGACAGACAGGGAATGAGAGAGAGACAGAGACAGACAGATAGGGAATGAGAGAGAGACAGAGACAGACAGAAAGGGAATGAGAGAGACAGAGAAACAGAGACAGACAGACAGGGAATGAGAGAGAGACAGAGACAGACAGATAGGGAATGAGAGAGAGACAGAGACAGACAGATAAGGAATGAGAGAGAGACAGAGACAGACAGACAGGGAATGAGAGAGACAGAGACAGACAGATAGGGAATGAGAGAGACAGAGACAGACAGATAGGGAATGAGAGAGACAGAGACAGACAGAAAGGGAATGAGAGAGACAGAGAAACAGAGACAGACAGACAGGGAATGAGAGAGAGACAGAGACAGACAGATAGGGAATGAGAGAGACAGACAGACAGAAAGGGAATGAGAGAGACAGAGAAACAGAGACAGACAGACAGGGAATGATTAAGAGACAGAGACAGACAGGAAATGAGACAGAGACAGACAGACAGACAGGGAATGAGAGAGACAAAGACAGACAGATAGGGAATGAGAGAGACAGAGACAGACAGATAGGGAATGAGAGAGACAGAGACAGACAGAAAGGGAATGAGAGAGAGACAGAGAAAGACAGATAGGAAATGAGAGAGACAGAGACAGACAGATAAGGAATGAGAGAGAGACAGAGAAAGACAGATAGGAAATGAGAGAGACAGAGACAGACAGAAAGGGAATGAGAGAGAGACAGAGAAAGACAGATAGGAAATGAGAGAGAGACAGAGACAGACAGATAGGGAATGAGAGAGACAGATAGACAGACAGAAAGGGAACAAGAGAGACAGAGACAGACAGGGAATGAGAGAGAGACAGAGACAGACAGATAGGGAATGAGAGAGAGAAAGACAGCGACAGACAGGGAATGAGAGAGAGAGACAGAGACAGACAGATAGGGAATGAGAGAGAGAAAGACAGCGACAGACAGGGAATGAGAGAGAGACAGACAGATAGGGAATGAGAGAGAGACAGACAGATAGGGAATGAGGGAGAGAAAGACAGCGACAGACAGGGAATGAGAGAGAGAGACAGAGACAGACAGATAGGGAATGAGAGAGAGAAAGACAGCGACAGACAGGGAATGAGAGAGAGACAGACAGATAGGGAATGAGAGAGAGACAGACAGATAGGGAATGAGGGAGAGAAAGAGACAGACAGATAGGGAATGAGAGAGAGACAGACAGATAGGGAATGAGGGAGAGAAAGAGACAGACAGATAGGGAATGAGAGAGCCTGCTTGATCTATCCATAGATTTTTTTTCTTTTTTTTTCAATATTCTTTTTATTATTAAGAAACATCAAACAGTTTTAACCAGCAAAAATACACAACAGGCACCGTTACAGAATAAGGGTCACTGATTAAGGTCCATCTAGAAAGTCAAGTATAATATAATATAATGAGCATTGTAACGTCTTCCTATTAGTTAATCCAGGTTAACTCCCTATGTCATCTTGTCCTTAACTGCACTTTGAGAGAAGGTAGGAAATAAAAAGGGGACTGTGACAAAAGATAAGGGAAGGAAAAAAAGATTCCTGTAAAGATAGATTGAAGTCTCTTTCACTGGGCGAGAAAGTGTAGAGAGGGTAAAGCAGGTCCCATACAGAAAAAGTGGTAAGTAGGTGGAAGAAATTGAGAAATTCGTTTAATATATGGGGGGGGAGAAGTCTGGGACGGATTACTATGGTGTCACCAAAGTACGAGGGGCTGCTGATAAGTCTTTGGCTTTGTGATCTTTTTTTGTTTCTATGGTAACGAATGTTACATCACATGAAAGCCTTATGTGTCTAATATATGTTTTCAAAATATTGTGCTTGTTGCTCATGACGACAGTGTTCTACGGACGCGGGAAAACAAAATGGCGGAGTCTAATGCGATATTCACAACAACTGAGACAGAGGAGTGATAAAAGTTTTGTTTCTGCAAGGAAATTCCGCGAATGATATTCATGGTGATATGTCGCAGACATTGGAGGATCAATGCCCTTCATATTCCACAATTAAGAACTGGGTTGCCAAATGTAAAATGGGCCACTTCAGCACCAATGATGAGGAATGTCCTGGACGACCGAGAGTGGTTGTTGTTCCGGAGATTGTCGATGCTGTGCACAACCTCATACTGGAGAATCCACGAATTTCAGCTAAAGCAATCTGCTAGAGAAGGGGAGACAAAGGCGCAAATAGGGTCTTACCCGGTATTTACCGTGTAAAAAGATAAAGATGAACACACTCACCTGATGAGGTTGTGCCAGTCACAACCCCTTGAAAAGCATGTGAGTGTCAGCGTGGTTGAAAGCAGCGGCCCCGTGATGTACGTAGTAAAAAATCTGTATATATGTATATACATATATGAGAAACGGGTTTCAGCCGCGCTAAAAACCACTGTTACCAAGGTGTTGATTAAAATCTCTTATAGTAATATTTTTTATCTATTATCTATTATTTATCTATAATATTTATTTTTAATATTATATCTCTTATATAATAATATTTTTACGGCATCCACATGCACATATCTTTATTACATCAGTGCATTTGTCACCTGCACATCACTATTTCTATATTTTCGAACCCCTTATTGGGGCACTAGTAGTAGCCGTTTAATTCTCCCTTCTCCAACAAGTAGTCAGCTTTGGAGTAACGGATGATGGCAAACCACTTTGTGTTTGAACCCAGTGAGATACTCCTCCTTTTGGGTTCCAGTACCACGTTAAACACGTTTTTATGTCCATCATCAATTGACGCGCTTTGAAAGAAATCAAACAGTTTATATATACATTTCACTTTTATTTCATTTTCACAGCCATTTCACGTTTATTTAAAAATTCTAGATGCTCTGTAAAAATTTTTTTGCTGGGTGTTAATACATTTCCTTTTGCAATCTTCACGTGCTCATGAGTCATTCCGTTACCATGAGAGCATTGACGTCACAGATGTCAACGTGGTGAAATGGACTCCTATATAACCAACCGGTCTGCATACTGTTTGTACATTTTCTCTTTTTCCCTGAAGAAGGAGACGGCTTATGTCTCTGAAACGCGTTGGATTACTGTAATAAAAAAGAGATTTTAATCAACACCTTGGTAACAGTGGTTTTTAGCGCGGCTGAAACCCGTTTCTCATATATGTATATACATATATACAGATTTTTTAGCTAAAGCAATAGCAGACATCATGAGGATTTCCCGTGAACGTGTTTGTGTCATTATCCATGAACATTTGGACATGAGGAAGTGATCTGCAAAGTGAGTCCCCAAATGTTTTACAACAGATCAGAAAAGGAGCGAGTGACAACTTCCCGGTCCATTTGTCAGCATTTCCGGACTGATAAGAACTTCCTGGATTGACTGGTCACTATGGATGAGACCTGGATTTATTTGTATGACCCTGAAAACAAGGAGCAGTGAAAAGAGTGGAGGCAATCAGCTTCATCTTCCATCTCACAGGCAATCAGTGATGTAGTATTGTTACAATACAGCAGAGCTGTGAGAGCTGCAGCTGGTAATGTCTTTGTAAGAAGAGGAAGTTCAGATCTACTGTTCTAGTTAAGTCATATGTCTAACACCGGTAATGCACAAACACTTGATTTTCCTCAATTCATGGGCAGTTATTTGTGCCTTTTTTGCCCAACACGCTTCTTGTGACCCTGTTGGCTATTTGCCATGAAACGTTTGATTGTTTGGTCATCACGCTTCATAAGTTGGGCAATTTCAAGACTGCTGCATCCCTCTGCAAGACATCTCACAATTTTGGACTTTTCAGAACCTGTCAAATCTCTCTTCTGACCCATTTTGCCAAAGGAAAGGAAGTTGCCTAATAATTAACCACAGCTTATATAGGGTGTTGATGTCATTACACCGCACCCCTCCTCATTACAGAGATGCACATCACCTGATTTACTTAATTGGTAGTTGGCTCTTAAACCTATACAGCTTGGAGTAGGACAACATATATAAAAAGTATCATGTGATTAAAATACTCATTTGCCTAATAATTCTGCACACAGTGTAAGTAACAACTGATCCTTATTCGAGGAACCAATGCAAGAATTCACACACAAAACTTCACCATTCTTCCCACACTTTTCTTACTTTTTTCACACTGATTGTTTAATTAGATCAAAAACTACTTCGCTACCAGATTCCATAACCAGCTGGGACACTCCACTACCACGTCGTCCATCCACGGAGCCAGCAAATAAGCTACAACTGGAGGAGATTTAGCTGTTAGAGAATTAATTGCATGACCCACAGATAGGTTATCACAAGGAAAACAAACCTTCCTGTTCCTGAATTCTGAACCCCAAAATTCGAATGCCACTATGATAGGAAAAAATTCCTTTAATGACAAATTCTTTACAAAAACCATATCACTCCAAGACACAGGACACCAACCTAAACACCAATGTTACTGAAAAAAGCACCAAAAACAACTATTCTCACTGCATTTGTATACAGCTGCAAGCCACCATTGGACACGCTCTTCTCCATCCACAACAAAAAAGTGTTATATTTTGCCAAAAAATAATCCCAAACAGTCAAATCGGCCCTGACCTCCTGATTGAATCTCACAAAATGCACCAGTGATTTTACTCCCGGTATGGCAACTTCCAAACTCTTAGAAAAAATAGAAAACATTTATCCTATAGGCGTAATACGGCATGTAAACTTGAGCCTATCCAATAAAAACTGAACTTCCCTGCATTGAAACTTTTTAGTCAACCTTAGCGCATCCACTGGCAACTTCAAAGCTGCTAACTTTTCCACCGGGAGCCTATATTCCACTGCCGTTGAATCAATCTCAATACCCAGACAGCACATAACCCACATCATTGAATCCACTGCTTTATCAAATGATATATATGATCCGTAAGACAACTCTGTATCAATGCTGTCATTTACCCACTCACCGGCCGGGTAAGAAAAATAATGGTTAAGCCTAAACCTTTGTTCAAACTTTTGGAACCACACCCAAAGGGGACACCCTGAAATTGGGCCATGGGAGGTCTCAGAATTGTTTTACTTCCTTGGATATTTTCTCCATCACTACTTCAGGATATTTCCGTGCTGATTTCAAATTACCTAGCCTTAAAACTGGAGCCTGTCGAGCAGATGGGATCCAGAACCTCTCTGAAAAACCAGACCGAATTAGAAGGCCTGCTTCTAAATTTGGATATCTGTTTTAAAGAGAGGAGCATTACTGCAACCTTCAGCAGGGTCTTCCCTTTATCAGCACCCTAATATGACTTTATTTTTGCTCTCTAAGACCACTTGGACAAGCCATGACTCCCTCCAACAACTGGAACACTTGTCTTTGAACTTACACAATGCTCCAAATTTGCATTGTTCCTCATTAAATTGCCAACAAAAACCTTTTCTTTGAGATACCTAGGATCCACCTGCTGACCTAAAAACCCTGGCGCTCCCATGAAACGGCTATGAAGCGAAAAACCATATCACTCCAAGACACTGGCCACCGACCTACGTGCATCCACAAGGATATGTCCTTATGGTCCCACCTCATGCTGACCTCATGGCCTTACACTGTCTAAACTGTTCATCATATGTAAGGCCAAGCCACAGTCCCATACACTCTGTAAGCCTCACCAATCACATCCATATAACTAAAAAAGGCGAACAATGCTCAGGCTCTTTTTCCCTATCACAATTGCCAAGATCTCAAACACCTGCAACCAGTTGGAAAACATCCTAGGAATTAACCGATACCTACATTTTTACTCCTCCTCCTTCTACGTCTTGGAATCGCTAGGCTTTACCTCAGGGATGGGAAACATTTTTTCTATCAGGGGCCATTTGAAAATTTCTACCATCATTTGGAGGCCACACAACTTTAAAATTACCGAACTATATTTGGTCAAACAATTAACTCACTGTGGCGGCTGGAGCTGCTTCTCTTTGGTGTGGTTGTGATATTAGGTAATTTTGTTCTTGTTGCTTCTCACAATTGATTACCAGGTTTGTGTCACCGGGAACTGCTGAGGGCATATACATCACAGTAGACGCTGGGGGCATATACACCACAGGAGATGCTTCGGGCATATACATCACAGGAGATGCTAGGGGCATATACATTACAGGGGAGGGCTGAGAGGAATATACATCACTGGGGAGGCTGGGGAGCATAGTCATGACTGGGGAAGCTGGGGTTCATGGGCCTCACAGTAGACATTGAGGGCATATACATCACTGGGGAGGGTTGAAAGGAATATACTAGAGAAGCTGGAGGGCATAAACATCACTGGGGGGGTACAGACATCTCTGGGGGTTTATACATCACTAGAGGGCACAGACAGCCCTGGGGAGGCTGGAAGGGCACACACAGAGGCCTGGGGAGTCTGCAGGGGTACACAGATGTCTGGGGAGGCTGCAGGGACACACAAAGAGGCTGGAGTAGGCTACAGGGGTGCACGCAGAGGCCGGGGCAAGCTGCAGGGACACAAACAGAGGCCTGTGGAGGTTGCAGGGGAACACAGAGTGGCCTGGGGAGGCTGCAGGGGCACACACAGAGGCCTGGAGAGGCTGCAACGGCACACACAGAGGCCTGGGGAGACTGCAAGGGCACAAACAAAGGCCTGGGGAGGCTGTAATGGCACACACAGTGGCCTGTGGAGGCTGCAGGAGCACACACCAAGGCCCTGGGGAGGCTCCTGAGGCATGCACAGAGGCCTATGGAGGCTGCAAGGGCACACACAGAGGCCTGAAAGCCAAAACACGTGTAGGGTACATGCGCCAGCACCAGCAGGAGAACATGCCACTGGTAATATAAAATTCCTGTTTACTGACATCTTTTTGTAACTCTATATTTCCCAGCAACTGCACATTGATCACTTGGCTGCTCTTTGTGATTGGGGTTTGTTATCCACACATGCGATTAATTTCATTAACACCCTGATGTCTTGAGAGTAGTGTTATTTACAGCCTTGTATGGTTGCTTTCTTTAGCTTTTTCTCCCCCTGCTGTTCTTGTGGTGCCTATCAGTCACTTTGTTTATGCCTTGTTTTAATTTGTTTAAATAAAAATTACCTTTTAGCTTTGATTCATGTATACTGAACCCCCCTTGTATTGGTAACTTTTGGTCATTTGTTTATTCAATTAATTGTTGAATGAGGGCGTGTTGGGGAGTGTTTATTCAAATGAACTTTTTTTTCGTATGTGTGTGTTTATTTTAACTCTATACTTATCGGGTTAGCAACGCGGGTGTCTGATAGACACCTATCCATTATTAACCTCTGGGATTGATTCCAGCTGTCAATTCACAGCTGACATCAACCCCAAAAGTATCACCCCAATTGCTACCACACCAGAGCAATTAGAAAAAGTAGTGCAAAGTGCTAGAATTGGCACAACTAAAGGATTTGCCACTTCTGAAGAAGCTGTGGGCTGCTTTTTTTAGGCTGGGAGGTGACAAATAACCATGGACCTTCCCACCCTATAAATATCAGTGACCAGCTGTGTGCTTTAGCTTGGCTGGTTATTAAAAACAGGGGGGTACCCACACCATTTTATAAATTAATGAGTTTAAAAAAATGGTGTGGGAACCACTCTATTTTTGATACACAGCCAAGGAGGGTTACAGCTTGCAGGTGTCTGCTTTACCTGTGCTGGCTATCAAGAAATAGGTGGGAGCCCACGTCATTTTATTTTTCTTTATTGTTTGCAGCAATGTGCAGGCAACTTCCCCATGCAATAAAGCTTGTTGCTTGATTAGCTGCAGAATTTCAACTAACTTTATTAACATACAAACAGAACCCGAACATGGTCACAAATTTTCTTTAAAAGTCTGTGACCTGGACACAGTACAAACCCACCTCTTTACAGTTCAAGTTCGCTCATTCCTACTCATTAGAGTTGAGCGATCCTGAGGTTTGGTGTTCGGTGATCGTACAAAACACAGACTTTACAAAAAAAAACTGTTTGAGTTCGGAGTTTGGGTGCTTTACGTATGGAAACCACTCGTGTGAGCATCACTGTGCTCGGTTACAGCCCAGTGTGAGCCGATTGCAGTGTTTGATAGGCGCCCTCTGGAGATAACAGCACCGTGATCGGACGTAGTGTACACAAATAAAAAAAATGGAAAAATCCTGCCCTGGAAGTGTAGTGTTTATGGCCGGCTGCATGTGAGCGGAGACCCGAACTGCCCAATTAATGACTTCCTTTTGGGTTCAGGTCAAGTCTGGGTCCCAAATCGATCTTTATCTAAAGCTCGGCTACACCCGCTGAACCGAACTTCCATAGGCCCGCTCATCTCTAGTACTCACCAGATGTCGGTAGCAACCCATACAATCCACACTGGCAAAGAAATTAAACCATAAAAATCCTTACATATTTTTTTTTTATTGATTCCCTATCCACATTTGTTTTCAGGACAATTGCCCCCGTTGTGCTTCCTTTTGCCGCACCTAGCCTGTACTACGACCATTTTACAGGCATTTTACAACAGAGGTTTGGGTCTCCATTGACTTATATGGGGTCAGAGGTCACTTTCAGATCAAGTCCGCATCCAGATTCAAATTTTTAACTAAAGTCCAGCAGAACCCGGACATCCATGGGTCCTCTCATCTCTAATGGTGATAAATACATGTCAATTGCACCTTTAGAAATATATTTACTTAGGAAATGGGTGATGTGTTCAATATTTATTTTATATAGGTTGAACTCGTTGGATTTCTGTTTACCTTCAACCTTAAAAACTATGAAAAACTATACAAAGACCTATGATTGTACCTGATAATGGCATGAACTGTCCCTGAGATCCTTGTATACAATGTGACTGCTGACCAATGCTCTTTATCTTACTTTAGGTTGTGATTGTACAATGTTATTATACTAAACGTTCCAGATATTCATGCATAAATACACATTACTTAGGCCTCATTCAGACGTCTGTGTTACATATATGTGTGGTTCTGTCGCTTATCCATGTTATGTAAATATAAGCTTATAACCTGACTTTAAATTCATCCATTGGTTTTATAAATTACTCTTTTGAAAGCTGAAACCCTCCCAAATTTGGTTTAGGTTATGAAAATAAAGTTCCTGTAAAGCTGAAATATTGGTCATTTAATAAACACAGAAAGGTCAGATTTTGGCAAGACAAAAGTTTTGTCGCCCACAGAAAGTAATGTGAAATTCAAACAAATAATTGACTTCTAATAAAAAGATATGTTGCATAACATTGGTGAATGAAGTTGTGGTGCTATTAAAGCCATATTTAATATTTTGTGTGACTTCCATAAGCTTGAAGGACTGCATCCATGCGGTTCAACGATGATTCATACAATTTATTGATGAAGTCATCAGGAATAGCAAAGAATGCAGTCTTATATGCCTCCCAGAGTTCATCTAGATTCTTTGGTTTTGTCTTCCAAGCTTGCTCTTTCATCCTACCCCAAACTTGCTCAATGATGTTCATGTTTGGTGACTGGGCTGGCCAGTCCTTGAGCACCTTGATCTTCTTTGCCAGGAGCAACTTTGTTGTAGAGATGGATGTACGAGATGAAGCACCATCCTGCTGCAGAATTTGACCCTTTTTATGATTGGGAATGTAAGAGGTAGCTTGATATTTTAGGCTATTGATATTGCCTTCCACCTTGCAAATGTTTTGCACACCCCCATTCTGAATGTAACTCCAGACCATGATCTTTCCACCACCAAACTTAACTGTTCTCTGGATCCATACGGGCTCAAGTAGGTCTCCTGCAGTATTTGCGGTGGCTGTTGTGTAATTCTACTGAAGATTCATCAGAGCAATCCACCTTCTGCCACTTTTCCAGCGTCCATCTGTTTAGCAGGCTGGTGAACTTGGCAAATGCCACATGGTTATTTAATTGCCTTTTGTTTAGTGCTGGCTTCTGGGCACTGATTTGACCATGGAGGCCATTTCAAGACAGAATCCTACAAACTGTTCTAGTTGACACAGGGACTTGAGGTGACCAGGCCTTTTGGAGCTCTGCTGCAGTAGAAGAGGGGCTGGCTTTGGATTTTCTAACCAACAAACGTTCCTCCTAAGCAGTTGTCTTGCGGGGTCTGCCGGACCTGTGCTTGTCAAAAACATCACCAGTCTCTTCAAAAAATGTTTTAATTCTTTGTACTTGATGCTGAGACACATTAAAGGTGCCAGCCACCTCTGCAGTGGATCTGGTCTTCAGCCTCTTGAAAATCAAGGCTTTGGTCGTAGGGTGAATTTTTGGCATGTTGTCAGAGGTCAAGTTGCAGTTCAACTGAAGGTCTGGGATGCTGGGTTTCTTTTTATACACACCCACTAATTAACCGATCATTTAGTGAGCACAGGTGAGGATGTAAACTAGGATTGGGTGCATTATATGACAAGGCGACAAAACTTTTGTCTTGCCAAAATCTGACCTTTCTGTGTTCATTAAATGACCAATATTTCAGCTTTGCAGCAACTTTATTTTCATAACCTAAACCAAATTTAGGAGGGTTTCAGCTTCCAAAAGAGTAATTTATGAAACCAATGGATGACTTTATAGTCAGTTGATAAGCTTTTATTTACATAACATGGATAAGCGACAGAACTTCTGTCAGGGACTGTATGTCACGTACCACTATAACCTATGGTGCTGTGTTATCTCAGAGACCGTGTGTCCTTTACTTTACCCTGGGGCCATCTGTCCTGTTGATAATTTGGCCTAGAGCTTCTGTGGTTGATTATTTTTGCAATAATAATAGTAAAAGTGTGAGTCTAAACTAGACGGATCCCTTGTCTAAATGCACTTGGACTCTAATTGTGCAAACTACCTCTCTGGAACAGGACTTCAGCTGCATAATGTCTAGATAGCGGCATATTTGTACACAAAGCTGTATAATTATGGTCATGGCCTAGTGGTCACAAGGACCAACGAAGGTGCTGGGGAAATGTAAACTAGTGGATGTTCCCAAATGTGCTACAATTATTAAAGGGAATTTGTCAGCAGGTTTTTGCTATGTGAGCTGAAACAGAATGCTGCAAGGGTTAACACAGAGAATTCAGGGATGCCTGACTTGTCAGGGTCCGATCAGTTCTTTATTTGCTATGTTTCTTTAAGCAGCAGGACTTCTCATTGCTCGGACTATAATGTCATGAGCACGGCAGTCTGGCATGCCTCCTCCTCTGACACCTCATTGTCATTTGTGTAATATTGAGGGCAGTAGTGATCACTCCCATCATTGTCACTGTACAAGTAAAATTCTAGACAAGAAACACGCACCACACCGTATATATATTTTAATTATTTTTATTGAAAAGTAATAAGCAACATTGTAATGAAACTATTACTGGCCTTTTAAGTGATGAAGTAATGATCACAGTGACTCTCAGATCAGTGGAGACTACAGGACGAGCTGTGGTCATTGTGGACTGGTAGAGAGTCACTGGACCCTAAGATCCAGAGGAAGGCGAAGAAACCCCCGGAGAGTTCTGCCTCAGGGGGAAAAAAATTCCTTCCTGACCCCAGTTCTGGCGATCGGATATTTCCCTGGATCGTGTCTGTCCTGCTGCATATTGCTGTATATCAGTATGTGATTATCAGCTCAGGAGAGCCGGACTCTGCCGAGAAGAGCCACATACACCTGCTCCTAGGGGATTAAATATTGTTTGTTAGCCCTCCCCCAAAAATAAGCCCTACCCTGAAAATCAGCCCTACCCCAAAAATAAGCCTTACCCCAAAAATAAACCCTCACCCAAAAAAAGCCCTACCCCAAAAATAAGCCCTAAAAGTAATTTTTGGCCTTTTCGGAATAAGGCTTAAATATCAGCCCAACTAGAAAATAAGCCCTAGTCACGGTTCAATAATGAAGTGTCCATGCAGCTAAATAAGCTAAAGAATACTGCAGGACACTTCATTATAGAAAGCAGACACCCAGAAAAGAGAGAAGACAGCCCCCAAAGAGAGAAGACAGCCCCAAAAGAGAGAAAACAGCCCCAAAAGAGAGAAGACAGCCCCAAAAAAAGAAGACAGCCCCAAAAAAGAGAAGACAGCTCCAAAGAGAGAAGACAGCCCAAAAGAGAGAAGACAGCCCCAAAGCGACAAGACAGCCACAAAAGAGAGAAGACAGACCCCACAATCATATTCATCAGACCCCGAACTGTTACGGCTTGTAGGTGCCGACACACACACATCTTATGATACCTTACAGCTTCCGGTCACCTGAGACGCTGTGGAACACGAGGACCTGTACATCGAGGAACTGTGGTGGAATGCATAGAGGAACTGCAGGTCCTAGATGTGCTCCACCGCAGATCCTCATGTTCCACAGTGACCGGAAACAGTACAGTATCACCAGATGTGTATGATATTACTGTGATCGGCTGTGTGAGTATGTGTGAGAGCAGAGGGAGGCATTCCACAGCTTCCCAGGTCCCCTGCAGGCCGGAAGCAGGGGAGGACCACTCTGGAGCACACAAGGACCTGCTGGGAGTGAACACTGAGCATTGCAAGAGGACCTGGGAGCAACGAAGATGTCCGGGGTCTGGTACGTACACGTATACATTATATACACACACATGTACATTATATATACTCACACATGTACATTATATATACACATACATGTACATTATATATACTCACACATGTACATTATATATACACATACATGTACATTATATATACTCACACATGTACATTATATATAGAAACGTATACATTATATATACAGAAACATATACATCATATATACTGTACATATACACATTATAGTTGCAGACACATGTACATTATATATACAGGCACATTATATACAGAAAAATATACATTATATATACAGAAACATATACATAACATATACAGACACATATACATTATATATAGGCACATATACATCATGTATACAGACACATATACTGTACATTATATAAAGACACATATACATTATATAAACAGACACATACATTATATATACAGACACATGCATATTATCTATGAAGTCAAATGTACATAATATATAAAGACAAATATACATTATATATACAGAAACATACACATAACATATAAACACACATATGCATTATATATACAGACACATATACTGTATATTATATAAAGACATATACATTATATATACAGACACACATATATTAGATAAACAGAAACAGGCACATTATATACAGACACAAGTAGATTATATACAGACAAATATACATTATACTGTATATACAGACACATACATTATATACACAGACACATGCACATTATATACAGACACAAGTAGATTATACATATAGACACATATAAATTATGTATACAGACATATGCATATTATTTATACAGTCAAATGTACATAATATATACAGACACATTTACATTATATATACAGACACATTTACATTATATATACAGACATATGTACATTATATATACAAACACATATACATTATATATACAGACATATGTACATTATATATACAGACACATATACATTATATATACAGACACATATACATTATATATACAGACACATTTACATTATATATACAGACACATTTACATTATATATACAGACACATGTACATTATATATACAGACACATGTACATTATATATACAGACACACATGCATTATATATACAAACACATGCACATTATATATACAGACATATGTACATTATATATACAGACACATATACATTATATATACAGACACATGTACATTATATATACAGACACATGTACATTATATATACAGACATATGTACATTATATACAGAATAATAATCTTTTCCTTGCAGGGCAGAGGGTCTCTTCTTCTTCCACAGACTCGGGGATCCTTGACTCTTCTGGATGGCGTCTCTTCTTGTCTTTAGGATCTCCGACCCCAGGATCTTCCCAGTCCAGTACTCGCTTGGCGGTCACCAGGGATCTGCCACAGTCCGGCTCGCAGTCTCCCTCCCAGTCTCTTCTTGCAGCCCGGCACCGTGCTTCTCTCCCTACCGCCATTCCCGGACACTTCTCAGGCAGCGTCTTCTCATGTGACCCGACTTCTCCTGTTCCCGCCCTAAGCTCTTCTGCTCTTTCTCCTCTTCCCATTTGTTTTAGGCAGGGTTAGTCCAACTACACAGTTCAGAGAGGAGCACCGACTCCGCAGCTAGTCCACAAAACACAGCGCACAGGGGAGCACCGACTCCGCAGGTTAGTGCACAATACACAGCACACAGGGGAGCACTGTCACTTAAAGTCTTTATGTGCTTTACCGCTCATAGGGGCGACACCCATACATATATATACTGTATATATAGACATATGTACATTATATATACAGACACATATTACATTATATGTACGGACACATATACATTATATATAAACAAATATAAATTATATACACAGACACTTACACATTATATATACATACACATATACATTATAAATAGGCACATACACATTATATATACAGACACATGTACATTATATATACAGATAAATACACATTTTATACATACACATTTATGATATATACAGACATGGAAATTCTATGCATACAAATATATCTTATATATACAGACACATGTACAATATATATACAGACACATATATACATTATATATACAGTCACATGTACAATATATATACAGACACATGTACATTATATATACAGACACATATACATTATATATACAGACACATACAATATATATACAGACACAGTAACATTATATACAGAAAAATATACATTATACATACAGAAACATATACATAATAAATACAGACACATATACATTAAAACTAGACACGTATACTTAATATAAATAGACACATGCACATTATATACAGACATATGCATATTATTTACAATGTACAAAATATACACAGAAAAATATACATTAGATATACATGTTCATTATATATACAGACACATGCACATTATATATACAGACACATGTACATTATATATACAGACACATATACATTATATATACAGACACATGCACATTATATATATAGAAATATATACATTATATATACAGTCTCATACACATTATATATACCTACACAAGTACATTATATATACAGACACTACAACATTATATATACAGACACATGCACATTATATATACAGACACATATACATTATATATACAGACACATGCACATTATATATACAGACACATGTACATTATATATACAGACACATATACATTATATATACAGACACATGCACATTATATATACAGACACATATACATTATATATACAGACACATGCACATTATATATACAGACACATGTACATTATATATACAGACACATGTACATTATATATACAGACACATATACATTATATATACAGACACATGCACATTATATATACAGACACATGTACATTATATATACAGACACATATACATTATATATACAGACATATGTACATTATATATACAGACATATATACATTATATATACAGACACAGATACATTATATATACAGACACATGTACATTATATACATAATAATAATCTTGTCCTTGCAGGGCAGGGGTCTCTTCTTCTTCCACAGACTCGGGGTTCCTTGACTCTTCTGGATGGCGTCTCTTCTTATCTTTAGGATCTCCGACCCCAGGATCTTCCCAGTCCAGTACTCACTTGGCGGTCACCAGGGATCTGCCACAGTCCGGCTCGCAGTCTCCCTCCCAGTCTCTTCTTGCAGCCCGGCACCGTGTTTCTCTCCCTACCGCCATTCCCGGACACTTCTCAGGCAGCGTCTTCTCATGTGACCCGACTTCTCCTGTTCCTGCCCTAAGCTCTTCTGCTCTTTCTCCTCTTTCTGTATTTTTTGGGCAGGGTTAGTCCAACTACACAGTTCAGAGGGGAGCACCGACTCTGCCGGCTAGTCCACAAAACAAAGCACACAGGGGAGCACCGTCTCCTAAAGTCATAGCGTCCTTAACCGTTCATAGGAGCGACACCCCTACATATATATACAGACATGTGTACATTATATATACAGACAAAAATACATTATATATACATGTACATATATACAGACAAAAATACATTATATATACATGTACAATGTACAGTATATATATATATATATATATATATATATATATATATACATACTGTATATATCAGAAAATATACTATATATATAGAGACTTGTACATTAAATATAAATAAAAATATACATTATATCTGTTCGGATATTGTATGCTCTCTCTCTCTCTCTATATATATATATATATATCTATCTATCTATATATATATATATATATATATATATATATATATATATGTAGATATGTACATTTTTATACTGTATATACAAAGAAATGTATACTTTATATACAGACACATGTAGTGCATTATATATAGACACATAAATATTATATTTCCAGACCTAAATATATTTAAAGACACACATTATTCATATATATGCCCACACTATAAATACACATCAGTCATGCACATCTCACATGTTACACATTAGCACATGAAATATATATATACATTATTTATAGAAATGTTTACAGACACACTACATATATAAATACAAAGTAAGTACAGTGTATATATACTGTTGTTATATATATATATATATATATATATATATATTCATATCCAGATACATTTTCTGAATAGGTGCAAAAGAATAAAGAGTCCACACGTGATGATGGCTGCAGCGTGATGAGTATCACCATATATATAGTGCAGATTTTTGGAGCAATTATTGGGGATCTCAGGCCCCGGAGCCCCACACATCTGCTCCATATAATAGTGACTATAGTAGCTATTGTTACTCACATGTCCTGGCTCCAGCGCTGGGCTTTTTCCTCCTGACATTACTTTCTCTGGTCTTATAGATCTGCTAAGGCAGAATCATCCATGGACCTTGTGAAAAAATTCAGCTCTGCTATATCGGTGAGTCAGCTCTGCTATATCGGTGAGTCAGCTCTGCTATATCGGTCAGTCAGCTCTGCTATATCGGTGAGTCAGCTCTGCTATATCGGTGAGTCAGCTCTGCTATATCGGTGAGTCAGCTCTGCTATATCGGTGAGTCAGCTCTGCTATATCGGTGAGTCCGCTCTGCTGTTCCACATTGCCCTTTCTCCATCGCTGGTCCAGTCCGGCTGTAGAATTGCTGGTGTATCTCAGCCCGGCTACACTGGCTCCTCATGGCGGAGTCTTCCTCACTCCCTTCTGGATTGCACATTTATCACGTTGCCTCGATTCTGCTGATCATGTCCTGTGGCTCCAGTTTTTCTCCTCCTGGTGTCGTCCGGTCACTACAGTCTCGGTTGTTCCTTCTTGACCAGTCTGCGGCACCAGCCTCATCTGTCCATGATGAAGTAGACCTGCTCATCTGACCCAAGGGCTTGAGATATCCACCTCACCCGGAGAGACGCAAACCTATCATCAAAATGAAAAATAAAATGAAATGTTAGGTTTTATTAGAGAACCCCCTTTTATTATTTAGGGGTAAATGGTGCAGTTCTGAACTTCACCACAATCTCCCCCCAGATACACAATGTGTGAATGTGGCCTCAGCGATAAGTGAGGAGCCTCATACCTGGACTTGTCTTCTTCAAGCTGACGAGCTCTAGTGACACAAAATGGCTCAGGATTAGAATCTTGGACATTCTGGACCAATTGTGATGTCATATGAGGTCATGTGACCTGTGATGTCATGTGCTTTGTGATGTCATGGAACCTGTGATGTCATATGCCCTGTAACGCCACTGCTGTTTTATGTAATAAGTTTCCAACATTAAGGAAATATTACGTTAATAAAAACAAATATCATGGGCTACAAATAATCCCCGACATCATTTATAATTGAGTCATGATGCAGCAAAACTGAAATGTTTAAGAAGTCACTGTTGTTGTTTTTTTTTCCATAAATCAATAGTACATGTAAAAATAAAAAAACTATGTGATAAATCTTATTAGGGAAATCCATTAATTCTCCAGTAGGATTAATCTTTATTCTCAAAATTCTCATTTCATTGGACACAGATTTTGCCATTACTGAGATAGGAGATGACAGTTGGTGCTCAGAAAGATCTATGGAGACCTGTAACTGGGAACCAGGAGAACTGGAGACATGTCTCACTCTGCCTCTGGCTACTCCCTCTGCCTCTAGCTCCTCCCTCTGCCTTTAGTCCCTCCCTCTGCTTCTAGCTCCTCCCTCTGCCTCTAGCCCCTCCCTCTGCCTTTAGCCCCTCCCTCTGACTCTAGCCCCTCCCTCTGCCTCTAGCTCCTCCCTCTGCCTCTAGCCCCTCCCTCTGTCTCTAGCTCCTCCCTCTGCCTCTAGCCCCTCCCTCTGCCTCTAGCCCCTCCCTATGCCTCTAGCTCCTCCTCCCTTCTCCTCATAGAACTTTATGAGCACCAACCGTCATGTCCTATCTCAGTAATGGGAATATCTATACTCAGTAAATACAGATTTTACCCATGAATTTGAGAGTGAAGATGAATCCAGAAGAAAACAGCAGATTCCTCTACACTTTATTACAAAGTTGCTTATTTTCATGTGATCTATGGATTTATGAAATAAAACTTATAATGACGGTCACTTGTAACATTTCGCCCCTTTTATGTTAATCCCTATCACCGGCTGCTCTATGCACTAAAGGGAAACACAAGACTCCATTCTGCCATTCCTGACTACAATAACCTGCAGGTTCCAGGTCATCCCCTGATCCGACAAGACCAAGACAGCTGACAACAGAGAACAATAGCATTTTATAATTAAATTTATGGTAGGAAAATGCTATTTTCACAACACAAATGGCAAAACACCCAAAAATAGAGATTTCCCATCAGAGCAGCCCGGGCTATATGCTTTTATTAGAGCCTATGATTGTCATCGGTGGAATAATAACTGATTACTAAGGGTTTCTCAGACCTGTAACATGTGAGCGGCAAGTCCTCATTTCTGGAGGGTTTGTGCAGATGGAGTGACCCCTGTACGGCCGGGGTTACACTGACATAGCAGAGCACCAGATGTACATATGTTACATACAATCAGGTCTGAAGATTTCTCTGACGTCTCCATTACAGAATCATCATGACAATTCCAGCAGAGAACTCCCCATACAGAGATTTTGGGTAATTGATGTGTTCTGTGTCCCCCACTAACCCCCCACTACACAATGTATGGATGAGATCCTGGGTGAGGAGCCTCCTACCTGGACTTGTTCCCTTCCGGCTGTCAGGCACTAATGACTCCACATGGCTCAGGTCTAGTATTCTGCACATTCTATACCATTGTGATGTCATCTTATGTCTATGATGTCATCAGAACTGCCTGTTTAACCCCTTCCCGACCCACTAATGATTGAAGTCTGATCTGTAAAAATATAAAATTGTCTGACCTGTGCAGGAAATGTTATAAAGGAAAAAACAAATGTTAAAATATGTTGACCTACTGACATAGTAAAGCCTCTGCATGATCGGTGTCACCGGTATCTCACTGACCGGACAGACATTTCCCCACTGGATAAATCTGTCACAACTTTCATTCTACCATTATTTTCACAATGGCTGATAATATCGCACATTTTCCCCACCATGGTCTGGAAAGAATAGAGAGGTCTATTTTTTTTCATTATTTTTTTCTTAATATTTAGTCATATAGTAAATCTGTGTCTGATTCCTCCCAGGCCAGAGTCTGTAGTAATTCAGGCTCATGGGTGCAGCCTTGGCATGACCAAAGGCTCAATGCACTAAAGAGCCCCTCCCCCACATGCCACACCCCCTTTAGCTTGATTGACAGTTTACGCTGGCAAATAGTTGAGTGACTCTATTCACAATCATGAGGAGGGGCTGGCTGGCAAAATTTTAGCCTGGGGGGCAAGCACATAGCATTGGCCCATAAGTATCAGCCCATCCTGAACATGATTATGTCACACCCTGGGGTTGCTCGGATCCGGACGGTCCGTTGCTCGAGGGGTACCGGTTCTGAGGGCACCGTCGACCCGTTTTAAATGAAAAATATGAATAAAATAAAAGTCCGACTACGCCACTCGCAGTTTGCGGCCAGGGATGATGGGGCCGCCGCTGCAGGTTCCCACTGGGAATAATGGATGGGGGCAGCATGGATGTTGGATCCCTCCGCGAGCAGAGTTTTTCCCCAAGGGTCGGTAAATGGTTAATGTGAAGGCGCACGGCAATAAGTCAGTCCAGACAGAGAGGGCAGTTTGATGGTGTTTACTCACTGGTTTGACGCCCTGAGACGTACTGGATCCCAGGTGCGCCCGAGTCCTGATGGTTGTGCCTGCCTACCTGGTGCCACTCTCCACCTGTGCACTCCAGTGTATGTGGGTCCTCCCTTGCGTGGAGCACTTGGAAGTCCTCCTGGTGTTGGGTCCTGCCGCAGGCAGCTTGGACTATTTAAGGGAATATGTCTCGGTCCCCTCTTTGCTGCTGATAGGGTAATGTGGTGCGGGGTGGTAATCGTGGGTGAGGTAATCGTCTGCCGCACCCCGGCACGCTACATGAAAATGGAGGTCCTGGCTGGGTGTGTGGTGTTTCACTCCAGAGGCTATATACATTGGCAGGCCGGATGTTGCCTGTTGTCTTGGCCGGCCAGGACCAGATGGTACACAGTTCATTGAGGGACACCACAAGTTCATAAAAAACAAAGTTTTATTGAACGTTAACTTGTTATCCACAATGTACATAAGATGGTGGACACAAATCTTCTTGCACATTTCAATATCACAGAGGATTATTAAGCACATTCTTCACTTTAGTCGTTCCAACCTCCATAAGTCCTTTTCTTCCCAACACTACCCGCCTAGTACAACATCACAGTCCTTGAAAGTCAGTCTCCTCCTCAAGCAGTCCCACGTCTTTTCCCTCCTAGACGGGTATCGCCAATATGGCTGGACCGAGCTATAAGCTACTGAAGACATCCCAGGGACTTAAGACACCCACTCCGTTCCTTATCCTGTTCTTTCTTGCACCAGGACCCGTCTCTCTCTGCCACTCGTTCCTTTGGTCAGTGCGCTGACCCGGCTCCACTAGATCACTCTGTGTCACGGTAATCTCCTTCCCTTTCTCAGTTGTTCCCTCTTTTCCTTTGTCACACTATTCTATGTAATGGTCTCCTCTCTTCAGGACACCCATGTCATGCGGCTCTTCTGCTCCTCAGACCTGAGGTCTGTCTCTGTCACAGGCTGGGCCCTAACTGACGTTCCCACAGCAACCGTTTCTCTCAGCACTAGCTCATTCCCTATTGGCTAATCCTAGAACCCAAACTGTCATCTGTCTATCTTCGGGCAGATTTAACTTTCACCTGCACCTATAACACTAATATAATGTAGGATGCTTAATAAGGTCTTAGATTACATAACATTACACCGTATACCAAAACACATACTGTACATTACATCTTCAATACTGCTACACCTCTACATAGTAACATTCTCTACTCTGCTACATCTTATACATTACAATACCTTACATTATACATTTATAGATAACAATACTTTATATCTTATCACATGTATATATTTAAGAACCCATTTGGTGTCTTCAGGGGTAGGAACTCGACCACCATCTTACAATGCCTCGGACGTTAGTGGTGGCAGAGGAGTCCTGGAAACCCACCCGCCTGGCAGAGTTAACAGATGGCTTGAAGTCCTGGTCTATTCTGGGATCTGCACGCCGTGCGTGCAAAGTACTGTGAGCCCTGGATGTCCACCCAACAGGATCCCTCTGTCCTTGGAGCTCGCTCTCTCACTCTTCAGCTACTTTCCTCCTTCAAGTGGTTGTTCTTACTACTCAGGTCTTTGCAGTGTCTTTCCTTCTTTCTATGTGTCTCAAGAGTCTCTGGTCTGTCTTGACACCCTTCCGCTTTCACTGTCTACTGCAGACTACTCACTAACACTTCCCAGGTCACCTTCTCCTCCCCCAAGTCTGGTCTCTTCCTCCTAGTTGGCTGCCTGTTATCTACAGTGCCCAGCCCTGTCATCTGGCTAGGTGAGGCTCCCAGCCGGGTACAGCGAGTGTAAATATCCTGGTGTGAAAATAAGACATTGTCTTATATTTTTTTTTGCCCTGAAAAAAGCGCTAGGTCTTATTTTCAGGGGGTGTCTTATTCTCGAGGAGTCATGGTTGGGGGTAAGTTTACCCCCCCATAAAAAGCAGACCCCCCTCCATCCCAGGATCGTCAAACTTACCAGCCCAGGGCGTCTGTATGGCTCCCAGATCCTCCTGTGATCTCCCTGCAGCTGTGCTCCCCTGCGTCTGGCAGACATCAGATCACACACACACACACGCACACACACACACACATCACTTCTCACTGTGATCTCCCTGCAGCTGTGCTCCCCTGCGTCTGGCTGACATCAGATCACACACACACACACACACACACCATACTTCTCCCTTTGCCCTCCGGTGGGCGGTCCCAGCAGCTGTGCTGCACACCGTGCTCCTCTGCCTCCTTCTGTCACTCACAGATCCGATCGCATACATTCACACATAGTCACACATCAGACAGTATACACGCACACATTTGATCGCATACACACACACACACACACACCACTTCTCCCTGTGCCCTCCGGTGGGTGCTCCCAGCAGCTGTGCTGCACTCCTCTGCCTCCTGCCGACACTCACAGATCCGATCGCATACATTCACACACACACACACACACACACACACAATATCGCACATACGCGCGCACACTCTCACAACATCCGGACATACCACATGATTCCGGCCATGTGATCCTCCGGCAGGTCCTGGAAGGTCACTGCACGCACAGTATCGCCGCCGAGAAGCAAGCGATATTGCCGGATGTTGTGAGTGTGTGGATGCGATCTGTAGTGTGTGTGTTTGTGTGTGTGTGTGTGTGTAGTGAGTGATTATGATCTGATTCTGATTATGATCTGATCTCTTCTGGGGGTGCCCGCTGCCTATAATGAAGTGTCCTGCAGTGTCTTTAACTCTTTCACCGCTGCATGACACTTCATTATTGACCGCGGCTAGGTCTTATTTTCAGGGGATGTCTTATATTAAAGCATCCCTGAAAACTCTTGGGAGGTCTTATTTTCGGGGGAGGTCTTATTTTCGAGGAAACACGGTAGTATGTGTGTAGTGACTGGCGCGGTCATGTAGGACCCAAACTGTTAACTTAATTGTTACCTTGTTTTTGTGGCACCTGGTTACCGCAGGGGCGTCACAATTACTTCTAGATGCTTCATGGCCTTTGTTTACAGGACCTTACTGTCTGACTGACTGCTGCCGATGGAGAATAACTGCCAGCACTGGGACCAGTTCAGATGATGGTTTGTACTTGTCCGGTCTAGTACATATTATATATGTTGATGACTATCTTTAAGCTGGATATATGTCTTTACAGATGTAGTAAAGCGACATACACTGGGTTTTTCTACACTCCTAAAAAACATATCCCCGTAGTAAAGGTTGTCACATATAAGCATAGGTCCACTAGATAAGGAAGTACAGGGGCGATCAGGGCAAGGGTTGTGATCGGACGCTGGAGCCCAAGGGGGCCCAAAAAATCCCTTTGGTCTATATCGGGGATGGGAAACATTTTTTCTGTCAGGGGCCATTTGAAAATTTCTTCCATCATTTGGAGGCCACACAGCTTGAAAATTACCCTACTATATTTGGTCAAACTATTAACTCACTGTGGTGGCTGGAGCTGCTTCTCTTTGGTGCGTCTGTGATATTAGGCAATATTGATCTTGTTGCATCTCACAACTGCTTTACCAGGTTTGTGTCGCCTAGGATTGCTGAGGGCATATACATCACAGGAGATGCTACGGGCATATACATCACAGGAGACGCTGGGGGCATATACATCACAGATGATGCTGCAGGCATATACATCAGAGGATATGCTATGGGCATATACATCACAGGAGACGCTGGGGGAATATACATCACAAGAGATGCTGGGGGCATATACATCACAGATAATGCTGCAGGCACATACATCACAGAAGCTGCTGCGGGCATATACATCACAGGAGATGCTGGGGGCATATACCTCACAGGAGATGCTGGTTGCATATACATTACAAGACATGCTGGGGCATTATACATCACAGGATATGCTGGAGGCATATACATCACAAGAGATGCTGGGGGCATACACATTACAGGACATGCTGGGGCATATACATCACACATCAAAGGAGATGCTGAGGGCATAAACATGACAGGGGAGGGCTGAGAGGAATAGACATCACTGGGGAGGCTGGGTAGCATAGAATTGACTAGGGAGGCTGGGAAGCAAAGACTTGACTAGGGAGGCAAGGGTTCATAGACCTCACAGTAGACATTGAGGGCATATACATCACTGGGGAGGGCTGTGAGGAATATACATCAATTGGGAAGCTGGGGGGGGGGCATAAACATCACTGGAGGGTACAGACATCTCTGGGGGTATATACATCACTAGAGGGCACAGACATAGTTGGGTGGTCACAAACATCATTGGTGGTATATACAGCACTGGAAGGTCACACAGAGCCTGGGGAGGCTGGAGGGGCACACGTAAAGGTCTGGGGACGCTGGAGGGGCACACACAGAGGCCTGGGGAGGCTGGAAGGGCACACACAGAGGCCTGGGGAGGTTGGAGGGGCACACACAGAGGCCTGGGGAGGCTGCAGGGGCACCAACAGATGCCTGAGGAGGATGCAGGGGGCGCATACAGAGGCCTGGGGAAACTGCAGAAACACAAACAGAGGACTAGTGAGGCTGCAGGATCACACACAGTGGTCTGGAAAGGCTTCAGGGGCATGCACAGAGGTCTGAAGAGGCTGCAAGGCATGCACAGAGGCCTAAGGAGGCTGCAGGAGCGCACACACAGACCTGAGGAGGCTGCAGGGGCATGCTTAGAGGTCTGTGGAGGCTGCAGGGGCACACACAGAGGCCTGGGGAGGCTGTTGGGACACACATAGTGGCCTGGGGAGGCTGCATGGGCAACACAGAGGCCTAGGGAGGCTGCATGGACACACACAGAGGCTTGGGGGGCTGCAGGAACACACCACACAGAGTTCAGGGGAGGCTCCACAGGCACAAACAGAGGCCTGGGCAGTTTGCAAGGGCACACACAGAGGCCTGGAGAGGCTGCAGTCGCAAACACAGATGCCTGGGGAGGCTGCATTGGCACACAGAGGCCTGGGGTGTTTGCAAGGGCACACACAGAGTCCTAGGGAGGCTGCAAGGGCACTCACAGAGACCTGTGGAGGCTGCATTGGCGCACACAACAGAGGCCTGAGGAGGCTACAGGTGCACTCACAGAGGCCTGGGGAGGCTGCAGGGGCGCCAACAGATGCCTGAGGATGCTGCAGGGGCGCATACAGAAGCCTGAGGAAACTGTAGGGACACAAACAGAGGCCTGGGGAGGCTGCAGGATCACACACCGTGGTCTGGGAAGGCTTCAGGGGCATGCACAGAGGCCTAAGGAGGCTGCAGGGGCACACACAGAGGTCTGGGGAGCCTGCAGAAGCACACACACAGACCTGAGGAGGCTGCAGGGGCATGCTTAGAGGTCTGTGGAGGCTGCAGGGGCACACACAGAGGCCTGGGGAGGCTGCGGGGGCACACATAGTGGCCTGGGGAGGCTGCAGGGGCAACACAGAGGCCTAGGGAGCCTGCATGGACACACACAGAGGCTTGGGGGGGGCTGCAGGAACACATCACACAGAGGTCTGGGGAGGCTCCACAGGCACAATCAGAGGCCTGGGGAGTTTGCAAGGGCACACACAGAGGCCTGGGGAGGCTGCAGTTGCACACACAGATGCCTGAGGAGGCTGCATTGGCACACACAGAGGCCTGGGGAGTTTGCAAGGGCACACACAGAGTCCTGGGGAGGCTGCAGGGGCACTCACAGAGACCTGGGGAGGCTGCATTGGCGCACACAACAGAGGCCTGAGGAGGCTACAGGTGCACACATAGAGGCCTGGGGAGGCTGCAGGGGCACACACAGTGGCCTGGTGAGCCTGCAGAGGCACAAATAGATGCCTGGGGAGGCTGCACAGGCACACACAGAGACCTGGGGAGGCTGCACGGGCACAAGGAGAGGCCTGGAATGGGTGCAGGGGCACACACAGAGGCCTGGGGAGGCTGCAATGACACTCACAGAGGCCTTGGGAGGCTGCAGGGGCTCAGACAGGCCTGTGGGCACAATCAAACTTGGGGGACACTGGGCAGCTGCTCCTCTTCTATGGGAGGAGAGGGTATTGCAGGCTTACCCCGCCCACAAAGTAATCTTCCAGTGTATGCATGGTGGAGCCTAGAATGTATGGGCTCCTTCCAGGTTGGTGGGCGTGCATTGTGTAGAGGGTTTAAAGGGCCAGCAAGATGTGGCTACTGCCTGAGTACTGCGGTCCCTGGGAATATGCCGCAGAAAAAGTCATTGTGGGCCACATACGGCCTGTGGGCCGGAGGTTCCCCACCCCTGCTTTATCCAAATTAAATTTCTCCAGAGGAAGCAGTGAAAATAATTCCACATAATCTCCTTTCCTAATCATATCTTTAAACTCCTGCTTCAAATGCTCCCCTAAATGGCGCTCAAAACAAACATAAACCTCACTCCTAGCACGATCGTCTAAACGCAATACCTCATCCTTCTTCACCTTTTCCTTATCATTTTTTTTCCACATCCATCTTTGAGGAACTCCCTTGCTGACAAACACTAGGGGATTCCAGAACAACAACCAGGGCCTGCTCAACAGTCAATCCTGAACATGTCGGGGTTACCCAAGCTCCTATGGGAGATTGCAAAGTAACAGATTCTGACAGCTCTGCCATCAAACCCTGCCACACAGCCAATAACTGACCCTACAAATCTGAAGAATCAGCGTTAGGGCCCTGATTCTCCCTTAAAGATACCCCCATATATCTAACATTACTATCAGTAGAATAATTTTCCACAACAGAAAAATCAATAACCACTGTATATTACTCACCAGGCTGCGTCAGAGGTGTCTGCTGCCACTTGCTCATTTGTCTATGCTCTGTGCCGCCCCTGCAGCGGATCAGACCGCTCGGATCCAGGGGTAGTGATCGCTCGTGGCTCGAGGGTTTCCGGACCCGGGGGTTTAGGGGCTACACTCAAATAGAAAAGGGAGTATTTACAGGGGATTTGGTATACCGTAGTTCGTGACGCCACCCGTGGTGTACGGTAATTGTGAGTACCGCCGCTGCCGTCGGGAGTACCCAGGGTCATGGAGTGGGGCAGCTAGGTGACGTTGCCCTTCATGGGTAGGGGTAGGCCATGGGACTTTGGTGGGTGATGCGGGAACGCAGTGCAGGGGTCAGTCGGGTACTCACTCAGCAATGAAGCAGACGCTGACAACAGGGTAAACCAAGTCTCTGAACGGCGTTGCCTCTCGAGGGGAGCTTGTCTGGGTCCCATCCCCTGCAGCACTGCCTGGTGGTCTGTAACCTGCCTCCTGGCACTAATTTAGATTGCCCATTGTGGCCCGGTAGCTTGGAGCTGTCCGGGCCCCGCTCCCCACTGTGGCTAAGTGGAGGAGCCTGCTCTCAGGGGCTCACGCTTGGGATTTCAGTGGGCTGCTTACTAGGAAAGCCCTATCCCCCCTCGTTGCGCTACTGCCACCGATCTCTGAGCTGGTGGGAACAGTCCATAAAGACCCTGTCCTCCAAAGGTTAATTGCCGGGTTTCCTAAAGCTTCTCCCCGACCTAGGGTCCGTGTACCCCTTTGTGCCTTCGGTCCATGATTGTTGATAGGACCAGGCTGCTGACCGTACTCCTTGACGGGTTCCAGGCACCTAACCTCAATCCCTATGCAATCGGGGGTCTGACTCCTCTAGGTCCAGACCACCGTCTGCGACCTAGTTTACTTCTCCCCTGGGAGCTCCAACTCCCAGCTTCCTCAGAGCTCCTCACAGCTCAAGGGCTACCACTCAACTGACTTGACACCTCCCACCTCCCTGTCTGACCCCTAGGTGGGCGACCCTATTCCTGCTTAAGCAGCCCACTGGTGTGCCTGATAGGTGTGGAGCAAGGTGTATCTAGGATTTGTGAATGCTGGTGGAGGCAGTACTGTAGGATAGAGACCCAGAACCATGGGGGGTTGAATACTGCATGGGCAGGGCAGTTTGTGCAGTACCCTGTGACGACCTGAATAGTCCAGGGGCGTCACAACTCTCCATTTTCAATGTTTGATTCAGGTGTCCTGGTATCGCAGACAAGCCCAGGGAGAACTCTACAAGGGACATCCCCGGTCACTACGTCCTGAAGCACAACCTCTACAGTACTCTTCCTCCTTCCTGTTGCACTTTGAGAGGGCCCACCCTGCAGGTCCCACTGGGTCCAATGTCTCCTGGAATGCACCTTCACATGGCGCATCTGTCGATTGCAGCCCCCACCAACAGCTTAGCCATGTTCACATTTGGAAGGCCACAATGCTATTGAGGATTCCTCCTGGGGACCGAAGAAGCAGGATGTGTGCTTCATTCCTCCTGCCCCAGAGGGTCCCCGAATCTTTAGGTGGCATCACCCATCTACTTGATAAACAAATGTTCAGTTGTAATGTCGCGGGCGGGGAGGACGCTGCCGCTGCTGCGCTCTCGCTAACGCTCGGGTCCAGCGCTGCTGCGGCTGCTCGGTGGCTCGAGCGGTCGGCCAGATCCGGGGACTCGAGCGGCGCTCCTCACCCGTGAGTGAAAGGGGTGGTTGGTTTGGGGGATTTAGTCCGTGACGCCACCCACGGGTCGTGGTGAAGATGGGCACCACCGCTGCTGGTGACGGGGATCCCGGGAGCGATGGTAGGGAGCAGCTGAGATGTTGTTTTCCCCCTCCGTCGGTAGGGGTCGGTGGTTCCGGGGCCCGGGGATGTTGTGACGGGGAGGCAGGGTTGGTGAGGTGCAGGGTCGCAGGGACAGCGCGGCGCGGTGCCAGATGGCACGGGTATACTCACTCAGCAAGAAAGGTACAAAGTCCTCCGTAAACCAAACGGCTGGATGGACGGGTCCCGCAGCCGGCTGCAGTGTCTCTCCCCAGACAGGTGATGGCGGCTGTCTTTCCCTGAACCTTGATGTTCTTCTGCTAACTACTATGGATTCCCAACGGTAGTCCACTCCCCGGTGTATGGGTACCGGAGGAGCCCGTTTGCCCGCAGACACTGGCCCTAGGGTCTCTAGCCTTAGGCGGTAGCTGTATACCCTCACAGTGTGGGCGGTTGCCTTCAATCGGGACTTTTGCTGTTGTGAAACTCCTGGGGTTCCAGTCACATTCGGATCTGACTATTGTCGGATGATTTGCCTGTGTGTGCTGGCTTCACTTCGCTCACCGGTCGGTACCGGCGGGTCGTCGCCCGTCCCCGGTCCTACGGTTCTGCGTTGCTCCACCACTCCTGCAGACGGCCATCACCGTCTGCCAACCTTGCTGTTAGTGCCTGGGCCACAAACCCAGACACCCAAGTGCTTGTTCCTCTCACTTCAAACTCCTCAACTCTTCTGACAATTTTCCTGCCTCCAGGCCTGTGAACTCCTCGGTGGGTGGAGCCAACCGCTTAGCTCCGCCCCACCTGGTGTGGACATTAGACACTGGAGGGAGGCAACAAGGGTTTTTGTTTGGCTGGTGTCCCTGTCTAGTGGGGGTGGGGTGTTTGTGTGTTATCTGTGATGACCTGGCTAGGCCAGGGCACCACATTCCCCCTTGGTGAAACGCAGACCGTCTGCGGGCTGCTCGTCCATCACCGGTTTTCTTTTTAAAAAAACTGTAAACAGATGGACGGGTGTCTTCCGCTCTCCCACCCAAGCAACCTAGCCCTGATGCTGCCCCTAAGAAGTGGGCAGCACCCCTTGACCCCAGTCCAGGTTTAGGCTGCCCGAGCGGGAACGGGTACGGTAACTCGCACCCGGCTGTCACTTCAGGGTGCCCCACGTCCTTGGGGGACCCCTGACCCCCGGAGGATGGCCACCGGTCCTGGTGGTGGCCGGGCCCCAGCCTGCTCTGCTGCGGGCCCTTCCTCCAATCTACCTCTCCGGAGGCGGCTCCGACGGAATATCAACCTTTCAACTTATTTACAAGCCCACCAATTCGTGGGTGGCCTGCCAGTTCTCGGCCATGTCCATGAATAGTCTCTCATGCAGGTTGTAAAAACACACAGGGTCCCTCCGGGGACAACTTGCTGGCAACGGCCGGAATAATCACTTAGACAATCAGGTAACTGTTCACGGTTCATTAGAGTCATCCAATCAAACTGCTGAGGGTCCCAACAGGGGACAACTGCTTGCAACGGCGAACCGCTGCCACTACTGGGGATCACCATCACCACTCGCTTCCTCCGGATCCGCCCTAGGACTGTATAGCGGAGGAGGTGACCGTGGCTGCTCGTAGTTGTCAAGGCTCACCCTTCTCTGGACATCCAGGGCAAACCAGCCTCTCTCTCCCAGGTGGCAGGTATATGTGACCAACTCTCCCGCACAAAGGTCACGCTCCGGGTGGCCCAGGGGCAGTCGGCTGTGCACGTCCAACCGGGAGAAGAATGCCTCGACTCCCAGGCGGGGCTCATAAATAAACCCCCATCCTCGCCGGGGGTGGAACTGCTGGACTTGACCTTCGAAGACCGGGCCCGAGCTTCAGGGGAGGCCCTCCGGAGGGCATCCTTTACTTCCACAGTACGGGCCAGGACTGCAGCCTTCTCCCGGGCCTCTGCCTGTCGTCCCATCGGGTCTAGCCACCGCTCCCAACATAGCGGCTCCTCCAGCGCGGGGGTTGGGCCCAGCCGGTACCCCCCGATGCGGGCTACAACCGGCACCTTCTGATTAGGGGGGCACCGCTGTGTCGCGGCCTGTTTTGCTGCCTTGCAGCGGCAAACCTCCGCAGCCTCAGTCGAGGCCTGGGGTTTGGGAGCAGTCAGCGTCACCTTCCGGGCCTGAGGCGGGCTACCCTCCGTCTCTGTACTAGGCGGGTGGACTGCCGGAGCCTCTTCAAGCACGGCCGCCTCCGGGCGGGATAACTCCCAGGGGAGAAGGATCGGGACCGGCCGGGCACAAGTTGTCGTTCGCGGGCAGCACCTGCAGGTGGATTTTCGCAGGCGAGGGTGATGTCATCTTTTGTCGGGTTCAGGTGCAACTGGCCGGCCGACGGGGTGGCACCGACCAATACGGGCAGCGGGGAACGCAGCTGGCTGAGCGACGGCAGACCGGGCCCCTTGGCCGCAGCAACCGGTCTCTCTGGGACACAGGGGCGTGGGTCACTCACCCGCTCCTCCGTTTCTGTTTTCACCTCACGGGCTTGCACGGTCATCACCACCTCCACCATTCCAGCCTCCCATTCTTGCACCAAGAGCTGGAGCCGGGTCTGCAGCCTGTGCCTTAATTGGGCCACCCGAGCCTCCACCCACGCCGCTGTTCCAGGCGTGGGCCTGCTGGACGGGACGGACATCCTTCTTGCTCGGCCTCCAGGAACGGGATATTTTGCAGAGTCCTGGCATCCCCGCTTTCTATAACTTTGGCTACATCAGGCAGACACACTCTCGCGCCCCCTTGGTACTTTTCAGCACTTCGGTTTGTTGGGGGCGGGGCTTCACTTTCGCGCCTTCCCTGCTCGGAGAAGATGCTCGAGCGGGAGATTTTCGCCCCAAGATGGCGGTGCTTCAAAATTTTCGGCCGGACACCGCCGGCGGAGATCACAAGGCGCACTTCTACTGGTTAGTAGATGGGTTCAATCCTGTTCGTGATGCCAAGTTGTCGCGAGCGGGGAGGACGCCGCCGCTGCTGCGCTCTCGATAACGCTCTGGTCCGGCGCTGCTGCAGCTGCTCGGTGGCTCGAGCGGTGGGCCGGATCCGGGGACTCGAGCAGCGCTCCTCGCCCGTGAGTGAAAGGGGTGGTTGGTTTGGGGGATTTAGTCCGTGACGCCACCCACGGGTCGTGGTGAAGATGGGCACCACCGCTGCTGGTGACGGGGATCCCGGGAGCGATGGTAGGGAGCAGCTGAGATGTTGTTTTCCCCCTCCGTGGGTAGGGGTCGGTGGTCCCGGGGCCCGGGGATGTTGTGATGGGGAGGCAGGGTTGGTGAGGTGCAGGGTTGCAGGGACAGCGCGGCGCGGTGCCGGATGGCACGGGTGTACTCACTCAGCAAGAAAGGTACAAAGTCCTCGGTGAACCAAACGGCTGGATGGACGGGTCCCGCAGCCGGCTGCAGTGTCTCTCCCCGGACAGGTGATGGCGGCTGTCTTTCCCTGCACCTTGATGTTCTTCTGCTGACTACTATGGATTCCCAACAGTAGTCCGCTCCCCGGTGTATAGGTACCGGAGGAGCCCGTTTGCCCGCAGACGCTGGCCCTTGGGTCTCTAACCTTAGCCGGTAGCTGTATACTCTCACGGTGTGGGCGGTTGCCTTCAATCGGGACTTTTGCGAAACCCCTGGGGTTCCAGTCACATTCGGATCTGAATATTGTCGGCGGCTACAAGCCTGGTCGGGGTCCGATGGCCCTGCCTGTGTGTGCTGGCTTCACTTCGCTCCCCGGTCGGTACCGGCGGGCCGTCGCCCATCCCCGGTCCTACGGTTCCGCGTTGCTCCACCACTCCTGCAGACGGCCACCACCGTCTGCCAACCTTGCTGTTAGTGCCTGGGCCACAAACCCAGACACCCAAGTGCTTGTTCCTTTCACTTAAAACTCCTCAACTCTTCTGACACTTTTCCTGCCTCCAGGCCTGTGAACTCCTCGGTGGGTGGAGCCAACCACTTAGCTCCGCCCCACCTGGTGTGGACATTAGACACTGGAGGGAGGCAACAAGGGTTTTTGTTTGGCTGGTGTCCCTGTCTAGTGGGGGTGGGGTGTTTGTGTGTTATCTGTGATGACCTGGCTAGGCCAGGGCGCCACATTAACATCTATTAAATGTTTTGCTCTTATATCAGCCATTCATTTGTTAACTTGTCTGATGAAGGAGTCTCTGTGCTCAGAAAGCTTGCAAATGTAATTTTTCTGGTTAATATTGGTATCTCTCCTCGAATACTTTTTTGGATGGTGAAGGTCGGAACATATACAGTGGGGAATAAAAGTGACATAGGAAGAAAGGAAGGGATCCGGCACCAATTTCTTCTTAAAATAAAATCATTCAAAAGTTTATTGGATTCTTAAAAAATTCCTGTGGACACCGTGGGGGGGTTACCAGGCATGGGAACTTTACGCGTTTCGGACTTACATTAAAAACACAAAAAGTCCTTATTCCTAAGTGAAAGTGTAAGTCTTTTACCAGTTGGACCTACCGGTGGATTCCAGGCACCCGCAAGGAACAGCAGTCCGGGTTGCAGGTGAGCTGAAAAACTTTTTTTGCTATTCTAGTGGGGAATAAAAGCATTCAGTCAGCCAACAATTGTGAAAGTTCTTCCACTTAAAAAGATGAGATTTGCCTGTAATTGACTTCATAGATGACCACAACTATGAGAGACAAAATGAGAAAACAAATCCAGAAAATCACCTTGTCTGATTTGGCAAGATTTTATTTGCAAATTATTGTAGGAGGGGGGCGATCAGCACCCTCTCATGTGAAGGTAGTGTCATGGTAATGAAATTGTAATGTATATGTACAATGTAGCAGGTTGAACAGGTGCGCCGTTCAGCTCCACCTGGCGGTCATCGCTCGTCATGTACAGTCATGGCCAAAAGTTTTGAGAATGACACCAAAATTATATTTTCACATGATCTGTTGCCCTTTGGTTTTTAGTTGTGTTTGTCTGATGTTTACATCACATACAGAAATATAATTGCAATCATATTAGAAGTACCAAAAGGTTCTATTGACAGTTAGAATGAGTTAATGCAGCAAGTCAATATTTGCAGTGTTGACCCTTCTTCTTCAGGACCTCTGCAATTCTCCCTGGCATGCTCTCAATCAACTTCTGGACCAAATCCTGACTGATAGCTGTCCATTCTTGCATAAGCAATGCTTGCATTTTGCCAGAATTTGTTGTTTTTTGTTTGTCCACCATCTCTTGATGATTGTCCACAAGATCTCAATGGGATTAAGATCTGGGGAGTTTCCAGGCCATGGACCCAAAATCTCTATGTTTTGTTCCATGAGCAATTTAGTGATCATCTTTGCTTTATGGCAAGGTGCTCCATCATGCTGGAAAAGGCATTGTTGGGTGCCAAACTGCTCTTGGACAGTTGGGAGAAGTTGCTCTTGGAGGACATTCTGGTACCATTCTTTATTCATGGCTGTGTTTTTAGGCAAGACTGTGAGTGAGCCGATTCCCTTGGCTCACTCACAGCAAGCAACCCCACACATGAATCGTTTCAGGATGCTTAACAGTTGGCATGAGACAAGACTGGTGGTAGCGCTCACCTCTTCTTCTCCTAATAAGCTGTTTTCCAGATGTCCCAAACAATCGAAAAGGGGATTCATCTGATAAAATGACATAACCCCAGTCCTCAGGAGTCCACTCCCTGTACCTTTTGCAGAATATCAGTCCGTCTCTGATGTTTTTTCTGGAGAGAAGTGGCTTCTTTGCTGCCCTCCTTGAAACCAGGCCTTGTTCAAGCAGTCTCCGCCTCACAGTGCGTGCAGAAGCACTCACACCAGCCTGCTGCCATTGCTGAGCTAGCTCGGCACTGCCGGTAGTCCGATCCCGCAGCTGAAACAGTTTTAAGATACGGTCCTGGCGTTTGCTGGTCTTTCTTGGGCGCCCTGGAGCCTTTTTGGCAACAATGGAAGCTCTCTCCTTGAAGTTCTTGATGATGCGATAGATTGTTGACTGAGGTGCAATCTTTGTAGCTGTGATACTCTTCCCTGTTAGGCCATTTTTGTGCAGAGCAATGATGGCTGCACGTGTTTCTTTAGAGATAACCATGGTTAACTGAAGAGAAACAATGATACCAAGCACCAGCCTCCTTTTAAAGTGTCCAGTGGTGTCAGTCTTACTTAATCATGACTGATTGATCGCCAGCCCTGTCCTTATCAACACCCACACCTGTGTTAATGGAACAATCACTTAAACAATGTTAGCTGCTCCTTTTAAGGCAGGAATGCAATGATGTTGAAATGTGTTTTGGGGGTTAAAGTTCATTTTCTTAGCCAATATTGACTTTGCAAGTAATTGCTGTTAAGCTGATCACTCTTTATGACATTCTGGAGTATGTGCAAATTGCCATTAGAAAAACTTAAGCAGTAGACTTTGTAAAAATTAATATTTGTAGCATTCTCAAAACTTTTGGCCATGACTGTAGTAAGAAAAATGTGGATGTTTATATATTGTAAATATCATGTAAAGTGTATAGAGAATCCAGGTCCCTCATGCTTTGTGAGACAGAAGATGTGGTACATGCCAGGCTTATTATAGATGCAGATGTAGGAATAGGAAGAACGGTAAGGATAGGTGCAGTATTAGTAATAAGATAGGAATAATTGGTAACTAGGGACCAAGTAGCCGGAGTGTGGGGTTAGTGGTAGTTAGATAGTTAATAGGTTTTAACAGGGACACATGAAAGAGCAGACAGATGGTTACTAGGGAAGAGGAGATAGGAAGGAGGAGAAGCAGAGGGTATTAGAATGTGAGTAGGAAGAGTTGGGTAGTCAAGCGGCAGGAGCTGAAGCAGATAGCAGGGCCCAGTGCTAGGGCCTGCCGAGCAAGGGGGGTACCCACAGGTGTCAAGCTCTCACCAAGCGAACAGGCGGCAGGTTGACCTCGGACCTGTGGGCGTTAGGACTCATAGACCCCAGCGACACCTCGTACTGGCCAGTAGTGACTGCGCACCCGGACAGGGGCATGAGTGAGACATGGTAGCCACACAGAAGCGATTCCAGGGTAAAGAAGACATATTGGGCTTAGCTGCTGGAGAACAGTGCCCAGGGCAAGTGAACCAGGAACACTGAGCTTTTTCCCCGAGGTAAGTTGGAAGCAGCATGAGCGGTCCTACGGACCTGAAGTACGGATTCAGAGTGTGCCACAATAAAGGAGTTCCAGTTGCTTTTATTAGCAACTGTCATAGATATGTTCATTGCCGCCTCTACCCTGTCTAAGACGAGGATCCTAGCAATGAGAAATGGAGATGATCCCAAAGGTAATGACTTCACATTATCTGAAGCAGGGGAACGAACCATTGGCCATCACCTTACACTCCTTTTCATAATGGTGGAAAATAATTATTTAGTCACCTAAAAATATGCAATATTTCTTGTTCTCACAGACCTCTAACTTCTTCTTTAAGAGGCTCCTCTGTCCTCCACTCATTACCTGTAGTAATGGCACTTGTTTGAACTTGTTATCAATATAAAAGACACCTGTCCACAACCTCAAACAGTCACACTCCAAAGCCTACTATGGTGAAGACCAAAGAGCTGTTGAAGGACACCAGAAACTAATTGTAGGCCTGCACCAGGCTGGGAATACTGAATCTGCAATAGGCAAGCAGCTTGGTGTGATGAACTCAACTGTGGGAGCAATAATAAGAAAATGGAAGACATACAAGACAACTGATAATCTCTCTCGATCTGGGGCTCCATGCAAGATCTCTTTCCATGGGGTCAAAATGTTCACAAGAAAGGTAAGCAAAAATCCCAGAACCACACAGAAGGACCTAGTGAATGAGCAGCATAGAGCTGGGACCACTGTAACAAAGGCTACCATCAGTATCATAGGAAATAAGGGGGCACCTTTCCCCTATTGGGATCACCACCAGCAACAATAGACCATATCAAGAAAGAGAAAAAGAATTGCTGTATATAGGGATCAACCAATAAGTTTAAGGTGGTGTGAGGCCTCAGGATCAGCGCAAGTATGGGGTGTTGCCCCACGCGTATCGCAACTGGAGATGTGGCTTTTTCAAGGGCCAAAAAATGACATTCATTTTTTGGCCCTTCAGGAAGGCACATCTCCAGTGGCGATACGCGTGGGGCAACACCCCATACTTGCGCCGATCTTGAGGCCTCACACCACCTTAAACTTAGGACTTCTAGCAAGGGGTAATACATCTTGGTGATGACTTTCTGGATTATTCTGGATAGTCTGTGGCTTACCTGGTTTAACTATTGAACTGGGTGTATTGATTTCCTCATTATAAGGTTATCTTCATCCCCTTTTTTTGCTAGTATTTTGTACTTATTATATTGTATTTATTGATGGTGGTGCCAGATGGGGTACGATTCTCTAGAGTACTATATGGCATAGGGTTTGCAGTGAAAATTTGCACACAGGTCCTGCATTTATGCCTGTGAATATTATTAATTTGTACATCTAGTGGAATTTGATTCCGGATCATGGTGCTGGGTTCCTAACATGGAACTATGTATTGGGGTGTTCGTTGACTGTTTTTAGATGTTTTTATTTGCCATTTTCACTGTTCTGTGTGGATATTTTTGTATGTATAAAATTTGTGCCAATAAAATACATTTTTGATGATTTGAACAAAATCTTATTGGTTGATCCCTATATACAGCAATTCTTTTTCACTTTCTTGATAAAGACTACCATCAGTAACACACTAGCCGCCAGGGACTCAGATCCTTCAGTGCCAGGCGTGTCCCCCTGCTTAAGCCAGTAAATGTCTGGGCCCATATGAAGTTTGCTAGTGAGCATTTGGATTATCCAGAAGAGTATTGGGAGAATGTCACATGGTCTGATGAAACCAAAGTAGAACTGTTTGTTATTAACACAACTTGTCATGTTTGGAGGAAACAGAATGCTAAGTTGCATCCAAAGAACATCATACCTATTGTGAAGCATGGGGGTGTCAACATCATGGGTTGGGGCTGTTTCTCTGCAAAGGGACCAGGACTAATCTGTGTACATGAAAGAATGAATAGGGCCATGAATCGTGAGATTTTGAGTGCAAACCTCCTTCCATCAGCAAGAGCATTTAAGATGAAACATGGCTAGGTTTTTCAGCATGATAATGATCCCAAGCATACCACCAGGACAATAAAGGAGTGGCTTTGTGAGAAGCATATGAATGTCCTGGAGTGGCCTAGCCCAGTTTCCAAATCTCAACCCCATAGCAAACCTTTGGAGGGAGTTGAAAGTCCATGTTTCCCAGCGACAGGCCCAAAACATCACTGCTCTAGAGGAGATCTGCATAGAGGAATGGGCCAACATACCACCAACAGTGTGTGCCAACCTTGTGAAGCCTTACAGAAAACATGTGACCTCTGTCATTGCCAACAAAGGATACAGTCATATGTAAAAGTTTGGGCACCCCTATTAATGTTAACCTTTTTTCTTTATAACAATTTGGGTTTTTGCAACAGCTATTTCATTTTCATATATCTAATAACTGATGGACTGAGTAATATTTCTGAATTGAATTGAGGTTTATTGTACTAACAGAAAATGTGCAATCTGCATTTAAACTAAATTTGACAGGTGCATAAGTATGGGCACCTCAACATAAAAGTGACATTATTATTTTGTAGATCCTCCTTTTGCAAAAATCACAGCCTCTAGTCGCTTCCTGTAGCTTTTAATGAGTTCCTGGATCCTGGATGAAGGTATTTTTGACCATTCCTGTTTACAAAACAATTCCAGTTCAGTTAAGTTTGATGGTTGCCGAGCATGCACAGCCGCTTCAAATCATCCCACAGGTGTTCAATGATATTCAGGTCTGGGGTCTGGGAGGGCTATTCCAGAACATTGAAATTGTTCCTCTGCATGAATGCCTGAGTAGATTTGGAGCAGTGTTTTGGATCATTGTCTTGCTGAAATATCCATCCCCTGCGTAACTTCAACTTTGTCACTGATTCTTGCACATTATTGTCAAGAATCTGCTGATACTGAGTTAAATCCATGTGACCCTCAACTTTAACAAGATTGCCGATGCCGGCATTGGCCACACAGCCCCAAAGCATGATGGAACCTCCACCAAATTTTACTGTGGGTAGCAAGTGCTTTTCTTGGAATGCCGTGTTTTTTTGCCTTCATGCATAACGCCTTTTTGTATGACCAAACAACTCAATCTTTGTTTCATCAGTCCACAGAACCTTCTTCCAAAATGTAACTAGCTTGTCCAAATGTGCTTTTGCATACCTCAGGCGACTCTGTGGTGTGCTTGCAGAAAGAGCTTCTTTTGAATCACTCTCCCATACAGCTTCTCCTTGTGCAAAGTGTGCTGTATTGTTGACCGATGCACAGTGACACCATCTGCAGCAAGATGATGCTGCAGGTCTTTGGAGGTGGACTGTGGATTGTCCTTGACTGTTCTCACCATTCTTCTTCTCTGCCTGATATTTTTCTTGGCCTGCCACTTCTGGACTTAACAAGAACTGTACTTGTGTTCTTCCATTTCCTTACTATGTTCCTCACAGTGGAAACTGACAGTTTAAATCTCTGAGACAACTTTTTGTATCCTTCCCCTGAACAACTATGTTGAATAATTTTTGTTTTCAGATCATTTGAGAGTTGCTTTGAGGAGCCCATGATGCCACTCTTCATAGGAGATTCAAATAGGAGAACAACTTGCAAGTGGCCACCTTAAATACCTTTTCTCATGATTGGATACACCTGCCTATGAAGTTCAAAGCATAATGTGGTTACAAAACCAATTTAGTGCTTCAGTAAGTCAGTAAAAAGTAGTTAGGAGTGTTCAAATCAAGAAATTGATAAGGGTGCCCATATTTATGCACCTGTCAAATTTAGTTTAAATGCAGATTGCACATTTTCTGTTTGTACAATAAACCTCATTTCAATTCAGAAATATTACTCCAGTCCACAATTTATTAGATATATGAAACTGAAATAGCTGTTGCAAATTGTTATAAAGAAAAATGGTTAATATTAATAGGGGTGCCCAAACATTCACATATGACTGTATATAACAAAATATTGAGATTAACTTTTGTTATTGACCAAATACTTATTTTCCACCATAATGTTAAAAAAAAATCTTGCCAATCAGACAAGGTGATTATATGGATTTGTTTTCTCATTTGGCTCTCATAGTTGTGGTCACCTATGATGTTAATTACAGACCTATCTCACCTTTTTAAGTGGGAGAACTTGCACAATTGGTGGCTGACTAAATACTTTTTTCCCCACTGTAAGTATTCACACAGGTTTTTCTGGATAACACAATATAATTTTTTACTATACATTATTCTTTAGTGTATTTATTTATTTAATTATTTTACACCTTACTGTTGAGGTGAGTGGGGTTTTTTTAAATTTAAATTCTCTGACTGAATTTTCACCCATAATTCAATTTGCGGTGAATAAATTTGCGTGAATCACATAACTGTAATTGCTTGGAAAATATTTGTAGAAGACTATGAGCTCACCTTGCCGTCAGTTGAACACGTTTTGAGTTCTGTAATGAAAAGACAGCCATTATAATGTACAAAAGACTTCAATCTATCTGGCTAAGGGAAAACGGATAGCAGCCAGAGGTAGCCAACAGACTGCATATCAGACTTTTTAGACTAACTAAATTGTATAAATGGTCTAAAACTTATTATCCCTTTTCTGTCAGTATTTGTCCCATTGACCCAGAATGACTTTTGCAAGTATGTTATGAGGGGCTGCTGATAAGTCTTTGGCTTTACCCAGAAAGAAACGAGATAGGATGATGAAACTTTACATTTATTCCTCATACTCTCCACTGATGTTAAAGAAGGATTTCAGTAGTGCCGCAAACCAGGCATCCATAGCAGCCATGGCTTCAGAAATGGAATAACATTTGGTACCCTTGAGGTGTTTCTTTAGGTTTGGAAACAGATGATGGTCAGAGAGAGCTAGATCTGGTGAATAAGGTGGGTGATCAACCAGCCAGAATCCCGGCTTTGCCAGTTTTGCCGTGGTCCCCTTGTGCAGTGTGAGCAGAGGCGTTGTCTTGCAGGAACAAACTTTCTTTGGACAGATTGATGTGCCTTTTGGCCTTCAGAGCTGCATAGTATTCATCCAAAAGTTCAATGTAATACCTTGCATTGATGGTGGAACCCTTTTGTAGGTAGTCCACTAGCAGCCTGCCCTCCTTATCCTAGAACACAGACGCTATCACCTTAGTGGCTGATTTTTGCACCCTGAACTTCTTTGGATGAGGAGAACCACTGTGCCTCCTCTCTTTTGACTGCTCCTTGTTTTTAGGGTCATAGAAATAAATCCAGGTCTCATGCATAGTGACCAGTCGATCCAGGAAGTTCTTATCAGTCCGGAAACGCTGACAAATGGACCGGGAAATTTTCACTCGCATGCTTCTCTGATCTGTTGTCAAACATTTGGGGACCCAATTTGCAGATAGCTTCCTCATGTCCAAATGTTCATGGATAATGATACAAACACGTTCATGGAAAATCCACATTATGTCTGCTATTGCTTTAGCTGAAATTCTTCGATTCTCAAGTATGAGGTTGTGCACAGCATCGACGATCTCCAGAACAACAACCACTCTCGGTCGTCCAGGACGTTCCTCATCATTGGTGCTGAAGTGGCCTGTTTTAAATTTGGCAACCCAGTTCTTAACTGTGGAATATGAAGGGCATTGAAACCCCAATGTCTGCGAAATATCACTATGAATATCCTTCAGGGACTTTCCTTGCAGAAACAAGAATTTTATCACTCCTCTGCTCTCAGTTGTTGTGAATATCGCATTATACTGCGCCATTTTGTTTTCCCGCGTCCGTAGAACACTGTTGCTATAAGCCACAAACACAAAATTTTTAAAACATATATTAGACATATAAGGCTTTCATGTGATGTAACATTCATTACCATAGAAACAAAAAAAAGATCACAAAACCAAAGATGTATCAGCCGCCCCTCGTAGTGATGTCCCTGGAAGGTTCACGAAAATTGTACTTAGTTGGGGCCTAAAGGTTAAAGAGCACATTTGTTTCAAAAGCTTCATTGTTTGGTCCCAAAATGTTTTTAATACCTCACAGTGCCACCAAATGGGCATAAAGGTGCCCGTTTCTTTGTTACATCTCCACCATGTTTACGGTAGTGTTGGAAACCACACTGGAGTTATATGCCATCTTGCTACTGTTTTCTAGGAATTTTCCTGCACCTTAAGGCCTCTTTCACACGTTCGTGTCTCCGGTACGTGTTTGGTCCATTTCCTCACATACCGGAGACACGGGCACACGTAGACCCATTAAAATCAATGGGTCTTCGCTCACGTGCATATCCTGCCATGGACCGTGTGTACGTGTGGAGCATACGTGTGCCCATGTGCTCCACACGTAGACATGTGTCCATTTTCTCCGGCATCACGGGTGTCACACGGAACGCAAACAGACAACCGGACCTGCTGTCTCTGCCGCTGCTGTCACTTGCTTCCGATCGCTGCTCATTATGCTCATTGCATATTCACTTCACTGCGGTCGGAAGCAGCAGTGGGGAGTCGGCAGGACCGGAGACCGAAGATCAGCACCACGGACAGTGAATCCAGGGACAGGTGAGTACAAAGTTCTCGTTCTCCGAGTGTTATCACGGATAACACACGGGGAACACACGTGTGCCATAAACACGGGTCAAGGAGGGCAAAACGCACATTTAACACGTCCGTGAAAAACGTGCGTGATTTTCACGGACGTGTGAAAGAGTCCTAACGCATACTGATGGTCCAAAAATCCCTTTAGAAATCTGTAGTACTTCAACTCTTGAAAATTTTAGTTTTAAATCTTTTTCCCAGAGGGATTCCATAGAAATTTTTATTGGTTTTGTGTTAGCATGTATGTGCGGTTGCACCTGTAGAGAAAGCATGCTATTCTCCAGTGCAAGCACTCATAGATATTTTTTACTTATGTTGATTATACCTTTGTGAAATATGCGTTTCCTTGGAATGTTTTTTGCCATACTTTACCTCATTCTTATACACATGCATTTTGAGAAATTTTGAATACATGTACGTTATTATTACGGTAGTGATGAGCGAATATATTTGGCATTATTCATCACTCGGACGAATATTAAGGTATTCAGGATATTTGTTACTCGTCAAATATTTTGGTATTCACCTTGTGAGTTTCAAGTTCTCTCCCAACATGTTTGGTGCCTGATTTTCATCCGGTAAACATGCGGGGATTGCCTGTCAATCACAGTAATGCTGTAGCCATCTTTGCTACTGGCATTACTGTGATTGGCAGGCTCAGTGAAAAAAAAAAAAAGTGCTGTCCCCCGCCTATATGTGATGAACAGCGCAGTTAAAGGAGACAGCTGGAGACTGGTATCCTCAGGCTGGGAAGGTCCACAGTTATTGGACCCTCCCCAGGCTAAAAATAGCAACCCGCAGCTGCCCCACATTTGGCGCATCCACTAGATGTGCCAATT
The DNA here is from genome assembly GCF_048569485.1 of Anomaloglossus baeobatrachus. Classification (NCBI taxonomy): domain Eukaryota; kingdom Metazoa; phylum Chordata; class Amphibia; order Anura; family Aromobatidae; genus Anomaloglossus; species Anomaloglossus baeobatrachus. The sequence goes on from NC_134361.1 coordinate 177,946,964, forward strand.
GTGGTGATCTACCTGGCTCATCATGATTGCCCTGGTGCTGTGGCAATCAGGCTAATATATGGGGTTGATTTCAGCTGTAATTTGTCAAACCCTGGGTTGATAATGGAGAGGTGTCTATGAGATCCTCCCTTTACCAACCCTGTAAGGAAAAATAAAAAAACACACAAAAATCCTTTATAATAAATAATAAAAAAACACACCCCCTTTCACCAATTTTGTTAACCCCCAAAACAGCCCCGTAGGACCGATGTAATCCACACGACATCCCATGACGATGTAAGTTCTGATACATCCAGAAGCTGCAGTGATGGAAAACATGATCGATCACTGCAGCTCCTGGGACACAATGAGGGTAGCGTGGGACGTAACTTTGATAAGTGATGACGTCAGTCAGGTCATCGGAGTTCACAGACAGCTTCCCATGGTACAAAGTATAGCTACCGGTGATCCTGCTGCTGGACTACCGGACTGCTGGATTGCGGGACGGCAGCACAGCAGTCCGTCTATCTGGCAGTCAGGTAACTGGAGTTCACAGTTAGAGGCTGCCCTTAATAAACTCACACAAGCAGGAGGACAAATAGAGTAAAGTGCAAGTAAACAGTTTATTAAGGAACAACTGGCATGAATAAAATCGGCAGCAGAACAAGCCGATTGTGCAGATAAAAATTGTAAGAGTACGGAATACAAATATAAAAATGTAAAAAGGGGACTGAGATCTGGGTCCTTTTAAATGGTTAAACACGAACACCCCACATGTAATGATTATAAATATAGGGGTTTTGCAAATAAGTAATTATACACTCTGACATTACATGGAATTGCTACATATATTTGACATAGTAGTATTTAAAAGTATCACATTTAAGCAATTCACAAAAGAACCAGTACAGAGAAGTATAGAAGCCCTAAGGTGACGATATTAAATATGCAAAACCAAGCTATACAAAATTGAACCACATGGTGGTGATAGCGAGTACCACATGGAACACAATGGTTGTTAAGGACACCAGATTAGAGCAAACAGACCCTGATTAGTTAAATAAACATACCCATGGTGAGTGCACAAAAAGCTTAGAGTGCAGCAGAGAGGACCCCCTGGAAAAAGAGCCCCGACGCATACGTTTCACGATCAAGCAGGTAGGATCATTTCATTAGGGGGAGTGGTGGAACGCCATGGAGCAGCCATGTACTTTTATACGTGGCACCTTGTCGCTCCAGCTGCTCCGCCCCCAAAGCGTCAGCGCGAATGAACCACGAGGATGGCTTCAAGGCTGCTGAATTTTTTCTGCTGAATTCCGGTCGAGCTGGCCCAATGTGTGACCTAATCCTTGAGTTGCTCCGTTTTGTTCTTACCCATAATTTCTTTTTATTTAAAGATGTACATTATTTGCAGCAGCACGGCACTGCCATGGGCGTGGCCTGCACGCCTTCGTACGCAAACCTCTTCCTGGGTTACTGGGAGAGGGGTTTGCTTTGTGATGGGGGTGGCCCGGCCGATGCCCATGTGCAGTGCTGGCTGCGGTACATTGATGATTTATTTTGTGGACGGGCAAGGCGGAGCAACTCGATGAGTTCATGGGGCGACTTGGCATGAATTTATTCAATATCAGGCTAACCCACAGGCATGATGCCCGACATCTGGATTTCTTTGATGTTGATATTAGGATTGGTGAGGGTGGGGTATTTCAGACCAACGTCTATCGTAAGACGACCTCTGCCAACTCCCTACTTTATGCCTCATCGTCCCATGATCAGTCTACTATTAGGGCCATCCCCATCGGTCATTTTCTGTGTATGAAACGCATCTGCTCATCTGACCTTCTTTTCAAGGAGCAGGCGGCAGATTTGAAAATTCGGTTTCAGGAGCGGGGCTACAGCAGCAGGAGCATTAAGCGGGCTTATTTACGGGCGAAGCATACCCCTCGATCTACTTTATTATATGGTGATGGGGCCAAATCCAGTGGTTCCTCAGATCCTGGCCAGGTTCGCTTCATATCTACCTACAATCACGAGTGGTCCAGTATGTGATCCATTTTGAGCAGGCACTGGGAAGTTCTCCTTTCCGATTCTACCCTACATGACCTTTTACTTAAAAGCCCCCTGATGATGCCCCGCAGGTCACGTAGTTTACGTGACATGCATGTACGGAGCCATTATGTTCCAAAACGGCCCACCACCTTCCTGGATCTTGGTACCCCCCTTAGGGGTTGTTTCCCTTGCGGCCACTGTCTGGCCTGCAGCAATGTCCTCCGCATTTCCTCCTTCACTTCCGTGGATGGCCTGCGCAGTTTTGATATTCACCACTACATATCGTGCGGTACCAGCAATGTGGTATATTATGCCACGTGCGGGTGCTGCATGATATATGTGGGCCTTACTAGCAGAGAACTGCGCAGACGTGTGAGGGAGCATGTGAGGGACATTGCTGCTGGGAGGCTCCTTAAAATTGCTGGGTTGACAGCTAATGCGAGACTCGGTGGCTTTGAGCTTCAGTAATCTAAAAGGTTACCGAAGCTCACAGCCACCATGTCTCTCGGCAGCGGTAATGCCTGAAAACTTTAAATGAGCTTTTAAGGGAGCTTTTAAGTTTGTTGGCATTCCCAGCTGTTGAGACATCTTGAGGCTGTGAACTTTGGTAACCATTCACAGCCTCCAGATGTTACAACAGCTGGGAAGTCCAGGAAAATTAAAGGCTTCCCTTGAAGGCCCCATTAAGGTTTCCCGGCCTCACAGCTACTAGACTGTTGAACAGCTGTGCCGCCGTGTCCCACAATCCAAAAGTCTGGCAATCTGGCAGTTAGGTCACTGGAGTTAACACTGCTCTCAGTGAACTCAATTGAACTCGCTGCCAGATTTCCGGATGGTCAGGTTGCTGGACATGGCCGTACAGCAGTCTGGAAATCTAGCAGTTGATTCAACTGAGTTCACGGAGGGGAGAGTTTGAACTTCGGTGACCTGACTGCCAAATTGTTGGACTGCTGTCAGACATGTGCATCTCAACCCAAGAAAAAGAGCAAAAGACCTTATGAAGATGCTGGCGGAAGCAGGTAAGATTGTGTCATTATCAACAGTGAAACAAATACTGTATCAACATAGGCTGAATGGTCACTCTACCATTAAGAAGCCATTACTCCAAAAGAAAAATAAAAAGCCAGATCAATATTTGCAAATGCACACAGAAACAAAGACCTTAATTTTTGGAGACATGTCCTGTGGTCTGATGATATTAAAAATTGAACTGTTTGGCCATAATGAAAATCGTTACGTTTGAAGGAAAAAGGGAAAAGCTTTGAAGTCTAAGAACACCCTCTCAACTGTGAAACACGGGGGTGGCAGCATTATGTTGGGGGGTTGTTATACTGAAGGAAGGACTGGTGCACTTCACAAAAAAAGATTATGTGGCAATACTAAAGCAGCATCTCAAAACATTTGTCAAGAAATTAAAGCTTGGACGGAAATGGGTGTTACAAATGGACAATGACCCAAAGCATACTGACAAACTGGTTACAAAGTGGCTTAAGGATTCCAAAGTCAATGTTTTGGAGTGGCCATCACAAAGCCCTGATCTCAATCCTATTGAAACTTTATGGGCAAAGCTGAAAAGGTCAGTGCGAGCAAAGTGACCTACAAACATGGCTCAGTTACATCAGTTCTGTCAGGAGGAATGGGCCCAAATTCCTACCAACTATTGTGAGACGCTTGCGGAGGATATCCAAAACGTTTCACCCAAGTCATACAGTTTAAGGGCAATTGTACATTGTACAGTGCTAACCAATGAGCCACCATGCTACCCACTGCACAGTGCTAACCACTGAGCAACCATGCTGCCCACTGCACAGTGCCAACCACTGAGCCACCATGCTGCCCACTATACAGTGCCAACCACTGAGGCACCATGCTGCCAAAATCCCATGTTTAGTGAATCTGATTATTTTAGGTATATTACAAAATCTTCAAGTTGTTTCAATACGCTCAACCACACAATACATATGTAGTCTATGGAATGCAAATATAGGCTAATAAGGTTTATTTACAGATTTTTTTCATTATGTAAATATATGTGTTAAAAAATATATTAGCATACATACATGCTGTGATAGTTTGTCCGATAAAACAGCAAATGAAAGATGGAAACCCAACAGATCCTATTAATGGGGTCCATTGGGCGCCGCTGGTGTCCTCCCTGCGACATATCCTTCATATTACACAGCCTTGCGCCAGTGCACACTTGTCACGACGTTAATCAGTGTGTATTAGTCACAGCTTTACTGGCAGCACAGTAAGAAACTACTTCTATACTGCTGGCCTGCACAGACACTTAAATGTCACCGGTCTTATAAAATGCTACATAAATACAGTGTTTCTGTGATAAATGACTAGCATTATATATGGGCAATTTTGATAAACAAGTGAATCAGAAAACACAATTATGGAATCATCATACCAGACGGGATGTTTTGTTTTCATTAAAATGTATGTTGTAAAACGGAGTTATCAATTACAGAAATGCAATTTGCATTCATATTTTCTTATCTTCCTCTGTACAGAACGCAGGGAACACAGAAGCATGGCGGTGGTGTTGTAGCTCACGCTGAGTCAGTAATGACTCGTTTGCATGGAGGGGGCAGACTATGTGTCATTGAGACATGAAATACCAAGAGTCAGAGTGCAATTAGCAGCTGCTGTAAATTGAGACATATAAAGCTAAATGTTGGATAAGCCACTCTGTAATTGGCAAGATCATGACCTAAAACCAACGGAAATAAATAGCTATTATTTGCATGCACACAGTAACATCCCCTCCATGAAGCCTTCTAAATCCTTAAAACTTAAAAGTATGAAAGTAAATTCCATATCATTCGCTTTCGAAAAAATGTAAGGAGAAATGTTGCAGTCAGTTAGTTATGACTTTTTTTCAATATAGTAATCCCTTGTCTCTTTTCAACTCTCATTTTTAAGGCTTGTGCACATATTCGATGATCTCAGTGCTCTCCTGGGCTCTTCCTGGTATCTATGTCCCCCTCCGGGTATATATATCCCCCTCCTGCGCCCAACCTGGTTTATTTGTCCCCTTCCAAGCATATATGTCCTTCTGTTGGTCTATATGTCCCCTTTCTGGGCCGTTCCTGGTATATATGTCCCCATCCTGGCATATACAGTACAGACCAAAGGTTTGGACACACCTTCTCATCTCTAGAACAACTATTAAGAGGAGACTTTGTGCAGCAGGCCTTCATGGTAAAATAGCTGCTAGGAAACCACTGCTAAGGACAGGCAACAAGCAGAAGAGACGTGTTTGGGCTAAAGAACACAAGGAATGGACATTAGACCAGTGGAAATCTGTGCTTTGGTCTGATGAGTCCAAATTTGAGATCTTTGGATCCAACCATCGTATCTTTGTAGAAAAGGTGAACGGATGGACTCTACATGGCTGGTTCCCACCGTGAAGCATGGAGGAGGAGGTGTGATGGTGTGGGGGGTGCTTTGCTGGTGACACTGTTGGGGATTTAGTCAAAATTGAAGGCATACAGAACCAGCATGGCAGCGACGTGCTATTCTATCTGGTTTGCGTTTAGTTGAACCATCATTTATTTTTCAACAGGACAATGACCCCAAACACACCTCCAGGCTGTGTAAGGGCTATTTGACTAAGAAGGAGAGTGATAGGGTGCTACGCCAGATGACCTGGCCTCCATAGTCACCAGACCTGAACCCAATCGAGATGGTTTGGAGTGAGCTGGACCGCAGAGTGAAGGCAACAAGTGCTAAGCATCTCTGGCAACTCCTTCAAGACTGTTGGAAAACCATTTCCGGTGACTACCTCTTGAAGCTCATCAAGAGAATGCCAAGAGTGTGCAAAGCAGTAATCAAAGCAAAAGGTGGCTACTTTGAAGAACCTAGAATATAAGACATATTTTCAGTTGTTTCACACTTTTTTGTTATTTCATTCCACATGTTTTCATTCATAGTTTTGATGTCTTCAATGTGAATCTGCAATTTTTAGAGTCATGAAAATAAACAAAACTCTTTGAATGAGAAGGTGTGTCCAAACTTTTGGTCTGTACTGTATGTCCCATCCTATGCCCCCTTGGTATATATATCCCTCCTGGGCCCATCCTAGTATACATGTCCCCATAGTGGTTTATTAGTCCCCTTCCAAGCATATATGTCCTCCTGTTGGTATTTATGTCTCCTTTCTGGGACGCTCCTGGTATATATGTCCCCATCCTGGTTTATTTGTCCCTATCCTGGCATATATATCCCATTCTGGGTCCCTCCTGGTATATATGTCCCTCCTGGGCCCATCTTGGTACACATGTCCCCATCCTGGTTTATTTGTCCTCATCCTGGTATATATGTCCCATCCTTGGCCCCTCCTAGTATACATATATATCTCTCTTGGCACATTCTGATATATGTCCCCATTCTGTCTTTTGTTCCCTTCCTGATATATATATATGTCCTCCTCCTGGTATATATGTCCCTTTCCTAGGCTCCTCCTGGCATATTTGTCTGTCACAAAAATAAAAGACAAACAAAAACATTTTACTTACTCTCCCTAGCTCCCATGTCACACGGTGTCCTCTCTGAGCTGCAATGCATTTCAGCTGGATGTGCACCCTCCGATGAACATCCATCTGAAGCAAGGCAAGTACTGGGGTCGGCAGATCCCCCACCATCCCCAGCAATTTTCCAGTTCCTGTCCTCAGCTCTTGGAGCACTTACCTTTCCCCGTGTGTCTGTGTCCTCACTACCTCCACGGCTCTTTGTTTACTGCAGCAGTATGATGAGGTCGCACAGTAATGATCTCATCACACTGCTGCATGCTGTGCCACGGGATGACTCACCAATGCTCTGCTCTGCTCCACTGACCTTGCCTTCAGCACATGCCCAATTTACATGCGAAGCCCCTTTGCATGCAAATTAGCCATGTGTAGTGGCCTAAGCCAAACAGCCAGGCCCCTCTGCTGCGGCTGTGACTAGGGCCCATGAAGAGGGGGTCTGGCCCGGGGTTCAATAAAGCTAAGTAAGTACCCTGTGCCTGGATGGGCCTCCCTCTTCACCGGGCCTCCTACACCAGTTATGGTTGTCATTCCTTGATGGCGGCTCTAAATCCATGTGTTACGATCTAGTGCTGTCTGTCTTTTTTTGAACAGTATATGGACCCATGGAGTTTCATTTATCACACATCAGTTTTAAAATCTGATCCATAAGACTCAGAGAACATCCTATTCTCATCCATTCCGTAGATCACACTCAGTCATTAATGTCTATACAAGTCTGTAAACAATGGACAAAACATGGAAGACAGTTTTTGTACATTAGCTTTCCACCTGGTTTTATTTTGAATTCTAACTTATCTATTCTTAAGGGTCAAAGGATAAATGTATCATTAATGAAATTGCATTAGGTTGAAGGTCAAAAAGCTCACAGACGTATATTTATTTTGTTCGAACATTTCCTCTACAATGGACACCCTTGCCAGTAGAGTATGTTCACATATATGCTGCTGAATTTCTGTTTGGATTTTTCAGGTGGAAAATCTGCAATTTACTATACATTAGATTAGAGGTCAAAAAGCTTACAGACGCATATTTACTTTGTTTGGGCATTTACGATACAATATACACCCTTGCCAGCAGAGGATGTTCACATATTTGCTACCGAATTTCTGTTTAGATTTTTCAGGTGGAAATTATGCAATGTATTATACATTCGGTTGGAGGTCAAAAAGCTTACAGATGCATATTCATTTTGTTTGGGCATTTCCATTACAATGTACACCTTTACCAGCAGAGTATTTTTACATATATGCTGCTGATTTTCTGCATGAAGTTTTCAGGGGGAAATTCTGCAATGAATTATACATTAGATTGGAGGTCAAAAAGTTTACAGACTCATTTATTTTGTTTGGGCATTTCCCCTACAAGGCACACCCTTGCCAACAGTGTATGTTCACATATGTGCTGTTGATTTTCTGTCTGGATTTTTCAGGTGGAAAATCTACAATGTATTATACATTGAGTTGGAGGTCAAAAGGCTTACAGATGCATATTCATTTTGTTTGGGCATTTCCCATACAACGCACACTTTTACCAACAGTGTATGTTCACATATGTGCTGCCGATTTTCTGTTTGGATTATTCAGGAGAAAAATCTGCCATGTATTATACATTGGGTTTGGAGGTCAAAAATCTTACAGACACATATTAATTTTCTTTGGGCATTTCCTTTACAATTTACACCTTTGCCAGCAGAGTATGTTCACATATGTGCTGCCGATTTTCTGTTTGAGTTTTTTAGGTGGAAAATCTGCAATGTATAATAAATTATGTTGGCGGTCAAAAGGCCTACGGACACATATTCATTTTGTTTTGGGTTTTTCCTCTACAATGCACTTCCCTGCCAACAGAGGATGCTCACATAAATGCTGCCAAATTTCTGTTTGCATTTCTCAGTTGGAAAATTTGCAATGTATTATACATTAGGTTGGAGGTCAATCCCAGTGGTAAACGATGGAGGTAGCACAAGTGCATGAAAAAACAAAAATGATGGACAACGACACAAAGATATCTTCAGTAATGTGGATGCTTATTTAACAATGCACTGTGTGCAGAATTATTAGGCAAATGAGTATTTTGATCACATGATACTTTTTATACATGTCCTACTCCAAGCTGTATAGGCTTGAGAGCCAACTACCAATTAAGTAAATCAGGTGATGTGCATCTCTGTAATGAGGAGGGATGCGGTGTAATGACATCAACACCCTGTATAAGGGGTGCTTAATTATTAGGCAACTTCCTTTCCTTTGGCAAAATGGGTCAGAAGAGAGATTTGATGGGCTCTGAAAAGTCCAAACTTGTGAGATGTCTTGCAGAGGGATGCAGCAGTCTTGAAATTAACAAACTTTTGAAACGTGATCACCGAACAATGAAACATTTCATGGCAAATAGCCAACAGGGTCGCAAAAAGAGTGTTGGGCAAAAAAGGCGCAAAATAATTGCCCAAGAATTGAGGAAAATCAAGCGTGAAGCTGCCAAGATGCCATTTGCCACCAGTTTGGCCATATTTCAGAGCTGCAACGTTACTGGAGTATCAAAAAGCACAAGGTGTGCCATACTCAGGGACATGGCCAAGGTAAGGAAGGCTGAAAAACACCACCTCTGAACAAGAAACATAAGATAAAATGTCAAGACTGGGCCAAGAAATACCTTAAGACTGATTTTTCAAAGGTTTTCTGGACTGATGGAATGAGAGTGACTCTTGATGGGCCAGATGGATGGGCCAGAGGCTGGATCAGTAAAGGGCAGAGAGCTCCACTCTGACTCAGACGCCAGCAAGGTGGAGGTGGGGTACTGGTATGGGCTGGTATCATCAAAGATGAACTTGTGGGACCTTTTCGCGTTGAGGATGGAGTGAAGCTCAACTCCCAGACCTACTGCCAGTTTCTGGAAGACAACGTCTTCAAGCAGTGGTACAGGAAGAAGTCGGTATCGTTCAAGAAAAACATGATTTTCATGCAGGACAATGCTCCATCACATGCATCCAACTACTCTACAGCGTGGCTGACCAGTAAAGGTCTAAAAGATGAAAAAATAATGACATGGCCCCCTTTTTCACTTGATCTGAACCCCATAGAGAACCTGTGGTCCCTCATAAAATGTAGGATCTACAGGGAGGGAAAACAGTACACCTCTCGGAACAGTGTCTGGAGGCTGTGGTGGCTGCTGCACGCAATGTTGATCGTAAACAGATCAAACAACTGACAGAATCTATGGATGGTAGGCTGTTGAGTGTCATCTCAAAGAAAGGTGGCTATATTGGTCACTCATTTTTTTGGGTTGTGTTTTTGCATGTAAGAAATGTTTATTTCTAAATTTTGTGCAGTTATATTGGTTTACCTGGTGAAAATAAACAAGTGAGATGGGAATATATTTGGTTATTATTAAGTTGCCTAATAATTCTGCACAGTAGTAGTTACCTGCACAAACAGATATCCTCCTAAGATAGCCAAATCTAAAAAAAAACACTCCAACTTCCAAAAATATTAAGCTTTGATATTTATGAGTCTTTTGGGTTGATTGAGAACATAGTTGTTGATCAATAATAAAAAAATCGTCTAAAATACAACTTGCCTAATAATTCTGCACATGGTGTATAGATGTCCGTGTACACATAAAGTGGGCTTTACACGCTATGATGTCGTTAATGAATTATCGTCAGGGTCACTGTGTTTGTGACGCACATCCGGTGTTATTAACGATATCGCAGCATGTAACACTTATGTGCAATCTTAAACGATTGCAAAAGCGGCCAAAATCGTTTGCCGTGAAGAGGTCGTCCTAAAACAAAAAATCGTTTTCCTCTCATTACTGATGTTGTTCCTCGTTCCTGTGGGAGCACACATCACTGTGTGTGACACCGCAGGAGCGAGGAACATCTCCTTACCTGCCTCCATCGGCTATGCGGAAGGAAGGAGGTGGGCGGGATGTTTACGTCCCGCTCATCTCTGCCCCTCCGCTTCTATTGGCCACCTGCCGTGTGATGTCGCTGTGACGCCACACGACCCGCCACCTTAGGAAGGAGGTGGGTCGCTGGCCAGAGCGATGTCGCAGGACAGGTAAGTCTGTGTGACGGGGGTAAGCGAGGTTGCGCGACACGGGCAGCGATATGCCCGTGTCGCTCAACCGACGGGGGCGGGTACGATCGCTTGCGATCTCGCTAGCGAGATCGCAGCGTTTAAAGCCCGCTTAAGACTTGTATTAGATGCCAATCACACAGACACGTGTGGTGCACCCTACTGACTTACAGGCTCATGCCCATACTAATAGATCAGATGGGATGCCGCGCACAAACTAACTGCACCCACAGGACAGATACCCCAGTTCACCCAGCGAACACTATAGAGCCTGGCTGTATCTTGCCAAGGGGAAAAATACATGAGGTTTTAGATGATATTCTTGCCAAAATTATCAAGCTTATAAGCTACGTCAAGGGTCATTATTGTTTTGTGAGGTTAACTGGTAAAATTAAAAGAAATTCACTGAAAATATCACTGAAAAAAGAACATAGGTATCAATACCTGGGTAAAATACCTGATCACTGCAGAATTCAGACAAGCCCCAATAGTTATGATGGAGATATAGTAGCACCGGTGCAAAAATAATGAGCAACATTTACACACCTTCCTCCATGAGGGAGATTCATTTAATGTATTACAGTAGCAATTAATTTGTTATCTATCTATCTATCTATCTATCTATCTATCTATCTATCTATCTATCTATCTATCACTCTAGCTATCTATCTATCCCTCTATCTATCCCTCTATCTATCTATCTATCTATCTATCTATCCCTCTATCTATCTATCTATCTATCTATCTATCCCTCTATCTATCTATCTATCTATCTATCTATCTATCTATCTATCCCTCTATCTATCTATCTATCTATCTATCTATCTATCTATCCCTCTATCTATCTATCTATCTATCCCTCTATCTATCTATCTATCTATCTATCTATCTATCTATCTATCTATCTATCTATCACTCTAGCTATCTATCTATCCCTCTATCTATCTATCTATCTATCTATCTATCTATCCCTCTATCTATCTATCTATCTATCTATCTATCTATCTATCCCTCTATCTATCTATCTATCTATCTATCTATCACTCTAGCTATCTATCTATCCCTCTATCTATCTATCTATCTATCCCTCTATCTATCTATCTATCTATCTATCTATCTATCTATATATCCCTCTATCTATCTATCTATCTATCTATCTATCTATTATCTATCCCTCTATCTATCTATCCCTCTATCTATCTATCTATCTATTATCTATCTATCTATCCCTCTATCTATCCCTCTATCTATCTATCTATCTATCTATCTATATATATATCCCTCTATCTATCTATCTATCTATCTATCCCTCTATCTATCTATCTATCTATCTATTATCTATCTATCTATCTATTATCTATCCCTCTATCTATCTATCTATCTATCTATCTATCATCTATCTATCTATCCATTCATCTATCTATCTATCTATCTATCCATCTATCTATCTATCTATCTATCTATCTATCTATCCCTCTCTATCTATCTATTATCTATCCCTCTATCTATCTATCTTTCTATATATCTATCATCTATCTATCTATCTATCTATCTATCTATCTATCCCTCTATCTATCTATCTATCTATCTATCTATTATCTATCTATCTATCCATCTATCTTTCTATCTATCTATCTATCTATCCATTATCTATCTATCTACATATTTATTTATATATTGATAACCCTATATTACTTTCATTCTTTTTCTTTCATTCTAGCTTTCTTTTCTTTCTTTTTCTTAAGGGTGCTTTACACGCTGCGACATCGCTAACGATTTATCGTCGGGATCACGGTGTTTGTGACGCACATCCGGCGTCATTAGTATCATCGCAGCGTGTGACACTAGAAGCAACGATCAACGATCGCAAAAACGTCAAAAATCGTTGACATGTCGCTCCTTTTCATAATATCGTTGGTGGTGCATGCCCTGGTTGTTCATCGTTCCTGCAGCAGCACACATCGCTATGTATGACACTGCAGGAACGACGAACATCTCCTTACCTGCGTCCACCGGCAATGCGGAAGGAAGGAGGTGGGCGGGACATTCCGCCCCCTCATCTCCGCCCCTCCTCTACTATTGGACGGCTGCCGTGTGATGTCGCTGTGACGCCGCATGAACCGCCTCCTTAGAAAGGAGGCAATTAGTCGGCCACAGCGACATCGCAGGGAAGGTAAGTCCATGTGACGGGTGTAAGCGATGTTATGCATCACGGGCAGCGATTTGCCCGTGACGCACAAACGACGGGGGTGGGTACGCTCGCTAGTGATATCGATACAGATATCGCAGTGTGTAAAGCACCCTTAACTCTTTCTTTGTTTCTCTTTCATCATTTCTCTACATCTTTATATAGTACCGTCAATACTGTATATTGAGAATAATTTATTTCTTTTTTTCTCTTTCCCTTTTTTCTTTCTTTCTTTTTCTCTCTCTTTCTTCCATCTGTCTTTGTTTCTTTCTTTCTCTCTCTTTCTCTTTTTCTCTCTTTCTTTATTCCATCCATCATTTCTCTCAATCTTTATATAGTACTGTCTACATATTGAGAATGCTTTCTTTTCTCTTCTTTCTTTTTCTTTCTCTCTCACTTTCTTTTTCTTTCTCTTTCCTTTCTTTCATTCCTTCTTTCTCTTTCTTTCTGTCTTTCCTTCTCTCTTTTTTCTTTCTTTATCCCGTCCATCATTTTTCTCCATCTTTATATAGTACTGTCTATATATCTAGAATCCTTTTTGTCTCTCTTTCTCTCCCTCTTTCTCTCTTTCTTTCTTACTCTTTTTTCTCTTTCTTTCTTACTCTTTCTTTCTTTCTTTCCTTCCTTCCATCTTTCTTTGTTTCTTTCTTTCTCTCTCTCTTTTTCTCTCTTTCTTTATTCCATCCATCATTTTTCTCTATCTTTATATAGTACTGTCTATATATTGAGAATGCTTTCTTTTCTCCTCTTTCTTGTTCTTTCTCTCTTTCTCACTTTCTTTTTCTTTCTTTTCTTTTTTCTTTCTTTCATTCCTTTTTTCTCTTTCGTTCTCTCTTTTTTTCTTTCTTTACTCCATGCATAATTTCTCTCCATCTTTATATAGTACTGTCTATATATCTAGAACCCCTTTCTTTCGTTCTCTTTATTTCTTTCCTTCCTTCCTTCTTTCTTTCTTTCTTTCTTTCTCTCTCTCTCTTTATTTCATCCATCATTTCTCTCCATCTTTATATAGTATAGTCTACAAATTGTTAACCTCTTTCTTCCTTTCTTTCTCACTTTTTTCTTTCTCTCTCTGTCTCTCTTTTATTTTATCCTTTTCTTTATCTCTTTCTTTCTTTCTTTCTCTTTATTCCATCCATCATTTCTCTGCATCATTATTTAATACTGTCTATATATCTAGAACCCCTTTCTTTCTTTCTCTTTTTCTTTCTTTCTTTCTCTCTTTCTTTCTCTTTCTTTCTTTCTCTTTCTTCCATCTGTCTTTGTTTCTTTCTTTCTTTCTCTTTATCTTTTTCTCTCTTTCTTTATTCCATCCATCATTTCTCTCAATCTTTATATAGTACTGTCTATATATTGAGAATGCTTTCTTTTCTCTTCTTTCTTTTTCTTTCTCTCTCACTTTCTTTTTCTTTCTCTCTCACTTTCTTTTTTTTCTCTCTTTCCTTTCTTTCATTCCTTCTTTCTCTTTCTTTCTGTCTTTCCTTCTCTCTTTTTTCTTTCTTTATCCCATCCATCATTTTTCTCCATCTTTATATAGTACTGTCTATATAGCTAGAACCCTTTTTTTCTCTCTGTCTTTCTTTCTTTCTCTCTTTTTCTTTCTCTCTCTTTCTCTCTCTCTTTCGTTCTCTCTTTCTTTCTCTCCCTCTTTCTTTCTTTCTTACTCTTTTTTCTCTTTCTTTCTTTCCTTCCTTCCATCTTTCTTTGTTTCTTTCTCTTTCTTTCTTTCTTTCTTTCTCTTTTTCTTTTTTTCTTTCTCTCTTTCTTTCTCTCTCTTTCTCTTTCTTCCATCTGTCTTTGTTTCTTTCTTTCTATCTTTTTCTCTCTTTCTTTATCCCATCCATCATTTTTCTCTATCTTTATATAGTACTGTCTATATATTGAGAATGCTTTCTTTTCTCTTTTTCTTTTTCTTTCTTTTCTTTTTTTCTTTCTTTCATTCCTTTTTTCTATTTCTTTCTCTCTATTTTTCTTTCTTTACTCAAACCCTCCTTTCTCTCCATCTTTATATGGTACTGTCTAGATATCTAGAACCCCTTTCTTTCGTTCTCTTTATTTCTTTCCTTCTTTCTTTCTTTCTTTCTCTCTCGCTCTCTCTTTATTTCATCCATCATTTCTCTCCATCTTTATATAGTATAGTCTACAAATTGTGAACCTCTTTCTTCCTTTCTTTCTCACATTTTTCTTTCTCTCTCTGTCTCTCTTTTGTTTCATCCTTTTCTTTCTCTCTTTCTTTCTTTCTCTTTATTCCATCCATCATTTCTCTGCATCGTTATTTAATATTGTCTATATATCTAGAACCCCTTTCTTTCTCTTTCTTTCTTTCTATTTTTCTCTTTCTTTCTCTCTTTCTTTCTCTCTTTTTCTTTCTTTCTTTCTTTCTTTCTCTTTCATCACTTCTCCCCATCTCTATATAGTACTGTCTATATATTGAGTATTGAGAACTTCTCTCTTTCTTTCTTTCTCTTTCTTTCTCTCTTTCTTTCTTTTTTTCTCTTTCTTTCTTTCTTTCTCTCTTTCTTTCTTTCTTTCTCTCTTTCTTTCTTTCTTTCTTTCTTTCTGTCATCACTTCTCCCCATCTCTATATAGTACTGTCTATATATTGAGTATTGAGAACTTCTCTCTTTCTTTTTCTTTATTTCTCTTTCTTTCTTTTTTTCTCTTTCTTTCTTTCTCTCTTTCTTTCTTTCTTTCTTTCTTTCGTTCTCTCTCTCTTTCTTTCTTTCTTTCTCTCTTTCTTTCTTTCTTTCTTTCTTCCTTTCTTTCTTTCTTTCTCTCTTTCTTTCTTTCTTTCTTTCTTTCTGTCATCACTTCTCCCCATCTCTATATAGTACTGTCTATATATTGAGTATTGAGAACCTTATCTTCCATAAATAGATACATTCATTCCAATATAATACTTTTTCTCTCTCCTCCGCCGTATCTATTCCTTTATCCATGGTGATGATTTTCCCGGTCCCTCCGTCCTCCCTCCTTCTTCTTCCCCCTATCCCTGTATTCATTCTCCGCCTCTCCCGCCTCCCACCTCTTTTCCATTTGCTCTCAATGTCTTTTCTTCATTCTGCATGTGTTCAGCAGCTTTTCTCTTCCAAGGTCATGCACACACATGAGTGACATTATCTTTCCTCCCTCACTACACCTCTGCATTTTTCTCTGTCCTTTTTGTATATTTCCTCCTAGCAATCTCTTCTTGCCACCTTTAGTGCAGTGTGAACAGCGCTCCTCATTATCCTCTGGATGGTGTCACTTTATACTAAGTGCTTGAGGTTAGAAGGGATTAATTAGTCTTCTATTAAATATTAAAAGTTCACAGACGCATCAGTGAGACAAATCCTTAGCCTGACCTGTTCTGAGACCCCACAATGTATGCGTCTGACAGAGGTAAATCCAATTACATGTCACTGCGCCTCTTCTCTCCCTAGAGTCCGGCAGTGCAGACGAGTGTGTGGACGCCGCTGTCCTTTATCATACAGATTAGTACATTCATTCTCTTTAGATGTTGTGGTTCATGCTGTCAGGGAAAACATGAAATAAATCCACAAGAGTTTGGCTCATGACAATAATAATGCACGTTTTTAGGATTCAAAGAAAGATTTATTCATTAAAGGTAATATAAATTGCCTGTATATACAGCTCAGACAGTGTGTGGATTACTAATAGGGGCATTGCTTGAAGTTGTACTTTTATATGCTGATACTCTAGACATACATTTAAAAGTACAGCTCATTATATGGATTTCTCTGTCTATAGGAGTTTATACAGTCTCAATAAAGCTCTTAAGGCCGCTTTACACGCTACGACATCGCTATGGAGATGTCGTTGGGGTCACGGAATTCGGAACTCGTTAACGACGTCGTTGCGTGTGACACGCAGGAGCGACGGTTAACGAGCGATAATACTCACCATATCGTTGCTCGTTGACACGCTGCTCTATTCCCAAATATCGCTGCTGCCACAAGTACGATGTGGTTCGTCGTTCCTGCGGCAGCACACATCGCTATGTGTGACACCGCGGGAACGAGAAACCACATCGTACCTGCGGCCGCCCGCAATGAGGAAAGAATGAGGTGGGCGGGATGTTCGCCCCGCTCATCTCCGCCCCTCCGCTTCTGTTGGGCGGCCGCTTAGTGACGTCACTATGACGCCGAACGAACCTCCCCCTTAGAAAGGAGGCGGTTCGCCAGTCCCAGTGACGTTGCTAGGCAGGTAAGTAGTGTGACTGTTCCTAGCTATGTTGTGCGCCACGGGCAGCGATTTGCCGTGACGCAAAACCGATGGGGGCAGGTACGCACGCTAGCAATATCAGTAATGATATTACAGCGTGTAAAGCGGCCTTTAGGCTGTCACTACCCTTAAAGGCGACTTGTCATAAAGTCAAAAGTGGTCAGTTTTTGCTCCTATTTTATTACTGCTGTTCCCCTGAGCAGTAAGTTGCTTTTTTTTCTGTTAAATCTGCCATATCTTTCTAGAGATAGTAGCTTTTGATTTTGTCCCTCTTTTTATGGTTTTTAGTAAGGTGGCAGTGCTCTTGGTTAATACTAAGCCTAAAGACACACCCCCAGAGAATCCTGTGAGCCACACCCCCTTAGTAAAGATTGTAAAAGGTAGTACAAAATTAAATGGCCCATATCTCTGGATCCATATTGTCATGATTCTGCTCTGCGGTGTTCTGCTCTCCTGCAGAGCCTATGCTGAGCCTCATATTTTTCCCAGGTTCCCGCTCTAGTCCTGTGTGGTGTGAGAGGGGTCTGTTCTTTGAAGCCTCGTTCTGCATGATTGCTCGGCTTTATCTGGGAGTTGTTTCTCCTGGAACGCCGCCAGTGATAGTTCCTGTTTTGCAGTGGTCGTCTCTGGTTCCCATGTCTGACCTGATCTTGTCCCGCTACCTAGTTCCACTGTTTCCCTTCTGTCTCCTTACCTACTGACTTGTTTCCCTGACTCTCTGACCTCGGCTTGTTCCCTGACTCTGGCCCTGCTTGCTTCCTTGTACTTACGTACGTGACCTCTCTGTTTACCGACCCTGGCTCATCTCCTGACTCCAGCTCTGCTCGCTCCCTTGTACTTATGTGACCTTGTCCCGCTTCCTAGTTCCACTGTTCCCTTTCTGTCTCCTTACCTACTGACTTATTTCCCTGACTCCCTCACTTCGGCGTGTTCCCTGACTCTGGTTCTGCTCGCTCCCTTGTACTTGCATGACCTCTCTGTTTACTGTTTACCGACCCCGGCTCATCCCCTGACTCCGGCTTTCCTCGCTCCTTTTGTGATTTACATTATCTCCTGGGTTTTTGACCCCTGGCTTGTTTGACTGCCCCTCACTAGATGTTTTTAGCGACACCTAGTGTACTAGCCTGGCACATTTACTCCATTAGGGTACCTGGCGGCACCTAATAGTTAGGTGTCTTATTACACCCCGGTTCTCATCATCACACATTTGGTGTATTTAGAAAAAACAAAAACATAATGATCAGGTGTGCAGCGGGAATAAAATAAGAGTAAACACTGCCCACTTTTGACATTGTGGCCAAGGTCCACTTTCAGCTTGGACAACCCTAGCTTTTACTCGCTATAAAACGACTGTGAAATAGAAACAAGCCTAGCTCCACAGGCTCAAGCCTGACCCGAACTCCGGATCAAGTCACTGATTGACTGATTGACGCAGTTTGAGTCTCCGCCCACATACAGCCAGCCATAAGCAGATCACTTCCAGGGGAGGGTGGGCAGACTTTTTAAATTTGTATTTTTGTTGCACACAACATGTCATCAAGCTGTTGTTACTCCTCATGTTAGTTAATTGATTTGACAGTAGTTTGGTATTTTGGACATTGCATGTGTACCGCCCCCGAGTCAGTAGCTGGATTTGCTCGGATCTGGAGTGGCTCGAGGGGTCTCCGGACCCAGGGGAAGTCGTGCGGCCACTCGAAATAAAAGGGGGGAATGTATTTACAGGAGACTGTATGGTTAAAGTTCGTGACGCCACCCACGGTGTGTGGTAAGGTGGAGTACCACCGCTGCTGTTGGGAGCTCCCGGTGGCGATGGAATGGCAGCCAGGTGTTTAACCCCTCCGTGGGTAGGGGACTCGGTAATGGTGGTGCAGGGATACCATTGGGGAGGTAAGGGTCACTGTATACTCACTCAGTCCAAAAACGCTGACACCGACAACTTGTAAACCGAAATTCTGAGCGCCGCTGCAGCAGGGAGGGAGCACGCCTGGATCCCATGCCTGTTGGTGTTGCTTGTTAGCCTGTGACCTTTCCCTTGGCACCTTCTTTACTGATTGGCCCCTATAGTGTAGAACTAGTCAGGTCCCGCTCACCAGTATGGCTAACGAAGTGAGCTTGCTCTCAGGGTTCACGCTTGGGATTTTCTGGAATGTGTTTTGGGAAAGTCCTATCCCCCTCGTTGCGCTAGTACCCCGATTTTGGAGTGGGTGGAGAACGAATCTTGGAGACTTCGTCCTCGTCGGGTGAATTAACAGGATGCTTGAAGCTACTTCCCGGCCTAGGGTCCACGTACCCCGTTGTGCCCTTGCCCCTGCCCGGAGATGGCACAAGGCCGCCAGCTGCCTTCCTCGGCAGTTCCGTGCCCCTTGTCACGATCCCCTGCGACCGGGGTTCCAGCTCCTACCAGGTCCAGACCAACGTCTGCCACCTAGTAGTCTCAAGGACCCCTACTCCCCAACCTCTCCACTCGAGAGTCTCTCCTCAATTGTCTGCTCCTGACACTCCTGACCCTCCCTAACCAACCCCCCAAGTGGGCGGCCCTATTCCCTTCAGGCTACCCATTGGTGTGTCTGGTGGGTGTGGTGCAGAGTGTTCCTAGGATTTTGTTTAGCTTGTTCTTAGAAACACAAAAGGTCAGGAACCCGTAACCAAGGAGGATGTGGATATCACGCAGAAGGGCAGATTGCACAATACCCTGTGACGACCCGATAGGCCAGGGCGTCACACATGATTGTATTATTTAGACACCACATCAATTGTCATTTCACAGCTATTAGTGATGAGGAAGCACTAAAATGCTCAAGCATGCGTTACTCAAATCAAGAGGGTCTGACACTCAGACACTGTCAATTACAGTAACGAGTATAATGGAAGTCTATGTGAGCTCCACCATTTTTTCTGGCAGACCCACCTAGGAGGTCTTGGGGAGCCAGAAAATTGCTGGAATAGATGAAACAGAGCTGAAATAAATGGGAACAGCATGGAGAAGATGCCTGGATGCATCTCTGACTCCCAGGTCGCTGCTGGGAAGTTAAAAATGCAATAATTTTTTTTTAAAAAAAAAAGAGTAGGGTCCACCCTATTTTTGATAACCAACCAAGGTAAAGTAAACCTGTCTTCTTTACCCTGGCTGGTTGATATCC
This sequence comes from Anomaloglossus baeobatrachus, assembly GCF_048569485.1. Classification (NCBI taxonomy): domain Eukaryota; kingdom Metazoa; phylum Chordata; class Amphibia; order Anura; family Aromobatidae; genus Anomaloglossus; species Anomaloglossus baeobatrachus. Next base: position 177,967,158 of record NC_134361.1, read on the forward strand.
CTAGAACACATACCTGGGGCCTCACAGGCCTGCTAGGTTACTTGTTTCCTATGGTTAATTTCTATGGTTGCGCATTCTAGGGTTAAAAATACAGAGAACCACAAGCCATTTCTTTAAAATATTTATTTATAAATAAATTATTTTAAAAAATAAGGCATGTGGTCCCCCCATTTTTGATAACTAGCGACGATAAAGCAAACAACTTGGGGCTGGTATTATCAGGCTGGGAAGTTCCACAGTTATTTGGCTCTTCCCAGCCTAAAAATATCAGCTTGCAGCCACCCCAGAATTGGCGCATCCCTTTGTAGGCCCAATTCTGGCACTTCGGCCTGGCTTTTCCCAATTGCTCTAGTACGCTGGCAATTGGGGTAATATTTTTTGGGGTTTATGCCAGCTGGGAATTGTCAGCTGACATCAAGCTCAGGGTTTAGTAATGGAAAAGCATGTATCAGACACCACCATAACTAGCCTAGAAGTATAAAGTTAAAACACACACAAACACACACACACACACACACACACACACACACACACACACACACACACACTAGCAGTAAAGTACAGTTATTCACAGGTGCTGGGTGATTGCAGCTCTATGCCAGAGCTTTGTGGGAACATTTTTTTTAATAAATTGGTGAGTGAGGGAAAGTGTGGAGGTGTATTTATTCTAATAAACTATTTTTTACTGTATGTATTTGTTTTAAATTTACACTTCTGATAGACATCTCATAATAAACCCCTAAGCTTGATGCCAGCTGACATCTCACAGCTGAAATCAACCCCTTTAATCTATTACTCCAATTGTCCCCGCACCAGGGCAATCAGGAAGAGCCAGGACGAAGCTCCAGAATTGGCTCATCTAATGTGATGAGCCAATATTGGCATGGCTGCAGGCTGCTACTTTTAGGCTAGAAATGTCAGGTTTCCGGGTTTTCCAGTTCTCTTTTGAAAGAGCTTGCCCTCGGTTAACATGGAGTTTACTGTTCTGTTGCCCTACTTCCTGTCCAGCTGCTTAAAAGGCCGCCTCTAAGCCCAGTCCAGTGCCTGAGTATACTGCTTGCTGTGTGCTCCTGCCTTGCTGCTTCTAATTCCTGATTACCTTTGGATCCTCCTGAAAGACTACCGACCGACTCTGGACCATACCCGGTTTCTTCAAGCTGTGCCCGGACTCCGTCTGCCGTCTTCGGTCAGCACTTCTGCCCAGGTTCTTTCCGGTTCATAACCACTCTGGACTATCATCCCGTACGGACACTTCTGGACTTTACCGTTTGCCCCTTGTGTCCCGGCTGCTGCGCATTTAGGCCTTCCGGGGTGATTGCCGGACAGTCCCTGTATAGGGGTTCGCTCTGGTGGTCTCCCTGGGGGAGTCCGGTGCGTGGTCCCGGGAATTCCCTCCGCTCCGTTTCGGGAAGGTATTTCGTGTGTTTGTTCTGCTGTGTTTGTTCCGTTGTGTATCTACCGTGGTTACATATTATAAACATCTTGTACCAAGAACTCGTCTCTGGTTGTCATTGCCCTAACGCTATCGAAATCCTCAGAACATACAATAGTATTACATTATACTCAGGCCTATAAGAGGATTTCGCTGGGGCAATGACTGAGACACGAGTAGACCAGCTCTTTTCCATGATTAACTCCTTACAGCAGGAGATGGAGGCGGTACAAACTAAACTTAGAGATGTGGAGGCACAGCTGGGCCATGATCACCAGGTACTGGGTCCGGCTATTCAGGATTTGCAAGTCAGAGTGGAGGCTCAGGAAGCCGCCCCCACTACGTCCGTATCAGCTGCCGGTATGCCTAGGTTACCCCCATTCCGTTTCAATGGTGATCGTAGTCAGTTTCGTGGATTTGTTAACCAATGTATACTGTTTTTTGATGTACATGCTGATTATTACCGTTCTGACCGGTCAAAAGTATTATGTATAATCATGTTATTAACCTCACGAGCACTGGCTTGGGCTAATCCGATGATAGAGAATCGGGACATCCGTTTAAATCACCTGGATGACTTTCTGACCGCAATGGCGCAAATGTTTGATGATCCGAATCGCCGTGCTACCGCTGAATCGGCTCTCCTTTCCTTACGTCAGGGAAAGCGTTCTGTCGTTGAATACGCCACTGAGTTCCAGAGGTTAGTGGTAGACACCGACTGGGGAAACAATGCATTATTGTCTGTTTTCAGAAAAGGGTTGTCCGGTATCATCAAGGACGAGTTAGCTCGTTCCGAATCTCCAGGGGAATTTGAACTGTTTCTCCAGCACTGTGTGCGTATTGATACCCGCTTGACGGAACGTAGACAGGAAAAATGGGCAGCTGTAAACCGTGTAAACAACTTTGCGTTTCCTTCCAGAGAACCCGCTCTCAGGACGCCACGGGAGGCCGAGGACGTTCCTATGCAAGTGGACTCTCTGCAAAAGCGAGAGACCAACGAACGTCGTGAACACCGGCTCCGTGAGCGTTTGTGTTTCTATTGCGGTCAATCGGACCATTTCTTGATCGACTGCCCGAAACGTCCAAATCGCCCAAATAAGGTATTGGCAGCCATGGCAGAGTGTGACAACACGGATGCAGAGTCCGATATCTCTGAGGCAAGTGGACACTTGGATGCGGTATTTCCCTTGACTGTAATGTCAACCTCACCGAAGGACTCAGAAGGGAAACATACCCATTGCTCGCTCCCCATTCAGATCCGTTGGGAGGGACAGCTAATACCTACCTCTGCAATGATAGACTCTGGGGCAGGGGGAAATTTCATGGACTCTTCTTTTGCCAGGAAACACGGTATCCGGACTCAGCAAAGATCCTCACCGGTTACCATGGAGACGGTAGACGGATCTCCGTTAATCTCTGGACCAGTTGATCGGGAAACAGTACCGCTAGAATGCGTGATGAAGCCAGGTCAGCAGGAGACCCTTGTTTTCATGGTAATTTCTTCTCCTCATTTTCCGATTATTTTAGGTATTCCGTGGCTACGGTCTACAAATCCAGTTATCGATTGGGAGACTAAGGAAATATCCTTCCCACCGCAGAGTGGTCCGACCATTAGTCCAACTGTTCCGGTTCCAGTAACACCGAATGCGGAGGGCACTGTACAGGTACCTGTTTTACCCCCGGTTTATCATGACTTCGCTGATATATGCGACAAAAGAAAAGCCGATCGGCTTCCCCCGCATAGACCGTATGATTGCCCCATAGACTTACTCCCAGGGGCGGAGATCCCGTTTGGTCATGTCTACCCGTTGGCGGCACCTGAGCTAGAAGCACTCAAAGAGTACATTGATGAAAGTCTAGCCAAGGGATTTATTCGCCCGTCTACCTCACCAGCAGGGGCACCCATCTTTTTCGTGAAAAAGAAAGAGGGGACTCTGAGACCCTGTATTGACTACCGGGAACTGAATAAAATAACCATCCGGAACCGGTATCCGTTACCGTTGATTCCTGAGCTATTGGAGAGGGTCCAACAGGTAAAAATATTCACTAAATTGGATCTCCGTGGGGCATATAATCTACTTCGCATACGTCCCGGAGACGAGTGGAAGACCGCGTTCCGATGTCGGTATGGACATTTTGAGTACCTAGTGATGCCTTTTGGACTTTGTAACGCTCCCGCTGCTTTCCAACATCTAGTTAACGATATTTTTAGGGATATAATGGACCAATTCATGGTGATTTATCTGGACGATATCCTAATCTTTTCTGATTCCCTACAGGAACACCAGGAGCACGTCAAGACCGTACTTACCCGGCTGAGGGACAACCACCTGTACATTAAACTGGAGAAATGCGAATTCCATTGCTCACAAATACAATTCTTAGGGTATGTCATCTCTCCTCAGGGACTGAACATGGAGTCTGGCAAGATACAAGCAATTCTAGACTGGCCGGAACCGGGAAACATCAAAGAGGTACAACGCTTTATCGGTTTTGCCAACTTCTACCGACGCTTTATCCGTAACTTTTCAGAGATCGTTCGTCCCATCACGCTGTTAACCAAGAAAGGACAGAAGTTTGTGTGGTCCGCCCAGGCCCAGGAAGCTTTCCATCGTCTCAAGGTTTGTTTTACCTCAGCGCCAATATTAGTACATCCGAATCCCGCACTTCCCTTTATCGTGGAAGTCGACGCTTCCGACTACGCATTAGGGGCCATCCTTTCTCAAAGAAGTGGGGACAAGAGTCTCTTGCATCCGTGTGCTTTCTTTTCCCGCCGGTTGTCCCCTGCAGAGAGGAACTATGACATTGCGGACAAGGAATTGTTGGCGATTATTTCTGCTTTTAAGGAATGGAGACACCACTTACAGGGAGCTGCGCAGCAAGTGATAGTACTCACAGATCATCGTAACCTGGAATTTCTTAAGTCTGCCAGGTGCCTGTCTCCACGGAAGCCCGTTGGAGCTTATTCCTTAATCAATTCAATTTTATCGTTACATACCGTCCAGGTTCACGTAATGGGAAAGCCGATGCCTTGTCCCGAATCCACGCCGTGGACTCCGTGCCTGGAACCCCGTCTCAGACCGTGTTATCGGATGCCAATTTCGTTGGAGTAATCCAGGACCAGGACTTGTGGAAGGACATCAAGCTGGCCTATGATGGTGACGTATTTCTTGCTGCCCCCCCGAATGATGTAACTCTTGTTCTTCGGAATGGTGTGTGGTTAAGAGAGCGACGCATTTAAGTCCCGGAGGCCGTAAGACTTCGGGTTCTCAAGTTGGTCCATGACTCCGTGTTGGCTGGTCATAGGGGGGTACAGAAGACGCAGGAATTTCTGAGCCGTTTTTTCTGGTGGCCTACCTGTTTAAAGGATGTAAAGGACTATGTCCACTCATGTGTGGTTTGTGCCCGGTGCAAGGTCCCTCGTGTGGCTCCTACGGGACTCCTCCAACCGTTACCCGTTCCATCTCGCCCTTGGGGATCTATCTCAATGGATTTTATTGTGGAGTTGCCCGTCTCAGGCGGTCACAATACCATTTTAGTGGTGGTGGATCGGTTGACAAAAGCTGCTCACTTTATTCCGTGTACCGGTCTTCCCTCAGCCGCAGAGACAGTGGATTTGGTTATCCAGAACGTATTCCGATTGCATGGGGTACCAGACGAGATCATCTCTGACCGGGGCGTGCAGTTCACGTCTAGGTTCTGGAAGGGGTTTTGTACGGCACTCCAGATTGATGTCTGTTTGTCTTCTGCATACCATCCTCAGACAAATGGGCAAACCGAACGGACTAATCAAACCCTGGAACAATACCTTCGTTGTTATGTCAGCCATCTACAGGACGATTGGTTGAAGATGCTTCCGTTGGCGGAGTTCTCGTACAACAACACTCAGAGCAGCTCCACTAAGGTAACGCCCTTTTTTGCTAACTTGGGTTACCATCCGAATGTTTTGCCTAGGTCACCGGTTGCGGTTTCGGTGCCAGCAGTGGAGAACAGATTGACGGAACTGCGACAAAATCTGGAGATTCTAAAGGACACTGTGGCTACGGCTCAGGAGCGTTACAAGAGGTCGGCAGACACTCACCGGAAACCGGCACCCATGTATAAGGTAGGGGACTCTGTATGGTTATCCACCAAGAACCTGAGATTGGGTGTTCCTTCGCAGAAGCTGGAACAAAAATTCATCGGTCCGTTTAGGATCACCGGGATCGTGAGCCCTGTGGCCTGTCGGCTGCGGTTACCGCACCATCTGAAGGTACACCCGGTCTTTCATGTTTCTCTCCTCAAACCCGTTTCTCCTAATACGTTTCGTGGTCGTGTCGTGCCTCCTCCTCCGCCTGTGATGGTCGATGGCGAGGAGCAGTTCATGGTTGAGGACATTATTGACTCCCGGCTCCATCGTCGTCGGCTTCAGTATCTGGTACGTTGGCAGGGGTACGCCCCCGAGGACGATTCCTGGGAACCGGTGGGTAACATTCGGGCACCCCGGAAAATTGCTCAGTTTCATCGTCGGTACCCGGACAAGCCAGGCCCTGATCCGTCCTGAGGCCGTTTCTGGGGGGGGGAGTAATGTCAGGTTTCCGGGTTTTCCAGTTCTCTTTTGAAAGAGCTTGCCCTCGGTTAACATGGAGTTTACTGTTCTGTTGCCCTACTTCCTGTCCAGCTGCTTAAAAGGCCGCCTCTAAGCCCAGTCCAGTGCCTGAGTATACTGCTTGCTGTGTGCTCCTGCCTTGCTGCTTCTAATTCCTGATTACCTTTGGATCCTCCTGAAAGACTACCGACCGACTCTGGACCATACCCGGTTTCTTCAAGCTGTGCCCGGACTCCGTCTGCCGTCTTCGGTCAGCACTTCTGCCCAGTTTCCTTCCGGTTCATAACCACTCTGGACTATCATCCCGTACGGACACTTCTGGACTTTACCGTTTGCCCCTTGTGTCCCGGCTGCTGCGCATTTAGGCCTTCCGGGGTGATTGCCGGACAGTCCCTGTATAGGGGTTCGCTCTGGTGGTCTCCCTGGGGGAGTCCGGTGCGTGGTCCCGGGAATTCCCTCCGCTCCGTTTCGGGAAGGTATTTCGTGTGTTTGTTCTGCTGTGTTTGTTCCGTTGTGTATCTACCGTGGTTACATATTATAAACATCTTGTACCAAGAACTCGTCTCTGGTTGTCATTGCCCTAACGCTATCGAAATCCTCAGAACATACAATAGTATTACAAGAAAGGACCAAATAACCATGGACCTTCCCAACTTGATAATACCAGTCTCCAGCTGTCTGGTTTAACATGGCTAATGATCAAAAATAGGGGGACCCCACATTGTTTTATAAAATTATTTGTTTATTTATTAGTTTAAACCAGGCTAAATTTTTGACCTGGTTTAACCGAAGAAATAAATCAATTTAAAAAAACGGTGGTGGGTCCCTTATTTTTTTTGATGAGCAACCAAGGTAGAGGAGACAGCTATCTGGCTTGACTTGGCTGGTCATCAAAAACAGAGGTGACCCCAGGTTTTTTTTAAAAAGTTTGTTTATAAATAATTAATTATTTATTTTTAAAAATGTTGTGGAGTCCCCCAGCTTTTGATAATCAGCTAAGGGAAAGCAGACAGCTGCGGGCTAGTATTATCAGTCTGGGAAGGTCCATGGTTATTTGGCTCTTCCCAGCCTAAAAATAGCAGCCCTCTGCTATCCCAGAAGTGACACATCCATTAGATGTGCCAATTCTGATGCTTCACCCTGGCTCTTCCCAATTACCCTAGTGTATTGGCTATCAGGGTAATATTTTGGGGGGTTGATGTCAGCTGTGAATTGTCAGTTGATATCAGGCCCAGAGGTTAGTAACACAGTAAGTGTAAAGTTAAAAAACACACACACAGAAAAAAAATGGGGGGTATAAATACTTCCCCCCACACTAATTTTTGTAAAAAAAAATAATTTGTACTCCAACCTATGGAGCCTCAGTTTCTCACAGGCATAGGTGTCAGTAACTCAGGGATATCACAGCAAGTAAGATCTTTATGTATGTTTGTTATTTAAATACTTTGGTGAACCAGAGATAGTGTGGTTGAGTCTTTATTCAAATAATCTATTTTTTCCTGTATGTGTTTTTTTATACTTTACACTTACTGGATTAGTAATGGAGATGTCTTACCCTTGGGCTTGATGTCAGCAGCTAACATTTCACAGCAAGTGTGCAACCCTGCCTATATGCCTGCTCTAATCTAAACTGTCCCTCTAACATCAACTCTCCCTGAGCTGCAGTGTGACGAGCATCCCACTCTCGGGTCTCATATACAGTAAAACTTGATGATGAGATGCGGCTGGCCAATCACAGTAGTTACAGGAGCTAACATGGATATGGCATTATTGTGATTGGCAGACAATCCCCGCAACTGTAGTGGCTTGGATTCGAGCATGGCGCTTGAGCACCTGCAATACTTAGCCAAGTAATGAGCATGCTCGAGCACACCGATACTCAATTGTGTATAAAGCAGTGCTGAGCACACTCGCTCATCACTAATAGCTAGTTTTATTTTATTTGATGGTTTGATGGTCTAGCCCTGGCTTGTTGGATCATAAGCCTCACAACTCCCCCCCCCCCCACCCCCCAGATCACGCGCCATAAATCATCCAAGATTAAACTAGTAGAAAGCTTTCAGCTCATCTAGTGAGGTTGATTCTCCAAGCCTCAGGTCTGGGTGGGCACAGTCAGTTGAGGCTCGTGGGAAATGGGCAGTAGAAGCACTTGAAGCTGCAGGCAGACAGGAGATTGGTAAGCAGATTGCAGAGATACTGGAAGCCACAGGCATACAGGATACCAGGAAGCAGGTGGCAGAAGTACTGGAGGCCCCAGGCAAACCTGACTTAGGAACACTAAAACTATTAATACCAAGACTAGGTATGTGTCTTGGTGGGCCTTATATAGGTCCAGGCAGATGATCACTTGTGCACTCCGGGCAACCTACAATGACCAATTTGGACCACAACAGAGTTCAGACCGGAGTATGTGTGTAACACAAACTTAGAATCAATTGACACTGACTCAAAATCTGCCCTCAAAGTCTCCCATTCCCAATTGTTGTCAATTATAATCTGCTTCCCTAGATTGAAAAATCACTCCCTTTACATAAAAACTGTTGACAATAGATAGTAGGAGTGAACAAGGATGAGAGCGAATCCTAGAAAGTAATTTTATTCAACGCCTTTCGGAGTGGAAATTCCCTCATCAGGACAAATCACAATTGAATTCTGATTAGTCCTGATGAAGGTGCTTTCATTCCGAAATATGTTGAATAAAATCGCTTTCTAGGATTTTCTGTCATCCTTTTTCATGGCAGCCTGTATGTTAGACCCTACCATCTATTGTCAGCCATTTGATTTCTCAGTGTCTGCAACAACCGTGTTCACGCTCTTCAAGTGTTGTGGTTCACATAACCTTACCAGGTGAGTAATCCCTTTCTGTTTCACCACGACCATCACACAGTTAAGGCCCTATCGCCCATTGTCTCTTCCATACTTTAGTTATACAAAATAGGGAGAGCCCTGACCATCAATCAGACAGCTGTGGTAAGCAGCCATCCCTTTTCAGAGTCCAACATTTGCAAGTAATGCATCGGGTGTCTGATTCATGCTTCCCATGGTTCGGGTAGCATGAATCTCCTCTCACCTTCGCTTTAAATGAACCATTATGCAATCCAATTGCATTACAATCTAGGAGGGATTATCCGTTCATTTAATTGCTAACCTGGCTTGCACCCAACCCCCCTTTTAATAAATACCCACACTGCATGCGACTTGGGTTAAATGGCCGCAGAAGCCTTTTATTAAATAATTAAATACAAAACCAGGCGGCCCAACAATGCTGCCCCCTTTAAACCAATATAATATTAAAACATCACTATCATACAGAACATAACATACATAACATGTGATAGGCCTATCCCAGAGGCAAACCTAGACCCTTATCTCTATCGCCTGGCCATACCCATCAGTCCAGGGGTGAGGTATTAACATCCCCTCATTAATACCCCAATCTTGCAGGACCTACGCCCACAAGTTACCATGGCCTGTACCAGAAGCCACCATTCCCCACCAGTGACCTCCTATCACCAGGAGAAAACCACTGAACCCAGCCTATGACCTGTACCTATCCCCCAACACAGACCTGGCCACGTGACACCTTACGGGGATCGGATCCATCAAACCCCCATTGCTTGTAAGATGCCATCCTCCAAACCTGGTGCTGTAATGGGAGAGAAAAAGGCGCAATAGGGTCTTACCCGGTTTACAGGGCGAAAGGTAAAAGAGCAATGCACTCACCTGGCAGGGTTGTGCCAGTCACAACCCCCAATCCCCCAAACCTAACAACCACAAATCTGTGCCTATAGCATTGAGATGTACACCGTCCAGCTGCATAAATAACTGTGATGGTCTCTCCAACTCCGTGTGTATGCCCATCACACCGCCATTTTTTGCCACAAAGCACCCCATGATCTTATTGACTTTTATCCACACCGTAATGATCTGATCTATCTATTTCACGTACCTCCATCTAAGACAAGCCACGATATCTGACCGCACTATTATCAATCTTTGTAACAATGATCATAGTCTCAACAGATCAAATTTTATGTCCCTAATCAACTCCCGGGATGAATGAACCCCCAAGTTATTGCCATCAACATGCAGGACCAGCACACTTGGTGCCTGATCCACTCTCGAATAATAGGATTCCTCAGTGAGCACCCTCCCCAAGTCATCCCGAGCATACCAATCCATCTGACCACCAACGCAGACCTGTCCTGCCCAAGTTACTGTTGCTCAGGATGCATGTCGGCTCGTAGTGCTCCCCAGAAGACATAAAAGGGCCCCATAATCCAAATCAAGCATGCACCTAAGATATAAACGCCAAACTAAAACTACCCTGAACCTACGCCCCATCAAGTTGATAGCTAGTGAGGGGAATATAAGAACGGAAGTAAGATGAGTTCCATCTCCCAATCCTGCGCATCACAATCTCCCCTAAACCACACTTCAAAGCCTTGGTTACTGCACCAATCCTAATAGAATTCGACCTATACTCTGCAAGACCAACAAAGACATTCCTTCAGGATTGCCACAAACTGGAACCTAGAAAGTAAAGATCCATCCTCATGACTGAATAATGCACTGGGGTGCCCCACACACGCTACCAAAAAACTTTGTACAATGCCAATTGGGCACAACAAATGACCAGGAATCGCGTACACAACTATCAATCTTCCCCGGCCAACCTGCTCAGTTTCTGAATGCCGCAACCAGCATTCCACCCTATTAGAGTTGAGCGCGGTTCGTGGTTCGTGGTTCTCCAGTTCTAGGCTCGAGTGATTTTGGGGCATGTTCTAGATCGAACTAGAACTCGAGCTTTTTGCAAAAGCTCGATAGTTCTAGAAACGTTCGAGAACGGTTCTAGCAGCCAAAAAACAGCTAAATCTTAGCTTGGTTTCTGCTGTAATAGTGTAAGTCACTCTGTGAATCAAACTATTATCACATTTCAGTGTATAGTGTGCGTGAACAGCGCCTTCAGATCACTGCTGTTTCTATAATGGCGATCGCCATTTTTTTTTTTTTTTTTCTTGTCTTCCTTCCCTAAGCGCGCGCGTCTTGTGGGGCTGGCCAGCATGTCAGCCAATCACAGACACACACACACCTAAGTGGACTTTGAGGCAGAGAAGCAACGGCATGTGTGATAGGATCTGCATGTCACATGTCCCTGCATTATAAAACCGGACATTTTCTTCACGGACGCCATTATCTGCCTTCTGCGTCTTTGGTGTCAGACATCACTGTCGCAGCTCCGTCCTCCTGAGTCCTATCGCCGATACAGCTGTATGCGCTGCATACACAGCGTTAGACAGCTTAGGGAGAGCACATTCTAGCAGTCCTTTTATGGGCTCGTACCGGCAGGGTCAGAGAGCCATAAGTGACAGGTCCTGCAAACAGCAACAGCGTCTGTGTAGCCCAGGTCAGGGATTTCCTCCCTGCATTTCACCATTAGGAGGGAATAGAAAGGCAGGCTTCCATTCCTCTACCCAGAGCACCACAATCCTGCCACTGTACCCTCTTGTCCTCTGCACACTCCAACTCATTCTAACTAAGCCATTATACTAGCAAACACTCAGTGTACCTAGTGGCATCCTATCTGTGGCTATTGGACTTTGCTATAGTCCCACTAGTGCAAAGACATTTGCAGAGCACATCTGCCTGCATTGCACACTCCAACTAATTATAACTAAGCCATTATACTAGCAAACACTCAGTGTACCTAGTGGCATCCTAAACGTGGCTATTGGACTTTGCTATAGTCCCACTAGGGCCAAGACATTTGCAGAGCACATCTGCCTGCATTGCACACTCCAACAAATTATAACGAAGCCATTATACTAGCAAACACTCAGTGTACCTAGTGGCATCCTATACGTGGCTATTGGACTTTGCTATAGTCCCACTAGTGCCAAGACATTTGCAGAGCACATCTGCCTGCATTGCACACTCCAAGTTTTTTAAACTAAGCAATTTTACTAGCAAACACTCAGTGTACCTAGTGGCATCCTATACGTGGCTATTGGACTTTGCTATAGTCCCACTAGTGCAAAGACATTAGCAGAGCGCATCTGCCTGCATTGCACACTCCAAGTTTTTTAAACTCAGCCATTATACTAGCAAACACTCTGTACCTAGTGGCATCCTATACGTGGCTATTGGACTTTGCTATAGTCCCACTAGGGCCAAGACATTTGCAGAGCGCATCTGCCTGCGTTGCACACTCCAACAAATTATAACGAAGCCATTATACTAGCAAACACTCAGTGTACCTAGTGGCATCCTATACGTGGCTATTGGACTTTGCTATAGTCCCACTAGTGCCAAGACATTTGCAGAGCACATCTGCCTGCATTGCACACTCCAAGTTTTTTAAACTAAGCAATTTTACTAGCAAACACTCAGTGTACCTAGTGGCATCCTATACGTGGCTATTGGACTTTGCTATAGTCCCACTAGTGCCAAGACATTTGCAGAGCGCATCTGCCTGCATTGCACACTCCAAGTTTTTTAAACTAAGCAATTTTACTAGCAAACACTCAGTGTACCTAGTGGCATCCTATACGTGGCTATTGGACTTTGCTATAGTCCCACTAGTGCCAAGACATTTGCAGAGCGCATCTGCCTGCGTTGCACACTCCAACTAATTATAACGAAGCCATTATACTAGCAAACACTCAGTGTACCTAGTGGCATCCTATACGTGGCTATTGGACTTTGCTATAGTCCCACTAGTGCCAAGACATTTGCAGAGCGCATCTGCCTGCGTTGCACACTACAACAAATTATAACGAAGCCATTATACTAGCAAACACTCAGTGTACCTAGTGGCATCCTATACGTGGCTATTGGACTTTGCTATAGTCCCACTAGGGCCAAGACATTTGCAGAGCGCATCTGCCTGCGTTGCACACTCCAACAAATTATAACGAAGCCATTATACTAGCAAACACTCAGTGTACCTAGTGGCATCCTATACGTGGCTATTGGACTTTGCTATAGTCCCACTAGTGCAAAGACATTAGCAGAGCACATCTGCCTGCATTGCACACTCCAAGTTTTTTAAACTCAGCCATTATACTAGCAAACACACAGTGTACCTAGTGGCATCCTATACGTGGCTATTGGACTTTGCTATAGTCCCACTAGTGCCAAGACATTTGCAGAGCGCATCTGCCTGCGTTGCACACTCCAACTAATTATAACGAAGCCATTATACTAGCAAACACTCAGTGTACCTAGTGGCATCCTATACGTGGCTATTGGACTTTGCTATAGTCCCACTAGTGCCAAGACATTTGCAGAGCGCATCTGCCTGCGTTGCACACTACAACAAATTATAACGAAGCCATTATACTAGCAAACACTCAGTGTACCTAGTGGCATCCTATACGTGGCTATTGGACTTTGCTATAGTCCCACTAGGGCCAAGACATTTGCAGAGCACATCTGCCTGCATTGCACACTCCAAGTTTTTTAAACTAAGCAATTTTACTAGCAAACACTCAGTGTACCTAGTGGCATCCTATACGTGGCTATTGGACTTTGCTATAGTCCCACTAGTGCAAAGACATTAGCAGAGCACATCTGCCTGCATTGCACACTCCAAGTTTTTTAAACTCAGCCATTATACTAGCAAACACACAGTGTACCTAGTGGCATCCTATACGTGGCTATTGGACTTTGCTATAGTCCCACTAGTGCCAAGACATTTGCAGAGCGCATCTGCCTGCGTTGCACACTCCAACTAATTATAACGAAGCCATTATACTAGCAAACACTCAGTGTACCTAGTGGCATCCTATACGTGGCTATTGGACTTTGCTATAGTCCCACTAGTGCCAAGACATTTGCAGAGCACATCTGCCTGCGTTGCACACTCCAACTAATTATAACGAAGCCATTATACTAGCACACACTCAGTGTACCTAGTGGCATCCTATACGTGGCTATTGGACTTTGCTATAGTCCCACTAGTGCCAAGACATTTGCAGAGCGCATCTGCCTGCGTTGCACACTCCAACAAATTATAACGAAGCCATTATACTAGCAAACACTCAGTGTACCTAGTGGCATCCTATACGTGGCTATTGGACTTTGCTATAGTCCCACTAGGGCCAAGACATTTGCAGAGCACATCTGCCTGCATTGCACACTCCAAGTTTTTTAAACTAAGCAATTTTACTAGCAAACACTCAGTGTACCTAGTGGCATCCTATACGTGGCTATTGGACTTTGCTATAGTCCCACTAGTGCAAAGACATTAGCAGAGCACATCTGCCTGCATTGCACACTCCAAGTTTTTTAAACTCAGCCATTATACTAGCAAACACTCAGTGTACCTAGTGGCATCCTATACGTGGCTATTGGACTTTGCTATAGTCCCACTAGTGCCAAGACATTTGCAGAGCGCATCTGCCTGCGTTGCACACTCCAACAAATTATAACGAAGCCATTATACTAGCAAACACTCAGTGTACCTAGTGGCATCCTATACGTGGCTATTGGACTTTGCTATAGTCCCACTAGTGCCAAGACATTTGCAGAGCGCATCTGCCTGCGTTGCACACTCCAACTAATTATAACGAAGCCATTATACTAGCACACACTCAGTGTACCTAGTGGCATCCTATACGTGGCTATTGGACTTTGCTATAGTCCCACTAGTGCAAAGACATTAGCAGAGCACATCTGCCTGCATTGCACACTCCAAGTTTTTTAAACTCAGCCATTATACTAGCAAACACTCTGTACCTAGTGGCATCCTATACGTGGCTATTGGACTTTGCTATAGTCCCACTAGGGCCAAGACATTTGCAGAGCGCATCTGCCTGCGTTGCACACTCCAACAAATTATAACGAAGCCATTATACTAGCAAACACTCAGTGTACCTAGTGGCATCCTATACGTGGCTATTGGACTTTGCTATAGTCCCACTAGTGCCAAGACATTTGCAGAGCACATCTGCCTGCATTGCACACTCCAAGTTTTTTAAACTCAGCCATTATACTAGCAAACACACAGTGTACCTAGTGGCATCCTATACGTGGCTATTGGACTTTGCTATAGTCCCACTAGTGCCAAGACATTTGCAGAGCGCATCTGCCTGCGTTGCACACTCCAACTAATTATAACGAAGCCATTATACTAGCACACACTCAGTGTACCTAGTGGCATCCTATACGTGGCTATTGGACTTTGCTATAGTCCCACTAGTGCCAAGACATTTGCAGAGCGCATCTGCCTGCGTTGCACACTACAACAAATTATAACGAAGCCATTATACTAGCAAACACTCAGTGTACCTAGTGGCATCCTATACGTGGCTATTGGACTTTGCTATAGTCCCACTAGTGCCAAGACATTTGCAGCACGTCTGCCTGCGTTGCACACTCCAACGAATTATAACTAAGTTACATTGTCAGGGATATTTATTCTTTATTATTCTGCTGTTAATAAAGCTAGACCACCACTGCAATCTTCACCACCTCTCAATTTTTACTACCACATTTTCAGTCCACAATCTTGTCGCAATCAACATGAGTGGCAAAATGACAGATGCTGGTGGAAAGGGGAAGAGGCGTGGTGGAAAAGGCAAAAAATGTTTTGTCAGTGGGGAAGGTGGCAAAGCTCCATTATCATCTGCTGAAGATAGACCATCTACTAGCAAAAGTAAGATGTCTACTACTTATTGTGGACAATCCGATGTGCTCCCTTTTTTACGGACACGAACAAGAGGAACAAAGGTAGATGATGGGCAAAAAAGGAAAATGCTTGAATGGATCTCAAGTGGTCCAACAAGTGCCCTCTCAGCCACTTCAAGTACCGCATCCAAAAAACACCATTCCTCTGAGTTGTCATCCCAATCACACTTGATTTCTCCCAGCTCTGAAGTCTCCATCAGCCCTGCACAGTATGGTGGAACTGAGATGGCTGAGTCTGCAGAGCTGTTCAGTCACACTATAGCCTGGGAATCAGAGGTCTGCTCCCAAGCTACAGTGAGTACAGAACAGGAAATGGTCTGCAGTGATGCCCAGAACCTTTGTGACTCAGATTCAGGCCGTGAGGACCAAGTTTCTGAGCATAATGTTGACCCTTTGTCACAAACTGTAACACCTGTGGTTATAGACAATGAGGAACATACTGATGAAGATGAGACGCAGATACCCGATTGGGATGACAACTTAAATATTCGGTCAGGGCAAGAAGAGGCTCGGTCTGAGGGGGAGGGGAGTGCAAACACAACAATTGATGATGACGTTCTAGATCCCACCTACTGTCAACCCCCAGTCAGGCACTCGAGGAGGTCAACAGAGGCGGTGGAGGAGGATGCAACCGACGACGAAGTTACCTTGCGCCTTCCTGGACAGAGTCGGAGCACTGGTAGCACGTCTACAACTGCATCCTCAGCCACCACTCTGCCTATGAGCATTATTCGGGGTGGATCAACAGGTCGCATGGCCTCTAAGCCTTGCCTAGCCTGGGCCTTTTTTCACATCGAAAAAGATCGCCCAACTCATGTGATATGTAACATTTGTCATGATTCTGTTAGTAGAGGTCAAAACCTCAGCAGTTTGACAACTTCTTCCATGAATCGTCACATGAATAAATATCATAAGTCCCGGTGGGAAGCTCACCGTGCTGCAATGCCGGCTAGCGGAGCGAACCATCCACCGCCCGCCCCTTCCAGTGCATCCGCGCGCTCTTCATCTTCTAGGACTGTGGGGACAGCTGTCACACCTGTTTTTCCACGCAAAACTTCCACCACTGTAACCGCAACAGGCAGTTTGCTTGTAAGGTCGTCAGTTGGTTTGGAAGGGGAAACAAGTACGTGTGTACAGCTCTCTCAGACATCGATAGCACCAACGTTGGATGAAGGCAACATCATGTCTCCGCCTGCACTTTCCTCACAAACCTGCATTTTTCCAGGGACACCCTACTCAACACCGTCTACACACAGCAGCCAGATCTCTGTCCCTCAGATGTGGTCAAATAAAAGGCCACTTCCTCCGACCCATGACAAAGCTAAGAGGTTGACTCTATCCCTCTGTAAGCTGTTGGCTACCGAAATGCTGCCTTTCCGCCTAGTGGACACACAGGATTTTAGAGACCTTATGTCTGTCGCTGTGCCCCAGTACCAGATGCCTAGTCGCCACTACTTCTCTAAGAAAGGTGTGCCCGCGCTACACCAGCATGTCGCACACAACATCACCGCTTCCTTGAGAAACTCTGTGTGTGAACGGGTGCATTTCACCACCGATACTTGGACCAGTAAGCATGGACAGGGACGTTACATGTCGCTGACTGGGCACTGGGTAACTATGGTGATAGATGGTGAAGGGTCTGCTGCACAAGTCTTGCCGTCCCCACGACTTGTGTGTCAATCCTCTGTCTGTCCAAGTTCCGCCACAGCTTCTGCATCCTCCACCTCATCTGGGTCCTCCACCTCCGCCCCAAGCCTGCCTGGTCAGGCCACCAGCGTTCTCACTGCGCAGAAGGAATCACGCACGCCTCATTACTATGCTGGCAGCCGAGCGCAACGGCATCAGGCGGTCTTTAGCTTGACATGTCTTGGTAATAAGAGTCACACAGCTGAGGAGTTGTGGTCAGCTCTGCGGTCCGAGTTTAATAAATGGTTGTCTCCACTCAACCTGCAGCCTGGTAAGGCCGTGTGCGACAATGCTGCAAACCTGGGTGCGGCCCTTCGCCTGGGCAAGGTGACACACGTACCTTGTATGGCTCACGTGTTGAACCTTGTCGTGCAGCAATTTTTAACACACTATCCCGGCCTAGATGGCCTTCTGAACAGGGCACGAAAACTGTCTGCTCACTTCCGGCGTTCAAGCGCCGCAGCTGAGCGACTTGCATCGCTCCAGAAGTCTTTCGGCCTGCCGGTTCATCGCCTGAAATGCGATGTGGCGACACGCTGGAATTCAACTCTACACATGTTACAGCGACTGTGGCAGCACCGCAGAGCCCTGGTGCAATACGTCATGACGTATAGCCTGGGCCAACGAGATGCAGAGGTGGGGCAGATCACCCTGATGGAGTGGTCTCAGATCAAGGACCTATGCACCCTTCTGCACAGTTTCGACATGGCGACGAATATGTTTAGCTCTGACAATGCCATTATCAGCATGACGATTCCAGTCATTTACATGCTGGAGCACACGCTAAACACTATTCGGAGTCAGGGGGTGGGACAACATGAAGGGGAGGAACTACAGGAGGATTCATATGTGCAAGGGACAACAACATCACCAAGATCCAGATGTTCATCATCACCAACGCAGCAGGCATGGGACCATGGGGAACAGGGATCGACAAGGGCGCATAGTAGCAGGCGAAATGTTGAGCAAGGTGCAGGAGAACATGAAGAAATGGAGGACGAACTGTCCATGGACATGGAAGACTCAGCGGATGAGGGAGACCTTGGTCAAATTTCAGTTGAAAGAGGTTGGGGGGAGATGTCAGAGGAAGAAAGAACGGTTAGCACCTCTATGCCACAAACACAGCGTGGACTTGGTCCGCATGGCTGCGCAAGACACATGAGTGCCTTCTTGTTGCACTACCTCCAACATGACAGTCGTATTGTCAAAATTAGAAGTGATGATGACTACTGGATTGCCACACTATTAGATCCCCGGTACAAGTCCAAATTTTGTGACATAATTCCAGCCATAGAAAGGGACGCACGTATGCAGGAGTATCAGCAGAAGCTGTTACTCGATCTTAGCTCGGCTTTTCCACTAAACAACCGTGCAGGTGCAGGGAGGGAATCTCCCAGTTGTAACTTGACAAACATGGGACGGTCTCGTCATCTTCACCAGTCTACCCGTACCAGTAGGACCGTATCTGGTGCCGGTAACAGCAATTTTATGGAATCTTTTCATAATTTTTTTAGACCCTCTTTTGCAAGGCCACCAGAGACAACAAGTCTGACACATACTCAACGGCTGGAGAGGATGATACAGGAGTATCTCCAAATGAACATCGATGCCATGACTGTGCAACTGGAGCCTTGCTCCTTTTGGGCTTCAAACATAGAAAAATGGCCAGAGCTCTCCAGTTACGCCTTGGAGATTTTGTCGTGTCCAGCTGCCAGCGTTGTCTCTGAACGTGTATTCAGTGCTGCTGGGTGTGTGCTGACAGATAAGCGCACGCGTCTGTCCAGTGACAATGTGGACAGACTGACGTTCATCAAAATGAACAAGTCATGGATCCAGAAGGAATTTACTACCCCTGTGTCATCCTGGGGAGAGTAAATGCTTGTGGATTTGGAATGTGCTTGATGCAAATCAAAACATCCTGTTTGCAACTAGGGCCCAAGTGCTGCCACTGATGGGGTGGGTGTCTGTGTGGCCCAATTTTTGGAAAAAAAGGGAGACTCCGCTTGGAGTAACCCTTGCTTACATTGTTTTTAAAAGAAGCCAAGATGAACAAGTCATGGATCAGCAAAGACTTTATCTACGTACCCCGGTGTCATCCTGGGGACGGATAAGAATGGCGTATTTTTGAATGTGCTTGATGCAAATCAAAACATCCTGTTTGCAACTAGGGCCCAAGTGCTGCCACTGATGGGGTGGGTGTCTGTGTGGCCCAATTTTTGGAAAAAAGGGAGACTCCGCTTGGAGTAACCCTTGCTTGCTGTGTTTTTAAAAGAAGCCAAGATGAACAGAGCTGGGATCAGGAAAGACTTTGCTACCTACCCCGGTGTCATCCTGGGGACGGATAAGAATGGCGTATTTTTGAATGTGCTTGATGCAAATCTAGCTGTGAAGTGTACAACTGGGGCACAACTGCTGCCACTGAAGGGGTGGGTGTGTGTGGGCCCAATTTTTGGAAAAAAGGGAGACTCCGCTTGGAGTAACCCTTGCTTGCTGTGTTTTTAAAAGAAGCCAAGATGAACAGAGCTGGGATCAGGAAAGACTTTGCTACCTACCCCGGTGTCATCCTGGGGACGGATAAGAATGGCGTATTTTTGAATGTGCTTGATGCAAATCAAAACATCCTGTTTGCAACTAGGGCCCAAGTGCTGCCACTGATGGGGTGGGTGTCTGTGTGGCCCAATTTTTGGAAAAAAAGGGAGACTCCGCTTGGAGTAACCCTTGCTTACATTGTTTTTAAAAGAAGCCAAGATGAACAAGTCATGGATCAGCAAAGACTTTATCTACGTACCCCGGTGTCATCCTGGGGACGGATAAGAATGGCGTATTTTTGAATGTGCTTGATGCAAATCAAAACATCCTGTTTGCAACTAGGGCCCAAGTGCTGCCACTGATGGGGTGGGTGTCTGTGTGGCCCAATTTTTGGAAAAAAGGGAGACTCCGCTTGGAGTAACCCTTGCTTGCTGTGTTTTTAAAAGAAGCCAAGATGAACAGAGCTGGGATCAGGAAAGACTTTGCTACCTACCCCGGTGTCATCCTGGGGACGGATAAGAATGGCGTATTTTTGAATGTGCTTGATGCAAATGTAGCTGTGAAGTGTACAACTGGGGCACAAGTGCTGCCACTGAAGGGGTGGGTGTGTGTGTGGCCCAATTTTTGGAAAAAAGGGAGACTCCGCTTGGAGTCACCTTGCGGTGTTTTACATGATTTTAGAAGGGCGTGCCATGCCTATATCTGTGTGTCCTCCTCTTTTTCCTTGTCCAGCTGTTTTGTTTTCGCATGAGTATATGTCCTTGTCACTTTCCAATGTGTTTGAGTTGTTTCTCACCTTTAGGACACCTTTGAGGGTGTTTTCTAGGTGTTTTTCTGTGTTTGTGATTGCCTGCCATTGTTTCCTATGCAGTTCGAGTTCGGTTCGTCGAACGTTCGACGAACCGAACTCGAACGGGAGGTCCGTTCGGCGAACCAACCTCGAGCCGAACCGCGACCGGTTCGCTCATCTCTACACCCTATCCTCAACTAGACCAATATCACTCAACAAAAGGCTTAGTAACAATGAGTTTGAGTGTGCAATGCAGTGGTGCCGCAAATAGCTTTGCACCAGTGGGACAATAATGGAAGTCCAACAGCCACGTTTAGGATGCCACTAAGTTTACTCACTGTTTGCTAGTATAATGGCTTAGTAACAATGAGTTTGAGTGTGCAATGCAGAGGTGCTGCAAATAGCTTGGTACCAGTGGGGCACAAATGGAGTACAACAGCCACTTTTAGGATGCCACTAAGTTTCCTCAGTGTTTGCTAGTATAATGGCTTAGTAAAAATGAGTTTGAGTGTGCAATGCAGTGGTGCCGCAAATAGCTTTGCACCAGTGGGACAATAATGGAAGTCCAACAGCCACTTTTAGGATGCCACTAAGTTTACTCACTGTTTGCTAGTATAATGGCTTAGTAACAATGAATTTGAGTCTGCAATGCAGAGGTGCTGCAAATAGCTTGGTACCAGTGGGGCACAAATGGAGTACAACAGCCACTTTTAGGATGCCACTAAGTTTCCTCAGTGTTTGCTAGTATAATGGCTTAGTAACAATGAGTTTGAGTCTGCAATGCAGTGGTGCTGCAAATAGATTTGCACTAGTGGGACACTAATAGAAGTCCAACAGCCACTTTTAGGATGCCACTAAGTTTACTCAGTGTTTGCTAGTATAATGGCTTAGTAACAATGAGTTTGAGTGTGCAATGCAGGGGTGCTGAAAATAGCTTTGCACTAGTGCAGGGGTGGGGAACCTTTTTACTGCCGGGGGCCATTTGGAATTTCCTACTAACCTTTGGGGGCCGCACAACATTATCAACCTGAAAAATAACCCTGCTATATTTGGTCAAACGATTAACTCACCCCTATTGTGGTGGCCGGAGCTGCTTCTCTTTGGTGCGATTGTAATGTTCGGTGATATTGATCATCTTGTTTCTCACAGCTGCTTTTCCAGGTTTGTCTCTGTCTGGAGATGCTGGGGGCATACACATCACAGGAGGGGCCAGGGCGCATAAATTACAGGAGACACTGGGAGTACACATCACAGGAGGGGCTGGGGCATATACATCCCAGGAGGGGCTGGGGCATATACATCCCAGGAGGGGCTGGGGCATATACATCACAGGAGGGGCTGGGGCATATACATCACAGGAGGGGCTGGGGCATATACATCACAGGAGGGGCTGGGGTATATACATCACAGGAGGGGCTGAGGCATATACATCACAGAAGGGGCTGGGGCATATACATCACAGGAGGGGCTGGGGCATATACATCACAGGAGGGGCTGGGGCATATACATCACAGGAGGGGCTGGGGCATATACATCACAGGAGGAGCTGGGGCATATACATCACAGGAGGGGCTGGGGCATATACATCAGTAGGGGGCATGGACAGCCCTAGCGGTGGCACAGACATGACTGGGGACACGCACAGCACTGGGTGGCAGCACGCACTGCACTGGGTGGCAGCACGCACTGCACTGGGTGGCAGCACGCACTGCACTGGGTGGCAGCACGCACTGCACTGGGTGGCAGCACGCACTGCACTGGGTGGCAGCACGCACTGCACTGGGTGGCAGCACGGACTGCACTGGGTGGCAGCATTAGGGAGACAGACAGGTCTGGGGGAACATAGACATCAATAGGAGAGCACGGACTGGGGAGCATAGAAAGCAGTGGGAGGGTACAGACAGCAGTAGCGAGTTAAGAGCACTGAGGGGTGGCACACAGCACTGGGGAGCATGGACAGCATAAGGGGGACACAGGCAGCACTCACCGTGGCATGGACAGCACTGGTGGCAGCATGGACAGCATTAGGTGGTGCGGACAGCACTGGTGGGGGGGCATAGACATCACCCAGGGGGTACAGACAGCACTAGGGGGGGCACGGACAGCAGTGAGGGGTTACACCGCGCTGAGGGGGTACACAGCACTGGGGTGTACACAGCATTAGGGGGTACACACAGCACTAGGGGGTACACACAGCACCTGGGGGTACACAGCACTGGGGGGTACACACTGTACTAGGAGGTACACAGCACGAGGGGGTACACACAGCACGAGGGGGTACACAGCACGAGGGGGTACACAGCACGAGGGGGTACACACAGCATTAAGGGGTACACAGCATTAGGGGGTACACACAGCATTAAGGGGTACACACAGCATTAGGGGGTACTCACTGTACTAGGGGGTACTCGCTGCACTAGGTGGTACACACTGCACTAGGGGGCACATAGCACGAAGGGGTACACACAGCACTTGGGTGTACACAGCACTAGGGGGTACACACAGCACTAGGGGGTACACACAGCACCTGGGGGTACACAGCACTGGGGGGTACACACTGTACTAGGAGGTACACAGCATGAGGGGGTACACACAGCACGAGGGGGTACACACAGCACGAGGGGGTACACACAGCACGAGGGGGTACACACAGCACGAGGGGGTACACAGCACGAGGGGGTACACAGCACGAGGGGGTACACAGCATGAGGGGGTACACACAGCATTAAGGGGTACACACAGCATTAGGGGGTACACACAGCATTAGGGGGTACACACAGCATTAGGGGGTACACACTGTACTAGGGGGTACACACTGCACTAGGGGGTACATACAGCACAAGGGGGTACACACAGCATTGGGGGGTACATACAGCACGAGGGGGTACACAGCATTGGGGGGTACACACAGCATTGGGGGGTACATACAGCATTGGGGGGTACACACAGTACGAGGGTGTACACAGCACTGAGCGGGGGGGGGGCAGCGATGGGTTGAGTACTCGCAGTGAGGGGGAGGGAGAGTCACACACACACACAGCACAGTTTCGAGAGGCTGGTAAACCTGCTGCAGCTCTTCTGTGTGACTTTATCGCAGCTTGCTGCTTACCCGCCCACCAGAGCACACAGGCCGGGGATAAGCCTAGAATGTATGGGCTGCAGTCAGGTCCTGGAAGTCAGGATCTGGAGAGAGCCCGTACATTCTAGCATCTACCCACAGGGCATCAGGCTGTGGGATTTAAAGGGCCGGCAGCCGGGAAAAGCGCGGCTGCCACCAAAGCACAATGGTGCCCGGGGGCCGCATAAAAAGTCGTCACGGGCCGTATACGGCCCGCGGGCCGGAGGTTCCCCACCCCTGCACTAGTGGGACACTAATGGAAGTCCAACAGCCACTTTTAGGATGCCACTAAGTATCCTCAGTGTTTGCTAGTATAATGGCTTAGTAAAAATGAGTTTGAGTGTGCAATGCAGTGTTGCCTCAAATAGCTTTGCACCAGTGGGACAATAATGGACGTCCAACAGCCACTTTTAGGATGCCACTAAGTTTACTCACTGTTTGCTAGTATAATGGCTTAGTAACAATGAGTTTCAGTCTGCAATGCAGAGGTGCTGCAAATAGCTTGGTACCAGTGGGGCACAAATGGAGTACAACAGCCACTTTTAGGATGCCGCTAAGTTTCCTCACTGTTTGCTAGTATAATGTGTGAGGTAGCACGGTCGGCTGCGCAGCAGAAGACACGGGATCCAGGCATTAAGGTTCACAGCACACGGTTTTAATGTCCAAACAAAAGTCCACAACAATATACATGTGCCTCTCCAGCAGAGAGCTCAGGGAGTTCTGTTCACTCCCTCACTCCCGGCACACCTGCCCTTGTTCCTGTTTCCATTTAACCCTACCTTCAGCCTTAGGGAAACAGCATTAACCCTAGAGTGGATTTACTTTCTATCATGGAGTGAGCACAACCGGGGAGAGACATACCGGCCGTCATAGATAACCCCGGTCACAGTCTCACATACCCCCCCCTCAGTTCAAGCGTGCGGGGTTGAACTCCCGCCATCAAACACGGGCCGCGGGACAAGGCATCGGCGTTGCCCTGCAACCCACCGGCCCTATGTTCAACCGTAAACCGGAAGTTCTGCAGAGAAAGGAACCACCGGGTAACCCGGGCATTCCGTTCCTTGGCGGACCTCATCCAGACCAGTGGAGAGTGATCCGTCACCAAGCGAAACTGCCGTCCCAGCAGGTAATAGCGTAGGGACTCCAAGGCCCACTTGATCGCCAGGCACTCCTTCTCCACTACGCTATAATTCCGCTCGGGAGGGGTGAGCTTCCTACTTAAGAAGGTGACGGGGTGTTCCTCCCCCTGAACTACCTGAGACAACACTGCCCCCAGGCCAACCTCTGAGGCGTCAGTCTGTACTATGAACTCCTTCCGGAAATCAGGGTGTACGAGAACGGGCTGTCCGCACAGGACCCCCTTCAGGGCCCGGAAGGAGTCCTCGGCCTGCGGAGTCCAGCGCACCATGACGGACTTCTTGCCTTTGAGAAAGTCCGTCAAGGGGGCTGATAGTCCCGCAAAATCCTTTACAAACCTCCTGTAGTACCCCACGATACCCAGGAAGGCCCTAACCTGCTTCGTGGTCAGGGGTCTAGGCCACTTCTGGATCGCCTCAACCTTGTTAATTTGGGGCTTAATCACTCCTTGGCCTATCACGTAGCCCAAGTAGCGGGCTTCCGTGAGTCCCAACGCACATTTCTTGGGATTGGCTGTCAATCCGGCTGTTCGAAGCGCGTCCACCACCGCTTGTACCTGTTCCAAGTGGGTCTGCCAATCGGAGCTGTAAATAATGATGTCATCAAGGTACGCTGATGCATACGCCTGGTGAGGTTCCAGCACTAAGTCCATCAACCTCTGGAACGTGGCCGGAGCGCCATGTAACCCAAAAGGCAAGACAACATAGTGGAAGAGACCCTCCGGCGTAACAAAAGCGTTTTTTTCCTTGGCGGACTCCGTCAGTGGCACCTTCCAGTACCCCTTGGTCAGGTCGAGCGTGGTAAAATACCGCGCCTGTCCCAGCCTATCAATCAGCTCATCCACCCTGGGCATGGGGTAGAGATCGAACTTGGATATTTCGTTCAATCTCCTAAAGTCATTGCAGAACCTTAAGGAGCCATCGGGTTTTGGTATTAGGACAATCGGACTAGCCCATTCACTCTCGCCTCTGAGTCTTGGTGAGGGCTTCTCCAATCCTTACTTCCGGTTCGTCCTCTCCGGAGGTCGCTGGAGCCGGAGGTGAACGACCCGAAGAGGAGGGAGATGGGGAAAAAACAGCCATCAGGTTTTCCCGTTCCTGCCAAGGTTTTAATAGGTTGACATGGTATATTTGTTCAGGTTTCCGCCTACCGGGCTGCAATACTTTATAGTTAACCACCCCGACTCTTTCCTTTATCTCGTAGGGGCCTTGCCACTGAGCCAGGAATTTACTCTCCGCCGTGGGGATTAATACCAACACCCGATCCCCGGGTTTAAAGGTCCGCACGGTGGCTTGTCTATTGTAGCGGCCGCTTTGCGCGGCCTGAGCCTCCTGTAAATGCTCCTTCACAATTGGCATGACCGCGCTTATGCGGTTCTGCATACCCAAAATGTGTTCAATCACACTTTTATGGGGGGTGGGCTCTTGCTCCCATGTTTCCTTTGCCAGGTCCAACAATCCCCGGGGATGTCGCCCGTATAACAATTCGAAAGGCGAAAACCCCGTGGATGCCTGTGGCACCTCACGGATGGCAAACATCAAATAGGGAAGCATCATATCCCAGTCTTTCCCGTCTTTTGAGATTACCCTTTTGAGCATGGTTTTCAGGGTTTTATTGAAACGCTTGACTAAACCGTCTGTTTGAGGATGATACACAGACGTACGCAACTGCTTGATCTGGAGTAGCCGGCATAGCTCTTTGGTCACTTTAGACATGAATGGGGTCCCCTGATCCGTAAGGATCTCCTTGGGCAACCCCACCCAGCAGAACACAGCAAACAACTCCCGAGCTATAAGCTTTGCTGCAGTATGTCTGAGAGGTATCGCCTCGGGATACCGGGTGGCATAGTCAACGATCACTAGGATGTGTTGGTGCCCTCGAGCGGACTTTACGAGGGGCCCCACCAGATCCATCCCTATCCGTTCAAAAGGGACTTCTATAATGGGTAACGGTACCAACGGACTGCGAAAATGGGTCAGGGGTGCGGTAAGCTGACACTCCGGGCAGGTTTCGCAGAACCGTTTTACCTCCCCAAAGACTCCGGGCCAATAGAACCTTTGCAATATTCGCTCCTGCGTTTTCTTGACCCCTAGGTGGCCACTCATCAGGTGTTTATGAGCCAAGTCGAGGACCCGCCGACGATGCGGCTGGGGCACCACCAACTGCTCTACCCCCACGCCCCGTATTTCATCTACCCGGTAGAGTAAATCCTGCTTAAGAGCGAAATGGGGGTACCTTACCTGGGCACCGGGCAGCTGTGCCACCCCGTCAATTACTGTCACCCGACTCCGGGCATGTATTAATGTAGGGTCCTGGAGTTGGGCAGTCCCAAACGTATCCGGGGACGCCTCCAACTCCGGGATGGGTTCGACCGTCTCAGCCTCTCCTGCCAATACCTCTAGGGGCGACCTATCGGGTTCACATTCTGTCCCTATCATGGGGACCCCTACGGCAGGTGTCCCGGATTCAGGATTGTAGGGCTCAGGTCCCGGACTGACCAATATCTGAGGAGACTTAGGGGGTCCCTTCCATAAAGTCCAAAAATAGGGCAGATCCCTTCCTAGGATCACGTCATAAGGAAGAGTGTTAAGAAGTCCCACCTCATGTTGCACCTGACCGCAAGGTGCTGTGATGGTGACAATCCCCGTGGGATAGTCTCGGCGGTCCCCATGTATGCAAACCACCCCCACGGTACGTCCTGTGGCCTTTACTTTAGCCCTCAAGGTGGATCGCATAAGGGTCACTAAGCTTCCGGAATCCAACAATCCTGTAACCGGACATCCATTCACCTGTATTTGGCACAAGTGGGGCTCCGTCTCTGGGGAGACCAGGTCAGCGGTACACACCACCTGAGCATACATTGAACCTCGCCGGGTAACCCCACAATCCATGGGCTCCGTGGTGAGTGGACACTGGGCTTCCATATGTCCCACCCGCTGGCACCGCCAACATCTAATGGGGACGGAAACCCCCTTGACGGGTTGTCGTTTAGGGTACAGAACCTTCCGGACCTCAGGAATGGCGGCCGCGGCCTCAGACGGGACGGTAGGGGACTCCTGCACCGTTGTCAGCGGTGGGTCCTTGGCCCTAGGCTTGGAGGGGCCGGACCGACGAGCGGTACGCAAAGTCTCAGTGTCCCGTATCAAGTCCTGCGTAGCCACATGCCGCTCTACCAGGGACACTAATTGGTCCAGGGTACTCGGGTCACCCTGTCCTACCCACCGTTGAACGGTGACGGGTAAAGTGCGCACAAAACGATCCACTACTACCCTTTCCACCATCTGCGCCGGGCTCAGAGTGTCAGGCTGCAACCACTTTTTTACAAGATGCAACAAGTTATAGGCCTGGGAGCGTACGGGTTTGGCTTCCTCATAGAACCACTGATTTACCCGCTGAGCCCGTACATAGGTATTCACCCCCAACCGTGCCAGTATTTCGGCTTTTAGGGTCACATAGTCAATGGCGACCTCGGTACAGAGGTCCAGGTACGCTTTTTGGGGTTCCCCCGTCAGATAGGGCGACAATACCTCAGCCCACTGGGGGGTCGGCAGCTTTTCCCGCTCGGCCACCCGCTCAAACACCGCCAGGAACGCTTCCACATCATCCCCCGGGGTCATCTTTTGCAACGCTTGTCTCACCGCTTTCCGGACGTTGCCGTCATCACCCGGTCACGGGGTTGTTGCTGCCGGTCCGGCACGGATCGACTTGGCCAGGAGAACCATCTGTTCTTGATGTCTTTGTTCCTGCAATTGTAAGGCTTGCTGCTGACGTGCATTGGCCTGAACCAGCTGTTCTTGGTGCCTTTTGTTCTGCACTTGCAAGGATTGCTGCTGACGTTCCAACGCCCGGAGCAGGTGTGCATTGGTCTCTTGTTGCTGTGCATTAGCCTGTTGTTGCTGTGCATTAGCCTGAGCCAGCTGCTGTAGTATGTCCTCCATGGCGTCGCCGGGTTTGGGCTGTAGTATAGCCGCTCGAATCCAGGACATGTGCTACTGGGTCACCAGGGATGGATGCTACACCTCACCGGGCTGGCATGCCCGCATTCTCCACCATATGTGAGGTAGCACGGTCGGCTGCGCAGCAGAAGACACGGGATCCAGGCATTAAGGTTCACAGCACACGGTTTTAATGTCCAAACAAAAGTCCACAACAATATACATGTGCCTCTCCAGCAGAGAGCTCAGGGAGTTCTGTTCACTCCCTCACACCCGGCACACCTGCCCTTGTTCCTGTTTCCATTTAACCCTTCCTTCAGCCTGTAGGGAAACAGCATTAACCCTAGAGTGGATTTACTTTCTATCATGGAGTGAGCACAACCGGGGCGAGACATACCGGCCGTCATAGATAACCCCGGTCACAGTCTCACAAATGGCTTAGTAACAATGAGTTTGAGTGTGCAATGCAGAGGTGCCGCAAATAGCTTTGCACCAGTGGGACAATAATGGAAGTCCAACAGCCACTTTTAGGATGCCACTAAGTTTACTCACTGTTTGCTAGTATAATGGCTTAGTAACAATGAGTTTGAGTGTGCAATGCAGTGGTGCCGCAAATAGCCTGGCACCAGTGAGGCACAAATGGAGTACTACAGCCACTTTTAGGATGTCACTAAGTTTCCTCAGTGTTTGCTAGTATAATGGCTTAGTAACAATGAGTTTGAGTGTGCAAAGGGCAGGAGGGAACAGTGGCCGAGTTGTGTGTCAGTGTACAGGAAATGAAGCCTTACTTTATATCCCTCGTAATGGTGAAATGCAGCGAGGAAGTCCCTGACCTTAGCTACACTGATGTTAAAATCTGTTTCCACGGACCTGACTGTCACCTATGGCTCTGAGCCTGCTGTAATCAGCCCTTACAAGGGCTAAAAGAAACTTCTATCCCTATTCTGTATAGCGCTGTGTGTAGAGCGTACACAGCAGTATTGGAGACAGGAGCTATGCCAGAGGTGACTGACACCCAGACGCAGAAGGCAGATAATGGCGTCCTGACGGGCAGATACCCATTTTTATAATGCAGGGACATGTGACATGGACATCCTATCACACATGCCGTTGCTTCTCTGGCTAAAAGTCCACTTAGCTGTGTGTGTCTGGGATTGGCTGACATGCTGGCCCGCCCCACTACACGCGCACGCTTAGGGAAGGAAGACAAGGAAAAAAAAAATGGCGATCGCCATTATCCCAGCAGCAGTGATTTGAATGCGCTGTTCCCGCACACTATACGCTGAAATTTCATAATAGTGTGAGTCACAGAGTGACTTACATTATTACAGCGGAAAGCCAGCTAGTAATTAGCTTGGCTTTTTGCTGCTAGAACCGTTCTCGAACGTAACTAGAGCTATCGAGCTTTAGCAAAAAAGCTCGAGTTCTAGTTAGATCTAGAACAGCCCCCAAAATCACTCGAACCGCGAACTGGAGAACCGCGAACCGCGCTCAACTCTAGTGACCACTCGAGGAGACTTGGCTGACAAAGCATTGATGGACTGAACCACTGACAAATTATTGCAATGAAAATAAATTTTCTTTCCTGTCGATTCTGAGCCCCACAGCTGCACTGCCACCAAAATTGGCAAAATCTCCAACACCAAATTTTTAACCAAGCCCGAACCTTGCCACACGACATGCTACTGCCCAACACACCAATGCCCATGGAAAAACACCCAGAATCCAGCTGACCCCACCACTGCATCCATGAAAAGCTGTAACCAATCATTGGACACCACCATGTCCATCTACAGAGTCTCACCATTTAAATTTTCAGAAAAGAACAGCCAAATCTTGAAATCTGCTTTGATTTCCTTGGTGATACAAATAAAATTATGTGGGGACAACTTCCCCGACAAAGCCACCACCAGCTGCCTAGAAAACACTTGTCCCATCGACATAACGTAACACGCAAAATTAAATTTACCCAACAAAAATTGAACCACCTTCAAACAGACCTTTTTCATGTGCAGTAATGCTACCAATGACGACCGCAGATCCGCCAATTTCTCCCGGGGCAACTTGCACTCCATCGCCACTGTGTCAATCTATATCCCAAGAAAACATAAAACAGTGGTGGGACCCTCCATCTTATCCTGGGCTAGCAGAATACCGAACGAACCTGCAACCTTTAACAATCTAAACAGCAATATCGAACAAACTGATGACCCTGCCTACACAATGCAAAAGAATTCATCCAAGTAATGAATTACCGCGGGAATTTCCGACACATGCCTATCCACCCACTCCACAAAAGAACTAAACATCTCAAAATATGCACATGAGATGGAGCAACCCATAGCCAAACAACGATTAACATAAAAAGCCCCATCCCACATACAACCCAGTAAATGGAAGCTGTCTGGGTGCAGCTGAATCAGGCGAAACTCAATGTCCAATTACTCCATCAGCAACCTCTTCCCTTCCACCCTCACCAAGTCCAAGGCCGTATAAAAGAATACTTAAGACACGGCCAACAATTCCGGTGCAATACCATCGTTAACTGAGCTACCCTCTGGATAAGACAAGTTATGTATCTACCTGAACTTGTTAGGCTCACGCTTAGGATTGACCCCCAATGGGGAAACCCTCAAATTAGGATACAGCAGGTCCTTAAATGGATCCGCCATCCTACCCAATTCCATCTCCTTGCTAAGCTTCTCGGACACCACACCTAGATGCTCCCTAGATGATTTCAAGTTACCTGAACGAAACACTGCGGCCCCCAGATCACAAGGGATCCTGAAGCCCTTGGGAAAACCATGGTGCAACAATTCTACCGCCTCAGCATCCAGGTACCTATTTAAATATGACAGCATTGCCATGACTTTTACTGGTGTCCTCCCTTTTTCCAGCCCTGTCACCAGACTTCCCCTTTGACCTCTTAAAACACTTGAAATGGCTGTGATTGCTTCCACAGCCAGAGCATTCGTGCTTGAATTTACGCAAGGTCCCAAACTTACAGTGTCCCTCATTAAACCACCAACAGAACCTTTTCTTCTGACTTCTTTCCTTAACCCGAGCTCCCGCCCCCCCCACGAAAGGGCTGCACTGGAGCCGCCGTTAACTGCATCCACAGAGAGACATCCTTGTGATCCCAACGCATACC
Source organism: Anomaloglossus baeobatrachus (assembly GCF_048569485.1). NCBI lineage: Eukaryota > Metazoa > Chordata > Amphibia > Anura > Aromobatidae > Anomaloglossus > Anomaloglossus baeobatrachus. Next base: position 177,999,214 of record NC_134361.1, read on the forward strand.
AGACTGCAATGCCTTCTTCTAACGAAACTGCTCATCATGACACAACCATGCTAAGTCCGTAAACCCTATGTGACTCGCCCACCCCAGGGCTATGGGACACCCGGTGCCGGGCCGGACTAGTCCGGGGGTCATCAGTGGTGGCTGGGCCCGACTCCGTACCCTGGTGGGGTCAATTATTATGGCTTCAGTTTTGGGGGTGATTGTTAAAGTTTATATTCGTGACGCCACCTGTGGTTTGCAGGTCCCTGGGTAGCAGGCAGGCCATGGAGATCCGGGTCTGCGTCTCCTGCGTGGCTGTAGCAGGCCTGCTGCAAGATGTTGCGGCCTGGGCCTGCTCTGAGGTAGTGCTGCTGGCGGGGGCGGTACTGCACGCTGGTATAGTGCGAAGCCACTCCGGTTCCTCTAGGGATGCTTCCTCCCTCAGGATGTGCACGCTCAAAGCATACCACCCTCGGCTTCCCATCAGCCGCGTGTACTCCACCACATCACCCGGCTTCACATCACGCCCTGGGTCGCCTTTAGTGAGGTGCTCTTCTATGTCGTGGCGTGCGACAAAGACGTCCTTTCCTAGGCCGGGCTACCTGATGAACCCCCAGCCATCCTTCATCTTAAATTCTATTACCTGGCCCCTCCACACTGGGCCCTGGTGTTCTTTGCGGCTGCGCCGGATCCGGGCCTTAGCAGCCAGGTTGGACGCCTCCTCGGTACGGCGTCTCTCCTTCCGTCTCTCCCGCTCCTGCTGGTACTCTTCCAGCATTTTCTGGCAGGCCAGTTCGGTAGCCATTGGGGTCTCTTTGGGGCGCAGCGGCTGCTGCAGTCTCCCACTGTTGATGGGCGCAGCATCCCAGTTCACTCCCGGTGATGTCGCTCCCAGGAGGCTAACAGGGGTCCATACCGCCCCAGGCGCCATCTTCGGGGGCCTCCGGCAGGCCTCCAGTGTGCCACAGAGCGTCAGCGGGGCTGGCGGGGGAATCGAGCGGGACTGTGGAGGGACTGGGCGGTGGCACTTGGTAGGGCCGTGGGTCCGGACGGGTCGGGGATGTATTTTGCTCACCTGGGTGTTGCTCGGCGGCCTCCTTCCTGTGGCCCACGTCCTCGGTTGCCATCCGGTTTTCACTCCGCAGGTCCACTTCCATCTGCAGCGTGTTCAGCCTCCTGGCAAGGATCCTCATCTCCCGGATCACGTTCAGCTCAGGGTCCATTCCTCTGGTTCCCGGTGCACTCTTCTGTGGCTTCTCCGCCATACTACCGGCCTGGGGAACGCTCGCTGCTGCACTGCTCGAGTGCTCGACCACGCCACTCAACTGCACCCTTTTTCCTGGAGGCGGGGCCGGGGACTGCACCATCGCCTGGCGCCCCACTGGCATCCAGCCCATCACAGCCGGCACCGCTCCGCTTGCGATCAGGTACATTTTCTTTGGTTGCTGGTCTGGCATTTAGGCTCGTTTTGCCAGCCAGCCAGCTTTTCTAGGCGCCATGCCTTCTTCTTCCGCTCTCCATAGCGGGCACTGCTTCGCGCTCTTTTGCAAGACCAAGGGGGCGGGGCCTCTCTTCGCGCCCTTTCTTCTGGAACACCCCCCTTCTTCCCGCTCTCAGCAAGCAGTAATGGCGGCAGTTTTTTTTACACAGTAACACAGTCTTTAAACACAATTCTTCAGGCGCACAGTACCCGGTGGGACCGGGCACGAAATCCTGTTCGTGACGCCAAAGTTGACTCGCCCACCCCAGGGCTATGGGACACCCGGTGCCGGGCCGGAAGTCCGGGGGTCGTCAGTGGTGGCTGGGCCCGACTCCGTACCCTGGTGGGGTCAATTAATATGGCTTCAGTGTTGGGGGGGATTGTTAAAGTTTATATTCGTGACGCCATCTGTGGTTTGCGGCTATTAAGCCGCCGCTGCTGTATGAGGCCTCCGGGGTGATGGGACAGCAGCAATGGTGGTACTGCCCCCCACAGGTGGAGCAGTGCCCCGGGGCACAGTTGGTGCTTGTAAATGTCTATGCAGTGATGGAATAGTGCAGGCGGAATAATGGAGACAACACCAGGGGGTGAAATTTCAAGATGTTTACTCACTGATCCTGGGCTGCAGCACACTGGTGCCTTCAGACTGCTGGAACCCCCTGTCAGGGACCTCTGCCGATCCTGGGTAGATCCTGGAGTGAAAGCCGGTGCACCCCTCTATGTGTTCCTTTTCTCAGCCGTCTCCTTAAGCCTTGCCCTTGTTGGCTGAACCTGGCTCGGCCTCCACTACAGCCTCCGGGCCAGGGGCTCGCCTGTCGGTTATTTGCCCCCTTACCAAAGGTTCTCCTGTGGGCTGTGGCCCGGGGAGCTTGCAGCTTTCCCTGGGCCTCGGTTTTTACTGTTGGAGATGATTTTTCCTCCTCCGGTTTCTAGGGACCGTCCCCTGTTTGCAGCTTGATCCCTCCACCGATGTTCCTGTGGAACAGGCCACGAGCCTGAAAGCTATCTGTGGCCCTGGAATCCCTTATTTTCTCTGCTTGGTGTCACCTGGACCCTCTGAGTCCCAGGGTCTTCACCAGGAAGCGTGACTTTCTTCTCTGGCTCCTGGCGGACTAGAGCACTACTCTTCTTTCTGTTCTGCCTCCTGCAGACTGTCTGTCTCCTCTGCCTCCCGCAGACTTCTCTCTCAGACTGACTAAACTTGACCTTCCTTCTCTACTCTACACTCGGCTGGCTCCTCCCACCCACCCAGTTGCTCAGCTACCACCCTATGGGAGCAGGGATGGGTCTTACGGCCCCTCCCAGCATGCAGTATGGCAGGGTTGCTGCCACTGTCCCTGGTCCCTGTGTGTACCTAACAATGGGTGTAGTGTGAATTTCCCTGTGGACCGGCGTTCACTCCTTTCCTTACCCAGAATGGGACATCACACCGCTGGATGGGTGCAATGTTCCTGTGGCGACAGAAGCCTCAGGGGCGCCACATATGCGCCTCCTCAACAGCATCCATATAGCTAAAAAGAGCAGAACAATGCTACTTTTCTTTTTCCCCAATCATGCTCGCCATAATCAGAAAGGCATGAAGCCAACTGATAAATGTTCTTGGAAACAATCTATACCTCTGCTTCTCTTCCTTGTCCTTTTCCTTCTTAGAACAACTAGGCTTCACCTTATCCAAGTTAAATTTTTCCAAAGGGAGCACTGAAAAAATTTCCACACACTCCCTTTTCCAAACCTTAGCCCTAACCTCCTTTTTCAGATGTACCCCCAACGGGCCTTCAAAGCACACATAATCCTCACTCCTGGTCCCATCATCCAAATGTACCACCTCATCCTTCATTTCCTCTTCCTTATCCCCCATTGGTTTTTCCGCAACAACCTCCTCCATGCCACACTGCCGGCCGACCTCCACCTTATACTGTGCAACCCCCGCAACAGAATTCCCACACGGTCCCAACTTTGCCGGTCCCAACCATGCCCCCCACTGGGGGCCTACTCTCAACTGGCAGTGAACGCTATGCTACCAAACCCTGCAACATGCCTAGCAACTGACCCCACAAGTCTGACCCATCAGCGCCTGGAACTTGACTACCCCCTAAGGCTACCACAAAACTATCAACCCCCGAAACATTACTAACCCCACTAACAGGTACATTACTAACAATCGCCATCTGCTCACCAGGCTGCCTTGGAGGGTGACTTGGATCAGCCGTAATAGAGTCATCAAAGCGTTGGTCATACACTGACGATCCTACTAATGCCATGCCTTCCTCTCCGCCGGACTCTGAACTATGGACATTGTCGGGGGAAGGGGGACTTCAAGAGGAACAAACCGTCGATGCTGACCGTCAACCTCTTCAGTCGCTGCACCCCGGTCATCATATGTAGCTGCTCTCTTCCGTCCTCTCCCAGCCGCCGGCAAGCCCGCTGACCTGCATGATGTAACACCCCCACAGGCTCCAGCCGGAACCATGCAGGTTGGATAATGGCGCCCATCCGCGGAGTGTATGCTGCACTCAACCCCTCCTGCCAACCGTGGGTGGTCCGCACACCACTGTCGGACCGCTGAGTTCGGCCCCTAGCCACACTAGAGCCCAGGGCCACAGTCACCACTGACTGATCCTATGTACTCCTTTCCAACTGCAGGGAGGCTCAACACCATCCTCTGATGCCGCTGACTCTGAATAGGCATGCTGCCCAGCGTACTGCACTCCAATGTCCTGCTGCTGCCAACCCCAGCTGCGGGGGGGTCATCAAACTGTCCGAAAGTTGAGTGCAACTGCTGGCCAGCACTGCTCCAGGTTCTCACTGGCTATAACCCGAAAGTGGACTACAGGGCGGGACCATCCACTTCCTACCAACCGCAGCGGTGGAGCGGATTCCTCCTATATACCAGAGAAGGTGCCGCAGGTGTCGCATGTCCCTCCAGACCTGAAGGGTCCTTGGTGGGGCTCCATGATATGCAGCATCCTCTCTTCCCTCCCTCTGGGGAGTATTTCTCCGGCGGCTGAGACCGCAGAGCGCATATTGCAGGGCAGAAACCCAAAAGAACTGACCGGTACCGAGCACGACGGGTTACAGGACCCTAGGTCAGGAGCCGATTCAACGCCCTGATAATTAACCTGGAAAGGAGAGTCTCTTTATGAACTTCCCTAAGAGCTCAGAGATTGAAGGCAACAGCACACCGCGGGGGATATGGCTTTCCAATAAAGCGGACCACTAAAATCCCAAGTGCCAGCCATCAAGAGCACAGCTACACTAAAATATAGTGAGCGGGGCCCCAACAGCTTTAAGTCGAGGGGCCACAACAGAGAACTAACTTATGCACGGAGGCGGCTCTGGATTACCAAGTGACACTGATGGGAGCGGACACCTGGACAGGTTCCCCTCTAGTTACTGTGATGCACAGAGTCTTTGGTTTGTCTTCAGTGTGAGTGTCTGCTTTATAATCCTCATCCAGAACCACGACTACCCGCAGTGAGTACTCTGGTCCCCTGCACCCTGCGCTCCCAAACATCCCACCAAAACCCCAGAGGTCGGGGCCTTCCCTACCTGTGGAGGGACTGACACCTTGCTATTCCACACCATCTGCCCCAGTACTCCTTCCAGCAGCAGTGGTACTCCCATTACCGCAACCTGAAGGTGGCATCACAAACTTTTCCGCTGTAAATAATCCTTCTTTCAAGAATCAGAGCGAGTGCCAAGCCCGGGTCCGGACCCCTCGAGTGACGACCACCCCGGATCCGAGCACCCCGGTCTGCACCGAGGCGGCACACGCTCATTTAACTTTAATACTCAAAGTGGCCACCGTCAGCTGCAATGCACATCTGGACTCTGGACAGCATACTGTATCTTGCTGCACGTTGTGCAATATAGTAGGTGACACGTTTGCACAAGCATCTGTGATACGTTGTCGTATGTCCTGCAGTGTTGGTGGAAGGGTCGCATACACCTGCTGTTTGATGTGACCTCAGAAAGAAGTCCGATGGGGTAAGGTCAGGTGAGCGTGGAGGCCACTCCACGCAGCCACGATTCCCAATGACTTGTAGGAAGGTCTCCATGAGGTATCGTTTCACGTCCGCAGCCTTGTGAGTTTTACACGTTCTTATCATAGCATTTCTGTATGCAAGGTGTCGATTCGTATTGAATAATTCACTTTTTTCTCTATCTCGTTCTGTTTTCGAGATAAAATGCTAATTCCGTTGTTTTCCACCAGGTGGCGCTATAGGTGGTTTCATTGCATAGCGCATGACTACTTTACTATACCTAGACACAACTTCTATTCCTATAGCTGCCGCCGTTCTCAAGTTAACGGAAGTGGACAGGATATGGGTGGGCACACTGTCTAGTCCCCCCAGCTAACGCAGCCCCTATTACCTGCTCTACCCCACAGGCTCTCCTGCACGTCCACCATAACATTTTTATGCCCTGATATTAACCATTTCACTCCCAACCTCCTTATTATCATAGGCCAAGTTCGCCTTAGGCTATGTGCGCATGTTGCGTATTTGCATGCAGTTAGGCTACTTTCACACATCCGGATTTTGCTCTGCGGCACAATACGGCGTTCTGCAGAAAAACCGCAACCGGCTTTTGTAACGCCGGTTGCGGGTTTTTTTGCATAGACTTACATTAGTGCCGTAGTGTGCCGCATGGGCTTGCGTTCGGTCCGGTTTTTGCCGCATGCGGCAGATTTAGCCGATGCGGCGGCCGGATAGAACGTTCCCTGCAACGTTTTTTGCTCCGGCAAAAAAAACCGCATCGCGCCGCATCCGGCCGCTGCGGCGCATTTTCAATGCATGCCTATGGATGCCGGATGCGGCGCGATGCGGAAAAAACCACATCCGGCCGCCGCATGCGGTTTTTTCCACTGCGCATGCTCAGTAGCGTGCCGCAACCGGAAAAAAACGGACCGGCCGCATGTAAAAACTTATGCAAAGGATGCGGTGTTTTCGCCGCATCCGTTGCATAGGTTTCACAGCCGGATTGAGCCGAACGGCTCAAACCGGATGTGTGAAAGTAGCCTAACGCTGCGATCTGCACCGCAGTGTAACTGCATGCATCCTGCTTCCCCAGCATAATCTATGAAGATTATGCAGGAGACGTGCGCACGTGGCTTATTAGAGCGCAGCGCTTCGGCTGCTGCCCGAAGCGCGCGTTCTAAGAAGTGACATGTCACTTCTTTCGTGCGCTCTGCATGCATCCCCCGCTCTGTCTATGGGAGGGGCTGCACTCAGAGCGCATGAAATCGGCTTTGTTTTTTTTTTCATTACGGACTCTTTCTGCAGCGATTTGAAGCGCACGTGTGCTGTTCAAATTGCTGCAGAAATTTCTGCAGGGACAGAACGCAACGTGGGAACATAGCCTTATAGTGCTCTCTGGCCCTTCTTACTGGGTGTAAAATAAGGATAAATAATTGTTGACGTCCTCAGATCAACATGGAATACACTAGTACATCATAAGGTCTATTGTTGGAGTGAGCACAATTTGGTTTCTAAGGCTACCAGGTACTAATTGTCTTATCAAGCTATTTCATTAACTGCAGCTATTACAGCGTCTGGCAGCGTTCCACCGGTAAACACTGGCTGCAGAGATACATACTCTATATAATCAGCTATTTTTTTAATAAATATTAATACATTGGAAATAAGCATGTGTGAGATTGTGATTAAATTCATAAGACGCGTTGCACGGTGTGGAGGGATCGGTAAGGCACTGCTCAGAAGAATAAGTTCTCTAAAATGACAAGAAAATTGCATAGATTGTTCCTAGCAGCGTTAAGATGATGCTTACAGAGCAGTAAAGTACATGGTGCTCCTGTATCATAAAGGAGAAGCACCCGCTCAGGTTCCTCAGTGAATGCAATGTACTGTAGCTTATATTGGGAGATTTGTTTTTTGGACTTGATAATCTAATTTATATTCTCCTCAGACCCTTCTAAACTCAGTAAAGATGTGGGATATATGGATTGTAGGACATGCACATACTTTAAAAGCATTGACCACACACTACGCAAATCTAAAAATGCCACGACCATCAATTACAGGATGCTGTATGGGCCACCGACATATAGCGGAATTACAAACAGTAACCTCCAATTAATGGACTAAATTAGCCTTTAGAATTGGAAACTATTTATATAATTGTTATAGGGAGTTTACATAGATTTCACGCAGTGGATCTGTCTCCAGATTACACCTTACAAATTGCATACATTGTTGTGTATAAAAATAAGAGGGACCCTATGGGACTTTTTAAAAAAATATTTAAAAAAATCATTTTAAAAAACGGTGTGAGGTGCCCCCCAATTTTGATACCCAGCCATTATCTAGTGGACGCGACTATTCTGGGTGGCTGCAGGCTGCTATTTGTACGCTAGGGGGGACCAATAACATGGGCCTTCTCAGCCTGAGCATAACAGCCCCCAGCTGTCGGCTTTATCATGGCTGTGTATCAAAATTAGGGGTGACCAAATGCCTTTTTTTAAATTATTTATTTGAATTATTTTTTAAAAACGCTACATAGGGTCCCTCTTACTTTGATACACAGCCAAGATAAGCACACGGCTGGGGTCTGCAGCCTTTAGCCATCTGCTTTATTTGGGCTGAGTATCACAATATGGGGGGACTCTATGCCAATTTATCTATTTATTTATTTTTACACTACTATGGAGATGCAGACAGCATGTGTAATTCCAACCAATCACAGATGCTCTCACACAGGGTGGGGGCACGGTCTGACTGCAACCAATTACAGCCGCTGGGATTGAATGGTAGGCAGGGGAATCAATGAATATGTATGAGGGATAATGAGCAGACCTGGAAGTAGTGTTACAGCTGTGCAGAAGACTCGGTAAGTATAAGTGTCCTGCTCTAATTCCCGTAGCCCTTTCTACCAGAATTTCAAAGCACAAAGTTCGGATCCCCTTAGATTTATGTGGGGTTCCGCATCCAGGAAGATGTTCAGGTTCAAGTCCAGTCCCGAACTGGACTTTTTTTTAAAGTCTGTCCAGACCTGCTGTGTCCAAACATCTGCCTAATTGTGTTTGTTTTTTGTAGAATTGCTGTATAATCCTGTTTCAAAGTTTACACAAAATTCTTCCTCCATGCTGCTTCTGAAATCACACACTGCTCAGCTATCATTCAGGCTGGGTGTGTGGTGACTTAATACACTTGGACTCATGAGCTCCTGCACTCTTTACTTGCACCCATAAAATGCGTATTTTAAAAACAGGATTGTACAGTCAACCTTGGAAGTCATGCATGCTCAAACTTCATCAGTAATGATGAGTGAGCAGTGCACTACCAATCTTGAGTGCTCGGTACTCAAATCATGCAGGCTGGACTCTCAGGCAGGCTCAATTTGAGTAACAAGTATAATGGAAGACAATGGGAAACTCGAACATTTTTCCAGAAGACTCTTTCAGAAAATTGGTTGTTTCCTATTGACTTCCATTATACTCAGTACTTAACTCGAGCAAAACAAGAGTCCAATCTTCTCTATTGCCCCAGTCAAATGGAGTCACTATCATGTACACCCCATCCCCAGTCTTTTCTTCTTGCAGAAACACATATCCTCTTCAGTGGTCGAGGTATCATATGACCCCGTAGGTGAACTGGTCATCGACCGCCTAACCCCTGGGAAGTTCCAGCTGGGCCTGCATCCACCACTCCTTCTGTCACTTTCCACAGATCACCACCACGATCCACTTTGCATTGACAGGGTCTGGGGCAGGGGCCACCTCCATGTACAATGCGGGTTGGGGGTAAGTCTGCCGCTCTTGTTCATGCCCAAGGTATGGGAGTCGCTTACTACACCGGTGCTTCTTTCAAGGGGAGCCTGGTACTTTTGTGGGCACAAACCTATCTTTCCGACTGCATGGTCTCGGCAGGTCTGGAATGTCCATGGCTATTGGTCCCTTCAGTACTGGATTCTGTATTTGATCGGGAACCTTTAGCTCTAGTAAGCCTCCAGGCCTCAGCTCCTCCTCCTGTAGTTGTAGGCACCATCCTCAGCTATCCGACTAGACCTCAGACTGCTCCATTACGGTCTCTTACTTACCACAAAATGGCGCCGGTCTGCTAGCCTGTGGGAGTCTTTCTTCATGTGACCACATCTTCCAGGGCTGCCCATTCTCCATCAGTTTGGTTCCACGGGCAGTGCCTTCTCTTCAGCTGCACTGACTTGGGTCAAGCAGCATTTACTATTCATCCAAGGGGCTGGCTAAACTTTTGTGCCTCGGCGCTGTAGCAATGCCCACAATGGGCATGTCCAACATATCTTGCCACATTACCCCACTGATGGCAGCAGGGAACGGCGTGATCCCTGCCGCAGTGATTTAAATCTCGCTGTAAGATTTTGACAATGGGATCTAAGTGGTTAGTAGGTGTGGGTGGATCTCTGATCCACTGGCGTCTGTTAGCCGCACATGTCTGCTGATCGAAACAGCAGACATGTGCGGTGATTACTGTGGCCTGTTGGTTGATTCTCTTTAAATGTATTTTATTGGCATTTTATGTGATATACCAACACAAAGTAGCATTTGTGAAATGTATAGGAAATAATACATGGTTTTCTAAATATTTTAAAATATAATTGTGACATGTATTCAGCCCCCTGTCATCTGATACATCTAAATACAATCCTGAGTTCACCAGAAGTCACCTAATTAGTAAACTGAGTCTACCTGTGTGTCATTTATTCTCAGTATAACTTCAGCTGTTCTGTGAAGGCCTCAGAAGTATGTTTGAAAACAAACAGCATCATGAAAATCAAGGAACACACAAGACAGGTCAGGGATAAAGTTTTGTAGAAGAGTAAAGCAAGGTTAGGTTTTAAAAAATATCCCAAGCTCTGAGCATCTCACTGAGCATGGTTTAATCTTAATTCCACTAATTAGAAAAGCAGCCGAGAGGCCCATAATTACTCAGGAGAAGCTGCAGAGATCCACAGCTGAGGTGGGAGAATCTGTCGGCAGGACATCTATTAAAAGTATACTCCACAAAAGTGGCCTTTATGGAAAAATGGCAAGAAGAAAACCATTTTTGAAAGCAAGCCATAAGAAGTCTCATTTGCAGTTTGAAAAAGACATGTAGCGGTCATAGTGAGCATTTGGGATTATGTGCTCTAGTCAGATGAGACCAAAGTAGAACCTTTTGAGCTAAATGCAAAATGCTGTTAGTGGCGGAAAACTAACCTTGCAAATCACCCGGAAAACACCATCCCCAGTGTCACACATGGTGGTGACTGCATCATGCCTTTTCTTCAGAGGGGGCCAGGAAGCTAGTCAGAGTTGATGGGAAGATGAATGGAACTAAATACAGGGCAATTCTGGAGGAAAAGCTGTTAGCAGCTGCAAAAGGCTTGAGATTGGGGCGTAGATTCACTTTCCAGTAGGATAACAAGTAAACATTCTGCCAGAGATACAATGGATGGGTTAGAGCAAAGCATGTTCACCATCCAGACCTAAATTTCATTGAAAACGTGTTGCAAGATTTGAAAATTGCTGATCACAAACGTCTACATCCAATCTCACTGAGCTAGAGCTATTTTCCAAAGAAAAATGGGCAAAAATGTCATCCTCCAGATGTGCAAAGCTGGGTTAGACATCCCCCAAAAGAAAGTATTGACTCAGGGGGTGGGGGGGGGGGTGCGGAATCCAAATAAAATAATTAGAAAACCATGTATTAAATATTTTACATTTTACAAATACTTGCTACTTTGTATTGATATCTCACCTAAAATCACAAAAGCTCATGGGGTATGAATATTTTTTCAAGACACTATGTGTGTTTGCTTGAGTGTATAGAAAGATCAAGAGAGAATCAAAATACAGTACATTGCATTTTCGATAACTGTAACCCTCAAATGACTAGCAGTGCTAAACATACGCCTTTTAGTCTCTGCCCCTGATCTTTTAAGACCTTAACAAAATCCCTGTCCTACTTAGCCTTTAAGCCAAGTAAAAAAAAAATCTGGTTGCCCTTAGCTAACAACATAGTGCTTGATTATTGAGTTCAAACTATAAACAGTATGCGGTAAGCTTTTAATACATGATCAGATGATGCTGCCTTAGAGGATTGCATGATGTGATAAATACCCAATTTGGCAGCATTTCTGAACAATTAATTTGGAAAAGATTCAGCTGTTGAACACCTTAGCTGCACTTCTTGTAATTTGCAGATTACTACACATCTGAAAGTTGATCACTGGTCATCTATACATTTATTTATTTAATGGAGCAATTATTGACAATAAATATCTTCCTCAATAAACTGGTACTTGATAACGGAATTATTGGGAAACTCATAAAATTTCCAGATGATACTAAAATAGGAGGAGTAGGCTAGACACTAGCCACTAGAGAGGAAAGAGATCGTATACAAAAGGATACACACTCGAACAATGGGCCGAGGAGAACAGAATAGTTTTTAACAGGGACAATTGCAAAGTGCTACATCTGGGTAAAAGAAATGTAAAAAGCATATATCGTGTGGGAGGAATAGAAGTAGGTGATAGCAACGGGGAAAAGGAATTGGGCATAATAGTGGATCCCAGATTCAACATGAGCCAACAATGCAGAGCTGCAGCTAAAAAGGCCAACATAATTCTGGGATGTATCAAGACAAGCATTGAATCTACATCAATAGAGGTTATTATTCCCCTATACTCTGCCCTGGTCAGACCCCACCTGGAATACTGTGTACAGTTCTGGGCGCCCCAATTGAAGAAAGACATCGATATATTGGAGCAAGTCCAGAAAAGAGCAACCAAGATGGTAGAAGGTCTGCAAACCATGTCATATGAAGAACGGCTATAAGAACTAGGAATGTTTAGTTGGAAAAGAGAAGGCTGAGAGGAGACTTAATAGTGGTCTACAAATATCTGAAAGGCAGTCACAATGCAGAGGGAATTACCCTATTCTCATTAACACAAGGAAGTACAAAAAGCAATGGGATGAAACTTAAAGGAAGGAGATTCAGATTAGACATTAGGAAAAACTTTCTGACAGTTAGGGCAGTCAGGGAGTGGAACAGGCTACCACGGGAGGTAGTGAGCTCTCCATCAATGGAAATCTTCAAGCGGAAACTGGATAAACATAGCTGGGATGATTTAGAAAAGCCTGCACTCACAGGGGATTGGACCCGATGGCCCTTGAAGTCCCTTCCAACTCTACCATTCTATGATTCTACTGATAGCAATAGACAGATGTAAGGTCGGGTATGTAAACTGGTGGAAGTACATAAGTATTAATTGACTGCTGGATTTATGGGATTATTGATTCAGTGTTACCCTCGTGGCTACAAGCAGGAATGAATCGACTGGAGTACCAGGAAAACCCAGGCTTACTCTGACATGGGCGCCTATCGGGTAGATACCAGAGCTTCATATGGTGAGGATAGGCTTGGCTGCTGGTAGACCCCAGGTGCCACTCCCAGGGCAGTGTCCGGGACGGTAGCAGCTGACACCCAGGACAGGGTTGGTTTCAGGTGCAGACAGGTACAGTCTGGATGGATGATGCAGACTTGGTACAGGCGGGTACAACAGATACTGACAGGTATGTGAAGGCGGGCACTGGTACAGGTCACGAACACAGGAAAATGGTACTTGACAGCAACCCAGGAAGAAGAAGACAGAAAACTGAGTAAACTAACCACGTTGCTCAGGCACCTTCCCTAACGGGAGAATGTCTTAAATACCTAGTGCCTCTCATCCATAGGTATTTTAGTTAACCTTTAAGCTGAAATTGTGTCATGCAATCCACATATTAAACCTTTAATTCAACTTAGTAAGCTATGAACATATTAACTATTTTATTTTGTGCCACCTCTGTATGCATTAATTGCCGCCAAATGCTAATGCTGTCAAAAATATTCACTAAGCCAGAAGTTGTCACTTTCCAAATTTGGACTACTGAAATAATTGAAATACCATACTTGTGGTATAATGTGTTTTCTTTTCTTTTCCATCACTTACTGTATATTCTCTTATAATTCATAAAGACATATGATATCTATTTAATATTTCAGTTATTTTTATCAGATAAAAAAGCTAACCTTTTCTCCCACCCCACATACTCATATTTTAACAATCAATCCTCAACATAGAAATTGCAATATGGAGAGGGAAAAGTTGTAAAATTATGGAAATCACAGTATGGATAGACACGTTACTGATATGCAAATTATGCACAAAATGAAAACAAAACATCTTGATAGATTAAATATCAAATATGAGTGCCCTTGGCTGCTATCAAGATGGTTACAGTATTAATGGTTGTCCGAGGAATGTTCTGCAACGCTAAAGATACTTGGATACATAAATCATCAAGATCCACTGGTGGCAGCTGCCTTTGTAGCTTCAATACTATGACATTCAGCTGTGCTCATTGGGCAACAAGTCTGAAGGTACTGCAGGTGCTAGTTGTATATTTAGAATGTTCACAGTAGGACGAGAAATGTGCCTGTCATTGAAGTTCTGAAAAACAGATCTTATATATCAACTGAGGAAGACAGCATACTAGTTGTCGAAACGCGTTGTGGCTATAAAGGGACCACTAATAAAAAGGTTTGAAGGTTTAAAATCATTGGAATACTCCTTCTTCCCTTTATTAGCGCTCCTTTAGACCGATCCTTTTGTTTTTCCTGTATCCCTTTGTGGGAAGTTCGGCAGGGGCTGCTCTGAGGGAAATAGTTTGTGGAGCCTAACAGTTTTGGTGCTGCTGGAGACCAGGCATAACAGCATGGAGAAGGCAGGACCTGGGATGACGAATTGCTGCTGAGTGTGATCACGTGACCCGGACCGAGCACACTGCACTACTGCAGTCACAACGTTCAGTGAGAGGACGGCTGGAACCTCTCCCTTGTAAAGTTCGGCTTTAACTGGGGTTATGCGGGGGCACACAACTCCTCTAGGTGAGCAGAAGAATTAGTTCATTTACATTAACGAATTTCACGGGTGCTTCTCATCACACTCCCCTTGTTCTTTTTTCTCTTTCAGAAGAACAGCTCTTGGGAGACTTTGGAGAAATGTCTGCACTGCTAATTCCATCAACAAAACAATGTAACATCAAGCTTTTAGAGGATCTGGAATGAAAAATAAAGGAGACCAGATATTGTACATTAGGCCACCCCACACCATAATCCCTGGAGTAGGACTGGTGTGATGTCCCTTGTGAAGTCTTGTTCATGGCTTTGCCCAAATGGTCTTATCAGATGTGAAGAATAGCGCATAGTGATCTATTCTGTACTGCAAGTGAAATTAGACATCACATACCAAGATTAAGGTGTCCAATGGTGTCTACACAAACCATCAGAAGGTGTTTGCATGACATTAGGCCGTAGGCCAGACATTTAATAAAGGGGGCTTTACATGCAGCGATATCGCTAGCTGGTGAAAGCACCCGCCCCCCGTCGTTTGTGCGTCACGGGCAAATCGCTGCCCGTGGCGCACAAAATCGTTAGTCCCCGTCACATGTACTTACCTGCCTAGCGACGTCGCTGATGCCAGCAAACCGCCTCTTTTCTAAGGGGGCGGTTTGTGCGGCGTCACAGCGGCGTCACTAAGCGGCCGCCCAATAGTAGCGGAGGGATGGAGATGAGCGGCCGTAACATGCCACCCACCTCCTTCCTTCCTCATTTCCGGCGGCTGCAGGTAAGCTGTAGTTTGTCGTTCCCGAGGTGTCACACATAGCAATGTGTGCTGCCTCGGAACGACGAACAACCTGCATCCTCAACAATCAACGATTTTTTGAAAATGAACGACGTGTCAACGATCAACGATAAGGTGAGTATTTTTGATCGTTAACGGCCGTTCATTGGTGTCACACGCAACGACGTCGCTAACGATGCCGGATGTGTGCCACGAAATCCGTGACCCCGGCGATATATCGTCAGATACGTCGTTGCATGTAACGGGGCCTTAACTGGTGTTACAATAACCTCACAACACCATTCAAAAAAGACTGTCATGGTGCAGAACAAAATGGTAATAGAAGCTGGAATCGAAGTCTGGCCTCTTTTATAATGAGTCCCGCTTTTGTCTTGGATGCAATGATAGCCAGAGATTGGTCTGGACATCTCATGAACAACGCCATGAAGAGACCTTCATGAGGGAATTGGAAAGTGATGTGTGGCACCCCTGAGGCTTCAGTCGCCACAGAGTATTGCAGCTCATTTAAGCTGTGGTACTCACCTCGAGGTAAGGAGGGGGTTAATCACCGGTGTTCCACATTCACACTTTCCATAAAGGTTAGAAGCTTTCTCCCAAGGGGGATGGCTCAGGGTAGGCAGAGGGGTGGCCATCATGACTCATGGGACTTCCCGAGTTGCTGAAGCCAGCCACCTGGGGGGCGGGTTCCACTTGAGGTAAAAGTAGGAGGACACTCACACAATACTCATTCTACCAGTTCTGGGACACGACACCATCACCTCTTTCTTCTCTTCTGTTCACGGGGTCTGGGGCTTGGAGCGGAACACTTGGCCCAGGTTCCCCATGGTTGGAACCGGTGACTTCTAACTTATCAGGGTTTATGGAGCCCATCACAGCGGCTGACCAGTATTATCCGGGCAAGCGGCAGAGCACAAAGAGTGAGTAAAGACACCTGGAACCACAGCCACTGACTCGGACTTTTATTACCGGCACCGCCTCCCCACGCCTTGGTGCTCAAACGCAATCACTACTCCCCTCATCATCCTCCTTGTGGCCCGCTCCACCTGTGGGGGGTGACACCATCTCTGCTGCTACTACCATCCACCCCGGAGGACAGCGACAGCAGCGGCAGCTAAATCCCTGGCCGCATACCACAAGTGGCGTCACGACATTCATCCTACTACTACACCATCTTCCCTCCTTATTGGTGTACACCTCGGGGCACAAAGCCGGGCAGGCCACCGCGACATCCCAGAGCATCACTCCAGCCTGGTGATGAGTAACGCAGGTACGAGACACCCGGTTCCTGACAACCCCTACCCCCTGGATGCAGGTCCCATATTTCAACACAAAATTAGACTGCATACCAGACTGGGATGTCATTGGTCGGCAATTGCAAATGGAGTTACCAGCAGCAGAACTTGATGATTTACTTGCATTCAGTGTGGTAGAACATAACCTCATTGATAGCAGCCAAGATGTGTAAGTGCCAGCGATCTCTTCTTGTGCTCATATGCCATACAAAGTACATTGAGAGGTTTCGAAATGTTGCTTCCATTTTTTCCATCATTTGCATATCAATAACAATATCTGTTATTCATTGTGATTTTTACAATCTAATGACTTTTCCTTCTTGGTATTACAGTTTCAGTGTTGAGGAGTATATTACGCCATTCCTATTAATGCACATTTTTCGTCCATTTTAACTTACTGTATAGCAGAGTGGATTGCTGTTCTTAACATAGACAGATTGACACATTGACAGCTGCTTTGTCAGCACTACAACTGATGTCAGATCTCCTGGCAAATATAATTTTAGCAACATCTCCTTTCCAAGTACAAATTGTTACTCCTGTTTTTTGTTCGATATTACAAATATGCAGCATATTTCCAAGCATAGAATTGACAAAGTGATGTTTTTTCTGTAGTTCATGCCCTATATAGCAGCTATATACCAAAAAGTATAGATTTGATTAAAAAAGTACCATTAATCTAATCAATTTCAGAGCTACGAACTTTGCAATTCACATGTCCATTAAACCCCTAGTGAAATATCGTAGAAAATGGAGATTTTAAAATGGGGTCATTTTTGGGTTTATCACACCAGCCAAAATTGTTGGTAGAATGGAGTGGGGTCTATAGAGGGGAGAATTTGGCAAGGAAAAATTATGGTCAAACTTTGATTATTTCTGAACAATAGAAAATTAGGGCAATAAATCTCAGGATGGTTTTCTATCATTTAGTGTACAGTGTTTGAAAAATAACTTTGCATGTGTACAAATATATACAGTCGTGGTCTCGTGGACGAAAGTGATGACACCCTTGAAATTGTTAACTAACATAAAAACCCCTTTTAAAACCTATATACTTTATTAAATGTACCTTGCAGACAATCAAGGCACCCAGTGCAAGAGGCAGCAAAACATCCCGAAAATATCTTTGAACCTCCACCATGTTTGACTTTAGGTACTGTGTTCTTTTCTTTGTTGGCCTCATTCCTTTTTCGGTAAACAGTAGTCTGATGTGCTTTACCGAAAAGCTCTACCTTGGTCTCATCTGTTCACAAGACGCTTTCTCAGAAAGATTTTGACTAAAGGCCACTTTACACGCAACGAGATCGCTAACGAGATGTCGTTGGGGTCACGGAATTCGTGAAGCACAGCACATCCGGCCTCATTAGCGACGTCGTTGCATGTGAAACACACGAACGACCGTTAACGTACAAAATTACTCACCTAATCGTTGATCGTTGACACGTCGTTCTAATCCCAATTATTATTGCTGTTGCAGGGCGCAGGTTGTTCGTCGTTCCTGCGGCAGCACACATCGCTATGTGTGACACCGCAGGAACGAGGAACATCACCGTACCTGCGGCCGCCAGCAATGAGGAAGGAAGAAGGTGGGCGGGATGTTACGTCCGCTCATCTCCGCCCCTCCGCTTCTATTGGGCGGCCGCTTAGTGACGTAGCTGTGACGCCAAACGAACCTCCCCCTTAGAAAATAGGCGGTTCGCCGGCAACAGTGACATTGCTAAGCAGGTAAGTCCGTATGACCGTTCTTGGCGATGTTGTGCACCACAGGCAGCGATTTGCCCGTGACGCACAACCGACGGGGGCAGGTGCTTTCACCATTGACGTCACTGCGTGTGAAGGGGCCTTTAGATACAATTACCCTTACACTTTCCATCTGGTGTATCTAAGGGCTGTGCAGATTAATGGTAAATAAACCTAATAGATTCAGATGCTGGACCCTAACGGATATGACTCACCCTTAATTGGTCCCTGCCTAGCAATGGGGCTTTAAGCACCTTAACTTTCTTGGTGCCCCCATTCCACGGTGGCTGCCCCTATTGTATCTCTTACTAACGTGGAGATAACAATCACCAAATCACCAGAATAAAGTGCTAAGTGCAAAACCACATATACACATACAACAGACACAGATTAATAGAGCGGTTGCTACCCAAAAGAGTCAACTGCAACAAATATTTACACTAGGTGACACCTTAGGGTTACCCAGGACTGGTATCACCAGATATTCACTGGATCCATTGAAATTGAACAATATGAGATCGAGGCACCCTAGATTGTCACTCATTAAATTCACTAACAAAGAAAGATGCAAAATAACATAGAGCTCACTGGTTGAATGTCTACAATCCAGGGATTACAGTTCACATATACAAGATAGAGCACCATACTCTGTTATTCCAAGGATAACATGTCCCCAGAGGCATCCCTAGAACGAGGCATGAATCATATCAGGTGACTATAAATAAGTGGGTGGCAAAAAGAAGTACACCCGTTGGATACTTTACGATTTGTTGGCAGCGCCTGCAGGCCTACTGTCGAGCCATGCATGTCAGCAAAGAATGACAATTCATATGTCAGCAACGCTCAGTTGTGTCTTTGGACTCGCCCTTCTCCCAACGCGTTTCCCCCCATTTGTGCCTCGGGTTCATCAGGGGATCAAAGCTGACAACAGGGGAGAAAGTCACATCCCCATCGTCCTTTCCAAACTGTCACAGGGGGAAAAGGATATGTAAATAATAATCCCCCCATTAGTTATAGTATATATGTGTAAAAAGTATTAAAAATGTCTTACCAGTTCAAGAAATATATACCCGGCATCAATACACCGTGGGGTATAGCATGTGGATCACAGAAGCTCATAGCCAGGTGTCTGTCACTGGCCAGAACCTGGCGGACTTAAAAAGGCTGCCATGATGAGGTCAGCACTATGCTAGACACACACCCCAATCACGTGATCACAATAGATCAGGTGATGTTGATGGGGTGGGGATGGATGGAGCAGAGTATGTACTCCAGCACAAAACCCCTAGACGCCTTCATCACGTGATCCCTAAAGATCAGGTGACGCTTCTGGGGTGGAAGTAGGCGTGGCTAATGTGCATGACAGCATCAAACAAAAATACACAACACCCTCACATAATGACAATAGATCAGGTGACGCTGTAGGGCGGAGGTGGACAAAGCCATACCAATGGGGCAGGAGTACGTGAAGCCAGAGGTGTACATCAGCGTCGGTCAAAAAACACCCACATCATATGATCACCACCCTCACATGATCACAATAGGTCAGGTGACGCTGTAGGGCGGGAGTGGGCAGAGCCATACCCATGGGGCAGAAATGGATAAAACCAGAGATGTAACACCAGCGCCGGTCAAATACACGCCCACATCACATGATGATGGGAGTGGGAAAAAAAACAAAATCACTCAAGCAACCAAAAGAGGCTGGGACATTTTGGGAGATCACCCAATATCCACAAGCTTAACATGATTTATGCATAAGCTTAAGCCCATCATCACATGTATACCCGGCGGTCTCCCATACAGGTTCAGCCGCTGAGATTGCTGCTTGACTTTGCCATCAATCTCAGCATTTTTTCAGGCAACTCATCACAATTACTTCTTCCATGGACCAAGAAAATAACATTCAAAATGCCCGTGACCCAGAACATAATATAGTTTCAGATAAATATCAAGAAACCATCTAATAATGTCACCATCAATTCAAAAACAGAAGGCAGAAAGTAAATAAATCAATGTTCCTATCAGTATATAAATAGAGAGGGTTAGGAAGAGGTTTAACAGAACTAGATAAAACTATGGAAGCTCAGTTGTTCGTTGAGACCATGTGGGTGTGTGGTATTCAAAATAAAAATCCATCTGGTTTCTCTCTGAAGAATCTTTCTATTCCAGTTACCCCGCCTGATGGACTTAGGTACCACCTCAATGACCTGAAAAGATATAGCCCTCGCATCCCCTTGATGTTATTGTAGGACATGATGTGCTAGGGGGTTGACTCGTTATGTCTTATATCCCCAAGGTGTTCGCTTATTCTCACCCTCAATTGTCTTTTGGTTTTTCTGACATAATTTTTTGGGCAACTACATGTGCACAAATACACCACCCCTTCCGTTCTACATGTTGCGAAGTCACTCATGTTGAAACATCTCCCTGTATTTACACTGGTAAATATCCTGGACTGGTTGATCATTGGACAGAAACTACACCGACTACATTGGAAGGTTCCCACCGGCTTCCTATCCAGCCAGTTACCAGTTGTCCTCGGGGGCATAAAGTGATTGTGTGTTACATAATCCCTGATTGATTTACCCCTCCTGTATGTAATACTTGGATAATTTGGGATAAATTCTCTAATATACGTGTCCGCCAATAGAATCACCCAATGTTTTTTAAAAATAGAGAGAATACGTGCATTCTGGTCATCAAAGGTGGCAACTAGACGGGTGACCGAAGTGGAGTCTTCTCTAGATTTCGGAATCAGAAGATCACCCCTACTACAGTTTTTGGCTTGGTTAGCTGCCGGTTCAATAATATGAGATGGGTAGCCCCTATCATGAAATATTTTTTTCAGATCTTGTGCCTCATAATTAAATTCCGACAACGACGAACAATTCCTCCTGAGACGCAATAATTGACCCTTGGGGTTGCCTCTTTTGATGGGGACTGGATGGTGACTTTCCCATTTCAGGAGGTTGTTCTGTGTGTCAAGTCAAGGAAGGCCAATTTTTTGTCCCCCACCTCATATGTGAATTTAAGACCTAGATTATTCTTATTAAGATGTTCAATAAACTCTTTAAAAAGGGAAGTGCCACTAGTCCATAGGACGATGATGTCATCAATGTATCTCCCCCAAAATGTAATATGGGGGGTCCAGATAACATCCTCGTCCTTAAGAACCACCCTGTCCTCCCACCAGTCCAGGTAGAGGTTAGCATACGATGGGGCACAAGGACTCCCCATCGCTGTACCCCTGAGCTGGTGGTACACCTTCCCATTAAACAGGAAGTAGTTATGGTTCAAGATAAATGTTAAAAGTTTTAGGACAAAGTGGCTATGGTTCATGAGATGGTTCCCTTTCATAGCAAGAAAATATGAGGTTGCCTCAGTACCCTTTTCGTGTGGAATACTGCTATACAACTGCTCTACATCTATAGAGGTCAAAATGGTCTCTTGGCTAATATAAAGGCCATCTAACTTAGTAAGCAAATCAGTTGTATCCCCGATGTAGGAGGGAAGAGCAGTCACAAAGGGTCTCAAGATCTTGTCGAGGTAGATGCTGCGGTTTTGAGTAATTGCATCAACTCCAGAGACAATGGGATGGCCCTTTAATAGTACTAATCCCTTGTGGACCTTGGGTAAGGAATAAAATGTGGCAATCGTTGGAAACGTTGTAAAGAGGGACTCAAACTCGGTCTTAGAGATGAGCTTATATTTCAAAGCTTCATCAAGGATAGTCCAGAGAGCTTCCTGATATTCAAAGGTTGGATTACAGAGGAGTGTTTCATATGTAGAGCCATCTGCCAATATATCATTACACATGTGTGAATACACCTTTACATTCATGATCACCACATTTCCCCCTTTGTCAGAAGGCTTAATGATCAGCTCTCTATTGGATTTCAGACCCAGTAAAGCCTCCCTTTCAGCATATGTCAAATTTGGTTGAATGGATTTGAGTTCAGGTTTGATATTTTGTATCTCCTTCAGAACCAATTGAAAGAATATTTCTATGCTACCACATTCCGCTACTGGCGGCAAGTTTGTGCTTGGGGGTTTAAGGTCGGTAAGGGGTCCTTCACCCAGATATCTCCCCCCCTCCTCCTCTAATCAAGCTAAGCGTCTTACATCCGAAAGGGTATCCAATGATATCACCAGCCATTAACATTCCACCATATCGTTATTTTTAAAGAACTTACGCCAGCCCAATTTACGTAGAAACAGTTCCACCTCCTTCACCCAAATGAAGGGATCAAACTTCATCGTAGGCACAAATGATAACTCATACCTTAAGACTCTTGTCTCAGCTTCAGACTGATGGTAGCCTGATAAACTAATGACGCTAAATGTCTGTCCATTTATGTCCGTTCCCACCTGGTGGGGTTCTTTCATGGCCTCTGGCGTAAATTGTACTGATCCCAACTCTCTAAAAAAGGCCCCATTCGAGATGACCCCGATTGTGAGGGGGATAAGAGTTAATTGGTGGAGGAAGGGTAGATATTTGGTCCCTGTGCCACTCCCCTTTCTCTGTTGGAAGGTTCCGTCCATTTCTGCCTAGCTCCTCCAAAACCCCTTCTGTTAGCTCTCCCCTTCTCGTTCCTAAAGTATGTAACTTTATTTTTGGACTCAGTATCTGACACGTCAGAGGAAGATATATCACCCTCTGCTTCTGCAAAGGTATACACTTTATTTGTCTTGAAATCACTTAAATCCCTCAGGAAATATTTATTTTTCCTATCCTTGAGGTTATGACGGTATTTATCAATGTTATTTTGCAAGACACTTTCCTTTTGAGGAAATTCTAAATCTGTACTAAATTTTTGGGCCTCGTCCCTTAAACTCTGCAATGTTTTGCAGGAATTTTCAAGGGTGACTCTCGCTTCCTCAAGAAGGGTTGTCATAAAGCCTATGGAGGAAAGAATAGATTCATCCTCCCACTTACGTAATAGGGTCGGGGTTTTAGAATGAGCAGCACGGACAATATTTATCCGGAGGCCTCTAGAAACAATTTTATTCTTTATATAATGTTCCAACGATTGCACCTCCCACTTAATGTTATCTTTGTAGGCTATTTCAAGATCAGAAAAAAATTATCTTTAGAGTGGGGGTCGGTACATAGGTGCTGTATAAAGCTTTATCCGAAAAAAAAACCTCATCCGCGTCCCTCATCCATTTAGTCGTATTCAAAGGTGCTGTTAAGAAACCAGCCATATTTTTAAACAAAATACCAAAAGGATATAGTATCAGGGGTATCAACTATTAAACCAAACAAAATCTCCTAATAAAATTGTATACTTTATTTCTATATCAATTAAAAGGTAATATTCACCTCTGGCTTCACCTACTCCTGCTCCATTGGAATGGCTTTGTCCACCTCTGCCCTACAGCGTCACCTGATCTATTGTGATCATGTGAGGGTGTTGTGTATTTTTGTTTGATGCTGTCATGCACATTAGTCCCGCCTACTTCTGCCCCCCTAGCGTCACCTGATCTTTAGGGATCACGTGATGAGGGCATCTATGGGTTTTGTGCTGGAGTACATACTCTGTTCCATCCATCCCCGCCCCATCAACATCACCTGATCTACTGTGATCACATGATTGAAGGTGTGTTTAGCATAGTGCTGACCTCATCATGGCAGCCTTTTTAAGTCCGGCAGCTTCTGGCCAGTGACAGACACCTGGCAATGAGCTTCTGTGATCCACATGCTATACCCCACTGTGTATTGATACCGGGTATATATTTCTTGAACTGGAAAGACATTTTTAATACTTTTTACACATATATACTATAACTAATGGGGGGGATTATTATTTACATATCCTTTCCCCCCTGTGACAGTTTGGAAAGGACGACGGGGATGTGACTTTCTCCCCTGTTGTCAGCTTTGATCCCCTGATGAACCCGAGGCACAAATGGGGGGAAACGCATTGGGAGAAGGGCGAGGTGAAAGACACAACTGAGCGTTGCTGACATATGAATTGTCATTCTTTGCTGACATGCATGGCTCGACAGTAGGCCTGGAGGCGCTACCAACAAATTGTAAAGTATCCAATGGGTGTACTTCTTTTTGCCACCCACTTATTTATAGTCACCTGATATGATTCATGCCTCTTTCTAGGGATGCCTCTGGGGACATGTTATCCTTGGAATAATGGAGTATGGTGCTTTATCCTTTATATGTGAACTGTAATCCCTGGATTGTAGACATTCAACCAGTGAGCTCTATGTTATTTTGCATCTTTCTTTGTTAGTGAATTTAATGAGTGACAATCTAGGGTGCCTCGATCTCATGTTGTTCAATTTCAATGGATCCAGTGAATTACTGGCGATACCAGTCCTGGGTAACCCTAAGGTGTCACTTACTGTAAATATTTGTTGCAGTTGACTCCTTTGGGTAGCAACCGCTCTATTAATCTGTGTCTGTTGTATGTGTATATGTGGTTTTGCACTTAGCATTTTATTCTGGTAATTTGGTGATGGTTATCTTCAAGTTATTAAAGGATACAATAGGGGCACCCGCCGTGGAATGGGGGCACCAAGAAAGTTAGGGTGCTTAAAGCCTCATTGCTAGGCAGGGACCAATTAAGGATGAGTCATATCACCTAGGGTCCAGCATCTGAATCTATTAGGTTTATTTACTATTAATCTGCACAGCCCCTAAATACAATTACCCTTACACTTTCCATCCAGTGTATCTACTAACACTTTATGCACATCATGTGTTTCTGTTTGGATGAATATTACCTTTTAATTGATATAGAAATAAAGTATACAATTTTATTAAGAGTTTTTGTTTGGTTTAATAGTTGATACCCCTGATACTATATCCTTTTTGTCCTTTGTTTATGTTATACATTTGTGGTAAATATTGGAATTTTAACTGTTACTATACATTTTTTGTATCTTTGAAAATTAAAAAATTTGGGGCCGAAGCAACATTTTAGTGGATAAAAGGTAATTTTCATTTACACAGCCCAATGTTATGCCATACTGTGAATAGCCTGAGGGTTAAAAATGTTCACTAATTCCCAAGAGGAATTCATTGAGAGGGGTAGTTTCCAAAATGGGGTCACTTGTGGGGGTTTCTGCTGTTTTGTATGTAAGGGGCTGTTCAAATATGACATGGAGTCCGCAACCTATGCCAGCCACAATAGCGCTCCTTCCCTTCTGAGCCCTGCCGTGTGCCCAAACAGTAGTATTTCACCACATATGGGATATTGTCGTACTCAGTAGAATTGCACAACAAATTGTATGGTCCATTTCTCCTGTTAAGCTTGTGAAAATGCAAAATTTGGGGCGAAAACAATTTTGTTGGAAAAATATGATTTTTTACTTTCACGGCTCAACGTTATAAAATTCTGTGAAGCATCTGGGGGTTCAAGGTGCTCATCACAAATCTAGATAAGTCCCCTGAAGGGTCTAGTTTCTAAAATGGGGTCACTAGTGGGGTATTTACACTATTTAGGAACATCACAGGCTCTGCAAATGCAACATGGAGTCCGCAATCGATTCCAGACAATTCTGTGTCCAAAAGTCAAATAGTGCTCCTTCCCTTTTGAGCCCTGCCGTACGCCCAAACACTAGTTTTTCACCACATTTAGAGTCTCTCTGTACTCAGCAGAAATTGCATAACAAATTATATGTGCATTCTCTCCAGTTGCTTTTGGAAAAATGCAAAATTTGGTGCCAAAGTAACATTTTTGTGAGAACGAAAAACATTTACATTTTTTCCTTCCACATTGCTTTAGTTCCTGTGAATCACCTTAACAAACTTTTTAAATGTGGTTTTGAGCAGTGTGAGGGGTGCAGTTTTTATAATGGTATCACTTTTGGGTATTTTCTGTTACCTAGACCTCTCAAAGTCACTTTGTTGGAAAAATTGGAAAAATAAAAAATTGCTGATAAACGTTTAACCCTTCCAACTTCCTAACAAAGCAAAATTATGTTTTAAAAATTGTTCTGGTGTAAAGTAG
This sequence comes from Anomaloglossus baeobatrachus, assembly GCF_048569485.1. Lineage (NCBI taxonomy): Eukaryota > Metazoa > Chordata > Amphibia > Anura > Aromobatidae > Anomaloglossus > Anomaloglossus baeobatrachus. The sequence continues at coordinate 178,025,346 of NC_134361.1, forward strand.
ACATGTGGGAAATGCTATTTATTAACTATTTTGTGTGACATAACTGGTTTAAGGGCATAAAAATTCAAATTTTGAAAATTGCAACATTTTCAAAATTTTTGCCAAATTTCTGAATTTTACTTCAAATAAACGCAAATAATGTTCTATATTTACCATTAGCATGAAGTACAATATGTCACAAAAAAATAAGCTCAGAATTAATGGGATTGTGATGACCGTCACAAGGTGGTGCTATACACTACTTGGATGCAGTAAGTGGAGAGGTAGTCAGACAGGCCGAGATCATATACCAGGAGGCCACGACAGTACACGGGGAGTAGTCAGAGACGAGGTCGAGAAACAAGGCAAAGGTCAGGGTTTCAAGAGAGTACATACAAGATACAGGGAGCAGGCAGGGACGTGGTCAGGAGGAAGTCCGAGGTCAGAAGCTGGGAAGTCACAACAGAAACAGGGGAGGACAGGCAGAGACGGGTAAACAACAGTCCGAAGTCGAGAGACCAAAACCTGAACACTGAATACCACGGGAGCCAACAGCACAACTTTAAACAGAAAGTACGACTAGCAGTGTCCTGAACTAATATGCTCCCTAAAGAAGTAGAGCAATCACCGGGAACGAGAAGCATCTGCGAGAGCACCTCCCAGGACAATGTGAAACCCAGTGCTGTGAAACAACCAGCAGAGCATTCATCCTGCAAAACACACTAAACCATAGGCAACATACTGTATACCGGCTTATCCCTGATCTCTATACATGGACTTGTAAAACTAATAACATGAAGTGAAGGTGCTCAGTTACACACCCCTGTCCTTAAAGGGAACCTGTCACCACTTTTTTGGCGTATAAGCTGCGGCCACCACCACCGGACTCTTGTATACAGCATTCTAACATGCTGTATATAAGAGCCCAGGCCGGGGGTATAACATAAAAAACACTTTATAATACTTACCTAACGGTCGCGCGGTTGGCCAAAGATGGCCAAAAGAGTCAGCGCCGGCACCGGACAACGAAGACGCCCATATGGCCAACCGCGCGACCGTTAGGTCAGTATTATAAAGTGTTTTTTATGTTCTCACAGCGGCCTGGGCTCTTATATACAGCATGTTAGAATGCTGTATATAAAAGTCCGGTGGTGGTGGCCGCAGCTTAAAGGCCGAAAAAGTGGTGACAGGTTCCCTTTAAATGTATGAGTAATACTTAAACCTGACATTGACTCCAAATGAAATAGCTATTTGAAAAGTAAATTGTATTACTTTAAGACATAGAGACAAGCTTATTATGCTAAATTGGATTTCAGAAAGAAGAACAAATTTATACCGAAAGAATTTTTGAAACAAACTATGTAAAATGAAAGCATTATATAAAAACACGGAACAGATATAAAAAAAACCCCTTAATTTCTAGGGGAAAATATGTATCTGTTATAGAAGATCAGCTCAATCTAAATGGTTAACCTTCCCTTTACTCTTAAAACACCCAAATCAGTAATGAAGGTTTCTCTTATTTTATGTATAAACAGACAAAATAATTACGGTATATAGTACAAAACCCATATAAACAGCACTTTTTTTATTCTCATAGGTGCCACCCAGGGATCGGTGTTGGCACCCTTTCTACTCATGCTGTATACAGCAGATTTTCAGTATAAATCTGATTTTTTTTGCCGACTGCTATGGGAATGTGCAACAACTACCTAAGTGTGAAATCATCAAAGTGAGTGCTGTTTTATTAGCTTGCCAATTGTGCTTGACTTGTATTGTTGTGTATAATATTCTTCTGTCTACTCGACTGTCTTGATTTGTTAATTTAAGTAATTTATGTTCTTGTTTATGTTGTGCTGCTGTGATACCATAATTTCCCTTGGGATCAATAAAGTGTATCGTATCGTATCATATCGTATAAAAATATTATCTTACGGGGAAATGTAGACTTAGAGGAAAAATTCAAGTAGAAACTAATTCTTAGGAAGTCCTAAAAGGGAACCTGTCACTAGACCACAGAAGACATGAGTCAGAGGCTAGCTGCAAGATTGCACAAAGGTGTCACGATTCCTCTGTTCAGCGATTAGGGTGTGCTGAGCTATCAGTTGGATGATTGACAGCTCAGTTGTCCAACCTGGAGCTGGAGAATGCTGAGCTGTCAGTGTTTTGAGTGATAACTCAAGTCATCTAATCTCATACTGGGAGGTGCGGGGTTTCTGCAGGTGTCCCCGTTTAGGGTAATTGCCCAGCTATTTGACTGAGCAGTTTATCCCAGAACACTGCCAGTCTTAGCACTTAGCTCGGTGGTGCTCATCCACTCTCATGCTAGGAAGTGCTGGGTTTCTGCAGGTGTTCCCTGTACCGGTTAATTGCCCAGCTATTTAACTGAGCAGTTTATCCCAGGGCACTGCCTGTCTTAGCATTTAGCTTTGTGGTGCTCATCCACTCTCATGCTAGGAAGTGCTGGGTTTCTGCAGGTGTGCCCTGTTAGGGGTAATTGCCCAGCTATTTGACTGAGCAGTTTATCCCAGAACACTGCCAGTCTTAGCACTTAGCTCGGTGGTGGTGCTCATCCACTCTCATGCTAGGAAGTGCTGGGTTTCTGCAGGTGTTCCCTGTACCGGTTAATTGCCCAGCTATTTAACTGAGCAGTTTATCCCAGGGCACTGCCTGTCTTAGCATTTAGCTTTGTGGTGCTCACCCACTCTCATGCTAGGAAGTGCTGGGTTTCTGCAGGTGTGCCCTGTTAGGGGTAATTGCCCAGGTATTTGACTGAGCAGTTTATCTCAGAGCACTGCCAGTCTTAGCATTTAGTTTTGTGGTGCTGATCCACTCTCATATTAGGAGGTGCTGGGTTTCTGCAGGTGTCCCCTGTTCTGGGTTATTACCTAGCTATTTGAATGAGCAGTTTATCCCAGGGCACTGCCAGTCTTAGTATTCAGCTCTGTCGTGCTTACAGGCTTGTGATTGTGCTTGCTGTTCTTATCATTGTTGCCAGACCTCTGATCATCACCCGACCTTCCTCTTCCCTAATCCTTTTGCTCTGATCCGTTGCCCTCCAGGTATTCTGACTTCGGACCATGATTTGACTATGCCTCTGTCTATTCCCTTAAGGAGGTGGTTCACTACTCTGCAATAGTGGCCACATTTCTGTAAAACTGATAGGGAAGGCTTTTTCTAAATACCTTGTTGAGACCATTCTGCCTCTGAGCGGCGTTATTGAGGTCCACTCATCCCCATGAAGTGTCTCCCGGAGCTCCGTGACTCGATATTACTGAGGCAGGCACCAGTCTTCTTGATTGAATGGGCTGTGGGCGGTGTTTCACCGCTCATCACAACTTAGTGTCAAAGCCCAGCATTGCTCCTGCTTGCGGTGCCCTGCAGCGAAGGAGATAACACGTGACATGCTGCGCTGTGCTACTGGGCTGTGATGAACGATGAAACACCTTCCATAACCCAGTCACTCAGGGAGACTTGGCCCCACCTCAGTGATGTCAGGCCAACTGAAAGTTGACGTGACATCACCGGATTTCAGATATCACGGAGCCCGGGGGGGGGCACTTCATGGGGATAAGCGGACAGCGATAGCGCAGCTCAGAGGCAGAATTGGTCGAACAAGGTATTTAGAAAAAGCCTTCCCTTTCACTTTTACAGGGATGTGGCCATTTTTGCAGAGTAGTGAATCACCCCTTTAATTTTGACATGCTCTGCTGGTACCTGACCCCAGAACATTTGACTATCCTGCCACTTGACTTGTCTGTGTAGTGACTAGCATCACAAAAGGTATGTTTTACTCTGAAATGCTAAAACATTTTGTACAAAGCATAGTTTGTAATACGTCCGGGAACCATAGGGAAAGACCTGATTAGTACATCTTGGCCCCTGGCCGGCTTGTCCTTTTCCCTCTACAGTTGATTAACAAGTCTCTTTCTGTGTACACACTTGGGAGAGACCTGTCAATCAAGTGGTGCAGGGCAGAGAGAATCTGCCAGGGGACCGTGCCAGACTAGACAGGTCTCTCCCTATAGTCAGATTGCATATTTTCTGACATGATGCAGCCTTGTGATAGTGATGCTTCAAATTTGATTTCTCTAATGAGAAATCTTGAAAAGTTGATTTTTACATGTCATGGAGACATGTCGGAAGTGTGACTTGTAGGGCTTGACTGCTGAGACCAGCACTGATTGCTAAGTGAAGGTTCAGAGTTGCTCAGATGAGTTTTGCTTTCTTTCTGTAGACTTTCTAAAGTTAGTGTTAAGGCCGCTTTACACGCTGCGATATCAGTACCGATATCGCTAGCGTGGGTACCCGCCCCCATCTGTTGTGTGACACGGGCAAATCGCTGCCCGTGCCACACAACATCGCCCAGACCCGTCACACGTACGTACCTGCCCGGCGTCGTCGCTGTGACCGGCGAACCGCCTCCTTTCTATTTCGCTTCGTTTAGCGTCACAGCGATGTCACAGCAGTGTCACTGAACCGCCGCCCAATAGAAGCGGAGGGGCGGAGATGAGCGGGACGTAACATCCCGCCCACCTCCTTCCCTTCGCATAGCGGCAGGGAGGCAGGTAAGGAGAGCTTCCTCGTTCCTGCGGCTTCACATGGAGCGATGTGTGCTGCCGCAGGAACGAGGAACAACTTCGTTACTGCTGCAGTAACGATAATTGAGAATGGACCCCCATGTCACCGATGAGCGATTTTGCACGTTTTTTGCGACGATGCAAAATCGCTCATAGGTGTCACACGCAACGGCATCGCTAATGCGGCCGGATGTGCGTCACAAATTCCGTGACCCCAACGACTTCGCATTAGCGATATCGTAGCGTGTAAAGCCCCCTTTAGACAAGTGAAGAACTCAGTTGATTACTTTTACTTCTTTTTTTCATGACCAATGGGAGTCTTTATGATAGATGAAAAGTTTTCTTAATGGGAATATGTCAGTAGGATAAACCCTCCTAAGCCGTCTATATGGACATGTTGGTGGTAGGAAGCTGAATAAAATGACACCTTGATTTTTCCAATCCAATGTCTATTCCAGAAATCTCCATGTTTTTCTTATATGAAAACGAGCTGTTCCAGGCTAGGGGCAGGACACTGATCTTCCTGAGAATCCACCACCAGAGATTATTATCAGTAGCATAAGCTGTAACCATTGTGATGTGTGATGGCCGCTCTGTGCTTTTCTGACCTCACTGTAGAGCTGTGTGTGATTATAACTGACACATCTGTAAGTTCTTATCACACAGAGTTTTGCACAAACACCGCCTGTCATTGTTTTGTTCACATTGCAAATTCTGACACTCTGACCGATGGTTTCTTTGGTGTCTGGAATCAACGCAGGCAGACTGGGGCTTCTACCTGCTGTGTGCTGATTCATAGGCAGTCTATCAGGAGTTAATTTCTACTAATCTGCTTGTTAGGTTCCTTTGATCACATGTGGTGGTGAGTCCAATCACATCTGCTACTCCTATTTAAGCTGGATGAAATGTTCTACCCATGCCAGTTATAGTTTCTATGTTGGTCTGTGTGGTGTGGTGTCCCAGATTCTGCTATTTGCTTGATACAGTTGTGGAAGTTTACCCCTGTTATTTTGTAGCTTTCTTCTTCCTCTTGTGTTTTCTCCTGAATTTCTTATTGTCTTTACCTTTGTGTGTGCATGCGGTGTGACAGAGATTTGGGTTTCACTTGTCGGTCTATATCTGTGACTTTCATCACACTCCTGTCCCGTCCCTCCCTGGGGGTAGGAGGAAACAGATCAGTAATGGTCAGGAGCAGGACCAGGAATGAGACTCAGGCCACACTATTAGGGATATCCCTGAGAATAGAGAACGCATAGGGCTCCCTAGCTTGATGGACAGCCTAGTAACCCTAGTTCCCTACTATCCCAGAGTCATTGTGCATGTGATCAAAGGAACCTAACGAGCAGACTAGCAGAGATTACCTCTCACTAGCCCACCTATGAATCAGCACACAGCAGGTCGACACCTGAGTCTGCATGTGTTGATGACAGACAATAGAGAAACTTTCGGGCAGAGTGTCAGAATCTACAATCTGAATAGAGCCCACTGCCACCATGACAGTCATCGAAGTTTGTGTAAAACTCAATGTGACAGTTCCACTCAGGATGTCCCTATCTCCAATGATTTACTTCTCGAAGTGTCAGCAAGTCTCAAATCATGGGGGCAGAGCAGGACCATTTTGCACCTGTATGTGGAAAGCTATATACTGTGTTTTCCCAAAAATAACACAGTGTCTTACATTATTTTTTGCTCCGAAAGATGCGCTAGGGCTTATTTTCAGGGGATGTCATATTTTCCCATGAACAACAATCCACATTTATTCTTGAACAAAAGAAAAACATTGTTTCTTTGTCGCTCCATTGGGAGACCCAGACAATTGGGTGTATAGCTATTGCCTCTGGAGGCCACACAAAGTATTACACTTAAAAGTGTAAGGCCCCTCCCCTTCTGGCTATACACCCCCAGTGGGATCACTGGCTCACCAGTTTTGTGCTTTGTGCGAAGGAGGCAACACATCCACGCATAGCTCCACTTTTTAGTCAGCAGCAGCTGCTGACTATGTCGGATGGAAGAAAAGAGGACACATATAGTGTCCCCAGCATGCTCCCTTCTCACCCCACTGTATGTCGGAGGTGTTTGTAAGGTTGAGGTACCCATTGCGGGTACGGCGGCAGGAGCCCACATGCTGATTCCTTCCCCATCCCTTTTTACAGGGCTCTGGGTGAAGTGGGATTTACCGGTCTCCAGGCACTGAGACCGTGCTCCATCTACAGCCCCTGGAGAAGATGCTGGATGGAGCGGAGTACATCAGGGACATGGCCCTGCTTCCTCAAGGTACTCTGTGTCCCCGTGCATTTGGCGCTCACACCGCAGCATGCTGGGTGTTGTAGTGCGCCGGGGGACATCAGCGCTGCGGCGCCTGTGCCATGGCCTCATTCAGCTTTGCTGAAGCAGGCTCACTTATGGGAATTGGTCGCGCCGGCCGCTGGGACTGCGGCGCGGCTGGCACTTGTAGTGCGCCGGGGACTTCAGCGCGGCCTGCGCTTTTACGGCGGCCGCGCTGATAACTAGAGTCCCCGGCTTTTGCGGCCTGCTTCCGTTCGTTCCCGCCCCCAGACCTGCCAGTCAGGAGAGGGGCGGGACGCTGGCCACTTCCAGGAATCGGTCGCGCCGGCCGCTGGCAGCGGCGCGGCTGGCACTTGTGGTGCGCCGGGGACTTCAGCGCGGCCCGCGCTTTTACGGCGGCCGCGCTGATAACTAGAGTCCCCGGCTTTTGCGGCCTGCTTCCGTTCGTTCCCGCCCCCAGACCTGCCAGTCAGGAGAGGGGCGGGACGCTGGCCACTTCTATGAATCGGTTGCGCCGGCCGCTGGAACTGCGGCGCGGCTGGCACTTGTGGTGCGCCGGGGACTTCAGCGCGGCCCGCGCTTTTACTGCGGCCGCGCTGTTAACTCGAGTCCCCGGCTTCTGGGCCTAGTCTCCCTTCGTTACCGCCCACAGCCCTGACAGTCAGGGTAGGGGCGTGACGCTGCATAGAGCAGAGCTGAGAGCTGGAGTATGTTTTGCATACTCCACCCCTCTCACTGTGTGCACTGTGAATCCGGATTCCCGCACTTTCTCAGGCACGCCCACGGCTTCCTTCTCTACAAGGACACTGGCAGCCATTAGTGTCAGTTTCTGTACGATACAGAGACAAGTGTGGAAGACCCTGGCATTCTGATAGTCACACAATCGCTGTAACAGGCGTTAAGCAGCACCTGTGGTGCTAACCCCACTAGTGCAGAAGTGCACTTATAGATATGCTTGTACTATATACATTGCACTGTTTGGTCGCACGTTGTATATACCCTCCTGGATTATGCGGAGGAGTTATCAGCATATTCTCTGTGTAAAACAAAGGTGCAGAACCACATGTTTTTCTATACAGCTGGTACAGCATGTACGGCTATACGGCCGGCAGGTTACATAGACTCCCATTGTATGCACTAATGGCCAGGGGATGAGGACGGTGTCTGCAGTATTTACTGACAGTTTTTCTGAGACTATGGCTATGATACTAGAAGCCTAGCAGTCCGGACATGTCTCTCACAATATGGGCACTGTTGAATCATTGATCCATGGCCCCCCTCAGTGTGAATAACTAACAGCTCCGGGAATGTCACACGCATCCCAGAGTCACGGCTCTGCACGGACGTCAGTCCCAGACAGCCTAAGTGGGCTCGCTATGAGCGGCCTCGGTTTCATCAGGGTCCTAACAGAAGGACTCGCTGTGTAATGAGGCGGAAGTAGCGGCTCAGGATTCTGATCCTGAGACCGCTCTCAATCTGGATACACCTGATTGTGACGCCATAGTAAATAATCTTATAGCGTCCATCTATAGAATGTGGGTTATTTCTCACAGCTCCTCCAGTGGAGGAGTCAGCTTCACGTATTTTTCTGGACCACCCAACGGGCCGTTCCGTCCCGTTCTGGATCTAAAAATGCTCAGCAAGCTCGTGGACACCAGGCGGTTCCGGATGGAATCCCTCCGCCATGTCATCGCCTCAAGATCCCAAGGATATTTCCTAGCATCATTAGGCATCAAGGATGCTTATCCACACGTGCCGATTGATCCAGAGCACTAGCGTTTCTACGCTTCGTTATAGGAGACGAACACCCTCTGTTCGTAGCTCTACCTTCCGGCTAGCGACAGTCCAACTGGTCTTCGCCAAGGTCAGGGCAGCAGTAGTCACAGTCCTGCACTCTCAGGGTCACTCTGTGGTCCCGTATTTAGACGATCTACTTGTCAAGGCACTCTCTTAGGAAACATGCCAACACTGCCCGAACGTTGCGCTGGAGACTCTCTAGAGTTTTGGGTGGATCATCAACTTTTTAAAGTCAGATCCGACCCCGACCCTATCGATAACATATCTAGGCATAGAGTTTCTTACTCTCTCAGCGATAGTGAAGCTGCCGCTAGACAAACAGCATTCACTACGGGCTGCAAGCTCTTCTTTAAGAACCAGTCGCACACATTGAGACGCCTCATGCACTTCCTACGTAAGATGGTAGCAATGGAGGCAGTTCCTTTCGCGCAGTTTTACTGCGTCCACTACAATGGGACATTCTCCGCCAATGGGACGAGGAGTCGACGTCCCTCAACAGAGTCGTCGTTCTTTCTCAGGCGGCCAAGGAATCTCTACGGTGGTGGCTTCTTCTCACCTCTTGGTCAAAAAGAAGGTCCAGACGCGAGTCTATCAGGGTGGGGAGCAGTTTTTCTCCACTACAGCGCTCAGGGTACGTGGACTCAGCAAGAGTCCACTCTTCAGATCAATGTTCTTGAACACAGAGCAGTGTATCTTGCCCTACAATCCTTCCAACAGCGGCTGGAAAGCAAGCATATCCGACTTCAGTCGGACAGCTCCACAGCGGTGGCATACATCAACCACCAAGGAAGAACGCGCAACCGGCAAGCCTTCCAGGAAGTCCGGCAGGTTCTGATGTGGGTGGAAGACACGGCATCCACCATATCCACAATTCACATCCCAAGTGTGGAAACTAGGAAGCTGACTTCCTAAGTCGCTGAGGTGTGGCCGAAAGAGTATGGTCTCCTCACCCGGACGGGTTTCAGGAGATCTGGCGCCGCTGACAGAGGCCGGACGTCGATCTAATGGCGTCACAGCACAACAACAATGTGCCAGCTTCATGGCACGGTTTCACAATCATCGAGCTCTGGCGGCAAACGCCTTAGTTCAGCATTGGTCGCAGTTCCAGCTACCTTAGGTGCCACCTCTGGCATTGTTGCCCAGAGTGCTGCGCTAGATCAAGACCGACTGCGGCCGCGCCATCCTCGTCGCTACAAATTGGCCGAGGATGTTGTGGTACTCGGTTCTGTGGTGCCTCACGGTAGGCTAACCGGGGGCACTACCAGACCAATCAGACTGGCTGTCTCAAGGGCCATTCTTCCATTTGAATTCTACGGCCCTCAACCGGATGGTGTGGCATTGAGTCCTGGAACCTAGTGTCGTCAGGATTACCTCAGGACGTGGTTGCCACCATGAGACAGGCTAGCATACCAACGTCCGCCAAGATTGACCACAGGACGTGGAAGATGTTCTTATCTCGGTGCTCGGCGCAGGGTGTTTCTCCCTGGCCGGTTGCATCATCTATGTTTCCTTCCTTCCTGCAATCTAGGTAGGAAAATGGGTTGTCGCTCAGTTCCCTTTAGGGACAAGTCTCAGCGCTATCTGTATTTTTTCAGAAACGACGACTTCCTCAGGTACGCACGTTCCTACGAGGAGTTTGTCTTCTCAGCACTCCGTACAAGCGGCCGTTAGAGCCCTGAGATCTGAACAAGGTTCTAATTGCTCTCCAGATGCCGCCTTTCGAGCCTTTGAAGGATGTCTCCCTTCCCGTTTTTCACGGGAAGTGGCCTTCTAGTAACGGTCTCGTCTCTTAGGAGAGTTTCCGAGCTAGCAACGTTCTCATACAAACTCCCTTCCTGGTCCTTCACCAGGACAGGGTAGTTCTGCGTCCGGTTCCGGAATTTCTCCCTAAGTTGGTATCCCATTTTCATATCAATCAGGATATCACCTCACCTTCTTTGTGTCCTCGTCCAGTCCATCAATTTCAGAAAGATTTGCATCTGTTGGTTCTGGTGAGAGCACTCAGGTTCTACTTCCCGCATGGCGCTCCTGCGCCACCCGGATGCACTCTTTGTCCTTGTCGCTGGTCGGCGTAAACAGTCGCAAGCTTCCAGATCCACCCTTGCTCGGGGGCTCGAGGAACCAATTCTTGAAACCTACAGTTCTACTGGGCTTCTGGTTCTCTCAAGGCCGAAGGCCCATTCTAACAGAGCCGTGGGTGCATCCTGGGCATTACGGCACCAGGCTACGGCTCAGCAGGTGTGTCAGGCACCCACCTGGTCGAGTCTACTTACTTTTACCAAGCATTATCAGATGCATACCTACGCTTCGGCAGACGCCAGCCTAGGTAGATAAGTCATTCAGGCGGCGGTTGGCCACCTGTAGGAGAGGGCCGTTTGACGGCCCTATCATGAGGTATTCTTTTACCCACCCAGGGATTGCTTTTGGACATCCCAATTGTCTGGGTCTCCCAATGGAGCGACAAAGAAGAAGGGAATTTTGTTTACTTACCGTAAATTCCTTTTCTTCTAGCTCCAATTGGGAGACCCAGCACCCGCCCTGTTTTCTCGGGGTTTTTCTGTTTTTTCGGGTACACATGTTGTTCATGTGGTATGGTTCAGTTCTCCGATGTTTCCTCGGATTGAATTGGTCTTTAAACCAGTTATTGGCTTTCCTCCTTCTTGCTTTGGCACTAAAACTGGTGAGCCAGTGATCCCACTGGGGGTGTATAGCCAGAAGGGGAGGGGCCTTACACTTTTAAGTGTAATACTTTGTGTGGCCTCCAGAGGCAATAGCTATACACCCAATTGTCTGGGTCTCCCAATTGGAGCTAGAAGAAAAGGAATTTACGGTAAGTAAACAAAATTCCCTTCTTTTCAATTATACTCATTGTCATCGCATTCTGGAACATCAACAGTTTGTGTTAATACTATTACTGGCTCAGATGCACATTTTCTTATCTGATTTGCTATTCTCACGGTACAGAACCAGTCCTATAGTATACATATCATATATACAAAGGTTTAAATTACCTACTTAAATGTATTATACTCTACATACTGTTAGGTTTACCCCATAAGGAAAGCAGACACCCCCTAAAAGAATTACACTTACCAGACCCCAAACAATTATAGTTGGCAAGTGAATGGCCTCTCACATACAAATCTGCATTGCTGTTGGGTTCCCTTGTATTCTACAGTGGTTGGCTCCCCCTGGTGACTGGAAGCAGTATCACTCACGCAGAGTGATGCTGGTACATGGCCTGTTTGTGAGAGCCGCAGTGCAATACAGCTGGAACAGCGATGGACCTGTTCGCGACGCAGATCTCCATGTGAGAGCCCATCCACCATTGGCACTTGCAAACTGTAACTGTTTGGGATCTGGTGAGTTTGATTTTTTTTGAGGGGGAGGGGGTGGTGTCTGCTTTCTTTTGGGGGTGTCTGCTTTCTTTAGTGAAGAGTCCTGCTGTATTCTTGAACTTTTTTTAGCTGCTTGGACACTTCCTTATAGAACTGCAACTAGGGCTTACTTTTAGAGTAGGGGTTATATTTTAAGCATACTCAAAACAGTCCCAAAAATCCTACCAGAGCTTATTTTTGGGGTAGGTCTCATTTTCGGTGAAACAAGGTAGATACATTGCACAGGCCCAAAAGGGGGAGCTGCATCCCTTTATGTAAAAGGTACAAGACACAAAAAGCAAAACTGAAAAATGGGCTGGCACACTTGGTATTAGTGCAATGTATAGGTCCATATTCAGACTTAATTAAGCAATATGTTAACGTGCTATGTAAGTATTGATCCAGCCCCTCTTACAAGACATGGAAAAACTGTAATGGGTGCAAGCTCAGATTAGAAGACCATGATGTGTTTTCTATAAAAAAACAAAGGTGCACATACATTATTGACTTTATCCTCTTAACAACTTCAGGCAGTAATATTACGGCGATCAGCGCACATGTCAGCTTATTTATACAGCTGACAGCTGATTTATACAGCTGACATGTGTGCCTGCCAGGCATGAGCGGAATCGCTATCCGCTTGTGCCTTTTAACCTTTTAAATGGCACTGTCAATATGTGACAGTGCCATATTAAAGGGAATCCGTACTTACGGGCCAATACCGGAAGTCACGTGAGTACTGGCTGTTACAAGAGATGAGAATTTCACCCGATCTGATCGGTGCTGCTCTGATCGGGAGAAATAAATGAGCGATCAGACTGGTGATCCTTATAGTTCCCTGGGGGAACTAGTAAAATAAAAAAAGTTTTAAAACGTTTTAAAAAATTAAGAAAAATAAAAAAAAAATAAAAATTCAAATCACCATTCGCCCCTTTCAAAATTAAAGGTTTAAAAAAAATAAAAAAATACACATTTGGCATTACCACGTTCAGAAATGCTAAATTTATCAAAATATAATATCAATTAATCTGATCGGTAAACAGCATAGTGGCAAAAAATGTCCAAATGCCAAAATTGTGTTTTTTGGTCGCCAGAAATTTTGCGAAAAATGCAATAACAGGTGATCAAAATGTAGCATCTGCACAATAATGGTACTGATAAAAACGTTAGTTCGAGACACAAAAAATAAGCGATCACTGATCCATAGATCCCTAAAAATGAAAACGCTACGGGTTGCAGAAAATGGTGCAAAACGTACACCACTTTTTTTGGACACACTTCAGATTTTTTTAACCCCTTAGATAAAAGTAAACCTATACATGTTTGGTGTCTACAAACTCGCACTGACCTGAGGCATCACATCCACACATCAGTTTTACCATGTAGTGAACACAATATCTCAAAAACAATAGTGCACTTTTTTTTCCAATTTTTCCACATTTGAAATTTTTTTGCCATTTTCCAGTACACTATATGGTAAAACTCATAGTTTCATTTAAAAGTACAGCTTATTGCGCAAAAAAATGAGCCCTCACAGGACCATATTGACTCAAAAATAAAAAAGTTATGTCTCGGAAGAAAAATGGCGAAAAAAAACCCCCGGAAAGCGCAAAATCGGCCAGTCATGAAGGGGTTAAACATAAATTAATCCCATCACGAAGATATATGCTGCCTTGTAGAAGCCTGTCTTTGTGCAGGTCCTCAGTGCAAATCTCTCCTTTGTCTGATAAGCTTAATGTATGTCATTAACTATTTTTATTATTATTATTGTTATTATAATTACTTATGCTACTATTAATGGACTGTTCCATTACTTAGAGGGGGAAAAAACTGTTGACATGCTTTTTGCATGAGGACAGGTCATCTCTTTTAAAAACTGCTATAACCTTCAAATAAGTGACCCATGCTCAAACTCAGTAAGCTGTTGATTGGATTGAATATTGTATATTAGACCACTATTTTCCCTTTAGGTCCACAGCTAAGGGTCCCAGAGGAAAGTATCCAGAGGATATGCTATAACTGGTGATACAACTTCAAAGTGTAACTGCACTTAAAGGGAATATGTCAGTAGGACCAACCCTTCTAAGACATCTATATGGTTATGTAGGTCATAAGAAGCTGAATGAAATGACAGCTTGATATCTGGAATGCGATGTCTTATTCCAGAGAAATCCAATATTTCTGGCTATGGGCCAGACACTTATGTCACTAAAGGGCGCTTTACACGCAGCGATATCGCTAGCAATGTCGTTCGTGAAAGCACCCGCCCTCGTCGTTTGTGCATCACAGGCAAATCGCTGCACAATATCGTGGCGCACAATATCGCTAGCACCCGTCACACGGACTTACCTTCCTAGCAACATCACTGTGGCCGGTGAACCGCCTCTTTTCTAAGGGGGTGGTTCCTGCGACGTCACAGCGACATCACATAGCAGGCATCCAATAGAAGCGGAGGGGCGGAGAGCAGCCGCATGAAAGACACGCCCACCTCGTTGCCGGAGGATGCAGGAACGCTGCTGTTCGTTGTTCCCGGGGTGTCACACGTAGCGATGTGTGCTGCCTCAGGAACGACGAACAACCTGCGTCCAAAAGCAGCAACGCTATTTTGGAAATGGACGACGTGTCAACGATCAACAATTTGGTGAGTATTTTGCATTGTTAGCGGTCGCTCGTACGTGTCACACGCAACGACGTCGCTAACGAGGCCGGATGTGCGTCACGAATTCCGTGACCCCAACAACATCTCATTAGCGATGTTGCTGCGTGTAACGGGGCCTTAAGAATCTGCCTCCTCAGCCTTTTATAAATAAAATGTGCATTGCCGGTGTGAGACATGTGACTTAACTAGAACAGTAGAACTGAACTTCTTCTTCTTACAAAAACATTACCAGCTGCAGCTCTCACAGCTCTGCTGTATTGGAACAATATTACATAACTGACTGCCTGTCAGATGGAAGATGAAGCTGATTGTTTTGTCCTTGTGACTCCCGGTGTGTTTTCAATATCACATTTTTTTAATGTATATAATAAAATTTTCAACCTTATGACTTTTCCCTGTTTTCCATTGGACGCTGGATTTTCTCTTTTGGATTCTGCTAGTTCCCGCCCAGGTCAGGGCGTTTTCCATGGCCTGGCGGTGGATCCAGGAGTGAAGAGGGGTGAGCTGAAATATACTACTTTTTATAAAATATACAGTGGGTGAAATAAGTATTCAACACGTCACCCATTTTCTAAGTATATATATTTTTTAAGATGCTATTGACATGAATTTCTAACCAGATGTTGATAACAATCCACATAAGCAAAGAAATCAAAGAAATCAAAGCATAAAATGTCCATAAACTAAGTTGTGTGGAATAATGAGAAATTACACAGGGAAAAAGTATTGAACACATGAAGAAAGAGAGGTACAAAAAGCCATGGAAAGTCATGACATCAGCTGAAATCATCCATAATTAGAAAGCAATCCTGCTACTTAGTAAAAAATAATATCAGTTGGTTCAATTGATGACCTTTGTCTCATTACCAAGGTGTCACACGAGAAACATCTAATGATGGGTAAAACCGGTGAGCTGTCTCAAGACCTTCACAAGAATTTTATTGAAAAGTCCATATATTGATAGCATTAGTTACAGATGAATTTCTAAACTACTGTAGATTCCAGTGAGCACTGTTGGGCTTTAACCCAGAAGTGGAAAGGACATTATTTCACCTTAAAGTGGCCACGACCAGGTGCTCTTTGCAAGATTTCAGACTGATGAGTGAAAAGAATTATCAGAATAGTTCTTCAAGAGCCAAAGACCACCTGTGGAGAGCCACAGAAGACCTGGAATCGGCAGGTACAATTGTTTCAAAGAAAACAATAAGTAATGTACTCACCCTCCATGACCAGTATGCACGCTCACCACGCAAGACTCTACTGCTGAACAACAAGCATGTTGAAGTACGTTAAAAATTTGCTCAACAACATTTAGGCAAGCATGCAATACTGGGAGAATATTGTGTTGTTTGATGAGACCAAAATTTAACTCTTTCGATGCCATAATACACACCATGTTGGGAGGCCAAAAGGAACTTCATATCATCTCAAAAATACCATACTGTCAGTGAAGTTTGGAGGTGGGAACAACATGGTGTGGGGCTGTATTTCAGCATATGGCAGTGGCAAAATTCATATAATTGAAGGAAGGATGAATGGACAAATTAAACGAGACATTTTTGATTAAAATCTGCTGCCATTTACCAGGATGGTGAAGATAAAACGAGGGCAGACATTTAATCAAGAGAACTATCCAAACACACACAGTCAAGGAAACTCTCAATTAGTTTCAAAGAAAGAAAAAGCCCAAGGCACCTTCAGGATTTGTGTGGAAGAATTGGCCAAAATCACACTTGAGCAATGCATGCCACTAGCTTCTCCATCCATGAGGTGCCTAGAAGCTGTGATCCCCAGTCATTTGTATGAATTAATAAATACATTTCATTGTGTTCAATACTTTTACCTGTGATATTTCTCTTTATTACACATTACTAAATTTATGGATATCTATGGTTTGATCTCCTTGCCTGTGTTGATCGGATCGGTTGTTACTGATATCTGGTGAGAATTTCATGTCAATAGCACCTTTAGAAATATATTTACTTAGAAAATTGGTGATGTGTTCAGTACTTGTTTCACCCGCTGTATATTGTATGGTTTTTTATATATATATATATATATATATATATATATATATATATATATATATATATATATATATATATATATATATATTAAAAAACATAAGTGAGCCAGTAGTTGATGTAAGGGTATATAGGACAAACTCTAGGGACACCATCAGAAAGCTATGTGCTAAAAAAGAAGTGCCGATGTTACAAAGAATCAAGAAGGCTGACTAGGAAGCAACAGGGAAAGATACATAGAGAACAATGCTTGACTGACACTACTCTTTTGTGGTTCAATAATTAATATTGGTCTCACATAAAAATAGATTTCAAGCCATAAAGCTCCTTTATCAAGTAAATATCTCAATACCTGATGATGGATCTTTACTCCTTGTGCTCCTTGTGTGTGTCTATAATTATGACTTTAATAACAAAAATACTATATTTTATAGAAATACAGCTACAGCTATCTTTGTCTGTCTCTCTGTCTGTCTATTTTGCTGTCTGGCTCTTCCCCTTTCTGTCTCTTTCCTTTCAAGGAAAAGAGGACATGCGAGTTTTTAAAGTGCAAAAAGGTACATAGTTTATTAAACAATATGGTGACAAAAGACTTGTAAAAGAGACAGACAGCAAAAAAGACATACAGAGAGACAGACAAAGACAGACAGGGAAAGACAGGGAAAGAGACAGATGGGAAAAGCGACAGACAGGGAAAGAGACAGATGGGGAAAGAGACAGACCTGGAAAGAGACAGACAAGGAAAGAGACAGAAACAATCAATATTAGAGCAAATTTCCAGAAAACCATACTCAAAAAAAGCCCAGGGTTCCTATATATCCAGGGACCACACAGGTAGCACAAACTCTTGATCATATCAAGGAAAAGAGGACATGTGAGTTTTTAAAGTGCAAAAAGGTACATAGTTTATTAAAGAATATGGTGACAAAAGACTTGTAAAAGTTGGTATAGGAGGTTAAAAAATCCAGACCAATCCTGGTGCTACATGCACATAAAACATTGGACCCAAATTGTAAGGAGAATCATTTTGATATATAAAATCAGGAAATCTCTATTATAAATTCTCTATCATATTTACATAAATAATACCAGAGTGTACACAGAGTAAGGCGT
Organism: Anomaloglossus baeobatrachus; assembly: GCF_048569485.1. Classification (NCBI taxonomy): domain Eukaryota; kingdom Metazoa; phylum Chordata; class Amphibia; order Anura; family Aromobatidae; genus Anomaloglossus; species Anomaloglossus baeobatrachus. Next base: position 178,043,161 of record NC_134361.1, read on the forward strand.
ATATAAGCCCAATGAGACAGAGAGAACACTGATTGGTTTGGGTACATTGTTTCTGTCTCTTTCCTTGTCTGTCTCTTTCCAGGTCTGTCTCTTTCCCCATCTGTCTCTTTCCTTGTCTGTCTCTTTTCCCATCTGTCTCTTTCCCTGTCTGTCCTTGTCTGTCTCTCTGTATGTCTTTTTTGCTGTCTGTCTCTTTGACTGGTATGTCTCTTTCCCTGTCTGTTTCTTTCCCTGTCATTCGCTGTCTGTCTTCGTCTGATTGTCTGTCTCTTTGCCTGTCTGTCTCTTTCCCCATCTGTCTCTTTCTCCGTCTGTATCTTCCCCATCTGTCTCTTTCCCCATCTTTCCCTGTCTATCTTTGTATGTCTCTCTGTCTGTCTGTCTCTTTTGATGTCTGTCTCTTTCCCTGTCTATCTCATTCTCCGGTATGACTCTTTCCCCGGTATGTCTCTTTCTCCATCTGTCTCTTTCCCTGTGTGTCTTTCTGTCTGTCTGTCTGGCTTTTTTTATATTTCTCTGTGTTTGTAGTTGTCTCTTTCCCTGTGTACCTCTTTCTCTGTCTGTGCCTGTCTGTCTGTCTCTGTCTGTCTGTCTCTCAGTCTATGTCTGTCTGTGTCTGTCTCTCCACTGACATTATATTACTTCACACATAAGGTTCTTATATTATGAATGTCCTTTGTTCCTATAGCAACCAATCATAGCTCTTATTAATAGCCTGTAGCTCGCAGCTCCATTCAGTTTAATGGAGGCAGTTTTTTTGGAGAGTAACTGTAAAGCGTGGGGTTAAATTTTCTTGTCAAAACATAGTCTATGATGTTCCCTGAGCCACATGAGGCCTCTGTGCAAAATTTTGTGATTGTAAATGCGATGGTGCGGATTCCTTTAGCGGACATACATTCATACATACATACATACATACACACATACATACACACATACACTCAGTTTTTTATATATATATATATATATATATATATATATATATATATATATATATACTAATTTATATAAGTAGCTGGCTTTAATGGAGATTGTGATATGGAAAAAATATACACATATAACAATATGAATTTTACTGGGGCATTCTCTTCTGAGATATTTCCTTTAAAAACCAGATTGTTGATTAAATTCTCTATTTTTTTCAGATTCCAGGTATTGTCATTTTATGGCTTAATCCACTGATAGTCAAATATATACCCAAGTTAATATTTGCAAAATTGGAAGTGAAACATATCCCCATTGCGGTGCCTTTGATGGAGATATAAAACAGAATTGAAAATACAGTAAAAAAGTAATATTTTCATAATAGAATCATGGTTATCTCTATTGAATTTGTTTTGTTTTTATTGTGATGATTGAACTGTTATCTTTCAAAGAAACAGCTATTGTCCCAGTCCCCAAGTCATGCGGTATGTTGCAGTGGGAAACAAGGGAAAGTGGGAGATGGGTGCAGTGTATTGTACGTTTTTCAATGGATTGTAAAATGTTGGCATGTATTGGTTAGTAGTAATTATTAGTTTATTCTTCATTATGTATAAACTATTCTATTGAATTGCAATTTAATATAGGAGTTGATTAATATGATAAGATTATGTTCATGCTCTTAATGTTATAGATTTTCACACACACACACACACACACACACACACACACACACACACACACACACACACATACACGCACAAACACATGTATTCTTTACATTAATTGTTTTTGGCTCCCTTTTTAGCATTTTAGCTGCAATGTTATGATCTGTATGTATCTTCCTTAACTGAAGGAGAGGTAAGTGCATCCTTGAAACATATTTTGTTGTTTTATATCCACTAAGAAGTGTGTTTACTTGAAACCTATGGTTACTCTAGAGATAGACATTGCTTTTACACAGTGGTTAGCACTGCAGTCTTGTGGTGGCTCAGTGGTTAGCACTGCAGCCTTGCAGCGCTGGGGTCCTGGATTCTAGTCCCACTAAGGACAACATCTGCAAGGAGTTTGTATGTTCTCCCCGTGTTTGCGTGGGTTTCCTCCAGGTACTCCGATTTCCTCCCACACTCCAAAAACATACTCATAGGGAACCTAGATTGTGAGCCCCAATGGGGACAGTGTTTGCCAATGTATGTAAAGCAGTGTGGAATTAATAGCGCTATATAAATGAATAAATATTATTATTATTATATCTTGAGTGCTAGATATTATTAATCTCCAAAAAACAATCTTTCTCATCTCCCCTGCTCCCTCTTGCATTGCAGTGATTGATAAAATGTTCCAGCAGCTAATCTGGGTACCAGATGGGCCTTGTATATTAGACAATTGTGCGCTATTGCTCCAAGTCGGCTTCCTCTATGGTCCACAACCACCCTTACTATTTTTTGACTCATTGGGTATTTTCACACACCAGTTGCAGTGATATATATATATATATATATATATATATGTCACGCTCCCCGGGTCCCGACGTCGTTTCTCACTCACCGCTCCTGTCCCCGGGTCTCCTGCCTCCAGCCACACGTCCTCCTCGGCACCGCTCCCTGCTCTGGCCTTCGGCACCCGGGCGTCACGCATGTGCATTAGGGCGCGTGCGCGGTCACTGACTTCCTCTTAAAGGCCCTGCACTCCCTAAACAGGATATTGCATCAGTCAGGGTCAGGTATATTAGGAGCTCCCTGCCTGGAGGGCGTCGCCTGTTCGTCAAGTTCTGCAAGCTAGGAGTCCAGGTCCCCATGTGCCTTGCCTGTGCTAACTCTGTCTCTTTCGTAGAGTCTGCTCTGCCTCCGTAACCGGCTCCTGAATCCGGGTTTGCCAAGAGGTCCTCCGGTGTCCGTCAGCGGGGAATCCTACCACCGTTACATCTGCCTGTGCCTGTCTGTGATCCCCGGCTTCACCCGGCTGCCTCCCCGTCACATCCAGCTAACCCGGATCCCGTCTGAGCTTCCTAACCAGCACCCGTACCGGACTCCCTTAAATGTCTCCAAGAACTCTGTGGCTCTAAAGACTCCGCTCTACCCGTTCCCTGAGGGACGCTATCCCGGTCCCGCTAGTACTCCGGCTACCGTGTACCTAGGCCCTCTGGTGGGGTGACCGGACAGTCCCTGTGTAGGGGTTAGCTCCAGGTTGCCTCACTGGGGGAGTCTGGTGCACGGCCCAGAGGATCCACCATCACCCGGACCTAACTATATATATATATATATATATATATATATATACATACATATATATATACACACCTTCATATTCTAATCTTGCCTGCTCAAGCTTTCTATGTGGTTTAATGATGAGTTTGATGTTCAAAATGGCTCTATCTTTGTCAACCATTCATATTGGGAAAATTCAAGATTTCAGTTGGTCTCTAGTCCTGCTGAGACTGGTGTTCTTTGGGCAGTTTTCTTGCTTTTCTTTACCTAGCTCATTAGTATGCTGTAACTAGTGTTTTGCTAACGCAATGAGCAAGGTTCCATCTTATCCGAACCTCTAGAACTCAGCTCTTTGTTAACAGTTATATAGTTATATAGTTTATACCAGTTCTGGTTAACTCCTGTTGTTCCCAGCTTCTGTGACTCTGGTGAATATTGACTTGATTACTAAGTATTCTTCTGCCTGATGGTTTTGTCCATATCCATAACCATAACACTTTGCTCTGACCCAGCTTCTTGACCATTCCTGCCAGCTAACTCCACCAAGCAGCAGCTATTCCAAGGACGAAACTCAGGTTCCCTGTATAAGTCCAAATCCATATACAAAGTTTAAAAAGTTGAAACCAGCACTGTCCTAGGAAGTGATCGTTAAAGTAGCTAGTGCAAATCTTGTTCATAGAAGCACTAATTAGAGCTGCAAGGTAACTTCAAATAGGGCTATGTTAAAATACAATAGAAGGGAAGATGCAAATGAAATTTTAAATTGTTAAAGCAGATTTTAAGCATTTTTTTAGTTTAATAAATGCGGAAAGAAATTGAGAATAGAAATTCCTAAGAATGAGCAAGCCAGGGTAAACTTAAGCGGGCTTTACATACTGCGATATCGTTAGTGAATTATCGTTGGGGTCATTAACGATATCGCAGTGTGTGATACCTACGAGCGACCTTAAACGATCACAAAAGAGGTCAAAATCGTTTGCCGTGGAGAGGTCGTCCTGAAACCAAAAATTGTTGTCTGCTTATTAGGGATGTTGTTCCTCGTTCCTGCGGCAGCACACATCGCTATGTGTGACACCACAGGAGCGACGAACATCTCCTTGCCTGCGTCCACCGGCTATGCGGAAGAAAGGAGGTGGGCGGGATGTTACGTCCCGCTCATCTCCGCCCCTCCGCTTCTATTGGACGACTGCCGTGTGACGTCGGTGTGACGCCGCGCAAACCGCCCCCTTAGAAAGGAGGCGGTTCGCCGGCAAGAGCGACGTCGTAGGGCAGGTAAGTCCGTGTGATGGGGACTAACGAGGTTGTGCGCCACGGGCAGCGATTTGCCCATGTCGCACAACCAACAGGTGCAGGTACGATCGCTTGCGAGATCGCAGCGTGTAAAGTACCCTTTAGAAGACATACAGTACATATAATGAAAGAGGTTAGATTTACAGATTATTGAGCTAGGAAGAATAGATTATTGGTTCCAATTGAGGAATTAATTCATGTGACTGCATTTTGGGCACATTGAAATGCATTGGGGCTGCGTAACAATTAAAAAAGAATTGATTTAGTTTATCTGCAAGAAGTCTGCAATAAAAGTTCAGTTAATTTTAATATCATGTTACAAGGATAAACCAAGGCTTACCTTACTTATATAAGAGATGACAGTTGGTGCTTATAGGATTCTATGTAGAGGAAAGGGAAGAGGGGAGAAAGTAGAGGCAGACATAGACATTCTGCTGAATGTTCTCCTGAAAAGACAGCTATAGTTTTCCATAGAACTTTTTGAGCACCAACTATCATGGCTTCCCTCAATGATGAGGAAATCTGTATTCACTAAAGGCATATAGTTGAAACCAGAGGGTTACATACACTATCTAAAAAGACACATCTGCAGGTTTTTTTTCACTATCTGACATGAAATCAGAATAAGATCCATGTTGATACATACTCATCTCACTGTGGATAATGACACAATCTTACCAGCTTCTGCCAGAATCTTCACAAGGTCTTTTGCTTTTTTTTTCTTGGGTGGATATGCACATGTCTGACCAAAACATGTTCATCTCTGGTACACAGAACCTGTCTCCTTCCTGAGCGGTATGGTGGCTGGACATTTCCATCTTGTTGGTACTTGTGTAAAATTCTTTGTACAGATGAATGAGGCACTTTCAGGTATCTGCAAATTGCACACAAGAAAACAAGACTTGTGCAAGTCCACAGTTCTCTTCCTGAGAGCTTGGCTGATTTCTTTTGACTTTCCCATGATACTACACAAAGAAGCGGTATGTTTCCGGTGTGCATTAAAATACATCCACAGGTGTGACTCTAATTAACTCAGATGTTGCAATAAACCTATCACAAGCTTCCAAAGATATGACATCATCAAATGGGCTGTCCCATATTGTTTAAAGGCATAGTACTATTAGTGTATGTAAACTTTTGACTTTGCAGAAAATAATAAAAATGCCTTAAAACATTCTCTACCGCTCATTATTCTGGCATTTGGAAAATATAAATAAATTTGGTTCCTAATTGACCTAAAACAGGAAAGGTTTATTCTGATCTCATGTCAGATAGTGAGAAAAACATGCAGATGTGTCTTTTTTAGATAGTGTATGTAAACTTCTGGTTTCAACTGTATGGTCCTCATGAGTTGAGAATTTTGAAGGTGAAAGGTCAGTTCAGTGGAAGAAAGAAGCAAATTTCTCTAATAAGATATATTACAATGTTTCATTTTTCACTAACACTATTGATTTATGAAAAAAAATAGGATGGTTATTCTTTAACAGTATTTCTACTATTATTGAAATAATAATGCATTCAGTAAAATACCGCATTACTCACTACTGCTTATTGATGTTCGCTTCTGATACATCTTTTGTCCAACGACCTTGAAAATCAAGCAATGGAGAAATGTTACCGGTGATTTTTTTCTTTATTCATTGTTACAGTTTAGGACCTGAACCTAACTAGATTGTACGAACTCAATAGCAATGGTATGAAGTGAAAGCGCAAAAATATGAAAATTAAAAAATAAATACATACATAATTGTGATAAACTCTATTATTGCAGTATTTCATGATGGATCTCATGGAAAAGTACACAGATATAATCCACAAACATGATTTACCATTTCTGAGCAACTCCTAATACAAAGACATCATGGGATATTCAGACTTCTGTAATATATTGTATATTAGCTGTAGTACCCGGTGTTGTAAGGGATAGCAACTGTCTCTCTTTCTCTCTCCCACTTTCCCTCTTTTCCACTCTGTCTGTCTCCCTCTCTGTCTTTCTGTTTGTCTCTGTCTCTCTGTCTCTCTCTGTTTATCTCTATCCATCTCTCTGTCTCTTCCTGTCTGCCTTTCTCTATCTCTGTCTGTCTCTCTGTCTCTTTCTGTTTCTGTCTGCCTCTCTCTGTCTCTCTCCCTATCTGACTGTCTCTCTCTGTCTATATATTTCTCTCTCTGTCTGTCTATTTCTATCCATCTTTCTTTGTCTGTCTCTCTTCCTGTCTGCCTTTCTCTCTGTCTCTCTCTATCTGACTGTCTCTCTCTCTGTCTCTCTCTCCCTGTCCATCTCTCGGTCTTTTTGTTTGTCTCTGTCTCTCCTACTATCCATCTCTCTCTCTCTGTCGCTCTCTGTCTGTCTATCTCTATCCATCTTTCTCTGTATGTCTCTCTTCCTGTCTGCCTTTCTCTATCTCTGTCTGTCTCTCTGTTTCGCTCTCTCTGTCTGTCTGTGTGTCCCTCTCTCTGTCTTTCTCTGTCTCTCTGTCTGTTTCTGTCTGTGTCTCTCCCCATCTCTGCCTCTCAATTTATCTCTGTCTATCTCTCTGTTTCTCTCTCTCCTATCTGCCTGTGTTTCTCTATGTCTGTCTCTGTCTCTCTATTTCTCTCTTTGTCTGTCTCTATGTCTCTCTCTGTCTCCCTCTTTGTCTCTCTTTTTATCTATCTCTCCACAGAAATCATATTACCTCACACATAAGCTTCTTTTACTAAGAATGTCCTTCGTTGCCTATAGCAACCAATCACAGCTCCTATTAATGACATGTAGCTCCCAGCTCCATTGACTTTAATGAAGGCAGCTCTTTTGGCGAGTAACTGTAAAGTGCAGGGTTAAATTTTCCTTTCAAAACATGGTCCGTAATGTTCCCTGAGTCAAATGGAGTGTCTGTGCATAATTTCATGATTGCAAATGCGAGGGTGCGGATTCCTTTAGCGGACATACACATACATACACACACATACATTCAGATTTATATATTAGATATGAGTACAGTACTGCCTACATAATAGTAATTAGAGATATGTGCCCTAATAATAAACACTAAAAACAAGAAAAAGAAAGCTCACCCTCAATATGTTGTTTGTATTATTCAAGCGGTGTGGAAGCATGAGATCACACCACAGCTGGGTGTTGGCACTGTGAAGAATGAAGAGAAAACGATCCAGCTTCCAGTAATATAAGATAAAATGTAATAATTCATTCAAAAATATTTATAACATGATAGGAATATATTGGCGAAAAAGAAGTGATAAAATCATAACAGACGCATTTCAAACTTTTCCATGCGTTCTTACTCTTTGTTACAATTTCAGACTCCTCGGACCTCCTCCTCCTTGGACTCACTTTCAGCTGAAATGTATTGTGGTGCAGGGAAACTATGTGCAATACACACCGCAAGCCAATCAGATGCCAGCATGCCCGTGACAGTGACATCATGTGCTGCCATCTTTTGCACACTGACATCAGTTGCCGACTTCTGTGCCAGCCGTGGAAGAGAACAATGCACAGCGTGGGAGCAGAGGAAGATGAGTATAATATTTTGGGGGTTTTTTTAGGTGTCAGCATCCTCTCCCACACCCCGACCCCCTATAACATCATCATTATTATGCAGCATCCTCTCTAGTTATGTACGGTGCCGTCCCTATAACATTCTCTGTTATGTACCATTACTGCATAGTATTATCTTTTGTTATATATAGCACCATCTCTTACATAGCATATTCTCATTATTTTTGTTATTCACAGCACCCTCTCTATTACATAGTCCTCTCTAGTTATAAAATAACTGCTGATAGAGCAGCATCTGACCAGAAGACCAGTCCATCAGCCTCCTCCATTAAAAAAGAAGCTGTTCCATGTTTCACCAACAGTCATTTCATTTTGTATCTAAAGATCGGGACTGTTATAAATAGCAAAAACAACAAACAAACCAGAAAATCTGATATGTAAGGTACGGCACTGTATACAACAAGAGAGGGCACTATGCAATAAAGGGCAATAATATACATAATAAGAGAGATTTTATATATATATATATATATATATATATATATATACAGTTAGGTCCAGAAATATTTGGACAGTGACACAATTTTCGCGAGTTGGGCTCTGCATGCCACCACATTGGATTTGAAATGAAACCTCTACAACAGAATTCAAGTGCAGATTGTAACGTTTAATTAGAAGGTTTGAACAAAAATATCTGATAGAAATTGTAGGAATTGTGCACATTTCTTTACAAACACTCCACATTTTAGGAGGTCTAAAGTAATTGGACAAATAAACCAAACCCAAACAAAATATTTTTATTTTCAAATCCTTTGGAGGCAATCACTGCCTTAAGTCTGGAACCTATGGACATCACCAAACGCTGGGTTTCCTCCTTAATGCTTTGCCAGGCCTTTACAGCCGCAGCCTTCAGGTCTTGCTTGTTTGTGGGTCTTTCCGTCTTAAGTCTGGATTTGAGCAAGTGAAATGCATGCTCAATTGGGTTAAGATCTGGTGATTGACTTGGCCATTGCAGAATGTTCCACTTTTTTGCACTCATGAACTCCTGGGTAGCTGTGGCTGTATGCTTGGGGTCATTGTCCATCTGTACTATGAAACGCCGTCCGATCAACTTTGCGGCATTTGGCTGAATCTGGGCTGAAAGTATATCCCGGTACACTTCAGAATTCATCCGGCTACTCTTGTCTGCTGTTATGTCATCAATAAACACAAGTGACCCAGTGCCATTGAAAGCCATGCATGCCCATGCCATCACGTTGCCTCCACCATGTTTTACAGAGGATGTGGTGTGCCTTGGATCATGTGCCGTTCCCTTTCTTCTCCAAACTTTTTTCTTCCCATCATTCTGGTGCAGGTTGATCTTTGTCTCATCTGTCCATAGAATACTTTTCCAGAACTGAGCTGGCTTCATGAGGTGTTTTTCAGCAAATTTAACTCTGGCCTGTCTATTTTTGGAATTGATGAATGGTTTGCATCTAGATGTGAACCCTTTGTATTTACTTTCATGGAGTCTTCTCTTTACAGTTGACTTAGAGACAGATACACCTACTTCACTGAGAGTGTTCTGGACTTCAGTTGATGTTGTGAACGGGTTCTTCTTCACCAAAGAAAGTATGCGGCGATCATCCACCACTGTTGTCATCCGTGGACGCCCAGGCCTTTTTGAGTTCCCAAGCTCACCAGTCAATTCCTTTTTTCTCAGAATGTACCCGACTGTTGATTTTGCTACTCCAAGCATGTCTGCTATCTCTCTGATGGATTTTTTCTTTTTTTTCAGCCTCAGGATGTTCTGCGTCACCTCAATTGAGAGTTCTTTAGACCGCATGTTGTCTGGTCACAGCAACAGCATCCAAATGCAAAACCACACACCTGTAATCAACCCCAGACCTTTTAACTACTTCATTGATTACCGGTTAACGAGGGAGACGCCTTCAGAGTTAATTGCAGCCCTTAGAGTCCCTTGTCTAATTACTTTTGGTCCCTTGAAAAAGAGGAGGCTATGCATTACAGAGCTATGATTCCTAAACCCTTTCTCCGATTTGGATGTGAAAACTCTCATATTGCAGCTGGGAGTGTGCACTTTCAGCCCATATTATATATATATAATTGTATTTCTGAACATGTTTTTGTAAACAGCTAAAATAACAAAACTTGTGTCACTGTCCAAATATTTCTGGACCTAACTGTATATATTTATACAGTATATATATATATATGTGTGTAGGAGCAGACTGGCCCACCAGGAGGTCGGGAGAACCCCCGGTGGGCCCCTGCTATTGCTGGCCATGCCCCCTTGGGCCCCTTTGGATATGTGTGAGAGGCCCTCCCCCGGCCGGTAATTTCACTAATCATATCGGCACATTGCCGATATGATTAGTGACAATCCCATTCCCTCTGCAGCAGCAAGCAGGGAGAGCGATCTCCCTGCTCTCCCTGCTGTCATTGTCAGTGCTGCACGGCTCTGACTCATCTGCGCAGCCAGCGACACTGCAGGAGGAAGCAGTCTCAGAGTGATGACTGCTTCCTTCCTGTGCAAGTGCCGGCAGCATCGCTCTGCGGAGGACGGACCCGGCGTCGCCCCAGGCCAGGCTGCAGGAGCAGCAGCACATGAGTATAGAAGGCGGGGGCCCAGGGGGTGGGTGCGGGGGCCCAGGGGGGCAAGCAGGTGCCCGGGGGGGGAGGGGCGGTTGGGCATGTGGAGACTGTGGGCAATCAGATCAGTAATATTAACCCTTATTCCATCGAAATGTCTGCACAGTCAGGGGTGGGATTCAGCCAGTTCTGTCCAGTTCTGGAGAACCGGTTGTTAAAATAGCAGCTGGTTCCCAGAACTGGCAAGAAACAGCTCCAGCGATCCGGTTCCCTGTATTCATTTGTGTTAATGTCTCTTTAAGACACTGACACAAGTGAATCCCTGTACCTCCGTATGCGCCATATTTCCGGGTTCAGTGTACCCTGACCCGGCGTGCAGCGATGTGCTGACGCTGAAGAGGTCACGGCAGTGTGGGGAGGTAGCTCCTCCTCCTGCCGTCTGTCAGCGTCAGGCCCTGTGCGCACTAGACGTTTTTGCTGCGTTTTTAGCTGCGTTTTTTACCGCGTTTTTTTGCAGAAAACTATGTGACATTGCTTCCCTAGCAATGTCTATGGGTTTTCAGAAGTGCTTTCCGCACACAGCGCTTTTTTGTAGCTGCGTTTTTGTGGTGACCACAAAAACACAGCATGTCAATTATTTCTGTGTTTTTCACTGCGTTTTCAACCCATTGAGTTCAATGAGATGTTCAAAAACGCAATGAAAAACACAAATTGCAAATATAGCTGCGTTTCTATGACTAAAAACGCAGCTCTAAACGCAAGGGGTGGGTAGTACAGTGACGTGTACAGGAAGAGGATTCTTTCTGTTGGTAAACACAGAAGTCTGAATCCTCCCGGTACCGGCACCGCCGCTTCCATCTCCCGTCCTGTGCCATGTCCGCTCCCGTGCGCGCCATGTACGGGCAGGAGAAGGAAGCAGCTGTGAAGTCAAAAGTGAACAGTAGAGAAAAAAATGTCATACTCACCTGTCTGCAGCCTCCTGGTGCCATGTCCGCTCCCAGCTCCTCTCCCGGTACCGCCACCCCTGCTCCAGGTGTGTGCAGACGGCCGGGACACCTCCAATAGCTGCAAGACCTGGTGCTAATGACCTGATGTGGTCACCTGACGGAATCAGCTGACAGTGACAGCGGTGACGCCGGCTTTTTACTACCCGGCCAGCTAAACTATCAGTTGATGCCGTCAGGAGACTTCATCAGCTGATTACCGCCGGGTCCTGCATTGATCGGTCTGACAGCAGTCTGCACTGAAATGTGTATTGTTTTTTTTTTGCACTGATGCATCAGCTGATTGTATAAACGGCTTTTATACAATCAGCTGCTGTGTCATGGAATTCACATCCTTGATCCTGACACATCATCAGATCGGTTTGCCTTCCAGCAAACCGATCAGAGGATATTGGATCCGGATTGGACGGCGCGGGACCCTTGACTCAGGATTACTGCGGAGGAGGGGGGTTCTTTATTTCAATAAAGATGGAGTCACTAATTGTGTTGTGTTTTATTTCTAATAAAAATATTTTTCTGTGTGTTGTGTTTTTTTTTATCTTTACTAGAAATTCATGGTGGCCATGTCTAATATTGGCGTGACACCATGAATTTCGGGCTTAGGGTCAGTTGATAATATACAGCTAGCCCTAACCCCATTATTACCCAGCGAGCCACCCGACATCACGGCAGCTGGAAGAGTTGGATACAGCGCCAGAAGATGGCGCTTCTATGAAAGCGCCATTTTCTGGGGTGGCTGAGGACTGCAATTCGCAGAGGGGGTGCCCAGAAAGCTTGAGCACCCTGCACTGCAGATTCCAATCCCCAGCCGCCTAGTTGTACCTATGGGGAGATAAGGTATGCACACCAGTGACTATGTAAGGGGAATACATGAAATAGCAGAAACTGCTGTGTGAATACTGACTTGAAAAATCCAATAGCTATATGTAAGAGTGAAAATGTGAAAAATGGAATCTGCATTACTGCCATGAACATATGAATCAAGAGAAATTTAGCTACTGAATTGATCAATGCAATAGAGCCCCAACACTACGCCAAAGTATTTCTCTACGTTGGGGTCCCTAGCTTGTGTGTGTCCTCTCATGCAGTTAAAAAAAAAAAACTTACCGTGTATGGGAAGCTGAGACCCAGGCTATTTATGCGTATGATATGGATTGGCAATAGGTGTGGTTGGGGAGGGTTCACAAACGAAAAACTACTAATAATAAGGAATAACGTTTGGAACACCATTCTAAGTCTGAACTGGGTGCAAAAATCTAAAAAAACATCACTATGGGGAGATAAGGTATGCACACCAGTGACTATGTAAGGGGAATACATGAAATAGCAGAAACTGCTGTGTGAATACTGACTTGAAAAATCCAATAGCTATATGTAAGAGTGAAAATGTGAAAAATGGAATCTGCATTACTGCCATGAACATATGAACCAAGAGAAATTTAGCTACTGAATTGATCAATGCAATAGAGCCCCAACACTACGCCAAAGTATTTCTCTACGTTGGGGTCCCTAGCTTGTGTGTGTCCTCTCATGCAGTTAAAAAAAAACTTACCGTGTATGGGAAGCTGAGACCCAGGCTATTTATGCATATGATATGGATTGGCAATAGGTGTGGTTGGGGAGGGTTCACAAACGAAAAACTACTAACAATAAGGAATAACGTTTGGAACACCATTCTAAGTCTGAACTGGGTGCAAAAACCTAAAAAAACATCACTATGGGGAGATAAGGTATGCACACCAGTGACTATGTAAGGGGAATACATGAAATAGCAGAAACTGCTGTGTGAATACTGACTTGAAAAATCCAATAGCTATATGTAAGAGTGAAAATGTGAAAAATGGAATCTGCATTACTGCCATGAACATATGAATAAAGAGAAATTTAGCTACTGAATTGATCAATGCAATAGAGCCCCAACAGTACGCCAAAGTATTTCTCTACGTTGGGGTCCCTAGCTTGTGTGTGTCCTCTCATGCAGTTAAAAAAAACTTACCGTGTATGGGAAGCTGAGACCCAGGCTATTATGCGTATGATATGGATTGGCAATAGGTGTGGTTGGGGAGGGTTCACAAACGAAAAACTACTAACTATTGCATTGATCAATTCAGTAGCTAAATTTCTCTTGATTCATATGTTCATAGCAGTAATGCAGATTCCATTTTTCACATTTTCACTCTTACATATAGCTATTGGATTTTTCAAGTCAGTATTCACACAGCAGTTTCTGCTATTTCATGTATTCCCCTTACATAGTCACTGGTGTGCATACCTTATCTCCCCATAGTGATGTTTTTTTAGGTTTTTGCACCCAGTTCAGACTTAGAATGGTGTTCCAAATGTTATTCCTTATTGTTATGCCTAGTTGTACCTGGCTGGACTCAAAAATTGGGCGAAGCCCACGTCATTTTTTTTTTAATTATTTAATGAAATTCATGAAATATAAAAAAAAAGGGCTTCTCTATATTTTTGGTTCCCAGCCGAGTACAAATAGGCATCTGGGGGTTGGGGGCAGCCCATAGCTGCCTGCTGTACCTTGCTAGCATACAAAAATATGGCGAAGCCCACGTCATTTCTTTGGAGGGCAAAAAGCTCTTGCATACAGTCCTGGATGGAGCATGCTGAGCCTTGTGGTTCTGCAGCTGCTGTCTGCTCTCCTGCATACACTAGTGGAGAATGAAGAACATATTGAAGAAGGAAATGACATCAGACCTTTTTTTTTCAACAATCTTTAATGGCATTGTTCACTGATAAGAAAACGCATAAAAAAGCAGTGAGCAAAAACCCAGCCAAAAACGCACAAAAAACGCAGTGTGAAAAAAACACCTAGTGCACACATACCCTTAGTGTTCAGAGAGCCTCGGAGGACGGAAGACAGAGGAAAGGCCACCGGTGCTTGGAGCAGGTAAGCGCTCAGTGAGCCGAAGATGCAGGGAGAGGGCCCACATAAGATGTCAGCTATATGTGGCTATATTGGGAGAGGAGCCACATTAAGATGGCAGCTATATGTGGCTATATGGGGACAGGAGCCGCATTAAGATGGCAGCTATATGGGGAGAGGCCACATAAGATGGGAGCTATATGTGGCTATATGGGGAGAGGGTCCACATTAAGATGGCAGCTATATGTGGCTATATGGGGAGAGGGGCCACATTAAGATGGCAGCTATATGTGGCTATATGGGGACAGGAGCCGCATTAAGATGGCAGCTATATGGGGAGAGGGGCCACATAAGATGGGAGCTATATTTGGCTATATGGGGAGAGGAGCCGCATTAAGATGGCAGCTATATGTGGCTATATGGGGACAGGAGCCGCATTAAGATGGCAGCTATATGGGGAGAGGGGCCACATAAGATGGGAGCTATATGGGAAAAGGAGCACATGGGATGTGATCTGCTGGGGAAAGAGGCCATAATAGGATGGGATCTGCTGGGGAAAGAGGCTATAATGGGATGGGATCTGCAGGGGAAAGAGGCCATAACGGGATGGGATCTGCAGGGGAAAGAGGCCATAATGGGATGGGATCTGCAGGGGAAAGAGGCCATAATGGGATGGGATTTGCAGGGGAAAGAGGCCATAATGGGATGGGATCTGCAGGGGGAAAGAGGCCATAATGGGATGGGATCTGCAGGGGGAAAGAGGCCATAATAGGATGGGATCTGCAGGGGAAAGAGGCCATAATGGGATGGGATCTGCAGGGGAAAGAGGCCATAATGGGATGGGATTTGCAGGGGAAAGACGCCATAATGGGATGGGATCTGCAGGGGAAAGAGACCATAATGGGATGGAGGATCTGCAAGGGAAAGAGACCACATGGGATGGGATGTTTAGGGGGAGAGACCACATGGGATGGGATCTGCACTTGGAAAGCAGCCACATGGGATGGGATCTGTATGGGGAAGGTCGTCCATTCCAATTATAGCAGGGCTCCTTTAGTAATAATTTTTAAAAACTGTAGAAAAATCATTTAATACAATAAGACTGACAGTGACTGGAACAACTGGTGCTGGACAGGAGAGGAAGGGGAAGGAGATTTTACTTTAAATTACTTGTATTTTTTGGTTGAGGAAATTGCGTGAAAATGGGTGTGGCTAACAAAATGGGTGTGGTTACAGAATGGGTGTGGTTTTCAAATGGACGGGGTTTACAGAGAACCTGTTAAAAATTTGAATCCCACCCCTGCTATATACAGTACGGTAACTGCATGGTGCTGGTGGGCCCCAAGATTGATTTTTCCTGGTGGGCCCCAGGTACTCCAGTCCGCCGCTGTATGTGTGTATATACAGTGTATATATATATATATATATATATATATATATATATAATCTGTACCTTGGGTGCTATAACAGAATGGGGGCTCAAACATATTTCTTGCACAGGAGCTCCAAACTGTCAGTGTCTGTCCCTGACCTACACTGTCTTCAAGCTTGTCTCATATCACACATATCCGGGACATTATTGGTCGACATTTGCAAAGAGAGCTGCCAGCAGAGGATCTTGATACTTTACATATCCAAGTGCATTCAGCACGGAAGAACATTTCTCAGACATTAAATAACCTCATTAATAACCAAGATGTGTAAGTGCAGGGATTTTTCTTTGTGGTGTTTATACTCAGTACTGAATAAATCAAGATATTTTGAAAACGTTGTTTCCATTTTTCAATCCTTTGCATTGTTTATCGATCAAACCTGTGATTTCAAGAATTCCATAACTTTTCCGTCTTGATACCATTTTAGTCTTGAAAAGTATACAAAAATTTGGTGTTACCTTAATTGTGCACACCCACAGATTAAAGTTAACATTAAATTGTATGAAGCATAACAAGCATGAAAAACAATGGTACAATTGCTGTTTTTTTCTGTATCTCCTCATAGAGTAAATAATAGTTACCTGGAATCAGGGGGGGTTTGCTACCTCATCATAAGGCCCCATTACACGCAACGACATCGCTAACGAGATGTCGCTGGGGTCACGAAATTCGTGAAGCACATCCGGCGTCGATAGCGACGTTGTTGCGTGTGACACCTACCAGCGACCGCTAACGATCCAAAAAACGGGAAAGATTGTTGATTTTTGACACGTAGTTCCTTTTCTAAATATCGTTGCTCGTTTGGGACGCAGGTTGTTCGTCGTTTCTGAGGCAGCACACATCGCTACGTGTGACACCCCAGGAACAACAGCGTCCCTGCGTCCTCTGGCAACAAGGTGGGAGTGACGTTCATGCGGCTGCTCTCCGCCCCTCCGCTTCTATTGGTGGTCCGCTGTGTGACGTCACTGTGACGCCGCATGAACCGCCCCCTTAGAAAAGAGGCTGTTTGGCGGCCAGAGCGACGTCGTTAGGAAGGTATGTTTGTGTGACGCGTACCTGCAATATTGTTCGGCATGGGCAGCGATTTGCCCGTGATGCACGAACGACGGGGGCGGGTGCTATCGCTAGCGACATCACTAGTGATGTTGCTGTGTGTAAAGCAGCCTTAAGAGTAGTATGATGTATGCAAAGAGCCCCTAAGTTCAACGATGTATCACTTATACTTCTTTGTGCAGCCGTTAAGACACAGTGAAAGGTTTTAGATTTTTCATGCAGCAGTGCTGGGAGAGCTGTCCTCGCCCCCCCCCCTCCACCCCACACACACACTCAGGGTATGTGCGCACGTTGCTTTTTACCTGCTTTTTACCTGCTTTTTTGCTGCTTTTTCTTCTGCGCTGTTTAATGCCAAAATGGATGTGTTCTTCTATTCAAGCAAAGTCTATGGGAATTTGGGTTTCTTGTTCACACTATGTTGTTCAAAATGCTGCCTTTTTGAGGCAGAACTTTGGTCAAAAACTCAGCTTTTCAAAGAAGCAGCATGTCAATTGTTTTTGCCATTTGGGTTTTGCACTGCACAGCTGAGTTTTTGACCAAAGTTCTGCCACAAAAAGGCAGCATTTTGAACAACATAGTGTGAACAAGAAACCCAAATTCCCATAGACTTTGCTTGAATAGAAGAACACATCCATTTTGGCATTAAACAGCGCAGAAGAAAAAGCAGCAAAAAAGCAGGTAAAAAGCAGGTAAAAAGCAACGTGTGCACATACCCTCACACACACCAGGTTTTCAGTGTACATTCCTATAGACTGAAGCTGCTAATCACATAGGGAGCAGAGTCGGACTAGAACTCACCAGCTGCTGAGACCCACTAATGATAAAGATAACTGGCTTAAGCTAACATTGCAAGTAAACAAAAACAGACTGTGAGATAAAAGACTATTTTAAAGAGAAGGTGTCGTGCTTTTTATTTTTGTATTAATAATAGTGATTATGGAATCAAGTATTTTTAATACAAAAGTAAACTCACTGTTTATTTAGTTTTTATTTAAATCTAGTTTTACTGAAGCACTGGGGGCTGCCATCTTGTATTTGCTGTGTGTAATGACAGTTACTCACCTCCTTTATGGCAGCCCTCTGTGCATTCACACTATTAGTCAGACTTCAACCCTATACTTAATACAGGAAAGCTCTCTGCTGTGACCTGGATGTGCCCCCTGGGCTGTCCAGATCACAGCAGAGGGAGGAGATTGGCGCCATGTTTGTGCAGCTCACAGCATATGCTGTGTGCTGCACTTTCCCCTTGTCACTCCTTCAGCCTGTGTGAGTACCAGTGCCCCTTCCCCCACCGCCACTTCTACCGTCTCCAATGACACCCCCCTGCGCCGCAGCTACTCTCCCCCTGCTGTAGCCGCTGTACCATCTCTCTGTCACCGTTTTCCCCTGTCACCCGTTCGGCCTGTATGAGTACCGGCACCCCCCCCCGCTATCACCTTCTATGACACTGCCCCGTGCCACTGCTGCTACCCTCCCCCCCACTTTCCTTGCTGCAGCGTGCATACATGCAGAGCACTGCGGGCGTGCATGCATGCAGAGCATTCCATGCAAGTGTGCAGGCATGCAGAGTATTGTGTGCGGGCATGCTTGCATGCAGAGCATTGCGTGCAGGCATGCATGCAGAGCATTGCGTGTGGGGGTGCGTGCATGCAGAGCACTGTGTGCGTGCATGCAGAGCATTGTGTGAAGAGCATTGCGGGTGTGCATGCATGCAGAGCATTGCATGTAAGTGTGCATGCATGCAGAGCATTGCGTGCGGGCATGCGGGCATGCAGAGCATTGCGTACGTGCGTGCATGCAGAGCATTGTGTGCGGGTGTACAGAGCATTGCGTGCGTACATACAGAGCATTGCGGGCGTGCATGCATGCAGAGCATTGTGTGCGGGCGTGCTTGCATGCAGAGCATTGTGTGCAGGCATGCATGCAGAGCATTGCATGCGGGTGTGCGTGTATGCAGAGCATTGCATTCGTGAATGCAGAGCATTGTGAGCGGGTGTGCAGAGCCTTGCAAGCGTCCATGCAGAGCATTGCCGGCGTGCATGCATGCAGAGCATTGTGTGCAAGTGTGCATACATGCAGAGCATTGCGTGCAGGCGTGCATGCATGCAGAGCATTGCATGCAGGTGTGCGTGCATGCAGAGCATTGCATGCGTGCATACAGAGCATTGTGTGCAGGTGTTCAGAGCATTGCGTGCATGCAGAGCATTGCAAGTGTGCATGCATGCAGAGCATTGCATGCGTGCATACAGAGCATTGCGTACAGACATGAAGAGCACTGCATGTGGGCGTGCGTGCATGCAGAGCATTGCGTGCGTGGATGCAGAGCATTGCGTGCGGGCGTGTGTGCATGCAGAGCATTGTGGGTGGGCGTGCATAGCATTGCATGCAAAGAATTGCGGGTGGGCGTGCATGTAGAGCATTGTGGGCGTGCGTGTGGCAGATCATTATGGGCATGCGTGAGGCAGAGCATTTTGTGTGAGTGTGTGGCAGAGCATTGCGGGCATGTGTGTGGCAGAGCATTGTGTGTGCATGCGTGTGACAGAGCATTGTGGGTGTGCGTGTGGCAGAGCATTTTGTGTGCGTGCATGTGGCAGAGCATTGTGTGTGTGCATGCATGTGGCAGAGCATTGTGTGTTTGTACGTGTGGCAGAGCATTGTGTATGTGCATGTGGTAGAGCATTGTGTGTGCGCATGTGTGTGGCAGAGCATTGCGGGTGTGCGTCTGGCAGAGCATTGTGTGTGCGGCAGAGCATTGTGTGTGCGTGTATGGCAGAGCATTGCGGGCGTGCATGTGGCAGAATTATACGGGTGAGCATTCATGCGGCAGAGCATTGCTGGACCGGGGCAGGCAGAGCGCTATGTGGGGAGCACTATGCAGCTGTCCTTGGTGACACTTTAGACATTTGTGGTCACCAACAAAATGGCTCTGCACTGTGATACTAAACATCTTCCTTTATCCTTTTGGAAACCCCCAGATTGGGAGGGGCAGGCATGACATCACACACAGGAGAGCAGATTCCACCCACTTTTACTGCAGGTGTAATGTGAGCTAGTTCTACAGTAGTCCTACAGTCGGATTTCAGCAGCTGCTCCCTTTAGTGTTTGAGTGGAAAATATCAAACTTTTTGATTTTTTGTTTAGATTTGCTCAATTAAAAACAAATAATATTTAAACAAAACATTAAAACATTAATACGTTACATTTTTTCAGTTATTGAATTTTTTTTCTGGACGACACCTTCACTTTAACTATTGCAGCATGCTGTCTTCAGGTTACATTGCAGAAACCGTCTGACAAAGTCCCTTTAAGCAATAAATTGTATCTGCTCTAAAATGGTGCCACGGACAAAGACAAAAACCGCTAATAAAAGCCACATTAACAAGAGTTACAAAAGGTGAATCTTGATATGCATTAATGATTATTATAAATAAAGAAAAAATATTGTTTTAAGACCAAAATAGAGTGGGCCCTAAAAATGATTTTGCAGTAATCATCCCCCAAACAAAATAATGGTATGGTTAGCTGTAAAAAATACCAGTTATTGCATACCTTTTTATCCTCATAGCATTGTTACCATTGTTGAAAAATATAATTTAAAGCAATATACTAATGAGGTTGGAAGTGCATTGGGGCTTGGCAACACCGCTCTTCTGCCTTGACGCACTGCTCCATTCTCTGGCTAATTGCACACTCCACTAGTAGATTGACGGCGCTGCTGTATGAAACCACTCATGACGGAGCGGCACTAATCGACTGTCAAGAATTGGTGGGGTCCCACAGGTACGGCCCTAAGACGGTCACTGAGGTGGCAATAATTCAAATTATAAGCCATAAGGAATAAAGTTTGACGGTTCTACTAATGTGTCTCCAAACTTTATTATGCTGCTGACTAATGCTTAAATACTCTGAAATTGAACAATATATGCTTGACTGTTTAAATGAATTGGCCATATGTACATGTACTTATGACCAGATTAGAACAAAATCCAGGGGAAATCAAGAATACACATACAGAAAGAAGTGTTTGTTGTATATATATATATATACCATATATATGCCATATATATATATACGACGAGTTTTATTTTGGTGGCCATTCCTGAAGAAGAAGTGTAGAAGTTAAGTTTACTCCGAAACACATTGAATAAACCACCTTTTATTTTCAGCTTTGCTTTTATGTTGAATTCCTTAACCGACAGCAGAGGAGGATTAACCATGTTTTTGTTCCTGTTTTCCCCTGGATTTTGCACCTTACTGTAGCACCCCTGAAGTCATCAGGGAGCTACAAGGTACTGCATCCCCAACCAGGATGCAGGGCCTACCACCAGGGACCCAGAAGACCAGTGCCGGTAACAACAAAAACAATCCAAACAATCCCTGTTTTATCCCCAAATTCCCCCATAGACTGGTGCCAGACTAAGGATGGACCTAATGGATGGCCACTTAGAGATGGCCACCAATCCAGTCCACCAGACGACCAGGTGGGAGGGGCAGACAGTGGGCAGTGAGGCTGTCGAGTGGAGAGAAAGCAAGTGGAAGGACTGCCAGTGTAACAGTGATCTGAGGGCCCAGGCATTTGGTTGCCAGTGGAGTACGGCCAAGCCAAACTAGGCCTACGGCCTAGCCAAACTAATTTCACCTAATCCCTCTACAACTTCTCAGAACATAACCCCACGTCAAATTCCATGGCACCCAAATGCATCTCAAGGCTCTAGCCAACTGGTCCAGGAAGCCATGATCTATCCCCCATGAGATGGCTGGATTGTCATTGTAAATAAGCACTTGTACCTTGCCCCCCCCCACCCATCTTATTGTAGATTGTAAGCTCTCGCGAGCAGGGTTGCCATTTTTACCTTTAAATATTGTATCTTATATAATTGTTACTTGTTTGTATATGTTTATGTACATGATATGTATATGTATATGATATGTATATGTATATGAGCCTCCTGAATTGTAAAGCGCTGCGGAATATGTTGGCGCTATAGAAATAAAGATTATTATTATATTATTTATTATTATTTACGGTGGAGTACTCCCGAAACCATAGCACCAACGGGGTACAAAATCCTAGGTCAGGCAAACGCTCCAGACAGACCTGATAAAATCTGCACAGTGAGGGGACCATCAAGGACCTCACTGACCTTGAACTTGAAGTTCGGGACTCAGTAGCAATGGGAGAACCGGGTACTTCGACCCCACAGAATGTACATTACCGTCATATGGACTACTGTTGAGAGACTACCAGGAGGGGACCCCCAGACGCTCCAAGCCACGGGGAGGTGTACTGCCCCTGTGTCAGCAGCCGGGCTGCTCGGATCCGGATCCGCGGTGGCTCGAGCGGTCTCCGGACCCGGGGGGTCACGCAGATACTCGAATTAAAAGGAGGGGTATGTACATGGGACAATGTCTATAGTTCGTGATGCCACCCCCGGTGTGTGGTAAGAGGGAGTACCACCGCTGCTGATGTGAGTGCCCGGTGGCGATGGAGTGGGCAACCGGGTGTTTAACCCCTCCATGGGTAGGGAGGATGGCCCAGGACTCCGTGATGTAGACGGGGGAATGCCATTGGGGAGGTAAGGGTCACTGCGTACTCACTCAGTCCAATAATGCTGACACCAACAACTTAGTAAACCAAAGTTCTGAGCACCGCTGCCGCTGGGGGAGCACATTTTGGGTCCCGTTTCTGTTGGTGTTGTCTGTTGATCTGTGACTCTTTCCTGGCACTGTGTCTTTACTCTTGTTGGATCCCTTTAGTGTAGAAATAGTCGGGTCCCGCTCCCCAGTCTGGCTAACTGGGTGAGCTTGCTCTCAGGGTTCACGCTTGGGATTTCCTGGACCGTATCTGTGGAAAGTCCTATCCCTCTCATTGCGCTAGTACCCCGATTTTGGAGCAGATTTAGAACGGATCTTGAAGGATCCGTCCCCGTTGGGTGAATTGACACTAGGGTCCTCGTACCCCGCCATGCCCTGTCCCCTGCCCGGAGATGGCACAAGGCCACCGGCTGCCCTCCTTGGCAGTTCCGTGCCCCTTGTCACGATCCCCTGCGACCAGGGTTCCAGCTCCTACCAGACCCAGACCAACGTCTGCCAAATAGTAGTTCCAAGGAGCCCAGCTCCTAACCTCCTACCACTTTCACCTCTCAACTCCACTCTGTCTGCTCCTGACACTCCTGACCCCACCCCCCCTTAACCAACCCCCCAAGTGGGCAGCCCTATGCCACTGGTGTGTCTGGTAGGTGTGGTGCAGAGTATTCCTAGGATTTTACTTAGCTGTTCTTGGGAACACCGTTTGTTAGGGACCTGTAACCAAGGAGGAGATGGATATTGTACAGAAGAGCAGATTGCACAATACCCTGTGACGTCCTGATAGGCCAGGGCGTCACAGACCCACCAACCAAACACAGGTGCAGGGGAAAGAAGCCACCAGGTCACTAAACCGGCACTGGACCTAAGGGGACTAGCGGTCAAGACCAGCCTTTCTTGGGTGACCAGTTTCCATCTGACTGTGAGTAAAGGAACCAGTTACACTGCAATCCCTTGTTTGGCCTACCTTCTTTCTGCACCCATCAACGTCACCTATTCTCTGGGGCCCGGCGGAGGGTGTAACACCCAGGTTGCCACCAACATCACCCCAGTAGAGAGAACTGTGCAGTGGCGGTTCCATCCACATAGCCGCAACACGCAAGTGGCGTCACATATAAACTTTCATTCAAACTCCCCTGTAAATATACTCCTTTTCAAAAAGCGTCCCCAGGACACGGAACCGGGCACAAAGTGACATTTCCCCAGCAATACACCACCCGAGACCGAGTACCCCAAAGCCCTGGGCGACACATAAGCCCTTGAGGCTCGTGGTCCGTGCAGCAGCTGTACATGCGATTGACACTGGTGCTGCATCACACGACCCAACGAGGTGAAAGGTTTGCCTCTTTTTTAGCCTTCTGGTATGCTTGGATAAGACCCTATTGTGCTTTTTATCCACAGTTTTTCTATCTAGAACAAGAAATATCCCAGGCACTGGATGTATTCCTCAATTAATTTGAGCTCAAGAGGGTCAATGTGTGGCAGCGGAGGATTGGCGATACTGCAGGCTCGTGTGATGTTTCTGCAGCGGGCACCATTGATCTACGGGCTGCTTTGAATCGCCGGCGGTTGACGCGATGGACTTCAAAAAAATGGCCGAAGAGGCCAATCTGTGCATGTGTAACGCCCCGCGGGCTCGGCTGAGACCGCCGAGCCGCTCGGATCCGTGCTCGTACTGCGGGTGGTGGTTCGAGCTTCTCACGGACCCAGGGGTCACGTCGCTCTGCAAGGGAGTTGGCGCTACATGCGGGTATTTGGGTGTTTGATTTGGAATGACAGTTCATGACGCCACCCACGGGTTGTGGTGATTGTAGACACCACCACTGCGGTGAAGGTGCAGGGATCCCGGGAGCGGTGTAATGGCGCAGCTAGGTGTTGACCCCTCCGTGGGTAGGGGTTGTTGGTCCCGGGGCCCGGTAGGAGAGGGCCGCGGTGCAGGGTGAAGTGTCGCGGTGCGGTGCTTGATGGCACTGGTGTACTCACTCTGACACAAGACACTGGAGTCGCTGGTAAACCAAACGGAGTGATGAACGGGGCCCGCAGCCGGCTGCAGCTTCTTCCAGACTAGGTTGGTGGTCTCCACCTTTCTTCTGCACCTCTGTGTAAATGTTTTGACTCCTGTGCCTAGACACCGGTAGTCCACTCCCCGACTGGTATATGCCATAGGAGTCCGTTTGCCCGCAGACGCTGGCCCTTTGGGTCTCTATGCCTTGGCGGTGGCGTTACCCGGTATGGTTGGGCTGTTGTCTTCTAATGGGACTTGTGTGGGGTAGGTCCTTAAGTCCAGCCCGCAATCAGTTGATTCGACTCGACCCTGTCGATTCAGGGCTTTGTGCTGGGTCTGAGTACCCTGCCTGATGGTCCGGTATCCAGTGGGCTCCCCGGTTCGGTTCCGGCGGGCCACTACCCTGTCCCGGTCCCTTACGGTTCCACCGGTCGTATTCTCGGTCTCCTGCAGGCGGCCACCATCGTCTGCCTCCTTGCCAATAGTGACTGGGGCTCCGACCCAGTCACCAGCTAGTCTCTTATCAGGGTACGGACACAGAACTGCCCGTGACCTTGACTGCTCTCCACTTGCACTAGAACTAGACTCAGACTGACTGTTTCCAGCCTCCAGGCCTGTGAACTCTTCGGTGGGTGGAGCCAACTGCCTGGCTCCACCCCCCTGGTGTGGACATCAAACCTGGAGGGTGGTGACAAGGTTTTTAAGTTTGACTGATGTTACCTAACCGGGAAGGGGGTGTGGTGTGGTTATGTGTCTACCTGGGATGACCTGGATAGTCCAGGGCGTCACACATACGCTGCCTCAGCAGCCATTTTCTTGAAGTCCATCGCATCAAAAGCTGGCGATTCAATGGAGCCCGCAGTCCACCGGCAGATCAATGGCGCTCGCCACCATGACACCGCATGAGCTTGCAGTATCACTGACCCTCCGCTGCATCACACTGACCTTCTAGAGCTGCGACATCCCCTTCTCTGAGCTCGCTGACAGATCAATGGCGCCTGCTGCCATCACGCCCCATGAGCTCACAGTATTGCTGACTGTTCACACACTGACCCTCTTGAGCTGTGATACCCCCTCCTCCAAGACTGCAGCATCACCAACCCTCCTGAGCTGCAACACATTCCTCATCCGAGCCCGCAGCAATGCTACTCCATGGTGGAGAGAAGTGCAAAACACAGCAAAGAAGCCTCAAATTCATTAATTCCAGTAATTTGGATTTTTTTTTTATTTCACCACTGGAGTGTTGCTTTAAATGTAGGTTCCCTGCCCTCGGTCTTATACTTATCTGCTGCCATCTTTATCTGTTTCCAGCGTCACTTCAGCCAATCTACAGTCATGGCCAAAAGTTTTGAGAATGCTACAAATATTAATTTTTACAAAGTCTACTGCTTAAGTTTTTCTAATGGCAATTTGCATATACTCCAGAATGTCATAAAAAGTGATCAGCTTAACAGCAATTTCTTGCAAAGTCAATATTGGCTAAGAAAATGAACTTTAACCCCCAAAACACATTTCAATATCATTTCATTCCTGCCTTAAAAGGAGCAGTTAACATTGTTTTAGTGATTGTTCCATTAACACAGGTGTGGGTGTTGATGAGGAAAGGGCTGGCGATCAATCAGTCATGATTAAGAAAGAATGACACCACTGGACACTTTAAAAGGAGGCTGGTGCTTGGTATCATTGTTTCTCTTCAGTTAACCATGGTTATCTCTAAAGAAACACGTACAGCCATCATTGCTCTGCACAAAAATGGCCTAACATGGAAGAGTATCGCAGCTACAAAGATTGCACCTCAGTCAACAATCTATCGCATCATCAAGAACTTCAAGGAGAGAGCTTCCATTGTTGCCAAAAAGGCTCCAGGGTGCCCAAGAAGGACCAGCAAACGCCAGGACCGTATCTTAAAACTTTCAGCTGCGGGATCGGACTACCAGCAGTGCCGAGCTAGCTCAGCAATGGCAGCAGGCTGGTGTGAGTGCTTCTGCACGCACTGTGAGGCGGAGACTGCTTGAGCAAGGCCTGGTTTCAAGGAGGGCAGCAAAGAAGCCACTTCTCTCCAGAAAAAGCATCAGGGACCGACTGATATTCTGCAAAAGGTACAGGGAGTGGACTGCTGAGGACTGGGGTAAAGTCATTTTCTCAGATGAATCCCCTTTTCGATTGTTTGGGACATCTGGAAAACAGCTTATTAGGAGAAGAAGAGGTGAGGGCTACCACCAGTCTTGTCTCATGCCCACTGTTAAGCATCCTGAAACGATTCATGTGTGGGGTTGCTTCTCAGCCAAGGGAATCGGCTCACTCACAGTCTTGCCTAAAAACACAGCCATGAATAAAGAATGGTACCAGAATGTCCTCCAAGAGCAACTTCTCCCAACTGTCCAAGAGCAGTTTGGGCCCAACAATGCCTTTTCCAGCATGATGGAGCACCTTGCCATAAAGCAAAGGTGGTCACTAAATGGCTCATGAAACAAAACATAGAGATTTTGGTTCCATGGCCTGGAAACTCCCCAGATCTTTATCCCATTGAGAACTTGTGGGCAATCATCAAGAGACGGGTGGACAAACAAAAACCAGCAAATTATGGCAAAATGCAAGCATTGCTTATGCAAGAATGGACAGCTATCAGTCAGGATTTGATCCAAAAGTTGATTGAGAGAATGCCAGGGTGAATTGCAGAGGTCCTGAAGAAGAAGGGTCAACACTGCAAATATTGACTTGCTGCATTAACTCATTCTAACTGTCAATATAACCTTTTGGTGCTCATAATATGATTGCAATTATATTTCTGTATGTGATGTAAACATCAGACAAACATAATTGAAATCCAGAGGGCAACAGATCATGTGAAAATATAATTTTGGTGTCATTCTCAAAACTTTTGGCCATGACTGTAGTGATTTGTGGCCTGCCAGCAGCTTCAGTGTTTCATGGAATGCACCAGAGGTCACAACTCGATACAACTCTATAAGACCCTCATTCTGGCTGTCAACGACTTGCATTGAGAGCTTGTGATGCAAATTCTAATTTCTGGCCCATTCAGAAATTACAGGTATAGATGAACGAACCTTTCAAGGTTCGGTTCAGTTTGGTTTCCCAACTTTCACGATGCTCGCTAAAAAATTCAACAAACAGTTTGACGAACATATCCGAAGCCCTTTCAATTCAATGGGAGGCAAACCTAAAGGCATAAACAACACTTTCATTGAGGCCCAAAGGTTGCCAAAATAGCTGAAAGCACAGCCATTAGCTTCCTAGACTTCCTAGACATAAAAAATAATGAGGTGGATG
The DNA here is from genome assembly GCF_048569485.1 of Anomaloglossus baeobatrachus. Lineage (NCBI taxonomy): Eukaryota > Metazoa > Chordata > Amphibia > Anura > Aromobatidae > Anomaloglossus > Anomaloglossus baeobatrachus. The sequence goes on from NC_134361.1 coordinate 178,070,920, forward strand.
AGTTGCAGGCGTAGGCCTGGTGTACTGGGAGCCCTAATACCTCATGCAACAGCTCAAACTGCTTTTTTGCTCAGCAACACTAAGGTGGCACTAATATTAGCTTCCTAGATTGTTATTGCTAGAAACATTTAAAGATAGTATGAGAGCTAAATGAGTGAGGTAGCTGCATGCCTGCCAGCCTGGGAGGCCTACTGCTACAGGCAACACATAACAAGGAGACCAAACTAGGAGTCCCCATACGCATTTCCCAAAATTAGGGACAGACACCAGGAAAGTGGCATCAACTGCCCCAGAGTATCAATAGTGTCTTGGTGCAGCAGTTGGGCATGAGCCATGCATGACACAGGATCCAGTCCAGCATTTACAGCTTTCAAATTAAGTTAAAATTAAAAGGTGGGTGGGTGAGTGACCGGTGGAGGCCTAGTGCTTGGAGACTCCTGCCACTACATGCAACTTCTAAGTGAAAGGGAGTAAACTTCAGCCTACCATAGCCATGTGATCCAAACCACCCAGGGTGCACGGATGAAGAAAAGGGGAGGTCCACCCCTGCAGAAGCCAATCTAAATAAGAGTAAGTGGTAATCCAGCACCCGCAGTCCAGTCTTCAGTGAATATTAAGACATTCTTTATTCACAAAACATGTTAAAATCATACGTTTAAAATCAGAACAGCCTTACGCGTTTCAGGTCATGAAGACCCTTATTCATATGATTAAGGTTCTTCAGGACCTGAAACGCGTAAGGCTATTCTGATTTTAAACATGTATGATTTTAACATGTTTTGTGAATAAAGCATGTCTTAATATTCACTGAAGACTGGACTGTGGGTGCTGGATAACCGCTTACTCTTATTTAGATTGACTAAAGGCAACACACAACATGGAGACCCAACTTGGAGTCCTTGCATTTTAAAAAAAATAGTGACAGACATCACTAAAGTGGCATGAATTGCTGCAGAGTACAAGTAGTATAATGGGGCAGCTTGGATGCATGGGACAGGGCCTTAAACAAGGCCTGGCCAAGCATAACTAGCTTATAAATTGATCAGTGAGAGGTGGATGAGTGACAGGTGTAGACCTGTTGCCCTGAGACCCCTGCCACTACAGGAAACACCCAATAAGGAGGGCCAAAGAATAGTCTCCATTTGCAAAAAACGTCTTGTTGCGACTCAAAGGAAAAATAGGTAGAGAAATCGGAGAAATATTAGGTGCTGTATACGTAAAAAAAAATCCAACTTGTAAATACAATGGCAGACACACCTTTTGATTGTTGTGTCACCAAGGCACTTGTTAGTAACATAAGCAGTAGTGATGAGCGGGTATGCTTGTTACTACTCGGTACTCGCACGAGTATCACTGTACTTGGGCTACTCGGCGGGGACCGAGTAATCTCGCGATACGCGTGCTGTACTCGTGGTCTTCATCCCTGCATGTTGGCGCTCTTTTGAGAGCCAGCCCTCATGCAGGGATTGGCTAGCAGACCACTGCAATGCCACAGCCCTGATAGTTGTGGAATTGCAGTGATTGGCCGGCCTGCACAGCGTGACCGAGCCTTTATACCGGCAGGCGCGCTGTGCTCTGCACACAGCCATCCAGACAGTCAGTGCAGGGAGAGTGTTGCTGCTTCAGGGAAAGGTTTGCGGCCCTTTATAGTTATTTCCGTAGCAGGGCTGCATACAGTGTGACCAGAAGTCCTTCTCAGGACTATTATAGTTGTATACAGGCAGGCAGGGTATAGCCAGGTCGGAGTTCAGTAGCAGAGTCCTTCTCAGGACTATTGTTGCTGTATACAGGCAGGGTATAGCCAGGTCGGAATACAGGCTAGTGACCAGAAGAGTCCTTGTCAGGACTATTGTAGCAGTATACAGGCAGGCAGGCAGGCAGGCAGGGTATATAGCCATTCCTAGTGGTGACCGTATACCAGCCTTCATCATATCTGGGGCTGGTGTACACAGTCTAAAACAGTCCAGATAGTGTCAGACTTCTCAGTAATTGTCGCTAATAAAAACCTGTTAGGTTCTTAGTGCGTCCGTGCTTGCATTTAAAAACCGCACGTGTGTGCCTGTCGGTGGCAGCGTACAGGTGCACGATTTGCACAAACTATTATATAACGCACAAGTCTAGTGTATAATACACGTCAGTCAGCAGTGTCTGATAGTGTCAGACTTCTCAGTAATTGTCACTCCTAAAAACCTGTTAGGTTCTTAGTGCGTCTGTGCTTGCATTTAAAAACCGCACGTGTGTGCCTGTCGGTGGCAGCGTACAGGTGCACGATTTGCACAAACTTGGATATAACGCACAAGTCTAGTGAATACACGTCAGCACAGCATTGCAAAATGCGCAAGGGCGTTGGCAAGCAACAAGGAAGTGGACGTGATGGTGGTGCAGGCAGAGGCCGAGGTCGTGGGCAAGCTCTAATTTCGCCACAACAAAGGGCCACATCTAGTCGCTCGCACGTCCTGTCCCAAATTCTTGGGGACCGCAGCAGTACACCGCTCTTGAATCAAGACCAGTGTCAACAGGTTGTTAGTTGGATAGCGGATAATGCTTCCAGTCAGATTGGCACCACCACAAACACTCTGTCTTCCACACGGTCAAGTGTCAGTAGCTGTGATACTGCACCGCACATTTCAGAACCTGATCCTCCTTCCTACCACAAGGCTGAGTACACGTCCTCGGACATTACTGATCCCACACTTGGACACTCGGAAGAGCTGTTCACGTTTCCATTTGCACATCCTGGCCTCTCGCCAGCTCATGTTGAAGTGGGTCATGAGGAGATCGTATGTACAGATGCCCAAATATTTGAGCAGCCACGTTCTCACGAAGTTGGCAACGTGTCTCAACAAGGGGTGGACGATGATGAGACACAATTGTCAGGAAGTCAGGAGGAGGAGCAGGGTGCGGAAGAGGAAGACGACGTGGTGGATGATCCAGTAACTGACCCAACCTGGCAGGAGGATATGCAGAGCGAGGACAGCAGTGCACAGGGGGAGGGAGGCGTAGCATCCCAACAGGCAGTAAGAAGCAGGGTGGTGGCTCCAGGCAGAAGTCAGGCAACCGTTCCCCGGAACAACAACACGACACAAGGTGCCTGTACAAATGTTAGGTCTTCCCGAGTCTGGCAGTTTTTTAAGTTGGCTCCAGATGATCCTAAAAAGGCCATTTGCAACACCTGCCGTGCCAGTGTGTCGCCCGGGGACCAGGGGTACTCAGATCCGGGCCACGAGGTCACTTCTGTGGGTATCACGGTGGCGTGACCCGGTCTGTGATCCCAGGCTCCACAGTATAAAGGGATTTGGTAAGGGAGATTTATATTGTCCGTGACGCCACCCACGGTTGTGGTGATTGGGACACCACCGCTGCTCTGGACGGGGATCCCGGGAACGATGGTATGGAGCAGCTAGATGTTCGTTCTCCCCTCCGTGGGTAGGGGGTTGGTTGTCCCGGGGCCCGGTGATGGGGTAAGCAGGGAGCAGGGCGCAGTGCTGCAGTGCGGTGCCCGAGGGCACGGGTGTACTCACAAGTAAGTCACACGGAGTCACTGGTAAACTAGGAATTGCCGGTGTCCGCAGCCTTCGGTACGGGGGTGTTAGTGTCCCACACACGGTGCAGCAGCCCTTGTTGTCCTTTCCCTGCAGCCAGATGCCTTTCTCTCCACTCTCTTCCTCTTTCTCCTCAGCCGGGAACGGGGAGTCCACTCCCCTGTAGTGATCCGGGTCACCCAGGTACCGAGGGGCCACCGCCCTGCTCCGGCCACCTCTGGCCCCTTCCTCACTACAGCCTGTCCCGGCCCTCTCGGAGCACGCTTTGCTTTCCACCTGGGAGCTACAGTTCCAGGCTCCACTTCTGTCTCCTCTCCAAACACTCTGCTCCAGCCCCTCCCCTCTGCTCTGCTTTTCTCTTACCCTGGGGGATGTGGTTTGTCTTGCTGCACCGGTGTGAGATCAGATTACCAAGGAGGATTAACTCTTTCTGTGACAACCTGGCTGTGCCAGGGCGTCACACACCCCCTTGGTAAAACACGGCCCATCCTCGGGCCGTCTGGCCACCAACATTTATTAAACTGGGAAAAGAATAAAACATTTTAAACATTTTCACACATGCATTTTCAATCTTCCCACAGCGGGATGTACATTGCTTCAACGTTGCAATAACAGTCGAACACTTTTAATAATAACAGTGTAACGGGTCCTTCAGTCACCCACCCAAACAACCTGGCCTTGGTGCTGCCCCTAAAACCCAGGCAGCACCCCTTGACCCCAGTCCAGGAACGGCTCCAGATTGGTCAACGGGACCGGTACTTCGCTGCCGTTGCGGCCGGGTGGACTGCCGGAGCCGTCGTCATCTCCGTCGCGGCCGGGCGGACTGCCGGGGCCGGTGGCAGGGCGGTGACAAAGGTGAGGTCTGGGGACCCCAGGTCTGGGTCCTCCCCAACAGGCGCTGCGGGCTCCGCTACCGGTAACAGGGGTAACGGGTCGGTGCATCGCTGCGGCGGCCTCTCCAGGAACCAAATGCTGGCAGAGTCCTGGCGTCCCTGCCTTTACAGTCCTAGTCACATAAACTGCGGTTCCTTCTTCCTGCTCCCCCTTGGTACTCGGGAGCAGTCCTTCCAGCAACTTTTAAAGTTTCCCTTTCGCTTCCGGTCCTCCGGACCTTCACTTCCGCCCGCGTTCTCAGGGGGGCGGAGCCTCTTTTTCGCGCCCAACGCTTGGGGAAGAAAGTGCTGGGCAGGAGATTTTCGCGCCCAAAATGGCGGCAAACATGGCGACTTTAAAAATTTTGCAGCGGATCACCGCTGACAGTCCAGAACAAGGCGCACTTCCTCCAGGTAACTGGATGGGTTCGATCCTGTTCGTGACGCCAAATGTGTCGCCCGGGGACCAGGGGTACTCAGATCCGGGCCACGAGGTCACTTCTGTGGGTATCACGGTGGCGTGACCCGGTCTGTGATCCCAGGCTCCACAGTATAAAGGGATTTGGTAAGGGAGATTTATATTGTCCGTGACGCCACCCACGGTTGTGGTGATTGGGACACCACCGCTGCTCTGGACGGGGATCCCGGGAGTGATGGTATGGAGCAGCTAGATGTTAGTTCTCCCCTCCGTGGGTAGGGGGTTGGTTGTCCCGGGGCCCGGTGATGGGGTAAGCAGGGAGCAGGGCGCAGTGCTGCAGTGCGGTGCCCGAGGGCACGGGTGTACTCACAAGTAAGTCACACGGAGTCACTGGTAAACTAGGAATTGCCGGTGTCCGCAGCCTTCGGTACGGGGGTGTTAGTGTCCCACACACAGTGCAGCACCCCTTGTTGTTCTTTCCCTGCAGCCAGGTGCCTTTCTCTCCACTCTCTTCCTCTTTCTCCTCAGTCGGGAACGGGGAGTCCACTCCCCTGTAGTGATCCGGGTCACCCAGGTACCGAGGGGCCACCGCCCTGCTCCGGCTATCTCTGGCCCCTTCCTCACTACAGCCTGTCCCGGCCCTTTCGGAGCACGCTTTGCTTTCAGCCTGGGAGCTACAGCTCCAGGCTCCACTTCTGTCTCCTCTCCAAACACTCTGCTCCAGCCCCTCCCCTCTGCTCTGCTTTTCTCTTACCCTGGGGGATGTGGTTTGTCTTGCTGCACCGGTGTGAGATCAGATTACCAAGGAGGATTAACTCTTTCTGTGACAACCTGGCTGTGCCAGGGCGTCACACCAGCATCAGCAGGGGTACCAAAACTAGCAGCCTGACCACCACCAGCATGATCAGGCACATGTCAGCCAAGCACCCGACTTTGTGGGAAGTACAACAGAGTCGAGGAGCAGTGCTTGCTGATGTCACTGCTACGTCTTCGCTTGTTGTGCATGCGAGCCAATCCCCTGTCCATGCTGCCTGCGAACAAGCCTCCTCCGGTCCTGCACCTGCAGTTGCCTACGCAGAAATAACACCATCATCAAGCACGTCCTTGTCCCAGCGCAGCATTCAGTTATCCATTCAGCAAACCTTTGAACGCAGGCGCAAATACACTGCCAACGCCCCACATGCCACAGTTCTAAATGCTAACATTTCGCGACTGCTTGCACTGGAAATGTTGCCTTTTAGGCTGGTGGAGACAGAAGCATTCCGCGACCTGATGGCGGCAGCTGTCCCACGTTACTCGGTCCCCAGCCGCCACTATTTCTCCCGGTGTGCCGTCCCCGCGTTGCATAACCACGTGTCACAAAACATCACACGTGCCCTGAACAACGCTGTTTCACCCAAAGTCCACCTAACCACAGACACGTGGACAAGTGCTTGTGGGCAAGGCCGCTACATCTCGTTGACGGCACACTGGGTTAATATTGTGGAAGCTGGGACCCAGTCTGAGCGAGGGATGGAACACGTCCTTCCCACACCAAGGTTTGCAGGCCCTACCTCAGTCAGGGTTTCACCCACACTCTACAGCTCCGGAATGTCATGCTCTTCAGCCTCCTCCTCCTCCTGCGCATCCTCATCCACTTTACCCTCCACACCAGTCCCAAGCTGGAAGCACTGCAGCACTGCCTCGGAGAAGCGGCAACAGGCTGTGCTGAAGCTAATCTGCATAGGTGACAAACCCCACAATGCAGAAGAGGTGTGGACAGCTCTGAAACAGCAGGCAGATCACTGGCTCACACCTCTGAACCTAAAGCCAGGAAAGGTCGTGTGTGACAATGGCCGGAACCTGGTGGCGGCTTTGAGGCGAGGCCAGCTGACACATGTTCCATGCGTGGCCCATGTGCTCAACCTCGTGGTTCAGCGGTTTCTAAAGTCATACCCAGAGCTGTCTGATCTGCTGGTAAAAGTTCGCCGCCTGTCTGCACATTTTCGAAAGTCACCTACTGCTTCAGCCGGCCTTGCCGGCTTTCAGCGCCGTTTGCATCTTCCGGCTCACAGACTGGTGTGTGATGTCCCCACGCGTTGGAATTCAACTCTGCACATGTTGGTCAGGATATGTGAGCAGAAGAGGGCAGTTGTTGAGTACCTGCATCACCTAAGCCGTCGAGAAATGGGTCAAACTCCACACATAACACCTGAGAAGTGGAGATGGATGTCCGACCTATGTACCATCCTCCAAAACTTTGAGGACTCCACCAAGATGGTGAGTGGTGATGACGCCATTATTAGCGTCACGATACCGCTTCTCTGCCTTCTAAAACGGTCTCTGCTCAAAAACAAACATGATGCATTGCAGGCGGAGCGCGATGAGTTGCAGCAAGAAACAGTAGTGGGTGTGGGTGATAACACACAGCCCAGCCTCGTCTCATCACAACGTGCAGTGGAGGACTATGACGAGGAGGAGGATGAAGACATGGAGCAACTCTCCGGCCAAATTGAGGATATCACATGCACACCAGTCATATCCTCGGTTCAGCGTGGCTGGCCAGAGGACAGGGTAGATGAGGAGGAGGAGGAGGAGGAGAAGGAGGACAGCATGTTCAGTCATCGTGTTGGTCAGGATACTGAAGTACTGGCTGTTAAGAGTCTGGCGCACATGGCTGACTTTATGGTAAGCTGCCTGTCTCGTGACCCTCGCGTTAAGAATCTTGGCCGACAATCATTACTGGTTGGTAACACTGTTAGACCCACGCTACAAGGAGAACTTTATGTCTCTTATTCCCGAGGCGGAGAGGTCAACCAAAATGCAGCAGTTCCGGAAGGCCATAGTCACGGAAGTAGGCTAAGCATTCCCCTCACAAAACGCTAGCGGCATAGGTCAGGAATCAGTGGACAACCAAGGCGTACAGCCGAGAGAGGCACAAGTCCAATCCGCCAGAGGTAGGGGAACAGTCTTTAAGATGTGGGACAGTTTTCTCAGCCCCTCACGTACCACAGCCCCTGAGGTGCGGGGTAGTGCCACAAGAAATCCTAAGTTTGCCCAGATGCTCAAGGAGTACCTTGCAGATCGAACAACTGTACTCTGACATTCCTCTGTGCCTTACAATTATTGGGTATCCAAGGTGGACACGTGGCATGAATTGGCTCTCTACGCCTTGGAAGTCCTGGCCTGCCCTGCCGCTAGCGTTTTGTCACAGCGTGTTTTTAGTGCCGCAGGTGGAATCATTACAGATAAACGCACCCGCCTGTCAACTGAAAATGCTGACAGGCTGACTCTGATCAAGATGAACAAGGGTTGGATTGGGCCAGACTTCACCACACCACCAGCAAATGAGAGCGGAATTTAAAGTTTGTAACGGGAATTTGCCATGTACCTCCACTCACCCATGAGTACACACTTCTGGACTTTGGATAATCGCTGGACTGCTCCTCCTTCTCCTCATGCGCCACCATGATGACCGTTACAATAGTTAGGCTGTTGTTTCAGGTATACCCCCAGTGGTAAATTTTTTCGCCCATTCTTTCAAAATGGACATTACAATGACAGGAGACCCGCTCCTTTGCAATGGGAACAATGTTTTGAGGCCCTCATGCACGTCTCTATCCAGGGACAATGTGGAGCCTCCCAATTTTTGGCTGCCCTGCCTAAGGGCTATACTACAATAGACCCACTTCCTGACAATGGACACTTCAGGTTTACAGGCCCTCATGCACGTCTCTATCCAGGGACAACGTGGAGCCTCCCAATTTTTGGCTGCCCTGCCAAAGGGCTATACTACAATACACCCACTTCCTTACAATGGGCACTTCAGGTTTACAGGCCCTCATGCACGTCTCTATCCAGGGACAACGTGGAGCCTCCCAATTTTTGGCTGCCCTGTCTAATGGCTATACTACAATAGACCCACTTCCTGACAATGGACACTTCAGGTTTACAGGCCATCATGCACGTCTCTATCCAGGGACAATGTGGAGCCTCCCAATTTTTGGCTGCCCTGCCTAAGGGCTATACTACAATAGACCCACTTCCTGACAATGGACACTTCAGGTTTACAGGCCCTCATGCACGTCTCTATCCAGAGACAACGTGGAGCCTCCCAATTTTTGGCTGCCCTGCCAAAGGGCTATACTACAATAGACCCACTTCCTTACAATGGGCACTTCAGGTTTACAGGCCCTCATGCACGTCTCTATCCAGGGACAACGCGGAGCCTCCCAATTTTTGGCTGCCCTGCCAAAGAGCTATACTACAATAGACCCACTTCCTGACAATGGACACTTCAGGTTTACAGGCCCTCATGCACGTCTCTATCCAGGGACAATGTGGAGCCTCCCAATTTTTGGCTGCCCTGCCTAAGGGCTATACTACAATAGACCCACTTCCTTACAATGGGCACTTCAGGTTTACAGGCCCTCATGCACGTCTCTATCCAGGGACAACGTGGAGCCTCCCAATTTTTGGCTGCCCTGCCAAGGGGCTATACTACAATAGACCCACTTCCTTACAATGGGCACTTCAGGTTTACAGGCCCTCATGCACGTCTCTATCCAGGGACAATGTGGAGCCTCCCAATTTTTGGCTGCCCTGCCTAAGGGCTATACTACAATAGACCCACTTCCTTACAATGGGCACTTCAGATTTACAGGCCCTCATGCACGTCTCTATCCAGGGACAACGTGGAGCCTCCCAATTTTTGGCTGCCCTGCCAAAGGGCTATACTACAATAGACCCACTTCCTTACAATAGGCACTTCAGGTTTACAGGCCCTCATGCACGTCTCTATCCAGGGACAACGTGGAGCCTCCCAATTTTTGGCTGCCCTGCCTAAGGGCTATACTACAATAGACCCACTTCCTTACAATGGGCACTTCAGGTTTACAGGCCCTCATGCACGTCTCTATCCAGGGACAACGTGGAGCCTCCCAATTTTTGGCTGCCCTGCCAAAGGGCTATACTACAATAGACCCACTTCCTTACAATGGGCACTTCAGGTTTACAGGCCCTCATGCACGTACCTATCCAGGGACAACGTGGAGCCTCCCAATTTTTGGCTGCCCTGTCTAAGGGCTATACTACAATAGACCCACTTCCTGACAATGGACACTTCAGGTTTACAGGCCATCATGCACGTCTCTATCCAGGGACAACGTGGAGCCTCCCAATTTTTGGCTGCCCTGCCAAAGGTCTATACTACAATAGACCCACTTCCTTACAATGGGCACTTCAGGTTTACAGGCCATCATGCACGTCTCTATCCAGGGACAATGTGGAGCCTCCCAATTTTTGGCTGCCCCGCCTAAGGGCTATACTACAATAGACCCACTTCCTGACAATGGACACTTCAGGTTTACAGGCCCTCATGCACGTCTGTATGCAGGGGCATTGGTGAACCTCCCAATTTTGGACTGCCCTGGCAAAGGAAAATACTGCAAAGACTCACTTCCTCAAAATGGGCACATTAGACTCAAGAGGCCTTCATGTACGTCTCTTCTCAGGGACATCGGAGTGCCACACAATGTTTTACGTAAAATCTTTCATGTATTAATCTCAAAAAGTAACATACACCAGCTCTATCTCACTATTGGGTATGTGTCCTTAACATTTCTGCCATGAAAATTCATTTTGGTGTCATTTTTGAAGGTTTTCTGGTGAGTCCGTAAAAATGGCGTAAAACGCGGACAAAATTGTTCACAGCTGTGACTTTTGAGTGATAAATGCTTCAAGGGGTCTTCCCCATGCTGTTGCCATGTCATTTGAGCACTCTTCTGAGACTTTTGTGCCATTTTTAGGGTTTCTACATGCTGCCGGGGGTCATTTCATAAAAATACTCGGGTCTCCCATAGGATAACATTGGGCTCGGTGCTCGGGCCGAGTACACGAGTATCTTGGGATGCTCGGCCCGAGCCTCGAGCACCCGAGCTTTTTAGTACTCGCTCATCACTAATAAGCAGGAGTAGCAAAAGCAGCCACAGAAGCAACAACAAAGATGTCATAGACTGCAATAATGCAAGATCAATGCAGCACACTGAAAACCACACCACTGAATTGAGTGCACATTTTGCAACTGGGGTGGAAAAGTCATTGGAGACCCATGACTTGTTCATCTTGCTAAAAGTTAGGTGGTCAACACTTTCAGAGGGCAACTAGATGTACTTTTCCATCAGGACACCACCAGTAGTGCTGAAGACACGTTCTGAGAGAACGCTTGCTGTCGAGCAACAACAAAACCTCCAAGATGTGACTGGCGAGCTCAGGCCACTCTTCCATTTTTGAAGACCTAAATGCAAAAGGGTCCAACCCCCCCACCCTCGATGGCATCGATATTGAGATCTAGATACTCCTGCACCATCCTCTCCAGTCGTTCACTATGTGTCAGCCTTGTACTCTGATCTGCTGGTGCACGGGATGTTCTAAAAAATCTGTGCCACAAATCACAGAAATTGTTTTTCCCACTTAAACTGCTGCTGCTAATGTTTTCGCAATGACTGCTCAACGATACTGGGGTTGGAAGTCTAGAATTGTGCTGCACACTGCGTGCCTCACTGCTGTTTTGGCGAAAGCCACTCTTAAGAATGTGTACAAGCTTGTTTCAGTACTCCAGCATGCGCATGTCCCTTTTTGAGGGAACCATCTGGCAAAATGTACCCTTATACCTTGGATCTAAAGCCAGTTTTACACCTTACAATTAGGTATGCGATCTCGTATGCGATGTGACACGCCCAGGTTGCATATGCGATTGAATGAGATTGCACGTAGGTCGTTCATTTGCTGTCACACGAGCGTTAGTAGTCTATGTTAAATTGATCAATTTTGTGTGCGATCCTTTAGATCATGTGTTCTGTGACGTATGCATTGGGCACCCTTTTTTTTTTTTTTATTTATTAACTTGCCAAGCGTGTGTAATGTGTAGGGATGCGTTTTTACTATGTCATCTGCCATTCAGCTCTGCTACATGGCCGCTGACAGCAGCCACAGACAGCCATGTAGCAGAGCTGAATGGCAGATGACAGCAGACACAGACAGAGCCGCACTGTCAGAATGAACTCGGGTGAACCTCACCCGACTTCATTGTCATGCTGCGGCTCTGTCTGTGTCGCGTCCTGATTAGCGGTCACCAGTGAAGGACTCACCGGTGACCGCTAAACTCCTGAGTAAGTGAATTGAGCTGCCCTCTCTCATACTCACCGATCCCCGATCCCCGGCTCTGCACGGCATTCACACTGCTCCGGCGACTTTTACTGTTTTGAAAAAGCCGGCCGCCCATTAAACAATCTCGTATTCCCTGCTTTCCCCGCCCACCGGCGCCTATGATTGGTTACAGTGAGACACGCCCCCACGCTGAGTGACAGGTGTCCCACTGCACCCAATCATTAATTATTTAATTATTTATTTCACTGCACAGTATAGACACGCCCACCGGCTGCTGTAATTGGGTGCAGTGTGACATCTGTCACTCAGCGTGGGGGCGTGTCTCACTGTAACCAATCATAGGCGCCGGTGGGCGGGGAAAGCAGGGAATACGAGATTGTTTAATGGGCGGCCGGCTTTTTCAAAACAGTAAAAGCCGCCGGAGCAGTGTGAATGCCGTGCAGAGCCGGGCCGGGGATCGGGGATCGGTGAGTATGAGAGAGGGGGTAAGAGGGATAGACTGACATGGACAGAGAGAGAGGGACAGAGATAGTGACGGACTGACAGAGATTAGTGAATGACAGACATTGTGAGGCGCTTCAGAACGCAGCTTTTCAGCTGCGCTCTGAAGCAGACCTTTTTTAAGCTGCGGTGCAGAGCGCACACCTGCGCACATAGCCTCAGACATCAAAATCGTATGAGGGATGTCACACGTTTCAATTGACTAGGTTCATACAACAAAACGTCCAATGTATGAGGAATAAACGACGTGTATGCAATCACCGTATTTTCGTTCAATCCTGATCACACGTAGGTGTCACACGCAAATACGTCATGAACGATGCCGGATGTGCGTCACTTACAACTTGACCCCGACGACGGATTGAAAGATTTATTGAAGCGTGTAAAGCAGGCATAACAGAGTGGCAACCCAGTAGTCAGCACTATTTCTAATCATAACAATACGAGCATCATGTTGCACATAGTACCGCAAATAAGCACTATTGTGTCAGATGCTTCCATGAAGTCCAAATCCATGGTGTGCTGGTGGCGGAGTAACAATAAGGCCTAATACACACAGCGTATTCTACTCGGACCAATATTAAATACCAATAGTTAGAGAAAGATACCCATATCACATCATAGAATAATTAATGTTTCAATAGTCATATACAAAGATCATAATATATGTGAGGGTATATTGGACCAATAGGACCATTCGGATTCAATATAAATCACCAAAAAAGAGGAACCGAACAAGAGGTCATAAAATACAATTTTTATTAATATCTATTCAAAAATTTTTTAAACATTACATATATGTTTTAAAAAGGCACACTGTAACTGAAAAATGGGGCGTCACAAAATTTCACATAATAGCACATAATATCATATCATACAGGGGTGTAGGTGAGCTTGCAGGAGATAATACAATCATATAAATATTGTAAATACAAGTATGTATATATGGATCAAACCACATATACACATATGCATAAGTGTATAAGCAGAAAGTACTAAGGCTATGTGCGCACAGTGCGTTTTTCGCGGCGTTTTTGTGCGTTTTTCGGGTGTTTTTTTGGCCTCAAAACTGCATGACTTTGCTTCCCCAGCAAAGTCTATGAGTTTTCATTTTTGCTGTCCGCACACAACTGTTTTTTTAAGCTGCGTTTTTGAGCTTGAAAAAAAAATGGACATGTCAATTCTTTCCTGCGTTTTTCTGCGTTTTCCGCCCATGCAATGCATTGGAAAAAACGCAGCAAAACGCAGAGATCAAAAACGCAGCAAAACGCAGCCAAAAACGCACCAAATCGCGGTAAAAACGCATGTGTTTTTGTGCGTTTTTAGCGGCCAAAAACGCACAAAAACGCAGCGTCAAAAAACGCAGCGTGTGCACATAGCCTAAGACTGCAGCTAATTACAAGCCACAGCAGCACAAATACCTATCTCCGTAAAAGCCAGTGCAGTTCACCCAGACCACAGCAAGAGGTTACAATTCATGCAGGAGGCAGTAATAAATAGAGGAAAAAACCTTCAAGGTGTCAGAGTAAACATCAGGGCACACATAATAGTGAATTATTTACCCAACTAATGATGAGATACTGCTTCCTGGTTTAGAGAGGGACGCCCACACCCCGACGCGCGCACGTTTCGTTGCCGTCTTCTTCAGGGGGTGTTTGTGCTGCTGTGGCTTGTAATTAGCTGCAGTCTTAGTACTTTCTGCTTATACACTTATGCATATGTGTATATGTGGTTTAATCCATATATACATACTTGTATTTTCAATATTTATATGATTGTATTATCTCCTGCAAGCTCACCTACACCCCTGTATGATATGATATTATGTGCTATTATGTGAAATTTTGTGACGCCCCATTTTTCAGTTACAGTGTGCCTTTTTAAAACATATATGTAATGTTCGGACCAATATTAGCCTATGTGTCAGCACCCATGAGCGATTATTTTCTCAGCCATAATCGGACCAAGAAAACAATCGCAGCATGCTGCGACTGTAATGCTATCCAGGCTTCTCTTGCACCCATTCACATCTATGGGATAAGAGAAAAATCGCACTGCACTCGCGGTACACCGGTGTACCGCGAGTGCAGGGCGAGAATGGTAATAGTAGGCTACGGAGGAGAGAGGGAGATAAATCCCTCCCTCCCCTCCTCAGTGCCTGCCTGCCCCTCCTTAAAGTCGGCCCACCCCTCCTGAGTGCCGGCCCGCCCCTCGCAGCTGAGGTCCGATCGCATGATTGGACATCAATCACAGGGACACTCGCATGACACTCAGTGTGAGCCGAGTGTCATGCGAGGATCGCACTAGTTTCCCCTTTTGGCCCCGGCCTAAGGCGGGCTTTGCACACTACGACATCGCAGGTGCGATATCGGTGGGGTCAAATCGAAAGTGACGCACATCCGGCGTCGCAGTCGATATCGTAGTGTGTAAATCCTTTATGATATGATTAACGAGCTCAAAAGCGTCGTTATCGTATCATCGGTGTAGGGTCCGACATTTCCATTATTTGGCAGCAGCGACAGGTACGATGTTGCTCCTCACTCCTGCGGCAGCACACATCGCTGAGTGAGAAGTCGCAGGAGCGAGGAACATCTCCTACCTGCGTCACCGCGTCTCACGCCGCCTCTGCGGAAGGAAGGAGGGGGGCGGGATGTTTACGTCCCGCTAATCTCTGCCCCTCCGCTTCTATTGGCCGCCTGCCGTGTGACGTCGCTATGACGCCGCACGACTCGCCCCCTTAATAAGGAGGCGGTTCGCCGGCCAGAGCGACGTCGCAGGGCAGGTGAGTGCATGTCAAGCTGGCATAGCGATAATGTTCGCTACGCCAGCTATCACCATGATATCGCAGCTGTGATGGGGGCGGGGACTATCGCGCACGGCATCGCAGCATCAGCTTGCGATGTCATAGTGTGCAAAGGGCCTCTAAAGCTTGCTTCTTCCGTCCAATCCCAGTATTTAGATGCTGAAATGTATATTTGTGTCTGGAGCACAGATCTATGAATTTTTATTTATCTCCAGTGATATATATGTGTTGGAGGCCCA
This sequence comes from Anomaloglossus baeobatrachus, assembly GCF_048569485.1. Classification (NCBI taxonomy): domain Eukaryota; kingdom Metazoa; phylum Chordata; class Amphibia; order Anura; family Aromobatidae; genus Anomaloglossus; species Anomaloglossus baeobatrachus. The sequence goes on from NC_134361.1 coordinate 178,086,441, forward strand.
GACAAGTGTACAAATCATTTTATCTCTGCTCAGATAGTATGACAGGACCACATAATTATTAATCATTATTTATATACTGAATGTCTATTTGTGGCAGGCCGTAGGACCACAGATTTAGCAATCAGAATATAAATGCTGAAATTTCAATTTCTGCTAGGACCACAGAATTAGCAATCAGTATTTAGATGCTAAAATGTCTATTTGTGCCTGAAGCACAGAGTAATGAATTAGTATTTATCTACAGTGATATACAGTATATGTGTGACGCCCTGGACTAGCCAGGTAGTCACATACATACCAACATACACACCCCCACCCTAGGCAGTTACAACAGTCAATCAGAAACCCTTGTTGCCTCCCTCCAGGGTCTGATGTCCACACCAGGTGGGGCGGAGCCAGGCAGTTGGCCCCACCCACTGAGGAGTTCACAGGCCTGGAGGTGGGAAAATCAGTCTTGGAGGTGAAAGTGAGAGGAGTAAACACTTGAGGTGTCTGGGTAGGAGCCCAGGCACTGACAGCAAAGTTGGTAGATGGTGGTGGCCGTCTGCAGGAGTTGGTGGAACTCCGCAGAGCCATAAGGACCGGGTTCGGGCGTCGGCCCGCCGGTACCTGGACCGGGGAACGGAGTGAAGCCAAGCACACAGGCAGGGCCATCGGACCCCGCCAGGCTTAGAGCCGCGGTCAATAGTCAAATCCGAATGTGACAGGCACCCCAGGGGTTTCCTAACAACCAAGTCCCGATTGAAGGCAACCGTCCACCCAGAGAGGATATACAGCCACCGCCACAGGCTAGAGATCCAAGGGCCAGCGCCTGCGGGCAAAATGGGCTCCTACGGCACCTATATGCAGGGGAGTGGACTACCGGTGGGCAACCACAGGAGTCAGAACAGTTCTAAAAGGTGCAGGGAAAGACAGCCACCATCAGCCGTCCGGGGAGAGCACAACAACAACACTGCAGCCGGCTGCGGGACCCATCCATCCGGCCGTTCTGGTTTACCAGCGACTCTGTCAGTGATTGTCTGAGTGAGTACACCAGTGCCGTCCGGCACCGCGCCGCGCAGTCCCTGCACCCCAGCCATCCGGCCTCCCCGTTACATCACTGGGCCCCGGGATCACCAACCCCCTACCCACGGAGGGGGTGTCGGGCCCCGGGGACGCTGTATCGGTGTATTACCTTCAGGGACTCCGCTGTCAGTCTGGATCTTGTCACCGGTAGGAAATCCTCTATTCGTCGTGACGCCACTCTCAGTATTGCGGCCAGTAGGGACCGCCACTGCAGGTTGAGGGTCGCCTGGGGCTGATGGTGTGTGCAATCAGTTGGGATAGCCTCCTGAGAGTGAGGCAAGCCCCAGGGCCCGGTGTAGGTGTGTAGAACCACAAGGCGCAGAATAACTCCACACAAGCAGAATGTCTTTCAGGGGTTTTACTCACTTCAGATGGCAGGGTGAGTAACCCGGGCGTAGCTGGGATGAACCAGGCTGGAACCAGGTATCCTTCAGGCTGACTTCTGATGGTGACTACCGACTCGCCTTCCTTAGCCCTTAGTGGTTTGGGGTAACCCCGACTTTTAGTCCCTATGGGGGTCACCCAGGGAAGTTGCTGAAGCCTCTCTCCCCTTCGGTTGCCGTTTGCTTGTCGCCTGGACCAGATCACTCCAGCTGCTTGCCTCCTGTGAACTATGGGCCCTAACTGTGGCTACGTGGCTGCGGCTTTTGGGTGTTGTGGTGTGGGCTTTGAGGGCCCCACACCGGCAGGTTTAGCAAGGAAAGGTGGATCTATCCCCGCTCCGGGATCTGCCGCCCGTTTGGGCCTGGTACTCCCTAGCAGTCTCCTTACTTCCCACTCCGTGCTCTCTCTTTAGCTGAAGATGGGTTTCGGTTAGCACTCCTAGGTGACCGTTCTCCCCCGTCGGTAGCCACTGCGCGGACGCTGTCAGACTGCAACAGCCCCAGGGGTCTGCTCCTCTCTGAGCTCCCTGGACTCTGCACTGAACCGGCTCACTCCTGGGACCTTCACTGCTGCTCATGTCAGAGCTCCACTTCATGCTCCTCACTCCTCCACACTCTGCTTCAGACTGTTTACTCCTCCTTCTCTTTTCCCCTTGTGCCTGCCTACGCCACCTAGCAACCAGGCTCTCTACCACACCCCTTGAGTGGAGATGGAGGCTTTTGGCCCCCTCCACTATTCCAGTGGAGGTGAAGGCTTTTCCCCCTCCTGGGATCCCCAGGGGTCCTCTCAAAGGTACATGTGTGAGACCTGATCACTATGCGCCTGTGTAGTCACACCTCGGTCAGCCTTCTGGATTACCTGTTTGTACTGTCCCCAGCATGGGTGCAGTACTCAGTGGTGCCTGACCAGGTCAGGGGCGCCACAGGGGCAACATCTTAGCTGCACCCTACCATCTCTCCCGGGATCCCCGTTACCAGCAGCGGTGGTGCCATCATCACCACGTCCCGTGGGTGTCGTCACGAACAATCTCCCCAACCAAACCATCCCTTTTCACTCACGGGCGAGGAGCACTGCTCGAGTCCCCGGATCCGGTCCACCGCTCGAGCCACCGAGCAGCAGCAGCAGAAGCCCCGGACCCGAGCGTGGCGAAAGCGTCCCCTCCGCCCGTGACAACTTGGCGCTGCGAACAGGATAGAACTGATCTACTTACCAGTAGAAGTGCGCCTTGTGGTCTCCGCCGGCAGCATCCGGCCGAAAAATTTGAAGCGCCGCCATCTTTGGCGCGAAGATTTCCCACTCGAGCGTCTTCCCCGAGCAGGGAAGGTGCGAAAGCGAAGCCCTGCCCCCAACAAGCGGAAATGCTAGAAAGAACCAAGGGGGGGTGGGTGAAAGCCTGCTTAATGTAGCCGAGGGCATAAAAAGCAGGGACGCCAGGACTCTGCAACATATCCGGTTCCTGGAAGTCTGCCAGCAAGCATGTCTGTCCCGTCCGGTGATGCCAAAATTCCCGAGCCCACGCCAGGAACGGCGGCGTGGGTGGAAGACCGGACCACACAAATGTGCTGCCACCTTCAAACCCAGGTCCGGTTCTTGATGGAGCGCTGGGTGGCCGAAATGGAGGAAGTGGCAGCGGCCGTGCAGAGACGTGAGGTGGAGGCAGTGTTGGAGGAGCGGGTAAGTGACCCACGCCCCTGTGTCCGAGAAGGACCGGCCGCTGCGGCTGAGGGGCTCGGCCTGCGTCCGCTCACCCTCCTGTCTCCCCCGCCATCCGTACCAGTTGCTGTTGCCCCTCCACTCGGTCCGCTACCCCCAACACCGGTAGCGGAATCTAACCCGTCCGCCCTAGAGGACCGGCCTAGGGGTGTTGTCCGTGAACGGCCCGCATCCCTCCTGCTGCCATGGAAGATCCCGCGGGAGGTGCCCGTCCGCGACAAGAAGCCGTCGGCCCCGGAAGTGACCGCACCCGAGACCGTCCCGGCCCCAGCAGTCCGCCTGGCCGTGGAAGAACCGGCCGCTGCGGACCCGAAGGCCCAGCGCCTGCGGGCAAAACGGGCTTCTACGGCACCTATACGCCGGGGAGCGGACTACCGGTGGGCAACCACAGGAGTCAGAACAGTTCTAAAAGGTGCAGGGAAAGACAGCCACCATCAGCCATCCGGGGAGAGCACAACAACAACACTGCAGCCGGCTGCGGGACCCGTCCATCCGGCCGTTTTGGTTTACCAGCGACTCTGTCAGTGATTGTCTGAGTGAGTACACCAGTGCCGTCCGGCACCGCGCCGGGCAGTCCCTGCACCCCAGCCATCCGGCCACCCCGTTACATCACCGGGCCCCGGGATCACCAACCCCCTACCCACGGAGGGGGCCACATCTTAGCTGCACCCTACCATCTCTCCTGGGATCCCCGTTACCAGCAGTGGTGGTGCCATCATCACCACGTCCCGTGGGTGGTGTCACGAACAATCTCCACAACCAAACCATCCCTTTTCACTTACGGGCGAGGAGCGCTGCTCGAGTCCCCGGGTCCGGTCCACCGCTCGAGCCACCGAGCAGCAGCGGCAGAAGCCCCGGACCCGAGCGTGGCGAGCGCGTCCCTTCCGCCCGCGCCATATGCTGCAGCAGAACCCTCTCCAATCTGTAGTAGGCTCAAAATGGCACAGATGCCGCATGTCAGCTTTTATACGCAGAGGGACATGTGATTTAGGCAGCCAATGACACAAGCCCTAATTTCAGAGCCAGACAATGCTCTCTTAACCTTCCAAAGAGGCTGACCCACAGGATACCATCTGAAAAATCCAACAGAACACCAGGAGACCCTGACTCTGAAGACCCTGAAGTAAGAGACGCGGACGAACAATGATTGGCTTGGTGAGTAAAATCTGAAACCCATTGTCTTTCAATTCTTTTTGATCTGTCCCTATAAGTTTTTTTTCTAAAATGTATGGCTTCATTATTGAATTTGCGAAAATAAAAAGCTATATGCTCCTTTTTTTTTCTTTTCAAAAAACATTAAAGAAAAAGTAAAAAAAAATGAATAAAATTCTTACCAATTTGTGTCGTTTGCTTAATTTTCCGTCTTTTTAGCTGTAGAGTTTGTCGTAAAATCTGGGTTTCTGGTGTTTTTTTCAACATGGTTTTAAAACGTAAAATTTCACTGGGTGGGCGGGATATTGCGTGGTAATGGGACTATTGTTGAAGGTTGGATATTGGATTATTGGGTTACATAGTTTTGGGATATTGAGTATTAATATGATCATTTTGGGTAGGTGGGTTATAATGTTGATAATAGAGTGTTAATGGGACTATTGGCGAAGGTGTGTTATGGTGGGGATTTGGACTGGTTGTGCATTATTGCAGTACATTTTTATCGGTATATTTTTGCTTCTCCCCTTTTTTTTTTTCTTCACCCTTTTTTCATTTTTATTTATATTTTCCCCCCCTTTTTTCATTTTTATTTATAATTAATCTATTTTTTCTTCCTAAATAGCCAAAAGTAACCACACACAGAAATTTTTTGCGGATTCAAAAACACATGTAAGTATATTTACTGTCAATGCTAACCATTTTAGTATTTTTAAACTTGTTTGCTAATTTGTTCTTTTTTTCCCAATAGCTCACGGATTAGGAATGTCTTCATCTGATAGCCCCCCTTCAAGGACTCAGCGATTGCAGGTAATTTCAATTATATTTAATATTTATAATGTTTTAACATAAATTCTTAATAAAAATGTTTTTTGGTTGCATTTAGGAGGAAGCTGCAGCAGAGGGGCTACCAGAAGAAAGCAAACGGGGTGGAAGAATGCATGGAGAAAGCTTGCAGGATGTAAAGGCCCCATCACACGCGACAATATATCTAAGGATATGTCGTCAGGGTCACGGATTTCGTGACGCACATCCGGCATCGTTAGAGATGTCGTAGCGTGTGACACCTCCGAACGACTGTTAACGAGCAAAAATACTCACCTTATCGTTGCTCGTTGACACGTCGTTCATTTTCATAATGTCGTTCCTCCTTCTGCACGCCAGTTGTTCGTCGTTCCTGGGGCAGCACACATCGCTACGTGTGACACCCCGGGAACGACGAACACAGCTTACCTGCGTCCCGCCGGCAAAGAGGAGGGAAGGAGGTGGGCGAGATGTTCCGGCCGCTCATCTCCGCCCCTCCGCTTCTATTGGGCGGCCGCTGTGTGACGTCGCTGTGACGCCGAACGTCCCACTCCCTTCAGGAAGAGGATGTTCACCCCCCACAACGACGTTGTTAGGGAGGTAAGTACGTGTGACGGGGGTTAACGACATTGTGCGCCACGGGCAGCGAATTGCCCGTGACGCACAAACGACGGGGTCGGGTGCGATCGCTCATGCAATTGCATGATATATCGTAGCGTGTAACGCCACCTTTAGTATATCCACTTGATTGACATCACAAACATTACAACACTCGACACAAGACGCATAACACCACACAACACACATCACAAAACCATTGCCATTCCTATAACCATACGTTTGTAGTAGGTTGGGAGCATGCATCACAGCACATACATGAGTGAAAAACTATACATAAAGAATAGATATCTAAATTGATATAACAATTAGCTAATGTATTGCTGTAGTTAATGTGTTCATTTTATTTCCAGGTCGCAGTTCCTAACCAACCTAGAGGTCCTCCAAGCTGATCCCAGGGTCGTCGTGAGTGTGGCGGTGGCCGCAAGCGTGTGAGGTTTTTTTTATATTTTTTTTTTTTTTGGTTGGATGGATTTGGAATGATAAAAATGGATTAGCATTGAAAGATTTTTTATTTTTAATTTTAATTTTGTTTCTATCACAGGTCTCACAGCGAAGGCTGGACGAGGAATCTGATGGGGAGGAAGCCGGAATAAATGTGGAGCTCCTCATCAACCTCGTCCAGGCTCGGCAGCCGTTGTGGAATATGCAAGACCACCGCCATGCCGATTCTGTCATCACCCGGCGGTTCTGGGAAGAAGTTGTAGTGGAAATTATTGATGGATGGGAGGACCTCAACACTAGGAACAGAACAAATGCACGTAAGTATAATTAACTTGTTTTACTAAACTGTTCATATTCAATGTTGTACGATTAACCTTTTGTTTTTATCTCTTTTCAGTTACACATCTTACGACCCGGTGGCGTTCCCTACGCGATCGCTTCAGGAGGGACTACAACAAGGAGATGCAGGCTCCAAGTGGATCCGCAGGACGCAAAGGCACACAATATATATATATATATATATATATATATATATATATATATATATATATATATATATATATATATATATATGTCCGAGCCCTTGCGTTCCTGAAAAGCACAATAGTTCCAAGAAGGTAATTATTGGGGTTTTTTTTACAACTTGGAATGTATTTAACCTTTTTCTTCAACAGCATGCTACAGCAAAGTTCAAGAAAATATTTTAATGCTTTCTTTTTTTTCCTTCCACAGAACAATCAGTAGCACCATGGAGCCTGCATCAGTTCTGAACCCTCCTGGAGTGATTCCTGAAGAGAACGTCACCGGTGACCACTCCAACAGGCCCTGTAATCCCTCAACTTCTGCTCCCTCCCTTCCTTCTACCTCTACTTCTGAACCCTCTCTCTTCCACCTCTAATTATGATCCCTCCCTCCCTTCCACCTCTACCTCTGATCCCTCATGCCCTACCCTCCCATCTTTCCCATCTTACCCCACCTGCCCATCAGCATGCTGGCAGACCTCATTACATGAGGCTGGACAGCGAGTAGGTCTTCCCTTATCTGACCTCTCTGATGCTCCCGACACTCAAACAGCGTTCGGTTCGGTGTGACAGCGCCAGAGGGGACAGAATAGGGGCAGCCCCGAGTTCTTACACCTGAATGAATCCATCCATAGCTTTAGAAAAGTGTTATCTGACCAAATAATTGCTGGCTTCAACCTGATAAACCATAGTTTACAGGTGTTGACCAGCAAGATGGAAGAGGTGCTTTCAGCTGTAAGACAAACACCTAGCCAGCATTATTTTCATTCTGTGATCGGTGAGCTGGGAAACCTACCGTCTGAGCAGCACATATATGTGATAAGGCCTTTCCAGAATGCTATTATCCAACTTAGTCAACATACCCCTCCCACCACTGCACCACATCTATCCACAACCCCTCCAATGCTACCCCCTGTCCCTTTACAGCCTCCTGCCCAGATTCATCAATTACCCCAAAACTACCAGCCCCTTGCCCATTACTCCCACTCTTCAATACCCACCCATTCCACAAATCCTACCCACAATACTAGGTCTGTCCAAACATCCCTTCATTCCCCGTCTCCACTTTCCAGCCCACAGGTCAACACTACCACAACTCCAACCCCTGCCTCACTGTCTGCTACACCTAGACTGCCTTACCCGTACCATCATTCTTCTTCATCTTTCCAAACCCAATCATCTTCTGCGACACCCACCTTTCAATTTTCTATCCCTCAGCCTTCTCCCACCCCTCACCCATCTCCCAGCCCTCACCCATCTTGTCTGTCAAGCCCTTTTCTTCCAACTACTTCTCTTTGTTTTTCCACACCCTCACCTTTAACTACTACCCAACCTTCCCCTTCCCCATCCTCACTTCATACCCCACTTGTTGAAGGGGACAGTCCTGCGAGCATCTCCAGCGATATCTCCACCCTACAATATCATGATTTGTAAATTTTAATACAGTTTCAGTTATATTGTGTTTTATGTTTTTTTTTGTTTTTTTTTTAATGAGACAATAATTAATTTAATTTTTTCCTTAATGACTAAAAAATAAAATGGAATATCTATAACAGAAAATGGGATATCTATAACAGGTTTCAAATAACATATTGTAAAATTTACATTACAAACACAAGAAAAAACAAATTACCGTATTTTTCGCTTTATAAGACGCACTTTTGTTCCCCCAAATTTTGGGGGAAAGTAGGAGGTGCGTCTTATAATCCGAATATACGGGGGGGGGTGTATATACTACAGAGTCCAGGGGAGGTGGGAGCAGCTCTGGAGCTCTGTTGGGGGCTGGTGATAGCTGCGGGCAGTAGCGTTTGATCTCCTGCTCCCGCTCATATAATATTCACAGCCGCTGTCCATCACCATGGTGCTAAAATCGCACCGCGGCGATGGGCTGGGGCAGCGGCGTATATTATATCTGCCTGTGCCCTCCTTTGATCGCACATGCCCCCCCTGTGTTAGATATGGCCCCCATACTGCTGCTCATAGTAAAATAAAACACTCTTTATTTACCCCCTCCAGCGTGTCTCCCCGGTCTCCATCCTGCCGCTGTGATCATGCACGCAGAGATGATATCACTCTGCTGTGCCGATCTCATGACCGGCTGAGAACCAGGAAATGCAGGAGGCCGGAGCTCAACCCCAAGGAGGGAGTCACGAGACAGGACAGTGCTGGAGAAGGTAAGGAAAGAGTTTATTTTACTAAAAGCAGCAGCATGGGGGCGATATCTAACACAGGGGGCCGTGTGCCAACCACAGTGGGCCATGTGCCAGCCACATTGGGCCGTCTGCCAGCCATAGAGGACGTGTGCGAGCCATAGAGGATGTGTGCCAGCCATAGGGGACATGTGGTATCACTGGGGGACGTGTGCCAGTACAAGGGGGCTATATTCAATATAAGGTGGCCATATCCAGATTAAGGGGGCTAATTTTAGGATGGGGGGCTATGAGGGATATATACCCTATATGATTTGTTAGACGGACACTGGCATTATAAGACGGACCCCATTTATTAAAAAATTCTCTATTCCTTCACCAAATTTTGGGGGTGCGTCTTATAATCAGGTGCGTCTTATAAAGCGAAAAATACGGTACATATTTGCACATATAAACATTCTCAGACAATGATACAAATCTAAGTATAACATCAGACCATTCTGCCCTGCCACTCCGACCTGCCGATAGGAGACACAAAATAAGCTACAAATTGGTCACGTATTGCCATCACCTCTCTAGTGCTGCGGAAGCTTAAGTTGGTGTATTGTGTTAGCAAACTGTTGTTCAGTTCCTCGTCAACTGGAATTACACCACTGGACAAAAGATAGTTGTGTAAAACCACACAAGCTTTTATTACTTCGTCCACAGTTTGAACTTTTAGATTGACGGCTGTTGTCAACATTCTCCATTTAGCGGCGAGGATTCCAAAAGCGCACTCCACCATACGCCGTGCCCTACTTAATCGGTAATTAAATATTTTTTTCTCGTGGGTTAAATCACGGCTGGAATAGGGTTAAAGTAAATTTTTGTCCAATTGAAATGCCTCATCACCAACGCAAACAAAGGGCAGTGGTGGTCCTTCAGTTTGGGTAAGTGGTCTGGGTGGCGGAAAATTGAAAAAGCCTCCATAGAGATTGTGGCCAATTGAAGAATTTTCAGGACCTGTGAGTCATTCGCTCTTCTGGCCAATTGAAGAGTTTTTCAGGACCTGTGAGTCATTCGCTCTTCCGTAAGCACCAATATCGACAGCCAAAAATTTATATTGGGCATCTGCAATTCACTTTAGAACTACTGAAAAGTATTTCTTGTAATTGTAGAACTCTGATCCTGTGCGTTGTGGCTAGATAATCCTGACATGTTTCCCGTCCACGGCCCCACAGAAATTTGGGAAGTTGCATATTTCATTGAACTTGGCTGCAGTATCTATTCATAGTTGTTCTGTGGGTTATGTGCTGTACAATTAATTAAAATTACAAAAAAAGGCATAGCAAATGGCTAGAGTTAAAAAAAAGAGAAAAAGCTAAAGAAAGCAACCATACAAGGCTGTAGATAACACTACTCTTAAGACATCAGGTTGTTAATGAAATTAATCACATGTGTGGATAACAAACCCCAATCACAAAGAGCAGCCAAGTGATTGATGTGCAGTTGCTGGGAAATATAGAGTTACAAAAAGATATCAGTAAACAGGAATTGTATATTACCTATTGGCATCTCCTCCTTCTGGTGCTGGCGCTTGTACCCTACACGTGTTTCGGCTTTGAGGCCTCTGTGTGTGCCCCTGCAGCCTCCCCAGGCGTCTGTGTGTGCCATTGCAGCTTCCCCAGGCTTTTTTGCCCTTGCAGCCTCCCCAGGCCTCTGTATGTGCTATTGCAGCCTCTCTAGGCCTCTGTGTGTGCCCCTGCAGCCTCCCCAGGGCTGTCTGTGCCATCTAGTGATGTATATACCCCCAGAGATGTCTGTATCCCCCAGTGATGTTTATGCCCTCCAGCTTCCCTAGTATATTCCTCCCAACCCTCCCCCGTGATGTATATGCCCTCAATATCTACTGTAAGGCCCATGAACCCCAACTTCCCCAGTCATGTCTATGCTCCTCAGCCTCCCCAGTGATGTATACTCCTTTCAGCCCTCCCCTGTGATGTACAGTATATGCCTTCAGCATCTCCTGTGATGTATATGCCCCTAGCATCTACTGTGATGTATATGCCCTCAGCAGTCCCAGGCAACATAAACCTGGTAAATCAGTTGTGAGAAGCAACAAGATCAATATCGCCTAATATCACAACCACACCAAAGAGAAGCAGCTCCAGCCGCCACAGTGAGTTAATTGTTTGACCAAATATAGTAGGGCAATTTTCAAGTTGTACGGCCCCCGAATGATGGTAGAAATTTTCAAATGCCACCTGACAGAAAAAAGGTTTCCCCCCCCTGAGGTAAAGCCTAACAATTCCAAGAAGAAGGAGGAGCACAGCTACTGGGAGATCACAGGGAGCAATAACGTGGTGAGTGTGTGTGTCTTTTTGAGTGTATTCTATCTGATGTGTGTGTGTGTGTGTCTATATGAGTGTATGTTATCTGATGTGTGCGTGTGTGTGTGTGTCTAAATGAGTGTATGCTATCTGATGTGTGTGTGTGTGTGTGTGTATGTCTAAATGAGTGTATGGTATCTGATGTGTGCGTGTCTATATGAGCGTATGCTATCTGATGTGTGTGTGTGTGTCTGTGTGTGTGTGTCTATATGAGTGTATGCTATCTGATGTGTGTGTGTCTAAATGAGTGTATGCTATCTGATGTGTGTGTGTGTCTATATGAGTGTATGCTATCTGATGTGTGTGTGTGTGTGTGTGTCTATATGAGTGTATGCTATCTGATCTGGGAGCCATACAGATGCTTAAGGCTGGTAAGTATGACAATCCTGGGAAGGGGGGGGGTCTGCTTTTTGTGTGGGATAAACTTATCGCCAACCATGTCTCCTCGAAAATAAGACAACCCTTGAAAATAAGACCTAGTTCTTTTTTCAGGGCAAAAAAAAATATAAGGACAGTGTCTTATTTTCAGGGAAACAGGGTAGGATGTTTTTCAAGTGGTTGCAGGCAAGGCCGGCTTTAGGCATGTGCGACTTGTGCGGTCGCACAGGGTGCCAACGGCCATGCTTCAGGGGGGGGCGCCGCAGAGCGGTAAGAAGTTAATTTCCTGCCTCTCTGTGCAGGCGGACGGCCGGGTGCCAGCCTCTCTTTACGGGCGGCCAGGTGCCTGCCTCTCTTTGCGGGTGCCAGCTGCTTGTCTGTGCGGGTGGCCGGCCGGCCGCCTGCCTCTCTTTGCGGGTGCCGGCTGCTTGTCTGTGCAGGTGGCCAGCCGGCCGCCTGCCTCTCTTTGCGGGCGCCGGCTGCTTGTCTGTGCGAGTGGCCGGCCGGCCGCCTGCCTCTTTGCGGGCGCCGGCCGCTTGTCTGTGCGGGCGGGTGGCCGCCTGCCTCTCTGTGTGGGCGCCGGCTGTTTGTCTGTGCGTTCGGGCGGCCGCCTGCCTCTCTGTGCGGGCCCCGGCCGCTTGTCTGTGCGGGCAGGCGGGCAGCCGCTTGCCTCTCTGTGCGGGCGCCGGCCGCTTGTCTGTGTGAGCGGGCAGGCAGCCGCCTGCCTCTCTGTGCGGGCGCGAGGGCGCCGGCCGCTTGTCTGTGCAGGCGGGAGGCTGCATGTCTCTCTGTGCGGGCGCCAGCCACTTGTCTGTGCCACGTGACTGGGCCCCTTTGCGAAAACCCTTCATTGCCTGCCGCACCAGAAAATCCTTAGTCGCGTCCCGAACCCCCTGCATCTGAAACAAGAAGGCCAACACCGCCAACTTGCAACCAATCACCGAAATGGACCGACCTTCCGAAAAGTCCCCACTAATTAACATCAGGACCCCCAACACTCGGCCCTTGTAACCCGACTCCATGAAGTCCCTACTTTCCAACTCTGCCCATTCCTTCCACACCGCCTGATATCGGTACCAAGTAGCCTCAGACACCGATCTCCGAATTCCCTCAAATGCTATACCGATGCCAGGTCCCACAGCCATTCCGGGCAAGGTTCTCCATCCGCGTCCGCTCCCGGCACCAGCTTCCTGAACCTGCAAAACTGAAACCGTGATAGCGCGTCAGCCACCTCGTTTCGAATCCCTGGCACATGCCGAGCCACCACGCAAATGTTTAACTCCAAGCAACGCAACACCAGATGCCTTAAATACCCCACAACCGGCGGGGATTTTGCCGACAGTGCATTGATGGAATGCACCACCGCCATGTTGTCACAATGCATGCAAACCCTTCGTCCAGAAAAAACAGGGCCCCACAACTCCACCGCCACAATAATGGGAAACAATTCCAGCAGTGCCAAATTCCTTACCAAACCTACTTCCACCCAAAGCCGTGGCCACTTTCCCACACACCAGCGCGTCTGAAAAATTGCTCCAAAACCTGTCGCTCCAGCCGCATCAGTGTACAATTCCAGTTGGCTATTGGACAATGCCTCGCTTATCCAAAGGGTCCGACCGTTGTACCGGTCCAAGAACTCCTCCCAAACCAACAAATCCCCCTTCATCATTTTTCTCACTCTGATAAAGTGATTTGGAGCTTTCACCCCCGCGGTTGCGCCCGCCAGTCTCCTATTAAATATCCGCCCCATCGGCATAATGCGACAAGCGAAATTCAATTTCCCGAGCACTGACTGCAAATCCCGCAACCGCACCTTCTTGGCCTGAGACAAAAAACGCACCGACGCCTTCAAATCCAGAAATTTCCCCTCCGGCAACCGGCATTCCATCGCCAGTGTATCAATTTCGATACCTAAGAAACATAGAGCCGTCACCGGCCCTTCTGTTTTTTCTTTTGCCAACGGAATACCTAGGCTCCGCGCGATCCGCTCTAACGTAAATAACAACAAGGAGCAAACCGAAGAGCCCGCCGGACCCACGCAAAAGAAGTCATCCAAATAGTGAATCACTGAATGGACTCCTGCCACATCCTTGACTACCCATTCCACAAAAGTACTAAATGCCTCAAAATGAGCACACGAAATGGAACAGCCCATCGGCAGGCAGCGATCCACATAGTATTCACCATCCCACATACACCCTAAGAGATGAAGGCTCTCTGGATGCACCGGGAGTAAACGAAAAGCTGCTTCCACATCCGCCTTTGCAATCAGGGCCCCGCGCCCCGCAACCCTTACCAGCTCCAAGGCCCTATCGAACGATACATAACATACCGCCGACAACTCTGGTGATATCCCATCATTCACCGACAATCCCGCCGGATAAGATAAATGATGAATGAGCCGAAATTTGTTCGGCTCCCTCTTAGGTACCACCCCAAGGGGGGAAATCCGTAAATTGGAGAATGGCGGGTCCTGGAATGGGCCCGCCATCCTCCCCAACTCCACCTCCTTTTGCAGCTTTTCCTTCACCACCGCCGGATGTTCTTTTGCGGACCTCAAGTTCTCCGGGCGAAACACCGGCGCCTCAGATTCAAACGGAATCCGAAAGCCCTCCGTAAAACCACGTGCCAACAACTCCGCCGCCCGAACATCCGGGTATCTATTTAAATAGGGAAGCATCGCCTCTACCCTCACTGGCGTCCTCCCTTTTTCCAGACCCCTCCCCCGCCTTTCCTTTTCCTTTCTTGAAGCACCTGGCCAAGGAGTGGGACCCTCCACAACCGGAACACTCATGTTTGAACCGACAAGAGGCCCCGAACTTACACTGTCCCTCGTTATATTGCCAACAATCCCCTTTTTTCTGTCCAGCCGGGGACCCGCCGCTCGCACCCGGGCTCCCGGCACCCCCTCGAAAGGGCTGAGCCGGAGCCGCCATTAACCGCATCCACAAAGAAATATCCTTGTGGCCCCACTGGACACCCGGCCGCAGAGCCTTCCGTTGCCGGAACTGCTCGTCATATCTTAGCCACCCTAAACCGCCGTACACTCTGTACGCCTCCCCTATCGCGTCCATATATCCAAATAGGGCGGAACAATGCTCCGGCTCCTTTTCCCCGATCACGCTGGCTAAGATCGCAAAGGCCTGTAGCCAGTTAGTAAACGTCCTCGGGATCAACCTATACCTTCGTTTTTCTTTGTCCTCTTTCTCCTTTTTTGTATCACTGGGTTTTACCTTATCCAAATTAAACTTCTCCAAGGGAAGCAGGGAAAAAATTTCCACATACTCCCCTTTCCAAATCTTTTCCCTCACCTCCTTTTTCAAATGAACCCCTAACTGACCTTCAAAACACACATAAATTTCACTCTGTGCCCTATCATCCAAACGCACAACCTCATCCTCCTTTTCTTTTTTCTTTTCCGCCTCCTTACTCGCACCCACGTCAGCCGCCCCACCAGCCGCCTGTCCCGCACCTACCGCCGAGGTAGGGTCCCGCGCCGCAACCTCGCGCACCGGCGCCTCTGTCTGCACCACCTCCATGGGGCCCACCCACGCCCCCACCGTAGCCCCAGGCCCAATCCGACTAACCCGCTCCGCAGACAACCCCTGCAACACCCCCAAAAGCTGCCCCCAAAACTCCGGGCCCGGTAAACCAGACTGTCTGACCGCACTCGCCCCCTGCGCAACGCTTGCCGCGACGGAACCCCCGCCCCCGCCCGCACTACCCACAGCATGAAACATTTCTGTCGTCCGCTCACCAGGCTGCCGTTGAACCGATGCCAGAACAGCCGTGCCACGATCTTCCTGCTGCCGCTCTGTCCGACCTGCCGCTGCCATTGCTCCTTCTTCCTCGCCGGAGTCTGACGTGCTGCCGAAGTCTTCAGGGGGGACCAGCGAGGGGACAGCCTGCACCTGGCGGCCGTCAACCCCCACAGTCACCGCACCCTGCTCCTCCGGGCAACTCCTGCTAGACCTCTTCCTTTTTGCACGCCGTGGCGCCCTGCCGCCGTCCTTCCTCGCCGTACTCATGACCAACTGCTGCGCCGCCGCTTCTCCCGCCGCTCTCAGTGGGCTCCCTCTCTGCCGACTGCAGGAAGGCCGTGCTGAATCTGACCCTCTCTGGGAACACCCCCCAGCCCGATCCTCGCTGGGGGGGACCGTAATTGTGGATCTCATCCGTGCCTGCGGGCCACCGTACCCCTCCTCCGATCTCCTCACATCGCCGCTCCCATCCGCACCCGCCCTCCGTCCTGTAGCTCTCCCCTGCAGCCTGCAGGGAGTCTCCTCCGTTGATCTTGAACGCCGAGCGCCACCCCCGGCCGGCACATCACTGGGGGCTGCCGTTATCGCCGCTCCGGTCTGGGGCTGTGCAGGCTGCGGACCGGAAGTGGGCCTCGCCGAGGCTCCGCCCACCCCCGACCCGCGGGATCTCCGATGAGGATTCCTCCCGGCGGCCGGCAGCTCCCCCTGGTAAGTTGAAGGGCTCCGCTGCCACGGAGGGTCCCCGCAGGGGCTCCTGGATCTCACTCTCCCCCTCCAGCTGAAGGAGTAGCGCTCCGGTGGTCGCGCCCGCCGAGCACGTAGCAGCGGCCCGGGCGCTGGAGCAGCAGGCAGCACCGCTCCAGCCCCACAGACCGCCGCCAGCTGCTGCCGCAGAGCGTCCACACCTAGGACCTCGGAGGCCCCACGCACCATCTCCAGCAGCTCATTAAGGTCAGCCATGGCAGCAGGCAGCACAAACGTCCTGGGGACACAACTTTCCGGCGACAAAAGGGGAGGTAATCAGTACACCCCCTCTCTTATACCTCCCACAACCCCCCACCCCTTCCCTGCTCCCCTCCAATCCCCCTGCAGCTCCCTTCCACCAATCCTATAGTCCCATATATCCCCTATCCCAGATAAACCAATTAACCCCTTCCTAACCTTGCACCCTCCCGATCGTCATGGGGTCCATTCACCCCTATGGGGCTCACTGCCCTTCTTTTCGGCAGAGATTCAGTGTAGCACTCACATCCTGCTCAAATGTCTGAAGGCGGAGAGAGAGACACTGGGCGCTGTTTGGTCAAGGGGCCTCATGGAACGCAGCTTTAGACATCGCTGGAACCGAAGCCGTGCCGGAGGGGAGTATAGCTTTATTTATTTTTCTGGGGCAAACAAGGGGAATGAGAAGGGGTTGTTGACATCCCTTTTATGGATTGAAGTGGGGCATCATTTTATTACAAAGGGTGTATGTTGTTATGGTTCAACATATGGAATGAATAGGGGTTGTCAAATTTAGTGGACAGCCCTTTTAAAGGGGCTGTTCTTTTAGTAAATGTCTAACCTAAGGTGTAGGTTATTATAAAGAAATTATAATGCTGTTACGCAAACACCGTAAATTAAAAAAAAAACAAAAAAACTTTGGGGAAAAATCAGTCCAAAAATGTTTTTTAGTCTTACTGAAAACACAAAAATTGAATAAAAAGCCAACAAAAGTCATATGTGAAGAAATAAGCCCTAAAAGCTCTTTTGAGCAAAAAAAATTAAAAAAGTTACAGCTCTCAGAATATGGCGATGCAAAAAGAAATTAATATTGCTTTTAGTGTGCAAACGTCGCAAAGTATAAAAAATTGTATAAATCTGGTATAGTGTAATCATTCTGACCCGAAGAATAAATCAGTCATCCCTTTTATCGCATGGTGAACTGAGCAAAAAATGTAAAAGAATAAGCGAATCGCTGGTTTTCCCTCAAAAATCTGAATAAATGACAATCAAGAACTGGTATGTACCCCATAATAGTACCAAAAATCCTTCAGCTTATTGTGCAATAAATAAGCTTCCACACAGCCCTGTTCGCTCAAAAAAGAAAAAAGTTACAGTTCTCACAATATGGCGACGAAAAAACTTTTTTTTATAAAAAAAGCATTTTCACTGTGTGATAGAAGCTGAACAATATAAATCTGGTATCAATGTAACAGCACCAACAAAGAGAATCTGTCAGCAGGCTTTTGCTACCTCACCAGAGATTACGGACTGCATCCGTTCTGAAGATTTGAGATTTTAGGCCTGTTTTGCATGTCAGTGAAAAACAAAGACGTTTTTCACTGACGTGTTAAAAACGCATGTGTCCCTCTGTGTGCCGTGATTCACAGCACACGTGGGTTGTCAATGTGCAATCCGTGATCTGTGATACATGATAGCACATGGAGATAAACTCACCTGCCCCCACTCCTGCTGTCCATGGGGCTGAACTCTCCAGCTCTGCTGCATCTGGCCGCCGCCGTGTCTCCCCTCTGCAAGTACTTCCGGGTCGGCTGTATCATGCATAAATGAATATGCATGACAGTAATTAGCCGGGCGGGAAGCAGCAGCCAGCAGAGGCCGTAGACAGCTGGAGAAGTTGAATGTAAAAATCACTTTATTTTCAATGTGGGTTTTTTTCTGGTACATGTTTCACGGATCACACCATAGTGTGGTCTGAGGGACATCAGTGATGCCGGAAAAAAGCAGACATGTTTCTGTGCGCAACAGATAAAGCGTGTGAGCAACAGGGAGTTCCTGCCTAAAAAAGCGCTGCAAATACACAATAGCAAAGGGACATGATGCACAGCAATTTCAAAATGATTTTGCTGTGCACATGTTCCATCTTTGGTTAATTATTTTAGCTGCTGTAGGCTTCAAAAGCCATGAAACGGCTAAAGAAGTAACCTTCTCATTCGTGGGGCGGCTAAAATTGGAAGAAGCCCCTCGCTCTATATACTTAAAGGACACAGAATACAGTCATTGAATAGACACCAGAAATGAAGTCAGTAACAACGGCGCATACATATAGACTTTCAGGATGTTTTTTGCAAATGATTTTTTTTTTTTTTAAATAACTGAATTTCAGTATGCTTAGGGCGAGGCTTTTTTGTCATTTTACAGTACATGAAAAAAACAAACGCAGCAGAAAAGCAATACAACCGGGCACTGGGGTCTTGTGATCTGCAGCCAATCAGCGGCTGCTTCACTATCCCTCTTTCAAAACTGTAATCCAGAAGAAGTGAGAGCTGCTGCTGATTTATGACTTCTTCTGGATGTCAGTTTTATCTAAAGGATGAGAGAGTAAACCAGCTGCTGATTGGCTGCAGGTCGCCTGTGACATGGTTTGGGGGCACCAAAGGGTAATTTGGCACAGGGCGCCATTTAGCCTAAGGCCGGCCCTGGTTGCAGGCATTTGAGATCTTGGCAAGTGTGATAGGGAAAAAGAGCCTGAGCATTGTTCGGTTCTGTTTAGTTATATGGATGTGATTGGTGAGGCTTACAGAGTGTATGGGACTTCGTCTTGGCCTTACATATGATGAACAGTTTAGACAGTGTAAGGCCATGAGGTCAGCATGAGGTGGGACCATAAGGACATATCCTTGTGGATGCACCTAGGTCGGTGGCCTGAGTGATATGGTTTTTCACTTCATAGCCCTTTCATGGGAGCGCCAGGGATTTTAGGTCAGCAGGTGGATCCTAGGCATCTCAAAGAAAAAGTTTTTCTTTGGCAATTTAATGAGGAACAATGCTTATTTGGAGCATCGTGTAAGTTCAAAGACAAGTGTTCCAGTTGTGGAGAGAGTCATGGCTTGTCCAAGTGGTCAAAGATAGCAAAAAGAAAGTCATATGAGGGTGTTGAAAAAGGGAAGACCCTGGTGAAGGTTGCAGCAATGCTCCTCTCTTTAAAACAGATATCCAAATTTAGAAGCAGACCTTCAAATTTGGTCTGGTTTTTCGGAGAGGTTCAGGATCCCATCTGCTCGTGAGGCTCCAGTTTTTGGGCTATGTAATTTGTAATCAGCATGGGAATATCCTGAAGTAGTGATGGAGAATATAGCCAAGGAAGTAAAACCATTATGAGGCCAATTTTAGGGTGTCCCCTTTGGGTGTGTGAAGGCCTAGACTATGAATCGTATAATAATAAGATAATCTGTCCTTTGAATTCTTTATGTATTGCTTCTCCATATATATCTAATTGAAACATTAACGGAATGTATAACCAAAACAAATTATGCTCAGGGCTAAGTAGAATAAGTTTTAGACCATGAATGAGTAACTGACATTCATGAATGGAAGAGATACTTATCTGTGGTTTCAGATAGGTGACTAGCATTCTTCTATTCATAGAGGAATGCTAATCTGTAGTTTAAGATGGGTAACTGACATTCATGAATAGAAGAGAATAAGTAACTGACATTGTTCCATTCATAGACTCTAATCTATGTCTAAACACACTTGAATTTTTTACTAATGAATTTTGCTAAGACTGTTCGGACAAGGAATGAACTATGCCCGACTAGCTGGTAGGTTAATAGATAGCGTGGATATATTGAGTAAGCTGTATATATATATATGCTATGTGTTGAATACAAGGGTCAGAAAAGCATTGAGCTTCTCCTGGATAGAGACATGTCTCTGTGTGGTCATTTCTACTGATTCATATACATCTGCGCAGTTCTGATTTGGAATCCTCCTCTGAGACCCTGAGAGAGAGACCCCCTGGAGGTCTCCACCAACAGGTATGGTTGAACAAAGTTTGAACAAAAGAAGTTTAAGCTTAACCATTATTTTACTTACCCTGCCGGGGAGTGGGTAAATGACAGCATTGATACAGAACTGTCTTACATATCATATGAGTTGTCTGGGTATTGAGATTGATTCAATGGCATTGGAATATAGGCTCCCGGTGGATAAGTTAGCAGATTTGAAGTTGCCAGTGGACGCGCTAAGGTGGGCTAAGAAGGTTTGATGTAGGGTTTTTCAGTTTTTGTTGATTAGGCTCAATTTTACATACTGTATTATGCCTATAGGATAAATGCTTTCTATTTTTTCTAAGAGTTTGGTAGTTGCCATACCAGGAGTAAAATCACTGGTGCATTCTGTGAGATTCAATCAGGAGGTCAGGGTCGATTTGGCCATTTGGGAGTATTTTTTTGGCAAAATATAACACTTTTTCGTTGTAGATGGAGAATATTGTGTCCAATGTTGGTTTGCAGCTGTATACAAATGCAGTGAGATCAGTTGGTTTTGGTGCATATTTTTCAGGGAAAATTGGTGTTTAGGTCGGTGGCCTGTGTCTTGGAGTGATATAGTTTTTGTGAAGAATTTGTCTTTAATGGAAATTTTTCCTATCATAGTGGCCTTCGAATTTTGGGGTTCAGAATTCAGGAACAGGAAGGTTTGTTTTCCTTGCGATAACCTATCTGTGGGTCATGCAATTAATTCTCTAACAGCTAAATCTCCTCCGGTGGTAGCTTATTAGCTGCATTTGGAATTGTGTTGTTTTGAATGGAATGTGTATATTATAGCCAGACGTGTTCCTTTGAGTACCCAGTGAGGTAGTGAATGCATTGTCCCATTTTCAGTTCAACAGGTTTCAGACCTTGGCTCCGTGGATGGACAACGTGGAGTGTCCCAGCTGGTTATGGAATCCGGTAGCGAAGTAGTTTTTGATCTAATTAAACAATCAGTGTGAAAAAAGTAAGAAAAGTGCGGGAAGAGTGGAGAAGTTTTATGTGTGGATTCTTGGATTGGTTCCTCAAATAAGGATCAGTTGTTACTTACACTGTGTGCAGAATTATTAGGCAAATGAGTATTTTGATCACATGATACTTTTTATACATGTTGTCCTACTCCAAGCTGTATAGGCTGAGAGCCAACTACCAATTAAGTAAATCAGGTGATGTGCATCTCTGTAATGAGGAGGGGTGTGGTGTAAATGACATCAACACCCTATATAAGGTGTGCTTAATTATTAGGCAACTTTCTTTCATTTAGCAAAATGGGTCAGAAGAAAGATTTGATGGGCTCTGAAAAGTCCAAAATTGTGAGATGTCTTGCAGAGGGATGCAGCAGTCTTGAAATTGCCAAACTTATGAAGCGTGATCACCGAACAATCAAACGTTTCATGGCAGATAGCCAACAGAGTCGCAAGAAGCGTGTTGGGCAATAAAGGTGCAAATAACTGCCCATGAATTGAGGAAAATCAAGTGTTTGTGCATTACCGGTGTTAGACTTATGACTTAACTAGAACAGTAGATCTGAACTTCCTCTTCTTATAAAGTCATTACCAGCTGCAGCTCTCACAGCTCTGCTGTATTGGAACAATATTACATCACTGACTGCCTGTGAGATGGAAGGTGAAGCTGATTGACTCCACTCTTTTCACTGCTCCTTGTTTTCAGGGTCATACAAATAAATCCAGGTCTCATCCATAGTGACCAGTCAATCCAGGAAGTTCTTATCAGTCCGGAAACGCTGACAAATGTACCGGGAAGTTTTCACTCACTTGCCTCTCTGATCTGTTGTCAAACATTTAGGGACTCACTTTGCAGATCGCTTCCTCATGTCCAAATGTTCATGGATAATGACACAAACACGTTTATGGGAAATGAAGTTGATGGTGGCCAGTGCCGCGGCCGGTTGCCTTCTGGTCTCCCACCCGGCTGGTGGTCTCTATCCTTGTCCTGCACTGCTGTGTGAAAGGTGGACTTTCCTAGTTTGAAACTCAGGAGTCCGCCCCCGTCTGGATGTGGCCTAAGGAGCCGTGCCCGCAGACACTGGCCCATGGGATCTATGGGCCCTGGCGGTGACCTCTTATCCCTAATCGGTGGGCTGTTGTCTTCTATGAGGGACTTTAGGTGGGACAGGATCTCAAGTCCTGGCCTCAATCGGTTAATTAACCAGCTCCAACTTGGTTCTGGTCCTGGCTTCAGGGTCCGAGTACCCCCTTTGTGCTACGTTTTCCGGGTCGGTTCCCCGTGTCGGTACTGGCGGGTTACAACCCTGTCCCAGTCCACCTCGGTTCCACCGAGCCGTCTTCCCGTCTCCTGCTGACGGAGACCACCGTCTGCCTCCTAGCCAGTGGCATCAGAGCTCCTACCCTGGTACCGTTCAACTTAAACTTCACTGCTGGAGCTACCCCTAGCTCCAGCCCACACTCCTCTCCAAACTCCTCTCTGACCTTAACTAACTGTTTTTCCCGCCCCGGGCTGTCTGGACCCCTGGGTGGGCATGTCCTAACTGCCTGGTCACGCCCACTGGTGTGTCTATCTTTACCTAAAGGGGGGTGACTAGGGTTTTCTGGTTAGCTGTGTTTCTTAATGAGGGAAGGTGTTATGCAGGGGCCTAACTGTGACTACCTGGTTTTGCCAGGACGTCACATGAGGTCTATGAACCCCGCCTCCCTAGTCAATTATATGCTATCCAGCCTTCCCAGTGATGTATATTCCTCTTAGCCCTCCCTTGTGATATATAAGCCCCCAGCATCTCCTTTGATGTATATGCCCCAGCATGTACTGTAATGTATATGTTCCCAACATCTCCTGAGATGTATATGCCCCCAGCATCTCCTGTGATCTATATGCCTGCAGCATAATCTGTAATGTATATGCCCCCAGCATCTCTTGTGATGTATATTCCCCCCAGCGTCTACTGTGATGTATATGCCCGTAGCATCTCCTCTTATGTATATGTATATCTCCTCTTATGTATATGATGTTTATGCCCCAGCATCTTCTGTGATGTATATGCCCCAGCATCTCTTGTGATGTATATGTCCCCAACATCTCCTGTGATGTATATGCCCCAGCATCTCCTGTGATCTATATGCCTGCAGCATAATCTGTGATGTATATGCCCCCAGCATCTCTTGTGATGTATATCCCCCCAGCGTCTACTGTGATGTATATGCCCATAGCATCTCCTCTTATGTATATGTATATCTCCTCTTATGTATATGATGTCTATGCCCCAGCATCTCTTGTGATGTATATGCCCCAGCATCTCTTGTGATGTATATTCCCCCTGTATCATCTGTGATGTATATGCCCTCAGCATCTCCTGTGATGTATATGCCCCAGCATCTCTTGTGATGTATATTCCCCCAGTGTCTCCTGTGATGTATATGCCCGTAGCATCTCCTCTTATGTATATGCCTACAGCATCATCTGTGATGTATATGCCCCCAGCATCTCCTGTGATGTATATGCCCTCAGCAGTCCCAGGCAACACAAACCTGGGAAAAGCAGTTGTGAGATGCAACAAGATCAATATTGCCTAATATCACAGCCGCACCAAAGAGAAGCAGCTCCAGCCGCCACAGTGAGTTAATACACCGTGTGCAGAATTATTAGGCAAGTTGTATTTTAGCAGATTTTTTTTATTATTGATCAACAACTATGTTCTCAATCAACCCAAAATATTCATAAATATCAAAGCTTAATATTTTTAGAAGTTGGAGTGTTTTTTTTTTAGATTTGGCTATCTTAGGAGGATATCTGTTTGTGCAGGTAACTATTATTGTGCAGAATTATTAGGCAACTTAATAAAAGCCAAATATATTCCCATCTCACTTGTTTATTTTCACCAGGTAAACAAATATAACTGCACAAAATATAGAAATAAACATTTCTTACATGCAAAAACAAAACCTCCAAAAATTAGTGACCAATATAGCCACCTTTCTTTCTGATGACACTCAACATCCTACCATCCATAGATTCTGTCAGTTGCTTGATCTGTTTACGATCAACATTGCGTACAGCAGCCACCACAGCCTCCAGACACTGTTCCGAGAGGTGTATTGTTTTTCCTCCCTGCAGATCTCACATTTTATGAGGGACCACAGGTTCTCTATGGGGTTCAGATCAGGTGAACAAGGGGGCCATGTAATTTTTTTTCTTCTTTTAGACCTTTACTGGCCAACTACGCTGTGGAGTAGTTGGATGCATGTGATGGAGCATTGTCCTGCATGAGAATCATGTTTTTCTTGAACAATAACGACTTCTTTCTGTACCACTGCTAGAGGAAGTTGTCTTCCAGAAACTGGCAGTAGGTCTGGGAGTTGAGCTTCACTCCATCCTCAACCCGAAAAGGTCTCACATCTTCATCGTTGATGATACCAGCCCATACCAGTACCCCACCTCCACCTTGCTGGCGTCGGAGTGGAGCGCTCTGCACTTTACTGATCCAGCCTCTGGCCCATCCATCTGGCCCATCAAGAGTCACTCTCATTTCATCAGTCCATAAAACCTTTGAAAAATCAGTCTTAAGACATTTCTTGGCCCAGTCTTCACGTTTTATTTTATGTTTCTTGTTCAAAGGTGGTGGTTTTTCAGCCTTCCTTACCTTGGCCATGTCTCTGAGTATGGCACACCTTGTGCTTTTTGATACTCCAGTAACGTTGCAGATCTGAAATATGGCCACACTGGTGGCAAATGGCATCTTGGAAGCTTCACGCTTGATTTTCCTCAATTCATGGGCAGTTATTTTGCGCCTTTTTTGCCCAACACGCTTCTTGTGACCCTGTTGGCTATTTACCATGAAACGCTTGATTGTTCAGTGATCACGCTTGAAAAGTTTGGCAATTTCAAGACTGCTGCATCCCTCTGCAAGACATCTCACAATTTTGGACTTTTCAGAGCCCGTTAAATCTCTCTTCTGACCCATTTTGCCAAAGGAAAGGAAGTTGCCTAATAATTAAGCACACCTTATATAGGGTGTTGATGTCATTACACCACATCCCTCCTCATTACAGAGATGCACATCACCTGAATTACTTAATTGGTAGTTGGCTCTCAGCCTATACAGCTTGGAGTAGGACAACATGTATAAAAAGTATCATGGGATCAAAATACTCATTTGCCTAATAATTCTGCACACAGTGTAGTTTGACCAACTATACTGTAGTAGGGTAATTTTCAAGCTGTGTGGCTTCCGAATGATGAAAGAAATTTTCAAATGGCTCCTGACAGAAAAAAGGTTTCCACCCCTAATATAGACCAAAGGTATTTTTTGGGCCCCCTGTCTTCCAGGGTCCGATCACAACCCCTGCCCTGATCGCCCCTGTACTACCTTATCTAGTGGACCTATGCTTATATGTGACAACCTTTACTCTGGGGATATGTTTTATAGGAGTGTAGAAATGCCCAGTGTACCTTGCTTTACTATATCTGTAGTAATCCAGCTTAAAGATAGTCATCAACATGTATAATATGTACTAGACTGGACCAGTACAAACCATCATCTGAACTGGTCCCAGTGCTGCCAGGTTTCTCCATCGGTAGCTCTCAGACAGACAGTAAGGTCCTGGAAACAAAGCCTATGAAGCATCTACAAGTAGGCATGTTAAGGATGGACCGGTACTCATGGATCACCGCTATGTGCTTGCCCCCCATGGTAAAATCTGCCAGCCCCTGCTCATGATTGTGAATAGATTCGCTCAACTATTCGCCAGCGTAAACTGTCAATCAAGCTTAAAGGGGTGTGGCCTGTTGTGGGGGGGGCTCTTTAGTGCATTGAGCCTTTGGTCATGCCAAGGCTGCACCCAGGAGCCTCAATTACTACAGACTCCAACCCCGGTGTAGAAAATGTGCAATATTATCAGCTGCACTACAGGCCCCAAGCAGCAGGACAGATGGGATGGTGGAGGCGGCTGGAGCACTGTCTGAGGACCCCTGGCCTGGGGCTGGACCCAGGCAGGTGACTGGTGAGGTAAAAAGCCCCCCCCCCTGGGGCCCCTGCTCGCCCCCCCTCCCTGGGGCCCCTGCTCGCCCCCCCTGGGGCCCCTGCTCGCCTTCCCCTGGGCCCTTGCCTTCTATACTCACATGCTGCTGCTCCTGCAGCCTGGCCTGGGTCCTCCTCTGCAGCGCGATGTTGCCAGCACCTGCACAGGAAGTAAGCAGTCATCGCTCTGAGACTGCCTCCTCCTGCAGTGTCGCTGTGCACAGGAGTCAGAGCAGCACTGACAGTGACAGCAGGCAGATCGCTCTCCCTGCTTGCAGCTGCAGAGGGAATAGGATTGTCTCTAAACATATCCAAAGAGGCCCAGGGGGGTAGGGGGGCGGGGCCTAGGGGGCGTGGCCATCAATAGCAGGGGCCCACCGGGGGTTCTCCCGACCTCCTGGTGGGCCAGTCCGCCCCTGTTATCAGCCATTGTGAAAGTAATGGTAGAATGAACGTTGTGACAGATTTATCCAGTGGGGAAATGTCTGTCCGGTCAGTAAGATACCGGTGACACCAGTGGCGTAGCTAGTGGTTCAGCGCAGGGGGGGGGGGGAACATCTGAATCGGCCCCTAACCTGGTAACAACTATAGTATCACGCCCTAATAATGGGTACAGAGGAACCTCAGCAGATGACCGCGCTGTTACTGAAAATAAATCTACACAAAGGCCAACACTGATATTACCTCCGTATGGTGACCATATAGTGGTAGATATTAGTGATGAGCGAGTATGCTTGTTACTACTCGGTACTCGCACGAGTATCACTGTACTCGGGCTACTCGGCGGGGACCGAGTAATCTCGCGATACTCGTGCTGTACTCGTGGTCTTCATCCCTGCATGTTGGCGCTCTTTTGAGAGCCAGCCCTCATGCAGGGATTGGCTGGCAGACCACTGCAATGCCACAGCCCTGTTAGTTGTGGAATTGCAGTGATTGGCCGGCCTGCACAGCGTGACCGAGCCTTTATACCGGCGGGCGCGCTGTGCTCTGCTCACAGCCATCCAGACAGTCAGTGCAGGGAGAGTGTTGCTGCTTCAGGGAAAGGTTTGCGGCCCTTTATAGCTATTTCCGTAGCAGGGCTGCAAACAGTGTGACCAGAAGTCCTTCTCAGGACTATTATAGTTGTATACAGGCAGGCAGGGTATAGCCAGGTCGGAGTACAGTAGCAGAGTCCTTCTCAGGACTATTGTTGCTGTATACAGGCAGGGTATAGCCAGGTCGGAATACAGGCTAGTGACTAGAAGAGTCCTTGTCAGGACTATTGTAGCAGTATACAGGCAGGCAGGCAGAGTATATAGCCATTCCTAGTGGTGACCGTATACCAGCCTTCATCATATCTGGGGCTGGTGTACACAGTCTAAGGCCCCCTTCACACGTCCGTGAAAAACACGCACATGTGTTACGGGCTGTTTTTCGGGTCCGTGTCCCGTTTTTGTGTCCGTTTTTATGGTCCGTGTGGCATCTGTGTGAATTGCGTATGCTAGCCGTGTTTGTGTGTAGAACGTCCGTGTGTGCGTGTGGAATTAACGTGTATGTGTACGTGGAATGTCCGTGTGGAATGTCCGTGTGTGTGATGCACAATGTCGTTTATAAATGTCGGCTGACAGCAGACAGAGTTGCGCGATGAGAATGAACTCAGGTGACCTTCACCCGACTTCATCCTCATACCGCAGCTCTGTCTGTGACGAGTACTGATTAGCGGTCACCTGTGAAGGATTCACCGGTGACCGCTAATCCCCCGAGTGACTGAAGTTTCCTCCCCTCTCTCATACTCACCGTTCCTCGATCCCCGGCGCGGCGCTGCACGGCATTCACACTGCTGCGGCAGATTTTACTATTTTGAAAAAGCCGGCCGCTCATTAAACAATCTCCTATTCCCTGCTTTCCCCGCCCACCGGCGCCTATGATTGGTTGCAGTGAGACACGCCCCCACACTGAGTGACAGGTGCCTCACTGCAACCAATCATAGGCGCCGGTGGGCGGGAAAGCAGGGAATAGGAGATTGTTTAATGAGCGGCCGGCTTTTTCAAAATAGTAAAAGCCGCCGCAGCAGTGTGAATGCCGTGCAGCGCCGCGCCGGTGATCGGGGAACGGTAAGTATGAGAGAGGGGGGAAAGTGACCGACAGACTGTGAGAGAGGGACAGAGAGACCGACAGAGAGAACGACCGACGGACTCAGGGAGATTGACCGACATACACAGAAATAGAAAGAATAGCCGACATCACTAGAAATAAAAATACCAAACGGACACGGACTATAGGTAGATGCATACGTGTTTACTAACGTGTGTGCACATACCCATAGACTTTCATTGTGTCCACGTGTGCGTGCTCCATGCAGATAACGGACATGCATCCGTGCAAAACACAAACACATACGGATCACGGACACGCGCACACGGACATAATGAAATAACGCACGTGTGACCACAATCATAGATTAACATTGGTGCACGTTTGGCCGTGTCTCCGGTATATACGGAAACGGACCAAACACGCACGTGTATCACGGACGTGTGAAGGGGGCCTAAAACAGTCCTGATAGTGTCAGACTTCTCAGTAATTGTCGCTCCTAAAAACCTGTTAGGTTCTTAGTGCGTCCGTGCTTGCATTTAAAAACCGCACGTGTGTGCCTGTCGGTGGCAGCGTACAGGTGCACGTTTTGCACAAACTATTATATAACGCACAAGTCTAGTGTATAATACACGTCAGTCAGCAGTGTCTGATAGTGTCAGACTTCTCAGTAATTGTCGCTCCTAAAAACCTGTTATGTTCTTAGTGCGTCCATGCTTGCATTTAAAAACCGCACGTGTGTGCCTGTTGGTGGCAGCGTACAGGTGCACTTGTGTGCGTTTTGCACAAACTTGGATATAACGCACAAGTCTAGTGAATACACGTCAGCACAGCATTGCAAAATGCGCAAGGGCGTTGGCAAGGAACAAGGAAGTGGACGTGATGGTGGTGCAGGCAGAGGCCGAGGTCGTGGGCAAGCTATAATTTCGCCACAACAAAGGGCCACATCTACTCGCTCGCACGTCCTGTCCCAAATTCTTGGGGACCGCAGCAGTACACCGCTCTTGAACCAAGACCAGTGTCAACAGGTTGTTAGTTGGATAGCGGATAATGCTTCCAGTCAGATTGGCACCACCACAAACACTCTGTCTTCCACACGGTCAAGTGTCAGTAGCCGTGATACTGCACCGCACATTTCAGAACCTGATCCTCCTTCCTACCACAAGGCTGAGTACACGTCCTCGGACATTACTGATCCCACACTTGGACACTCGGAAGAGCTGTTCACGTTTCCATTCGCACATTCTGGCCTCTCGCCAGCTCATGTTGAAGTGGGTCATGAGGAGATCGTATGTACAGATGCCCAAATATTTGAGCAGCCACGTTCTCACGAAGTTGGCAACGTGTCTCAACAAGGGGTGGACGATGATGAGACACAATTGTCAGGAAGTCAGAAGGAGGAGCAGGGTGCGGAAGAGGAATACGACGTGGTGGATGATCCAGTAACTGACCCAACCTGGCAGGAGGATATGCAGAGTGAGGACAGCAGTGCACAGGGGGAGGGAGGCGTAGCATCCCAACAGGCAGTAAGAAGCAGGGTGGTGGCTCCAGGCAGAAGTCAGGCAACCGTTCCCCGGAAAAACAACACGACACAAGGTGCCTGTACAAATGTTAGGTCTTCTCAAGTCTGGCAGTTTTTTAAGTTGGCTCCAGATGATTCTAAAAAGGCCATTTGCAACACCTGCCGTGCCAGCATCAGCAGGGGTACCAAAACTAGCAGCCTGACCACCACCAGCATGATCAGGCACATGTCAGCCAAGCACCCGATTTTGTGGGAAGTACAACAGAGTCGAGGAGCAGTGCTTGCTGATGTCACTGCTACGTCTTCGCTTGTTGTGCATGCGAGCCAATCCCCTGTCCATGCTGCCTGCGAACAAGCCTCCTCCGGTCCTGCACCTGCAGTTGCCTACGCAGAAATAACACCATCATCAAGCACGTCCTTGTCCCAGCGCAGCGTTCAGTTATCCATTCAGCAAACCTTTGAACGCAGGCGCAAATACACTGCCAACGCCCCACATGCCACAGTTCTAAATGCTAACATTTCGCGACTGCTTGCGCTGAAAATGTTGCCTTTTAGGCTGGTGGAGACAGAAGCATTCCGCGACCTGATGGCGGCAGCTGTCCCACGTTACTCGGTCCCCAGCCGCCACTATTTCTCCCGGTGTGCCGTCCCCGCATTGCATAACCACGTGTCACAAAACATCACTCGTGCCCTGAACAACGCTGTTTCACCCAAAGTCCACCTAACCACAGACACGTGGACAAGTGCTTGTGGGCAAGGCCGCTACATCTCGTTGACGGCACACTGGGTTAATATTGTGGAAGCTGGGACCCAGTCTGAGCGAGGGACGGAACACGTCCTTCCCACACCAAGGTTTGCAGGCCCTACCTCAGTCAGGATTTCACCCACACTCTACAGCTCCGGAATGTCATGCTCCTCAGCCTCCTCCTCCTCCTGCGCATTCTCATCCACTTTACCCTCCACACCAGTCTCAAGCTGGAAGCACTGCAGCACTGCCTCGGCGAAGCGGCAACAGGCTGTGCTGAAGCTAATCTGCATAGGTGACAAACCCCACAATGCAGAAGAGGTGTGGACAGCTCTGAAACAGCAGGCAGATCACTGGCTCACACCTCTGAAGCTAAAGCCAGGAAAGGTCGTGTGTGACAATGGCCGGAACCTGGTGGCGGCTTTGAGGCGAGGCCAGCTGACACATGTTCCATGCGTGGCCCATGTGCTCAACCTCGTGGTTCAGCGGTTTCTAAAGTCATACCCAGAGCTGTCTGATCTGCTGGTAAAAGTTCGCCGCCTGTCTGCACATTTTCGAAAGTCACCTACTGCTTCAGCCGGCCTTGCCGGCTTTCAGCGCCGTTTGCATCTTCCGGCTCACAGACTGGTGTGTGATGTCCCCACGCGTTGGAATTCAACTCTGCACATGTTGGTCAGGATATGTGAGTAGAAGAGGGCAGTTGTTGAGTACCTGCATCACCTAAGCCGTCGGGAAATGGGTCAAACTCCACACATAACACCTGAGGAGTGGAGATGGATGTTCGACCTATGTACCATCCTCCAAAACTTTGAGGACTCCACCAAGATGGTGAGTGGTGATGACGCCATTATTAGCGTCACCATACCGCTTCTCTGCCTTCTAAAACGGTCTCTGCTCAAAAACAAACATGATGCATTGCAGGCGGAGCGCAATGAGTTGGAGCAAGAAACAGTAGTGGGTGTGGGTGATAACACACAGCCCAGCCTCGTCTCATCACAACGTGCAGTGGAGGACTATGACGAGGAGGAGGATGAAGACATGGAGCAACTCTCCGGCCAAATTGAGGATATGACATGCACACCAGTCATATCCTCGGTTCAACGTGGCTGGCCAGAGGACAGGGTAGATGAGGAGGAGGAGGAGGAGGAGGAGGAGGACAGCATGTTCAGTCATCGTGTTGGTCAGGATACTGAAGTACTGGCTGTTAAGAGTCTGGCGCACATGGCTGACTTTATGGTAAGCTGCCTGTCTCGTGACCCTCGCGTTAAGAACATCTTGGCCGACAATCATTACTGGTTGGTAACACTGTTAGACCCACGCTACAAGGAGAACTTTATGTCTCTTATTCCCGAGGCGGAGAGGTCAGGCAAAATGCAGCAGTTCCGGAAGGCCATAGTCACGGAAGTAGGCAAAGCATTCCCCTCACAAAACGCTAGCGGCATAGGTCAGGAATCAGTGGACAACCAAGGCGTACAGCCGAGAGGGGCACAAGTCCAATCCGCCAGAGGTAGGGGAACATTTTTTAAGATGTGGGACAGTTTTCTCAGCCCCTCACGTACCACAGCCCCTGAGGTGCGGGGTAGTGCCACAAGAAATCCTAAGTTTGCCCAGATGCTCAAGGAGTACCTTGCAGATCGAACAACTGTACTCCGACATTCCTCTGTGCCTTACAATTATTGGGTATCCAAGGTGGACACGTGGCATGAATTGGCTCTCTACGCCTTGGAAGTCCTGGCCTGCCCTGCCGCTAGCGTTTTGTCAGAGCGTGTTTTTAGTGCCGCAGGTGCAATCATTACAGATAGGCCTTTGTTTCAGGTATACCCCCAGTGGTAAATTTTTTCGCCCATTCTTTCAGAATGGACATTACAACGACAGGAGACCCGCTCCTTTGCAATGGGAACAATGTTTTGAGGCCCTCATGCACGTCTCTATCCAGGGACAATGTGGAGCCTCCCAATTTTTGGCTGCCCTGCCTAAGGGCTATACTACAATAGACCCACTTCCTAACAATGGACACTTCAGGTTTACAGGCCCTCATGTACGTCTCTATCCAGGGACAATGTGGAGCCTCCCAATTTTT
Organism: Anomaloglossus baeobatrachus; assembly: GCF_048569485.1. Classification (NCBI taxonomy): domain Eukaryota; kingdom Metazoa; phylum Chordata; class Amphibia; order Anura; family Aromobatidae; genus Anomaloglossus; species Anomaloglossus baeobatrachus. Next base: position 178,118,963 of record NC_134361.1, read on the forward strand.
GGCTGCCCTGCCTAAGTGCTATACTACAATAGACCCACTTCCTGACAATGGACACTTCAGGTTTACAGGCCCTCATGTACGTCTCTATCCAGGGACAATGTGGAGCCTCCCAATTTTTTGCTGCCCTGCCTAAGGGCTATACTACAATAGACCCACTTCCTGACAATGGACACTTCAGGTTTACAGGCCCTCATGCACGTCTCTATCCAGGGACAATGTGGAGCCCCCCAATTTTTGGCTGCCCTGCCTAAAGGCCCCGTCACACTAAGCAACATCGCTAGCAACATCGCTAGCAACATCGCTGCTAACGAACAACTTTTGTGATGTTGCTAGCGATGTTGGTGTGTGTGACATCCAGCAACAACCTGGCCCCTGCTGTGAGGTCGTTGGTTGTTGCTGAATGTCCTGAGCCATTTTTTAGTTGTTGCTGTCCCGCTGTGAAGCACAGATCGCTGTGTGTGACAGCGAGACAGCAACAACTAAATGTGCAGGCAGCAGGAGCCGGCTTCTGCGGAGGCTGGTAACCAATGTAAACATCGGGTAACCAAGAAGCCCTGTCCTTGGTTACCCGATATTTACCTTTGTTACCAGCCTCCGCCGCTCTCACTGTCAGTGCCGGCTCCTGCTCTGTGCACATGTAGCTGCAGGACACATCGGGTTAATTAACCCGATGTGTGCTGTAGCTAGGAGAGCAGGGAGCCAGCGCTAAGCAATGTGCGCTGCTCCCTGCTCTGTGCACATTTAGCTGCAGGACACATCGGGTAATTAACCCGATGTGTGCTGTAACTAGGAGAGCAGGGAGCCAGCGCTCAGTGTGCGCTGCTCCCTGCTCTCTGCACGTTTAGCTCTGTGCGCTGGTAACCAAGGTAAATATCGGGTTGGTTACCCGATATTTACCTTAGTTACCAAGCGCAGCATCTTCCACGCGGCGCTGGGGGCTGGTCACTGGTTGCTGGTGAGCTCACCAGCAACTTGTGTAGCGACGCTCCAGCGATCCCTGCCAGGTCAGGTTGCTGGTGGGATCGCTGGAGCGTCGCAGTGTGACATCTCACCAGCAACCTCCTAGCAACTTACCAGCGATCCCTATCGTTGTTGGGATCGCTGGTAAGTTGCTTAGTGTGACTGGACCTTTAGGGCTATACTACAATAGACCCACTTCCTGACAATGGACACTTCAGGTTTACAGGCCCTCATGCATGTCTCTATCCAGGGACAATGTGGAGCCTCCCAATTTTTGGCTGCCCTGCCTAAGGGCTATACTACAATAGACCCACTTCCTGACAATGGACACTTCAGGTTTACAGGCCCTCATGCACGTCTCTATCCAGGGACAATGTGGAGCCTCCCAATTTTTGGCTGCCCTGCCTAAGGGCTATACTACAATAGACCCACTTCCTGACAATGGACACTTCAGGTTTACAGGCCCTAATGCACGTCTCTATCCAGGGACAATGTGGAGCCTCCCAATTTTTGGCTGCCCTGCCAAAGGGCTATACTACAATAGACCCACTTCCTGACGTATCTATAGGGATAAGCGGGTCTCCAATGTAAAACTTCCCTTATCAACTGTACCTAAAATAATGACACAGACTACGACTTTATTGCACGAATGGCCACAGCTTTATTTAACAGTATATATGTACCCAAACTCGTGGCTCCACATGCCACCCATTGATAACACATAACCTGTACATATATACTTATTCTCCACAAAACACACCTGATAGATCCGTCCGAGAGGCCAAACCATCATTCCTATCCCCCGGCCGTAACCTCCAACCGGCCCAGAGGACCACCTCGGCCGTGACCAACCGACCCGAGGTGTGGGGTAATAACGTTCCATCGTTAATTACCCCTCCCCAGAACCTGCAGGACCTCCGCCCACAAGTTCCCATCCAAACCGAAGCCACTCCCCCTGAGTGGCTTCATACCAACAAACCGACTGTCGGTACTTCCAACCTCTCTGAACGGACCTATCACCCCGCCACAGACCGGCCAAGTGACACCTTACTTGGCCCGGGCCCTCCACACCCCCATTGTTTGCTTTAAGCCATCCTTCAAAACCAACATCCACAAATCCAAACCTATGCCCGTGAGATGAACCCCATCTCGCCTCAAATAATGCTCGGTGGACTCCTCCAGCTCTCCCTGTCGGACCACCAATCGTCCATTTCGCGCTCCGACCCTGCCAATGCCCGGTTCAACGCCACTGCTTCCGGCTATGATACCGGACCCTACAATCAAAATACCAGGGAACGCCTTCCACAAATGCAACAAGTCAAACCTGATATCCCTCTTCAACTCTGTCGCCACCCTCACTCCAAGGTCATTCCCTCCCACATGCTGAATTAACGCATCCGGTTCCCGATCAATACAGCTAAAAACACCACCTCAAGGCGAACTCTCCCCCAGGTCATGACCAATTTCCGAGCCATTTCAGACGGGCTTCCGTCATCGCCACTCCGAGCTGCCGACCGTCCCGGCGACCATCCGCCCGCAAAGCTTCCCACCATCTCCCAATCTGCCGAAACCATTCTTCACTCAGACCTCACCTAACGGCTTCAGTCGCTGCCCCAATCCGGAAGGAGTGGGACCCTCAATCCCTTGTCTCCTCCCACACCCGTACTAAAGCCGTCTTCAGCACTGCGATAAACTGGAATCACTATAAAGCGGATCCATCCCCATGCCTAAGGAAAACAACAGGGTAACCACCCCACCTTCCAAAAACTCCTTCACTTGTACCACCGGGCATAGCTAGTGCCCTGGAAATTCAAACAACACCACCAGGCATCCCCGGCCCACTTGATCTGTCATTGAAAACCGTAGCCAGCATTCCGCTCTATCCATCCCAAGCATCACACCCTCCACCAACAGTCCGCCTCCTGCTTGCCCAGCCGGGCTAACCAATTCTCCGATGCGAAAGGCCCAAAGAATGCCAATACGAAGGCCACCGTGAACAAGGCTCATTCATAAGGAAACGAGCATATATCCCCACAAACACCCCACCACACGACCCAACAATGGGAACGCTATAGGCCGCCTTGTGACCCGCGACCGCGCCCCCTTTCGAACACCCCTTCATCGCCTGCCGTTCCAGAAAAAACCTTTGTCGCGTCCCGACCCCTTGCATTTCAAACAAGAAAGCCCACGCCTCCAACTTGAAACCTATGACCGAACAGACCGACCTGCAGAAAAATCCCCACTAATCAACGACAAAACCCCCAACGTTCCTCCCGTGTAACCAGGCTCCATCCAATCCGCCTTCACCAACTCTACCCATTTCTGCCACACCGACTGATACCGGCAACCAGTAGCCTCGGACACCGATCTCCTAAGTCCCTCAAATGCTACACCGACACCACGTCCCACAGCCATTACGGGCATAGCACTCCATCCTCGTCTGCTCCCGTCACAGTCACCGGAACCTGTGCTACTGCAATCGAGATAGCGCATCACCCACCTCATTTTGAACCCCGGCACATACCGCGCCACCACCCCAATGTTGAGCGGCAAGCAACGCAACAATAGCTGCCTCAAATACCCCACTACTGGAGGTGATTTAGCCGACAGTGAATTGCTAGAATGCACCACCGCCATGTTATCACCATACATGCCAAGCTTCTTGCCTCCAAATTCGGGCCTCCACTCTAAAGCCACTAAGATGGGAAACAATTCCAGCAGCGCAAGATTCTTTACAAGCCCCTTTTTTCACTCAAAGCCGTGGCCATTTTCAACGCACCAATGTGTTTGAAAAATTGCCCCAAACCCGAGGCCCCCCCGCGTCCGTAAAGAATTCCAGCTGTTTATTTGACAATGCCATTGCCCATCCATAACATCTTTCCATTGTATTGGTCAAGAAATGCATCCCACACCAGCAGATCTCCTTTCATCCCTTCGTCACTCTGACAAAATGATCCGAAGCTGTCACCCTTGTAGCTGCGCTTGCCAATCGCCTATTAACTATTTGCCCCATCGGCATAATGCGACAAGCAAAATTCAATTTATTACGCACTGACTGCAAATGTCGCAACCGCACCTTCCCAGCCTAAGACAAAACTGCACTGACGCCTTCAAATCACGCAGCTTGCCCCACCGGCAATCGGCGTTCCATAGCCACCGTATCAATTCCGTTGCCCGAAAAACCCTGAGCCGTCCCTGGCCCTTCCGCTTTTTCTTTGCAAACGGAATACCTAGGCTTCCTGCTAACCGCTGTAACGTAAATATCAACAAAGGAACAAACTAAGGAGCCCACCGGGCCAACGTAAAGAAATCAACCAAATAGTGAATCACCGCATGGACTACTGCCACTTCCCTGAATACCACTTCCACAAAAGAACTAAACGCTGCAAAATAAACACATGAACTGGAACAACCCCGTGGGCAGGCACCGATCCACATAGTATTCACCATCCCACATGCACCCTGAAAGCTGAAAATTCTCCGGATGCCGGAATTAACCAAAATTGCTTCCACATCCGCCTCGGCCATCAGGGCCCCCCCTGCCGGGCTTCCCGCAGTGACTCCCATGCCGTGTCAAATGAGACATGCAGACCACAGACAACTCAGGTGAAAAAACCCATCGTTCACTGACAAGTCTGCCGGATAGGATAATGATGAATGAGCCAAAAGGTGTTCGGCTCCTTCCTGGGCACCACCCCAAGTGGCGAAATCCTCAACCTGTAGAATGGCGGGTCCTTGAACAGGCCCGCCATCATTCACAACTCCACCCCCTTCTGCAGCTTTTCCCCCTACCACCTCCAGATGTTTTTTAGCGGACCTCAAATTACCGAAACACCGGCGCCTCGGATTCAAACGGAATCCGGAAACCCTCCCTAAAACCTGTCGCCAACAGCTCAACCGCCCGAACATACGGATATCTATTTAAATAGGGGCGCATCGCCTCTACCCTCACTGGCGGCCTCCCTTTCCAGACCCCTCCCCCAACTCTCCTTAATCTTGGTCGAAACACCTGGCCAAAGAGCGGGAGCCTCCACAACCGGAACACTCGTATTGTAACCGACACGACGCCCCCAAACTCACTTGCCCCTCATTAAATTGCCAGCCTGGCCCTTTTTCTGACCAGCCGGGGACTCGCTGCTCGCCCCCGGGCTCCCGGCACCCCCTCGAAAGGGCTGGGCCGAGGCCGTCATTAACCGCATCCACAAAGAAATATCTTTGTGGTCCCACCGGATGCCAGGCCGCAGAGCCTTCCGGAACTGCGCATCATATCACAGCCAGCCTAAACCCCCATACCCTCAGTTAGCCTCGCCGATCGAGTCCATGTAACCGGAAAAGGGGGGAGGGGGGGTGACGCTCCGGCTCCTTTTCCCCAATCACCCTGGCTAGGGCCACAAAGGACTGTAGCCAGTTAGTAAAAGTGAGCAACCTATACTTCCTTTTCTCCTCCTCCTCCTTTTCCTTCTTGGAGTCACTCGCTTCCTTCGTCCACGTTAAACTTTTCCAAGGGGAGCAGGGAAAAATTTTTCACATACTCCCCTCTTCGTATCTTCTCCCTTACCTCCTTTTTTTTTTTTTTAAATGTACCCCCAACGGACTTTCAACACCCACGTATACTGCTACTGCACTCCGTGCCCTATCGCCCAAACGCGCAACCTCGTCCTTCTTTCCTTTTGTCTTTCCCATGTCCTTGCTAACCACCGGCTCAGCCGCCACGCCGTCCGCCTGACCCGCAACAACCGCCAGCCGAAGCCCCCCGTCGGACCCAGGCCCACTCTGACCTCACCGTTCCGCCAACAACCCCTGCAATACCCCCCAACAGCTAAGCCCAAAAATTCCGCCCCGGGTAACACCGACTGACTGACCGCCCCCAGCATGCTACCCCCCGCAGAGGAACCCCCATCCCCGCTACCCACAACATTAAACAATAGTGGTCGTCCTCTTACCGAGCTGCCTCTGAACCGAGCAGCCGTAACACGAACGTCCTGCTGCCGCTCCATCCGTTCAGCCGCCTCCTCCAATCCTTCTTCCTCGCCGGCTTCAGAGACGCTGCTGAATTCCTCAGGGGGGACCAGCGAGGGGACAGCCTGCCTTCAGCGGCCGTCAACCCCCACGGTCACCTCACCCTGCTCCTCCGGGCGTCTCCCGCTGGGCCTCTGTCTTTTTGCTACGCGGCATCCTGCCGCCGTTCTTCTTTTCTGCCTCCACTCCTGCCTGCTGCGCCATCCCCCCTTCAGGCATTTGTATGGGTCTCCCTCCCTGCCGACTGCAGGGAGGCCGTGCCGCTCCGACGTACGCAGGGAACTCCCCCCAGCCTGATCCTTGCTGGGGGGGACCGTTATTACTGACCGGAGCATCCGGCCCTGTGGACTGCAGGGCCCTGCTCCCGGTCCTCTCCGGCTGCCGCTCTGATCCGCGCCGCCCCGCACGCACCGATCGCTGCCCTGCCGCCTGCAGGAGCTCTCCGCTCCCCCTCCACAACGCTGGGCACCACCCCCAGCCAGCTCCTCACTGGGGGCTGCCGTCGCTCCGGTCCGGGGCCGTGCAGGCCGCAAACCGGAAGTAGGCCTTGCCGAAACTCCGCCCACTTCCGGCATACGGGATCTCCGGCGAGGATTCCTCCCGGCGGCTGGTGACTCTCCAGACAGGTGAGGAGAGCTCCGCTGCCCCGGAGGGTCCCCGAGGGGGGGCTCCCAGATCTATTCCTCCTCCCCCCGCCAGGGGAGTAGCGCTCCGGTGGTCGCGCCCGCCGAGCGCGCAGTGCCAGCCTGGGAGCAGAAGCAGCAGGCCTAACCGCTCCAGCCCCCAGACCGCCGCCAGCTGCTCCTGCAGCGTGTCCACTTCGCTGACTTCAGAGGCCCCACCAGCAGTGCAGCCAGGGCCGCCATCTTGCAGGTCAGCGAGGCAGCAGCACAGGTGGGACACATTGATTGTAGGACAAAGAGGCAGTGACCTATGCACATCCCCCTTTATACCCCCTGCAACACCCCACCCCTTCCAGTCTATCCCCCAATCCCCTTTGCCATTTCTCCCACCAATCCAAAAGCCCCATAAACAACCTTCTAGCCATATACCTTAACCCTTTCCTACCCTGCACCCTCCCGATCGTCATGGGGCCTATTCACCCCTATGGGGTTCACTGCCCATCTTTACAATGGGCACTTCAGGTTTACAGGCCCTCATGCACATCTCTATCCAGGGCAACGTGGAGCCTCCCAATTTTTGGCTGCCCTGCCAAAGAGCTATACTACAATAGACCCACTTCCTCAAAATGGGCACATTAGACTCAAGAGGCCTTCATGTACGTCTCTTCTCAGGGACATCGGAGTGCCACACAATGTTTTCACGTAAAATCTTTCATGTAATCTCCAAAAGTAACATACCTCAGCTCTATCTCACTATTGGGTATGTGCCCTTAACATTTCCGCCATGAAAATTCATTTTGTTGTCATTTTGGAAGGTTTTCTGGTGAGTCCGTAAAAATGGTGTAAAACACGGACAAAATTGTTCACAGCTGTGACTTTTGAGTGATAAATGCTTCAAGGGGTCTTCCCCATGCTGTTGCCATGTCATTTGAGCACTCTTCTGAGACTTTTGTGACATTTTTAGGGTTTCTACATGCTGCCGGGGGTCATTTCATAAAAATACTCGGGTCTCCCATAGGATAACATTGGGCTCGGTGCTCGGGCCGAGTACACGAGTATCTTGGGATGCTCGGCCCGAGCCTCGAGCACCCGAGCTTTTTAGTACTCGCTCATCACTAGTAGATATCAGTCCTGCAGTACATGTGAGAGATTATAGTACAGTTATAGGTGGTGACTTACAGCTAATGTTCTTTCTGATGGAGTCATTCACTTTTCTCGTCTTTTCTTTCTGGCCCAGCCCGACATGACTACTTCTCCAGCCAGAACTCATCTACAGAGATTACAACACAGACTCATCTGACTTCTCACATTTTGCAGCCCCGAAACCATCTATTCCCGACCCGCACAATCCCCTCATCCTCCTGATACCCCAATACTGAGCCACTGCTGCCATATGTGCCCCTATTACTGCATCTGCTGTGTGGTACAATACCAGTGCTCCTGTACCGCACCCGCGTCAGCGGCCGAGCCGCCCGGATCCGGAATCGCGGTCGCTCGAGGGTTCTCAGGACCAGGGGGTTCGTGCAGACACTCGAATTTGAAAAGGGCAGTATGTACAGGGGAGTTAGAAGTTTGTGACGCCACCCACGTCACGTGTGTGGTAAGATAGAGTACCATCGCTGCTGTTGGGGAGCCCAGTGGCGGTGATAGGACAGCAAGGTGTTTAACCCCTCCGTGGGTAGGGGGTTATGCCCCGGGGCCCGGTGGTGGTGGTGCAGGGGTGCATTGGGAAAAGGAAGGGGTTTTCTGAGTACTCACTCAGTCCAAGAATACTGACACCGACAGCTTGTAAACCAGAGTTCTGAGCACCACTGCGAAGGGAGGGAGCACGCGTGGATCCGTGTCCTTGGTGTTGCTTGTTATCCTGTGGCCTTTTCCGTGGCACTTTCTCACTGTTGGACCCTATAGTATGGAACTAGTCAGGTCCCGCTCACCCGTATGGCTAACAGAGTGATCTTGCTCTCAGGGTTCACGCTTGGGATTTGGTGGACTGTGTTTTGGGAAAAGTCCTATTCCCTCGTTGCGCTAGTACCCCGATTTTGGAGCGGGTGAGGGATGAATCTTGAAGACTTCACCCCCGTTGGGTAAATTACCAGGATGCTTGAAGCTACTTCCCGGCCTAGGGTCCATGTACCCCGTTGTGCCCTGGCCCCTGCCCGGAGATGGCTCAAAGCCGCCGGCTGCCCTCCTCGGCAATCTGTGTTCCTTAACACGATCCCCTGCGACCAGGGTTCCAGCTCCTACCAGGCGCAGACCAACATCTGCCACCAAGTAACTTAGAGCCCAGCTCCTAACCTTCTCCAACGACTTGTGACCTCTCCTCTCGAGAGTCACCAGTTGACTGACTACTCCTTTTCACTTTTTCACTTTCCCCTACCAACCCCCCAAATGGGCGGCCCTATTCCCTTCAGGCCCACCAATGGTGTGTCTGGTGGGTGTAGTGTAAAGTTTTCCTAGGATTTTGACTGGCTTAGCTCTTAGCAACACCAAAGGACCAGGATCCGTAACCAAGGAGGATTGGATACTGTGCAGAAGGGCAGATTGCACAATACCCTGTGACGACCTGATAGGCCAGGGCGTCACACTCCTCTTACCTCCCCACAAATTAATGCCACCGCTGTACCCCCACATGGTAATAATGCCTCATTTGTGCTTTCTAGATGGTAAAACTGGCCCCTCAAAAATATTATTGCCCTAGGAAAGTGCCCTAGAAAAGTGTCCACATTTTGCCCCTAGAATGTAATAATGCCCCCAGTGTGCCTGTGATGGTCACAATACCCTGAGTGTCCCTATAACAATAATGCTTCTTAAGTGTCCACTACTTAACATTTAACAATGTCTCCTGAGTCTCCCAGGTACACAATATTATGGTCCCCATAGCTCTCTATACACAGTATGATGTCCCCACAGTTCTCTATACACAGTATGATGGGCCCACAACTCCCTATAAAGTATAATGGGCCCACAACTTTCCTATACAAAGTATGATGGGCCTCCACCTCCCCTACACACAGTATGATGGGCCACACCTCCCCTACACAAATTATAATGGGCCCATAGCTCTCCTATACAAAGTATGATGGGCCACACCTCCCCTACACAAATTATAATGGACCCATAGCTCTCCTATACAAAGTATGATGAGCCCATAGCTCTCCTATACAAAGTATGATGGGCCCATAGCTCTCCTATACAAAGTATGATGAGCCCATAGCTCTCCTATACAAAGTATGATGAGCCCACAACTCCCTATAGACAGTGTAATGGGCCCACACCTCCCCTATACACATTATAATGGGCCCATAGCTCTCATATACAAAGTATGATGGGCCTACTGCTACCCTATTATACACAGTATGATAAGCCCACATTACATGTTATCAGGCCATTATAATATATACGCCAAGGGAAAAGAAAATTGAGGATCCAGCACGATTTTTCTTATTTAGGTAAAAAACATCAAGGCTTTATTTGAAAAGGTTAAAAATAGTAACATTTTTAAAAACATGCGGAGTCCTTAATCATAAGTGAATGATTATGATTAAGGACTCCGCATGTTTTTAAAAATGAAGTCCGAAACGCGTTAAGCCCCCCTTTTTTGTTATCATTATCTAGTTCTTCACATTGTTACTATTTTTAACCTTTTCAAATAAAGCCTTGATGTTTTTTACCTAAATAAAAAAAATCGTGCTGGATCCTCAATTTTCTTTTCCCTTGGCGTACCTTACCGGTCAGGACTTACCGGTGGATCCCAAGCACCCGTTAGGAGCAGCAGTAGGAACAGCAGGTGAGCGGAGAAATTCCTCCTTTTTCCTCATTGTTGGCATTATAATATATAGCCCCCCCACACACATCACCTCATTACATACCTGTTATCAGGCCTCCACACTGCAGTGTAATAGCCCCCCCCTCCCCCACACACATCACCTCATTACATACATGGTATCGGGCCCCCACATTGCAGTGTAATAGACCCCTCCCCCACACACATCACCTCATTACATACATGGTATCGGGCCCCCACATTGCAGTGTAATAGACCCCTCCCCCACACACATCACCTCATTACATACATGTTATCAGGCCCCCACACTGCAGTGTAATAGCCCCCCTCCCCCACACACATCACCTCATTACATACATGGTATCGGGCCCCCACATTGCAGTGTAATAGACCCCTCCCCCACACACATCACCTCATTACATACATGTTATCAGGCCCCCACACTGCAGTGTAATAGCCCCCCTCCCCCACACACATCACCTCATTACATACATGGTATCGGGCCCCCACATTGCAGTGTAATAGACCCCTCCCCCACACACATCACCTCATTACATACATGTTATCAGGCCCCCACACTGCAGTGTAATAGCCTCCCTCCCCCACACACATCACCTCATTACATACATGATATCGGGCCCCCACATTGCAGTGTAATAGCCCCCCTCCCCCACACACATCCCCTCATTACATACCTGTTATCAAGCCCCACATTGCAGTGTAATAGCCCCCCTCCCCCACACACATCACCTCATTACATACATGGTATCAGGCCCCCACATTGCAGTGTGATAGCCCCCTCCCCCACACACATCCCCTCATTACATACCTGTTATCAAGCCCCCACATTGCAGTGTAATAGCCCCCCTCCCCGACACACATCCCCTCATTACATACCTGTTATCAAGCCCCCACATTGCAGTGTAATAGCCCCCCTCCCCCACACACATCACCTCATTACATACATGTTATCAGGCCCCCACATTGCAGTGTAATAGCCCCCTCCCCCACACACATCCCCTCATTACATACCTGTTATCAAGCCCCCACATTGCAGTGTAATAGCCCCCCTCCCCCACACACATCACCTCATTACATACATGTTATCAGGCCCCCACATTGCAGTGTAATAGCCCCCTCCCCCACACACATCCCCTCATTACATACCTGTTGTGACGACATGGACTCTCATGGGTTAACGTTTCTTAAAATCCAGCCAGACAGCATGATAGATTGTCTATAGATGGGGGAGAAGTCCCTCATTGTTTTTACAAGACTCTTGTTGACTCAATGTAATTGTGTTGGCCACTGAAAGCTAGACGTATTGTTCTCCAGACATTTCCAGTAACCATTGTATTGTAGTTGTGTATTGATAATGTAATTACCTTAGTAGCCATTGTCTAGTCAGTGACTCCCAGTTTACATGTACACCCTCAGCCTTTCTAAGCCCATCATGTAAATGAACATTGTCCATGCAGCTTGAAATTCCTCCAATGGGAGAAGCAATCTTGTCCAACCAATCGTTGAGGACGCAGTGTATCCAAGGGGAAGGTTGTGGCTATAAAAAGGATTTCTTTAAGCCACCAGGGGTTGTTGATGGTTGATGGATTCAGTCTAAGCTCTTTGGAGCTGACTGGAGGATCAGGACATCTTATGGCTTCAATCTAGGGACTCCGGATCCGGTTGGAGACCATATCCACAGCCTAGGGATTTCGACTCCGGCTGCCAGGATTTTAACATCAAACCAGGACTACCTAAGGAGGACACTCAGGTTGGGACAGTTCAGTCACCTGTTACAGACTTTACAGACCTCACACAGCTTCCTAAATCTGGCGTTATTCTAGTCACGGTGGGTGCCCGCCAAATGCGGGGTGCTGCTGGACTGGAGTGAGTAGCCCTGGAACCTGTGAGGCATGGACATTCTAAATCCCTGGTGAGCCAGCGGAAGGGTGAGACTCTGTTGCCTGTTACATTTGTGTGTTTTGCTGGTTATGTGTTATGTGCCGTTAATTGTTTGGGGATCCAATAAAGTCTAATTATTGTGGTTCCCTCACCCTGTGTTGTCTGTGTAGTGTTACGCCCACGGTTAAGGAGGCCGGCGTTCAGTTGGGATGAGCCCTGAGCCACGGTGTCTTTCTAAAGGCGGCGGGTTTTAGTGGACGAGAGCACCCACCCCGTGTCTCCACAATTGGTGGCAGCAGTGGGATACTACTCAGCCTGGTTTACCCAGGGGAGCTGCAGTGGACTGGTGTTTTCGGACACCGTCCAGGGCTCAACAACCAGGGAGGCACATAAGCATACCCAGCAGGCCATAGGGGAGGCATTCAGGTTTCGGACGCTGCCATGTCCAACCCCACCAGCTCAGCCATGGGACAAGGACAAGAGAGGAGTTACGATCGCTGCAGTAAATGGATGCTGAAGGAGCTGTGCCGGAGGCGAGAGATTGTCTGCTGGAGCGCTGAGACTCGGTCGGACTTGATCCGGAAATTAGTCCGTTGGGATGCCCAGAATGATGCAGAGGACGATGAGGATCCCACCGATATTGACCCAGAGGATTTAGACTATGTGCCACATCATGGATCTAGTGACAATCGGGAATCAACTTTGTCCAAGATGGCCCAAGCCACAGCGTTGTTGGATGCATTGGGGCCTAGATCCTCAAGAGAAGAGAGGGCTTATGTTCTGGAATATGTTTATGGGATTCCAGCTGCAGTACTGCTAGCACCAGCCAGTCGAGAAGGATGGTCCCGCTACCCAGCAGAAGCTGCGCCAAAACAAAGGACTACAGACAAGGCCTGTGACTCTCCCAATCTATGGCGCTGTTATACATGTGGGCGCAATGGACATATAGATAAGGATTGTCTCCAAAACCGAGGCCGCATGCTTGGAGCCCGTCGGCCACTCCAACCAGTCAACATGTGCCGATATGAACCAACGAGACCTGGGGAATGCTGCTCCCAAGAAACACCAATAGTTGAGGAAGTGGTTTATCCAGTCCACACCCTACGGCAGGCCGGACAGCGTACACCAGCCAACCTCCATCCCCACATCCAGACGGTCAAGGTCGGTGATATACAGGCTCAGGGACTTCGAGACATTGGATCTTCCATCACTCTGGTAAGCCCAGTTGTTGTTTCTCCGGAAGACCCTTTACCGGATTCCCAATTGTCCGTCTCCCTGGCTGAGGGCCAGTGCTCAGACGTCCCTCTGGCATGTGTGCAGGTGGACCTAAGGACCGACCACGGAGAGGTCGAGGTGGAGATTGTAAACAGCCTCCCCATACCTGTCATTGTGGAGTCTGACCAGAGCAAGGCTGATGTGGAGCTTATGGACACCGTCCCCACACCAGTTATTTCGGGAAAGGACCAGGGAGAGGTTGATGTGAGACTTGTGAACAGCCTCCCCACACCTGTCATTGTGGAGACTAATCAGAGCAAGGCTGATGTGGAGCTTATGGACACCGTCCCCACAACAGTTACTTTGGGGTCTGACCAGGAAGAGGTCCATGTGGAGTTTATGGACAGCCTCCTCACACCTGTTGTTTCGGGGACTAGCCAGGAGGAAGTTGAAGTGGGGTTCATAGATGGCCCCACCAAGCCTGTTGTTTCGGATACCACTCAAAGGGAAGTGAAAGTGGGGCTTGTGAATTACCTGCTCACACCAGTCATTTTGGAGAAGGACCTAGGACAAGGACTATCCAGTCAGTTTGAAGAAGCCATCACCCACCTCCAAGCCAAGCAGGACCCTGATGTGGATCTTTCTAACATCTTTTCCAGGGATGGTTTGCATTCCCGGTCTCCATCATCCACTTCTGAGCCAAGAACCGTGAGTAAGCCTAACCACACTGTGGCTATTGACTGGGGGAGGATTGATAGTGGCAGATTTGTGCAGGCCCAACTCATGGACCCCACCTTAGTGCTTGTCCACCATATGGCTGCTCAACTTGGGGGAGGTAATCAGGGGGAGGTGTATAGATGCGAGCCTCTGTTGCTGACCTCACCATTAAAAAGGACAATGCCATCAAGAGGAGAAGGATGATCGGAAGCCTATCATGTCTGGCTAATATTAAGAAGGGGGAGGAATGTGACGACATGGACTCTCATGGGTTAACGTTTTTTAAAATCCAGCCAGACAGCATGATAGATTGTCTATAGATGGGGGAGAAGTCCCTCATTGTTTTTACAAGACTCTTGTTGACTCAATGTAATTGTGTTGGCCACTGAAAGCTAGACGTATTGTTCTCCAGACATTTCCAGTAACCATTGTATTGTAGTTGTGTATTGATAATGTAATTACCTTAGTAACCATTGTCTAGTCAGTGACTCCCAGTTTACATGTACACCCTCAGCCTTTCTAAAGGCCCCGTCACACTAAGCAACATCGCTAGCAACATCGCTGGTAACGAACAACTTTTGTGACGTTGCTAGCGATGTTGCTGTGTGTGACATCCAGCAACAACCTGGCCCCTGCTGTGAGGTCGTTGGTTGTTGCTGAATGTCCTGGGCCATTTTTTAGTTGTTGCTGTCCTGCTGTGAAGCACAGATCGCTGTGTGTGACAGCGAGACAGCAACAACTAATGTGCAGTGAGCAGGGAGCCAGCTTCTGCTGAGGCTGGTAACTAATGTAAACATCGGGTAACCAAGAAGCCCTGTCCTTGGTTACCCGATATTTACCTTTGATACCAGCCTCCTCCGCTCTCACTGCCTGTGCTGCCGGCTCCTGCTCTGTGCACATGTAGCTGCAGCACACATCAGGTAATTAACCCGATGTGTGCTGTAACTAGGAGAGCAAGGAGCCAGCGCTCAGTGTGCGCTGCTCCCTGCTCTGTGCACATTTAGCTGCAGCACACATCGGGTTAATTAACCTGATGTGTGCTGTAACTAGGAGACTGGGGGCTGGTCACTGGTTGCTGGTGAGCTCACCAGCAACTCGTGTAGCCACGCTCCAGCGATCCCTGCCAGGTCAGGTTGCTGGTGGGATCTCTGGAGCGTCGCAGTGTGACATCTCACCAGCAACCTCCTAGCAACTTACCAGCGATCCCTATCGTTGTTGGGATCGCTGGTAAGTTGCTTAGTGTGACTGGACCTTAAGCCCATCATGTAAATGAACATTGTCCATGCAGCTTGAAATTCCTCCAATGGGAGAAGCAATCTTGTCCAACCAATCGTTGAGGACGCAGTGTATCCAAGGGGAAGGTTGTGGCTATAAAAAGGATTTCTTTAAGCCACCAGGGGTTGTTGATGGTTGATGGATTCAGTCTAAGCTCTTTGGAGCTGACTGGAGGATCAGGACATCTTATGGCTTCAATCTAGGGACTCCGGATCCGGTTGGAGACCATATCCACAGCCTAGGGATTTCGACTCCGGCTGCCAGGATTTTAACATCAAACCAGGACTACCTAAGGAGGACACTCAGGTTGGGACAGTTCAGTCACCTGTTACAGACTTTACAGACCTCACACAGCTTCCTAAATCTGGCGTTATTCTAGTCACGGTGGGTGCCCGCCAAAAGCGGGGTGCTGCTGGACTGGAGTGAGTAGCCCTGGAACCTGTGAGGCATGGACATTCTAAATCCCTGGTGAGCCAGCGGAAGGGTGAGACTCTGTTGCCTGTTACATTTGTGTGTTTTGCTGGTTATGTGTTATGTGCCGTTAATTGTTTGGGGATCCAATAAAGTCTAATTATTGTGGTTCCCTCACCCTGTGTTGTCTGTGTAGTGTTACGCCCACGGTTAAGGAGGCCGGCGTTCAGTTGGGATGAGCCCTGAGCCACGCTGTCTTTCTAAAGGCGGCGGGTTTTAGTGGACGAGAGCACCCACTGAGCCCCGTGTCTCCACACCTGTTATTAAGCCCCCACATTGCAGTGTAATAGCTCCCCTCCCCCACACACATCCCCTCATTACATACATGGTATCGGGCCCCCACATTGCAGTGTGATAGCCCCCTCCCCCACACATCTCCTCATTGTATACATGGTATCGGGCCCAAACACTGCACAGTAATGAACACTCTGCCATCTGTTACCACAGTAACATACGTCCCTTCCTCACTGCACACAATCGTAGATCCTCTCTGCGTCTTACTATCAGCCCAGAGCTCCGTGTGCAGCAGAGGAAGAGGGAGGCGGAGCCGGCACAGGTCCTGGAAGAACATCAGGGAATCCTCTGCACACAGTGTGCTGCTGTATGATAGGACCTAAACCTCGTGACGCGGCCAAGCCGGTATATTTAAAGGTGCAGTGTCACTGATATAGTTAGCTGTATTGTAGCTCCGAGTGGGCCCCCTCTGAGCACGGGGCCCGGGGAGACCGCACCCTCTGTCCCCCGCTAGCTACGCTACTGGGTGACACCGATCATGCAGAGTCTTTACTATGTCGGTAGGTTAAAAAAAATTATACGATATTGGGATACATAATATGTTCTGATCCTTTTTATTGCATTTTTAATATTCCTTTTTCCTTTATAACATTTCCTGCACAGGTCAGACAATTTTATATTTTTACAGATCAGACTTCAATCATTAGTGGGTTGGGAAGGGGTTAAACAGGCAGTTCTGATGACATCATAGACGTATGATGACATCACAATGGTATAGAATGTGTAGAATACAAGACCTGAGCCATGTGGTGTCATTAGCGCCTGACAGCCGGAAGGGAACAAGTCCAGGTAGGAGGCTCCTCACCCAGGATCTCATCCATACATTGTGTAGCGGGGGGTTAGTGGGGGACACAGAACGCATCAATTACCCAAAATCTCTGTATGGGGAGTTCTCTGCTGGAATTGTCATGATGATTCTGTAATGGAGACGTCAGAGAAATCTTCAGACCTGATTGTATGTAACATATGTACATCTGGTGCTCTGCTATGTCAGTGTAACCCCGGCCGTACAGGGGTCACCCCATCTGCACAAACCTTCCAGAAATGAGGACTTGCCGCTCACATGTTACAGGTCTGAGAAACCCTTAGTAATCGGTTATTATTCCACCGATGACCATCATAGGCTCTAATAAAAGCATATAGCCCGGGCTGCTCTGATGGGAAACCTCCATTTTTGGGTGTTTTGACATTTGTGTTCTCAAAACAGCATTTTCCTAACATAAATTTACGTGTAAAATGCTATTGTTCTCTGTTGTCAGCTGTCTTGGTCTTGTCGGATCAGGGGGTGACCTGGAGCCTGCAGGTTATTGTAGTCAGGAATGGCAGAATGGAGTCTTGTGCTTCCCTTTAGTGCATAGAGCAGCCGGTGATAGTGAGTAACATAAAAGGGGCGAAATGTTACAAGTGACCGTCATTATAAGTTTTATTTCATAAATCAATAGATCACATGAAAATAAGCAACTTTGTAATAAATTGTAGAGGAATCTGCTGTTTTCTTCTGGATTCATCTTCACTCTCACATTCATGGGTAACATCTGTATTTAGTGAAGGCAGATTGTCCCATTACTGAGAAAGGAGATGACGGTGCTCATAAAGTTCTATGAGGAGAAGAGGGGAGGAGCTAGAGGCAGAGGGAGGAGCTAGAGGCAGAGGGAGGAGCTATAGGCAAAGGAGGAGCTAAAGGCAAAGGGAGAAGCTAGAATCAGGGGGAGGAGCTAGAGGCAAAGGAGGCATTTAATGCAGAGGGAGGAGCTAGAGGCACAGGGAGGAGCTAGAGGCAGAGGGAGGAGCTAGAGACAGAGGGAGGGGCTAAAGGCAGAGGGAGAAGCTAGAGGCAGAGGGAGGAGCTATAGACAGAGGGAGGGGCTAGAAGCAGAGGGAGGGGCTAAAGGCAGAGGGAGGAGCTAGAGGCAGAGGGAGTAGCCAGAGGCAGAGTGAGACATGTCTCCAGTTCTCCTGATTCCCAGTTACAGTTCTCCATAGATCTTTCTGAGCACCAACTGTCATCTCCTATCTCAGTAATGGGAAAATCTGTGTCCAATGAAATGAGAATTTTGAGAATAAAGATTAATCCTAGTGGAGAATTAATGGATTTCCCTAATAAGAGATATCACATAGTTTTTTATTTTTACATGTACTATTGATTTATTAAAAAAAAAAAACCAGTGACGTCTTAAACATTTCAGTTTTGCTGCATCATGACTCAATTATAAATGATGTCGGGGATTATTTGTAGCCCATGATATTTGTTTTTATTACCATAATTTTTCCTTAATGTTAGAAACTTAGTACATAAAACAGCAGTGGCGTCACAGAGCATATGACATCACAGGTTCCATGACATCACAAAGCACATGACATCACAGGTCACATGACCTCATATGACATCACAATTGGTCCAGAATGTCCAAGATTCTAATCCTGACCCATTTTGTGTCACTAGAGCTCGTCAGCTTGAAGAAGACAAGTCCAGGTATGAGGCTCCTCACTTATCACTGAGGCCACATTCACACATTGTGTATCTGGGGGGAGATTGTGGTGAAGTTCAGAACTGCACCATTTACCCCTAAATAATAAAGTGGAATTCTTTAATAATACCTGATACAAGTAAAATATATCTTTGTACCGTGTTAGCCAGTAGAGATAAAAAAAAATTGTTTAAAAGAACAGAGAGTCCTCAGTGGTTGATACCTTTTAATGGCTAACTGAAAAGATGGTAATAATTGCAAGCTTTCGAGACTACTCAGGTCTCTTCATCAGGCATGGTATAACACAAAATCTGAAGAGTCACGTATTTATACACAACAGGACTTAGAATAGTGCAGTAAAAAAAAAAAAAAAAGAACAAGTTATATGAAACAGAACTAGTTCTGTTTCATATAACTTGTTCTTTTTTTTTTTTTTTTTACTGCACTATTCTAAGTCCTGTTGTGTATAAATACGTGACTCTTCAGATTTTGTGTTATACCATGCCTGATGAAGAGACCTGAGTAGTCTCGAAAGCTTGCAATTATTACCATCTTTTCAGTTAGCCATTAAAAGGTATCAACCACTGAGGACTCTCTGTTCTTTTAAACAATTTTTTTTTTAATAATACCTAACATTTAATTTTATTTTTCATGTTGATGATAGGTGTTGCGTCTCTCCTGGTGAGGTGGATATCTCAAGCCCTTGGGTCAGATGAGCAGTTGTACTTCATCATGGACAGATGAGGCTGGTGCCGCAGACTGGTCAAGAAGGAACAACCGAGACTGTAGTGACCGGACGACCACAGGAGGAGAAGAACTGGAGCCACAGGACATGATCAGCAGAATCGAGGCAACGTGATAAATGTGCAATCCAGAAGGGAGCGAGGAAGACTCCGCCATGAGGAGCCAGTGTAGCCGGGCTGAGATACACCAGCGACTCTACAGCCGGACTGGACCAGCGATGGAGAAAGTGCAACATGGAACAAAAGAGCTGACTCAACAATATAGCAGAGCTGACTCACCGATATAGCAGAGCTGTTTCAATAATATAGCAGAGCTGACTCACCGATATAGCAGAGCTGTTTCAATAATATAGCAGAGCTGACTCAACGATATAGCAGAGCTGACTCAATGATATAGCAGAGCTGACTCAACGATATAGCAGAGCTGACTCAAAGATATAGCAGAGCTGAATATTTCACAAGGTCCATGGATGATTCTGCCTTAGCAGATCTATAAGACCAGAGAAAGTAATGTCAGGAGGAAAAAGCCCAGCGCTGGAGCCAGGACAGGTGAGTAACAATAGCTACTATAGTCACTATTATATGGAGCAGATGTGTGGGGCTACGGGGCCTGAGATCCCCAATGATTGCTCCAAAAATCTGCACTGTATATATGGTGATACTCATCACACTGCAGCCATCATCACGTGTGGACTCTTTATTCTTTTGCACCTATTCAGAAAATGTATCTGAATATGGATGGATATATATATATATATATATATATATATATATATATATATATATATATCTCAATACAGTATATATACTTTGTATTTATATATGTAGTGTGTCTGTAAACATTTATATATATATATATATATATATAGTACATGTATATATAATGTATATTTGTCTGTATATATAATGTACATGTGTCTATATATATAATGTATATTTGTTTATATGTAATGTACTGTATATGTGACGTAATATGTGTCTGTATATATAATGTACATATGTCTATATATATGTAGGGGTGTCGCCCCTATGAGCTGTAAGGCACGTTAATACCTTAAGAGACGATGCTCCCCTGTGCGCTGTATTTTGTGGACTAGCTGCGGAGTCGGTGCTCCCCTCTGAACTGTGTAGTTGGACTAACCCTGCCCAAAACAAATGGGAAGAGGAGAAAGAGCCGAAGATCTTAGGGTGGGAACAGGAGAAGTCGGGTCACATGAGAAGACGCTGGCTGAGAAGTGTCCGGGAATGGCGGTAGGGAGGGAAGCTCGGTGCCGGGCTGCAAGAAGAGACTGGGAGAGAGACTGCGAGCCGGACTGTGGCAGATCCCTGGTGACCGCCAAGCGAGTACTGGACTGGGAAGATTCTGGGCTCGGAGATCCTAAAGACAAGAAGAGACACCATCCCGAAGAGTCAAGGAACCCCGAGTCTGTGGACGAAGAAGAGACCCCCTGCCCTGCAAGGACAAGATTATTATTCTGTATATAATGTGCATGTGACTGTATATATAATGTATATGTGTCTGTATATATAATGTACATGTCTCTGTATATATAATGTATATGTGACTGTATATATAATGTACATAATATATGTCTACATATAATGTTTGTGTCTATTGTGTCTATATATAATACATATTTTTCTGGATATATAATGTAATATGTGTCTGTATATATAATGTAATATGTGTCTGTATATATAATGTACATGTGTCTGTATATACAGTGTAACCTTGGATTATGAGCATAATTGGTCCCGGGAGTGAGCTCTTAAACCAAGTTACTGTTATATCAAAGCGAATTTTCCCATAGGTAATCATTGAAACGCAGACAATTCATTCCACAGCTCAAAAATATTTACTGTATTTATACAAACTTATTACAGTAATACAATATAATGTACTCTATTCATATAAAATTATTACAGTCACTAATATAAAATACTGTACAGTAAAATCATGAAGCAAATTAAACTGCCCTTTAGCTTACAATAGAATTGTTTGGGTGCGAGAGGTACAGTATAAGCAATGTGCTGCACTGGTTATCAGAAAAAAAAAATACAATACTGTATCCATAAATGCACATTGATAGACATGCTATATAGTATATACTCTACTGTACAATGGTATACTGTATACAGTACATATGTACAGAATGTTACCTCCAGAGCGTGGTGAAAAGACAGAACCAGACGTGTGCATGGGGAGTATTTGCTCTTTTTGCTCTTAAACCAAGTTACAAATTTGTATAAAGCTTTGCTTGTCTTGCAAAACTCTCTCAAATCAAGTTACTCTTAAGGCCCTGTCACACACAGAGATAAATCTGCGGCAGATCTGTGGTTGCAGTGAAATTGTGGACAATCAGTGACAGGTTTGTGGCTGTGTACAAATGGAACAATATGTCCATGATTTAACTGCAACCACAGATCTGTCAAAGATTTATCTCTGTGTGTGACAGGGCCTTTACTCCAAGGTTCCACTGTATAAGATATATTTGTATGCATATAATGTACATGTCTGTATATATCATAAATGTGTATGTATATAATGTATATGTGTCTTTTTATGTGTGTATATGCCTATTTATAATGTATATGTGTCTGTATATATAATGTATGTGTGTCTATATATATAATGTATATGTGTCTGTATATTTAATGTATATGTGTCTGTATATATAATGTACGTGTGTCTGTATATATAATGTACATGTGTCTGTATATATAATGTATATGTGTCTGTATATTTAATGTATATTTGTCTGTATATATAATGTACATGTGTCTGTATATATAATGTACATGTGTCTGTATATATAATGTACGTGTATCTGTATATATAATGTACATGTGTCTGTATATATAATGCACGTGTGTCTGTATATATAATGTACGTGTGTCTGTATATATAATGTACGTGTGTCTGTATATATAATGTACGTGTATCTGTATATATAATGTATGTGTGTCTGTATATATAATGTACGTGTATCTGTATATATAATGTACATGTGTCTGTATATATAATGCACGTGTGTCTGTATATATAATGTACGTGTGTCTATATATATAATGTACGTGTATCTGTATATATAATGTACATGTGTCTGTATATATAATGTACGTGTGTCTGTATATATAATGCACGTAAGTCTGTATATATAATGTACGTGTGTCTGTATAAATAATGTACGTGTGTCTGTATATATAATGCACGTGTGTCTGTATATATAATGTACGTGTGTCTGTATATATAATGTACGTGTGTCTGTATATATAATGTATATGTGTCTGTATTGTCTGTATATATAATGCACATGTGTATATATATATATATATATATATATATATATATATATATATACAGTATATATATGTAGGGGTGTCACCGCTATGAATGGTAAAGCACGTTAAGACTTTAAGTGACAGTGGTCCCCTGTGTGCTGTATTTTGTGGACTAGCCGGCAGAGTCGGTGCTCCCCTCTGAACTGTGTAGTTGGACTAACCCTGCCTAATACATACGGGAAGAGGAGAAAGAGCAGAAGAGCTTAGGGCGGGAACAGGAGAAGTCGGGTCACATGAGAAGACGCTGCCTGAGAAGTGTCCGGGAATGGCGGTAGGGAGAGAAGCACAGTGCCGGGCTGCAAGAAGAGACTGGGAGGGAGACTGCGAGCCGGACTGTGGCAGATCCCTGGTGGCCGCCAAGCGAGTACTGGACTGGGAAGATCCTGGGGTCGGAGATCCTAAAGACAAGAAGAGACGCCATCCAGAAGAGTCAAGGAACCCCGAGTCTGTGGAAGAAGAAGAGACCCCCTGCCCTGCAAGGAAAAGATTATTATTCTGTATATAATGTGCATGTGTCTGTATATATAATGTATATGTGTCTGTATATATAATGTACAAGTGTCTGTATATATAATGTATATGTGTCTGTATATATAATGTATATGTGTCTGTATATATAATGTATATGTGACTGTATATATAATATATATGTGTCTCTATATATTATATATATATTTCTGTATATATAATGTACATGTGTCTGTATATATAATGTGCATGTGTCTGTATATATAATGAACATGTATATCTAATGTATATTTTTCTGTGTATATTTTGTACATTGTAGATAATATTCATATGTCTGTATATAATGTGCATGTGTCTGTTTATATTATCTATACGTGTCTAGTTTTAATGTGTATGTGTCTGTATTTATTATGTATATGTTTCTGTATATATGATGTATATTTTTCTGTATGTAATGTGCCTGTGTCTGTATATATAATGTACATGTGTCTGTATATTTAATGTATGTGTGTCTGTATATATAATGTACGTGTGTCTGTACATATAATGTACATGTGTCTGTATATATAATGTACGTGTGTCTGTATATATAATGTACATGTGTCTGTATATATAATGTATACATGTCTGTATATATATGTAGGGTTTCGCCCCTATGAATGGTTAAGCACGCTATGACTTTAAGAGACGATGCTCCCCTGTGCGCTGTATTTTGTGGACTAGCCTGCGGAGTCGGTGCTCCCCTCTGAACTGTGTACTTGGCCTTATCCTGCGTAAAACATACGGGAAGAGGAGAAGGAGCAGAAGGGCTTAGGGCGGGAACAGGAGAAGTCGGGTCACATGAGAAGACGCTGCCTGAGAAGTGTCCGGGAATGGCGGTAGGGAGAGAAGCACGGTGCCGGGCTGCAAGAAGAGACTGGGAGGGAGACTGCGAGCCGGACTGTGGCAGATCCCTGGTGACCGCCAAGCGAGTACTGGACTGGGAAGATCCTGGGGTCGGAGATCCTAAAGACAAGAAGAGACGCCATCCAGAAGAGTCAAGGAACCCCGAGTCTGTGGAAGGAGAGACCCCCTGCCCTGCAAGGAAAAGATTACTATTCTGTATATAGTGTACATATGTCAGTATATATAATGTACATTTGACTGAATAGATAATATGCATATGTCTGTATATATAATTTATATGTGTCTATATGTATAATGTACATGTTTCTGTATATAATGTGCATGTGTCTGTTCATGTATTTGTCTGTATATACAGTATAATGTATATTTGTCTGTATATATAATCTACATGTGTCTGTATATAATGTGCATGTGTCTGTATATAATGTGCCTGTGTCTGTTTATTTAATATATATGTGTCTGTATATATAATGTGCATGTGTCTTTTGATATAATGTATATGTGTCTTTATATAATGTACAAAATATGTGTCTGTATATATAATGTATATGTGTCTGTATATGTTATGTATATGTTTCTGTATATATAATGTATATGTGTCTGTATATGTTATGTATATGTTTCTGTATATATAATGTATATTTTTCTGTATATAATGTGTCTGTATATATAATGTACATGTGTCTGTAACTATAATGTTTATATATACAGTTTATATGATGTATATGTTTCTGTATATATAATGTATATGTTTCTATATATAATGTACATGTGTGAGTATATATAATGTACATGTGTGTGTATATATAATGTATATGTGTACTTACCAGACCCCGGTCATATGCGTTGCTCCCAGGTCCTCTTGCAATGCTCAGTGGTCGCTTCCAGCAGGTCCTTGTGTGCTCCAGAGTGATCCTCCCCTGCTTCCGGCCTGCAGGGGGACCTGGGAAGCTGTGGAATGCCTCCCTCTGCTCTCACACACACTCACACAGCCGATCACAGTAATATCACACACATCTGGTGATACTGTACTGCTTCTGGTCACTGTGGAACATGAGGATCTGCGGTGGAACACGTCTAGGACCTGCAGGTCCTCTATGCATTCCACCACAGTTCCTCGATGTACAGGTCCTCGTGTTCCACAGCGTCTCAGGTGACCGGAAGCTGTAAGGTATCATAAGATGTTTGTTGTGTCAGCACCTACAAGCCGTAGCAGTTCGGGGTCTGGTGAGTATGATTGTGGGGTCTGTCTTCTCTCTTTTGGAGCTGTCTTCTCTCTTTTGTGGCTGTCTTGTCTCTTTGGGGCTGTCTTCTTTCATTTGGGGCTGTCTTCTCTCTATTCTAGGTGTCTCCTTTCTATAATGAAGTGTCCTGCTGTATTCTTTAACTTTTTGAGCTGCATGGACACTTCATTATTGAACCGTGACTAGGGCTTATTTTCTAGTAGGGCTTATATTTAAGCCTTAGGGGTACTTTGCACACTACGACATCGCAGGTGCGATGTCGGTGGGGTCAAATTGAAAATGACGCACTTCCGGCATCGCATGCGACATTGTAGTGTGTAAAGGCTCGATGATACGATTAACGAGCGCAAAAGCGTTTTAATCGTATCATCAGTGCAGCGTCAGTGTAATCCATGATTACGCTGACGCGACGGTACAATGTTGTTCCTCGTAACTGCGGCAGCACACATCGCTGTGTGTGAAGCCGCAGGAGCAAGGAACATCTCCTACCGCGGCTTCCGTAGGATATGCGGAAGGAAGGAGGTGGGCGGGATGTTTGCATCCCACTCATCTCCACCCCTCCGCTCCTATTCGCTGCCTGCCGTGTGACGTCGCAGTGACGCTATACGAACCGCCACCTTAATAAGGAGGCGGGTCGCCGGCCAGAGCGATAGTCGCAGGACAGGTGAGTCCATGTGAAGCTGCCGTAGCGATAATGTTCACTACGGCAGCTATCACAAGGATATCGCAGCTGCGACGGGGGCGGGGACTATCGCGCTCGGCATCGCAGCGTGCAAAGTGCCCCTTACTCCAAAAAGGCCAACAATTACTTTCAGGGCTTATTTTTGGGGTATGGCTTATTTTTGGCGGAGGGCTTATTTTCGGGGTAGGGCTTATTTTTGGGGGAGGGCTTGTTTTCAGGGTAGGGCTTATTTTTGGGGGAGGGCTAACGGTATTTAATCTCCTAGGAGCAGGTGTATGTGTCTCTTCTCGGAAGAGTCCGGCTCTCCTGAGCTGATAATCACATACTGATATACAGCAATATGCAGCAGGACAGACACGATCCAGGGAAATATCCGATCGCCAGAACTGGGGTCAGGAAGGAATTATTTTCCCCCTGAGGCAGAACTCTCCGGGGGTTTCTTCGCCTTCCTCTGGATCTTAGGGTCCAGTGACTCTCTACCAGTCCACAATGACCACAGCTCGTCCTGTAGTCTCCACTGATCTGAGAGTCACTGTGATCATTACTTCATCACTTAAAGGGCCAGTAATAATTTCATTGCAATGTTGCTTATTGCTTTACAATAAAAATAATTAAAATTTATATACGGTGTGGTGTGTGTTTCTTGTCTAGAATTTTACTTGTACAGTGACAATGATGGGAGTGATCACTACTGCCCTCAATATCCCATAAATGACAGTGAGGTGTCAATCAGAAGAGGAGGCATGTCAGACTGCTGTGCTCATGACATTGTAGTCCGAGCAATAAGAAGTCCTGCTGCTTAAAGAAACATAGCAAATAAAGAACTGATCAGACCCTGACAAGACAGGCATCTCTGAATTCTCTGTGCTAAGCCTTGCAGCATTCTGTTTCTGCTCACATAGCAAAAACCTGCTGACAGATTCCCTTTAATAATTGTAGCACATTTGGGAACATCCACTAGTTTACATTTCCCCAGCACCTTCGTTGGTCCTTGTGACCACTAGGCCATGACCGTAAGTATACAGCTGCGTGTACAAATATGCCGCTATCTAGACATTATGCAGCTGAAGTTCTTTTCCAGAGAGGTCGTTTGCACAATTAGAGTCCAAGTGCATTTAGACAAGGGATCCGTCTAGTTTAGACTCACACATATTATAACATAGGTTATAGTGGTACTTGACATACAGTCACTGACAGAAGTTCTGTCGCTTATCCATGTTATGTAAATAAAAGCTTATCACCTGACTATAAATTCATCCATTGGTTTCATAAATTACTCTTTTGAAAGCTGAAACCCTCCCAAATTTGGTTTAGTTTATGAAAATAAAGTTGCTGCAAAGCTGAAATATTGGTCATTTAATGAACGCAGAATGGTCAGATGTTGGCAAGACAAAAGTTTTGTCGCCTTGTCATATAATGCACCCAATCCTAGTTTACATCCTCACCTGTGCTCATTAAATGATTGGTTAATTAGTGGGTGTGTATAAAAAGAAACCCAGCACCCCAGACCTTCAGTTGAACTGCAACTTGACCTCTGACAACATTCCAAAAATCCACAATCCTGGTGCTCCATCTCATACATCCATCTCTACAACAAAGTTCCTCCTGGCAAAGAAGATCAAGGTTCTCCAGGACTGGCCAGCCCAGTCACCAGACATGAACATCATTGAGCATGTTTGGGGTAGGATGAAAGAGGAAGCTTGGAAGACAAAACCAAAGAATCTAGATGAACTCTGGGAGGCATGTAAGACTGCATTCTTTGCTATTCCTGATGACTTCATCAATAAATTGTATAAATCATTGTTGAACCGTATGGATGCAGTCATTCAAGCTCATGGAAGTCACACAAAATATTAAATATGGCTCTAATAGCACCACAACTTCATTCACCAACGTTATGCTACATATCTTTGTATTAGAAGTTAATTATTTGTTTGAATTTCACATTACTTTCTGTGGGCGACAAAACCTTTGTCTTGAAAGAATCTGACCTTTCTGTGTTCATTAAATGATCAATATTTCAGCTTTGCTGCAACTTTATTTTCATAACCAAAACCACATTTATGAGGGTTTCAGCTTTCAAAAGAGTAATTTATAAAACCAATGGATGAACTTAAAGTCAGGTTATAAGCTTTTATTTACATAACATGGATAAGCGACAGAACTTCTGTCAGGGACTGTAAGTGTGAAAAAAACGGATACCACACATACATGTAACACAGACGTCTGAATGAGGACTAGGTAATGTGTATTTATGCATGAATATCTGGAACTTTTACTATAATAAGATTGTACAATCACAACCTAAAGTAAGATAAAGAGCATTGATCAGAAGGATCTCAGGGTCAGTCCATGCCATTATCAGGTACAATCATAGATCTTTATACAGTTTTTCATAGTTTTTAAGGTTGAAGGTAGACAGAAATCCAACGAGTTCAACCTATATAAAATATATATTGAACACATCACCAATTTCCTAAGTAAATATATTTCTAAAGGTGCTATTGACATGTATTTATCACCATTAGAGATGAGAGGGTCCATGGATGTCTGGGTTCTGCCGGACTTTAGTTAAAAGTTCGAATCTGGGTGTGGACTTGATCTGAGCGTGACAGTCAATGGAGACCCAAACCTCTGTTGTTAAATGGCTGTAAAATGGTCATAGTACAGGCTAGGTGCGGCACAAGGAAGCACAACGGGGGGCAATTGTCATGAAAACACATAAAAAAAAATATGAAAGGACTTTTATGGTTTAATTTATTTGCCAGTGTGGATTGTATGGGTTGCTACCGACATCTGGTGAATACTAGAGATGAGCGGACCCGTGGAAGTTCAGTTCAGCGGGTGTAGCCGAACTTTAGATAAAGATCGATTTGGGACCCAGACTTGACCTGAACCCAAAAGGAAGTCACTAATTGGGCAGTTTGGGTCTCTGCTCACATGCAGCCGGCCATAAACACTACACTTCCAGGAGAGGATGGACAGGATTTTTCCATTTTTTTTGTTTGTGCACACTACATCCGATCACGGTTTTGTTATCCCCAGTGGGCAACCATCAAACACTGCAAGAGGCTCTCGCTGGGCTCAGCACCGAGTGTACCCGAGCACAGCGATGCTCATGTCGCGGGCGGAGGTGGGGACGCTGCGCTCACCCACTGCTCGGGTCCGGCTGCTGCTGCCGCTGCTGCTCGGTGGTGGCTCGAGCGGTGGGCCGGATCCCGGGGACTCGAGCGGCGTTCCTCGCCCGTGAGTGAAAGGGGGGTGGTGTGCGGTTTGGGGATATTGTCCGTGACGCCACCCACGGTTGTGGTGAAGTTGTGACACCACCACTGCTCTGGACGGGGATCCCGGGAGCGATGACAGGGAGCAGCTTGAATGTTGGTTCTCCTCTCCATGGGTAGGGGGGTTGGTTGTCCCGGGGCTCGGTGAGGGGAGGGATGACAAGCGGGTTACGGGGCCTGGTGAGGTGAAGGGTCGCGGGGGCAGCGCTCTTGCCGCACGGCACGGTGGTACTCACTCAGCCAATGAATAATGCAAAGTCTCCGGTAAAACAAACGGCTGGATGGACGGGTCCCACAGATGGCTGCGGTGTTTCTCCCGGTAGGTTGATGGTGACTGCCTTTCCCTGCACCTGTGTTGTGTTTACGGTTCCAGTGGCTTCCCACCGGTAACCCGCTCCCCAGCTTAGATGGATGCTGAGGGAGCCCCTTTTGCCCGCAGGCTCTGGCCCTGGGAACTGTAGCCTTGGCGGTGACTGTGTTTCCCTTTACGGTGTGAGCTGTTGCCTTCAATCGGGTCTTGACTGCTGGGAAACCCCAGAGGTTCCCTTTGCTAACAGATTTGACCAGTTTTACGGCGACTCCTAGCCTGGTCGGGGTCCGTAGGCCCTGCCGAATGGTGCTGGCTTCTCTTCACTCCCCGATCCAGTACCGGCGGGCCACCGCCCGTCCCCGGTCCTTACGGTTCACATCAATCAGCCTCGCCTGCAGACGGTCACCACCGTCTGCCAACCTTGCTGTATGTGCCTGGGCCACGCATCCGGACACAGTCAGGCTGCTCCTCTAGCACTTCACTTCTCTAACTCCAAAACTCATCTGCCTACTTTTCCCGCCTCCAGGACTGTGAACTCCTCGGTGGGCGGGACCAACTGCCTGGCCCACCCCCTGGTGTGCACATCAGCCCCTGGAGGAAGGCAACAAGGATTTTTGTTTGACCTAGGTGTGCCTAGTCGGGGTGTGGGGTGTGTTGTTGCAGTACCTGTGACGACCTGGCTTGTCCAGGGTGCCACACTCACACGAGTGGTTTGTATATGTAAAGCACCCGAACTCCAAAGCCAAACTCTGTTTTTTTTGTAAAGTCTGTGTTTCGTACGATCACCGAACACCAAACCTCAGGTTCGCTCAACCATAATGAGTAGGAATGAGTCAACTTGAACTGTAAAGTTCTGGGTTCATACTGCACACCAGGTGTCCAGGTTGCAGGTTTTTAAAGAAAATTTGTGACCATGTTCGGGTACTGTTTGTATGTTAATAAAGTTAGTTGAAATTCTGCAGCTAACCAAGCAACAAGCTTTATTGCATGGGGAAGTTTCCTGCACATTGCTGTAAACAATAAAGAAAAATAAAATTATGTGGGCTCCCACCTATGTTTTGATAACCAGCACAGGTAAAGCAGACACCTGCAAGCTGTAACCCTCCTTGGTTGTTTATCAGAAATAGAGGGGTTCCCACACCATTTTATTTAACTAATTAAATAATTTATAAAATGATGTGGGCACCTATTTTTAATAACCAGCCAAGCTAAAGCATACAGCTGGGCACTGATATTTATAGGGTGGGAAGGTCCATGGTTATTTGGCCCCTCCCAGCCTAAAAATAGCAGCCCACAGCCTATTCAGAAGTGTCAAATCCTTTAGATGCGCCAATTCTAGCACTTTGCACGGCTTTTTCTAATTGCCCTGGTACGGTGGCAATCAGGGTGATACGTTTGGGGTTGATGTCAGCTGTGAATTGACAGCTGGAATCAAGCCCAGGCATTAATAATTGATAGGTGTCTGTCAGACACCCACATTACTAACCCGAAAAGTATAGAGTTAAAATAAATACACACACGAAAAAAAAGTTTATTTGAATAAACACTCCCCAACACGCCCTCGTTCAACAATTTATTGAATAAACAAATGACCAAAAGTTACCAATACAAGGGGAGTTCTGTATACATGAATCAAAGCTTAATAATGAACCCAAGCTTTTTATCAAAGGCACCCAGACTATGTGCTGTACAATTAATTGAAATTAACAAAAAAAGACATATTAAATAGCCAGAGTAAAAAGTAATTTTTATTTAAACAAATTGAAACAAGGCATAAGGAAAGTGACTGATAGGCACCAGAAGAACAGCAGGGGGAGAAAAAGCTAAAGAAAGCAACCCTACAAGGCTGTAGATAACACTACTCTTAAGACATCAGGGGGTTAATGAAATCAATCACATCGATGAATAACAAACTCCAATCACAAAGAGCAGCCAAGTGATTGATGTTTGGCGCCCCTGAGGGTCTAGTCACCACAGAGCTACTGCACCTCAGCTAGAGGTGTGGTATCCCACTCCCGGGTAAGGAGGAGGCCACAAGTCGTTGTACACACACACTCTTAATTTAGCGATACTCCATTAGGCCGTAGTTAGGGTGTGTTGCACCCTAATGAAAGCACAGTCCCGAAGCCAGTCTGAAGGTGGGGTTTAGTTAGTGGGAGCAGACTGTAGAACGTGCAGAGAGTAAGGAAGTGGACGCAGAGGAGAAAGGTCCTGGGGTCTGGAGCTGGAGCAGCTCGTCCCAGGATCAGGAAAGAAGGTGTCTTAGAGCTACGGGAAGTGCACCATCCACCCGTAGGCTCGCATCCACAGCCGGTATACAGTGTGGAGGTGTCGCGGGCGGGGAGGAGGGTGTCAGCACACTACGCTCAACCCTTCTGCTCGGGTCCGGCGGCTGCTGCTCAGTGGTGGCTCGAGCGGTGGGCCGGATCCCGGGGGTTTCTCGAGCGGCACTCCTCGCCCGTGAGTGAAAGGGGTTTGTTGGGTGTGGGAATTGTTTATTGTCCGTGACGCCACCCACGGTTGTGGTGATTTCACCACCGCTGCTCAATATGGGGATCCCGGGGATGGTGATGCGGAGCAGCCCGGTGTTGTGTTGCCCCTCCGTGGGTAGGGGTTGGTGATCCCGGGGCCCGATGATGGCTTGGGAGGTGCAGGGTCTGGTGGGCGCAGGGACGCGGGGGCAGCGCTGTGCCTTGCGGCACTGTGGTACTCACTCAGCCTGAGACGTTGACACAGTTTTTACGGTAAACCAAACGGCTGGTAAGACGGTCCCACGGACGGCTGCACTTGCTCTCCCAGTAGGTGACGGTGATGTCCCTCTTCCTTGCACCTTTGTTTACTTGTTGGTTGCGATGGGTCCCCACCGGTAACCCGCTCCCCGGCTTCAAGCTGGACCGAAGGAGCTCTACTCTTTGCCCGCAAGCGCTGGCCCTGAGAAACTGGTGCCTTGGCGGTGGCGGTGTCTCTCCTACTCTGGTTGGGCTGTTGCCTTCAATCGGGACTTGGTTGTTGGGGGATCTACGTCCCCTTCACTGACGGATTTGGCAAATTCTGGCGACTCCAAGCCTTGCCGGGGTCCGAGAGGCCCCTGCCCTGGCGCTGACTGTCCTTCGGAACACTGCTCCAGACCGCCGGGCCACTACCCGTCCGCGGTCCTTCCAGGAACTTCCAAACGGTCCCCCTCCAGACAGTCACCGCCGTTGCTGACCTTGCTGACCTGTCCTGCACACAGATGGACTACTTCAGGCTTTCTCTCTGTCACCACTCTTGCTTTCCTCCTTTACCACTTTACTTCACTTCTACTTTCACTTCCTTAGCTCATCTTAGCTGTTTACTCAAGCCCTGCCTGGGCTAATCTGCCTGGTTTCTCCCGCCTCCAGAGCTGTGAACTCCTCGGTGGGCGGAGCCAACCGCCTGGCCCACCCCCTGGTGTGAATCATCAGCCTCTGGAGGAAGGCAACAAGGATTTTTGGTTAGCTTTGGTGTTCCTAACTGGGATGTAGGGTGTGGTGGTGTGTGACCTGTGTCCCCTGGCTTGCCCAGGGCGACACATTCCCCCTTAGCAAAATGCAGACCGTCCGCGGGCTGCCGTCCAACACCGGTTTTATTTTTCTGTAAAAGATAACATGGTAAAATAACATATGTACATTTTTAATAACTCTTCCCTTAACGGGAGGCACATTTCTTAAACGTTGCATAACGGTTTACGGTTACGGTTTCCGCTCTCTCCCACCCAAGCAACCTGGCCCTGATGCTGCCCCTAAAGCCCAGGCAGCACCCCTTGACCCACAGTCCAGCACACGGTACCCGAGCGGGATCTGTCCTTCCCTCCAGAGGGTAGCCACCGGTTCCTTTGGTGGCTGGGCCCCAGCCTGCTCTGCTCAGGGCCCTCCCTCCAACCTGCCTCTCCGGAGGCGGCATTGCGGAAAACGGTAACGGTAAACAACATATTTACAAGCCACTTAACGTTTGTGGGTGCCCTGCAAGTTCACGGGCTTGTCCATGGATAGTTGCCATGCTAACTTTTTCAACGGTCCCCACTGGGACAACGGTGCCGGCTCCAGCCGGTTGCAAATCACAACGATAATCAGGTGAGGTACTCGGTATCATTTTCATCATTTTTTATTTTTCAAACTTTTAAACAAACAAAATGGTGGTCCCAACGGGGACGGTGCAACGGGCATCCGCTGCCCTACTCCAGACTTTCAGGCTCAAGTGCTCCTTCCAAGGGAGGGGGCGCGGCGCTCACTCGGGACTCTTGGCTGCCCCTTAGCTTAGCGTCCAGCGCGAA